>NC_092462.1:14316529-17071529 GCF_047495875.1 Pithys albifrons albifrons
TACTTTTGAGCCTAGGAGGAAGCCAGACTTTGTCCATCCTGAGGAAGTTACACTGCTGTGCCAGAGAGGAACACAACACTTGTAGGGCTAGAGATCAAGAGTAGGAGACACATCAACTTTCACATTTAGATCACTTTCTTAAAAAATAAGAAAGAAATCCCAAGTTTCCTCAGGCAGACACTGTCCAGACTTCTTTCTGAATTACATTTTTAACTGGGAATCAGTTTTTACAAAAAAGTGGGCCAGGTCACTTCCAAAGGGCATGAAATTTGTGGGTTTTGCTCAGAAAGAGCACTTGAAATTCTGTAAAACATTCCTCTTTTTTTTTTTTCAAAATGTATGAAGTCTTGTTTTTCTTTTTACATTCAGTCCAAGTAAATTGACAGACTTATGAAAGTCTCAATTTTTGCTCCAAGTAGCAAGCAGAGCAGGGCAGCTTCTGAACATGTGTACACATGTATATACCCATTATTACTATAACATGAAATGAACTGCAAAGAACCAGAAGAGGGTTAATTGGCATACATATAATTGCATCTTTACACTTTAAATGTAAATACACAACCCAGTAATATACTGTACAGCTGGGTAAAAATCAGTTTTGTCCTTTTCTGCTGGAATTCATACAAATTACTCTTATCTCTGTGAACCTTCAAAGTAAGTAATGGATATATTATCTTTTGATTATTAACTATTTCTATCTTGCATGGATTTTTTTTGCTTTTTATATACATATAGGCATTTTTTTAAATTTCATCATCTTTAGAACATAGTCCTATTTATCTTTTCTCACTGAAAGGGTTAAACTTGTTGCTCTTAGCTCAGACCACAATGTGCAGTGTTTACAAGAGCTACTTTCTACTCTGAAACTAAGGCTGAGAAAATTACTTGTATTCAATGCTTCTGCTTTAAAAAGGATAATGATTTCATCTGGTTAGAGCTGTCTGTACCTAGTTAGTTTATTGCAGGGAAGAAATTGCCTGTTCGCTCATGATAAGATAATTTGTTGCCTTGGAAATTAAATTATCCATTCCAGTTTACCTTGAGGAGGAATACTATATAATACCTATTTGTTCCATTATACCCTTTAAATCAGAAATATGCTTTACTCTACAAATATGTTCCATGTAATCAGAGACATTAAGACAAGCTAAAATAGCCCCTGACTGCAACTTAATTAGCCCCAAAGTTGTCAATTGTGTGAGACTTGAATCTAGTGGAACTAAAAGGATATTGAATAAATAATTTCTTTTAAAGAATAAAACGAAGCCTGCAATACATTGTTAAGATGGCTTTTTACATTTTTTTTCATTTTTAATACTCACAGGGAAATTAATCACAGAAAGCCATATCGGGTACACATCTTCCCTCTACCAAGCCAGAACAGCATTTCTTGGTATCATTAAAAGACAGAACAGGCAAGATCAAACCTTATTTTTCATCTAATTCTTGAAATTATATAAAGGATTAAGGATTATAGGTATGTGGCTAGTTTGTTTTTTTCCTGTTTGTGCCAGACCATACTTAAATACATATATATGGTCTATTTTTCAGACTGGTTTGTAAAATTCCCCATTTCTCAATTAGTTTTATAATCCAAGCTGAGTGAAGGGATTTTAATATTTAAAATCTGCTATCACAAACCCACAGTAATTAGGAATGGCCATAGTTCTAGGCCAAGGAGAACACACCAGAAATGCTGGGTAGGGCACAGTAGGACAAAGCTCTCAAGGCACTTGTTTGACAATAGGCACTGAAAACAGCTTCTGAATCCTCTATAAAGCTCAGCTATGGAACCGTATAATCCAAGCAATTCATTAACTTCTTACATACAGACATTAAAAAAAAAAAAAAGGTAAGAAAATTAGATTTTTCCATAGCATACTTTTTCAAGCCTTTGAGTGGTGATGAAGAGAAGCTGGTCTTGTGATGATGATAATGGATTACGAAAGAAAACTTTGCACTGTTGGCTCTGACACAGACTCTGAGCGTGACCTTGAATGAATCGTATAATCCCCCTGTTCCTGTTTCTCCTCTTGTGAAACAAGGAAGATAATTTTTACCTACAGAAAGAAACTGTTCAGGGGACTACTTAGATATTTATTGGATGCTTTGGATGTGAAATATGTGAAACCATCCACTTCATTTGAGGCTAAAATACATTTACTTTTAATTGAGTTCTAGAGATAGGAGTTTTCAAATGAAACAATCCTTTTCCTAAAATATTTGTTTGAAAGAAATTATGCTTTTCATGGAACCAGAGTGGCTGAAGTTTTAAAGAGGGAGACTACTCAGGTTCCTGAGGAGATTTCTGCACCCATCCTAGAAAAACTGGAAAATGCGACTTGGTTTTCCCACCAACATGGAAGCTTACTAAGCCCATATTACAGCTAAGAAAAAGTATATAATGGCATTCACTGTGACACTATGATGATCTTCCTTCACCTTATTTGTCATCTTGGTATCTCAGTCTCACTCACACATTAATAACTGCCACATCAAGCATATTTTTCCTTTTGTCTCATCTTGATAGCACATGCTCCATTATGGAAGAGTTGGAAAGACTTCATGAAGTTCAGTGGTGGGAAAGAAGAAATATAGGTGGAATGGGTGATGGAAAGGGGATTTTATGTATTACAGAAAGAAAATCCTCCTCCATTTCTAGATTCACTTATTAGTTAATTAATTATTTATTAAGGAGAGACTCATTTACTGGGAGAAAATTCTACATGTTAAAAAAACCCCTGCTAAGATATTAGTATTTAAAATGGCAAAGCGTCTCCATTAAGCTTCAAAAGAGCACTTAAGCAGACAGGATCCAAGTAACAAAATTACAAGGAATCTGAATGTTTCCAACATCAAATGAACTGATTTACTTCTGGATGGTATAGTGTCTGCTCTCAGTAAACAAGGAGAATAAATTATTTGATTGAAAATCAGAAATAAAATGAGTAAAATCATCTTTTGACGTAGAAACTGTTATCTTGATGTATTTTGTACTTTACCATCTGCTGTGTACCAGTAAGCAATAACAGTTGCTCCAGGAGTTACTTCCAATTTTCACTAGTTCACTAGGAATGGTGAGTATAAAAGTCTTATAAAAAAAAATGCTACAAAACATTTTTGTTTGCTTTAAGGTTTTTTTTAATGTATATTAGCACAATTATTTTCAGAGGCATTCTCTTAAACAATGTAGTCTCTAAAGGCAGTATTAATGAACGCTTTGTTCAGCTGCATTTTCACTTTTAAACTGGAAAATTCTGCTTTGCCTTCTCTTTTCTGTTAATCCTTCAAAATTTGTGGCATAGCCTCTTCATAACCACAATCCATGGACTTGGAATTCTTTAAAAGAAAACCAAAAACCAACACCACCTACCAAAAAAAAAAAACAAACATACGAAACCCCCCAAAAAACCAAACCCCTCACAAAACAAAGAAATGACATACCCCAAAAAAACCAAATCACCACAAAAAAATCCAGAAAGTATTAAAAAAAAAAAAAGGACTTAAACTAGGTCTTATTTTTGTAATTTCAATTCCAGACAAAGACGCACAGACATAATACAATTGAATTTCAATCTCAAGTTGTGGCTTTAGCTGTCTGTACTGTTCAGATGCAATGGTTTGAAGTTCAGTATTTTTTGTTCTTGTCTTAGTTTGAGATAAGCAACTGCCAACCCCCCCAAAGCACAGAGAGAAAAGCCTCCCTCCTAACACCAGGGAAAGGGAGGAAAAGAGAGGGGAAAGAAAAAAAACACTTCAAACCACATTTATACTAAAACTACATATATTTTTACAGAAAGAAAGAGACAATTAGAAGAGAGTACAAATATACACTCACACAAGTCTGCAACAAGTTCCCCACCTCAACTTCATAACGAACACACAAATTCTACTGTCTTAACTACACATTACTTAAGAAAAGACTTATTCCCCAGGGAGACAAACTCAAGCAGAAAGGAGAGACCCAGAACAACACATTTTACTTTCCTGAGATACCCTGTGAGCCAGTGGTGGGCCTGGTCCTCTCCATCCCCCCTGGGACAGCATCGTGCGTCCTCCCAAGAGGAGGGCTGAGAAGCGACTGCCTTAACCACTCCCACACTGGTTCCTACTTCCCTGGAGATGATGTCATAATGTGGTATGGAATACAAAATTACTGCCTAGGAAAGGTCAGGTGTTAGCTCAGTCCAGCTCAAGTCAGCTGAGAGCTTCGGCCTAGTCCAAACTTCAGAGCCCAAATCTAGGCCCACCTAGGTGAACCCATAACAGTTCTGAAGCCACCCTGCTGTTCTCAAAGGAAAAGCAGGTCAGAACCAAGCTACTTAATTAGTTGTGAAGGTAAGTAATGCTTAAGCATTACAATAATTTTCTAACTATTTGTAATTTTACATCAGGCACAGATTGCCAATAAAATTTCAAAATAACATGCAGAAAACAATAATTCATGAAAAATGTCTGTGAGGAGTAGTATGACAGCTAATTTTAGTAAAGAGAAAGGCTAGAAAGTAATAGATTATAAAATATTAAAATAAGAATACATCTTTGTTATGGCTGACCAGTACTCAAATCTGTATCTGAATGAATTGAATAGAAACAAAATAAACCAGTAGACCTGGTTGTTAAAAAAGGCCACTGATGAGATCTGAAATGATGAAATCACACAAAGCAGCTCACCAGAACATGCGATTTCTATTTTCCTGTGTATTTCAGAGCTTGAATGAGAGGTTTGTCTTTCTGATTCCATCAAAACTCCACATTTGTACACACTTCAGGCTGCTAAATTTTGCATGACTATGAGCAGAAAAAAAAAAAAGTTGTATTGTTCACATTACTTTTAACTTTCAATAATAGCATAAAATACAAATAACTCTCTCTTTCTGGTAGATGGGGTTTTTTTACCTCATAATGTCCCTCTTTCAATACCACAACTAAGCTTTTAAAATCAGGAATGTTATTTTTATTTTCACTACTGCTCTTAGGCTGAAGTATTTCTAACCTTAAGAACTTTCATTGTCCCATCTCAAGCAAAGTGGGATAAGAATATGACAACTTTTGGGGAATTCTAAGAGAAAATGCCATAATGAGGGGCAGTTAGTTCCTTCGGTGCATCCACTTAACAAATTTCAAAAATTCGGCTCCCAAGAAACAAAAAAATTATTATTTCAAATATACGTATTACCAAACACACGTAAAAACTTCTGAGTAGCTGTCTGATGTCAAAGTAAGCACTAGTGGCTGCCACGTTCAGCTAACACACAAGGAAACCCAGAATGGCCTTGTCTATAAGAATCAAGAAGGGACATACCTGCTTGCCTGCAGAACCAATATCAAAGCGAGATTTTTAGACAGTGAGGCGTTTGCTGCCCCTGTTATCATAAGACCCCTGAAACAAAGCAGGGAATTTGAGAAAAGAGATTTTGCCTTAAAAAACAGTCCTCTGGAAGAGAGCCTTCATGAAGATTAAGGGGTGAATCAGGCATTGCTTGTAATCTTGTAAGTGAATAAAGTAATGAGAAGTATACTAAGGGAACATCTGGGTTATCAGATTCAGTAATTTTGATATTCTGATTATTTATTTGATTCATTGAACTACACTCTTTTGATTTCTTCATATATCTTCCCTTTTTCAGTGAAGATATATCGTTCTTCATATTCCTGTGTAAGATTATAGTCTGTGACAGGAGAAATTAAATATCTGTAAAAAACAGGCATTCCCGTCCTAACTTTTTAAAACATTATAAATGCCCTCATAATACACATAGCTAGAGAGCTAAGTCTTCAGTAAGATAATTTTCACAGAAAGCTACAGTATAAATGCTACTGTATTTTTATAAACATATACCATATTAACTTTTGTCTTTAAATTTCTTGATCACCAAGCCACAAAAATAACTGAGTCCATACATTTTTGTGTAACTTGGAATAAAATCTATTTCCTTAAAATAACAGTATTTATTTTTGTTGGTTTAAAAAAAAAACTTGTGGGTGGCACACGTATCACTTCCTTCTCTGATGGAAATCTGGAATCTTTGAAGCTGCAAAGACACATGTAGTGTAAAACTGGAATTATCACACCAGCTCCTTCCTATCAGGACATTGTAACAAGCATCAAAGCATCATGATATTAGGAGACAATAATGAACAATACACCTGTTAATTGGGAACACTTGAAACACAGAATAGTAAAACCAAAACACATTTTAGCATCTTGATTTCCAGTTTTTATCAACTAACCATACAGTTTTTTTATTTCTCATTTGATACCCATCCCACCCATTTCTTTGGGATATTCATTTTTGTTATATACATGTCTGGTTTTGCTTCAACTAGATTATAAATAGGTATATATATTAAAAAAGTATTTCTATATATAATATGTATGTAAGTATGTTGGCTCTGGGCATACAAAATAATAAAGCATATTTTTGAGCATTCCAGACAAGTAGTTCAGACAGCACAATGAGCATTTTCCAACATCTCCTTTTGAAAATAAACATTAATAGTGTTCTTAGGAAACATTAGACATCCTTCTGACCACCTGCCTCCCCACAGCTGGCCTCTGATGCTCTGGGGGAAAAAGCAAGAGCCCTTACAGTGCACAGTTAAAAGGTGTGCTGCCTACAAAAATAATATTCCTAGCTCCTATCATTGTCTTTTGCCCTGAAGCATAAGAAATTATATCATTTCTAGATCCCTGATTACTTTTAAACCCCTAATAACTCTGACCATTGCTATAATCTATACAAACATCTATTTCCTTTTCTAATCTGACTGAGCTCTTGACTCCAATAATATATTGTGGCAATGACTTTTGTTAGCTTATTGTTGGCTGAAAAAATAATTCCTTCTGTCAATTTCAGATTTGCTGTCTTTCAATTTTCTGAATACTGCCTTCCTCCAATATTACGTCAGAAGTTAAGCTGAAAGCCTACGCTAGTTTTTCTATAAATTCATTTTTATGCAGTATTTTTCACTACGTTATTTTTCATGTCCCATCTTGTTCATCTCTATTCTGAAGTAAACTGCTGCTGTCTTTTCAATCTTACTTCATATGGTAGTTTTTCCACTTCTATAAGCATTCTTATTGCCAATCTCTGAACCCCTTCTATTTTCCATATAGTCTTTCTTGAAATAAAATAGAGCTGAAAGCTGTGTTACAGAAGCAGCCTAGGTTACAAATAGCATTATAATACTATCAATATCTATTTATTAAAAATCCCTACCCTAGATTTTTGTTCTTTGTTAACCATTACTGTTGACTGATGAGAAGGGCTTGCAGTTGTTTGAGTTTCTGATCTGAAAGCCACAGCTACAGTAGATTTGATCCCAGATGTAGTGCCTTCACAGAATACATTTCCTAATACCTGCTGAACTCACTGAATACAGTGGATATATTTCCCCCCTTTCATACTTTATAGCCTGAGAGCAACTGCACACAGTGAATGTGGAACAACTGTGTTTTCCATTCTCTTGGAAGTCTGTGACGCTGCAGGCACTTTTCAAGCAATATCCTTTTATTTGAAATAAAGAGAGCAGATTGATTTCCTGGAGTAAAATCAGGACTCCAGAGAGCACCCAAGCCCCTCTTTTGACAGTGGGCAGTAAAAGGTACCAGTATTGACCACTTTCATATGATAACTCACAACCATTGTGGTCTTCTTTTTGTATGGCAGCAGTTCAGACTGAATGCTTCAAATGTCATGGAAATTGTGCCTGAAGCACAACCTCTTACCAGAGAACAGTACATTGTCATTAGACCTTAGAGGAGATCTTCCACACATTTCTGTGTTCATGAGTTCATTTTTTCCTTCATAAACCAACAATGCTGCATTGCTTTCCAGATTATGGAAGATAAGTTTCCATTAAGGTCCTTTTCCTTAACACCTGAAGGAAACTACTGCACCTTCTTGGATACAGTTTGTTGTTAAGGGCAAACATCTTACTTGAAGGATCAAGTAGAACCCTCAGAACTAAAAATATTCAAGACTTGTTACATGTTGATGGCAGACTGCTTCATAAGAGGCTTAATCATTTAATCAAAGGGATTTAGAAAACAAAGCAGGGTCAATTAGAGTTTATTTTAGTACAACAATTCAATAGTCACCTTGAGATCATTAATTTTGAAAAAAAAGCCACATCCAGGTTGCTGCACCAACACATTCCCCTTAAAATTTCTTCCTGTTATGGTCCTATTACACCATTTTGTACATTTCTTTCTATGGAATTGAAAATTCCTTCAAAGTAATTCTGTGCAGAACTTGGTCCCTGCATTCCTGCACAGGGATAAGGCAATGCAGGGGACTAAAGGAGTTTGCTTCATGGAAGCCTGTTATTCCTTCTCTGAATTTCTACCTCTGATGTACGAAGGAAAACCCAACTCTGTCTGGGCTGACTTGTTAGTTCCTCCTCAAGAAAGGAGAGGGGAGGAGATATATTTGACTCACACCAGTCCTCCAAATTGTCCAAGTGAAGCAGTAAATGTCTTGAGATTGCCAGTCTCCTTTGATCTAGCTGAGAGGCAGCACAGTCTAGGCATGAGAGTGGCAGTTATTTCCCTGATAATTTTTTTGTCTATAACAGCCTTGTCTATACATAGGTCCAAAGGAGGTAATTCCTATTATTCTAAATACAACATAACTTAAAAGGAAAGAAGATAATTGCAGCCTATCAGGTTTTTTAAATGGAAATGAAAAATCTAAATTATAATCTACATGTCATCTTTGCATTTGAAATTAACATGGCCCAAGCACTTTACACTGGATTCTGCCAACAAGCTAGAGCAATGTTAGAGCTTGTGTGGCATTCCAGTATTTCAAACCAGTTTTGAAAAAACAAAATTAATTAACTTCCACTTCTGTTTTTGATGACTAACAGTAAAACTCTTCATTAGGAAAAATATTTGCTTGAAGATAAAAATTATATAAAACTGTTGGCATGTAGGGATTTTTTTATTTGCTAAGATTACCAAAGACACAAAGATCCTATTTTATTCCACCTCAGACTATGGTAACTCTTTTACTTGATAACTGTAAAAAGATCAAATTTGGCTGTATTTTACATCTATAACTGCTTTCTAATTTTTCTTTTTCCTTCCAGAAAGTCTGTAATATTATAATTGCTATTGTTCATGATAGTTTTTTTTTACATAAAAGCCCTCAAGAAAGCACAAAATTCTGTGTCTCCTTTTCCTACTGAAAATTACTGAGTAATTTCCACCCAAGTATGCCTGAGCTTCTGAATATTTATGGCCCTGTGGCTTGAGTGTCAGAGGTTTGAGCCACCTCCCATGGACAAGAATGGAAGTCCAGCCTATTACAGTGAATATTAATTCTTTCATAAACAGTTTTGTGATGTTTGTTGCATGATATTAGAGAAAAGCATTAAGCTCTTTCATCCTAGTCAGAATCATTAAAATCACTTTCAGCCTAGGGCTGCTGGAGAAAACTGCCCCTCTCCTTTCTGACTATTTCACTTCAATTGGAGGTTAGTGGGTTTGTTTATTTATTTTTTCTTTTGCTTTTCTTATTCCTGATGAGGTGGTTGATTCACACTCAATTCTTTCCACTGTAAAGCATTTAACAAGAGACAAACTATTAGTGAGGTGTTGCTAAATCTGTAAAAGCTTCAGTATGGTGCTTAACACAGTGGAAATTTGTAAGTGCTATCATATGCTCAAACAAGAGCTCTATGTCAACGTAAATGATAGGAAATCTTAGAAAGAAGAGACACTTTTGGTACTTCTCCATCCCCTTGTATTTTCTGCATCTGACATTTTACTTTTTTTTTACAAATCTTAAAAACTTTAGGTGATACAATTTTCATTTAAATATGCAAAAATACATATTCCAAGTAACAAATACACCTATGTGTCAACTTCACATTCATTCTACTGTGTTATATATGATTACAGGTTTTTTTTTCAGTATGATTTTCTTCATGTTTATATAGAGCATCTGATTCTATTGTGTATTAGAAATATGAGATTCTTCCATGCCTTGGACCATCTGTAGTCATTGTAGTTGTGCAAAGTGAATGCAGATCACAGATCTTACTTTACAGTTTTAAATAAAGGCTTGTGCTGGTTTAAAGGTAAATCAGCAGAAGTGAACCCAACACAAAAGAGATTCTAAGTCAGAATTACGATTTGATAAAAATATTACAATAAATACAATGATACAAAGAGAAATTACTTTTAACCCACAAAACCCAAAAGCATAACCCAGCACCCTGGGGCACAAACAGAATGGTGTTTGTTAGACCCTGTGCTGAGCCCCCAACATGGTTCCCCTGAGGCCAAAGTAGAAAGAAGGGAAAAAACCTGTTGGAGCAGATGACGGTTGCAGTCTGGTCAAGATTGATGGTCTCCTTCTGTCAAGGTTCTGGTCCTCCTCTGGATCCAGCAAGTGGTCCCAGAAGTCCCCAAATGCCAAGATTATATACCCTCAAGTTCAGGTGGTAGCGTCCAATACTTCCCCCAAAACAGGGACTTCTATGATGGGTGATCTAACTCTGTGAGTCATGGGGTATTTCTGGAGTTGTTGATGGCCCATTAGCAGACCTGACCCCTTAGGCTGGGTGTGAAGGTGCGAATGACTCCCCAAAGGAGAGTTATCACAGCTCCTATCTCACAGGCTTCTTTAAGACCCAGCTTACATCCTGAGGGTCAGGTGTGCCCTGGGCAGATGCTGCAAATGGTCCATTGTTAACAGTTCATGAGAAATGATATAGAGAACGTACAATACACAGCTTTGGTCACACCCACACAGTGATAAACTGTTCCCTGCTTGCTGAACTGGGACAAGGCTAAAAGATCAGATTTTCCAAAACTGCGTTAATTTTTAAATACTAGTATATCTTTTATATAAAGCAGGCACTGTAGATACAGCAAATCTTTGAAGGTTAGTAAGCATAGAAGCATTTAAAAACAGTGACAAACCTATCAAAACATATCAACTGCTAAAATGCACTATGTGGAATTTCATATCCTTCCCATTAAACAAAAGTGAAACCTTGCGTAGAAAATTAAAACAAATAAATATACACTTTTGATAACTATTTTGAAAAAATTCCAACCCTTACAAATGGTTTCCACCAGGCATAAATGATGAATGAAAATTGAATAAATAATTTGCCCTGTTCTTACATCCTTTGTTTTCAGAATTCTTACCAAAGCAAATGAAAGATTGCCCAAGTGAGGATGCAGTGTGAATTATAGTCAAAGGAATCAGATAGACTGGTAGTTCTTCAGATAAACTTCAAAGTATTTGGTTTATTGCTGAAGAGATATCTCTTGTGGGAAGAGAGACAAGGTGAATAATTTAATTGAGTGAGAGGAAAGGCACACTGACAGTTCCTTCAGTGATTAGTAGTTGTTTCCTGTCTAGCATAGAAAAATAATTCAGTGCTGTGGATTGCCAGCATCGGGCTTTTCGTGGTCTACACTGTTGGATTCAAATAGATTGCTCTAGAACAACGCGACAGCATTAAAAAATACAGGAGATATCACGTTCTAGTATGTTGGGGTATAATCCTTATGGGCTGGAATTTTCAAGCATTTTTCTGGAAGACACAAGCCATATCTCAGAAAACATGCTAAAGCAGAGGGCAATGGAAGCATTTAGCCAGTCCTTAAATATATTTCTGACTCTGCTATGGGCCTGCATAGAGACTATGTCCTCGGTTTTCCAACCTTTAAAATTATTATAATAAAGTTGCCTCATTTGGAGATGTGCTCCAAATTCAGTTAAATAAAATCCAGGTAGTAATATTATTACCTGCAATGCAGGTAGCCAAGCCAGATAGTCAATACAAATACACCATGCACATGTATCACTGAGCTGCCAGGTGCCTAAAGTGTAAAAATCTGTTGTTATTGTAAATGTCCTGAAGTATCCTCTGCAGTCTACAGCTTCATCTTCAAAGATCTAAAGTCCTATTTCGTATCAGACCAAACAGAAGTCACATATAATGTGGGGATTTTGAAAAGGCACCACATGCCTAGGTTTAACTGCCTTCATCACACCTTATGCAGTCATGACATTTTATTAAAATTCATTTTATCAAGTAGTCCCTGTTCTTAAATGGGAAATATTTATCCAAGTGGAACTGCAATGCATTAAGACAATGACAAACTATTACCCTTTCAGTTAATGTCTGTAACTTTCATGGTGTTGGTGGGACCAAACTCTCTGCAGACAGTGTACCCAGAACAGACCTCCCAATAAGCAAGTGTGTTAAAGGTATGTATCAGCCAGCAAAGAGGTACCAGACTCCCTTTTGTGTCTTTCAGTACCCAAAGGGGTTACAAGAGAGCTGCAGAGTGACTTTTACAATCACATGTAGTGATAGAACAGGGAGGAAGGGTTTGAAGTGAAAGAGGTTTAGATTAAATTTTAGGAATAAATTCTTCACTGCAAAAGTAGCAAGGCATTGTAAGTTTACTTAGAGAAGAAGTGAATGCCTCATCCCTGAAAGTGCTCAAGGCCAGGTTGGATGGGGCTTTGAGCAACCTGGTCTAATGGGAAGGGTCTCTTCCCATGGCAGGGAAGTTGGAAAGAGGGGATCTATGAGATCCCTTCCAACCCAACTATATTATGATAAATGACAACCATATGATAATTTTTGTTTACGTGCTCCCCTACCTTTATAATGAATTAATAATTCAGGAAATGCGACCTGGTCAGAAAGTAAGCCCTGACAGAGATGCTACTGTCACATTACTTGTCACCGCAAGTATAAGGAGTTCCTTATCAACATTGGGTTCTTTCAGTGTAGTTTAACACAATTCTAGTCTGGGAAAACAAAACAGTCCCGTCTGTCCTAAGCATATGGACTGATGAAGCAGCTCGGAGACACAAACAAGTATCCATCTAGTACAAAGTGGTACAAGAGTGTGTCTGTATGTATATATTTAGGGTTGACAATAGATTTCATAGTCTGATCATATAGAAACTTAGTCAGGGAGATTACACTTAGAATTCCATTTTGTTTGCAGTGAAATAATTACTCACAGATAGTGAAAGATTCCATTTTAATATAGTCTTGACTTGATGGTTTTTACAAAATACCATAAGAAAAAAACAGTGAAAAAAACCTAACCTATCTTATCTGCATCTTATTATTTTCTCACAAAGTCAATTAAGAGGAAGTTTTTTGAGTTTATCTTGCTTCTCTGTAATAAGGCACATTTAAATATTTAGAAACAAAATACTGTATTTATTCAGTCTTGTTTTTTCCTGTGATATCTATCACCAATGGCACTTCTGTATATATAACCCAGGAGATGTAAAATCACATATTTGTTTTATGAGTCAGAGCAGTAAGACAGTGGTAAAACTCCATCTGGCAAACAAGCAAAAGTTCATTTTTGTGTTTCTGTTATCATTGAATGTTATTCAAGATTCTCATTACACTTGCCATCCTAGTGCAAGGTTAATTAGAATTAATAAATGCTGTACTGATCCAAAAGGAAGAAAGGGCAAAGGGATAAAAACATACTAATTATTACTCATCCAAAATAAAGCAATTTGACATAGGACGCACTGCACAGATGGACCCATCTTGAGCTGGAGATGGAAAAAATCTGTTAGAAAACTTAGCATTTTCTTATGATTTTGATTTTAAAAGGCATATGCATAGCTTAATGGCCAACTTTAAGGAAAATATCATGCATAATGGCTTCAGTACAGGACACAGGAGCCTTTAATCCATTATTGACCTGCTTGGCAACTTTTCACTAGTAAATTCATTTTTATGCTCCATGATTTACTTGTCTGTGGAACAGAACAGAGTATTTTTATCTACAATGTAAGACCTCCTAATGTCTCTGGAACTTCCACGAGAACCAGATGCTACTTTTATTCCTGCCCTGCAAAGAACCAAAAGAAAACTTGTAGGAAAAAAACTAAACTTAAGAGCTAGCATTACCTTGGGATTACGACAATAAAAACTGCTGGTTTGAGGGGGATTTCATTGTTACTTATTGAGAAGGTGTGTGCTGTTTGGTCCACTGGATGTTTTTAGTGTTTGATACCCTATTAGTAATGAATATTAGTTGTATTAAGCAGTTAGCATGTTCAAAATATTCCAGCTATTTTACTACAAGATTGTCCAAGAACACTTGAGTATCCAAGTAAATACTCAAGCAAACGCGAGAATACAAGGATTGCGTGGAAAGACTAGTGTAGAATAAGGGGTGGAGAATGTGATGGGTTTGAGCCATGTCTTCCTCAGTAACCAGGTGTAACTAAGGAAGTGCACATTACATAAGTATTCCACACATGTTTTCCACGTACGTGTAGGAAGAGGGGAGATAGGAAGTAGTTAAGTCTTCCTTCTTCCGGCAAAGCTTGGAGGAGCAGGAGGAACCTAGATGGCCCCTTGTTTCAGTTGGTTTTCCTAGCCTGGGACATGGTGAGATTGTATCATTGCTGGTTCTCCTCCTTTCTTAAAGTTTTTGATTGTATTTGTCTGTTTTGTTTTGTTTGGTTTGGTTTGGTCCCTCCTTATTCCTTGTTACCCATTCCCTTTTCCCTTTTCCCCTGGGGTGGGGCCCCACATAGTGTGTATAAATTGCATACGTTGTTGTAGATGTTAGAAAAAAATATAGTTTCTGTTTTAATTCAGTTCAGTTTGAGTTCTTTTCTTTTCAGGTTTTTTTTTTCCCTTTGCTGGGAAGACTTTGGGAGGAGGGAGGAGAGCAGCCCAGGGTTGGTAAAAGAGCTAGGCCAAACCTAGACACTAGGAAAAAACAAACAAACAAACAAACAAACCACCCCTCCAAAAGACCTCACAAAAAAACCCCAAACACAAAACCCCACAAAACAAAGAAACAAACAAACAAAAAATCACACACTCTCCCCCAAAATAACCATCAGATTTTAAATGAGGTGTTTTTTCAAAACCATAAAGAAGTTGATTACAAAACCAAAATAAGAATGGGATTCCTGTCTTGCTCACCTTCTTACCTTAAGGTAGTGCTTTACAATCACACTTTTAGATGTTACCTTTTCTATATTCAACCTTTTTTTTTCTCCAGTACATAAGGAATTTCATTCTTTGTTGTGCTCTCTCACTGGTACAGCTACGAATTTCTGATTTCCACCTGCTGTGTCTAGGATCAAAATTAAAATAAATAGATTTTTTAAAACTCAAATACAAAATGAACTCTCATCTTTTTTCTAGATATATACACATATATAACAAATATGGAAGCTTAACATTTCTGAAGATAAAACTGCTTTTTCTAACTGGCCTTAATTATTTTCCCTTTCCATTTGTCATGATACATGATGATACATGAGTCTCTTGAAACATGAACTGAAAAACTGAGAAGTGAGTGAATTAAACACTCCCTAATCCTGCCCTATTCTAGGAAAAGAAGAAGAGTGAAGAGCCATCATGCTATATCTTAAATATCACTGAAGTTTGTACTAGAACAGTAGAAAACTACAAAGTCTTCCTTGGTCTATCAATACATTACAGTACTACTCTCTAGATTTTTTGATTTCAAAAAAACCCCAAACAAACACCTATAAGAGCTACGGACAACACATTCTCTCACTGAATATCACATTAACATAGGTGGACAGGCATATTTGATGTTACTTACTTGTGGGAAAACTCTGCATGCTCTTTTCTTTGCAAGTTCCCAGTTTAGAGCTATGACATATCAATAATATTCATCTGTCATCAAACATATTTTCTCTCTGTTTTTTTCTCTTTTAGAAAAAAAAAATTGATGCTATCTGCCTTGACTCGTAACAGTCAGTGAATGACAAAGATACATTTACACTTTAAGTAATGGTTTGAGATAGTCAGGAAGACAAGGAATACTGACAGTTTGTGCCTCTGTGACCCTCTTTAGGGAACGTATTTCAACTTGCATAAATAACTTGAAGTAGAATTTATTGTATTTATTAGTGCTTGCAAGCTTGTATTTTAGGATAAACAACAAAGAGAAATAAGAAAATACTGTCCCTGTGAGATGTAATTCATATTTTAATTTGTGATGCTCACAGTATCACAGAATCACATGCACAGACTGTGCATGACTCCAAATCACATACACAGCATCAGCTTTCCCCCCCCCAAGCAATTGGAAACTCTAACATATAAGATTTCAAAAACCATAGGAGCTTATAACAGTCTCTAGTCTTACTCAGCTGTTCAACCTCCTACAGACTGCACACAAGAGTAAGATGTCTCGGACTACAAGTCACATAGCATTTTACCTTTGCATAAAATATTACTGTAATAATTACAGTAATAATTTCTGTCTATTACTCCTAGAAAAAGAGCATATCTTAGTATTACCACTCTCCTTGGAGGTACCAAACACTTCCCCTTTCTATCACATCAAACTTTTGGAACTTAGTCTTCTGAGTCAAGGCTATTTGCAGCCAGCACTTTCTGTGCCATACTCTTCCCCCACATTCACAGATGAGATCCCATTAACTTGCCTCTCTCCACAATACCAGCCTTCCCTATGAACTGTTTAAATTTTCTCACATAAATATTAATGCTGACTTCTGTGTTAAACTAGTATGGACAGACTTTCCCTATAAGCATCTTCAAAAATAATTTCTTAACCCATTTATTTTTTGGGACCTCTCCCATTAACTTTACAGCTTCATTTGCTGACCACCAGCAGTCAATTCTTGTTTCTTTCTTCCCTCTAATTATTATCTTTTATCTTACAGCAGGACCTGAAATAGTCTTTTTGTTCAGTATTTTGTCCAGCAGGTAGGTAGCTATTAGGTTCATGAATAAAAAATTATTTCTTACAGTCTGCTGAGTGAGACAAAGGTGTGTAAGATGTATAGAAACTTGTAAAGAGTCAAAATGCACGTGAATCATGTCTGGAACCATAATGTCACTATTTCTGGTTTTTTGTTCTCTACAAAAAAAGTGCAAGTTGGTTTCAGATTGCATTTAATCCATTATATAGGAAAAAAATCTCTTTTGTTTTGCAATGACATTTTCAAGTTTTTGGATTTTTATTCCTTTCCATATATTGTAATAAACTTGTATCTAAGCATTTGTTGTTTGCATGGAGTTTAATTAAATATCATGCAGCAGCCAAAAACTTGGGCTTTTTGGAATTTTGGTAAATGACTATGAAGCAATTCACATCAGGTAATTTGGAGATACTTGGCTCCATATTTCTGTCTAAAAGCCACATGGCTGACGTGAAATGACCTAATTGGTGACTTGAGCCCACTGGCTCCAGTCCCTGTCATACCAGCCCCTTTGTCTGCTGCCTCAGGATATGGGATAGATGTGAGCAGAAACCAGGCACATTTTAAACTCTTTCCAGCTGGGTAGAAAAGAGATAATCTAATTGCTGGATGTCCTGATGGATGCAGCTCAGACCAAGGTCTCCTTCCAGGTTTGGAAGTCCTTATCTTCTGAGGTCAGAGATCTAATTTCAAAGAGAGAGCAGTAACCATATTTTGCAGTGTGCTGACCTTATTTCAAGGAACAGGATGAAATATTTGTCAATAGGCTATAAATTATTCTGCATAAAATTGTATAGACCATAGTAATGGCAACTGAAATTTTCTGGACTGTAAAAAGTTTAAACAGTCAAAGACATAGCAAAAATGAAAATCGCTCAAATAATCCCTATTAAACTCATTTTATTTGGGTCTCTGTCATAGAACTTCAATAACATGTCTTTTAATAATACATTTAAACATTCAGCTTATTCTAGGATTTCAGTCTCTTCTTACTGGATTGTTTTGACACTTCTCCTTCAGTGACAGGCAAACTTTGTCAACTGTCTGAAGTCAGAGATATGAGAGAATATGGTGTCTGAAACCCTTATAAAGACACTGTGTACTTAGCCAAGACCAGTTCAAATGAAAACTCCTGGCTCCTGTCCCTAGCATGCTGCAAAACATTAGACAATATGCACTTGTGGGCCTTATAAATCTTCTGTTCTGCAGTACAACTGCTTTCTCTCCAAATGTCAGCATATCAGATTCTAGAATTTTCCTTAAAGCAACTTGCTTAACTTTTAAGACAGTTAAAGATTAATTTTAATACTAAATCTCTAGAAGATGCTCACGTGGCAATATGCCACTCTTTCCCTCTTAGGGTGTTCTGCTGTGTCACATGGGGTAACTACAGAAGAGCAGTGCCATAGCTGTACAGATCTTAAGTGATTCCTTAATACAAAGATTTCCTTACTTGAAAGTTCTCATTTTAACAGAGGATCAAAATCAGCCAAATTAAATGTGGAAAGAATCTGTTATCATTCCCTAAACGAAAAATATCAAGTAGACGTCCATTTCAAACTTAGAGCTATGGCCAGACCCAATCCACAGGGAAGGTCTGCTGTCTCCCAGGGATTCCAGTAAGACACATTACTGGAAAACTGCAGTACAGTTGTTCAAGTCAAGAGTGATAAAATAAAAAAGAGAAGTCAGAGGGCAATCAAAAGAGACCAGATCCTTGGGATGATTGGTTGAAGGATCAGGAGCACAAGTAGTAATTTCTTTGATCATTTTCATAACAAGGAACTGATAGCAATAAGCAGCTCCATCAGGTCAATAAATGATTCTGAGCTTGGTGTAATCAGAAAAAATTGGGGGTTTTTTGACCATCTACTCAATACTTGGTCAACTGACATATGGCGGGATGAACCCTTCTCAGATAACAGAGTTCTAGCACAGAAGCCTAGTGGGGCTCATTGACTGAGCTTTAAAGAAGTTTGGAAGGGGAAAATGGAAAAAGCCAGGCCCACCAGTGTTGGCTGATGGGATGGTATGTCAAAACTTGAAGAAATAAGCCCTAAAGAGATCCCTCAATCTGCCTCAGAAGGTATTGGCTGCAATGTACCACACCTGAAATGTTCCTACACAAAAGCACACAGCATGAGGAGCAAACAAGTAGCGCCAAGCTTTGGCTCAGTCTCTGAGATTTGACATCACTGGCAGGAGTGAAATCTGGTGGGATGAATCCTGTTATTGGAGTACCCTCTTGGATGGTTACAGGAGGGATAGGCAGGGCAGAAGAGGAAGGGGGATGACGCTGTATGTAACGGAAGGGTTAGAATATATGGAGCTCACAGGTGGCAATGGCAGAGTTGAGAACCTCTGGGTGACAACCAAGGGGCAAACAAATAATGCAGACACCATTGTGGGAGTCTACTAAAGATGTCTTGTCCAGGATGATGATGCCAACAAATTATTCTTTGAGGAACTAAGGGACACTTCCAAGTCAACTGCCCTTGCCCTTATGTGGGATTTCAACTTGTCAGAAATTAACTGAGAGCATCACACAGCTTGTATAACCTGGCCCAGAAGATTCCTAAAAAACCTGGCTAATAACTTTATGGAACGGGTTCTAAGGGAGCCCACTCAGAAAGACACCCTCCTTGATTGACTGCTTCTCAACAAGTGGATCTCGTAAGTGAAGTGGAGATTGGTGGCCGTCTTGGCCACAGCAACCACAAAGTGATCAAGTTTAAAATCTCTGTTGACAGAAGGAAAAGTGCCAGCAAAGCCTCAACTCTGGACATGAAGAGAACAGACCTCAGGCTGCTCAGGGAAAATAGTTAATAAAGTCCCATTGGAAAAGGTTTTTGCAGGTGCTGCAGTCCATCAGTGATGGTCACTTTTTAAAATCACCTCCTAAGGCTTTGGAAGAAGACAACTCCCAAATGCTGGAAGTCAAGCAGGCAAAGTAGAAGTCTGGTACTTTTTTTTTTTTTTAAATAATGAATAAAAATAATGAATATGCCCAGTGGAAGCAAGGTCAGGTGACATGGGAAGACTACAAAGACACTGCTTGCCGCTGTAGGGGGGAAATTCATGCAGCCAAAGCTCAACTGGAGCTGAAGTTGCAGAACTGTGGGAGACAGTAGAAAAACTTTTTTCAAATATATTAATGTTAATAGGAGTACAGAAATATCATTGACCCATTTCAGGATGAGGATGGTCACTTCACAAACAGGGACAGAGGCAAGGCAGAGGTGTTTAATCCATTATTTGCCTGTGTTTTCAACACTCGTGACAGACCAAAGAGGTCTCAGTGCCCTGAGCTGGAGGGCCATGACTGCGAGAATGATCAATTCCCAGTTGACCCTGAGCTTGTGCAGGATCTGGTGCTCCAGCTGGATCCCTAAGATCTATGGAGACTGATGGGATTCATCTCAGAATCCTGAAAGACCTCACTGATGTCATCACAAAACCTCTCTCAATTATTTTTGAGCAGTCTTGGGAGTCTGGAGAGGTCCCAGCTCCAAGAAACAAAGAGCCTACAGCACACAGAGGCATCAGTATTTAGGAAAAGAAATTAAGAATTCATTATCTATTTGAGATAGTAGATTGATTCTAGAAGAACCAACTTCTAATTACCTAAACAGGAATTAAGACTGGACTCCAAGGGTAACACATCTAGTCACAGGAAAAAATTACAATGGGATTTTTAATCATCATTAATATTCAGAACAACAGATTTTTGTCTTCACTGAAAGACAGAGAATTACCAAAATGACACTGTAGCTTAGGAGTGTTATAAAATAAGAAGAGGGTGAAGGAGCAAAAATAAACCAAAGAAAGCCCTTCAGTAAAAACAATAAGTACTAAAAATGTTATACCATTCAAGCCCTTGCTAACTTTCATGAGATTCACAAAGAGACACTTTTGTTTTAATTTACATTGGCCTAAGCCAATCCAATAAAAAAATCTGAAATCTAAGTTAGACTTAACTAACAACAATAGCTTGCTTAAAATTAAATGTATGCCTGCACCTTCTCTTTTGTCACTCTCCCACAAGTCTAAAGTTAAAGTTGAGAATGAAAGAAAAGACTTCAGAATATGATTTTTTTTCATTGTGTATCTATCCAAATAATCTTAAAAACCTAAATCTAAAAGGCTAATAAAATATTATTTTAAGTAAATTGACAACAATGCTCCTGGTCTCAGTTAGAGTAAGTTTCAGAGGAGGATTAAACTGTATCTCTAGCACATTTACCATTTAATAAAAAAAAAAAAAAAAGAAAATGAAGGCATTAGGGATGTGAGGACAGGAGTGAAGAATTTTTTTTTTCCCTTCCTTTTCCCTGCCTGGGAAGAGAAGATGTTGAAGCGTCCTTGACTCTCAGCTTTCTCTAAGAATCAGAGTGATCATGACAACCACCATACATTGTTCTGTCATATTCAGTGGCTGTTTCTTAGAGAAGGTAAAAAGACACTTTATTTTCTGCATTATTCTTTTGCTTGTAAGTCATTAACACACTTCCTTAAAATCACTGATCATTTGAGCATCTCAACTGATAAACTCTTTAGAAATACTATGGGACTGTATAATTAAAATAACATGCTAGAGATACAGCCACCTTTTGTCTCTAAAGTATTTTTTTTCAATATTTTCGAAATGTATTTTGGAAAATGTTAAATAATTTTGTAGTATAGGAAGATTGGGGCGGGGGGGGGGGGGAGGAGGCGGGAAGGAAAAAGCAAAACCAAAAACCCAAAACCAAAACACTCACTCCACCTCCAAGGAAAACCTTATACAAACTTTTCACATTAGGAGCCTGTCACAAGAATGCCTTGTGATACTCTTGACCACTTTCTTAAGAATAAAGAAGAATACATCTCTCCCATTCCTTAGTCACATGACAACATTTGAGACTAAGGACATAAGCCTGTCCTCTGCTCCCAGATCTCAGTAATACCCACACCAGTTACCCAAAGGACAGGTAGACCACACTTGGCAAATGCAGCAGGTCAACAAACTGGTAAATTTTCCAGAGTAAAAGAGTAAGGTAGAACTGGAGATCTCAATGAACCCTTCATCACTGATGCAGGCAGCTGAAACACAGGTCAATGAGAGACTTTCATTTTTCAGAGACTGGTATCATAGAGTGTTGGGGTCTCCCTGCAATGGTTGTGTTCTCTGACTCACAGGTGAGATGTGCTGGATTTACGACATCATTTAGCCCCAATATACCAATCTTTCTATAATTGCTTTTCCACAGTAGCTTATTCTTACATAAGGGTAATGCTAGGTTGGTTTGAGCAGCTAGGGGCCAGCTGGTTAGGTTACAGGAAGATCCCAGAAGCTATAAAATTCCACATCAATTATCTCCTTTCAGTACATGATTACATGTACAGCACTTCAGATGCCTTAATAAAGTAACCTCAACAAAGAACGGACAGAAAAAGTACTTTCTTCTCTCTCCCTTCAGCTCTTAGATTAGTATCATCACAGAATTAAAACCAGGAGTACTGAATTCCCAGGACACTCCTTTATGTTCACTGAAAGGCACAAGTCATGTCTTGTTCACTCATGAAAACCCCAGTTTTGTGCTAATGGGATTTGGTATTGGCAGTCATTGCTGTGTTTTTTATCACACCCCTGCCAGGATTTTGGACAAACCAGAATCAAGGCTTACTCTGGAAAAGACAACTTATTTCCTTAAATCACCATGAGTTCTACAAGTTTCACACCAAAATTCACCAGTTCACAAACATGCCTGGAATGTTATAAACTGCAGATATTAAATAATATCTAAACTTATATCTAAATGAGAACAAAACTTTCAGATGGGATTTTTTTTTTTTCATTTTTGAAGATGATAAACAAATTTGACAAATACCACAGAAATAGATGGTTGCTGGCTTTTTTTTTTTTTTCATGAGCAACTCAACATTTATCTACCAGTAAAATAAAAAAATAAATCACAGTGGTTTTCTCTCAAAGGACATCATTACAAAATGTGTTGTTTTAGAAGTAAAGCACAAATCAATCAGCTTATCTTCTATGGAGCTAAGCATTCCAGAGAGTGTTACTTGAAAACTGAAAATGACAGATCCACCTAAGAAAAAACCCACTTTCTGGATTTCAGTAAGTTTGCTTTTCTCATGTATGCTATTTACCTCATATACAATAATCAACTGGCAGTCTGCTTGCATTTTAAACAATACTTACATAATTGAAAGGTGTTTTAATTTTACTACACTACAGTAAGACAGGATTATGCTGGGAGTTTCTAAATACTTTAGAAATATATAGTATTTAAGCTTCTGTCACCACTAATTAGGAAATATACTAATTAAACTGATAGCTGAACAAAGTGGTTAACATCAGAAGAAACAAAAGGTAATATGAAATGCAAAGAAAATTAGCAGTTTCAATGGTATTTCAAAATAGAAGAACATAAAAGAGGAAGAAAAAACTCTTCATTTTCTTCAGTAAACAAAAGAAGGGTTGAATGGAGGAGTGAAGCAAACAAGAAAAGTACTATAATGAACTGAACTGTTATGAACCATAAGAAATTTCTCAAATTACTGATTTTAACTGAAACAGGTCAAATTCTTCCACGAATTCTCTTCCTTCAAATATTTCTGCTTTAAGCATTCAAGCATCCTTTTTCCCCTTCATGCAGAACATGTTCCAAATTTGCTCGTGCTGGGCATAGATGTATGCATTAGTACAGCCTTGTTTCTCCCACTGTTGTCTGACATATGTCAAAGACATTTAATACAGAAACACATCCTTTCTGTCTCTCAGCTTCCCAAGCATCTTTTAAACATTATTGACAAACTTTAGGCTAGTCACTTTTTCAAATTGCATATTCTCACTTTTCTACCTTCTGAGCCAACATGCGTGCGTAACACCTTTACTAAAACAGTGAAACTCCAAAATCCTGATGAGAATTATACAAAATGCACCCAGCAAGATGGAAACTATCAACAATGAGGCTAGCTCCTGTTGTGTCTGTTCAACTCAGGCTCTGGGTGCTGAAGTCAACCAGACTAAGCAGACTAAGCTCCTACCTGTGCATTCCCTGGGCAGCACCTAGGACTGTGAAACATGCCTGTAAATCACAGAATATTCCAAGTTGGAAGGGACCTACAAGTATCATCATATTAAAGTATTTTAAAATTATCTCTTTTTCTTTACTGCATGACTGCTCTTCCCCTGAATAAAGTTTTAGTTAGAATTAGTCTTTCTGAAGTAACAGCAGTAAATGGAAGGTCAGAATCAGGTCATGAGGAAATCTTTCGCACGATAGGCACTAGTAACCAGATTTCCAGCCTCACATAAATTGCTGTTTCTGTAAAGGGATTTTATATGTTATAACAGTAATAATGAAAGTTTTTTTAAAAATCGCATTCCTCTTCAACATTTTTAAAATATATAATCTGTGATTGTGTTCCATTTCAATCTCTAACCAAAGTCTTTAATCCAAACCCACCTAAATTCCCTTGTTTCCAAGCCTTTACTTTTGAATTGTGCTAACATCATGGCCTTTGTTTCAGTATTGTTTTACCCTGCTGCCCTAGAAAGTAATATTGAATTAGTAATGCTAGAATAGAGGTTTGGGGGTTTTTTTCTAAAATTACTAAGAAAGAAAAACTCTTCACTATTTTAAATCTTTCATATCGCTATTCATTTGAGACATACTGGCTAAAGACATTTAACCCACACCATCATATAAGACATCAGTCAGCCTGGAACCATTTCATCAGACTTCCTTTTGGTGCCAATCTCCATTATGCAAAGCAGCTCATTAAATATTCAGCATTTGTTGCCCTGGTTTCTACAGCACCACCATGCTCATCCATAACCTGGAATAATGGAAAAGAATGGCATAAAAAACGCAATAGCAAAACATCAGCCATTTTTCAAATCTTGTCCCCTTGCCTACTGACTATTCCATATGCTTAGAAATTATCTCAGTGTCTTTCCTAATAAGCTCTCAAAGTGAGGCTCATAGTGAGAAGCAACAAAACTTATCGAGCTGGACAGGCTTTCCATCAGCATAGCCATGCAGTGCAAGCCAGGGGCAGTAGTGCATGCTGTGTCCAACTTCCAGCCTATGCAATACTGGGAAAAAGGCTTTCTTCCTGCATTGTAATCCTCCCAGGGCAAAAAACATGAAAGTAGTAGTTTTTACTCTAAGACAATTACACAAATGTAGGAGGTCATATATTTCAAAAAAACATAAGCAGATGATGCACGGAAAAAAAAAAATCTAGTGATGACAGCACTACTACTTCAAGTCCCTAAGGCACCAGTTTTGAAGGATGCTTTACTGATATTCTCTCTCCTTAATCCTGCTGGTCATCATCAGGAAGACCAGGTTTTGTCTGACCTTTTTCATCTGTAAAGCATTTATTGGCATCAAGAAAATATTTATTAATATTGTTAGGCTGCATACCCCACTAACCCAAAACCCGTGTGAACAACAGGAAGACAGCTAAGCTGCTGAACATATTTCTACTTATAAATGAATTTATTTGAAGCTGGTTAGGTTAGTCCCTTTGTATTACACTAAAAATACATCATAAAGTTAAACTAAGACTTGCTTCTGCCACTGCTAAAAAATAACATTAATGCATTGATGGTAGATATTTTATTTGGGCTACCATGTATGTATTCAGAATGCTTATGTCCTTGCTTTATATCATCTTCATCTATAAATTATATTGGATGCTCTGGTTCTGTGTATGATACATGGACATGCTTCACAGCATTTATGTAAAATGCAGACAACAATTATACTTGACAATTTTTATTAATTTTTTTTCACAGACAAAATTGTTTCAGGCAACACTGTTACTGGAATAATGATAAATAGATTTTTAGCACATAGGCAATTATAAGCACCAAACAAACTAACCCCTCAGTTGTCTAACACCACCTCCACTGGGTAAGGAAGGGAGCTCTTCCCCACAGTTCAGTGTTTCCTTCACTTTCAGAACATGAAACTTAGAAAAAGCAAAGATGGGAAAGGGAGACAAAATGGTGATGAAAGAATTAGTAACCAAGAAACATAACTCTCAATTTACCAAAAAACCCAATTTCTTTAATACTGATATATTCCAAGTTTTCATTTTGCCATAATACCACTACTTGCAGATTGTGGAGCAGATTTTTAGTCTCGCATTAATGCAAATAAAAATCTTTAAATCAGGTTTTCTGCCATTTTACTGATACAGAGTACCACTTGCTAAAGTATTTTTAACACTTCCTTCTGTTCTCCCAATTTCTACTTCAATTTGTCCACTAATTTGCAATCTATAATAATTGACATGATATATTATAGCAAGGATACAGCTTTTGACCTTAAAATTATAGTCATTATTTCACATAATGATTTATGGTTACAGTTTAGATAGACAGACATAGAGGGTTTAATTTTGGAGCACTTCCTAACTCTTCCTATTAAAACCAAGCTACATGATGAAAAAACCACACATATAAACTGAATTTATTTAGAGAATAAGAGAGTTTTAATGGAAATCATTTTGACTATTATCACTGTATACATAAACAATACGGGTGGACTAATGAGGCAATTATTCACTAGGAGAAAAAATGCATTCTAATTTATCATTTACCTTTATTATCTCTATAGATTCTTATGAAATCATTTTAACGTTCAGATATATTACATATGCCAGTTAGCAAATATCTAGTATGAGATACACATATTAAGAAGAGATAATGAAAGCAGATATAAAGAGAAGTCAATTCACACATTTGATTGCAAAATTTCTTTTTCTGAAAGACTGCCACAAGAATGACTTTTTTCATATTGTCATTGCCTGAATTAAAGTAACCATTTTATTTAAATGCATAATGCTATTAAGAAAATTGTTTTTTAAGTGTTTGAATTCTTCTGATTGAAATAATTATTTTTATTGTCATGCAAAGAAAGTAACTCTGCTATAAGACCTGACACAAGAAAGTTGAATATAGTGCAATGTCTTGACTTACTTGAAATCTGAATAGATAAATATGGACTAATATCAGGTCCTTCCTTTCTATTTATAGAACTCTTCAGTGCAAATACTGGTTTTGTTCATTTTTTACAGGGACTTCCTGAACTAATTTCAGACTTCTGGGAATTATGTGAAATGTGTTAACTGAGGAACAGAGCTGCATGGACTATGTAGTCTTATGACTGGGGACCATTTTCTTCAGGAAGAGAGGTTTCTCATTATACATACCGAAGATGTAAAAGAGCACCCTGTGCTGTCCTTGCAAGAGTGGTATGTCTGGTCGGTATCTGCACAGAAGCCCAATTTTTGGGGATGGCAGGGAAAACAAGTGTATTTCTGATGCTGAGGATAGATCCAAGTAATGGATAGCTGAGAAAGTAAAGGTAAAACAGGGAAATCGTTCCTTCTCAGAAATGTAATGAAATCTCCTAATGTTAGCAAGGGAACAAATAAATGCTGACATTAGAAAAAGCAAACATGAAAGCCAGCACTGACAGAATTCAGACATTTTTTCACACCTCCATATTCAACCTTTCTAAAAGAACCATTAACTATATCCTATTAAAAAGTTTTACTCCACCCCACTTTTCACTATTCAGCAAACAAAAGTAGCCTATACCAAGTTTTCTGTAGAACTCTTTCTCCTGATAATGTGAGAACAATGAAATATGCTTAAGGTTTCCACATCTTATTTCTTGCACTGAAGAGAATTTTTAAAAGATAAGGAAATACTGGAGGAAATTATCCTGAAAGCATCAGTGAGATCAATTTTTTTTACTGTTCATCATTTGCAATATATATTGAATACTTTGGAATTAGCAGTAAAGCCTGTGTAGAAGCACACCTACTCTCAGCATCACACTTATCAGTGACTTCAACCTTTCCTTTGACCAGGAGAGAACTTTGAGGAATATTGGTAAGTAAGTCTGCTATTGTGTATCAGCAAATCAATACTGATTTTACAGCAGTTAAGAAATTTCTACTCCATTTCTCTCCAGGACATTATTTTCACTATTTACATAAACTAACATATACTGTCATCAATGCGGATTCCCACATTCTCCAGAGGATGTTGTTAATGTAGCATGAGGGAAAGACTACCAGAGATGACTAACTACATCAAAACGTAAACTAATCTTCACCCTTTCAACTACTCCAAGACAGGAAAAAAGTAAGTTTGAGTTACTCCCAGACTCAGGAGTGCCATCAGTGAGGGGCTGTCAGCTCAGTACCTGCAGAAGTCAAATATTTTCCCCTCAGAAATATTTCTCTAACTGTATCCATTAAAAAAAAAACACACACAAATAATCAGATCTGCAATGTTATTTGATTCAAACTAGTATTCAGTACTCACTGAGCACAACTGCCAACTCATTATCCGCCATCAAATATTTATCTAATGGACCTTATAGAAGGGAGCAGGATCTGGAAAAAAAATAATTGCTTTGATTTCTAAGATCCAAAAATAATCTATTCAGGTGACTGAGAGTGAAACACGTAAAATATAATATTAAATAGAAAAAAGAAATCAAAACTCTGACAAGGCATCTTCAGATTAAATAGCAGAATGCATACCCAGAATTCTTACTCTGGACTGGGGGAGGAATGATGGCAAAGAGGAAAAGGTGACAGGTTACTCCATTAAAGTAACTTTGATTTCAGTAAAACATACCTGGTGAAGATCTTCAGAGCAGCAATAGAAGAAACAACTGCACTTTTCTCCTTTGCCCTCCAGGTGCCAAGAGACCTTAGGCATTCCTAAGAGGAAAATACTGGGAGGTGAGGACTTCCAGATCTAGCAAGTCCATGACATTAACATGAACAGAACATTTCTGGATATTCATATTTGAGGTAAAAGATCAAGCACCCCCTTTGCTTGCCACTAGACATTTAGCTGTTACTTTATCAAGGAGAGGTTGTCTGGAGGGTCCAGTTAAAGGAAAAAAAAAATAAAGGTAAGACAGGACAGCAGATGCCTGCAAGTGGACAGGCACATCACTGGCATCCAGCAGGATGTCATGCTAGCCCTGGACTCTTCAGCATATTCAGGGATCATAAAAAAAAGGAGGAGATCAATAACATCACAAAGTTTTCTCACAGTAAGTAGTCTCGATACTACAACAAACCAAAACTGCTTACAGGAATTATAGAAGACTGCCATGATGTTGAATTCCTGACAAATAAATCCTAAGAAACATGTTTTCAGAAAATATTTATACAAATTCACAGAAGATTGCACTAACTATTCTCAAACATGAAGGTGTCACTATTCTGCAAGAATACCACTGTGTGCTTACTGTACAAATACTTTTTCCCCAGGTACTCATTAGTGGTGAGTGCCAGCTCCAGCATGGCAGGTCTTTCTGTTGACTCTCTACATGCACTTTTATCAGCTGCAGTTAGAATAATCTACCAGAAACTTTCTCCCTGCAGGACAGCTGTAAGATGAGACATTTTTTTGCACTCTGTCCAGAGTATTAACCTCCTTAAAACAGTATTTCTATGGGAAAATATTCTTTGCTGAATACAAACACCCTTTCTGATCCAAAGGTTTTCACAAAAGCAGCACTACCTCACAGCTATAGAAAGCTTTTTTCTCCCCTCCTGTCTCAGCAGTGAACTATCTTTAGTAACTTTGACACTGATACATGGAAGTCTGACCTTATTTGACAAAGACATTAAATTTGATTCAGTGAAAGCTTAATTAAGAGGGCAGTTAGATCAGTAAGAACATGGGAGCCTGACTTTTTTTTTTAAGATGGCAAGATGGCACTAAAAAGGATGAGAAATTCCTTTGTGTATATGTTAACTTAGACAATTTCACATACAAAATCAGCAAATGCATTAAACAGGGCACTAAAAGTATCTCATTTCAGTCCCCTATTATCAAGAACCGTTGATTACATTAAACCCCTAATGTACACAAATTCAGAGAGATAATGCAAACCAACAGTGATTATTTTTAAGATGACTGCAGTTTTCAATTATGGACTTTAGCAGTACACGTTTACAGAAGTGTACAGGAATCACTATCTGCTTGCATAAGTAGTTGAAGAAAAAAATTACCATTTTTTCAAATGAAATGCCTATGTAAAAGCAAATTTTGAGGATTTTATTTCCCTATCCCCACTCTGGAAAAAGGTTTGGCATAGATTTTGCAGTTTCTCTGTTATGAAATATCTTCAAGGCTTTTAGAGTGATATTTTAAGTTATTTTACGTAACACAAAGCATGAAAGCAAGAATTTTCATAGCAAACAAGGGCACTTAGAAACTTTCAAATTAATGATCTCTCATGTGACTCACTGCTTTCAATCCATCCAAATCAGTGATTGTTGGAGCTATACTTCTATTGTGAGACTTTTCCATAGTCTAACATAACTCAATTCCAGGAAGGTTTTATTTGTTATTGAATCTACCTTTTCGCTTAAGTCTCATTTTATTACTTAGTCAAATCAAGCAATGCCTCAGAATTGTCCCCCCTGCAGAACATTAGTTGGTTTTGCTTCCTGCATGGCACCTCTTACCTTTCTGGAGATTCTTTGGAAGGCCTCCACTTGATACAGACTGCCACAATCCAATTAATTTCAGCAGAGATCTAATATTTTATATCAGTGGAATATCTGCCATAACATGTATCATCTATTTATGACCACCACTGAAGTCATACATTAAAAATGATGTATGGATAACATGAAGCCACATCTGGTCCTTAGTTGCCCCAAGTGCTAAATCCTGACCTTTCTCTATTTTGAAGTATATGTTTTAATGATTTATTTTTTTAAAAAGATGGAAGTGAATAAAACTATTTTTTTTCTTTGCAGGCCACCATAACACAGTAGCAACTGTGCTTAACCTTAACAGACTGTTTTAACCCTTGTGCTGGATCACTAATCTTCAGCTGGATCCAAGAAGCATCCTTATTACATGAATAATGTTAGTTAACATTATACATATCTTGCACCCAAAGATATCTAAGGATAACTGAAAGAGAGAGAGGAACAGCATCATTAGAAAGCCATCATAAATGCCTTTATAAATAATAAATAAATTCAGAGTGTTCATGACTAAAGACTTAGTTTTAAACAGATTTTTCCAGTCTCTGTAATCTCTCCTCCCTTTCTTTCCCTACCTTTGCAAAGTGTGAAGAGCAAAGTGAGAACAAATTAAGCATTCTCACTTAAGCAAAGAGCATTTCAAGTTAATTCATTTTATAAAAGTATGGCCTTTATGGAGTCCAAGTAAAATATAGTTTTAATAATATCTACTTTGTCTACTTTTCACTGAAAAGAAAAATTAAGTAGATGAACTTATTTATGGTGACTGATATGGTGTCTGAAGAGGAGATTTTCATAAAAGTGTCATTGTGATGCAATTAACCTTTAACAGCACCTTAAACAGGGTCTTTTGGGTGCTTGGGCCACTTTCATATTTTGTATTCAATAATGAGAGTTACAATAAATAAAGTTACACTGAAGGTTCGAATTTGTGTCCTTTCTGGTGCTGTGGCTTCAGTTAGTCCAAAATAAAAGCTAGATGAAACACCCATGCTGCTGAAAAATGAACTGTGTTCAGCTGCTAATCTGAAAGGGTGAGAAGATCAGGTTAAACAAGGCAGAACTAGTTCTCAGCGTATTTTAAGAGATAAAGCATACAGGCATTGGGCTGGAACATTAGCTGATGTTGACTACAAGGAATTCTACTTGAAAACGCATTAATTAGAAATAGTTTCAAAATAAGAAAGCACAACAAATCCTTTCAATTTAGCCAATTCCTTTTACCTTCTATTTTACTAATTAGTCATATTCTTCCAATATAAAAACTGTATTGAAAGACTTTAAATCCTAAAGATGAAAGTCTCAAGTGGAAGAGCACATTAATACTCCAAAGAGACACCAGGGTACATTTTATGAGGCCATTAAAGAATGTCGTGGGCAGCGGAAGGCAGTTGGCAAGACCTACAGAGTAGATATTAACAGCCTGTAAACCACACTGCTCTGATGGCTTTGGGAATTTGCGATAAAAAAAGTTATCATCAGATGAGATCACACTAACTCCTGGATCACTCCTTGACAGAATTTACATGTCAATTCTGAGAGTGCATGTGAAATTGGAAGAAGAAAACAATTGGGAAATAGTGGATGTTCTGTGGTTTAGCTTTCGTTTGGGTTTTTTTAATTGATCAAATTTATTTAAACAAGAAAACACTCCCATACAACAAATTGCACTTGCCACCTTCACCTACAGCAATGCAATGCAGAGGGTCTGCCTACGTTGACAGTTCCTGGCAGTGTCATAGACTAGAAACAAGGACAGCAGGAATGAGCTGTTGCTCTTAATCTAAGATTTTTTGAAAAAACTACACAAGATGACCTGAAGGCATTTGGCTTCTCTTTCAACTTATGTTCCTGTCTTTATGGCAGTCCCCCTTGCCCCAACAAGAGACCATCTCTTTGTTCAGTCTGAGGGACTGCTACTAGCTGGCAGGGTGAGGTTTCTTTTCACTACCCCTAGACAGAACATGTTCTTGTCAGAACTGCTAAACCTTAGGCAACGAAATGTCCATAGGAAAGTTGCTCGGGGCATCACTTTCATTCGGACTAAATCCTACTTCCAATCAAGGCAGCCGTAAGAGAAAGCAAGCATTGACATTCTGCTCCAGATGACTGCCAAAATAGCTCCCTTACCTCATATAATCCACGTTACTTATGGATTTCCCTTTGCAACATAGCACGCTTTAGAAATGATTGTTGAACACTTGAAAATGGAAAACAAACAAACAAAAACAACAAAAACCCCAAACAAACAACAAAACAAACAAAACCCCCCAAAACAGTACCCTTTGTTTTAGAAATATAGTACATTCCTTCATATTTTATGGCTGCCATTTTGCAGACTTCTAGAAGTATATTCTGTTTGGTCCTGGATGGTGATTAAAAAGTAAATCTGTATTTCTAGTACCTTTATAACCTACGTTTTAACAGACTTTATACCAGATGGCACTCTCAGGTATTTCTTTCATTTTTTTCCTCAGTATTATATGCTGTAATATAAAAACGTAACATCATAAAACTGTGATCCAGTCTTGTCACTGTAATGCAATTGGAGAGTGTGTAATCATCTCTAGCTACAGATGGAAAAGTCTATTTTTGTTGTTGTTGTTGTCAAGGTTATATGATTGTCTGGAAGAACCAAAGAGCTCAAATTAATGGAAGGGCTAAGGAACGATTTAATCTGATAGCAGATGCCTCTTATATTGCAAGTTGCCTATAACAATTTCTTAAGACAGCATTCTGAGTGGGAAGGTAATGTCTAATGATCAGTAGTCTCACATTCAAAGGCCAGGATCTAGAAACGTAATGTGGATGTTCTTGTCAATTAATTGATGTCACTTACTGCAACAACAAAAGTTTTCACAACACTTTAACACTAATTTAAAGAGGTGCTCCTGCAAATTTAGTGCTAACTGAAAATTTTCCTTTAAATGCACCTTGGAAAATTAAAGTTAGGCAACAGGAGAAAGTTTCTGAAGTTTTAGATAGTTATTATTTGTTTGAAAAACATAGTGTCTTGCTCATTTCTGCTGGTATGGGTTTTGGTGTACTCTCATCAAAGGAGTTAAAAGACTGCCAAAACCAACTTGCCCCTTTCTGCCTTCTTTCTCCATAGCTAAAACACAGAGGTCAAAAGTACAAGTGCTGAATGTCCAGCAATGGTGGTGCTGCACTTAGAGGATTTGGAAGCAGTGAGCTTTATTGCAAGAAGAAAATTTCTTTCTCATTTTGACTCCAACTGTTGACTAGAAAGCAAGAAATCACACCATGTCTTGTACTGGTGGTCTGTGAGGAGCAGACACGGAGGGAAGTACCACATCTCTTTACTACCCACTACCACCATAACCCTGTCAAACTGCTCTTTCCTAGTGTTGCTTTTACTCAAGACATTGCAATTTGTTCCTTGCAGCGTTGAAGGGAAGGAAGAAGGGTTCTCTGCTCTCCCCTTTGTCCAAGACAGAGACAAGGAGTTTCGGGCAGTTGCAAGCAGGAGGGTAAACTGTTTATTGAAACAACCACCAGATAATGTCCAGTCCTGGGGGCGGTCCCCAGGTCTGCCTGGATTGGGTGAAAACTGAGGAGGGGGCAGGGTCCAGGGTCCACCAACCAATGGGTTTGGGACAGAGGCAGGGCCGGCTGGGGCCCTGGCCCTGCCCCCTCCCAACCACGAGGCACAGGAGACCCACACAGGGCTGACCACTCCCGAGGCGCAGGGCCACAGAGGGGAGGGAGCCCGGGGGCCTCCGATCACCGGGGCTCCGGGGTGGTGGCGAGCCCTGCCAGGCCCAGGTCAAGGCAGTCTACCATAATGACTGGGTCATCAAGGGAAGACAATACAGTGCAGGGTGTGGTGACACACCCCCGCAGGGCAACTGCGACAAACTGAGAGAATGAGACAAACTTTGCAACTAAGCAAGAAAGAACATAATTTTAAAACTTAAATAACAAGTCTCTTAGTTGAATCTTTTCAGATTCGAAGTGCTTTTCCAGCACAGCTCTGCTTGACATTCATTCCAGCATCTTCCTACAGTTCCTCATAACAAAGGCAGCAGATGCTCAGCCACCTGAGCTAACTGAAATAACTACTGTGGGGAGAAGCAAAAGGGAAGTGAGGATTCCCAAACCATAGAAATAGATCTGTTTTCAACCAGCTGCTGTTACACTTGGGTTAAAAATCACAGTGGTTTTGTTCTGAAATGATTCACCTCACCACCACTGTTACGTGTTTTCTTTTTCCAAGTGTTACACAGTTTTTAGGCAGTTAAATGCCTCCCTGACATCCGATCCCGCCAGATCTCGGAAGCTAAGCAGGGTCAGCCCCGGAATTGTACTTGGATGGGAAACCTCCTGGAAAATGCCGGGTGCTGTAGGTTCTAGTCCTGAGGACTTCACTGGCACTGTCCAAGCTCGCTCAGCCGTGGCAGATGGACCTCAGGACTTAAACGGTGGGGCCAGTTCTGCGCACGCTGAGCCTCACCTAAAACTCCACTGCGCAGGCTGGAAGGGCACACCCACGTGGGGACAGCCCTTCTCAAATCTTCCTTCGCGAAGATGAGCCACACACACACACAGTTTTTAAGGAACACATTATATGCTGTGCTTGTTTTATTTGTATGCAAGAATGGATATTTCATTTAAGACCACTGATATGTTGGGTGAAGCCTTTCAGTCATAATACTTTTTTTTTTTTTAATCCAGTCAAATTCAACTCTCCCAAAAGGAGTCATAGTATTTCAAATACTCTTTATTATTTCAGTGTTAATGAGGCTAAGACTCATGGGCAAGAGAGGGTATACAAAGTGAGACTAACAGACAATAACACTTAGCAAGGATCATCCTAGAAATAACTCTGTTACCAAGCACCTGGAAAACTTCACAGTAGCAAAAGGAAAGTGAACATATTAAAAATCTTGGAAACCTATTTACAGGTATTGTACATGAATAGACCCTTGAAAGAAATAGAGTGCGGCAGCAGCAGCAGAGATGTCTCTGCACGAGTTTGCAGTCCTCAGCCCCATTTCAGGGGAGGAGGGAAACAGAGGACGTGATTTTAGGTCCTTGTCAGTTTGCAATGTTCTATTTTATGCTGAGCCACAGTACAGATGATCTTCCCAACCTATAGCTGATAATCGCCAGCATCTCGGTTATCTGGGGAAGCAGGGGAAGATAGATGGATGGGAAACATCTAATTGTCCACTCAAATATGTAAAATGAAATAACTATATAAACTTCCATTCTAGTGTTATACAATGCTTCCTTCTGTTACATTAATTAATTTAGAAATTATTTAACCTTTTCAGTTTCTTTAAGGCATTTGTGCAAAACATGGCTCTAAACAAAGCTAGAAACTAAAAGAATTTTGGATTAATTATTAATAAGCATGCAAAATGTAAGGCAATGTGACAGTTCAAGCAAGATTCCATGTAAGGCCATGCTAAACAAGCACAAAGACTTCAGCCAGACGATTTCAGGTTTCTTGACTAAGTTTGCTCCACATTAGAATTCAGAATAAACAGAGTAACAAAAGTAGAAAAACATGTTAAATAGATGTGCAACATGCATGACAGATGACTCTGATGCGGTGAATAAAATATAATATCCTCAATTGCTACAGATTACTCATTCTGTGAATATATGAAATACAAAATAAAAGCAGTGAATAAACCAGCAAAAAAAAACCCTTTTCAGAATGATATGCCTTTTAAAAAATAACTATTAATGATGTAGGCAGGAAGGAAAAGATATATGTTACGACAGTGGCCCCTAAAGAAGAGAAAGTTCATTCCATAATGCCTCTGAACAGATCATTTTCCCATTTCATCTTGTCTTGCATAGCAGCCAGTTCAGTGAAATGCTAGAATCATTCACACTCAGAGGGACTTGTGTGGCAGCTCTCCTAAACCAAGGTAGACATGCCCAGAGCAGGTTGTTCAGGCTCTGCCCAGCCCCATCTTGAATGCCTCCAAGGATGGAGAGTCCACAGTTTTGCTGGGCAGCCTAGGCACAGGTTTACAAGGAGGATCAAGCGGTGTGGGGTAAGAGGGAAGAAGAAAGAAGGGAAGAGAAAGGAAATTAAAAAGAACAAGATAATTTCTAAAGGCTAAGGAGTGGTTGGTTTTATGCAGTTGTAAACTCGTGACTTCTGTGGTTCAGACTTTATACAGGCTTTACTTCTGAGGACAAACCAACTCTACACAGACTGATGTACAGTTTTCTTTGCTTCTTTATTCCTTTTCTATAAAGTTTGCAATATCTTACATTTACCTTAATCTACTTGTGCTGCAACTCATTTTGCAGCTGATAAACCACCTGGCACTTTGTTTCCTTGGTGATTTTTAAAATTGAGGCATCGGAACAACCTTATACTCTCAGCACTTTGTACTAAGGCTAACAGGGTGATCCTTCACCGTGGCTGATGAACCACTCAGGGAGCTCTTTACTTGTGGAGGCGGCAGGTATTGAAGAAAACATCTCCCAGAGATTAAAAATAGCAAAGTAGGTTCTCTCTCATTGAAGTGGCCCATAATGCTTTCCTAATCTCCTCTTTATATGAAATCGGCAAAATAATGCAAAGACAAGGTGAGAACTACAAAAGCATAAGGAGTTGAAAGCAAGGACAATCAAAGTGACCACAACTAAGATAATGAACAAGGGAAAAACAAATCAATGAGGAGAATGAAGTAAAACTGCAGAAAAAGTGGAGAAGGTACACTGTGGTTCAGTCTGCAGTCACTCAGCATCTCCAGCACATGTAGTCAAGGTAGTAACTCAAATGCATATCAGTTCTGTCCTAGTATCAGACATTAAAGCAGACCTGCTCAAGAACTCAAAACATGCAAATTCCTCACATGTAGTCCTTCTCAACCTCTGCTGTCTACAGACAAACTCACATGAAATCCACTGTCTTGGTGTGCTGGTTTAAAGGTAAACCAGCAGGAGAAATGAACTCTACACAAAAGAGATTATAAGTCAGAGTTACAATTTAATAATATTACAATAAATACAATGGCACAAGGAGAAATTTGTTTTAACCCACAAAACCCAGTATGATCTACCGTCCTGGGGTACAAACCCCATGTGGTTCCCCCAAGTCCAAAATAGAAAGAAGCGAGAGACCTGTTGGTACAAATGACGTCCCAGTCTAGTCGAGAGTGGTGGTCTCCTCCTGTCAAGGTCCTGCTGCTCCTCTGGATCCAACAAGTGGTCCCCAAGGTCTTCTTACCCCCTGCTTATGTACCCTCAGGGAGCACCCAGTCCCTCCCCCAGGGCAGGGACTCACACAATGGATGATTAACTCTGTGAGTCATAGGGTATTTTGGAACGCTGATGGCCCACCCCCTCAGGCTGGGTGTGAAGGTTCTATCAACTCCCTGGGCAGCTGCTGCAAATGGTCCATTGTTCTTGGGAAATTAATAGACTGGGTAGAATACATAGCCTTGGTCACCCCCAGACAGTGATAACTGGTCCCACCTGCTGAACTAGGACACTTGGTTTCTGCCATCAGGGTTTATAATGGACACACGCCCCAGCACAAAATCGTCCAAAGCAGCAGAATGAACACTATGCTAATGAGTTAACATAGTCCAGCACTATGATCTCCACAATAAAGCCAAAGTTTATCTTTTGGCAAGATATAAATCTGTGAAGAATGGGGGCCAAATCCATGGAAAAAACTCTCTCAGCAAATGAAAAGACCATTCTTCTGTGGGGATGACAGTGTGTGTGTGGATCTCTTAAGGTCTGAGGTGATTGATGAATGCATCCTTAAGGGCCAGAGAGGCACCTGTAGAATGTGAGATGCCTTGTAACCAGTAGAATCTTTCCATGTATGTTAGGTGAACTACTGACCAATAGTGTACTGGCATGTTATATGTAGGAATAGATAAAAGTGAAGCTGTTACTAAAAATAAAGTCCTTTGTCTTCGGTGAGCCTTCTGATCACACTGCAGCCTGAGTGTCTCTGCCTCCTCGACCGCTGCTAAGATAATCTACATTATCCCAATAAAGGGTGACCCCAATATTCTCCAAAAAAAGATGACTTCTAGGCTATGTTTTCTCTAACAAATATGAGCAAGGAGACACAAACGAGTTTTTAAGTCTAAACCAAGATACTTTGTTGCACATACTTTCTTTCTGGGAAAAGAATAAGAGGGCAAACAATGCCAGATGTTAGACACACTTGGAAAGTCCTCAGATACTGTGGTGATGAATGACTGTAACCACCTCTTTAGGACACAGCAGACTGTTAATTGCCTGAAGCACAAGACACCATTCCCTTTTCTTAAGGTTTGTGTGCTGGACTATTATATCAATGAAGTTACAAAGGACCATTGTTTAAAAAACAATTTTTTAAAACCTGTGATATAAAAGATCATTCATCATACCACCAAGCACATTTTTTGCATAGTTTATAAAATGCAAATTGTGCTAACGTACCTAATTGTCAAGTTACTCTTTTGGCAAGCTAACTTGTGAGTGTGGGCCAAACAGCAGGGAATACAAAATGGAATGGGAAAACGATTGAGGTTTGATGGTGTTCTGCCTCCCATGAAACGTGTTCTTCAATGCAAATATACAATATACATATGTGCTTGCATTGTAACTAAGACACTGAGAAGCATTCATAAACCACATTTTAATACTGTCTCATTTTTCTGGAGTTGCTATTGGAAAAAAAGTAGAATAACAGGATTTGTTTTGCTATGTTGCTTCATATTAAGCCAGATGTAGGAAGCACAGAACCAAAAACCTTGTCAGAGATGATCTTTTAAATCTTCATCAAAGATCATTGCTACATTAATTCTGTTTTACAGTTCATGTATATGCATGCTTGGTGTTATGCCTTTATTCTTGCAGATACAGTGGTCAGTGGCAGAGGTAAAAATCTCTGCCTTTGTTAGAAGAAAAGCCAAACCATGTGGATGGTCATATGTTAAGGCAGCATATTATTTTAAAAGGAGTTGTCTATGCTTCTTAAAACACTTTACTGGAAACATCAAGTCAGGTTTCTAATCCCACTACTTTTTAGATTTTGTTCATTTTTCCTCTATCACCTGCCAAACTCCTCTCCTGCTCTTTCTCCCCTTTGACTCTTTCCCATTATATTTACATTGGTAAACTGACCCCCAACATGCATCAAGCAACGTTAGGCATTACCTAGGAGAGTACCAGCTCCCATCTGCCAGAACCAATGTGGCTGGTCACAGGCCAGTTCAAACCTGTGTGTTGTCCATCTTACTAATTAGGATGGATTTTGATGCCAAGGTTCTTGACCCAAATCCAAATATAGCTGAGAGTCTGAAGTCTCACCTAAATTTTGCAGATATTTAGCAAAAATAAGCTGCATACACATCAGTTCCTCTAGGTACATACGTATGTGTGCTTAAATATAGGCATAAAGCACCAGAAGAACAAAGATTTTGGAGAAGGCAGGTATGACTCATCAGTCACATATGCCAGGACCTCTGGGCTATGTAAATCTCTGGCAGAGGAAAAACTTGAGAGAGAGAGAGAGAGAACAAGCAAATGTGCACTTCCAGTCCCCACCTCTCTCATCAGAGATCATGGCTCTCAACCAAACATTTTCAAATCCAGTTGATTCAACAAAAGCCAGAAGTTTTCTCCATGTGCTGTATATGTGCAGCATGTCTGTGTGGGGGCAGGTACAAGGAGTGAGGACAAGAGAGCAGCTCTTCTATGTGTCTGTCCCCCATAGGTGCACTTCTGGTCCCCCGGTGCTAGCTGCACTGCAGCAGCACAGCTGTAAAATCCTACCCCTAGCCAAATTGTTTTAACAGCCCAGATTTCCTGGTTCTATGCCAAAGATGCCTCAGCCATGGTTACAGCTCCTCCACAAAAATGCCAGTTCAACCCATTTTCAAAATGCACAATCCAGTACTTACAAAGCACTCTGTCTTTGATTATTATAAAGCCATATATTTTTGGAGAAAGGCAAAAAAAAAAAAAGTCTTTCTTTCCCTTTACTTCCTTCACCTTCCGTAAGTCTAATGATTTTCCTTACCTTCCTGCCCAAATCTCTGCTAAAATACGCTGGCTAGGAAGCAGAAATGCATGTTTCACTTCCCTAACCTTTCAGGGATTCTGTTTTCAAATGTATTTATTCCAGCACTTCAGAGGAACTATATTAGCATTATGATCACATTCTTTGCAGCATTTTACAAATATACAAGCAAGTATCCCGAGAATATATTTCTACCAAAAATAAAATTTTTACATACAGAATTGTTGCCACTAGTCAATGTTGATTTTAGAGAGAAAGAAGTAGTTAAATATTGGTGTTTAGTAATGTAGTTCAGCAGCTTTTGGAGTGGATGAGTTAGGAGAATGCTGGTTTCTGTCTCTTCCCAGCACTTGCAGTTTGAGTGGCTTCTATCAGTTATTTATTTACACATATATAAAAAAAGTATTAGTTCTGTAAAACCACCTCACATATTTTACCTATAGCTGGTAGTCAGTGGTACATCAGCTTCTGTTCTGGTAGGTTCTAGTGTCAGCAATGTTGTAAAACTGACTAAGCCTCCCAGTTTCTTTGGGTTCTTTTAGAAAGTTTGGGTGGAGGAGTTGACTAGTTCAGTCCTCCTGATGCTCTTGTAGTCATGCCAGCCTTGCTCAAGTATAATCTTCAAAAGGCTTGAAATGTATGTATATTCATAACTTAAGTAACATGTTTAGAAAAAATTTGAAATTAAATTATGGCTACATTACCAGCAGCCTTATTTTTGATCAACATAAAAATTTCTGAAAGCAGAAAAACAGTTTCCTTCTCATCCAGCTAAGAGCAAAATGAACATATTCTGTTTTAAAATATTTTACTTATATTTATCACTCATGTAAAGAAGTGAAGCTAATCATAGTACAGGACTGTCCAGAAGGATCTCTCATTTTTAATGAGTATATCAACCATGCTATGAGAAATAAACAATCATACCAAATGTTCCACTGGCAACCTGTGGGAATACATCTTATCAGTCAGTTACTCAGAACTATTCGGTTTGATCTCTCATGACCGAGCTCGTACAGCATCTCAGTAACTGACTCGCTCTCCTATAAGGTAATCCTGAGTCCTGAATAATCACCTCTGAGCCCTGTCTAGTGGAAGGGTTGAGTTAAACACAGCTTCAATTGCAAGCTTGAAAGGAAATCCCCAGAAAAGCTCCTAAGCCAGTAGTTGGGCCCTCCAGGCAGAGAAAAGCGTTATGTACCTACTCCAGTGCCTGGATGAGCGCTCTCACCACTGGGGTATTATAAAAAAAAGGAAAACCACTGCTCAACTTGACTCCTTCTCAGTGGAAAGCAAAAGCTGTCAGTGCATGTTAGGATTGTGTTTCATCTCACCAGAATGCCATGGGTGTGCTCCAAGAGCCCCTTCCAGATGCAGAAATCCTTAAGAGGTTTAGATGGAAAGACATCTTTTGGAGGGATTAAAACTCAAGCAGACACAATGACCAGAGCAACTCTAAACAGAAGGTGGCTGTTCCAGGAGTATTGGAGTCTGCAGACTCAAGTAGCAGATGAGCAGGGTTGTACTGTTTTAACTTAGGTAATTTTTACCAATCCTTCCTTTCTATTTCTCTGCAGTCATATTTAAAATGAACACAGACTTCTAACACAGCAGCAAAAAAGGTTTTTTCATCATCATCAACAAAAAATAATTTCCATGGTGCAGTTTATCAGCTGACTACAATCTTTGGGTTTACTATTCCTGAATTGAAGAAAATTAATTTTTTTTCACTTGATGAATAGAGCTTGCAAGAGAATACTTCACCCCTCAAATCCTTACCACCACAGATACAACAGTTGTTATTTTCACTATAGTTAGTATACTTACCAAAAGTAGTAATACATCCACTTGCAATCAGTACATTCATACTTGAGGCACTTTTTATTTTATTTAAATCTGTACTCCCCACAGTCTTACTGCAAAAAGAAATACACTCTTTTCATATACTTATTTAGTTCAAAAATTCTAATTGTTCATCACACCCAAAAATAATTGGCGTTATACAAAACTGTATTCTAGTAGTCCTTAATTATTTTAAGCTACATTCAGAGTTGCACCTCACTATGGCAAGTGTATAAATCTGCTTTAGCCACAAGAGTTAAAAATACCCTATGCTAGAAGGACTGTACTGGAGGGCTTTAACAACCAAACCACTGACATCCTATGGCTCAGCTGACTTTTGGAGATACCTCCATGTTGGTACTATGAGGAGAGTCTGATTAATCCTTTAGGAATAAAACTTCCAGGGGTAGCAGCATAGCTACATGTAGATAATTCATTTTGCGAACTGCAGTTGTCTTATAACCAAAGTGCTCAAGCAAAAGCAGTTCCTGAGCTTTAACTTAAATCATAATTAGGAGAGAACAAAACAATGGGCTAAATACTTTGCAGAGGATTTAAATAATGAAGTTTGTTGATTTGTTAGAAAAGTTATTGTTTCACTAAGAAAAGGGTCACCTCTGAAAAAAAGTTGGCAAGTATGACTCCTGAAAGGTGAGAATTAAAAATTAACCCAGCAAGTCTTCTGAATAAAGGAGAGAAGAAAATTCAAGTTTAATCTTAGATCAGTCAAACCCCTCCCCACATGAATATCTCATAACTATTTGGAAATTCTTTTTGTAAAGTAATACTTTTATTGGCTTTTAAACTTCACCTGGTTAAAACCAATTTTGAAGCAAGAGGTTGATATAAATGGGTCTCCACTCAGTGACAGGAGAACAACACAATTAACTCCCTCAGCTCTTTCCTTGGTCTGCACTATCCACTGGAGTGCAATACCTTAGCAAGTGTCCATCCTGTACTGCACCATTCTGAATTTACTTGAAGGTAACAAGGGATGCATCTGTAAAAATGTAGACAACACCTCTGCTTTCATGAACAGTAATAGCCGGGAAAACTCTAGCAGGAGCAAGCAGATCACACATTTGCATCCCAGGAGTGCTGAGGAAAAAAAAAGTGTACTTATAGGGGATTTTTTTTCCCTTTAACCAACTAAGTCTTACATTCTTCAGAACTTTACTTTTCAAAACACCAGTTTTCCCCTGCCCATGAGCAGGAAACAGTTGTTTGTCATTTCACAGCACCTTCTTAGCAAAGTAAGAGCTCTGTTCAGTGCTGAATCATACTGAACACAACACCTTTGAAAGTTGTTTGACTATACAAGATTCCTGATGAATGACTTACTTTCAATGCTGAGCTGAAAGCCAGGCTTTTGAACTGAGTTTCTACCATTTGCACACTCTCAGGTTCTAAATTGCACAACTTTACTCCTTTTGGTTTACAAATGGAACAGCAACAGCAAGGCAGACACCTCCATTGCAGGGTCATCTGGCACTCTGCACTAACTCTTTTTCGTATCAAGATACGAATGTGAGGGGACTCTATAAAGTCTGACAAGTGGGGGCAGTAAGGTAAAGTCCACCCAATTTGTATTGATAGCTTCTGCTCATTTCCTCTTTTTGTCAGCAAGTTTTAGAATATATAATCTTGCAGCAGACAAAGAGATTTTATTGATGAAACCTATACCTCCAATCAATTTGCTTTAAATGGCTACTATCAACTTCTTAATTTGGCTATTTAAAATTCTATCATATTTCTCAAGTCAAAAATTGGGACTCATGACAGATAGTAAAAACGGATGACAGGCTTTGAAAGGAGTTCTCTTGTGGCACTGAGAAAAACAGAATGGCACAGGAGTGGGGGCTGGGGGGGAACCGAAAAAAAGAATTCTACATTTGAGATTCCAAAAGCTTGTATTAAATCAAAACTCCTCTTTCCCATTCACATGCTTTGTTGTTGTTGCTTCCCCCCCCCCCCCCCCCGACTCCTTTGTATTTATAATATTGAACATATGTTAAACATTTATCGTAATCATGGTAAAAATTCTTTTTGCACCTATCTTTTGTAATTCAGCACTTAGTTTAAATTAAAGAAAAAGGTAGAGGGTAAGGGAAAAAATAAAATAAGTATCTTTGCTTCATTTGCTTGTTAAGCTTTGCATCTCATATTACATGATATACTTCTACAATTTAAAATAAGAGATTCTTTTTGAAAATACCCTGAAGGAAAACAAATAATTCTTCTCTCAGTGAACATGCAAGCCCTATGTAAAATCGTGCCTCCTGTATGCAATAGAAATGACTGGCATATCATCAGAACAAACCAATATTTAGATGAAAAAAATTCTTCTTGTGGAGATCATCAGAGGCAATCACACTAAACACCTACCTTCTTTCTTCTTTTCTTTCCCTTCCAAATAAACTTTTTTTTTTTATTTCAATGGCTGCTTAATATTAAAATGAAAAAAGAATTTCACTTAAGAGGGACCATAAATAGTCAATACTTTCCATCTGGCCACATTAATCTTTCATTCTCTTCTGCTCAGTAGCAGAGGAAGAGAGGAAAATCCCCTTTTAGTTTTTACCCTATGGACTGATGTTTATTGGTACTCCCCTAGGAGATGCACATTTGCACACTCTCAGTTTGAAGCCAGGTCTCCACTTCCAACCAAAGCCCTTAAACTCCTGTGCTGTTCCAGCTGAGTTAGATCCCTACCATGACTCCCAGCAAAATTGCTTAACAAATCAAGTTATCAGTCTGTGATGGCCACGTTTGGTACAGTCACCAGCCCCACAGGAGACCCAGGTGTTACCCTGCCCATTTCTAAATTCTACCTTGAAGTCATAAATGCATATGCAAACCTGTGGAGATGTTTCTTGCAATCATTAATTTAGCATCTAGAGTCATCTTTTTTTTTAGTTTGGTTGTTTTTTTGTGTGTTTTTTTTTGTTTTTTTTCCTGAAGGCAGGTTTTGGCGCATTTCTGGTTCATTGGATGAAGCGTGTTTGGGGTGGTGGTGACAAGGTTTTGGTTTTTTTGTATATTATCATCATCCCTATTCTTTTCTTATGTGGAAATCTGCCTGTATTTATTTTGTTTTTCAGACTATTTCAGCTCATTTGGAAGCACTTTCTGAAGCAGAAGTCTCAATTCCTTCTCTGGGACTCCATCAGCTTTGATATATTACAGAAATACCCAGCAGTACAGATCTAAGTAGGAATGGTAACAGTCCACAGAGCACCAGGTATAGATAGATTACATATGCCTCTCAACGTAGGTATTTACCAGTTACTCAAAGAAATAATAGTAATAAAGAAATGTTTGAGGTGCTAACTTTAGTGAAAGGTTTAGAAAGCAACAAACAAATAATTTAAGAAATATTACCTGTGAAACAATCCCCACATTATTTCCAAGCCAAACAACACTGGGTACACAACTAATGCAAAACAAAGGGTAGACTGGACACACACCACCTCCACAAACACTTCTCCAAATAGCTGAAACACAGTCTGAAGTCAGAGCCTAAACTATGATCTTTGGTTAAAACCTTAGAGCTTTAATCCACCTCCCAGATCCATGTATCTTTGCCTCTCTCCATCCCAGCCTTACTTTGCTCAACCATGCTTATCGTCCTTGGGAGAGGGAGGGAGACTTGCTTTCCATAAACCCATCTCATGTTTTCTTGTCTTCCTTAAGTTTACTGTTTGTTGTATACTGCAACATTGTATATTGTGAAAAGTGTCTATTAATTATATTCACAGCACATCAGAAAACTTGATGAAACTCACACCTACAGACAGCATGGCATATTAAAAAAAAAAGGCCCAGTTTCACAAACATTTAATGAAAGTTTTCCGACAGCTTGGTAAAAGACTTCCAAACCAGCTTTCGTGTGGAGTGCTTTCACCTCACACTCAGATCATGAGGACTTAATAGTGCCAAAATCGATACACCAGAAAGCATGTAATCCATTCTTTTGCAGTGATAATTAGCAGAAGGAACTGGAGTTTAAGGTTTCTCTGCATAGTCTTCTCAGTACAAACTTCGATGTCAACCTTTCTTCTCACTGAACAGCATCACTACTAAGCAGACACAGCCTTTGCTACAGCATTAGGAAAGATCTGAACCTAGATATTTCAACAAGGCTACACAATTTTGGTAACAACAGTCACTTACTACTATATTAAATTTGATAAATTTTCTGTGACCCAAGGGAAATATATTAAATTCAGAGTGATCTTACAGAAAAGTTTGTATGAGATACACTATGATTTATACATGTAGTAAAGCAAGAAAAGGCAACAGCAGTAATGCCTCATTACAACTTCAACAACTATGTTTGAAAATACTCAGAGCTAAATTACAAAATTAGTATAATTTAAACCCCAATAAAACTGAAAATTCTTGAGAAATGTTGGATTTTTTTTTACGCTAGCATAGAGCACATCCTTTCTTCAAAATGTCCAACTGCAAGTGTTCCATCAGATTCTACTTGGAGAGTAACAAATTCTACCAAGTTCATCATGTTTCCAAGGATAATAATCATGTATCAGCAAGTCTTGCACACAATCCTTAACCTGAGACAGAGCAACAAAAACTTCAGATTATTCAGAAGAGGTCAGAGAAGAAGGACTGTTTGGTTTCCTCTGTAAGGCATCCCTTTCCTTAGTGAGACCTCTCTCTCTCTCAAAAAAAAAAGAAAAAAAAGAAAAAAAAAAGATTTTAACAAAATCCATACCCGATATTTAAATCTGTGCCTGGAACTCATTTGTGACGTTTTAATATAGTTTATGCGGGTTTAATGAGATCATATTTAGGTAACTGATTAAAAAGTAAACAGGACGAAGTAATCTTAGGTACTTTCAGTATTGTTATATGGTTAAAATATCTTGAAGCAGATCCTTGCAGCAGAGGCTGTGGAGGTAGCTCTTTTAATCGTATTTTTGGTAGGTTTAGGAGGGTTGCCATGGGGAGGTGATGCAAAAAACACATCCTCACCCTCATTGTAATAGTAATTAGACAATTTTAAAACATCTAATTGCTCAGTTAAAAATACTAGTACTTTACAATTATATCAAATCTCTCATCAAAAAAGCCCCAGGTAGGTAAATGAACACAAAACATTAGGCTTATTAGATAGTGAAGCTCTTTCTGGGAATGCTTAGTTGTTATGGGTTTAGCCAGGTAGACATAAATTTAGGTTTTAAATTTCAGGGACTGTCAGCTGATTTGAGCTGGGCTGGGCTAGCTGACAGCTGACTTCTTCTAGCCAATAGTATTCCATACTATATTCTGACATCATCTCAAAGGGGTAAGAGCCAGTGTGGGAGTGGCTTGGTCAGTTCCTTCGTAGTTATTGTCTCAGAAGGATGCACCGTGCCATTCTAGGAGGGACGGGTAGGCCCAAGCCCAGACCACCGGCTTACCATCATGTTATCTTAGGAAAGTAAAATGTTTGTTCTTAGTCTTTCTGCTTAAGTCTGTCTCTCTGGGGATTGAGTTCTCTAGAAAGATTTGTAGTTAGGATGGTAGGTTTTGTGTTTACTGGGGAGTGGGAAGTTATTTCTTGTTATTTCTAACTTGTGTGTGTATTCTATTGCAGTGTCTCTTAATTTTCTCTTTTCTGTATAAATATATATAATTAGTTTAAGCATAAACGTAGTTTGAAGGGGTTTTTTTCCCTTTGCTCCCTTTTCTCAGCAGGAGGAGGGAAGTTCTGACAGCTGTATTGGGCAGTTGGCATCTTGCCAGCTCAACCCAAGACATTAGTACAAACCAAAGACTGTTGAGCATTAAGTACCATATTTTCTGATACCTTCAATGCTTTGTAAGCATTTAACATGCTGCAAATATTGGTCATGCATTGAATACATCAAATAACTCAAGTTGTACATGCTTAAGTAACTGATATCTGAATTAATTCTGTTACAAGTTCTGCAAGAGCCCTCAAAAAAGAACTATTTGTAAACATGTTTGTATGAGAAAGATGGACATTTCATATGTTTTCTTAATATTTTTTTAATCTCATCTAGAGCAATGAAGTCTAAAAGTTATAGGAACAAAGTTTACTTCACCTTTTTTGATTTGGTTTTTTGTTTTGGTTTTTTTTTGTTTTTTTTTTTTAACTTAGTAAAGTTTCACTAGGATTTGGGGGAGGGGAAAAAAACAACAAAACAACGAAAAAACCAAAAACCCGACAAAACGGAAAAAACCCCACAGAATTGCTTGCTTTCTTTCCAAACATTTCTTGTAAAATAAGCTGTAACATAAGCTAGGTACTTAAGTAGCCAAAAAATCCAAAACTTTTCTCACTTATCTTTCTAAAAATACTGGTCACTCCTCAGGTCTTCATTTCCATTTGTGAAGCAGCCTGAGTGCCAATACAAAAAGTAATACCATATGTCAAAATAAAGCTTTAGAGATAAAGGGAGTGGAGAGAATATCCTTCATTAATTTCAATTGTGCAGAGAATTTTCTTACATCTACTTGGATAATTATGAACATATTTGTAAATGGCCAACATAAAGAAGAAACAGCTCAGGTATATTCTTGAAGCCAGCGTCAATTTTTAATTGACTCTGTTGGTGCCAGAATTTGCCAGAATTACAAACAGCGTATCCAAAAAGAAGTGAAGTACAAAGGGGTGTTTACCTTCTCAGAATAAAATGCAAGCTGAATATTCCTTTTTTTTTTCTTTTTTGTCTCCAGAAGTTGCAGGACACAAGAGATAATAATAATTGCAAATTAATGTAGCTATTTCAAACTTAAGTAATTAGCTTTCAGTATTGCACTGTATGAAATGCAAAACACTTCTAACTGCTGAATACTTTGGATTTCCTCACTGGACATATTTTTAAAATATCGTCAAGGTAAAAAAAAAGGTAGGGAGAGGGCAGGAGTTTACTCATTGCATTTTACTTCCCAGAGTTTCAGAGTGTAAGACAATATTGCAACACTAGTAATAAAGCAGCAAATCCCAGTGAACCACTTTATAGGAAGGAAAGGGCATTTCTTGTTTGAAAGCAAAACTGATGTCACACAACTGACTCTTATACCCAAATTCTCCCAAGCATGAGGAGGCATGTCCTTATCTGGCCTGGCTGGAAGCCAGGTGCCCAGATGCTCATACCCAGGCAACCCACACAGACCCATCCCTTGGATGATAAGGAACACGAAGGTGATGACACGTAGTCCTGCTTACTACCGACCCCTGCAGGTCTGGGGAACTCCCTCTGTACCCTGTTGGAGCCCACCGGAGTGACCCTCCTTCCTAAGGCCAAGGATATCCTTGCTGTCTCCTTCCTGGGTGTCCAGAAAAGTAGCACAAGGCATGTGCAGTGCTCAGGATTTACCGACCAGCTGACTCCGTGCCAATAGATTCCACCACTCCAACAGCCCTTCCCCAGGGTCTTCTCTTCCCATGACTTTCACACCTGCCCAGAACCATCTTCCCTGCCCTAGCACTTCTAATAGCACTCTCTGCAAGATGCTCTTGAAATAATCTAATGTAAACTGAAGGGTAGGTATTGATGCCCATTTTCCCCATCCTGGTTATGCTAATGCCTGCTATCATCTGGAAACAGCTCAGTTTATAGATAAATAGCCTTGATCGAATTGGTACATCTGTTCCCATTTTACTTGCAAGCACAAATGTGCACTTTTAAAAGTGTATTTAAATATCACACTCCAGCTTTTCCTTATGGTAGCACACTAAGCTTTTTTGTGTTCACAGTTTCAACTACTGCTGCTTTTTTTCCACATACTTTTACATACACACCCACCCCTCTAAAGGACTGGCTGCAGTTTAACAGCCTTCTGAGCCAACTTTACATTTAGAATATGTACTGATAAGCTTTTGTTCCCTTCCAGATGTAGCTTACAATAGATGAAAGAGCAATACAATTTCATAAAATTCAAAAGAAGTTATCTTACCGACTTCAAAATGTGCTGTATGGCCAGTAGCGATATATATCTATGCTGCAGACCATTCCCAAGCCCCAGCATGTGTGTTGGCCATTTCTCAGCTTGTTGCCAGAAAACATCCCAAACATGCACCTGTTGTCCTTTTCTGGAAGGGAAACTACATGTGAATGATAGAAAGGAATCACAACCTGCATAAAGTCCTTGCTCGAAACAACGAATGCATGATGACACAGACTGCTCTTTGGCACACACCTACCCTGAAGCCTTCAGAACTTGGACTGTCCAACACAAAATTCATCATGTTGCACAACTACTGTTCTGTGCACATAACAGATACAGCAAAAATTGACAAACAAGATGCACAGTTGAACTCAGTTAAGCTTCTGCAGAGGTGACCACTGGATTATTTTTGCTTCTGGAGTAAGTATCACTATATTAGGTTTGAGCCTTAGAAAAACATAGTCTTATTTCATATTTGCAACTTTATTAGCATCTCTAAATTTCAATGATGCCTAAGGATAATTTATGTCTTTCAAAACAGTTTATATTGTCTATTAACATTACTTTAGTAGCTCTGTGCCTATCAAAACAACCTGAAATCAGTCTTAATGGCTATTCAGTCCTTCTCAGGCATAGCAAGAATTGAAGACATTTTTATTTCTATGGGTTTTCAACTACAATAAATCTAACCTGTAAGAACAACATGCTGGGGAAAGGTTTGTTTGTTCCATTTTGCCTTCTAATGCACAATCATCACACAAGTTCTCAGATTTTACCTGTCTTGAGCAAGGAGTATATGCTTTTCTGTGCTTTTTATTTTTACCTGCTCACTGTTTTGGTACCAAGAGTAAATAATTGCATCATCCATCTTCTCCTGTTCCTCCTTATATTTACAGCATCAATAGACTAGAAAAAACAGTAGCATCCACATCTCTACCAAATGAATGTGTACAATGGTATATAGAGAATGTTTCAGCTGTTTAACTTTACTATTCTACTGTCTATTCTAAAATGTTGACACCTTTATTTAGTTCTAATTAAGTTTACAAAGGAATCAGAAAAATAATAACTTCTAAGGGAACAAGAATTCCACAGTCAAGTACCTAAGGCAGGGTTTTTTTCCCCACTTATACTCAAATTATGCAGCCAAAATTTCTTAAGAGTTAGGAGTCTGGCTTTGTTTGAAGGCTGTTTGGCTTTTTTTTTTTTTTGCTTTGCTAAAAGTGTCAGCTTGAAAGTAGGGCAGTGGGTCTGCCCAGAGGATCCCTTCTCAAAAGACAGCAGACTTGTGTTGTTGCCCTGTGAAAGTTTATCAGAATAGTCAGCCTAAGTAAAAAACATCTTTTAAATATGAATTTTGTGAAGAAAAATCCTCTGTTTTCTATGTTACTTAATTCAAAGTTAATGCCTTTTACTGAACTTTTAATTAAGAGACTGTGGCTTTTTGACCTGTTCTATAATGATGCAAAAAGACCCGTGTTCAAAATTCTAGACAACTTTTCCATAACATTATTGAAAAGTAAGTTTGAAACATAGATGCAGTGTAGCTTATTTACATTTACAGGCAGCACCAAATGAATATTTTTCCAAATGATCCTGCAGCTCTCCAGTTAAGGGGCTTCATGAGCTACCACAGTAAGTTGTTTCTGCTCAAAAAATCCTAATGGTACTGACGTATTTGTCTCTTACTATCACTTCAGTCTTTTTCTACTGTCAAGGATAGTTTCTCTCTGCAATCCTTCATCAATTAATTTGAAAGCTTCATTACATGGCATTCCCCTTGCCGTATTCTCTTAAAAGGCTGTTACTGTAAAATTCCTTGAAGGGTGGTTTCCTGTTGGTTTTCTCTTTGTTAGTTTGTGTTCTTGTTGAAAGACTGACACTTTTATTTTTCTCTAATTCTCTACTGGTTTTGGTCCTCCATTTTCTAAGATTTACAGATCCTGCTGTTCTGTTCAGCCCACATTTCCTTCCAGCTTCCCATTCTTAAACCATTCTTTTCAAGTAGCATAGAAGAAGTTGTACATATCTCCATTACTGATTTCGTCCCACTTCTGAAACAGTGGCTACCTCGGATATGTTCTCTGAACTTGGTGAATTGCATAAACTGCTCTACTGCTTAAGGAAAACAGATTGAGATCATTAAAATAGCATTTTAAAAAGAAAATAAAAAGTAGAGCTAATGTGTAGCTGCTGCTGGAAGCAATTGTGTTTACCTCTAATGCATCTTAAGAAGTATTTGTATCTACTTCAAAGATATTTTCCATGATACTGTAAAGTCTCCATAACCTAATTTGCTAACACAGTGGTTTTGAAGCAACTGTTAAAAATAATGTTGCTAAAGTGATTTTTTTCATTTGCTATAATACTAAGAATCTCATTCATATTTTCTGTTCTGTTAGAAATGGTGTCAATCTTGTTATTGTTTTACTTAAAAGAGAGGCAAAAGTACAAAAAAATTCACAGTATAATCAGTGTTTCTGAATAAGAGACAACACACTAACAATAATAATAAGGGTACAAAAAAATCTGGTAATGTACTGAGGTAAGCATTCTTTTCTGAAAATACTTCAGTAATTTTGCTTCCTGGTACAAAAGTCTTATAGGCTTCTCTACTATAATACTTTTTTCCCCCTCTTAGCATTCTTTTGTTTCATGGGAGTTAATAAAATATTGTCATATGCTTGCAATCACTGAATATATAACTAAGGAAATTTTAAAACTGTGCAGTGTCTATGAGCCTATAAATTTCCCTCCCTGCCTCAAGCATCACATGTCCTCAACAAAGAGCTCAAGTTACAGAGCTCTTTGAAAAAATACTTACAATTTATACAATTCTGATTACCCGACAGCATCAAAAACAGTTTTGGAAAGTCTGCAATTGCTTAAAGAAATGTCAACAGCTTTGCCTCTTGGGAGGACATTGTTTAGGACTAAGCCTGAAAAACAAAAAGCAAAAAACACTAAAGCAACCATATAAAACATACAATAAACTTGTTAGAATGAACCAAGGCAAGGTTTGAGTTTGGCAAGTTTTACTTCGCTTACATATTACTAGAAAAATGAAGCCTAGCAATTGTCAGAAATGCATTTGATTGAATTTTTTGTATATGACTTAACTGTAATTATGAAGAAAAATAATATTAGCCTATGTTACACAGACTTAGGCATAAATGAAGTGGAAAAAAACCCAGCCAAATGTCATACAAATGACATTGATCTATCAATTCACAACAGGAAATATTTATCGAAATAATATGGACAAGAAAGATTTCACATCAGTAATAGTGGATTTGCCACACTGGTACCTTTTATCTTGGCAACAAACCAGTTATTAAATATTTTAGCTAAAAAATGGTAATTTTTTATAAACAATCCTTGACTTCTGCCAACACATATGTTCAGGGAGGTGTCTATGTATTGTCACACATATTCAGCTATACTGAGTTGTAAATTGCTTTGATATTTGCCAGTTTAGTTTCTGACTGCAGCTGATAGTTTGGAAAATTAATTGTTTTAGTATAACTTCACAAACAGTCACTCTAGCAAATCAGGTCCGTCTGCTTTATTCACAAGTCATTTTAGTGACTATACAGTAAATATGTTACTGCTCAAAAACCAAAAAGCAACAGGGAACCATGAGTGATCACAGGAAGAAGTAGATGTGCCAAGTGACAGACACATTTTGAAGAGCAGGTTGTCTCAGTGTCTCTCACTTTTGATATTCAACCAACCCTATTCTTCCAGATTACTCAGTGCCAGCTGTCAACTGTCACTTGCTCGGGTGGCAAACAACTTACTGTGTAATTAATGGAAGTTTCTGTTTAACTGCAGTGAAGATCTGATTGGAAATACTAGCAGGAAATGTTGAATTTTAGGATATCCAGGGAGGATTTCTTTTTGTTAGGTGCACTGATTTGACAACATCACCAAGCCACATCCAGGGAACAAAGGTTCCAGATGACAGCATCTGGTTTCTTAAGCAAGGTGTGACCAAGTGAAAAAACACACTGCCAAGTGTTATGTTACCCCACACACATTTCAACCCCCTGGCCTTCAAGGGGGAGTATGAGATCAAGTCTGCAGATAGCACAAATCCACATAGCAACACGCATTTTAACTGACTGATTATTTAGCCTGAATTTCTGTGAAAGACTGTTTTTTTCCAAACCATTACTAATATAGAATATTTTCTGCTGTTGGAAAAGCATTTCACTTAAGAACTTCAAGAATCCAGCAAAGGATATTTTGGCGAGTCCTGACATGATTCCATAATTGAGAAATATGTCAAATATGAAAAGAAGACTTGAAGCAGTAGCTGAAATATAAGCTTAGTAGGTATTTTCTATCTCTTCCTTGACTAAAAATAAAATTATATTAGAGAACTGTATTCAGGGTGTTATTCCTCTCCTGAGTGCCTGTTTAAGAAGGCAGATAAATCCACACCAGCAGGTGTGTCTGGTGTGAACTAGACTAGTCTAGCTGCTATTCTCCATTCTTTGCATTTTTTAAGTCTTCGTCTTTTCATACAGAACACATTTTTAAACTATTCTCTCAGGAAGGAACTAGTTAAAGGATAATGCCAATAAAATAGAAGAGATGAATTCCTAGAGCATTTTGTGTGAATGTTGGCATGTTTCATTTGCGTTTGGTGATCAGTTACATACACATAGATAGAAACGATATCTATCCATAAATCAATCCTAAGCAGCAGTCTGTACATGAGCACATTCAAAATTTGTATGCCTCAGCATTTCAAATACAGAGCTCATATGCTAATACAGGGATCATTCTCTAGAATGTAATTACAGGGTGATATGTGTCCACTTGGAGAACAACACAAACTGTTTTTCCTTGCCTTCATTTTACTATACCAGAGTAAATTAGACACTGAGGTGTCTCAAGCACATTGATTATATTTGTCTCATTAGGTCTGGGAAAACTATCTCCTAGGCATATGAAGGTTTGAAAAGAAGGGAGATGCCAGAAGTAGCACGGGCAACACATGAAGAAAAAAGATGACAAAATTGACAAGCACATGAAAAGATATCTTTAATGGCTACATGGAATATCAAACAGCTGTATATATAGCTTGGCATTTCTGTGGACTACTCTACTGATAGACCAAAGGGTAGAAATAAAAATTCACTGGTGGTCTTTTGTTAGGAGGCTTGTGCGATATAGCAATGCTGTTGGTGTACTACCAAAGCATGTTTGTGGAGAAAGAGCAAGAAAGAGAACACCAGGTCCATAGCAGAAATTGCATGAGGGGGAAATTGTAAAGTTTTGTTCACATTCATGTCAATCAGGAATCAGAAGAACTCAGAGTAGGAGGAGTGTGCGATAAAATACTATAAATTTTGACCCAACAGGCACACTGTTACTAAAAATTGGGGTGACTTGTATAGAAGTTCAAAAGAGCTTTGGAGGAAAGTAATGAAATAGAAGAATAGGTTGAGGCTCGGTTACTTCTTTCATACACTATTGTTGAATTTCTTACTCTGTCACTAAACTCATCACCACATGTAAGATATCACAAAGAGAAAGACAGAATATCCAATTAGACAAATTAATGACATTTAGGAGTAGATAAGCTCTCTCCCTCATTTCTAGAAGTGTAATTTTACACCACTATTATATATATATTTTTAATTCCTTTTCTCTCCCCTCACTCTCAAACATGTCATTTAAAAGTGTGTAAATCTTTTCGCAGAGAGAAATTTAGTCCCACTCATGCCCTGTTTAAGTTGCTCATTTGCATAGCATGCTGTTTCAAATGTGATTTATTAGTAAAATACATGCTTTAATGACTTGCCTTTTTTCTTAATTTATAAGCCTTGGTTGATGAAGGTTTTTCTATACTTATGTTTTCCAGATCTTATTACCTTCTATGTGCAAAACAGTGGCCATTAATCAATGTGGTTCACTTAGTTACAGTAAGAACTCCCAGTTGGCCCAATGTTGGGGCAGGCAGCAGCTTTTTAGGGTGAGCCTTAACTGCTTGCTGCAGAACTCTAGCCAAGTTGAGCTGGAACTGGTGTCATCTTCATCTCCTCCCACTCAAAGTGAACCACAAGATAAGGCAGCACAATACAGATGGACACACAAGTCTAAAAAGCAGACTCTGTTCTCCACACTCTAGAGGAGTTGCTCTTGCTCTGTAATTCTAATTTAAAACATACGTATTTATCTTGAATGCAGGGTTGTGGAAGCAGTGGGAAAAGCTCCCCTTGGTCATCCCCATCTCATATGCTGACTATCTTAATATTAAACCTACTTCTACTGCACTGTCAGAAGAGCTGTCTGAACCATATCAGCATTTTGCATGCATTGTAAACTCGGGGGAAAGAAAAATAAGTTAATTGAAAATGTGCTGCAGTTTGTGCCAGTCTTGTTCATGTCACTCTGAAATAATTCCCACCCTTGACTCACACTTCTTCAAGTATTTACAATTTATGTGTGAGACTCAAGATTTCCATGACACAGAAAATGTTGTTTCTTTACAAATGCATGGAAATCCAAGCTTTCCAAGTTATTTTGTTACTGCAAGAGGTTTGAAAACCAAGTAAGACTGGCATGAATTAAAATCTAAATTAAGTTAATTAAGATTACTATGCCATTTTGTGTGGAGGGGTGGAACCAGTTGAACCTTACCGAGTACAACAGCAGTAACAGTATTTTTGCTTTACAATTTGCAATTCAACCATTTTCCAATTAGTCAGAGGAAAACTACAGAGTTTCACGACTGGACTGTATTACAGTGGTTACTGATCAAGCACTAACGGGGTCTGTTGCACAACCTGTGGCACACTATAGAAGCCTTTCTGAAAACTGATGAACTGCAGCTCAGACATCTAATCCATGTTACAGAAAATATAAACAGTGAAATGCAATCAAAGAAACCCTTCTAAAACATACCATTATCAACCATAAGACTGCCCAAGGGACTGAGATAACAGAAGCCACCCCAAACGGAAGCCACCCCAAACAGCTTTAAGTTTCTCCAGCAATTATTACACCGCCATATACTAACCCGTCAGCAAGGGATCATTAAAGCTCTGCCACCCTTCCTCTTACTCTTTTCCCCACTCCTCTGCACCAAACAAATGCTCTAGTGGGTTTTGCTTTTCAGAATTTCCCATTTCTTAAAATAAACCAAGCAACCAATGATGGCAACGTGTAATTAAATTCAGAAGATGGTACTAAGAGTTTTGTTCAAATAATGAGGTCTAAGGAGTCATTCATACCAAAACATGTCAGTAAACTATGAATGATTCTACAGTTATGGTTCTTAGAACTTAGAATATTCTTTTTGATGTTCCTCCTTGACATATTGGAACATCAAAATATTGAAATATAAAAATAAATAACATTACTATTATGTTTTCCTTATGAGACTCAAAACAGAAGGATGATGAGAATTTTTTTTTTTTTTTTAACTGTAAAAGTTAAGTGATTGATTTGGAGGATAAAAGGTATAGTATTCCAAACCAGACTAATGGTTATCATTAACCAATAAACAACAGGAAAGGATTCACTGGAGCCATGAAAGACAACACTATTTTAATCATTACCGAATATGTACTATATGTAAGTATATAACCAAACTTTGCTCATTTACAAATCAGAGAGCAGCAGGGAAAGATGAACGGTGGGCTTGCTTCTCCTTGTTAGAGGCTTTTTTATGTCATTGTGTCAAAGGCAAAGAAACTAAAATCCAGTAGATAACGGTCTCCAGAGAGCACAACCAGTCAAGGATTTTCTGATGAAAATTTTTTCCATAAGAATTGGATTGCCTGAAGGGATATATGAACCAGTTTAGATGAGAAGACCATTTCTGATTCAAACAGCTCCTTTTCCCTTACATCTAAATAAGCAAAATCTGTAAAAATTAGAGCACTTAACTGGAACACAGAACACCTCACCCAACTTCATCCCAGAAATCTGTCCTAGCCACCACTAAGTTCCAAAGTAAGCTTGATTATTTTTTTGGGAAACACAATTAAAATGAAGATCAGAGAATAAAGTAAGAGACATCTGAGGAAACCAACTGACTGCTGGTCACTGTGGTCACCTCAGATGTGAAAAATTAAGTAAGTTTCCAGTACATTTAACCAAGATAGAGTCAGTCCTCTAAAATTCAAGCAGGTACCCTGCTAGCTTGGGTAGTGACAACTCTGATAAAAAGAACTGGCCTCTCTCTTTTCATGAAAAAGTTTGAGATTTCCTCAGTGCATAATAATATAATAATAACAACAGAGTCTTGAAAAACACCAGCAGACAGGAGCACTTAAAGACTCAGTTTTCCATGATCGTTTATATGCCTACCCAGTGTGAGGACAGTCATATGAGAGACTGCACAAGTCATTCAAAATATAGTTAAAGTTCATATTAGAGTGGCAATTTGGCTACAAACTTTAAGGCCAATTTTGTGCAAGACTGTTCTGGTTTCAGGCAAAACTACTGTTGCTATCATTTTGCTTTATAAGAAGGCAGAGAAAAAGCATCTGAAGCACTAAACAAGTATCTGCTGCTAAGAGCCCTCCACACACCCCCAAGGATATCCCCAGCTGAATCCAAGGTTCACATTAAGGAAACAAGTCCCTTTATTTCACTGCTCCCAGATGCCTGTTTGCTTTTCTTTCAGTGCAGAACACCAACACATGGAAATGCTTTAAAACATTGCAGCCTTGATATCATTCTCCCCACATGTATTGGGCCACACCACTGAAAGTCAAGCTATGACCCTATCCACATTGGAGTAAACAGAGAATGGAATCAGAGGAGCAAAAGGAGATATTCTAAATTCAAACAGATTTAGCCAAAGTAAGATCATCATCCTTAACTGGTTTAATTATAGAATTCAATTTGGAAAATACATATTTTAATAAACATTAAGGTGTGTTAGATTCTTCTCAAAAAATATTCAGATGTATGATTATACTCTACAGATCTGTGAAACCAGAACAGATATGCCTTGTCTTCAGAATGGTGCTATGTAAAGCTTCTTTCTTCTCTAGACTACACAAACAAGTTTAAAAGTATTTCTGAAATGATCCAGAATGTGTACAGTACTGTCATTTCTACAGCCAGTACCACATTAAAACTTGCCCAGCAAAAAAGTTAGCCAGGGTTTTGTATGTGTAGTGTTGGTATGTGTAGTATTGTAGTGTATGTGTAGTGTTGAAGGCTTTTAAAAGCCCTTCAATATAGATCAGCTGATTTGAACAACATAAGATGTCAATGATATTAGAGTAGCCTCTTTCAATCATAACAAATAAAAAGAGCTAAGCCTCAGGTAGGTTGCAATTGTTAAGAGAGTTCAATGCCTATGAAAAGAGAGAATGACTTATGACTCAGAATTAATTGCAAATTGATGACAGATATCCATGACATGCTCTAAATAGAGCATTTACACCCCTAGAGGTAACCCTCTCCTTTGTTGTATCCTATAAATGAGATTTACTCTTGTGCATACAAAAATCTACAGGAAAAAAACCCAAACATCTAACTGAGCAGTTTTTAATTTAACAGGCAAATACACTGTTTTGTAAAAATATTTTTCTCCTTTGACTCTACCCCCCACAGCTCAATCAACCAGAAGACTAAAGCACCAAAATTTCCATTTATTAGAGTGCTCACTGACATGAACTAAATTGTCAAATTAATGACAATATCCATAGGGAACCAAAATCACTACATGGGAGCAATCCCTATGCAAAGAAGCTTTAGCTGAAGACCAACATTCCTTATTAAACTATTAATGTTACAATTTTTAAAATATGTCAGCACAATGGTACATTATATACACTTCCTTGCCAGAATTTAATCAAGCTGAGTTTCTCTGATATTGGAACAGTACTTTGCTACTGTTGATCATCTGTTTAAAGGAAGTATATATTGATAAAGTGGAGCATTTCACCATCCAGAGCCTTACATTTTAAATTGGTTCATCAGATTAAAGTTGGAGCTGTAACACACATATTGAGCTTACTCACTTTAAGCCATCACATTTTAATAAGAATATTTAAACATTCTCAGTAACTGTTGGGTGCGGGGCCATTAATTTGTGAAAAAACCAAAGCTTAGATATGCTCCATTTCAGAGTTTCTCTATTTTCCTAAGGAGGGGATGTGTAAAATACATTCAATAACAGGTTGAATATCGAGAAAATGAGAGAGGATGCAGCAACTTTCACATAAATGGGGTCAGAATTTTGCCTTTGAAAATTATTAATTTTTTTCAGCTAAACCATTAAGGAAAAAAACAAACAAAACCAAACCAAATCAACAACAATCAAAACAAAACAAAACAACAAACAAAAAAAACTTACCAACTTCTCCCTCTCTATTTTTCTATCTTACCCTGAAATGATGTGATGCATTAATATTTCCAGCTCTAGGTAAAATCCTTGTCAAACACTGAAGGGAATCATGAAATTACTCACTGTAAAATGTCCTTTTCACATTTTAAATTCTTTTGTTATTTACAAGCATAAGAAGTGTTCTTCATTATCCACTGTACAACAGCAGGAAGCTACCAAGATGATAATTTTGATGAAACACACCAGGTTAAACTGCAGATGAGCATTTTGAAAGAGAATTTTGGTTTTGTAGTTTTATGGATAAAGCAGATGCGCAAGTAGCAGGACTAAGGGAAGCCTTTGATCTCACATACCTTTCATGTATAATTGACAGTTGTAATTTGGACTCGGGGATGACAGAAAGGCAGCTGAAAAATTCTGTGGGATACCTCTGTACAGAGAAACAACATATGCTTGATACAATCTGAAAGGAAAATACAAAGCCAGAGGAACCGGCATTGCTGGGCACAAGAGCTGCACAGCACAGTGGTCAAACACAAAAGGGCAGGGCAACCCACACAGACCTCACCACTGCAACTGTCCTGGGCCAGGCTCTGGGTCAATCCTTTTGCTACATGAGGGAAAAGCAAAGTATTAGGCTTAGAAACAACCAGAAGCAGAGGAACAGCGATGAATTTCTTGACAGAAAGCAGGGACAGAGCACAGAGAATGTATCCAGGGTAACACCAGCTGAATACCCTAACATTTGTTCTCCGTTGTGAGTTTTTCAGATGGTAAGGAGAAAAGAGAGAAATTTTGATCTAGCAGACCTCATGGACATTTTTCCAAGGCAGTAGTTCTGCTTTGATTCATTCCTGGCAACGTCTTGATGAGCAGTAAGAGTCCCATTGGTCATCCAAGCAAAGGACTGGAGCATGAGATGTGTGAGATGATGCCGGGAGCGCCATTTTTGGCCTTCGCCCCCTCAGACCTCTGTGGTTGCACCAGCTCACTCCTGGCCTCACCTGTCACTCAACAGACTCTTGGTACATCAGGAAACATGCTGTAGTGACAGTGGTATGGGAGGCAAAGTTCTGGATTCAACTGAGTTTTAATCACAGAATCATTTAAGTTGGAAAAGACCTCTAAGATCATAAACTCCAACCGTTAACCCACCACTGACATGTCCGCCACTAAATCATTCCATTAAGTTCCACATTCACATGTCTTTTTGAATACCTCCAGGGATGAGAACTCAAGCACTTTCCTGGGCAGCCTCTTCCAGTGCTTGACCACCCTTCACCCTGTGAAGAATTTTCCTTAAGTGCCAAGCTAAATATCCCCTGGCACAACTTGAGGCTGTTTTGTCTCCTCCTGTCATTTGTTACCTGGGAGAAGAGAACAGCTCCCACCTCATTACGACCTCCTCTCAGGTAACTGTAGAGAGCAGTAAATCCCAAACCTTTTCTCCAGGCTAAACAACCCCATTTCCCTCAGTCACTTCTCATAACTTACAAAATCATTCTCTGTCAAGAATAAAAAAAAAAGGTGGTGTTGGTCATTTAAGGAAGGAATTAGAAAAACTGACAATTTTGGTGAAAAGGGTTTAAACTCAACTCTCACAAGCTTTTGAATAAAAAAAGAAAAAAAAAACAACAAAAAAACCCCCCCCCCAAAAAATCACCATAGCAAAAGGGAAAAGAGTTAAAAAATTATTTATCTGTAAGAAAGTTAATACTGTAATTAAGTTCTAGAGTGAGCACAGACATAACATGCTCACAATGGAATCACTTTAGTACATCAAAGCAAGACTTAACAACACAGATGGGTCCAATTTGCTGCTTTTCCCAATTTGCATAGTTTTTTGGCCTCACAATACAAATATTTAATGCTAGAGTTATTTCTATCATGATTAATTTCTGTTAATCCACACTGTTGAACTGTACTGTTTTTCAAGTACCACCTTGGGAGAATAGATATTATTACTACAGGTAGGAAAAAAAAATAGGATTTTCATCTCCTAGTACGTACTGGCAAAACTCACTCTGGAACAAACAAGTGTCTAAATCCTGAAAATATTTGTAAAACAGGTAAACACTTTAAGGCATATAGGAATAAGGGAAGATCACCTTCCAAATCAGGGTCCTGTGTGCCTAATCCTGGGGCAGCATCAAGCACAAGGCCTGAAGTCCTGGATATCTCTTAATTTTCTCGATGTTTCTACAAGAAAAGCTTCTTTTCCTCATTTCAGAGACTTCAGTGGATTTTTTTTTCTGAACTTCATTTTATGATAATGTTTCCATGTTGTCTTAATTGCTATTACTGCTTCCTTCTGTTGGGGTGTTTATCTCCAGCCACACACCAACAAACCTATGGTTTGTAGACAGATATTAAAATTGTTTTGTATAAGGTCAATTCACATTGTGGAATATACACTCTGTGCCTTTGCACAATAAGCTCAAGTGGCCAACCAGCCACTTTATACCTGCTTTCTACTACAGAATGTTGGTTTACTCTCATTGTGCAAGATTACACTCACTCTTTTGCCCAGGTTACACTCTCGGGAAAGGTGCTTGGAGTCAGCAGAATTTCACTCACTCTGCAGTATTCTGCATCCACAGAAAACACAGAGCAACAGGGAAGGCAGCAAGGCATGTATTATGGAAACAAACAAACAAACAAGTTTAAAAAAGATAACTATGTTGAAAGGAAGCCAGTAAAAAAAAATTCTAAGGCTAAACAAGGAGAAGAAGATGCATTAAAAGTGTCAGACCTAGGTAACATCTGAAAACCCTCTCTCCTTTCTTTTCTGCTAAAATAGTCATATCTGATTGTCATTGAGTGTTATGACGATGCTGCCTCACTTTACTGACCACAGGTGTGATGTCAGCCCAGGCAGTATTTTGTGAAGTGCTGGAAGCAGGTTTATGAAACTTCTTATCCTCAGGAAAGTCAGGTGTTGAGATATACACAGCAGAGGGATTTGTTCTAGCTCCAAAGCAATTTTAAATCGCAAAATCCACAACATATACAATAAATCTGTAAGACAGATGGCCATAAATCCCTAACGAAGCATTGCCAATGTAAATATTGTAAAAAGGATAAATAGCACTTAATTATACCACTGGCAAGCAAGTTGAGTTTTTCTTCATCTTCACTCTGCTGTTCATCAATCTCCCAGGCTCTTTCAAGCATTCAGTGTTCACAGCACAGTTCGGTGGAGGCTCCACACTCTTCCACTGCATGGCACTTACTCTCCTGTGCCTTTGCTCCTCCTTTTTTTATTTGCTTGTTAAAAAACAAACAAACAAACAAAAAAAAACCCCAAAACAGAACACACAGCATTTTGATTTGAGCATATGTAGAAGGCATAGTTTTACTCACAGAAGTAGACAGGTAAGATGAAAAACTAATAGGGGCAGAAAAAAACCAACAGAAAAACAAACAAAATCAGCTCTTGAGGTCAAAAGACAGACAAGTTCAGTGGTTTTACAAGCAGGGGTGGGAAATTACACTCTTTAAAAACTCTTCAGCTCTTTTCCAATCTGTTCTCACACTCTGCTGCTGAAGGCAGCAGGTATATGTTACTTTTTACTTGAGCTAGGCTGTCATGTTTGATCCTGGCTCAGAGTTACAGTGTTTTAACTCACAACTTTTCACTACTCTGCTATTCCTTAACTGGCTGACTAGCCAAAGAGGAAATAAAACTGAAAGCTTTTCAGGCAAGAGGAACCCTAAAAACATTATAGAATCAGTAATAGATTCATTTCTCAAATAAAGAAATCTTATAAAAAAAAAAAAAAACAGAAAAAAACCAACCAAATGAAAAAATCACACCACCATTTCTTATTTTTGATTGCTGTGTTTTCAATTTATCTCTCACTCTTGCACAGACAGATTGAACTTTTACCTATGAACCAGACAATCTCTCTTGTAATCTCAAGAAACCAGAGATACTACCTTGCCCAATATGCAGGTAATTTCCAAATTCTCAGTCAAGTGACAAGTCCACAACTTCAATCCAGTAAATAGCCCTTCAGCATCACCTGGCAGCACATTCAAATTGCAGCATTTAGTTGTACTGAACCTTTTTCCTCTTGCCATATACTATAAAACTGTTATTTCTTTCCCTTTAAAATGTGCAATTTATTTTAATACACATACCTATCCTTTATTTTTACAGATGCTGTTCAAAAGTTGCTTTATTAAAAAGAATAAAACTTTCAATACTTAGTAGCAGAAAGGATGAGTTTTTTTCTGCTTTTAAACTATATTTTAACCCACCCTACAGCTATTGTAAAACCTTATAAAATACCAAACACCCTGTGAATGCAATATTAAGCAGCTTGCTCATGTACAATAGACATACCACTTAGTTGGGAGTTTTTTGTTTATATATATATATATGTATATATGTATAATTCTGTATTGCTTTCAGTGATTTCATATAAATGTGAATGTTGGTTTAGTTATGGTTTCCATGTGTGAATGAGCAATGTTGGCATTCCTACACCTTTGAGTGAAAATTTCAATTCACCTGATTAAACCAAAAGAGAATTGTGTTTTGAGGACTAGGCACAGCTGTAAGATCTTAATTCACAGCAGATTCAAACCGATGTAGAAAATCCTCACACTTTTTAACTTTTTCTCTGGAGTTTTCAACAGTGTTGACTCAGAAATATGGGAAAAAAAGCCATATAAAAATAATACAACAAAAGGAAGGTTGGTGATCCTGCTGAGCCCACAGTCATTTGCTTACACTTTTGCTTGGCTGAAGGTTGTCTCAATATTCAGGGAACTAATGAATTCATTTCACTGGTAGAGAGATTTTCACTGTTGCTAAACAGAAATATGAGTGACGAGGCTGACTCTCAGAGCTTAAATCAGAGCATTTAATGCTCAAATACAAACATGTATATGTAACTGCAGATTTGCTCTCTCTGCTTGTATGAGAAAGCAAAAAGAATAAGGGAGTAGGTTTTTCTCCTTGGGGAGTTATATTCCAGACCTGGCAGTCATAAAAATATGTTATAAATAAAGGAAAAATTACCTCCAGATCTCACCAATACCACTCACTTTGCATCAGTGTCATTATATACAAGGGGAGTTACTGAATCCCCTCACTCACAGCGTCCTGCAACATTTCAAGTCTGTCCTGCTTCTCTGTGCTATAGAATAACTTAGATCAAAGACACAAATATCACTAAAAAACATTAACATCAATTAACACAAGCTTGAAAGCCACCTGATTTGTTTGTCATTCATTTAGTCTTTATAGATTTGATTCATTTTGTTGCAAAGGGTGCCAGAATGAAAGAACAGGGACACATTAGATCGGATATTAGGGAAAAATTCATCAAAATGGTTGTCAGGGATTGGAACGGGCTGCTCAGGGAAGTGGTGCAGTCACCAGCCCTGGAGGCATTTAGAAGACATTTGGATGTCATACTAAGGGACATGGTTTGGTGATGAACATGATACTGCTGGATTAACCGTTGGACTCAATCTTTAATGTTGGAAAAGACCTCTAAGATTCTAAACCAGAATCTCTCAAAACGAAAAACAAACAAACAAAAGCAACAACAACAAAAACCCAACAGGATACAGTTTTAAAAGATTAAAAGAAACGTGATTTCTCTGATATGGAGGCAATACCACTGAAAGAGAAGTAAGCAGAAAAGAGTGAAAAGGAAACAGTGACATTCAGAAAATTAGTCTCACTGAAAGGTGATTTACTTCTCATTGCTTTAATGACATCAAATTCTGTTTCAGATACATTAAATAAAAGAAGCTCTTAGTGTTAGTCATCAACAATGAAAGGGCTGTCATCACTACTTATTAATCTTGGTAGATTTCAAGCTCTGGAAGTGGTGAATAAACTTCTTCTCAGAGGATGGTAAGAAACCACTGAAAACTTCATCCCAGGAATAGTTTCAGTCCAACAAGTTTTGCAGATTTTTTTTTTTTTTACCAACAGAAGAAAGGTGTGAGTAACTTTATCTGCCATTTTAAGTACTAAAATGTCTCCCAGCAGAGCAATGCTTTCATCATCTGGCAGTCATGTCCTTAATGAATACACAGTCAATATTGCCACAGTTCTCTGGTGAACACCTTTATGGTTTGTTAGATCTGGTAGCTATTAGTCCTGCTGTCCTCTAGCTATATTTCTCTCTGATCTCCCAAGTTAAGTATGTGTAAGTTGGGTGCGAGTTTTGAAGAAAGTGTTCCTAATTGCCTCCAGTTGCTTCTGGGCATGGCCTTAGTGATTCAGACTCTTTTTAAAAAGTTGTCCTCAGTAGAAGATAAATTCACCATTTTCACCTTGGGATAACAAAGATATAAGATAAATCAAGGAAAGGTAAAATGAGCACATTGTGACAGAACAAGTCACCTAAGAAAAAAGGCTTCAATCATACCTTCGGATAAATTAGATGAGGTCAGCTTTATACCTTGCTCCCCCACTGGGAGGGGGTTTTGTTTCCTGATTTTTCTAGATGTAAAACTAAAGCCTCTTATCTTCTTTATATACTTACTTTGCCTTAGGAAAGATAACATATGCTAGTCATCTTAAAATTAAGGAAAAGGTTATGGGGCAGTTTTTTTTGTTTTGTTTTGTTTTAAAGAGTAAGGACTGTAAGCTAATAGGGAAGCCATACCATACAGAAACACAAAGATTTTTTTTCATTTTGAAGATATCCTTAATATTGAAAGCATACTTTGATTAAAGACACCTGAAATCTGACAAGATGATACCTCAGCAATTCTCCCAGATATCCACAATGCTAAGTGCAGAACACAGAATAGATCCCCTACAAAAAAAAAAAAAAAACAAAAACAAAACCAACCAAACCTATTATGACTAAAAATTGACAGGATTGAATGGTATTCCACCTATTATGTCTAAACCTTCATAGCATTAACTAACATAACTACCCACTAATAAATTAGTGGCTATTATTTTATAGCCTAGATTTGACCATAAATAATTGCTTTCTCCTTGTAAAAGTAAGAAAATCACACTTTCAGTGGCAATTCCCCCTTAGGGCCAGTTCACATACCCTTCTCTGCTGCAGTCCTTTCCACTGTACCTTGCCTTTTATCTTCCTCCCATCAACAACTGTTGAGAAGGAAGAGGCTTAGCCACTCACATGTAGTTTGCCAGTGACTAGAGATACAGAAGAGGAAGGAAACTGGAGCAGAGTTCAAATTTTCACTCCCCAGCACCACTTCACTAAAAATGAGTTCGTGCTGCCATGATTTGCTAAACACCTTCCTTTTAACCTGAATGTATTATACAATGTTTTGGTTTGGAAGGGACCTTAAAGATTAGCTGCTTCCAATCTCCCTGTCATGGGCAGGGACACCTTCCACTACATTCAGGTCCAAGTATTTATCCTTACATATATTGCTATTAAATAAGTCTACTCACCTAAAACTTTCCTCATAATTTAAAGTTGGATAAAACTGAGGAGTAGGATCATTCACCTACAGGTTTAAAAGAAAACAAACAAAAAGAAAAAGGAGAAAAACTCAAACAAACAAAGAAATGCACAACCAAAAATACTACACTTTTCCTTCACCTTCTCCATTAAAACATTATTTTATTCCACGTTATCACTGTGAACCTGAATTTGGTAGAGAAAAGCCTAACACCTATATTACATTTCTTTCCATTTTATGCCTGCTATGCCATGCATATCATAATTTGTGATACCTATAAAAAAATACAAACACATGAGCTTGTTTGTATTTAAAAATAAGACTGCTGACAGAAATAGTCACTTCCTAATTAAGATGTGTTTTAAAAAGTGATTAAGCTATAAACTGCCTTTTCACATGTTAAATGGACATCCTAACTCTAATAGCTTTCAATTAAATCAATCAATCAGAAAGTATTTTTGGAAATCACCATCATGGATACAATCAATCTGATCTCTCAGTTTCCCTGAAAAGTTGACATGATCCCGCAGACATAGTTGAGTAAGAACAATACAAGAATTAAACAACTCTTCATTACACAGGTTTTAAAACCATGTAGAGTTTGGTAATCCTATGAAACAGCAAGAATCAAATCAAATGGGAGGATACTGCCAGAAGTCCCCAAAACTTATTTGGCTTGTCTTCTCTGGTCAGTGGAATCACCAGTGTGAAGGCAGGAGGCAAGTTGCATGAGGTAAGAAGAATCTCACCTAATTTTTTTTTTAACAGCTTTGAGGTGTTTCTTTTTTAACAGAAAGTTTCATCTATTGCCCATAGTGTCAGAATGGAAAAGAAGCAGAGGTGCTCCATCCTAATGAGGATAGCCTGAAAGAGTGGGGATCAGCCTGGAGAAGAGAAGGGTCTGGATAGACCTGACTTAAGTACTTAAAGTGGGCCTGTAAGAAAGATTGGGACAAACTTTTTAGCAGGGCATGTAGAGGTAGGACAAGGGGGTAATGATCTTAAACTGAAGGAGCACTGATTAAGACTAGATATAAGGAAGTTGAGTTTTTTACAAAAAATATGGCAAAACATGGGTGCAGGTTGCCTAGAGATTTCTGTCCCTGGAAAAATTCAAAGTCAAGTTGGACAAAACTCTGAACAATTTGATCTAGTTGATCTAGTCCCTGCTAGCTGTAGGGGTATTGGATTAGATGGCCTTTAAAGGTCCCTTCCAACCCAAACTATTCTGTGATTGCATAAAATTTGTTTTAGATTAACATCAAGACATAGAAGTATTTTATTATTTAGTTTTAACTACTTGGTTAGGCCTGTGCTTTGTTCACATTAGGAAATTCACACAACCTGTCCTATTTCTGCAATGACAAATGATACTTATGTAATTGTACCTTTTGTCTGTTCTTTTTTGACAAATTTATATATGTGTGTATATATATATATATATATATTCAGTAAGATAAATGCAGATTGAAATGATAATGGTACCTAACATAGTTGTTTTCATGGTTTCTCAGGAGTCACAGACAAACTTCACACATGCCAAAACTAACTACAGTGTGGAACTAAAAGGTGGACAGTCCTCATACAATCACCAAGTTAATTTTTCTCCAGTATGACTTAGCACAGGTTTACAAACGAAGAACACAGCCCATCATTTCAATACTTGCATTTGACTATCTCTGTAACTGAAAGAATTCAACTGCTTACTCTCTAAAACAACTAGTACCATATCATCTCAATAGTTAAACACTGCCCCTAGGCTACAGAATAAAGATATTCAGAAAGACAGAAACTATTTGCAGGCATTTCATATGGCAACTGATTCAGGCTTTCCACAGGCTCATACAGAAAGTCAGTTGCATTTTGCTGGTATTCTAAAGGCTCCAGTAATGAAACAAACAACAACAGCATACTTGGGAAAACTTCCTCAATGCATATTTGCCTCAACTGTCTGACCTTTTCTGTACCAATGATGAATCCATCTGGCTGGAGTTAAGGTTTCTATACATAAGAGAAAAGCCATGTTCAGTGTGCATTACAATAATGCTATGCAGCACACAACAGGAGCCTGGAAGGCATAAGCAGAAGTGACAACAGAGGCAATAGTTTTCTTCCTTCAGCAAATTTCACATTTAAGTTCTTTGGGAAGAAAACAAAGATCAGACACAACAAGGCTTACCTAACTAAACCAAAAGCTTTATGCAGGGTTTCAGAAACATAGTTTGCTGGAAACCTAGCCAGGAAAAAATATATTTTGTGGATAGAAATTAAAACATCCGTATTCTCAGCGTACAAGCTAAAAGAGAGGATGAAGTGAGTATTGCTTTCAGGCACTGGGCAGTTCCTTCAGTGACATGGTGTGGATTCACATTACATTTCCACAATCTATTGCTCATTTCAGTTCAGGCTTTCTTCCCCAACCTTGACCTAGAATGTCACCAACCAGGAGATGCAGCAAATATGGGGGAGGGTTGGGGAGCAGGGGAGAAGGGAGAGCGGAGGAGAGGGAGAAAGAAGGGAGAGGGAGAAAGAAGGGAGAGGGAGAAAGAAGGGAGAGGGAGAAAGAAGGGAGAGGGAGAAAGAAGGGAGAGGGAGAAAGAAGGGAGAGGGAGAAGGGAGAGGGAGAAGGGAGAGGAAGAAGAGAAGGGAGAGGGAGAAGAGACCCACTTATGCAAAGGTTTAGGTCAATCACAGTTGGTTTGATTTATACAGCTAGACAACCAAGTAGAATTTGTTTCCTGAGAATTTTTTTATTTTATGAAGAGATTGGATTTTGGCTTTATAAATCATAACCATAATCTGAAAGTAAGCAAAATACAGGATTTTTCAATCTAGTTAACACTTCAATGCGTCTGTAAATACTGACTATTGATTGTGTATAAAGTAAGGATGGATTCAAAATGAAACACAGAAATTGGGAATGGTGGTAAGCTTTAATAGTTTTACCTTAGACACTGCGAGTCCCAATGAGAATTAAGTCTATGAAGAATGAGAAACATTGACATGCTTCAGAGCACTAGAGAAGGCACAAGTACCTCGGTATGCAACAGCAATTTGGCTCCAAAAGCTGAATTTGATTACATCCCAACCAGTATATTGGCTGAATACAAAATTAGTAGCCTATTCTGTAATAATTTTTTTTTTTTTAAAAACATACATAATTTGCCTTCCACCTGCTTCAGGCACACAAAAAAAAGAGAGACAAAAGAATCAGTTCTGAGCTGTACATTGCTACTGCTTAAGATTCCAAATTGTATACCCAGTGACTCTGTAAATTAATTACATTTATAGGTTTCTTATTTCTTAGCCCAATAAATGAGTATTTTAGCTATTTGCAAAAGCAAGTTTACTTGCCATCTCAATTATAAAATTGAAAAACACCTTAACAGAATTTTAAAGTAGTTCTAAACAGATGGTTTATGGAACTAGTAATCCAAGTACATGAAGACTCTTATTTAAAGAAGCTATGTGCCTACTAACAAAACCAAAGTTCAACATAGTACTGGAGCAAATGCCTGAATTCAGTTTTATCTTTCTAAAAAATGACAAGGCAGAAGTGTTTGCTTTTGAAATAGAGGAACGCATAATGGGAAAGAGGCAGAAGAGTAAATCTGGCACCTGGATAAACAAAAGTCTTATTTAGCCCAGTTAACTAGAGAGCAATTTAGTCATACTGTGGAGATGGCAGTTAATTGTGGGAATTCAGTACAGCCAATGTAGTTTCATGAAAAGACTAGAAACTAGCACAGCTCAGTACTTCTACATATTCCAGCTAAAAGGTCAGTCACTACCAAAGACCTTGGTCCGTAGGTGATGTACTGATTACATTTGACTCTCCTACACATTAGATACTTTTATTGCTGTGGAGATGCTTAAAGTGCTTTTTTATGGCTGCATTTGATGTTGCGGATAATGCTATATAATTGTATTTAATATAGTCATAAACCACAGAATATTCAAATTATACAATTGAGCTTATTAAAAAGGTTTAAGCTATTTTTTTATTTTCCATTTTTATTAGATTCCTATGGAACATTATGGAAAAAATAGTCAGTGGTGTGACTATCTTTCATAGACCCAGTGCAGATTTATTTATCCCTAAGGTCCAGATTCCTGAGCCAAAACATCCTCACCCTCACTGCTCTCTCTACTTTTATACCGAAGCTTCAGCAGAACTGTATGATTGTCTACTCAGCCACCCAAATTCAGAGATAGGTGCCCTAACTCAGGTCAGTTTGGCCAAGCACCTCCAAAATAACTCCACAGACAAATTGATTAAGTATTGATTAGGCAAACAGACAGCAAGAGCAACTGATTGGGCTGAACTACCCTTTACTCAGCATTAAGGAGGCACATCTGGAGTGCTGACACACACTCCACATCTGAAGTACTGGGTGTCCCAGTACAAGAGAGACATGCAGATGCTGGAGAGGAACCAACAACATGGGCCATTAAGACAATTAAAGGCTTGTAGCATCTGATACACTACAACAGGCTGAAAGAGAGAGGACTGTTTTCCCTGGAGAAGACCAAGCTTTGGAGAGATCTTATCATAGTGCACAAATACTTAAAGGTCCAAGCAAAGACAAGAGAGACAGACTCTTCTCAGCAGGGTGCAGTGAGAGTGCAGGATGCAAAAACTGGATCATAGGAATATAATTCTATATGAAGTCCCACTTCAACTCATTCATTTTTTAATTAGTTATTATGATATTTGTTTACCTTTTTTTCTTTCTTTTTTTTTAAGCTTCTGGAGTAGTCAAATGCTGGACCGCATTACCCAAAGAGGTTGCAGAGTCTCCACCTGTGGAGAGATCAAAAATGCAACAGGACATCTCTGAATTACTTTCTGTAGATGCCCCTGCACTAAGCAAGGCATGAAACTATATGATCTCCAGAGACATCTTCCAACCTCAACCACTTTGTGAAAGATGCAAGTGCTCTAAGAAGATACGATCTAATATACTGGGACAGATAAGGAGGCTAATGTCCCAGAACACACTGGTACAGAGGAAGAAGGAAATAAAAGACATTAGGTATTTGTTAAACAGCCTGTCATCTTCTAAGGTGCTGGCTGCATGATATGCTTGAAATTTTTAGTTACAGAAGTGGACTTGAATGCTTGATGTTTTGTTCTACTTGATCAAAAACAAAACAAAACAACAACAACAAAAACACAAACAAACAAGCAAGAACACAAAACACCTACATGGTGCATTTGCTTTCTCCAGCTCATGGACCCCTTCTTCGAACTGAAGGTGAGGAGCAAGTGAAAGATCCTACTATTCAACAGATTTTAGGAATCCCAAGCAGATGGGAGATGAGCTACAGCTCACTTGGGAGATTTTGGCAGGTGGTGGGCAGGCTTAACAAGGAGGGATTAGTTACACTGCTCAGGAGGAATCCAAAGAGCACCTAGATAAAGGAACATGCAACATTCTAAGTGGCAGGCTTAACCAGGGAAAACACAGGGAAAGGAATCACACGCGTTGACTGGAAACACCTAATGATGAGATGAATGTATCATCCTGAGAAGGGATGAGCTTCTCTGAGGTACATTAGTGTAGAGAACAAAACATTGAGAAATGTTCAGTCAATTCAATCAAAGCTTGGACTGCTAAGTGTAAAATGCTGCAGGATAGAGGCAAGGGAATATCCAAAACCCATATGGACAAGGACCTGCAATTGATGCTTTCTCCTTCAATCCTTAAGAGGGTAAAACAATCACTCCATCAATACCAGCTTGGCTGTATTATGGTATCCAGCCAGGTTTCCTAGAATCCAAAAATCTACTTGTAGCACAGGTACCTCTGTCTGTTCCCTAAAACTGTGATTTTGCCTTAAAAGAAAGGGATATTTTCAAATTCTCATGAAGAAAAGCACAGTCACCATTAGTCATCTCAGAATGTAGAAAAAATATGGAGAATAAGTGACCATTGTTGTCTTTATTCTCATATGCCAGGAATATCACACATGACCCCCAAGTCCCAAAACAGTCACAAAATATAAGTGTGCTGCATAATTTTACAAGTTCTTAGTAACCATGCCACTTCCTCCTGCTGGATCCAGCTGGGATGGCTAAAGGCAGACTTAGAAAATATCATGTGTGCTCTCCCTTACACAGCTTTCTGTCCAGTGATACAATGACCTTTCACATACATTCAATTCTCTGTAGAAGGGTTTGAAAATTCATCTTCAGTCCAAGGTTAGTAAGTTCATGATTACCATGCTATACTATAAGAAGAAGAAATGTAAAACACTAGAATATTATGAAGAATTATTTGCTAAGAATTCATGAATTCCTTTCATTTTAACTCTCTGATGCTTATTAAACTACTCAATTATATATTGATTCCCACATTATCTATCACTGGTATAAGACTGAGGGTGGTTTATTTTTGTATTAATGGCTTTAGGCTTCATATGCTTAAAAATGTCTAGTAGTGTTTGATTATGCTACATTTCCTTTCTTTTCATTGCTTGCAGTCAAAATAAATGGGTGCATTTCTGCTTAAGCATTGCAAAAGCCACTCAACAGTAGGTATTTGTCAGATGTTAATACCATTTCCAGTTTGCCTCAGCCAAGACCATAACCCAGTTATCTGTAGGCATTGCTCACACCTAAAAGCCAACCTGGCAGTTCTTCAGGGTTTCTATTGAAAAAGGACTCTAAAAAAAAATGAAATGGGATGTTAGAGGGGAAAAGAATGAACACTCAATTTTAACAAAAATAAGACCAGCTTACTTAGTTTTCACTACTGAAGTGCAGCTGTAACTTTATATTAGCAGCAGTTATTTTTGAAGAGGTAAAACAGACTTTTCATCACATTGTTTCTCCTTCTATTGTGCAAATCTGAAATTCATTTGGCCTCCTGAAAACCAAAATAGAAGTTACTTTGTAGAAGGAAAAATGGCAAGAAGAGGACAAACTCTGGATTCTTTTCAAGTGAATAGTTCTGCAAGGCTTTACAAATTTCTTCAAATTCTTTTCAGCCTTGATTTTTTGAGGGAAGTGGAATCTGCCCTTATTACTGCTAAAACTTTTAGTATAGTGAATAGTCATCTTTTAATTAGCATATCAACAAGATCTGCCTGATGAGTCAGGGTAGGCCTTTGTTATCTAAATTTATTTCATAGCAATTGCCAGGAGCTGAGCTGGGGCAAAAACTTATGTCTGACTTTTAGACAGTGTTTTAGCATCAGCACTGTTTGCCCAAGAAAAAAGCATTTTACTTAAGTGTTACAAGCTTCCTGGAACATACTCCGATTTCACTTGTGCTCAATGTCATACTGACCTTGAGAATGGACATAATTCATGGAAGCACAATGTTTGTAGATTCGTTGTGAGAGAATGTGCTCCCATTTTTTCGTGTTTGGACTCTGCTCTGTTATACCCATGTAAGCCCAGAGGCTGCTAATTGACATAGGCAACAGACACAGATATTAAAGCCCTTCTATCAGATTACTCTTTTTCTTAAGATGTGATAAATCATGTTTTACAGTGCAAGCACTGGGAAACTTCCCTAATCTTTTCAATTATTCCATTTCTACCCCATAACTATTTTAGGATTTAAAAATGACAGTGACCTCCTGAGTGGGCATTTCAGCTCCAGAATACGCAAATACATGGGCTGTGCCTGTAACCAGCAGATCACTGGAGAATCTCAAGAGCAAGCTCAAGCCATGTGCCACATCCTGGGGACCCACCCGAGGGTAATGCCTGCCCTCCAGATCCACAGTCAAACACTGAAGCCAAGATTGCAAAGAAAACCTGTAGAAACCAGTAAAGGAATACATAAATATTACTAAACTATTTATAATAATTATTACATATTATTTTAAAGGCCTGTTCCATTGTTTAGCCAGGGAGAACTGTTTGACAGTGCTCTGGAGCTGCCCCAGTGCAGCAGGGAGGTCATTTGGTGCAACACAGCCTTGCACGGCTTGTGTAGTACTGCTGTTTGCATTTTACTATGTCACAGACAGGTAATCAGGGCATCAGAGAAAAGATGCAAGTACAGGGGATAAATCTAAAGCAAATCAGCAGTAAATTTAGTCTCATTTAGAATAACGTTAACTACTCTGAGTTTTTATTACATCCATTACAGTGGTACTTTATATTTACATACATAAATCCAAAACATCTGGACATCCAATTATAAAAGAATAACTCTTTATCTCTTTTTTCTTCTTCTTTTTTTTATTAACAGCTAAAAGCCATCTCATAAGTCTTGCAAAAGGATTTTATCAGGAATGGGGTGACAGCAGAGACATTTTAGTGGAAGATGAGTTACATTAGCAATACCAAAGTTCTGCTCTGTGGCATACCTAAGACTTTCACTTAGACCTTGTAGTCTCAGTGTTCTTATTTGAATCCACTTTAATTTTTCGCATTTAATTCTAGCCTCCTCCTCCTTCCCCCTCCCTTTCTGTTGCCTGACCTTCCTTACCAATCCTCTTGTTTTGATCCTGGCCAATTACCCTACTGTTATGCAACTGTACTTCAAAACTTGCTTTATTTTACCCATTGCTCCCCTGATCCCTGGTCAAAAACACCAGAGATGTAGATGAAAGAGAAAAATACTCAAACAACATAATGTCCTGGTTTCAGCTGGGATACAGTTTATTTTCTTTCTGGTAGCTGGTGCAGTGCTGTGTTTTGAATTCAGTGTGAGAATAACATTGGTAACACACTGATGTTGCAGTAGTGCTTACCCTAAACCAAGAACATTTCTGAGTCCCATTTCTGCCAGAAAGAAAGTGCACAAGAAGCTGGGAGGAAGCATGGCCAGGACAACTGCCATAAACAAGTCAAAGGGACATTCCATAGTACAGAATGTCATCCCCAATGTATAAACTGGGGGGAGTTGACTGGGAGGGGCTGGTCACAGCTTGGGGATAGGCTGAGCATCAGCATGTGGGGAGCGACTGTGTTGTGTATCCTTGTTTGTCTTAGTTTTTATTCCTCCTGCTCTCTCCTTTTCATAACTAATGTTATTATTTAATTAGAATTTTATTTTGTTTCAATTACTGAACTGTTCATCTCTCAACTCACAAGGTTTACTTTTGTTAATGGTTCAAACAAAGGAAGGTGGTGTTGGGAGGAGTCCCTCAGAGAATTTTTCTCATCCTACTAACACAAAGGTTTGGGCATGGGAGTGCCAGGACTGAGGACAAAAGATGGCTAATGACTTTCAGATTCCAACTGAATGGTGGGGTGGAGGTGAGAAAAAGAACCCCAGTACCTGGGGGCGGGAGACATTTTTTCCTGTGTGCTGACTTGACTTTCAGTTTTGGGCAGCTGCAGAAAAGGAGCCACTGCTTGCTAAGCTGTTGAGAGCTCTGTTCTGGCTCTGCTCCTTGCCTTCCCTCCCTCCATCTATCTCTGGGCACCCTTATCAGAGAGAGAGAGTGTCACGGCTGCTTCAGGACACACTGCAGACCTTTTCTTCCTGGGGACCAACTTGGACTGCAAGGAGATTCCTGGGAATTATCACCACTCATCCACTCCCAGCTTTTCCTACTTTTTGAACAAAGGACAAGGAGAAAGAGAGAGAATCTGCTTTTCCCCCATGAAAAAGGGCTCCATCCTGTACCTCATGAGTTATCCACCCCCTTGTGTCTGCCTGGTGAGGAAAAAACTGAGAATTCACCTTGCAACCAGCAGGGGTGTGACACTGACACTGTCCAGAAATATAACTGCACCAGGAGGAACCTATTGGGTTTTTGGGGGTTGGTTTTGTTTTTGTTTTTTGGGGTTTTTTTTGGTTTGTGGCTTTTTTTGTTTGTTTGTTTTTTGTTTTTTTTTTTTTGGTGCTGGGGGAGTAGTTTGCTCTAGTTTGTTTGTAGTTATATCTATACCTACATACATACATATATATATATATTAGATAAGAACAGTTATCCTTCTTATATCCATTTTCTAGCAAGCGTGGGTAGTGCCCTTCTCAAATCTTCGTTCGTAAAGCCTAGCCATGATGATGATGATCCATTTTCCAATTAAGGTTCCTTTTTCTTAAATTTAATAAGGAATAATATGGTTATTGAGGAGGAATCCTCTCCTCTGGTTTTGGTAAACATTTTGGTTTCCCTCAAACTAAGACAACTTTTTTTTTCCCGCTAAATCACTTCCCCACTGGGTTGGGGGTGTGTGCAAGTAGGAAGTGCTTAGTTGCCAACTGGAATTAAACCACAACAGATAATACAAAAAGCCATAACCTCCAAGAAATCATAGACATCGAAAAACAAAAGAAACCTGAAAACAGACACAAACACACATGCACCCATTTCAGGGCTGTCTGCTTTACCACAGGATAGGAGTCTTAAGGTTTCAACACCTCCATCTCTAAGACATCTGGCCACATGTCCACCTCCAATTTAAAAAAAAAAAAAAGGAAGCTCCCAGAACAAAACCCCTGAGCCTATCTCAGACTCCCTACAAAACACGGCTGCCAAAATAACTCAAGTGCCCTGCAGAGTTTTCAGCCAGATGAAAGCATATGTACTCCAGTTTTGTTTTCAGGAAGATTTTCTGCCTGTTATTTAGCAAGAAGGGCTAAAACAGGTAAGGGCAATCCTGTCTGGCATAGCAGTTTGCACTGAAAAAGCTGTGGTCTGGTTGCAAAATTGCAACTGAAATAGTCTTGTGTTGAAAAAGCATCAGGCAATTTTAGCACTAAATGCTACCCCTTCCCTTTATGTCTTGGTTATTTATTTCAAGTGCTGATGGCCACGGCTAATATTTAGTGACAACATCATTGTATCAGAAGAAATCTTAAAAAGAAATCCCAAAGTACATTGAATGATCAATTATATTGCAAAACAAAACAAAACAAACAAAAAAAAAAAAAGAGGAGAGGACTACAGTACAGAATCAAGCCCTGTCAGTGTAGTTAGCAAACCTTATGCTCACACCTCCCTCTTTTCCAGCTCTCCTGATGGAAGGTTCTCTGAAGTAAGGGAAGATGATTTTGCTGCTGCAGCATCAACTTTGCAGGGTTTGAGAGTTTTCCCTTCTTACAGCAAACAAGGTTCACATCTCCCTGAAGATCTCTGATAGGGAAAAATCGAGTGGCAGCACATCTCAGCAGCTACATAATAAACAGTTCACTTGGAGACTTCCTCAGGTGAGAAAAGTGAAAAAATCAACCAGACTGAAAGACTCTATCCTTTCTGGAGTTCAGGTGTGTCATCCATAAGATGACTTCTGTAAATTAGATACATTTAGCCATTTTGCTCCATATGTCCTTTCTCTGAAGGAACGAATTTATGGAAAGAAGTTTATGGTGCTAACTGCTGTAAATTAATTAAAAAGCTTACATCTACTATACTTTGATAGTGACAATAATTGCATTAGAAAGATAATGTGGCTTGAAAGCTGAAAGTGTAGAAAACATTTTTTTGAGTTCGTCATCTGACAGCAGCAATGGATTATTTTGATCATAGGGTTAATTTTAAATTAGAAATAAAGATTGTAGTAGAATAAAATAAAACACAATTCACTGAAAAGCTTATTTTCTATTGTTGCTGGCAGTACATGTTACAATTAAGCTACTCTCTTGAGCTTTCTCATTTAAAAATAATCTCTGTACCAAATAAACTCATATGACCTGAATATGTTGTGTTTGCCAGTAGGCAATAAGTGCTAAAAGGCAACAGACTAGAATTACCAAAAGCACTGTAGAAGACAGTTATAAATGAGAAAATATCTTGACTGACATTTAAGACAAGTCTAACATGTAAAGTATGCAGGAAATACCCATCAGTGAAGATAAGGAAGAAATGAAAATTAATGTCATGTCCATTTATATTTAAGACGCAGCCCTTGAGACTAGCTTGGGACCTCTTGAAACAGAATGACTTTTCTTCCCATCTCAAGCAAAATATATAACTTTTCTCACTCAAAACCATAGATCAAGTCAAAATTGCAGATGGTTCTTTACATAATTGTGACATTTTTATCAAGGAAGGAAAAAGCTTTTTTAATTACCCTTAAGTGTATATATACATTTATGTATTATAAATTAGTTTTTCCACCATTTCAGGATGACAGTTCTTGCTTTCTAGCTCCTCACTAGTTTAAAGACACTCTTCTTTCCAAGTGTCATCTTGCCAAAAACAACCCATTAAGGCTAAGTGAAACAATCACTTTTTAGCTTTTTAAACCTCCTCAGGATTCACTAAACTATTAAAGCACATTCCCCTCCTTTCACCAGAATGGGAATATTAATGACACCGTCATCATCTAGAACACAAATAGCATCCTGCATCACTTGGCACCTGAACAGACATTTAGTGGGCTTTTTTTGCATCACAACACTTGCTAGGGGGATCAGTTACATTGCACCTTGGAAATAGCTAATTCCATATTATTCAGTTAAATGCTTTTCTAGAAGGGCAAAGAAATATAGAAATTTTAGTCTGTAGGGAAGTTGCAGAATTGTTTGGAAGCTGCCTTTTTCTTTCTTCTCTCTCTTTTTCTTAAACATTATTACTAAAACCAAGGACTTTATAATTCAACAGTAGGTTGCAGCCAGAGAATGATAAGGAATGAGAAGGTTGGGGGGAAGAATGGGCACAGGAAAATTTCATCCAGGTTCCTGAGATGAAGGAGGTATTTTGTGGACTAGAGGTAAGATATACCTTTTGGCACAGACATGCAGAGAATAATAAGATGCTAATGGAAGTAAAACTGTTCTTCATCAGGCCAGATGAATCAGCAAAAAGCACAAACCACACAGTCAGCACCAAGGGCTGACATACCAGGTGAGGGAACAGAGCATGGCTATGCAAATGCTCATCCATGATTTCATCTCCACTTATGGAAGGTGACAACAGAGCTCTCCATTTAGAAAGTATTGCCTTGTTTAGCTTATCGATGTATAAGCACCAGGAGAGGAGCTGACCTTTAAACAAGACATCTCTTCTGATGAGAGAAGTACAGCTAACTTATACTAAATCAGCAACTTCCCTGGGAAAGTGGGTATTGGCTGCAAGTAGGCTTGATTGCCAGCAGGATCATGACAGTTTGGACTGCAGATTAGCAGTAGATGTTACAAAAGTCCTGTGATTTGGCTTTTGGGGAGAAGCATGGAACAGCAAAAGAATAATTCACTGAAACTTGCATTGTTTCAATGTGGAACAGGATGACATAAGTCACCTCGATATAAGGGCAATACATGATTTACCAGTAAGTCACAGCAGATCTCCATCATAATTTTTATTAGTGTTACCACTAGAATGTATATTTATTCCAAGGTGCTCGAGAAATGGATGACATCTTACTTGTCGCCTTTGAAGTGGATTTTGGTTCTTCAGTTGGTCCAGCCAGCAATTCCCTCACATCACATTCCTTTCCATTCTTGATGTAAACTATTTAGTTTTGAGTCCTCCTGCATCACCTTCTTTTCAGGTAACTTATGGCATACAGGATTTATGCTTACATTTTGATTTAAAAGCAGCACAGCCTTTATGCTTTAGAGGTATTATACATTTAGCATCATTTTCATCAGCAGTATAACACTCTTCCTGTTCCTTACTCAAGCAATATTAATAATGTTCAGCAGTACTACAGCAACACAAATTGCAAGCAGAAAAACATCGTGGAAAAATTCATGTAAAAAAAAATCACATGGAAACACACAGACTCTCACAATACAGAGCTGTATGGACACATGCATGGGAAACTCCATTTCTTATGAAGGTCTATATACAAATAAAGCTTTTTCAAATACTTTTGACAGGTTTTCAAGGCAAGAAATTAATTACCCAGGCTCCTTATAGGACAAATAATCCTGTCCTGGCTCCCCAATATAAACCTCAATAAAGAAAATAATTTTATATTCTAAGTCATGTTTACAGAAGACCATCCACCTGTGGGAAGGTGTGCATATATATCAAAATAAATAAAATTTTTACTGAAACCGCACATAAAAATAGACCTCAGATGGCATGGATGAATGCAAAGATAGAAATGGAATTCAAGTTTTGCTTTAAAAAAGGTTATCTTTAGGTTTCATCAGCGTGTAACCACACACCATATGCATTGCACAGTGCAGTCAGTTTGACTATCTTTAGGTTACTCCCAGCAAGCACAGCCTGCTGACCTCTACATCATGGCCTGCATGACTCCATGCTCCTCTTCCACAGAAAAGAACAAGTACTTTGAACTGGCAAATTCCCCAGAGAATGGTGGGTAAGATACCACTGATAGCTATACTGTATAAATTGTAACATTGTTGGTTTTTGAAGCTCTGTGTTTTTATGACTGCACAGAGCCAAAAACTCATTTCCTCTCTAAACAGATACCCAAGTCAGAATTTATTTTTAGACAAATACTCAAAGTCCTTGCTATTATTGACACCTAAATGAAGAGGTAGAAGTAACCTGTACTGCTCAGCATACAACTAAGCTTCATTATGTTCAGAGATGCTGTAATTTCAGTTGAAACAGTATCCTGGAATTTCTCATTTCATTTTCTTTTCAGTGGTTATTGACCACATTTTAATCCCAGGCTCGTTTTTTGATTTCTGACTTGGGATTTCTCACAGTGAGATAACATTAATTTAGAGACTTTTTGTACATGTTTACTTTTGATGAAATACATTTTACTAGAAATGTACAACTATCCTTCTTGGGTTTGTTTAGTGACAGAGCCCTAAGCACCACATCTACTACTTTCACCAGGGACAAGAGGATTCATAGAAAACTGAGTTCAAAAGCATGAGCAGGTTTAGGTTTTATCTCTGTGGTTTTGTAATTGAAACTTTCTTGCCTTTATCCATGATGTCCATTCATATCTGCCTTCTTTCAAAGCTTGAATTGAGGATGATCCCTGAAAAAAATGATTTCCAAGAGGAAAACCCTGTTACTTTTCAAAAAATCTGACACTGACTTCCAATTTCTAAATCGTAACCCTTAATAAGTAATAATGAGTGTTGAAGAAGGCACAAGCAGAATTTTTGATGTAAGATCAGAGGCAACTCAGAAACTCAAGGACACTTGGTAAGTCAGAATTTACCTAATAAATGAGCTGCATTTTTGAAGTATTTTGATTATGTTATGCTTTGCTTTAGTTTGGACTTTCATGACAGTTGAAAGCAAAGTTATCGTTATCACAGAAACATTTTAAATGAAATTGGTTTGAAAAACAACTGTGTATGATATTAAATTGTAAATCATTCTCAGGTTTCTCAAGAACAAAAGGTCAGATGCATAGCTTATGTAAATCAGTGTTCCCTTTTTGATGTTAATGTCGTTGTATTAGTTTTAAGCCAGGATTTGGTCTGTAGTGCCCTAAACTTCAAGTTTAAAATACTTTCTTGCAAGATTTGCCTTTAATCCAGATCTGTCACATAAATTTAGCAGGAAAGCCAGAGATACTAAAACAAGAGCATAGAAAGCAGACCTGTGTCAAACATAAGCTTAAAAAGAAAGTTTTTTCTTTAAACCTGTCTCTTCATCCTCCCTCATTTATTTCTTCATTTGCATCACTTCTAGCAGTCCCCCTTCTATATACATTCTCCAAATGTGAATGGAATACTCAACTTGCAACTTCACATTATTTTTCCATCCCTGTTTACAGGATTTAAGTTTGTTTTTTTTTTCATCTTAAGAAAGTTATACTTGGGGTCCAGCCACATTATGAGTCATGCAAAAACCATGTGGAAACCTGACATTAGATGTGATATAGACATTAGACACTTTATTAGCTATAAAGTGCCGCAGACAGACTGCTTGCTCTGAAAGAATTTCTAAGATCAAGAGAGTTGCTGAATAAAGAGCAGTTGTAGACAGGTTATGATTTATTCTGTGTCTGATCTAGTACAGGATATACTAATTGGTGCTTAAAGTCATTCCAAGACTTGCTGAAAAGATATATGTCTAGAAGCTGTAGGTACTCTCACATGCTTTGACCTAGCACAGTTAAACAGGCTTACATATTTCAGTAATTATATAAAGCATTCAAACATCTCAACAGGAACCAACTCCAGTGGTATTGTCTTTCAATGGCAGCAGCAAAATGAAGACTCAAAATTGCATGTCATTATATTATAAGAGAAGGAACAGGGAACAGAAATTCTTAGTAAAGAAAAGAAACATCAAATCTCAAAGCTATTGCCTGTTTTTTCTTCTAAAAATAATTTTTAACAAATGCATGCAATGATCTTTTAAAGCAGTGCTTTGCTATGCATTTCATAAAGAAAGACTTCACAAAGCTTAGCTGATGTACATCAGCCCTACTCCTAATAAAAAGTTCTGCAAGACAGGAGAGTATTTCTCATGACCTTCGGTGGTCCAGGGCTCACTTTTTGTAGATACAGCAGACCCATAGATTTTGCATACCAGTAGATATGAGAAAAGAGAAGAAAAGAGAAAGAAGGGGAAAGCAAACAGCACATGGTTTAAATATAATTTAGCTAAAGTGTACTGCCCAAACCTGAACACACTAGTCTGTAAAAAGTTTACCAGGTCTGAGCAGACAAGGATTACTTGAGAGATGGATGGCATCCTGTTCACTGCTTCCAGTTGGAGGTTTACATTTTACAAAGACATTTATCAAGGCAACTCTTATGCTCAGCCTGTGGCCCACTGTTCTTCCCTGCAGATCTACCTTGCTAGTTATTCAGACTTGCATTTGTGCAGTAGAAACTCAGCTGGAACTACCTTTACACTTAAATTGTTGTCAGTTCACATAATATTCCTCTAAGGACACTTCAGCTATTCTGTCTCTACCTGCTGTTCCTCCTATAACAGAAATACCTGGTACTTTAGTAGAATAGGAAATCACTACACCTACAAGTTATTAATGAAAAATATTGAGCAGAACTGAATTTAGGAAAGGCCCATGGAAATCACACCCTATGTATCTTTGAATTTGACAGACAAATAGTCTTAGACCATGCTTTTTCTAATTACTTTTGAACTCACCTATACATAGTTTCCTTAACTGGCTTTTGAGAATATCACATAAAATACTCTAAACTGCACAGCTTCTCTTTGGTCTGCAGGGCTCATTACCCAAGCACAGAAAGAAATGAGATTGACTTGGCAATAGTATATTCTCACCAACTCCATATTACCTTTTAGTGCTTAAAGTATTCTAATATTTCACCAGAAATTGAAGGCGACTTGACTACAGCTCCAAGACCTTTGAAAAAACACACAAAGTACTAGTTTTAAAGAGAATAAAACCAGAAAACACACACACAAAAAATCTTCACTTTTTTTTTTTATTCCATTTACTAGGTTTGTCTAGAGGTGGTTTGTAGATAAACATCGAGTGGTATATCATTACCACAGAGGATCATCATTGTAATTATATACAACCCCACGCCCTGCACTCATCCACTGATGTCTGAGGATTTTTGATCAGATCCTACTCCTTAAAATAAGCTCAAAAACTCTCTAGAGATCCTAACACTGGACTAACCCATAGCCTCACAAGATCACCACACAGTATTTATCAAGATTGTAACAGCATTGCAAATAACAACCTGTACTGTCTGAAAAAATCATTGCTTCCTCCCTCAAAACAAAGAGCATTGCTACTCCCTTAGACTAAAGAGGATTAGGCCTAGAAAAACCCTTAGCATTGTGATGTTTTCTGAGGTACAATGCACTGCATGTTAAACTTCAGTCTTCAGGATAAAATCCACAGTTCCAACACAAGCTGGCATATATTAATTCCTCCCTTACCCCAAGCATCTAATCTGAGTTAACGCAAACTTTATTTATTGTTTAAAAATACTTTCAACTTCTGATCCATATATTTGTGCTATATGCACAACATAGAAAATTCCAGCTAAAATAAAACAATGCATGATATTTTTCCTCCTTTAAAATTTTGCAAAAATAAGGCTTTAAGATCTTAAACATATCACAATATAAAAACTGGCTCCAAGTGAATAATTTAATGCAAATGGTAAATTAAAGATTGAATAGCAGAAATAGGCTAGAGAGGGGGGGGGGAAGGATAAGAAACAAGCAGTTTATTTTCTTCATGCCTGGATAAGATATTTGGCCATGAAACTGAAGTCATTCATCATCCATATTACCAACACCACCAGTGCTCAGGGCAGCTCTTCTTCAGCTCAATTGCTTGAGAATCTCTGAAAAAGAGGCAGCTTAGCTAAATAAGTAACCCAAATAATTATGACATTAAGAGGTACTCTGCTTCCAGACAATGTCAGAGTTGTAGCACTCTGATCTTTACCTCCACACTAGGCCCAATTTTAGTTCTGAGAGGAGCAAAGCGGGCAGTGTACTTGATAATATACTTAATATAAAACTGATCTTGAAGATGCCACTAGTGATACAGAGACATTCTCTTCTGAAAAAACAACCAGCAAGGATTGTCCCAGTTCCTATATCATTGTGAGCGTATTGCTGTTCACATCTAAGTGTCAGAACACATCTGTATTAAAAACTATAATTATCACTTATGCATGTAATAACCTTTAACAACTTTAATAACTACTAAGAGTTTCTGAAATTACAGGAAAGCAAAGGCCAGGAATTTTTTGGTGCAGGTATAAAATCTACTTGTCTAAAATAATTGAAAATTATTAAAGACAAAAGAACTGTACCTATGGGACGCCTATGAACAGGTTGCTCTATGAGGCAAAAACCCCCAACAACAAATCATTGTGCCCTCACAGGCTCAAACTATAATTCAATTCAGACTCAACTTCTTCTCCAATGGTAATACAAATTAACAATACAAATTAGCAATACAAAGGTAATAAAAACACATTTTTAAAACCTAGAGAATTTAAAGACTGAGCAAATTATGAATTTTGATGCTTGTTTCTTCATTTGTTTTGTACCTGCTAGCTAATAACTAAATAAATTTACTTTTTTGATTATTTTCTTTGAAGAATAAAGAAATGTCTGACTTTGTACTGCATCTGCCTGGACATTTGACAGTCCATTAAACCAAAGTAGTACAGGCCATACATTTTAAGTTCCTGATTTTCAAAGCACACCAAAATTACTTACTGCATATGTACATGAGTACTTCTGAGACACTTTGATATCACATATTTGAATTTTCTTGAGAAATAAATGGGCTGCTTCTTTTGCAGCAAAATGGTAAAGCAGCAATTAAAATATCTTTCTTGTCAGGAACATTAAGAAGTGTGAGGTGTGTCCATCATTAATGCTATTACTGTGAAAGTTCATATTAAAAGCTTTCAGATATAATGTTACCCTCTTTTAATCCAAGAACACCCAAAAGTATATCCCTAGCATCAGCTTCTGATAAGCTGATTTCTGTTTTTAACTGATGAATAATAAAACCATGAACCTGATGCACACTGAATCTTGACTTTTCCTTTTAGGCACATGTAGAGGAGTAAGATAATTACTGTACTTTTCTTTTACAACAACTCTAAAGCTCACTTAGCTGTGATGCCCCCTTCTTCTGAGCTTCCTGTAGCAATGCATATAAAACTATGAGCTCTACACACTTTAATTCATTTGCAATATGGTCCTGTTTAACTTTTTTTTTTCCTTCTCCTGTTCTAGTCAAAGAATAAAAAGAAAGACTTTAAACTTAAAAAAGATATTTAATAAACATATTTCTGACAATCTATTTCTGGGAACACAGCTGAAGATTTGATGTTGTATGATCCTCAAACTGAAGGCACAGATGCAATGTAAAGAGCTACAATAGCACATCATGTACTTTTGGTTGTGGACCCAACAAAATTGGTTTACATAAAGAAGCAGATTTTGAACCACAAAAGTAATTGGTTAAGCAGCTAAGAGAATGCATAACATGAACATTCTGATCTTTTCTATCTACTACAAAGCATCACAGCTACCTCATCCCTTTTGTAATGGGGCAAGGACAAGTTTGATGTTCCCCAACAAACATCCTCAGTTACTAACCCTGACTATTCCCTACTGGCCTTCACTGCAGGCTACAGATCTACTCCTCATTTCCTTTGACTTTCAAGGGAAAGCTGGAGATCACATTCACACTTTCATGATTAACTTTGTCAACAGGATCAGAGGTTGCAAAGCTGACAATACACAATTATCTTACATACGGGGAGGCTGAGGAGAAGCAAATGGAGCATCAAGCATCCATAGCTGTGTTTTACCTGCTCTCAAGCAGATACCAAAACCACACCCACACCAATTTTTTTTGTGACACTAAATATATCCCTTGAGTGTGTTCCAAAATGATTAGGGTTTTGTGTTGAAAGAAAATCATACTTGAAACTGTTGATTTAAACAATAAGAATGATTTTCAGCATAAACAGCAACATCTCAAAATCATATTCAACATAAGGCAAGATGAAGTGCCCAGTTATACGCTTCCAAACTGTAATTTTTGCTCTCCATTAGTACAGGTACACTGCAAGACTTCCTGGCTAAAACACTAAAATCATACTGGCTACAATATGAAACTCAATGCAGTTCCAATTTATGGTCAGTTTATAATAATGAAATTCTTTGTATAGCCAAAGAAATTTACCCTGAGTTAGCTTCTTATTTTTGCCTTTAATAAAACTACTATTTAATTTCTGAAACAGTGTGGACATGTATTTTTTGTGGGAGAATATTACATATCTTTGGCAAAACTACAATGGCAAACATTTGCTCAATTTATGTTGCGTCCTTTCAGGCAAGTAGTACACATCAAGGTTTAGAGGGAGTACATTCTAGACTGTTTTAAAATCTAATTCCAGGCTACATCCTCCTATGTGTCCACATTAAGCTGGTGAGAATCTGGAATTCAAGGGTCCATGTATCAAGCTGGCTAAGCTGAATTGAAGTGAATCTAATTCTTCAAAATGACCTCAATAATTACGAAAAGTTCCAAAGACATTGAACTAGCCTCCATGTAATCTGCTGCTCCATAATTGAACACCATCAAATTCTAGTCTCATATCCTGCAGGGGTAGATGCACATCAGGTACTGTATTTGTAAATTAAGAGTATATATATATATGCACATAATATAAATGCAGAAAAAATTCCACCCAAAGTACATACACTACAGGGACATAATAAATGAAATAAAATGAAATCACCCCCAAAAGCCCGAAAACCCATTCCATGCTGCAAAATAAGGAGTATGAAACCATTACTGAATGAAACATTAGATCCACTTGAAAATACTAGTCATTGTTGTTGCTGTCACATCTGTATTCTAGCTCACAAATTATCCATGCAATTCCAGTTTGAGTTCTTCCTTATCTTCCAGTGTATCTTTAGCATGAAATCAGTTCAACAACCAACTATGATTTCACTACAAGCTTCACAATTTTACTCCTGCTCCATTTTCATGATTTTCAGTAAACAGGTATAAACACTGATCTACATCAGGTACTCAAAATTTGTATCTCTTTTCTGGGACTTCCATGAAGATCTCCAAAGGATCTTGATTTCAGACCAGGCAACTCTCCCTCAAACACAACATGCTTCCTATATTCTTAAGCATCAAGTTTCATGTTTGGCAGCATTTAAACAGATTCTCAAATAAGCTTATCTAAGAAATCCCATCTAATTAATTTAGATTATCATTGCAGTACATAAACTCAGTTCCATGTATAAATCCTCACAGCAATTATTTCACCATGTGAAAATACTGAATAGCATCACCACTAAAATCTACTGAAAATACCTACAGTCATAGAAAAACAGTTCCTCATTGTGATATCTTACATCAGAAGTCACATATGATCAAGTCCACTGAGCTGCAGCAAATCCCACTTTGTCTACACCAAGGATCTCCTTTGCTGCTCTGAAGACCGATCATGATAATATCTTTTGCATCACCCAAATAAAACAGTATTTCAAGGCTGACTTAAAATATGAATCTAAAAAACTTATCCGAAGCCTTCTGTTCAGTCACATCCCCACACATAGCAATAAAGGCTGCTTTGTCACCAAAACCACCAGTCCCTCACATCACCCTCCTTCAATCAACTTCATTACCTTGGGATTTTAACTCCTAGTAAGAACAAAACATCTCAAGGCCTCCATCATAGACCAACTACATTTGCTTTTTCATTTTTACTGTACTTCACTTCAGATAGAGCCTGTTAAAAAGAAAACAAAACCACACAACAACAAAACAAACAACAACAAACACCCCCACCACCACCATAAAATCCTTTATCCCATTGCTTCCTTCAGCAATATTCCTCCTGCCTTCCTTTCCTCTGGCAGAAAAACCCCTCCCACAATCCAGGTGTTCCCTATCATCATCAGTGAACCTTTATTGAAAATCCCTATCCCCTGAAGCAGGTGTGGGTAAACAGAACTTTAAAGTGCAGCTGAAAATGTTTTATAATAACTAATTTGGTTATGTGCAGGATCAATAGCTTTGTTTGCTTTTCTGAGTAAGATGTGTTTTGAATAAGCTCATTTACATTAGTACATTATTCAGTGCAGCTATTTTCAGTAAAATTGTGGTTACATTTAAAAAAAGAAAAAACAACCAACACTTGGCACTAATTTCCCATAAAATTAACTGGATGGACATGAGTTCCCTTACCACCTTTTATCTCATACCCCATCAAGCAGCAGCTTATAAGCACTGATGCCAACTTACCACAACTCTCAAATCATCCAGGCAATCTTTATCAGAGACTTCAGAGTATTACAGATTTACATCACTCTGCTGAACCCTCACCTCAATTCCCCATCCAATACTTCCTTCACATTTGGTCCCATCTACAGGGACTACACAAGTGGGCAGTCACTCTCCAGCTCACCTGCATCCCTCCATTACACATCAACAAAATTGATTCCTCAGCAATCAGGAGGAAAACTAAATTCATTAATTTTGAAGTTCATTGGTAATCTGCTCCATTTATGTTCTATCTTTGAGTTTGTACATTCAAGGATTTGTTTAATGAAACAAGATTTATTTTCTTGAATGACTATACTTGGGCAAACCTGATAAAATATTCTTATGTATTCAATATACATATAATATTATTCCACCTTCATTAGGTATTTTGACATGTGACAATGCATGATTTAATTTCAATCGGAGCTTTTGGTTCAGGGTTGTATTCAGCTCTTTTAAATTAGGACTTTTATGCTAATTAATTCACTAGAAATTACCTAGAGTTTGATTAAATATATGTGTATTTTAGTGTGCAATAAAAGGACAGGAAAATTTTCAGCACACAAGTGTTGCTCACGTTCACCAGAAATATTTTGGTTTCCAAAAAACTATGATGGGAAAAGTTCTATTTTATTTCTTATTCCAGTTTTGGATTCAATATTGGAAGTGTCAACTGGTTTATGAATTGGAGGGGTCAAGGAAGGTGAATAAAAAAATAAAACAAAACCAAAAAACCTCAAACATGGAAAAGCCTGCTTCTAAAAACATTTTACTTGGAAGGAATTGCTCTCCTGTTACATCTCCTATGGAAAAGAAGTTGGTAAGGAGCTGGGGGAGGCAAAGCACTTCAGTGTTTATTTAAGTTTTTCTTTGAATCTAATCTCTTTCTACTCAAGTCTGAAGGCCTTCCACTTTGAGTAGAACTGCCTCCCTTTGCTTACTTCTGTTCAGAGAAGGAAGAAAGCATTAATGAAACTCAAATCATTTGACACAGCATTTTTAAAGCCGGGTCATGCAGCTCTATGATGTGCCTATTAAACAGTATGTGTTTACATTGTTATTCTTTTACAAATGAACACAAAAGACAAATGAACAATCAAGCAAATGGACATCAGAAAATAAAATCAGGTGTAAGAGTGTGTCTTTTCATGTAATTTAATCTGAACTCTTACTCTTCGCTTTTCTTTAGACGGAACCTTCATCAGCATTAAAATATTCTAAGTAGCTGGGCTGTCAATAAAGGAATCAAATAAGCATAATTTCTGAGATAAAATAATGCAATTACATAGGTCATACCCCAAGCCACAGGTAGTCTATTTGATCACAAAATGCATGTTTTTAGATTTGAGGGGGTTTAATTTACTATTTTGAAATGAAGTATTTAAGCTTCAAAGATTGCTTAAGTATTCTTAAGTAGTACTGGACCATACCTTTTTCAAATATTTAGTTCCTTTTCAGGGCCATCTTTAAACACTTTCCATAAGCAGAGACAAAGATAAGCAGAAGGACAATGATAAATTCATATCATTTTGGCAAATAAGCAGAGAAAAAATATTTGCTGGGGAATCCCTGAATCTTTCTATTGCTCTTCTACTCTGACACTAAACTGGAGTCATACAATTCTCTAGTTACTTAATGTCCAGTTTTGTACTTTAAATATGTTATTTCTTATCAGACTGAGTCCTCATGCTCCAATTTGCTCTGAAGAAGCAGAAATTGCATTTGGAAAATAGGATTTTCTTTCCTTTCTTTCTTTTCTTGGCACTCACTGTCTTCATTCAACAAGTAACATCATTTTGACACAATGCAATGGGTAACACTGTGAAATCTAATGCAATAAAAACTACCCAGAACACACATGTATGAGGGAAACTCTATCCTTACAAAAATACTGTTCAATTTTCATTGGCTTCAGTTCAATTTCAAAGTGTTCATCCAACTTCAGTAAGTCCTCTCAGATCCCAGTTCCTGAGGTGGTTGTTTACTTCCAAGCATCACACAAATGCATTATTTCCTTGCCAGCCATGGTCAAGCACCATTTCAGCCTAAAATTTACTACTTTGGTTGAAGAGGAAGGCTTCTGTTTTATCAGTAAGAATCTCTGTGTGAATGTAGCACACAAGGAAGGCTTGCATGGACAAATGCCCCACCAGAGCACAGCAAGTCTTTGACACAGACAGATTGCTTTGAAAGGGGAATGTATGTATGTATGGCCAAACTTCACGAACAAAGATTTGGGAAGGGCTGTCCCCACGTGGGTGTGCCCTTCCAGCCTGCACAGTGGATTTTAGGTGAGGCTCAGCGTGCGCAGAACTGGCCCCACTGTTTAAGTCCTGAGGTCCATCTGCCACGGCTGAGCGAGCTTGGACAGTGCCAGTGAAGTCCTCAGGACTAGAACCTACAGCACCCGGCATTTCCCAGGAGGTCTCCCATCCAAGTACTAATCTGGGGCTGACCCTGCTGAGCTTCCGAGATCTGATGGGATCGGATGTCAGGGAGGCATTTAACTGCCCAAAAAGGGGGAATAAAGCATCTTGGAGAAACAGTTTATTACTTTAAAAAGATAAATAATCTAAGAGGAAAATAGGATAACATTGGATACTTTCCTATGCCTCAGTCATGTATCATCAGCTTGACCCCTTTGCATAATTTACTCCTAATAGTACCAGAAGATAACAGCCACTGTACTATTAAACTTATTTTGGAAAATGCAAAAATTCCTTCTTTTTCCTAATGTTTGTTCTGTTATTGACTCAAAGTCTGAATTCACAGGTGTATCAAGACAAAACAACAATAGCAAAAAAAAGAAAACAACAAACAACCAAATCCAACATAATTTTCAGGCAGAAAAAATTTTGGCCTTTTTTTATTCTCGGGGAGATGGAACAGAGTTAGCATGGAGAGATTGCATTATTTGACAAAAATTCAGAAATCAGATCCATTGGCTGTAATCTTCATCCACCAATAAACAAAGCAGCAAATTGCAATTAAGCTGAAGAGATGGGATGAAATGGTTTTACAAGCACCAGCAGAGGCAATGGAAGAGGATAGCAGAAGTGAAACTGTAGCATAGTTGCAAAGACAATTACTAGGTGACAATTTGAGAAGAAAAATAATCACAGCTTTGTGTGTTGAAAAACATTGTAATTAAATCAAATAATGTCCCTGGTATTGTTTTTGTACTGTAGAAAGAATTTTCCAGCAACCAGCCAGAAGAGTGGTAAAAAATTTATCATGTAATGAATTTTGCTCTGTGCTGAGGAATACAAGAAAATGAGCAATGATTAAACACCATCCTAATGTACTGTATTTGTCACTCTGCGTAAATTAAAAAGCTAGAGGGACACCATATAGTATTTGCTGTCTGTGTTTTGATTCATTGCATTGTTGGCTGTCTTAGAACTACTAATGATAATGTCTGCTAACTTTTGAATTTGGGAGAGCTAGTTAGGGTATTTTCAACTAGGAGCATCTTTCAAATAGATTTCTGGAAGGTTCAGTATTTTCAGCATAACCTTGGACCACAAAGACTGAATGATCAGCATCATATAACAGCAACAATCTTAACATTATTTATGTATACAGCTAGATTTTTTTTTTCCTAGCTAAAGTCAGTGCCTGCAATGTCACCGGCAATAATGCATTACCATTTTTTATCTATAGAAATGGGAGGAAAATCACATCTACTTAATAGGAAATATTATGGTAATCCCCATATATCAGTTAAGATAACTGTATTTCAGCGGGGCATAAATTGCCACGGGCCTCTTTTGCATTCATACATCTGTGATATTCAAAAGCAAATGTAGATATGTTTCCCTTTTCCTTGAGTTCATCAGCATTGTATAATTGTGATTCAGCCAGTGAAGAGGAAGGAGTCGTATGTGCATCACAGAGTGTACAGAATGACTGAAAGACACCATCGCCAAGGACCTTAAGTAACAGTGCCTAAATTGTGTGATAATGGTGGCTCTTGTGTATTACTCCATTGGTCAGGCAGAAAAATCCTAGGGGAAAAAAGTAATGGAGGTTTATAATGTCTCACTGATGAAGATTTAGTGGGGCGATTGTCTTCTATCTACACCCTGAGGTTTTGTTTCATGTCAACAATAAAATATTTGCTTGTAACCCTTCCACAATTTATAAGCATAAATACAAATGAAATTTGATATGTATATTCACTGCCTCTGCAATGATGACATCAGGGTTGGAAATATTTATTTTACTGAGCAAGAGTGGCAGAAGAGGAAGGCTGTAAGTCAAAATTCCTGAAGATCACTTTCCTGTACAGAAGAGGGGCAGCCTGACATTGCCCTGTGGCTGCACTGGGATCCACAGCCCCAAGTGTGGCTTAAGGTCAGATTGGGTTACACACTGTGCAAATACCTGAACAAAAAATGCTTTTACCCACTAAATACAAGTGGGAGGAAACCACATCAGCCTGGAAAAAGATGGCAAAAGTTCAAGGAAGTGATGGATGATGTATAGCCAAAACACCTGGCAGCTGCTTTGGAATCATCATGGGGGAAGTGGGACAAGAGAGCAGGAGTGGCTTGAGGGTGCCCAAGCCATGGATCCTAGCCATGGATATGGTGCATGGATCCTAGCACCAAATTCCAGAGGAGCGCTGGGTACCAGAGCATCCATGCATCACTACCAAGGCACCACAGGGTTTTTTTGACTTGTGATTTTACATCTCTTGTATGTTCTCCCCATCTTTGTGACAAATCATCTAATTTTGTACACACCTTTCTGAAGTAGAAGCTGATCACCTGAATGATGACTAAAGTGAGCAGAGCAGAGCACATGCGGGATGGGACAGCAGTTGGGGGTAGCCATGGAATCTCACCATTCTCATTCTAGTCTCTGTCTAAACTTTGATACCACACTGAAACAGCCTGGTCTAATTTTTATCAGTGGCAATGACTATGAGTCTTCACTCATGGTATCCTCACTCTTTATTCTTTTGACTATTTACTTTGCTTTTCTAGAAATTAAATTTTTTCTCATAAAGAGGAAAAAAAAGGTAATACAAAAAACCTACAATTTAAGTCTGAAATTGTGTAAAATCTGAGTCCAATATGACAGCAACTTTTAGGATTTGTTTTGTTTTGTTTTGTTTTTCAGTTTGGGTTGGTTTGTTGGTTTTTGTTTCTTGTTTGTTTTTGTTGTTTTTTGTGGTTTTTGGGGGGTTTTTGTTTTTTTTTTTTTTGCTAAGTAGGAATCTGATATGCAAGAGAGCTAAAAAGACTTCAGGGTATTTTATTTATCAGCTATTGCTTGTTTCAATTAGTAAAAAACCTTAACCAGTGTAAAACATAAAGAAATAATTGGAGATCTCAGAGTTGTTTCACACTAATCTCCCTTTTGTTAATGTTTCAGGATCAGCTTTAGGTCCCTGATATAAGCCAATTTATATTGCTTACAGAAGAAAAATTATGAGAACAGGAAAAGGGGTAAAAGGCTATTATGAAAGTAATCACAAAATATGCCATTTTTTTTTTGCTTAATATTGTAACATTGATAAGGAGTATTTTCTTCAAATATGAATGACATTTTACATCTCTATATATGAACATACCTAACCATGTTGGATTATATGTAGTCTGACTCTATGTTGAATATTGTATTATATATAAATAAATCTGCAAAATTAGGAAAATATAAAAGCAGACAAAAATGTTTTGACTACCTATTTGAAATCAACTTACAACCAACTTCCTTCAAGTGCAGGGGGTTTTGCGTTGTTTCTATGGGTTCACTCCTGAGTGTCTTTTCCTTTCTTCTCACTGCCTGGCTTTTGTTCTTTCACCTTGTCTTTCCAGTGGGCTTGAAAAGAGCCATTTGTTTAGTGAGGTTCATATTTCAAGTACTGTCAAGTATGAGTGAATAATACTCAGCTGATCTTGCAGGTTTCTGTTTGACAGCCCTAAGGTTTAAGTCGTTTGTTGACTCTATATGTTTGTGCCCATAGGGCAATCTGAAATACCTTATACATAACACACACATTTTTTGGACTGTGCAGAAAAGAGATGACAGCAATAATAGCAAACTGAATTAGACAGAGAAGGAGAAATAACAGTTTATTCCAAAATTTTTGCAATACGAATTGTCAGACATCATCAACAAATTATTTATGATGTTGAATTAACTTGTTTCTTCTTCTAGGAAATCACTTTTATAACTGAGGCAGTAATGTGAGCAAAAGTAGAATTTTCAAAGCAAAGATTTCTTTACGAAGTAAACCTAACATTGATTTGCAGGCCCCTCGTTATGCTGAATTTTGTGATTCACATAAGAACATATAGTGTATTTTAACATCATTCATAAAAATTAAAAAAAGAAATAAAGTTAGTTTAGATACCAGCTTTAATGTGCAGAATCTGAGTGAAGCCATGAATAAGTCAAGCTTTAAGGCAGCTCTGTATGTTTTTATGAGTGACTTCCATTATGTCCATTCTGAAGAAGTATTCTGCTCTTCCATGGTGAGCGGTAGACTTTCTTTTCTGTAAATGCCACTAAGGTAACAAGTCACCTCTCCAGTTTGAATTGCTCCAAATACAGTGTGGATGGGCTGACAACACATTCCAGATGACAGTATTTCAGAATATTCTGCAAAGGCTGAAGTGACTGTCCATGCATGGGAAATGTTGCCACCACTGCTGCTTCACTGTTGACAGTCCCCACACCCTATTCCACAAGTAACTGGTAGTCTGCAAAGTACTTGCAGCTGGTAGGAGGAGAGCTGGAGGCACAAATGGGAACCACTCTCTGCCAGATTTCCAGCTGAGAGAAGCATAACAGATGGCTGGGAAGGGAGACAGGATAAAGAGCAAACATCCATGGAGTAATGAACAATCTCCTTGGATTAAATGCACACGTCTATTCAGCAGATCAGAATTTCAGCTTTATATTGATCCTCTAGATACAAATGCAATAATAGACATTTAAAAAAATAGATGAAATAAAATTCAGAACTAATCAGAATAAATAAAATCAATCATTTCCTTTCTATTTCCATGTAAGTGATGGTTTAAGTTACAAGAGGATCATTCTGTGTTTGAAAATGTGTGGGAGAATGCACAAGACTGATGGTTTACATGACTATGAATAAGAAGAAAAGTGCAGTCTCCTGCCACGTTGTCCATCCCATACCTTCTACTGTGTAAGGAATACAGATGACTACAGTACAAATTCATAGGTCTTCCTTTCCAAGGGCTATTCCCCTATGTGAGGTGACCCCCAGATAAATTAAGCTAATTTAGCTGCAGCTATCACTTTCTTCTGCATATCTTGTTTCTCCAAGCTTTAAGCTGGAGTGTGTGATTTTCCATATTTGTATCCCAGATCTCAGCTCCTCATTACCTTCTCTGAGATGATTTGGTCATTGTGATTCATTGCTCATAATTCTTCTGGAATTTTACAGGATTCAAAAATTATTTACTTTCTTCATCCCCTTTGTCATAACAAACTTTTTTTTTTCTGTGAAAGCAGAAGTTGCACTTATCTGCATGAGTAGACTGTGGTTGTTTATCCACCCACAAAGCCGGTGAGGTCTCACCGTTATCCTTTTGGCTACACAGGAGCTGAAGAGCAACAGTGTTACAGTGAGCTGTTGTACAATGGTACATGGCTTGAAAAGAGGTGCAGCTGCACTTAGTACTGCACCAATGCTAAGCTGCCTTTCACAAACTAGAAACACAATATTCTTGCAGGACCATCAACCCACCATGTGTTGTCAGGTCTCAGGTATAGGTGCTGAACCTGTCATCACTGTGACTGCTGACTCTCTTAGACTTAGACAAATGTATATAGTCTTTATTACCATATATGGGGCAAGGAGTGTCAGTGAGCCTGTATACCTGTGAACTCAGGGTTCTTGGAATATTTCTTATTAGCAGGTATGGATATAGAGAAGGTGAATAAAATAACACCTTTGTCTCACCATCTGGCATGGAAACATCACCTGTAAAATATGCAGCATCCATCCCTTGGAGAATTTCATTAAACATAGTAAGACACAACTGTCTGTTCTATGGATGAGGCATTGACAGAGAGAGATGGAAAACAATTTGGCCTTCCAGCTTCTTTGTGGGAAGAATCACCACAGCAATCTCCGTAGTTGATGGCAGGCTGGGTTGTCACTGCGATTGTTCTGAGGTCTTTACCAGCATTCATGCATGAACACAATATCATGGCTTCACTCCATCCAGAAGCCAAGACCCATGCAGCCACTACCTCACTCCCTCACCAATGGGATTGAGGAGACAAACCATAAGGGTAAAAGCCAGAAAACCCATAGGCTGAGATAAAGATGGTTTAATATGGAAAGCAAAAGTCATGCACATAAGGAAAGCAAAACAAGGAATTGATTCAGTGCTTCCCATGGACAGACTGGTGCTCAGCCATCTCCAGGACAGGAGGACCCCATCGCAAGTAATGGTGAGTCAGGAAATAAAACACCATCACTCCAAATATCCCCTCCTTCCTTATTACCCTCATTTTATATACTGAGCATGATATCATATGGTCTGAAATGGTTTGGTCACTTGGGGTCACCTCTCCTGGCTGTGTCTCCTCCCAACCTCCCATGCACCTTCAGCCCCCCACCAGTGTGAGAATGTGAAAAGCAGAAAAGGCACCAGCACACATAGTATTCCCTCCTTTTACTCTCATGCATTGAATGGGGGAAAAATAGAGAGGGGTAAAGGTAAACCACAGATCTGACATGGCAGGCTTGTTTCTTCTCAAAAAGAATTTGCAGCAGCAATTCATTTGGGATAGGTAGCTGCAACAGTGGTAGAGAAGTGTGAGCACAGTCAGTGTTTTCTAGACAATTCCATTATATATCCAGTCTCCAGCCTTTGAAATGGATAAATGTGACTTTTCATGCTTCTAAGATAAAACATCAAACTGCACCGAGATTTAGAAAGTTTCATATTTTCTTCTTTTTTGTTTTTAATTCCTTAAGGTACGCTGGAGGCGGGGGGAACGCAGGGGGGAGGATAGGGGAGGGGGTGGATGGGACAGGGAAGAAGTGCAGAAGCCTGAGATTTTAATCTCCAAGTGGTAATCTTGATAACTAATAAATCTAACCTTTCCAAACAGACGTATGAAGTTAAGGGGACTAATTGATCATGTTGGCACAAAGGTGTTGTTCATTCTGCAAAGGCCAAGTTAATCCACATTGATGTGATTCAAATTAACCTTAATCAGCCACTAGGCTGACTGTGATTTCATTACTGGATATGCTACAATTAGACATCTCCTGTCTTTAAATGCCCCTCAGCTTTATAGCAGCATTTTTTTTTTTTCAAATAATAAACACCCATTTACACATCAAATACTATTAGTGTAATTGGCTTTAAGATTGACTTTTTTTTTTTGTGTAGTCACTTTTTGGTTCTGTTTATTCTGAAAAGGTCAAGTAATACAGATTGATGTGATCTAAATTAACCTCAAACAGTTACTTCTCCTCTCAGAATGATATGCTGTCATGGTCAGAAAGGATCAGACAGTTTCCTTCTCTTTCCTTTTTTTTATCCCTTCCAGATGCATAAATCATATGTCTGTCATTCCTGGAGGCAGGTGCAAAACACTTAGAACCTTATAAATCATCTTCATAATAGAATTCAAAAGCAGTTGACTATTAATCAGAAAACTTTATTTTTTCCCCCATTTGAGGCAATATAGGTATGCCACACATTGTACAGAAACATTATAGTTTTCAAAAATTGATCTTATTTTGCAAATAAAACATGATCCAAAGCTTTCCATCCTTGGATTTCATACCTCAAGTAGACACTGTGAACACAATAGTCAACTGTAAATTCATGGACAATGTGTGTGATTGTGGCACTGAAGAAGAGAAGGTTTTCTCACTTGATTTGGTTTCTTCAGGAAAACAATTGTAATTTCCCTACTTGTCTTCTCCTTCAATTGTCTCAAGCTAAGAGTAATGCCTCTTAACATTGACGTGGAAAGGTGCAGCCAGTGAAACACTCAAGGAGGGCCACAAGAAGCATGAGGAAAAAATGTTAAATTTTCTTCAAAAGGAGGTAAATAGATGGAGAAGGCAAGGGCAGAAACAACAAATTCAAACCAGGTCTTTACCCTGGCTACCACTTGCACTGTCTAAAGAAACTGAGCTTCCCCAAGGGCAGGAGGCAATGAGAAGACACCTTGAAAGTCCCTGTCTATGTTGAGGGAAGGATGGTCTCACTTTATGGAGGTGTACTCTGGACACCTCTGGGCCACCCACTTCCTTGAGCTCCCCTGGCCTTCCTTTGAGCCCAGTGGTGGGAAACTGCCCTGGAAAGGATCCAGGGTGAAACACTAGTGAAGGCAAGGAGGGGCAGCAAGACAGGCAAATTGAACTCCTGTCCTGTGTACCAGCCTGTCTCTCCATAGCTCTCAACTCAGACAACCTAACTGGGACACAGGTATGTGGAAATCCAACTTGACATAGGGAATAGCCACAACTGCCACATCATTTATGGATCAGAATAAATGTTTAATTTTGCATTTAGTTGAAGGCTGCACTGTAATCAATATTTAATTTGCCAGTTGTGGTTATTTTACATGTCCAGTCACCTTTCTACATGCAAAATAACAAAACCAAGCATATTATTTGTTCATTCAACACCGAGTCTGAACCTGAAGAAGGACTGTGCTAACAGACATCCCTTTTATTTTACTTTGTTCTGTTGAAATCCTCAAATTTTAAAATCAGCTCTGAACAGTAGGCAAGAAGAGTGCTCAGTGCCTGAAACAAATAAAAGGAAATTTTTTTATTCTGCCAAATCCTCTAAAACACACCAGGATGACTGCAAAGAGAAACAGTTGCACAGACAGAAGAGAAAGTGGTTCTGATGGTGAAGACAACTTCTTAAAAAGAAAAAAAAATCTTATTGGTTATCATCCACTATGGAAAAAACAGAATTTCTCTCTCTCTGAATAAAACAGTATCTTAAATAACGAATTGAAAGTAGCTGAAGTTACTCTGGGAGATTTCCCTAAATCTTCCAGCTTTTGGGTCTGGCAAAAGAGAGCAGAGGCAACAGTATCTTCATAGTGTTCACACAGCATTACAGTTGCTCCTTTAATAAATCCTGAAGGAAAAAATACAGATAAGTACATAATAATTATTTGCAAAATTTCAGGGTAACTGGTGATGAACAGAATTTAGGTTGCATTTGATCCTTAAATATTGACACACAGGGAGGCTCTCCTTTTTCTGCCTCCTATTTGCCACTGCGTTTTTTCAAGAGTACAAAATCTACAGGGTTCTATTGATTTTTTTTTCCCTTGTTGCTCAGTATGAAATGGAAGGGGTGTGAGACAGGTAATCTCTAAACCCATCCACTCTACATTTGGGACAAATCTATTCTTCTTGGGATATCAGTTATTTTGAGTCTCACCATATAAGCAATATTAGAGACATATTAAAGCTGCCTACCCACAAAGAAGTCTAATGCTTTAGCAACCAAATGTGTATGAGAAACTTTACTTAAAATTGACATAATATTTCTAACTAAACATCAACACTAATTATGAAAACAGCCCTAGTCAAAGCCAATTACACTGTAGGTTAGTAAGTATGATCACAACTGCTATTTATGGTGAAAGAAATATTATCCTAAGTATATATGAAAAACTATATACAGATGGTGAAAAAGATTATGCTTGGCATAACTCGGAGAGAAAAATTAAAATGGATGTCTGTAAACAAATCAGAGAAAGTAATAATACATCACTGAAAACAAGACTGACCTGCTCTTTCACTTAATGCCAAATCACACTGGACATGGCTGGAGTAGCTTTACCTACGTATGTGTAAGTTAGTGTGGATTTCTGTACATAACTGTAGTACAACTGCCATTTCTTTTTTTAAAAATTGGAAGACAACAATCTAAAATAATGTCGGTTTCTTGGCATATATGCCTTTGTTCCTTTTGGGAAATATAAAATATTAGTACTCATACAGAGTAAAAGGCTTCCAAGTGATTTTAATAAAGTTTAGTATGTGTTTGGCAAAAAAAATGAACCTTTGTCTTTGGTACGTGAATGACCAGAAATATGCAGACTCACACTAAACAGATATTATCAAGTCCGATCTTTGCATTTAGGAATTTTATTATGTCTGCTTATGTTCTTGTTCCCAATTATAAACTGAGATTAATTTAACACCATTAATTTATAAGCAACAAGATGTGTAGAGTCTGTTATCATGCTAATGCTCACTTCTGCTGTCTGTCATCCTAGATTGTCATTTACAGACATTTACTTTTACAGGAGCATAAAATGATCCCAAAGTAGTCTGTTACTGCAAAGCAATGCAATAATACACTGTGACTATCATTACTCTGGTTCCCTAAATAAACAGTTACAGTGAAACTTAAATTAGCATGTTAATATTGCTGTGCATGGTTTGCTGTCACTATATTTTTGTTTATGACCCTGTATATATGTTTATCAAAATCAGATCTACAGTATTTTCCTAGATGCCCTCTGGCAGTTGTTGCACTCTAGCACGTTGCCCAGCAGCGTTTCAAAAAGCCAAGTACAAGAAAGAGTTTAGTTTCACTTTAAAATATCCAATTTAGCATGTAAGGTGAAAGAAAACCTTGAAGGCAGCCAACGTACCTTGTGAACAGAAGAGCTATGCTGGAGATAAAACCTGGTGTTTCTGTTTGAAGGCAAGCTGTTTGCTAAGTGTTCTTGACCATGGGTGCTCAAACACTGCAGAAGGCTCTTAGGCTGGAAAAATTAGATCCACAAGTATGGTAAGGTGTATTATTTGCATATATTCAGTGTAGTCAACATGTTGCCAGCTGCCACAAGAGTGGATAAGAGTCACTATCATGTAAAAAAAAATACTTTTGAAGCAACTGTGCCAGAGGAAGTAACAGTCAAATGTCATGAAGAAAATGGTGAAAGATGTTTAATTTCCTCATATTAATATCCAGCAGTTTTCAGAAAACTGGAGACATTTCAGAGGTTTAGATAGTTACCAAACTTTGAATATTCTGAAAGAATTGAAAGAATAACTAGGAACAACAGATTGGTCAGTCTGATCTTTTTTCGCAGATAAAAGTCATGACGGATTAGAGATAACAAGTGTAGCTACTGCCCATCAGCTGCACTTCAAAGAGGGTAGAGAGTTTCATTCTTTTGTCTTTGACAGGATTATGGAACTGAATAGTAAATGGTATATAATACTGTGATTTTTCCAAGGCATTTGCTTTAGTGTTTACACACTGGTTTACAGAAAAGGCTAGCCCAACACGTAATTAATAATAAGTATTTAACAAGAAATTCATAGGATCAAGGATCAGATGATATCATGACCAACATAGCTATGAGTATCTGAGTTCTCGGCCAACACTATTTCCCGCTGTGATCTTTAGGTTATAAAATCCTTCTTATTAAAGCCTGAGAAAAACCTTGACAAGGTATAAGCCTTGCAGAAGGATGGCTTAAAAGAAGTAATGGTTCCTTATGGTCCTGATTTTTATGAAATTTAGAAACAAGTATTTTATCTGAATAATGCCTCTGCATTTGACATTTGGAAAGAATTTGTTTTTTATTTTGGCCAAAAATAATTAGACATCTGCTACTGCTTCCCAGGTATTAGAAGGGTCACTATACCATAGGCAACAGGAACTGCTGAACTCCAGAAATCTTTGGCACTCACTAATATGAATCTCAAAAATATCTAAGAACTTGCCAAATATGGCCTTTTTAGAATAACAGGCTGGAAAAATGAGAAAACCATAGCCTTGAAAAGGAGATCATCTGAAATATGTAGGTCTGCTTCTTGGTCCTTTAGTGAAGAACTTTCTTACTTCTGTAACACACAATCATAACTTTATGAAGGGGCTGACTGAAACGGTTGTGTTCAGTCAACCGTCAGTCACTGGTAAAGGCAAGAAGATTTGGTACATATTTTGTTCAACCCTGACACAAGAAAAATCCAACAATGTCACTTTTAACCTCAGGAGAGGAAATGAAACAACTTAAAGACTCACACTTTGTAAGTAATACCAGATATAAACTCTCAGAAGTATCTTGATGATATTTATCTTTCCTATCTCATGTCCTTGGGTATACTGTCCATTTAAAATCTAAGCCTGCTGCAAAAAAAGCTTTCAAGATTTAGGTCATGATTTTTTAAATCACAAAATAAACATGTCATGCATTTTATATCTGCGTATACATATTTGCATATATGTACTTATAAAATGAAATATATGAGTGTTCTAATACAAGGAGTACAGCAAATTTGTTCTATTGTAGCTATTTGATTTTCTGTAATCAAAATTTCATCATATAACCAGATTCTGTTTTTTTTAAGCAGAATGAGAATTAAAGAAAATACCAAATATTTGATAATATATTTGATTAAATTTATGTAAAGATTTTGAGTTGCGAAAAATTTCCAGAAAATATCTCTATGCATCTAAAAATGGCTGTTTAAATGCTATTTTAACCTGTAAGTAAAAATTGCCTAAAGATGCTGCTTAAATTGCAAGGCTGACCATATCATTTAAGCCCCACCAGCAGCCAAGCCTCTCACAGCCTCTCACTCACTCTACCACCAATAGGATTGAGGAGACAAATCGTAAGGTTAAAAGCTAGACAATTCATGGGTTGAGAAAAAGATAATTTAATAAGGAAAGCAAAAGTCATGCACATAAGGAAAGCAAAAGTCATGCATAGAAGGAAAGGAAAACAAGGAATTAATTCAGTGCTTCCCATGGGCAGGCAGGTGCTCAGCCATCTCCAGGAGAGCAGGGTCCTATCACATGTAATGGTGATTTGGGAAGTGTTGTAGTTTGGGATTATAATGTAAATTCTCTCCCCTGCCACTAACTGCCCATGCCAGCAGTTAACAAAAGAAGTAGTTAACTGCTGATCACTTGGATGGGGGCAGGTTTGTTTCTTTTGTTTTTGGGGACATCTTTCCATTCTTAGCTCCGCACTCGGGAGCGGTGACTGCCGCGGAGGGAAGCTGCTCTGCTGGCTACGGCTAGGGCTTCTGGCTGAGACGCTGTTTTCCTCCTCACTGCCGCTGTTTCTCCTGGTTCCTGCATCTGGGATCCTGGCCTCTGTTCCAGCCTCACCACCGCCTGCACCGTCACGGCCTGCCCGCCCCAGCTGGGGCAGTGACCCGGGAGAGAGGGGTGTGCAGCTGCTTTTGCAGGACACGTGGTGGTTCCCCACTGTCAGCTTTCTTTTTGCTTTATCTGGGACAAGAGACACAGAGTTCATCTGAGAGCTCACCACTCGTTTGTCTTGCTGGAGAGGGACTGGGAACTACTGGGAACTCACTCTGCAGCCAGCCGGACTGTGACATTTGACACTGCTTAAGTATAACATTCCTCCTGGAGGAAAACCTGCTGGGTTTTGTTGTTGTTTTTTTTTTCTTTCTCTTGTGGTGTTGGGGAAGCGGTTTGCACTAGTCTGTTTATATAGAGCAGTTAAGAACAGTTATCCTTCTTGTATTAAATTCCTTTTTTTTTTTCCTTAAATTTTATAAAGAGTGGCGTGATTATTGTGGAGAAGACCCCTTCCCCCGCTTGTGGGTAAACATTCGGGGTTTTTTCCCTTCAAACCGAGACAGGAAGGCAAACATCATCACTGCAAACATGCCCCACTTTCACCTTCTCCCTCCCACTTTATTTACCGAGCATATGTCATATGGTCTAGATTATGCCTTTGGTCATTTGGTGTCACCTGTCTCGCCTGTGTCTCCTCCCAACCTCCCGTATCTTCAACTTCCTCATCAACGTGGCAGCGTATAAAGCAGTAAAGGCCTTGGCTCTGTGTAAGCCCCGCTTAGCAACAACAAAAACATCTCTGTTATCAACTCTAGGTTCAGCACAAATCCAAAACATAGCCCCATACAAGCCACTGTGAGGAAAGTTAACTCCACCCCAGCGAAAACCAGCAGACTATCACCTTATTCATTTAGTTAAGAAACCCTTATATAATTAGAGGAGCAGTGTCACTAAGTTGAGATGTTATGTACATCATATGCATAGTAGTTCTCTGTTTGTGTCCTTGACATATCTTCCTTTCTGATGAAGTGTTCCCTTTTTCCCTTCTTTCCCTTCCTCATAAATCTGGATGCACGTTTTAATTCCACTGTTGTGGTTTAGAAATGGTATTTCCCAGTGTAGTACTCCCACTAAAACCATGTGCCGCTCCCCTTTCCGCTCCCACTGGAGACAAAAAATGCAAAGATCATGGGTTGGGATAAGAACAATTTACTAGAAACAACGACATAAGAAAATGAACAATAACAGCAACAACATTAATAAGAAAAGTGTACAAAAGAGACAGTGATTCACATCCAAAAAGAAAACAAAAAGCTCACTGTTGAGCTCACACAGCACTTGACTACATCCACACTGTCCCCGATGTTCCCTCTGTCTCAGGACTGGTGCCGCACTATCCCAACCAGTCCACTTGCCATGCTTGCTCGACCAGCAGGAATCCCTTCTCCCTGGAAGAGAGTCTCTTTCCCCTGCCCTCAGCAATGATGTGAGATGGTATATAATGACCTCCAGTTCCTCATCATGCCACCTCCTGACTACTGCAAAAATTACCCCTGTCCTGGCCAGAACCAGGACATCCACCTACTCCCATTTAAATTCATTTGAGTGGCCAAAGCCTTTATTAACTCTGTTCCTTAATACTTACCAGTTTGAGAACATAGTGTCTCTTCTCTGACTTGATCACAACTCATTTATGTGCCAAATAGATTGAGATTAAAAATACATTTTGCCAAAATATAAATATTCTTTTTCACTTATAGATAAATCAATATATTAAATAATACATAGAGCTTTTAACTGATACTTTAATTAAATAAGCACTGTTCCTTTTCATTTTTGATATTTAGTTGGATGAATGCTGCCTTAACTATCCCTTGCTGAGACGATCCATTAAATTTGTTGCTGTTTTATTATTTCTATATGCTTGTATTTATTTATCAATTATAGTTCTAAATAAGCCCAGTAGAATACGGATTGAGAAAAGAGCAATAAGAGGGAGTGGGCAAAATGGCATCTTTTTGCTTAAAATTTTCTATGTATTTTCTATTTTTTTTTCCTTTAAATATTACTTAAAAAAAAAGTTAAGCTTGTTTTTCAGTAGTATGATGAAAATGTTGAGTGTTTTCACTTCATGAAGTAGACATATAGATTGAATATTTGACACAAATAAAAACCATAATATAGCCTAATGATTTAGTAATGAACATGATTGTGAGCAGAGATGAATTAAGAATGAGTTACAGTGGTTGTGCTGAAAATCTGCCCTGTAAGGCAGTGTATCATTAAGCATTAAGGTAGCATTTCTTCTTACTCCCTTTTATTTTAGGTGGTTGTCCATAAACCTAACAGGTTCCCCCATATACCAACACTATTTTATGGATTCTTCCTCTCCCATTTTCTACAGCCTGTTAGATGCCTTTTCCCAATAACATGCATAGGTGCCTTGCTAATGAGAAACAGTCAGGTGATGGGAGAAAGCATACCATGACAGATGCCATTTCTTCCTGGCCTCTTTCTGCACCAAATAATGGTTGCTCTGTAATTGCTCTGCAGTTTTACAGAGGGGCTTATTAAGGACTGAGAACCACACCAAAGAATTATCCCTCTACCTTCATCCTGCTTTCAGCCTCTTCTATAATTCTGCTCTGGGATGCTGTTAGAACGTAGGTATGGACTTAGATTCTCCCTGGGCCCATTCAGAATGGTAGCTTTGTTTTTGTGGTCTTAATGCTTTGTGCAGAATAGAAGCTCAAGCAAATGCAAGTTGCAGACAGCCCTGTGTAAAAATCCTCTCTTTTGCTCAAAATGAGAGCAGGAACCCAAAAGACAAGTTAGCCCTGACTGCAGAATCTCTTCACAAGGCAAATTCCCAAACAAGAACAAAAATTAATCAAAGTTTTGATGTCACCTAATAACACTGCAGTCATTGAGAATGATTTTTATTGCCCCTAATGAGCATTTTATAGATACTCATATTTGAGTAGTGCCTGAATCTTTCAAAATAAGAACCAGTGTTTTCCCTGGAGAAGAAGTATGTTGCTGAATGCAATCTGTCGGCATGTCGGGAATTCTCAGACTCCTACACTGTAGTAACAGATGATCAAGTCCTCTTCCATGTTTTATGAGTTGAAGGTGTAAATCAGTTTAGCCATTAAATAAGACAACATTCCTCTTATCTATCAGTTACTTTGATTTTATAGATAAAGGTATAACTTCTATTGCAAGTAATTAAAAAGGAATAATTTATTTCACAATGTAGGTTCTATCACAGTCTGCTTCAAGCCTAAAATGAGGGCAACCACTAACTGTAATTTTTCCTTTTCTAATCTATTCTCTCAAAAGAGGAATGTGATTTCACTTTGATTTTTCATTTCCATAACAAGAACTGTGAAGTATTTCATATAGTTAAATATAGCCATTCCTGAAAAAAGGCTGGGAAGCTGACCCTCTTCTTCTACTACCATGGAAATACTAAATTGCAGATAACCTTCTCCCTTATCTGTTTTAATGATGAAAAATCAAAAGAAGTTCCCTTGGAGTTCCTTCAAAATCATATTCTTTTTTATTTAAAAGGATGCTTCCATTGAATTATAGATATTAAAAACAGAATTGAGTGCACTTCATCCTACCAACACTAATACCAATCTCCTAATCTTCATACTTTTCTCATTTTAAATGTATTCCCCTTTCTATAAACCATTTATTGTCTAATCATTGTTCTCACATTCCAGCAGCAATTTAAATTATATAAATATAGCATGCTAATTGTCCATAACATTTCTGTGAATTTCTTTTGCTAGTCAATCATCAAACAGGAGTTTAAGGCAGGGTTCTGTCTTCACTGGTACACCTTCAATCAATGTTCCCACCCAATTCTAGACAAGAATCATACAGACATATGTTTTAAGTCACTGAAGTGTGAGCATGTGTTTCATTTATGCCCTGTAATAATTCTTCCTGCTTTTAATAAAGTTTAACAGGCAGAAAATGCTATATACATGTATGATGAAACAGCATTATATTTGTGTAAGGCAGTAGTATTTAAAGCACCTGTTTTTCTACCTATGTTTATTGAATATTCTGTTTATGATTCTGGGAAGACACTACAGAGAGTGATGCAGTTCCTGCAGCTCTTTGCTGTGGAATTAAGTTATGAGTTTTATGCTACTCTTCATCTGGCCTAAACACCAATTTACCCGTTCTGTAGTAAAGCACCATTTTACCCTTTAAAATGTCCAAACAAACATGTTGATACTAAATTTACTACGTGTTGTGGTTTGAATTCAGGAAGTGCATCAGGAAGACAGTTCATCCCACAAGTGTTAAGCCAGTTGTCAGGACACTGGAAGGATGTGTGAGCACCTGCCGAGTTGAACCAGCTTGCAGGGAGGATCAGCAGCTTCCAGCAGAGTACAGTGCTGTATGTGGGCAGCTTCCACACAATCAATTAGATACCTAGGGAGAGGAAGAGTTCAATGCTTAAACTAGCAGCTTTTTCTTCCTTACATGTTTAATCCCTACCACATAAACTCAATTCCTTGAGTATAGCATGTGATGAGATTTATCCATATATTTCACACAAGTAAGGCTTGCAACTCCACAATTCTCAGCTAAAAGAAAAAAAATGAAAGAATACAGAAAAGAAAGACTTCTGGTACATGACAGTATACTTTACAGTAAAAACAGCCTTTTGCATTTTTAGAAGCCTCAAGGTAAAAAGAGAACCTGCCTCCCCTTTAAAGTGTAAATGTTGAAATGCAGAATATAAATTTCTTAGATCTCATAGTGTGGATCCCTCCTTATAAATGGCAAAAGAGAGCAGGGGTATTTCCATATCCCAGATACATTCTGGGGTTTTGAATGTCTTTATAGTGTGGAGAGCAAGCTTTCTAAATGTTGGGGTATTTTCATTTTCTGAGTGAACTGCATCGAAAGAAAAAAAAAATAGATCTTGAAATCAGCTGATTAATATATGCTTATCCTCCTGATATAAAATTTGGAATAAAACATCACTGAGGAAACAAGTCTGCTGGCATTACTGCGGGCATCCAGCTCTCTTTTAAATCCTGAAGGTTCTTCCTTGTTCTCCGTATAATGGATTTGTTTCCAGAGAGAAACACCAGTGTCACACACCTTAAAATTATACACAATTTTTTCACCTGGCTGGGTGTGCACCTTTCACTACTCCCTAATTGATACTTAGGAGAATATTATTCTACTTTCTGCCTGCCTTTTATGAGCAGGCAGTTGGAGTTTAAAATAAATCCTGTTAAGTTCCAGGAGTGGATGATTACTTTCTCAATTTTGGTTCTACATATGCTTGTTGTCACTCAATTTATTCTGCCCTTTATCCTTTCTGTTTTTGATGTCTTTCCATTTATTTTCCTCCCACCTCCTAGTGGGAATTTCCATTCGCTGGCTGGAATTCAGCAGAAACAATAAACCCGAGTAAAGACCTCCAGCAAAAGATTTTTGCCTAAGTGCATGATTGCAGATGCTGGAGCCATGCCCAGGCAAAACCCTGCCCATGCTGATCTGTCCCTCCCTGTTAGAAGGGAGCAATTAGACATGCTGGTGGCAGCACTGGCCACCTACCACCCCCCAACCATCTCCCTCCCCCTCCAAGACACCTCCCTGGAGGGAGCAGCTCCTGAGAAAAGGCAAGGTTCAAGAGTGGGGCCAGGGAACAGCAGCTTGTCCTTTCCTGTTTCCAGTTGTAATTCCACGGCAAAACAATGATGACCCTCCATGCTGTCATTGCCTGTTTCAGTTAAAATTGCCAGTTAGGTGACAGCCAACGGTGTGTGGTGAGTGGATAAAGATGATCTAGTGATTCTGCACAGGTGCTAATGTACAGAAATTTGTCTGGAGACAAACATGATTTATTGGCCTGTGTTACTATGATGCACTACCCATCTGATGCCATAAACATGCACAAATCTTCTGTTGTCCTTATGAAGATGGGATGATCATCTCCTAATGATGCTGCTCTCAATCTATGTGAGTTCCAAAAATGCAATTTTCTCTAGGCCTGCTTAAACTATGACATGGCATATGCACAACATGGAACCTCTTAAATCTGTTGTTTAAACTTTAAGAGTTCCTCTGGTAGTAGCTACATTAGTTTCACCCAACTGCTGGAATGACCTCTTTCAGATGATAAAACTGAAATACAAATGTTTTCACGAAGGAGTGTGATAGGGCTCCTTGAGGGACGTGGTGGATGCCGATCTCTGGAATGCAGGTGAGAGGTAATGAGGAGGTAGAAAAGAGGTCTAGCAAAGTATAAACTACACACTGAATGCAGTGCAAATCCTCGAGGAAGGAAAAATTCAGAACAAAGCAGAATGCAGCTGAATAAACCCCTATTCCTTGGGCCTTCTTAAAAGTAAACAGGCTTGAAATCTCTTTTAATCTGCAAAGATTCACTTCTCTATAAGTGACCAACAAAAAATAAATCGGATGAAATGCACTTTAAACGCACTACAGCTGTTGATGGTGGAAATTAAAACTACCTCTGCTAAGGGCAGCAGCACTTTACAGGTGTAGAAAGCTGTGCATAGCAGACCCTATAGCCAACATAATTTTGAGGCTGTGTTGGGGAAAAGTGCTCATGTTGTTCCGTAATTCTTCTTTCCAAACACCTCATTCCTTATGTTACCCAGGCAAAGTAGCCTGTACAGAAAAGAAAGTTCAGCAAATGCAACTACGAGTGTTGACTGTTCCAGGAAGGCAAGAAGAATAAGGCCCTATGTCAGCTACCATTTACATATATGAGCTTAAGTGTCTGGGCTATCAGCAGTAAAACAAAACAAAAGTAAGCACTCTTTGAAGATGTGAGAAATCAAAAATACATAGAATATCCCACGTGCATTTCAATGACAGGGTTAGGTTTGCAGATAGTCTAGTTTGAGATAGGTTATTTTAGATCCAGAAAAATAGCCTCGTGCTTAGTACTACCTTTCTTTCACATTACAAAATCCACTGCTTGAAGGGCAGAAGGAAAAAAGAGACATTAGAACCTATTTACATAGTGAAAAAAGAACAGACATGACATAAGAAGGAATGTGCACCACACTGAGCTCTCAAAATGTATTCTTTGAAATTGTAGTTCTGTGTGGTTATATCATCTTGGCAGCTGAAATAATACTCTGTGCAATTACCCATATTAGGGAAACTGTAAAAAGTAGAAATGGCTCTGTTTATACCTTCATTTTAACACCCTGAGTGGTCGACAGCTGCAGCTCTATTGACTGCTGGGTTCCAAAGATCACTTCAGACATTCTGATCAGATGAGATTCCAAAAAGCTTTATCAGTATTCAGTTAGTGGGAGTTGCCATGTTTAAATCCAAACTTGATTATCAGATCTCTGGCTAACCTTTTATGGTTATAAGACTGTGTTTATAAGAAACCATCAGCGGCAGTTTTTCTATCATGTTATGATCCCATAGACCAGAGGGTGGATATGAGGGGAAGGAGCTGCTATTAGGATTAGAAATAATAAAACATCCTTTAAGGGAAACCATTCCTTTTGAATACTGTATTTAAAATTGAAAGGCGTATGTAAATCCTCCTACCTTGAAATGCATTGTATCTCTTTCATGATTCTGATTCTGTCAAGTAAAAGAAGGAAAACTAGAATGAAACTCTTCACACAGTGAATATATCCATGTTGTGTATCTATACTGATGTGATTGATATACAGATTTGCACGTGTTTGTTTTTTGATTACTAGTTTGGATACATAAGGCAATTGTGATGTAAGAAGCAGGAGGTGGAAGAATGAGGTTGAGCAGCATTTACTGATGTGTTTCACTCATTGAAAACCCAGAGTAACACAGAGCAGCTCTAACATAAGATTGCCTAAAGGAAGCTAGGAAGGTAATGGGTCTCTAATGTGAGCTGAAGTCAAAATTGTATGAAAATTTGAAGTCATCTTTATGAGTATGGCTGCTTTTTAGGGAATTCACTGAACTTCCTTCTGAAGATCTTTGAATGCCAGTGAGCCACATACATCCCTGAAGCCCTGAGTTTAAGGCTTAAATAGCAATTATTACTGTTTATGTATGTTTTACTGGCATCACCTATACAGAGAAACACAGACGATGATCAGTCCACTACCTATTGCAAATTGAAAAAGAACATACTCCTCAAACAATCCTTCTTCTTGCATGATACCCATCCTAAGTGCTCTTCCAGTTGAATGTGTGTGTATGTGTAGGGGAGGGTGTGTGTGTATCTGTTCAAAGTTATTACCTGCTGGTGGGGTTTTCTTAACCCTATGGACAAAATGAGAAACCATCATCCACTGGAAGATTTGTAGAAATGCAGATCTCTCACTATCACAGCCTAGAGCTGATGCAGTTTCCAGAACAATCACCTGCAAACTGGCAGAGGACCATTTCATTTTGGTAGGGTCAGTCAGAGGACAGAAAATATTTTGGCTGTTTTGAAAAATCCTCCTGAAGTCTTTCTCTAGACAAGAGCACATAGCACATATAAAGCAAAACTCAAGAATATACACGTACCTTAGAAGAAGACTTGAGACTGGATCTCAAAGTTATTTAAAATTGCCTCTTTTTTCAGGAAGACTAAAAACCTACTATAAACATGGATGAAGAAGAGGAGATAAACCCTCCCTCAAACCAATTCATCAGTCAGTTCCAAATGGGTTCACTGATGTTTGAAGGAAATACTGATGTTTCCTCAAAGAGGATTACCTTGATGGTGTTTCTCTGTGTTTTCATTGTTTAGGAATCTTTTGTGTCCAAAACGCCTGGCAGGAACCTTTTTTCATTTCTGGTCACAAGCTTGGCAGATCACAATAGCTTCAACTGGCTTGGGCCAGAGGTTCTTAAAGATACAACTTGTTCTAGTTTCACCCTCTCCAAAACACATGACAAAAAACAATTATCATTAACTTGACAGTAAATTAAAACCCTTACAGGTAATTTTTTTATCTACAATAAGCACAAGAGAGCCTTTATTCTCTGAGGTGGTGGGCATAGTCTGCATGGCTGCAAATCCCTGCTTCAAGGCCCCTGTAGGTAAAAGGACTGTAAGATTTCTTTTGTCCCCTCATTGCTCCATGTTCCATAGTTTCAACAAAAGCAAGTGCTGATATTCTCTGTCACAGCCACCTTCTCAGTAATTTGGAAAAAGTGTTTTCTTTTTCTCCAGAGAAAATGCTTCAGTCTCAAAAACTGTTTATTTTGCCTTTTGCTTCATTCAGAAGGAAATAAAAATCTGTGAGATAAAATGAGATGCAAATGTAATTGCAATAAATACATCAAAATAAATAAATAGCAGATACTTTCCATTTATGCTTTAAAGGAAACAACTTTACTAGGGCTCTATGACCCAGAAAAAACATAAAATAACAAAGCCCGCAGCAGTCTATTAAAAAAAAAAAGGGCATTTGGTAGCATCTGAAAAAAAGAACAGTTTGCTCAGGATAGTCTAAACACACAAAAAGAAACTGTTACCTTCTTTATTGCTCCTAGAGCTTTTTAAGACCCTACTTACACTGAAGTCCATAAGAGTCCATTTCCTTTATACTTTTGTTAAGGAAAAGGAGGGGACTGAGAGTACAATTTTAGAAGCATATGGTTAGGAAATACCATCAGCAAATATCAGAAAGAAAGAATATTTTCCAAGAGGCTGTAAAACCACTAAAATGACAGTGAGGTTTTACATGAGCAAGCTGTAAGACTATGAAAGCCATACTGATTGATGGCAGTCTGGATGCCCTGGGATACTATCTTAATGGGAGGGGAAATGTATATTAAAAAGCTGCCACATGCAAAAAGACAACCTAAAAAAGATCATTCAGGAGAAAAGTTTCAGAGTAGTCCTAATAAAGGTGACACTGGAAAGTTTCAGCATGTAAAAGTTTTCCTCTTGCTATTTGAAATGTTGGTGGATTCCATAGCATGGTTATTTCTACAATTATTTTGTGTACCTAGTACTAATTTACCTCCATAGCATATTGACCTTGCATCACTTTAAACTTTGCACAGCTATTAACAGATTATGCCACCCCTTTGTAAATTGGTTTTCTGCTAGATTTTTCTCTTCTAAGAAGGCTTTTGTTTTTCAATATCTGCCCCTCAAGGTATTTCTCTCTATTCATCCCTCTGTTCAAATATACTAGGGGCCTGTCAGGCTGACTGTTGTTTTTACTGCCTAAAAACAGGTATTAGAAAGATAGTAAATCCAACCCAACAGCAACATTCATGACCAATTTTCATACAAACCAGAATGTATTTTCCAGTTGCTGAACATCAATTTGAAGGCTGCAGAAGCATGTTACATTCTGAACCCTCTGGAGACAAATGTCAGTACCAGAACTTGTCTCCTTAGCAAAAGTAAACCTGCACTTTTGAAATCTTCTCCAAAGTTTTGACTTCTCACTTTTTCTTATTTTCTCATGCAGCATTTCCTCACCATGACAAAAATATTCCCAGAATTAAATGCAAGCCTTTCTTCTTGCCTCAACTCCTTATTGGTCTTCCTGACTCCCACTGCCACCCTGACACTGTAGGCAACACCCATCCATAGGTCCTAGCAACAGTGAAGAAAGCCCTTTTTGATCCCAATTTTTAGATTTTAACCTGGATCAGTTCTACTTCTTTTTTTTTTTTTTTTTGTAGATCCATAATCAAAAATTATGAAACTGAAGAGCAAATGTGGGACTCTAAAAGCATGGCTGGTGAAGAAAGACTCTTTCCTGTGCCCATCGTTCCACTAAAAGGAATGTTCTTTAAAAAAAGGATTCCACCTTGTTTTTTTCCAACTAAATTAAGGTATTAAAAAACAGATAACATATAAAATTTTGTGTTTGATTGACATGACCTTGGGGTGCTTCAAAGAATAAAAATCAGAAAAGCAGGAAAATAATCTTGGTGCAAGTTGATTTACAGTCAGCATATACTTTTTTGATGAATTCACATTGATCAACTTTATCATTTGCTATTGACTACCCTACTAGCTCAAGAGGAAGTAAAAGTCAAATATTAAAAAACTGTGGTATCAAGATACATTTTTAAGACAGAATACTTTCCTGATATCCCAAAAGCATGAAGAAACATTGAAGTGTTTGTGAAAGAACTGTTTCATGTTGCAATAGCAGAATGTTAGATAAAGGATACAGTGTGGATAATTTAACAGTTGCCAAATAAGATGATTAAAAATATATCCAGCTGAAGACAGTTCTAGTTCAACTTTCTAAATGTATTTATCCTTGCTTTTAGCTTCTCACATATGACATGTCTTTGGGCCAACAAGGGGGCATTTCAGTGAAAATGAGAGTTTGTCTTAAGTGGTGTGAAATATGAGATGGAGATATCTTGTAACATTGGGTAATGCTCACTGTAAAAATATGAGCTATAAAATTTAATCTTCAATTACTTTATAGTGCTAATGTTTAAGCCAATTCATTACAGCTACACAGTTCTGGCACAGAACACCTTGTTACACAGAGCCATTAACTCCTCACTCTCTTTGTCATACACCAACCAGTGACATGGATCAACCAGCCCCAGATAGGACTTGGGACTAAAAAGAGTGCAGAGCTCTATTTGTTATCATCATCTACTAAGTCTTACTTAATCAAATTGGAGAAGAATCTCTGTGACTTGTATCACTGCAAGGATTATTCAGTTTCTGTATATAATTATATAATCAATCTGTATATAATCTGTAACTGGAAAAAACAGGGATTAGTACAGGAAATCCCAAACGCCAAAGGACCTCACCAGAGAATGGATGATGAGAAGTTGTCCTGAACCAACAGCTGTACTGGAACGAGATCAGTATCTCAGTTCTCCAAATTTTCTTTGAGGATCAAACTTATTTAATAATTTTACAGCTACCTTTGGCACACAAAAGTGTTGGTTACTAATTACATTTCTTCATAACGCAATGTTGAACAGAATCAGTAAGATATATACACACATATATATCATGGAGAATAAAAGGGTTGGCACTGAGGATGAGCCTCACGCTACAGGCTACTAACAAAAATTATTTTCTATTCTCTTTTCTAATGACATAGAAAAAAGTAATAAAGTAATAATGCATCACAGACAGGGAAAAATTCAGCCACCCTGTATAGCACTAATATATAAGTATTCTGTAATATGGTCAGGATAAAAGGCAAATGTAATCCAAGTATTCATTACATAAGGTATTTCCAGTATAAATTTTGAAATGGCAGTGCAGCTATTTAAGTCACTGGTGAAACCTCAGCTTTTAATTTTACTCCATTTTTACAATTAAAAAAAACAAACCAACAAAAAACAACCAAACCAAACAAACAAGGAAAAAAAACACATTGGAAAATAGTTGGATCTAATGTGGGAAAGGACTACAGAAGTGATCAAAGGAATGCAGAGCACATCTAACAGCAAGAATCTTTTTCGTCTTGGTTTTTTAATCTAGCAAAATGCCAAAGAGAGGAGTAAATTGACCTACAAGTATCCCAAGGGAGAAATGAGAAAGAAGTGGCATTTATATGTATTAAAGGAAAATAACAGGATCTAAGCAGGTAAGTACAAGTGGACTGTGATCAATTTTAATATGGAAGACATTTTCAGTTTTTAGGAATGGGAACAATGATAGGTAATTGGCTGCACCTTCCAAACTCCCAGTTTTATGCTTGATAAATGGAGAGGATCTGACTGATGCTTTTTCCATAGAATGAGAATTTGGATTTCATTGAAGAGATTTTTTTTTAAGAGGACATGGTAAAAATCTTAAAAATTTCAGTGTCAAAAATGAGTTAACTAAATCATCAAGGCTGTTATTCACAGTGGTAAATGTTACAACAATATAATGCTAGCAATGATACTATCCAGTCTAAATATTAATAAATCTTCTCAATTGTGATGGTGACCTATCACACAGAAGAATGAGGATGAACTCTTGTACATTCTTCTACTACCTCAACAACTTCATTTTGCTAATAAATTGTTTTAGATAAAGCATATCCTGATGCTACTGTCTGCAATTACCTCCTGCTTCTATGAAATGGACCCCCTCCTTTTGTGATGAAAAAATTTCAGATCCCTTAGAGTTTCTTCCATTCTTACTCCCATTTCTCTCCTCCTCATACTCTGTATGAGCAGTAAAAATACTTGGAAGAGTTGGCTCCCTGTTATAATTTTATCTATACCAAATATAGTCCCATCCGACCAGAAAACCTGTATTTTGCACCACTCTTAGTAAACAATGATGAAAGAATAAATGGAGCCTATCATTTGCATTGGTTTCAGTTCATGATTTCAGAGTCAGGTAGATCAGAACATCAGAAATAGAAGCATTCTGCTCCTTGGTTTGGACTTAAAAGCTCTGAAGAACTGGTTTTGATTCCTGGATCAGCTCTGTAATGAAAAACTTTCTCTGGCTCAAATGAACAGAAAAATAGTAATCATTAGTTAGCAGAGGGAGCATATAAATAAAAATAGGGAAAAAATTACACCAGAAAATGTATTTTAGTATCTTAGAATATGTAGCCGATTATTACAGTTATTCCAAAAAGACATTAGTTCTTCATCTTAAAATCCTTCCAAGGAGTTACAGATTATCTACAGCTTTTCAGTGGCCCTACCTATTGTCTAATAATTGCCAGCCCACTGAAATGTTAAAAATCTCAGTCTGAATCTTTCAACAGTCTTTGTAACTCATCCTGATGAGCTACAGCATCCTTGATCCTGTGCCTATTATTCTGCCCTTTCATTACAGTATCACTAGTCATTGAAGCTTTTTTTTAATGAACTGAAAAACTCAGACTGCAGGAGCACAGTACTATGGTTCATAATTGAGAAGCTCTCCCATACTTTACATTTTGATCATGCTCAACTACACAAGGACAATAGTCAAGTTAGCTTAATAATAGCCAGAAGAAATGCCTCTAATCCAATTGGTCACAAGGCACATATCACCAAAAACAATTTCTTTATAATTAAAAGGTGCTTGCAGGCAGTGAAAGCTTGGAAGTTGCCCAGGGATTTTGGGGGAAGTGTGGGGATTTTTTTTCCCATAGACAGCAACCACACTGAAGCAATTTCTGAAACACACTGATAAGCTTTGCCTTTGAATTTACATTAAAGAGCTCAATAGTTGCTACCTGTGAGAACAGCCCATGCTTCTAAACTGACTTGCGTCCTGTAGAGATTAAGGACACAAGGTCTCCAGGAGATTAGCACGTCACTTGGTTTAAGTGACATCAAATCCATTTTATTGACATGGCCTCTATCTTGCAAAACAAGCACTTTTTTAGGGGAAACATCCTGAAAATTAGCGTGGCTTTATGGGCCAGTGTATAATGGCTTTTCATAGGCAATTGTTGGCCACTATTGGCAGGTCTGTAAACTAAACCAACAGCACTGGCTATAGATGCCTTGTCAGTACATGCCACTGCATACTAATGCAGTGGAGCATGCCCAGAGGAACATTACACTGTCTTTCAATTTTACCAGAGCCTCATGACACACTAAGGACTTTAAATCCCATTCATTGCATCAAGCAGATTATTACCCTGAATTGTTATGATTTTGATTTCAGAGTGGTGTTGAATCACAAGGCCACACCACTCTTCAATTGCATTTACTAATTATTTATTTTCAGCAATGTGAACTTGAGTCTTTATGGCAAGAAATAAAAATAGAATGTAGGTGAAGAGCTCTTTCACCTTCTTTTTTAATGCCATTCTAGTCACGGGGTGCAGTTTGGATGCACCACTTGCTGCTGAGTAGCTGCATAGTGGGAATGAGAGTAATTATTGAATTGAAACTGTGCACCAGCTTGGGAGATCTGACGCTTCGAAAGCCTGCCTGCCAGCTACCTCAATTCCATTATGCTGGGGAAATAAGCTTTTTACTAACACTTTGGAAAATAAATTTTCCATTCTTTTCTCTTCCTTTTGATCTGTAGCATAAAGAGACCACATGTACTGAGGTTGATACAGTGCAGGAAACTACACTATGCTGATGAGAAAAGTAAACAGCATTAAAGCACACACATACACACAGACATTTTAATATTAGGGGGTTTTACAGCAAACCCATGAACTATAGCAAACTAAAATGCAGTGGCATATGTTAATCCAAAATGAAAGGAAAAAAGAATGCAAACAATTTTATGCTAAAACATTTTAGCAGAGGTAAAGAAATACCAAATATGAAGATGGAAACTGAATGCTCTCTTCAAAATGTCCGTATTAAATCAGGTTCTTTCTTTCTTACTGTTAAGCAAGATGGAACTCTACATTTTAGCTTCCTAACTCATGACAAAGTATTAAAATTAGTGAATATCCTAGCGGATTCCTCCTGGTTCTGGAAATAACCTGACAGCCAAACTATACCCATCAGGACCTTTCACAACCACTGCATGCACCACATCAATGCCACAGCCCAGGTTGGCAGCATCTGCCTGAGAGCAAGTGTTCAGGAAGAGTGAGTGGTGAATTCATATCTATGCAACATAAGAATTTATCCAACTACACCCTTAAAAGCAAAAGCCCTTTTTTAAGACATTGAAATAGCTGCAAATACAGGCAAATCTGTAAAATGTTTGTACAACAGATTGAAAAGTACTTCCAAGAGTTTTTCTAAACATAAAAAGGAACTTGCAATTCACACTGCATGGTTGGAAAAAGGACGAAGCAGAGCAGGAGCATGGGAAGCTAACCATTCTAAATCAATCGAAAATTCTAACTGACCACAGAATACAGTTTATCTTGTCTTTTTGTATTCATATTAGTTTTCCCTTCACCTTGGTTTCTGAGAAAGTATTATCTAACTCTTTTTTACTTTTAAAATTAGACAGGAAATGAACTAGTTCAAAAAGTGGCAAGCTTGCATAACGAGCTGTGTTAAGATAATACCTTATTTAATCAGGGATTTTGATATCTAGATCACAGAATTCCTCCTAGTTTTGGGGTGCCTGTGGCAGGCTTCCTGAGGACTGATTAATAACAATGCCAGATTTCTTAAAGGGTGCGAAAGGTACAATTGGCATTGCATATAGTGTCAAACCAGTGCCTATTGCATTTCTTACCTGCTTGGTATTCTGGTGCTGCAGATCAAGGCAAAATCTTTCCATGGCTTGGCCAACTGGCTGTCACGACATTCATAGTGGTTGCATTCATGTTTGCTTTGTTGCTTCTGTTCACATTTGAAAGAATCAAATGTAACTTTTCAGGCACTGAACAATGAAAATCTTGCTTTACAGAGAGGTCAGAGATAAAACTTTAAGTAAAGATGAACCACCAGGAAAATATGTTCTTTTTCTTATCTTATTCCTTTTCTATTTAATTTCCTTACCATACTGTATTCTTTGTGGTATTTGTGAGTCTTTGTCATAGTTATTAAATAACAGAATCCTTGTCTTTCTTGGTCAGGTGGTATAAACATTTTTATCTTTACAACCATTGTTATGGCATTTGGCCCATACAAAAATATCTATTACCTGAGCACCAGTGCCTCTGACTTAGAATTAATTCACATTTGACTAGCACATCAGAGCATCTTTCTCATGCATTACTCAAAAGATAGCATCATAGAGTCATTTATGGGATGGGGGCTTAAAAAAAATCATCAGTTTTATCATAGAATCACAGAATGTCAGGACACAATATGTTTAAGACAGTTATGCTTTCAAACACAGAGCTGACAGAACCCTGTGTGCTTTTGGAAGATTTGCACCTTCAAAGGAAAACATCTCTGATGATGTCTAACATTTTGCAAAGGAGAGAAGGAGAAAGGAAAGGGAAAAGAGAACGAATAAAGGTAGGAGAAAAGGAGGGAGAGAGGGAGGGAGGAAGAATTAGAATATTTTAATGGGAATCTCCCAAAGACGATATCAAAAAATTCTCAATGAACCATTGAAAAACAATGAGGCAAATCTCTATTTGGGATTTGTATCTTTCAGATCTGGGATTTCCCAGTGACAAACATTTGGCTTAAAAGGGTGACTTAATCCTGTGCACATCTACAGACTTATTACAGCAGTTTTTATGAGGGGAATCTGAACAATTTTATACTATTTTACATCAGTTCAGAAGGAATACATTGGGATGCCTTATCTGCTGAATGTGGCAAACTCAAGAAGCAAATTTGAATATCACTACTAGCAGTTACCAGGCTTCTGTAATGGCCAATTAACTGGAAGTAACAGGTTGATAGCATTCCTTTTTGAGTCATGCTTTCTTTCTGACATAGCTACAGATGAACAGACCTGCACACACACATACACATGCACACACGCACTCACATACACACATATATATGTCCAATGGGAAAGTAGATGTGTTTGCTATCTGAGTGCAGTAAAGACATGCTCTCCTGCACAATACTGACTTCATTTTTCAAAACTACATGACCTGTAAGTGTATTATTCCTTAGATCAAAAACCTCACAGTGGCCAGCTGTAACTTACAGAAGAGTAAGCATTAAAATGCAACTTTAATTCAAGCATTCATATTTAATATTTCTAAAACATCTTCAAAATTGTAAACAACTTTACAAAATATTTTAGATTTACAGAAGATTTATCTAGATACTGAGAAAATAATTGCAATAATTTCACATCTGTCTTTGCTGTATCTCATTCTGACATGATTGATAGCTTAGAAGACCGTCTCTTTTCTTATCACACTTCCTAGATTGCACTAACTGTGCTTAAGAGGAGGAAATATGGATTTTACCTACTCTGCAAATCCCAGAAATAAATAAGCATGAAATGCAATGGAATAAGAATTATTCTTAACTGTAAGAAAAACCAGAAATTTTGTACTGGCAGCATGACACAAATCTGCAAGTTCAACTTTAAAACAAGTCTCACAAGTTCAATCCAGAACTGCTGTGTTATCTACTAATATTATGGAAGGGCACTCAAAAAAACAGTGAATATCATATTTAGAGAAGGTGTGCAATATGTTTCTTCCTAAAAAATGTGTTCATCCTGTTGTGAAATTGCAGGGAAAGATAGGGGGTATTGACTTAAACCTCTCAATGGCAGTCTCTTTTCTTGTGATACGTACATGAGCTTTTTTAGTATTCTATATGTATTTTAAGAATCAGTTTCCAAGGATTTCTGATGGCCTGAGATGAGTTTAAGAATTCTGTCTTTCAAGCAGACTGAAATTAAAATACATGCAGACATACATAAACAGAGATAAATAAATAAATAACAACATAATTTATAAATCCTAGCTTTTTATTGGCTCCCAAATAAAGAGATTTGCTAGAAGAAATATTACCTTAATCTCTCCATTTACCAGTTATTCCAAATACACACACTGCCTCTATAAATAAGAAGCTTAAGAGCAACGAATATTATAAAGCAATAATAAACTTTCAAAGCTAATGCTGGGACAATTTACATGACAATTTAAAATCTCTCTCTATAGTTATAATGTCATCGTGTAATATTCAAAAAGCAGGATTTGAGTAAAATTTAATTGAACCCTCAGTGTTAAGACTGAAGCAATAATGCCTATGGAAGGCTTGGAAAATCTCATCTTTGCAAAGCATTAACAGAACGACAGAACCTGCCTGTGTTATGCTATGGGTTTTTTTCACACTGTAATTATCAGCAGAATTGTTCCTGCAGTCCATCTCTCCTTCTTTTAAAGACTAAATGCACATTTTGCTTTGTATGAGAATTACACAGAAGTCACCACTATTTATGAAACTATGGCATGGATGTATTTGGCAACTATCTATTTAATCAATACCATAAATGTAAATTTTGCTCTGAAATAACCTCTTTAGGAATGAAGGACAGCTCTTCTACAAGACCACATTACAAGACCACATCAGCAAAAAGATCATAGCTATATGTTTTTACCTACACTGTAAATTAACCTTCTTCTAATCCATTGCCAGAGAAACCTCAGAAGAGCTTACAAATTAATTGCAGACCATTTTGATTCTCTTCCTCCGTAACCTATTCTAAAATAGCAAATCATTCTTCCATGTGACAACTACAGTTTCTACATATCGAAATCCTCCTTGATTCATTCAAGGAATACAGAATAGGGATGATGGTGTTGAAAAGCATGACATAATCTGATTGGGAACTGGTATCTCTAAGAGTCAGTTTCACCTTTTGGAAATGCAGGTCAGTGGAACCCACTGCACTAGGTCACTACTTCATTCAGGGACAGCTTTTTCCAGATGTCTGGGCTGGGACAGCTGGAAGGAAGGTAATGAGGGAAGGATGAAGAAAAGCAGAGCAAGGTCCAAAGTTGGCGATGAACAAATAGGAGTTAACTTTGGATTTCAAACTCAGTTCTCACGGCTGTGATCCACAAGCATGCTTAATTCAACACCTTATTGATGTGAACAGGAATTCGTCCCAGGAGTAAAAGGGGGCTGATGAATATACATTCTGAAGTTACATGGCTTATCTCGAAAATTACTCTACTTGCACTGAAATTGTCTTTTGAAATTGCCGTGCTCATGCTTTGAAGTTAATAAAGGTTCTTATCTTCATCAAACTCATGCTTGGGAGCTGCTTAGATATTTCTTTAAAATTCCATTGAAAGAAAAGGAAAAAGAAGGATTTGCCAGTAAATTAGGTTAGCACAGGCACATTTATTCAAAACTATTGAGATTTTTCTTCTTTATTAATTTGTTGCTTTTCAATGGCATCAACAAAGCAGGTTACAAGTACAAGAAACAGAAGCAATGAGTGTTTTTATCTTGAGATCTCTTTTTCACGAATGTTGTACCATTGGCTTATTGATATCTGCAGTCAAATGACAAATATTCTCAGCCAACACAAGGTTATGTATCAGATTTCTTAACAGAAATGAAACCTATGCATCTGGTAACCATAATTCCTTAAAAACTGGGCAAGAAGGAAATAAATAAGGTAAGGTACTACCATGGGACTGAAAACACTACAAGTAGCTTTACTGTGATAAACATAATAAACCAAAAGCTAGTAACTGGTCTGTATAATTATTTTTTTTAATGTCTTTAAGAGTCAAAGTAGTTTGAGTCTCCTTTCTGAGCAAACTACTCCCCAAGGGCCAAGAGTTCCAGAAGCAAGAATATTCTTGCAATATTTGCAGCATATTAAAAATAGTGGGAATCTAACATGCAGCTTGAAGAACCACATAGCTGCTCTCACCAGCACAGAAGACCTTCATAACAGAGTAAAACCAGGACGGTCTGGCATCACAACATCAGATAGCACAGAGAGTGTGGTAGGGTTGCTGTGGCAAGATAGCTTTTTAAAGGAGGACTCATACTTCAGTTATCCTTAGCCAAGGAATTCAATAAGAGAAATATTGCATTTGCTGTTCACCTGTACCAAGGTGATAGATAGAAAAAAGTTACAAGAAGGATATTGAGTGAGAAAGCTAAAACTGAAAATTTTTCTTCTAGTCCTTTCAGAAAAAAAAAAAAGGCTACAGAAATTATTGACTTCTAGTGAATTCTTCTGGGCTTACCCATGCAATTTGTCAAGAAATAAAAACATGAGAATGTTTCTTCTTTGGGATATTCAGACAAGAGCATTTGTACCCATTTGAACTCAATTCAATATCCAAGTGATACAGGATAACTTGTTACTAATGGAGTGAAAAAATAGATGCATTAGAAAAGAAAGAGCAAAAAGAAATTAAATAGGAGAAGAAAGTGATGGTTTAGATATTCTAAAACAACTTGAATCATCAGTAGTGAGAAGTTTCTTATTAGCTGAAGTGAATTAAATAAGCTATCTCACTTTTATTTCTTGATGTCAGTCAACTCAGACTACCCCCTGAACTGCAAGAAAACTATCCACGATGAAGATTTCTGTTGCAAATTATAATAAATATGAACCCAAGAAAGAATTAAAACCCAGGAGTTTCATGTGTCTATGTTGACTCTAGAAGATCCTTACAATAATACTTTATAATATTTTGAGTATTTTATATTGCATTCTGTGAGTATATTAAAAAGCATAAAGTTACCAGTTTCTAGTAAATTCTTCAGAACATTGTCATAAGTTTTATCAGAAACAAACCAGAGTAACAGTGAAAGCAAAATTATTCATAAAACTACAAGCTGATTTTTACTGTAATATTTTACAGAGGGAGTTTATTTTTACTGGAATTCTGCCCAACTGAGACTCATAAAATATTAGACTCATAAAATAAAGCAGATCAAAATCCAACTCCCAAATATTGTGAAGTGAGAATGAGTTCAGGGCCTTGTGCTGCTAGAAAACAAATTACTTAGATTATTGGTATCATGACTTGGTATGTTTTCAAATTGTCTGAGCTCTTTTTAAGGCAAATGCAAAGCAAGGAGAGGTAGCTGAAAACGACTGAAAGCTAAGAAGGAGAAAAAAAATGCATTGATGGCTCACTAAACCACATCCACTTCCCAACTGCAGGTGAGATGTGCAAAATTGGGTCATTTTTCAGAGACAGATATGTACCCCAGTGGTGACAATGCTCTATATTGTAGGAGGTAATCACACATGGTACAAAGGTGGATATAGGGACATAGTGAGTGAAATAGCAATGAGATTCAGTATGGGAAAAATGCTGGAATAATTAAACCTTTAGACCAGATACTGCTTGTTTTCACTCCCATAAGATTACACTGTGTCAAAATGTAAAGGCAAACAGGAAATCAAACACTTAATATTCAGAGCACTCATCAAAAGCCAGGTCTCTTACAGTAATCAGAGGGATGCTCATGAAGCCAGCAAGCTCCTGACAGTTCTCTGACTTCCCTCTGCATTGCTACTTACTTTTACAGAGGGAGAGAGAGGAAATTCACTTTATCCCTAAAAAGCACTCATGACAGTAAAGTTGGTTCATGTGAAGTATCACGGGCTCTGCCAATTAAGATTTGGAAGTTAATGCATGATTAAAGATTAATCTCATTAGGCATACTTTTGATTTGGAGTTTTAGGGAAAATGCAAATAAAAAGGAATTAATATAGATACTGCAGCCAGATATAGATATATAGAGATATAAATAGATAGATAGATATTTAGTTGTTACACTTCAATTTCTGAAAGTATTTTGCAATCATTTTAATAAGGTAGAACATTTGCAGAGATAAATGCAAAACTGAGACATGCTCCTCAGGTATGATTGAAAATGTTCCTGAGGTCCATGTCCCTAGTATGAGATCTTAGGATCTCAAGAGAGTAACAGTTTTTACTTACAGTCCCAACATTTGCTGCATCTAAATCTTAGCATGAAGGTTTGTCTTCCTCAACAGGAAGGTACATGAAGAAAAAAAAAAAGAAGATTGGGTTGGATTATATCACCTGAAAATTCATTTATTGAAGAGGAACCCTCAGCTGAATTTTCAGGGCAATTTTCTTTCTGATTTGTCAACTTTTCATAATGACCAGAAAAGAGGATTTTGTGCAAGAATTGTCACAAAGCCAGCAACTGAAGTGACAAACAAGTGCTGGGAAAAGTGTAAATGAAGTTAGGTGCCAAATAAAGGAAATGCAGTCTCTAATTTGACTATACAATTGAATGTTAACAAAATTACAGGCTCATTGTACAAATGGGCATTTTATAAGCTGTCCTTTCATTTCTGATTTTGATAAACAAAGGTCTAAGACAACCCCAGTTTAAAAAAACTCAACCAAACAAAAAGGAGCGAGCAAATCCATCCAGAGAACTTGGTTGAGATCATTAAAGACTTTTTTTCCCTACAGCACAAATGGCAAAATTTAATAAGAGAGGTGCAATTGCTAAATGAGGGATTCATAAGTTTAAACCTGTGCATTAGAAATAAATGAGGAGAGCTATTAATCTGGGAAAAGTCTTTCTGAGAAGTTGAACTGGCACTATTCCACACACAGAAAATAATAGGAATTAGGCAGGACATAACTGCATAGTGTAATGGAGGAGCAGAAAATCAAAACCTTGAATGCAAGTGTATTGGTGAGTCCAGGGTAATAACTTAGGTACTTCCAGGGAGGGTTTGAGTTCAGCCAGACTCACTGGACTGAGTGCAGCCAGTTTGTTGGGTCCGGCTGCTCTGGGCCTGATGAGCTCCTGCAGTTGATTCCCAGTAACTTGTGCCTTGAGGGTGGTTTTTTTTTAACTTCTGGAGAAATGCAACTCAAAACCTCTTTGGGCCAGGGACAGTTAGCCTGTTTGGAGCCCAGTGAGTTGAAGGATGCACATGAGAGTTCTCCAGGTGGCTCTCTCTAAGGATCATCTCTTCTCTATTGTGGCATGTTTTCTCTGACTCATCTCCAGCCATTATGACAGACCCAGGCTGCTGAAAATCTTCCTGTCCATGCTTGTTTAGACAAGAGATCCATGCTTGTTTAGGCAAAAGATTAGATTATACATTATATGATTTGAACTAGAGTGGGATACATAGGCTTGCATAACACTGTGCTTCACTTAATTAGGCCTCCTACAGCCACTATTTGAATGCAGACATTTTATTCCTGGAAACAGTATGATCTATACATATTGTCTTCAGTAATCATTTCAGTGGCCCCCAGGGTTCTGAAGAAGCATGCTGGGCCTATAAGCAAGAGATTGATGGATTTGGGGCCCTAATTCTTCTTCTACCTGCACTAAGTAAAGTGATTTTTTCTTGGATTTCTTCTTCTGTGTAGGGGTGACTTCTATTGGTTCAGCTGCAGCTTGAGAGGCCATGATGCCTGTTCTGCTTTCCTTCCCCTCCCCCTGAGGGTGTTGTCTAGTATGGACCAATGTCTGATAAATAACACCCAGGGCCCAGCACACTGAAATAAATTGCTGGTCTCTGGAGTTGCCACAGCATTTTTCTATCAAATATTCTGCCACTTTATCAGGGTCCTGTAGTTGTTCAGGGGTGAATGTTCAAACCACTGAAGTGAAATAAACCTGCAAAAGTTGGCCCATTTTCTCACACCTTCCATGCCAATCATGACTATCCACTCGCAGGGCAGATCTCTGAAAGCCTATCCTAAAAATCTCTTTTGGAACTCTAAACACGGTGTATATCACACTGAACATGATGTCCTTAACATCCAAGAAAAATTCAAAATCCTCAAAAGCTGTTGTAAGTGGCCTGAAGAAGGAAAAGTGGGTGAAAAGCTGTGGAAAATCATTCTCCCTTGCTCCCCTCACAGACTGGGTACAATAATTAATGGACTTCCAGTGGCAGTGCCCAAGGTAAGGGTAGGACAGCAACACAAAATAGAAATCCCAAATGACACTAACTGCCTTTGTTACCATGTCACAAGCTGATATTTCACAGCACATCGAATCAATCCTGATCCCTCTCCCTGTTCTAATAAAAAAAACACTATGAGGACCACATATGGGAACACATAGGATTGGGTACCACAACCACACGAACAGACCTAACAAACTTGTGAGGAGAGGGTCTATACCTAATACGCAAATCCTTAGATAAAGTTTGTTTTCTACACAGTCTATGCAGATCAGTTGTTATCTCACCCCTTTGCGCCTCATGTCATGTTTTAGGAATGGTATTCCCCAGTTTAGTGCTCCTACTGAGACTCTCCAAACCATGTGCCTATCCCTCTACAATGGGCTGCAGTTGAGAACTGAAAGCAAAAAAAGGCAAAGATCACAGATTGAGATAAGAACAATTTAGTGAAAACAGCAATGAAATAAGGAAACAAAGAGTAACAGCAACAGTATTAATATAAAAATGTATAAAAGAGTGCTTCACTTGCAAAAATACTCACCATGGAGTTTGACCTGACCGCTGTGACACCACCTCACTGCTCCCTCTGCCTTGGGACCAGCATTGCCCCACTGTTCCACCATGCTTTTTCAACCAGAAGGAATTCCTCCTCTCTGGAAGAGATTCCCTTCCCCTCACTCCTGGCAATGATATGAGGTGGTGTAGAATAACCTCTTTGTCGTGACCATGCCCCTCTCCCTGGCTACTGCAAAAATTAACCCTGTCTTGGAACCAGGACACTGGCATGATTAATTCACAGTTTATATGACCAACAGTTTACTATGTCTTTCTGGGTTTTCCCAGAGCCTTTGTGTTTCTTACTACATCACATCTCTGTGGCTAGGGAATGGAGACCGGTGGTTGTGAGGAATCACCTTGGCCATGATGTGCAGGCTCCTAGTTTTAATCCAATTACCACACACAACTCATCACACTCAACTTTTCCACTCTCCAAGCAATTAAATACAAAGTTTGTGAACATAACAAAAGAAAGTCCTTCCAAGAAATAAGAAAATGCCTTGAAGTGCGTTTCTCTGAACAGTGTCTCTTCCTCCAAAGCTGTGTGAACAGTTATGGACACACTGCTAATAAATGATGGATAAATAATATAATAACAACTGGAAAATAAATATGTCTATAATTTTTAAAATACCATAGGAATCTCAAACACCTTATTTACTAATTTATATTTACACAAAGATCCTTATATTATTCAAATTCATGTCTTATAAAACACGTGCATCATTAAAACATATATAGAGGAACATATGAAACACAGAAACATGCCTCTTATTTGTTTGAAGCTCTTTCTCTCTCTCACTACAAGAAGATGTTGTGCAAAGACTGTAAAAGACCTGAAGCTTTACATTCCCTTTGCAGGAATATTGTGACATCAATTTTTTAGCACAAGCTAGCCTTTCACATTCACAATCTGACCAAATGATTATCAGACTCTCTATTTTTTATTTCTCAATAGCTATAATATACGTGATTTTTGTATATGCACATATGTATGAGGCTTATGTATATGTGTGTGTGTATGCGTGTGTGTGAATTTGTGGAATATAGCAAGAATCATGAATTTAAAAAATTTCTTATTAGACCTGTGTTTCCTTCTGCTGCTTATCTTCAAGTGCACAGAATGCTGTTAGCTGAATTGAAGCTCCATTGAGTGAAACAATTGGATTCAACCAAGAAGAGAAGAAAAATGATCCTCTTAGTGGCATTCCCTAGCACAGGAAAGAAGTGCTTACCTTGTGATGGTTATTGGCAGTTTGTACAAATTATAGTGCACAGGGTTTTAGGTTAACTTGCTTAGTTTTACATGACCTGAGATATTAAAAATATCCTTAGTCTGAAGGGCCGCCAGGTGGTAACTCAGCATGGCATCAACTCTGGAGGCAGCATCACTGAAATGGCATATACTGTTATTGAATTTTTAGTATTCAGTGAATATTGGTCATGATTTATAATAATTTTGAAAAATCAGCATTTGCAATGGGATTCTCTTATCTCTGAAAAGCATTTCTGACATGCAATAGTGCATCACAGATTTGATTTATATTTATTTTTTTTTCCTAGTGCATATTCCAGTTGTCTAACAATATGCTGAGATTCTGACATGCTGCCAGCCCTTGCTTATAAAGAAGTGGGAACTCTTTTTAGCAATAATTATTGGAAAACTAATAAATAAGCACACAAAAAAAATCCATGTTTTCTGATTAAAGCAATACACTTATAGTAAGGAGGCTCAGATATACCAGCCAAAGATAGCAAAACTGCAGGTTTGGCATATTTATTCTTTGATTTGTTCAGAAATCATCTACTTACATTTCAGTGCACTCATGCCAAAGACCTTGTGACAGCACTTCAATATTTATGAGCACATCTCTGAACACTTTACCTCAAGTCTCTGTATTTCTAAAACTTCCAAACCTTCCAGGGTCATTTTAACTTTTGAATTGGTAGGTGGACATATTATTGTTTGCCTCTTTTTTTGTTGTTGTTTGTTTCTTTTTGTTTTTATATTGGGTTTGGGTTTTTTGTTTGTTTTTTTGGTTTGTTATAGGTCTTTTGGATCTTCAAAGTGCTGGGTGTTATGCTTGTCCCATGCTACTACTGTTTGTCTGGGGTTTGTCTGATGGATTCATTATCCATACACTAAATTACCTAAATACAGGTAACTAAACTGGTTTGATTTCTTGTGTGTTACTGGAATAACTTCATATGAGGACTTTAAGGGGTTTTTTTAGTATCTATTCTGAGATTCTACAATTAAAGCAAGTCTCTGAGAAGGGGTTTGGTTTTCCACCTACATTTAAGAACACAAGAAAAACCTAATTCTTTCCAAATCAGGCACTATACTAGTTTTCTCTGTATGTAAACTAAATGAATGCAACATGTTGGATGAATAGTTCCTTCCTGAGAACACTGGAACCTAAGCCAGGCAGCAACTCCCTGCTTACCAAATCTATATTCGTGTAATTAAAAATTTTAAACTGAACTCTGGGTTGCTCTGTAAATATCATAAGTGTTGAAGTGGAATTTTGGAAATTCATTTTAATTTTTAAAGTACCCTATGAGTTTTGATCTCTGTTTGCCTGACAAATTTGATATTTCCTTGCGCAGAACTCAGGAGAGACCTAAGAGCTGAAACTCTGCTAATTTACATGAAGTGTCAGTAGGATATTTTTTTTCTTAATAGGCTGGATCTTTTTTAATAGTGTCTTCAACCAAAATACTGTCACTGAATTCAAATGAGGTCGAGATTTTGCACTTATGATTAAACCATATCTTCTTCTTAATTTCATTCAGAGTAGATTCATTGGCCTTGAGAACACTCCTGACCACATAATTCCTCCTAAGAAATGAAACGTAATGCAGAGGGAGGGATACAGGGCTAGTCAGAAGGTCTGTGATCATCAATCAGGAAGCAATGAAAAGTCTATTTGATTATCAGGCTGATAGTGCTTTATATCCATTGCATGTGTTATGTACTCAAACAAAAAAAAAAGAGGAAAAAAATGAACTAAGTATATATGAAAAGAGATGTAATCATTAGAATGCTTTATACATTACTCTCTAAAACTGAGGTAAATGAACCTGCCTCCATGAACCCCACAGCATCCCTGTATAATAAAAATCCGTGTTTTCACATGGGAAAACAGATCAGCCTTATTGACGGCAAACTATGCCAAATCCTTGGCAGCAGACAATGAATATACAGATTGCTGTAAAATATCAAAGTATTTACTTAACGATTTCTCCAAGGCATTGAATATAAGAAGTAAAAGGAACTTTTCTGTGCTGTTAGATAATAAATATTCAAATTCAACTTGTGCTTCATTCATTTGCCTTTTAATACGACAGTTTCCATTCTTCCAATGGAGAACTGAAATTATTTGTACTGATAAACCTATTCAGAAAGGAAAATATAGTTTAAATGCTCAAACTCTGGTATTCACTACATGATGCACACTGTATCTTGTACTCTTATATTATTGTACTTCTCTTTAACTGATAGGAAAAGTCTATGTCAATAATAAAATTGTGTTTCTTGAAATTGGTATGTCTTTCCCATAGTACTTTGTTGACTGAGAATTAACAACTTTACTCTTTTTTCCTTTGGAGACAGAAAAAAATGTACAGGTGACTATTTTCTGTGAGAGTTTTTTTAATTATGTCTCCATTTGCAAACCTACTTGAAAATCAAGTCTGTGAGAACTTACAGGACACGGAAAGATAAAATATTATTCATATGCACTGTTTATGAAATCATTCGTTATTCATACCTTTCATCAGCCCTTAAATATAAGGGTGTGCAAAATGTCAAGTCTAGAAGTGGCTGAGTTTTCCTAGCAAATGAAGTAATCAGTAAATGAAAAATCTTAAAATTTTATCATCACATTAATTAAAAGAAGCAGCTAGTAATGACTTATACAAGGATACATAGTAGAGCACATAGAATAAACCTTTGAAGCTGCTATAAAAGTTAAAGAAGACCCCTCAAAAATCAAAATAAAATCTCATCATCAGCTAACTCCATATAGAAATTGATTTGTAAAATATAGAGACTTCTGTCATTCACTTCAATGGCAAGTCTCCCATCATCTTCAAACAGAATGTCATCAATCAATCCCATGGGAAATTCAGATTATCAGAAAAACCATACTTCATCTTGGAGTCCACACAGTTTGCAACCTTGATTTATGCTACATCTAAGTGAGTAAAGGTGTAAGCACACCACATCTAAGTAAAGGCAACATAGTTCTTTCTTTCTGCAAAGTTGGATGCTTCATTAATAGACCATACATTAGTAAACTGCATGAGGAAAACCCTTCAATTTTGATAAAATAATCAATTCTTTTTTATTATCAAAATTTAGCCTGCCAGCAGTTCTTCATAACCACATGGAATGACTTTATTTTTCTTTGTAGTCAAATCAGTTAAAATATTTTGAAGGGTGTATCTCTATTTGATCAGTTTAATTTAAAGCTACAAGATGCCCTCAGAGAGCTCATCAAAGAATGTAGACATTTCAGAAGATTATTTTTTTTTTCCACTGACAGCAACTCTAAAAGGTAGTGAACATTATTTACTTAAAAAGAAATGTTTTCCCTTATGTAATGATTGCTGGAGGAATCATTAGTCTCAATAAAAGTTCAATGAGTCAGTTAAATATATGTCTTATTTTATAATTTAGATGTCTTTCAACAGTTTAGGATCCCTTGGGTCAAGTTTATGAGAAACAAAAGGGACACAAAAAACCTAAATAATATTCAATAGATAATGAACATGTAAATTAACTGGAAAATCACTGGCTCTTAATTACCAATTTTTACATAATGACCCAATCTCTCTTTGGTCTCCGCTAATACACCAAGAGATAGCACATTGTGAATGTTTCTAAGTGTCAATTACAGCTCAGACTTAGTAGACACAGTTTATTGAAAATGTGCCAGCATTTAGGGAATCTTTCAGACTGGGTTATGGTTCTGCACTGACTTTATTTTTCTTAATTTATAGAATCATATTGTCATTTACAAACTGAATCATACCACATCTTCCCTATGTAAACTTTAGGAAAAGCTCTGCTTTAGTATACTGGCATACAAAGATCAGGATACTCTAAAAACAGTGAAGAGATTTTTATTATAAGAGAAATTGAGAGTATTCTTTTCCTAAAACATGATGCAAGAAAGATTTAGATTATTATATTCATCATAAAACACCCCCAAAAAACAAAGACAACCAAAAAAACCCTCCAACCTATCTTGTATGTAAATATTATTTACATTTATGGTAATTTTATCAGAATGTCTACGATACCTGAAAATGAACCAAAGTACCAATTAAAATGGAAAAGACCAAGTTGCATCAGTATTTGAGCAAGCTGAAAAACCTGTAATATTATTTTAAAAGAGCTGGTTACTAAACTAAACTTATTAGATACCTTTTTAAAACTAATTTCCTACTTTTTTTTTCCTTTCTTATAATTTGTTTTATTTAATATTCATTGGCCTTGTTACCATCTTTCATGCAGTCTACCATTTGAGGTTCTTTCCAATTATTTGATCTATTCATATGAATATGTGGGTTTGGCACTTACTTTCTGACACGCCACCGTTTTTCAAACGTTTTGTTAAAATGCAATGAAAGGTGATCACGATGAAGTCATGTATTGTGCTATTTTGATACAAGTCCTCAATTCAAAGATCTTGATTCCTACATTGTGTGGTCAAGATGATACACAGTTGCTTTGGAGTTTATCAGATTAATATATCAGTCATATCATACCTATATTCTTCCAAAATCCCCCCACTTCTGAATTTAGAAATAATAGGAAGGATTTGTTTACATACCTTGCTAACTTATCTGTAATATGGAAGCATATTTCTAATTGGTTTACCACTGAAAGATATGTTCAAAACTGTTTTAGGGGTATATTATGGAAATAAGCTCCTATCTTTTAAAAAATATTCATACAAGAAATACAAAATATCTATGAGAATAGACTGTTTCCAATTTCAGGGAATAAAACCATACAGAAAATACTTCAACAACTGGTTTTCAGGTCTTTTTTTTTTTATTTAACTGCTTGGGTTTTGCTTTGATTAAAATTTTACATTGTTGAACTGAATCTCTTTCCTCAAATAGGAATATATATATTCCTCAAATAGGAATCTTTTGTTCTAGTCCAGGGTAGAACAAATATAGTGATGCTTGAACACATTCTTATGTTCAGACAGGGATACCCATACCATTATGTGGGTAGCATCGCCAACCATTCCTTCTTACAGGCTTCACAAGATCATTCCAAACACATGGAAAAGTGCTAGTATCATTTTTAGGTGGGTTGACAATCTCTCAACCCATCATGAGCAACACCTTGTACAATGAGAGGGAAAGGTTTTCTAGAAGCATATTTGTATTAGCCCTATGTTTAATATGCATTTAAACCAATACAGAATAACAAGTTTTTTTGTGCTTCTAGTAATGTGTAAAGTTGTTACCTAGAAAGAAGCATCCTGGAAATCTAAGGGTGTCTTTCATTTTACCTGAGAGAAAGAGAGAGAGGTAGAGAATCCATACACACCTCCCCCTCCCCCAAATACAAAAGAATGAGATGTGACTGCTGCAAGGCTCCTGAAGGAATATTTCCATTTCTATAAGAAGTCTTTGCAGCAGATTCAAGGTCATGTGTCCCAGGTAATAAAGACAACTGTTTAACCACTGCTTTGTTCTGTAACACTTCCTTCAGCAAATTCAATACTATGGTAACTAAAACAAGACATATAAAGAACTGGAAGCACAAGTTTCATCTTGAAATAAATAAGGGATGGAAACTTGACAAAACATACTTTGGCTTCTGCTGGCAAATACAAGTGAGCATGATAGAAACAGCTTAGATTGTATCCTTTTAACCCAGATTGAAGTTTTTTCATGCTTGCTTATGAAAAATTAAGAAATTAATATACATTAATATACAGTACCTACGTATGTATGATGCCCAAAGACCAATAGGTGATAAATTTCTTGATAAAAATTAAAATCCCAATAACAAGAATTTATTAAATATTATATGCTCAAAAATTAAGAGGAGAGTATTTTTATTTGGACATTGGGTTTATATCTTCACTATTCTTTAAAAGCTGCCTAAGAAGTATCCAGTGCTTAACAAAGCCATCTGCCCATTTGCGGTGGACCAGTAAACTCTTGCAGTGGAGGAAGTCTCAGAGCAGGTGAGTAGGTGAAGCTCTGGGAATATGCAGCATGTGACCACTGCTCTTTCACAGAAGGCTGGCTTTGTCTCAACACAAAGGGGACCAGAGGGTGGCACTAAGTGTAACTTACATCTTAATGGATTTTCAGCATGTGCTGGTTTAAAGGTTAACTGGCAGGAGAAACAAACCCAACACAAAAGAGATTATAAATCAGAGTTACAATTTAATAACAATATTACAATAAATGCAATAGCACAAAGAGAAATTGGTTTTCACCCACGAAACCCAGCATTCTGGGGCACAAACACAAAGGGGTTTGTTAGCCCCTATGCTGAACCCCACATGGTTCCCCCAAGTCCAAAGCAAAAGGAAGTGAAGAACCTGTTAGTGCAGATGAGGGTTGCAGTCTGGTTGAGAGTGATGGTCTCCTCCTGTTGAGGTTCTGGTCCTCCTCTGATTCAAGTCCCCAAACCACCAGGATTATATCCCCTGAGGTCCAGGTGGGACCACCCAGTACCTCCCTCAGGACAGGGAGTTACACGATGAGTAATCTCACTCTGTGAGTCATGGGGTATTTGGAACCATTGATGGCCCGTTAGGAGACATGACACCTCAGGCTGGGTGTGGAGGTGCTAACAACTTGCTGGAAGGGAGTTATCACAGCTATTATCTCACAGGTGTCTTTCACACCCAGCTCACATCCAGAGGGGTCAGGTGTGCCCTGGGCAGCTACTTCAAATGGTTCATTGTTAACAGTTCATGGAAAATGAATAAGGGGTGTAGCATACATAGCTTAGGTCGCACCCATACAGTGATAAACTGGTCCCACCTGCTGAACTAGGACACAGCATATTTTGTAGCCCTCTGCTAAATCGAAATTCTTCAGATAAGTAAATGTGATATCAAACATTACAGCCTCCATGTGTGGGATATAAACAAAAACCTGGTTAGAGAGTATTGAACTACTGTTTGCATAAATGACAATGGGTAGAAACAAACAACCAGTCCAAGTGAGTACAGAGGCTAAGTACTTGTAACTAAGTAATAAAAGTAGTTTTTTCTTACCAATCTTATCATAAGCTCTAGAAAGTGTCCATCAGCCATGTCTCAACCATATATTAGAGTTCTAATGAACAAATCATCAGTCAGTTTAGTCCTGAGACCTTTCTTTAGTCTTTCCACTAAAGGCACATTATCATCAAATGTAATCAGAGAAATTCCCTCTTCTGCTTCCAGTTTTATATGCTTGTGTAGTTTCTTACTTGCAGAAACTAAAGTGGAAGGACATGCTCTCTAACCCATGGCAGACCCTGTGATAATTCTGCTCTCCTCTCCCACATCTAAAACATTTAATCTAGTTTCCCTCTTTATTATTGGCTTCAATCTTCACAGAAAATAAAGAGGTGAAATACTTCAAATTATTGGAAAGGTTTGTCTTCCTACTTAAAACATTATAAAGGCATATTAATGCTCCAAAGTCATGCATTAGACAGGGTTGTTTTTTTTTATTATTTAGTATCTGAAACAATTGTACTGAACATCCTTTTCAAAAGTAAATGACATGTACAATTCTTAATCAGTACTTATGAAGTGCTTTAGTTAGGAGCAAAACTAGGTAAATCTGAATGTAAAAGGGTAAATCATAATGTCATGTCTATGCCAATGAATGTATTTCACCTTTTACAATCACTGATCCTGGAGGAAGATGAAAACTCAAGCACATTCATGGAAAATGTAACAAGCATGTATTTCTAGAATAACTAGAAAAACTAAGCTAAACCCTAAACTTGCTCCAAATCAGGTGAAGAGAAGGTTTGAAGTCTGTCATCTCTCCAGGAAGAAACATATTTACCAGCTCAGCGGCTCTTCTGAAATGAGGTACCATCAGCCACTTCACCTGGATGTTACAGTACCTCCAGACTTCTGCAACAGTGTTCCTTCAGCCATGCTGTAGGCTGAGCAAAACCTCACGCAAGAGAGTTGGAGTCCTGATGTCAAGACAGCTGCATTTCCATATGCGGATGAGTCCTGCATCTTTCATTTAATCTGAATACCAGGGACGTCAACAAAACTGTTCCCAATGTAGAAGACATACCCGAACACTTCTGCTTATCTGTACTGCCACAATAACCATCACTCTTTCCATTAATATAACTGCAAAGGGAAAGGATGTGACTAAACTTGAGGGTCTTTCTATAAGGGCCACTTAGGCAGCAGAGATGTCCTTAGGTTTGCTATACACATTACAGAAGCATCAGAGTAAATAGTAGTAGTAGAAGTAAGTAGTAAGAGTTCACTCACAACAGAGAAATTTCAAAATGCAGTTATATTTCTTAACCCCTGATCAATAATAATTTTCATCTTCCAAGTTTGCACTAAAAAAAGGAAATAGATTTCTAGTAAACACTTGAGATGAATAACTCCTGGGACAGATTTATACACATGCTATTCCTTAGGCTGGTTCCTCAGCCCTATAGAAAGGCAGCTATACTGTGCATTTATATGACATGAAGATGATTGATCAGGGCTTCAGAATATATGTGATTAATTGTACAAGGCCACAGTTACTCTGACAGAGAGGGTGTAAGCAATTAATAAGCAATAATTATTTGTAATGGTCTCACTTCAACCTATGGCAGTAATTATTCCTTTCAATACTTGCAACAGTTGATTCTTAGATTTATTCTAAACTTCTTGGCTGACAGCACTTGAGAGGAGGTTTGTTTTAGTCTGACATGTTAGCAGGAGCGTGTATTGTTTAAGGTCACTTTAGTGACCATTTCTGCATTATAATATTCACAACATACTGAGTGAAGGAAAAAGGAGGGAATGGTAGTACTTGGTGAATCTCAAAACACAGCAGCTTGCATATTTGGAAATTTGTAAAATGTTTATCCTTATAAAGAGAGACATGTAAATTGAGAAGTCAATGTTATAGTTTGAGCTGGCAAAATGCCAACTGCCTAGTACCTAGTCCCAGAGCAGGAGAGTGAGGGAAAACAGCAGAAACGAGGCTTTCAACACAGTGAGGTTTTTATATTTATACAGAGAAGAGGAGAGCTTAACACAGAATATGAAATAGCACATAGTGACAGAAAACAACAACAGGCTCACCGAGGTTGCCCCAGCTAACAGGTGAAACTCCAAACCAACCAAACCCCCTCCCCAAAGGAAACCTCCCAGCAAGAGGGAAAGAGGAATTAACAGGAATGTGCTCACGTCCCCGCTAAACAGATGTGCCGACCGGCAGGAGAGCCTGATATCAGCAGTCAGGGAGCGGGAACCGTCCTGGTCAGAAGCATGGACCGAAAAGAGCAGAGACTCCTCCCACCTTGCTTGTTATACTCCCCGACACTTCCTGATGATGTCAGATGATATGAAATACCTCTTTGGCTGCTTAAGTCAGATGATACCTGTCCCCTCTAATCTGTGTCACAACCTTTGAGGCCTGCTAAAAACTGAGGCCTAAATGGGGACCTATGCTGACTAAAGCCAAAACTACTACAGTCAGATACACTTTAGGCTCTGATTTATTTAATTTCTTTTATTAAGATTATTTCTAAAATTGGGCTATGCATCTTGCATTTAGATAAACATTTTCAGATTAAACATCACCATTTACAACTCTGTTTTATTTCCATATATATGTATGTATGTATCATTCCAGGTGTGTGCACAAACATTGCTCATTTTGCACTCCCCCCCTTGACTTCTGCAGCAAACTGTTGGCACTTTGGCTTATGAATTAGTGCAACAGATGTTAGTGCCATCAGACAGAACCTCTGCTACAAGAGGTTTTATTTATTTTTAGACACTATCACAGCCAAAATTTTTGACCTTGTCACCTTTTGTATCTCTAAGAAAGAGAGAGAAGGTACACCACCACATCGGTCATATTTGTCAAACATACATATTAGGGTTTAGAAATTGCATAGAGGATCCAACACTGTATCTCCAGTTTGGCCATAAATATATAAAAAAATAACAAAACTTTCTGAAAGTATTTTAGTTTTAAAAAATGCATTTTCATGGCAGAGTGGAAATTAGGATCAACCACAGTTTGAAGTAGTTCTTTTCTAGATTCCTTCTAATACAATTGTGGCCATGCTTCAGGACAGTGACCACATAATCACAGAGCATACTATGACGTTTGGGTTACGCTTGAAGTAACAGCTCCAGTAGATTAGGCAGGTAGATTAGGATCCTTTTAGCACTCAAAACACAGACAATTTAAGATGGAAAAAATGAACAACTGTGTTAATATACAGCTCAAATAACTACTAGAAATAGCATCTACACTGTACAGATCACTCTTCTTTCTAATTAAATCAGAACTCAAAGGAGCAAGAAATGCTTTATTAAAGCTCTAATTTCTATAAATCAAGTAGTCTGAAACCCTTCTCATTTCCATGGCAATAGGCATGTCATAGGGACATTCATTAGCTGCAGCTGTTACCTTTGTGGGTACACGGACCTCACATTGCAAAATACTTGTTGTAAAGTACAGTCTGATTTAGATCCCAAAGCTATTACCAGACATTTCCCTGTGCTATAAAATATTGAAGCCCCAGGAACGCTCCCAACCTGTGCTTCTCAGCACCTCTCTGGGATACTCTGTTGAGTTTTCAGTGTTTTATCTTCCCTTTGCCCCAGTAAGTCAATTCCCAGGTTTTAATACTCAATGACACCTCCTTTTTGCAGGATTGAAATAGTCTTTAGCTATGTTTCACCCACAAATGGAGTAATCTTGTTGGCTCTCAGCCCCATGCATGGGACCTTTCCTTTCAGAGGTGGGAGTTTTCCTTTACGATGCACCCCTTTTGTATCTCTTTTTCAGCACCCTGAAATGGCATCTTTGCACTATATCTGCTCTACTCCTATAGCTAACTTATGTTTTAGTGTCAAGCCAGAAGTAAGCACAGGTTCTGCAGAGCTAAATGTTATCTGGCAGAATGTGCAAAGACAATAAAATATATGTCCACCTCACAGTTGTCATTGGCAATGACTTTGGCCATGAAAAATCGGACAGTGTTGACATTTAATTTGCAAGGTATCTTCATTTTTTAAATTTCCTTATCTTTGAAATAAGGGCATCACAAATATCATCAAAGACCAAATCAAACATGTTTTCCTCATCTATACAGATTCACGGAGTGGGACCAAGTGTTTTCACCAATATCTTCAGAACCATGTCAGTCCTGCTATTTTTCAGCTGTTGCACATCACCATCACTTTGGCAAAGATTCCAAGGAAATCACATTGCATATGTCCATATAAAAAGTACCATTACACAAATTTCTTCCACTGCTTAGCATTTTGGTCCTTGTATGAGCTACATAAGCCTCCCATTTTAAAATGTTCTACCATCTCTCCCAGTTTTCCACTGCACAGTATAATATCACAGATGTCATTCATCTCTACAGTACAATTTAGGCCTGGCTTTCTGTGAGTATAAAGGACTTTGAATATCTAAGTAGTGAGATGTGTTTATTACATCTGCCAATTTCAGATTTACCAATTTATCAATCATATAAGATTGTTCAGCTTTTCCACAAAAATTCAGGTTATATCCTGTTCTGTATCATATCTACCATGACTGCCAGTTTTAATTGTTTTATTTAAACCAGATTTATTGCACACTCTGGCTCTTTTGGTTGTATTTATACAGCACAGGATACAATGACCTCTGCAATGAGAGACAAGACAGTCCAAGTGAGTGCTTTATGACACTGTCTTCTGCAAAGCAGGTGTGCTATATTGCTACACAAACAGGTTGTAATGGAAACCCATAGCTCACCTTCATGCACACAAGGTAGTAAATAAATTGAATTACTGTTGGGCCTGCAACCTCAGCCTTTAATTTACTACACAAGTGACCTGCCAGTGAGCTAGAGAAACACCTTCATCAAATCTGTTCATGTTAATCAGAAGCAATGCGCTCCTTTGGAGAAGAATCATTTTAAATATTCTCAAGTCTTATTAATGAAGCTTTTCTGGTATCACATAAGACCATGAAATATAGTCCTCAGGACACATACTCCATAAAGTTATGCAATTCTAAAACATAGTGAAAGTGTTAAAGGTAAAAGAAGAATGCCATAACACTATCAAGCTGCACAACAAAAAGCACAACAAAAAGAAAAATAGAAATACAAGAACCCTCTTCCCTCTTCTGCTGGAAACCTGTTACAACAGAATGTACCAGTTTCACAGGCAAAACTAGAGTCTACTGTATTACCAAAATACACTGAATTTCCATTCTTTCAATGGAAAGCCTCAAGGCTAAACACTGTCTGCAACAGAAAGCAGAGCCATTTATATCTCACTGATCCTTGCTCCAGCCTTGGCCTCGTCGATGGGCTACAGTAATTAATCCAAATCCCAGGGAAGCACTGTACTAGACAAGGTAAATGCAGCCGTGTCCTTTGGCCACTCCTCCCCTGTGGCACAGCATGACCCTCTCCTCCTGACCCAACAGTGTCAGGAATGCGATGTTATTGCTTCTCTTTGGTGTGCAATAAAGAGAAATGAAGAATAAAAGCTTTCCCCAATGCCATCCTCTCAAAAAAATTTTATTATGATAAGAAAAAAAAATGTTCCTGAAGAAATTCTGATGCAGAAAGGTGAAAAACCTCACAAATTTGTTAGAAAAAGAATTCAATATACATACATTTGTGTTGGAAGACTGAATGCTATTACTGCTCCCTGTCTCTATTTATTACAAAATTACCTCAGAACAATAACAGTAAACAAAATACTACATCAATAAGCTTTTAACATGCAAATCAGGTTTTTAAATAAAGTTAATTTAATATTTGATTGCATTATTTATTCATCATCTACGACCCACCCTTGTGGGGAAACATTACCTCCTTGTTAATCAAAAATTACTTCCTCTTTGAATGCAAACCACATTAGCACTCCAAAGGGACATTTTTTCCTTTGCTTTACAGTATTTTTTCCTTTAACTTAGTATTTGTTATGCTTTTTTTGAAGCATTATTGAGCTTTTATCTACTTTTTAAAGGAGTGAGTGAAGGGTGAGAATTTTGGCACTGTTGACTGAGAGAAAGGGTTATGTATGGAATAGGAGTACACCCTGCCTCCTTACAAGCTCTTAAGAGCAGGAAGACTGAGTAACATTGCACCTTCCAAAAATGTAGACTTATTTTTTTTTAACTGAGGAATTTTCCTGATTTTAGTTAAGACCTCTTTCTCTAAGCTAGCTAATGGGGCACTCCTACTCTTAAAAAAAAGAAAATCATAGAATCAGTTTGGGCTAGAAGGGACCTTTACAAGTCATCTAGTCCAACCCCACTGCCAGGGGCAGGGACACCTTCCACTAGACGAGATGGCTCAGAGCCACATCCAACCTGTCCTTGAACACCTAAATGGATGGGGCATCTGCCATCTCTCTAGGTAACCTGTTCTAGTGTTTCATCATCCCCACTGAAAAAAAATCTTCCTTACATCTAGCCCAACTCTTTTCTTTTAGTTTATAATCATTACTTCTTGTCTTTTCACAACAGGCCCTATTAACAGGTTTGTCATCTTTTTTGTAGGCCCCCTTTAGGGACTGGAATGTGTATAAGGTCTCCCTAAGACCTTCTCCAGGCTGAACAATCCCAACTCTCTCAGCCTTTCCTCATAAGAGATGTTTCATCCCTCCTCCTCACCCACTCCAACAGATCTGTAGAAAGGAAGGCCAGGAAGAGATTTTCTTAACTGGTGGCAGGGTCCAAGAGTCCCGTCTGCACACAGCAACCCCACAGACAGCACACATGAGCAAGACAGAGCTCCTTTTGGAAGTCAAACTGTAAAAATTGAAATACTGAGATTTCAACTGCATTTAAGGACGTATTTCTTCTATGCTTAGCATGTAAACATGACAGTTGACTTCTACTTTAGTAGATGAATAAAGGCTAGGTTAAAGATTTTGCTACAAGCTTAAGAAAAAAGTTCATATGGAGATTTATTCTGCCCTTGCCAACAAGAGAAAATATACATGTTCAGGTATACATGTTCACATTATATAGACTGCAAAGCAACGCAGTATTCACTCTTTCAACTGGGACCCATATAGGATTTCTGTTGCCTACAGGTTTGAGTAACTAATTCCCTGCACTAAAGTAAAATCCTACCCAGTACAGTACTTTTTCTTTGCTTCTTTAATATATATTAGCATTTTTTAATTATTAGCAGTGATTGGGGAACCTGTGTAGGAGGCAGCTGTGAGTGAGGAGATAAAGATCTTCTAGGTAAGGCCTTGCTCTTACAAGGTTACCTCATTAGCAACGACAGAGACAAAAAAGTGGAGGGGTTGTCAACAAACACCAAACTGATGCAATATTTTACAGTAAATTAATATTGGTTCATAACTCCTTAAATCATGACAGAAGAAAAAAAGACCCGTTAATTAACAAGTAAAACATTTCAATTCTGTATATAAATACCCTCCAGGAAATATTACAGATCACAGGATACACTAAAGTATGTTTTCATGCCCTTGACTTACATGCTGTTGGACAACTTTTCAAATTTGTCATAGAACAGTAGGAAGTTAACTAAGTAATTGTTTCTTACTTAGTCATAATTGAAATTCTGCCCTCAATAAGCATCTTAAACCCTGCAGAAAATACTATTTTTCTTTAGAAACTGTAGAAAACGGTAACTGTTACTAAAAAGGCTTGAAATCAAATAGATTTCAAAACATAAAAGATGTTATTTAAAATGTATTAAAGAAAGTCGCTTTTATTTATTAAATATTTTATTTGCACATTTACACAGACAACAACAATATGGTAGGAATCATATCCAGTAATTTTCTTAACTAAATGCTGCCAAATTCCTTAAGAATTATGATATGTAAGCACCTCTGCAGGGGTGCATTAAGTAGACCGCTGCCAGAAGACTGAGGGAGATGATCCTGTCCCTGTACTCAGCCCTAGTGAGGCCACATCTGGAGTGCTGTGTCCGGTTCTGGGCTCCTCAGCCAAGACATTTGAAGGTCATGGAGCGGGTCCAGCAGAGGGCAAGATAATTAAGGGACTGGAGCATCTCTCTTATGAGGAAAGGCTGAGGGAGCTGGACCTGTTCAGCCTTAAGAAGAGACAATGGAGAGGGGACCTCATCAATATCTGTAAGTATCTGAAGGGAAGGTGTCAAGAAGTTGAAGGCAGGCTCTTGGTTATGCCAAGCAATAGGACAAGAGGCAAAGTGGATAAACTAATTCACAGGAAGTTCCACATGAGCATGAGAGACTTTCCTGTGCAGGTGACTGAGCATCCTAAGAGATTTTCCAGAGAGGTTGTGGAGTCTCCCTCATTGAAGATATTCAGGAACCATCTAGATACAATCCTGTGCCATGTGCTTTAGGATGTCACTGCTTGAGCAGGGAGGTTTGACCGGCTGACCCACTGTGGTCCCTTCAAACCTTAGCGATTCTTTGAGTCCGTATTCATTCAAAACCATGTGTGCACATAAACCTTAAGGAAGTTATGTAGTAAAATTTTTAATGTTGAATAACTTCCCTGTATTCTCGTCAGTAAAATCCAGCAGCAAATTATGATTTCTATCTGATAACTTACTTCATTGAAGTAGAGAGCTGCATAAGTTATCTGTGATCAAGCAACGTGAATTGCACCCTGATCCAGAACAATACCAATCATTTCTACATATTTTTCTCTTTTCCTATTTCCTATTACTCACTGCTCATGTCTAACAGACTTTAGTATTCTTGCATTAGGGCTGAGCAGCTGAAACCCTTGAGATTTAGGAGTACAGATTGGACTTTTACGATAGGCAATTTCTACATATCTGTTTGCCATTTAGTTTTATTTGCAATTCAGAAATATTATGTCAGAAATGTTTAAGAAAATAATTACCTGGACTGGATAAACACACAACTCAATAGTAGATTATATTCTAGGTCAGCTCCAGTTATCATATTTACCGTCTCATGAGGTGTCAGCAAAATAAAGGAAAATATAATTTCCAGAAAGAAAGCCTAAACAAAACATACACACTTTTTTTTTTTTTAGTTATAATGAAAAATAAAGCTAAGTCCCTCTTTCTTTTTTCTAGACAAAGTGTTCTGTTTTGCCCTGTCATCAATGACTGACTTGGTTAATTTAGAACATGATAGCTTCCTACGCCAGCACATTCAGGGTTTCCTGTGACAAAAGGCTCATAAATCTGTTCAGTCATTTTGCCTGCCCAAGTCATTACAGCATGCTATAGTCTTCTCTTGGCAAAAACATCGAGGTCTTGCACACCCTTTTAAGGGAGGAAAGATGCAGCTGATGTTCATTTTCATAACATACTTTAACCTCCAGCACTGTAGACACAAACTGGCTCCATATAAATCAATAACCCCAGACGAGAGAGTGCTGAAGGACACACACACTGCTAGCAGTACACCCAGAATCTGAAAATGAGTAAGGGAAATATTCTCCACAAAGAAAAGGGAAAAAAAACCCCAACACATGACTATGTTGAGGATGGATTTATTATTTAACAAGGGAACAGAGAGAACTAAGAAATGGGTAGACCAGTATTTGTGCTACCAGAATATAAAGGCACATGGGCTGCATTCTGGTGTAAGGCTTTAAGACCTGCAGCTTCAAAACGCACGAGCAACTGGAAAAGATTCCTAGGCTAAAATCTGTAGAATGTACCTCTGCTTTCCACAGAAGACAGGTCTCTATATTGGCCATGGAGAAGTTTCCCACACAGACTGTATATGCGACATACAAGTGTATCATTGTGTACTCCTCAGTCCAACAACTATTTTTGTTTCTTTTGCATCTTCTGGCTATCAGGACAGATGCCTTTCTGCACTACCTGCATATCATTTCTAAACTTAAGAATAAAATAAAACCCTCATGAACTTTATATATTTATTTTATCAAGAAAATACAAAGTCCAAACCTAACTGTTATTCAATACCGATCAAGTCAATAAAGGGTAACAGTATTTAAACACACAGAAAGAAAGGAACAAGCACACCACACTGATCTTTGCAGGAACAAAACTACTATCAATGTATTATACCACCCCATTGCCTGCAGTACCTAAACTTAAAGCTCTCAGAAAAAATAACAAAACAAAACAAAACAAAACAACTTTAATTTTGAAACGATACACATGTAGGTGGAGAAAGAGTTCCCTAGAAATGCTCTCTCATCATTAAAAATAATTTGAGCTTCCAAACAAACGCTACTTCACAGGTTTCTCACTCAAACCATGAGGCAAAAGAGCTTTAAAGCATTAAAGCAGGTTTTTAGGTTGCTGGAATACAACAAAGATTCTACTGAGAAAAGGAATTAGGATATGAATTTACAAAGAAGATCCTCAGTGCTGATCAGAGATACATTGAGTCCCTCGTCTCCTTCCCTTCTTGGCTTCACTAAATTATTAATAAAACCTAATCTGGCACCAGATAACCAAACCAGGAATGTTCACTGGAAAGAAAAATTGTAAAAATAGAGTGGAAAAGGCTGTTAGAGTTAAAACAGAGGAATACAGCTGTTATGAATGTACATATATATGTGTAAATATACTTATTTATATATATTTATATTAAAATATGCATACTGCATACATACACTCACACACATGGCTACATGGGAAAAATAACAAGCACCCACATATGGGGAAGAAAAGGTGTTCACTAAGCACAACTTTGCACCTACACAAGGCAGTTTTATACAACCATGATTATCTATTTTAAATAATAACACAGTCACGTCAATGTTTTGCGATTACAATAAATACCAAAACACACTAAATGCAAACAAATTTTGCTTCTGGACCAGTACAGCTGATACTGGATAGTTCAGAAACTGTTTCCCCTGATTAAATAGATTTGTGAAGCACAAATACCTGCGGCAGGCTCAGATGAGCACAGGAACGGACACTCTGCTGAAGGCTGAGACTCAGTAAATTTTTGACATGTGAAGTATCAGCTATTACAGGCAGTAGGGACTACTCTTGGGAATGATTATAAGTGGAAAGAAAAAAATAAACCAAGCAAAAATACACTCAGTGGTCTTTTTTTTCCCTCTCTTCCAGGTTACAGGAAGAGACCATAACTAAATCAACTGAAATTGATATGTGTTCCTTGGACACAAAGAGAAAACAATCTCTAACAGTGTAATGGTAAATCAAGTGAAATTGTGTTGAAATATGTAAATACATTTTGGAGCCTTTTTTAAAAATTATTTTGAAAATTTTGAAAATAGCTTAGACAATGAAAATGTACATTAAAAAATGGGAAATAACAGAAGCATTTAAAAAATGGTCCTATTCTATTTCCAATCTGAAATCTGAGTGTCAACTCAGTTTGTTTATTGTTGGGGTTTTTTTTACCAGTTTAGGTTTTTGCCATCTTCATCAATTAGTAAAAGTTCAGCGGAAGAGAAGTTTATCCATAGCATATCATGCAAATCAAATTTGTGTTTCAGTCTATTAGCTGTGTAGAACATTGGTTCTGTGTGTGTACACACAAAACATGACACATGTCATTTTAAACTTGTGAATTAATAAAACTAAATAGAGTACATTTTTGATCAACTAAGGTAAGTCTCAACACTCCTTAAGAAGTTTGTAAGTGGAATTATAGAATTTACATAGGAGAGAAATCAGATTTTCCAAGAAAATAAGCAAACATTTAGGGTGGTAAATTTGGAAATACAGCAAAGTAAATTCACTAAATTTTCATTGTCTCCTGTAAAAATTCAAACTTTCACTTGAAATGAAATGAACTTCATAAGTAGGCAGCCTTTGATGCATGGATTATTCCCAGAGAAGCTATATGCATGAGGAAACTAAAGACTTCAAAACTCCAAAAGAAGCTTGGAATAATCTTGACTTCACTGAAGGCATCCTGAGTTTGTCCTTGCTTTTGGAAAGTTAGGGTTGCTCAGGGTGGGTAGACAAAGAGTTTCATTTACCTCTTGCTCTTAAAAGAACTGCTTTCCAGATCTCTCACTTTCCCTCCCTCTCCTTTCCTCTCCCCGCCTCCACCTCACCCCTCTTCACTGACAATGGAAAGAGCCAAATTTTAGGTAGTTAGAGTTGGCCATAAGAGATTTGGCCTCAATTTCACTTGAAGAACTCTCCTGAGATGAACTGTATTTCTTGTGTCCTTGCAATTTTCTGGATACAGTTCTTCTTCTACAGGAATTTTCAGGCTGCAAAATGTCCCCATTTCTTGGAGGTTTTTTTAAGTACGTCCTTATGAAAATTAAAGCAGCTGTAGTTTCAGAGAGACTACTTGCTGTTTGTCCTTGGAGTCATGGAACCTGACCTGAATTCCTGATGGCAGATGCCACCCGATTACAGTTAAATGAACTTCAGTATGCAAAGCCTGTTTTAAAATGCTAGTTCCCAGTTCAGCATTTTTCAGGTTCTGGTCATCACAAACTAGTGTAAGGCAGGGAAGCAAGGTAGGGAGGGTATCCTCAAGGCTGTTCTTTAGGGATTTCATCTAAACTTGGGGGATTTGTTTTCAGAACTCAGTTATATGTATCTGGCGGCACAGAACTATAAGCCTATTTAATATAAGCCATCTGCTCCTGAGAAGCAGGCTGATTTGCAGCTTTGTGCTGAACAATACTGATGAGCCACCAATTCTTCCTTAAAGCTTTTGGTGCTCTCTTCAAAATCTATTTTGTTGGCTGATAGGCCAAAAACTGGAGGACAATGCTTGTTTTTTGCTTTTTTCAAGCCCACCCATCAAAATGTTTTTTTTCTATTTAGATGGGTCAAGCAAAAGTATTTTTCTGTTATAAACAGGTTTTGGAAGGGTTAGTTGTCAGGAATTACTAACATTTTTCAATGCTGGGACATTTTCCTCTATCTTTGTGCTGTATAAATATATGAAGTCATCAGGCCTTTGTTTCAATTGGTTTTACATGTATTTCCTTTTTAGTCTTTGAAAACAACACAAACAGTAGTTTTTATATTCTTAATTCTGCAGGAGAACATCTTGAAGAATTAGATCATATTAACTACATCACTCTTAAAAAGCTGAGGAAGAAAGACTGACAGTCTCTAAACAGAGATTCTTTTATATTGAATGTGGAACACTAATTGTCATTATCTAAATCTTAAGGGCAAAGGCAAACTGAAATTCAGAAGTCCAGCTGTATGTATCATTCTTCTTACATTAGTCTGGTGTTTGTCAGAAAGTCATTAAAAGCAGGCTGGAAATTTCTTACTTTTTATTAGCAACAATATTGGCACCAAATTGAATATATACTTAACTGTGTACATACACGCACTTTCTCTTACATGTATACAGACTGATTTATAACAGTTTTGAGACAGGTAGGTAGGTGTCTATATTTCTTGTTCTGATATATTTCATACTAGCCCATCATTCAAGGATTTAGGTGATGGAGAACAAGATTTATGAACAAAGCAGGTAAGATGCCTGGATGTCATACTCTCCGTTGTTGGCCATGAAGTTACTGGGGAGTCTTAGCCTTGACAATCTTTCCTTTCACATAAACAAGTGTAGTACTGAAGATAACCTTGACCTTTCATGTACCTGGTGAATGTTCTAACCACTGGGTCAATATCTGCCCCTATCTCCAAACCCAGAGGTCTAAAACCTCAGTTTTTGGAAGGCTAATAAAAGGGAAAGTAATTCCCCAGGAATTATTGTCAGATCTATTTTTTCACTCATATAGACATTTTTCTTGGTTTGCTCATCAGATATAATCAATACTAGACCTCTTTATAAGTTATTTAAGAATTGTAAAGGGCAGATAATGGTAAAGTGGTTTTGGAAACATCACCGGGTGGGTTAATCTCAAATTTTTAGGTGCTTTGACACTTGTAAAGAGCTGGTCTTGCACAGCCCAGAAAAGAACACTGGGGATTAGAACACGGACACTTAAATAAAATTAAACCAGAGAAGCTGCATTAAATCAGTCTTTCTAGTGTTTGAAATGTGCTTGATAGCAGTACTCGCAACAGCTGGAATGCTTCTATTTAAAATTATATACTGTGCAAAATGGCATAGTTCTTTGATTGAAGATTCTTTATAATCCCAATATATGTGTTTGTCATAAGGTAATTATACAGTGAGAATATCTCTCTGCACGATGGCATGGCTCTGCTAACTGTGCTCAGGCACTAAATATATTATCTACGCTTTGCTATGTGTTTGGCTGAAGTCATATATGCTCACTCATTCACTTTAAATTCTGCCTAGATGATACTAATTACATGAAAAGTAAAGCTAAATGGCAGTAAAAATAGTTTGAAATTCTGTGCTTTAAAATTTATTCTTTACAATATTAAGTTTGCTTGTTTCTGTCTGCTCAAAGATGTGTGGGAGATTCATAATCACTTATTACCCACATACAATGTTTTTTGTCATCTGTTCCTTGTACTTCTTATCTTTGCTCCCACAAATGTATTCTACTTCTTACACATCAGTTAGAAATCAACATACATCTTAATCAAGGGTATTAATTTTTTTTTCCAAATTGTTGGCTATCTAACCTAATAAATTATTCTAAACTACTGTATTGTAACCTTAACCAGCTTTCACACATGGGCAATGAAAGTAATGCACTCTGAGCTAATAGAAAAAAATCCTAAAGATACACTGATCAAGGCTACACACCACTTTTATGACTATATTGTCATTGCAAAGATAAGCATGCTTCATTTTGGTAATCTCTAATCAATATAGAGCATGCCAGTTAAACATTTTCCATTTATTGCTCTCCAGAGGCACCATAATCAGGAGATCACAAGTAAAACTACAGCCCTCTCTGGTCAGTCAGTCCTCTGTTTTAAAGCAAATACAGTAGGGATGGAAACAGAGGACAGAGTGACTTAACTAGCAGTTGAGTTTTATGTTTCCAAGAGCAAAGCTTTGCAGAGATGCCAGAGCTCACCCTCAGACCAGACACAGCACAGTATGACATTTGGCTTAGCTCTAGAGTCCACAGGTATGTCTACACTCTTTCTCTTACCCTACTTTAGGTACAGCCAATATTACTTATCCATCCATCTCAAGTTCTCTTTAGTGTCAGTTTCACAGCTTTCATATTTTCTTAAAGGAAATCAGTTTGCTTTTCTTCTTACTCTTTTCCACCTTTCATTACTACAGTTCTGGACTTGGTTTCTCACAGCATATTCCAGTGCTTTAAACAGAAACTCAGCCAAGATACCTGCCAGGACTGTAAAGCTTGAAAGACCGTGTAATCAGAAAGGAGAGCCTGAGCAAAAGAGTGTGATTCTCAGGAAAGTCTGTCTAGTCCTAAAAGTGCCTAAAAGTGGGTTTTCCAGTTAAATTCTACTGCTGCACATGGCTACCACTCACCACTCAACTTTGATACTCCATAGTACTGAGCCATGAACAACAAATGGAAAGAGATTGCTTCATAGTCCCAGAGAATAGTGACACTACTGACAGAACTTTACCTGCAGCATCTCCTTTGGGGGCTGTCAGAGCTCCTGTCCCAGACTGGATATACAGCATCTGGTCTCTGGAGCAAATACCTGCTACAGGGTGCCCAAAAACCTACCAGCATAAGCCCCAGCTGTCTCCAGCAGGAGTAAGAAAAATTGCCAACATCTAGGCCTCATGCTGAAGCACAGCAAGATTTTACTCAGCTTAAGAGACTAGAAATGCTGTGTTGAGACTGCTTCTTACTTTCCCAAGTTTGCACTGGGAAGCCTAGAACCTACGATGGAGCCATGACTTTTAGTTTTTGGCAGCAATGTACTTTAAATCTTTTGTGCCTCACCTAAGTTCATACATAATTTACAACTCTTTTTTAAATCTCAGGCATCGTTACCTCAGACAACTCAACTCTGGATTGCTCACCTTGCTCAGTCTTATGTTATTTATAACCTGAATGCTACAAAATGGTTATTGCATTCCCTATTCAAAAGCAAATCTGGCTTCAAATCCAGCACAGTTTTATTCTATGCTCCAGGCAGCAAACACAGGCAAATGCTGGAACACAGTGATAACATCAAAACCCTTTTTTTTCCGTACCTATCTTAATTCCAAATATTTGCTACTTTTCCACACTGTGAAAAAGAAGCTGGCAGGTAGAAATGAGGAGTAAATACTGGGGCCCTCATGCTTGAGAATGGCTGCTGGGGAGCTCAGTTTAGAAGCTTTTGTTTGAGATCATGTACCTACACCCTGCTTACCTCTTGCCCTGGCAGAACGTATTTACAAAAAGCAATTCACAAGACTCTGAAAACTGAAGGCTGCAGGAATTAAACAGTTCTTCCTCCTCGCCACAATATGATTAGCTGTCTCTGAGGAGTGAGTGACGACGTTCCTCCCACTCAGCGCTTTCCAATGACATTTCACTAAATAGAACTTGAATCTCAAAGGGTTGATCTGTCAAGCAGTTTCAATCCAGAAAAGATCAGGCAGGTTCAGTTTCCCCCTTCAGTTACATCCTCATTTCTAATTTTCACGTTTTATGCTTCATGCAAGTGTTAATTAAAGAGATAAAAGCCATCTTGCCTTTATTCATCCATTCTTAGCACGTACACAAAAGGAAAGTAGAAGTACACATAAAATTTGACAAAAAGCAAAAAAGCTGACTGCAGCTTGAGGAAGCGAAAACAGAGCACTGGTTGATGTCATCATCTTTGTCATCTTTCTCACTTAATGTAGTAAGATTTTGTTATGCACAATTGCTGACTTTGTCTGACCAGAGCTTATGTAAAATGAGATTTTGAATGCTATTAGATTTTCTTCTATGATTAGCAAAATTATAATGAAAAGCTATCTTATACTACAGTTTATAGCATCATTGAAAGAACTATGACTTTCAGACAAACAATAAACATAGTGTCAAAGCCTCAAAGGCATTTAATTAAGACAATTTTACATATCTGTGAGTCTCCATCAAATAGAAAGCATTCTGAATACATATAAAGCAATTTATGTAATCAACAGATAAATATTTGAAAGTGGTGTGTTTTACTGTTAAAAATACTCTTAATTATATAGCCAAGCATTTACACACAAAACGATTAGTACCCACCAAGTATCTCAAATGACTGCTGGTTGTAAGGAAATCGAACTCACATGATACTGAAACTTGAGCTATGTATTCTGTAATAAATCCAGTATTTTCAGGAAAAACACCATGCTGGTCATCCAGTATATCTTTAGAGTTCCAGTTGAATTTTTGTACATAACGGATGATTATGAAGGATAGATTTGCCATGAATGGTGTAATATCATCACCACTTAACAAAAACAAAGTTCAGCACTCACTGTAATTACCCCAAAATTGTGAGATGCAGGTTTCTTTCCCATTTCTATCTGCTCTCTGAGAGAATTCAACTCTACATGTATTTCCTTTGATAATTCTCATAACCTCTACCATAAGAGGCATTTTGGAGTAAAGCTGTTTGATTATTTTTTTAAAGCTTCTACTCTCTGATTCTCTGATGTTAAAACTGTTCCAGATGTTATAAATAATTACACATTCATTAGAGAACTATAACCTAAACCATTCCATCCTATTCAGTCACAGAGAAAATGGTTGTCTGCATGGCAGAACGATGAAGGAATGAGAATATCTGTCTCAACTTTCCTTTAGCTTAATCTTGTTAATAAAAGACTTGTAAGACACAGCAGCCTCAGCTTTTCTATGCTCTTACAACCATCCTGTAAATTCACTAAAAATATAAAATAAGTACTTAGGTACTATTCCAACACATCAGGCCACATCCTCACTAGTTTCACTCAGCGCATTAGTTAGAGCTGAATTTATCACTACACCTTTGTTGTGGGATGTTTAAAAGGCATTTTTCTCCTAAGTCATCAAATACCTGGGTTGTTGACAGCTGTTTTTAATACTTCTTCAGAAGTAATGAAAAAATTCCTAGGAAAAAATGAGATGATTTTTGAAAACACAAGATAAAAAATATGATTTTTTTTCAGGTAGTAGTATTTCAGTTCATATTATGGAGCTGGGTGGGTAATGAGTTCCTTTACAAAATGAAAATTACAGGCATAATATTCCTCTTGAAGAACAAAAGTATGCTTAAGTTGTCATATCCTGGTAACTAGAGCATTGTAAACAAATTTTTTTCTGAAATTTTTCCATGTGTGTATATATTTGCAGCCATGGACACTTGCCTTTTTAGAGTAAATCAAGGCATATAATCTTGTCTAGTAAACAACTAAGGTAACCTGAGTTTGGGTTGGGGTTATTTTTCATTTGAGGAAAGCAAACAGAGTTTTAGCAAAAAAATGTTGTTCCATAAAGCACAGATAAACAGAGAAGAACAACAGCAGACAAAAACTTTTTCCCCCTCTTTTTGTTAATGTGATGCAAGCTGCAGCAGACTACCCTGACACACTTAAGCATTAAAAAGTTACCCAAATGGAATAATCAGCATTCTAGAAAGTGCTGTAGTCGCTGGCAATACAGTTTGTAAACACCTTAAATTTCTATGAGTCTATTGCCTTCATGGACTTCACAAAGCAAAAGTGCCAAATGAGAATCTTTTGGGACTGCATAGCTTTATATGAACCTTTGCAATTTGTTGTGCCTGAACTCCACCGACTCTCCAAATATGCAATACACTGGACCAATGCTTCTGGGAATACTGGATAAAGCTGACATTTTTCCACTCCAGAAAAACAACTGTCTCTCTTAAAGAAGCAGCAATAATAAGAAAAATGCCTTCCCTTTCTTTTGCTACCTTCTTCTGCCATTAAACCAGTGCAGTATGACACTTTGGTCTTTGTTTGCCTATTAAAACACATTGTGCTGCACTTCGCCAAGCTACTGTTATCAGTGAAAATAGCAGGATATTAGTGGAAGGTAAAAATCACAATTTGAGATTTCTTTGTGCTTGTGGATATTGCACGCTGCTAACAATGTTTTGCTTTATTAAAAGGAATGTATCAACAGAAGAATTAGTGCTGACTCCCAGGGTGAAAGTTGAGGAACTGCTGGAGCTGTGCATTCACCACTTCTCCATTTCCCTCAAAAAGCTGATCAACATCTGAAGACAATTTTTCCAACATGCTGTGTAATGTATATTATGCCCACACAAGATATGAGTCATGTAAGATTAATGTAATTTTAAAGTAAATTCAGTTACATTATAATAAATCAAGATTACATTTTGATAAGCTATGGCATGAAAAATATTAAGCAGGTTTAGAAGGAAAAATCCCACAAACCTACTGAACTTTTTGGCCCACATTTTTAGTCTATGCAGCCTGGTCAGAACTGATGAAATCCTCTGAGATTTGAAGAATCTCACAATTTAACTCCAAGAGCAAGGAAAGAAAGAAGAAAAGGAAAGAAAGAAAGAAGAAAAGGAAAAGAAAGAAAGAAAGAAAGAAAGAAAGAAAGAAAGAAAGAAAGAAAGAAAGAAAGAAAGAAAGAAAGAAAGAAAGAAAGAAAGAAAGAAAGAAAGAAAGAAAGAAAGAAAGAAAGAAAGAAGAAAGAAAGAAAGAAAGAAAGAAAGAAAGAAAGAAAGAAAGAAAGAAAGAAAGAAAGAAAGAAAGAAAGAAAGAAAGAAAGAAAGAAAGAAAGAAAGAAAGAAAGAAAGAAAGAAAGAAAGAAAGAAAGAAAGAAAGAAAGAAAGAAAGAAAGAAAGAAAGAAAGAAAGAAAGAAAGAAAGAAAGAAAGAAAGAAAGAAAGAAAGAAAGAAAGAAAGAAAGAAAGAAAGAAAGAAAGAAAGAAAGAAAGAAAGAAAGAAAGAAAGGAAAGAAAGAAAGAAAGAAAGAAAGAAAGAAAGAAAGAAAGAAAGAAAGAAAGAAAGAAAGAAAGAAAGAAAGAAAGAAAGAAAGAAAGAAAGAAAGAAAGAAAGAAAGAAAGAAAGAAAGAAAGAAGAAAACCAAAAAGAGATAAGGCACAACCCTACTGTATTTCTGAAAACAGATCAGTTTCTTAAGTATCTCTGCCTTTCAAGAAGAAAAAGACCTCTCAAAAATTCTAATGCTGAAATTTCTGAACATATTGTACCTTAATCCCAGGAGTGCGTGAATTACTGCTATGGGCTGTGGAATTTTCCCTAGCCCTCCTGCAGAGGCAAAATGCCTCACCCACATTCTCTTTTCTCTGGTCCAACTGGTGTCTCCCACCCGTGTCCCCTCTTGCACTGATTCCTCAGACAGCAATACCGACATTTCTTGCAGTGCACTTGCTTTTGCCTCAGGCAGAAGAACACCATGGCCACAGGTTCCATGCTGATCTTGGCACATGAAGACTTAAAGTGATTTGTGCCACCATGATTGCAAAACAGCCATGCATAAGAACTCAGAATCAGTTTTTTCTTCACTGCAGATTGTACAGGCAGCTTCAACAAAGCAGAAACTTTGAAGGATACAAACACGTGTGTGTGTGTATATATATACTTATATAGGAGGACATAATGTATATCTGACACTTATTTATCAAGGAACTGGTACCCCAAGGTCATACAGCTTCTCCATTTCTCCCCAGGTTTCCAAAATGAACACCTCTAACACGTCTCATTGTACCCTGAGTTCTGAGTTCACTGTACTAACAACAGTTCAGGCATCAGCTGCTATTTGACTGACATTTTATATACAGAGTCAATGAGATTTTCTATCTTACATTAATTCTTAATGTTTACATGTACTGAATTCAGATTACAGGTTTCAAAGTTTGAAATGAGGCCTGCAGTGTATGTACAGGCTATCTCCTACAGGATATCCATAAGGGATATTCTACTGTAATTGATTTTAATTTTACAAGCCATATTACTTCAACTGGAAAAGCTGCTATCAGAACTAAAGGAATAAAATAATGTCTAAATAGTGGGGAAAAAAAGAAAAAAAAAGAAGAAAAAACACAACCTTGATGAACATCTGAAATGGCATAAATATATTTGTTTTTAATTGGTAGAATGGCTGCTACTTAATGAAGGAAATTTTTAATTCATTCTGCAGAGTAAGCAACTGCCATGGGGACACAGGATCTGTGCAGGGCTTTACAGAGTGCTAAACATTATGACTGAAACTTCTGCCATTTGTAGAAGTCTTTGCAATCCCCTAGCTAGATAGATGAGGAAGAAAATGAGGAAAAAAAGAACAACACTCAAAAAAACCCGCAGTTTGAAATCTTGTTTCATTTTTAGTATGTTCCTGCTGTATGGCTTTTATATGGATTCATTACCAAGGCATGACAGACTGTGCTATTAAAAACAACGCTTATCCCCTTATATAAAATGTGCCTCAGCTGTACACTTGCTCGGAAAGCCTTGCTGTTCTTTAGTTTCCAATTTGCAAAATGGAAAGTGCAATTTTTAGTAAATGTTTGAACTACTACTATTAAGATGGAAAAATTTGCGAAATGATACCAAGTGCCACATTTTTTGACAAAATTCACTAATGCAAGCCCTTAGTTAACAGTGCCCTAGATTTTTTGCTCATCTCTTATACCTCTCCTGAAAGCATTATACTTACATGGAGAAGAATATGCCATGAGAGGGAGTTATGAGTTGCTGAATTGAGGAAAAACAACCATCTGCTTTGAAGACATGTCCATGGAGAGTGCAAGTGACATGATGAAAAACAACTTTGACTACCATATAAAATAACAAATTCTTGGTAAACTCTCTTTCTGTGTATAGCTCAAAACTAACATCAGACAACCGCTTAAGTGACAACTTTGAGGCTTCTTTAGTCAACCTAGACATTCTCCACTAGACTTCAAGGACTATTCCTACATACATTGAAATTCTCATCTGTAGATTTTCTAGCAAGTACCACCTACAATCAGAAAATAGTATGAGATCTACTTTCAGTATTTTAGGTATTATAAAAAGCAAAAACAAAACAACCAAAAAAACCCTAAACCCTGCAGATTTCAACTACAAGGTTCATTTTAAAGTTCAATAGTGATAGAAATTAGTAAAAATAGACTGCTGGTGAAAAAATACTGTTTTCATTCTGCAATGAAATATTTATCATGACTTTTACCCTTTTAAGTTAAGTTTGTGTACAAACACACTGTAGCTGTCTAAAGTGTATTTTCTCTCCAGACATCAAAAACCACCTGTCCTATATCTCTTTTCCTGGATTGTGTTAGGATGATTTCCAGAAGAAATACACAGCACTCTTCTTATGGACTGACATAGATCAAGTAAGGAGTGATCCATTCTTCCAATTTACATAAAAGTATCAAGTGAGTCTTCCAATTTACATAAAAGTATCAAGTGAGCTCATCAGTTGGCTAATTGCTGGATATTTGTTATGATTGGGGCAGTTCATATGCAAGGCATGTTGGAATTAGATTGAGAGAGGGGAAGGCATAAATTGTGAGTAAGTTCAGTTCATAAACATAGTATTAAAGTTTGGCCTTATATACTTGACTGTTAAGACAATGAAATACAACACCACAGACTGCAATAAATGATAATCTCATCAGGAAGAATATGGATTTACTTACTTCTCACCTACACCAGCAAAACATTAAGAAAAAGCCTACTGGCAACTGGAATATGAGTTATTATCTATATAGATGATTTAGCTAAGGTGAGATAAATAGGTTGTCGAAAAAAAAAAGGAAGAATAAGGTTTCTGAGATGAAAAAAACCTCTCAAACCATATCATATCCCTTGAAAACGTGACTTTTTATAAAGTTATTGTTTTGCACAGTGAAAAAATAGCATATCCAGATATCAGGATATTCCATCATGTAGTGCCTTCCAATAAGAAGAAAATTAGTGTGCTGTGGGAGGTGTTAGGGAACCTAGATGGGAATTCAAGGCAGTAGTTTGCACAGAGAAGGATAGAGAACAAGGAGCAGGGATAGAACATTTCACAACTGCATCCAGATGTGATGGAAGTGCTTCATGACTACTGTGCCTGTGTTCAGAAAGAAAGGCAATAGATCTGGATTTTCACCAAAATTTCAATTCTTAAACCTGACAAGAAAAAACAGAACACAGATTTATTGCTTTTGAACCTACTGCCCAGCTATAACACCAACTTCTCATTATTTTTTTTCTTCATTTTTCCTGAGATATAGCTGCCATTTCTGCAGAAATACCACAGCTCCACTGTGTAAAACAAGAGGCAAGGTTTTGCAAACACCAGGTAGCCACCGGACAAAACAGAACATAACTCCTGGAAGACAGCCTTGAATGCCTGGCTCAGGTTGGGTAGGGAAACAAATAAGCAAACTGAAGGGAAAAAGAACAGTCTAAATACATACTTAATCCCAAAAGTCTGCAACAGGAGAGTGGAGCTAACAGTAGCCAAGGCATTTCTGTGCTAGAGCTCTGCTGTTTGAAAGAAAAAATAATCATTTTTTCTGTCTATCTTATTAATGTTTAATTTTATTGCTTCATTTGCTGATTGATGCAAGGATTAAGCCCTAAAGGTATAAGGAGTTATAAACTATGCTTTATTAAAGGGGAAAACCCAGTAAGTCAAGCATTTTCTAAGTATTTCTCCATATGGGGAAGGATTCCATGGAAATCCTACTGAGCTAGGAAAAGTTGGTATTATATTTTCTCAAGAGAAGCCACTCTATTTTACTTAATAATAATGAATTAGAAGGGTGGTCTAGATCTTAACAATTGTCTTCATTTTGCAGTTGCCACAACCCTGGGGAGTTCACTGTCTCCAGGTCATGTTCAACCTGTGGACTTTAAGAAGGCTGCAGAGCTCTGTGATCATAAGTGACATGTCCTTGCAAATAAAACATCATTTGCTAAAGCTTATTCTAAAATTTTCTTTCAGAATATTCTTTTTCTTTAGAATTTTCTTTTCCTTAGACAGACCTTTGCTGGAGAGGTACAGATCTGTTGTTATGGTGTCTGTTCACATAACAAGTTAAACAGAATTTATAACACTAGCACAGCCCTTGCTTGGAAATGGAAATTCAAACTGCAATGCAAAATACTTCTTTTGCTTCTACCAAATATTCTGAAAGAAGGTGCCTACATTTTTAAACAAATTGCATTTGCAACAGAGAAACACACCAAAACACAACAGAAAGGCTGTCCATATTCAAGCAACTGACCTCGGGGTTGACAGACACCAACATAGGGATCCTTTATGGTGTAGCATTGCAACTCTTTTCAAAAACTCTTTGAAAAAAACCACTTTAAAAGGTATGCTCCATCTTAGGCCCAGTGGATTCAATATTCTTTACTTTTGCATGCTTCCTTGTAAGCTACATTATTATATAAAGTTCTCTGCAGAATTGACAGTGTAAGGAGATGTTTTTCCTAAACTGCAGAATAGCTGAAATACAGTTTTCAGAAAACAACCATTAAATAGATCAGGCACAATCAGCTCAAACATGATCTGTGCAGACTGACACCACTGAACAACACAATATGCTTGACTAGCTTCTCCTTCTTCCTTCCCCCAGCTCCTTAATTCTCCATTATACCTTTTTTCTGGAGCTTCAGGCAATGCTGAGCAGTATTTTTTCCTGTGCATGTCATTTCAGTTTCTGGGATAGAATTCTAATGGTTAAGGTGACTGCAAACATGGATATTTGGGAACTGGTCTTTGTATGTAACTGACTGGTGAGGATAGGTGCTCATGTCTGGCAGTGCACACAGGCGCCCTTCTCTGCCACGTGAGGCTACACTGACAGTGAATGTGACTACAGAATGTTTTAAGGTCTTTACTGTCTACACTTTCTATTTTTATACAATTGTTTATCAGATATGTTAAGTATTTGGAGCTGATTTGCATTTCTATTTTCATTTGCCATGCAAATGCTTTTTTTCCCCCCTCTCAGAAATCAACAGCACTTAATACTCCTTCCTTCTCTCTCACAATATGAATTGTTTGTGTTTCCTCAGGCACTTGTCACATTCTGGAAAGACAGGCAAGCTACTAAGACACTGCTAGCAAGCTTAAGTTGTGCACTGCTTTGTTGTGTCAAATTATTTGGCTTTTTCTTCTAATCAGGCAGAATTCCAAGGGCTACAAAATCCACATGTTCTCTGAAGGGGACTAGAAAAAACAGCTCTTTCCAGATTTATCAAGTCACACTTTTTTTTCTTCCACTGCCACTGGTCTCTCATGGAAATCAAACATGATATAAGATAGGGATGCCCCACACATTATTGTAACAGAATAAAATAAGTAACCTTATTACCAGCTTTGCACTTCTCACAAAATGTCCCATAGAGAAGGCACTAGTTATGTAGTACAACATCTACAGCTATTAATTTTAAACATAATGCCAAAGAGAAGGATTTTTTCATCTAAGCTCTGTTATAATCATATGCAGTTTTTAAATCCCCTTTGCTGTTCACTTTTGTCTGTTTGCATTTCTCTTTGCAGCCGTTTGCTGGGAGAGCAAGAACAAGTTGAGATAATGAAGTGAAATGCAGAATAAACAGAGGCTTTAAGGTTCTAGAGTTTCCATAAAACAGACGATTCTTTCTCTATTTACTTTAATATCTGGATTTATGCACTGCCTTCTTTCAACCAGGTAGACAGCAGACATAGTGTGATTCAAAGTGTTCTCTTGCTGTTTCAAAAATCAGCTGTAAATGAACTGTAGCCAGGGAGAATTCTCTCAGGAGCCTTTGCATTCTATTGCTGGAGGAAGAACAAGAGAGGAAAATGTAAAAAACCTGGAAAAAAAGCCAGGACATAACACCTTATAGGTAGATTTTAGCTATTAGAAAGTGTGCCTTCTCCTTTGAAAGCTGGCAATCTTAGGCAATCTTGAAGGACACCACACACACTGAAAAACTGTTCTTACAGGGACCCAAAATGCAACAGGACCTCGCTTAGCAGTACTAATATGCCAAAATAGCAGTCCTGCTGTTCATAAGGAATATAGGAGCACAGTGTTAAAATCACTGAGCTGTCTTTTTAAAATTGTTGTGAATTTGAAGTTCAAAAGGGTGACTGATGTCCCTTAATGCAGTCCAACTCTTGAAGTCACTCAAGATATTAATGTTTGTTTATCTGAACTATGCTTGCTAACATATACGAAAACATCTTACCATGGGTACCTTATACTGGGCACAAGCTGGATATTAAATGGTAATGTTAATCTGCAATAAATTTTAGAAATGGCTCTCATATTCTCCCCTTGAAGTCTTTCATTCTGATCATCTTCAGCCTGAGTGGTGATCTGGAAGGCACAGCCCTCAACCTTCCCAAGGCTCTTCCTCCTCAGTAACTAGTAGGAATAGTGCTAAGCCAGGCTTCTTTCTTTGTCCTGTGAAAGCAGTGAAAGAGATGCATGCAGCATAAACATAGGATATTTCCTCCTGTTTTCCAATCAGTTAGTTTTGAACTCCAAAAAAAGTACAGGATATAAAGAGTAATTTCCTTTCCTTTGATTCCTATGTTCCCCTCATTTTAGCTGATGCACACATTTGATCAAGTGATTCAACATGCTAATCAGTACTGGAGAGAGTCTGCTCTAGCAAGTCTCAAAATTTAGAAACCTAAAATAGTAGACGAGCACCTTCATTTTCATAACACTGGCAACCTCTTGCGTGTGGAAGATCACTTATGCCTTTAGTGCCTCTTATCTCCAGTTAACAGCATCCTACACTAACTAGCAACCGCTGTCAGCACTGTTTGCCATGAAGACACCTAATCCCTTGTTTCCTTTATTTGATTCCAATTGTTTATCAAGATCTCTTTATGGAAACTCCAGAGAGAAAAACTAAACAAAGGAGTTCAAACAGGTTTCCTCGAGATTCATCCCCTAGAGAATTAGGTAGATTAGGTGGATTTTTTTTTTAGTTTGGTAACTTTTAGCCCAGGAAACAATGCTCACAAATCCTCAGCTTTACAGTGACTACTGTCCAGTCAGTCAGAGTTTTATTTCACTGTTGATTTTAACCAGAGCACAGAACTTTGAAAATTCACCCTAAACATATTGGCCTAATTTCTTTCAATGAAGCTCCCCAAATGCAAATGAAGATTTTTGTTCAGTTGATCCCTGCAAACAATCCTAGGGTTGTTTTTGCATTATATCCCCATTCCAGTACAAAAAAATTATCTCTCTTTCTCCCTTTTCCTGCTGCCAGTCCTTGTGCTGTAGAAATAGTTGCTGGATTCTAAAATATGATGACCTAGGTCATGTCTTATCCTCAATTTGACACTTTTATAGCTACAATATGGAAGAAGAAAGGGGTCTCTGAGAATATCATCAACATTTACCTGAATTCTATTTCAGCAGGATTTGTAAAAAGAATATGAATTTAAGCCTTGCCACAATTTATATTTCCTTCTGTGACAGCTGCCCTTCACTCTGGCTCTTCCACTTTGAAGATTAGCTAAAAGACCTGAAGAAGGACACAATGAGCTGCTCTTCACCAATGGCACCATGTGTCACAGGACTCCAGGTGAGCTGATTCCATTTGGGCAAGTATATTAATTCCAGGCAAAAAAATTGCTCCTATGTAAAATTCAATATTTTGCTTGTGACTTTGACCTGTGATTTTTATAAGAAAGGGCAAAGACATGCTTTGAGTTCTGTTTGTACATGTCCTTCACACCACAAACCAATTAACAATGTCCAGAAGAGAAAAGGGCAAATATTTGGCAAGGTAGTCCTTCATATTTGGTTCTATATCTTGCCCAAACAAGTTTGAAATTACCTCAGATCACGTGAGAGAAACCTCTTTCTTATATTGTTACACAACCAGCCAAAAATAAATGATAGAGTGTGATTGTCCTTACCATCACACAGAGAGATACCATCAGGGGTTACTCAGGAAATGGGGTTCTCTACTGGCGATGAACCTTAGCATGACACTGTTTATGACCTGGTTATTTTTACATCAATTTCCTCCTTTCCAGTAACTGTGTGAAATTACTGAGTCATCCCAAACTACATGTGTCCTCTACTCAAGTAAAACATAAGTCACATCATTTGACAAACTAAGAGCTAATTAAAGTATTCCCGCTTCAATAAAAATTACTTGAGGAAAGAAAAAATAAACTTCCAACAAAAAAAAAAAACAACCAAAAACCAAACCCAAACCAACAAACAAAAAATCACTAGAGGTGTTGGCTGACAGAAGCAATGAGGTTATTAGCAACAGAATCAGAAACACTAGCGGTAAAAAAGAAAGAAGATAAATTAAACATTCATATTTTATCTCAATTTCTGAAATATATGTTCTTAAGCCTACTTTGAAGTATGTGATTAAATTCTCCAAAACCTTTTTATCTTTCCTTGATTGCTAAAGTTTGCTATCAGTGCAGAGCGTGTAGCTGATATTGTATATCATCAAACTTGTTTCTTTATCTTCAAAAGTAACATCTAAACTTGTTTTGAATAAACATAAACAGGATGCCTGTTCCTCGTTTATTAAATATAAGCTGTAATAGAGAGAGTGCACACACTCTGTAGCATAGCAGCAATGGAAAATGTGCTCCAGAAAAAACATAGGTTACTGAATTTGGGGCATGTAGAGGACGAAAACATGACCTGAGCTGAAATCTGAACAGGGTTTTGAAAAGGGAGGATATGCAGAGGTCTGCAGGGAAGCCTTATAACAGAACAACCCTTAAATTTTACCTGTTTGTTTGATGGCCTTCAGGATGTAATGAGGAACAGGTGGTGATGTTGGTGATGGAAGTTGACTCCCTCTGGCCTAGTGACTCTATAAGAAGTTCCGACTCAGAGGGCGGGGGTAAGTAAAAAATGCGAGAGAAATGCAGGCACAAAAATAAGCAAAGAAAGCCTCCAAAGACCCATAGCAAAATATTCCAATATAAGGCAACATAAATGTATCAATAAAATATAATGAGCAGTTCTACATTGCTGGCATAGCTACGTAATTTACAGAGTTGCCAAAAGATAATAGTTTTGAAGAGCCTGCCAAAAGCCTAGTAATTTGCATATAATTGTCAATAATGCTTTCTCATTTACTAGATGGAAGTTTGCTTTCACAGGATAGAGTTATTGGAATTCAATTTGCAGTCTCTGTTTTTATGACTTCTCTATACAGTACTGTATTATTTAGAAATAGCAAATTTTAGATGCAGCTTTCCAACTCCTGCTCAAAGGCAAAAAATAGAGAATACCTTTTACCTTAAAACTAATAAAAATAAAAAGAAAATTATTAAGAACAGAAAAGTACAACACTTCCTTGGGTTTCAGTCCATCTTCCAATTTTCAAATTATTTATCACTAGTTTCAATGAAATAAATATCCTTATTTATTTTGCAGCAAAGTCAGAATTCAACTTTTTACTCAGTAAACCCATAGTGGTGAATTTTTCATGGGTGGGAGATACCTCAGAATAGTTATTTTAACAAGAGCAGATTTTGAAGACAATTGAGTGGTGTTTAAAACATACTTAGGTTCAACATTCAGTATCATGAACACTAGTCTTTCTTTGAGGAGTATGACTGAGGATGAAATCCTCATCCTTCTGAAGCTGTGGCAATTCTCCCAGTAACTTTCACAAAGCCAGGATTTCAATATAGAAGGTTTGTTTGCATTACAGAGGGGGGTGGGGTTTATAGTTAACATATTTTATGTATAGAATATGTGTAAACTACTGAATCACCACTTGAATGTAGAAAAACATATTTTTAACTCATTAACTACCATTTTCTCTGTTGTCAGTAAAAGTCTGCAAAATAAGAATTTTTCTCTTTTTTATGTAACAAGGCAAAATGAATAATCAAAATAAATCAAAATAAATAACAATTCTATACATATACACACAGTTACTTTCTGTGTTCTTTTCCTTTTGCAGTAATAAATCTTGATTGTGTGCATTGGCATTCACTTGTGTAGTCTTTGCAATTAAGTATGTAAATTTGAAAACTTCATCTATAAATGATGGAATAGATATTTCCGTAACACTTTGCGTACATAAAACTTCCTGGCAGTCTGTGACTAAATGAAACATGCATGCAAATAAAGCTCCTATTTTTGTGTTTAAACTCAGGTTTCCTTAGTATTCAAAGCTTGAACAAAACATATCAACTAGCAGCTCTGTTTGGAGTCTTCCAGACATCTGATACTGTCTGTTCACCAGATTCCTCTTAACCAGTTAATCTGCTTTAGCTTTAAAATATGTTTTCATATTAATATCTCCACTTCCAAAAGAAAGAGAGGAAAACCAGCCAGTACTACCAGGAATATTTTGGTGTGTATATTCTAATCAGTTTCTCCAAGGCATAATTTGAATTCCAGGACAGCAAAGTCACTGTGATGATCCTTGTGACTTTGCAGATAAAAATGCACTAACAGTGAAGTTTTGGACCAACACAGCTTGAATGCAGTGAGGTATCAGGAACTTATCTGCGGTGCTCATTCTGACACAGCAGGACCATGCAACACCTTTGCAGCTACCAGCAAAACATAGGGACAATACACAGCCACTCAAATAAATCTCAGACCACAGCACAGGATGATTCCTACTAACTTGTGAATATGAGCTGCAAAAGAGGCCAAGTCTCATACCAACTCTGAATAGAAAGATTTAATACCAGTGTGGGCAGCTCACTAGACACAATGACAGGGAAGATATTGCTTTGGAAATACAACCCTCTGTGTTTTCTTCATGATTTTTACCTTATTTACTATTATTCTGCCTCAAAAGAGAAAGAAAGAAGGTCTTATTGAAAACTTATGATTGTACAATATTTCTTTCATAAATAATAGTTCTGTATGGCACTGCTTTAATATGTCAACTGTAACTTGGATTGTGTCCCTTAATTTATCTTGTACTGCACATGTGCTATAGTAAAAACAAATAACTCATGAGTACAGCTCTATGCAATACATATGATATATGAACTGTTTTCTGAAGTGGAACATATGTCATTCCTCCTAGATCTGAGGTATGATTTTTTGATCGTATAAATAACATATTTAAATTTTATTTATTTTTTATGACACTCTGGGTACCCATAGGGCACTAAGCATTCATGGCATTGATAACATGTAGATTTTTTTCCCCCCAGGAATAGTACATTATCCATAGTATCAGTCAATTTTGTGAAAATATTTATGAACATTAGACAAATTCAGTCATCATTCGAGCAGTAAAAATGGTATTTGTTTCCAGAAAATTGTATTGTTTCAAGATTAAGAAAAATACTTAGATGTTTCAATAGTTTGAGCTAGTATTAAAAGGAGAGGAAAAGAGAAGGCAATGGATAGCAAAGGCCTATGTGTCTTAAAAATAAGGTATCGTAGTAGTATCCTTCTCACTATCCTCCTAAAAGTTTTTCTTTAATATAGTACCTGAATAAAAGACTCATTGCTCACAAAGCTACTGCCATTGGCTGCCCTGTTTGGATATCAAGTCTCTTTCTGCTATTTTTCGCCATTCTTAGTCTCATCCCTTCAGATGTGCTTGAGTTTGTCCTGCCTTAACAGGGCTTTCTAAGTCCGTAGTCCTGTCCCTCCATATCCTGCTCTCCACAGACAGCAATGTCATGTTTCTTCCACGGAAACAATTTTTTCTCATCTGTTCCTGTATTCCTGAGGGAAACTCTGCAACATTTCCCTTCTTTCCCCTCTCCCTCATGTGAGCATGCACATTAAATTTTAATGTGTCCTTTTCCAAATTTATGTAGTACAGGAGAAACCCATGACAGTAGATGAGCTCTACTGCTCGCAGAAGGAAGCAAGGCTAGACAAAGAGATTTTCAGCCGTGAGATAAAAGAGCAGCAAAAAATAATACAGTTGAAAATCCTAAAGCTAGCTAAGCCCAAGAGAGAGATAAAATGTGCACTTTCGGTAAACTGTACAAGCTTTACAACTTCTGCCTCACTCCCACAATGTCTTAGAAACAGACTTGATCATGTGTTGTTTGCGTATCAGACAGCTGTAACTCCATAAAGATGCCCTAGAGATCCATTAAGTAGCGTGAAGAATCTCTTTGTGGGTGTATGGGGTGAGAGGGATCAGAGACTTCAAGGAAGGAGAAAACACAATAAGAAACAGGCAATGTAGTGACTACAGGGAGTGTCCACTTGAGTGCTCCATATCCAGCTTGGAAACAGCGAAAATTTCCCCAGGAACCTGCCAGGTTTTAAGCACTGTAATTTCTTAATAAAGTATTTTCTGTTTCACATCTTATCTGTGTGTTTTTATTAATGAATTTCTATTATATAGTGACACCTAAAAAAATAATTACTGTCATCATTACAGTTTCTTGCAACATATTATCTTTTAGCTACACTTTTTTTAATTACTTTTTCTGACAGTAAATTATTGTTGAGATTATACAGGGCAGTGTTAGCTTTGGCCTTTTTATACTGCCCATCTGAAAGCACATCTGTTTAGCTGCCACAAGCAGCCACTTTGGTACAATTGGTAATCCTGAGGCTGGGAATGTACTGTCCTACCTGAAGCCAGTGATGCCCCCATCCATTAAAAACAGTCAGCACCTCTCCACACAGGAAGTCTTCTGCAGTGCTTAAGTGCATCAGGGCTCCTGTTATCTTCCACAGAAAACGTGGACACGCTCCTGCATAGTGATGCCAATGCTGTACACTCAGAATTCATCCTTACACGTACTGAAGATACTAAGCCTTAAGAGCTGGGACAGATTCCTCGGTCCCACTGTTTAGGATGTAATCTTTGCAGCTGCTCCAGATGAGCTCAGAAGCACTTAACTCCAAAAAAAAAAAAATCGACCAAGTAGCTGATGCATTGCAACAACAAAGAAAACACCTCAAAATAAGGCAGGACACATCAGTTCCTGCAGTTGAGACTTCTGAGGTTATAACGGAAGAAAAAAGCCTACATGAATGACACTGATTCAGCACAGCAGTGACCCAGGACACCCTCCCTGTTACTAAATTTGTACCCAACAGCTTATTTCAAACTCTTTTCATGCATTTTGCCCACCACGTTTGTCCATCATATCTGCTCATAGGCCTAAAATGGTGGCTTATTCAAATATTCACAGCTTTTTCTTTACACCAAAGTCTACACAAATAGGCGGAAAATAAGGTCCTCATATCCTGTTCTGAAATATAAACTAATTTCTTAAATTTTAGCAGTCCACACTACAGAGATGAGCAGGTAATTTCCTTATAACAATGTAAACATTCACTGATTATAAAATGACAGGCACTATCATACTTTCTACAGCCAGCACTTCATGGTACTAATAGTTGTTAATGTTCCTTAAACATTCTAATTGCTCTGCAAAATGTCATAACTGAGAAAGATGAAATGGATGAACATGTTAGATAAATCAGAAAGCCCCCATGAAAATTGTTGCAGCTGGGAAATAATATCATAAAAGTAACTGATTCCTTTCTTTACAGAACTCTCCAAAGTGAGTGAGAAATTAGCCTCCTCTTCTGCTGATGTTTTTGTCATAAAATGCAAACATTGTTCTGTTTTGGTTTTGGGGTTTTTTTCAATCTTTCAGTATAGAAGGATAACAACATAAAAATATCATTCTAAGAAAAGGAAAAAGACCATTATCTGCAATGTGGGAAGTGTTACAGTGCTGATGCTTTGCACTTCTACAACAGGTAATGCCTGTCTAAAATATGGACAGAGATCAGCAGCTCAGGGCACTTGCTAGTAGTTCATACCCTGTCACATTACTTGTCCCTTTATGCCTTCCAGTATACTTAATATGTAATTGTACTGCGATTTGTTGTTTGTTTCTCCAAGATGTTGCTGATTACAAAATTCAAATTTTGATTAACAGTTCAAGGACTGTAAAGGACAATGAGTATCATGAAGTTTACTTGTGTACTCCTTTAAGAGGCATTATTTCATTCCCATATTGTGAGCTTCATAAAATAATCTCAAATGTCTTCTTCTCTACTATAACTTATTGGAAAAAAGTTTTGTACCCATTTTTGGAGGGATTCCTAAGATGTTTTTTATTCGTTTGTTCAAAAGATCGACACTAGACATTCTTATGGATTACTATTAGATATCCAAAGGTTCAGTTCTGAAGATTCCTATTTCAATACAGTAGTTATCTCTGTAACAATATAAGATGGATAAATACTGGAAATATGCACTTACAGGTGACCTCACCTTTGCAATAAGAGCTACTTATAAGGAAACCCTTAACCAGAGAGCTGGCAGTGAAAAAGAAGTCCCAAATGCAGGCTTTGCTTTTACTTTAGCATGTTTACAGTTCTAAATGATAAAACAATAATAAATATTATCTGATGGAGTTATGTGATAAAAATCTAATGATGGAGCAAGTTGACTGCAGGATGCCTCGGTAAAGTAACACAAGGCCAAAGGATTTTTGGGGGGTTTTTGTTTGTTTATTTGTTTTGTTTTGGGTTGGTTTTTTTGTTTGGTTGGTTGGTTTTTTGTTGTGGTGTTTTTTGGTTTGGTTTGGTTTGGTTTGGGTTTTTATAAGGACAATAGCTAGGAAGGAAAGATAATGATACTAAAGAGTTCAAGTCCTCATCTACAGTGGAAGGGAAAGATTCCTCAAGGCAAACATGAAAAACTTACTAGGAATTTCCTGGTTGAGCAACAGGACAAAATATGAAAGAAAGGCATCAACTGCAAAAGGACATAAAACTATTTCCAAAAGCAGAATGAAAACAAGCAAATATTTCGGAAATCTCAAAGTGTACAGATCAACTGAGACTTATCAGAATTGAAGCTGAGCTGTAATTCTGGAGGGAGATTTATTAAACAGCAAAAGTTTCTTAAGCCATAAAAGGGAAAGATGAAAAATGAAGAAAGAAAGCAGATTTTCATTGACATTCAGCCAAAGTTAACTTAGTTATAGTCTCCAAATTAAAACACTGCTTCTGTGTTCATTAAGGACATTAGCACTTAACAACAGAGCAAACTAAGAACTAAAAAAAGGGAATATGAATTTTACTCACCATGTTACGATTAAAAAGTGTAAATGGAAATTGCAACATCTAAAGGCAAGCAAAAAATCCTAAGCACTCAAAGGATTTGCATTGGGAAATTCAAATTGCCAGTACAGATATGAAATAAAGAAACATAACACACTAGAAAAGGTTTTAATGACTCTATCAAAGTGAGCTGGTATTTATGAATACAGAATAACCAATGTCGTGACTGTATTTAAGAAAGGGGGAAATAAAATGAGAACACATAAAAACCTGTTACTCTGACTATAGTAGTATTATCAGCTTAAAAACATTGGGCATTAGGCATAGGCACCCTACAAGCCAGGACCCAGCATACACCTCAATTGCAAGTCTGTCAGTGTCTCTAGAGAACCCCGAGTGGTTACAGGGCTCAGTACTCTCCTCCTTGAGCCCAAGTTTCATCCTCCTGTCTATTGATACTTTTTATCTTCTGCTCCAAACAGATTCACCAAACCCTCTTCCGGTTCTGCCTATTTATCAGTCCAGACCTTCCCACAGAAGTTCCTGGCCACAAGCCACAGAATCGAGGGAATCTCATTCTCCATAATCCCCCAGGACAGTAAAAAGCACTTGTTGTGCTGTTAACATCTAATGTTTTGATGCCTTCACATCTATTCACTAGCAGTATTTGCAGTGATGTGCTAGAAATTAAAATACAGTGCATTATTATTCTTTTGGAAGCCCAAGAAGAAAGCAATTGCATGCCCTGTATGTCTTAAACACATTTGTCAAAATGAGTGTGGGTCACATCTCCCCAGTGTGCTGCTCCAGGCAGTTACAAACAACATGGCTCTCCCTGAAATTTCTGGTGGCTGCACAAACCTTGCACTAATCAATACATTTCCTGCCACTGTGTGAGTGTGACTACACACAACCTCAAGAAGCCAAGTGCTTAATTCACAGGAATTAAATGGTTCCTTTGCAAAACCAGCTGTACTGCCTGAATGAGAGAAGGGCGACAGGGGCAGCCACACACAGGAGGCACATAAGGAATCAGAATAAAACATTCACAGCTTCTCAGCTTCTACAAGAATGGTTTGATCTATCATCACGTACAACAAAACTAAACATTTTTATCCAGTAAGAACACGTTTTGCCACATCCCACCCCCAGCAACTCAGCTGTATCTCATCCAATGAATCATTGAGAAGAACATAGATTAAGCCAATGATTTCTAACAAGTTTACAGACTTGCACCACAAGAAGCATATGTTTAGGGTTTTCTTGCTGTCAGTGTGCAAACAAGATTCCTTTATATACATTGTTATGGGTTTTAGCTAGGTGTAGGCCTAAATTTAGGCTTTAGATTTCAGAGTAGGCCTGAGACTATCAGCTGACTTGAGCTGGGCTGGGCCAGCTGATAGCTGATGACTACTGGCCAATGGTATTCCATACCATATTCCAACATCATCTCAAAATATAAAAGCCGGTGTAGGAGAGGCTTAGTTCCCATCATGGTTACAGTCCTGAACTGATGTGCTGCTGCTGTGGTGCTGTGCTGGGCATTGGCTGCTGCCCTCTGATACATCACATTTTGTTTTAATTCAGGGAGGTAAATATTTTATTGTTATCCTTTCTTTCTGTTCTTTGCTGAGTGTCTTTTGGGGTGATTTATGAATCTAGAGTAATGAAATCTTTTTTCGGTGGAAAGTAGAAAATTGTTATATCTAACTTGTCTAAATGTGTGTTATATTGTAATTTTCTTTTAATTTTCTCTTTTCTGTATAAATATATATAATTAGTTTATGTTTAAACCTCTTTTGAGTTTCCATATTTTTTCCTCCCTTTTCTCAGTGGAGGGGAGAGGGGCTTTGACTCTGTATTAGACAGCTGGCATTTTGCCAGCTCAAGACAGCCTTCAGTCCATTTACTCACCAAATGAATTATTTCGTTTTCAAGCTATAACAAAAGCTGAGGTACAAGTTAATTTTGTCCATCCATGCTACAACTCTCAAGCTGAAAATGCCCAGTCCCACCCAGATTGCTGGCAACAGTAGAGTGAACTGTATTTCTGCTTATCCCATGTGGCAAAAGACCTCTCCCTCCTGCTAGCACACCAGCTTGCTTGCTCCCCAGATCGTATGTTATCTGCCCCACAGACAGTCTGATTTTCTGAACTGTGAGTGCACCTCTGACCTGTGAGTACAGAGGAATTCCCCCAACCTTTGCCCAATTTTTAACTATGTCCTTGCTTTCGCTACTGGATTGCCACCTCTCCTCCTGAAACTGGTTCTCTAGCTCAATACAAGCATCGTGCTGATGCTTTCTTCAACATAATTCTAGCACAAGACTAGCCATTCTCACTGCACATCTCCGCACCAGTTAGAGAAACATCAGAGGCAATAATTCCTTGCAGATAAAAGGTATTTATGTTGTTGTAATAATTGTGTGTATTTATGGCTGTCATACTGCAAATACTGCAAATAAGTTAAAAGTGCTATAATTTTATAAGGGCAGAAGAATGGCATCAGTAAAAAATTAAAATGCAATTCACATTACTGCTAACAAGGTAAAGCAATAATGACAGCTGTGTTATCAATCTCTGACTATGTCTTATTAAGTAATTTAAACATTTTTTACATAAAGTGTGCATTGAATAAAGAGAACGTGTGTCTAGCCAAAAATTAAATGATAAATAGCATGTAACAAAAGGGTAGATATTCTTAAAAGAATTAGATGAAGATAAAGTTTAAATCAAAACTGAAAGTACATTGCAAGTTGAAAAATGGTGCTGTTAAAAATCAGCAAAATCTAATATAGAAGATACCAGAGAGGAAAAAGCTGTTCAAAAATGGTTCTTACTATATTTATAGCTCCTACAGTTTAGGAAAGAAAAAGAGTAGACACAATTTATAAACAGAATTGATATTCTGGGCAAGTCTACAAAAAGAAGTCAAATCATATAAATATGATTGCACATGGTAAAAAGCAGGCAATGGCTTTTTTATTTTAAGTAATCCAAAATTTAGGTCACTGGACTGAGAAGTGCTAGTCTTGTATGTGTTCTGTCTGACTTTCAGAGACCAGAGACCAGTTGTTTCAGGGATTTTTTTTTGGATCTGTAATATAAACAGTAAAAACAAAATTAAAATAATTGAAGAGCTTCATATATTAAAAAAAAAAAACCCAAAAAACAACAAACCAAACCAAACCAAAAAACACCATAAACCCATGGGTAAAAAAAAAAAAACATTATACCCATGGGAAAAAAATCTAACTTTGATCTGCAAGGTGTTATTATACAATAAATAATAAAGAGCATTTTAAACCTCTCATATACTAATGTAGCAGTAGGGAAGTGTCGGAGGAGACCCAGGGTTTATACAGTGGCAAAAATACTACAAGAGATGGATAGACGAGGACACTGAAGTCCAGGAACCCGGCTCCCCGAATATGGAAGCTCTGCGAGAGATTTATAAGGACTCTAATGTTCACACCCTTTATTGATGCTTCCCCAGTTTGAATGTTATACACCCCAATGTGTCTACCCTGGTTGTTTTTCCCTTGGTAGTTCCTTGTCCAAGTTCCCTCTTCCCACAAAACCCTCCGGGTCGCAGCCTCCTGTCCTGGCCTGACCCGGCCATGAGGGCGGTTGCCGGCGGGGCCGCCCACGGGGCGCCGCTGGAGCCCGGGCGGGGGCTGTCCCTGCCTCGGAGTGCCGGAAGCCCTACGGTAGACTTTCCCCGCCCATCTCATTATCCCATTGGTCCTTTTGCCGCTCCTCCCCTCCCTCCTTCCCTTCGTTTGCATGTACCCAATGAACGGTGTTACTCCTCCCCGTCTCCGCCGCTCTTCCCCGCCTACATCCGGGGAATTCCCATGCTCTCCTCAAAAGCCAGCGCGCGGCAATAAACTGGGCTTTTCCTCGTGGACTCCTGGCAAGTGCGGGCTTGTTCCGTTCGGGACGGTCGCCGGGCCGGGGGCGGGAGGAGCCATCCCTCGCTTCTAAGGGGCCTGATCCTAGGGAGCCCTGCTTGTCGCTTTCCTAGCCTGGCTCCTGGAAGCGGAAACCTCTCCACCGTATCGGTGGCTATTTTTAATCCGCTGAAAATTGACGCCCAACGCGGTGGTGGTACCCACTACGCCAAAGGCAGCATAAGCCGCGGGACGGGTGAGTCCCTCGGTCATCAGCGGACCTCGGAGGAAGCGATCGGGCAGAGCACCTCGGCATTTCTTCAGCTATCAGCTGCCAATCCCTCGTTGTTTCTACGTGGGACCGAAGGACTGACCCTCAGCCTACCTTTACCCTGGGTAGGTAGCCCTCCGAGCAGACCCTGCTCCCTCTCACCCTTATTTCATTTATTAAAAATGGGGAAAATTCTCTCTAAGAGAGAAAAAGAGACTTACCGCCGCCTGAAGTCCCTTCTAACTCAGGCAAACTGTAAAGTGGACAAGGCCGCAATAAGATCGTTAATGAAATACATGGCTAAAGAGAACTACTCCCTGCCTTTTCATCTTACTACAACGGAGTGGGACTGTTTTGGACAAAAATTGTGGGCAGCGGCTAACAGAAACAGCAAACAGGCCTCGCATGCATTAGTAGCATGGTCACTGATTCACTCGATCCTAGAAGCAGACCAAGCCGCAGGGATCCAGGGGGCCCCAGGACAGAGTAGCGCAGGGAGCTGCGGTCGAAGCGCGGTACCTGCGTCGCGTTTTCAGGGGCCCCCCTCCACCGATCCACCAGTGAACCTTGGATTTATTGCTAGCACGGTGACGGCCGCCGTTGGGGCCTCTCCACGTGCACGTGTTGGGTGCCCACAAGATGGCGATGGAGAGCGTGGTGAAGGGCCACCACAAAATGGAGGTTGGGGGAAGGGGGAGGAAGCAGCCGATGCCCACCCCCTGGGCATGGTGTCAAAAGGGGAGGGGCCGATCTCTGTGGTAGGCGGTCCCTGTGAGCCCTTATGCCACACCCAACTTCCTCTTTCCCACAGTGGCCCCGCCCCCTCCCTTTGTCAACATCCGGTCCAAGATGGCAGCGCCCATGGACTAGGCCAAAACCAGAGGCCTACCGGCCTATCGCCAAACAATCCATTTAATCCTTCGTTTAAAGACACGCATATCACCACGGATCTGTCGGTGGTTTGTCATCAACTGTTTCGCCTTTCTCGTATGCAACGTGCTGCCGCACAAGCTAAAGATCTTAGTGATCTGCAAGCAGTGCAAGCTTTTCCAGTATTTTATGACCGTGCCGATAAGCCACAATGGGAGCCTTTACCGATTCCTCTAATTAAAGATGCAAAAAAGGCAGTGACAGAGTACGGCCTGTCTTCTGCATATGCTCTGGGTGTTATTGGTGCTCTTTTACAAGCCTTTACATTTACACCAAATGACTTGAAGGACTTGGCCAGGACACTTTTAAATAATATGGAGATAACCATGTTTTTAGATACATGGCATGCCAATGTCCGCAAGTATGCTCACGAGACAGCAGGTAGCACAAACAGAACAGTTCCGGACACAATCGAAATGCTTTTTGGGATTGGAAAATGGGCGTTTAATGCTGAACAAGTAAAAATAGATCCACAGGACTTGCTCACCCATGGACCGGGAGTACCTGGATTACCGGAGATATTGTTACCAACGTAGATTGTCTCCATCAAAACACCAAAAAAGCCATCATGCAAAAGAGAAGGACAATGATCTTGCTTAAATCCTGTTTGGAATGCACAAGTCTTCTGTTGAGAATTTTTTTCTTTATATGTTCATATTGTAACTGTGTTCTAATTATGTTTTGCAGATCTCTAAACAACATAATTATTTACATGGGCCATAAATGGGTGTACTAGGAATGCATTTAGGTCTGTGAGTGTGATTGCTTGAATGTGGTGGCCACCAGTGTGAATGAGATAGTTAGTGTGAAGTATAGATGTATCCCTACACTTAATATATTTATCATCCCTGTGTGAATGTTATGGTTTTCCTAGAGGTGCTCTCTGATGCCCACACGCATTTCACTGAACTTTACCCATCTAAATTCAATTAGTAATTCTACATTTTCTTTATTATCAACACTTCTTGAACATAATTTACCGTTGCCTAGATCAAGTATTTATATCTCATTTTAATTGTACTAACATTTACTTTACATGCATTTGACTTCTTTTTATTGACAGCCTTTTGGTTGGAGTAAAGATTTAATGAAATAAAGTGTTAGCAGGTCAGAAGACGGTCTGTGAAAGGGCAGAAGAAAGCTTGTTTGTGTAGGGTAAGATAAGGATGGCCAGTGCAAGTATAGGTTGGAGAGAGGAGCAGGAGAAGGAATCTGAGAGGTAGAAAAAGAAAGGAGAAAAAAAGAAAAAGAAGGGATATAGGTTTGATGAAAATGTTAATGATAAGAAGTGTTAAAAGGTTGTGAAGAGAAGAACATATCTGAAGAGTGACAGCTATCATTCGAGTTTCATTTACATGTATTGCCTTTTATCGGAAATTTAAGTCGGAATCTGCAGTGTTTCTTTACATATCATTAATTTTTTTAATGTATAAGTTAATGCCTCATGTAATTTTATTTAAAACTGATTACTTTTTCAAGCCTACAATGATTTGTAAACCCAGTTTCTGCCCCAGTTTATTCCAGTTAAGGACATTGCTTAATCGTTGCTGTATTTTTTTTTTGTATGTTTAAGTTTTTTCAAAGTTTTAAAGCTTTTCAAGCTCCTCGTGCCTACCCGGCATTAAAAGATAAAAAAGGAGGAGATGTCGGAGGAGACCCAGGGTTTATACAGTGGCAAAAATACTACAAGAGATGGATAGACGAGGACACCGAAGTCCAGGAACCCGGCTCCCCGAATATGGAAGCTCTGCGACAGATTTATAAGGACTCTAATGTTCACACCCTATATTGATGTTTCCCCAGTTTGAATGTTATACACCCCTATGTGTCTACCCTGGTTGTTTTTCCCTTGGTAGTTCCTTGTCCAAGTTCCCTCTTCCCACAAAACCCTCCGGGTCGCAGCCCCCTGTCCTGGCCCGACCCGGCCATGGGGGCGGTTGCCGGCGGAGCCGCCCATGAGGCGCTGCTGGAGCCCGGGCGGGGGCTGTCCCTGCCTCGGAGTGCCGGAAGCCCTACGGTAGACTTTCCCCGCCCATCTCATTCTCCCATTGGTCCTTTTGCCGCTCCTCCCCTCCCTCCTTCCCTTCGTTTGCATGTACCCAATGAACTGTGTTACTCCTCCCCGTCTCCGCCCCTCTTCCCCGCCTACATCCGGGGAATTCCCATGCTCCCCTCAAATGCTAGCGCGCGGCAATAAACTTGGCTTTTCCTCGTGGACTCCTGGCAAGTGCGGGCTTGTTCCGTTCGGGACGGTCGCCGGGCCGGGGCGGGAGGAGCCGTCCCTCGCTTCTAAGGGGCCTGATCCTAGGGAGCCCTGCTTGTCGCTTTCCTAGCCTGGCTCCTGGAAGCGGAAACCTCTCCACCGTATCGGTGGGCTATTTTTAATCCGCTGAAAGGGAAGGAGGAACAATATTTGAGAGATGAACTACTTATGAGCAGAAAACCTTCAAACAGGATTAAAAAGAATCCTTTTTGACTTCTTTGTTTGTAATAAAAGATTAGTATGCATGCAGTTACAGTGATGATGCAGGCAGAGAAATACAAAGGCAAAATCTGAGAACACCAACTGGAATTATGGATCCATATGTCATGTGTGCATAAGTGATAACATAAGCCATAGGAATGAAGCAACGCGTGAACAAGCTGGTAAAAAGAAGTCGTCCTAAAATGATAACAGCAAACAGTGAAACAATAAATGTACCATCCAACTGTCCCCTCCTACCCAAGTCAATCACCTGAAATGCGTGTTCAGAAATGCACAACAGAAATGCACTTCCCTGGACATCAAATACTGATGACAGATGAAGTACTAGGTACCACAAAGGTGTTTTCTGTGCCTGATCCAGTATGTTCAATGCCAGTGACAAATCAGATAAAGCCAGATCACATGAAACTCACTTGCATTAATACATGAAGGTCACTAAAAACTTTTAATACAGTAAATTCACTTGAGTGCCCTGTCTTGACTGAAGAGAGTTGAAACATCATCAAAGAATGTCAGTAGAGATGGCTTAAGACAATACATTCCAAGGCTGTCAAGAAAACAAGAGTCACAATCAAACTGGACAGCAAGGAGCACCAGAATTTGTTTTCTTTACTACTAGAGCACTTTACTGTCGGTAGCACAAAGGATTGAACTTGTAATAATTCTGACCAAAACAGCACAGATTGTCATCAAATGAAACTGAAAGAAAGTATCCAAATATTCCCAAAGGTGTAAAAGATGTTCCATGTTGTGTCATATCTCTCAGAGGATGTCACAAATACTTTTAATTTAATTTAAAAGATAAAGCATGACATTCTGGGATGCATGCATGTATATCAGAATGAAAAGCAGTGAAACATCTGTCTTGAGCATTAAGACAAATACTGAAGAACTAATCATGTGTTACAATTATTTCATTCAAGCAAAAATACAGTCCCTCATTCAGTTGAAACAAGATTCTACATTTCTGTTAAACTGTACAGTCGACGTAGGTGTATTTCTGTGTTCCCATTAGCACCATGAATATGAGAACATTTTCATGAGTCAACATCCCCTCTGCAAGCTAAATTTGCTTCCTTGAGTCCTGGAGCATGTATTTGTCAACCCGACCACGGAGGCTGCTTCAGTATAGATGAGAAGAAATGGCTGCTGCTCCTACAGGAGTTCAGGTCTGTCAAGACACAGAGATAACCTCACAGTGGTCCCAGCCCTGGGCTGTGCTCTCATGTCAGTGGCAGTAAGCAGAGGACACAATACCTACAACATCTTTGGAAGATAGTAGGGTTTTCTTCTCAAGTCTGGATATACTAATTTCTAGTAGAAAGAAGACTGACTGACCCCAGTAGAGGTTGAGGTAAAGCCCTTGCACAGAAGTGAGGGGCAGGGGCAGGACAGAAAGGGGAAGAAAAGAGCTAAAAATAGTTAATTGTTGAAGAACTGAAATAAAGCTGTCATTTAAAGTAACTATCATTAATTTGACAAGAGAAAGAAAATAAATTTGGTATATAGCATGTACAGATAGTCTCAGTTTAAACAAGAGTATTTTCAAACTTTTCCATTTGCTGTCAACATCTCTCTAAGTGCTATTGAACCATGGAGCCATCAAGTAAATGAAAGCAGGATGTTAGACTGAAGTGGAAAGTAAAGACATAGTCTGAAGGTCATGGTGACAAAGGAGGCACAAAGTGACCCTTGTTATGAAATAGCTTCAAACATTGAATAGTCAACAAAGGTATCATTTTAATAAAAGCAAAGTACTGCTGCTACAGTCTGTGACAAAATGAATTATAACTCACAAGAGGCAAATATTAATGAGAAGCTGCCTATCTGAGAGTCTGTTTCTTAACCCAACTTTGAGATGGGTTTCATACACAAATTATTTTCCAAAGTGTTTTTTAGATAAACGTGCAGAAGTCGTTACATAGCAAGATCTTCCAGAAGTATTGATTCCTGCAAAGTCTTGCTTTTACATATTATGGGTATTTGGTGCAGCAATTTCAGATTTCAGTCAGAGATTTCAATAAAGCCCATGACATAGAACAGTTACCAGCAAATATTATTTGTGTATGTTTCAATTCCATTTTCTTTCTGTGGTATGTATCTCTTCTGAATCTTCCTTACTGCCTGCATCCAGACAGATAACCAACTACTATATCCTACCTTTTCTCCACAGAAGGGGGGAAAAACTCCACTAAACTCTTTATACACAATGCATAGAGGGAGTGAAAATGCCTTAACCCATGGTTATTTTTTTTCCTTCTTTTCTTTTCCCTCTGCTTACCTCTGTCCCAACCCCTCATCATCAGGCCATGCAGACTAAGAGAATATAAAGAAAAGAAGTACTTGACAGAAGCTTTCTGAACATAAGTCCCCCCCAGCTGGCCAAGCAATAATTGTCTGTGAATGTGCAGGTGGTGCTGCAATAAGGCAGCATACTCAGAATCTCATTCCCCCTTTTCTGTTCATATTACCATTTATTCATCTGGCCCTGAAGGCAAAATGAATTGCAATTTCGAGACTGAAGATTTTATTTATGTGTAACTAGAATGGTGCTTATATTTGTATAAACCCATGGTATTTGTATAAATCATGGCATGCAGCTGTTATCTCTAGGTAAAGCTGAAATACTATAATGATCTGCATCTATGTTTACATGGGTCAGGCACCGTAACTGCACAAGAGCAGTGTCAATAGGCTCACAAGTGTTTGGCAGAAGCAAGAACAGGTTTTGAACAGCTTTGCTCATTGTTCAAAACCAGAAAACAATTTCTGCAAAAAATAGCTCAGTGGAAGTGACTTACAAAATTATGACTCTTTTCTTTAAATATTTCTGTTTACTCATTAAATAAGCAAAAGTCTTAGATGACTAACAACGACATTTGGCATTTCATAATGTCATACCTCACAAAATTATCCAGATCATAGTAAAAATCAGTTCTCTCTAATTCTACTGAATCTATTAATCAGAATTGTTGCACACAGCATGTACAATGACTTTTTATGACAGCAATACTCTCTTAGTTACCTTTTTACCACAGAAATGGACCTCTGTGTATATAACACAGAGAAGAAAGACTGTCCTAATAGTAAAAAGCTAGTAAAAACATCTGCCCACTAAAGATATCAATTCATGTTACAGGCAAGCCATACTGTGCTAAACTAGAGCCTCTATCAGGGCTTTTGCACAGATGGTATCACAGATTTTTAAATTATTATTAGATTATTAGATAATTGTGCTCCTCTCAAACCAAATATAGCCCATCTTAAAACATCTTTTGAGCAGTGCTACATTATAAATGGGGTCCTGGAATGATCCTAAATAGTACTTTGTCTTTAACATGGATGGTGCAGAAGGTTAGGGAAAGATAAGTAATGTTAGGATTAAAAATCATGGAAATAAAAATAAAGAGTTTATTATCACTCTCAAAAAGAAAGGTTTCCTAACAGTCTATGCTTATGTATATATATATATGAAATAAACACCACAAATTTAAATGACAATTAACATACTCTTAATTCCATATTTCTAAATTAACAAGATACTGAGAATGGAAAACCCACATGGTTTTCTTTGCACTGAGCAGGTAGTAACTTCATTTGAGAACTCCATCCTATATTTCTTGCTGTTCAGTGCAGTGAACCATTAAAAGTAAAAGAATTTACTGAACCAAACAGAAACAGAAACACACCTTTTATGATATTAAAAATTGTGCCTGAACCTTTTTATACGTCTAACTCCCATCTCTCCCATTAGGTGTGATTAGTCACAAATGGTTCCTTGTACATTTACTATGGCTTCATTCTTTTTTGCACTTGTATCTGACAGTGTTTTACCATCTTGCTTCCCCACCTGAGTTCTATTCCTGTTGCAACCTGGTGTAATGCAATGTGTTCACAAGTTCTTATCGAGGATTTTGTTACTTTGAAAGTATGTATTTTATATGTTCTGGAAATTCCACGGAAATTATCCCATGTTAGAAAATTTATGGGCAGGTTAACCTGCCTATGGCAGCTACTTCCATCATCACAAATGCTAGCCCCGGTTGAGAAGTGGGAGTAAATTACTTAGAAAGTGATAACAGAGGTCATGCCATTCAGTGGGAAGCCACTTCTTGTTCTGCTTATCATGATCTAGTTCTTATCCATCCATTCCTCCCACCTCTTCTCTACAGCAGCTTTGGTGGTCTGCTGCATACTGAGCAGCAGATGTTCTTTTCTTGATATTACATGCAAATTTTTCAAGCAGCTGCACAGAGCTGATATTATCATATGAGAAACATCATGACTTTGACTTTCCTTGCTGTCACTAATTTGCTTTCTTGCTTTTATTTGGAGCCTAAGAATTTACAGCTCTGTATATAATAATAATAGCTTTTATTTTTATTGTTGTTACTGCTGTTGCTATTTCAATTTATCTGCTTGACAGTGGGACAATTTCTTGCCTTTCTTTCTAGTAGCAACAACTGATTATTGTATTCTCTTTAGACCTTGTTAAGTTTCTTTTTAATTCCTTGACTTACAGACTTTTTTTCCTCTGGTTCAGAACCTACAGGATATCTGTGAGTGAAGCTCCACTTGAATCGGGCAGTTTGGAAGACAGAATCCTCTTTCACTAAAGAAGCTGCAATATAAAATATAGCATCACTCAATTCCCTTGATTTCTTTTTTCTTTTTTTTTTGTTTCCATTCCTTTTCCTTTCAGTGTAACAACTTGAGTTGTGAGAAATTCTATTTGATTTTTATTGGCTTATTTTTAAAATTATTGCTTTGATTTACATGGACGTTTCATGAACTCATAAACACAGATGTGCCACAAAAATGTGTCTTGGTACAAATCAATCCTCAGTCTACTGAGAAATTATGAATTTTGATTTTTCTCTTTGAAAACTGGAAGAATCTGCCTAGGAGAAGTTGCATATGTCCACATATTTTCTTACTGAAGTCCATTTTGCAGCCGTTTACACACTTGCCAGTTATGATGTAGGTCTATTTTCAAACACACACCCATAGTTTTGACCTAACAAAGTATAAACATTCCTTGTTATAGGTGTCAATATTCTGCAGCAAGCATTTTACAGAAAAAAAAATAAGCCATTGGAAATAGAGAACTGCAATGTATACGGTCTAGCAATTTTCTTTTATATTTCACCACCATGAAGCTTCTCCTTTAGGTGAAAGGAACAAAGCCTTATCTAATTACTTCAACCACCATGACCCTGCTGTTAATGGAGATGTATTATATAGAGATGGGACATTTCACAGTGATTGCATTTTATCTCTGTCCAGATCTCCTCTGCGTGCTGGTAGAAACCAGACCTTTGTGCTGAGCAATTTGTGCTCTGTTTCCCTCATAAGTTCAATATTTTAAAAACAATGCATACTAAGCATAGAAAAAAAAATCTCCACCAAGAGGGCTTATTATTGGCCCTATCCCTGTATTAAAATCACTTCCCCTCTATGAATACATAAATCTTCAGTTGCACAAGTGATATAAGAAAAAGCAAACAATTTTGTTCAAGTTCACTTAATGTATTCACCAAGCTTGAAAATACTTTGTATTAATGTTTGAAAGTCAAAAGCCGGAGTCTGGAACTCCAGAATCTCATTTAATTTTTTTTTTCCAATACTCTATCTGTGCTTATATATATTATTAGATAAAACTTTACAGATTCTACTATGCTTGATAACATTTTTCTGTTCCTTCATTGCTCCTTTGATGACCAGAGTACTGTGTGTGCATTATTATTCCATCTCCCAGCTTTGGAACATCAATGCAATTCAGGAAAGCAGTGATGGGGACTGTAAGTCAGTCTCATCAAATGGAGTTTGCAATGAAGGAATTGATGCAGGTGTGGAGCCTTCTATCACAAGCTTGATTTTTGGACGACAAACTCATGCCATTCCAGCTCTGCACTTTTAATCTGATGAATTGTCTAAGCTGCAAAATATTTTCTTACTGTGATACAATGTATGCATATTTTAGATAAGGGGGAATAAGGCCCCAAATTTCACAGAAATCCAAGAATAATTAATTAACCAAAGAAGGAGAATAGTACTTTTTTTTGTTTTCTCCCAGGAAAAACATTAAGGTAATTGTATACAACATTTTTAACTGGTGAGGTGTTTCAACTTATATTAAACTACATTTATACTGAAGTTCTTATAGCAGTAAATTTTCAACTAATACTGTCTAAATATTGGCTACTGCAAGACTTTGGTCTTCTACAGCCATTGATGTTTGAGACAATTCACTAACACATTTTACAAAGAAGGTCAGATTCTTTTCTGATCTTTCGCTATACTTAGTTTATTTCTCTATTTTTACATTTTACAGAGGAATACAGTTTCCTCTGAATGTCTGATTAAAAATCAATTTGATTCTGGATTAAGCTAATAATCATTACTAACAGGATAAATATTATTGTATTGATGACATTTCAGAGACCCATTATGAAAGGTGAAGAGGCTTCTTGGTAACCCCATTGTCAAATTATACTTGATTTCAAACTCAATATCTCTAAAAAAATGTGTTTTAAACAGATCATATTTGTCCATTCATCCACATGAGTGTGAAGGCTAGTCTAGCTAATCAAATTAAGGGAACTCTTTGGAATATTTTCATTCAGGGCCAAACCCCCTGAATTTCCATAGACTCCAGACTGGTTTCATAATACTACCCAAGGACAGAAAGATGATGTTCCAGTCCATATAGGGGGAAGGCTACTACATCCACTCATAATGTACAGCCGATCCAATTTCTTGTCCTTGGCAGTTTTTATTCATCAATCTCTTTTAGCTAGGAAATTATGAGGAAAACTTGCATAATCTGGTTCTTTATAAATAGGGAGTAATTGTCACTTTTCAGAAACAGCCATTCTGCAAAATGAGTATGACAAAATAAACGTTTAATGTAAGTTTGCACTGGTGGATAAAATCTGTAAATCAAATGTTCCTTTGAGGATAATCTTATGTGGTTGCCCAGAGAAGTTGCCTGCGTTCTCAGAGATTTCAAGACCTCACTGATTAAATCCCTGAGTAACCTGGCCTGATTTCTGTTGATTCTGCTCTGGACAAGGGCTAAAGACATCCTGAGGTCCCTTCCAACCTCAACTACTTATCCTATGATTTTAGCAATCCATCTATCATTCCCACTCTAGCCTTCAACATAATTAGGAGCATTCATTAGCCCAACAGCAACTCAGACTCTAGGTTTTTGTCTGCAAAGCTGGCAATGCTAAACCCATTACACTATACGAAGGTACATGGAGCTCTCAGACACATCTGATTGAGTGTCATTCATGCTGCACTGACTTCCTATATTAGGAAAAAATATTCTTAGGCTTCTCAAACCAAGTTATTGTTTAGAACCACTTCACTCTGATAGAAACTGTATGAATTGCACAACTAAACCCCAAATCTAAAACCCACAATGAAGAAAACTAAAATTTTAATATCTCTGAATGCCTAGTACATATATTTTCTGTCTGTAAGACAAAAAACTCAACACAGAGAACAACCTTATACATTATATTCTATTTTTTTAAATGTATGGATTTGTGTTTATGAATATGGTAATGATGGATGTTGTTGCCTGAGCATCTACTCCTACCAAGTATAATAATGTGATTTCCCTCTATCCCACTTTTTATTTTCTCCTCTTTTAGAACAAAGAAACATGTACAGTGAAATGTGGTTTTTGGTAATCTGCTTTGGACTTATTTATTTGGATGTTTTTGGGGATATCTTTCCACCCTAGTCTTCAACTTACTACTTAGCTCTCAGGGCCAACACCCAAATCTCACACACCCCATGTTCCTTCCCCCTCTCTGTGTGTTTTATCCTTGAGGTTTTTTTCCCTGAGTTCCACCTGCCTCCTGCTTGCAGCCCAGTGGTTTCTCCCCTCCCAGGATGTCCTTGTGTGGTTCCTCCCAGTACCTAAACCTAATCCTGCCCTCAGATGTAGTGTCCAATCCCTTCCAAACCCCATCCCTATCCAACCCCTTAAATCCAGTCCCCAGACTTTTGGCATGATTCACGACCCCTGCATGCGTCTGGATTATTCCAGGAGCTGCTCCCATCCTGGTCCCGAGACTTAGATCAAAACTTCATCTTAAAATCTGACATCATGTGAGAAAGTGGCATGTAAAGCATAAGACAAATCAGCTACTTCCATAATAACTCCACTGATGACAGCAACCATTCAGAGTTTTGTTTTGGCCAGAAGCTCATAATTCCTGAAGGTCTCATGCAAGATGGAGGCATAAATGCATTTCTATAGTCTGAGATGAGATCAAACTACTTTAAGCTATAACCAGACTAATACCACCAGAGAAAATAAACAAACAAACCAAAAAACAAACAACACTCCACTCCACCACCACCACCATCATCCTGCCTTAAGGTATTCTTAAAAACGGATTGTATTGATCACCTGTAGGTACACGGACCTTCCCTCAGTGACAAACTGCCCTGTCTATAACCTTTGCTCAGAGGACAGTTAACAGCAATCTGATTATTTGAGTAGCGAACCTCCTTCAGAGCAGTGAAGAGGAGGAGGAGTTCTTTCTCCATCCTCTTCTACCATGACAGTGGAATAGTGTATTTCCTGTAAAACCATAACAGAAGTTGCATCCCTACAGTAATCTTGAAATAACCAGACGGTGTCAGGGACAGATTTGAGACCATAAGTAGGATTTGAAAACAGGCTTGCGACCTGGGCCATAAAACATTGAATTAGTGTGCTGCATCTTAAGAGCCTAACTTCATCATTTCTGAGGTACTTTCCTATTAGTCTTAGGTTAGCAATGGGGAGCGAGATTTCTCCTTTGCTTCATCCTTAGCTGTTCAAAGACAGCAAGTGATCTATGGATTGTAACTCCAATGTTGTTTTCATACTTCACATATGATACTCATCTGTCCTGGGTTCTCTTTTATCCTGTAAGGTAGTCTTGGTTTAAAAGCAGGTGGCATTTCAGCTCTCTGGGTTGACTAATTAATTTATACTAAGCTATGGGGATAACCTAAGTTTATGCATCTTTTTTTCGTCTTAGTGCATGTAAATGTCACACAGGGATTTGAAAATCCAACCTGAAACATGGGAAGAAAAATGTTCCAGCATTCAATTATATTTGCATTTTATTTTTACTAATGCCTTCATTTTTCACTGTTTTAGATAAACGTTAGGACAGCCACATCACTGTGATTCATCAACAGAAGCCTGCTTTATTACAGCGTTGTATTAAAAAACCCTTTTGTAACACTTTATACTTTAGTGATTTTAAGAGATCAGCATTCATCATTCTGTATCTTGCTGGTCAACACTTCTCCAAGAAAAGCCAGAAATTGAATTGATTTTCCAACTTTATTAGAGAATTGGTAAAGCAGTGAAGTGTTATTGGTCATGCTTGTCTTGCTGTCTGCTTTCAATTGCAGCTCCTATTGTCATGTACATGGAAAGCCACTGTAAGTGCAAACAAGATAGTAAGGAAAATGGCACTTGCTGGAGAACACAGAATGCTCTGTTCAGGAGCTTTTTTGGGATTTGCTCTGAAATTATGATTGTACCTTCAGTTACTTTATAAACTTATTTTCTGCCTATTACTGAAACACAGAAAGTGTTTCTCTCCAGGAAGGGCAGTTCACAAAAGTGCTTAGGTTTTAGATTACCAGGATTTTCTACATTATGCAACAAATAGAGAACAATTGTACACAACCCCTGCAGTCCTTGTTTCCTAGAGAAGGCTGTGTATGCATTATGTGTATAGGAGAAAGCAACTTCTGTTACATTTTTGCTGAGAGTTGAAATTACAAATTATTGTACGACATACAAGAAACTTTGTAAATGGAGACATTCAGGAGCTCTGAATAAAGAATTAGAGGATTTAAAAACAATCCCTGCTGGTTCTTTCCTTATAATTGTTTGTACTGAGGCAACTTTTAATGGGTTGCAACTTTAACCTTATAGATTGCAACAATGTGCACACAACTGCCTCTAGATCCCTAGGAAAAATTGTCCCTGTGCTGCTTCTGAAGCCTACCTGTATGGACACACTGTTCTTGCTTCTTCTGCAACCTCCATTTTCATTCCAGAAACAGCCTCTAAAACAACATATAAAGAAACCAATAAAAAATTGCATCTTTCACATTTCGTAAAACCAAAACAAAACTCACACTGGATGTTGAGCTTCTGACAGGAGCATTATGCAAAAACAGCACTATATTCTGACATTCCCAATTGATAATTAACATACAATTTTTTTCCCTATATTAAGCAATTCACTGCTCCTGCTGATTAATTACTGTTTTTTTGACAATATACTGAAGGCTTAGATACCACTTTTGCTCTGCAAAAGTAGGAAATATAAAAGTTACTTGAAGAGTAAAGGTTTTATAATTTAACTAAAATAACAGAGAGCAGGTAGATGCAGATGAAGTACAAGAAATTAACAAAACCCTATTTGGACAACAAGCTGAAAATACTGGATTTCATTTTATGAAGGGCAAAAAGGAAAATAATGGTGAGGCTCTGTCCATGTTTACAAGGAGTTTCTTCATGCATGACTGCAATGACACTAATGATTTCCAGAGCCAAAAATTGCATGCGAACAGCTACATTTTAAAACCTATGATGAATTTAAAACTCTAAATTTTTCTGCTCCTCTTCTGGCATCAACACCCGCACCACATCTTGTGACAGTAAATTCCCTACCTTGCAATCAGCACAACAAGTATACCACATTGGCTCATCAGAAGTAAAAAGAAAAAAAAAAGAAAGAAAAAAAAATTAGGGGGAAGAGAAGATAGGGTAAAAACTGTTTTTAAACCTTCAGCATAAGGATGTTTAGCCATGAGCCAGCCTGAGACTTCCTCTACAGCTATGCAACTTATCTAACTGATATCTAACCTTCTCACTGAAGAAACGGCAGAACAAACTTGGGAAATAATAGGGAAAAGAATATAGAAAAATCTCCATAAACATTAGAAAAATCTGGTAGAGATTTAAAATTTATATTTCATCAGAACATCAACATGTGATCTGGGTAGATAACAAATTCTCTTCAATTAACAGGAAACAAGGAGAAAACGATTTTTCATGCTCCATATGGTACATAGACATGAACTGCTTTGAAGAAGCAATTCTTAAGTCATTCAGACTCTTTCCTACAGCACCTCTCCCAGTATGCTCTTTTGGATGTTCCTCCTCTAAAGGCTGAAGAGGAGAAACCTTATAGATTTTATTTTGCAAGTAGTAATTACAGTCTTCAGTTACTACAGAACCACGTGTAGTAACCAGTGTGAATGCATAGTGACATAAAAATAGTTGTCCTTCTACAAGCTGATTGATTAGAAGTGTGGCTCTAATTGCATGAAATTGCAAGAAATTGATTATGCAATTGCCAAAGGGTTCCTTCAGGGTATTTTTCTTATCCTACCAACACAAAGGTTTGGGGAGTTGAAGTGCCAGGACTGAGAACAAGGGAGGCTGATGGCTCTAGATTCCAACTGAATGGTGGGGCACAGGTGAGAAAACAGACTCAGTGCTCCTGGGAGGGGGAGAGGCTTTTCCTGTGTGCTGGCCTCACTTTGTTTTTGGGCAGCTGCTGGGAGAGCGCCACTGTTTGCTAAGCTGGTGAGAGCTCCTTCTGGCTCTGCTCTTTGCCTTCCCCCCCTCCATCTCTGGGCACCCAGAGCTTCAGGGAGAGAGAGAGGAGAGAGAGAAGGGTCACAGCTGCTTCAGGACACACTGCAGACCTTTTTTTCCTGGGGACTGACTTTGACTGCAAGGAGATTTCTGGGAATTACCACCACTCCTCAACTCCTAGCGTTTCCTTCTTTTGAACAAAGGACAGAGAGATAGAGAGAGTCTGCTCTTCCCCCATGGGAAAGGCTCCATCCTGCGCAACTGCGTCATACACCCCCCTGTCTCTGCCTCGCTGGGAAAAGACTGAGACTTCACCTCACAGCCAGCTGAGGTGTGACACTGACACTGTCCAGAAATATAATTGCACCAGGAGGAACCTACAGTTTTTGGGGGTTGGTTTTTTTGGTTTTATTGTTTTGGTTTTTTTTTTGTGTTGGGGGAGTAGTTTACTCTGGTCTATTTATAGTTGTATCTATCTGCCCAATGCAGAGTGTTAGAGCCTCTCTTCCCCCCGCCAAGTAAAGGTAGAAAGGAAAAAAACTGGAAACTCAGAACAGGTTTAAACCCAAACTAATTATATATATTTGTACAAAAAAGAGAAAAGAAAACTACAATATAATGCACACTTACACAAGTTAGATATAACAACAATTAACTGCCTCCCACGGAAAAGAGATTTCATTACTCTGATTCATAAAGCATCCAAGAAAAAAACACCCAGCAAGGCAAAAGAAAGGAAAATAACAATAAAATGTTTTTACTTTCCTGAACTAAAACAAAATGCAAAGTAGAGGCAGCAGGAGCAAGGCCCAGGACAGCAGGACAGCTGAAGCGTGTCATGTCTCCACTGCAGACATGATGGAACTGAGAAACTCCTCCTACTTATCTCAGGTTTGTGTCATCTGGTATGAAATATTTCTTTGGTTGCTTCAGTCAGGTGATACCTGTCTCTCCTAATCTACGTAGATTCTCTGAGGTTGCTAATTTGAGGCCTAGCTAAAACTACCACACCTTCTTACATACATTTTCAAATAAAAAGTTTGGGTTTTGTAAAATTTAATAAGGGGTGATGTGGTTATTGAGGAGGAATCCTCTCCTCTGTTTTTGGTAAATATTTAGGTTTCTCTCAAACTAAGACAGTAATCTAAAAGTGGCATATACAGGCTCATAGGACATTTCATGGAGTGTGTAGGTAAAATTCTTCTTTTCTAGCAAATTCTTTTAATCTTATTATTATGTGTCAGAAAGACAGTTTTGGTTAAGAAAAAGGTCAACTTAAGAATAAAGACTAAACAAGTTATTTCAAACCAAATCTGGATACTTTGGCAAAACTAGGAGTGCTTGTATCTGTGTTTGTATTTAATTTCATATGAGCCAGCCACAACATTTGAATCCAAATTCATATCAGAATTGTAACAGCCTTGGAGGATATTCAGATGGCTTGAAACCATGGTTAGTGTTTAAACAGTATGAAATTTGCTGTGACTTGGGACTTCTCCATGCTTATGAGACAATAAATGCTGCTTCTTGGGTTGATATGTTGGGGGTTTCTTTTAAGCTTCTGTTTTCTAGAAAGCTCAGTATATATATACTGCAAGGAAATATGGAGAGCCTATCACTGGGCTGGAATTCAGTTCATAAAGAATCTTTACCTGGATCTATGCCTTCATTGCTCCCCCACATTCAGTAATTATGTCAAGGTAGGAAATTTATGTCTCTAGGATACCATAAAACAAGTTATATTCTCAGTTTCATGTACATGTACATAAGCTGTACATGTAATTATGAACACTTAGCTACAATATGTGTCTCTATTTATATATCAAGGCATGTGCTTGAGCTTCCACACACAGGAGCTTAGACTGGGGATGCAGAGGGAGCTGGGGGATGTCAAACACATAGCCAGACTAGAGGACTTGAGCAAGGAAGAGAACAGATTATGGAATGTGGAATATGGAAGGAACCCATCAAGAATATGGAGTCCAATGTCCTGCTCCTTGCAGGACTACCTAAAACTAAATCATATAACTAAGAACATTATATTTTGAAAAACTGCACAGATGCCCCTTTGTAACTTATCCCTTTTCCTGGCTAAATTCTTTCTCTGTGAGATTGTTGATCTCTGAAACCAGGGAATGTTGTCTCAGCCCCGCAGGTCCAAAGTGGTGTTGGTAAATGTTCTAAATTCACAGACAGAGGAACAATGATGTATTTGGAGAGGGGCGCATATTACTGTCTCATAAAGCCACCTGGAAATTGTTTTAAACTTTTTCTGTCTGAAAATGTGCATTTGTCAAAACACATTAACATGAAAATGTATGCACTACTGGCCTGTGGCAATTCAGATGTCATCCTTTGGGATTGCTGTTTTCACTGAAATTTAATTAATTTTATGGTTTACAGAACTTTTTATGATTAGTTTATGGGGGGGAGGGGGGAGGGGGGATTGAGTCCTGCATTCTTAAATGTGGGACAGAAGAAAGTACTGTTAAGTCTCACCGCCTCTATAGAGCCATAGGAAGAAAGTGATTATGGAGTTGTTCTTGAGGTTATGGTCTCAATGATATAATGCACCCATCACAATCATCTCTTGGTTATTTCTCCTTCACCTGTGGGCCCGAGCATCAGCTATGTCTGGGGCCTCCTTCCATACCAGCCAAGGAGGTATCTCTGAATAAGAAATTCTCAGGCATGACAATTTACTCCAAACACTCTGACTGCTTTTAAAAAGACTGCTTAATTGCCCAGACCTCAGAGGCACATGGGAGCAGTTCTGGTATGGGAGACAGAAAGCCCAGCAACAGGAATGTTTTGAAACCAATTCAGCATTGAGGAGTACATTCAGAATGCATATTGCAAGCTTATGTTTAAAGATGACTTGACACCCGCAATTTGTGTCTTAGCCAAAGAAATGTAAATATGGAGGTTCATCTTTGAATAAGGACAACACAGGACAGTGTCTCAGCTAAGCTTATTTCAAAGAAAAATGTACAAGTATATAAGCTGATCAGCTTTTATTATATAGATTTTCTGTGCTCTGGATTCTTTGGAGAATCGTCCTTATTTTTAAAAAATCAGCTTTTCAGAGCATTTATAGCTGAAATCTTTCTATTAATCTGAATCAATTATATTTAAAAAGAAATGATGGACTCTTTATACAGACAGGTTTAGTATTATCACATTGATGACAGACTGATCCATGGGGTTTCAGTGGCATTATCCAAATATAGTGCCTGGCTCATGGATTTTGAGAAGAGATCTCTCCGAAGGACAACAAAGAAATGGGAAAGAAGAGGATTTGCTTCAAGTGAAATGCAAATGGCATCTGCATTCATTTCATTTGCAGCAATCCGACACTTTTTCATTTCTGTTTCACACAAAAAATAGGAGATAATAGGGAAATAGTAATGGAATAAGTGGACAGAGTCTGACCATTAAAATGTTTACCATTCCAGCATGATGCCTGCAGATGCAATAAAATTGAAACTGGAAAGGTGTTAGAATTGCTGCCGGTTTCTATTCATTTGAATGGCAGTAACCCAGAATTCTGTTTTATGGTTTCATGTAGAGGGTCAATCCATTATCTTTCTTTCTTCCTGGGATCAAATAGCATTTTTGTGAGGATTAGGTCTCTCTGGCATGCTGAAGTGGAACCAATGTGCAGAGGTTTGAATGTTGAACCTATTTCAAAATTGAACTGCTTTAACAAATAGTGAGTTGACTTAAAAATTGAACTTGAAAATATTAAATGGATTTTTAAAGGTTCCAAACATGGAGGTTCTCTTAAAAAAAGGTCATGTATAAACCCACCTTCCATCCAGAAAAGTCACAAACATAAATATTATGAGTATTGGAACAAATTGAAGTAGCTAAAAATATTATCAGGTTCCCCCTCCACACACACACCTCCCACTTATGTACTGTCTATTTGATGAAAAATGTATAATATACAGGAAAAAAAGAAAGATGCTGTGAAGTTTTGAGGATGGGAAAGAAAGAAGAGAGGTAAGGAGTAAAATCGTTACATTATGCAACATAAGTATACACTCTGCTTATCAATGGCAATGATTTGAAGCAAAAGATTCAGAAAACTGTAGCATATATATTCACTAAAAAGAGGAAAAGATGGTATTGGAGGACTATAATTTATAGTTTTTAACATAAGGATGCATTATGTTTATTTGAAGAAAAGTTTCTTCATCAAGGTTATAACAACTATGTATATAATTAAAAAAAAAACCAACAAAAACCAAAAACATGTAGCAAAACAGTGGTTACTTATGATACCTTCAGATTTAGGAAAGAATGAAAATGTGTATTTACTAATCTACAATTCAGTCTTCACAAAGAGGGAACAACAATGCTGAAAACAAATAAACAAAGTCTGTAGAAGACAATCAGTAAAGAGTTTCAAGAAAGAAATTGTAAACTGACTCAGAAATAATTTTTATTTTCATATTTAGCTATTCTAATTCCTACTCTGGAAACTGCCACACAGAAAAAGTAGGATGCAAATATGTGGAAATCTAAGGGACTCCATAGGAATGCAAATTTTTGCTCACAAATAACCTTGCAACATAAGAACTTTAACATAATCAAGTATCAATAATTAGTTTGTTAAATACTAATTGAACATTAGTCAATTAACTGTTCTGAATTCATGGACCAAATGGATCTGCTTCAGCACCTGACCCCAGAACAGGCCTTTAAAGTCAGTCTTCAGCACAATCCACAGTTTGAAAAATATTTTCCATGACATAGTTAAGGTATGGCTTAAAAGTTGCTTCAGAAGAGCAGATCTGTTAAAAATTTTATATGCAGATTTATTTTTCTGCAGTAGGAGGGAACACAAAGAGCACTGAAGAACATACAATCTGTTTAACCAGACTGATCTGAGCACTAACAATTTGTCAAAACCAGGAAAAGGTATGTTAACATTACTAGCAGAGAAACAAAAGAAAAATTGCAGCTGGTAGCAAGTTCTCATAACTCCTAACTGAGGGAGCATTTCCTCTTCTGAAACTCACCAACCAGTGAGAAAACAGAAAAATGATAAAATTAACTAAGAAGCCAAAAGCCTCACTGAAGTGCAGTTAACGCAATAAATGAGCAGAGCAGTTTTAAACAAATACAACCTGAATATTAGTAATTAACAGAATCCACATTTTCCTCCTCCTCACTGCAGAAGAGGCCAAAAGTTCATGATTTTAGATCATTTTCACAGTCCAAGCAGTTAGCTCTAGAGTATGACCGACTTAACATAAAAATATTTAAGTAGGCAAAGCTGGCAAAAATTCATTTCAAGCACATTTGATCAATTCTGACAAAGTTATTTCAGCATTATTCTGAATTTCACAGGGCAAATTTATAGAGCAAGACCCAAACAATATGTTAACTATTATGTTCTGCAGTTAGGTAAAGCAATGAAAAAGAAAACATAGTACTTAAAACATTTGTTTTTAAGTTATATCAAGTTCTATATGTACTGCCTATTTCTGCAAGAGAGTATGCTTCAGAAATAAAAGATATATCAGTGTGTGAAGGCTGAGCTGCTTGTTTTTCTGCTAAAACTAACATCATGATTCATCTAACGAAGTTTGTTTTCCAAGAGGAAAAATACTGAAGCACAGCAAGTTCACTACTCTTACGTTCAATAAATTTTGAACATCTGGAACAGCAACTTTAACCAATTTTTTGATCATCAGTATCTAAAATGGGAATTAAATTCAAAATTTTCTAATTAGGAACCAACTCAGCATGCTATCAAATGTGTTTTAAGAACCATATCAGTAACTAGATCAAAAAACATTACCAAAAAAAGTAACAACCTGTCATCATCAGAAATACATTTTTTGAAGAGTTTTAAAGAAATGCTGTTGGCATTGGCAGACAGAATAATCCAACTAAGTATCAAACATCTTCATAGCAAAAATCTGGACCACAAACACAACTGATAAAACACCAGAGAGATTACTTTCATGTAGTTTGTTTAAATGAACTTCAAAGTATGAAACTAAGAGGAAGATAGAAGATCTTCTCTCTGCAGCCCCTTTAGGCAAAGGGCCATTGACCACTAGGGGTATATCATTAGTTTTGATGAACAAAAAGAACACACCTTCATAAGTCAAGTCAGATAAGAAAGAATCTTTGCCAACTGTTAAGCTTTTCTGAAAGCTCATTTTCACTAAGTTGCTCTCCTTAGAAGGGAGAAATGTTTTACTAATACTTAGCATTTTAGAAAAGTTATTAACTTTCAAATCTTAATATCTTTGATTTTGATTTTACACCTTGTTGTTTGTAGTTTTATTTCTCTGTGCATCCTGAAATGTATCAGAAAGAGGAACTGCGGTGTAAAGTGTGCTTTGAACACCTCTTAAAGTAACTTAATTTATTGATGGTGCTCTGCAGGCTACTGAAGTCTACTGCAGGCTTTAGGACAAAATAAGGCCTGATTTTGTGCTCTATACTGAAATTTGCTTCAGTCCTCTCCTCTGGAAAGAAGTGGCTTGCTGCTGATAAAAGGTATGAGGACAGTAAAGTGTGAGCTTTATTTGTTCAGCCTTCTTAGAAGAATGAAAAAATATGACTGTTTTCCATGCTTGTATTGGATGAGCAACTACGACAATGCCACCCTGACGCCCAATCCCATCTGATCTCAGAAGCTAAACAGGCTCAGCCCCAGTTAGTAATTGGATGGAAGACCTCCTGGGAATACTGGGGGCTGGAGGTTCTAGTCCTGAGAACTTCACTGTCACCATCCAAGCTCACTCAGCCATAGCAGACGAAGTTCAGGACTTAAAGGGTGGGGCCAGTTTTGCACACGCTAAGCGTCACTTAAAAATTTCACTGTGCAGGCTCGAAGAACACACCCATGTAGGTAGAGCCCTTCCCAAAATCTTTGTTCATGAAGCCTAGCCATGATGATGATTAAATGAGTAAATGCTATAAAGAGAAATAAAGCATAAAGAGAAAACAGTGTTACTAAAAAGAAATTTAATAATGTCTAGATTGTAATATCTATTTTAAAAGCTATAAAATGATTATTAACCATCTGGTAACTGAGGTTCTGGAAGTTACACCCAGTAGAAGTTGTAAAGACAAGACGGAAAACTTCAGTTTTGTTCCACAGCTGGGCTTTAAGAGTTGGTTTGCAATAATATAGAATGTGTTTGTGAAGAATAATAGAATATTGAACTCAAGAACCATACTTACGTGCTTAAAAGCAGGTTCAAGAAAAAACATGAGGGAACTATGATCTATCTTTACTGTATTGGTAGATGTCAAATTAATAGAAACGCTTGTACCATGTCCTAGTAAAGAAATAAATAGATATGACAAGTAACACAGCTATATGGCTAAATCCCATTCTGCTTTAAGTACTGCATCCCCAAAGTTCAGCTGACCAACATTTAGGAAGAGTTAATCTCAGAAAGTGTTACATTTTAAGAAAGAGAAAGCCCATAGCAACAAAATCAAGTTAATGCACTGAGAATGAACTATAAAGCTGCAATAAATTAGGGGCAGTTCTGTCAGAGGGCATATCCTGAGGATGGTATCATGTCACATATCACAGGCTTCCCCCAAAACCAGCAGGTAATTAGGGTAAGCAAAGGATAGAAACAATCCTAAACCTAAGAAATATCTTCTTACCACAATATAAACTTTCTAACTAATTGAAAATTAAAACCACAAGCGCAATCTGTTCAGAGAGGAAAAGAAAAACCTCATAGCAATAAACTGACAGTCTTTGCACTAGACTCAACATTCTCCTCAACAGTAAGGTGTCTTGCTTTATGTTGCATATCTTACTCTTAGAAAGAAAACCAGAAAGGTTTTCTGGGAAATCAATGAAAATCCAAGTTGTTTCCTTCACACATGAGCCTGTCCTTGACACTCCACTGGAAACTGCCATTCTCATCTCTTCTGTAGAGCATAGTAGTATGTCCTGTCTCAACGAGACCCCACGGCTCTCCAAATCACATGTTCTTTCCTCTGCCAAAATGCAAAGGAAAGCTGTGGAGGGCAAGGTGCTGATGCTTCCCTATGCACCAATTTAAGATGTCATCAAGCAGAGTGATTTGTTCTGGGTATCTTTCTCTGTTTCCCAAGTAGGTGGTAAAGAACATCCAACAATCATTTGTAGTAAGCTACCAAAATATGATACCTAGTTCCTTTGACCATTTCTTCCCCTCCAATACTTGTGGCTTCACCGTTCTCCCTTCCACTTTGTATCAGTTCAAGAGTATTATGCCTTCCAGTGTTTTGCTTCTCTCCCACTGACAGGATTGCCTTCTAATGCACAAATTTATCTATTTAAAGGGCAGTTACATCATTACAAAATCTGGTTCTGGATCAGAGAACAGCACAATGGATTTCTGTAATCACGTCTTAAAAAGATAACCTTTATAAAGAGAATATAATTTTGGCTCTCATTGAAGACAAGACGTGAAAAGAAAGCAGAAAAGCTAGAAGTGAAATAATATCTTCCAGCTGTAAATCTGTGGAGCACAATACTCACTGGTAAACAATAACCATAAGGGGATTGGCAATCCTGTACAAAACATTTTATCATAAAAGGAATCAAATGAAAAATGTGCAGTCATCCTGCTGATCAAAAAGACTTCTGGGTGACACTCTCCAAATTCCTAAAGGTTTGGGAGCAATTTGGACAAGTAGATAGTTTGGAATCTGCAGCAAATGTAAAACACTGGCTTTCAGTCAACTGTGACCGGTATCACTTGGGCAAGGCCTGCAGACCACATGGTGTATGTTCTTGCTCATCTATCTTCTTTTTATTTCTTGGCAAGGCTGTGAAATGGTTCTCCAGACATCAAGACTGCACTGTAATTTTTACTTCATAAGAAATTTACAGTTTCATATCTTTCCTAATGGGATTACCTTAATCATTTACATTTCAGGAAATAACTTGAGTATCAATCACTCTGACTCACAAGAAAGAGCACACAGAAAGGATCAAGATGAATTTAAAAGTTGTTTTATTATTAGGAGCTCATTTTTAAAAATCTTGACATATATTGACATGAAATCAGAGACAGTACAAGAGACTGGTTTGCTGTGCAAAGTTTCATTTTTATTACATGAGACATAGAAATAATTCTTCTGTTAGAATCATGTTCTCTTAGAATCATTTTTTTTTATCACCAGCTAACCTGAATAGTCTTGCATAAAAGTGTGTGCACAGATTGTGCACATTGTGCTCATTGTGTCTGATTTTAATTGTACAGAGATTTCAAGTGACTTTTTTATTGTAGATAAACGCTGACACTCTGTTATCACCATGGGAAAAATCCTTTTATCTGCACCCCCCTTGCAGGTAACAGTGTTGCGGTTACAACTTGTCTGTCTCATGAAGGGAGTAGCCAGCTTTTATGAGCAATTCAGTTCTTGTTTCTCACATCAGGCTGTAAAGATTTTGCTATTATTATTATTATTATTATTATTATTATTATTATTATTATTATTATTATTATTATTATTATCGTTAAAATATTAATGATCCTCTGATCAGAAGCGAGGCTTGCAAGAATGCCAAGATTCATGGACAGTCACAGTGTGCCATTTGCAAACCCTTTTAAAGTAACATGGAGTTAGTGGTTATATCAAACCTGGGTTGGGAAGAAAACTGAGCCAGATCTACCCATATCTGAACATTTGGATAATCATCAAACCCCCAAAATTTTCCCACTTCCATTTTTTCAAAGATCATAAGTCTAGTTGGATCTGTGTCCCATGTCTATAAGGGATCAAGAATATTCTGGTTACGTGAAATGTTTATCAAAAATAGTAATTAACAGAGACTATTTTCAGATTACCCTAATGGTAGTAAAGTTCTGAAGTATATGTGTTGGCAAGAGTTGCTACCATTACCAAACCCCAAAAGTTACAGTTGTTTTCGACTCACAATGGAAGAATTTCACCAGTCTTCAGAATGCTACTGTAGGGCAAGACCATGCAATCACATCCTGTACATTTATTTGAAGTTCAAATATATCATTTGACTAAATGTGTCTAGATAAATGGATTATGACGGCACTTTCAACCCAGATTCTGTAAGTAATTGAAGAGGAGAAAGATAAATTAGGGAGATATGAGCATATACCCATATAGGCAGAATTTTTCAGCAGTTATTTTCAAAGGGGATAAATATGATAGCAACTTAGAACAGAAAAGGAAACAGTTCTCTCTATGCACCATGTTTGAAGTTGGGTGGGAGGATTTATGCCATTTAGACTTATTTCTTTTTTTCTGTTATCAGTCAGGACTTCCCTTTTTGGACAAGAAAATGGTATATGCAATGTGGCTAAAAGTTCTAAATCTCTATTACAGCAATATTTTTATCCAGGTTTCCAATATTCTTTATGATTGCCCACAACTATGTATTAGACTGTGCTGGTTTAAAGGTAAACCGGCAGGAGAAATGAACGCAACACAAAAGAGATTATAAGTCAGAGTTACAATTTAATAGCAATATTACAAGAAATATTACAATGGCACAAAGAGAAACTGCTTTTAAAGCACAAACCCCAGAAGTATGACCCAGCACCCTGGGGTAAAAACCCCACGTGGCTCCTCCAAGTCCAAAGTAAAAGGAAGCGAGAAACCTGGTAGTGCAGATGATGGTGCCAGTCTGGTTGAAAGTGATGGTCTCCTGTCAAGGTTCTACTCCTTCTCTGGATCCAACAAGTGGTTCGTCAAGATCTTCAAGCCCCCAGATTATGTACCCTCAAGTCCAGGTGGGAGCACCCAGTCCCTCCACCAGAGCGAGGAGTTACACAATGGGTGATCTGACTCTGTGAGTCATGGGGTATTTTGGAATTATTGATGGCCCATTAGCAGACATGACACCTCAGGCTGGGTGTAGAGGTGCTAACAACTCCCTGGAGGGGAGTTTTCACAGCTCTTATCTCACAGGTTTCTTTCACACCCAGCTCACACCCTGAGGAGTTGGGTGTGTCCTGGACAGCTGTTGCAAATGCTCCATTGTTCTTGGGAGATGAATAGAGGGGGTAGAATACATAGCTTGGTCTCCCCCACACAGTGATAAACTGGTCCTACCTGCTGAACTAGGACACAGACAGAAAAGGAAATATTTTTTCTCTGCACTGCCTTAGTCAGTCTTCATTAACTACAGTAGTTTGTTGTTGTTGTTGTTTTAGTAAACACTAAATAATGAGATGTGGTTAAAAGTAATGGTAACTGTATTTCTGCCAACAGAGTATAAATTGAAGTGCAAAGTAGCATCAAATGAAAAAAATAATTGATTTTGCAAGAAAAAGCATTGCAAATAAAGTGACAAATACTAACAAGAAAAGTAAGCTTTAAATTCCATTTTCTGATGGAATAGTTTTAACAGAAGACTAAAAATACATGTTTTAAACACATAATTTGTCATCTGTCTTTAGAAATTCTTCAAGGGAATTGCTTGAACATATTCTATAGAATCAGTTAGATGTGTATATCTGCACTGCCTTTATCTCTTTCTACAAGACTTTCTAATGATATATAGCCCCCATCTTCCTCCCCATCAATCCCTCAGAGTATTGTCCTACTGAAACTAATATGAAAGGTTTGCCTGAGGATATTTTTGTATTTTTACGTCATGGTAACTTGGACATGAGAGTTTTATCTAAAATAAACAAAAGTCCAGGAAGGACAGGCAGGTGGACAATGTAAAGAAGCAAAAAGAAAGTGGAGAGGAAAAGCAGAACAAAAGAAAAGTGAAGAGAGAAAGTGAGAAAATCAAATGGGAAAACAATGAAATACAGAATGGTGGAAAGAATAATATGTTTCTGATACAATCAATGTAACAATCTAGAACACAGATACAAAGAGAACAATCAAAATTTTGAGTTTTACAAAGCAGAAGAGAGACTCAATACAATTTTCTAGAAAGAAACTCTTTTGTTCCTCCCTCTCATCACCATAAACAGGCTTAATTCAGCATGGCCAGATGTTAATAGTTGGAAAAGCAGTACTATAGTTTGATACTTAAAGACAGAAAGACAGTCTCATTATATGAAAACTGCTCACTAAAGCATCTCATGGAAGATTTATATCAACATTTGACTTTGCAGGGACAGAATTAATGTATTTTCATCCAGTGTAATAGCTGCTTTATAAAAAACTTAACCATATAGTTTCAACTTTAGGGTTGTATTGCATGGAACAACTGAGAATTAGAATTCAGGTATAACAGAATTCAGCTTTGTCAACCATATAGATAAAATTTCCTATGCAGGAAACAGCTTACTGAAGTCTAGCATTCAGTATTATCACAGATCTTCACATTTATTGAAATTTTATTATATGAAAGAACACTTGGGATATTTGCATTTCAAACCTTGGAACCAAGGACTGTGAGAAAAGAAATTAACATCAATCTTTGCTCCCTTTAAGATCAGTTTATAGCATTAATTTTATAGGTGTACTATGTATCATGAGAGGTAGGTGTTCACTGACAATTTTGAGAACCTAACTGAGTAGACATATTAACAATTTTCAGGTGCTTTAGAGTGAATATATAAAAGAGAGAGATTATAATTTACATAACTGTTGGTAACATTTATCATCTCAAATTAATTTATCAGAATTGCTCAGTATGTTTGGTCTCCTCCACTGTTCTCTACTTTCTCTTTATTTAGTATTTTCTTGTAAAGTCTTTATGAGAAAAAAAAAAAAAACAAAAGCAAAAACCCTATCCCTATGAAATCAGTAAATAGCAATTGTTTTGGTCAGTGGTCGACTTTTTCTTCCTTTTTTTTTTCCCCAGAGAGTAACCACCATAGGTTTGTCTGTTCTGATAAATATGCTCTGATAGTTTTGAGTCCTGTTAAGTTTTTTTATTAATATTAAATTTGTCAATTGTCTGCATTTGTATTTCATTCCAATGATGAATGGAGGTATTAGAATTCAGCATTAAAATGCAGTTAGGATTGTAATGAGCATCATTAGGAAGCATAATGAGAATCAGCACTGGATCTCATTTTAGGGATTTTTTTTAAATTTATTTTTTAAACTTTATTTGTTTTATTTATTTACTTTCTTTTCTTGCTAATGAGCAGATAAAAACCCTATGGTGCTTATTTATATGTATTTAAACAGACAGTCATATCTGGAATTCTTTTAAATTTGGTCTTCTTCCTTTTTTTTTTTTTAAGTGAGAGGTAGAAAGTCCTTGCAAAAGCACCACCACAGCCCATTCAAAAGACACATACTTACATACTTTGATTCTAAATTCTACTGGTACCTCAGCTGTATGTTTTCACTGGACATAAATTTTTAAATGAATAAGAGCCATCCTTGTCCATAAATCTGAATAGATACAATTACATTTTATAGAAATGAATAGCCGAAGACTCTGAGATGGCTCTATAGCAAAGAATTGCAAAAATGAAAGATAATCCATATTCCAGCTGAGTGAATGTCTCATCTTTTTATTTTCAGAAGTTCAAATATATTTGCTATACTCCTGCTCAGATTATTGTTTAATGCAATACCAGCATTAACCAAATGACTCCTCGGGGAATCCCTCTAATTTGTAAATGTGAGATTTGATTCTTTACAGATTAAATAGTGATTAAACCCTGTGGTCTGCAGCCCTGCAGATTTGAAATTGTATCAATTTCTTGCTCAAGCATTTTAATTTCTACTAAGATGTACTTTTAGAAATAAAATTGTTTTCTGCATTAAAAGTACACTTATACAGTGCTTACTTTTTCAATTTTTTTGAGTAGATGGTAGACTATATCAGTTAAACACATCCATGTATACTTTGTCATTGAAAAGAAAGGAAACACTGAGGACAAGAAAAGCAAATCAGATCATTACTAATCAGTAATCAAAGTGCTTTGCAGTTTCTAACAGTGTAAATGGGGTGTGGCACACAGTTGAAGACCACTATTTATGCAATACCAACTGTGAAGTAAACAGAAACTTTAAAAAAGTAAGGTTAGAATTCAACAAATTGTTGTAGGGTATTCAGACTGATTCTAGAAAATCCTTCTAACAGTTTTTCTGTACTTGGGATATAAACTGGAAATAAAAAAAAATCAGAATCTGCCTAAGAGATGAATAAAAGATACAATTTTCTGAAAATATATTGCTGTGGGTGACAAGATCACTCTACATATACTTGGTCTGCCCAGAAGTCTCTCCATGAAGGTTTTTAGCCTGATGTTAGAAACATGAAACTTGACAAAATACCAAGAATGAAATTTGCAGTTATACCACCAGGCTTCATGAAGGCATTTCTGAAATTGAGTCCCAAAAAACAGTCAAAATCAAGTTTGTTCCCAGAAACCCTTTTTTTTCCCATCCCATCATTACTTCTCTGTCAACTAGTATATTTCCTTCTGTAAGTGATATCTAATTTTCTCTGCTTGGAACTATTTTGCATTCCTAAGGCTTCTTCCCATGCTAGCAACATGTTCTTACAAATATAGACAAAATTTTATCTGCAAAAAAAAAAATCGAATTGTTTGATGAACAGATTAAATTAACCTGATGATTTATTAAGGAGAAGCACATTCACTCCTGGTCAGCTCGTTCTGACCCATCAAGATCATCTATTCTTTGACTGGCCCTGTGACTCCCGAGTTCCACTAAAACACCTCTCATAACCCTTCTCCATTTCAGAATTACACCTTTCTGGCTTAAATCATAATAGTGAAACAGGAAGGGTTTGTTCCTTTGGAGATCCAGGCTAATTCCTCATTTTCAGGCTTGCTGATTTTTCACATATATAAACTGCAGTGAAATGAAATAGAGCAAAGGAGTATTCACTTTCACGTTTGCCATAGACAAAATAACTACAGTTAGTCCACAACATGAAAAATCAAGCATGCTGAGAATTTTGTTCGCTTCTGTACATTAAAGAGTTGGTGAAAACATACATAGTCATCAACTGCAAAATCTAAATCATCATGAGATGTGTGATATTTGTGTGAATAACCTAAACAGCAATTGTGAAATGTTTCTAAAATTGGCAAATGTTTCCAAAATTGGTAATCTGAGGGTAAGAGAGTGATGAATTTGTCTTCTTTGGTAAGCAATCCGTCATGGTGTCCTGGTTCTGGCTAGGACAGGATTAATTTTTTTGCAGTAGCCAAGAGGGCCCATGGCTGGGACACAGAGGTTATTCTATAGCACCTGACATCATTGGCAGGCATGGGGGAAAGGAACTCTATTCCAGAGGGAAGGGGATCCTTCTGTTGGAGAAAATGAGACAGATGGAGCATCTGGTATCATCCACTGGGTTTTGTTTGGTTTTATCCTTCCATGTGAATCCTTTCTTTTTTTGCACCCTCTATCATTAGTATTTTGCTGTTACTGTTTGTTTTCTTAGCTTGTTGCTGTTTCCAGTAAATTGTTCATATATCAACTCATGATCTTTGTCTTTTGTGCCTCCAGTTCTCCTCTCCATCCTGCTTGCAGCACGGAAGGGGACAGAAAAGCAGGGGAACAAGAGAGAGCAGCATGTGGTTTGGAGAGTCTTGGTGGGGGCACTGAACTGGGGAGTGCCATTCCTAAACCACGACACATGGTAATACTGTTGAAGCAACTTTCCTGAGTTTTCTGAATTATACTCAATTTATTTCCATTTGTGGTTCCATAACAAAGACAGGTTACTAGAAATCTTGGACTTTCCTCCATATGCATATCTTAAATTTTGCCTTTTAATGCACATTAAATGCCCCATTGGGAGTCTGGGAAAGGAATGGATAAGAAAAAAGAAATTATAATTAAGTCTTCTGTGTGACATGAGGTCATGGCCTTGATCTTCTCCATACCGTCTGTCAGGTTCCACCTAATTCTGCAGGGAAACTCAAAAAGAGTGAGTCAGCTAGAGAGGGAGTTCATCTCTCTTGCATACTGTTTTACATCTATATGGTGCCAAGTGCTTTATAAAGGAGACCTGTAGCATTTTCCCTTTAAAGTTTCCTGGTGTGGCTGCTATCCATGACATTTTGCAAGGTATAATGGCTTCTCATTTTATAATCTATGTCTATGTCACATTTCACAAAAGAAGAATCTTGTTTATGTTCCAGTTTATCTAAATTAAAACAGTAAATCAGTTTTGCTTAAAGGCTAAGCAATTAATTCTCAGGGTTAAATTAAAGAAGCAGACCTATGTTCTGCACAGACACAGTACATTTTAATGCAGAAATTTTTTAATTTTTTTTAATTTTAGCTCAGAAATATTATAAATGAAAAATGGTTCAAACTTGAACGGTTTTAGGTGTCTTAACGCCACCATCTCTGCACGATCCATTTTCACTTTCAAGTATGTTCTTGTCCCAAAAAATGTAGGAGAGGGGAAACAAGGGAAAGAAAGGACCACTTTATTTCTACATATTTTATCTGTCCTTAATGCTCACTCTTCTGTTTGGCTGTCCTGGGAACCCACTTTTAATATAAGAATGCAAAGCATGCTTCAAATTAATAATTATTTGAAAAATTAGATTTCAGACTAAATGTATTTTTAGACTAGCTTTAGGTGTTACAGTTACAATGATTTTGCATTGAATGGAAGTCCAACTAGAAGAATTAGATGTTCCCCCTCCTTAAAAAATATGCATACACTGCTAAAGTAGCATAGTTAGAATAAGCAGTAGAAGAACTTTCAACATTATGAGTTTAAATTTCAGCCTGCTAATCTTTAGACAACAATTGGTTTTTGTCTGTCCCTGACTGACTTTGCTCTTAATTTCATCGGAGTTTACCAGTTATGCATAATTCTATTTTCCAGAAGAGTGACCAACATTAGTCCATTGCACCCATTGCCACAGTGTCTTTCGTTTCTTAGCAGAACAGTAGGCAACAGTTTTCTTTATAGTGATTTCATTTCCTGCCTCTCTTCCTGGTGGTGGTTTGGATTTCTCCAGCCATGCCCTTTGTCATCACAACCTTTAGATGTACCACCCAGAAAGGGAAAACATTTCGCAGCTGCTATATTTTATGTGCATACACCTAGAACTTTCATGATATGTTGACAAATATTGTATGCTGAATTTTTAGGATGTGATCAGATGAGAGTACTGTATTTGTACATGAAATAATCCTGATAGAAATGCTTTAAGAAAGAATTTTCCTGCTAAATTAATTTTTTGAGAAAAACAGTATTTCCAGAGGGGAAAACCCACAAAGTTGCTCACACTGTGATACTTACCCTTTAGTTCTTAATATGACAGAAATCCCTACTGAGCAGCCCCACTGACTTAAGGAGAAATTCTACAGGATTTTCAGTTGTTCGATCAAACTACCACATACATTGCTTTTGCAGTAGTTTTTTTTCTCCATAAGAAGGTTTTATTTTTCTCTTCTTTTCCCTTTAGAGCAGCTTAACCCCACAGTGAAGTCAAAATCATTTTACTTATGTGATGCCACAGCAAAAATCTGTGCTGCTATGGAAATGAATTTGATACCACAAACTCAGCAGTGCAACTTCACTGTGGCGATCAAGTATGAAAGGGAGATTGGCTGAGAATAAGCAAGCTTTAATCTCTCCCATAATTATCAAGTGTGGCAAGACAAATTATGAAGAACAAATGAAGGGTGAATATTTTAATTTTCAGTCTGCCATGTTTCAGTTTCTCCTTAAACCCACCATTACTGTTCTGTTTAGCTAGGAAACAAATACAAACACAAGTCTTCAGCATTCTTACCGGTGACAATTATGAACTACAAAGGTCAAAAGAGAACTCCATGTCCACTTCTCTCTATCTTCCTAGTTTCACCATTCTAAGGAATTGGTGAAACTGGTAGAATCCTTCCCCCCCAAAAAAGTAAGTATTTGAGAGACACACATTTATCACAAGAAAAGATTATCTTTTAACTGCAAAGCAAAATTGTTAGTCACTACTACTTACACTATATATAAAGTTCAATTTATTTCCACCTAAAAAAGAAATCAAAAAATATCTCAAGGACATGGAGTAACATTTTTACTCTAGACAGTAATGTTCACAGTAAAATTAGCCATTCAGTAAAATAAAAAGCAAAATGATTTTCTTTCTCACCTGTAAGAAATCTCTACTCTCTGAGAGAGAATACCTCACAAATAGAAATAAAATTACACTAAACAATTTTCAATAGAGGCATAGGGAAAAGGACAGCATATACAAGTAAAAAGCCCAGACAATGGCAAGTACATAATACCATATTATGCTGAATGTATTATTAACAAAATCAGCAGTGTAATAGACAGCATGGACTAATTAGTAGTGGTTTGTCTGTGATTAAGGACAGTTGCTAAATGGTTGGTCTGGGGAAGAGTCAGTTGATTTTTCTGGGCATGATGAAGTGGGTAACTGTGCCACACATCATACTGTTCACTTAAAGCAGTTCAGTCAAAGCAATAGAGTGCTGTACAGTGCATTTGTCCTTCAAGGAAACAAGATGTCTTCTCTTTGGTTTCCTTCCTTATTTCTTCCCTGTCTCATTTTAGACCTTAAGTTCTTTGTAGCCCAGATAGCCTCTTCTATCCTAGCAGATATTAATTCTGATTACATCTTTTAGCTGTATCCATCAAACAATAACTCGATTACGCACAGTAATTAAAAAATAAGAAACAAAAAAGAACAAAAAAACCTTCTTGATGCCACTATAAGGATAATTCCCTTTCTTTGGCTTGCAAGTAAAAGATATATTCTGTTCTAGTGACAAAAGTGACCCATATGGCTGAAGTCACCTTAAAGAACAAAAGACACAGGAACTGATGGGCAACAAACTCTTTTCAGTAAAGTGGATGCTGCTTCCCCAGTCAAACTTTCATCAGTTATATCAGAGACATTTCATATTTTCTGTTGCTTGACCCACTTCAAGACTCAGAAACCATCTTGAGATGACAAAACAGGCAATTTTGTTCTACATTATAGACTGATATTTATTAACCATACAAAGATACAGAACACCAACTCTAGGACCAAACTAAGTGCACAAGATGACTTTCATTGATCCTTAGATTTTTTTTCAATATATGTTTTGAGCACTCAATGGAAGTTACAGGCATAGGATCTGATTTTTTGAAGCATCCCATCATTAGATTCTTCACCCACTGGAGGAGCTCATCCTGCAGAGGGAAGGGCATATTTTCATACCCTGTGGCTGTGAAAGGAATTATCACATAAGGTTCTATTTTAAGGTCTACTCTGGATTTATCTTCATTTCTTTTGTTATTCTTTTGTTATTGCTTCCTTTTTTAACCATCCTCACTTCTAAGAAACTAATGGTTATATTATTCAACACAAATGCATCAGCAATGTGTAATGGAAATAAGAGAACTAATTTTGAGCCAAAATCTGCAATAACTGTCTTAAGTTCAAACTACAAGAGGGTTGCATAATGCAAGCCAAACACTGCCTTATCCCCAAACTGAAAAGTGAAAAAATTCAGTCATTCACACTAGAGATTAACTGAAATATATCAGAGATGCAAAACAACAAATTACAAAATAGAATAGCCACATGCATACAAACACAAGACCTGCTTAGAGGGGAAAGAGTCAGAAAGAAATCTGTTTTATGCTGTTTGGAGGAAAAAGGAGGGCTGGAATTTCCCAGTTAATTATACAATGTTCACTACCTGCTCTGCAGGAGCACAGTAAACACAATTAGTTGTGAGCATGATATGTGAGATAAAAAAGCAGAACTGACAATAGCATAAAACAGAGCCTTTGCTTGCCTTCCTTCAGTGACAGCACCAAGCACCCTGATGTCAGCTCTACACAGAGAAATCGTGTCAACTGCACTCTCTGATGACCACTATCTCCCCATCCAAGAGACATTCCAATTTCTGCCTGTACTAAACTTTAGCTTCCCAAAGCTACAGCTGCCAAATTACAGGCTCCCTTCCACATTATGAATCTGTTCCCTTAGGAAAGATGGTATTTTCTTATTTCACTTTTGACCTTTTCCTGTTACTGGTAAGAGAGGATGATAATTGATCCTATTGTAGAAGAGGAGGAGAGGCTGTTAGGAAATGGAAGTGTTATGGAATACATGAAAATTACTTCTCTATAGTCCCCATGCCTAATTTTTTTTTTTTTTAGGAAAAAAAAGAAACTCTTTTTATGCAATCCAACTAAAAAGAAAGCAAATAAAAGAGGGGTTTGGGTTTTTTTTCTTTTAACTAAAACCTATAGATTTTCTTTACTCTGCAGCTCTATACTATGAATTGCAATGCAGTTATAAAATTTAGCATGCCTATAAATTATCTTCTCTTTTGAAATATTTTTCTTCTCTACATCTGAATCAGAGCTCAATATTCTTGTTTGGTTTGGTTAGGGGGGTTTTGGGGCTGTTTTTGTTTGTTTGGGTTTTTTTTTGGCTAAGGTTTTTTGTTTGATGGTTGTTGTTTTTCTGTCAGGATGTGCTTGCTAATACTGAGTTTATTTGCACGGACAGTCAGATGTCAGTTATCCTATGATTAAAATGAAAAGTTCTTGAATGTTTGTCTTTCATGGATTCACTACTGGAACCTATGACTCCACCTGATGTCCCACCAAATATGAAAAAGGTAAAACAAGGAAAACATTGAAGCATTTCTGGCCTAGAGTTCATTGCATAACTTATTTTAAGTTTCTCATTTAAAACCCAAAGTTGTCTTATTCGTTTTTCTTTCCCCAACTTTGCGGTAGGTGCTATTCTGAAGCACCTTAACAGTTCTTCCACAACACTAATTTTGGTATTCCTGTCAATCAAATTCACCTTGTGTAAGTCCTGGTCAATGGTAATTGATGTGAATGGAGCCATTCCTTACTCCTCTCGATGAAAGTAAACAAACGTGAAAATGCTCTTCGTAGTGTGCATTTCTCACACATTACAGCTCACTGCGCAGTGGAAAATGAATGTTTCTTGACTGTTAACTATAATTTAGGTCTGGAAATTGTGACTTTTCAATTCATATGTGTGAAAAAGCTTTCACTTTAAGGGTACTCATGCATAAGCTTTGGCATAAAATATTTTGTTTTGTAAACAGTAGTTAAAATTACCCCAGTTTGAAGCAAAAGCCATTATAGATTGAATTAATGTTTAATTCCATATTTGACTGAAGTAGCTGGCTTAAAAAAGTACGAGTAGGAGCAGACCACATATTTCAGTATACCAAAGGTGTTGCTGTGTTTTTTAGATTGATCTGAAAGAGCAGATTGGAACAAGATGTTCAGCTTCCCACTGAATTTCTATCCAGCAGACAGGCTGGGAGCTGCCTCTCAGCTGTTGACGACTAGCTAGGGTGGTAATACATGCCAGCACCCTAATCCATCAGGTTCAGTGGGTCACATGTGATGGAGACAAACACTGCCCTGGGCCTCACCAGGCATGGAGACTTGTGGTGAGGCCCAGGGTAGTTACAGGGAGTCAACAGAAATGTTAACTTAGCCAAAATTAGGCCTGCCACACTGATTCAACTGATTTTACGCTATGCTGAAGGCAAGAAACTTGGACTTTCACATACAACAGCACGCTTGGAAATGTGCCAAGACATGCCATGAAAGTGTTTGTGTACTTAAAAAATCCTATATTGGAGGAGTCTGGCTTGATCAATCCAAAACAGCAAAATTCTCGTTAAAATTATGATTGCTATTTGTTTCCTACTCACACAAATAGTGCACATGAAGAATAAAGCTCTTCAAAGGTGTTATTTTATTAATGGAATAGCCAAACAGCTAAATAAGAAGCCTCAAACTTTTATACTCTTTCGGTTTTGTTTTCTCTTCTTTCAGCAGGGAGACAACAGAAATCTAGCCCCACCAAAAAACCCCCAAAAAACTACCCCTGATCTCTTTCTTAATTATTAACAAGGAAAATCAAATGTTAGTTTATTGCCCTTAACCTAATCTAAACCTAAAATGTGGGTTCTGAATAGAAAAGGCTGCTGAATCAGAATGTAAATCTAAAGAAAAAAAATTACCCAACTTCATAATGTCTATTTTGGAAATAGGAAGGGCTGTTAAATTGGCTTTCTTTTTACCTCTCTTCCTAGCTTAAAATATTATAACTATATATTAAAAGGTGATATTTTCTTTGTTCCAGAGAGGCTATAAAGCAGCATTAAACAGTGGCAATCAATCTGAACTTTAGCAAGGTAATTCTGCTGTTTCAGCTCTTTTCTGGCCATGGCATTAGCAGAAAATAACTCCCCGAGGCTTACTTAAAATAAATAAATAAATCTTTTAAGTGTAAGTGCTTAAAACAAATCTTTACAAAGGTAATCAAACTTGAATTCCTTTTGCTCACACTTATTAATCTATAAATATTGCTCCTGGAGTGTTCAGTGACAGAAGTGTTTTACACCATCCCTCCCTGGGATAGAGTCATATCATGCTGATTTGCATTTTTCAGTGGAATTTTTTTTTTCACCTCAGCTACATACATGAGGGTAATCCATGAGCTAAAATTCACCCTGTTCATGGAAACAGGCATGTCTGATTTATGTATCAACCTGCATCCACCCTGGTAAGTTAGAGATCTTAAACGCATTATGGTACTCCGTTTAGGAAAGCATTGAGATAATCACCATACCATCATAAGGGTACCCAGATAATCTCATTTCATCTCACATATAACCATATGATAACAGAAGAAGCCGTGAAATTAGATGCATGCTTTAGAAGTCCTTAGATGTAACACTGAAGTTTAGGATACAATCACATAGAACTCTGAGCGAAAAGCACGTTTATTCTGATAACACAGTATAGTATTGAGACTACACTAGAAAACACCTAAGAGAGGCAGAATATTAGTCCAAGGTCTACTAAGAGATCAGGCAACATCTGACCTATGTCTGACCCACTCAGCTTAGACAGGGCTGCAAAACACTGTAAGGACAGTTTCTGCACTCCAGAATTTGCTGGAGCAGTATGTAGAACAGCAGATAAAACGTGCAGTCTTCGTGCAAAGATTAAAAAAGAGATTATTTCAATTGTTACTTTCTCAACCTAAGTGTAAAGTTCTACTCTGGACTGGTTTTACATTTATCAGAAAAAGAAGGGAGGCTACTTCATTTTTAAATTTATTAGGTCTTTCTTTCTTTCTTTGCATTAGTGCAAGGCACCTTAAAATGGTTAATTTGCTGTAGATTTAGATGCCAGTTTATCTTCTGGAAACATATGGTCAAATTCAAAGATCAGCATTTTTCATTGAGGTCAATGGACCAAATTATGTCCATAGCAAAGGAAACTAATTGACTTTTTCCCCTACTTCTGGATGGATAATGGTCTGTGATTATTAATAAAATATTTGTTCTCACTCAAGAAGTTTCCTTTTCCTTCTTTTAGTTTGAGACATAAGCACATAGAGGTTGTATAGACATGGTTTGCTTACTTAGAAGGAGAAATGTTTTTTTCCCTATTGCCTATAAGCAACAATTGTAATTTATCTTTTGTTGAATATGTTTGCACATAAATTGAAGAGGATGGAAGATACTTTGAAACAGTGGAACTTCTTGCTGTGTGCCCACATACAGAATGAAACCAAGGTATTTCAAAGCCCAGAGGTGGGAAAAAATATTAATTACAAGAAAATATAGGAAGGAAAGCAGAAAACATGCCAAATTCCTTCCATGGAGAGGATCAACACTACATATCAGAAGTTCTCCTTTAATTATTTTCATTCATCTTAATATATCTTTTAAGAAGTTTCATCTCATTAACCAAAGATAAAAAACTAAAAAAAGACCTTCTGACACTTATCCTTTCATATGAAGGAAGGAATTAAATAATTTTCCTATTATTTCATTACCATTTCTCCCAGACATATATGAGTAGGAGGAGACATTAAGTTAAAGACTGTGAGAAGATAGACACATTCAGTTCACCTGCATGAAGGCTGAGACCTGATGGGTCAACAAAGCCCATCACATCTCCTCTTAACGTACCAAGTAACTGCACTGCAGTCAGGAAAAAACTTCATGTACTTCAAAAATGTTCTGCAACAGCCCTTCCTATCTCCCTGACTGAGTTTGTCTTAATGAATGCAGTATATACATGCACAGCCAGCCACTGTTTGCTCTCTCATGTTCCCTATTTTCTTTATACTTTGGCACATGTCACCACATCAGCTCTGGTCCCTTCACTCTTTATGCCTCCATATCTGCTGATCTCTAATATTAAAAACCACAACTACAAAATCAAAGAGGAAAATAATTCATCCCTTAGAAATGACTGTTGGAGCCCTGCAGTTGCAAGAAACTCTCCACTGTGCTGAGGAAGACCAAGTGCATTCCACTTAAAACTTCGAAGTCACATCAGAATTTCCACCCATTTTACCACATCAAATCAGAACTAGTTTCTGTCAAGCTATGGCAAAAGTGTAATCAGGCCAGTATGTGTCAAGTTATGTAAAGAAAAAAAGAGTACTAAATCAGATACAATAGGATGCTGGCCTTCAAGGTTTTCTTTTTATTGGAAGCATGCCTCTTTGGAGTTGTCTTCAGAGGTGAACTCTTTATGAATAAATTTGAAGTTATTTCAACTGACATTTCTAATGACTGGTGATCTAGCCACTAAACATCTACATTTCTTACTATCTATCTAGGGCTTCATTTTTAAACACAGATACGACTCCTGTACTTACATTTTGTATGGAAATTTTGGCCCTAATCCAAAGCCTGACATCAGCATAAATTTAACAGAACAATGTCACTTGCTTTCCCAATAAATTTGAGCAGATTGTGACTGCTTTTATATATTTGCAAGTAGGCACTACCAGCCATCCAAGATAATTATCTGCACCTCCACACCTTTTGTGGGCTCATACAAATGGTGATCAATTGCAACAAGCATCAATCCAAATTGAAATTAGGATGTGGACCTCGAATTTAAAACAAACTGGCAGGAACTAATGGAATTTAAAATAAAGTAATTTAACCAGAATTTTTGAAGATATTACTATATTTCCCTTTGCAAGTGCAATCACAATAGCAAGGCCTACACTGTTTATTCTTATTATTATGTAAGGGAATGGATGCATCAATGACCTCTTATATCAGTGACATAAGGACCTGTCAGTGATATAAGAGGTTGAGGAATTCAAGCCATTTAGATAACTCTGACACTTCCACTGAAAGCATGGGTCATGATTTCAGGCTTTGATAGAGATCATCAATACAGATGTGATAGAATAGTTCAGTTTAAAAAGAGGAAGAAATCTAGTCTGAAGCTGGACTTGACTTAAAAAATGACCTTATTCCTTTTCCATTGCTCATTTGGTTAGAGTGGTCTAAAGCGTCCTTCAGAGGAAACAAGACAGAGGGATGAAAAACAGCAGGTAAAACAGCAAAGTTGGGCTTTATTCCCCACCCAGTACTGATTACGAACAACCTGACTACTGGAAAATGATGGTAAAGTGGCCAAGGTACTGCAGTGTTTTCTTTATGGTGTGTATTGCATTATTCATTATTGTCACCAGTGTTTAAACTTGTTTTTTACAGGTAGTTAAGGTAAGGAAAAAGACAAAGGAGACACAGTTCCAAATGAACTGAATGCCACATGAAGCCAGGGAATTAGCTGAAGATGTCTGAAGTAGAGCGTATTAGTATATCTGGATTTTTCAAATTCCCAAGAAAAAAATGACAAGACACAGTTGGGAGCTAACAGTGATAATCTATTCGAGTGAGAAGTTCCCTGAAAGATGTGAAAGAAAAGCACCAAATGCTAAAAAATTCAGCAGAGATTGACTCTCAGATTTCCAGTGGTTTTACTCATTTCTGTTGTCAAATTTCAGCCATTACTTTAATGCTTACAGGATCTAGCCCTTTATCATGTCTCCATAAGGGAGAAGGATTGCCTTGTAGGATCAAGTTTTCAAATAGAAGAACCACAGAACTACCAATTTGAAATGGGCAGCTGTGAAGTATTTTCCTTCATTTCAAGATTTCAGAATTAGAATTTTATATCTCAGAATACACAGTGGTTTTTATTTCATTTTAGCATTTCTTTTAAGAGGAAGCAGTTCTTCTGAAGCAAAGCTTACTGGAACCTGAAGCTCATTCTACAAGGATCATTTCAAAATTATGGGGATGCTTTAAATAGTCAATATTCTTTCACTCTTTATACTGTTGGAAATTAAGAAAAATATAAAATAATAAGCATCTTGATCTGAATTCTCATTTTAGCAGTATTAATCCAAAAGATTGGGGGTTTTTTTTCTGTAGAACAATATGCAATATTTAAGGGTTAGTATGAAGGCTGATATTTAGTAGTTTCACTCTCAATTACTCTTTTTCAGGTGTTCATTTTCATTGTTCACTGCAGGACTAAGTAGAATCATTAAAGTTGGTCCTGCAGTGGCAGGCCACTTAAACACGGATTTCTCGCTGTTTTCCACAATGACTTTTAAATTTTCTTTTGATTCTATTAAATTAATCAATCATTCATTTCTCTTAGTTTTTTATCAATTACTTCCAACTTGGCAGCACTGTCTGCCAAGTAAATACTGCTGCTTAAATTTACAAATTATTTTAAATCATATGTTTTGTTATTGCACATTGTACAGAAAAAAAAGTCAACTTTTCACTTTTATACATGTGTTCTATAATTAAAACTATTTATATCAGAAATGAGTCACCATAACGTATATTTCTGGTCATTTCCTAGGCCTCTAACAGTCTAAGGTAAAGTAGGCTGCTTTTCAGCAGTACAGGCTCAATACTAAATGCACTCTGTCTTTTTAGAACAGGAGAAATGAAAGCCAGACAGAACTGTTGTGTGTCTTTCTAGACTATCAAGAAAGACTAAAAAAAAAAAAAACAACAAAACAAAACAAATCAAAACTTATATTTAAATTTATTAATGGCTTCATCCTTTCCTTTGCTTAATCATGGGTATGTGACATTGATTTTTGCTTAATTACAGCCGACAGTAATTTCAGTATGATTGAAAAAGTAAAATGGTCAAAAAGCAAAGCTGAACCATGGGCCTGCATTTGGACAGCACCAGAATCCACAACCCCAGCTAGAAGACTCCTGCTGTCTGCTTAACCTGCAGAGAAGAAAGGTAACTCCTGGGAAGAGGAGGGCTGTTTCCCTGAGACGGCTAAGGCTGAGAGCTGTGAAGTGAAAAATAATATGCCTTTTGCAGCACTTCAAAATGACACTGAGATGGTGGATCTCAAAGCAGCAGCACGATCCAGGGAAGATATGCAAACTGAAGATGTCTCATACATCAGAGATAATTTTCCTCAAATACCAGAGTTACTGTTATTCTTCTTTTTCTACAGTCAATGATAACAATTGCAGACATTCAACATCAGGAACTTTTCTAAAGAGTCTTTGAGACAAGACACAAGAGGAACAGAAACTGAGGAAAAAGCAAGCTATTCCAAGCCAAATCTTATTACTAAGCTTTAGATCACATCACACTGAACCTTCACAGAGTTTCTGAGTAGTGGCCATGTCTGCCTCGCTACTCAAGCAGTTCAGAACCTCCACATCCCTAATTAGTTGTGGATAAGACAAACAGCAATTCATGCGTTGATGTACCTTTAAGCACTTAGGGAAGATTTATATGATAAAAACCCCGCTAGATCAGCATCCTAAAAACACACAAACAACAAACATTATAATACTAAAAAAGAGCACAATTATTTCTAATTTCACACTGCAGACCTCTAGTAGAGAACCTGGTGCTGAAATCTAACAGCACCCTTTCCATTCATAGCTTGATTTGATTACAAAATAGAATAAGAGATATCTCCAAATCTTCAAGGATAGTATAATCGTGCCATATAATATTTTTACTGCCTTTTTTTAAATCAGCATTTTTTTTGCCATTTTCCTGCCTTCAATTATCATTTAGGGCTCAGACTGATTCTCCTTACCTTGAGAATCAGTCTAAAAGGCGATGAAGAATATCCAATATAAATTGATAATGCTGCTATTATGCATCTCATTACAGAGTTGCCACTGGTAAATAAGATAATGGTACAATACACAGTTCATTAAAATCAAAACATGAAGAATTAAGAAAAAAATTTAGGCAAGAAGATTAACTTTTTTTTGTTAATATTAAAGTCAAGTGAATATAACATAAATGGAATATACCCTTAACACTTTTCAAACATGCATTTAACATTCTTCAAGTACAAGACATTGCATTAGAGACTTCCTTATTTCACATTTATGCCAGAGGCAAAAAATATACATAAAGAAAGGTAGCACGACAAAAGTATACAAGCATGATATAATTGAATTAAATGTAGCTTTCCAGGATCAAATTCCAGAAATGAAATCTCTTCTACATTTCACATTGTATTTTTCAATCTGTAAAATAACAATTGAAAGTTGTCATGTAAACTGCTGATGTTAAGGCTCCTTTTTTTAATACTTACTACAGTAATCTGAAATGACCAGAAAAGAGCATTAATTGCAGTATAAATCAAAAAACTGAAGGAGCTTTTTGAAGTAAGTAATATGATACAGTTAACTCTGAAATATTGAGATGTACAATCACAAATCAAATAACTGGTTATCATCACCAGTAAACAGAACAAAAACCACAGCAAAATATCTATATATATAGTGTTTAAACAAAACGGGAAGAAAAAGGTGCTTGAGCTCAGTCACAGCTCCAAGCCCGAGTTCAAGAAGCATGTGGACAATGCTCTCAGGGACATGATCTTAGTCTTGTGGATAGCCCTGTGCAAGGACAGGAGTTGGATTCTATCCTGATGAGTCCCTTCACACTCAGCATATTCTATGATTTTATGATAAATGCCATAAAGGTATGGTTCATGTGTGAACTGTTAAGATTAGAATGCTGACATTTATCTGCAGTGCTTTAAGTGGTTTCTTATTGATACAAAACATAATTGCAAATTTGCCATAATCCAAAATTTAAGAAGTTAACGAGCACCTAAATGATAGGAGGAGCTGAAACCACTAATATTCTTCATTCACCTTGGGTGAACCAGGGAACTTACTGGAAAGGTGTGAAATCCAATTTGGTTTAATTAACAAAAAGACAGCTGGGCATTACAGCCTCCGACACTTTTAAAAAAACCCACCATAACTTGTAAACAAATTTTGCATTGCCCACAACCTGAGAGATACATGGGGCATAGCCTAAAACCAAAACTACAAATGAAAAAACAGCTAACCAGTGAGCAGCCTGTTGCCTACATGCATTGAATCATTTGTCACAACTCATTGTCATACTAGGCTTAGGTAGGCAAACACAGGAGCATTTAAAGAGCAACGATGAATAGAATGTCAGGATTCTTTCAGTCAGCCTGTTAAAGTACTTGGCATTTATCAGATTTCAAGCAGGCTTCACAATAACTGCATGTGCAACAATGAAAATTAGAAAATTGATGCAGAGTGGACTGAACAGTACACATCTGGCTGCACATGAATGAGTGGGCTGTTGGAGCACCAAGTTATAAGGCTGGATCTTAATGGTCATGAACTCCCTCTTGAGATGATAAAGAGGAAATGGGGAGTACATACCAACAGTATCAGAGAAGAATGCTAGGAAAGGAGAACTTAGATTATTAACTTAACCAATAAATGTCAAAGGTCAAACTCAGTCATCTAAGCTTGTAAGTCTTAATGCTCAGCAGGGTTCTGGAGCAGCTCAGGAGGAACCATGACAGCAGAGGTCTTTAGCCAACCACTAACAACAGAGATGACTTCTCATTTTGTGTTGAATATTAGAAGATGTGGTACAAAATAACAAAAATGTACCCTTACTCTCAATCTAAATATGACACAAGAAGAGTATTGCTTCTCAAGGAAATGTCTCCTTGTCCAAAGAGAAAAGTCGACCTTCTAGAATTGTCACTTACTACTGGGTACTGCAGCTTGCACAGTCCTTTATCTGAAGATAAAATCTTGCCCTAATTTACAGCAAGTCATCCGAGAATATTTACAGCTTTCAATGCCACCTGACCTATTAACTTACAAAGGAACTGTTATGGGTTTAGCTAGGTAGGCCTTAGATTTCAGACTAGGCCTGAGACTATCAGCTGACTTGAGCTGGACTGGGCTAGCTGAAAGCTGACTATTGGCTAATAGTATTCCATACCATATTCCAACATCATCTTAAAGTGTAGGAGCCGGTGTGGGAGTGGCTTGTTCAATTCTATCACGTCTGCAGTGGAGGCAGAACACGCTGCTGCTGTTCTGCTGTCCTGGGCTTTGCTCCTGCCGCTGCTACATCGTATTTTGTTTGGATTTCAGGGAAGTAGAAACATTTTATCGTTATGCTCTCTCTTTTGCCTTGCTGGGTGTCTTTTAGAGTATTTTATGAATCTGAAGTAATAAAATCTGTTTTCAGTAGGAGGTAGAAAATTATTGTTATATCTAACTTGTGTAAGTGTGTGTTATATTGTAATTTTCTCTTAATTTTCTCTTTTCTATATAAATATATATAATTAGTTTAGATTTAAACCTAGTTTGAGTTTCCAGAGGTTTTTTTTTCCTTTCTCCCTTTTCTCAGCAGGGTAGACGGAGGCTCTAACAGTGTATGTTGGGCAGTTGGCATTTTGCCAGCTCAATCCAAGACAGGAAACCTCTCTGCCATTACCAGCAGTCCTGAAGTGATTGCAGCTGTTGACTTTAAATCTCCCTAGTAAGTTGCGATTTACCCTTACTAACAAATGTCTAATAACAGGCATTTGAAGTTAGGCTGAGTATAATGTTTTCCATATCAATGCATGTTTCTGTACAAAGAAAATAAGTAAATAAAGATGAGTAATAAGAATTTGAAATATATCCCTCTAAGAACAAAGTTAAGCAAGTTAAAATATTGATGCAATATTTCCAATAAAGACTAGCAAAAACTACATCAGTTTGATTTAAATGGAGGCCATCAAAGTAATTTTGTTTCAAAAAATGTTGCAGCAAAATCCCTGTCTCCAAATCCCAAACAAGTAAGTCAGAAGCTCCCAAACTGTATCTGCTCCAAAACTATAAATGCATTTACTTCTCTGTCTGACAGAACTGTTGCAATAGGGGAGGTAAATAGCATGCCCGAATGACTGCAAGTTGCCACTCGCTCACAGGGGCAGGCACAGCAGAAAGGAATTTCTAGAGATAGCTGCCTGCTTGTTAAAAGACTGGATGGAGCTATCACAGCCTGTCAGCATCTCTGCAACTCCCAGATGCACTCAGAAACAAATAAACAAGGACTTATACTCCACTCTAAGTATCCAAACCACCAGGCTTTTTGAAGTGTTCTCCAAGGAAACCCCCCAAATAGGGGTCTTAATAAATTTGGGGGTGAAAAACTTACACACATCCCAGACCTCAAAGGAGTAAAGGATGGTCAGTGTGTCAGCCACGGGTACCCAGACAACATGAAAGCAAAACAGTGAGTTCTAGGTGCTTTCTGACTTTGGCTTGCAATTTTTGCCAATTCCACACAGGACCTGCCTAAGCTTGTTGCAGCTCTTGCACTAGATAGTTAAACCTATTTTATAGTAATTTAAAATTTTCCTTTTGAAAACCTTAAAAAATTAATAACTTCTGTTTTTACACTATGAATTTCTGCTTGTTAAAACCCTCCATTACTTAAAGATGCAGCATCTCTCACAACTGTGAAATCATGAGGGCTGCTTAATTAAATAGTGCCTCTAGCATGCAAGTCATTATCACTCACAGCTCTTGAGTGACTTAGATCCAAACTCCCTGTGGTCTCTGCCTATTCCCAAGCGGGCAGGTGCCCACATTACAAAAACTACCCTCACAGCAGGACCCTGTCAGTGCCATCTCAGAAACAACAAACACACATTAACTGAGTTCCCCTACAGCTTGTGCTGTCAGACTAAAAATTAGTACTTCCAGAGGAGTTGTAAGTAATACTGAAAGACTCCACAAGAGCTTTGTATTTCACCTGCTCTGCATGTCCTGTGGATAGGTAAGTGTTGTTCAGCATCTAGTCTGTTTCCCATGGCAATTCCAGGCCTTTATTTGCTTCAGAAATCAGAACCTCTTATTTCCCAAGTTTGCATCAAGATTTATTTTGAGATGGTTGCATATTTCAAATTATATCTAACAAGCAACAGTGTCAGGTGATATTTTTTACTGATAGATTTTTAGCAGTTCTGTATAAAGCAGCACAGCTGCATGAATGCTTCAGAAATAATGTGCTAGACATACTGCCTTACATCAGCTAATAAAAATCTGTAATCAACTCCAGGCTCATGAAACCACGGATTAAAGAGATTACACTTTTAAATCATATTTGTGCAAATTATCCCACTCTACATTATTGCCGAATTCCAATTTTTGTTCAAATTAAACTGGTACCCTCCTATAATTTCTCAAACATCCATTGATCAAGGTATAATTCTACCCTATTATATGTAGAAACAATACTTTCTTACCTCACAAATCTGCGCAGTTATCTCACAAAACTGCTAGAAATACACCTTTTTCCTTCTATAAAACTGTTGAGCCAACACAGCTGAGCCGTTGTACTCCACCACCTGTATCATCATAAATACCAACCTCTGTGCAAGACCTGTAAGTTCAATGAGTGTTTTGAAAACAAACTGAAATGGTTGCACAGCTGCAACACACGACTTATCTAACACATTCATTTTCATTACTGAAGATGCATAAAATAGAAATCACCCACCCTGATTCAAATTACTATATTCTTGGCAGTTTCAAACTACACCTCATCATTTCACTATAATCTAGATGTACACATTTTAAAACTTATTGAAGAAAAACCATGACTTTTACAAGAATTTTACAGACTCACAGGAGTAGACCTTCTATTGAAAAAAAAAATTCTCTGTTGGATTAGAGATGAATTTCCCTTTGAGCAAACCTTAAAAGTAGATAAATTTGAATGAGGAAGAAAAAGCCTTTAAAATGTATTTTGTCCCACAAGTTGCTCATCAGATCAGATACATCACAAAAGCACATAGTTGTTTGCTGTGAATCAGAAATTAAATAAACCCAAGAACAGATAATAAATGCAAAAGTACCCCATATTAAAATTTTAAATTAATTTTGTTCTTGAAAAAGGTGTAGTCCATTCCTCACAAATAAATTCAAGGTGTCTATATTAAATGCAAAGATCTCAACACAGCAAGGTGCTGCCAGCTTTCATTTATGTTACTGGGAGGTAAAATGCTCTCAGTACCTCATAGGAATTCTCTGTTCATTAAAGAAAATTATTAGTTTGACACCCAATTCTGCCTTGAATGATCAAAAGTAAATTAAAGACAGGTGGAATTTCAGCCAGCAGGCACTTCCCATGCAGTTCTGTAACAAGTTTGGAGAAAGCATAGTTGCAAAGAGACAATACAAGACTGTAGATGAGAACATCATACTAAACATTTTCCAAACTATTGTAATACCCAGGAAGCCATAGAAAACATGGGTTCCATTTTTTGTGCTTCTTTCTGTCTTTTTTATCTCATGTATAGAGAATCATTTTAAAGTTTAAGGGTTGTAGCAGATAGTTATCAAACTTTGCCTTAGGTGGTCCAGCGTCCTTGCTTTCGAAATCTATTACATTGCTGAGCATTTCAACATTAGTCTACTTGGTCTATAGCTCTTTATTTTCTTTGGCATTATGAATCTACTTTTTATTCAGAACAACATTTATTTTCTCTCTCAACATTGCCTTCTCCGATTAATTCCAAAAATCTTGCTTTAATTTGTTCAGTTATAGTTATTCTCTAACTATTTTTCACTTTAATTGATTTACAGTAATCCTAAAGTCTTATTTAAGGAACTAGCTGATCTCAATAACTAATACTACTGAACTATACCAAAGTTAAGGAGGCTACAGCAGATGCACAGCATCACCCTAACAGAAATAACTCCAGCTCGTATTACTGTGCCCCCAACAACAGGGAAGGCCAGAAACTCATCCCTATTGCTTTTCAGTTCACTGTCACTTCAGGAACTTCTTCCTCAGTTTAAAATCCTCTGCCTCAGTGAGGCCCACCTCCTTGTTAGGTATAAGCAAGTAAATAGCAGCAGCTATCAAAAAGATGCTTCATGTGTGTGGACTATCAGAGCAGCATTAACCTCAAGAAAGGCTTATTCCCATATTCCTTTCTTCTTTTCTGGGGAAAGTCCTGTACATCCTTTCATTTTATTAACTATTTATTGCTTTACTTTTTTTAAGATATGGAAGATCCAAATTCAATTCCCTGTCCCAATTTATACTTGTTAGAATTTATTAAAATGGGCCTGAAGGAGAAGCAGGCAATAACATATTGTTGGATAGTCATTCCTAGCAGAACAAGAACAGATGTTTAAAGCTTTAGACTGGATTTAAACCCATTTTTGTTTGGTGCCAGAACTGATATAAAATAACTTGAGTTACTCAAACTGGAGTTGTGTATCTGCAAAACATTAATGCACTTCTACAAAGTTTCCATGCTTGAATTCCTCCCTGGATTTTTTGAATAGATTTTTTTTAGTAGTAATTTTGTTACCTCCAGGAAAATGAAAAAGCTATAAAGTATTTAATTTAAGAATTTAATTTCAAACAGATAGATGAACAGGAGTGTACTTTAAATTATAAATAGGAAAACTGAATGATAAGAAATATCCTTTCATTATTTTCTAAGTACTGTAATAACACCTGCTACCTTGGGCCAGAAGATTATTGGCAACCAAAGCTTTAATCATCAGAATAGAAAGATTTTGTGTGCCTGGGAGATAGTTGTTTCCCTACTACAATACAATTCTTGATATTTTGAGCTTTGGCTAATAAACATTTAATAATTATTATATTAAAAGTTATTGTCCTTGGGGCTTGCTTTTGATGTGTACCATATAAAACAGGTGTCTTGTATTATTTTACTGACACTGGGGTTTCCTGGTTTGCACAGAGCTTAGGATTATTAGTTTAGAATCCAGTTGCTATCTTTGTTATTTCTTTGTAAAGTTCTAATTAGAATTTGGGGAATCTAAAGAAGCAATATGCTTTATGAATAGTGCTGTGTCTTTTAGATGCACCATCACTATTCACTTGCTTTCACTTGTTTTATTAAGCAGAGGACAGCAAAGAAATGTTTGAATAATCTTGTATATTTGATCTTTGTATTTGGAAGGCATTTATTAACAGTAAGAATATGGGATGACAATCAGTATTGACTTTTAAGGTGCTAGAATGGAGATAATGCTAATTAAAAAGTTTGCCTGAGCAGATTCTGTATTAAAAAAAATATCCATTGGTCATTTAGACTATACTGCCTTAGGGCAGAAGGGATTTCTCTTGTCATCTAGCCAAGGCACCTTTACAAGCACACATGACACTATAACACAAATATTGCACCAAGTTTCCTCTTCAGCACCTGTTCTGCTGATGTCCTAAAGATTTACAAGGCATCTGAGTGTCTGTCCTCAAAACAATGAATCTTAAGCAATAATACTTTAAAAAAAAATCCCTATTTTCATTCACATCACTGCTTTCACACACTCACAAAATTAAGTCTGCCATTTCAGTGAAAAAATATGTAAATTGGCCAAGTCCTGCCTTCCAGCCAAACCGCTCCAACATCTTAATCTTCCATAGATATTGCTCCACAGATTTTCATTGAGTTCCATAAATTGCTTATAAATACTCAGTGATTGTGCAAAAAAAAAAAAAAAACACACCAAAAAAACCCCCAAAACCTAATTACTTTCTATCCCTTAAGTAATGAAGAACTTTTTGTGTCCTTTCAGTAATGAAATGAGACCACAATAGGACTGCAGGTTTTCCATAAGGACCGACACACTCTCTATTAAACTATCACACTCTCTGCTCCATAGAAGTGGGATGAGTGATGGGAGGTTGAGTACCTTGCACTAGAAGGGAAGTTGGTGAAATGCCTATATCCAACAATTGGCTGGTAAAAGGGAAGCATGTAGTTAGAGATGTGTAAATAATTGATTTTTTTCAATTTAGCTACTGACTTGAAAAATCAAAGAAACAAATTCAGCACAACTGACCCAGAATAGAAGCATTTTGGGGTGTTTTTTCCCCCCTCTCATTCTCTCTTTTCAAATAAGCTGAATGTGAGTGAGTGTGACAGGCTATTGAGCCTGTCTTTTGTTCCTTTTTGAATAGTTAGGGTTGATCTAGATAGAAGGTTTTCAACTGATGAATCAAAGAAAGGTCCATATTGGAAGGCCTCTGGCTAATTTGAGAAATTAGTTCAAATGGGGCTTGAGTTCAAGCCCATCTTAAGAACTAGAAAAACATTACAGATCATTTCCCAGCCACTGACTTAAGAAACCATAAATACTTGAGTTCCAAATAAGGAAAGACAATTATTTTGACATTTCAAAACTTTCTTTTCTTTACCCAAACTAATTCTCAAATTCAATCTGGAAATGCAGGTTTTAGTTCAAAATAAATATACATATATTTTCTGCCTGAATAAATCACTATTTCTGGTTTGGTTTGTGGGTTGCATTTTTCCCTGGAAAGGGGTTGGTTTTGTGACTTTTTCTCCTGAGCTCTGTATGTAATCAAAACCAGATTAACTTCAGCACCAAGGGCTATTTTTGTCTTCTCTTTAATGGTCAGCAGTGGACTGAAAAGTCATCCAACTGGAGAACACATCTCTTGCTTGTGTCAGGCAATCCCTATGGAATGCTCATCACTGGTGTCATTAGCAGGACACAAAAGGCCACGTCATTTTACCTCTAAGAATGGCTGATCTTTGGCAGCTGTAAGTATCCTACTCCAAGATCTCTTACCAAATATGTTCATTTTACTTTTGAAAATAGGAAAACTGGAGTTATTACTAACCAAATGTAGCAGCTATTAAGATTTCCTGCTGCCACTGCTTGGTTACGTCTTAGTCATTTCAAGATTCCTTGGCTCACCTGTGCACATCTATTTATGTATCCAGTTTCTTAACTAGAGGCTCTGAGGGTTATATTTGTTGAAAACTTAAAATATTAAGTTTGGTGTTTGTAGTGGTTTTAGCTAGGCCTCAAATTAGCAGGCTCAGAGAATCTGTGTGAATTGGGAGACAGCTATCACCTGACTGGGTAACCAAGGAAGTATTTCATACCAGATGATGCAAACTTAAGATATGTGTGCAGCAGTGGGAGGTGTTAGGTCAGTTCCACCATAGCTGAGGTACAGACAGGATGTTGTGCAACTCCTGTCTTGCTAGAGTAGGCCTTGCTCCTGCTGCTGCCGCTGCTTGCATTTTGTTTGAATTCAGGGAAGTAGAAACATTTTGTTGTTACTCTTTCTATTTCTTGCTATGTGTCTTTTAAAGTACTTATAGATCTAGAGTAATAGACTTTACTTTGTATTAACTGGGAAGTGGGAAGTTATTTCTTGTTATATATAACTTGTGTAAGTGTGTGTTATATTGTAGTTTTCTCTTAATTTAATTTTCTCCTTTCTGTATAAGTTCATTTCAGCACAAACGTAGTTTGGAGGGTTTTTTTTCCTCTCCCTCTTTTTCCTTTTTCACTCTGTCTTGGGCAGTTGTTGTTTTGCCAACTCAACCCAAGACAGTGCTCCATCCACTGTGGACTATCTGAGGTATCTTTTGGATATGATTAACAAAACCAATAAAGGAACTGAAGCATCATTCGTAGGAGGACTGCCTGAGAGAGCAGGACTGTTCAACCTGCAGAGGAGAAGATTCAGGGGGATCTTACCAATGTGAGGGAATGAAAGAAGAGGAGCCAGGCTCTTCTCAGTAACTAGCAAAAGCAAAAGGCAATGAACAAAAACTGCAAAACATGAAAACAAACAAACAAAACAACAAAAAACTGACAAATAAAAAAACCCAAACAAATTAAAAAGCATGAAGTTCAATTCAAACATAAGAAAGTAGATTTTTACTGTGATGGTGGTCAAACACTGAAAAAAGTGGCCCAGGGAACTTAATTGTGCAGTCAGGTTTTGACTGAGTCCTGGAACACCTGCTCTAATATGACCATGATTGAACTCAGAGTTCCTTCCAACCCAAATGACTCTGCAAAACCAAAAAGAGAAGTCTATGGGTATCACATCAAACAAACTACTGGGAGTACACCAAGCTGGTACTGAACATGTATGAATAACCCCCACTAAAGGCAAGGCATTGCCCTGCAGTTCAGTGCTGTGCCCCCTTCCAAACAGGTCAGCACGCAGTTGCCAAGCACAGCAATTTTGCATTAGCCTGTAGTTAAGCATACAAGGAGAAGTTTTCTTACCTGTCTAAAGAGGTAGCCAATTCCAAAAACTCACTAAAAGCAGCCTACAGTCTCCTTTCATCCAGAAGAGCAGTAGCTGAAGCATGGGCTGAGGCTGTCTATCCTCCCACAAGCAGGATGAAGCCTCCCATACAGAGCCAGCATGACACAAAATGACAGTGAACGGCTCTACAGCCTTGTTGGTTCACACAAGTATAACAGAAGCCTAGTCTGGATTCCTTTCTAAACACTTTATGCCACTGCTAACAGCCTGTAAAAGAGAAAAAAAAATAACTCTATTATTCTATAAGCTACAGGGTTCTCTTTTGAAGGAGAAACCAGAGTTTACAAGCAACACTTAAATATGATTTCAACTTTTGCACATTATACACTGCATAGTAGTTCCTAGCACTATTATAATGTCTCATCTTCCATGCTGCTCCAATCCTAAGAAGGTTGAAGACCTGCCAGAAGGTATTTAAAGATGTATTCAGGTGTCAGAAGGGGTTTAAAGTAATTTTTAAAATCTGTCTGGCAGCAACTAAATCTGTCAATTAATTTTCATGTTCCTTTTTCCTTTTATAAATGGTTTCCTATATTTGATATATTTTGACCCATTTATTATTTTAAGCTGTAGCTTTTTAGCAAAACAGATTAGTGTTTAATGGCTACATGGAAGTAAAGTTAAGAAATACAATGACTGCAAATGAACAATGAACTACTTAAGATTCATTTAATTACCATTGCTTTTTTAAGACCCTTGGAGGACGTATACTAATGCTATTACATGTCATACATGTATAGTGGCTTCTTCCTCAGTTAAAACTACAAGGGTAACTTATCAATTATTTTAATATATTAATATTCAATTATAATACGAAACAGAATAAATATGCTCAAGTAAGGCAGTAGGAAAAAGTGAAAAACTGTCTTTTCTACTTCTCACTGTGTAAATTACTGTTAATTACCTGGTTTTAACTTTGTGGTCAAATTTTGTCTTTTTTGGCACATGAAAATCATGAGAGTTGGTTTGTGAAATATTAAAAAATATAACATTTGGGTTTAATGTGCTATTTGCTTTTATCAATTTTTTGTGTCTAACCACATACTTAACTAAATACAGAAAAAAAGTTAAAAAAATTGCAAATAAAATTAGATAGCTAAGTGTAATGATGTGTTCATACAACTGTGATTTATGTTAAAAAAAAAAGAATAAAAATCCAAAACCAAAAACCCTCCACACCTCTAGCTAAATCTTAGGATTCTCCTAAATTACACTGACAAAATGCTTTGTGTATGATAATGCCCTACAACAGAGGGCTCATCTGGGTCAATGGATATGATGAACAATGGGTTAATTGTTAAGCTTACTGTGCTATTAGTTGCCCAGTGACCAGCAGTTGTTTCATCTTGCATTGAAAGACTAAAAATACCACAATTTTTAAATGGGAGTGGTGGAATGCACTCAAGTTACAGTCTCATTGGTGTTTTGCTGTGAGTTTAAAAGTTAGCCTAGGAAGCAAGAATAACGAAGTCCTTCTCTGGGACATGGCCTAATGAAAATTCTCCGCTGTGTTGCTGTGGTACAAAACCAATATTTCATTCCTACAAAGATTTCAGCCTTTGATTTCTTTGATTCATTGTTGAAGTTCTCATCTTTCTCACAGTATGAAAGTCATAGTGCATGGCCACTCACACATTTTATTCACAGGGAAAAGACGAATGCACAGAAATAACAAATAAGAATACAACAGCGTTCACCTTGGGGAGCTCAATTTTAAAATGTTCTGGCCTGTAGCAATGCTATAAATAAAAGCTGAAAATGGAAAAATTAAGTAAATTAACTTTTAAGTAGAGAATTCCTACTGAATTTCTACTAAAGTACTGCATGATTCTAAGTCACCTGGCTTTTATTTTGAAAAAAGAAATCAACAGCAAAGACACCATGCAAATTCCATTACCTGCATATGAAAAGGGCATTGCCACTGCTTATTATTCTAAAATTGCTAAACTGGTTTGCCTCAAATTAATTTAATTTTGTATAGTTTTTTCCTGTAGGTTTGCAAAGTCATGGTTACAATTTGGGTGGTAAATGGCATTTGTATCTTTGGAATTATCCCCTAAGAACTATGGTCAGCTTGTAGAGTGTGTCGTGTTCCCCCCCCCCCCCCCCCCCCAACCCCCATTATTATTTATAACACCACTACAGAATGAAGTGATCATACAGAGAACGCAACTCCTGGATGGAAGGCAGAGTCTATCAGACTGCAGTCTGCAGTCTGAGACAAGATCCCCATAAACCCATCTCTGCCCCAGCCCCCTTGCCAGCATGGTAATGTGAAAAGACAGTGGTTCTCTGAGCCCTGCTTAGCAGTAACAAAAACATCTCTTATCATCACCATGTTCAGCACAAATCCAAACTCCATACCAGTCACTGTGAAGAAAATTAACTCTACCCAAGCCAAAAGCAGTACAAATTCTTATTAAAGATGTTTTTTAGGCAAATCAAGTAAGAAAAATATGTCTTGAAGAAAGAATCACCACAGATTTAGCCCTCAGGCTGATGCAAGGACATTTACTTTAGTCGGTATTGATTAGGTGATCTTTCACATTTGAGAGCTGTGCTGTATTAATTTTGTTACTGGTTGAATTTTTTCCATCAAAGACCATAGGGGTTTTCTTTAAGCAGAGCTTTCTACAGTTCTTGAATTACTCATAGTCTTCTGTAGTGAGCTGAAGCAACAGAACCGGAGATACAAAGTACTACTCCTTCCTTTACTCCTTTAGGCTAAATTCTAATACTTTAATGTTAAAAATAAAGTAAAAAAAAAAATCAAGAACATCACCTAAAGTACAGGTTTTGTTTTTCTAAATACTGTTACGTCCACAACAGAAGTTAAATAAAGAAGGCTGTTTTTCCTGTTCTCTTAAACAAAACAACACATCATCACATGAAACTCTAGCAAGCAGCAATCAGAGCAGTCAGAATGCAAGCCCTTGCACAAGGCATAGAAAAGCTGAAGACCTCCTCACTGGGGCACATGGAAGATACAAGAAATTCACTGGACTCAAAGTGTATTTCGACAGCTTGGCAGACATGCGTGTGTAGTTATAATTAAATAAAGACAATATTGTAAGTCATTATAGACAAAGGCATCAGCTCATCCATTCTGGTTTGGAAAATCCCAAATCAGTGTTTATTGAGGACTAAGCAAAAAGGAAAAAATTGCCTCAGAATATCAGACAATACCAGAGACTGTATAACTTGACAGGATTTAATTTCATCTTTCTTATTCCTTAAGTTAATGCTTCTTTATCTGTCCCCATAGATTAAAACAGGTTTCAGATCAGGCACTACAATTATATCAAAACAAACTGAGAATTGTGTGATAACATAGATTGGTCCATCTATTTAACAATGTACTTTGAATTAAAACTTAAGAAATAACCTACTTATTTTGCTTTAACTGTTTAGACATTTCTCTTAAGCTCATTCTACTGCCAGCCTTGTGATCTTCTTAGCAAGGTAATGAAGCTACCATAGCTTTGTTGCTTCGACAGCTCAGCCTCAAAGGGTCCCTCCCAGGGAAAGGGTGTGAGAAAAAAAAAAACAACTTAGAAATGGAGCTTTGAAATCGTAAGGTTTTTATATTTACACAGAAGAAAAGAAAATTTAAAACAGAATATGATATAACATATATATATATGAATGTGAAAAGAAATAATAACACAGTTAATAACCCAGATTCCAACCACACAAACCTCAGAAAACCTCCCAAAAACTCTTCCCAAGAAACCTCCCAGCAACAGAGTGAGAGAAAAATTAACAAGAAAATGTTCACCTCCCTAGATAAACAACAGCATGGATGGCAGTAGGGCTTAATTTCAGCAGTCAGATCAGCACGTCCACCCAGGTCAGAAGCAGAGACCAAAAGAGAGACAAACTCCTCCTCGCTCTCTTTTTATACCCCTTAATACTTCTTGGTGATGTCAGATGATATGAAATACCTCTTTGGTTGCTTAAGTCAGGTGATGTTTTTCCCTTCTAACCTAGTCACATCCTTTGAGGCCTGCTAAAACTGAGGCCTAAATAAGGCCTAAACTGAAACTAAAGCCAAAACTACCACAAAAGCCAAGTGATATGGACAACTGCACTCCAGAAATTGGAGAAGTGATGTAAAAATTCCAGATCCTTTGTAAGTTAGTCTTTCTGTAATCTTAAGGCATTATATATTTACTAAAATATTCTACCACGGTGTGCAGCAAACTATGGATCAGACCCTTTTAACTTTGTCTTAGGGGCAAGGGAAGACTGATGAGGTCAAGTTAAAGCTTTCTTCACGCACTTCTGAACTCTCACCACCAGCTAATTAAATCTTTTAAACATCCCCTAATATGGACACAATCCTCTCCTTGGAGGGCTGTTGTTATTTTGCATATTCAGACATTTAAGGAAGAAGAAGTTCACCTTAGATGCATTAGGGGGTTAATTAGGTTTTCAGTAAGCACTTCTCTAACTCCTCCTACATGCATGACATTTAAACTGGATTGTTTGGGGATAGCTGACAGCTTCAAGTACAAGTAATAACAGCAATATAGTGATTTGCAGTTAAGGTCACTTAAAGACAACCATCTACTCTTCATTATTCAGTCACATGCAATGCCTGTGGCTTCAGGTAGACACCAAAATCCAAGCATGCTTCTACTTAATTTTTATCTTGTTTTTCACGTTTTAGGGGTTTCTCACTTTGTTCTACAGTTTTATTACTTAAATTTGACCCTTCTGAGTTTGGGGTTTTTTTCTTAATAAATTTATAAAGTACTACTGCAGGATCACTATAGTTCAAAAATTAAGACTTCTTAAAAGCTTTCTGCAATGTGTGTCCTGATAGATCTAGACGAACATACACTATAGATCAATCAGTCTTGGACATCAAGTTCATCAACCTGTACCTATGAATTTCATTTTTTTTTTTAATAACACTTGCCAGGAAAGCACTTTTTTTTCCTCCTGCTGTCATGTGGTAGCTTTCCCAGATCACTACCACTGTCCTATTAATTCTTTTCCAGGAGAAGTGATAAGGAAACAACATTAGTTTGGCCATAAAGTAACTTCCAATAATGGAAAGAGCATTAAAACATTATTAAATATGACATTTATACAGATCCTATAACACTTCTTTTTTATTCTTAAATGAGATGAATAGGAAATATTTCACATGCCTTAAATAGTGTGTAGCTTTCTACCTGTACCTCAGTATTAGTGTTATTCCTCTATTTTAGACACTTGGAGAGTAGAAACTAATTGCTCTTTATTTTGTCCTGATAATGCTGATTCTTAGAGATTCAAGTAAAATAATGTATATTAGAAGCTTAGTTGCATATGTAAATGTTTACGGGATCACGCCTTAGCATATAAATTAGTGCCTAATACTATTTGCCATTAGTCATAGCACAACATGTCATGTATTTAGTTTTATTTTTGTAATGCACTGGGTCAGATCTTCAAAAAGTGGAGTGGCATCAACAGAATTGGGAGACGAAAAAAAAATTAAGTATTCTCTTCCATGCAAGTGTTACGATAACAGTAATATTCTGAAAATAAGGTATTAAAAATTAGAAGCATTGTAATACAAGTTGTTAAAATACAATTGATACTTACTTTAAACTCAAGATATTACTTACATTCATTATTGTTCTTGTAAATTAATATCTGATAAAAGAATGTAATCACAGTGCAACCAGGAGGCAAACAAAAGAGCCTACTGACTTGATGAAAGTATAGCACTGTTAGAAAATGAGATATGTCAAATTTTATATTTCTGTGTATGAGACAACAATATGTTTTGTTAAACAGCAAAGTTCTTTTATTTAAATAATACAATGTTGAAAGAATAAAAGCTGTATCGCAATAGGGGTTTATCTGATCACCTGATCAGCTTTCTACAGTGTACTGAGAACACTTTTATTAAAGTTGATTGTACCTTAAAAATAAGCCTACAAGTACTTCCAGAACAGTTCTTACAGCTGTCATCTGTAACTTCAGTGTTGCAATGACAGTCTGTTTTCTCCAAATAGTATGTATGTGTCTTGTTTCCACAGACAGAAAAATTTAAAAACAATTTCTGTTTTAAAATTATCCTTCTTCTAGATTTCACCATTTCCTAACCTCTTTTACTAAACATTTCTTAAACTTTTTTTGTTGCTTCAAAGGGCAACTTTCAACTAAGTAGTAAGAACATTATCCACAGACAGAAGGAATTTTTTGGATTTTTTTTAGTTAGTTACTCTACTCTTCAAAAAGTATATTTGAATTTCCACAATAAATACAGGAATTTAGATTAAATTTTCTATTCTGTGGAATCTGACTATGGAATAATAGCCCCTGTACTTTATTGAAGCTTCTTTTTCTTTGCTAACTTTACAGTACAACCCTGGCTAACGTATATGCAGAGCCAGAAGACTCTGAACTTGGGAAACACAAAGGATAGCAATAAAATATTTATTGAATCATCTTAAGATGGCAACAGAGATTTGGTTCTTGCAACTGGAGCAAGAAGCACCACGCAAGAACTAGGTACTACATGAAAAGAAATTTCTTCACAGAACTTGGAAAGTGAACGCTGGGAAAGGACATGAAAAGAAATGTACAATTATAAAGGCTGAAAATGAAGCAGCAGCAGTGTAGGACTGTCTTTACAGAAAACCACTTTAAAATGGAATGGGTTGAGCCTGTGGCTTAAATCCCCTTGAAAAGAATGTAGATCTAAGCTGGTATATACTTTCTCATGGGACTGAGTACAACACAGCCAAAACAACCCTCACAAAAGGGCTCAGTGAGCATGACGGTGATCCACTTATGTGAAAAAATAGCTGCCTTTTATTAAGTACAGGATTTATATATATTGTATATATTGTATGGGAACCATATACACACTAGAATGCACATACAACTATAGGCAGTGTCTTAATTGCACTGGAATAGATGTAAAGTAGAGTGATCTCATTCAAAAAAGCTAGGGTGTGATTGCTTTGAAACCCCTACCACAAAGAGTAAGAAACAGCACAGCTGACCTCATGCTGAGGAAGAAACACAATCTTCTATTTACTCTTTTTGGAGTTCCATAAACAGACATTTGCCACCACTTTCAGATGAGGACAGTCACATTTGTTTCTATGTTTTCTATTACAATGTAATTCTCTACCAGATTTGTCAGCATTTTCCTTCTCTGCTCTGCAATTTCTCAGTACACAGCACACAAACTATCCTCTCAGTGTCTATATCCTTCATTTGAAAACTTCTGGAGTATGATTAGACCATTCTTGTATTAAACTACATTTGTGGGACTGAGGCCTGATCTTCCTGTGCAAGCAGATATTCGGTCATAGACATGAAACATTTCTGTTGTAGTTCAGGTAGCCGCATCTTGGGCCGATCTGGGTTTGAGAGATCTAGGTAAGGCTTAGATCATCCCTGCAGACTGCAGCACACCTGAGTTAGATGCTAATGCACTAAACAGCCATCCTTGCCTGCTGGGATGGCTCTACAAGGTAGGTGATTAAAGCAGAGCATGAGGAAAAACATCCCACACATATGGAAAGACTAACCCATGGGTCACCTTCACAGAAAGGTCAGCAGAGACAGATGTACACTCCAAACACTTTGCTTTCTAGCCCAGTGATATAATTAGCTGTTATTGCAGGACAGTAATGTAGTGGAGATATGGGCAGGTGTCTACTTTTCCACTTACTAGTTCAACATCTCCTGCTTTTACTTTTGAACTTATTTTTATTCCATAATTTAACATCTTGATTACAAGTTGTCATCTTAAGTTAATCAGTCTTCAAATTTTTTTGCAATTATTTTGAAAGTTAGAGTTTTAAATGTTAGTATGCAAATATGGAAAATGTTTTAAAATTACATTAATAAAAATTGTGAATTTCTCAAAGTAATTTGCAATCATAGAATGGAAATTTGCATAGAAATATTTTCTCATCTTCATCATTAAAAGCTCAACTACTGTTTTGCAGCATGTCAAGTTTAAATTATTTCTTCCAAATTTTAGTCACAGTTCTAAATGTTTTATGAGGTTTCCATCTTTATTCGAAGGAGATCAACAGATTATCTCACATGAGAAGCTGCCTGTGTTACTCCCTTTGGATTGCCTCAGTCCCTCACATTCATATATTCATTCAAGCCAAAAACATTTCTAAAATGTTACATATTAAGAGAGACATGTCACACACTTCAGAAGGATTTGAGACCAGTATTTCAAGTGTGTATTTTGACTTCTAAAGGGTATAAAACTTTATGTATTAAACATTAGAGATGGAGTAGAACTTGAAAGTCTGAACTCTCAAAGCTTTTGACTTTTCAAGATTCTGACATCAGTTTCTGATAGGTCATTAACTCTCTCCAACTCAGATGTAAACCAGGGGTTTGTGTGAGGTAAAAAATTTATATGGGGGGGGGGGGGGGGGAGGGGTGTTTGTCGTTTTTGTTTGTTTGTTTGTTTTTCCTCCTGACCTCTTTCCTCTTAAAATTGTGATAATGTACCTATTGGAAATGAAAATGAGACTTTAATATATAGGCTAGTGTTAGCTCTTCTTCATTTTTTAGACATTTTGCTCATTAAACAAGTGGGGTCTCAGCTTCCTGCTGAGGTTTTCCTCTTCAAGTAATAGTAAAATCACTGTATTTGTAATTAGTGTGTAGTCTATGGTGAAGAAATAATACAGCATTAACAGTGCATATGATGTGGTAGGATATAAATTAAAAAGACTGACATACCAGCACGAGGTTGATTAGGTCTGGTTACATATCTTCAGTGATTTTCATCATAGTTCTCTAAGCAGGGTTAAGAAGAGACAGTAGAAACATCATATTTATTTTGTATCTCCTTTAAAAATTAAGAACAGCTTAATAAAACCCCATTTGCCTCAGACTTGTACTATATATAGCTGTATTTCATTAACACTTAAATAGCTTAATCCTAAAAGCACAAACTGAAGGCTTGTGCAAGGGCCTTGCTAACCTATATTTTTAAACAGGTACAAAAATTTTGATGAACCATTACCGTACTGTACTTGGTAAAATATTGTCCCTCTTTTCTTGAATTTGTTTTTAAATGTCAGTCTGTTACTGTCTCTTTGACTCCTCCCTCCAATAGATTAACAAATTCCCTACCTTTCATACTCTTATTTTCCTGTTCTTTTTGATGACTTCATTTTTTTTGCTGTTAAGTTAAAGAAAAGCTTCTACCACTGTTAAGACTTTTAAAAGCAATAAAAAACAAAATGGAGTTGATCGATTTGGTTTTTTAAAGCCACAAAACCAATCATATAATGTAAATATAGCATTCTTCCAATCTATTATATTCCATGAATATGTCTTAGATTTCAGAAGAGCTGGTAGTTTTGCTACAGTCTCCAAAATAATTGACTAGAAGTGAATAATTTTTTGCCTTGTTTTTCCACTTGCTTGCCTAAAATCTTTAAATTATAATACCAGAAAATATATTTGCCTTCAATTTGCTTCAAATTAATTTGCACATTAAAATAATTAATTTGGGGGGAGTCAAAAAAAATCTGCTTTTCTGCTTCATTCAGAATTTTAAATATGGTAGTTACTTTGTCCACCAAAGACTCAAATTGGGAAACTCCTTCCATTAAAAAGCAAAGAAAATATTTCTCACTAGCAGATTCTGGATAAAAGTCTTGGTTACTTTCCAGCGCAGCTTCACAGCAAGGATTAGTGTGTCCATCTCAATATGCATGAAAAACTTCCATCTGTGAGTCGCAAAGGAGCTCTGAAAAACTGCAGGTAACTTCTGTGTACCTTTAGGTTAAAAAGTCCCACATTATTAAAGTATGAATTGTTGTATCTAACTTTTCCCCGATGAAAAGCAATACAGAACAAGGCAGAGAACTTCAAAATCCATTTTTGTCCATGCAAAACAGTAAAATGTAACATTTTAGATGAGTTTCTAGATGCTTTCCTACACTTCCTACTCTCTCCTAGCATTTCTGCATCAGTAGATGTAAAAGTCTGTTAATTTCCATGTTATATCAAAACTTTTTTGTTCAAAGTTTTATGTGGGAAAGCAAATTTCAGATTACTGTGTTTATTTGAAGTTTATAGATGTCAACATGGGGGGAAGTTTAATACAAAACTGTTGTGTAGCTCTAGTCCTGTATTTCTGTTGATACAATTTCATACAGTATTGTCAGAAGGAAAAAGACTTCACTTTAGAAGTTTTAAGTAAACAATCTTAAATAAGCAGAGTTCAATAATCTGTCTGCAGTATACTGACATTACCAGACTAGTTTAGGGCTGTTCTTAACTCTTTATACTACTACTGTGTAAGTAAAGACTGCACACACTCTGCAATTCACTCCTGTGTAACCAATTGTTCCACACAATTGTCCCCAATCCAGCCTTCATTCCACAATTTTGATAATAATCCTATTGCCCCCGGTGAAAATCCACATGGTCTAATCCACATGGTACAATGAGGAGTAAAAATCACTTGTGTGTTTTGTGCACCTCACATGCTTCTGTACCTTTCTCATTTCCCTTCTAATGAAATACATACATGGATAGCCACAGACTACAGGTGATTTTTTCCTGGATTGAGACCAACTTCAATGGACATTGTCCAAAAGAAGCTGATTGGAAACTAGACCCATTTGCTACCCAAAATGAAAGTAGAAAGGAGAACAAAGATGCAGTAACTGAATTTAGAGTCTGACCAACATATCAAACTATGCAAAGAAGTGTTAGAAGTGTTGATAAAAAACAAACAAAAAACCAAATAAACCCCCCCCAAAAAAAACCCCAAACAAACAAAAAAAAGACCAAAAAACCCTATACCTCAAACCTGAAGATCACACTAGTTAGAACAGGAATATATTGAAAGAATTCCAGTACTTATTTCTTTCCTACAATGGCTCAATCTCATTTAAAGCAGGATAGTGACACATTTCAAAATAAATAAATCCAGGAAAGTTTAGAAGAATGAAGCAAAAAAATCTACATGATGTGTGTGGGGAGAAAAGCCCCCAGTATATCTGAAGAAAGATTAAGAGAACAAAGGGTATTTATTTCAGCAAAAAACAGGCCACGTGTAAATGTGAATGTCTACCAACACATACAGGGATGATATACAGGAGAAAAGGATCAATTATTCTCATTAGCTAACACAACAGAAGAGGATGTAGTGGGCTTAGCTGCAAGCAGCATATTTTAAGTTAAACATTTGAGAAAAAACATTATGTCTAAGAACTGATAATCAGGGTGCTTGAAAAACTGTGGTTTAGGCTTAACTTGACACCAATCTATTGAGATTAGTTTGCAAATCATTAAATGTTTTGGAATGAAGATTGGCCAAGATGTCCCACTAAGCATGCCCTTCAATGATGAACTTACTTTGTTGTTTGCAGTATCAATAGTTGCTTTAAGAGAGGAGATGGAATTGAAGGGAAGGTTAATATTGGAAAAAGAAACAATGGCAGTAAGAGATAGAATTAGCATGGATATTTCAAAATTTCCAGCAGTTCAGCTTAAGGGAAGATCTTGTCTTCTGAATCTGCAACAGATCAAATGTATAAAATAATAGAAAGGTCCAGTATCCACATGAAACCCTAGTTTATCAGTCCCAGTATTAAAAGTGTTCTCAGCTTTCAAATTATTAAAAAGCTGTATTATTAGCATCTGAAACCCTGACAATATCAAAAGTACCTTATCAACACCAAGATTCTTATCTGCACTTAATACAGCAAATTACCAGACAATAAGAAGGTTGCCTTGCTGGACACATTTTCATTTGATTGGCTTCCTTGTCAGGCATACCCACGTTAAAATTTGTTTGCCTTTTTTTCTAAGAAATGGATCAAATACACTAGTAAAAATTAAGAATATGCCAATATTGACTTCTAGCTTCAAGTAGCTGCTCTAGAAATTTACTTTCATTTCATCAGCTACATGAACCATGTATAATTATATCTGGCTGCATTAGAAGCCTTTCATCAGCTGCCATAGACGGATAACAGCTTACATATATCCTCTAGCATTTGCCTAGCTCTAAAGGCCAAAAGAATTGTCATCTAATTTGTGGGTTATATTGTTCAACCAAGATATATAAAGAAGATCCTCAAACTGTAAAGACAATACTAAAATCATATAAACACACATTTACATGAGATGCAGTAAAAATCTCATGGTTCTCCTACTGATTTTGTTTAGGATACAGAAGTGCTAATATCTGCTAGAAATGTCTTTGAAAAACCTATAAGAAAATGTTCAACTGTTGTTAGTAAAACTTGAAGCCTTAATTCAGGCCTTAAGCTGTTTTCTGCTGCTGTTTTCAATATGCCAATTATACTTCTCTGAGAAACTGGATGATACAGTGTCGTACGCCAGGAAGACAGCCAGCAGGCAAATTACAATAGGGATCCAAAGTTTGCTAAATGAACCTTAGCAGTGGCTAGTTAGTTTTCTAAATTCTTTTTCTCACTCTGGGGTAAGGAAGGCAAATGAGGATATGTACTCTAAAAGGCAGCAAGAACGGCATTGTGAAAACCACAAACACTCCAGTAAATATATATATATAAGTACAGCTGAAAAAGGACAACTTACTGATAGGAATTTATTACACTTTAATGGTAAGGAAAAAGTCTTGATCTTCCTCCCCACCCTTGTTTTAAAGTCATCGGGACTGATACTGCAGTTGCAGATATAAAGAGAAAACCACAAGTTTAAGTCGTTACTCATGAAGATTCATTTTCCATTCAAGGTGCCTTACACCAAAGAATGCATATGCAACAATTTGTGTTTGTATGCAGCATCACGTCTCACAAGTAGGTTGGATTTTCAAGACACTTGCAAATTGTTACATATGTATGTAGGCATATTTAAAGAAATACTTCAATGCGATAGATTTGTCACTAGCAACAGCAACAAAACACTCAAAATAATGTTATTTGGACATGGAATGACTGAAACTATTTCCTACAGCTTCCTTGCTTTCCTCCTTTTGTTGCTGTAATCAACATTCACCATTTTCCCCTTTTCTGCTTTGCTTCTCCTACAGCTTATCACTACTGTTTCACTACCCAGTCACCTTATATGAAGAGAGACGAGTGGGGAACTTACACTGCACCTTCCCATTCCTTTGCCCTCAAGTACACTCATGCATCCTCCTCTCACCCCTGTACTTTCAAACGTTTTCTCTTGTTAAAAGAAACAGGCAACAGGAAATCGGTGTTAAGCAACAAGTACGATCATATCTCTTAAGGTGGCAGGTCTCTTGCACTCTCATCCATGTTCAAGAAAGAACTTAAGAAAAGGCTGTTTGTTCCCTGATGAGAACAGTGATTACAATCAGCATATACTGATATATATCATAATGACAACATACGTGCCATTATTAAAGATGAATCAACACCTTGGTCGTTCCTCTTTCTCCAATCCCCTGCAAGGCTATTTCATTACCTCTGCCTAGAATGAGTCTACCCCAGCTCAGAATTTTGTCTTAAATTTATTAATCAGTTTGACATTCATACACCTCTACTAATCCAAAGAAACAGAAAACAGATAATCCCTAAATTCTTAAACTTCTCTCCTGTTAGTTAGGAAACTGACATTTTAAAGTAAATAAAAGAAGTTTCACCAAGAAAAGAAAAATAATAAGGGGCTGACTATATTTGTCTTCTGAGTTGCCATTGAAGCTCCTTCTGATAAATAGGTTGTTTATAGGTAATTAGTCATCTGGCAGATACTTTTGTAAGTAACCAGTAAACCTGTACTGTAATTGCTCATCCATAATAGTTTGTTATGTCTGTAGTGAGCACAAACAGATGAAGCAAGGAGTATTGCAAACCGAAAACAAAGGTATACTTTGTCCTTATAATATATGATACACATTTAGAAGACTTGATTTGTAATTAATCATGGCAGTAATGAAAGTATAGTAAGTAATAAAGTGACAGTAACCGGAATGCACAGTAAATGTCTTACTAATGGTGTATTTTTATATAGCATAATCAAGAACAAATACACATTTGAACCATAAAGCAGAACCAAGTTCAGCACCTGCTTCAAAAAAATGTGTTTTCTAAATGTTGGTATTATGGAAACACACAAATACTGTGAGTGGACGGAGGTTGTCATTTTTCCAACACACAAACTAATGATGCTACAAACATCCATGATCAGAAGGCCCAATTTACAACCAAAGTGTAAATAGCAGCACTGATATTTAGATACATTAGATATATCTCGCCATAAGCTTTTCAGTGAAAAACTTGCATATGGGTTTGATATACATTCATTACTACTGGAATGCGCAAGTCAGTGCACAAGAAGCCCATTTTTTTCTTTAAAATTCCTTAAGTGGGTATGTTGAAGGAGTACAGCAACTCTTCTCAATACAGAATTTCAACTGTCAACCCTGAAGAGCTAAGGAGACACAAATAAATAGCTCCCGATCTTCATCTAAGTATAAGAGCAACCCAGAATGCATCACATAATTCTGTAACATGTTCCAAGGATAATTTTATCTATCAGAAGTGTACTACTTGAGTTACAAAACCTAACTGTTCTTCAGGTTTCAAGTTTCTTTCATCTTACTGTGCCTTTAAAGAAAAGACACCATCACATAGCATTCATAGTCACATAAGAAAAGATCCTTGAAAGGGCCTTTTTTAGCCCTTCAAATAGTTTTATAGCTTCTTTTTCCAAATTTTCTTCAATTCTCAACTACTTCAGTTGTCCCTGATATATTGTAACACACTAACTGTGGGCTCACTAGTGCTTCTTCCTACTCATATGCTTGTTTAGTTTATTTTCTCCCCTGCTTGCCAAAACTGCAAACAGAAGTTATTTGAGTAGTACCAGCTTATGTAGAATGCTAGTCTAACTGAGGTACACCTGAAAATTTACCTGCAAAAAGCTTTAGACCTCTAAGGAACTACAGGCCTTACATTATCTCTACAAGTTTTCTGTCTTCTCTGCACAGCACCATTCCCACAGCTGGAGGTGCAATTTAATTTCATGATTATACCTGCAAACAGGTACTTCTGGAGTTATTTCCCACAGAATCTCCCTGAAACCAGCTAACAGCTTCTCCTTTGTGATCACAGAGAAGAAAAGTCAAATTTCTTCACGTGCTGTAAAACTTCAATCTGTTGGTACGTTGCTTAACACTGTCCTACAAGTCAGCTATGTTTTAATATAAACATTGTTGAGTATTACTGCACAACTCTAACTCAGAAATGCACTGGAACTAGTGTCAGTGAAGACCTGGGTGAGAACATATGGTGTGTGGTGTGTGCATTTCGTGTTTGCATATTGAGCAGTGTTTGGTAGATGCTGGCCATGGCCCAGCACAGTGTGGTAAATTGTGCTTCTTTGGACTAGCCACAGAATATTTTTTATTTTTAAGCATTTAATCACCTAATCAGGATACTCTAGTTGTTTGGGAGTAAGTTTCAGGATTTTGGAGCTGAGAAGTTTTCTATGTACCTTTCCATATTTGCCTACATGCTACATGGACCATACTCTTGTGCAGTCTGAGTTGTATTCCTAAATTACTTGTTAACCTTAGCAATATTGCTTGTTTTTTATCTAAGAAATACCAAAAGCAGTATTTTGGCTACCCGAGGATGTTCGTGATACTGAGAACTTATTATAAAGAGAGAGAGAACATCACAGAAGGTAGCAAAGGTGTCATTCTGCATTTCCCCTACAAAAAACCTCTCAGGGAAAGAATCGTTTCCAATTTGTTGTTTCCATGAGATGGTACTGGAAGTACAATACTGGCTTCATTACAGAGCCCAAATACCAGATTAAGCTTAAGGTCAGTATTTTAATAACAAATCTCCCAGGCAAAACATCACTAATCACTAGAGAGCACAGCAAACTGCAAAAGCCAACAGCAATCTTTAACAAGTACAACAAAATACCCAAGCATGGTGCAGATTAGATAAACTAATATCGAGATCAGATGAATCAATACCGTTCCCTGAAACTGTGAACAGATATAAATCCCTTCTAATACACTCTGGTCGATCTATTATTATCAAACCCTTCAAGCCTGACTGCCAAAAAGGACTGTCATGTTTAACCCCAGGCAACAACTAAGCCCCCCGCAGCCATTTGCTCACTCCTCTACCCCCAGAAGGATTTGCTGGAGGGCGGGGGAGAGGAAGAAGAGGTTTGGAAGGGTAAGAGTGAGAAAACTCATGGTTTGAGATAACAGCAGCTTAATAATTGAAATAAAACAGTAATAATATCAAAATGTAATGAAAATAAAAATAAGGCAAATGATGCAAATTAACAACTGCCCACCACTGATCAACTGATGTCCAGCCAGACCCCAAACAGTGGCCCCTCTAACAAACCTTCCCCCTTGTTTTAATGCTGAATATGACACCATATGCCCTTGAATGTCTCTTGGGTCAGCTGTCCCACCTGTGACCCCTTCCCAATGTTTTGTGCACCCCCAGTCTGCTCAATAGCTGGGTGAGGCGAGAAGTAGAAAAGGCCTTGACTCTTGTGTAAGCGCTGCTCAGCAATAACAAGAACATCCCTTCATTATCAATACTCTTTCCAGCACAAATCCAAAACACAGCCCCGTAACAGCAACTGTGAAGAAAATTAACTATACCCCAGACAAAACCAGTACAATTTGATACTCTGATTTTTTATTAACATAATGAGAAGTGACATCTTGAAAATGTCAAAGAATAATTTTTTGGTCACAATGTAGAAAGCATGTAATTAATATGCAGGTATCAGTTGGCACCAGATATAAAATGTAGATAGTATGGGCAAGTGGAGAACTTTCTTCCTCGCTTTTGTGTGCATGTGTTTCTCATAGTAGTTAGAGATAATGCCTGTATTTTACAGCAATATCACGAACCAGAGGATAATCTTAGCCAATTGCTCTATAAGGAAATATGCAAATATTTCTTTCAGTCTTTTGTAGCTACCTTGTTCAAATTATATCATCATCCTGTGTTATGACAGACTCTACTGTTTCAACATGGCTAATGAAGTAACCCAAAAGATCTCACTTTATCCTCACTTAGACCTGTGGGTATAAAAATGTCTGACACAGCAGACAACATGACTGATATTCTTTCATCATGCTGGCAGGTGACAGCAAAAGTAGATGAGAAATGTCTTTCAAAACTGAGAACTGTCCTCTGGATTCTTTGTTTCTTTTTCATAGTCGACTTCCATTTCTGAAGAAGATGGTTATCACAGCAGGACTGCGACATAGACTTAACAATAGTCATCATAGTGGATTGAAAGAATGGAAAACACAGTATAACACTACCACTATTTTAGCCATGCCCTGACAACTCATTTGAGATTAATTTCCCATAGATGTACATTAACTGTGTCTCCTCAACCCTGTTTCTATTTCACTTCCTGATGGATCATCTATTGTCTAAATTGCAGAAGCACTGAGAAAAAAAAAACCACTATACTGGGACACCACATTAATTACTGCATGTGAAGAACTCTGAAACTGTATTGAAGTTGGCTAAAGTGTCTGTAAGTATTTTAAAAATTGTCTTATGAATAAGACATGGTAGATAAGTAAGTTTCAAAGTGCAGGTCAAGCATTCTCCTAGAGAAAACATAAAAAAGGAAAATTTTAATCATTTTTGCACTAAAAGAATAAACAATCCTTTCTCATCACGAGGAGTTGTTAAGGCAAAAGATAACAGTGGCTTGCATTCCTACAAAAGTGTATCCTAACACAGACTCGTATGGAGCACTTTAGGGCTGCACAGCAGCCTCCATTTTAACAGCTCATAAATCTGGGACTGTTGACTTTGCAACCTCAGGAATGTGCTTTTAATAACATAGCATGTGTATGTATATACAGGTTATTTATGTTATCTGAGGAGGAAGTATATATGATCTCATGCTCCAACATAACACTGTACTTGCAGGTATTTACAAATGGTGGAGCAATATGTAGTATTTTACATAGACATGTTTGGAGTGTGGTAGGGAATTTCTATACATGCATATATGTGTATTTCTGTGTACACATGCATGCTGGTAGATGTTCTTAAATGAAGCCAGTAAACTACCTTTAATAAGGTAATGAAAAGTGCATCAATAGTCAAGATGTAATTACCAGAAATAAAATTTAAAAGTCAAAATTTTCCATTTCTCGCTTTATCCAGAACACCTTTCCTGATATATTCTTAAGGTCAGAGATCTCTGGTTTTGTCAAATACATAAGTGACAATTTGACTTCATGAAAACCTGATTGCTGTTATCTTAAAAAAAAAAAATCCTGGAAATTGAAGTTCACTACTCATAATGAATCACAAGATTTGATTTTATATCATCAGTCATCTAATTGTCATTTACCTGTTCAGTTCTCAGGCTATTTTTAAAATGTCAAACAGCAATAATGAGTGGGTCCAGTGTTTCAGGGCATCAGGCAAAGCAGTTAAAGGTCAGTTTAGATTATAAAATTGTTCCACAATTTACCGTATATTTGTACATACATATACACACAGTTTATAAAAGTCATATGTTAGAATTTCAGGGAAGTCCTGAATTTCTTAAAGGAAGTTTTCAGAGACTGAAACAGAGGCATACTTTTTCACAGGTAGGTTTGAATAACAAATTTATAAACACCTCCCCTTTTAAATTATACTACACAACACCATGCCATAAATTATAAAGCACATAGTTTAATTTGAAGAGCTCAAAAGGAAAGCAGACCAACAAGCACCACAGCCAGGTCAAAATGCAGCTGAACTAGAGGAACTACCTGTGCCACTAGCAGTCACACCTATACAGAAGAAATCCAAGACAAAAATAGTTGTCTTAGTGAGGCATGAAAAGGAAGTAGAGTCCTCACAACAGGAGGAAGAGGAAGGATCTCTTTTCAAAGCTCCCTATCCCCAAGTGAGCTGCAAGATATGCAAAAAGAGTCAGGTGAGGCCCTGGTGACTTCTCTTCTCAGATGCTGGGATACCATGGCCCACGCTATGAAACTAGTTGGTAGTGAAGTAGGGTGAGTGGGATCCCTGCCCCAGGATGTGGGCATTGATGAGGGGATTGGGAAGAGAAGAGAAATACTCAGCCTCTGGGGACAACTCCTGTCAAGTGGGAAGGAAAGGTATTCTGTCAAGGATGATCTAGTAGTGCACCCAAGAAGGTGGAATGCCATGGAGAAAGGTATCTGTACCTGAAAGAATTAGCGGTAATGGAGGTAATTTTTCATCGAATCATAGAATCAATTGGATTGGAAGAGACCTCTGAGATCATCAAGTCCAACCCTTAATCCAACCCCACTTTGATTACTAGTTCAGGGCACTCAGTGCCACATCCAGTCTCACATTAAAAACCTTCTGGGTCGGAGAATCCACCACCTCCTTGGGCAGGTCATTCCAATGCCTGACCACTCTCTCTGTAAAGTACTTCTTCCTGATATCCAACCTAAACCTACCCTGGCAGAGCTTAAGCCCTTGCCCTCTTGTCCTACTGTTGGTTGCCTGAGAGAAGAGACCAATCCCCACCTGGCTACAACATCCTTTCAGGTAGTTGTAGAGAGTGATAAGGTCTCCCCTGAGTCTTCTCCTCTCCAGGCTAAACAACCCCAGCTCCCTCAGCCTTTCCTCATAGGACTTGTACTCAAGTCCTCTCACCAGCCTCATTGCTCTTCCCTGGATCTGCTCCAGCACCTCAATATCTTTCCTGAACTGAGGGACCCAGAAATGAACACAATACTCAAGGTGTGGCCTCACCAGTGCTGAGTACAGGGGAAGGATCACTTCCCTCATCCTGCTGGCCACATTATTCTTGATAGAGGCCAGGATGCCACTGGCCCTCTTAGCCACCTGGGCACACTGTTGGCTCATGTTGAGCTTCCTGTCAATCCAAACCCCCAGGTCCCTTTTCAACTGGCTGCTTTCCAGCCACTCTGTGCCCAGCCTGTAGCGCTGCATGGGGCTTTTGTGGCCGAAGTGCAGGACCTGGCACTTGGTCTTGTTAAACCTCATCCCATTGGAATCAGCCCATCTCTCAAGTCTATCAAGGTCCCTCTGCAGAGCCCTCCTTCCTTCCAGTAGGTTGACACTCCCTCCCAACTTGGTGTCATCTGTAAACTTGCTAATGATGGACTCAATCTCCTCATCTAAATCATCAATAATGATGTTAAACAAAACTGGGCCCAACACTGATCCCTGGGGGACACCACTGGTGACTGGCTGCCAGCTGGACATAGCCTGGTTCACCAGCACTCTCTGGGCCCAACCCTCCAGCCAGATCCCAACCCAGCACAGAGTGTCCCTAGCAAAACCATGGGCTACCAGTTTTTCCAGCAGTATGCTGTGGGAGACAATGTCAAAGGCTTTGCTGAGGTCCAGATAGACCACATCCACAGCCTTCCCCTCACCCACCAGGTGGGTCAGCTGATTGTAAAAGGAGATCAGGTTGATCAGGCAGGACCTGCCCTTCTTAAATCCATGATGGCTGGGTCTGAGCCCTTGCCCATCCTGTAGGTGGGCACTCAGGATGTGCTGTGTGATCGCACTCAGGATGATCTGCTCCATAACCTTGCCAGCCACGAAGGTCAGGCTGACAAGCCTGTAGTTGCCAGGGTCAGCCTTGCAGCCCTTTTTGTGGATTGACGTGACATTTGCCAACTTCAAATCATCTCAGACCTCCCCAGAGAGCCAGGACTGTTGGTAGATGATGAAGAGTGGCTTGGCAAGTTCTTTCACCAGCTTCCTCATCACTCTAGGGTGGATCCCATCTGATCCCATAGACTTCTGAGGATCCAAGTGTTTCAGTAAATCACTAACTGTATCCTACTGGAATTTAGGGGGGTTATTCAGCTGCCTGTCATTGTCTATCAACTCCAGAGGCCAGTTGTCCTGAGGGCCACCTGTCTTCCTGGTAAAAACTGAGGCAAAGTAGGTGTTAAATATCTCAGCCTTCTCCTTGTCCTGATTAACTATGTTCCCCCTCAAGTCCAGCAAAGAATGAAGGTTTGCCTTGCCCCTTCTTTTGTTATTGATGTATTTATAGAAGCGCTTTATGCAACAGAAGTAGCCAAATTGATTTCAAATTGCTCTTTTGTCTCTCCAATTTACTTTCTACAAGACCTAAGTAAGTCCCTAAACTCTTCATGAGAAACCAGACCTTTTTTCAACAGTTGGTAAGCTTTCCTTTTTTCCTTGATTTTCTTCAGAATCTCCCTGTTCAACCAAGCTCGTTGTCCTCCCTGCCAGCTTGCCTTTCGGCACACTGGGACAGCCTGTTCCTGTGCACTCAAGATTTCCTTCTTGAAGGACGTCCCTGTACCCCCTTATTTTCGGGGTTGTTTCCCAGGGTATGCTCTGAACCAGTCTTCTGAATAGGCTGAAATCTGCCCTCTGGAAGTCCAGCATAGAAGTTTTATTGATGGCCCTCCTCGCATCCCTGAGTATTGAAAATTCTATTATTTCATGGTCACTATGCCCCAGACAGCCTCAAACTACAACATCTCCCACCAGCCCCTCTCTGTTTATAAACAGCAGATCTAGCAGGGCCCCACCCCTTGTAGGTTCATTTACCGGCTGAAGTAGGAAATTATCCCCTATACACTCCAGGAATCTTCTAGACTGCCTCTTCTCTGCTGTGTTGAGCTCCCAGCAGATATCTGGCAGGTTAAAGACACCGACAAGAACAAGGACAGCCAATCTTGAGACATCTGCCAGCTGCTTATAGAATAATTCATCCCGTTCATCATCCTGGTTGGGTGGCCTATAACAGACTCCCACTAGGATGTCAGCCTTGTTGGCCTTCCTCCTGATTCTGGTCCACAGGCACTCAACTTTATTGCTAATGACCTCAAGTTCAAAAGAGTCAAGAGACTCTCTAACATATAGAGCCACCCCTTCACCTTTCCTACCCTACCTGTCCTTTCTGAAGAGCTTGTAGCCCCCCATAGCAGCACTCCAGTCATGTTAGTCATCCCACCATGTTTCTGTGACAGCAACTACATTATAGTTTTCCTGCTGCACTATGGCTTCCAGCTCCTCTTGTCTGTTTCTGATACTGCGTGCATTAGTGTACATGCATTTCAGCCAGGTCATTGATTTTCCTCTCAGCTCAGGTTCTACACGCTTAGGCTTATCTCTGAAGAGCCTGGTTTCAGTCTCTTCCATCTTCTTATAGAGATTCAAACAATGAGCAGTCCCCTGTAGATCCAGATGAGGTTCACAATGGACTATCATGGCCTGAGCAAAGTCAAACCACCACTGATACCACTGTGCTGGACATGCTGGAACTTCAGTATGAACTGGAGTCCAAGTCAATGAAGTGGAGCCATCATTGACAGTGTCAATGTGTTCTTCATTCCTTTGACAGCAGAGTGCAAGCTACAGTTTGATTTCACCTGGAGGGGTGTGTAGTACCCCCGGAACTGACTGCCCCAGGGGTGGAAACAGACCCACTGTTTGCCATGGACTGATCCAAGCAGCACTGGAAAAGGGTGAGGCTCCAGAACACTTGCAGTACATGACATCATTGTGTGGACCAACACAGCAGTGGAAGTTGTTGAGTAAGGGGAGAAGATAATTCAAATCCTCCTGAAGGCCAGTTTTGTGAAAGCTAAGTAAGGGTAAGGGACCTTCCCAGGAAAATCAGTTTTTTAGGACTAAAACGGCAAGACGGACACTGCCAGATTCCAATGGATGTGGTCAACAAAGTAGCAGCTATGTCTCTGCCAGTCAGCAAGAAGGAAACAAACTTTCCCAGGTGCTATGGGTTTTTGAAAGAAAATATTCCAGATTACAGTCAGATTGTAAACCCTCTCTATCATGTTATCCAGAAGAATGTTTTTAAGTGGGATCCTGAACAACAACAAGCTTTTGGACAAATTACACAGGAGGCTGTTCATGAAGTAGCCCCTGGGTCAGTCAGGACAGGACAAGATGTGAAAAGTGTGCTCTACACTGCAGCTGGAGAGAATGGCCCTTCCTGGAGTCTCTAGAAAAAGCACCCAGGGAGACTCAAGGACTATCTCTGGGGTTTTGGAATCAGGAATACAAAGAACTCAAGGCCTGTTATATCTCAGCTGAAAAAGAGATACTGGCAGCTTATAAAGGACTTTGAGCTGATTCAGGCTGGATGTTCAAAGGGAAAGTCCCTTCTACACATCATGCCACTGACACTACGTTGAGTAAGTGGATCGTGCTGATCACATAGCGAGCTCAAATAGTAAAACCCAACTTCCCAAAAATCTTGGAAATCATTACAAACTGGCCTGAAGACAAAAATGTTGAGCTGTGATTATCATCAGAGGAGGAAAAGGTGACAGGTATTGAGGAGGCCCCATCAACTACCAGAAAGTGATGTGCTCTCTTTACTGATGGCTCCTACCATGTCATAGGGACTAATTGAAAATGGGACACTGCCTTACAGAGTTCTACATGGTGAGTTAAAGAAGTCATTGAGCGACAAGGTGGATCAAGTTAGGTTGCAGAGCTGAAAGCCATCCAGCTGGCTTTGGATACCGCTGGACAAGAGAAATGGCCAACAGCATCTCTACACTGACTAATGGACAGTATCCAACACTCTGTGGGGATGGTGAGAACAATGAAAAAGACCAATTGATAGCACAGAGGTAAACCCACATGGCTGCTGAATTGTGGCAAGACATCACTGCCTGGGTAGAGAAGATGGCTATAAAAGTGCATCAAGTAGATGCATATGTACCCAAGGGTTGGGCTATTGGGCTATTGAAGACCATCGCAACAAACGAGAGGTGAAGTGGGCTGCCAAGATTAAAGTGTCTCAGGTGGATCTGGACTGGCAACATCAGGGAAAATTATTTCTGGCTCTGAGGGCCCATGACACGTCAGGTCATCAGGGAAGAGATGGAACATACAGATGGACTCATGGTCACGTCCAATTCTGCTTTCCAACCCACCACAGATGGAAAGGGAAAGGGACAGGGGAGTGAGTGAGCACTGCATGGTTTGGAGTGTTTCAGTGGTAACATTAAAGTGGGGAATATCACTTGTATACTACAACAGTTATTTAACCTTGTGACATATTCTGTCTATACACAAATCTCATACAACTGAAATTGCTAAAAAAATGAAATCATAGAACACAAATCGTACCCACAAGAAAGAAAAAATCTTGTCTGAAATGTACCTCAGTAATTTCAACACATTATGTTGTTGTATCATTATGTTGTTGTATCATTGTGTCATGTATTTTAGCATGACACAATTAACCAGCATAGGACTTAGCTGATTTTGCAAACCCTAGTTTATGACTGATCAAGTCTGTGAACCTGGACATCTGATCTTTCACTTATGAATGATGGCTGACATACCCAATTAAAAAAATAAAAAAAGTAAAGATCCTTAACTTTCTGTGTTTGGGGTTTTTTTGTTTGTTTGTTTGTTTGCTTGTGGGTTTGCTAGGGTTCTTTTTTTGGTTTTATTTGTTTTTTGTCTTTTTTTCTTTAAATGTGCTTCAGGTTCCTAAGCTAGAATAAAGTAAGTGGCAGCTTCTACTACCTGCAGTGGTGGTGTTACATCACCTACACAAAGCCATCACACTGCCTGACACTATTCATAACAAGAGTAGTCTGTGCTGAGAGGCCCTAGAGTGAATCTGAGGGTTTTGTCAGGACTGGATTAACCTACACTGACAACTGCATGTAGAAAGCTAGTAAAATGTCTGTTCATACGTGGCTCAACCACAGTCAGAGCCACATTGTTCAGGCATTAGTTTTCGTAAATAATTAAACCTATAAAAATTATTCTTTATTACCACCGAAAGATACTCAGTTTAGTATTCCTTCTGAAATTGCATACTATAATACTTTGCCTTCAAAACAGCTGAAGAAGCAAAGAAACATACTATTCTCATCCACATTCCAAAAAAGCAATTAGATGCTCTGCTCACCCCAGATTTCCTGCACATAGGCCATTCTTCATTTAAACTCACTTTAAGAAATTATTATGAGGAAATACTACTACTCTTCTGAATAACAATAAATGAAAGCATTATGCTTCAGGGTAGACTATTTTTTTGTTCTTGATAAATATGCAGCATTAGCAACTAGAAAGTCATTACATGTTTTATTGTTTTTGAAAGCTAAGGATTGAATGCAGCCTCAAAATGACAAAGGAATCTGGCAGAAACCTTTCAAAGAGCAAAGGTAGTGTCAGATGCCTCTATCCATCATATAACTGATGGGGTTGGTATCATAGCCACTGACCCAGTTGCTAAATTAGTCCTTAGAGTAAAATGCATTTATAATCAGAAACCAAATTCTGTAAGGGGAATTAATTATCCTTTAGTAAGAAAGGATTGATGTTTTGATTCATTTCTGGAGCCTATTGTCTTTTAACAAGGCTCTTCCTTTCTATTTGCATATTTATGTGAGGATTTTCATCCTGGAAGACTATTTTTCAAAAATGCACAAACATAAGCATTCCAGAAAACAATACATCACCTAAAGAACAAGACTGGTTGAACTGCATCCATCTGAGAGCAGAACAAACTTAGCAGCTCTCTTAAAGAACTATAAACACTCAGATACATCTCTCCTTTTTGACCATTTCAGAAGTGCCTCGACCCAGATGCCAGTGGTTTAGTGACTAGCCAAAGCCGATTCCAAAGCCTGAATATTTCTTTGGTTACTGCCAAGCTCTGAGGATGGTGTTTCCCATAGCAAGACTGCAGCTCTGACCCCAGTGATAGCACAACCAGGCCATGGCTGGAGCCCGCTGAGCTCTCACTAGGCTGTCTGACCAGATTTCCTTTCCTTCTGCCCAGGTCTTTCCTTGGTATGGATCTGGAAAGTACCTGGGACACATGCCTGGATGGAGAGCTGGGTGGAGGACTGCTCCAACTCCTGATCCTGGAAGTGTACTGTACCTGGGTTGTGCCAGGGATGAGCTGAAAGCAGGGTGAATATCTCCCCTCAGTGCTGTTACTAAACTGTGAAAACAGCCTAGTGTACTGGGCCCTGATTTTGGGAGTATTTCTGAATTTTATCCAGCAGCTATTTGACAACATGCATAAAGAGTTCTGAAAAAGCCTAATCGTCAAAGCCACAGCTGCAGTTTCTCAACAAGATCTCCGCTTTGCTAGCCTAGAAAGTAATCTTTTGCCTGATGCTGCTCTTGACCTCACAAATGCTGTGTTGCTGGCTGAGAACAGGCAGCTTCTACAATAGCAAGCACTCATTGCTTAGCAGTTGGCAATATCCCTTAGAGCAGTGAAAGTCTCACGTATGAATATCTTACCTGGAGAAATGAGCCAAAACCCCAACAATAAGAGATGCAAAACTCCTTCAGAAGAACCTTACCCCAGCAAAATCTAAAGAATTACTCAGTACAACATCAGCATATTCTGTTCTAAGTACATACATAGTATTCCTGTGCCTGAATCTGCACCTCTTCTTTACATAAATAGTTTAATTGATTCCTACCTTAAAATCTCCCCATGCATGAAAACTGAAGAATTGCACCAAAGTGACTCCAGGAATATACAGATCCAGAAGCTGAATCCAACAGAAAAACTGTTTTCAGAAGCCTAGTCAGCACCACCCTTCAAATTGTAGTTTGTTAGGAAATACAACAGTTAATTTGCTACTCTCCACTTTCTTTGTAAAATAAGTCCACCACTAATCTCTACTGTGAGGCTTAAAAGCAGTTTATCTCCCACCCACATACCATTTCTTTGATAGTATTTTGTCACACCCTTCAAAAAGGTTGTTTGTATTTGATTTATGTAAATCCCAAATTGTTGGCTTTGTTCATATCACCTGCTTGGGGAAGTGTATGAAGTGTTGCATTTAAAAATTAAATATAGGCATACATTTTCAGTAGCTGACTAGAATAAAAGGTGACCACAATTACTTTCTTCCACAATATTCTGCAGACACCACGGAGAATTAAGTCCTGATGTTCTACTACACTTAACTTACTAAAGCATTAACTAATAAAAACTGGCTTCTGGGTGGACCATTTCAAGTCAAGTACGTGTACAAAGAAGTTATCTGACTATGCTGAGCACATAACTAGCTCCATTTATTCCACTTTTAGGGAGCCACATATTACCGTGTTGTCTTTTTTAAAGTATAAGCAAAAACCAGTAATGACTACATAGTTTCATAAGTAACATAAGATTTCATTTATAGACACTATATATTGATAAATATATTTTATACGAATACACGTACATTATAGAGCAAAACATCTATTGTAAAATTTAATATATATTGCCATCTATAGTGTAGGTCAAAAATGCAGTTAAGAAAACAGAAATAGTTCCTACGTCTTCAGACTTGGAATTTTTGTTGTTCTTTCAGCGTACAGTGTTCTAAGCACCTTTGTGTATCCTCTTTCTTTTTCCAAAGTTTGTCTTGGAAAAATATATTATGGCTGAATTTAAACAGAAATATAGCTTCAGTTATGAGTTACTACCTAACTGTAAAGCTAATTCTTTTGTACAAATGAGTTTTAGTTTTCCCTTGTTTCAAATGTTGGTATTCAAGTTCCCTTTACCTGTCAAAGGGGCACAAACTCAAAGTTACATCTTCATCTTGCAGAGAAGTTCCTACATTTGTAGGAAATACAACATGGGAATATGACATACCCAGCAGAATCTTGCAACTCCAAAAGATAATTGTACCAAGAGAAAGCAGTACAATATTGTTGAAGAGAATGAATGTCAGAAAAAGGTGTAAAACCTTAAAATTAGTCAGCTCAATCCACTACAATATAGAACTGTAGATATCTGGGAATTAATTTTTGTAAGATGCAAAAAACAATTGTGAAATACCTTGCAGATAACTCTTGAGACCAACAACTTATGAAGCTGGCAATATAATAAGCAGTTCCCTGTATAGAGACAGAAAAATATAAAAAGCTAGCTTTAGTTGTGTCATTCTTTACAGTAAGGAAGAATCTCAAGAGAGAGTCAGGCCTGGTTTCACTATATATTTTCAGTTGACTAGCCCTCTGGCTCATAACAGACAAGGAGAAATCAGGTCCTGGCCACATGCTGCTCAACATTCATTGTAATGAAAATGGAACTGAAAAACTGGTAATGTCACAAGTGCTTTGCTCAGTGATCTTCAGTGGTGTCTGACCCAGAATCCCATGGATGCCTTTTATTTCAATATCTTGTGTGATGAAAGATTATCACATTGTGCTACCGATACTATCTCCATTAGCAACTGGATTCTGTGTCTGACTGTTGGGAAGAGCCAGTGGCAGGAGCCCAGCACAGTGCAGGTGGATGTATTATCTTCAACATGCAGGCTCCACACAAGTGGCCAACACTTGGCAGTCAAATTTGTTAGTGCAATATGTTTGAAATGTAAATACTATCATGACACATCATCAAGCCCAACTATTCACTGTCAAACAACAAATCCAACAGGCAAACCGGGCAACTTGGACTCAGGCTGTTAGGTTCTAGTTTATGCAAGTGAACATCTGTTTGCTTTTCCCCAGAGTGCACATTAAAAGCAGGGTACTGGACTGCTCAGCAGTATATTGTAGAAGTTTACAGGTTTTAAGCTGTTCCAAAGGTATCATAAATGCCTGCACTTGCATTCTGTTTTTCGGCACCATTTTTTGTGTGTTCAACATAGGAAAGGTTTGCACACAGAGAGTAAACTGTTGTGGTGACTGGAAGTTGTTGATGCATCACTAGATGCTTTACTCTGAGAAAATCCTGATCTGCTTGCCAAGGCTGCCATTCTGGACACAAGGAGAGCATTCACAAATTCATACAGCAGACTTCAGGTACAGAGATACTGGAATCTCCAGCAGGATGACATTAGCAGCTTTTTTTCCACAGCAAAACCACTCTGAAAAACTCAAATACATATAAAAACTACCTCGCTGAAAATGTCAGTCAGTATATGTTTGATCATGGACTGCAAATTAACACTAATGTTTCTAGATTCCTACCTAAACAAATCTAAAGCCCCTCTTAACAAGAAGAGACACAATATTCCAGAAGGTATGTGCCTTAGCCACATATAAGAAACACAAGGAAGCAAGACTTCTGTTCATGCTTAGAAGAGCCACATAATATTGGAGACTTAGCAAGCACTACAGGTGAGTTTCTATCATGTATCTTGTACATAGGAAAAAAAAATACATAATTGTCATTGAATGTGGGAAGAAATAGCAGCAATTTAACCTTAATTCTATGAAAAGGATATAATATGCCTAAAAAAACCATAAAAGCAACACAAAAAAAACCCAACAAAAACAAAACAACCAAAACCCCCAACCAAATGTTATTGTGATTTACTTTGAATTCACAGAGAATCCTAATCAGAGTATCATACATACAGTCACACTTCAATCAATTTCTGCATGACTCACATTAGGCATTTTAGGGCAGAGAGTAATTGTCATAAAGGTAAAAAGAATAAATTGAAGAGAAAACAGATGCGCACACCAAAACCTTCTGCCCACCCACCCTCTACTCTGAAGGGAAATCCCAGATGTAAAAGAAAACTATTATGTTTAGACTCAAAACCTCCAATATATCAGAACTTCCTGTAGTCATTTGGTAAGGTTCAAAGCACAGGTCAGCTGACAGGCCTCCCTGGTACATTGAGAATAAAGAGACCTATTAAATAAGACGAAAGACAGTTCCAAGATGCAGTTCCAACACACATCATTTTGAGTACACGTTGTTCCCTAAGTCTAATTGCCTGAAAAAGGCAATAATGTGTTGAGATAGCCGTTACAGGGCGATGTAGCAACTCACTATCCTGAGCCACCTCCAAATCCTGCTGCGGCAGCAGAGGGGAGACAAGGACCGGCACAGTCAGCAATCAATCCTTCAGGGTGGCACAATGTACTGTTGCAATAATGGGGAGCATTAAAAGACTTTTGCACTAATGGTCTACCTCTGGGCACACATGTGACAGGTTTTAACAGCTGGATGACAGCGTGCTAAGTCAAGTTGTATAATTTATTAAAGGCAAGTAACACAAGTGGAGAGCTCTGAGGGGATACAAGCTCACTTGAGTTACCTTCGGGAGTTTGGCAGCAGAAATTTATTTCTGTGACTCTTTTGGTGGGAGTTAGACTTTTCCTCTTATAAATCTGATATAGTGGTTAAGACAGGTTTTGCATAGAGTCTCAGCTCTGCTGCTTAAGACTCACCCTGTTAGAGAGTTGGTTAAAAGGAAAATAAACTAATTCACTTGGGGTTCAAAATGATAAGCTATTGGTTCAACATGCAGAAACAGGCTTTCTACTGCACTTGCAGACCTCACTATGTTTGGTCCAGAAGAATGTCATCTCTGTTACCATAGAAACAACTCATTTGGAAGCAATAGACTGACAAAAAAAGGATAATATGAAGAAAATGTGGCATAAACAAACACAATCAGGCACCGTAACTATGTTATTGCCATGCTGACCTAACTTGTATGGTCATGTGAAGCCACAGAGACTTATCAGTGAAGATTTTAAAGTGCTACATGCAATTATCTACTCACACTGGTTCTTGTACTCATCCACACGTATATACACAAGCTGGAGACAGGTATGCCCTGACTAGACAGGATGGACCTTCCTTTTGCAGCCCATTGCAATGCAGTTGTCATTTTCCTTAGGTTTTACATCTCAGTTCTGGATCACTTAGTAATTCACAACGGCTTTTTAACATTTCCAAAACAAAATTTTTAAGCCAGATATTAGGAATTTTTCAGATATATCAGGTTATAGTCAGTGGCAAATCTAGAAGTTAAAAGGACTTGAAAATTAAATTATTTTCATTTTAACATGTAGGTCAACACATCATGCAGATGAAGAAATTAGGCCTGATAGTGGGATTTCAGAATTTCCATGCCAGTTTGTGAAATGTTCTCTGTGCACACTCCATCTGTTTTAGATGACTGAAAGCACAGCAGTGGCAGTACATACCTAATGAGGTAAGGAAGGTGTAACTGCTGAAACAACACTGGATTAGTTCAAACCCTAGAAAATATCCTATAAATATCTATAGATATATCTATGTCTCTAGATAGATAAATAAATAAATATAGATATATATTATCTACAAGCCAAAGTCTAGACTCCTGCCTCAGTACAAAACAATTCCCATTGAACTCACTAGTAATCAGATAATTTAAAAGCTTAATTTAAATACATTCCATTAAAAATAAATATTTATTTTGTACAGGCTATGAAAATAATACAAGTAGTATATTGTACAAGTAGTATATTGACAAGTATATTGTCGGAGGAGATGCGGGGTTTATATACTGGCAAAAATACTACAAGAGACGGATAGACGAGGACACCGAAGTCCAGGAACCCGACTCCTCGAATATGGAAGCTCTGCAAGAGATTTATAAGGACTCTAATTAAAGTTCACACCCTATATTGATGTTTCCCCAGTTTGAATGTTATACATCCCAATATGTCTACCCTAGTCACTTTCCCTTAGTCGTTCCTTATCCAAGTTTCCTCTTCCCACAAAACCCTCCGGGTCGCAGCCCCCTGTCCTGGCCCGCCCCGACCATGGGGGCGGTTGCCGGCGGAGCCCGGGCGGGGGCTGTCCCTGCCTCGGAGTGCCGGAAACCCTAGGGTAGAATTTCCCCGCCCATCTTATTCTCCTATTGGTCCTTTTGCCGCTCCTCCCCTCCCTCCTTCCCTTAGTTTGCATGCACCCAATGAAGTGCGTTACTCCGCCCCGTCTCTGCCCCTCCTCCGCCCCTCTTCCCCGCCTACATCCGGGGAATTCCCATGCTCTCCTTATAAGCTAGCGCGCGACATTAAACTTGGCTTTTCCTCGTGGGCCGCCGGCTGGTGTGGACTTATTCCGTTCGGGGTGGTTGCCGGGATGGGGGCGGGAGGAGCCGACCTCGCTTCTAAGGGGGCTGATCCTAGGGAGCTCCGCTGGTCGCTTTCCTAGGCTTGCTCCTGGAAGCAGAAACCTCTCCACTGTATCAGTGGGTCTTTTACAATCTGCTGATACTATATGTTTTCATACAAAATATTTTGAAATTGTACATGCTTTTTTGTTTCAATTATTTAATAACAAAAGCCATTGTAATTGTAGCATTTGGCAGGGGGGAGAGGAGGTCTTAACAATGAAATAAAGAAAGTTAAGTATGTGTGAGCTAGAAAGTCCATTATATATTCATATTTTCTGTGTGCTTGAAGCAGTATTTAATTATGTGTTTCTTTACCTAATAGTTGATATTGGAGCAATAGATTTCAAAATAGCACTCTCTTCCTACTGCTATCACAATTCCTGTTTCAATTAAGTACTACCATCAAGAACCTTTGTGACACATCCATGAGCAAATTCCAACACTTGAGCAGTATTTTAAAAGCTGATATACATATGCTATGCAAATCTTACTGCTCTTAAACTACATATGTGGGATAACCCATGGGACTGATAATAGAGAATGGTATCTTTCGTTGTTAGATTGTCAGTTTGACACTTTGAGTTACCAGCATGAGTAAGTTGTTACCATCTGCTGAAAAGTGTGCTACCTCGTGGTGTTTATCCCATCTCCATTTGGCACTTAATATGCAAAGGCTTTGTTTGCCCCAGCACAAGAGTTGAAAAACTTCACTCTTCTGCTCTCTCTCATCCTAAACATTATTTCCTCCACCATCAGGGTTAGGTTAAAATTCTAAATATGGCAACTTATACTGCAGCTCCCTATGGACTATCTGCTCTCTGAATAAATCATAGAACTGCAATGAACATCCACGGTTCTCAATCTGTTCTATTTAAGAATTGAATTCATTCATTATATTAAAAGAGAGAGTCTTAAATGTTGCTTCCATGTCAGAAGTCAAAAAAGTAAAAAAAAAAGTTTCTTCTATTCATTTCTTTGCTAAAATAATAAGTAATTTATCAAGTCTTGCTTAATTTCAGCAAGTTGCTCTTCCCTGCATTTAAGCATCAATAAATGAAACCTTGAGCAGCTCTGTTTCTTTAGCTACTGGCTTTGTTCTTTCTGTACCTTTTTTTTATAACACATTTAATCATGAAGAGGTTGAAAAGAAAAACTACCATATGCCCTGAGTTTTGAAGCAATACATATTTGTCTCCAAATCAGGAACAGGCAATTATTTAACCTGTAATATTAAAGACCATTTTTTTTTTTACTTTAGGCTTATACACCAAAAACTGAATTAACTTGCTAATGTTTACACTCAGCCTTTATTCACATACACTGTAATGCTGATTTCTACACCCACTGGCAAGAGATCATTTTATACATCTTCAATTATACATTACGGGTGGGCAGAGATGAGTAAAGTGACTGTCTGGTGGGCAGTTCTCCCAGTGTGTTAATTTAAAAGATAAGAATATGAAATACAAGAGGTCTATTGTAGCTCTCACAAAAAGCAAGCTTGAAAAATGTACATGGCATTTTTTTATTGGTAAGGGCAAACCACTTTTTTATATATATACAGGTCTTTGATGCATAGCCTAATGCAGGCCTCAGCAAAAAGATAGCAAATCTTAGAATTTATTATTGTCAATAGTCTGCATGACCTTTACTTTAACTGCATCTTGGCTGTCAGTAATAATCCAAGGCTGCACTTTCAATGACAGAATGAGAGATTTTGCATATTGAGTCTCCAGGTCTCCTTGAGAGTGTTCAGAAATCACAGTCATTTATTCCTATTGGCAGGGCAAGGTCTGTTAGGAAAGCTCATTCGTCTTTACTTGAAGATGAAGAGTGGAGAAACTCCATTTTTGCTCTGAATCAAGTACTAAATACTGTAGTTTTCTCAAATAAATCAACAAGGAGGCTTCTAGGTCCAGGGCCTGAAATCTTTTCTCATTCAAGGCACCTGTTCTCTAATGGTTCTCTTCACCTTTGCAATGTACAATTTTAGTAGTGGATAAAAGAGCACTTTAACACAGACCTGAGGATTTTACATTCTAACCTTTCTTCATTTGTGGTTTGTTTTACCTGACAAGTTAGAGAGTTTGCAAGTTCAGGAGAAATCTAGTTAGGACAGGATTGCAGGGGCAATAATAATAAATAAAGGGCTTGCACTCTCCCTGGAGATGTTTTATAAAACCAAAAACTGCTTAAGCTATATAAGACATATGTGTAGCTGTGTAATAAAATAAAAGTGTCTCAGGCTAGGTGCAGATTACTCCAGGTAGTTTTTTGCTGATTGACCTGACTGGGAAACAGCCTGGAAGTTATAGATGTCCTGGCATGACAATACATGCAACTGGTGTGGTCCTTCTGTGTAGAGAGTCCTATACAACAAGTATGTAAATACTTTAAGGATGTAGTGTGGGACACAAAGAAAGAAAGAAAGAAAGAGAGTGGTTTCCTACAGTGTCTTTAATAAGAACTGCATTTGAATCTCACCTCTTCAATCCCTCGCCAGGTTTTATATTTCTGGCATCATATAGGAGGCCATTGCTGATCTCCACAGGAGCTCTTTTCAGATCCATGAAGAGAAGAGTTAAGGTAGGGGAAAGAAGTGATTTGCCCTTGGAGACAACAGCAGCATCCCAAGAAGAGTGCCTAGATTTCAGGTCCTCCAAAGGCAGATAATTGTTCCCATGCAGAGTGACTTACTGAAGCCCACAGGGTTCTGCAGAGACTCAACAGTCCATAACATAAGCTTAGTTCCATATCTCACAATTTGGCATGAGTTAATTCTCCCACCAGAGTAAATAAAAAATACCCCAACTCTCCTCCTTTTAATTCCCATTTTATGGCAATTTATGTCAAAGGAAACAGCATGCATGGGAAGCCCTAGCTTCCTGGGTCTATCACAGCCATATTTCTAGTGAGATTAGAAAACCTTTTTTCCAAAAATGTTTACTCAGTAAAACCATAGTTTCAGGTCAACTGATACTATTCACAAATTCCTTTAGCTTATTGTATTCATGTATATAAAGTGGAACACTGTCAATAGGAGGGACAGACAGTAAGTCCTACAGACATAGTAAGTATTTTCCTTTACTCTCTACTTAAAATACAGCACCTCACAAAGCATTTGTTTGGTTTACCATTCTGAGCCTGGATATAGAATCTTCAACACAAGATTGACTCTATTTCATACACAGAAAACATCCCATGTACTCCATAACGACAAAGGTGATCTTAATACACCCCACATTCTATCCTCTGTAAGACTGCCTTCAATTAGGACAAATTAATTCTTTAAAACATTTCTTTTTTTTCCCTTCTTCTTCATGTCCTAACATTATATTAAATATCTACTTTGCATTATAGGGTTTGAAATTATTGCCAGTAAACAAGAACCAAAGCCTTGCATACCTTGCCTGTTTTGCTCTCTAACCAGCCTCAAAGCATTTGAGAGTAAAAAAAGAAATCTAATTGATTCATGCTGGGCCACACAACTGCTGGCAGAAATCCTTGTGCGCTTCCACACCTCCCTCCACCTTCTTTGTTTGACTTTCAAGAAGATTCTTGCCAAATCTGTCTCCCTGACAGTGCTCTTACATAAGTCTCTGCAGACATGCTGAGCTGCAGCATCTGGCATATGGATTGTGGGCTGAAGAACCATCCAGCTTCCACAGTGTACTTTCTACTGGCACCATCACATATTCTCAAGTTAGTCTACCAAATTTTAATTCAGAACTCCAATGTCTTCTGACTGCATACAAGTAGTAAATACATATGAGAGGATGGGAGATACAGAAAAAAGGAGTTTAAGCTCCCTAATGACATCCGTCTTCAGCATAGAGGATAGGAAGTTTCTAGTTCCCATAACTATGGGATAAGCCTCAAAAACGGGATTAAAAAAAAAAAAAAGAAAGCCCTGGGCACTGTTAGAGTCCAATAACAATCTGAAACAATTCATTGGAGAAATCAAAAACAATTCCATGATGCCAAAAACTCCAAGAAGATCACTGCAGCATGGCATACACATAGCAAGCCAAAACATCTTCCTCAATTCAGCAAACATTTAGTTTCCCACTGATTCTTCAAAGTATCAATCCTATTGATTTCCACTGCCCTGCTGGGCTTCTCTAGCAGGATCTGGGCACAATCCATGAAAATAAACAGACTCCTCTACATTACTGTACACCCCCAAAGTCTTTTAGTCATTGGTGTGATCTGCACCACACATGCACCTACATACACAGCACAGAGACCACAGGATTTTATGAAATCCTGTAAAAGTCCTCAACTCCCTTTTACCATTGGAGATGATAGGATTTTAACCAGTTGGGATTCTCAGTGTATGTGCATAGTTCACAGGGTAAAACTCCTTTTTTTGCAAGTCACATTTTTCCACAAGACCTGAGTGATGGAATGTATTCATTCTATAACAGAACATTTTACTGCTCTATGTATAGAGCAATCTCAATAATAAAAATGTATGATTGCACTAGAAGGTATTGTTAGAATGTCAAATTATTTTGCCAGTGACCTGATGAGCTCTTCAGAGATTCACTGCAGTCCCTATTTTTTTCCCAAGTGGCAAAGAGTGATTGTTTCCCCTCCTCTCAATAAAGTTAAAAGCATCATAATACAATGTATATAATATCTGCTCCAGACAATAATAAATACTTTTGTCAATTGCTCAGAGTATTTCAGCACTCAAATAGAAGTTTCCAAAACAAACATACACAAGTTGATACTTTTACTTCAATTTCACCCCTTTTGTGTTTAAACATATGACATGTCCCCGGTGCTTCCTATTCATACAGGCTGCATTTGCTTTTAAAGGGTTATCAAAATACTGAGCCCATAAATCCAACAGCAGAGAAGCATAAAAATGACACAGGAATCCATTTTAGAATTGTAATAAGGTAGAGGTGCCCCAACTATAAACTCTGACCACTGGTTGCAAAACACATTTACATCCCTTTATTAGCAATCTTTTAGTATTTGCGTTACTAGGTTACATTAGAAGACCAATAAAATGCATTAAAACTTGCCTTATGATCCTTTGTGAGTAGTTGTTTTATTTGCTATAGACTGTAAAGAGATCAGGAAGGGAAGGAGATGGTCTAAACGCTACATTTTCAACAAATCCTGACCACAGCAATCTTATTCCTTAGATTTACACCATTCCTGTAGCAGACCAGAGATACCTGTTGACAGCAGCACGAGACGCCAGAGGTGAAGCTAATTAAACAGATTAGAATCAAGCGGGCTCTGAAAGATGATAAACCAGTCAGTCTCCCAAAGAGGCATCCTGCCAAAGAATTGAAAGAAATAAGTTAACCTTCAGATTATTTTTGTTCAATTTTAAGCAATTTTCATAGTAAGATATGAGTTTTTTGGAGGTTGTTGGCTTGGGTTTCCTTAGAGGTTTGTACATATTTTATGCAAAATGTTAAAGAAAAAGTCAATGTTTCAAGGCTAAACATAAAATCTATTTTTTCCTGAGATCCTTTGTGGCTCAGAAGGACCTTTCCCACCACTTTTCAGAGGGTGCTACGCTGAGGTGCAAAAGGAGTTTGGAGGTAATACCACAGCGTTCAATTTAGCACTAAAAGGTCCACACACTTTAAACATGGGTTCAGGTGGCTGGACACCTCCTGCTGAATGGTGAAATTCCTGGTAGCTTTTCCTGCAGCTGGATGAAGCCTTTCCCCCATGATGTACACAGAGCAGCCCCTCCGAGGAAAGGTGTATTGGGAAAGCTCCAGGTGTGCCCAGCCAGGGCAGAGAAGGACCATTAGGAGCCATTAATGACTCTGAATGGGCCACTTGTTGGAAAAACCCAGGGAAACCACTCTGATAAAGCACACAGAGAGGTGTCTGGCATCTCAGGAGTGTCTGTGAGGCTTGAGGAGCACCCATGGAATGGGCAACGCTGGCCTCTGCCAGGGCATCAGTCACAGCATCACAGAATGGTTTGGGTTGGAAACAACTGTAAAGGTTATATAGTCCAATCCTGTAGCAAGGAGTAGAGACACTTTCCACTGGAGCGGGTGACTTGGAGACCCATCATGTTGGCAAAAGCTTTTATGGGGAAAAACCTGAATCCCTTCTTTGTGCATTTTAATTGAACCATCCCTCTGACCAGTGGTCATGCTGTAGGTGTGGGAATGGGGCATCAGCTGGTTCTGGGTCATGCAAGTCTGGCTCAAAAATTTCAGCACAGTGTGTGTGACACACCCAGCTGCCCAGGAGATGGCCAAGTACTCCTGCGGAATAACTTTAAAGCATCTTGTTTGTTTGTTTATTTGTTTGTTTGTTTAGTAGGAAAAAGAAGGAAACCCCCTTCCTTTTACAAAGCGAGTTTACTTTTTTACGTGATTTACAGCCACCAATGAATTTTTCTTATCTTAATTCCTTAAAAAAGAAGTGAGGCAACTAAAATTTATAGACTGTACTAATCCTTAGAGTACAGATGCACACTTTTGAAAGCCATAAATACAGAGTTAAAGAACCACAGGAAATTAGTTCTCTGAGTTATGTTAATTGCTCCCAACACTCCACTATCTATCTACACAAGGAAGGAATACAATTTGAAGAAGACATCATAACATATCATGCTTAAAAAAACGCTATGCCTAATGCTTTTTCTTAAGAATTAAAAGGGGGTTGAGCCACTTAAGAGGAAAAAAAAAAGCAAGAGCATGTCTGAAACATGGGCAGAAAGTATGCACACAGTAGAAACAATTGATCCCAGAGCTGTGTTATCTGTCACTTTAAATCCCTCTCTCCAGCAGCAGCAAGGGAATTAAACTCAAGAAAAGCAGCTACAGAAAAAGGGAAAAAGAAAACAACATACAGTAATTACAGTTCTGAATTCACAGATTAGAAAAGAAACATTTCACTATTAAGATGGTGTCCTCAAACAACATGAAGACAGAAAACTAAATGACGTTAGGAGAAAAGTATTTCAAAAGTATAAATCTCACAGTGTAACAAAAATATAAAGAAGGACACTGTCAAAATTTAAATCATAATAAGTCTCTCATGTTAAAGGCTTGATTTTGTCAAATTAACTTTATCTGATGCAAAAGAGAAAAATGGTCATTACTGTACTGTTCAACTCAGAATGTTGAAGTTTGAACACTGGCCTTGTACCAGCAATATCTCAGGTATTTTCTGATTTATGAGGAAGGGTTTTCGTTGTGGTACTGAAAGTTGATCCAAAGTTTTCACTGCTTAAAGCAGGGTAAGCATCAGTTAGCTCAATCAATGCAAACTCTGACCTTTCTTGGCTCCATTTCAAATTTCCCAGTCCTGGATGTACCTGCATTCAGCTCAGTGCTCTGTAGGTGAATCAGGAAGATGGTTGAATCATAGAATCATTGAGCTTGGATGTGGAGATCATCACCATACTCTATCTGGAAAACCACTGAATAGGATACAATGGGACACAGACTAACCTGATAGATATGTGTATTTGTTTACAAATAACTCTTTGTAAGAGGTAATAAAAATGCAGATATTTCTAAAGCAAAAATTTCATAAACTTCTTATAAAAAATGTGTAAAGGGCTTTGCAAATCACCTTACCTCTGGAAATAAATGAAGAAGCTGATTTATAACACTGAAATATTAATTATTTTTTCATTTAATCTCCCCTAGACAAGCAAAGCTGTCTTTCTTCTTTTCCATATCAAAAAGACAAATGCTTGCATATTTGGATCATGCAGAGATTCTGCCTTGCAATATATATTCAAGGTTAATTTGAAAAGTAGCTACTGAGAATTTTCTTAGACAAATCTATATAGAAAGCTTTCAAAACATGTTGTTTTTAAGGCTGCCTTAAATTTCATGACTACAGGGCCTGCACAGGTCAGCCAACAGGAATATAACCAGGTGGCTATGGCAGTGTCAGAAATTTATCTCAATTACGTTGCATAAAATAAATGAGACTTAGGAATGGAAAAATGTGCAGTCCTGCAGAGAATAGAGCTAAAACCTAAATCTCTGTGCTAGTTTCAAGTTTGTATAGCTGTGATGAATAGAAGACAGTCTGGCATGTCAGGGTTTTCTATATGACCGATAATGTTAAGAGATCCTTCCTCATGACTGACTATGCAGGAACATTCAGCTGTAAAAGAAAAATAACATCTTTAATTTGCATATTCCTCTAATCTTAAAGTTGAAATAACTTAATGGAATTTTGGTGGTACTTCACATTTATTATTAGCTATGCAAAAAGAATTTATGAAGTAGGAAATCACACAAAGGCCTAGAAAGCTGGCCTTTTCTCCCCTAGCAGAAGACTAAATTTTAAATATTTCTCATTTTCTCAGCACTCTGGCCCTTCCTGCCCTGATTGGCACTGTAACCAGAATGACATGCCAACATGCTTCTGATCCTCATTCCTGATATTAGCCTAAATTTTAGTTGTCCTTTTCTGACAGAATGACCACTATTGTCCCAGCTGAGCTTCAGAACTCTTGTAAGGTTGAGATTACTTATGGGAATAATACTTAAAAGAACCATGTTCTAAATCAAAACAAGTGTCTGTAGACACTGTAGTCTGAAATACATTCAATCTGGTGTACAAGATTTGTGCTCTGCTGCCTGCATTCTCAGTGAGGTGTTCTGAATCGTCCTTCTTAGATTTGTTTTTTGTTTGTTTTTTATTTTCACTGGTGGCTTGCTTCTCAACAACTTTAAGAAATTACTCTTTCATTGCTTACATCTTTTTGTTTAACTTTGGTTAAATATTTAATATTTTAAATATAGCATATTAATAATTATTTTTGTGTTCTGAATTGGAACAAGCACAGTTGAATGCATTATTCAAGAACAGCATCTGATCTTATTTATATCATGTAACGCTTTGCTTGTTCTTACTCTTTTTTTCATGTAGATGCAATATAGCATGCTTGCCAAATGTGTACAAGTACGTTTCTCCCAAACAAGCTGTTCACAAATGTTATTAGCCTAAATATCTTGTCCTGAATTTTTTAAAGCATGTTTCTTCTGAGTCAATCATATATTCATTTTTTTTTTGTTTGTGTGTGCATCAGTTCTAGTAAGCTGTTTCAGAAATGGCTGTGCAATAGGATGTGCCATAATATGATCAGGAAAAAGTTAACTTGCTAAGAAATTTAGTGACCTTTATTTTTTCACCCTGATTTCTAAGCTGCTCACTGAGCTTGCTTGAATCTCTCTCTTAAATATCTCTAGGGTTTGAGAACCCAATGTTTTCAGGTAGTTGGATGTCTAGGGCTTGTGTGGTTTTCCAAGAGTATTTAAGCAAATACGATAACTCTGGTAACAATCACCAAGTATCTCACAATTATGTCCTCTTGAAAATTCCACAAGGTGCCTTTTTATTTCCTTGAGAACTAACTTTCTTAGCTCTGATCCTTGCAGTAAAGTCATATTAGACTTTCACCAGCACAGATCTGAGCAGCCCTGAGAAGGGTTATGGCAGATGGGTTTGCCTCAAAATAAGAATGTCCTCCCTTCTGGGAATAACCAGCATTTCTACTACTAAAAAAGTAAGGTTTGTGTGTACAGAAAACTCAAAACTGATTGCTTCATCCTCCATCTCCAGCTCCTTAGTGCTGACTCACCCCCTTTATTTTAAAACTCACTGTCCCTCCTTTCTGGCTCATCCAGAGTCTTCTTTTCATTCAGTAAACAATTACTGCTTCATTCTTGACTCACTGCTGGAGCTGTTAAGTCTCACAATCAATAATTTTTGATACACTCTGTGCTTTAGAAGGACTATGCATAACTTCATGTAAGATGCCAAGTTCCTCAGAGTATATATAAAAATGCTACTTTTTTCTCCCCAAATACTTCATGGTCCTGTAAATGTGGCTGGCAATACAATGAAGAGATTCAGTCTTAAGAATGCTGGTAACATACTGGTAGAATTTTTTGTTTCTAAGTATGATCAAAGAATTGCTTTTTGGTGAAGAGAAACTACTATGTCAAAAGCTTCTGTAAATACACAGAATATCCTTCCTTTTCCTGACCTTTTGTATCAAGCTGAGTCTCTCTGGAAAATTTAAAGCCTACTGTAAATGCAGATCATTTGTTTTCTCTTTGCAAGGATGGGAGCTGTATGTTTGTCTGTGAGGCTAAGCGCTGGCCTGCACAAATCGTCCAAGTAAAAAAAACGTGGGCCTGAATATCATGAGCCTGGAACATCTCTGGCTACGTCTGAAGCTATTTAATTAGTCGAAATAGCAAGTAGGATGTGCAGCCGATAACCTTCCCCACCATATCATATTGCTTCATAGGCAATTTGACATTTTGTGTGCTCTTTCCTCTCTGTTGACACCAATTTGGACTGGCTGTGGGATGTGACATATGAATAAACATGCAAACTAGAGGACACAGCATGTAAATCTGCTTACAAAACCTGATGATAAAAGAGGTATCTAAGTTAACCTTTTTTATCTTGCTCATGTGAATAACCTGTTGTTGGGAACTGCACCTCACAACCCCAGTGATACTTAAATAATGCAGTCATAACATCATTTTTGTTTCAATTTTCTCCCAAATAAACGATCAGATAAGTAATACAAGGAGGGAGGTTTTCTGGTAAAACATATTAAGTTTTTAAAATAATTCTGAAGTTGTACGTTCCCGACTTCACAAGCAATCTCCTGTGAAATGTTAAGAACATAAAGCTGGGTTAATTGTGTGTAGATCACACAATATCAAAAAAACTAGCTTGATGTGCTTACTTCTGAGTCTCATATTTATGTTGTGTGTAATAGTCACTAGAGTCTGAAATGTTAACTTAATGATTATTTTCCACCATAATATCACTATTTTCTTTTTCTAGTATATCTTTCTGTAAACTAATTTGTTACAGTATTTGGAGAAGACAGACACAAAAGAAGTGCAAGCACAGTAGAACTGTTTAAATTTAGAACTGTCTTGGAAATTTTCAATTTTCTTTTATTAGAAAAATGTTAGTTTGTAGAAAACAAAAATTATTCATTCATTTCAAGCAATCATCTACAAAAGAAAGAATTGGAAAGAATTTATAAGCTATTACATTACCAAACATTTTAAAATAAAACAGTTGCTTGCAGGCCAAGTCCTCCTTTAGTATTTTCAATCAAAATACAGTGAACTAATTTAAGAAATAAAAGTTTAGAACTTAAAAATTACTTTTAAAATAGCAGAAACCTAGACTGATCTTATTAAGCCCAAAGAATTTTAAATAATAAAAAAGGATATAAATTTCTTTTACTAGCACTAGCTATGAAGAAATACAAATACCAAGAAAAGTGTGATAGAAGGATGAGTATCTTGCATATATCACTTCCAAAAGATCCAAATGGGGATTGTAAATTGGAGCAAACAAGGAATGGTTTAAGGCCTGACTACAGCTCTGTGTCAAACTTTGTATTAGATTTTCTTCTCATTTATTGCACAGGGAATTTTTTGCTTAGGTGTCTATAGTTCTGTATTCTGAGCACCCACTTTTGTCTAATTTTGCTTTTCCTTTTCCATTAGTAAACTTCCTTGTTTTAGAATAACATATTCAGAATCCAGTTATTCAGTATATTTGTGCTATAACCCAGAAACAAGTATTCCAGAGAGTGTGCATCTGAGCTGATGCATCTGCACTACAGCTGGGCTCTATATTTCCATGCCTCTTTCCAACACGTGGGGTGATCTTGGACAGCAGAACAGAAATCCAACATGGCTATTTTCCAGGGGCTCATTGCCCAGGACCTGACAACACTAAGCTGCTTGGCAGAGGCTTCCAATTTCATTGGACTCAGGCCTGGCCTTAAAATCAGGGAGCTGATCACATATCTCTACCATCTCACTGGCTCCAAGGCTTACTCATGGCAAGAGGGAATGTGACACCCTCCTTTTCCATGAGCCTGATCAATCATGATCAACTCTGCTAATTAAACTTGGGCTGCAGAGCTGTAGCACTGGTGTAAATGATCAGAACCAGACCCATCAGCCATTTTGGTCCTCATTTTCATTTAAACAAATGTAATTTCACATTGCTTATTTAGCATGCTGCTCTCTATGCTGTCAAACCATGGAATCTGTCCTAGCTTATGAGAGATGTAAAGCTGACTTGATTGAAAAAGTAAATAAATTAAAATATCCCCTTCCAAGTCTAAAAAATAAATCTTTTAAATCTTTACTCTTTGTGACTTCTTGCTTCTATAGTGTTTAGAGTAATTCATATAGACAATAGTTTACAGTCTCTAGCCCAACTGCTTCAACCTCTTGCTCTGATCAGGGGAGGGAGCAAAGCATTTCTGTGATGAACGTGATAACCTTTTGCAAGGAATATGCAACAAGTATGCACGTGAAAAATGCCTTGATATTTTAGAGGTCTCCCATTTTATGTGAGTAATACACAGTTAATACACATATATAATCCTAACTTATTTAGGATATTGTTTTGAGTCAAAGAAATACTCATGATTTGATGAATTTCCCCAAACATACTATGTAAGTAGCATTATTCAGAATTAAACAGGAAGAGTCACTGATTTGTTTGCTAAGATTACAAGTAAGTACTATAAGGCAAAATTAGCAGTCAGCAGATGCTATTAAGGGCATCCGTTGACTACAATTAGAATCACATGGATTCTATTCTAGGCACCTGAAACATGTACATGATTAAGAGTATCTTGCTAAGGACTTTACCTTATGTGCTCTGTATAGGAAACAAATTCTATGAATTAGAGATATTTTGAAGATCAGTAATAAGTCAGTCAATAATTTATTGTATTAATTTGCAATCTGTTTTATTAGCTACTGACTTGTTCTTTCTACACACAGAAAAAAGCTAGTGATTTTCTTACCACTCTTTTCAATACAAATATTTCTACTGAATCGCCAAATTTTCTTTGTGAAGTCAGGATTCCTGTCCTAGTAAGAGGATAACCCAGTAAAAGCAAAGCTTTGCACTGATGAATTCATGTGAAACAAGTAAAAAGAAGGGAGAGAACATTGGTGTACAATATGACAGTATGTTTATTGGGGGCTAAATTAAATGATAGCCAGTGTATGTGAAAGCAGTTTCATTTCTGTTTTTGAGAAGGTGAAATAATAACTGTAGTGATAGGAAAGTCTGTATTCCTTAGAAGCAAGTGTTTTCTTTGGTGAATTATAATTATGCAAATAGCCAAGGATATTAGGACTGTGTAGAGTAACTGAAGGACACCATGGGACAACACATGCTTTTCTTTCATAACTAGCAATTTTTATGAATAGGTCAGCTAACTGCATCAGTCTCAGGGCTTTAGACTTTCATTTACTTCATTTATCCTCTATGTCAAGTTAATATTTGCAGAAATTCTGCACATTTTCAAATAGAAAATTTACTTTATCACTTCTGTTCCACCTTTGATGTATGTTGCTGGTGTTGCAATTTTTATGTCACATTTTTCTGGGCTATGATGCACACAGAACTTCCATGCATATTAGATATAAACAATTTAAAATGAAAGATAAAAGATTTAGCATACACTCTCTAAATTCTTGGGGACAGGGGAGAAGAAAATTAAAATAAAAAGGGGGAATGGAGAGAATGAAAATGTCAGTTCTTTTGGCCATTTTGCTCATTCCAAAATGTGTTTTCCTGTGAATTTCACAAAGCTGTTTTTTTATTGATGTAGATTACTTTTTTCATGAATCATTCAAAACCTGTCTTTTGAAGAAGAGGACATGCATATTTTAATGCATACAATGAACTGTATATTATATTAGAATAGCAAATTATTTTGGGTTTCTTTCCTACCAATGTTAAAAAGGGGGAAATTGATATGACTAATCATATTAACAGGAAAAAAAGAGAAATAAACAAAACAGTGACAAAATAAAATGCAGTCAAGAATTTGTTTCATTAAGACCTTAGTAACTTCTGCAGATTTTTTTATCTGTTATTTTCTCTTAATGAAACTGTGTCAGTGAGAGAAAATGGGACTACTCCTGCAAATAAGAACTCAAGATCTGAGTTTGAGTATTTCCTTACATTCTTTTTTTCTTCATTTCCCATTTCTGCATTTTATCACCATGGCAGGGATTTTAATCCTGGAAGCAAAGCAAAAGAACAAGCAATAAACTTGGTGCTATTTTTTGATTTTGTAATTGATTCCCTATGCAGGCAAGTCATATATGATCTGATTCAGCAGCCCTGACTTACACAGCAGTCATTATTCACATGAGTAATTTCATCAATATTAACAGGGCTTGTGCACATAAGAATTACTTACGTAAAGGGTACAAAACCATGGTGTAATTCTTCTGTATCAGTGTTTCCTGGCTTCTGGTTGTAATAGTAGTATGGCTACATTAAGTGTGTCCAATTTTCAATAGAATGAGTATTTGATTGAAGTGCATTTTGATCAGTATTTTGTTTCATAAAATGGAACAATGGACTCTGACATTTATGGCTTTAGACTTGGTGTGTAAAACAGTGTAGATAATAACACAAAAAATTTTGATAGCACTGATTTCCAACATTTTGGAATTAAATAGCTATGATTGCCTCAATCCCTTAGTTCCTGTTCAAACTCCCTCTGGACTCCTATTTTATTTTGCTGCAGGAAACAAAATTATGCTACATTAAGAAATACAGCACTTCCCTAAATTCTTGTTTATGAATGTAAAATGCAGCTTTCCATCATTAAAAAAAAATGGTTATTTTTTTTTTAATTACATGGCTTTTCTAACATGAAAAATATACCTGCCTGCAAATGCCTTCAGAAACAAACCCACCAAATGTACAGTATGAAAAAAAGATAAAAGATATCTCAAAAGTATCTAAAAGACATCATGGGATCACTTCAGGTTTTTTTGTTTTCTTATATTTTGAAACTGTGACATTTTGAAAGCAATGGCAGTGAATGAACTATCAGATAAAGGGATGACTTCACCGTGAAATGAGTGCAGTCATTGTACTCAGAAAAAGAGTTTTTCTTTTTTATTTTTTTAAGTGTGGCTGATCTTTGTTATTTAAAGAACCCTGTTAAATGTTGGAAGTTAAGTGCAGGGGTTGCCTGTTTTTGTGGTTGGAAACTGGCCATCCATTTGAAAGATTGGAAAAGATTTTAAATACAGTAAAATGGAGAAGTGCCTATTTCTTTTAAAATGGTTCTATTCTTTTCTGTAATACATTATACATCAGAGTGATATTTGAAGGCAGATTTATTACACGCCCTGGCAGAATGCTTTGTACATTTATAATGCAAAGCTTTTATCTAAAGTTCAGAGCATTATTTTAGAAAGAAGGTGTATCATATCTGTGAGACAAGTTCTATTCCTGTTGAGAAGTGTCCATAGGAATTGAAAACGTGTGGTAAAACTGATAGTCAAGGAAGAACTGAAATTGAAATCTCTATCATTTACTTATTGTAATGTTGCTTTTTGAGCCTTAGTCTCCTGATCCAGTTGAAGATGCCTCTGCTCATTGCAGGGAGGTTGGACTGGATGATCGAAGTCTAGCTCCTGGGCCTGTAAAGGACAACACCATGTGCCTATATATCTATATATATCTTAAACACAGTAAAACTGTCTTAAAATATTTAATTTTTTATATATATTTAATGTCTTTCTGCTTGAAACTATTTCCCAACAATGCTCTTAGCACATGAAAAATTGCTCTTGTAAGGAAAGAGGTCTATCCATGAGAGAAGATTGAGCTTTGTGTTTTAATGCTATATTGACAACTAAGGACTGGAATTTACAGAAATAAAAGTGTTTGTACAATCAATTTCCACCAACATTTAAATTAGCTGGAACTTTGACACTATGTGGCTTTGCAAGTCGAATCTAATCTGCCTGCCCTCAGACCTGTATTTTCTAATAGCTCATGTCACTCTGTGTTTTAATTTTCAGATGTTCCTTGGACAATTCTGAAGCAGCTTGAAATGACAGTTTTGCATCTAAACCCTTCATTCTGTGACCACGGTGATACGGTGATTGCTAAAGACGGTGGTCAGGCCAATGCCTTACGGCTTGGAGTGCAGGGAGCTTTCAGGAGGATTGTTTTCTAGTGCTTCTTCAATGCTGGGAATTCAGCACTGAACTGAGAAGCCTGTACCAAGTTCTCAGAGCTCACCAGCAGTTCTGTTGGCAAAGGAATAAGCATGATGCTCATGGAGTCACAACCTGCTAAGTGTGCAACAAAGGGTTTAAAAATGTTTTGATTAAACATAATAATCTTTAATAAGTTAATGTGTTAATACTTACAAAAATATTCTTGAATATTACTAAGTCTAATATTTGCTATGAATGATATTTCTTGAGGGAAAGTAAAAATTATAGTCAAAAGCCATTTTTTTCCATTAAACCCATTTAAATAGGAGCCATTTTTCTTTGTATACTTCATGACCACTTGACACTTCTGCAGAAAGTCATCCCTGTTTACACAGAGAGCTAATGTAGTGCTGTCAAAGCCATATGCAGTGATCCTAATGTGTGTTAAAGGTTTTCTTACTGGAACTCAAAAATTATCAGTATTTCATGTAGCAATGATTTCAGTGGGACTGTTTATGAAGTCACAAACTGCTTGGTATTAACTACCGTAATTTAGAATCCCTGACTGACCATCTTCTATACTACGAACTATGATAAGATTCCATGAATCTGAAATGAATCTGACTCCATGGTGTAGGACACAGAATCTCCTTTTTCCTGTCTCTCTCAGGCCATACTGATGAGACTGGCAGGGGAATGCCCACCTTGGAAATACTTATAAGAGACTTTCAGAGTTTCTGTTTTAGATTGGGTTTTGAATTTCTCATTAACAGTGGAATAGTATTAGCAATGGGAGAGTTTATCATTGTTATTGTTTTAGCCAGGCCTAAATTTAGGCTTTAGATTTCAGAGTAGGTCTGAGATTGTCAGCTGACTTGAGCCGGGTCAGGCTAGCTAACAGCTGACTTCTACTGGCCAGTGGTATTTTATACCATATACAACATTATCTCAAATGTAAAAGCAGGTGTAGGAGTGACTTAGTTTAGTTCTTGGCTGCTCATCTGGGAAGGATGTGGTGTGTTGTTTTTCTGGACCAGGCCTACTGCCGCTTGCTGCTATAGTATCTGTTTGGGTGTGTCCCTCAGGGGATTGAGTTCTCTTCAGTGATTTGTAGCTAGAATAGTGGGATTTGTGTTCAATGGGGAAAATAGATAAGTAGTTAAGTTCAAGTCTTGGAGTTTGGGTTTTTTTCCTCCCTTTTCTCAGTGGAGGTGGGAAGGAGATTGACTCTGTATTGGGCAGCTGGCATTTTGCCAGCTCAATCCCAGACAATCATACATGCCATATGGCATGGAAAAGTAGTAAAATTTGAAAAGCTGAGGAGTGTAGTCTGAAAGGTCACCAGAGTCCACAATGTAGCAACTGGTAAAAAACCTGAGTACTGACATGTTTGTAGGAAAAGCAGGTATATGCAGAACTCCTGTTTCTTCGGCAGGCACAGACATAGCAAGCATAAAATCCTGGAACTCCAAGCCAGACTTTCATACCAGAAATATAGTCATGTGCTCTTTCAGTGAGTGTAATTAACCATTAGGAAAAAGTTCACTAGAGCTGTGATAATTCCTTGTCATAAGATTTTAGAACAAGAATTAGTGTCTTCACAAAGGAGATGTGACCCAAACATCACTTACCTTGATGGAGCTGTTGCATCTGTAATGCAAAAGGAATGGCCACAGCTGATTCAGAGCAAAGGGCAAAGCTAACCTTCCTACCAACCCCGTAGTAATTGTGTTTTACTTTCTTTTTTATTTAGCCATAATGGATTTCATTATTTTAGTGGAAATAATACTTTCATTTTACTTTATGTAGGTAGATAGACATACACTCCTCTTAGTGCCCCTAAACCATGCATGTTTTAATATTACAACCATTGCTAATTACACACTTACGTGCATATCTCCTGTATTTAATGCAGTACTCGGGACATGAATTAGTGTCTATGTTCTAGGGAAATACTGGGTTTGTTCTTCTTTGCTTATTTGGAAAAGAAAAATACAGTGGAAAGGCATAATATATCCATTGATATCAGAGCCATTGCTCCTGCACAAAGTCTTCTTTAAGGGACTGGAAAAAATTCTGTTTTTTATCATACCCACACATGTAATACATGTCACATCAGGCAAACAAATGTTCATCCTTAAGTAGTGCATTTATGTCCTTTATAAAGTTTTATACTTGATTTGAAAGTTTCAAAACTCTTCATGATACAGATGGCTCAAACCCCATTGATAATTCAATGTCTGGTTAGTTCTAAAGTAGACCAAAGACCTGGTAATTGATGTCCTGAGGGATCTGAGAAAGCCTATGCACATGTTTGTAGATACATTCGTATTAACTGTCAGTGTTCAAACATTTTCAGGAAACTGGATTGTGATTTGCAGCATATGTTTCTTGTTCCCTAATTGGTAATCAGGTCCACTGAGGGCTACACACTGGCACAGAGTGAGGGCTAGAAGGTAAAGCACTGATTAAGGATTATAGTTGAGACATAGTTTGTTGAAGTAAACATCAATGGGTCTTCATATCTGTTGCTCAGATAGATTTAGAAACAGAGGTGGATTTGTAAAGCAAAATAATCAAATTCTTCATAAGTGGAATGAAAGTTTCCATCAAATGGGTTGATTTTGTTGTATTTTTGTAAACAGTACAACGGCTTACATTTTAAACATAGAAAAAAGTCAAAATGGCAGAGATCTAATCAGTCAAAGCCACTCAGATTGATTTTGGTAGTCACTGATAAATGCGTTGTGTGTGTGGATCTGTAGAGAAAGAAAACCATTCCTATATTTTCATAGAATCACAGAATATGCTGAGTTGGAAGGGACGCACAAGGATCATCAAGTCCAACTCTGACCAAGACCGTCCCAAGAGTCACACCATGTGCCTGAGAGTATCATCCAAAAGCTTCTTAAAATCTGTCAGGCTTGGGGCTGTGACCACTTCCGTGAGGGGCCTGTTCTCCGCTCCCCCTCCCCCCCCCCCTTCCTCACAGCACTGTCCTTAATCTCATGGTTCTTTATTATATAAACCATGGAAACTCAGAACAAGCTTTTCCAAAACCTAAAATTTCCATAAAACCTAATGGCAAAGATATCACAAAGCATGGCAAACCTCAAACAGCAACTGTTATGAACAGGATCACAACCAATAGCAGTAAGAGAGAAATGAAGGAATAAAGAACAGCTCCATTTATACCCAGAGCATGAATCTTCCAACCCAACAGAAGGCATATTTTTCAAGTAAACAGAGAGTACCTTCCAGGATACTCTTTGGAATCCAGTCATGGTGAAAAAAACTCTTCACAGAACAGGGATCTAGTAAAAAAATTTTTACAGTACTTTGCTGAACAGAAAGAAGAAAATCTTTCCACAACGACTGCAATCTTTAACACCTGAATACACACACAAATCAGTCAGATTTGTAATAGGCAAATTCTATTACATCAAAATTTCAAAGCCTCTGTGCTGTGCAGCTTGCTCACTGGGAGACTTGTAGGACCTAGGACCAGATTCACAGAGAGCAGTTTGGGTCCACATTCCCTGAACTTTCCATTCAGGTTTATTTATCTTTAATGAAAATTAATAATTTAATATCCATGTTACTAACACATTATCTTCTTTAAAAGGTACCAGTCTCTAGCCCATGGGTCAGATCACAGTCTTTCATTTCATGCTATTTTAGGGCAGTAACAATGGTTCAGCTTTCAATATTATGAGAAATTTTGTCCTCTATCATTACTGTTATTTTTCCTACCCCAAAAAATGACAGCAATCATTTGTGCTCTTATTTTAAGCTATATCTTCATCTATGGATCTTCTCATCATAATATATGAAAGGGGCAAATAAGCTCTATAAGTAAAATGTATGGTATGAAATTTCACAAGGTCCTTATAATTTTGTGTTGCTATTCTTGTAATTGTTTATTTCTCTCTTTTCATTGTAAAGATATCTTTTATTTAGTGTGGGGTTTCTTTTCTTCACCTTTTCTTATTCTCTTTGATGATTGAAAGTATTCTGCTGGCTAAAGTATAAAAATACTTTATGGTCTTTTCAAAATGTTGATTTATCTTCAAACATTCTTTTTTTCTTTTTTTTTTTTTCTGTTTATGTCCCTCTTTGTTTTTCAGTCATTGAAATGCTAGAGATTTAAGATGCATGTATGTTCTTGTGAAATTAGTATAACTGAGCAGAATGTACCCTGATCTTTACCCTGAAATGTGGTATAAGTTTGTGCCAGTGACATTTCAGATCATGTCTCTATTCTTGCCCTTAGAGGACAACTCTAGCTTGCTCTTCCCAAAATACAAAGCTACTTCTGTACTTCCAGGTATATTTGTTTCACTTTCCTTTACTATTGCTTGAAAATAAATCCCCTTGAAATTCTTTGTGAGGGAAAACTCTGAGAAAGCCCAGCTGGCTGGCAGCCATGAGCCAGGGAAGCCTTTGATTCTCAGAATTAAGGACAATCTGATTTCCTTTGCAACACACACAAGAAGCTTTGGGTTCACAAAGAAAAGCTAGAAAGAAAGAAATGAAGCAAACAAGCAAGCTTGAAAGTGGGAAGTTTCTGGTGAAGTAAATATTATGCTCCTTCTTGGCTAACCAGGCTAAATGTAAAGAGGTAAATAAAGTTAGGAAATCAGAAACTGGTACCTCAGTCCCCTAAGTAAGCATCCACAGATCTGGACTGGAAAGGAAAACAAATGAGTTTCAGGTAGGAGTCTCTGTAACATAATTACACTTGCACCCCAACCAGTGTCCATTAGGTTTGACCTAATATTACCTGAGACTTTTTACTTTCAGAGATTTCATGGATAGCCACAGTTTCCTGATACTAACTTACAAATAAAAATGAAATCTTAAGATATGCCAGCAAAAGGTTTACCTCAGAGCAAACTAGAACCTGAATAGGTCAACCAAGACCTTACTTTCAACAAGTATTTCTAAAACAGTGAATTTTGGTGGAGTCTGAGATCCTTGCAATCTACATAGAGCCAGGTGCAGGAACACATCAGGAAATTATCTGCAGATGGCAACAGGGAGTGGGCTTAGGTACCTGTGCAAAACTAGCCAAATCTGCAGCATTTCTATACTTATCTATGTAATAATAAATGCAAAAATGTGCCAATTATGCAAAATGGATAAACACATAATTATACTAAGAGCTCTGGCAAACACATATGGTAGTGAAGATTTTAAAGATTGACTTGCTAGAAACTGGATCACATGAAGCCTTGAGACTTCACTTTATAGTACCTTTTTCAAACATCTCTTCAAACCACTAAGAAACACATGAAGAATTGCAAGAACAGCTGAAGTGGATCAAAACAACGATAGCTACTGATTCAAAACAATAAGGGGAAAGAGGCACCAGGATCAAAAACACACTCTACATCCCTATTCAGTGCTTTAACAGTAGAAAGCTATCTGAAAGTAAATAGAAAACCACCTGGCTTCCACTCAGTGGACAGAATTCTGAGTAGAAGAGAGAAAAAATTTCCCAAGATCTTTGATTATCATTCTAATAGAATAAACACATATTTCAAAGGATAGATTGTGTAGATGACACACTACAATTTGAAAAAAAAAAAAAGCTTTGTGATTACAGAACTCAGAGTTTTATTTTCAAGCCATGTAAGAAGAAAAAAGTCTGCACAGAGTATTCATCACTACATCTGTTACATTTATCACAGTATGACTTAGCTCTCTAATAGTGGTGGCCATTTAGAAAAATAAGGCTTAGTATAGATCTAAACTTTACTTGACGAAGACAGTATTTATTACATGTAACTGGAGATGCCCTGTGTTGCTTACCCAGTACAAAAATACTCACTGTTGGTGATGGGTTCTGACATGCACAGATAGAGAAACTATCCAGTGATTTCAAAAACTGCCTTGTACTTGAGAATTTGTGAGTCTCAATCCCACTCCACCATGCATTTAGTGAATACTGAACCAGAAAATGGAACAAATCTGCATGTGGAGGTATGTATATACATAATTTCATATATAGGTATATTTACATTTACCTATGATACTTAGACTGTTGAACAAAGTAGTTTTCATAGGGAGCGCATCCAAGCTCATATTATCAATGTGAAAATTCTGTAACAGATGTCAGGGAAAAGAAGCTGTGTGTGAGTAGAATAGATGGGATTGAGAAAAACTGAAGTATTTTTGCTAACATGAAGACATTTTTGTGTTTTAAAAGATTCTGGCTTGGCATTCAAAATATGTGAGGGACTTGTGAATTCATATGTGAGTCAATATACAGCAAGAAACAACACAGACTTTACATTTGGAGATAAGATGAAGCACAGAACCTCAACTTGGAAAACTCTGAAAGACTTTATTTTTCCTCATTTCTAATCACTGTAGCAAATCATTACTTTAATCTGGGAAGAATTGTACAGAGAGAAATCACTGGAGGACTGACATCTATAAAACTAAAGACATAGGTTTTCAATCTACACAGACTGCAACACACTTCACTATAATTTCAAGTATTAGATGCTAACTTAAGGCTCATTCTCCTGACTGCCTCAAAACAAAAAGGGACAACATTAAGGATAAAATGATGTCAGAATTAACAAATAATTCTCCATTATGATAACTGATAGATAAGTTTGGAGGTGATTATTGTTGTTTCCTTTTCTTTTATCCATGCAGTTCAGGTGGCAAAAGATGTTTTTTTAAGACATAAACCCCTTCCTTTCCCCTTCCCCCTCCGCTTTGTTCAATACTTACCTTTTTCTGAGTATCAACACAATTTTCCATTCCTTCCATAGCTCACAGTGTATGCATCCCCATGCTGCCATGCAGGAAATACTTTAAAGATATTAGCAATCATACTATGATCAACACACAAGAAGATAATGGTTATTCACCACTGAGTAATCACAATGCTACTAAACCAAATTGCATAAATAAAGCACGTTTGGCTCAAGATTTCATTCCTGATCGCTTTGTTAGTACTGTGAGCAGATCTTTATCATAGCAGGAAGAACCTTAAGAAGTCTGAGCTGGGAGAGCTATTAAAGTTGTATAAACTGTGTGAGAGTAAGAATGGAGAGAACATGAATAACCATCTTTACTGTATTAGAACAGTGGGATCATGAAAATACACAAGAAATTTTGCAGTATTTCATTTAGGCAGGATCGGACTGTTCACAAGATTTAACTATAGACCTTAGGAGGGAACTATTTTCCATTTGTCTGCAAAATAGCAATGCTGGTGATTTAATCAAGTATTTTAAATGTCAGTGATCTTTAAAATATCCTTTATCCTCAGTTACCTTCCTGGTTTAGAACTCACCCTACCTTCTTGTACTTACCAGGGGTGCCTCCAGTTATGCATCCAATTCTGCCTGAGATTGAAAGAATCCTTTCACTAAGGATGATCCTGTAATCATCACTATTTATTACTGGTTATACCAGAATTATAAAGGTTTGTGAGTCTCAAATCACAAATGCGTTTAAAATAAAAACTCATTTTTGTACCTTCTGTGCTTCTCAGATTCATCCTTTGCCTCTCTGGATCTGGGACTACTTGGTAAAAAACAGGTTCCCAGGAATCTGACTTCAATTCAGGAAAGATTCTCAATAAAAACACCCTTCTTCCATTTTTGTTGTGTTGCTAAATAATGGCAGAAATGGCAGCTCACAACCTATGTCTTTGAAAAAAGGACAGTACTAGCAGAGGTTAAAGAATAACTAAAATGATGGACTGACCATCCAACAAAACACAATAATTAAGTTATTACAGTGTTTTCACTATCATTGTTGGGATTTCTTTTAAGTTCATTTAAATAAATAGGCACGGAGGCAGAGATTTCATAAATGTGAATTTTATTGAGATTTATTTCATAGAAAATCTAAATACAAGAGATTAAATAGAACGTCTTGTCAAGTGAGACCTTGTGAAGCTAAGTTCCAATCACTGAGCAATGTCTGATGGAATTGCTAATTAGATCACATATTTCTCCTTAGCTGTAGAACAAGGAATCACACCAATGATCCCACTTTTCACCTGCAGAACAAGTTTTCAATCCCTTTTGTAACTGGTTAGTACAGTACAAGGTACAAATTCCCACTGATGCTAAACAGAAACATTTATGTATTTATAAGCTAATACATGTCTAGGGAAAAAAAGCCTCCAACTTTTAGTTTTCCAATCTTTATCATCCATTGAAAAACAGATGGTAGGAGGTAAGCCAGGTTATCTCAGACTTCTTATGATGGGTTCAGTGGCAGAGACCCAAACAGCCTCGTATGCAGCAGAGTACCTATCCCACTAGCAGCCAGTTTTTTCCACTTAACTCCTTTTTTCTGCTTGGAGCCAATCCAGCCCAGTTCAGCTCTTTTGTAGGAACTAAGGCACCAGTATTGATTTCCCATTTAAACCAATCTTGCATAAGCCCACCACTGCCTCCCTCACTATGAATACAGGAGGCACTGGAGGAAACCAGCTGCAGCATTTTCAACGAGCAGAATTGCTTCTTTGAGCTGGATGTGAGCTGAGTTCCAAATCAGAAAAATAAAAAGCAAAAATGGCAGCATAGATAGACTTTCTTTTCAAGTCTGATACACATTCAGCACTGCCTTCCTAGAAAGGATTCTCAGAAAACAGGGAATTTGCTTGTTAGAGTGAAAGAGGGAGATTCTTATTATAGGTTTCAGTGAAGTTGTCAGCTAAGATAACAAATCTTTGTACCAAAGTGGCCTTAGAACAGCGAGTCAATGAGGGCTTTCCTAAGAAAAAAATATCAAAATTGTGCACTGTGCTTTTTTATGAAAGTGTGAAAATCTGTTGTAACTGTCTTTACTGAGTGTTTATGGATTTAAGCTGAAGACTGCAGTGATGTTTGAGGATTCTCAGGCTCTGTGCCATGAAAGTTTTGTTTCCAGATTCAGAGTTTTCAGCAGGCGTCCATCAAGAGCAGGGGGAAAAATACACCCAGCACAGATATTTTTAGGGACCTGCAGTGAAGTCATGCTTTGAAAGATAAATAAGGCTAATAACATTGACTTTCCAAAGTCACTCAGAAATGAGCTCTAGATATCTAGGATGCAGTTGCTCAAAATTGGAACACAGTTTGGTAAAAAACTGGCGGTACTTCCTGAAATGTAACATAGAAATCAAAGAAAATTTTAAATTGTGGATTGGAAGTCATAGAAAGAATGTTTTACCCCTAATTACTAAGGGAGCCTAAAAATTGTACTTTTTGAGATCTCATTTCAAAATAGCTTAGCAGCTCTCTGACCTAATTCGGTCTCTCTGTTCTTAGCTGTTCACAGTCTATAAAACAGGAATCTATATCTGGAGTTTGTCAGGGACAAATTGTTGGAAGCTCTTGCATGGAAACAAGATACCTTCTTCTTCTCCTTGCATATCTCTGCAAAATACTTAAGAGCATCTATCTCCATACTGTGGAGAGTTCAGGCACTACTTGTTCCTAATTTTCATTGAGAAACAAGCCACCAAACACAGGTCATGACTGTGCTTGACTAATACAAACACCATCAGTGCAGTGAGATTAGTCCACTGTGAATTAATACAGACTGAAAGGACAATCTGTAGCAGTCTGATGGATGGAGCAATTTCAAACTGTACCACATGGATGTAGGAAACCAGAAACAACTGCAGTTTCCTGACCCTACCTTTCAGGCTGTATGCAGCCTAATGAACAATGGTAACAGCTGCTTCTACACAGAGATTTTAACTGATGAGCAAGAAAAAGCGTTGGTCTTGGTTTGGTTTTGGGTTGGTGTTTTTTGTTGGTGGTGGTTTTGAGTTTTTTTGTTGTTGATTTTTTTCTGTACTGAAAGCAATTGGCAAAATGGAGTCCATTAGGATATTATGAAGTTTAGCTGTCAACAACTATATTTTTTGGTTAAGTGTTCTTTGTCAGAGAACTTTATGCAAGAAGATTTCTCAAGAGAAAGAAACTGAGAGTTAGGTGGATTATTTTCATGTAGTGGAATCAATAACCTGAGTTTCCTTGGTGAGTGGTCAGAAGAGACAAATATTTGTAATTCTCAATTCTCAGGTATCTGCACCAGGGAATAATTAGCAGCCTAAGCTGCTAGTTTGATTGATGAGGCTGCTGAATGATTATTTTTCCAATTTTCCTCAAGTTTAATTCTTGTAGACTAGAGTCAGTGAAAAGAGAGTTCGTTTTAAGTTCTCATGTACTGATACTCAGATTCTACCTGTATTTCTTAATATATTTTGTCTACATTTGCAATGATCAAATCTGGAAGCACTGTTGAAAAGGTAAAAGACTTTACAGGGATTTTTGTGTGAGTTTGCTTAATTTGTGACATCTGCTAGACTTTAGGAAGAATGACAGAACAGGCTCTGCCTAGCAGAAAAAGTCTGAGCAGAAGGCAGTAGTAATATTTGGAGAGAGTGAGAAAGTTGTGGAAGGAGAGATGAACATCAAAGCTTTATTTAAGGTACAGTGCCCAGTGAGAGAGTGGAATAGGAACAAATGTCAACAGGAACAAGCCAACCTTTTGCTTTTTAATGTAGTCATAAAAAACTTACATGTGGGTAAGGAATATTTTAAACAGTGCCTCAGATACAAAATGTCATTCACATCTACTGGAAAAAAAAAAAAAAAGACCAGTGCCTGGGGCTATGCTAATTCTTTAATGTGATGGCATTCCTGTTCTGAGAGCTCTGTAAGCTTTCTAGGCTGCCAGACATGCTTGGTGCCCATGTCTTCAAGCACTATTCCTGCAAGGTTCCTGAGTACATTTTCATTTTAATGGATTCTTAAGTCAAGCATCTCTGGCAAAGCGTCCTAAAAAATGAGTGAGAGCTCATGCAAGGGACAATGACAATCTTTAATATTTACTGCACTAAAAATAACTTTTAAAAAACAATACATTGTATAAAGAATGTTCTTCTTGCTTAAAAATGTTTGGTTTTAACAGCATCTGATGGATTCAGAGGGCTGTTGGCAAGTACAGTTAATATAATTTCTCTATATATTCCTTAAGTACTAAAGAGTAAATTGCTTAATATATAATCTTTAGTAAATGTTTTCCCAGTTACATTTGCTCTCTCTTTCTGATATCCTTTATTCCTTACTGAGTATTTTTCTCCTTTTAATATTCTCAGCAGACTGGACTCATGAGCCTATGAAAGCAAAGAATAGGAAGCATCTTCTTCTGAAGACAGCTGCACTGGTGAACTTACTGAATAGCTGACCAAGTCCTGAATGATAATCATACAAAGAGACAAGCAAGAGAAACAAAATGAGACAAAATCACCTTCATTTTCCAAAAAACTTAGAAAGTATCAACACTGCACAGAAAGAGAGAGGGAAGAAGAAAATTAGGGAAAGTGAACCCACAGTTTGTTTCATTTTTCATTCTAACATCATTTCAACCACAAAGAATGACAGTATAAATGATCAAACAACTGTTTGCTAATGCATTATAGATAGTCATACACAATATGGCAGCTTTATACTTGTATATTTACCCACCATGAATACAAAATATACTAAGAGTGACAGGTAATGTAGCCAAAGCTTCTACTCTCTGTAAGCATCTGTGTACTATGAATTATAAATGAGAGTCTTGTGTCCAAAGGTAGCAAGTAATGTAGATAATGCCATCTGAGTAAATGAATAAATGTGAAACAGATGCTTTTTGCATTCAGGGCACACAGGTACAGCCAGGAAGCCACCAGTACAGATTACGGATGCTGGTGAGACAGCTGTTGTCTGCATCCAGTGCCAGGTGCATTCCTACCTGGGATGCACTGAGCCAGTAAAAAAGGCCTTTCTCTTACTCCTTTTTAACAAATTTCCAGAAGGCTGAGATATTTTTTTAGGGAGATTCCTCAGGTGCCTGGATTTCCTCAAAGCTTTCCTAAAAACACAAATCAGTAACATTATTAGAAGAGTCTTTTATAAGAAGTAGTGAAACTGCCTGAATGGAAAATTTAGTTTGAAACAGTCATAAAATACTTTTTTTTTGCTTTTTATGTAAGTCTGTTCAGGTTTGACATTAAAAAAATTACTGCTAGAAAGACATTAAGAACTATTAAGAACTATTTTTTTTTCATAGTTGTAAATTTACTTATTTTATAAGCAAAGAGAGGGAAGCTTGGATACTGGTTAGGGAATTGGAGGGTTCTTGTTGTCAGTACAGACAGCTCCCTTGATACCTAAAAGGTAGGTTGAACTCCCCAGATAAAATATTAAACCTAACACTGCTGACAGATACTTTTTACTTGTGAGATACAGCTACAGCTCTTCTTTAAAGTTCAAATAAGTTCATAATGCAACCTGGGTTTGTATTGCTCTTGCAACTGTTCCTTTTCTGCCTAATGCTAGAGTTGTGCTGTGTCCATTTCCATGTGTGCTGGAGATAAACCTCTGTCCTTTTCAGTTGCAAAAAGGAAGCAAAAAACGATCACAGACCCATTTCCCTGCAGACTTGTCATTCATGAATTAGTTATGTCACGTAGGATGGGTAAAACAGTAGTTACCAAGTGTGGAATGAAAGTCTATAGTAATGCAATTTTAAGAAGAAAATGAACAAATTCAGTAATAAATATGGCTTTTTCTTGTTTAGTCTGAGTATCTGAGCTGTACAAAAATCTTAAAAGGAAAAGGTTCCAGGACCACTGCCTCTTGCATAACTGAGCATTTCAGCAATAAACAGTACAATCAGAGATTCATGTAAAGTTTTGGAAAAGCCTAATGGATAACATACAGCTTCTTGGAACTTACTGAGATGCTATTTGAACACTTAAGAGTATTTATCCAAAATTACCAAGGTAGTCATTGCAATAATTTCGTAGCATTCCCTTAGCAGTAAATTCTTATTTCAGATCTAGTGTCCCGAGCTCCTCAAGCTTTTTGATGTAGGTGTGGTCAGTCAGGAGGTTTGCCCACCACTGCCAGATATTGATTTAATTTTGAGGTCAATTCGGAGTAATATAGATGATATCCTAAGAGGAATTCTTCATGTATACAGGTGCCATAGGGAATTGAGCTTTGTAGCACAAAAGCAAAGACTAATACAGGTCCTGCTCTCTACGATCTTTCTTTTTTATTTCTTTTACCTCTGTGCAAAGTCAGCATAAAACACCATTATGGCTCAAATTTGACACTTCTACATCTGAGTTTTTCACTGTTTGCAGAAGTGGAAATGACAGTACACCTTATTTGGATGTGCAAAAACAAAACAGATGCAAAACTTTCTCTTAAATGACCTAATACTGACATTATGATATCCCAATATTTTCAACCCAGTAAATAAAGTGAGTCTTTATGAGTTACCAGTTTAGACTTAAAAAGCAAGGAAAAGGCAAACTATGCAACTTTGAAAGCCACAATTTTGCTTTCCAAACAGCATGATTTTATTTTGAATTATTGAATTTTAACCACAGAAATGTCAATAATCCACAGGTGGCTTGTTCCTATTTTCTCCATGTCCTTTCCTTTCTTTCAGTAAGTTACCCTTGCATTTATTTCAGTGTAAAAGCTGAGGGGGGAAAAAAAATTTGAGAAGTAATTTGCAAAGTGATAGTTTCTGGTAATGAAGGCTGCTACCTTTGCCCAGGTCTCTCAGTATGATAAAAGTGTTTCAGAATGTTAATTACTGAATAATCAGATTCCCTTGAAAATGAAACCTCAGCTTTTACTGAAATATGATATTCCTAAATTATATCAGAGCTGTAGTACAGTCAAATCAACAATGACACTAAAAGAACTCATGCAGTCTTCTATTTAGGATGAGACTCTATTATCTCAAAAGAATTAGAAAAGCATCTGCAATGCACAGCCAATATGGAAAAAATTGTCCCATTGGCCTCTATTATCCAAATGGAAATGAGAAAACTTCCATTACATTTTGCAATGATCCATGCCTTTCTTTTTTTAAGTCAGTAAACTATACCTTTCACTGTAGTAGTTTGTGCACATGTGCAAAAATGACCTTTTGGAGTTTGGCTGCTGAAAGACAAGATGGGAGAGATGACATAGGAGTTGTAAAATAAGATGCAAACCAGTTTTTACTGCCAGGCACATTCTGCCATGGAGTAATAAAATGAGGCCTGGAAAGCCTCATGTAATATTCTGCTGCTCTTTGTATCACAAGACAAAATTCCCTTCCTAAATCAGTCACCCCTAATCAGTTTAATTGAGGCTGATGCTCAAACCACAGAAAAATATTACGAAAAAGTCCCTCAAGTGGCTCTTGACCTCTCTGTGAGAGTCTGGTCCCCTCTATCACATCATATGACAACATATAGCCTGTTGAAAAGATTCCTTGAAACGAACAAATATCACATGGATTCACAGAAGAGAGGGCACTGGGGGTTCACTCTGCTCTTGCTGTCTCTTCAAAAAAAAAGAAGAAAAAATACTTCAGAGAAAGAACTTTGAAACTGGTAAAATAATCTTCTAAATAAACCATCAGTGGGGAATACCCACAGTCACTGAAGACAGCATGCTGTTCAGCGTATCAACAAAAATACATTTGGCCTGAGGCAATGCTTAGGGCAAACATATCCCAGATGGACTAGAGAGGCCCAAATACCTTCAGAGATGAAAATTTAATTAGAGGAAATGTCACTGCAGTGAACAAAAGGATTGCTTTAGTGATTTTTCATCATTGTTTACTACAAGTGAAGTATAGTTTTAAGTGTTAGGACAGGCTAAGTACAGGAGTGTTCTTAAGCACTGGAATGGATATGAAAGGAATGGATGTTGAAGGTCAGAGACAATCATCTGCACTTGAGGAGAGATCAAAAGGAGTAAACCATCATATATTGACAGATAGCAATTTTTAATTGCTTCAGTGATGTCAAAAGGTGGCAAAAGGTGTCAAAGGTGGTGCTTTCAATCCACTAAGAAGGAAAATCCTGCCCTTAATGTTGGTCGGGTTAGGGTTTTTCTTGCTTTGTTGTTATTGTTGCTGTAGTGAGATCCCAAGGATGATAAAAAGCTTGGGTTTTTCTGAAACACACAGTCATCCCTGAAAGATGAGATGGCTCACTGCCTCTTTGCCTTCATGATATTCCATTGTATATTATTAATTCTGATTCTTGCACAAGTCAGGGGTGAAACTGTTGAAAAAAGCAATATAGGAATTGTTGCAGCACGATCACAAGGAATCAGCCCCCTTAACTGAAAATATGTGAGTTCTTGCATGAGTTCTGAAAGCTTTTGGGATAAATTAAAAGCAAATAAGATGTGGTAAACATTGGGTCAAACTATAGCATGTTCTCCTTTTGAATTTTACATCTTCAGAAGCAGACTTGAGATTTTTGGTATGTGAATTTTCTCTTTTTTTCCCATTCATCCTTCACTTTACGTTTTCCATGGAAATGTTCCCCCCTTAGCAAAACAAAATAATCACCTTAATTGAAAGGATGTACATAATTATTTTCCCATCACAGTATCAAAATAATGCTAATATAGCACTCTTTTTATTTGCTATTGTGTGAAAGGAATTACATGCTTTTATATGTGGCAAAAATAACTACAGAAATAGTAATTATTATCAAATATCTCTCACAGAGGCCATAACAATTTCAGTTGATTAATCTTCTTAAGAAGATCAAGGAGGTCTCTACATATAGAAAACTGGAGAGTTGACTCATTAAAATAGGCCACAGTCTAAGTAAAAAAAATACAGAAAAATATTATACAAGTATAATTATTTACAATTATGTATAGATCAGTATACTTACTTGGTTAATAAAGTCAATAAAATTAGTTTAAAAACTTAAGTTTTTTTTTACATTAGATATTTGCTATTATTTGTATTTTTGGTCTTTGCTAGATCCCTTGGATTTTACTGATGATGATGATGTGAGTTTCTTCTTCTGACTCAGATACAAGCATGCATAGATGGATTATTTTTGTGTAGAAGGTACTAGGGAACTTGAAGTGTGCTGAAGATACTCAGGAACCCTGACACTGATTTTAGCAGAGTTTGGATCATCTGGAGTGCCTTATTCACTTACTAAGTTTCTTGAATAACACATGCCTTAATTTCAGGTGATTGATTTTGGTCTCTTCTGGTGCTACTGTTTATTATCACTTGTTACTCACAATTCTAAATTCTAGCCCAAATAATCTCCCTAGATTTCCACTGACCAGAGGCATTATGCTTTTGCTGGAAGTCAGAACTGGTTTTTTATTCTCCTACGTTGTCTAGTTAGTCCATTCTCTTTCCCTTTCTCTCACCTGATTCCTTTTTTTAATTTTTCTTTCTCTCTTTGTTTTAGCAGATACAGTTCTACACAAAGTTTAATCATATGTGCAGAAATTTGTTAGACTGATGCCAAAGGACCTGCCCAAAGGCAGGCTCTAAACACATTATTGTTTGAAACCTGCGATGGAGAGTCCAACCAGCCTCTGATTAGGCAACATGCCATACTAAGCAGATATTAATGAATCTTGGCAACAAAATACGAGAAATCAGTTTGCTTGCCATCCTTTCTCTGTTACAGATGGTTATCTGGAAAACTGTCCAAACAACAGAAATATACCATATGTAAAACAAAGCCTCTCTTTTTATTTTCAGGTTCACAGACTATCATCTTAGGATTTCACAGTATTTATTATTTTTATCCTTCAAGATGAGAAAATACATCAATATCCAAATGCATCCAAATTATGTATCACTGAAGAAAACAATTCTGTGTTTTATGGGGATGTGATCAGATTATTGATGCTAAGAACGTCTGGATGAGCCACACAAATTCCATCTACAAACTGAAAGAACAGATTTCTTCTGTATCTGTATATCAATACCCATAAAGTGGAGGTACTGAGGTCAATAATGCCAGGTGAAACAAGTAAATAGATGTTTAAAGAAATATACCCCCGAGGTATATATAAAACTGGAATACATTACAGAGATTCTGAAGAGGTATAAAAGACAAAGTAATGAAGCACAGTCAACTGTTTTTCTATTCGAGTCTTACCAAAAGGCTGTTGATGGTAAATCCATCTTCAGCTAAATGAGAAATCTGAAGGGGAAACTCATTCTCAGTAGGCAGCCTTCTTCCTCCACTGATTATTAACAGAGTAGATCCCCCACTAACTACACTGTGATTACAAACTTGAAGTCACTATAGTACGGGAGACAAGATGTGACAAATAAACCTACTTAATCATATGTAGGTGACGTTCTCTGTAGAGATACAGGAAACTTAAACATGGGTAGAAAATATCTGTGTATATTCCATATGTAATTTCTTAAGGTGTTTTTTGCTAATTATTTTTTCTGCAGAAAATCTTTATGAAGTTATTTCCCAAACAACTGGATTGCAACAGAAAAAAAATGCCTGAGAGCTAAAGAAAAATTCATAAATAGGCAAAGAGTGACTCCTAAGTAAGAAAAACAATTTGGAGATGCAAAACATTTCTATGCTTTTTTTCACATAGCTGTGGGCCTACTGCATGATTTTTCTAAATATTCTGATGAGTTATGCACTACATGAACCATTTTGTTATGCTCCTACTGACAGTGAGCAGCACTTTACTTCAAAGTATTTGATCCAAATTCATTAAGACCACAAACAGTAGTCTTAATTAAGACCACAAACAGGGAAAGGTAACTATCCATCAACAAGAAGGCACTGCAAAATACCACTAAATAAGTGAAATTGCTCACATTATGTACAAAGCAAAAAGAGGTGAAAGCCTGGTGCAATATTTTGCAAGGCAACATGAGCAAGAATTTTATATTCCTGCCATAAGAACCATATCCTTAAAAAGCTCCTAAGTGCCAAACCCGGGATGTATGAGAACTTTTGGCATGTAAGTCTTCACTCTGAAGTAAACCCACTCACCATCTGCATAAATCTAAAGGTAATAAAGCTCACTAGGTGCTCTCATCTAAGTTTTTCACAGACCAAAATTCTTTATGTATATCTTTGAAAAAAATTACATGACTGACATTTTTCCCTCTTATTCTCAGAGGGAAAGCATATTATGAGTCCTAGCATAATCTTCAAAGTACATTAATGTGTTTTACCTAGTGTACACCTCCATCAACATGATAGGATTTTTATTTTGCTCTTAACTTCTTGTTTTTTGGTTTGTTTGTGTTTTGTTTTTTTTTTTTATTCCAGGATATGTCGTCACAGGTATATTTTTACTGCATCACCTTTATCACTTTTACATGAAAAAAAAAATCAGTTAAAAGAAGAACGAACACACACTCTCACCTGCCATGAACGTCTGCAATCTATTATTTTGGCTTTTACAGACTTTTAATTGGATAATTAGCATTGAAGAAGTAAAACCTTTTCATCATGACAAGATGCTCAAGAAAAGGGCTATGGATTCACAGAGGTTTTTATAACTTATATCTGCCAGTTCAGAGGAGTAGAGCCTTGTATGGGGAAAGGGAAGAGGAAACTATTACGTGCAACAAACAGTTTGCTCATTTGATATCATAAACAGAAATTCACATGTGGTTTAATTAAATTTTATAATTTCTTTTAATATCTCATTTGTTTTTTAGTTTGTATTTACAACTATGAGGTGAGGATTTTTTCTTTATATATTTAGAGCTCAAATCTGTACATCCAGAGACTTTGGAAACCTCCAGGTTCTGGTACTGTTTCCTAGGAGTGAGGACAAAACCATCTAATACAGACAGTGGCACTCAAATATGGATAGTGAATAAATCTGAGGAGCATTAACCCTGCTATGTCAAGTTAAACCAGAGAGCAAATAACTTCTTGCAGCTAAATCAGAGAACTGAGTTTTAGATACACCTCTTCTGTGGCTTTTCTATGTGTCTGCTTTAATCCATGTGTTAACTTAAATAATTACATTTTGCAATCAGAAAGAGCTTTGGGAAGCTTAATTAGTATTTGTAAAGCAAGTTGACTTGCTCAAGCAGAAGATACTACCAAAGTGCAAAGTACTATGTCAAATCAAATAAACATAGTTTGACACAGATTGGAACAAAATGTAGTCCATGATTTGAAAATGAGCACTAACAGAAAAAAAGTAGATAATTCTTCTTGCATTAAAGGGAAAAAAAGTCCTTTAAAATATTTTAGCAGAAATTATACAGGAAATCAAATCACCAGCTCCAAAGAGTTTGACAGTGGAAATCACCTGGATTCAACTTCTGCATAACTGGGCTAGAGAAACTGGAGGCTGATGTTGACACTGACAGAAGATTAACCCAAACTGACTAGGAAAGTTATGTGTCCCCTCCAAATTCCTATTATTTTCTTTTGCCATAGAAAATGGTATGTATGTCATCACTGAAAGCTGGAAATATTGTTAATGAAACAGAGAGAGAAAAACTGTCATAAACAAGTTAGTAATGTTTTTATAGAAATTCCAGGTGCCTAGGGAGCAAAATGATAAAACAGAATTAATGCTGAAATGCATCAGGCTGAAAGTAACAGAGTTACAGTACCAGAGACATGTTGGAGGATGAGTTCCAACAAAGTGGAGTATTGAACTGTGTGCCCCAAATCGAAAAATTAAAGCATAAAGTGATGGGGCGGAATTTATTGGAGGCTATTGGTATGAAAGACTTGTAAGAGGCAAAGAGGTATAACATATAAAATTGGACCTTCTGCTGTCAGGATCTGTGCAGAGAGGTTTGTTGGCTCTTGAAATGAATGAATATGCTGCCTCAGTTTTCAGTATGGACAACTGACCTGGGGATGAGAGCATGAGAGACAGTGGAAACAAAGTTCTGGAAATGGAAATTACCATAATAAAAAGGACAATAATGTACTGAGGTAAAGTAATAGGAAAATCTCAAGGCAATTCTGAGAGGACTGGTGCATAGGATTGCATGTTCAATGATGAATACCTCCAACAAATCTACTAATCCACTGAAGAATCTCAGCAGAACTGTTGATATTCAGAAAGGGAACTAAAGATCCTGAGAATTAGAGCCTCTAAGCCTGACATCCATTTAAAAAATGGAAAGCATTAGAGTAGATTGAGAATGAATTTATCATTGCAAAAATATATGAATATGCAACAAACAAAAAAAAAAAAGAGAAAGAAACATGTAAGAACACAGAAATTCCATATTAACAGAATACAGAATCTACCAAACATTGGGGTACTATGATGGTGTCTGATACAGTAATATGTAGCAAAGGATGACATTTAGCTGAAGATAGCAAGGTGAACGAGCTGCTATTTGAAAGGTAGCATATTAGTATATATTAGCACACATATTAGCATATTGGCATATATTACTAATTTATTGTCTATAAAGCCAAAGCAAATGAAGTTACTCTTAATTAAGGTTGTTTTAGCCTATCTAAGGTAGCTCATACAGCTATGAATTGCTTATGGTTGATGTAGTTGTCTGATTTCAACCTGTGGTAATCTTGGTTCATGTCTCCTTTCCTACATCTAACATTATTCTGCTCACTGTCTTTTTCACTAGTGTGACAAAAGCTAAACTGAATATACACTACTTGAGTTCTTACTAATGTTTTGATATTTTGTTACAAAATTCTTAATTTCTTTGCATAATTTTATACCGTGCAACACAGTAAGATCTCCTAGAGGAGGAAAAATCACAGGTCTATCCTATTCAACTAAACATGTTAAATAAATGAAATTTTTTTTTTTGGACTGTACACAAATCAAGTGTCCCCTGCCAAATTTCAATGGAGCCAGAAGCAATCTCTTCATTCACTTAGGAAATATTAATAGTGCATTATTGGATTTGCTGCTTTTCAATGCTTTCAGCTTTCAATTTTCAGTGGACAGGATTGAGTTTTAATGGAGATAGTTCTCTTTTACATTTTGAACAAATTCCTTCAAACAGGTTTTTATTTTCATGTGCTTCACCAAATTCTTTCATCTCTCTGGCACTCACTTTTCTACATGTCAGGATCTCAGCCTTTTCTTTGCTGTCAGTGACATCAAACATCTTTTTCCAGTCTCTGTTGTTGTCTTCTAATTTCTTCTCTATTCACCCAATCTGCCATACTCATTCGTGGCTAGTTAAGTTTTAGATTGTTAATCTTTCTTTGATTTAGACTTCAGTGTTGCTTTCCTTCCTTTCTTTCCTTCAATTATATTCAATATTCAGGATGAACTTTTACCTCCTCTTTAGCTCTTTGCTTTCTCTCTAGCACATTATCTGACACCTGAGAGTTTTCTAAATCCCAAACAGTATTTAAATCTCCATTTTTTTTTACAGTATTGATAGAATTGAAATCTGTTACTCACACCAGAAATGTATTGTTCTTTCAGTAGATTTATGTCACAGTTTCGGAAACTTCATTTTTGAGACTATAAATATCAAGCCCTTAATCTAAATCAAAGTGTCCAGCACATAGTCAAGCTGTCTCCCAAAGAACCAGAATGCCCATGAGAGTCACCTCCACTGTCAAGAGAGACAGGTAGCATGCTCCCCATGGACAATCCAGTTCTACTTTCAGCTTAGTACTTTTCTCTCACTGTAGAGGGATGTGGATTAATCTAATTTCTTGATTTTATTCATCTCTCCTTTATGGCAAGTCATGAGAAACTAGACGCCTTTTGTAAGAACCAGAGTATTTGACTCAGTAATAATTCATAAATATCTTCACTTCCTCTAGTGAAATTAAGGTGTAGATAGCCACATTGTTGCATTTTTTCATCACAATTTGAATGGACATATCTCATGGACAGTAGCTTACTATGTACACATTTGTAACAAAGAGTTGCTTTAGGAGGTTTCTGACTCTAACAGTACCTCTAGAACACAGCGAGTGCACTGCCAAAGTGATAAAATGACCCTCAACAAGCCCCCTCCAGTCTGCTGTACCAGGCTACACTAACTAGCCTTTTTTCAATAGTGGCTTTCTTACCTTTTGAAATGTTCAGATGTCCCAGCTACCTTTTTCGGTGTTTAAATCCAGTAGTCATGACAGACCTTTAAAAATCATTCTCATTTAAGGATTTTCTGGAAATCTATTCCCTTGCCTCTCCAATGATGCACACATTCTCAGATAATTAATGTCAGAATTATATCTCTATGCACACTGTTACCAGTAAAAGGTGAAGCAAATATCCAAGAAAGGTGATATAACAATGCCAGCAACCTTAACATAGCAAAGAAGCAAACTGAGATTGCACAAGAATAACAGCAACCAAAAACCCCAAAGGCAGGAGCATGGATACAAACAAGGCACATGCTTGGGGGCATGCTTTCTTTGAGTGTTCCATGTGTCTTTTTGGAAAGTTAAAAAAATTACCTCCACCATGTGAAAGTAAAGTATCATCTTCTCTGCAGAATATGACTCTTCTCTAGAGGAACTCACAAATAAGACATCCTGTTCTATTACATTTCCTAACTGTTTGAACACTGTCATTCAAAAATGAGTAATGGAGAAAACCCTCTATCCCACAACCTTGTTTCCTCTGCCAGAGAGAAATTTAAATTGATATTTTCTTTTGGTTTTAGAAAAGAAAACTCATTCTGATCATTTGACTTGGGTCCTTCATTGATAATAGAGTACACAGCAATGAATTTGAGGCTTTTGCCTTCTGTTTACCTTGCCCTCAGGTATTTAAATTATTTTAATCTCCATTTCCTTTTCCTCTCTTTCATCCATAGTTCTTGTTTATATACCTTTCCTTCAAAACTCTCCAGTGATTTCATGTCATCTCAGATGTGTATGTTGCCAGTTCCATCACTGGAGTTACTTCCAAATTCCATTGCAAAAGCTACCCACCTAGGAACAAGAAATTCATAGTTTCATTTATTATTGCTTTTTCTAACTTTGGAGAAAGTAAATGAAAATAAATACTTAAAAGCATTCATAAGAGGCAGACTATCAGTCTCTATATGTGTTCCTTGAAACTCATTTTATGTTTTCATTGTGTGCTTCCAGCATCGGATTAAGTTTGACAAATGTAACTTCAACAGTTTACTTCTTTAAAAAGATGATAGGAAAAAGTTGGATTATTTTTTTAACAGTGTAGAAGCTCTATACTGAGACCATATGTGGTGTTTCTACTTGGGAATATGCAAAGATGCCTTGGTTTTAACTGACATCCATTCACACATACCATAAAACATTATTTTTTCTCTGTGAATATTGACTTGAACTAGTTGCTTATACAGACTTAGTGTTATTTGTCATATTTTATTTGTTTTGTAAGGAAATCATGGGAAAACAAACATTCCTTGGTTGTGAGAATAACTGATTTTTCCCTTTGGCTCAAGACAAAAAGGTACTTTGAACAAATCTGGCTTTTGCGCTTTTTAAATATTTTCTCTGTTCAGTATAAAAATTTTAAACATACCTCACTTGGGCAGCCATGGCAATTGGGGAAAAACAATGACAATTAACAATTAATCTGAAAATTGAAATACTTATGTGAATGAATAAGTGGCTGAGTGGCAAATCAGGCTTCTACATCCCACACCAGTGAATGGCAAATTGGAGTTAATGCAGGATTATTAAAGGGATACCAAGAAAACTAAAGAGTTCTGACTTGTTACTCTTATGGGACTGAGCTGCTCTTTTATATTGCAAAGATTCAGACAGCCATTAAACTTAGGTTTTTTACATCAGAGAAGCACTTCCCAAGCTCCATAAATCCTCAGGTGGGATTACAGAAAGCAAATGAGAACTGCTAGAATTTCTTTGCTTTACAGGAAATTTGGCAAATATAAATCTGAACACTTGTGCTCAGCACCAACTTCCATGGATGTAATCACTTCCTCTGTATTCAATGTGTTCTTCTCATGACTTATATTTTGGAGGTTAATTAACAGAGGTCAGAGCCTGAGATAGCTCAAGGCTGTCTGAAAGGTATGTGAATAGCCTTTGAATATGAACATCTGTGAATTTTCATTTTACCCTGGATCTTCTAGGCTATGAAATCCTCCTTGCTCAGGTAACATGAAAAAAGGCCTCCACTAATCCTCCATTCTTCCACACTGGAAGAGTGAATCATGTGACAAACAGGAACCTATAGAAAGCCCTGAAAAAATAATCCCAAAACAAAACAAATCACTTTTCAGAACATTAATGATGACAGCTCCAATTTGAAGGCACTGAAAAAATAAATATTAAGTAAAAGAAGTTAATCTTTATTCACAGCATTCACACAAATTAAAGGTTAAAAACAGGCAATGCAAGCTCACTAGCAGTTGCCAGCTCATATTTAAAACATTGTCACATCAACTTATTCTTTTGAGATAATGTCACTACACTCACCCTATACACAAATGTTGCTTAGCTCCCTTTGCCATTTATTCAGCTTTGTGGCAGTAATTAGCAAAGGGCTGTGATTGACTCAGAGAAAACTGAAGACATAAAACGGGAGCATGATGTGAAAAGAAATTTCTATTATCATATTTACACCTTCCTCTTACATTTCACGATACAAATCAGAACTAGAATGAAAAATAGCAGAGGCTTTTTTAGATCCTTAATAATTTTTGCTTTTCATTTTAATTTTCCATTTCACACTCAAAGTTTTGTTTTGCCCTCTGTCCTTTTTCCACTCGGTTGCCTCTGTTTACAGCTATTTTGTTCTGTCTAAATATTAGACTCTGAGTTCCCAAAGCTAGCTAAAAAGCTCTTAAACATCCCTTGAAGCTACTTCTGCTGCAGATTTCTGCATCCATTAGTTGTCCTGATACAATTATTTTTAGAGCATTAGTGAAAGGATCAAGCTCAGAAAAATAATTTCAAGAAAGGTTATCATTATTTGTTTTGGTCCTGGTTTAGCCATATAAGCAGAGCATAAGTAATTGATCCAGCAGATTTTAGAATGAAGTTCAAGAGGTCAAATGAGAAAGAACATATCAGAGGTAGTATATGGCAATAAGCTCCAAAACTAGCTTTATTCTCAGAGATTTTAATAGGGAAGTTCACTTTGCAATTTAAGTTCAAACTGCTTCAAATATGTTCTTACCTCCACTTTTTACTGCTTTTCCTGTCATCCCTGGGGCTTCCATGAAATGAAGCATTAAAAAAAAAACCAAAAAACCAAAAAACAACAACAAAAAAACCACAAACTATGCAATTTACAGGAAACAAATGACTTGTGATTCATAGCCTGATATCCTGCTTCATACTTAATTGATTTCAGTTAGGCATAGCAGGACAGTAGTAGTCTGCATTTTATGGCCTAACAGAAATGTCAGCCATCTGTTTGCACCTGCTGAAGTTGCTAAGGATAAGTATTACAAATCCTGTAAGCATCTGGGCCTGGATTTCCAGAGCAAGAAAGTGCTTTTTCTTGATGACTGTCAACATGAAGGCATTGATAACAAATGTTAGAGACACGTTTGAGAGGGAATGATGCATCCAATCTAAACAACATGAACATTTTCATCTATACCTAACCTTCAGAAAGACTGAACAGACATTTAGTTCTTGCAATTTTGCTGTTAAACTATGGTGAATGAACTAAAGTGTAGAGTCTGTATTATTTAGGACAGATGGTAAATTAGCATGTCATAAAATTCATAAAAAAGTGGTTGATGATGCTGTCTGCCTCAAGAAAATAATTACGTAATGATTACCTCCTTTGAGAATACCTAGAGAACAGCCAGTTATCTCATTTACCTGTTAGCATTTTTTTTTATATTTGATATCATTCAGGTAGGATGTTTTATATTGTTAAATGATTCCTTTAAGAATTTTAATCTTCAGCTTTAAAAGTTTAGGTGTTTTGTGTAACTAAGCAATAGTAGAATACAAGTTATGAATCTTGTTTCAAATATTTGCTCTAATTTAGAAGCTGATAATTTTCTTTCACTGTTTCTTAAGATGGCTGAAAAGTTGTATAAAAATATCTTTTTCTCAAGAGAGCTAATTGTTTCCATACAGCCTAAAAAGGTGGTGGCATTCAGCAAATTCATTAAGACTTTTGCCTTTGTCTTTAGCAAGTCAGATAGTGAACACTAAAAATAGGTAGTTAGAAAGCAGTAGTAATGCATTTTCTGGGCTAAATAAAAAGCAAAACCCAAGCAATTAGGTACAATACTTACTCCTTGCATGTGAAAGGCTTGGAAAATTTTAGTGTTCTTAATTATTTTAAAAATGTGCATTCACAATGAAAATTTTAACATAAAAATAATCCTTTTTGGTAACTACATACAACCTGTTTGTTTGCTTTATGTTCCAGTGTATGTCTCTGATTTTTGGAGGCAGGTCTAAAATGAGTCTATATCAGTGCAGCAAACTCTTGAGTGTAAGGGCCCACAAGCTCACTCATCCTCTGGGAGAGCAAGATCTTGGCACACTCCCATTTTATTGAAACAGACTAATTCCAGAAGAGCTATTCTTTCCCAGCTGCCCACTTTTCACAGATGAGCTTTGAAGCTGCAGAGATGAAAGTCCATAATTTACTTCACGGCAAATTTTGTTGGGTTCGTTCAAGTCAATCCCACCTGCAATTTAACTTCAGAAGCTAACTTTGCAATGAAATAAATGATCGATGTTTATGGAGTTCTGTCTGGGTTTGCTGTCTACCAGCTGTGGGAAAATATCCAGTACCTGAGGGATAATATAAGTTATTGAGAGATACAGTGAATGAATCAGGATTTTCCTCTAGAATCCACACCATTCCTGTCCTTGTGCTAATGTTCGGATATTAAACTGCAATCCAACAGCCTGATATAGTTTGGAATTATAAATACTGGCAATCCTCAGTTTAAGGACACAGGTGCCTGTGAGGATTGTCATTAAAACATTATGAGTTGTTAGCAATGAAAAAAAAATAAAATTATGTACTTTTCTATTTCTTTCTCTGTGTATTTGTCTGTTCTAGGGTACCAAAAATGAATATTATACTTCTCAACTTATTCATAAAGCTAAATAGCATAACACAGAAAAGACAATACATTCGACATCTCTTTTGTGCCAGCAATTCAGTGTTAAAAGCTGAAATGAATTAAGTAAATCTCTTGAGAGTGATAAACCACAATATATTGAGGGGGTCCAATTGCAGAGAATCATTACTTCAGAATAAACACAGAGAAGAAGATAAGCTTAATAATATAAAATCTATTTATTTGCAATTTTTAAGGCTTTTAATTTTATTTTGGGAATGTGGAAGTTCCCCTACAAATGCTCTCCTTTGGAAGGAGGGAATTCAGTTCTCAGAGAAGCCCTTGCAGGTGCTCCAGTGAAGACTGCAAGAGGCTGTCCTTGGATGTTAAATACAAAAGCAGTAACAAATATCTACTTGCTTTTCATCTGCCTACAACTATCCATCTCTCTATCATAATTTAATCAATTACTAGATGAATTCAAACAGCAACAAGCCATTGTAAAATCAGAAAATCAGGGATAAGGAAAGTTGGCTGGCTCAGGTCTTATGACATTAAAGATGGAGGAAAGGAATTAAAGTATGCAAGGAGGAAACAAAGTGTTTTGACCAGGAAAGCGTTCCCTGCTAAAATAGAGTGGGGGAGTCACTTGCCCTCTTCCTTCTCTGCTCCTTTTATCATCAGATCTGGAATGCTGCTGGAAGTACTAAAAGGTGGGATAATCATATTTTGCTTGGTAGGACCAAAATGTCTTCTGTCCTTCCTTAACAGGACAAAAAACGAAGGATGATCTTTGGCAAAGCTCAGGCCTACCCTCATATCATGAGAGCAGAGTCCCCCAGAGGAGCTGAGACCAGTGGCTTTGTTCCCTGCTGGTTTCTACCACATGCTGTTCAGTGTGTTCAACATACAACTTACTCCTGTAGCAGTATCTACGCCCTGCTGAAGCCATGTGCTGAGAATGCTGTCCATGATCTCTCCAGCACTGGTTCCAGGCAGCAGGAAGAAGGATATTTGTTAAGACCAGGAGCATGATTCACACTTTTCTATTTCAGGATACATTCATCTGGGAAGTGGAGGAGATTCTCAGCTGAGGTCTTCTCAAGGAAAAGGACACTTTTGTGAAAATCTCTTTAAGCTTCCTGAAGTTGTCAGCTTCTCCAGGTAGCTCTGATTCCCATGTTTACTCAGGACACAGACAGACATCTTTCCCAGGCATACCAGAGGGACTAACAGTGTTATCACAGCAGGGCATAACCACTTCTGTGCTGGAAGTTATAAACCATGATCAGTTGGCAAAGTGGAAAGTCAGAAGGATTTATTTACACCAATGCAGTCAAATTAAGTCAAAAAAGTGTAAAGAAAATGAAGATTTGGGCATCGCTGTTCATGAAGACACACCTCGATGATTATTTTATGGAAGCAAATGCTTTCTGCACGGGAGTAGTGGCTCTCAAGATATTTAAACTTCTCCATCTCTTTTCAAAAGGAACCGTGACTGTTCTCTCAGTTGTCTTCAAATCTGATAGGCACTGTAAGAATGAGGAATCAGATTAACGATCTAAATATGCTGTCACTGAAGGTAAGAACTGTCCCAGCACAGTCACCTTAGACACACAGATGTATAAACACACACACACCTCAAAGCTTTCCTGAAGATTGACAGATTCTGTCAACTTTGCATACACAAATGACATTCAATCCATTATTCCAACCAGTTCCCAAAGGCCTCAGTCATTCAAGATTTATATCTCAGCTTGTTGATGGAATCAGTTTATTTCTGGCAAAGAAATACTGAAGGAGGAAATTGGAGTTAAACAGTTCACAGAAATATGAACCCAACTCTTTGGCGAAAAGATTTTATGCCATATTTGCATTTAACTGACAAAGTTCAAGAAAAGCCATCTCCATGCCCATTTACTGGTACAAACAGTGCAGTGATAGGCTAAATAAGGAATACAGGATGTATGTATGCACATCTTTCCATGGTATCTATTCAATGATTACTTAAAGAGCATCCTCATCTTGCATCACACATTTTCAACAATTAGTATTTTCAGGAAAAACAATTTGCTATTCAGAGAACTCCTATGTAAGACATAGCTGTATACAATTTTCTTGATGAAAATTCTCACTGAATCTTGTCAGCTCCAAAGAGTGAAATGGAAGATTTTCAGGTCTCATGGCTTTTGGGAGCTAAAATACTTTTAATATTCTTTATAGAGGAGAAGGGCATAAGACACTGACTTAATTATAGGTTATTGATCTATTTGTTACTGAGAAACAACAAAGGCTTGTATTATTATTTATTTTAATAAAAAGTATTTATTTGCCTCCTTTACTAAGAGTTTAAAAGCAAGAGTGAAGTTCCTATGACTTCTTTTTTTTATAAAGCTTTTTTTTTTCCCTTCTTCCATGTGAATGGAACCCTTAGCCTTTTTGTTTCCTGACAAGACTGTCTAGAGAGGTCATTTTTTTTCTGTGATGAGCATACAGATATATTACCTGACACAGATTTGCTAAGTGACCTCTTATCACATCAAGATGCCACCAAGCTGCTCCACTGCCAGTCCCTCTCAAAATGTGACCCACAGCAGTGATGATGAGCATCATGAGGGCTGCACAACTTACCACACTGGGAATCAGCAAGCCAAAGAATCACTAATCTTTCATGTAGCAGAATAGATGCCAGAATTTTTATGGTGACTTTGATTCTCATTACCAGTTCAGATATTTCCCATTACTCTAGGAATATAAAGAGAGTCTAAAGAAAGTTTAGTCCTTTGTAGGGCCCAACAGTAAGATCCTTCAGCTTATTAAAAAAAAATTAATTCCGTTTTTTATATTCCATCTCTGTACAACCCTTCTAAAGAGTTCTTAAGTAAAGGTCATTTTTAATTTCTTAACAATATTTCCCAGAACAGACTATTTAAGAAAGACAGAATCCCCAATATGTAAGCAAATGGATATATGCAATATATGCATCACTAAATTTAAGCATTTGTATTAGATTTAAAACAAACAGGCAGCTTACTAACCAGATCAGTACAAAAGCAGTTTCTGTAATCGAATTGGCACCAGTTCACAGAAAATATAATTTGAAAAGGTTCACATTTAAATGAAACTTGCTTTTCATGCTCAAATGTCATTCCAAACTGCAAGGATGAGGTATTAACCCCTCATTCACTTCTCTTTAATGAAACCCAACACTGAGCTTGAATAACCTTGACTTCATTTACTCATCAAAATATAAAATTAAACAAAAACCTCTGTAATGCAATCACTTAATTCTTAGGAAATACCAACCACAAATAGATGGATAAACCTAGAGTTAGAAGCCAAACTTGTGCCTTTAGACTTTGTCATGGGTGGGGCAACCTAATCCCTGATTTTATCGATTATGTCTTTCAAAATGAGCCACTCACCCCTTTTCCAGCAGTGTTTTACTCCACATTTGTGGAGCCAGACACCTGGTGGCTGTCTCCCCCAAAAAAGGAGCCAAAAACACCCTTCAGGGCAGTCAGGGCATCACCACTTCTAGTCTCTGCCTTATGCACCTGACCGGAGGAGAGGGTTAAGCTCTCTCCCACTATGTAGAGCTCTGCTCCAGACAACGCTGACAAAACTATTCCAAATACAGAACTTTCCTATCTCATTGCCATCCCAAGTGACTCGCCTAGTCCAAGGGAAAATGAGCACAAGAGGAATATACAGGGAAGTCATATGTTAATCCACTTCTTCTTACAGTCTGTCAGACCACTGGAAAATATGCAAGCATATACAGGCATACAAAATGCGTGTAGGTAAGGACATACTACCTGAACACAGACATATATCTACATACAGAGCCATACATACATATATATACAAACTCACACACATTTGTGCCTGTGTCTGCGCACACAATCTGATTCACTTCAAATCCTATCTTTCTGTAAAAAAAACAGAAGGAAATGGAAAGTAGCTTCTGAATTATCTATATTGATATATAGATATATACATATATACAGCATGTTCATCTGTGCAGGAGGGTAAGAAACCCGACATGATTTGTGACTTTACTTTCTCCTTTGCCCCAGAGCAACCTTGGTGTGTCGTGAGACTTGAACTCAAAATCCATCAGGAAGAGTGGTCTGATACATGCCTCCTGATTGCAACCAAAAGCTGCACTTACCAAGAGACACAAAGCTTTATCTGTGCAGATATGTCTGCAGGTTTAGAGGTATGTGGGCTTTCTGAGGGCTCTGTCCATGATGGTCCCACATAATTTCCCATGTTGGAGCTGAGGAGTTCTCACAGTTTCCTCAACACTCAGATTTATTATATGAGATGTAAATGTTGAATTGATACATTTCTAAAAGCACCAACAAATACTCTTGCTGAGTGGTGCCCCAGTGGCAAAGGGTGGTCACACTGACCTGCTGGGAGCCACTTTGGTGGCAATTTGCTGTGCTTCCACAGGCTCTTTTCATTCTTCAGACCTGTCTGTCTTATAATTTTTTTTAACAGGAAAGTACTCTTCATTAGTGGAGCTTTTGAATTACTGAAAGCTGTGTAACATTTAATTAGTCTTTATCTTTACAAGTAATAAAATGAATACCTTTAGGTAAAAGAAGGCAGTCTATGGCATGCCGCTGGATAACAGCAAGTTTTTGATTTTCTATTCAAACAGCTATCAAACAGATTATGATTTTAGCTTCTTTATTTGGCTAATTCCCACTTCCTTAAAAGACACATGACAGCAGGCTTATAAATATTGCAACAAAGAAATTTGGAGTCAACAGTAAGAAAGGTTTCAAAGCTGACAGAAGAGTATAATACTCGTAAAAATACAGTTTGTATTGTCTGTAAACTGTTTGGTGTTAGCTAGTTTCATTTAAATAGAAATATTCAAAAACTTGATACTTCTGCAATTTACCTGTTGCTTATTGATAAACATCTTTGTTTTGAATCATCTCCATTATGATCATAGAATTTTCAAATATTAGAGATCTCCTTCCAGAATTTATCAAACTTTTAGATTTTGTCAACCAACCAGACTACAAAACAAAAAAAAAAAATACAAGAATAACATAAATTTAAGGGTTTCAAATACAGTTCAAATAAAGCATCAAGATGACTTCTCCCAAAGACATATTGCTAATTATTTCTCAACCATCACTGTAAAATTTGCTCTCTGAAAATCTAACTCAGATGTCACATAAGCTACAGTGATGGCATTGACCACATGAAAAATACTTTTGATTTACATTAGCAAGCAAAGGATCAGGAGGAACTTCTAGTTTAGTATATGTATAGAAGTAAAGAATTAGTACTGGAGAACTTTCAATGTGCTACTTGGAAGATTTGGTTTTTTTCAGAGACACCTGTGACAGTCATCCTGATGCACTTGCTAAAGGTTCTGAGGATACATTAGAAGAATTTCAGTAGACAAAATGTAATCAATCTGTTTAGTGCTTGAGTTTAAAACTGTGACATATGTAAACTGTACATAATTAAAGTAGATTGTCACATTTCCCGGGAGCCGCACCACAGATCACAAATACAAAAGCCAAAAATACACTCTAAGACACAGACAAATATGTATCCATACTCACATTACTGTACCTTTTGGACTCAGCCATGCTAATTCATAATTCTGACTGCAAGATTCTCCAGCGTTTTAATGATCAGACTGAATAAATGCAATTAACATCCCTTTTATGCAACAGAATAAATTTGAACTTGTCTACCTCAACTCTTCAATCTATACACCATTCATCAAACTGAAGGTTTGTTTCATTGGACTAGTTGGTAGAGAATAAGTACTACTTTGTAGAGTAAAGTGGCTTGAATATTTTGTAACAATAAAAAATGTGGCTAAAGAAATAACAGCATACTTGTGTTTCCGTTACAGTTAGACACGACATGGAAAACAAAAGAATTTCCAGAAAACCTTTCTGGTGACATATTGAGGTCATTGTGAATCTGTTTCTGGCAGTGCCAGGATAAAATTTGCAAATTTTTAACTTATGGGTGTTGTGGAGAAAAAAATGACTGATCATATTAAATAATTCTTGTAGCTAGTCAAACTCATACAGGTACTCCTTGTAATGCCCATTACTGCTTATCATTGCTGTTCATTTTTGACTGCTTAAACGACAAACATTCCCTCCACCATCCTACTCACTGAAGAACAGTTTGAGTTCTCTCTCTTATATTGTTTGTGGGGTTTACTAGTGATCTTCCATTTTCTTTTTGACAACTCTTTTACTCGGTCCACTTCTCTGTTCTCCTCAACTTTTAGTTTAGGTTAATATTCCTAGGATAGTAAAAGCAAAGTATATTGCCTCAGTTTCTTCAGGAAAAGAAAAATTAAGACTACAAGCATAGAAAACATAATTATTTTGCTATCTGTTTGACATTAGACAGCTTTTGCATGTACAAAGAAAATATCTCCAACATCAACACCTTTCAAAGATATAAAATGGGAATTATTCCCTGAAGTGAATATTTGTAAACATTTAAAATGTGCAAGACAATTCTGTAGTGAAGAACAGGGGTTTAATAAGTATTTGGTTTAAAAGGAAATTATGTCACCCTGATATGTAGTAAATAAAATACATTTTAGGTAAAAAAATGCATCTTAGGAGTATGACATTTCTATACCTAAATGTAGAAATGCTATAAATGACACAATTAAATCTCCTCATTAAAAATCTCTAATTGCAACATTTCTAAGTGGTGAGACTTGTCTAAACAAAGCAAATAATTAGTGCTTAATGCCTGCATGACCTGAAATAAATAAATACTGGTAATGACAGGTAGGAAGACACAAATAATACTACACTGATGACAGCAATCTCTCTACCTTTGGTTTTAATTTGTTTTTAGAATAATGAGTTTACATTCTAAATAATAGTAGCAAGCTTTTTCTTTGCATACTGTGGAGTGACTCTTAAAATGCAACAATGTATGGCAAGAAAGAAGCCATCAGGATGAAAAGGAATTAATTTTCCCTGTCTCACTGTATTCACTGGTGCAGCCTCGACAATTTATTCTGTCAGGCTTTTTTCCTTTTCTGGGTTCTACATTTACACATGAGTTCAGCATCATGCTAGCTGATGAAAAAATAATGCATAAAGGGAACATTTTACTTTTGTTTAAACATAAAATATCTGTGATACAGGACTGCTTTTTCTAGCCTTTGGTCAAAATCTACAATAAACAACAGCTACCAGTTTTTTGAGAAAGTTCAGTAAGGTTGCAATGCTACTAGGAATTGATAGATAACATTTCCCTTACATTTACACCTGTGACAACTTATTTTTTAATCAAAATAGATGGCCAACAGACTAATTTTTTTCTTTTCTAGGCAGTCAGGAAATAACAGGGAATATTTTAATATTAATAACATTCAACATGTATAAATAAAATTTGACCTATGTAAATGCCAAAAGAAATCTGAAAGCAAAAGCAAGATACAATTTCTATAAAGATATTTTGGGACCAGTAGTATACCAATATTTTATAGATTTTTTTTAAACCACTCTTCTTGTGAGAGCTATAGGTGCAGAGGAAGAAGTGATCACATTTCTTGTTTGGTCAGGGTTTTGTTATTTGTTTTCCAGTGTCCTTGTTCTCATAATTGGCTAGCACCTTTCATAAACAAGAGCATTATTTCTAATTTTATATTGCATAAAGGAGAGTAATATGGAAAAGTTTAATGAAAATGAAAATTGGTAAAGCAATTTACAACTGGGAAAGTTGTGAGAATACTGGCTTCAAACATGCTGAATGAGTATTAGCCAAAAGAATCTCAAGAAATCTGCCTTTTTAGCAGAAATCTGCCTTTAAGTTTAAATATGGCTCAAATGCAGTGCAGGTGGTAAAAATAGTTCTCATGGACAGGGAAGGCACAATGTAATTTTACAACTAATTATAAAAAAGAAGACATAGTTAGAAACACGATTACTTGCTACCTTCACCTTAGGATCATTACTGCCAAGGTAGACTAATAGCACAATTACTTTCAGAAGAGGTTCTTATTTTGCTGAATTAACAGAAACTGGTAGATGTACAATTTAATATGCAAATTGAAAAAGGGAGTTGTAGAATTCTGGCAAGAATTCCCCTTTTATTTGTGTGTGCTCATTATTTTAAAAGGAATCTAGATACATTTCTTCAACTTAACTAGCTCCTCTTTCTTTCTTTCTATCAAGTAATGGCTTCTCATCATAATTGCTACAAATTGAGATTTCCAAAATTGCTGAAGGGAGTTAAGTGTTCAATTCACTGTGAAAGCCAGAGGGAGAAGAGTGTGTTACACTGAGTTTTAAATGAAAATGTTCACCCTCACACTGTTAAATAAATGTCACCTGGATTTTAATAAACCTATTAAAGGACTTGAAAGCATTTATGAAATGTTTCATATTAAAAAAAAAGTTATTTGGATTTTTTGGTAAAAAGAAACTGCCATCTAAGAGGTTCAAATTCTTTTGGCAGTTCTTATACCTGGATGTCTGATGAAGACTTACAGTATTACAACATGTCTTTAGAATGTTTTTAAATATTTATATATATTAAAAACAACTGAGGTCAGCATAATCTTTTTAATGCTATATGACACATGATCCATAGTGTGTCAAAACAGACTTCAGGTCCACTGTAAGATTTTTTTTTTCCATTTGAAAAGGATTTTAAGAATTTTGAGCTGTATTTTTACTGTGTATGAATGAAAAAAAAAAAGCATATGAAATAGTTTCACAGACATGTAATTGTGCTGAGAGATGACTGTGGAGATCAGGAGTTACTTTATGCTTAGAAATAAAGTGTTACCTGAGATATGACAGTCAGAATCCCAATTGGAGATTTTCATTCAAGCATTTTTTTCATATTTGATCTTACCCTGCCAGGTAGAAGGGCACTGTAATTTGTACTTCCAAAACTTTCAAGTAGTAACACTGTAGCTCCCCCATGCCTGCATCGAGGTGTGTGCTACATATCCTACTGCCTTTCTGCAGACTCATCATCATGTAGTTAATAGAAAGGTAATGAAGCCATGAGAATTTAAGAATGAAACTAGTAATAATCCTAGATATCCATGGAGATCTAATAGTACTTAGCCACATCAGGCATTTCATGACATTGTGGATATCTAATGGTTGGCAAATTTAAAATTTACTGTCTGTTGCAAAAAACATTTCCAGGGTTTGCAGTTTTTCAGTAATATTATGCTTAGATGTTTTTCCTTTTTCTTGTTTTTAGTATGTATTTTACTTCTTGACTTCACTATGACCTGATCCTGCTGAATGGATATTTTCCATCCAAAATGACATTAGGTTCAAAACTCCTCCTTAAACTTTTTCCTAGTGTTTTCAGTTGTAATGGGATCATGCGCTGGGAAACAAATATTATGATACCACATATTCTTAGGTGTCAAAGGCCTAGATCCTAAAAAACAGGTCTCATTAAATAAGTCTAAAAATCTGAATTTCTAAAATTAACTCATGTTGTTGGTAACTTTCAGCAGGTGAACAGATACAGATACAAGGATACCTACAAAGAGACCTCATCTCCCTCTCTGACCATTTTTCATGCTGATTGGCCATAAAATAGCTTGGAGTTGGAAGTCATAGGGCTTTGTTAGTGGCCATAGGAGTGTATTATTGCATTGCCGCTCTTCAGCTAATTTGCCCTGCTAAGCACCTTGAGTACTGTCCAACCGTAAATTACTGGAAGTACTTATTCCATATGAAAACATTAATATGTACAATAAAAAAATTATCACTTTAACATGTCACAGAGTCTACTTCTATAAAAAAGCCTTTATTGTTATCATCAAGTTCAGGCTCCTTTTGCTGAGATCATATCTATTACCTAAGTGTAGCCAGGGAGTGCCAGGTACTTCATGTATTAGTAGCAATCTAAGAAGTAATGTTCTTGTCAGTAGGAACAGCAGCTCAATTCATCTTACTATGCCCAATCACAACCTTGTATAATAATGTGCTCCCCCAGAGAGGAACAGAATGTTTCCTTTTGTCTTCATTCAGTGTTTGCCATTTCCCCTTTATAAATAATATGCTGCAGTTAGGAATCCTCATGCTGCTAAAATTAAAACATTGTTTTCCTTTTGGCATCCAGGGATCTGCAAGACAACATGAAGAACTGGTGCATGTGACCCTTTCCAACAAGAAAAAGTTGAAAGGCTGCAGTTTAGGCTTGGCTCCTAATTTGCCTTTTAACAAATGACACATTCGTCTTTTACCACACATGCAGTATTCCTTGCTCCAGTGATGTCCCTGCAATATCTATGGGGAACCAACAGCCAGGGAAGACGGGACTTTATGATAATTTATCTTACTCTGAGTATGCAAAGCTGCAAAGAGGGCTGCTGCAACCCTGGCAGCCTCCAAGGAAATATTATTCATTATGTATTTACAGTTATTGGATTAAAACTTTGTAATGTGCTCTGTTCAATTAATAATAATACAGAGCGGAATGAGCTATGAAATGCATTGGGCCTTTTAAAAGATCTAATATAAGGAAAGACAAGCAGTTTGTCCTAATGAATGCATCTAATTGGTTCACTTTATTATAAAACACTGGAACAGCATTTTTCACCAGGCAGTTCTATTTGTAACAGGCTGTCTCCAGCACGTCAGGGTGTAATAAATGTGCTGCAGACTAGAACTGCTGATTAGTATTTCTGGAAGCCCAGGAAGTTAGTAAAACTTATTTGCCATTGCAGAAAGACCTTCCAAATCCTTATGGAGGGACCCACAGCATGGTGATCCATTAGGGATCAACCTTCTGGAGATCTCTGCTCACAGGATGTGTGTGCAGCTATGGCACCTGAACAGCCAAACAACTAAGAATTGCTGGGACTTTGCTGTACCCCTGGTGACTTTCACAGTTATGATACACAAAAGGGACTTTCAATAAATAGTGTCTTCAACACAGCTTTCACAGTAATAGCCTGAGACAGACATATGGTTTATGTATGACTGTAACTCACTGTCCACATCATTCTTTGTTCATTTTTGATGAATGTAAAGAGAAAGAAAGAAAGAAAGGATGCACATGCAAGATTTCTTTTGAGGTATGAGAAGAAACAAAAAGCCCTAGAGGTACTTCTGAAAACACACCTTAAAGTCTTAGAGGAAAACAATCAACAGGCAGTATTCCTTTGGCAGGACCCACATTGAGAATGACATGACAGTGTTCAAGCAAAATAGTTTAGATAATACCAAATCTATGCAAAAATCTAATCTATGCTGAAGAAATAAAAGACTATGAAAGGAGTGACCTTTGACCCAGAATTCTTTCGTTTCCACTCTCAATAGCTAAAAAGGAGCTTTTCAGGTTTTTATTTCCCAGAAAGTTGTACCAGTAAATTCAGACAATTTTACTTTCATATTTTTGAAATAAAGGATATCCAAGAATGCTTCCCTTGGAAAAATAAAGATCCTTTCAGGTGCAGGAGATACTTTAGTCCTTATATTAGGATGCCCTTCAGTCTCAGCAGTACCTTCAGTTCCCTTGGTATTCACTGCTGAAAGATGCACCCTACACTCCTTGCTGGGACTGGCAGTCCATTATCCTGAACCTGGGAATGTCTCCCAACTTTACGATGTTATTCAGCCTAACAGTACTAATCTGCTTTAATACATTTCCTATAATAAGATGGATCCACTCCATTACTTTTACTAATTTATCTGAAAGAACAGAGGCTTCTACACTGGTTGCTTGGGCACTGTCCTGGTATCTATAGTGTTCAAAAAACTGCTGATTCTCTGTAATGTAAAAGAATAAGTGATACAGCCATACAGGGAGAGTATGACAGTATATTTACCTTCACTAATACTCCTGTCCCTGAGAAAGCCAACTTTATGAAGAGGGAGTAGTACAAATGAGGTCATGGGTTACAAGTAAACACACTTTGTATATGTATTTCTCTTGAGAGTCTAAGACAGAATAACAGAATACTCCAAGTTTGAAGGGACCCACAGGGATCATCGAGTCCAGCTCCTAGCCCTGTACAGGTCCATTCCCAAGAGTCACATCATCAGCCTGAAACAGGAATGTTCAAATGAGATAGAAGAAGAAAATAGGCATCAAGTGAACATAATCAGGCTACTACACCCCTTCTTCTATCACACAATATACAAACTCACACTGATTGGCCTCAATCACATTGTATTACATTTTCACACCAACCTATGTAAGACTAAACCACAGGGAAGTAGAGTGGCAGTTCTGAATTAATACACCTCCCAGGACAGGGTTGTGCTGCCCACTGCCAGTGGTGTGGAGGCTTGTGTGTGCATATGATGTACAAAATGCTCCAAAGTGTGACTGTTTACTCAACTCCTGCTCAGATTTTGGCTAAGCTGTCTCATGCTAAGACCTGATGTTATGCTGAGGACAGCAGCATTAGGTCGAAGTGAGAGCACGAGGTAGGCAGGATAGGTGGTCAGAAAGAGCTAAAGCACCCTTGCTCAGCCACAATCACCTGCAAATTGCCATCTCCAGCAGCCACTATGTTTTGTCTAGCAGTTTCCTCAGAGTCCACTAACTTACAGAAATGGTATAGACTAAGCCTCCAAGCTGAAGAGTATAAAACATCTAGTTGAAGATGTCCCCAGTCATTGCAGAGGGTTGGACTAGATGACCTGTAAAGGTCCCTTTCAACCCAAACCATTCTATGATTCTATGATCTTACCCAAAAAGCTTTTGAAGCTGAGGCTTTCTTGCTTCCTGGTGTGATACAGGAGATGACTGCACCATGATGAAGGAGGAAGGATTAGCACTTTCACCGTTGGCTAGGCAACCAATTCTTTTCTTTTGCTTGTAGGTGTATGATATCGAGAGCCATGGGTTTATGAAATTTCATGAAATCTTATTCACTTGAATGGTGAATAAGTTGATTAATGTGACAGACTAGTCTGGATAAAAGGGGACAGAGCCTTTCTTTGTTGTGTTTATTATATTGCTTAATAAGCTCAGGAAATAAAGTTGAAATCACAGAGTATGCTGGCTTGTAAATTTGAAAATCTGTATCACTCAGTCCTGGCTGCCCATTCTGATCTCAGGATAAATCAAAATGTAATTGATGATATTATTGGAAAAATGGCAAGGGCTTATATATTTCACAACATATTTTCTGTACTCCTGCTACCCTTTCCTGCCCAAAGGTGGGTGTTGTGGGAATAATTATGTTGATTAAACAAGTAACCCTGCAGAAGTGAGTATACTGGCCTTAGGCCACTCTGTATAGTGTCTGGACCACTGTCTTCTCTCTATTAACTTAATTTTATATCACTCTATTAATAAAATTTTATATGCTGGTGTTTCTGAATGTTATTTTCCTTGTCTTTTACCTAATTGTCTATTACCTATTTTTCAGTGGTATCTGCTAATGTTGATCCTGCTCTCTTTGTCAGGCAGTCCCGTGGTGTAATGGAGAGCACTCTGGACTCTGAATCCCAAGGTCCTGAGTTCGAGACTCAGTGGGGACTGTCCCCTTGCAGTTCAATGCCTCCCTGCCATCCAATCCCATCAGATCTCGGATGCTCAGCAGGGTCAGCCTCAGCTAGTACCGGGTGCTGTGACAGTCCCAACGACTTCACTGTCACTGTCCAAGCTTGCTCGGTCATGGCAAATGGAGCCCTAGGACTTAAAATGGGTGGGGCCAGTTCTGCACACGCTGTGCCTCACCTTAAAAATCCACTGAGCAGGGTGGAAGGGCACACCCACGTGGGGAGAGCCCTTCCCAAAATCTTTGTTTGTGCAGTCTGGCCATACCTAGCTGATCCTGCTCGTTATGTCACTGTGGCTCCAGGTGTCTATGGACTTCAGTTCTTCCACCTCAGGCCCTGTTTAGGGGCAGCAGCCACAACATGGTATGCCAGAAGGGTGAATGGGAATGGGTTTGGAAGACTTTCCCTTCATGCCATTGTCTCTTCATGAGACCCTGGGGTATACATTAAACTCCCAAACATTATTTCATGCTGTTTCCCCTGTGCTCAGAGTAAAACAACAGCCCTTGCAGATGGTTTGGCACCACAAGCCCCTCAGGAATAATGATTCCATGAGGGAAATAACTATTTCAAGAAATAAACTCTTCAGGAGAATTCTGAAATTCTTTGGATACTTCAAAAACACAACTGTACAATAGAAAGTATATGGCCTCTTGGCATTCAGTAGGCAGCAAGGAGAAAGGCAAACCAAATCCCACAACAAGAACAAATGCTTTCTCCACAATGCCTTTGATGACAGGATATAAAAGAAATTGTGAGTTTCCTTTCTAAAAACAATGGTCCTAATTAGAATTTCTTACATGCTGGAAACAATCTCCTTAACAGGTCATAAATAAATGATAGATCTTCTACATACACAGTCAAAATACAAACCTGAATTAACTTGGCTTGATGGAAAATATTTGTGTATCTTGTAAATCAAACTCTGTCATCTAAAGGCATATTTTGCTCTGCATTTTCAATTGATTGAGCCTGAACTGAAATGTTCTCTTTTGGGTCAGAGGCTGGGATTGGCCTTTTAACTTGCTTTGCAAGAGCTTCCAGGCCTGAACTTTCTCAAGCATAAATGTCAATACAGTAGTCAAAATGTTTGGTTTATTCCAGTTAAGACTTTTTTTGTGTGTATTTCCATATGTTGGATCACATTAATATTAAAAAAATAATCCCCAAGTTCTGTCTATTATTAGAATACATGCCAACATACAAAATAAATAAAACATACTGAGGAGATTCCTCTACATGTTATCTCTGGAATACACACAGTACTGTAATTTCTCGGAACAAGTACATAATGCATAAATATTTCTGATGGTAGCTTATGAAAGGGACATGCATGGTGTATGATTATTACAGACTATTTTTTTCTGTCTCTGAAAGGTTCATGATAATTTTGCTTTCCTCAGTGTCCCTGAAGAATAGTACAGGATGCCAAAAGGTATCTGAAATACATACAGATAGGTTGAAGATAAAATGGAAAAATATATACTGAAAAGAGATGAGAATTTTTCAGTAAATTATTATTAATTAATATTACTTACATTTCAAATATTTTATTTTCCCTTTGGTTTGAACTCAGTTTTGGGTTGTTTTTGCAGCAGAAGGGCTTTCAGAGCTTTCACAAATCTTCTCTAGCTGAACAGAGGGATACATGAGGAACAGAGGTGAGTGTGTGCTCAAATGCCCAAGTCTCTTGTAGTCATCATTTTACCCCAAAACAACTTAGTTAAATTACTGCTCACTAAGCTAGTACTGTGGGTTTATAATGCACCAGCTACTGTACAACAAACTGCTAAAATAACCACTTTGATTAGTAAGAGATACGGGTACCCTTGTGTTTTGGAAAGTGACTTCTCCACATCCCAAGTCTCTTGTTTACTGAAATTGAGTGAATACCTTGTAAAAGAACTGAAAGATCTATTTTCTGGTAGGTTGCAGGCCTTGATTATTTGTAGATTCATGGGTCTTGGTGTTCATTTTTTATAATATCATTTTCCTAATTAGGATTTTTTCACAGAATCCGAACATGGTCATTTTCTTCTATGTAATGAATGAAAATGAAGTATTTTATGAAAGAATTTAAACATTTAAAGACAAGAGTACAGATATGGTCTCCTTACAGGAGTAGTAAAAACACAAAATATTAAATATACTTCATGGCTAATATATTTTTCTTTTAAAAAGTAAAAGCTGCACTGACTATATCATCATATTATATGACAATGTACGTGGGTTATTAAAACAATTTTACAATTTTGGGCTGGCTGGAGTGCAGGGCTAAGGGAGCTTCCCTCTGTTCAGAATACTGAATATAGTTAAGTCCTGTCTGACAGACAGCTTCCTGTAAATTATTGTGCAAAAGAAAAATGAAATTCTAAATTTCCCTGATGTCTAAGGGAGTTTGTGTGTATTTTGTAGATTTTTAGAACTTTTAGGATTATGTAGGATTTCCTGAGTTGCTCACATTTTTAGGTGGTGTTTAGAAATCACTGCATGTTTCTCACACTCTGCCGAGGACATGCTATTTTAAAGAAACACCTGCAAGACAGCTTCAAGACAAAACAATAGAGAGGGTTCAGATCCCCTGCAAGGGTCAGACCTGAGAACCTCTATGGGAGAGTACCAAGGGAAATTGGTACCCCCCAGTTGGCTATAGATATCATATAAGTTAATGGCTGGAGGTTATAAAAACTGTAACATCCCTGATCATGTGTGCACATGCTTTGGTTTGCACCTTGGAAGCTTCCAATAAGGCTACTTATTTATCTTTCTCCACTAATGTTGTTTTGAATGCCTTTTTGCAGGAATTTTAGGCATCATCCCTATCAATTTTGGCACAATTTGGAGAGACAGAAAACATTCACTTGAAATCGTATGACTGTACATGTAGGGAGATAGTTTGATGTCTTTCAGTCTGGGAAAAAAATACCAATTTCTGAGAATTTAAGGGTAGTTTATAAACATGTATGTAAAACTGTCCCAAAAATAGTCAAGCTTCTCACTACTGTCTTCATTAGGTGTGCTAAGGGTTGGTCACATTACAGCATTTCTCCCTTCTGATTCTGTAACCATTTCTGTAGAAACCCAAGTCCAAATGCCAAGTGTTTGAATGAGGAATGCCAGGCTATTTTCATCACACATAGTTTAGTTTGGAAAACACAGGGATTCCTCAGAAGGATATCAATGTCCAAACAGTTGAGTAGTGGGGATGTGAGTGATTAAAGGGACAAAACAACCAATATTGGTTCATGCTTCCAGCTGTTAACACAGACTAATGGAACCCAAGGTACAAACACATCCCTAAATGCTGGCTTGTTGCTATTAGTGACACTGGAGGCACATTTGCCCATAAAGAAGCCTGGACTTGTATCAGTAAGCAGTTTAATATCATCACAGTAGAGTCAACTTTTGCGCTAGACTTCCAAGTACTCCTAGGGCACCTGTCGGAGGTAGGAAACAGCATTAAGTATCACCTTTGCCAGGCCTTAGTGGCAAAGTTCCAGATACACAGTATGAAAATATATAAGGCTATAAAGAGATATATGAATAGACCCCTGCCTTTTCTATATAGTTATCCATGAAATTGTTGAGAAAGTGATGCTGTAAGCATGCATGCTTCTGAATACATGGGTACATTCTCACACCAGTCAAGCCCATATGTGCCTGAATGGCCAGAGCCAAAAAGCAGATGCTTGAACCTGCTTTGAAGCCCATGGCCCTTTAGGACTCAGACACTTTCAAAAAGAAATCTCTCCAATACCACATCTACATCCATAATAATGCATGTGAACACAGGAAGATTGTAAGTGGCAGCCAGGCTCTTTTTGGTGGTGCCAAGCAAAAGAAAAGAGGCAATGTGGAGATACTGAGGCACAGGACATTCCACCTGAATTTGAGGAAGAACTATACCATGCAGGTGAACAAGCACTGGAACAGATTGCCCAGTGTGGAGTCTCCCTCTCTGGAGATGGTCAAAAACTATCTGGATACAATCCTGTGCCATGTGCTCTGGGATGACCCTGCTTGAGCAGGGAGGTTGCACCAGGTGACCCATTGTGGTCCCTTCCAGCTTGACCCATTCTGTGATCACACCATAAAGTTCCTAAATCACAAGCATAAAATCTTACAGTGTCTAACACACTAGGGGTGTCCCCTTACTTGAGCCATAACCCTTAGTGAAGTTGTGATGGCTGCATCCGTCTTACTCTGGACTTTGTGGGATGGATGGCAACAGGGTAGCCAAAGGTTGTCTGGAATGGTGACCCAGACATCTTGCTGCTATGCAAATACAACTATAAGTCAATTATGTCACTCGATAAATAGTGGACATCCCAGAGCCTGCTGAGCTCTCCTGCACAGCAGCAGGCTGCATGCCAGGATCTCCCCTGGAGCAGGGACATCTCCCAAGATCATCCCTTGAGGCTATAAGATTTTTTGCCACAATAGATTCTTTGTAAGTGATTAATAGCACATGTTAAGCTTTGAAAACATAGCTAAGTGATAGAAAGGATTGACTGTGCATACATAATTCTTTACATAAACCACTAACCATGTCTGGGACAAGGATTGGATCCAGCTGCACCAAGACTACTCTCTGAGAAGGAGTTTAGAAAGCAAGGGGGTCCTTTCTGAGCTTCCCTGACAACTTTGTCTGACCCCATCCTCCATGCAGTAAGCAACCAAGTGTGTCTTGCCATCCAATCTAGTCAAACTACTGTCACATTTACTACTGAACTTTAACTCCCTCCTTTATATCAATAATTGTCTGTTATGAGTGAAGTGCACAATTTCATCCATGACAGTCTCACATTGTTTCTTAAGAGTTCAGAAACTGAAATAACCAGACTATGTCTTCTTCAATTATTCATTTCTCTTCTACAATCACTTCATCTCAAAGGATATGAATGTGATATTACTCAGCTGTTTATTCCTCATAAACCATTTTACTACACTTAGGTATGTCAAATCAACATAGAATTCTGTAATAGGCTTATTAAAACAGGTCATTACAGTCATCTTATTGCTCAAGATTGATAACAGGACTGAAAGATAATAAAACATGATGTTTCAAAAGTGAGCAATAAAAAAGTCACGAAAGAACAGAATAAAAATTTTATTATGCAGTGTCAGGAATGTAAATAGTTTCAAAAGTGATATTGTCAAGCCTTTTGGGACCCATCTCATGGTGCAGTCTCTTCTCAAAAAAGTGAAAATATAAATAACTTTGCAGTGCAGACTGATAGTTTATAAAATAAATGTAGACAATACTCCACTCAATAATCTATTTTGAATTAAAGCAGCTTAAGTTCTGGACAGCAATTCTAAAAACATACTATAGAACTAAAATTTGTTCTACCACAGGAATATATAAAATTTGTTACTTTGGGAAGTCACATCCTGCCACTGTTGAAATTATTAGTACATCCATCTACACTCCAAAAACCTTTTTTTTTGTTTGGCTTCATTTTCAGCTGACTAGAAACACATCTATAAAAGTAACATACCTATTTTTTCATTGCTGATTATGTTCCAAGCTTTATTTACAGAAAAGTCTTCTGAGCACAAATATTTATGCACGAGATGATGACATTCTGTTTCAAGAATATCTTCTCCATGGGGTAAGAAATGCACTTCCTGGGAATATTTTGGAGAGCTGAATAAAATTACTTAATTGCTGCATGTCTGTGATATTTCTGGTACCTCTATATATGTTCCACCAGAAGTGAATCTGGAACTAAATGAAAATTCCAATGGCAAGGATCTTCTGTATTTTTTTTCTTTTAATTTACTGTCTAAATTCCACTTGCTTTTGGTTTTAGTAATATTACGTGGAAATCTCTTTCCAAAAGCTGGCCCTTATGTAACAGTCAAGGCTGCCACTGTATTTATATTTTCTATGTTTTCCCCATTCTCTTGTAGGCAAAAAATAAGTAAGAGAATTAGGTATGAGTTTTAACACTTATCTTCTACATCATCAGTAATAACAGAGCAATTGAACTGTCTTTTTGGCTTCTAATCTGAATAACTCAGTTTTGAAAATTTCTGCAAAAAAAATAATTTTTAGGGAAAATGCACCTTAATTTAGTCAACAGATAATTTCTCGTAGCAAGTAAAATCAATTTTGACATTTTGAAACTGTGCAAATATTTCTGAAGAAAAACTGGAATTCTTTTGCAAAAGAATATTATTGCAATGAGCATTGTGGTTTTTTCTGCTTGTCCTGTCATCTTGCTTTCCTGCCCCTATGTAAGAATTACTAGAGCCAAAATGGTTGCTCCATAACAGTTCCTACGAATGCAAAGCAATTTGAATGCTGTCATTTCATAACACCTATATATGAGATGATATATTCTGCTTTGTCCTCAAAGATTAAACTTCATCCTTTGACACAGGGAGGAAGTCATTCAACTTCTCAGAACCAACTACGATAAAGTACTAAATATGTCCCAAAAAGTTAGCAGTGTTCCAATCTGATGATGAGTGAGTTGCTTTAAAACAAGTTTTGTTTCACTGATCTTTGGTTTATGATACCTTGTTGAAAGATGACATATTGTTGGAAGTAGTGATGCATAAGCTCTACATATGTATCAGGAAGTAATAATGAATGTGGAAAGAGTGGGGGGGTTTGGCTCAAGACAGTAAGTTTTCTGATTAATTAAAAAGGGAGAAAATATATTCTCTGACAAGGTAGGAATTTAGGGTTTATTTTATCACTCAGGAGCCCACACTGCAGGATTAGACAAACACCAATTCTGCAGCTGTTACTCATCAATTTTTGCAGATAATAGAAAAAGCTAAAGTAGAGTCTCAGTCTTACTTTTTCCTTACTCCTAGGCCTTCAATTTTTCATCTTGACAATGTTTCTTTAGAGAAATTATACAGTATAAACACACCTTCAGAAGGAATTAAAAGAGGCAAATACTGAGAAGTACCATAGAATTCCTACATTCTTGCCTGAACAGAGAACATCCCACAAATAAAAACGGAGGTCAGCTTCCAGCTTTTGGATTTTCCAAGTTTCCCTGCTCTAAGAAGCAAAGGAGTCAGCAGCAGGAGCACTGGAGGTGACCAAGTCACAATCAATTAAAATATAAGGAAACTGGACCCACATGAAGAGTTTTATAATAGATATTAAAACCATTTTCTTGTGCTGTCTGACTATAATTCAGGCACGTCTGATGTTTTGCTAGAATGCAGCACCCTTTATCTGCTAATTTTAGTGTTCTGTACACATTAAAAGTGCAATTAATAGAATATGTACCAAGCAATTAGATGACTTGTGACCTTTCAATTTACACTGCGAAAAAGACACACACTTGGAATTCACTAGTAGACCATTTTCTGGCATTCACACAGCCAGTTAAATGGAGCTTGGCAATATTTAAATCAAAAGGGGAAAGATGAAAACTAATTAAGGCCAATATACTAATGCTCAAATAATTTGTATTAATAGAAATTAAAAAGAAAGGGGCAAAAAGACTCAGTATTACTGGGAGTGAACACATTTTTCTCTTCTAATTTAAACACCACTATGGGATAATTTCAGTGTTGGCTTGTGCTCATATTGCATGACTTTTCTTAACATGAAAAGGACCACTGAATTTATCTAGAGTAGATTGGGAAAATGTACCACATTATTTTTTAACACAAATGAAAACAACACAGGTTCTCACTGCATATTTAAGTATCTGAAACACACAGTTAAAACCCTCTCAAATCCTTGCACGGCTCCCTGGTGTGCCAAATACTGTATTCAAGGTTAAAAATTACTTCAACTAAGGAGTGAATTGTCATTTTCAGAAGGTGCTGTTTAGCACAAAAGCCCCCTTTTCTGAACTTCCTCAGCCCTGGACACCCACAGGCACAGCGAGTGCAGGACTGATGTGCCAGGGATGTGGCCACAGCCACTTCTGCAGGGTCCCTGGGTGCTCTGGGGCTGCCAACTGGCCAAGCATCAATCCTACACCACGAGCACTTTGGTCCTCTGCCCATCACCAGACAGAGAAGGGACCACCCACTGTGCTTCTCCTCTTCACCCTCACCAAAACAAGGGACAATTTCAAGAGAGTCAGTTTGCTTCCATGGTTCATCTTACCAGGAAATTATAAGAAATGAGCATTTTGGTTTCTTGCAGAATGGTGCCCTTTTTCAAAATTCTTATACCTGCTTAATAGTTGATTTAATCAAAACATTTCATTATGAAGTTTACAAATACATAATGAGGTGTATTAAAAATGTCTGTGCCATAACCCACTCTCTGATGAGGATATAAAGAAATGTTTCTAATTCTGCTAATTTTGTTTGCAGTCAGATGCTCTTTTCTTAACTGATTTGAAAAATGAATTACAACAACGATAGTAGTAGTAGTAGTAGAATGAAGTAATGTGCCAATTATCACAGCTTCTTCCAGACAAGCCTCCACTTTGCCAAATACATGTGTAAATCATGGGTAACCAAGCAACTGAGATAGGTTTCTGTAATCATTTACACTAAGAATTCACCATCTAATTTTCAGTGTCAGAAATTCAATGACATTTACTTTTCTTCTTGTAGTCTCTACACAAATCAGCCTATCTCTAAGGACGTGCTTTGCTAAAATGATATTTTCTTTCTTCCCCCAAATACCCTTTTCCAATGAATGTGATTCAGTATTATTAAGGAAAATTGTGGTTAAAAAAAAAATTACTGTTATTCCACAGGCCAATATTTTAATGATAATCTTCTTTAGCGAAAGTTGTGTTTTGAAAACAGATTTACCACAATGTACAATTTATTAAGGGGATCAGTCTTACTTCAAAAACCAGCACTGAACCATGTAGTGAAATGAAGAAATGCTTCCCTTTTTATCCATTCTGTCTGTCTGGAGTTCACTTAGGGCATGATTATGCAAGTCACTGACAAAGCTGCCCCTTGACTCTTGTGTTACAAAATCCAGCCTCCGTGACTTTCCTGTTTATATTTCTAACCTAGTTGGTATTCCTGTCTTGCGCCTGTGAACACTTCCAGGACTGCCTGAATGCTTTCAAGAAGGAGGTCGTTGTTCTTTTAGGATCATCAAACAATCATGAGTGTATCATGAATCAAGATGGAAAACATGAGGGGAATGTTCTCCTGAAAGATAAGAAAATACACAACTTCTGCAGTGCAAGTCAAATGACTCATCCCATAAAGGAACATCATTTTTCTAATGCTGGAATGGCAGCCTGCAGATTTCCATGTGGCAGTCCTGGTTTTTGCTGAACTTTGATTGACTCAGGATAGCATGAAGTACTTTTATGGCTAAGATCAGGCCAAATATTTCTTGTCATCTGCTTAAATAAAAAGATCTCTTTCCAGTCAGATCATCTGTCCTTCAAGAGAACATTGCAAAAGCCAATCCATTGTGAATTTCACAGATTGTACTATGATATTTATCTGAATCTGTTTGATAGTGTGTTCTGAAAGGTAAAGCTCACATACTGAAGAGTTAGGATAATGGCAAGATAGGGAGAAGACAAGGGACCTGTAGTAATTGCTATTTTCTTCTTGGATCTATATTTGCCTTCTCGGTCTCAACCAGTTTCATACAAGGTTATATAATTGTACTGTTTGAAATATAGTTTGTTCTTTATTAATCTCCTTTTTTCCTATGAAATTATTTAAACTGAAGATGTCCAAATAATTAATCTGATACTAGGGTGCCAAAATTTTTTAAAAGATTGTACATTCTACTGCCCTACAATATTATGTACCCATGCCTGGGGGAAAAAATTTGTTACCTTGGTCAGATATGTTATTTTGTTCACACATTAACCCTTTAAATGCTTTTAAAATTATGTCTCTCTTTCCAATCAATCAAAATCTAACATTAGATCAATACCATTACTGCAAATTTCAATTGTGAAAAAATTATTTGACATTCTTATCTTCCTCTTTAATAGAACAGAGAGGACTCCAAAAAGAACCTTGAACCAAAAAAACCCAAAAAATTGAAACTGAAAAGCCTTGAGAAAGAGCAACAATTAAAGAATTCTATTTGCTTGGTCTGCATCGTAACAGTCTACAGCTATTTAAAGACAGTTTCAGGGATGGTGGTAATACAATGTTGTGCTTATCTATAATGCAGAGGAGCATCTGCTGTCTGAAAGCAAGAAATACAATGAGTTCTATTTGCAAAAATAGCTGAGCTAGGCATTACAGAAACATCACCCTGATAAGACATAGTAAGATGCTAAAGTAAATTTCAGGGGACTTATTCCTGGGACATTTTGGAACCTCTGATATTGAAGATTTACAGAAGGAAGTTAGACAAGCATCTTGCAGTAGTCTGTCTCTTCAGAAATCACAGAATCACAGAATGGCCTGGGTTGGAAGGGACCTTAGAGATCTAGTTGCAACTACCCTGCCACTAGCGGGGACACCTTCCACTAGATCAGCTTGTTCAGAGTTTCATTCAATCTGACCTTGAACACTTCCAGGGATGGGACATCCACAGCTTCTCTGGGGAACCTGTTGCTATATTTCAACTTCCTCATAGTAAAGAATTTCTTCCTAATATCTAATCCAAACATACTCTCTTTCAGTTTGAATCCATTTCATCCTGTCCTGTCACTCCATGCTCTTGTAAATAGTCCCTCCCCATCTTGCACACTCCCTTCAGGTACTGGAAAGCTGCAATTAGGTCACATCTAAAAGCCTTCTCTTTTCGAGACTTAATAAACTCCATTATCTTAGCCTTTCCTTATAGAAGAAGTGCCTAGTCCTCCTGGATTACCTGACCCCATGGCAGCCCCTGCAGTTCTCTCTTGAACTAAGATTTGTATGAAGCAGAAAGAGGTATCATGAGCCAAATCACAGAATCATAGAATCATAGAATCAATTGGATTGGAAAAGACCTTCGAGATCATCAACTTCAACCCTTGGTCCAGCTCCAGTCCATTTACCAGATCATGGCACTCAGTGCCACGTCCAGTCTCAGTTTAAAAACCTCCAGGGATGGTGAATCCACCACCTCTCTGGGCAGCCCATTCCAATGCCTGATTACTCTCTCTGGAAAGAATTTTTTTCTGATCTCCTGTTATGAGTTTAGCCAGGTGGGCCTAAATTAAGGTTTTAAAGTTCAGCTAGGCCTAGGATTGTCAGCTGATTTAAGCTGGGCTGAGCTAGCTAACAGCTGACTTCTTCCAGCCAATAATATTGTATTCCATACCATACTACATCATCTCAAAGGGTGTTAAATCCAGTGTGTGGGAGTGGCTTGGGTAGTTCCATCATGGCCACACTAAGAGGAGGACATCTAGCAGCTCCTCTACTATGCTAAGCCCTGCTCCTGTTGCCTCTGCTTGCATTTTGTTTGCATTCAGGGAAGTAGAAATATTTTGTTGTTATACTTTCTCTTTCTTGCTGAGTGTCTTTTGGAGTGCTTATGAATTTAGAGTAATGGGCTTTGTATTAATTGGGGAGTGGGGAGTTATTCCTTGTTATATATATGTAACTTGTGTAAGTGTGTGTTATATTGTAGTTTCCTCTTAATTTTCTCTTTTCTGTATAAATACATGTAGTTAGTTTCAGCATAAACCTGGTTTTGAGGGTTTTTCTTTCCTCTCCCCCTTCTTTTCCCCTTAGCTGGTTGGGGGGAGGAAGAACCCTTTTCACCCTGTCCTGGACAGTTGGCATTTTTCCAGCTCAACCCAGGACATCTCCAACTTAAATTTCCCCTGGCAGAGCTTGAGCCCATGCCCCCTTGTCCTATTGCTGAGTGCCTGAGAGAAGAGACCAACCCCCACTCAGCTATAACTTCCCTTTATGTAGTTCTAGACAGTGATGAGGTAACATCTAAGCCTCCTCTTCTCCAGGCTAAACAACCCCAGCTCCCTCAGCCTCTCCCCATAGGACTTGTGCTCCAGTCCCTTCACCAGCCTTGTTGCTCTTCTCTGGACCGTCTCCAGCACCTCAATATCTTTCCTGAACTGAGGGGCCCAAAACTAAACACAATACTCAAGGTGTGGCCTCACCAACGCAGAGTACAGGGGAAGGGTCACTTCCCTGGTCCTGCTGGCCACTCTATTTTTGATACAGGCCAGGATCCCATTGGCCTTCTTGGCCACCTGGGCACACTGTTGACTCATGTTGAGCTTCCTGTCAACTAGTACTCCAAGGTCCCTTTCTGCCTGGCTGCTCTCCAGCCACTCTGTGCCCAGCCTGTAGCGCTGCAGGGGGTTGTTGTGGCCAAAGTGCAGGACCCGGCACTTGGCCTTATTGAACTTCATCCCATTGGAATCAGCCCATCTCTCAAGTCTATCCAGATCCCTCTGCAGAGCCCTCCTGCCTTCCAGCAGGTCGACACTGCCTCCCAACTTGGTGTCATCAGCAAATTTGCTGATGATGGACTCAATCCCCTCATCTAAATCACCAATAAAGATGTTAAATGACTGGACCCAATACAGACCCCTGGGGAACACCACTGGTGACCAGCCGCCAGCTGGATGCAGCTCCGTTCACCATCACCCTCTGGGCCTGACCCTCCAGCCAGCTCCTAATCCAGGAGAGGGTACACTTGTCCAAGCCATGGGCTACCAGCTTTTCCAGGAGTATATTATGGGAGACAGTGTCAAAGGCCCTGCTGACATCCAGATAGACCACATCCACAGCCTTCCCCTCACCCACCAGGTGGGTCACCTGATCGTAAAAGGAGATCAGGTTGGTCAGACAGGACCTGCCCCTCCTAAACCCATGCTGGCTGGGTCTAATCCCTTGTCCACCCTGAAGGTGCTGTGTGATTGCACTCAGGATGATCTGCTCCATAACCTTGCTAGGTACGGAGATCAGGCTGACAGGCCTGTAGTTGCCAGGGTCCTGCTTGCAGCCCTTTTTGTGGATTGGGGTGACATTTGCCAACTTCAAATCACCTGGGACCTCCCCAGAGAGCCAGGACTGTTGGAAGATGATGGAGAGCAGTTTGGTAAACTCTTCTGCCAGCTCCCTCATCACCCTGGGATGGATCCCGTCTGGTCCCATAGACTTGTTAGGATCCAGCTGGCTCAGTATGTCACTAACTATATCCTCCTGGAATATAGGGGGGTTATTCAGCTCCCTCTCTCTGTCTACCAGCTCCTGAGGTCAGTTGTCTTGAGGGCCACCTGTCTTACTGCTAAAAACTGAGGCAAAGTAGGTGTTAAGTACCTCAGCCTTCTCCTCATCTTCCTTAACTATATTTCCCTCCATGTCCAACAGAGAATGGAGGTTTTCCTTGCCCCTCCTTTTGTTATTAATGTATTTATAAAAGGACTTTTTGTTATCCCTAACAGAACTGGCTAAATTTACTTCAAATTGCACTTTTCTTTCCCTGATTTTTTTTTTCTGCATGACCTAGCTATCTTTGTAAATTCTTCATAAGTAGCCAGCCCTTTTTTCCACAGTCTGTAAACTTTCTTTTTATCCCTGATTTCTTTCAGAATCTCCCTATTTAACCAAGCCGGCCATCTTCCTTTCAGCACACTGGTATAGCCAGTTCCTGTGCACTCAAAATTTCCTGCTTGAAACATGTCCATCCCTCCTGGACCCCCTTGTTTTTAAGGGTTGTTTCCCAGGGTATGCTCTGAATAGGCCTTTTGAATAGGCCAAAATCTGCCCTCCGGAAGTCCAGTGTAGAGGTTTTAACAATGGCTCTCCTTGCATCTCTGAGTATTGAAAATTCTATTATTTCATGGTCGCTATACCCCAGGTGGTCTCCAACCACTAAATCACCCACCAGCCCCTCTCTGTTTGCAAACAGTAGGTCTAGTGGGGCCTTACCCCTGGTAGGCTCATTTACCAGTTGATGAAGGAAATTATCCTCTATACACTTCAGGAACCTCCTAGACTGCCTCTTCTCTGCAGTATTAAGCTCCCAGAAGATATCTAGCAGGTTAAAGTCCCCCACAAGAACCAGGGCTGGAGATTTTGAGACATCTGCCAGCTGCTTGAAGAATAATTCATCTCCCTCATCATCCTGGTTGGGCGGTCTGTAACAGACACCCACGAGGATGTCAGCCTTGTTGGCTTTCCCTCTGATTCTGGTCCACAGGCACTCAACCTTGTCACTGCTGACCTCAAGTTCAACAGAGTCAAGAGACTCTCTAACATATAAAGCCTCTCTCTCCACCTCTCCTACCCTGTCTGTCCTTTCTGAAGAGCTTGTAGGCCCCCATAGCAGCACTCCAGTTGTGTGAGTCATCCCACCACGTTTCTGTGACAGCAACTACATCATAGTTTTCCTGCTGCACTATGGCTTCCAGCTCCTCTTGTTTGTTTCCCATACTGCGTGCATTGGTGTACATGCACTTCAGCTGGGCCATTGATTTTCCTCTCAACTCAGGCTCTGCATCCTTAGGCTTATCTCTGGAGAGCCCGGTTTCAGTCCCTTCCCCCTTCCAACCTAGTTTAAAGCCCTCTTAACTAACCCTGCCAACTTATGGACTACAGTTCTTTTGCCCTTCCTAGATAAATGAAGCCCATCTGGTTTGAGGAGACCAGGGAACACGGAGTTTGCCCCATTATCAAAAACCCCAAAATTTTGATGGTAGCACCAATCCCTAAGCCACCTATTGGTAATCTGGGCTTTCCTATACCATCTCCTCATTCATCCTGCCTAGCACAGGAACTGAGGTAATTACTACCTGTGCTCCTGTCCCATGAAGTGATCGGGCCAGTGCCTTAAAATCTTTTTTAATTACCCTGGTACTTTTATTGATGTCATCACTTCCAACCTGGACAACCAACAGCGGGTAATAGTCTGAGGGTTGAATAAGTTTTGGAAGTCTCTTAGTAATATCCCTCATCCTGGCCCTGGGAAGGCAGCAAACCTCCCTGTGGGATGGGTCTGGCCGACTTATAGGGCCCTCAGTTCCCCTCAAAAGGGAGTCACCAATTACAACAACCCTTCTCTTTTTCCTCATATCTGTAGTTGTAATCCATCTGGTAGACTGGGGGTAACCAGAAGACCTTGTAGGCAGATCTTCCTCCTGACTGCCCCCTATCAGACTTGCTGAGTCCAGGGCCATATACCTGTTTTTTAAGGGCACCCCGGTAGGTGAAAGGGGTTGAGAGGGGGTGTTTTTGCCTTTACGACCAGGCACCTCTTTCCATTCCTCCCCAGCCATATGGGCTGTTCTATGTCATTATCTAAAAGTTTTCAAATAATTAGAAATGCTTTAAATGTTCTTTTTAGAGCACTTAGAAATATTTTGAGGTTTTTAAAAATACAGCTCTATGTAGGGCTTATTCTTCTCATTTTAATAATTGTTCATAAGCTTTTGAAGGTAAGTAGGATGAAGATCAATAATTCCTCTGGATGGTTTGGGGTTGTTTTTTTTTTTTTCATCTGGAGCTTTTCTGCTATTGTAGATTTTGCATCCTCTTTGTATTTTTCTGTAAAGTATCCCTTTTATTTAATCCTCTGCTCTGCAAATTGTATTTTCAGAAATTGAAATTTTCTCAGACATTTGAATGAACTTTTAAAATTTATTAAAAAGCCAAACCCTAAACCTCTAAAAGCAGTAACCAAAACCTTTCACTTATGGGGTACACTCATGTTTTCTCATTTAACATAGGGTTAGGGACATCTTTTTGCCTGCTATTGAACTGTGTCATTGATTCTTTAAATATGCTCAGCACAAGTCTCCAACCTGCCTCTTAATTCAATATTGTTTTAAAAAAAATGCAATGTAACATACATTCCCACTCTTTCATGGGAAACATTTTTTTATTTCATTTGAAACAGACTCATGATGCAAGCACTATGTGTAACAGAAACTATCAGGCATTTTTTATGGTTCTGTAAATTCTCCATATTTTGTGTTTGCTTATCATTTGGGCAAAGTAACGAAGTGACTGGAGCCAGCAACAAAGCCCTTCCCACGGGTACTGATGTACATCACACTGGTGGTGGCTCTGGCTCTATGACACACAGCTGCCAGGTCTCCAGCTGCCCAGCACGGAGAAGACAACACAGACGGGCAGATCGAGGTACACAGCCTGCAAGCAACTCCCTGCCGACTCACATCCTAAACACCCTCTGGGAGGAGAATCGGGAAAGAGTGGCATGTGGCGTTGGCTCATCACCACGGTGAACCGCGTCTCACCCGCATAGAGCGAGTCCCCATTTTACCCCTCCTGCTTCCCGTGGGCCTCCCTCCGCCGGCGGGGTATTTGAGGAGCATCCCCAGCGCGCTGCGCAGCCGGCTGTCGAACTGCTCTGAGCTAAAGCACTGCGGCCATTCATGTTCTTCTCCACAGCCTCTGCGCAGCTTGCTCATGTCTAACTCGTCCACCTTGGCGCTGCTGCAGCAGCAGTGGGCGCAGTCAGAGGGGAAGGAGTTCATGGCGTGCAGAGATGTCCCACAAAGGCACAGGATAAAGAGATGTGCCACAGCAGTCCAGCCCTTGAAAACCTCGGGCAGAGGGCATCAGAACACAAGTCATCACAGAAAGGAGTAAGAAACAATTTTGGCTTTGTTGCCTTCTTTTTTTTTTTTCTTTTTTCTTTTTTTTTTCCCTTTAACTAGCCAGGTGTCAACCAATTTACAAAGCTGGATGGAGGAACCAGCTGAAATCTCCCAGCCAGAAAATCACCTTGGCAACATTTGGCACCTACTTCTGGTCAACCGCTGGCACAAGGAGCACTCTTGAACTTACAAGAGGGGGGGCCTAGTTACAGTAAGCAGCTCTGAGACCACACTACATTGCATCAAGAGATGTCTGGTCCTAGAAACCTCAAGATCACTACTCTACATTGCATCAAGAGATGTCTGGTCCTAGAAACCCTCAAGATCATCTGAGAGGAAAAGATAATTCCCTTTTTCTCTCTGCAGGTTTAAATGTCCATTTTATTATTTTTCTTCAGAAAAAGCCACCCCATTGTTAAATTATTCATATTTATTTATTATGATTTCTACTGGTTTTCCTTCATTTCTGAATACACACTTACATGGCATCTTGCTGTGTATCCAGCAGTTCCAAGTTGGACTTTAATCCAAATGCTCCCATATGATTGTTGTTATTGATGGCATCCCATGGAAGCCACTGTTTCTACTGTCACCTTTCCAAAGGACTGGTCATGATGGTAGCATTTAGCAAGAGAAAGAAAAGCAGCACTGCAAGATAAATGTATTTCCTAGTTTTCTATCTGGACATAAATAAAATTAACAATTAATGCTAATTATTATATATTTCTATCACCTGTCACAGAAAGATCCTGCTGTTCTCTCTTTTGCGATTCTATCCCCTCTCCTATGATGCTACATACAAAGCGTTTTTCTATTAATTCTATGTCTCTCTCAATTCCTAAACACAACTAATTTTAATTTAACTGAAGTTTTGCATTATTTGATTTTCTCAGTTCAGTAGTTTACTGTAGTTATCCCATTCAGATCAGGAGTACTAATATTGCTGGGTTGAAAGCTGTCAGTGGTGTGTCTGTTTGACGTATAAACTTTCCAAGCCTTCTCAAGGAAACTGTGCAGCCTTATATAGTCTTCTAGCTCTGAAAATTAAAGCTCTAAGAGTTATTTGCATGATATATTTGAAGTACCAGTAGAGGGCATCATCTAAGGCAAGACATAGATATAGATCTAGATCTATGCTGTTTAAGGTTTTGTTCTTCATATCAATCTTTATAAGTCTGTCTTCAAATGATCTATATGAGATGTACAGAATAATCAGCTTTGTTTTGAAAATGTTCAGAAGGCTGTACAGAACTCTACATTTCTATTTAGATGAAAAGTTAACACTACCTTATGAAAGAACTGATCTCTTCTTCTCCCTGAAGTCTTTGACCCCTAAAGACTCATATTCTTATATTGGCTCCTCACAAGCTTTTTCATTTTGGGGTCCATAAAATTTGTACTTGTTTATTTCAGTGGAAGCAAGATCAGCTCTGTTTACTCATCCTTATGGCTTGCACTTCTTTTTCCCACCTGCTAGATGGTTTGTAAGTGATCTACGCCTACTGAACTGCTTGTGGCAAGCTACATTTTCCTGTTCTACTCTTTCTGATTCTGTGGTTTATTAAAAGCCTTGCACTGCCCAGGGATAGTAACATCAGTGGCTCAGATTTATTCTTTTTGGTCGTTAGCCAAACAACCACCTAATTTTGTCACTTGGCTAATTTAGTGATGTGCCAGCAAAATTCATAATTACAGCTAAAAGTATTTGTACTTCTATTGCTTGCTAAGCTAAGGTGACTCCATGAATACCATGTACTCCTTCTGCCCTTCAGACCAGAAGAACACATTTAACAAGAAATGTGGAAGTGGAATCTAACATCTATTTATTTAAAACTTTTAGGGTGTTTGTTTTTTCTTAGCAAGACACTAGGCTATATTCTACTCTGAGTTACACAGGGAGATACTTAAGGAAATGATTTTTTTCCCCCTGTTTAGGAAACACAGCTTGCAGGCAGACTGTTTTAGACATAATTTGAAACCTATGCAACTGAATATTTGAGTTAAAGCACCTTTTTATAGAGGGAGAACATGCCATTATGTATGGTGACCCTTACTGAGACACATGACACTGTTTCTCACACAAAAAATAAGGATAGCAATTCTTTGAGAAAGTATGATTTAAGGGATGTTTTACTAAGCTTTTCCCTATTTTTAAATGGGTAAGAGTTTCCAATAAAATCTTCCATCATGTCATTTCCATACAGACCTTTTTTGAAAGATAGGATTTAAAAGGCCACAGTCCAACTATTAACCTCATTATAGTGTCTCTTTCACATTAGGTTCACCACCCTTGCCATCTCAATTCCATCATCACCAAACATGGCTGCATCCAGGACAAAGATATTTACCTAAATATTATTATTGTAGGTTTTCCAAGGCACAATATTTCATATAAACTTAGCAGACAAACTAAGAGCCTGGCAGTTTGCTAAAGTATTCCATGAATTTCTGAAGACTTGGTAGAACTGCTCAGCACTTTGGGTTGGCACCTGTCGACTTGTAGGAATCAAAACCAAGCATCCAAAAACATTGAACTACTTAAAATGGAGAAAACATGCCAGTATCTGCTGGTTTTTCTCTTTTCTTTGCAACTCTGTGGATGATAATTCCTCTTTGACCTTCTTAGTAAGAGTAAGCCTAAAAGAGAGAGGCAGGCACAAAAAGAAGAGTGTCTGGGGAGGAAGGGCTGGCAGGGAAGACCCCACAGCACAAGCCAGCAAAGCACAGTTCCTCAGACTGAAGCCAGGAGCAGCAGGTTTGCTACAGAATTAATCCCCGAGTACCTTCTGCTGCCACTGGAAGTATTATGAGAGTGCTAAGGGCTGCACATGTTGACAGGCTGCTTCCCCAGCTGCTTTGAGATTAAAACCTAGCTCCAAAGTACATGAGAGGCTCAGGCACTACGTCCACCTTTGCAAAGAGCACTGGAGGCTCATGCTGGTCTGCCTCGGTGGGGCTGGAAGGCATCACTCCTTAGCCAGCAGCTGGGGGAGTGGAGCAGAGAGACCTTGTGACTTGTAAGGGGTCTGGCAGCCTGTCACAGGGAGGGAGAAGAGGGCTGAGAAAAGCCTCATACAAGAGGAAAGGGAAAATAAGGACCACCAGAAGACCATAGAGGAGGTCAGAAAAGCACTTGAGTGTGAAAAGAGCGAGCTTCAACTTATTTGTATTGCTGACTCTGAACTGATTTGGAAGCTTAGCTGTCATTATGAGAATTGGATCAGAAACAATTTTGGAAGATGATGATATTTACTTGCCAAGCCAATCCCTTTCACTTACTCTGACTGCCAGCTCCCTCAGCTCTCAGAAATAGCCTTCTCTAATTTTCTTCGGGCTGGAAGCAAGTACCAATTCAATAGAAGTTGTGGGTTCTCAGCACTTTTCAGGACTAAGTATTAGATACATGCTGAACTTAAAAACTGACACATAAATCAAGCTGGTTTGTTTCAGTATTCTGCCTTCTCTGGGAAACAAATTGCTATAATACAAAATTGTGCTTCTCACTTTGATGGCTTATTTTATTTACCCATGCTGATGCTCTGGGTAGTTCAAATAGGCAGAATTTGACACAGGTTTTATGGCATATCACTTCTAGTGGAGTTGTGATTGAAGTGACACAGTGGGCTTTCAAAGTACTCGCTGAGGTACACAGACTTCACACAGACTGATTATGAGCACAAGTACAGAGAGATTTTCAGTGACACCAGAAGCATTCATCCTCTTTTAGCCAAGTCTTGTGAACTTCCCCTTTCTGATTCTGCCAATTAAAGGTGCTGTCTCTGTTCCTTTGTACACTTGTCACTAGAGATTTAGATTTTCATCACAATAATAGTGGAGCAAATGTCAAATAAGTACATAAATAAACAAATCCAGTGAAGCCTTTATGGGTATGGTTTATACTGCAGACAAACCTGCAAACAGAGTAGACATTCTCACTGTTACAGTTGTTTTCTGTCTCAAAAGCTTTATGTGATTCATATTACCTGTTCATTATTGCAGCATGTGACTGTGATGATCATAACTCTGCCTGTGGTCAGTGGAATTTACTGGAGTTTACCGGCAGGGAATAAAGACAAGATCTTCTGGCAGAGTGTTGTCAGATTCACAGTGGCAAAACTCCCATGTATTACAAGTCTCTAAAAGGACAACAATATAAGCAATAATATTGTGGTCTTAGTATATTGACTAAAGAATGTATTTAGCCCCAAAAGATGTTTTAGTCTTTAATCTTAAGTACATCTTTTAGTGCTTACCCCTACTGTCTTCAATAGCCCTGAGTCATGTATTTAAGCAAATTACTTGATCAGTACAGTCCTAGGCAACATCAGGTTTTTGAACTAATCACAGCTATTCCAATTAAATTAATGCACTAGGTAAACGGCACTTACTTTTATGAACATGTAATGGATATACCAAGGAATACATATTGGAAATAATAGCTTGCTGGAAAACACAGTCTTTGAGACAACTTGTGAATGAAGTCTCACATTTCTGTAACTTGCAAACCACTGCTTTTTGTTTCTAATGATATTTTTCAAAAGTACTCTCTGTATTAGGTAGGATAAACATACATCTGGAAATATCATTTGTCAAATCATAAAGGAGAATAAGAAAATAGGAGAGGAGGAAAAGAGTTCTATTTCTGGTATAATACTTTACATAATAACTGTAAACAAATCTAATCACAGATAGGGTATAACAAAACACAATGGGGAAAATTAATTTTATACTAACCACTACTCCAAGGAAGACCAGTGCTTTTATCTCTTTCCCCCACTTTTTCATATTGACATTAACATACCACTTACCAGATAACAAAACCAGATATCTGTGGTTTTCTTTCTTCTACGTTCAAAAGTTTGACTGAATTTACATATTTGATATAATTTATGCAAATAACATTTCTCTAATAGTCAATACATTTTACCTCTCAGATAAGGAAACTATCTAAACCAAATATTTCAAACTATAATATAATCAATGAATATTCAGGCACAATATTTTAGGATGTCTAAGCAAGGATTTCTAATCATGCTTTATTGCTACCAACCAAGTCTTGCCAACTAATGTTAATGGAACTCAAACTTCAGATGGTTTACTACCAACACTGGAGTATGCAGGAATTAATCACCAAAAGTAGCCTTCCCACACAAATGTCCTGAAATGCGCCAGTAAACTTCAAGCCCAACAGGATTCTGTATTTCCACTGTCCCAGCAGAGTCAAGGGAAAGTAGTCTACAGGATGTTTATCTTGATTTTATTCTCCTTCCCTTTTTTTGGTGAATTTTAACTTCATGTTTCTTTTCCCTCTGCTGTATTCCTTTGTATTCTATGAGATCTGTTCCCCTATCAATTTCCTTCATAGACCGGTATCCTGATACTTCAGTAATAGCTCATGAAACTGTAAATCAAGACAACTTTATAAAAATCAAAAGACAAACCTTTAGAGTATCAGGTTTGAGTTTGGGCTGACAGTGCCTGTTGTACTTTAGGATTTTCTTTCTCAACTTTTCCTTAATCTCTCACTTCCTTCCCCCCAACTCCCACTTCTGTTCTTTTTCAGCCTTGTCATTCTGTCTCACAGTTTCTTGATTATTTCTCTTTCCTTTTTCTTTCCTCCCTCTGCTCTGATGCCTTTCATCTCTCCTAAACCATCTTTGCAGCTTCACAGTCCAATTCTACCCTTCACCACTCTACCCCTACTCCATCACTAACCTTTTTCCTCACCTTGCTTTCACAGTCTCTTTGACTCTATCTACACACTTAACTTAGAATATTTCCTTACCCTTGCTTTGTCTGTCTTCATCCTTCAGGCTGTATGCACCACTCGGGATGCAGCTTAGCAGATAGCACCTTCAGTGGCTAGTCATGCCAAAGAGAATTTATTTCCTAGCCATAATCAAAATCAAAATGTTTTCCACAGCAAAACACACAACAGAAGCTCTGTTAGAAACAGTGGAAGGATGTATTCTGTTTGGTATTCCTTAACAAAGCAGTCTCATTTAATAGTTCTGATAAATCATAGAAAGATAAAATATGCAAGTACTTTATAGGAATCAAAGATTTTACTTGCAGGTAAAATCCAGAGATGTGTACAGCTGTGACCCCATTTCACTTCTTTTGTAACCTCTTTCTACTCTAACAATGAACGAACATGAAATCACATTCCACTGTAAAGACTGTGAGCAAAGAAAAGAGAGGAAAAAATAAAGAAAAGAATATGACTATAAAATCAGTAAATTATAAAATAATAATAAATAATAAAAATACCTGTTGTTTGGATGCAAAAGGATCCTCTGGATAGGAACGGAGGGAAAGGAAAAGAGAAATACAGTGGTACTCCAAAGGGGAACAAAAGGAAAAACCTGAGGAAAGACAAAACAAAGGTGCTCCTCCAGCAGGAAGGAAAGGGGAACTGAAGGTTCACCTAATCAATTACCCCTAGCTGAAAAAGGCCAAGACCTGGGGCTAAATTAACCTATCCAACCCCTTAGATGGGGGCTGTAACTGCTGGTGTGTTCAGAGAGACCAAAGCCATCCAAACAGTTAACTTCCTCTGCCTCTTCAAGTGGCCACAGTGTTCTTCTTCTTCTGTTTTAAACTGTTAGGTAGCAGGCGGCATGTACTGTTAAACTGTTGTCACTTCTCATCCCAAAGCTGCTGGTATTTCACTGACTGATAAAGTGTGACCCTTTAATTCAAAACTTAAGGGACAAGTACTGATAGCATGTTATCCTATATGGCAATCTACCACTCAGAAGAAGATATTGTTCATTATAAATAAGGTTATCAGAATCCACCCCACAGAGTAGTGAGGTAAAACACATTACTATACTAAAAATGTTGAGTTTATTATCAGTTCTGCTATGCAGGTATTGACAGGTTGCTGTGATAACACAAAAAGTCCAGTATTTGATAAGAGCAAAGAAGAATTAGAGTGTAGGTGCATACTGCTATTACAAGGGTGAAGGGAACATGGCTGCAAAGAGTTTAGGTAGAATCTTTATGTTGTTGGAAGAGATAAAGTCTTCAAAATGACAGAAAATAATTGCCTAATAAAGAGTTATAGTACTGCCCTAAGCTGCAGAATGAAGCAATTATTTATATGTAGCTCCTTGTCTTTTGAATCTTAAATTCTTTTTGTTGTTATTTCATCTTTCCCTTGATCTTTGAAGACTTTTTCCTGTACATTTAACAAGTATTTTTTGTTTGTTTTCCTCCCCCCAGTGCTTTATCTATGATGCCTCTTTGAAACTCACCTCTACAATGTTGTTACCTTTCTGACTGTAACATCACGTCATGGACCTGATCATTACAGGCATCTGTTATCCAGCACAGCTGACATAACCTACAAATGCCCCCCTATCTCTCCATTATTCTCACAGGTCAGCATGGTTCGTTGGTACCCCATGATAGATGATGCAAAAGGAGAGGAGATTAGAGCATCAGGATGCAGGAGACTGACTCTGAATCTGATTAGTTTAGGCAGAAGGGATTTCATGTGATCCTAAGATGCAGCTGTAGTATAAAACAGGAGATACTTCTTCATGTCTGTCATAGTGAGTGCAAAATCCCAAATGTGCATAGGCACTGTGGGCAGTTGCTCATTTAATTAACCTGCCATGGCTTTAGCAGGTGCCAGGGTCTAACATCATTTGATAGAGTTTTTACTTTGCTTCTTAGATGAGATCACCCATTTTGCAGACAATCTGTGGAGCTGGACCTAAACTGTATTTCACATGCGAGCCTGAATGCATCTCACCTCCCAAAGGGCCTGAGTGCCTCTATTTATCCAGAGTGCAGCAATGGAGAAAAGAAAGCCTGACTGGTATTTTGGAGGATAATTGCAGGTTCAAATTCCTAACCTTTTTTTTCTAAGAACTTTTAAAATACCATGCTTTGTAAAATTTTAAGACTCATACATGTACAGTCGTACCTCTAAAATTTAATGGGAGTTTCATATTTTGTCAAATTAACAACCTGTGATTTGAAACTCCCTGGTGCTAGGAAATAAGTCAGTTCAGTCCCTTCTCAATTGCTACTGAAAAACATTGAGTGGGTGCAGCAACATAGAGTATTTCCTAGGCCTACACACCCATGGAAGTATAGCTAACATTTCCAATGTGTATTGTGCTCATACTGTGTGTTTTAAAGTTAACTACAGTGTGAATAACATAGACTTGCAATATACTTGCCACTTGAATGATCTCAGTGAGAGAGCTTCTTTTTTTCTTTATTTTCTTGATTAGGAAAGGGAAACAATGCAGCTGAACAAAGAATACAAAATGGATAATTTAGCCTGCAAATTTTACTCTGATTTACTCAATCTTTATTTTCTGCTTTTTGAATACAGATAAGAAGATAATGATTTCCAGAGTAGATTAATTATCATCTCTCTGGGTCACTTCTCAGAGTGTTTAAAATTCACCATACAAGCTGGACACTTTACTTCCTACTGGCCAGTCAAAGCACACAGCATCCCGTCTGTTCTCTGAGTTGTAGGTAAAAACAAACAAACAAACAAACAAAACAACAAAAAAACAAAAAAAAAAAACAACTATGTGGAAACATGGAAACATCAAAAAATCCAGTTCTGCACAAGTTAATGCCAACTTGGTAAATTCTTTGTACAAGTACTTATGAAAACACCATTTCACAATTACAAAGATAGTTGACAACAAGAGAGCCTAACAATGAGAGCCAAAATGCATTAGTTTTTGAAGAAACATTATCTGAAAGTGATTTTCAATATTCCCTCAAATTAAGATGACAAACTATCCATCATATTCAAGAGAGACCTTTGGCTCTGGCTAATGGCACTCTGTGATAAAGGTAATGCTGCACCTGATTGCCAACCAAGTACCAAATTTTCCCAATGACTGATTAATGAACTAAATACAGACTACAGACTATTCAAAAGGTTAGAGATGGAAATAGATCATGCCATTTGCTGCCAGACACAAAAAGTTTACAAAAATTGCAATAGGTATTGGAAACTTTCTAGTCAGCCTTTTTGTGTCCTAATATGCTTTGTTAGGGACTACTAATACTTTAAACCTTACAAAGAGAAAACCAAATGCCAAGGTATGTAAACATAGGAGCACAGGAAGAAACAAGAAGGTCATGGATTCATAAAAGCTACAGAGAAAATCTTTAAAATCTGAATAATAAAATTCTGGGCTCATTGATTTTAATGGACTTTGGATCAGGCCATTATTTCTGTTGCAATGACAATATCTGTGTAATATATTAATTTTTACAATGATGACAGAGAGTTACTGTTTGATAAGTGCTTCTAATTTAAAGGAAAAAAAGTGTCATTAATTAAAGATTATTCCTTGGCATTAATTTTATTAAATGTGGCATAAAACTCTTTTGCAAATTAAGAAAGAAAATCTAGGCCAACAGAGTGCCAATAGAGAACTTGATATGAGTTAACAACCCTGCCGAAAGACAAACAGGAGACACTCCAAATCTCTATTTAGTTTTAACTCCCTGATCAACCTTCTCTTAATGACACCACCTCAAAATACATTATCTAAAATTACATCTCAGCTTCACTGCAATCCAGATTTTCTGACTCTTAGCAGGTAATTTTTCTATGCCATGCTGATTGTACAAAGGGCTGGTATAAAACCATTCGCCTCTTTGTCAGTCACTTTTGGTTGAAAACAATTGAAAAACATGTTTCTTAGGTTGTTTTTTTTCCTATTTTCCATAATGGTTAGAATTTCCACCCTCTGATTTATTTTTGTGAAAGCAGCAGAAAACCATTAATGTCATTCTATAACTTCTTTAAGCAAATTGGAATGCCTCTTTTCTGCACCTGAAAACCACTAAGTTGCTTAATGCAAGTCAAAATGACAAAAATGACAATGAAAACAACAAACCAAAATCCAAAACAAAAATCCCACCAAAAAACCCCAAACCAACCAACCAATCAACTAAAAAAACCAAAACCAACAAAAAAAACCCCAAAAAACAAAAAACAAAGAACTTGATATTGGCTGGAGGGAACAGACAGTGATCTGGTAGCAGAAAGGTCAATAGCCTTTCCTGATTAATTTAAAGACTAAGAAACCTTCTGAGGGGGGAATCAAATCTGAGTAAATCCCAAATTCTAAATCCAGCTGATATAGAAGCAAAATCCAGATATTTCCCATTAATGCAACCAAAGAACTTCATCTGACAGCTGGATCACAATGAAAAATGCATATGAATATAAGAAATAGGAAGTTAACTGTGTTAAATAATATGGAAGTGTTGATTTAAGTAACAGGATGATAAAATAGTTTGATCTTGTTTTAAGGATGATTTCAAAGAAACTGGTACACATGAAAGCACCCTGGTCCTTTAGGTCTTCTCATCCTTCAGCTCAGGTGGTAGAAGTAATTGCCATGCTTACCATACCATTCCATTTCTCCAGTGTACAGAAGGCAACACTGTTTTTTTCTGAGCTGCACAGTTTATTTGTTTGAAAGAACACAGATCATAATACAATGTGGAAGCACCACCATTTGGTAACCAAGGGAAAAATCCATGGCAGCAGTAAGAGAACCCAAACTCTAGGGATTTTAAGTAGCTCTTAACCAGCTTAATGAAAACAAAAAAAAAATCAAACAAGAAATAGAGAAAAATACACTCTTCATGGGGAGACTGACACCATCTGGGAAAGTTAGTAAGAGTGCCAACACATTTCTCAGCTGTACAGAGATGTAAACTAAATGTACATCAGTACAGAGAAGTAACCTAAATCTACATCAGATGTCTGTGTGTTCACAGCAACATAATTTAGCCACAAATATGAAAGGTTTTGCTACTGCCTCTTGTGCACATGAACAAAGATGCATATGTGCACATATTTTTCTACATAAACTCTTAAAGTCAAGTTTCAAGGGTGGAGAACAAAATCAGTGTGCAGGCTTTAAATTAATGGCTGTTTGCCATTTTTTATAGTCTTGAGTAACTTTGCATAGTTTTAATCACTGCTGACTTCGATAACCCACAACATACCCTGAAAGTTACTAATCTTCCTTTTCTCAGACCTCAGAATAGAAGATTTCCACATTTGTTGTTTATATCTTAGGTGATTTATGTAGAAATTATAGAGTCAAAAGACAAAAAAAAAACAACCAAAACATAAAACACATAGAATATCTTCTCTCAGCCTAAAGGAAAATGATAATTTTCCTTCAGAACTAGTGAACTAGAAATTCTTATTTATTGATCTTTGAGGTCAGATATAGATATTTTCAGTTATCTGGTTGATTTTTATTGTGCTTGTTTTGTTTTCCATTGCCCTTTTGAATTTATGGATGGTAAGGTCATAGTGTTAATGCATTAATTCAGTCAGTATTAAAGAGCCCCTCTTACATTCTTCTATGCATCCTTCAAAGCTGACATCCTGTTTAATATCTGTATTAGTCATCTCTGAAAAACAATGTCATGGTGGAACTTTAAACTGCCATGTAATGGCAGACAGTTTTGTCCTGTTTTTTACTTTAGCAGAGTTTCAGTAGGAAAGGACAAGAGGAGAAAACCCTGAAGGGGAGAGAGATAAGTTTACTTTCTTGAAAAAATGTCCTTTATTAAAGACTCAAGCTTCAACGAATCTGATGGAATTAAACTTGAGCAGTGTGAACAACACTATTTTTTATGGCTTGGAGCAATTTCCAACTGAAAGGCAGGTAACAAGTATAATAGGCTTATATCTGATATTCTGGCTTTTTGTACACCAAGGACTTAATTCTCAGAGGACATGGGATTTTGAGGTCTATTTTCATGTAGTTTTAGTCTTTTTATTCCCAAATCACTATGTCCTTTCAGAATAGTTGCATGACATTCCTTTATTGTAATCCTTAGATTGAGTACTAAATAAAAGCAACATTATTACTGGTTTAGAGTTGGTAAAACAAAATGTTGCCCATCTTTCCAAAGCAATCAGTTCTCTTCAGTACATAATTTGCAAAATTTTCCACAAGAAGAAGAAAAAGCAACCTGCCTCTTGACATGAGACTTTTATTTCAGTGAAACCTTAATAAATATATTTTAATGTCCAAATTTTGTGTTTATATACACATCTATTTATTTATATTTATATTTATATACACACATGGATTTATAAATCAACAGTATTTTGACTCTACTGTGCTTCTCAGACCATCGATTTAGATTGAAAAATACCACTTGATATTTCTTAGAGTGAAATCCATAGTTGTGTGATGGTCTACAAACTACTTGAGGCCCACTTATTTCAGGGTTTAAGTAGCACTTCAGTTATGCATAGCCTTCCACAAATAGAATCTTACCTGTAAGGAACATCCTATGTCTTTTTCTTTGATAGTTTTAACTGTGCATGTAGGACTGTGTTTTGTGAGATAATACTGTAAAATTTGATGTTTCCCTCCTTCTCAGTTATATATATTCTTATTCTGAGTGGACTTCTTTTCCTATTTGAAAGAAGAAAAAGAAAAGGAGGAGGATTTTAAAGCAAAACACAGTCTTTTTTTCTTTATATTACCACCGGTGCTGATAATAGATATCTCATGACAAGAAGCAAGGTGCAGTTTGATGCGTAAAGAAGAGAATCAACTTCATTCTTCCTTAATCATGCTATTGTGCATCCTTGATAGCAGTAAAATCACATCATTTTTCAGGAAACGGAGTACAGAAACATTCTGAAAGATGACTGGTGCACACAAATTTGTTATCACCACAGCTGGACATAATGCTAGGTTTCTTTTTTCCTCAGAAAAACAAATCAGCTTTTATCTACCGTACAGTGGAGTCCGTGGACGTCCTCCTATCAGCTTCAAAGAAAACTGAATAGAGCCTGCAATGCACAGGCTGTAAGAAGATGAAATAAGATTAGGATCAGAGAAATACGTGTGAAAAGGCACTAATTGAAGAACAGGAGCATTGGGAAGAAAGGATTAAACAGATTATAAATCTAACGTATAGGGAATTGCTTCACTCATGATTGTGAGTTACTCAGAATGAATTGCTATGTTTTGCAGGGGCTTCTGTGCTGACTCAATGACTCTCAAGACAAAGCATGCAAGTTTTTTTTCAAATTTCTGGGTCCTGAATGATATCTGAACATCATGCTCCAAACTGATTTAAGAGGAAACTGGAGGAAGTGAATTTTAAGTAACCTGTCAGAATTTATTCCTGTAAACATAAGGAAAATATTTTCAAGTCCAGCTGAGCAGTTTCATCACATATGTAGCTTTCTGCTTAATGATCTCTTAAGTTCTATAGTTTTTCTACTCTATGAATATTTAGATATCAACAAAATATCTTGTACTAGTTCCAAGATTCCTGGACATGTTAATAATCAGCACAAGAGCTTTATGAAAATAGGTTTCAGCAGCTGATGGTTAGGGATATTTCTGAGAAATTGTTCAGGACATCTCAAAACTTAAGACATTTACTGCAGGAATTAATTTCATGAAAGTCTAGATACATATTATACTAAGAAATATGAACTGCTAAAGCTAAATAAATTACCTGGTAAACAGTGAAATATAAATGCAATGTATGTGCATATACACAAGTGAAGAGTAGATAAGCAATATTTATTCACACTCATACATAAATTTTAGATAAATTGAAATAAACAACCCATGTTAATTATAGATTTGTAGATACTGCACTTCTTTATCTTTAAAGATGAACTTTGCAAATCAAGCAGTATGAGAACGTAAACCCATGCATATAGAGAAAGCAGTAGCAGAAAATACCTACAGTTATTTCATCCCATTTCATATAAGCCAGAAGGTAAAGTAAGTTCGTTTACTTCTATGACTACAAGGTTGCTGCTCATATCAGACTATCAGACAGACTGCCAGAAATTCAGATCCTGATCACATACGCAACCGCCCCATGGCCTACCAATAATTTCTGTATTGGGTTGCAGTAGATTTTTACTCTCTATGACTTTCACAGTTATTTATTGTTTCTGCCTGACAATAATTCCTTGATTTGGGCAAACATATAAAGAGAACACAACCAAGAAGCAGAAGGAGCAAATATTCAGACTTTGGCTCAGGTTTAGGATGCTGTGGTGGATAATGATGGTTCAAATGTTTTGAAAGACTAGAATAATTAATTATACCATTATGAAACAGACTCCTGAATATACCATCTGGAAGTGCTATTACATTGTGTGTCCAAATTATTCCCCTATGCTTAGCCCAACGCTCTAAGAGCGGTAATTCAATTGCAGAGATGGTAAAAATTAAATTCCACAATTGGAAGGCATCCTCTCCAGTACTGTACTGAAGAATCTTAGCAGAATGATGGTAGTTGACAAGACCATTGACCATTTCTTATGTCACAAAGATGTAAGCATCCATTGTGCTGCTTACCTGTCAAAGGTGCCTGGTGAGAAAGTCCTGGGGTCCTGAATCTACTTCAGTCTATGGAATGAATTAATATTTCTATGATAATACTATTGGAAACACAATGGTTGTGAGTGAGGTTAGAGAGGGCAAAGAAGAAATCTGTGTCAAAAACTGCTGCTTCACAGTTTTCATGTCTGTCCTCCGTAAGAGTTAGGAAAGTCAGTCCACACTACAAAATGGATGAATGGGCACCTCAAAAGTAAAGGTCAGCTCAGACTATAGCCAGATTTCAAAACAACTTTGAACTTGCCTGGTGTTTGGAGTGCTGGTGTTCTTGTTTTGGGGGGATTTTTTGTTTGGTTGTGGGGTTTTTGTTGGTGGTGGTTTTTGGGGGGTTGGCGTTTTTTGGGGGGGGGGGGTTGTTGGTTTTTTTGTTTGTTTTTTGGTTTGGATTTTTTTTTCTTTTCAATACTTGTGTCTTTTTATTCTCTGTGAAAAGTAAAAGGAAGAAGCAGAAATAACACAATAATGTGAGAAAGGACAGTCTGTTTACAGTTTCAACCTTATTTTCAGATCAGAGATACCACAGAGGCAAAAGCATTGGGCAAGTACTGGAATGTGACGTTCCATAACTTTTCAGGTTTCTTTATAAAAACCTGAAAAACGGAAGAAACCAAAGGCTAAAGCATGAACATGAACATTCACATGTATGCATATGTTACTCCTGTAAAGGGACTATAATGGTTTCTAAGGGTTCTGAAGAACTAAATCAGTGCTATAAATCACACAGGAATAAGAAATTTTACCTGCAGTGTAAAGTATTTTAGACTTAGTTTTTGCAGATCCACATTTTCTTTTATCCATATTATTAGTCATTTCAGATTGAGTGTAAGCTAAAATTATTTTAGTTGAGTGAAAATGTACTGCACTACCTGATTTAAAAAACAACTCATCAATTGACTTAACTACAAAATAAAAAATATTTATTGTATGATCCACAAAATTTGTTTTAGTGAAAACATTTCAAGTTTTGTGTAACTAAGCTAAGAGTCAAGTGAGCATGCTCTAGAAAAAAGAAATTGTTTTTATAAAAGTTAGGGGTTTAGCTTGATTCCCTAAATAATCCCAGTCCAACGAGTTCTTTAAAAAACCTCTACAACAAAAAAGTACTGAGTGAAGACATGAAAGAGTGCAGGAGAGCAGTGTGTTAGAGAATTCTTAGCCTCCCCACACTTTACTGAACAGATTTTAGTAACCTAGAAATGTCCAATTTAATTCATGGTGTGCAAAAGCAGAACAGAACAACAATGACCCTCTTTCACAGTCGTGAGTTTGTATAATTGCACCTTGTAAAGGCTCCCCACGCAACTGCCCCTTGGAATTGGGTCTGTTTGTTTATGTTTGCTGGGTGTTTTTTAGAAAGAGCAGTAAAAGGCATAATCACAGCAGCAACACTACCCAGTGCTATTAACTCTGCTTTGTAAACCTTTGCTGTAGCTCTGACACTCAGTCTTACTAACTACATAGTAGAATTTAAGCTGGATCATTTAAATAATGATAAAGCTGTCAAGACTCTGATGTGATTTTCTTCTTGAGCAATTCACCTTCTATTACAGGTTTTATTGTACTTTATAGTGGGCATCTGTAAATCTGTGGATCAGCTTAGCTCTCTAATTTACACCCATTGCACGTACTACATGGTTTTAACTGACTTACTTTAGAAGGATTCACAGTAGTTGCTAGGAAACCTTTCTGTGTTCTTTTCACTTCTTATATAGCATTAGCTTTTCAATTGATAAGGCTGTACCTTTAGGTACAGAGGGATTTAAGCAGAATCAAACAATGACAGTAGGACTGCAGCATAGATAAGCAAAAAAAAAAAAAAAAAAAAAGAAAAAAGTAAAAAAAAGCAGATGGGGCGTGCAAATCCTTGTTCTTTGTACAGGTAATACACAGGATTAGAGCAAAAGAAAGGACATAACACATTTTCCATGAATATTTTTAAAATATATTCTGCATCATAGTAAGAAAAGCTGCAAAACAAGACTTCTTACTATAGCTTAAAGTTTATAAATTTGTAAATGACTGCAGCAGAGAAGCCATTTCATTGTGCTGCTTCTGTTACATGGCATGTCTTCCCAGGGATAAATTCCAGTAGTAATATTGTAAAACATTTTACTGTATGAGGGAAGGATAACTCCCATACAGCTTTAGGGAAGTAAATGTTCTTGCCAGAAGTCTCTCTTGCAAACACATTCCTAACTAGGTAACACAGTTAAGTCATACTTTTTTCTGCTGAAACAGTCCTTAGGTTAGCAGACACACAAACTTATGTGAGAGCAACACAGAACCAAGTAGAGAGTGGAGAGATAAAAGAAAACTTTACTCTTATCTACTGCAAACTGTGTTATGCTTCTTATCTCTACTGGGATAAAATAGTCTCTCTTTCATTAGAAGCCTTTCCCAATCAATTCAAGTATACAAATGTGGACCTGATGCACAGCAGTAATTATATTACTTTCAGAAGTAGATTTTCCACGATGTCATTTTTCTCCTCCCCAAAGGATCCCACCTCTTTTCAAAAGTCTCAGATGTTATTTGAGCAGACAAACTGTGAAGAGTCCACAACGCTCCTCCATCTGCTCACCTTTCTGTTCCTGCTGCACCCAGGTGCTTCACTGTCCTCAGAGCCTGATGCTGCCTGTTTACCCAAGATCGTAGTACACACTCAACATTGCAACTCAGTAGCTTGAGCAGCACCACAACTATCTTTTAAGAGGCCTTGCAGTAAATGTATTAATAGTGCAAGGAATTTTTTTCCCCTTCACAATTAGAATTCTCTTTTCTATGTGTTCCTTTTTTAATCTGGGAACAGCTATAAAACTATGTATATATGGTCCTACAGGTATTTGCACTTTTCCCCCCAGGTTCCTGAAAGCCAAGCCCAAAAGCTTTTTTTTTTTTTTTGATCCTGTACTGCCCCATAGAAATTAGAGAGTTTCATGAGAGGATCACTACAGAAAAGTTATCACATTTCTTCTAATAGCCTTACTCAAGTCTCTTGGGTTAAAAAAATCTGGGTTTGCATTAGCACTGTTCTGGGTAGAGTGAGATTTTTTAAACACCTACTTTCTACAAGTCAATATGAAAAAAGGAGAGAAAAATATTCCCTAGTATCTTGCTTTCAAACCAGTCAAATCAGAGAACATAAAAGCATGTAAAATAAAGTTATCATATTTTCAATCCTAATATAGCCAGAAATACTTTACATATATTACATATATATTTATAAATATTTCAAGCAATAAGACATACAAATAATAATTCATAAGTTACTTTAAAGTTCATTAAGTTTAAAGGCAAACAGACAAGTGAAAGAAATAGTGACTGGCTGCACTCTGAAGATCATTAATTTCAAGCAGTAACGCCTGTGCCAAATCCATATTGACTTTCTGGAAAGGTACATATCAAAAGCAAATGTAATCTCAGAAGGATTTGAAGACATCTTGAGATAAAAGAGGACCTGCCACCTCCAATCATAAAGAATATCCTTTCCATTTAAAACATTCATCAATTCTAACTGTAGGTTGTGTGGTTTAATCATTTAGTCCTTCTCTCATTACTCCCTTCCCCACTACTACTAAAGAGTTGTTAAAGAGTCTTTAGTACTCAATAGCACCTGAGCATCAAAATATTCATTTATATACTGAAATGAAGCAAGTTCTTAATGTTTTTCAGTCAGTTAAACAGATGGACTTGTTTACATCTTTTATTGAAAGGCACTTGATCCAGCCTTTCATGTTTTTTTGTAATTGTTCCCTATAACCTATCCAGTCTTTTAACAACTTTTAGAATAGGGACAATAATCTTATGTGCAATATGGTAATATCAATCTCTGAGTAATGCAAATTAAAGTCCCCACTCCATTTCCAAGACAAACTCCCCATTTATGCATCATAGTCTTGCATAAACTCCTTTAGCCACAAGATCAGACAGAAACCTTCCTATTGTTATTGTGAAAGGAATGCTAAGTTTTAAAGGAGCTTGTAGAAGTTGAGTTATGTAAAACATCTTTTGTTACCGTACAGTCAAGTACTCAAAAGCCTTACACTGGCTATTAACCTGTCATTGAGGTGTTTCTTTCTCCTTGAAACAGCAGAAGCAACTGAAAAGATACAAAAGTAGCAAAAAAAACTTCAAGCCAAACAATTCAACTCCCAGATCTTAGGGAAAAAAAAAAAACAAAAAGAGCTGCTCTTTATGGAGAATATGCTCTTATTAACTCTTCTAAGGGTCATTCTGAAAGTGACAGAAGAATCAGTGCATCACTCCTCCTGTATTATCATAACTGGCTTTGCATTGGATGCTTTCTGTTATTCTTCTATGTATTTCCTAAAATGTCAGAAAAATTAAGTTATATACCATAGATTTATGTTGCTAATAGTAAAAGACAAAGGAGGAGGAAGAGGAGGAGCATGGCCTTAAACATATTTCAAAAAACTCAAAATAACTTTTCACTTGAAGAAGAATTCTTAACAGCAATAGATGGAAATTTAGAAAATGAAATTCCTAAGAATAATTACTAAAAGTTACTTTCATATTTTGATTAAATAATTTGGATCCCATTGACCTGAAGAGATCACTAATGAAACATGTAGACGAATCTACATTTGAAATACTGTAGAAAGCCTGTGAAAACCTCCACCAAAACTAATGCAGAATAATATAGAAATTCAAATTATAAAAAAGGAGGTTTGCATTGGGAAGTAGAAACTAATATACCTAGAGCAAAAATCATATTACCTAAAAGTATACAGAAAAGACTGCTTTCACTCAGAACTGAGTTTGCAGGGCTCTCTGAAAAAACTACAGAACTAGACTAGCTCTCATCTACTTTATCCTCATCTTCTTTAGAAGGAGATATATGAGGTTATGAAGTATTATACTCTTTCAAGACAAAATGCCTGGGAAATGTTACTGTACTTCACAGTATTTACTTCACTTGTACAGTGCAACACACCAATGAAAACAATACATAAATTGTATTCTTGTGTATGATGACAGCTCTCACTTCAGAACTCTAAAAGCCATCATTCACCCAGTCACACTATTTCTATCAACACAAACACATATTAGTGCATTAACACATATGAAATGCCCAGGGGTCAGAAATCTCTTCAACATGACAGCCTTCACTGACTCATTAGTAGGATCTGTTTACTTCCAAATGCGTAATTATTTTTGTTTTATTATTATTAATTTTGATTTTTAAGCTTACAAGTAATTGTGGAAGACCATAAATTTGATATTATAACACTTATTTTTTTCCTTTGTAGATTTTAAATATCTAGCAGTTACTCAGCAGATTTCTCATCTTTCACAACTTCTGTTGCACAACCAAAGAATAGAACTTGGTTTATTTTGTATTCTGCTAGAGTCTTGACAGGTAATACTGCTTTCCCCACAGTTCAAGGCTGTCAGATATCAAGAAGTATTATCATTCTTTAAAGAAATGCTAATTGTGCACAAAAACCAACCAACCAACCAACCAAAAAAAACCCCACAGAGAAGGCAAGGCTTCTTTAACAAATCAGAGGTTAAAAGCACATAGAAATAGATTGTTGGGATATGTAGACTATGGTTACACTTCAAAGGCAATGGGCCTTGTTTGCTTCATATCCCTCCATTACCATCTCACCAATGTTGCTACACTTTGCTGTTCATTTATCAGCCTATATGTATCTGCACCTCCAGTCACCTCACAGCTATGATACAACTCCTTGTATTTAACCAGAATTTCAAATTAAGGCCAGACACAGTCCTTCTCAAGTATTTGAGAGGGTTGACAGATACTGAATATAGGAAATACTATTCTCATATCCTACCTCCCGTTTTTTGATCAAACTGCCCTTCAGCTTGTGAGCATGTCTTGCCAGTCCCTTCAGAGTAGCAATGTTATTGTCAAATGATACTAATGAGCTCAACAGTTTTTTCTTCATCTTCCAACTGCTGTGGTCTCATCCATCATACTTTCACGATGTCTGTGTAACTATACCTGAGATGAAGGTTTTCTCTTCCTCAACAGAGTAACAATTCAGAGTAACAAGGCAAAAGACAGCTTCTATACTATCTGGGCTTTTGTAACTAAAAGAGGATTCCAAAACTATATCCTGCCTTTTGTCCACCTCCTTTTCTTCTCTCCTCCCTTCAGTGATCAGCTTGCTTAAGTGTTTCATTCCAAAAAGGCCCTCATAGTATGTTTTTCACTCTTCAACCCCATCAAGGTTGGCAAACTCTCCACAGCAACTCAGAAGGAACTGTTCTATAAATTAAAAAATGTCTACAGCCTTTACTTTTATAAAAGCTGCAAAGATACTGTTGTAAAGGTGTTGCTGGCTCTTTCTTCTTTAGGATTCCTAACCAGATAGGATAACAGTGGAAATGCTTGTGTACTCAGAAAGGTAACTTTTAGATACACATGGGATTGTTGAGAGGGAAAAAATAAATACTACAAAAATCTCTTGATATGCTTCCCCAGATAGTATCCTTGTCATCAATCTCAAATATTTTTTTCAGATTGTGGTGACATATATGGTAAGCATTTGAAAACTGATGATTAAACAAGTTCATTTTCCTATGCCAAATGCAAACTTGAGAAGGAAACAGCTTACATGGGTAATAAGGTTTGTTTTGGATCGATACACAGTAGATTGCCCAGTGCTGATTATTTTGAACAAATGTACAGCTCTACCCCATGTAATAAAAATCTGGCTGCCCTTTGTTACTCATGAAACTCATAAAGGTTAAACCTTTAGCCTGAAGGAAAAAAGATCCTTTTCATCCAAAGAAAATTAATAGGACTGAGCATCCTTCCCCTTGCAGGCAGCTCTAATTTTTCAGCTAAGAGGCAGAGAGGTCTAAGAAGAATTGATGATGGAAAGTTTTTTTCACCACCATAAACACATTTTAAAAGCAGCTCGCAGTAGGCTTACTCTGAGAATTGCATGTCTGAGGCCATGCCAGTGGTACTTAGCACAGCTGCTCGTGGCTGTGTGCCTGATTCAATGCTGTTTGTCTCAAGATTTTCCAGTGGACCATTTCAAGTGGCAGCATACAGCTGATGTGCCATATAACCCACATTAACACCTCACCTGCAAAATACATAATTACATTCCAATCTGGTGATTAGATGCAAAATGCAAACACATGCATGTCAGTAGTAACCATGCAGAGCAAAGAAAAGGAGTGGATTGTTATCCAGAACTAGTGTCTCATCCTGTCTCTCCAAAGAAGATTATTGGCAGCTTGTGTAGAAATTGAAATTTCATACAATCCTATTTTGCATGATGTTTTTTTAAGGCTAAGTAAATTTAACTCTGTTTGTTTCCCTGACATTCATTTTGCATCTTAACTCTCATGTAAAGATTTGTAAAACATTTTTCTGTGATTCTAAAAAAAGGAAATATTCGGATAAATTACTTCTCATATATATAAGAATGAGTTGACAAATTGTGTGATTTATAAAATTAGAGGATGTTAATCTAATATCTCTTAATATAACTGCTACTCTCATGTCAATCTTCTTTACACTGGAGCATGTTTGTTCCAGATTTATTTATTTTTAATGACTAGTGTTCACTTCATATTGAAGCTTATGTTTGTATTAAACTAATTTACATCCATTTGAAAGTGTTAAATTCAAGCCATTCCCTTTTTCCACTGGGAATACAGTCAAGCACAGTTGCTGCCAAACAACTATTCAGAAAATATGCTTTTATTATTGTTGTTTCTCTAAGTGATTATATGCAGTGGCTGATCTGAGAACACATTACAACCATTGTTAGTACACTGGACTAAGCTTTGTTCTACGACAGCAGGTAACAGCTAAAAAACTTCAAACAAAAGCTAAGCCTTGAATTTAGGAATAATTTCTTAAGACTTACTTAAAACACAGAACCACAGAATGGGTCAGATTGGAAGGGATCACTGGAGGTCATCTGGTCCAACCTCCCTACTTAAGCAGGGTCTTCTTCAACATGTGTACAAGGCTTGTGTCCATATAGCTTTTGGATATCTACAATGAGGGAGACTCCACAGCCTCTCTGGGAAATCTGTTCCAGTGCATGGTCACTGCACAGTAGAGAAGTTCTTCCTCATATTCAGGTGGAACTTCCTGTGCATCAGTTTCTGCCCATTATCTCTTGTACTATTGCTCAGCGCCACTGAGAAGAGCCTGACTCCATTCTGTTGTCACTTCTCTTCAGATACTTACAGATATTGATAAAATAATTTAATAAATAATTATACATCATTCATATACATCACACATATATCCACTATACCTATTTGATGAATCAGTATACATTGATAAGAATGCATTGATAAAATAATGCACTTATGTAGAATAATTCATTAAATTCCCGTCCGCAATGAGACATCAAATGTGGTTTGCGGTATTTTACCTTAAAATAATACAAGTAGATAGCCTAGCAGTGTGCACTTTTCCTAAATTGCACGTGTTTTGAGGTTATCTTCTTGAAAATTCTTACATTAAAAAAAAACCTCAAAAGGTAGCATTGCTTGTGATATGCTGCCCCCAAAAGAAAGAAACAACCTTGAAAACACATATTATATTAAAAAGATATCTAGTAAATAAACCCAATGTCTTTAAAGATATTTATGACAAAGGTAAAGTTTAGGAAAACACGATTTTAAGAGGGTGAGAACTTGTGTGGACTCTGTGAAGAAGAGAAAAATGAAATCTGAGGAAAATGGTGATCTGAATATCTAAGGAAGTCTGGATGTGTTCTATAAAATGGTAAAAATGAAGCTTGCATAGACCATCATAAAGATGATGCTTCCTAAGTTTGCAGACTACACAATCCCCTTTTACTCTAACCTTCACAGAGGTAAGATTCTTGCTAGAGGGAAAGATAGCAATAGATTTTGGTATCTGACTACATCCCGTAATGAAACAGCTGAAGCGTCTGAACCTTTTTGCTTCAGTTTCTGTAAAACCAGCTGCTGTTACTGGACTTACCTGGCCAGCAGTACTTGGGGAACACACTGCTGCTGGCAAGACCTCCAAGGGCTGGGGAGAAAAGCGTCTACTACACTGGTAGTCCATTGGTGTCATCCCTGAGCTGAGGCTACAGGATTTGGAGCTGGCTATGTATTCTGCATGTGAGATGCTGCTAAAGACTATCAAAATGGTTTTGAGACATGAGATTTGGAAATACAAGCCAGCTCATTTCTCTGCTTTTTCTTTTGCACAGGTCTTACCTCCAAAGCTATAGTAACTTCTTGGTGACCCCAACACTATGAGGGAGATTCCAGGTATGTTCTTTACTTGACAAGCATGGGCTTGATCACTCCCTTTTTAATTTTTATATTAATGGGCCTCTGAGAAGTTCTCTACATTTAAATTTTTTACTTTGGCACACTAATAAGTGCTGTGTTAAAAATTTTCGTATCTCTGAGCATCCATATCCTGATAGGTACTTAAGAGTATAAAAGAATGGCTCCTTCCCTGAAGAGCTTGAAGTTCAGGAAAGCAGCCATTTGCAAACTGTGTTATAAGAACTAGGAAATGGCACATATTGAATTGTTAACTCTTGCATTGTGCCTAATTTTCATATCAAGTCTTTCTTTGATAAACTGATCAACAATTCTGTTTTAACAAACTGTCTTCTTGAGAGTGTTTCTTACCTTGATCAAATAATTGACAACTCCTTTACACAATTTGTATATCTTTGCAAACTATTGTATCACAAGGAAAAAGAAAATGACCTAAAGCAACTTAGTTAAACTAGCAGGAGAAGCAACTGCTCCAAAGAAATGACTTTACAAACACAAGTCTTTTGTAGAGACACCAGATTTCAAGAAGATTAAAGTGCAGTGAGGCACTATGATACACATTGATAACATGCAGTGTTAAAGCCTTTGAGAACAAATGACTGGGGAGTTACTGTAATAAGATGCAATTAGAGAGGTATTTTAAATTTCTTATTACTAGAAATTAATTTTAAGAGAGAACCTGACCAAGAATTATGACTCAGACCTCTGAGAGAGCACTTTTTAATCTCCTGAGTGAATTTGAAATAATGATTTATTGTCTGTCACCCAAATTCTGTTAACAAAGTAAATAAACTGCTTATTTTTTAAAAAAATCTCATCTATTATTCTCACCTCTCAAATGTCTTTTTAATTTTAAAATTAAATATTCTGGAATTGCAAAATACTGCCTTTAAAGAATGCATTTTAATGTGCTAATAAAATAAGCTACTGATTACACTAATGCAGGTGTTCAGAACTGCTTAGACATCTCCATGGAGCATGGCACTGCGCCGTATCATCATATTCTATCTCTTGTCTGGCTCATTTTGTTAACAGAACATTTCAATAAGGTACAAAAAAACCCGACAAAACCTTCTATGTTTCATTTTATTTCATTCATTATAATTCATTGTAATTCTTATCCACATCAGAATTACAGTTTTTATCTGAAGGTGTTAACGTGGGAGGTGATGAAGGGCCCAATGAACCTGCTTTATTCCCTTTCTTCCCACTTATGGTAACAGGTCATAGTGGGGTTTAGCTGGAGGAAGAATCTGAGCAGCCTCACTTGAACAGGATAATTACAGTACCATAGCTATGCTGATATAACTCCCCCATGTGGATACTCTATTCCAAGGATAGAAAATATTTTATTCTTGCATAATAACTCTGCTTTTTAATTCTAGCTGAACAAACCTCTATGAAGGGAAACATATCAAGGTATCTACAAAGTTTCGTTTCTTCTTGCAGTCCTACTTTCTCAGGGGATGGCAGCAAGTCTCCTCTGTACTTGAGTCAAGGAAACAGCATGATTTGCTATCTAATCTGGCCAAGAGCCCTCTCCACAGAGAAGAAGGGGATTGAAAATGGAGTATAATGAAATGTCTCAATAGTACTGGATAAGTACCAAATATATAGGTAAAATATACTCCTAAACTGAAAAGATGAATTTTCACTTGGTTGAACATCTAGACTAAAAACAGAACTTTCATTTCTTAAGTTGTTTGGGGTTTTCATTGTGCTTTTGTTGTTCTTGTTTTGGTGGTTTTTTGGTTTTGGTTTGGGTTTGGGATTTTTTCTGGTGAACTGTTGAAAATGATGCTTTTGTTGGCAAAAACAGCCTGTTAGCAAAAGCCTAGGCAGACCCAATTACAGACTTAAGTGAACTGAACCACATTTAGTTTAGAGATAGAAGAAATGTTATCATCACAGAAACTACTCACTTTTTAACACATATAAGTGCTTTTCAAGTTCATTTCAACAATGGATCTAAAAGGCTGCATGCAGATACAGATCTGTCTGTACAAGTTTCCTGGTGCAAAACATTTTCTGGACTTGCAAACAATTTCCACACTTTCAATTTATGTAACAAAAAGATGATGCATTAAAAAATGCCAGATTAGTTTAATTAATATAAGTGAAAAGAAGTATAGACTTTCTTTTCTCTCTTAGAAAGACTGAAATTCCTCTATGGTATTAGATTAAAAATATCATTCTAACTGATCTAGAAATAGCATGGCACGTTCCTACCATGATAAATAGTGTGAATAATCTGGAACTGACTGATCACATGCCATTCACTGACCAAACTACATTCTGCATCATCAGCTCTGAAAGAAATTCTCATTATTAGTAGCAGAATCCTTACCACAGCCTGAACACAAACAGTTAAGTCCACAGCATCTGAACTTTCCAAATCACCAAGACAGAACTATTTTTAGGTACAAAGCTATTTTGTAGCATTTGATTTTTCTTAAGAGTGCAATTTTTGAAAAGAAAGTGCCTCGGTTACTGCTTTGCCGCTTTACACTTCAGTTCCTAAAGTGTCACAGGTTTTAAAGACCATCTGAGCTTCCCGTTGAAAGGTATGAAAATACTCCTGGATGACTTCTAAACAACAGACTTAAGGGCAGACAGCTTGTGTAAATCAGTATCACTCCATTTAAGTTAATGGAACTATGCCAAGATACCAACTTTCATCTGACATGGTCTATTTTTTGCTTCCAACTACTCTTTCATGGAGTAAGAGAACAAAGGGTTTCAGAAGAGATCTTTCTGGGTACAGACTGACCTCCTTGAGCCTGACTGATGAAGGGAACTTTAGCTGACGAACCAAATGCTGCATCACATTTCCTCCAACAACAATCTGAAATAATGATCTATAGGCACTTACTGCTGCCAGCACTTTTTAAATGTTTCCCCTTGTGTCTCAACAGTTGAAATCCCAGGAAGTTAAATTAGCTTGCAAATTTGACTGAATTAACACCTGCTCATTCAAAACACATTTTAACTACAGGAAGGAATTCTTCACTCCCATTTGGAACAATGAAAAAACCCACAACCCATCACAGAACACAAAAATTATGCTCTGCTGGAATACAGAATTAAGCTATAGCATAGCATGTTGTTGCTGTTCCATCCTGTTTCCTACTTTTTCCAGTACATAAGCAGACCTAGGCTAGAAGTAAATTTGCCACTCTCCATATATCTGTTGAAAAATAGTCAAATATAGCCATATATATCTTCTCTCAGGTGATGTGAAACTAAATGAGAGATGGAAATTAATATCACAGTATCATTAATAGGTTTTGTTTCCCTTTTGTTTTCTTAGATGCATTGATAGACATAGCATGATATACTGAATGCAAAACAGTGGGATACATAACATCCAAAACAAGTAAGGTTTTTTTATGCTGGGAATTCTGTCTAAACTGTTTTTAACCTGGCTTTGCAATCATAAAAATATATAAGATTATATATTATTTGCAATATATGTTAAACCAGTATTAAAATTATTCTAGACAAGAATATTTCATTTTTATTTTATAATTATGAACTGAAAATGTGTTGCTATTGAAATTGATAAAATTCTCAAAGAATTTTTTGAATGTACTTAACTTTTATTGTTAGTTTATTGCATCTTTAAAAAGAAACAAAGGAGTGTTTGCAGTGTGATGTTAATGAATATCTTCCCTTTGTTCAGAAGAACCAAAACCAAGACTGACATTTTAGTGACTTGGGAACTAATGAAAAAAAAAAAAGGAGAAATTCTGATTTACAGATCTGTTATGAAGTTGGTGCTGTGGCTCTCTCTACATGTACTTGCTTTGCTCGGGTTGCTACATGAGAAGGGCAGCTGATAAGCCAGAAGACCACGGCTGGAATCAAGAAGCAACGAAACTGGCACTAACATCTCCTGTGTACCTAGGAAGGGCCATAGCAAATGGGACTGTAGTAGGTTTAATATGAATCTCTCTCTCACGAGCATGGATTTTTAGCTAAGAGCATTTAAAGAAGAGATTTAAACTGAATTTCCAACTAAAATTCCCAGGAAGTAGATTTTCTGTTTGCCAGACAGCCCTACCTGACAAAGACTACGTATTTAAGATGATACTTGAACAGCAACATTTGAAATGCCAGAGTAAAGCCCAGGAAAGAGGCCACACATGCAAAAAATAGGTACAAGAGTTTTAAATGCATTGTGTATTCATTAGCCATGCATCAGTATTATACATCATATGTGTTCTCATTCCTAACTTAGGATATTCTATGGCCTTCCTATAAACCCTTAGATGAGGGCAGTGGTGCCTTGACGTACACAGCAATCACTCTTTCACTATTCTCAGTATCACAGATTCTAGAAACACACCACTGGACCCCTCACATCCACCAATGCATATCTAACTAGATTCACCTTATCTTGAAAACAGTGCCTTGATTTTAAAGTGATTCACTGTTGTTAACACTCTTAATAGTCTTTATCAGTGCATGCATCACCATCCTTCACCTAGTAGCAGGGAAGTCATCCTCCCTAGAAATGAATGACAGGAAAGATACACTCAGAGAAAAAAAAAACCAAGAAAAAAAAAAAAACAAACCAAACCCACAAAAACATGAAGAGAGGACAAAAAAGGATAAAAGGATCTTAACTGAAGTTAACTTTTAGTTATTGACAATAAATATCTCAAGCTACTTAAGTTTTATCAAGAAAGCGACACATTCATAATTATGTTACAAATATATTCTGTGTATATCCAACAGCTTATGCAATATTTTTACCGGAAACTTTCCTGCTGCTTTAATTTCATGCCAGCTCTTTATGGAGCCCTGTGCTAAGTATTGTCTAGGGAAATGTTTGTATTTAGTTCCCTGTTGAAGGGGGTGAGGATTACACTAAGACTTTAAGAAGAGGAAAGATAACAAAGAAAAAAGGCAATAAAGAAGAGACATGGGAAAAAATAGAACATCCATAATCTTGTAGTTCTCAACCTTTTAAATCAGTCAATAAGAATGAACAGTAATTTAATATAAGAAGACCAATAAGAAGTGAATTTTGTAAGGCTGCACCTTACAAAACTGGAACAGTCACTTTTGTGAAAACTTATGTAGTCTGTGGCAAGTTTCTGAAACAATGAAATAAACAATAAACAAAAGATCAGTGTTTCTGAGTTTTGGACAATGTCATAGCAGTTAACATTGCATTAGGTACTGTGCTGCTTGGGAAGGACAGTCACAGGGCTGGTATAAATTCTTGCTATAAAGACTTACTTTTTCAGGCTACGACTGCAGCACAACATCACACTGTCCTATGCTGCCAACTTCAGCATTGTACCAGCACACCACGAACACTGAGCCTCTTCATCACAAGTATCAGAAATAATATTTATGCCAGTAATTAATGTTTTAACCCTCCACAATGAAACATACTGTTTTTCCCTGTAGGTTTTGGAAGACATCAAAACCTCAAAACATGTATAAACCCCAAAATAATCTGTTGCTTAAGTAAGATAAGAGAACAGTGCAAATCTCTTCCTAGTCAGAAGAGCCAATTAGGTGATCTCTCAAAGGATCCTGTTGCCCACAAAAAAAAATCACCTGGCCAGTGATGCCTAGTGACTCGTGATTCAGAGAGAGCACTAAACCTGTGTTGGTTTCCCGGACAATAAAGTCTTGGTGGGTTTACTGCACCAGCACGGCAGATTTAGTAAAGAATCACAGTGCCTCTGCTCTCTGCTGCCAGTTTTCAGTCCCATAGTGCAAGAAATTCCATTGAAACACTTGAAATTTGAAAGCTATGGGATACAAAAACATGAAATGTAGGGATGCCAAACAATGCCAGGGATGAGAAAGATCTCCTAGATACTCCTGGGACAAATGCAGAGGATCAGGCTGGCATCAGACCTGCAGTGCTTGAGTTAAAAGACAGCTAAATCCTGAACAACAGTTCCAGTCATGGAAGTAAAAGAGGGAAGATGCAGTTAGACAGAGAATAGTGACATGATGGAGTGACAGCTTGCTCCAGAAAGAGGGAAGAGAGTGTCGAAATTGACATAGAAGCTGTAAGCCTGAATGACAAGGAAGATGCTGAAACTGCTGATGGACATGTAACAGTAGATGTCAGGAAAATGAGGTGCACCTACGAAGAAGAGTTAGATCTAAGCCAGCAAATGAAATTGAGCTAAAACAGAACAAGGCCATGGGAAAGGTAAGACCATGTTAAAACCTAAGGCAAGAAGGCCTTCTCCAGGGACCAAGGGGGAGAGGAACAGAAATAGACTCAGAAGTAGGAGGAAAATGTTGATACCTATTTAGAAAAGCACAAAAAGCAGAGGTTATATTTTTCTGTCCTGAATTGTTAAATCCATTATAGATAACCTTATTTAAAGAATGTAGTTTTGTCATGTACTGAAATCTTATCAAAATTATTTTGGGGAAGCCGGATATCAAGTAACCCACATTGAAGTCCCATATAGAAATGTGCTTAACACATCATAACATATTAACACTGATAAACTGTCTGGACAGTGATCTAAGGTTACATTGGCTTTAGATTTCTTACCTGATGCTCCAGAGGCATGTATAGGTAATTCTGAGTTTTACCCTCGGATGTCTAAACTCCACTATGTTGAACATTTGGAGAAAAAAAAAAAAAAAAGGACAGGTGCTGAATCTGTATCATATTTTGAAAAGTGACAGAAACATAGAGGGTAATAATGGAATTCTAGCATCATGGGGCTCAGTGGCCATATCTCTCATTGCAAATACAAACCTTGGGGATAAAGAATTGCTCAGCTGTGGACTTAATGCTAGACAAACAATAGACAAGGAGGAGGAATCCCAAGAAACATGAATCACAGCAGAGTTGAGATAACACTAGGGGAGGAAGTCGTTAATGAAAATTGTTGTTCCAGTATATGTACCTTTCAGTTGAAAATAAATTCCTTTCCAACTTGTATTCACTGCTTGCCTGATGTGTTTAGTTTTACTTTGTGTTATGTTCTTTCTCAAGTGTTAAAAGGAAAAAGTCCAATGAAGTCCAATGAACACAAACTGTGATATGCTAGTCTGAGACCTTAACTTCAAAGACTTAACTACACGGAAGACAAATGTTGGTTAGCAAAAGTGTTAAAGGAGTAAGGTGCTTAATGACAGAGAAAACCTATCTTAGAACTCATTAGGAAGTCTCTCCTTGCTATCACTAAGTGACTACTCCAGAATGTTGGACTGCTAGAAACCTTCTTTGAATCTTCACCTTGGAGTTTCTCAAGGCCTTTAAGATCCAAATGTCCTTTTAAAAGTCTAACACAGATTAAATATTCACCTTTCTCACTTAATCTCAACAGTTGCTGACCTTCATGATGTAGCTGTCTTTGCTGGTTAGTTTATCTTTCCTTTCAGTTATTACCCTAACAGTCTCATTTAAGTTATTATTTATCTATGAAACCTGAAGTTCATCCTAATAGCTTTTCTGCTCACACGGGAATAAATTCAAGATATGCTAGCAATCAGTATTTTCAGTTTACTTCACCATCTAGTTTTGTAAATATTTTTTTTGGGGGGGGCATATCTCTAAAGTGAAGCAATAAACTCATTCCTTAACCTCCAATTTAATTGAATTATTAATCAGTCCATCAAAGTTGTTTGACAGTTCTTTGTGTTTTACATTTTTATCAACTGATCTTCTACAACATGCTCATTACTTTCAAAAACTTTACTGGTAAGGAAAACCCATGGAAAAGTATGTCTGGGTCTCATCATTATTTGTAGTACTTTTCTTCCCATGAAGACTTGGAAATTACATAATAACATAACTCCTGGGAACATTTATTATTTTAATAGCAGCATTGAGACTTTACCTATCCAAGCCTGATACTTGGCACAGAGTTGTTGGAAAGGTAAAATGAGGGGATTTTTTTTAATTTTTTAAATAAGGATTAGAAGAGATCTGAAAGTAAAAAAAAAAAAAAAGAAGAGAGAAAGAAAAGAATGGCAAGAGCAAAGCAAGGACAATGTTAGAACAGCTGTTGAGAAAAACAGGCAGAGGAATCAGAGAGAAAGCAAGCACAGAAATGTGATCAGAATAAAAACCACATTGAGCAAGATTTCTGTCTGGTGTGTGTTTCAGGGCTGGAAGGGAGGGAGGTTCTCCTGTAATTCTCTGTAGTTCAAAATCTATTAAAATCAATATATAGGGGAAGAGAAGATACCTCAGATGGTATGATACTTAGACAAAGTATTCTAAAAATTCATCATCATTTTACAAATGTGTATTAAGACAAATCCTAAAAGTCAAGCTTACTCAACACTAGTGCCAGCCCGGCAGGATGGTAGGTTGGAAGAATACAGCTTTGCCTGAGTGGCTGCTCTTGAGGGGACTTCAGATAACCTTTTCTAGAGGGTTAGAGGGCTTAGGCACCACTTGCTACAAGGAAAGCAAGGATTTTTAGGCAATATGTGATTACTAAATACAGGGACACTTGCATTCTACCAGCCATATAGTTATGTGCCTCTGGACTGTGAAAAGTTTTAGCGTTAGCCCATTACCTGGCTTAGTCTTGAGCATAAACATAAGATTAGAGTGGAAGGTAAGACAATCAAATGAGAGAAAATTTTATGTAGATACATTAAAGGTTGTAGAAGCAGGACAAAAGACAGAGCTCAATAGACAAAATGACAAAATAAGATGATCATTAAAGAAGAGAAAATTGCAGCTAGTAGACCATGAAGAAAAGAAGGCCCACATATGTCCCATATCAAGAAAAGATAATGACTAAGACTGTAAGTGAGGGAACTGATCCAGAACTGCAAATAAAAATGGTCACATCAATGAAAAGGAGCACGACAAGGTAAGGGGCAAAACTAAATAAAAGCTAAGTAACAAAAAAGTGAAGGGAAATGGCAAAGAACAGAGAGTTCCAAGAGTCAAACTCACTCAAGAAGAAAGAAATGAAAAGGCAGCTGAAACTACAATAGGACCCTGAAATGTAAGAGAGCCATCATTATTTATCAATGTCTGAGAAGGGATAGAAAAAGAAATGAAAATGATGCCTGGCCTACTATGAGAAATAGAGACCATATTAATTTTAAAAGAAAGGAATTATCTGGCTGTAGATAGTGTACTAATAGGACTAGTGCAATTCATCTTATATACCCATTGCTATGAGTAGCATCTAAACACAGGAACTACTGTATCTATCTAGTACAAGAGTACCAGACAACTAATTTAACCATATGATTTAGGGTGAATACTCTAAGACAATCTCAGATTCTCCAGAAGAAAAACCAAAAAGAGCTTGCAATACTCTGCTCTAGATATCTGTCCCTAGAGACACCATTTAATCAGGTTTGTCTTAAATATTAATTTCTATAAAAATGAGTTTCATAAAAATACAGTTAATTGAAATATATTTGAGATGTACAAGGATGATTCCTCCTTTACATTCAGAAGGTAAAGTACTTCTAGCTTTAGAAAAGATAAATAATCCTATTCCAACTATTGGAATCTGAAAGTGAAACAGGCTATAATTGGCTATTTCCATTTCTAAATGAGAAAATTAGTGGCAGTTATAGCAAAAATAGCAGCATAACATTATTGTTTACTTTTTCAGTTTAAATAATGTAATTTCTTAGTTCCAAAACATTCTAAGTAAAATACATTTATGTTAAAAGAATGAAGCTAAATTGCCAGTATAGACAGATACAAGTCCCATGAAGTCATGTAAAAATAGATCTTTGTACACTCATTATGGAACTAGTCCATCATCTTGTCTGGATGGTGCCTCTTGTAGTCAATGCTCCATGCACAAAGCACAGTTGGATGTTCAGTCACTGGAACTTCTCAGCATAGGTGGGAAAGCTAGATTTTTAAATTAGATTCGTTTATTTCATTTATTTCTTCTAAACTGGACTAAAAGACCTAAAGCTACCTCAGTATATGAGTAAAACATAAATTAAAAAAGCTCCTCCCTCTCCCAAGCCAGACATTTCTCATCATACACTTTTGTTTCTACTCCTGTGCTACCACCAGACAATAAAATGGGTCAAAGTGTGAATCTATCTGTCACTGAACACTACAGAACGACTGACCTTCACTGGTTTTCATTTCTTACTTCTAAAGCAGAGAACAGAGACCAAGCTCCAAGTCAAATCAAAATTTATAAATGTTTTATCCTTTCTCTTTGCACAGAACTCTTCATGACACCAACTCTGCACACATACAGCTCATTCTTATGACTGCAAACTTAGGCATTACATGTATATTGCTATGACCAAAAGTCCAAAAGTTGCACAGTTACTTAAAAAAAAAATTAAATAAGATGCAATATATGCTTTAGAGTATTCATGGCAGAGTTTTATGCAGAATTCAGATGCAAAACTTTACTCCATTCGGTCCAGGTTTTCTCATAGCTGTGTATTTTACCTGCCTATTCTATGGCGCAGTAGTGTAAGAATTCTTCATGTGGCTGTAAGAGCCCGAAGGAGATATAAACACAGTCAACAGTCAGAATGAGGTCAGGTTATTCCACATCCCTTTTCTCTAGCAAAGCAGCAGGAGGAAAAGCATATGGCATAAGAGACATTAAGTCATATTGCTTGTTCTACACTTAGTTTTCCATTTCTCCCATATGTGGAAAGTTCCACATGTAATAATTGTCAAACCCTTGCATTGCCCCAAATTTCCAAAAATTCTTCCACTTGTCCAGGCAGCTGAAGCAGGAGGGACACAAAGCAGAGCCTATGTACTCTGACACAAAAGTACCCAAAGACATACATTTTTCTTAAGGCAGTAAAGAAATAAAACTTACTACAACATGCCAGAGAAGAGGACTATAATCAGGTTTGAAGTGCCTCCAGTTTTTTTTTTAATTGAAAGGCATCTATAGTTGATATTTCTGTGTTGTCCTGTTGGACACACATGAACACACACAGCTTGGAAGTAAATTAAAGCAGACGCTATAGGAATTAGTAAGAGACAGAGCATGAGAACCTTCTTCAGCATTAAAGTACTGATTTTAGAGGGAGTGTTTCAACTTGGATTAAAAACTGCTTATAGAGAGCTAGGGTCATAAGCCCATTTATCATTATACTGGCATGTGCTCTCTCTGCACTCAAAAGGAATGGGGGAGTCTCACCAGAAAATGTGCTGTGCCTTCTGCAGTGTCCTCTGGGACAGCATGGCTCTCTACTCTTACTCAGAAAAATGCCTTAAAGCCCTTTCATATTATACATGCTTTATTGACAGTCTTACATAGTCATTCAAGAGGAAAGGAAAATAACAGATAATTAAAAGGACATTTATATACTTCTTTAAAAATGGTTGTATATATGCATATGTCTTCAGAGTACTTTTATTCAAAATATCATTAATAAACCCAAGATTTACTGATGGAACTCCACCCTAAGGTGAAAATTCATTCACTTCAATGGGATATCTGCCTGAGTAAGGCCACAGGACTTGGATTCGATACAAATAAAGCTATAAAATATTCCCTCACTAAAATAAAATTGTAAAAAGGCTGCTATTACCATAACACTGTATTATTCCAAGTGTGTGCTACTGGACTGTTATTATGTCTGCATAGATAGTTGCAGGGGAAACAGTGCACTATGTTCCCTTCTACCAACACATATCTCTGCAGGTAATTTTAATGGTGCTGTTAATAACTTGGCAACCGTCCCAGCCAGATGTAGTACATTTAAACATTGTCCTTACAGCTTTGTCAGAACTGTTGACATGGCATGTCAGTAATGGAAAATTGCCACTGCACCAAACAACCATCTTCATTATATGGAATCACATTGTTAATCTACAGCCAAATGCAACTTGAGGCGGAAAGAGAGTTTAGATTGCACCCATCTGTATACTATCACTCCAGGTGGCAGGTCGTTCTTCAGGATTAGAGATTGAATCAGTCTTTCCATCATCAATAAGCCCTGCTCCACAACAAGAGCCTGTCAATCCAATATTTTACTTTCAGCACCATGAGGACTGCACAGCATGGTAATGAAATTTCCCTGTAAGTAGACCACAGGGATCTATACCAGAGAGATACATCTCTTTAAAAAGCTCAGGGAAATCAGACAGTGTGCTGCACAATCTGGACAGTAACTTGGTTTCTAGCACCACCCTAACTGTTTTATCTGTTTAGGGATGAGAACTACCAGACAAACAAGCATTTTAATGATGATTTATTTAATTTTGGGGGTTTTGGTAGTAATTAGTATTCAATGATTATTTCCCATTTGGAAAGGTTTGACAGCCTCAGAAAAGACATTAATTTCTGAAACAAAACAAGCTTGTTGATATACAGCTGCTACATCAAATATTTCTCATCACATATTACAACTATGACCTAAGCAAAAAAAAAAAATATTTTAAACTGCCCCTAACTTACTGGTAATTGTTTATTATCTTTTCAAGATGCAATTTAGCCTCTTCCAGTAGCAACTGGAATTTCTTCAAAGCCCACTTGCCACTTGCAGCAGACATTTTGTCACATTGAGAAGTGCTCTGTCTCCTTAAATTACCCATCTTGCTCTTACATATTTCTGATATGCCTCTAACCATGGCACCTAGTCACCATTATTAAGACTTTCCTCCATCAGAAAGTTTATTTCAATAATTTAGGCATTTTGTCTTTTTCATGATAGGTTTATTATGAAAATATATATGAAAAACTAGTATAAATGCATGTTAGCTGCAACTCATATACGTCAATTACTACAAATGTAACTACTTTGGCAACAAAAATATGAGTGCAAAATTCTCATACCTGTAACAGACACCTGGTTTCTTAAAAGTATATTATATGTATCTTGGTTATATTATGGCTCACAAATCCAGCTCCCCTCACCTTTTTTTTTTTAATGTTCTTGTTTTAACTAAAAATGGTTAGTTATAGCACATTTTTCAAAGCATAAATAGGAATAAATGCAGTTTTTCTGTTTTTCATTATGTATTGTTGATTATATGGTTGTTATATGTTATATGGTTGTTAAACATATAAAAAATTCAAGCTAACAATTATGATCATTAAACAGAAATGACAATGTGACATGGTCACAGAAATTGCTGAAAATAGAAAAGCAGAACACATTTCAACAGTACCACATTTCAACTATGGAGGTACAGAAACAAAAAACCTACTCCGAAACACTAATTTCTAGAGCAGTAGAACTGGTAGAAATACCCAATTTTTTAAATTTTTTTTATTGCATCTGCAAATACAAGATTTGTGGTGAAACACATTTGTTTACAGATATAGTTTCTTGGAAGACAGATAATTTTATTGTTATCAACCTTTTACTGTTGTATTTACCCAGGAAAACAAAAGAAAATGTTAGCATTTTTTTCCTGACAGATATCCTTTTCATTCTACAGTAGGGGTCTCTGCCCAAAGGACTACAGTGCAGTAACTTAAAATCCCTGCTTCAGCTAGACTGTGGCCCATGGAAAAGAATATTAGTAAATATCCCACCTGTACCACCTGTTGAGCCCATCCTGTGATGAGAGGAATAGAATGATTCATTTCTTCATTCTGTGATCATTTAATGAGAAATATCAGACTCAGCAAATTATCCATATAGACTTCAATTTAATCTGAAGGATAAAGTCCAAAATATGGAACTTTTCTCCCACATTCCTCAGTCATTTTATAATTTATAAAATAAGGCCACATCTTTTGCTATACTCTGTTATTTTTTCTTGGAGGAAAACTAACGTGATGCCATGAGAGGAAACAACATATAAAAAGAAATACCTCTAACTCAGAAAAAAAGTTTTTATGTCTAGAATTCAAACTCCTCTATCTATTGTCAGTCTCAAAACAGACCTTTTTGATGACCTTGGCCTTGCTTGGTAACACTTAGAAAATAAAGGCTACATCTACACTATGAAAAACATTCTTTGGCATCAGACCACCTACTATTGTGCTTTTGCATCTACATTTCCTTGGGGTTCGACTCCATCAGTAAAAGGTTAACTATGTCCCAAATGTACTGCAGCACACACTGTGTTGTGTTTGGCTTTAATACCTTTGGTCCCATTTTCTGCTTTGATACTCATCCTGAAAAAGGGGGAGTTGTTTTTGCTGTTCAAAACACACAAAATAACAATCGTGATACAACCTGTCAGAAACGTATTTTTTAAACACAATGCTCTGTCTGTATTTTGTGCTGTGGGTATAGCATGTGACACACAAAGATATTTTAGGATACAAGGTCTGCCAATGCAGTGTAGGAAGATCATGTAAACAAAGACACTCAAGTCTTGCATACACTTGAAAATTAGTTATCCCTGGAGCAAACTACCCCTAAACCCCCATCCAGGATGGATTTAAAAAGGACCTGGCTGGTGTATCCCAAAAGAAAGCCGTCAAGTAAACTGCCAGTTACGCACTGCGTATGTTAAGCCAACAGGCTCCAAAGAGCCTGATGTTACTAGAAGTGCAGGTAGGACTCTGACAGTTCTTGGCTTTACATTGGAAGTGGTCAGCCTACTGAATCTTTCTACATGTTTACACACAACAGCACAAACAGCTGAATAAATCTGGGGTGCACTTTTCCCCAACTGCTTGCCACCACTCAGGAATAGGAAGGAGCAGCACCGTGGTCACTGCTGTCCTTTGGTTGAAATTCTCTCCTTGAGATGTCTTCCTCTTTACCATGATAATTTCATGATGACCAAAGATAAGTGCTGCAGAACCAATGTTCCTCATGTATTCCTTTCCAGTGGTCTGTTAAAAGAAAGCATTAAAGCACATCTCATCCCATCAATGCACGGTAAAATACAGCTAATGAATGTTCGAAGGACCTTTTTATGTCTTTGGATGGACATTAATTTTTATACTATTCTTTGTCCAAATGGACCTTCCAAAGCAGATAAAGAAATAGTAGAAGGAACAAAACTGAAAGAACATGAAATTGAAATGAACAGGCCATGTGTCATACCCCAAGGGCTTTTGGCTCAGTGCTAGAAGCATCTTCAGGAAAATTAAACGTCAAGCATTAAATCTGGTCTCCCACTCTGCCACGCTCAAACTTGGTATGAAATTTCTTACTGAGTTCCAGATGGAGGAAATTTACTACCAAGCTTTCTGAATCACCTTTGTAATCCTTGTATTTTCAGGTTGCCTGGGTACCTGTTGAACTTCTGGCATCAATTAGAAAAAGCTTAAAACTACTCTAATTTGTATTCTGACTGCAAGCATCCCTTACGAGCCATCCACCTGACCAGAAGAGCTGGGAAATGGATTATTCTGGACCTGTCTGTAACCCCAGTACACATCATAAGTGAGGACTGTTTCTATAGGCTATTTTACCCGTTTATGACCTCTTTATATTGCCAAAGTTATGTAATCTGGAAGAGTCCAATGGAGACCTAACTCTTCCATATGCATATTAAACTGTTGAATGCAAAATGCACCACACCATAGTCTGTGATGGATTTACCTCTCACTCAGGTGTATTCACTCTGGTGAACTTCTCTTCTCACTAAGTGGCATTGCAGCAAAATTTTCTAGCTATATAACTAAAATGAGACTTTGCAATGTAATTTAGTGAACACACCTGTTTAAGAGAAAGATAGAGGAAAGGTGCATGATTTGTGTAGGAGTATCATCTGAGAAATCATTTTAAAAGGATGATTACAGCCGTGATATGTGTAGAGGCATAATGAAAGAAATTGACTTACATGGCCAGTTATAATATATTTCACACAATGGAGAAAAAGCTGAGTCAATGAACAATTTTATATCAACGTTATTGCAAAATGATTACAGTCCCCTTTATCACAGCTGTACAATATGCTGACTGAACAGGAAAACATGCAGTACACACAGCCTACTGATTTCTGCCACCATGTAAGTAAATGTCAGCTTTGTTCCATGTATTCAGTGATTTTCTTAATGAAAACGTCAGCATAACGCTGGCATTTTCCTCCTTTCATTTAATTCCTGCACTCCTCTTTCATTCACTCGTTGACCTTTACATGCACTTGGTAGCTTGCCCAAGGTGCTGTCACACCTTCATTGCTCCTCTCTAATGTTGGTCTTTCACTGCCAGATTCAAACAGGACAGTTTCCAGTACAGTGATGAAAATCTGAATGTTTCACTAATTTAGGTGACTTTTCACTTCTTGTCTGAAAAGAATAATCAATGATTGCTTACCAGAACTAACCTGTTCAATAGCATCCTGTTACAGTATTCAAGGACTCAAGAGTAGGATTCTCTAAAGGAACAACTCTTGTACTAGCAGCACAGTAACACCAAGGACTAGTAACTGGAGGAAACAGACAGTTAATAGAATATATTTTCTTAGCACAAAAGGAAAGCGGTAACACATAATTAGAATGAGAAGAGTTTTACACAAGACAATGTCTAAAAGGAGTAAGGTGCATTTTATAAAATAGAAAAAATTAAATAAAATCAGGCTACATTTATTGTACTGTGTTGCAGAGAAAAGACTTAATATTGTTGACCCTGTAGTTGACCTGAAAGATCAACACTTCATCTGCGTATGTATTATTTCTAGTAAAAATACGAACAAATCACGATCCAAGTTGCTGAAATAGAAAGAAAGATAAAAATCCTTTTTTAAAATACAATTACTGATTATGCAGCATTTTTCCTGGTGGTCTGAGCAGGTTTGTCACCTCTGTACTCTGTTTAACAGCCTCTTGCATACGTTAGCCAACCACTGACCCCAGCAGAGCTAGCAGACAAGGGCAAGGTGTGTAATAAATTCTGGACAGACTTGAAGAAGGAAGTAGTAGAAGTTTAGAGAATACACACCAGCAAATGGATCAAAAGAAGACTGAGTCCAAACATTTCTTCCTGAGCAATGCTATTCTGAGGGTTTGTTCTCTCTTTCCAAGGCCTCTACACTATCAGAGATTAACTTTCCGCCACAGAAACTCCTGGCTTCTGAGCCTCTGGGAAATAACAGACCAGATGCAATCACCTTTTCTACATCATCCTCCCATTGCTGTCTGATATTCTTGTACTGTACTTGTGGGTTAAGAAAGGAACACACTAATTGCAAGAACAAATAATTCCTGTCTAGAGGATTTCACAAGGTTCTACAAAAGCCAGACTTGTCTTGGCTACACAAGTTCAGTCACCTTTGCTGATACTGTGATATGTCTATACATTGGTTTATCCCTTATAAACATCATTTACTATGTACAGAAACACAAGGAATTCCTGTCTTCAGTGTATAGGAGTTAAACTGTAACTGGTAGCAGCAGTTAACTCTAAACCAAAGATGATCTATTTGGGGAAAGGAATTATCAGCTATTAAATCCTTTCTATATAGTAAATCAAAACATATCTCATAAAAACAACTAGGTTATGAATTTGACAAGTTTTCTACTGTGCCACAAGTCTCTTCCTGTTAGGTAATAAAACCTGTAAAACCTATAGTCAGTTTTTCCCCATGAAAACATACATAAAAAGAAGTTGTTGAACATAGTAAGTAGGCTAAAGCAGTTGATGCTTTAGATAAATATTTCTCACTTTTATCAGTCCACTGCACGCTGAGAAAAAATAACTTATAAAGGAAGGAAAAGTATTTTGCGTGCCATAGGAGAATGCTCACAGCCTGAAAAAAATGAGAGAGCAAAAGGATAGAAGTCAGCAAATTACTCTGATGGGCTCCTCTCTGCCAGGAAGACAGGCACACAGGCACCTCAGCATCTCTGAAGTTTGGAACACCAACAACTTCTTTAACCAACTTTAGACACCTGTGATTGAGATTTTTGGCCATGTGCTCTATACAAAAGCATAATCGAATGACAAAGTTCTGCAATAATAAATGACTCCATGTAATGGTGAGTGCTACAGAGCAGATTGCTTATTTCTAGGAGTGAAAGATATAGTACTCTTTCAAGGATAATCTGATAATAGATTGCAAGGAATTTCAATGCCACAAAAGACTAAGGAGAGCCTTGGGATTTCATGAGAAGAGGGACGTAACTAACCTAACACAATCTACAGTGAAGGAGGTTCAGTGCAAGCTGATATACTCAGTTATACAACCTTCTCTCCTCTCATTGCATCTTAAGGAACTGAAATGTTTCCCATAATGGGCCATAAAGCCTGTGTTTTCCCCTCCAGCAAAAGCCAACAGGTTTTACTTTGTAGGAAAGAAATCTGCACAAGCACTCTCAGACTATGTAAACAAGTCACTTCTTTCAGCTAAACAAAATCAGTGCAGCAATGCAAATTTCCTATGTCCTGCAGAAGAAAACATTCTTTATCGAACCCTGCAAAAACAACCTAGAAAAGATAATCTGATTGTTGCACACCCTCCAAGACTAGCATTTTAACACCAACTGCTACTTTGTTAGATATCATTTGTTGGTTTGTTTGGAGGGGCAGGCTGCACTGTTGTGGTAGCAAATGTTACAGACTGGGAATTTTTATATGAAATATTGCCTCTCTTTGTATTGGTAAAACTGTGTTAGTGGCAGCCAAGATAACACTTGGTTAAATAATATATGAGGAAAGGCAAAAGATGCAAGTAGTAGATTCACTGAAAGGAGACAAAATGCATAAACAGTTGATTCTAAATAGATGAACAAATAAGCAGAATAAAATCTTTTTAGATATAGAGAAAAGCTGAATTCCTTTCACAACTGTTATTTTCATAGAAAGTTTTCAAAGAAAAAGAGTTGAACACCCTTTTCCCTCTCATTGTTGAGTCTGGAACCCTTATTCCATAATGACCAAGGAAAAAGCAGAAAGCTCAAATTATTATAGGACCATAAGCATCACCATACAGGCCTGGATGGCCTTTTTTGTTAGAAAATGTGTTGTCATTCCATTAAATCTATGTGCTATTTCATCCAAAACAAATAAGTTTGCTGCACACTTTCAGAATTTTTTTTTTCATTTGCACATTTACTAAAGTCCATAACCTTAAATTGATGAATGAGCTTTTTACAGCTACATATTTGGCATTGCCAACTGTGCAATGCATAAGCGACAAAGTTTTTCAAGATCAAGTTGAATATTATCAAAATTTTGTACAGGCAGACAGAGAGATTTTAGTGTGATGTTACCCAGGAGGCTTCTCTAATTGTAACTCCCACCTCTGCCCTGAAAAGTAGATAACTACTGGGTTATATTTTAAATGCAATCTTCCTCCTTCCAATCAATTTGTTATCCCATGATATAGTTAATCAAGACTAGCAGTATGTGTTTTGCTATGGAAAAAGAGAAAAAATAATTTTCTTTTTAATGCAGTTTAAGATACAAATGGTTCAGAGTTTTACACACTTCCCCTCCTCTCCTCTTTCCTGATTCTATATAACTTTACAACTAAGAGAAAGGGTAGAATTTAAAGAGTTTTAATGACTCAGAACTTGTTGAAACAGCTGTTTCTACTGCAACACATGAATGAAGTGTTCCTACGATTTTTTTTCTCTCTGTTAATTGTTAATCTGACTAACAGCTTGCTTGTTAATTTAAATAGCTCATTCTGTTTTGTAATGCTTAGAGCCCGAAATTCTCTGTTAAGATCTTCTTCTAGAATTACCTAGGAGCAATCCTGTAAAGTTTCTAACATAAAGCTCATTACCATTTAAAGCAGATAACCTTAGGTAGTTAGAAGAAGTGATTCTATGACATAAGTCAAGTAATTTTAGCAAAGATTAAGGAAAGAGAAATTTTGAAGTACTATAATTTCCATGAAAATTTCCCATATTTGAAGCAGATATTGTACGTGACTGAGATCTGCACTTCACACAATCTTCTCCACTTGCTTAAGAGGTTGCACTTTATTCATTTATGATAATAGGCCACTTTATAAAAAGAGTCTTATTATTCTGAGTGAGTCATTTTGAAGGAGAGCATTCCAATGACCTAACCAGAGAGGAAAATTTATTTGAAAATATTTCTTAACCAAAAGAAAAGTCTGAAGTACTACTTTGGGAACTTTGATTACTTAGTTCTCAACTTCATGGTTAACTCTAAGCCCAAACAGCCTGCCTGACAACTCATGTGCTTAATGTTAAAAGAGCAATGAAGTGCTTTAAACCAGGACCTAAATATTTCATACAGATATGATCAGAAGCATGTGTTCATCTTGGACAGGGAATCACATTCCATTTACATATCTCCTTGTCTTTGAGTATATGGTCTGAAGTTCAGAGCCTTAAAAATACACTTATTTCAAAGGGTGATGGATCTGGCATTAATGAAAAACTCTAGCTGCAGTAATATGCTTTTTGAAAATATTTAATTGAGCTCTGAAACCTCCATGGGATACCAAAGCAATTTTTAGTACAGTTTGATAAATTAAATGGCAAAACTTTATAACACTGATGAATCAAGCCCTAAAAGAGCTGAAACTAGAAGACTTAGTTGGCATAAACCTTAGTGCAAGAAAACCAAGCAAGAGGATGTATCCACATTCCTTCTGCAGAAACAATATTCATTCAGTGCCAATCAGAGGGACCTGGACAAACTCAAGAAGTGAGCCCATGGGAATCTCAAGAGGTTTAACAAGACCAAGTGCAAGGTGATGCACCTGGGTCAGGACAAGCCCCAGTGCCAGGTACCAGACTGAGAGAGGATCAGATTGAGAGCAGCTGGCAGGATGGCAAAAGTCAACCTGTGAATTTCCATTCTTTTTACTTTTTATTGTGTTTGCAGAAAATTTTATAGAACAGTACATTCCTTCAATCCAGACTAGACTGTCACTAACAATGATTTCCAAAGAAGCATTAACATTGAATAAATTATTTATGCTTGTTTGGTGTTTGGGATTCATGCAGAAAAATTAAATTCTTAGGAAAGAAATAACTGAAATATATTTGTATGACAGGGTCAATGAACTGACCAGAAAAGCATACAGTATCATCAGCAGGAAAACAAGGATTAATAATTAAAGAAGATTAAATCGTATGTCTCTTCAAAATGAGGCAATTAGAAGAAGGATGTGGCATTAAAAAACTTCTACACAAAGCTCGTATATGTAGTCTGTTGGATAATGTACCTCCAGGTATCATAGGAAGCATGATCATAAACAGCTAAATGATGAATCCTAAACTGTCATAGAAGGAAAACCTCTAAAAAATATACTTGAAGATCCACATATAAACACTGGGTAAGAACTGTTTGATGATAGATTCATATATCAGTGTGTGAATGATTGGTTGCAACCATCCCAACTGAATTTCCATACCAGATATTTCTCCTCTTTTTTCTTTCTGGTTCCTTGAATATTTAATTATACTGGTCAAAAGAGAAGAAATTCCAAAGGACAGACAGGAGCAGTGCAATTGTAGAAAATCATTGGACAAACACAGCAGATACATAGAGGATACAAGTTTCACTCTCCCCTGAGCCCACCTCTCTGGCTATCCCTCACATGATAGGCATGTGAGGTATAAATAGGTAATGTGAGGCATAAATATTAATGTGAGTTAAAAAGGTAATTGCAGAAAAGGGAGGAGCCTGGTAAGGATATGAAACAGCTTCCGAAGTTGTTTTCATGGATTCTAATCTATTTCCTGTTAACTGGATGTAATTGCTCTATGTTCTCTGATTTCCATTCTGAATTCTTCTTTGTACAAGAGAACAAAGACAACTTAGATTTTTTGACATAATGAATGTTTTTGAGAATGGCTACTACCATGTTTAATACCATGCTGCTTACATTCCTTTCGGATATGTGTGCCCCTTGGCAATACACAGGCAATCAAACAGGAATCACGCTTCAGTGGCAATTATTATGGTGCTGAAATTCTTCCCTGGTCTAGCTCTAACAAACTATTTCCAGGAAAATAAAAATGTTCAAATTTAACTGCTATGTTCTATAAGACTTGTAATTGGTACATAGTTTTATCAGGTGCCTCTTTCTTAAAGGGTGGAAGCTAAGAGGAATTTTTGATTGTTACTAGAAACACATTCTGGCAACACTGGCTACTTAACTCCTGAGAAAAGTCTTGTAAACTATTTCTGAATACAATCCCTATATTCAGTTTGGCAAAGACAAGAGCAAACTCAGGATTACAGTTTAGGCTTGTATTAACTCTTTCCCTGCAGATGAAAGTGCTGTCTGTAATTTTTGCCTTGTACAGGAAGCAAAGTGATTGGTTCTGTCTCCCTGTGTGGCTTTGAGGTCTGCCTGCTCCCTTTCCAAACTAATCCAATAAAAAGGAAGTGCTCTGGAAAGCATGACTCCTACGAGAGGGGCATATTCTGACTTTGAGAGAGAAAAAGTGTCTCCATTAGGACGATAAATGACTGACTATAATTAATTAATCAATTAATTGTTTTTACAATAAAACCCAGTATTAGAAATAGTGGCCTTAAATACACCATGACCTGCAGTTTTATCTGATAAATTATGCTCCTGAAAATCCTCAGTCAGCAGTTATTTATTGCACAATGTTCGAAAGTGAATCTTCTAATTCTGATTTAATTTGGATCCTGAGTATTTTGCATTTGTATTGCCACCCAAAGGGTTCTTGTAAAAATCATGTTTAAAAAAGGGATATACAATATTTACAGTAGGAACATGCTTGACTTTCTATGATATTAAAAAGGCTTAGTGAAAGGGAACAATGCTCATCATCTAAATGTCTGGTCTAGAAAAATTACTCCTGGGGTAATTTTAGAATGCTGGTCTCCCTGGATTCAATTTATGTTCTGCATCTACAATAAAGGGCAAATGTCTCTGCAGTTCCCTGCTGAAATCAGTGTTGGGCTTGTACTGACTTCTCAGTCTCACAGCTTGGAAGAATGCCATTACAAAGAAGCACAGAAAAGGGAAATGAGCCACCGCAGAGAAAGTCAAGAGTGAAGATGCACTTCAAATCAATTTTGGCATGAAGTTGAGCTCTTGTTATGTCTGCTAGGAATGGATATTAACAGATAGCAGAGAATAACCTTAGGGCTAGTATTCTCCTAATCACACAGGTTTTTCTTTTTTCTTTCTTTTCTTTCTTTTTCTTTTTTTACTTTGCTGAAAAGACTAAGCTGTTAGAGATTAAAAAAAATAAAAAAAAATTTTAATGGTGCAAAATGTCTAATAAAATCTCAGAAAAGTGGTTCTGTCTTGGAAAAATATATTTAAACATATTGTTACAGTGGGACTTTGCTATTCTAACTGTTATGTTGTAAGTGCTTTCCCAAAAATGATGGAAGACACAAAAGAAGTGTCAGTCTGATGAAGTACTGAAAAGAACTTAGAAATAGTATTTGACAACACATCAAATAAAGGGCACAATTCAATAAGGGATCACAATTCAAATATTCAGTAATATTTAGAAGAAAATATCATTTCAAAACCCACTAAAATACGTATTTATAGGTGCTATCCTAATGCACAGAACACAAACAGAGGAATAAGATTTCAGAATAGCTGAGAAATCAAAAGACTTGCTCATAACCACTTCAAGGCTTTCCCACAACTAACTCAAATATAGGTCATATGCCTCAAAAAAAATCAGTTTCAAATACTTACCATAAACCCATCACTACAGTTACACACATCAGCGTCTTTTAGCTCAGCTTGCAGCACCAAGCCGAGTTAGGTACTGTTGAGAACAAAAGAACATGAAGTTTGTTGCTACAAATATTTTGATTATTTCACAATATCTACATTCTGGCTTAGAGCAGCTCCATGGTTAGTATGTATTTGGGTCTGTCTGTTATCTTTTGGGCAAGCATGGCAAGATAAGATCTTAACTACTAAGTTCCAAACATACACAAGTTCGTTTACACTGCCTAGAGTGCTGTATTGATTCCTATCTCTTTTCTGGGTTATACCACTAACAAAAGGGTCACAGCAAATGTACACAAAACCAATAAGCCTACAGACATTAACTCCCCCCATACTCCAAAGTCTTTATATAATAAAATTGTCTGCAGTTGGTTGTGGCTTAAGTACATTGCCAAAAGAGTTTTCATCGACTCGCCATTTATTCACATTGCAACGTTCTCAAATTCACTTCACCTATTTTTAGAGATGGATAATAAACATTTATGTGATCAAAATAAATAATACAGGACCACTGAAACATCTCAAAAGCTTTGCGATTCAGAATGGCATCAGCTTCTGCCAAGGAAGTACACTCAGCACTAGCCACACTTCAGTTTTCAGACATTTATTTTTGAGATAATGAAAATGCTTTCCCTCCAAGTACATGGCCTCTCTTCCTCTCTTACGTCAGAGCCTACAAGCCATAGAGGGTAAAAGATGTATGAGCCTGTTCAGACTGAGAGAGCCAACAACTTAGTCAGTATGCTTCTTTTTTTAGTATTTAATATCTTCCCTGACTTCAGCAGATTTAGTGTGCTTGGAAGTTAACACTGGAATATTTGGACTACCACTGTTTGAGGGACAGTGACCACTGAGACAGGACAATGAGTGAGAATTTTTGCTTGTTCTACATTTAACACATTGCTAGAGATAAATACTTTTTTTAAAGAACTCACGCATCAGGCAGTGCCGCTGTGAATCACACATTGCTGCTTACTAGACATGTCTCTGCAACTGCAGCTGCTCACATTCTTCTGTGTATGCTTACAGCGTGCAGACTGAAAGTCCTAAAATGAAGAGGAAAGGCAAAAAAAAAAAAAAATTGGATTACAGATGATCTGACCAGGTTCAGACTGAAGAATCTGAGGCAGCAGCTGCTTAAAGCTTCAGAAGAGGTTATCTAACTAAACGTGAGAGATTAATACACGGGAGTATTCCTAGATAACCTATCTCCAAAGGCATTAACTAGGAGTTTGTAACACAAGTCAAAGCATTCACTACTTCTACTTCAGCAGTCCAAAACTGCAGCCAAGCGCCATTAGAGTGCATACTGACATCAGATCAGTCCTTTCTAAAGATCTATACAGAACTGCATTGTTTCCTGCAAATCAGCACTTTTAGGCCAAATTCTACGAATCCCAGTGACCTTGTCTTTTATCAAATAGAATGTGAAGCACTGGTGAATTGAATTAAAACTTTAGCCAAGCTCAACAATAGTTTAAGCATTCCATGCTGGGATATGCAAAAGAACAAGGCTATTCTGTAAAAGTATAAGCAGCCATGTAGTAGATTAGATTGTCTGTACCAGCATCTCTGAAATTCAGTCCTTTCTTAAATAATTTCAAAGGCAGATGGACAATGTTTTGCCAAGTCTGCAATTTGGTGGTGATGAAATTGCCTCATGAATGTGAAGTTAGATGACTACTTAGAATTTCATATATTTGTGAGAGAACAGAGGAAGAATTATCTGAGGTCTCCTAAACTGCAAGAAAAGAGAGGAAATTGGCTGCATGCTGAAGCATCGGCAAAAGGACAAGTTGAATCTGTTTATAAGAATGCTGGCAGAAGATTAAGTGCCTTACAATTTCAAATCAAAGGCCTGCTCGTGGAGAAAAGCTGGAGAGAAAAAAAGAGAAAGCTGCAAATACAGTTACACTTTACTTCTTATATGAGATAGAAAAGAGTAGCAGATAAATTAAGAGAGGGATAGGAATGTGAGGAACTTTTATACAGGTAAGTATTTCTGAACTGAAACTTGTAAAAAAAAAAGGAGATACTGGAAAAAAAAAATAAATATGGTAAATACTCACTTCTGAAAGGATTGCCTGCCATATGAAAAGGTTCTACAGACTATTTAGCTTTGTATGATAGCAAGGATATTTAAAAACTTAGTGGTTATATTTGGTTTTGATGCATTTGTTAGAATACCTGCAGTATAAGCTGTGCAAACTGCCTGTAGTTCACTTTGCTGTAGTATACTTCAGTTATTTTTTGTGTTATATTTAAAAGGGAGGTTTTATAACTCACATTTGGTTTTATTTTGTGTAGACAGTCCTGTGCAAAGGATGGCAATACTGGTAGATAACATACAGTTAAAAATACTTTTATCTTTATAATGACACAAAAATATTATTACTACTGATATGCTATACCAGGTACTTTCCTACAGGGAGACAGGAAAGGAAGGACATCTCCAAACATCTTGTTGTTTGGAACATTAACATCCCTACAGTTACTAAACATTAATAAGAGCACACAACAATGGCAGACCTATCCTGAAGGATGAAAAGCCTAAAGACTATTCATAAAAGGACTCAAACTTCTTAAATAGGTGTGATCTTGGATATCTAACTTCAATTATGTGATCCAAGCAGGTTCTGTTTATTGCCTCCTTGGAAAATAAGGCTTTCCAAACACTGAACATCTGGTTTTGATCTGAAATTTTAAGTCTACATTTACTTGTCACAATTTCACTCTGTTAAAATGCCAGCAGCATGAGAAAAATGGACAGGAAAATGTTTAGGTTTTTAGGTTCTCGTTCGTTTGTGTGTTCAGGGCATGTTGATACCTCTGCTCATGGCATGCTTAACCCATAAGTTTAACTCACTGCCTCCTTAAAAGTCACTTAGTGGTTTAGTTGACACTCACCTTGTGTAACAGCCTTATGCAGAAACATGTATGTTCAGATCCACCTGAGCCTAATGGTGAAGAATTCAGCCCTTAGCTTCCCTGTGCAATGCCTTAACCAGAAAACAAGGCAGTCTGGATCAGAGAGTATGGAGTGAGCATGGCAAAGCCGTGCTTCAATCTGTCCTGTAATATCTGGACCTCACTACTTTCATCACCCTCAGCAGGCAGAAAGATCTCCATCTGGTGATTTAGGAAACATCCATGACATATTTTTAGAACTTCTTTAAGTCCTTTCCACTTGCTTCCCAAGAAAACCTTTGTCCTCACTGCTACTTACCATCACTTTTCCTATCATGAAACCGGAACAATAATTTCAGATTTTGCTAGTCTGTCTTTAAATCTTTGCCTTACTTTCTGTCTTGGTTTGAGATAAGCAACTGCCAACCCCCCCCCCCCAAGCACAGAGAGAAAAGCCTCCCTGCTAACACCAGGGAAAGGGAGGAAAAGAGAGGGGAAAGAAAAAAAACACTTCAAACCGCATTTATACTAAAACTACATATATTTTTCACAGAAAGAAAGAGACAGTTAGAAGAGAGTACAAATATACACTCACACAAGTCTGCAACAACAAGTTCCCCACCTCAACTTCATAACGAACACACAAATTCTACTGTCTTAACTACACAATACTTAAGAAAATACTTATTCCCCAGGGAGACAAACTCAAGCAGAAAGGAGAGACCCAGAACAACACATTTTACTTTCCTGAGATACCCTGTGAGCCAGTGGTGGGCCTGGTCCTCTCCATCCCCCCTGGGACAGCATCGTGAGTCGTCCCAAGAGGAGGGCTGAGAAGTGACTGCCTTAACCACTCCCACACTGGTTCCTACTTCCCTGGAGATGATGTCATAATGTGGTATGGAATACAAAATTATTGGCTAGAAGAGGTCAGCTGTTAGCTCAGCCCAGCTCAAGTCAGCTGACAGCTTCGGCCTAGTCCAGACTTCAGAGCCCAAATTTAGGCCCACCTAGGTGAACCCGTAACACTTTCCCATCCTCTCAAGTCACAGCATAAACACACTTGTCCCATTCCCCTGCCTCTTTAACTACCATTTCTCCTCTCTCTTTAATGTCTTTACACTCAGAAATAGCACTCTATATCCTGCCTTGAACTGTCAGCTCCCTTCAATACAGATAAGTTCCTCTCGAAATCAAGTCTCCTTTTGGCTTCTCCAGCTCTGCACTATGATAATTTTTTTCCCCACTGTGATTCTTCCACAGATCCCTTTAGATTTTTTTGCAGTTGGTGGGAAATCCAAAATACTTAGACTCCTTCTCTCATGCCTTTAAGTTATCTCAGGCTACCCTTACCTGCAAATTTAAATTCAACTACAATCATAAAACAACTCACAGCTCCACCTCAGCATCCCAGACCTGCCACCTCTTTGTCTGAAGGATCACTTCTTAGCTCTCAACTTTTCAAGTTCAAGAAAATTAAGCAGGCATCCTGATATTCACTTGCAACATCTTTTCCCTATTTTCCTAATCTGATCAACAAGTATTTCACTGTCATGTATATTTAGAAATACAAGACATATTCATGCTCCACTTTCTTAATTCAAATTGTACTGCAAAGACTGCTCTTCTACTACAAAGTTCTGCCCATGTCACTCCTCTCTTCTACTACTGGGTCACTTTTTTTGGATGAAATACAATCTATTTATCTTTACTTCTAATGTTCAGTACACCATCGCCACATCCTAGCAATTTCCAGTAATTCAGCAGCAGGAAGTCCAAATAACTCCTCAGCTCAGTCTTCATATTTTAACTGCTCTATCTCTCACATAACAGAGTGAAAAATATCTCCCCATCTTTCTCCCCCACAATCATTAAAAATTTCCCTTATTATGGAGCTCTGGAAAACATGTCAGATGGTGATTCTTGTTAAGGTTCATGATTACAGCATATCATGATTGTGCTTTTCTTGTGCACTGCTTTTTTTTTTTTCCCTTTTTTTTTTTTTTTTTTGCATCTGGTATTTCATTTTGCTCTCAGATCAGCTGGGCAGATATTCACTGATGCATTTATGCTGTGCACAGCCAAATGCATAACTGCCACATTTATAATGCTGTTTAGGGATGCTCTCATGTGGGCCTCCTGGTTGCAGCTCCTTGTTTATAACTAACTACATGTCCTTGAGAGTGTGTTTGAGATCCCCGGCTGGCCCTGAGATGTCTCATAGAAAGGAGGAGATAATTTTAAGGAATTTTTATGGAGGTAGAGGCCTTCACAAAGAATATAGAATCTGCAGAACCAACACAAGTTGTACTGGACAAAAATAGAAAAGTAAAATGAAAAATCTTTTCACCAAGAAAAAAAACCAGCCTCACAGAAGGGCTTCTAGCAAAAAGTAACTTTGCTTCTTCCCTTTGCTCTTCTCCGTGTCCCAGGCTTGCAAATGTGAGTCATTCTAAAAGTCACATTCATGCTTGCAGGTTGAAAACTATGAAGCAGCAGAATGTACTGTCACAACCAGGCAGCAAGGAGAAAGACAAGGAGTTAAAAAATCTATTTCTATTCTAGACATATGTAGGTATGTATATTGCTTTATTTTAACGGTTTTATTCTAAATTGATGCTTCTATCAGTACTGTTACTGATACCCCAAGCAACCACAGAATCTGTCCAATTCTTTTGAGTGCAGATTTCTCTGATTCTTTTCATCTGGATTTATGAGATCAGTATTACCTCTTGGGTTGTTCTCCACTTTGAACTAGAAGCTTTAGATAGTTTTTAATATTCCTTGTGAAACAGGTTTTGCAGTAAAATTGTACATGATAAAACAGTAGGACTATCTTATGCAGAAAGCAATCATGTTTATACTGAAGTACCTGATTTCTCTCTTTTGCAATTCTACATATTTAGCACCATTTTGTTTAGGATTAGAGACCAGCAGAAATTACTGGTAAAGACTTATAAGTATACTTAATCCTATTTTATACTGAAGTCTTTATTGAATTATGTATTTTAAGTTACACTCATGAGAAGTGCAGAGAAAGGCACACTGGTCTTATATAGCAGTTAAAAGCCTTCTTCAAATGCTAATCATTTATAATTAGTCTACTTCAATTAGTAATGAACAAATTGCCCTCTCCAAGAAAAGAGAATATATTCCATGTGCTGATTAAAAGGGAACAGTGATCTTCAAATTCTGAAGCGAATGATTGATGTGAAGAAAAACTCTCTCACAATTTTCTTCTTTTAACTCTTTGATAAACTGATCAACAAAGGCAAGTTTTCCAAAAGTCTCAAAAACATTATTACCAATTCATATAAAGAAAAGCACATCTGTGTTCATACGTTCTTACTTTAAATACATCCTTACTTTAGAGCTATTTTATGTCATTTACTAAGCAGGTGTTATCTTCCCTCTTTTTCTCTCCAGGAATCAGGTCTTAATTGGCTACTTGCTAACATGCAAAAAAGAAAATCAAAAAGCAACTGACTGGTTGGGAACTGATTGTTAAGCAGTAGTCCCAAAAGAGCTTTGGGCAGGAATAAAGTCATCTTATTGATTTGGTACAACTTCAATCGCTAAAGATTACACAGTTTATGAGAAAATATCTAAGATGAATTTTGATACAAGACTTCTTCCACTTAGTGCCTGTTTCAAATTGCCAAAAGAGTGTTTTCTGGAAGAGTGGTTTTCTCACTCTTATTGTATGTGCTCTCCAGACAATAGTGTACTTCATGCTCAATCACATGCAAATCAAAAGTTTTGAATCACCTACACTGAAATGGAGTAGGGACAAGGGAAAGAAAATTAGATAATAAATTCAGAAAGTAAGTTTCAGATTTCTGATATGCCAACCAGCGGATTACAGACAACCAGTGTTTGTTATGTTCTGTTTTTAGGTGTTCTGCTTCCAGATGTTTGGAGAGGTCTTGTATAATTGAGGTTTTGTTAGTTGGTTTTGGTGGTATTTTTACTTTGTCAGGAGCATGTGTGGGATGTTAAGTGAAAATATACAGGACAATGTATCTGTTACATTTTTAGAAGTACAGAAAATCCTCCCCACTGACATGAGTGTGTAGGAGAATACTGTAGGAGTGGTAAGGAATATATTAACCAATTGAAAATTGCAGACTTGATAAAATGAGATAAATTTCTTCAATGACAAATCTGTCTCAACAAGAGCAGCTGAACTAAGGAGAATGTTTCTCTAGTAAAAGTAATGGGATGTAACAGAGACTTCCAGTAGTTCATTTTAGTTTTACCTTTCACAAATTAAAGCTGTGTTCAGTTCTTTCCATAAGGGTCCATGGCATCATCTCTGAAGAAGGAGGTAATATCTTCTTCCAGTCATTCTCCACAAGCATTGACTGCCCTTCATCTGAGGAGGCAGATGAAAGCATTGAAGCATTACTTGGAAGCTAATATAGACTGTAAATCATTCCAATATTATAACATCATTTGAAAGCATGTAGACATGTACTTAATTGTAATCACTCCCCATGATATGGAAATAGAGAGAAGGACATCTTACATTACACAAACATACAGCTATAGCACTAATTAATTTCCTAGTTAAATCTATAGATAATTTCATCAAATAATTAGCAATAGCTTCATAAATCATTTACCAAGTATCTGGAATTCATACTATGAACCATAGTTGCTCTAAGAAAATGGTTGATTCCCCTGTTAGTTTGCCTCCTCCTTAACTATCAACTACTTTTGTAACACTTTTAGGGAGCTCATAGCAACTCCATAAACATTCTATCAGACTTGAAGAATGATCATTAGTCCATAAAACATCAGAGTAAGCATGTCTGATTTCACACACTTAACCTTGTGTTGGTTCACTTGACAACCTGTTGGTTCTGAAAAAGCCATTTATAGTGCCCAAGAACAACAAATAAATTTTCAAAGGATTTGTTGTTTGATTGCAGATGATCTTACAAACATATTAAGATGTTTTGATCACTATGATAAGAAGTAAATTGAATTTCTCTTTCTTCCAAGTTTTCCAGACACACAGCAACAATAAAATGTCCCAAAGTTACTGTGTACAACACATGCAAACTATATTATAACTTACCCATTTCTACTTTTACACAGCACACTTTACAGAATCACTGTTTATTCAGGGATTAGTCAAGAGATTAGTTAGAGAGAGCCCTTGGGTCAAGTGCTTTAGTTTTCTCACTCAGACTCAGTTTTAACTTCTACCCTAGACATTATATCTGACTTTTCTGAAGGAGCAAGTTCAGAAATGGGAAAACACAACAGTGTATGTTACTGTATTACCTCCTCTACCTTTTGAAACAGAACAATGAAATAAGGCAGTGAAGATACAATCTATTTAAAGAAAAAAATCTATATTGTTCAAAGACTGGTTTTCTCTCTCACCTCATGATGTAGATATTGTTTTGTTTGAGAAAAAATGCAGTATTATAAACAGACTATTGATGGACTTTCAGAGTTGTCATCAATAGTACTAATTCTGCAGAAATGAAAAATAATTTCCCAGGAGTCATTCAATTTACCACTTATAACACACAAAGGACCCTGAAGAGTAATAGGAAAAATAGATTTGCAAAATTAAAGTTTATCATAAAAATTAAATAGTCTTTAATGAAAGGGCTTTTCATATAATAAAAACTCTCACAGCACCAGCTTCAGAATCCAAATCTTGTTGCATGAAATCAATCTTTGGAAAAGGGAACTGTGTGCACATTAATACTCAGTAGACATTAGTTTTGTATGCTCTGTGAATACCAGACAGGGTAGAGCCATAGTCCAAAGAATTAGTAAAAATACACAGATTTTATAAAAAGCAGCCATAGTCCAAAGAATTAGTAAAAATACACAGATTTTATAAAAAAAAAAATCTGGTTGCCTGGGGTCAATGAGAAACTCAGAATAGCTTTACAGCTGATCCAGGTTATGTTAAGTAAGTGACAGCTACAAAGTGCTGATCTAGTAAGAAATGAAGCTGCATCTCAACCATATACAATATAATCCCCTGTTTAGGCATTCCATTGGAATTCCCTTAACTTAGAAGCATCCTTATGGAAAATTTTGTGGATTCTTTTTGTGGCAAAACATCACAGAATATCATAATACAGTTGGAAAACTTTTCTTCATATCACCTAAAGAAACTCTAAGAAGGCAACACAGTGCTGGATTTTTATAAAGGGAAGAATGCAAAACTGGAAAGACAGTTATTATTCCATTGTGAATGATACCTTAGAAGTACAGCTAAGAGCAGTAGAATGAAAAGTGAAAATATAGAGAAGAAATTTTCTCTGATAATGAGTTCCTCTGGATTATGGAAAAATCTTCATGAAAGTCACATTTTGACAAAGCACTGTAAATAAAACACAAGACATACTGATGGGTTGGCAGAACAGAAGCCTGAAAAGCTGTTAGTATTTTTCCTCTTCTTTCTTAATTCTTTACTCTTATTGTTGACACCATTTATTTCCAATATTTTGATGCCATTTCTATAATAGTAAAAAGTTAATTCTATATTTCAAGTGAAAGAACTCTCATTTTCTACAGGAACACCTTGCAGATATAAAACCAGGTGAGAATTATCACCATTGAGTTTAACATCTACATAAGAGCTATTTCTACAGCATCCCCTTATACACAGCAGAGATAAGCATTCCTAGCACATACATCTTTTCATATTGCCAACAGCTTATTTATGAGCCAGCTCCTAAGAGGTCAACAGAACAGCTCACAGACAAAGATGATAAACACAAAATAAAAGTTGTACAAGCAAACATACAAATGATAAGGTGATTAGGATGAAATTAGACATTAGGACGTAATGAAATTTAGTGGACATCAAACACACAGTCTGTGCAGTGTGGGGGAGGATGCCAGGTTGTTTTTTTTTTCAGTAGGGTGAATGGATGAAGCAGAATATAGATGCCAACTCTCCTCAACTGGGAGCCTGGCAGGACCCTTCTGCTTTCACACAGGGCGTGTCATTGTTAGCAGCAACACAGATTTCCAGAGAAGTTTAGAGACTAGTGCACTTCTCTCAAAAGATGTAGAAGCTGTCTTCAAGAACTGTGCTTCTTGGAAGAATGTACTTTGTACTGCCTCTGCTCTTGTTAATAGCGTGAGATTTAGAGAATATTTCTGCTTGGATATTTTCAGTTACTTCAAGAATCAAACCTCCTAATTTGTCTCCTACTTGTTCTTCAGCTATACCCAGCTGTGTAACAGACTAGCAAGCAGACTCCACCATAAAGGAACTGTCTGTTCCTTGCATAAACTGGGATTGATGACTCCTAATAAACCTGTATTTTGAGTTGTACATATTCAGATTCAAAAATGTAAAGCCAAGACTGCCGACTGTGATCCCATCACACAACAGTGTGCTTGTGTTCTGCCAGGATGACATTTTATGTAGTTATGTGTTCTTGTCACAAGAAAAACTGAAAATGTAAAGTAAGCAAAGATACAGAGGTTTTACTCTTTTTTCTTTCTTTTTTTTTTCCAGCACTCAAAACTGAAATCACTGATTATACAGCAGTGAATTAAGGTGTATTACAGAAGACACATAGCCTAAAATCAATCTTTGCAGGAGGCAGGGTCTTGATTTGCCCCTCAGACTTCAATTTATTCTGAAAGTTGTATGTTCTTAGATAGATTTTGTAGCTCTGGACTCACAAAGAATAAAGCTCTATTTCCCAGATTACTCTTTTTATTGGTTTTCATCATATAAGGGAATTTTTACCAACTATTCTTCTGGTTATTTAGATTATCAGGCATAAAAAATAGTTCTTTATATATATAACAAAAAGAAAGGAGGTGGGATTTTTTATCTTTACGTACATTTGTAGATTAAATGTGTTATATATTTATGGGAAGCAAGAGTTAAATACTCCCACTACATTTTTAAGTCAACATTATTACACTTAGATGCAAGTTTATCATTGCAAACCAAAGGATTTACTCACTGAAAAAGGTAGAATTGCAGGCACCATTTCAGATTGTCTAGGATCTCAAAACAACTCTTACATCATACTGTCTCCTGAGCCATTAACATAAGGAATGAGGCCAAAGGAAATAAATTGGATGCTCCTAAATCTGGATCACCTGTACCTCTCAGAAGAGCCATCTAGGACTATAGGCGGCCAGACACAGCTTAGGGTAGACTTTCACAGCTCTAGTTTCAGCCAGCGGTAGGGATGTGACTGGATCCTGGCCAGTGTCATGCTTGAGGCAGTGAAAAGCTCTTTTTGTTCTCAGTAGATTTTGGGGGGCGGGGGTGGTGGTGTCCAAATAAAGCTTGTACACACTACCCGACCTGCTTTTTTATTTATATCCCTGTTTATACATATATTGGTAACTTTGCAGACCTTTCAGTGAACACACACTTCATGCAGACACTTCCAATGCACAGATTGCAGGAAGAAAAGCTCCATCAGCACTCCCCACAGCCCTGTTCCCTCCAACATGAACATCACAGGCCTTCCACATTATGCAGCTGTCTTTCATTCCCATTAAAATTGAGCTGGAGAATGGATACAGGGAAGTGAAACACTTCTGACTTAAATTTTGGCCTCTTTCAGTTTAGAGGCTGCATAAAGTGAGTACATACTCAGACTTGCAAAGCTGGAATTGCTCATGTACTTCTGTTTACACGTAGCAGCAGATCCTGCTTTGTAAATTTACATGAACTATGAATGTATTTTACCTTTGAAATACTACAGTTTACAGGATTAGAAATAATAAAATAATGGTGAGCCCAGAATAAACCACAGCTTGTGTTTGAGTTTTCCTCCTCTAATGGGTAGATATTTATAATTTACTAACCCTGCAATGATAATGGGGATAAGCTGCCACAGCAAAGCAAGCTCTCTGACTTTCCAGCTTAGTCTTCTGTTTGCTCAGGTAAGCAAGCTGGTTTCCATTTCAAGAGAATATGTAACTCTCTTCACAGGCTGCTCAGCACGAGAACTTTGGTATCCAAAGTTTCTGTCTGGCTACTGTGTCAAGAGAGTCTCAGAGAGACTCAGACACGCAGTCCAGAGATAACTGGGGTCTGGGGCACAAAGGGAGACTGGATAGAAACTGAAAAGTATTGGGGGACAATTTTATCCTTTGCCTGTACACTATTAGCCAGGATAATCTGGCTTTTCACACAGATACATTAGCATGACTCTAAAAAATAAATCACAGTGTCTTGGTGTCCGTATTATTTCTCCTGTATTTTAAAAAGAAAATAAGCCTCTAGTCTTATCTAGACAATACTTCTAAGATTTCCTTCTAACCATGTCCAAACAATCAACATTCCTCTGATAAATAATGCCTTGATATTAACTAATTCTCCAAGGTATCTTTTCTTGGAGTTTTCATAGCATGGGCTGATTTATTTAATTGATGAATAGCTTTGTATGTGCTTATTTTTAATCCTAGCCATTTATCCTACAAAAATTGCTGTTTGTAATTATTCCAAAGGCCTAATAACAATATTTTAATGATAATAATGAATGACATGGCTTTTAGCAAACCTTTTAATATATGTAAAACAATAATTAGTCTGAATAAAATATTTGCTCAGCTAATGCATAAGAGCTTATATTTTACTTGATCTCATGTCAATACAATGAATCCAACAGGCTGAGTTTCTCCTTGAAATCCATGACCAGATACCTTTCTTTTTAATCAGACTCTCATACTTTCAAATCTGCAGAATGCTTTTGATGATCTCTGTGTTATGAGTTAAATATTATATACCACCAAAAAGAACTCCTATAGCATTTTATCTGCTCTACCATCTTCTGTATCCAACTGCTGTGTCACATTGAGAATTTAAATTGGAAGGTCTTTGTGCCAAGGGAGGGGTTTTTCTACCTGACAGAACAGCTTCATTGTCCATTGCTAAGGTTCCTTGTGCTAATGCACTACAAAGAATGATTATTATTTAATGAACACCTGTAGTCTCCAGGATGGTTCACTGAGGTTATCAGTGACAGTTACATTTTCTAAGCCTATATTAAAAATTACAGGAATAACTATTCCCTTGTTCACTAAAGAGAGAAGAAGATCTTACCACTTAAGCAAAGAGTGTGCACAGATACTGTCTGCGTTGCAGTCTCAAGAGTTCTTAAAAATAGCAGAGAATCCATCTCTGGGTGCCTGGCCCTGAATCTTGGCCTGTGATCCAAAATTCATTTTCAGACCCTTAAATAGGCAAAGGGGTTTATGAAAGCCCACATTGTCTAGTCACGTCACATAAGTCACTGGCTGCCAGCAGAATCCATCAATCCCATATCATTGGAAATGAGTCACTTTTCTTTTGCCATGTTCACAGGTTACAGAGGCTATTATTTTGATAATAGGCCTTCAGGTGTTTCTATTTTCATATCTGAAGCTTTTCAAAAGACTTCTGAAGACTTTCAGGAAATATTCAAACCATTCAGTCTTATATAAACCACCTATTGCCTTCCATTCTCCCCATCTTTCTCTCTCTTCTTTTGATTCTTACAGAAAAAATCAGAGTGAGATTTACATTTTCAAATATGTTTTGACTAGTGAGTTCTTGATTTGAGACCTTAAAGCACAGTTTTACTAACTTAACTTTTGGTCAGTCTAATCAGTCAGCATTTACAGTATTTTAGCTTACAAAATATTACTTTACATTCCATGATTCTAAGAAAATACCAAGAAAAAAAAAGATTATGAATTTCAACAGACTTTCCCCAAATTTTTCATTCATCTGTTCTTCACTATCCCACGTCCTCCTTCCCAGATCACTGTAAAGTTTGCTGATCATTAAGAAAATCATTATTCCTGCAGTTAATATCTCTTTCACTAATCTCAAATTGAGGCTTTTTGAATAAGCAATACACTTTATATCAGTTTTTCTTAAAAAAGTAAACAAGGACAGAGCACATGTATTGTTAGAATTTTATCTCTCTGTAGCATGCACACAACATACAAGAAACTTTGAGCAAGAACTGAGGTCTCCTGAATAGCACTGTGTACTGAAAGCTGATGAAACCAGTATGAAAGTCCTTTCAGCCTATGGTAAAGCATCAAGCCAATACTTCATTGTGAAAAAGCACTGCAAGTTTTGCCTCAGATTTTCAAAGACGTTGAATATTTGTGAGCTTGCTTTTCTGGTTTCTTCTGTTTTGTCTTTCTTGAGTACATATACATAAGCTGAGAACACAAAGTGTGTTTGACTTAAACAGAACAGCAACTTTTAGTTATTTCAGTTTAAACATGATGAGATTTCAGATTGTGTCTATTAAATTAAACCCCACTTAAATTTTGCTTACTCTAAGATTTGTAGCAAACTGCAGCTTCCCATAAAAGCTCTCAAGTGGAAATACAACTATGTTGATTTTTTAGATTATAAGAACTTCTTCCTCCCTTTCCTATTAAAGAAGAAAAATCTGAAAAGCTATAACTGTTCGTCAAATTCATTGTGCTGATAATCCCTTAAATTCCAATTTTGCTGTAGTTTTTATTGGCTGAAAAACTTAGTCAAGCTCTACTCATGAATTATGTATTTAAGAATTGAGGACAGGCAATATCTTATGATCCATAATTACAAATCAAGTCTCATAGAAGAGTCTCTTCCCGTATCATTCAGCAATGTAGTTTTGTAACTCCAGTATTAGTTTTTTATTTCCTTGGGGACTGTATATTGTTAATCAAAAATAATACAAAATATTCTCACAACAAACTCACTTTGACACTGGTGCAGTACCATCACCACAAATACACTGCCATGACTTCATTAGGCTAATGAATGTCCTTATAATTGTTCCTGCAAAGGTCGTATCTTCTTAACCTTCATTGCTTGCACAATTTTCTATCGTGGCAGGTCTGCAAAATTTCATATTGTGTCTAGATATGGTAGTCTGTACACACAAGAAAAAGGTGGTAAATAGATGCAGAAAAGTAACAGTCTTACAACCTTACAGTCTTCTTAGCCCTGGAATTGCTGGAGGAATAATTTTCTGAACATAACCCAACACAGTCATTTAGTTAAGTATGAAGTTGGACTCACTAAGCTCTTTAGACAGTTGGTCACAAGAGATTCCTGTTCTGAATTATCCCCTGGGGCAGCAACCCAGTCTCTGCAGGCTACATAAAGAGCCTGAAACCTTCTTAACATAGGTGTTTAAATTCAAACTTAGAACAAAGTACTGTGAGTGCTCTGAAAAAATGAAAAAGTGGAAAACTCCAGAATCTTACAGCATTAGAGTGGGAACTCTACATGTTGGGTATCTGAACAGGCAAGAAGTAGTTCAGAAGTTACTACCTAAAAAGCTAGACAATGGAAACATCTTCTTTAAAAATGTCCCATTTCAGGGAACAGTCTGACAAAGTCAGCTTTGTCTTCCTCCTTTCTTCAGGGAGTTAAAAATTTTATAGCTCTGTAGAAACCTAGATCCCAAATCTTGTACTCTTCAAACAAGAAGTAAATATAGCAGTCTGCTATGCTTAAAATCAATTACAGTAGCTTAATGATTAACTAAAAAACCTGAATGCTTACTTCCATTATTTTTTAGGTAATTTATTTTAGAATAATAGATCCTTTGGATATGTGGAAAGAAAATGAATGCAAGTTTGATGTTATTTTTAATATTCTCATTTTATCATAAAGATTGAAGGCATTTATAACTGCTTCAAACTATAAAGCACATCTCCAACATGCAAGTCAATAAAAAGCAATTAAAATGTGTGTGATTGAATGTTAGACACAAGTCTGTGACTTTTTAAAAAAAGCTTTGAATATTAATGAACACTTTCTAAAAAATTGTTTAAAACCTTATGAAATGGTAACTCTAACTCACAACATTAGCAAATTGCCTGTAATGATAAGAGAGTAGTAATACTACCAAAGGATTTAGGACAGTTTTAAAAGAAACAGAAATACTCTGAAAGTAAAGCCACTCTGATGCCACTCAGGATCAATGTATTCCCAGATAACAGAACACCAACCAAGCATGAGATTTGCATCTTCACTTCAGATTTTTCACATATGAACTTCTTTCCTCCTTATCAATTCAGTTACCAAAAGGCTTAGTGAGTGCAGTCAGATCGGAGTCTCTCGCTGTGGTTCTGACTGAAAACTTAATTGTTCATGTCCAAGTTATGCCTGCAGACCCATGATAAATTTAACTGCAGAACAGGAAAAATATAGGGGATAAATAAAATATTAACGTACATCTGTAAGAGTTAATGTACCAAATTATATAACACATATTATGCATGTAACTTAATTTCACTTATACTGTAAATCAAATGGCCTGATCAAAAAAGAGAAATACTCTACCTGCACTTCAAGCAATATGGGTCAGTTTAAACATGCTTAATGTTACCGTGTCCCTAGCAAATTTATTTCTGTCATTTAGATCAAAGGCATGTATTTGCAGCATTTTCTATGCCTGCTTCATAGATACAGATAAGTTACTTTCATAAGAACCTGGTACTAACACTATTGTAATTGCTCAGAAAATACTGAAATCACAGAATTTAATTCTGGAAAGATTCTCTTTAATAAAATATTGCTGTTTTTCTCTTAAGACTATGTCATTATTTATTCTTTTCATGCTGTTCACTTCAGAAGTTTCAAAGTGTTTGACAACAACAAAAAAATCAATTAAAAGCCCAAAGACAACACTGCAATAACATGAAAAGAAATGTAATAAAATGCAAATTTCTAAATTATTCAAATTAAAAGTTTTTATAGGTGTCCGTACTAATAAAAATTAATAACAAGCCTTCAAAGGAAGAAAAAAAAAGCAACAGAGGGTTTGAAGACTGATATTTGGTTAAATATCTGTATTTAGTTTAATAATTTGGCAATATTTGTGCCTCTCAGGATAATGGCAGCTGTCTATAGAAATTACATATGCATTGCTCAAAACTCCAGTTTTTTTCTTTTAACTATATGCACGCCATTTTCAAGCTCCTTTACACCATATCTACTGAACACAGAAATATTTTATGCCTTTATGATGCATTTGATCTAAAAATCTCAAAGCAACTTAAACAATCACAACATTCTGCAAAATGAAAATTATTTTTATTTCATAGCTAGGGAAACTGAAGGATGAGGGTCCTACCTTCAGATATTTCACATGTTCCTGAGTGAAACTCAGAGCAGCCAAAAGCACAAACATCCATGTTTTGCAGTGACGCATGTAGGAGTTCCAAAGCCTCACTATGTCAGCAGCTTAAATCCAGCTACACTTACTCAGATATGCGCCTGAATCTCTTTGCTTTTGCTACCTGGGTGTATAAATGTTAGACTGCATCATTTATTCCCTGCTAATTTATTATGACACTGTATATAGAAACCTATGTTATGAAGAATTTTTCTACCTCATCTGGTGGCCTTTATTGTAATACAAGTTGAGAATCTCACAGATGGTGTCTTTGACATCACTATCTCTCATGACAGCATCCCAGTTTTGCAGAGTGAGGACCCAAGCACAATGTAGTTAAGGGCTGAACTTATCTAAATTCACTTGGACCAAGATGATGTACTATCCCAGAGATAATGAAGAAACTAGCACAATGAGGCAAACATGCTTCATAGTCATAACTTTCCCTCCAATGCCTCTTGCAATGCTTCCTTTCCTCTGCTGAGTTCTTAAACCATCTCAGGGCTGCTGACAAGTGGTTGATAAAGGCAAGAATAAAATGCTGTCAACAAATGTTGCCCGTTTCCTTTTATCCTCTTCATACACATGATCCAGGCTGCAGAAAAATAGAAACTGTCATGCTGGTTTGGCTAAATCCTCCCTCCAACTGCAACCAGTAGCTGATGCTCAGGGGACATGGGAGAAACATGGGAAGGACAGACTGATCCTTCCCAGAAAACATCACTGCTTTTGGCAGTCGGAAGGTTAAGGATTTCCTGAACTGCCTATCTGCCATTCATCTGGAACCAAGTTCCACAATTTATTTACAATTTTATGAAAAAAATATTTTCTTCTGCTTCTTTTAGATATGGAAACATCCTTGAAAACAAACAGATGAGTTCTCTTCTTTTCTAAGTAAATTGTTCACATACAGCTTTGTAAGGACATGTGTTTACTGATCTCTCTGTGTTCCTTTTTTCTTGTGTTCTTTGTGTCTCTGTTTCCTCAGAACAAGCACATCCTCATCGATTTGGTAACATCCACCTCTAGTAAAAACTCCCACTACTCACAGTATTCTTCCTCACTTTTAAATCAAGCATTAATCATCACAACTGATAATTACCATGATTGAGAAACTCAAGTAAAAACACTTTTTGTCATTTTGTAAGAGCTTAGTTTCCTAAGGGAACTTTCAGTGAGGGACACTATCAGAAATCCTAGTTCACCAGCACTACAGCTATTCCAGTAAACTCAAGTGCAAAAAATTCCCACTCCCAAGAGTTTCTCTCTGCCATTTATTAGACTATTAAAACTGCCCTTGCCACACCTTCAGCACAGCGAGCCAATGCTATTTGGATAGTATCATCTGCAGCACAGTGCAATAAGTTAACACTGTTCTCCAAGGACAGTTTGGATGCAGCCCCTCCACCTTTGGATGTTGAGAGTGTTTAACAGGATGGCCAGATGGTGCTTGGTGGCCCTGGAGCCAGTGGACATGCCCTGGCACTGCTTGTTGCTAACATGCATTTAAAAAAGCCCAAATCAATGAGGTTATGCGAAGTAGAGCACAAGGCATGACTTGTCTTTCATGTTGACTCCAACTTATTAGAAGAGGTTATATATGATCAGCATAACCCCCCACAAAATACCCTCCAGATTTTGGATGTTCTTGAAGGTATAGGGGCTCCTACATCCTTCTGCAGCCGTCTAGGTCAAACATATGCTATTCATAAATGTTTAACATAAAGTGAACCATGAAGTGAGAGCAGTATTCCTACAGCTCAGTCCACTGCCTGAATCATATTTTCCTTTCACAGCTGTTTAGGTTTTTTAAAATTATATTATTTAATCACAATGTGGTAGTTTGGGCTTTAGTTTTAGCTAGGCCTCAAATTAGCAGGCTCAGAGAATCTACGTAGATTAGAAGAGACAGGTATCACCTGACTTAAGTAATCAAAGAAATATTGCATACCAGATGATGCAAACCTGAGATATGAGTACAGAAGTAGGAGGTGTTCATTCACTTCCATCATGGCTGAAATAGAGACAAGACATGCAGCTGCTGTCTTGCTGGAGTAGGCCCTGCTGCTGCCGCTGCTGCCGCTACTTGCCTTTTCTTTGAATTCAGGGAAGTAGAAATATTTTGTTGTTATACTTTCTTGCTGGGTGTATTTTAGGGTGCTTATAGATCTAGAGTGATGGAATCTGGTTTTGGTGGGAGGTAGAAAATTGTTATATCTAACTTTTGTGTGTTATATTGTAATTTTCCCTTAATTTTCTCTTTTCTGCATAAATATATATAGTTAGTTTAAGCATAAACCCCTTTTCTCGGCCGGAGAAAGAGGCTCTAACATTCTGTGTTGGGCAGTTTGCAGTTTGCCAGCTCAACCCACAACAAACAGTTTAGAAGCTTTCCTGGTATGATGCTTTTTCCTGTAACAAACCATATCTTATTTTTTTAATTTTATATTATTATAAAATAATTTCTTAATGTATGTCTTGTTCCAGAAAGGAGGTCAGAGATAGCCTGTTTTTTCTACTTTAAAAAATAAAACCTAAAAAACCAAAAGAACCCAAGTTCTTTTCTATATGTGGTCTTTCCAGGCAGCCCTTCATTAAAGATGTACTTTAGCATGGCATACTCTCTCACACTTCCCTACTTAGTTGGTAAGACTACACAACTGATTGTCCAGGTTTTCAGCTGTTTCCTTAAAGCCACACAGCATTTCATATAGCTGAACTGAGCTGACGGCTTGGTGGATAACGAATTCTCATCTGACAGTGCAAGTCTTCTGATCAAACACAATTGTAACATTGCCAAGTTCCATTTACAAACCGAATCAACTTTCTTATTGAAAGACGGGATCTTACGCAGTTTTTATGTATTACTTTGAACATTACACCAACTACATGTTCACGCTTTCCTTTGTGTTTCTCCCCAGGCTGTTGATTTCTGTAGGGTTTGGCTGCTGCACTGCTCCAAATAAGTCAAAAAGCTCCAGTTTTGCTAAGGTCTGCAGAAAAGTGACTTGTCCAATTTAACTTTAGGTGAGATTCATCTCCCTAACTTTGGATAGCTACAACACAGTCATTTGAGTCTGCATTACTAGGTCCCTGCTACAGCTGGTAGAGAGAAAAAGGCATTTCATAGGACAATACCCTTCAGTCTGGTGAAATCACAGAAACCAGACAGATCTAGACTTTTAAACGGCAGCCATCTAAAATTAGCTGAGCTAATTCTGTTCCACTTATACATTTTTTTGATACCACCTTCTTCATAAGCACATCAGGAGAGCCAATTCTCCTGAGAATCGCCCTGAGAAACAATAGCTGAACAGCACTTGAGAGCACAATGTGTTGTGTTTTCCCAAGTGATTAGCAGTCCGCAAGTGCCAACCTGCAAGTGTGAATCATATTCAATTACCATCAATCTAGAGTAGAAAATAAGGACATGATTGTTCACAGAGGTTTAGTGTGTAATTCTGCCTTGTGCAATGATTTCTCCAGAACATACCACACACCCTATGAAAATCTTCCAGGGATTTAATTTATAGTGTGGTCTATAGGATAAAATTGTCCTCCCTGATGAGTTATGATCAAATACATTGTCAGCCTAAGACAGAATGAATTTGAACCAGCACTGTGTTTCCTTGAGCCATGAAGGAAGCAGTGGTAATAAGAGAGAGAGAGGTTTGTTATGTGCTGTGGTTCACTATGTTCACATTCAATAAATCATGTCCCTGCTCTGTGACTCAATTTACCCTTGTGCAGACTGAGAATTCACATTTTGTGAAAAAAACAGCTGTGAAGTTTTATGGCACAGAATTACACCAGCTTTCAAATACACAGGAACTTCTGTTTGTTTCACATCTGGAACTGAAATCAGAGTTCAGCCCTTGAGGTCCATGTAAATAATTTGAGACTCTCAGTTTGAAAAGGGCTAGGGAAGTGTGCATTAATATTTAAACTTGCCTTGCATAGCATTTTCTGGGACATGTTTTCTAATCATTGGCATTATCCAAACACGTCACATTTCCTCTTTAGCAAGGTTTTACTGTGGGATTATCTTGATTGATGTGGATAACAGCATTGCTGTGAAGAGATATTTTTTTTATGCATGCACTCCAGTTTCTGTTAACAACTGTAAAGATTAGGGGTTTATACAACAGGTATTAGCAGACTTTTCCTGTTATTAACCATTTAGGTCACTATTTGGCTTTATATTTTATGCATGAAGGTTTTATGATTATGTATTCCAAGCGATTCTGCTTTCTTGTTTGATTTATTGGACAAGCTTACTCAAGGCTTTGCTTACCTTTTCATATTTGAAGAATTCAAAAAGTCTAAAGGCTCAATGGGGGTCAGCACATTCTATCATACATTTAGAATGAATGTAAAATGCATTTCTATTTTATTTTTTATTACTAAAAACTTTATCAGTAAAGTCACCAACTTTATTAACATCACTTGTAAAATGATACATGCCCCATCTTGGACGCAACCCTCATCAGGGTGACAACAAAACAGGCACAGCTGAATAAACCATCTCTGTTCAATGCTGTGAACAGTACTGGCAGAGAAGAGGAAAGGAAGTGTCACTCAAATAAATGATTACATAAAATTTACAGATTTCAAAGATTTTCTACCTTGAGTCCCAGAACATAACATTTCTCCCTTGCCCATCTCCTCTCAAAAACCTCTGTTAGACTTTAATTTTTATTTTTGGCAAAGAGCTCAGAAACCTTTTACATACTTTTCTAAAGGAAAATCTATGCCCCGTCTATTCTCTACTATCTACACATTTGAAAGTTAAAGAGATATTTTTCTTGATGATGTGAGAAACATCAGGGGGTTAAAATGAAAAAAATTAAGGCATAGCATTAGGCTGAAATAAGTGCATTCACTTCAGTTAGAAGCCTGTAGCTTCCAAAAAACTTGGTGTTTGCATAATAAAAGGAATGAATGTTCAAATGAAAAATTTTACATATAAATAGGTTTCTTACAAATCACATATGTATATAGCTTAAAAAGCATCCCAGAATCTTTATGGTTGTAAAATGTTTAGTTGTTGACCTCCCTTCATTCTTCCAAAGGAGAAACAGATGGCTGTAATTGAAATTATATGTGATTTTAAAGTAGTGCCTAATTTATGGATTTTGATACAGCTCTTCATTATTGTACAATATAAGAGAATTTCTTTTTTTCTTTTCCTTTCCTTTTTCCTTGTAGCTTTTTTATTTTGATGTACATGTGTATTTTTTCAGACTGGTCAATGCTGTAAGCAAGAGTGTAATTTTGGCACAAATCCTTTCTCTAAGATATGTATACACCATATATTTTTCCAAATACAGGCTAATGACATCACCCACCATGTGGACAACTAACAAACCCAAAAATATAAACTACACTCCCCTCTACCATTTTTGAGTAATGCAAACCCAGTAAAGATCTCTGTCTCTCTCTGCCCAGTGCCAGCCAATGTGGGCAAGCTTGAGCTCTGCTGTGGACCAGGTCCAGGCCAAACTGCCCAGTGACTTTGACAAAAATAAGCATGAGTAGAAAGCAATTACAAGCTCTTCTAAGAAAATAGTAAATATTCCAGAGTTAGGGTGTAAAATCTGAAGAAGCAGCAACAGTTCCATGAGGTGAGATCAGTGGCTTTTTTTTTTTCATTTTATCAAATAAAAGATATAGCATCAAAAGGTAGCACTGCTTGATGGCACCATACCATGACATCACAGAAAGCAAGATCTGGCTGAACTAAGCTGCTGTGACTGTTGTATCTCTCATTTGAAATTACTAGGGTGGAAGAGTTCCCCTAATACTTCTGCAATTACCTCCTTTGCACGAAAAGGGGGAAATCGTCTCTGTTAATGAAGAACCATTGCAATGTGCCCAGTTATCAGCAAAGCATAGACCTTGCTTTTGTTTGGCAATGAATTGAAAATGCAGTTTTCTTTAACAATTTAAAGAAACATTAAATAAAATACAAACAGTACAATTCTTTTCAGATTTAGGTGATGACATTTCTTTGAAAATCACATAATGAAAACACCCTCCCATGGGACTAGATCTCCACTGTCACATTAACATGGCCTAAGGTTTGTGGGATAAGTAATCTCAACAGCAAAGCCCTGCTTGGCAGTATTTCACAATCTTTTCTGGAACCCTTCCCTGAAGCCTACTGAGCTAACAGCATGGCAAGTCTCAGGATCTACTTCATAAGATGAGGTTTAACCTTCAGACACCTTAATTAGTCTACAGAGCATTTGTAAATAGGTACCTACACAAAGAGAAAAAAAAAAACAAAACCCATCAAGTATAGGAGGGAATATAGTTAGCAGAATAAAGTACATTTCTCAAAAACTGGACAAAGAATTGAGAGTAGTAACATATATTTGGACATTTAAGGTAATTTTTAGACAAACCTATTCACAATGGAGAATCACTGGGATTTGGATAAATGGAACTGCCACGTTCCATTTACAAACTGAATCAACTTTTAAAAATTACTATACTTTAAAAATTACTATATTTACAAAAACTCAACAAGGTTTCTTCTGCTTTCCTGCTCAAAGTATAATAGAAATTTAAGCCATGTGTTCATAAACACACATTATTGGGGTACAATCACTAGCTGCCTGAAGTTCTGTTCTGAAATGAATTCCTAAGCTCCTCCTCCCCCAATCGTTCTGGAAGGGAGGAAAGAAGTCTGGACCAACAGAGCCAAGGCAACTCAAAGTGGAAGCCCTTAAAATCTTCAAGCTGTTTTGAGCCATTTTTCATCCAGTGCAAGAAGACAGAGCCATTTCAGGACACCGTGCAAAAATCCTGGCACCACAGGCTCACACAATGAAGAGGCATCTCCGTCAAAAGAAGCTGAACATTCCCAACAATGCTTTTCCATTCACCACTGCCTTTCAAGGCCAACTATTGGTTCTGCAACTTCTGGAAAAATTCAAACAGATAAATTATTCAAGGTCTTATCATTAGATTTCTTCAGCAAGTGGCTTGTGGCTCCAGGTGAGAGGCGGCAAAAATTCTGCTAGAACTGAAGCACAAGGTTTAAATTAACTGTCACACAAGGAAAAACTGTCCAAACTGAGTGAAATATCAATGTTAAACAATACAGTTCAGAAGCTATTTAAAAATACAATTCCAGACACTAAGAGTACCTGAAAAATGGTGAGAGGGATTCTCAAAAGGAGACCGAACTCACAATAGTTTGTCCATTGACTTCAAATCATTGCATCAGGCCAGGACTAACTTGTCTTGGGAAACTCATGGCTAAAGACATGGTCTCTGTACAATCAATTATATAATTGTCTTTAGTTATGAAATTTAGTTTCAAAAATATTTTCCAGAGCTAAGTCTCACATATTTTTACAAGAGTATTCCTTTAAGAGACATAATGTGTCCTCTTATGGCATTTAAAAGAGAAAATAGATTCTGGATGCATAGGTACAGAAGAGAATTCTGCAAAAATTAAAATTCCTGCATGTTAAACTTAAAATAATTCAAAATAATGTCATTTTCATGACCAAAAAAAAGGTCATGATACATTTCAAATATATTAAACACTCAGACTGAAAGTGATATTTCTTCTCCTTTCTAAACTCAAAGAGATGAAAAATCAAGGCAAGCCCACAAAATATTCTATGTTTCTGGTCAAACAGCAATGCTATTAATGTATATTGCCTAATTAATAGAGACCTGTAGGCTTTCTCTCTTAAAAAGCTTTAAGTTTATAGAGCCACACTACCTGCTGCAAATAGCAGCAAGTGTCTAAGATCATGAGATACAGAATAATTGACAATGTATGATGAGACTTATCTGACAGCAGATGTAAACATGTTTCATTTGTAAGAGAGGTGGCTGAATCATATGCTGTGATATTTGCCTGAGCTCTGATCATTTCCTCTGGGTTGCCTTAATGCTTGAGTAGATTTCTATCAAAATTACAGAAAGAATTGCCAAGTGTCTACTGATTCTGGCTATGACCCTTTTCTTTTTTGCCAGGTTTTGATGTCTGTTCTGCAAAGATCCTACCTACCTCCTATGCCCCACTGTAGAGCACAGAGACATAAGTTGAAATATGACAGGAAAGATGCCTACATCTTCATCCATGTGATGTGAGGCTCTCACTTCAGCCTAGAAAGAACTCTCCTGCTTGACTGCACACTTACATATTTGCAGACTAGATTTTGGAACAAAAGGTAAAACCTATCTTCTAGGTTTATAATAATTATTTTAAAAGTAAACACTTCTTCCTCCAAGAATAACTGTAGAGCAATCACATTGAGTAACTTCCACCAAATAATAATTAAAAAAAAAAGAGAAACAAAAGCCCCAATCATACCAATGACAATTTCATAGAATCACTACATTATTTAGGTTGGAAAAGACCTCTAAGATCATTGACTCCAACTTTTAGCACAGCACTGCCAAGTCCATCACTAAAACTTGTCCCCAGGTGCTACATCTACATGCCTTTTAAATATATCCAGGGTCGGTGACAACCACTTCCCTGGGCACCCTGTTTCGATGCCTGACGACCCTTTCAGGGAAGAATTTTTTTCCTGATATCCAGTGTAAATCCCCTCAGTGCAACTTGAGGCTCTTTCATCATATCACTTGGTAGCCAGGAGAAGAGACCAACCTCCATTTTGCTACAACTTTCTTTCAGGTAGTTTAGAGAGTGATTTGCTAATTTCAAAGTGGCTACTTCTTTTCCCAAAATATTTTATCAACTTTTAATTTCACAGTGTTTTGCACAAAAAGGATCTCTCTGGCCTTGCAGCCCAGCAATTAGAAGGGCTGTCAGAGGCCCAGATTCATGTCTAATCTCTCTGTGAAACAAAACAAGCATTTAGGAAAACACCTTTGATACAAAGTAATAAAGTATTGCGGGTTGGTGTCCTCTCAGTCTCTCATTTTTATTATTGAGCACGTAGATTCATTAATACAGGAACCTAGACTTCCCTCCAGAATACTTAGCTGTAGGCTATAAAGTTACTTTTTGTATTGCTGACCAAACCAGATACTTAAGTATTTTGTACATAATGGAGCTGTTCCAACAGAAAAACATGGCATTCTGTAAGAGCATATCGTTCCATAGTTAGGATTTTTAATTCCAAGTTAGATGAGGGGGAAAAATCAGTAGAGATTTGAAGTGTTTCTGATCCAATATAATAAGAATACTGCAGCACCTGTTTTGTGATAGCATCTATATTGTCCTGTAAATTTAGCTTTTGCTTTTATCTAAAATGTCTGAAAATGCGTTTTTTGGTTGAACAAAGCATCTTGCTTTGATTAGCTGTGGGAAAAAAAAGTGGGGAGGAGTGAAGAGGGATCTGTTTCTTGTCAGCTGGAACCATTTTATTTTATTTACTTTTAAGTCAGTCACTGAACTGACAAATCAATTTATTGTGTAGCCTGAGTGCAGATCGCCTGCCCTGGAGTCAAAGCAAGCTGCACATATGTAGGCAAAATTTGGCCTTTGCTTTCCGAGCACACCCCTCTGAGCTGCAGAGCGCGGTTCCAACTGCAGGCTCCGCAGGCTCCATGTCAGCAAATGCCAAAATGGGTAAACTAAAAGAGAGAAGCTTTATAGAGATTAAGAGATTACAGTTTCTCTGTAAGATATAATTAAAAGAGAAGGAAGCTTAATTTCTCTAATTCCTAAAATGAAATAAATCAGAGTAAAATATCTTGTATTTTTATTTTCATAAAAGTATTCATGTGTTTCACAAAGCATTGTATCACTGCACATGTATTCCAACAGCAACAAAGCAAATGTATCCATGAAAAAACACCTACTGAGATAAGCACTTAACACTATACTAGTTCATACTGATATCTATTATATGTGGCTTTTTATAATTTCATATCGCCTCTTAATTCAGTAATTGTACAACAATTAGCAAGAGCAGAGTATGCAATAAAGCAGTAGAATTATGGTTTTTTTCTGCAACCTGAAGCAAAACATTAATACCTGGAGCAGATTTACTACTTTGCCATTTACTGTGACCAGCCTGGACCTACAACTAATTACTGCTATGTACCTTCCAGATCATAAGTAGGAACAATTTTTGCTTTCTATTTAAATCCTGTGTCAGTAAATGGCCAAAACTGGCATTCCTGTATCTAGAAAACATATGCATGGTTTCTGGATTAACCTTCTCTGAACACATTCTTTTTAATATCAGGAAGCAAGAGAAGCACCAAAGCAGCTCTTATCATAGGGATACCACAAGGAGGTGATATGTGCTGTGGTAGATTAGTTCATATCTCTGGAAGACTTTTGGAAAACCATTGATGTGTATTTTTGGAAAGCACCACTTGAAATTGCCCCTAAAGCAATACAACACGAGAAAAATAAAAACATACCCTTAGCTATGCAGATAATTTGCCTCACAGCTGATGTGAGTCTATGCAGACAAGTTTACCTTGCAGCAGATACACGGTGCCACAGACAGAGGTGAAGTGCTCCAAGCTTTTCACCTTCCTGCAGCTAAGGGAGCCTTGGGAAGAGTGCAAGGGCAGCCTCTGCCTCCTCTCTGGCCTGGAGCACTTGATTTAGGGACCCAGTGGCCTAATTTAATTGTTACAACTGACTTGGAAAGCTGTTGCACAGTGTGCCTTCAGGAATTAAACAGACAGAAAGTAGAAATATGTTCATCTGGCCTGACTGCTTCTATAGAATTCCCTTAAAATCTGAGAAATTGTGCATCAAACCAAAATATTCTGGTTCAATTGCTGTTTCTTTTAGGAGGATATCCAGGTGAAATTTAGGTTTCAACAACAAATAACCACCACATTTCAAGACTTATTTTTTCAATAATGAATTAACTTCATTTATTAATACGTATCTTGTTTTTATCTGAATTTTTTCTCCCAAATGTGAAATTACTCATTTTGTTCACAATGTATTTCAATACAACCTATTCTTCCATTTGAAATGAAAGACAAATTATACAGAAATAAATGAAATAAATTAAAACATCACCACATCTCTTTGGAACCATCTGTGTACTTCATAGTTCCTCAAATGGTTTTAAATGTGACATTTTTTTAGCACTTAATCTGTCATTAGAAAAGCTATTCTTTTTTGCATCCCTAGAGTGGAAGAATCATAAGTTATCAGGATGAAATCTACTCTCACCAAGAAATCAAAAACTTATCCAAACATAGAGTCTGAAATCTGCATCTAGGTCTAGGTTTGGTTTTTTTAGACACTGAGGAGGTACGAACACAACTTTCTATTACAGAGCACAGCATAGACACAGAGTGAGTTTTAAGAGTTCCCAGGTGGAAAAGGAAGAAAACAGGAACCATTCAGACTATCCTTTATCTCCCTGACCTTGCACTTTCTTGCAAAGAAAAGAACCTGCAGGATATTTCCCTCCCACTGCCCCGACTCTCAATCCCACCCCACGTTCCTCCTGCACCATCTTCCAGCTCTCCCTCTTCCTCTGCTCACTGTGCCCTTTACCTTTATGATCTCTTGCCTCTAGATGAATAAAAAATCCTCCCCTAAATATTCCATTAAAATATTTTCAAAACTCTGCAAGCTCTAAAAAAGACCTCTCTCATAATAAAAAGAAAAGAAAAAGAAACTTGAAAAATCAAAGTCCAAGTGTACTGGTAAAATACGTGCAGTCACTGCATTTATCATTCTTTTTTGTTCCATCCCCTTCTTCATACTCTGCTTACACTGCTTAGTTGGATAGTATGACTTGGTCTTTATATGGTATGTGGGCAGTTCTTGTCCCTACATATCCACAGAGAACAACTATATAGATTAAATATAGTAGCAAGGACATCATATCAAACATATCTTTCATCTCTATCCCAGTGTTAACTGCTATCCTGTACATATGCTCATATTAAAAAATATCTTAAAAAATTCAAGAAGATGCAAGATTGAATTAATACCTCCACAAAGCATATAAATCAATTAATGTAATTCAATTGCAGGATTTAATTTTATGGTAAATTTAAACTATATCATAAAGAATGTTAAAGTCCATACTTTTTTCCCACTTTATGCTTCTATCAGGAATAAAAATCTATTTCTCATAACAAGTAATTATGAACAGAGTATATTCACAGAAAACAATCTATCTGTGGTGAAAGAAAGTGTTGTTCACAAAAAGACCTCATCACATTTATGAAAAAGCTGAAGCAGCCAAGGTCCTTTCATGACATTCTTGTACTCAGGTTAGGACATTTTTACTAAGTTTCAGTAATCTCCTATAATGCTGTAACAGCAAAATCCTAATAAATAAAGAACTACACTTAGAGGATTCTCTGGCACACATATGTAAAAATGAAAGAACAGACCAAAAAGTTCCTTTAATCCAAAGTCTGGCTGATACCAGCCAGTCTCTCAGGATCCCTCCAATGCTGCTGGCTGATGGCATTGGAGCCAAGTGGCTGGAGCACCGGGCCTCCCACCAGGCACCGTAGAGTACACGGATGGTGCTCCAATGCTCAATGCAGTTACTGCTAGAGCTCCAGCAATCAAGTTAAGTCAGCAGGAAACCCATCAGAAGGGTAGTTCATAGTAAAAAAGCCACAGAGAGCTGCAAGGACAGAAAGGCAACGGGAGGAGAACGAACAAAAGATGCTAAAACTGCAAACAACAAGAAAAAAATGACAGCATCAGACAAGAACAGTTTAAGAAACAAACCTAAACCCAAGGCACACAACATGTTATTAGCAACAAAAAGCACACATAGCTTCCAGCACCCTGAAAGGCGAGCAGGAGTTAGTGATAGATTTCAAACACTTGGTTACAAAATCAAATTAATTCAGCAAATAGAAATTTTCTTTTGAAAGGAGAGTTTGCTTTTTTTTCCTTTATCACCTCTTCTATATTTGTCCTAATACTACCAGATAAAGTTTGAAAATTTTAAAAATCATTCTAAGAAGAGAACATGACAGAATGACAACCAAGCTGGTGAGCAGAGCGAGCCTGTTCAGCAAAGAATCTCTTGAGTTTACTAAGAAACATCCAGAACAGAAGGGTGAGCTCACAAAAGCCTCTGTCTTAACTAAGAAGTGACCAACATTACCTCTTTCAAAATAACGGAGAGGTTGTCCTTGTTTTTTATAATTAAGCTAGAGGATGAGGTACCTCTTATTCACCCCCACAAAGCAGTTCACAGTCAGAACATTCTTCCATGCTTCTCCAGTTATTTCCTATGCTCAGAGAACTCAACTCCATATTCCTATCCATCTTTAAAGAGGCAGGCTACCATACTCATCAGGACATTCCCCATTCTCCTCATTGAGGCCATGGAATTACAGAGGGTAATGCTAAACTGGAGAATTCTGCAGCATATCAGCCACTTTAGCTAGGAAGAGAACTTCAAATCCCTGTGACATTAGAGCTGAAGCTGTCCTTAGCATAGAAACTGGAGCCCTCAGGTCAATACAAACTATTACACCACATGCCCACATGTATTTTGTCTCTGGGTCACTGAATCATGAATTATTTTCTGCCTAAAATAACCAAGACATATGAGGTCAAGAAAACACCTTATATGTGAGAAGAGATTCTGAACCAGTTCAGACCTCAGGTAGTGTGGGTGAATTCTTTAGCCTTAAAGCAAGTACATAGAGACACTTTTATATCAGCAGCCCTTCAGCTTACTGCCTTAAATGCAATAAGCTATCTTTTGGTTTTGTTGGTTTGTTTTTTTAAATCGATCTCTATTCTTGAAACAACTCGGCCATGCAGAGCATGAAGAGAGGGCACAGTGTTCTGTTTCCTTTGGTTCCCACTCCATCTCCTCCATGAAGTACAGTAGAGATGGCTATTTCATTCTGTGCACACACAACAGCCAGGCTTGCCCTGTTCTGCAAGCAATGAAAAAACAGAGAGACAGACAAAATAAGGTGGAGTTGGTGCTAATACTGGCCTTTAGCTTGTGACTTGGTATTTGCTCCCTTCCTCTCTGAACAGAGATGGCAGTCTGAACAAGTATCTGGGATCTGAAAGACATTCTCTCTTCTCCCTAAATGGAAGAACTTGCCAGGTACCTTCTAACGTTTAAATTTTGACATCAGATTTTGTAGGTTCTGCCATCACTGGCAAGCTGAGAAGGTTTGATAAGGTAGTCTCTAATCAGTTAAGATATGAAACTTGATCACCACATTGAAACTTCAGTTGAGTACATTATCAGAATTTAGCTTTTTCCTCAAATCTTTTTTGGCACCTGTAGGATAAGCCAGAGAACTGATATCATTTCTGCATATTCCAGGACAACTAGTGCCCTGTGGGAATCAAAAGAACGCTGCCAAGCAGACTGGGTCATGGTTCTTTGAAGAAGAATGACAAAAAAAATCCCAGATTCTACAATTAGCGATGTTATGGTGACTGTTAAGCCTGATTCTTTCTGCATTTTTGCATATGCTTATGGAATAGAGAGATTCCACTGTTTACTTCAAAAATTTAACTGTTACTAGTGGTTATTCTCTATCAAACAGCCAAGAATGTGATTAAAGAGAATTTCACTGTGGCACCAACCCTCCTTTAAAAAGGAAAAGGTGGGGTGGGCAGAGGAAGAGAGGGAGAGAGAGAGCTCTAAGCTCAGAAGCAAAACACTGTTATTATTCTGAAGTGGGAATGACATCCTTGCATTAACACAGCATGAAATCATGGTAGCAATTTTCATGCCGTATTATTTTGTTTTTGTCAGGTCACTGATTTTCAATTTCATCAATACTATATAAAACTAAGGAAGATAATATAATAAAAAACATCCACTTGGAGTCCAATACTGAAGCAAGAATATGTTGCAGATTTTTGTGAATTTAAATCAACCAATCCATCCACAGAAAACAGGTGCTACTTTTGTCCCCAAATAATATAAATAAACCAAACTCAGAGGTTACAGAAAGGACAATATACCCAAGTAAAGCTGATACAATTCTGAGCAAGTTTATGTTACTGTGGCCTACAGGTTGATCTTTACCATCCTCTAACAGGGAAAGTAGAAAAGCAGGCAGAGAAGTACAAAGCTGAAAAGCTCTATTTTTTTTTTTTTGTTTACAGTCATCTGGACCCATGCCTTTAAGCTTTTTCCAAGCACTACTTGTTTAAAGCGAAATTACCACTTAAATCATCCCAGATTTAGTTCAGCAATTCTCATTGTCCAGCTGTCCTTCTGTGTTTTGAATGTATCATTACAACTGATCTGAGGTGTCCTAAACCACAAGTTATAGGAAAATACAGCAGTCAGAGAGACGTGCTACTTCCAAAGCACACCTGATAATTGCCTACCCACAAGGGTCCCAGTTGAGGAAGAAAAGCTCTCAGAACTGCACCTGATTAGCAGAAAAGTCGGGCCCCTAGAGACCCACCTCTTCATTTGGAGGCATTTATGAGGTTCTTTGCTTGGAGAGGGGAAGAAAGGAGAACAAACATCAAGCAGCTATCACTTACAAACATCCAAATGAGCTTGGATTTTGCAGCTTGATCATTAAGTATGTCAGTACCTGTTTCTGAAACTCACAACTGTACCACCAAGCTCCAAATCCCTGAGCTCCTTATCTGAGCTTCTGCATACAGTCTCAGCCCGAGAACCTTTCCCATGAAGGACTAAAAGACCTTCAGGTTTCCCCTCAGGCATACATCTGTGCAAGATCAGAGATGACTTTCTAAGGAGAAATGTGCAACTTCTTTCTTTAGAGGAGGACTGGAAGCCCCTTCATCCTTGCCTAAGTGGAGGATGGGGATAGCATGGAAATGGACACAACCAGTCCTACTCCCTCTATTGTTCAGTTATATCCATGGCAGGCATGTCCCCCGCTGACACCAAGGCCACAGAGAAGACTACCTGCTGCTCTTATTCCCCAGTGCTCTTCTTGAGACACAGAAGAGACCAAAATAGTTTGGCTGGAAGGGTCATAATGCTCAGTCTGATGAAGCTCAAATCTGGATGGGTGAGGAACAAGAATATGGGCTGCAAACACACCTATGCTATAGTTAACACAAGGTCTTGTGAAGGCAACAGTATGTCTACCTACTTCATAAGAGTTAAAACATAAACAGTTACTGTGATTTTCTCCATTGCTCTCCCAATATTGGCAGACAGGTTTTCCTGTGAAAACACTGTAGAGTAAATTGGACATTTCATGATTTTTTTATAAAACCAGATCCTTCCCATCTCTATTTGAAAATAATTAGTCCTTCTTCAACACTGAATGATTAAAATGTAACTAACATCACACTTCTTTCACATGATCAATGTTGGTACAATGAATAGCACATGAATTAATAATGTCTAGGCAGTTTTTCTAATTGTTTCCTAATGTTCAGTTATTATATATTCATTTAATATTCACTGCTATGCTCTGATCACCACTTTTTCATTTGTTTCATAAAAATCAGGCATTTTGCCTTTGCTTTCTGCAAAACAATTAAAAGAGTGAAATGCAGCCATCTGATTGTGTCAGGTGATGTTCCAGATGACTATAAAAGAGAAAACACAGTACCCATCTTTGAAAAGAGCCAAAAGCTCAAGGACCCTGGGAACTATGGACGTGTCAGACTCACCTCTGTGCCTGGGAAGATCATGGAACAGATCCTCCTAGAAGCTCTGCTAAGGCACTTGGAGAATAGGAAGGTGGTTCAGGACAGCCAGTCCAGGTTCACCAAGGGCAAGTCATGTCTGACCAAACCAATGGCTTTCTGTCATGGGGTGACTGCATGAGTGGACTAGGGAAGGATTACAGATATCATTTACCTGGACTTCTGTAAAGCCCTTTAACATGGTCGCCCAAAACCTCCTTCTCTATAAATTTGAGAGAGATGGATTTTATGAGTGGACTGTCAGATGGGTAAGAAATTGGTTGAACAGTTGCATCCAGAGGGTCATGATCAACAGCTCAGTGTCCTGATGGACATCACAGTGACAAGTGGTGTCCCTCAGGGGTCCGTATGGGAACCACTGTTATTGAATACCTCCATTAATGACACAGATAAGGGATTGAGTGCAACCTCAGCAAATTTGCAGATGACACCAAGCTGAGTGGTGCAGCTGACACACCTGATGTAAGGGATGTCATCCAGAGAGATCTGGTCAAGCTTGAGAAGTGGGCTCATGGAAATCTCATGATATATAACAAGACCAAATGCAGGGCTCTGCACCTGGGTTGGGGCAGCGCCTGTTTTCAATCCAGGCTGGGAACAGATCAAGAGCAGCCCTTCTGGGAAGGATTCAGGGGTGCTGGTGGATTAAAGACTGGACAGGAGTTAGCCATGTGCACTTGCAGCCCAGAAACCAATCGTGTCCTGGCCTGCATCCAAAGCAGCATGGGCAGCAGGTCACAAATCTGTTACTGACCCTGCTACTGTCCGTAAGGGTATCTGTTTGGTAAACATCTCTCTTTAACTCTCTGTTCTGTGAGCAAATAGCTGGTATAATGTCACTAAAGGAGGTGAAATGACCATATACTATCAAAAAACAAACAAAAAAATGTACAGCTGTACTACCCTGCATCATCATGACCCATCCTCAGATAATCCCAAGTGCCCTGGGACTACAATTATTTTATTGTATTTAATTAAAATAATAATAAAAATTAGCATCAATTACAATGCATTTGTTTGCAAGCGTGTAAGTCCCTAGAAGTCAAAATTTTTTTAAGTCCTATGGTGTCAAAATTTTCCAGGTGGCATCAGCTTCTTATTACAAGCTACCTGTATTTACCTGTTCTCAGGCTAGGAGGTGTTAAGAGAAAATCATACTAGATTATGTATGGAATTACAAACTTGTCTTTGGACAAAACACAACAATCTAGTTGCATGTATTACCTAGATACATAGAAGAAAAAAAATTAAAAGCATTGTGTAGAAACGCATTCTTTAAGAGCAGAGCACCTGAATGTGATGTAAATAAGCAATGCAATATCCAGAGGAGTGTGTACATTTTTGTTTGTTACTGGGCTTTGTTTGCATTGATCATAACTCTCAGCACAAAATCTACTAAGACAGATCACTCAAGATAATACCACAGACTATTTTCTTACTAGCGCAAATAAAATGCCAACATTTTGTGACTATTAATGCCCAGTGTAAAAGCTCAAAATAATACAAAACAAGATATGGGATGACTACAGGCTTTGTTTTGTGTTCTCATCCCTATCTTCAAAACACCTTATCATACAAAACAAAAAAAGTACTGACATCAATATTTCATTGAAATTCTTTCAGAGAAGACTTATATACATTATATTTTCAAGATGAGATGCAGGCTATTTTACTTGCAGCAGAGAGCAATATATTGGATAATAGCTGACATTTGACTCCCAGGGTTTTTCTTTTATGAATCAAAATTCATTTAGTGATAGTAAAGTAGAAGAGTGTGGCTAAGAAATCAATAAAAATGTTCTGTATTCTAGTTATGGAACACAGAGATAACCCTAAGTCAACATTAATGATGCTGGCCTGTGTAAACATTGACAAAACCAAAGGAATGATTCTAAATAATAGACTTCAACAAGCAGGTATCAACCAGATGTGTTAGTGGAGATTGCTGCAAGACTTTATGATGGTTATAATTTATTAATTGTGTGGAAATGATCAACGGCATCCAGTTGAAGATGTAATTTAGAAAATAAATTTAAACTACATGACAATGGTCATCTTTCCTCTAGCAGTTCTGAAATAATCGACTCTCTTTTTAAATACATAACATTTATTTATTGGCTCACTCCAGTCAAAGACATTTTTGTTTCTATTTTCCTTATTGGCAATGAACACACTGAAATTACACTACTGAATGCACATAGCCCACACATTAATAAATCAGTTAAAATCCATAAAATAAGTAGAACGAAGACCTTATATTTCCTGACTGTCCAAAATATGGCTGCTACTGGAAGGAACTATTTATGTTCAAAGAACAAAACACCAAAAGAGAAGACTGGGACGAGGATATGAGCTATCTGCTCCATATGTGCACAATTAAGCCCATCTTCTCCCCAGCTTGGAGAGAACTGCCAGATACAACTGACCCAAGCAAAGGGGTAAAACAGAAGAAGGGGATTAAATAGTTTTTAAAAACAGAGACAACAGAAACAAAGAAGCAGTATCAACAGAAATTCAGGTAAAGACCAAGGCAATTTCAAACCATTATTATATTTGATGCTAATTCTAGGAACATATATTCTTCAATTTGGGGTTTTAATAATTTGTTTTCTGGAAACCAAGAGCCTAAGCCAGCTCTTTAGACATTAAATAAAAACAATAACAAAAAAAATCTATTTTCATTCTATTTTACTTTGAGGTGTTTGACTTTTATTAAACCCTTGCCTGTTCAGATACCAACACATAACTTTACTCTGCTTCAATGGGCTGCTTGATATGGAGTCATTCTTGAGATCTCTCAGGTAAAGTTTTAGAACATCCACTTAGTTTTTTGTTTATTCAAAACCAATTCCATTTTATTACTCTAAATGCTCATGTGTACAGCAAAGAAAGCTGTCAGGCACACCTATAAGTATGCAATTCAGGACTGCAGCATATATCTTACTTATACCTTAAATTCAGCATAAATCAGAGTTTCACAGTGAATCATCTGTAAGGGGTGCCAAAAAAGCCATTATATAGTGAGTGACAGTAAAGTATGCAAAATAAATCAGAAGTTTCAGTGTTGCAAAAAGCAGCAATAAACAAACATTTTGGGTCATCCTTCATTTATTTATTGAGTCTTCCAATACTTGCTTGCACATATTGCTAAAAAGGCCACAGATCCTACACTTCTGAGAATTTTTTTATTTTTAAAAGGCATATCTACCTCTCATAAAGACAAACTCAAACATGCAACTGTAATGTAATCCAAAAGACACAACTGAGAATGCAAATAAAAAAAGACATTTTGGATTTTTTAAAATTATTATTACATGTTTTAAGCAATATACCTGATCCTTTTACATTTAACAATATTAGCAATAGTATATTCAAAATGTCCAGACAAAAGAAAGTGCTTTCCCTCCCCTTAGTTTGATTTTTTTCTTTAACTAGGAACTCAAAATATGCTTATAGCTCTCTATTGGGAAATACATATCAATTCCACCTTTATTTTATGAATATTTACTTAGCTGAATACCTAGTGCTGCTAATCCATATTTTATGAATATGCGTACACACACAAAAGCTACATGAAAATTGTTTCCCTTATAACATAAAAGAACTTTTTCTCTTGGTGAGCATTTGTTATTTTGATCAGCGAGAAGGAATAAGCCCTGTCATCAGCCCAAAATATAACTGAATCTTGAGAAGTTTTTAAGACTATTTCCAAGCCATGGATTAATTTTTTTGTTTCTATATTCTACCTTTTTAGGGCAGAAAAGGAGAGACTTTTTCCTTTTGTCCTTTATTTTGTCCTTTATTATGCCCTTACCTATGTTATCTTTAGGGAATAGTAATACATTCCATAAAGGTAACAATTATTTTCAGAACAACAAGCAGCAAAAAGCCTCACTGACTAAGGATAAAAATACTTACCTATTCACCACCCCACCATGTCATAATTTATATCAGCTATTTTCCTTTGCAAGGGTGCAGGCAGAAGTATCAGAGCCATTTTCTGCTCACATAGGAGAGAATAACTCAATATATGTGTTTCAGAAACCATTTCTCAGAATCTTTCAATTCTATTTTATTTCAAATACCACTGCCTCAAGAGTAATAAATATACAACTGCCTGGGGACAAAACAAAGTGTTTAATCTTGATGCAAGAGGTTACATAGTTGTTAAACAAGAGAAGCTCAGATTTTGTTTCCATTAGACACAAGGAGAGAAGAATTTTCTTTGGGATACTTTTTGCCAACCAAAAGAATTAAGAAATGTAGGTTGATTTTAGCAACAAAGACATTAAATAAATGTATCATGCATGAGGATTTTTGTATGCTGACCTTACAAGCTGCCTCCTTAACTCAGCAGGAGGCAGATCAGACAGGAAAAATCAGTGTATTTTGTAATAGTGCTGTGTATAGACACTAATGTTTACATATTTGTTGACTGTGGTTCAGGAAAATGTGAAGATTAGTACTTCCTTTACAAAAGTCTCATTACTAAACCACTGCAGTGCACAACCACCATAAACAACTATGTATGGTCTTATTTTGTTCTGCTCAAAAAAACATGCTGGATTTTAAATTGTTGCTTAGGCCTGCCTTATTTGTATTTATGTATTCAGCATTACCCTAAAGTGAGTATTTTTTTCAGGAGTATTACAGTGATTTAACTAAAATATATCCTTGCCCTTCATATGAAGTGAGACTGCTAGTCTAAAAAAAGGACAAGTAAGTCTGACAAGACAAGAGAAACACCCATATTTGCACTCGGAAGGTGTTGTTAGAAGTGTCAACTTTTTGTCTAGTAATCCCAGCATACAACCTTTGACTCAATGAACTACTTATACATTAACCACAGACAGCTAAGGCATTAAAGAAGATTAAAATACATTATTATTAAGTTTGAAGAGTTTCCAGTGTAGAAACAGTAATTTAAGTAATTGCATTTTGGACTCCTGAACAGATTGTAGAATTTTTCTCCAAGGGAAGAAGGTTTCAACTCTGCTTTTCCCAATTCACTGCATTAACTGTAGATAAGCCACAGTTTAGCATGACAAGACAGTAGTGTCCAAATCTGCCAGAAATGATGGGCTGTAAGATCCTGTACAGCACTATCACACAATCAGTCATCCGTGCCTTGTGTTCAGCCACCAAATTGAAAACGCAGCTTCTTTCCAGGAAGACAAAGATGAAAGCAACTAATTCATCTGGAAAAATCTGTATTGATGAGGCCCAAGAAATTTATTTCAAAGTGACAAAGTGGGCCATAAGAAGATAAATTTCATTTTGGAGTTTTCTTTTTTAAAAAGAAATATTTTTTTCCCTAGCTAGGATGCCTAATTGCAAATTTGAGGCACACAAAGCTAAAAAGGACAAATGGATGAATGATGATGCTCCTAAAATACAGGTTATCTTCAGACCAAGCTCATGTTTTCATCTCAGCCATAAAAAATGGTACAAATCCTCAGGTGAGACAACAGGGAGATGTATAAATTCATTAAAGGCAAATTAATGAATGGCATCACAATGATGTAAGCTTACAGAATTGAGGCAAATTTACAGAATTGAAAATAATTGAGACCTGAAAGCTACAAGTTCAGCAGGCAAAGAGGAGAATAAAGTTTACAAGCCTTTCTCCTTAGAGAAGACAATATGATTCACAACACCTGACCATCAAAACAAACATTCAGTGCTCCTTACCTCTCACAGGCAGATATCCTGTCTGCATATTATTTTGCACTGGCATATGAGTAAGAAAAGCAAAGATGATTCTCCTTCACATGAACTACAGTCATGTGAAGCACCAAGTTGGGAATTCATTGGTAGGAAGACTCTGTTTTTTGTTCTAAATTTGCCAAACTTGTCTTACACAGCTTTGGTTTGGTTGTTTGGTTGGGCTTTATTTATTTATTTTACTTTTTGCATTAGCTAATTGTCTTGGGTTGAGCTGGCAAAATGCCAACTGCCCAATAACAGAGTCAACTTCCCTCCTTCTTGCTGAGAAAAGAAAAAAAACCCTAGAAACTCATTTATACTTAAACCAACTATATGTTTACACAGAAAAGAGAAAGTTAAAACTACAATATAACGCACACTTACACAGGTTAGAAATAACAAGAAATAACTCCCCACTCCCCAGTAAACACAAATCCCACCATTCTAACTCTAGATCACTCCAGAGACTCAATTCCCAGAAAGACAGACTTAAGCACAAAGACTAAGAACAAGCATTTTACTTCCCTAAAATAACATGGTGGTGAGCCGGTGCTGTGGGCTTGGGCCTCTTGTCCCTCCTGGGACGGCATGGTATGTCCTCCTAGGACCACAGCTGTGAAGCAACTGACCAAGTCACTCCCACAGTGGCTCTTACCCCTTTGGAGATGATGTCGTAATATGGTATGGAATACAATACTATTGGCTAGAAGAAGTCAGCTCTTAGCTAGCTCAACCCAGCTGAAATCAGCTGACAGACCCAGGCCTAGACTGTCATGTAAAACCTAAATTTAGGCCTACCTAGCTAAACCCATAACACTAACCCAGGTAAAAAGACTAATAACCAATAATTAATTTTCTGGAACTATTAGTACAAAATAAAAAAAAGTTTTCTTTTTCTTAGAAAATATCTCTATAAAGTTATCTACATACATTGGTATAAACACAAATCCAGACTTACCCTCAGTTTTTCCAAACAAGGCAACCTCAGCATCATATTGTTTTTTGCAAAAATAATTTAAAATGCCCACTCAAGTGCTAGAGTAAATTTTGATACTGTGCTAAATCTACATGAGGAAAGAGATACGTTTTATGTTGCATCTTCTACATTTTCAGTGTAAGCAAAGCAAAAGAACATCCGGATAGAGGGATGCACATGGACTTTAATTCCCTGTAACTAAGCTGCATTAAGTATAGACTGTGCGCCAAAATACAGAATTCTTGCAGCTGTGTAGGGACTGTGCTTCACTTCTGTGAGAGGGAAACACAAGGCACTCTGGTTATGTGTAAAACTCAACCATGTTTTTAGGGATTCCTTTCCCCTGTTTTGTTCATTTGGTGCTTGTCATGGGGCTTAGTCCCAAACTAACCAGACTTCTACCTTGCTTACTTGTGGCCTCATCTGAAAACCACTGCATATCATGCAACTAGGCAGAGAAACCAGCCCTGGAAAGGATACCTCTAGCCTGGCCTCAATGGGGAACTCAAACTCAATGGAGTGGGTGGCACAAACTCAGCTCTGTGGTGCTGTGAGCTTCCTGAAATGCTACTTAAGCCAAGTATTTCACTAAAATGTAGAAAATCTGCGTAAGAGACCAGTATCACAGTACCATATCTACAGTGCTCCAGCCCTTGAGACCTTGGAGACAACCTGCACCTCTTCGCTCCATAATGCCCTACACAGCACAACTATACCCTAAGTAGCACAAGTAACAGAAACCCTATAAATGGTCATAGCATCATAGAATGGTTTGGGTTGGAAGGAATCTTAGAGACAATCTGGTTCAATCCTGCTGCCATGGGCAGGGACACCTTCCACTAGACTAGGTTGCTCAGAGCTCCATCCATCCTTGCCTTAAACATTTCCAGGGACTGAGCATCCACAACGTCTCCAGGGAACTTGCCTCACCACTCTCACAGTAAGGAATTTCTTCCTAATGTCTAATCTAAACACACTGTCGGTTTGAAGCCATTACCCCTTGTCCTGTTAACTACATACTGTTGTAAAAAATCCCTCCCCATTTTTCTTATCTGCTCCCTTCAGGTACTGGAAAGTCACCACTAGGTCACTCTGAAGCCTTCTCTTTTCCAGGCTGGACAGATCCAATTCTCTCAGCCTTTACTCATGGAGAGATGCTCTATCCCTCTGATCAACTTGCTGACCCTTCTCTGGACTCATTTGAACAAGTCCACGTCCTTCCTGTGCTGAAGACCCCTGAGATAGATGCAGCACTCCAAGTGGAGCAGAGGGGCAGAATCACCTCCTTTGTCCTGCTGGCCATACTGCTTTTGATGCAACCCAGGATACACTTGGCTGATGACAGCACATCCAGTGCTGCATAGGCCATTCCATCATTGAAAAACCCATTTTTGCCTTTTCTCTATTCTGAACTCTACACACTCTCCCTGTTCTCTGAAGTAGTTTGACAAGACAGCACCCACCAGGCCCCTGTGAATGACTCCTGCTCCCAAAACATTCCCTCAGCATGAAGCAGAGAATTAAAACTTTTAAACATGCTGACTTCAACTAACCCTGCCAGGCAGTACAGAACTCTGTGTCCACCTAGATACATTAGAAAAAGCAGCATGCTGAAATCTCCCACTGCCTGGGTTGCTCCTGCACAAACAGGCACAGCTCAATGACACAACTGAAGTTCAAGGCCCACTGTACAGAGGCCACACAGAGGCATCTTATTCCTGCCCTGCAGGAGACCTGCTTTGCTCTTCCCTGCTTTTCTGTCTCTTCTTCTTTTACATTTGGGTTTTCTCTACAGTGACTGACAAAGTAGTGCCTTCCTGCACATTTTATGTGACCAATCAGAACAAAAAAAAACAAAAAAAAAAACAACAAAAAAACCCCCAAACCCAACCAAACAAAAAAACTAATGAGGCACCGGAATGGATAACAACAGACTTACTTGTCCTTCTTCAGATCCAAGTCAGCTACTGATCTGGAGACATTAAGACACTTCACTATAGAAGGACTCTATAAATATCTCAGCTGGTGATTTCTAGTTCACTTTGAAGTGTCAGGCACTTGACATTACCAGAGATTCCTCTGCATTAGGCAGACAGATGTGATACAACATACTAATCCCAAGAGGTAGATCACTATATCCCCTCTTGGAACTCTCCTAAAACTTAGCGGAAAAGAGAAAGCTTAAAGCAAACTGTTTTGAAGGTGTTTGTAGTCACTTCACCCATTTAGAGAAAAATAGTGTCAAAGCCAAATACTGTATTGCTGGAATCTGCACGACAGTCTACAGCCAGTTAAGTGCTATTTCTTCCATTTGTTCTGCAATCACAAGGCCCCTTTAAGTACAAGTAGCTCAGGATTGTGCCACATTAAACCTTTGCATTTTTTTTCAGCAGAAAAAGCTTAATGTCGTACTCAGAATCAAGGCACTGCTGTGTTAGACACTGACAACCAAGGATTGACTTGAGCCGGTAGAGCTTTCAATACAAATAAAGGAACTGTGGTCTTTTTGATATGGGCAGAGCCAGAGTATTAGATTGTAATCCTAAAAAGGTCCCGAAAAGCAGTCAGGTGAAAAGACAAGGCAAACAGCTGCTTACTAGCAATCCAAGCCTTCCCTGCTGTGATTATAGCACACTTCCTGAAGGTCTACTCTATCACAACTTGCTAATACAGCAGGGTATGAAGAGGAAAAGGTCCCTACCACACCAACCACACCTACACCCACAAAGGCAAGCAAAGAACACATCATCCCAATGGAGATCACATGAAGCATGGCCCATGATTCAAGGGCTTATTGACTATGATTACTTACAAAAGAGGTATATTTTGTGCTACAAATGCAAACAAAATTCTGTCAGGCTCTATAGACTTGTAATTACTGTACTGAAAGCACATCTGTGAACAATAGAAGACCTTTGTCTCTTTCTAACTTGATATAGGAAAAAGGACTTAAACCCCTAACTCCAAAGGTGTTTCTGACTTCTACAAGTCATTAATTCCCACTGAACTTGGTATCTAACTGCCTTAGAGAAGTTGACATTTAGGTTTTATCTAGACAATTTTTGAAAATACCTTCAACTCCCTGGAAAGTAAAGGAACAAATATTAGCAGCATCTCTTAAAAAAGGAGAATATTTGAGGAAGTCATGAATAATCAGAAACAGTCAAGCCTTGAGCAAGTTTTGCAGAATGATACCCACTTAAGATAGCAAGAACAGTTTAAGTAGCACAAAAATATGATCAAACTACACAAAGAAATGAAAATAAAGAAAGGTGAGCTCACCTTTTTTAAAATTTACCTCAGGTGTATACATTTTGATTTTCGCTATTGACACCAAAATTAGCTGTAGCCTGGGTTTTACCTTTTAATTATACAGTCACAGTTAAAAGAAAAAAAAAAACAACCAAAACCAACCAAAAACCCCAAGACAAACAAGTAGAATTTGAAATATCATCAAAGATTTCCAAAGGCTTTCAGGGATGGTTTTTGATACCTTTATACTCTTAACTTCATTTTATGTATCATTTGTGATGCTTTATCAGCTCTCATTTTGTTTCATATTTATAAAAGAATTGTAAAGTGTCAACTTTGTATCACAGTGTTGGATATATCTGGATCTGTTAACTTGCATGCAGTTCAGCTCAGGAAGCACAACCTTGTGTCCTTCAGTTCTCACAGCAATACTACAATTCAATCCCAACCAGCCAACTTTACAAGACATTAAGAATGCCTACAAAACCGACACTTGTCTTTCTCTCCTCTCTTCCTCCACATCCTTCATAAAAACCTATTATTTGTTATTCATACGAAACATTCCTCAGTATGTGCCTGTGTGATGGGAACACAGTGCATGTGCCAGTTAATTGGACATTTCCTATCACTTAAGTGGGAAGTTGTTAGAGAGCTGTTGTTGGGGTTTTTTTTTAATTACCAAATTTGTTCTGCCAAACAAAATATCCTTCAAATATTCCTTTTACAAGCAATCACTACCACAAGCGAAGTCTGCCATTGCATACTCTGTTGTTAATTTGCAGCTATGTCCGTGGCTGCAGTTTTGGGAATATAATGGCAAAAATTGGCACCAATTCTATATATTAAAAGTTAACATTGTTATGCAGAAACAAGTAAAAGAAAAATTTGACACCTTCATCTTTTTATCGAACAGGTGTTCAAAACAGAGCAGGAACAATGTTACACAGTCTCTCAGTTCATCATAGGAAAAAAAAAAATCCCACTGCATTGGTTTCCTGAGGTTGAAAGTTATTTCACATCAGATTTGTTAAAATATCCCTCACATTTAGAGAAGATAAGAAGTCCTTACGAATGGATCAGTCAGCTTGTTGAAACTATTCAAATAACTTCTACAAATGTCAAGTTTAGAAAAGAAGAGCCTGTGCAAAATATGCCTATACAATTTTACTTACAAAATGTGCTTCAGAACACAATTCTCTGATACTGCTTTTATTAAAACCACAGCACTAGCAATCACTGCCAATAAATGATGCTGATCTGAAAGCTCTAGCTGTATGAAGCAACACCTTCAGAGAAGAGGAATATTTATTATTAAAAAGTGCTACAAAATCCTGTGATGTAAAAAAGAAAGCTAGGTACCTTCTTAGAGAGAACTACAATAATCCTGTTGAGGAACATTCATGTGCACAGCTGAACTACCCACATAAGTCTGCTAAAATATGTGATTAAATTCTCAGGGTAAGCTCTGTATCCATGCACAAAACTCTTTGGTAAACTGTTCTTAATGTTAACCAGGTGTCCAGAAGCAGATGAAAACCCTTCTGAGTGGTCCTTTTAATATAACAGTTTAAAGTAAATAATCATTTTGAAGTACAGTATAAAGGGAGGTTTTGGGTTGTTTTTGTTTTATTTTTCCCTGAAGTAGAGCTCAGTGCTACTTAGAAGCTACACTGAACTAAGCAATGTGGGGCTAGCGGGTGCCGCAGTTGTATTGAGAAACAGACTACACTCTCATTACACTGGTGGGAATGCACTTTCAAAAGAGGTATGTAATTTTATCAAAATTTTGGGTTGTTATTTGTTGGGGTTTTGTTGTTTCATTTGTGGTTTGGTTAGGATTTTTTGTTTTTAAACCAACCTAAAATTCTCATATGCCTTTTTGAATCAATATTCAAGGTGTTATACTCACAGAAGAAACACAGCCCTCAAAATGCAGAGTTATGTAGAACAAAATAAAACAGGCAAAGTAGTTTTCAAGAACAAATAGCAAAAGGATTCTGGCTTCAAGCCCAGCCATAGGTGCACAGAGTGCAGAAACCCCACGTATTTGAAGAACTGAAGAACACGTTTCCCCAACAACCACCCCATAACTCACAAATTACACTCTTCCAGTGCCAGTCAGAGAGGAGGGCTGGACACAATGTCCACAGCCATGGTCCCTCTCCAAGGCCTTACAGAATCACCTTCTGCAGCAGGGGAAGCAACTCACCCAGAGCCCAAGGAGTTTCCCCATGACATTTGCTCCTATCAGTCCACAGGGATAAGGGCTCCTTGTGCACCACCTCACCCTTTCTGTAACCACTCCATAATATAATTGAGCTCCAGATGTGTCTGCAAAAACCTCCGCCTACTCATTTCCAACTTTTTAATTATGACAGACCTCCTAACGGTTTGCTGGTTTTGCTCATTGGGTATAACCCAAAATGTAAAGAATCTAGCAATATTGCTCTGTGGTGCTTTATTTAAATTGCATTTTAATAGCGAAAATAATTTTTTCACGCCTTTAAGCATCCAATCAGAATAAATATGGCTTCCAATTCTAAGCAGGGAAGCTTTTTTTCTTGCTCACTGGCTTGCTTATGCCTATACAATTTAATTAACATTTCTATAGTACCTTTCCTGCCAGATAATGACTTCTTTCTTCAACTTTGCTTTCCAAAAACACGATATAATAAATCACAAGGGAAAAATCTTTATTTTTAATTTTTCCATTTATGTATTTAATGAACATTATTGAATTTTTGCCAAGTATTTATTGGAAACTTAGAATAAATATCTGTGAACTACTATTTCATTTCTGTCTGTGAGGATGAAGTGTTCTGCTGACACCAGAATTTTAATAATAATTAGCTGCTTTATTAGAAATCTGTTCTTCATTTTCAGTAACATTATAAAAGACTGAGTTTTAAACTAAACTAGAAATAAAAAGCTGTGTGATTTCTATTGAAACATTTCCATCCTTCAAATGTAAGTTTTGAAGAAATCTTCAAAAACACAGACTGCAGAATGCTACGCCATGCCTAGTACTAATTAGTGCTCAGCACTGGATTTGGAGTTTTCAGCAATGAGTACCAGCCTGCCCTCTTGAACTGCCTTAGTTATGCCTGCAGTTCTCTCTCTGAAACACATATTGTGCTGATGAAGATGCTGCATTTTTATGTGTAGCTTCTTAGATCTTTTCCATACCTTGGTCCTGGGAGGCCTCACTTTCCAGCTGACCCTTGCTGGGTGCACCAGTGGTCCCATCTCCCTGTTTTCTCAAAGATTCAATTTCCTCTTTGTACCCTTTGTTCTCATTTATTAACCTACCTCTCTAAAGGAATTGTTCATGTTCCATTTGGGGATACACATATTTCAGCTTTAATTCCCTAAATACGAGAGAAAATGAAATACTAGCATAAACACCAGAACTCTTACTATACTCACCACCAAAATGTGTGTCATATGCCCATGGAAAAATTATTGTCAGTGAGTTTTCAGGGGTATATTGAGTCACAAAAAAGGAGTTACTTTATCACAGATCTCTAAGGCATGGCATTGATTGTTTAATTATGAACCACAACAAGCCTTCTTTAGGAAAAAAAGTTTTTTTCAAGAAGCTCTGTTATTCTCAGAGTATCTCATCAGTAGAAATCAATATTTAGAAGTATTTTTTCTTGCATGCTGATATTTTGACAGGATCAGGTCCATTAAAATAGAGCTTTTAGTGCACAGTCCTTTATGTCTGTGTGTAAACTACCATAGTTATCTGAAGTTTTCACACTTATAATGTATCTAAAGCATCAATTATAAATCAAAGCATTCAACATTCAGTAGGTTTCAAATTATGAATGCTCTTGATCATATTTCATCTTACAGCTTCTTTGACAAACTATAACACAAAAGATTTTTTTAAAGCCTAATCTTTACTAAATAATTGGCTATGTAATTGTTATGTTTTTTGCATTTATGAAAAAGAATTGTGTATTTTCCTACTTAGTTCTTTTTAGGCTAAGGGAACAACAAAACCAAAACAAGAACTGCGACTACATTGCATACTCCCCTGTAAACAAAGGGTTCTTCCCACAATATCCACAGACTTATCACAGGCAAGAGTTAACTATGTCAACATAAAAATAAAATTATGATTTTGTTACTTTGCATACCTGCAGTCCTGTATCAGAAGCACTTTAAATGGAAATTACAGCTTGGCAAGAACCAGTACAATATTTTCATATACAACCCTGACTAGTGTTTTAAGTAGTATTATCAAGTTCTTTTTTGGCCATCAAAAATTTCTTGATTCCAGAGGTGAATATTGACTGTGACTAGGCTGTAGGCCAATATTTATGAGTTAAATGGTGGGAGTCTGTGCATGTACACATATCCCTTTCCTTTAAATCAGGGTGGGTGCTTCCACACCTCAGAACTGTTGCATACCTCCTTGCAGTCCTCCACATCATACCAGGCTAGGAATTGAGACCCAGTGTGAAACATGATCCTCTCTTCTGCACCCAAAAAGAATAGGAATTGTGGCATATTCCTGTCACAAAGCAGTCCTGGTTTTGTTAGCAGCAACAGCACAATGAGCAGGCTGACTTGTAAGAAACATGCTCTTTACATGTAGAGCACAGACTGTACTTTTCATATTGCAGCTGTTCTTTCCTATTATCGACTAGCCAGAATTACCTCCAGGTTTCTCCATCTCTGCTTAAAGATAAATATTAACTATTCTGCAAGAAACCTCATCTTCCGTTCGAGTCTGCTTTTCTACAATTAGTTTTTTTTTTTTTGTTTGGTTTGTGTTTTTTTGTTTTGGTTTGGGGTTTTTTTTGTGACAGAGAGATGCCTTGACCAAGGTGTTTCCTGTTTTTCACAGTCTGGGAGAGCAAGTCACAAGAGCTACTGTATTTTTATGCTATTCTCAGCTGTGGAAATCTGAGACATGATTCACTGTTTATTGAAGTAAGTCGACAGACTGTCATTGATCTCAACAGATAAAGAACCTGACCTTTTACACATAAGTTTTTGCTCCCAAAGGAAAGCCAGGAATGGCTAGAAAAGAACAATCAGAAGTTATCAAGACTTAGTGCAGTCCATTTTTTTCCATTGCATCTTTTTTTTCTATTTCATATTATCTCGACACCTTTCCAGATTTGTGGGCAATTCTTTAATTTGAAGACAGAACCTTCTAATATTTCTGGGAGGAGACAGACAGGCACAAATCACATCTACTTTTTACTTAAGTTCTCCTGAGAGGTAACCAAGAAGAACAGCATAACAGACTATAATCCTTTTATATTAGCAATGCTTTTTTAATTTTACTTTTCCAAATTAATTGATATTTACCTACTGAGTGATCTTGATATCCTGGTTTATTGTTTTTCACTGGGAGATTTCATAAACACAGCTTTCTAATTATATACAGTAGCAGGCCTTTACCTGTATAAAATGGATAATTTCTAGTAGCACATCTTAATTGCAGCACTTCATAAAAACTAAGCGGTCAAATTTGCACCATTTCTTATGTAATAATAAAAGTGTATGTATCTATGAGATTGTATATAGAGTACTGTTAAAGTGCAAACCACTGTACTATACAGAAGAATCTCAGATAACTTGCACATCACATGTAAGTGTAGTTCAGCATTCTCCAGGTTAGCAGATTATTTTTATCACATTTTGTCAGTTCAGCAATGTTTATTTCTTCAGTACATCAGACCCAAGATGCCAAAGACTTCTCAGAAGAAGATTTTTAAAATATTTTGGAATAAAGTTTGCTGTTCTTCTGACATCAGGTACAATGGATGAACTGTTCAACTCCCTAAATGCAGTTTCTTTTTCTATGTAAAAGCAACCTTTGCAAGCACATGCAGTTTGGTGCAGAAGTGTTTGTCTACATTCACAAAGAACCTGAAAAACTTTAATATTAAGAGATTTATTCATTTCAAAACTGTTAACTTGTAGTAAATGGTAAACAATCTCTCAAGTGCCAATATGATCCACTGATCATCAGACCTGTCTGAAGCATCGCATTACTTAGATCTGTGCAATCTGCAAACAACCACTCTTTAAAACAAGTTGTGGTATTGTAGATTGCTAAGATTCACTTCAAGATATAAGAAAAGTTGTGCTTTAAATGGTAATATTTAAACACATTTCAAAGAAAAAACATAGCACCCTTCTAGAGAAAGACTGAATTTAACTGAAATACTACAAATTGACTATTAATAGTCTTTACTTTCCCCTTCATGACATCTTTTAAATTAGGGTACCATTTTTTCTGCCGATGAAACAATTTGTAACAAGTACAGTTAGGAAAAATCTACAGAAGTTTTTCCAAGGAAGGAACTATACAGAAGTTTTTGCAAGGAAGGAACTACTTACTAAACCATTAAAGTTGTGGGAAGTGGGTATTTTGTCTGTAATTTTCTACAACAAGACCTTGGGGATACATTAGACTAATGATTCAATAATCATTAAGAGCTTAGAAGCATTGAGTCTTTAAAAAAAGATTCTTATTGAACACATCACAGTTTTAAACAGAATAACGCTTTATTCCAAATTCTCTTTTCTGGCAGAATATTCATACTTAGTGACCTGAAGGAGGAACCAGGACAAACTCTTTAAGAAATTCATGATGTTTTTCATTTCATTAAATATTTTTCATATACTCCTGATATGACATTTGAATGTTGCCCATTTTACTTCAGACAGACCCTAATATGTGTTAAACTGGAGTAAAAGAAAACTCATTCATTCCGATGTTACAACTATAGCCAGGCTGATTAAGCTGGTTACTATTCATATTTTTCCTGGACCTGCTGGAAAATTGTACAGTGATTCTTGAACCACTTGAATTCTACTTCTGTCCATTTCCACCCCCCACACACTCCCCTCCAATGTTCCTGCTTGATCTAAGACCCCCAGAAGCTGCAGCACTCAGAAGGCCTTCCTGTTCTGAGCAAGTCCTCTCTTTGGTGGTCTAGTGAGTTCAGCCTGGAAAGGAAGTCTCACTAGTACCAACAAGGGAGTTTTCCTTGATATCTCAAATAAAAATGTTTGGGCATGTTAGCAAAAAAAATGAGGACAGATAACTTTCATAGATTTGAAAGACAAAAAGAACAACAATGACAACAACAAAAATCAAACAAGCAAGCATGTTCCCTTCCTCCACATACCTTTTTGCTGCTGCTACCTCCCATAAAAAAGCGTTTGTGTTATGCTTTCAGTGCACCTTAGTGAGAAGGACACAAAGGCAATCAGCAAAACTATGACAAGACACAAACAATGAGTTAAATGCTGTTCATTAACAAATTGGCACTGATCATACTTTTCAAACTTAGGTTTGTAGTTTATAAATATAATTTCTCTTGTATTTATGCAAGAAAGAATGCTGCTGTTCATACGTAAGGAAAACACATACCCAAGTTAGTGATCTTTTAAATCCCAGATGAAGCCAACATGTGATATAGACATACATTTAGTACAAGGAGCTGTGTCTAACTATGATGCTCTCTTGAATTCCACACGTGAAACTGATGCTGAAGGAGTGAAGGAGTTTTAATTAATCAGCTGATCAATGAAAAGTGGGATTCAAAATACTGAAATGTTGACTATCATTATAATGGAAATATTTAATTCAGGCAAGTTGCCATTTGCAGTCTTTAAAACTAAAATAATCATCATATTTCATTGGCTGGAAGAGGGAGAGATGTCAGCATTGGAAGTTTTAATAGCAAGAATGTTGGTAATGGACAAAGTTAAGTGATGCCAAGCAAGTCATCCCAAACAGACATTTTCGTTTTCCACAGTTTAGAGATATATTTAAGTTCTTCTGCTCTCACGTCTAGAACAATGATATTCATTACACCTGCCCAATAGTTATGCCACTGAACTCAAGGAGTTTAGATCCATCTTCATTACTCAAAGGAAATCAACACAAGACAGCACTGGAATAATCTCTTCCCCTATCCCCCAGCATATGGCGTATATGGTTGCACACTGCAAATAGCATATTGTAGTATTTATATACTACAAGCCAGCAATTCCACTTAGCCAGTGATCCATTTCCTCTAATTTTTCCAAATTATACTAAGACTAGAGGAATTATTGGTATTCTGTCGAACAGGATTAAACTGGTTAAGAAGTAGAAAAAGCTGTGTTTTATTACTGTGTCTGAGTTATCAGCTATATACATTCAGTAATCTCTGCACACAGAATTTAAATATCTACAACTCCATCTCATATTGCTGTATAAAGTATGCAGCAGACATGGACCACACTGTTAGTCATGTTATCAATGCTGTATCACAGACTAATCAATGGAACTGCTCCTCTGTGGCTGCCAATATCCAGAAAAAAAGCAAAATCAAAGTATAAAATATTACATATATAACACATTATTGAACATGGGTAGTATATGCATGTATACTGAAAATTCCAGTTCTCTCAGAGAATTTGTTTTGTTTGCATATGAGTAGTCAACAGACTGCATGAAGTTTCAGATGTTGTGAGTCCACTGTCTAAACACAACTTGATACAAGTTGTGAAACACAGGGTTATCCTCTGAATGTAGATATAACTTCAGCCTAGTAATTAAAACTGAAAATACTTATGCACAAATGTTAACCAAAAAATAAAATACCAAATGCATGGTTTCACAGCCTTGAAACTAGACATTTACATATTTGAAGGTGATCTATGTAATTAGCCCTCAAATATTATAAGTCAGCCAAGATAAAGATTGTGGGACCAGGCTGAGGGGAGAAGGATTGATTATTGCTTTTCTTAAGAACCCTGGGGTTAATTGTTCCACAAATCTGAAACACAAATCTGACAATTCACACTGATTTTATAATGGCAGATTTAAACTGAGTTTCTGTAATATTATGTCCACAAAAGCAAAAGCAAAACTCAGCTTCATAGCTTACCTCAGGATAAAGCCTACAAAATCTTCAAATTAGTTTTGCATCATACAGCCAGAGCAGCATATGAATTTTGATACCTTTCATTAGAATTTAGCAAAAACAAAACCATCATTTGGATACTGAACAAATAATTCTGCTTTTTCCTTAATCCCAAGGTTTTAGGAGGAGAAAAAAAAAATCCTTCACACTTTCCTTACCTTTGTTGCCTTTGAACATGATCAAAGTTCATGAGCAAGTCACATTCACAGGTTGAAAACAGCAGAAGACAGCACCCTCTTTCAGTCATTTGGGCATGTAGGAGGCTCAGATTAAAATGCCAAGATTTCAACATTAGAAATAAATTAAATACTCAACAGGAAGACTCAAGTTGTTAGAAAAATAGATATAAAACTGAGCAGCCTGGTAGGCTCTGGATTTATATTTTATTTCCAGTATAGTTTCACATTAAAACAGATGGTTGGGTGGAATCATTTCCCATGGATCATGAATCACCTGCTTTTCAACTGTGCGCAATGTTCAACTTGGTACTACAACCAAGAGTGATGGTACAGTACCTGGTAATTGAAGCAGATCTGCATTGCCTTTGGAATTGGACTGATTTCTGCCCCAGTTGCTTTGGAAATCAGATCATCAGGAAAAACAGATTAAAAAATTTATCAGACTGACATTATAGAGTTCCCACTTAATACAAAGCACTGAAGATCTGATCCTGCACTGCTTATTCCCATGAGCAATACTTAATGAAATGCCCACTCCTGCTCACCTAAAAAGAATAATTCATGAGCAAGGATTTCTCATTTAAGTATTTACAAGATGAGACCTTCTCTTTGACCTTTCAATTACATTATCATATATATTTAGAAGTCACGGTGTTAACAGCCATATTTTATGGTCTTATATTTACATATTCTAAGTGTTTTAAAAGTTTCAAATTGATATGGTGGTAATTGTTTTCCTCACTTACTTTGCTAACACTCCAAAAGTAATTTCTGAGAAATTTCCCTCCTAGCATTAACTTTGATTTCTATGGAACACATGCTGACCTTAGCAATACTACTAATGTTAAGCATTAAATAATGAGTAGAAGGTGTAGGATTAGACTTCAAATCCAACCATTATCCTGACTGCCTCGTATAGGTAAAATTAGATTTTCTGTAATGAACACTATTTATGTCACTTATATACTCTTAAATATTTCAATTATCTGCACTGATACAAAACAACCAATCTTCATTGATCTAAAACATTATTCTGTAAGATACAAGAATTATTTAGGATTTGACAGGCATATACTGGATATTAGGCTTTGCAGGAAGTATGGAATAAACAGAATGAACATTCTGCATCACATAAGCATTATGTTTCAACATACTATGTTTACCATGTTTAGTTAGGGAACAAGAAAAGTATCAATTAAAAAGTAATGGCTTGGACATTATGTCTTTCAGAAAACAAAAAAATAATAGTAGAAAAATTGTTTTTATTCAAAGGGAGTGAGTGAAATCTCAGAACAGATATGCATGACTCTAGGCAATGAGACGAGAGGTTCACGGCTGCACTTTTCCCTGGAGCTGATGTTCACCCTTAGTAGAATTACTACACATACCAGGGGCAATATGAGTGGTCCATGACATCAACAGTAAAGCTCCCTTCTTCCTTGATCCTGCTTGTAATTAGAGCGATGAATTGCATTTCTTACCTATTTTGTCTACCTATTTGCAATTTCATTTCACTTCTCTAGCAATTTGAAGCCTTACAAACTATATCCAATCACACCTTCAGGTCCAACTTCAGTTCAAAGTGAATTATTAGGCCAAGAAAATAAAGAGTCAGAGATCTGTTTCTGCATCTAAGCCCTGAATGGTCTTGTTTACAAATTTAATTTGATAACAAAGTTAGTAATTTCATTTCTTCACAAATATTTGAATGTTACATTTTTCTAGGGAGATACCTGCTCATTTGATCTAATGGCTGTCCTTTCAAAAATGCCACAGAAAGCCATTAGCATAGGTCCACCAGTGTTAAATGGTTGGACATAAATGGTGATTGCTGAGAACAAAATCCGTTGCCCATAGCACAGTGATGTAAGGGTTGGATAATTTTATTACCTTTAATAGCATTTGCAGCTATGCAAGCTAAGCCAATGACATGGCTAATCAAATCTCTGACTTACAAGATGACCACCTGTGGCTATTAGGGAAGGAATCCCCACTATCTCAGATGTAGGCATAATGCCCTGTAACAAACAGTCTGACATTTCAGAGAGGGAAAAGCGACAGGATGACAAAACTGCTCTGGATGACAAACAAATTTAGTTTTCATCAGAACTGATATGAACCACTATTCATTCACGGAGAATCTTAAACATGAAGTATAGGAAACTTCTAAAATCTCTTTGTTGCCCCCTGCACCTTCCAGATTGCAAATCTACTGCTTTGGCAGGTCTCAGATCTGCCTGTAAGAGGCAGATGTGCAGTGCTGCCAAGAAAGATAAACCTGACCCTGTGACTGTCATGTGCGCTACATTCTGCCCTGCTCTGGGACTGCAAATGTTGCAAGTACAAAATTTTCAACACAAGAGGCAGTCTCAATTTTGTCCCTGGAAGGGGAATCACAAATGAGGTGGGAAGAGCTTCAAGGCATGTGTTCTGTTCACTTATTAAGATTGCCTCATTTCCTTAACTGTAGACTAATTGTGCAGGCTGACCACAATTTAACTGGGTATAAAGAGAGAGTAGTGACCTCAAACCTAGTAAAGTAATGCTGGAGTTGTAGATATTTTCCAACTTACACAGCATTTCCTTCAGTATTTCTTAGCCTAACGTGGGGTTTTTTTGTCTCACCTCTGCAGACTTAAGCTCAATCCTGAACACGACATGATGCAGAAAAGGTGTAATGCACTTCTGGAGTACTTCAAATAAGATGGCAAGTTGCAATTTTAGACTGATTTTAAGTGTCTTTATTGAAACTCTGTGAGTACACTGCAAATTACATAGCAAATATATTAAAAGAGAGAAGACAAAATATTTAATCCTGAACTGCTGTGCATTTGAGGTAAGATTTATTCCATGGCATCTGCTGTGGCTACTAAATCCTGAACTTCAGATGCAGAGATCTGCTGAACCAGATAAACAATAACGCATTGTTCAAAGAGGTAGATGATAAATCAGAAATATTTCCTATGTGAAATTAGGAAACATGAAAGTAACTTTTTTTATGCGCTCAGTTTCAACAATACTGTATTGCAGAAAGTATTTAGCTTGTCATGTTCTTCTATTATTTTATTTTACACTTCATTTGTTTCTATTGCATAGTCTTGCACTTCATCATTAGGTTGTTCTGTTGTTGCAAACAAGCACATTGAATTCTGATCCAGTTATTCCAGAGGAAATTTTTTGTCAGCCTTTAAACTGAAAAAAAATGGATGAGTGTGACACTCAACAGTTTTAATAATGTGTTGACTCTTGGGTATTCATGGCCTTTAGATGCCTAAAATAATAATGCTTTTATATGAAAAATGAATATTGATTAATGAACTGTATTTTTTTAAAGCAGCAGTCAAGCCTGTAGCTATACTTGTCATGTAATTTGTTATAAATCACAATACGTATACCAAGCAAAGATATACCAAGCAAATTGAATTTTTCCACTGCAAATGCCTCCCTATCATAGCCATGTATCCTCTGTTGTCCTTAGCAATTGAGAACAAATACACAAATACTAAAAAAACAACTATCCTCCCTGACATATGCTTAACCAATTTATGCATGAGTGATTGTCAGAAAAAAATCAGCAATATTGTAACCATCTGTGAAAATTACAAGGTTATACATAAACTAATATCCTATACACATAAGAGTTCCTTTGTCTGCAGATACTATTACTGGAAAATATTACACTCTTTCTGGAGGTGAAGACACACTCAGTATCATTGATTTGCAATCTTTTGTTCTATGGAAAATACAGACTGAACTATTATTACTGTAATATACCAACCTCTGCTAAGCCACCAAGACCCTAAGTATTTTCAAACTTGACTAGACAACCAAATTCAGATCAAATGGGAAAAAAAATTGCCAGTTGACCCATTCAGGTGATGAAAGAAGCAATGAAAGGAGACTACAATGTGCAGAACTTCAATGAAAGGAGACTAACTTCAATGTGCAGAAAATTTAACATGAAAATATTAGCAAACAATATCACACTCCTGCAGACAATATAAACACACTAGGAACACTTCAATAAATAGAAGTCTAAATCCATATTGCCTTACCTTTGCATTCATCAAGCCAAATCATTTCTCTAGAATTGGAAACAGGAGATTCCCTGAGCCTCAGCTTGAACACTTTGAAGAGTTTATTTTCTCCACTTGAAGTTCCTGCTCTTAAAATGAAAGGACCTAGAGAATCACACTTTTTGGTTGTTTGTTTAAAAGCATTACCCTTTTAACACTCTATTTTATATATTTCATTAACCATAACGCCAAGGTCTATTGCCCTGACTCCCATGATACTCAGAATCAATAAAGGTGACAAAATCTGGATGTATGCTGCTTCTTTCACCTTTCCCCCAAAATTTACCTTGTTTCATCATACTTGCAAGATCCAGTAATAGTGGATATAATAAATTTTCAGCACATAAAAAATGGAGGGTTAACTTAGGTTCTTCTAGGAGCTCTGCATATTCTTTTTATACTGAAACATCCTCGAGGAAGAAAGCTTATCTTCTCACAGTGATTCACAAAAATTTTCCTCAATCACACACATCACAATTTTCTACATTTTCTCTCAAAGCTCCTCATGGAACTCCTTTGAGTTAATACTCTAAGTTGCCTATTACTAGAATTGGAACAGTAACTTCCTTCAATACTATGTAAAATACAGACATTTCTAACAATCTGGGGCATTTTTCCTAATCTTTCAGATAGAAGAAAATTATGTTATTATGGAGGCAAAACGCAAACACTCCAATTTTCATTTGAGGAGCAACAACCCATTGTTGGAGTAATGCAGTTTATTTCTGTATTTCTTAATCTTTGAGTATTTCAGGAGAAAGTTACTTGTTCTTTTGCTCCAGAACTGTTGCTTATAATAGAAGTTATTCTCAAGCAGGACATAAAACAGGACATTCCTTAAATCTAGAAGTGAGATAAAGCAACTCTTCCTAATGATCTGTTTGTGAAGGAAATTGACTGCTTTTCTAGAATGCCTGGTAGCATTCAGAACATTTTATGGATCAAAAAAAGACAGTTTTGGTTTAATGTGTCCCTATTTTCTAGAAGTACACCGTAAGTTCATTTTCTGGGAGCCAAAACAGTTGACAACATAAAAAAAAAGGATATATAAATCCTAATTATGTGAATTATCCTGATTAATTTACATATATTGACAACATGAGATATGATTTTATTAGAAACATGTAACTGAAATCAACACACAAATCCTTTAAAAACTTTTGTTCTTCAGTCTCCACTTTCTCTCTGCTTGTAAATATTCAATGGATTTCATTTTTGAAATTAAATATAATTGCATTTCACTCATAAGAAAATTGTTTTGTAACCCTGTTTCAGGCTGTGCCATCCCAGAATTTATGAGTGTAAAAGTGCAATCATAAATCTTCTCCACAATACTAATGCACTCAAGAAAAAATAATTTTCATTTCAGAATCAACAGGACCTAAAAAAATCCACATATTTAGTATGAAACTGCTTTGGGAAATTAAGTCTTTTGAATTAAGAAAGCCTAAAGATCTAGACACTTTTCAGAAGGAAAGACTGAATATTCAGAAATTTCAAAACAATACAAGAAGTTACAATGCTACTTTGTGTGTTAAGTCAGTTTTGAAATAACACTTTGACATATTTTAACTATCAGGTTTAGGAAATCTCATATCACTAAACCCTCAGCACTCCCATGCAAATCAAGCTAAGCAGTGATTCTTACATAGGTTTACTATAGGATTACTGTATGTGTAAATACACTATATAAAATAGAATTTTTTCTACAGGTACACAACTAAGAAGTCTTCAACACTTGTCCTAAATTCCAGTTACTTTTATCACAGATCTCTATTTTAACTGAAAAAATACAGGACTTTTTCTTCCTTCTTTGATGTTAACACTCAAAAAATAGCTCAAAGCAACTTATAAAAGCTCTACACAGACATAAAATTTCAAATTGTCAACAAACACTCTGGCAGAAAATCCATGATATTTTTTAGATGGAACTAAATACACTGCAGAATATAAAGCTAGTGCAATTTTACATTATAAGAACAGTAGGGAATGTGGAGGTAGGCTACAATGAATGACTATGGATTATACATCCTGGAAAAAAAAGACTCTTTATGGAAACCCAAAAAATATTGCAGTTCGTAGTGTTGTACCAAATGCTTTAAATGTCTTATTTCACCAGTCACTGCATAACAGGGCATAGAGTTCCTTTAGGAATAAGCCACTAACTCAGTGATTTAAAAAAAAAAAAAGAAAAAAAAAGAAAAAAAAACCACAAAAACCAAACAGAAAACCATGAAAAAAAATTTACATTTTTTCCTCTAAAGTTTTATTCAGTAATAATACCAGCAGATAGAATTATAAACATCTTACTGATCTGGCCAAATCTACGACCTTCCTATTTGTAATGACACTGAAACTCCACAGAAGTATTTTTATTAATGCCAGCTTCTGTATTAATGACACAGATGCTCACACTCAAGAACCAGAAACATCAGGAAAAACATAACACAGGATGCCTTCTCTGCTAGCATGAGGGAAAAAGGAGTCAAACTCTGAAGCTCTTGGTGGAATTAAAGACAAAGGAGAAAAATAGAAGAAAATGCTGTCAGCTCAAGGTTTACAGGAAAGAAGAATGTCACCAGCAAGTACAGCTTGGGATGAAACCCCAATGCTTGCAGTTTCTAATTATGCTTCATAAGAAAGGAATAAATAAGCTGTGCAAGAAGGGCAGATGGAAAAAGTCTACCAGTACTTGCATAAAGCAGAGCAGAGAGGTCATGTGTTCTAGTAGGAAAGAAACAGAAGCTTGAAGCCAACTGTTGTATTATAAATAGCCTTCACAGAAAGCAAGCATGACCTCACTAAAACACTTCCTAAATTACGTGGTTTCAAGATATAGCAGAGTCTCTTTATGATAAAATGCATCAGCAGAATGAAAAAAGCTTCTAAAATTAACAAGCACCACTGAATAATCCTCAATCACACTCGTCATTAATAACTACAAAGTTTAGCCAGTAAAAAAATGTATTGGTAAAATTTAATAAATCCAGTAAAATTGAATTCTATGATTAAAGTTATGTCATTGAAAAATGGTAACATACCAAAAATTAAATCTCATTTTACCATAGAACAAAAAGCAATTCCTATCTTATTTTAGATTTGTCATTCATATGCAATTTAGTTTCCCATCCAGGAGAACGTGAATCTGAAGTCCAAGGCAAGTATAATTTTCAAGATTTTACCTTCCATTTTTACCCAGGAAAAAATCTGCTTCTGGCTTATTTATATCAGCTAACTGGCACACAGCATCAACATAATGAGGGTTCAGTTCTTTCTCTTTTCAGCAAGTTCTCTCAGTACAGACATGAACCTCCACTCATTTCACATATTCCTGTGTGTATCTAGACCTGCTTTGTCAAGCAAAGAGACTTTGACAGGTTAGATGCAAGTCAAAACATCCTGGGATAATAGACTGTATCCAAGAATGGTAGTATTAAAATTTAAAAAAAAAAAAGATAAACTAGGTTTTCTTGTGAATCAGACAGATGTCCAGTCCAAGAGTCATGAAGAAGTCTTAAAGACAAACAAGATTAAGTGGCAAAATACTGATCGTATTTAAAGTTTTTGAGATACTGACAACTATTTATTGCAACAAAACCTCTCTTTTTGTTAAGTTTTACATTCAAAGAGTGAATACTATGGAGCAGCAAGCCTCGGCTCTTTAGTGTATTACTTGTTTCACATACTGTGTGAAACAACTCATTTGCTGGTATGAAGCAGCAGATGCTTATTTCTGCACTGGTAAAAGATGTAACCTTTGCATTTACCTTATGCCTTTGTATAAGGTACAGTCCCTATATAGAGAGAACACATGAAAGCTATGTATATATACACTATAGGACTGAATCATAGACGTAGTCATCTCTCTACCTCCAGGCTACTTGGTAGACAATTAAAATGAGAAAGTAATTTGTTCTTACAGACCAAATACTTTTCTCATGGACTCTTCAGCCTGTCTCTGTGAACACCTTAGAATTTTATTTTAACAACTATCTTCATTGGCAGGAAATTATAGGCTTTAAGAAAATAATGCAGAGCAAAATTTCAGCTAGTAATAATCTGTGACTAACTACAATCTTAAAACGTGAATACATGCTTAAAGACTTTTGTTTAAATCCACTGCCTAAACAGTTCTAATTCTGAAACCTGCATAAATTTTGTGTTTTATTAGAAAGATATTTTTGTGTTATTTTCACTGTGATAATTGTTCAACATATACAGGAGACTAACAAGATTAGACTAAATGTATGCATTTACTATATAAAGTATATTTAGTAGTTTTTCTATAATAAAGGCATTCTGCAGAATATATTAGAATTTAGAGGTAGACAGTTCAAGAATTACTGAACATACTGTCATTTTTCTGAAAAATTTCCACTGAATATTCACATTTCAATTAATGTGATGCTTCTTCATAGTATAAACAGGCCAGCCTGTTTTAAAATGCAGACTACAAACATATCCATTATGTTTTCAACCATACCTTTCAGCAACATGTGATTAAATCTTCTATTTCAATTTTTTATTTATTTCTTCTTAGCCTGTAATGCAATCATATGCTATTAAATGCTATAGCCTAGAGCAGTATTACACATTTATAGGCCCATGACCATACAAACAAAAGTAGCTTGAGGGGTAGGAAGAAAGATGCATACAATCTGTGGTTAATTCTACCTCTTCACCTCTTCTAGTAATTCAGCCTGACTCCTACTGTACGTAACAAAAAAGCAACATCTGCTGCGTGATTCATTTTGTATATTTAGGCCTAACATAAATCAAGGATGTAGCATATATTAATAAATATATATTACAATATTACTTTTTTTTCTTTTGTCATTACTGAAAGAAGAAAACAAATGTTTACTCTCAGCTAAATGGAAAACAAAGAACAAGTACAAAGTTCTTGGAAGAAAACAAGATCACAATAACATATGGACAAACAATTCTAGATTAAAACCAAAGGTCAACCTCAAATGTGAGAAGTATTTTATTTAAAGCAGAGCAACCCTCAAAAATGATTTAATTTGGTCAGATATCAGTCTTCCTTTTCCTTGCCTTTTTCCTGGGCATAAGACTGTAGATAATATGCCTTTGTATGATAATGACCAACATGAGGTAAGGCAATGTGATTTCATGTTATTTTCTAGTATTGCTCAACTAATTAGGCACATCAGAATATAGACCACAGAAGGACATGACATTTTTACTACCAAGGACACAGTAGGCTGTATTTCTTCTCTTCCTTGAGAACTGCTGGGTACCTCATGAGATTGGCCAACACACAGTGGCAGAATTTGAAAGCAGTGTACATTGGAATGTACCATTTGGCAGACACTTCTTAGAGTACACACCTGGGCAGAACTCTCCCTGGGGATCAGGGGTGTTGAGTGTATTCCTGGCTCTGAGTAGCTCTGACCCATCAAGGTAAAGGACAAGATGGATGAAGAGACGGACATGGAGCCAATTGCACATTGGCATCCACTCTCAGTGACCAGAACAACATCAGGGAACAGAAGTATCCCATTTTGGACACCAGGTTGATGTTTTCAACTATGTATCATAGCTACAGATTACCGTGTGACAAGTGGGAAACTGATTTTTCAGCAGCCTCAGGGTGCACAAACTTTGTCCTTTTGTTGTGTGAGAGTGCATTCAGCAGGGCCAGGTGTTAAACAAGTGCCTAACTTCAGAATTGAACACAATTTTCATACAGCACAGCAGGAAGCTCCAAATAATCCCCTGACAGTGACACTGAATTGCAAAGTCTACGAGCTACTTCTCCAATCAACTTCTGGCTTCTAAAAGTTCTTCAGACAGAAAAAAATCATTCTTTATAAGGAAGGTGAATGTTCATATACTACCAGAGTACTAGTAACTCAAACCTTCCTAAGAAAGGAATCAAAACCTTCTTCCTATGACTTCTGCTCCCTAGCTTAATCTGTAGGTCTCCACAGTTCTTTCCTAAAGAAGAAGCTATTGGAAGACAAAGCAAAACAATTTTATATTAGCTTTATACTTGTTGGTCTTTTCAGTTCTGCTGCACACCCACACAGCTGCTTTGCTGGTGTTACAGATAGAAGGAAGCATAACACATTCAAGAAGAAAACCTAAACAATAGTACTGTTTCCTATATGCTAATTTAGTTTGTTTCAAATGGTCTGTTACTTCACCTCAACTGAATAAAGCATAATTGGTGAATACAAACAAAATATCTAAATTCATATTTCTGATGTATGAGAGGTTATATTATATATGATTAGAGAATTAATGAGACTGTTTATCCTGAGGATGACCTTTATATTATTTTAAATGTAAGCATTTCTAATATGAATAAAATGTGTTGTCTAAAAGTAGTATTCAGTGACCACTAAAAAAAAACAAAAAATAAACACATTCATAAAATACAAAATGGGTTTCAAGGACAATTTTGTTTGCACTTTAGACACCATATTTGAAATGTGTTTCAAAAATATCAATATACAAAAGCAGATCTTAGAAAACGCATGTATTTTAAGTATTTGACTTGCTTTTCATCAGTAGACAATAATGACTTAAATATCCTTTTTCCTGTATACCTTCCACCTATTAAAACATATTTTTAGTTATCTAGTTTTAGAGAATAAGGCAATGTAGTCTTCTCACTATGATTACCAGTAAGTAAATGAAAGAAATTAAAGAATGCTACAACATAACATCCTTGCTGAAGCCAGAGAATACGGAATCTATATATGAAATGTTACATGTCTTTGGCACAATTAGGCAAAACAAAACTCGTATATTGCACATTGTTTATTCAGTTTTTCCATCATTCTGATACTTCTTTTGATTCTCCTTTTTCCTTTTGAAGTATCACCTCAACATTTAGCTTGCAAACTAATTGCATATTAGCATTAACCTGTGCTTAAAATTTATTCTATAGGTCACTAGCCAAAAGCCTGAGTTGGGGAATAAGACAAGAAAAACAGACTTTGCAAAGGTTACAACAGCAAACCACAAGATTCAGAAGAGCACTACGTAATTTTGGTGATAAAATTAATTTGCCTGAACTAAGGCTACTAATATAGATGTTTTTATCAATAAGTAATACCTAAACACATGTGAATTGTATATACAGAGAGAATAATCTACAAAAAATAATAAAATGGTTTAGAATTCCTGTGTTTACAGTCAGTTAACAAACTTTAGAACCTAAAAGTAAAATTTTGTTTTATTTTGATGTAGCAGTCTTGTTATACCTTATGTCACTATGTTTTTCTACTGGTTTATGTCACTATGTTTTTCTACTGAGAAACACCTTTTCATTCTAATAGTTATCTTTGACAATCCCAAGCAACTCCCCACCCTAAAATTAGAGCCATCAAATGAACTCATAGGACTGCTACAGATATTTGGGAAGAGCTGCATGGAAGACTACAGGAAAAGACATTTCTCAAATACAGCTGGGTAGAATGACAGCAAACATACAGTCACAGATGCAGACAGGTCTCTGACAAGCAGAGAACACAGGATGTTTAAAAGAGTTTATTTTGAAGTTCATTCTCAAGCCATTCTACAGAAGACCAAAGTGGCAGAGGCAATTTTTAAAAATTTTCCCAGCTATCAGCTTTGCCAGATCTTAAACTTTTACTGAATTTAAGGATTGGATGCAATCAACTTGATTATTGCTCATGTATTTTGAATTATCATTGAGGACAAGGGAAAAGAGAGATTTTTCTTTCACTATTTGCTGAGACAGTGTTGAAGTGGGAGAATTAGAGAAATACTTATTTAGTTTACAGGGATAAAGCCACAAATGACATTGGGCACTGAATCACCATTTAAATGATAAAACACTCTCGTGGGCCTGGAAATTTTTGATCAGCTGGTGTCTATACCTAACACTGCAGTACATTCCAAAAGCTGATGAGCTTACATGCTGATCTAAGTGAGTTGCTCTGTCATAATCAGCATGAGTCAGGATTGCTGTGAATCAGTTTCATCTGGATCAGAGATGCTCAGTGACGCCAGGTCTAAGCATTTAAACTAAGTAAACAAGGTCCCCACCTTTGCCAGGCAATATGCAGAGCTTTAATTTCAGCTTTTGCTCCATTTACTCCCAGAGTTTTCCTTGCATATGCAGTTACCAAGGGAATTCAGACACTTACAGAGCAAGATAGCAGCAGAAAGTAAAAAATACCGGATCCATGCCTACTGCTGAAGGCCAGGCCTTTCCTTCAAAGTAGACTTGAACAACTACTTCCTATCACCTGTAACTCTGAAAGCTGCCCAGATAAAGTAAGAAAATTGTTACATTTTTTCTTCAGGATGCCTAAATTTTAAAATAGAGTTAAAATATATGAATGGAGAAACTCTTCTACATCATCAGAACAAAAGATCGCTTACCCTGTTACCCAACCTCCAAAAACAAGCTACTCACAGGTGTTCAGGAAAAGAGTATAAGAAGTGTGACAGGTAATACGTGTCAGGAGAAAGATCCCTCCCTCTACTATCATACTACCATCTGACAACCACTTTTTTAGGGCAGATGTTTCATAGTCACTAATGGCCACTGGTTTCTCTGTTCTTTTTCTTATTCTCTTGGACTCCCTACCTCTAGAAGCCATAAGTTTAAATGACTAACTTCTCTCCAAGGGCGAAGAGGGATATTATTTTTCCACTTTAGAACTGCTGCTTGAATAATGGCACTGGGCACCTTTTAGAACCAGCATTGTCAGAAACAGTGAGCAATCACTCCCCATTCACCTTTTCTATACTCTCATGATTTCTTAAATCTCCATCATATTTCACATCTGCTGTACATTTTTTTTCTCATTTGAAGAGTCAGTTTTATCTTTCTTTTAAGGCTTTCACTTCTTCCACACCTCTGCTCTTTCCTGGTCTGGACCCTATCTTGTTCTTTAATATAATTCCAAGCTGTCTTTCCTAAGTGTTGAGAACTAAATTAGAGCCCAACACTGCATGGATGTCTATGCAGCTGTTTTATCTTGTCCTTAAGTGCATTACTGTGCATTTATGAATACTGTAGTTCTGCACACCCTTTAGTCACATCATATGAGCATTCTTCAGAAAGTCAAATATAAAGCTGACTGAACAGCTGCATACTTAGCTGTCTGTTATTATTTACCCCTTTTTTACCAGAATACTTACCAAAGTTGTCAACACAGTTCCCTGTGTCTCTTCTGAGATTTCAAAAGGAAACTTACTCTGTGTAGGACCAAACCAAAAAGAAGTATTTGCAGTCACCACCTTTTATTCCCTTGATGTCAAGGCTGATTTAGTGCAAGGTCATGCTACACAATCATTTGCTCAGTCACTTTTCTTCTTAGTTTCCCAAGGACTCTAAGGTAATACTATGCTAATCTGAGATTTGACACAGTTCATTTTCTTGTTTAATTCTCAAAATCCTACTATTGGTACTGCAGCTTGAGACTGCTCCAAGGGCTTCTCACTGAAGAAGGCAAACCCATGTTTTAGTGTTCCTAAAATCCTCTGGAGCAAACAGTGCAGAAAACAGTAAATTTGCCTGTTTGCTGCAGCCAGACATTCTCTCAGCTCCTTTTATCACCTCACTTCTCTACTGCTCATGTGTTAGCTAGTTCCTCTAGCTTACCAAAATGGTTTACCATCTCCTGATTTAACAGACACTTGTGATCTACTGCACATCACTGAAATCCAATTTCACCACTAGTCCCTTCTAATGTTCTTACAGAGCTTAAAAGGAAATCACATGTACCTGATTAGAAAAGGAAATTACTTCACTAAATTTGTACTCTTCTCCTTTCAAAATGAAGGATAAAAATCTTCATCATTGGGTTTCTCAAGGCAAACAACCCACACAGTAAGTTGACTGCAACTGAGTTTGTACAGCTTCCAGTAATCTTGATACTGACTTCAGAGAAGTACATCCAACATCACTACTGTGACAGATCAAGCCCTTCATTGCCATTTATATATAATCTATCCCTACAAGGAAAGGGCTGAAGATTCTAATTGGGAGACAAAAAGCTACATTTTAAATTTTTCACATAAATGACATAAAGTGACAGGAACTACTGTTAAGAAGAAAGTCTGGCTGGTTTTATTTTCCTTAAACTGGAAATAGGTTAGATGCATTTCATTTGAGGTTCAAGTTCACTCTACCCACTCTAGGGCAGTAACAACCATGTTTAAACTAAAAATACATGAGGACCTGCAAGCTCTCAGTCTTGCTCATTCTAGCTGGTATGTCAAATACTCCATTGGAGTTCTGAAGTCTCTACAGCAACAACTATTCCATTTGAATCCACCAGAAATACAGTATGAGTTCAAGTAAAGCTAATGGGACCACTTTTGGAGCGGGATACTTGAAAGTTGAATTAGTGCTGTCACAACCTGGCTTTTGCAAAATACTTTAGCAAAACAGAGTTAAGTTACCGCCACATAACATCTGCTACTGTGATATCACAAAATAAATTTTACAGATGTTATTTTTAGCTGAAACTACCTAATTTTATTTTATTAAAAATTAAATATCTATCTCTTCTTATACTGACTGCACGACATCTGTTCACTTGCACAATTCTTACTCATTATGACTTCAACCTTATATGTGTCCTCTTACTCTATTTATTCATTTGTACCTATCCTACTGTTACAGAAAAGATTTTCTGATCTGTTCTATGTTCTTCTCCCTTCTGCTGAAGATCATTCATCTTAACAGAGTTAAGGTTATGCAATACAAATGGATGATGCTTCCAAGTCAATAAAACCCTATACCAGTATACAAAATTTCTGTAACTCTCACAATGTATTGGGCAAATAAAAAACCTATGGAAGAGATTAGCAAGTGTTTCTGAAGCTTAAATATTTAAATCATACCCATCTGATACAGGCAGTTCTGATGACCTCACTGGAATTACCAAAACGTCTGTGTATTATAACAACTAGCATTAAAAAAACCCTCAAGACAACAGTAACTGAATTTCCAGACACCTTACCCTAAAGATACAGAAACATTCCAAAGAAAGGCTGTTTATCTGTCCAAGGCAGGTGCAGGGAAGTGCTGCCACCTGTCTTAGGATTCTCTTTGTAATATTCCTAAGATTACTTTATACTTCTGAGTGCAGTTCAGTCTACCTGTCTCTCAAAGTTCTGATCTGCCCAGAGATGAAGTGCCAGGCATTCTTTATAATTATAAATATATCTCTTTTTTTTCCTCCCTTTGACTTCAATGTAGCAGACTAGGACAGAAAAGTCAATTCTTTACTGTTCAAATATTCAGCTACCAACATAATTTTCTTCTATATTCATAATATTTTTAAACCTCATACTTCTACAGTATTTAATAGATATTAGTGAGTTAAGCTAAAGGCTGTTTTGCTTTTAAAAAGAAAACTCCCCTTTTTTCTAGTTTTCTCTTGGCTAGTGTTATAAACAGTGGCCAAAATGATCTATTTCACAACTCCCAGAGGTACAGCCATTCTTAATTAATATCCTGTAGTAATTATAGAAGTTAATGTCAAAATACCACTTGAGAAATCACATTTCATGTCAAAGAATCCATATAGTTTAATTTATCCCTTTGTCATCTTGCGTACAAGACAAAGTAAGGGTGGCAAATAACATATGAACGTTAGCTGGAGGGCTGTATTATCAAAACATAATCCAAGATATACATTACTATTCCAAGAGGAAATAGTCTTAGGTTATGATAGATCCTCCAGTAGGGAACATAATATCAGGGTTCAGTTTGGGGCTTTTGTAAGCAAATAGTCCACCAAATTTAAAAAGAAAAAAAAATAAAGATATCTCAACATAGAAAGAATGCCATAGAAATATACTGATTAATTAATATTGATGAATCTCCTTTCAGTAGCGTAAAAAGAAAAGTAAAATCAAATTCCCAAGAACATAAGGAAGCCATAAGCAATGCCCCAGATTAAGTCATAAATTATTCTTTCTTGTGTATTTATCTGCTTTGCATAATCAAGAATTTTTCTTTTTCCACCTTTATTTCTATTGTCACTTAGTTAATCTTCTCATTTTTAACTGGAAATCTGGGTTTCTTCATTGTTGACTTTGCTTCAAACCAGGGTGTGCAGTTTGGTTTCACATAAGTTTTTCATTAAAAAGTTATCAAAACCTGTTCTCAGGGATGAAAAAGAACAAAATGCTTTGTACTTATTGTAAATGTGTGACCCTCCCTCCCAGACTGCCAAGATGCATTCAGTTTTGATGAAATTCTCACAGCACGGTAATGTAGCTTGAACTTTGTGGTTCAGAAAGGAATGCACCAGAAATTGAATGCAGATGTAAATAAACTCTGAAAACAGTATTGTTCTTGTAACACAAACCTTCTTACATCACTGTGAAGGAAAACATACACTTTTAACTGTTTTGCATTAACCAGATTATTTTTAATACCTTTCATTTCCTGTTTTCATTATTCAAATAGAAAGTATTCAGAATTTTAAACTAGAATCTCTCGACCTTTTCAGTAAGGGGAAGTACAATGAGAAAAGGCTTGTATTCACAATACTTCTAAATCATATTACCTGACTCTGATGCTTCATATTTTCAGCTTCTTTATTACTTATTATTACCTTATGATCTTTCAAGATAATTAAAGAGATTGCATCATTCTTTTAAAAAGTAGCCCATAAGCTGAAGATAAAAATGTGAAACAAGTTACCTACCTCTGTCTCCAAAATGAAAGGAGGACCATTTTCTACAGTATCATACTGGAGGGGAAAAAAACCACAACAAAAACAAAAGGAAAGAATAAATATAGAAATAGTCACTGAGAAACAAAAAATACGGGTTGCAATATAACAAGGTTTTGTTCCATCTGGAAGTGTGAAAACATGTATCATTGTAAGTTATGAAATTTAACGTGTCTAAAACATGTTTAATTTAATCATTTACATCTTGCAGCACTGTTTTATTAAATAGTGAAATATTTATAGCTTCTGGCTCTAATTAAAATGTTTTCTCAAAATTATCTTGCTTATTTCATATGAAGACAACATATGAAAATAGACAATCCAGTAAATATTTGAAAGGAAATTATCTATGAATATTCACTCATGAATGGCAGAGTGAACGAACAAGCACACAAAAGCTACTCTGAACATAATCTTCTCCAAACCAGCAAAGCATAACCAGACCTAACTCATGTGCCTACAATGACTCATAACTGTCTTGAAAATGCTTTGATTATGAATAAAAGACTGGAAGAAATTTTTCAGATAAGCAATTTTAGACTGTCACAATAGCAATAGACCATTTTTGTCTCCCCATTTTCAAAAGCAACACACAAATATAACTATTCAACTGGCCCGTTAAACACAGAAGAGCCAGAAGAAGCCAGATAGAGGGCCAAGTTAAACCTGAACCACTACATTAAAACAACTGGCCCCATACACATAGGACAACGTTTACATCCCCTAAACAGAGATGCACATGCCTGCCTGTGCTCTACCACCACTGGCAGTCTTCACGGTTGCATAGGTGGAAAGAGCCCTCTCCCACCCTTTCATCAGTCTACACTAGAAATCTCTTATGGACTTCTTTTTCCTTTTATAAATTGAAAATTTAAATATATCTTTAGCCAGAAATATATCTCCCATGGATTTTAAACTCAGGGGATGACGTTTCATTTATTTTAACCAAAGAATAGGATACACCAGCATCAGCAGGGCTGTGGCCACCTGGCTGCTTTCCTAAGTTGTTCTTCCATGATTTAACTGATCTGCATAATGGACAGAGGCCTTCACATAGTTTATATGCATGAATACCAAACTAGCAAAGCCTATTCTGGTCCCAGTATGCATCAGGTGTCCAGCAACAGTCATGCCATAGTGGAGATCCTGCTCCCACAAGGATGCTGCCTTCCAGGCACCTACCACTCATTATTATGGCTTTCTGGGATCCAAGGTCAGAAGTAGAGCAAGGAGGTCTGTGTAAAGAAGGCAAAGGACTAGAAAACTACTGCTACAGCATTACTAGTGTCCTCTCTCTGCCCTAACAGCAACTGTAAAGATACCAAACTCCTACATTCAGATACCTACACTCTATTTTGTGCTCAAGAACAAAGTTAGTCATTCCTGTAAATCTTGTGCAGAGACCTGTAACTGTGTGTCTTTTGCTTTATTTGGAAATGGATTTGTACTAAGATGCCTAAATAATTACATACAATTTATCACTTACATCAATGGTTTACTGCCTTTAGCTGTCCAGCTGATTTCAGATTAAGTCAGTTTTGATTTCTATAAGCACAAGGACTAAATATTTACTAGACATAATGGCACTCTTTGAAAGAAATTATTACATTGCTAATGCAGGCAATGCAATAAAAATGACTACTCTTTAATATTTTATTTATAATAATTATTGTGGGTCTTGGTATTTTTCTTCCTTAGAAAAGAAACTGGTGAAAAATGCTGATTTTAAGGTAATATTTTAAAACCTTATTTAAAATGCTGGAGGCATTTCATCTGACATTTCTAAACAACACCATTTTCATTTCCTTTGGAAAAGGAAACAGAAGTGATTGCCATCCTTCTTGTTACATTTCTTCACATATTCAGCAGTAGCTTTTTGTTGTTGTTGTTGTTTTGTTAAGAGTTGTGGGGTTTTTTTTTGCTTGTTTAGTGTTAGTGGTTTAGAAATCACTTTGTAGATGGGTCTGTGGTGGGTGAGCCTTGGCTGCCAGACAGCCACTTTTATTGCCCTTCTCAGGAAAAAGTAGGATGAAAAAAAACTTGAGGGTGTAGGTGAGGACAGGGAGATCCCCTCACCAGTTAGCAAAAACCAAAACTAAAACCACCTTCCTACCTTCTTCCCAAGCTCAGCTTCACTCCTGACTTGAGTCTTTTGCCTCCTCCTTCCCCTGAGCAGCTGAGCCCTGGCCTGAGGCAGCCCCTCAGAGCTGCTGGAACTAGTGCAGGACATTCACAATGCAGCACTGGGGTTTAGCTGGGTGCCTTTATGCTACTAACAGAAATATCCGTTAAAAATCCTGTCTAATCCTCTAGTAACAGGTAGTAAGAAAACTCCTCACTTCTGACAATATACAGTAGTGAAAAATAGTCTTTAGCCTCCTTCCTTAAGTTTTAGCCTTAATTTCTTCTATCACAATGACAGAAGAAATGAACTGTCTCAAATACCAGGGAATTAGTAAACAATATATTTTAAGCTTTGAAATAATACACTGAAGTGACAACTCATTACTATTCACATTTTCAGATCAAGAGAATATAAAGGCAAACACCATTACAGATACTGTAGGAAGGGGGCTTGGAGCTAAGCATACAATTCAAATGAATTAATAATATTCAAATCACTAAGGTTCATGTTCACTCCTTGGAAAAAAAAAATCAGAAAATTCAGAAGATTTGAAACAGGTACAAATCAAAAAATATCCCCCCAAACAACTTGAATTCAACATTTTTTGACAAAAAGACAGAAGTCCAGTGCCTATAAAATAGTAAAAGTTCTGGAATTAGCCATACAGCAAATATGTTCCTATAATACATGTTATATGAATATTTGGTTTTAAAAATACATCAATTTTCTACTTTTTATTCACTGCTCATTAGGAATCAATGACACTCATGCTATAATAATAAAACTGGTCTACTGTCAGACTGTTGTGGCCTCACACAGACTATTTATGGAAGCAACTTGTACAAAGCAAAGACTCAGCTTAATCTTCAGATTCTGGGTTAAATTATGTTTCCAAAACCACAAGAGTTGGCAGCCTCTAAAAAAACCAAACCAAAACAAAACAAAACAAAAAACACCAAAAAAAACCCAAAACCCCCAAACCCTTATGAGTAGAAGATATTTGATACACTCAAAAAAGTTAGCCTTAATTCTCTAACACACTTTTATGAAGTGCACTTAAACAGTCAGATCCTCAATTTCGCAAGTGTCTGTCTTAAGTACTACAAGAATTCTCATGAACTAAACAAAATGTTATTCAATTACCATGATTTAAACACATTATTACCTTTTCATTCCACTATAAAGGAAAGAAAACTACTGGAGAGTACAATATACTGCTTCATCTTTTTAAATGGTTGAGAATGTTCTGGGCTTTTACTGCACAAACTCTGGAAACTCATCCCAGCAGTAAGATAATGGTTATCCTGTGTTAAAGTAAAATGTAACACCCACCATTACTTGAGGAGGTGCTCTCAATGTATAAATCCTGACTGGCAGCCCGTGAGTTATTACTTTTACCACTTGCCCACACGTTTTTTGTTTTTAATGTTTTTGCACTCCCTTTCCCTAAAGACCTGGTAGAAACGTATGAAATACAGTGACACAGAACTTTGACACAGTCCTTGTTACAAAACATGCCTCAGATGGCAATTACTCAAAGGATGCCATGAGCTCAACAAAACCTTCAATAAATACGACAGAACTGAACATCTGCAGCTATTGTTTCAGCTGTAAATCTTGTGAATGCTTTTTACTGTAGCAACAAACTGCTAATAAATCCAACTTGCATTGCCAGAAATGTATAAAGGACAGGATACACTTCATGATGTTTTCTCAGTGTCCTCCCTGAGCCCATGCACTCAGGCATATTGTTTCCAGAAATATTTTATAGCTAGCAGTGATACACTGTCCCCCCTGCCCTCTCCCATGACTGATGAGACAGAGAACATTGACGGAATGCCATTGCCTGGCACTACCTCCCTCTTGCTCAACAGAGATGGGAGGTTTTATGCTTACAATTCACATTAGGTTTAGCAACAACCATCAACAATAATTGTACATGTATCATTTGGCAAACACACTTTTTAAAAGCCTTACTGAAACAATAGAAGAGCTGTTCCTGCTACTGTGGAAAAGTGACAGATTTTCCTAGCATTCTTCTAATGCATATATTCAATATACAGGACTGACAGGCCAGCCACAGCTGAGGATACTCAGTAAAAGGTCTCAGATTTTCAAAGTACTTCAAATACTAATTCAAAAAGTAGCACAAAAGATAGGGATTTATCAATTACATTCATTTAATTTCAAAAATTAAATTATTACTACAGCAAGATTTATGGAAGCATTTGCATTCCATATAGCTTTAATCCCTACTAACTACAAAGGTCACTGGCTTGTTTTTCCTTTCACCTCACTTTGTTCTGAATGAGGGCATGATAGAGCCAAAGAGAAAAGGATGAGAGAAACTGCTATTGTTTGACATCAATGGAAAAGCTGAACTAAACAAAAGTTCACAACCCTCATACCACAGGTCTAGAAATCTCTGTAAGTGTTAAGTTGGTTTAGATTCAGACTGAGCCAGGTTGAAGGTACATGGCTTGGCAGCAAGCTGTGCTCCCTGTGACAGCAGCTAACTACTGACAACAGAGTACACCAACTGTGAGTTGGGCAAAACCATTCAGACAAAGCTAGTGGGACAGGTGTTTCTTCTTCACATGTACTCTTGGTGTTCTTATTCAACTTTTTGTCTGCTTCTTTATTTCTTGAGGGTTTGAAACCCATCATCACCAGTAGCCTACAAAAATGTAAAGCCAGCTGAGCACAAAGAATTAGTATGTAAGGCACCAAAAGTTTATTCCTCTCCACATCCTCACTTATTAACAAAAACAGAAAAGCCAAATAGAGGAGAACAGTAGCCTACAAAAATGTAAAGCCAGCTGAGCACAAAGGATTAGTATGTAAGGCACCAAAAGTTTATTCCTCTCCACATCCTCACTTACTAACAAAAACAGAAAAGCCAAATAGAGGAGAACTGTTCCACAGAAAGGTAATTTTTTGCTACCTACTTGTTGCAGGTTTGGCCTAGCTGTTGCCAACCCCGGACTGGCCTCCCTTCCCCCTCCCAGAACCTTCCCAGCAAAGGAAAGGGAAAAAAAAAACCAGAAAAGACACGCACTCTAAAGAAACTGAAATGAATAAAAAGAATAAATTATATTTACTAACATTTACAAACCACACTGTATACACAATACATAGGATCCCACCCCCCAGGGGAGAGGGGAAGGGAGAAAAGGGGATTGATTGGCCGGAAAATAGGGAAGACACCAACCCAACCCAAAGAAACCGAATGAATCAAAACAAACACAATTAAAAACCTCAAGGAAGGGGAACAAGAATGAAACAATCTCACCCAGGACAGGAGAACCACCAGCGACCGGAGGGACCAGACTCCAACAACCTCCCCCCAGCTCCTCAGCCAAGGAAGGGAAGACAGCAACAAGAACCACACACCCCTCCTTGCTACGTGGAAGACACGTGTGGAATACTTGTAACTTCCTTAGATACAATGGTTACTGAGGAAGCCATGGTCAAACCATTACACTACTTCAGAGGTAAAGACGGCATTATAAAAATTGCTCTGATACAGTTCAGCACAGGCTGTTGAGTCAGGAAAGACTGCAGGTTTAAAGTTTATCCAGAGCTATATAATCTGTTTCATGGGATCTCAGCATTTTGCTGGTGTTCATCCTCAGCATGTTCTATGTAGCTCTGTTCTACTGGGGGTTTCATACCTGGTCAGCTGCTTTCTGGAAGCAGAGCCATCTAAAACTAAGGGGAAGAAATTGCAGAGAGAAGAGGAACTGGAGAAAGAGAAGATGGCTTTCTCATAAAACTCATTTCATCTGCAAATCTTACAAATTACATTCTATCGAAATACATGTCTTCATGAAGGACACCAGACTTTGTAAACATGAAGAATTGACTATAGTCAGTAATACAGTAATTATAAACAAATAGTGCTGGTATGTTAGGAAGCTAGTTAGTGCATAAAACTATTTTCCCAGTTAAAAAGAGTTACATTAAAAAAAAAAAAGAATATTTCAATTGGGCATTTATGCCATTAAGTTAAAAAAATGCAGAAAGCACTTTCTACTTCCAGAAAATACACTAGCAACATTTTAGCAGCTTTTGTTTGATTAAAGACACAGAGGTGGAATTTTCTAAAGAAACTGTAAACAGCTGCATTATCGCAACAGATATGTCTTCATGGGAGGTTTGATTACCTTCTACTTAGAGACTGAGGAAGTGATTGTAAGAAGATATTCGGTTTAAGAAGGTGCTGGTGTTTTGTTAGTTGACGTTTACTAACAGATCAAAACAGGTATATGTTTGGGTAAGGGCAGTTTAAGGGAAAGCTGCTTATTCTTTTACAAACTAATCCTTCTTCCCTTGTGTTCAGTCACATAATAGTCTGCAGTTCACAAGTACCAAATACTAGCTAGCATTGTAAAGATGGAATCAATAGCATAATCCTATTAAATTCCGCAATGCAGGCTACTTTTCAGATATATAGTGGAATCCTCTTAAATTGATTTTTTTTTAATAAAAGGTAGGGTTATGTGAGGCTCTAGCTATAAACCCAAAATATATTGTCTACATAATGCTCTTCAGATAGCAGTTCAGTCAGTTTTCCTCTGTGAGATTCCTGTGTGTTAGCTGGCATGTAACTGTGATGCTTCACAAGATGAACTTCCAAAATAAAACCAACACTACCTTAGTTATTGCAACCACAGAGCAATGAAAGAACTGATGAGCTTACATAAGGCTTCAGTAAGAAGTGACACATCCATTTGCATGTGAGCTATTGTCATGGTTTAACTACAGCTGGCAACCAAGCCCCACACACTCCTCCCCTTGTTTCCAGCCTGACTAACACAAGCAATTCCTTCTATAGTCCACTATTAGTATAGTCACATCATAGTTCTCCATGGTTGCAGGGGGATAGCCTCCTTCACATCACAGTGTTCAGCACAGTCTTCAAGGGAGTCTCTACTTCCCCTGCCCCAGTATGGGGTCCCACTCACAGGAGACAGTTCTCCTGAACTTTTCCAATATAGGTCCTTCCCACAGGCTGCAGTTCTTTACAAACTGCTCCAGCATGGGTCTCCCATGGGATCACAAGTCCTCCCCATGCCCCTCTCCTGGTTACTGCAAAAAATTAACCCTGTCCTGCCCAGAACCAAGACAGCTGTTGACAAACTTCCTTCACGAACATGATTAGATTGTTCTTTCATTGAAATGTATCGTTAGCACTTGTTTTAGTGTCTTTCCAGATAGTAGCTCTTGTACAGTTTACTCCATCCCTGAAAAAATTTGTCTGCTCATATTTGAAAATTGGAGGTTCTCTAAATCGGTTTTGAAAAACTGTCATGTTTGAATGTACAGAAAGATTTCATCCATTTCCCTGATATAGCAGGAGGATAAATACCACTTGTGGCACTAGTTACCCGATTCTTGCACTAACTAAAACAAATGTTGTCTAGTATCCAGTCCACATGCAGGCCACTCCAGCTAAGCAGAGTGAGTGATGGTGACACTTACTGACGGGCAGAGATTTCCAATTCTATATCTGGAGGATGATTCATCCAGCGAGTCATACCATAGTCTATCCGTACTCCAGGACAGACTGATATTTTTCTTATGTCTTTCAGAGCAAAAAACTACACACAGGAATTTAAGAAACTGTTCCTCTGCTTTCATAGGAGAGATCCATAAATGTTCTACTTCCTATCCTTTCCTGAACTGCCAGTGACTCCCTGTTGTGCAGCCCTATAGATCCTGATGCTATCTGCTATCAGCAGATATAGGAAAATATTAGGATTTCTACAGTACCTCAACTGTCCTGAGAATCATAAAAATCAGTAACTACAGTTTGCAAGTCAGAAAATCATAGCAACTGTCATCACAATGATACACTGACATTACCAAGAGATGATGGATTTCTCAGTTCTCCAAGCAATAAGTGTACATATTCAATGTTTTCTAGAATAATTTGATGCGTTTTTCAGATTAATAGTTATTGGTAGCATTGTAGCAATACCAGAATTTCTACAAATCAGCAGCAGCATCCCTCACATGTACAGCACTATCTAGATACCTTCTCTGAAATGGAGTCATGGAAACAGGAGCTGAGGGCTGGGTAATGTCTCTGATTGACCTATTGATACTACAGGGCCATGAGGGAGCTGGGGAGAATACCCAGAACCCTGCCTTTGCCCCATCCATCTCTCACATTTTAAATGAATCTCTCAATAGGTTACGTTTCAAAGGTTTGGGATTGACAGGAGGAAAAAAAAAAGCGTAAGTGTAGCAACCTCATTAGGATTCTGCTCTCAAAGGCTCCACACAGCTTTGTCTTTTGAAGAGTAAAAGCTGCTTAACAAGTCAGCAATAGCTCGGTTCCCCCTCAGAACAGCTATGGTAACAGTCTTCATTGCACAAACACGTTTCTTGTACTACTTTCCCAAGTCTTTGCTAATGTGAACCTGTGGAGTGAAATAAATGCAAGACAGCTCTTTTGTCTCTCTGGGTTTTTTAAACACTCTGCATGACAAGTATATCACCCCTGATTCCTGTCTTTTGCCTTCTGTTAGGAATAATTCATCAAAATACACATTTCTGAGATTAGGGATAAGTAGTTCATGCAACTAAATCCACAGGATTGGTTGCACAACTGCAGTCAAAGTTAACCTAAGATTTCAGAGGATTTCTGTCCAAGAGGAGCCAGTTGGCAGTGCATTTTTCCTTATTCAAACATCTGAGCAAACTTTTTAAGGTTAACAGGAATGTGTTAGGGTGGTTACACATGTTAATCATGGGACCACAACAAAACCAATTTACCCACTCCAACTGTTAGTTGTAGCTTTTGGCATTTTTAGAGACTTGCAATCAGAAGCCTTAATTTTCCCCTTCACTCCCATTTTCTCTCAAAATCTGGAGACAAGCCTCTCCCAGCACCTAGCAGTCCTTACTGAGGTGTCTGCAAGGAAGTGTACTCAAGTGTCACATCTGTCAGAGGACTAGGCAGTATGTTGCTTTAGTAGTGCACACTTAGTGGCTACTGCATCTAACCATTAAGCAATATTACAATAGCATGACCAGAAAACTAAATTGACTTAAGCATTGTCATACAGATGGTTAATATTAAAACTAAATGGACTGCCATTCTGTCATCTTGCCTGAAGCCTGAAGGAAAGCTGTGATTTCATATGATTGAGGTGTGAGGGGCAGGCTACCTTAGGCCCTTGCTCAGCAGCAGGTCTAACAGGCTATATAATCCTCTGTGGGAATATGATCCCTTCTGTACAACTTTCAGCTATAAAGCTTCAGTGTCCTGTTACAAAAATCACAAATATATTAAACACTTGCTTTAAAACCTTTCTGCCATACTGTACCCTTCCAAAATATGAGCCCTGGCCACAAAGGGCAGGAAGCAAGCACTTATTAACAAAATGTGTAAAAAGAAAATACATTTCTGATTAATAAATCACAATAAAAGTATTCATCTCAAGAGTAAATGCATGAAAACCACCACAAAGAAGAGGTCAGTTTTTAATTTGAGATTTCTACTGATAAAACCTGTATGCTAGTAGTATTATGATATTAATTATCCAATCCTTACACATACCCAAGTTTCTACGTTGTGAAATCAAAGATGAAAATAAAGAAGGATTTACAAATGGATACACATTCACTTCACACACAGTTCTAACCACAAGAGTCAAATCTAGCCTTTCTTGATGGGCTAATAATGCCAGCATTGTTTCCCTTCTCCCTGTGCTATCCCTTTCCCTTTATGAGAAATTTAAATTGCAGAATCAGAAGCTATACTGTACTCCCAAAAGTACACCACTGACATAGCTGGCATAGCTTGCATATGTAAAAATCACACATTTTATTTATAAAGCATAGGAAGTCTTAAGCATTTTAGAATGTCTCAAAATGACAAAAGTCAAATAAATATACATGTTTAGGGTACCATATGAACTGCTGTGTTCATTCAGAAGATGCTCAGGGACAGAACACTTCAAAAAGTCCATGAATTTCTAAAACACATCAGCCTTGCCTTTTGAACAGACACAGAGAGATGAGCTCATATCAGAAAGCTTTTCAACACCCCTGGAAGGAAGAGGACCATTTAAAAGCAGTGGTTGGAAAAAACCCAGCACAGGACATAGCAGCAGCACCTATTTCCCTGAATAGCACAGAGCTCTTCAGAAAAAATCTACAGAATTAAAAGTCTGATTTCCCATAATTTTGAACACTATCTACTTAAATTTAGTAAATGTAGATACAGGTCTGTATAACCCAGGGATGAGAACAAATTACTGCATAAAAACCTTCATTCAGAATGTCTTGAAGGTCGTCAGACTTAGTGAAAGGTATTTTCATTTCTTTCTTCCTTCCCCTTTACTTTATAAGCAGAATAAATAAAGAAAAAAACATAACCTGAGATGACATGTTTTCTATCAGACACCGACAAATTGACAGAAAAGAGAGAACAGTCACATTTCTAAGATCACTGTGTTATTTTTACACGTACAAGAGAAACATCAGTGATCTAAAAATGTTATACAGAATATGACTGAATTAAGTGATGCTACTGAGGCAAAGAAGATGAAACACCTTGCATGTTCAGTGATTCATTCCAGATACAAATCATAAAGGGAAGATGATAAGAACCAGGTGTGGCAACCAATGAGAGTGCTGAAGCAGGGTTATAAACATTCACATGGGTAAATAAGAAAAACAGGAAGTCTCAGTGTTTCCCAACAGCCTGACGGTTCAAGAGCTGTGCAGTGCCTTGGCTGATCAGTGAAAGAAAGCAAAAGGTGAGCAATAGTGGTACAGATCAGCAGCACATTCACAGAGGCATAAATCAGAATAAGATATGTCTACACCGCTAAGCACTTTGATGAGCTAACTAGTTAGAAAAAAAAAATTGTGTAACTATGTACAAGCACATTGTATTGTCAGGGGAATGCTTCTGATATTTAAAAAGAGCGGGAAAAAATTGTTCCTGTAAAGATTCATTTTGCAAGGGCTTAAATTTTATATTGCCCTTTAAGATAGACAGTGGAGGGGAGAAGAGAACTTATGATTCAGAAATAAATCTGAATCATTTTTCCTGGAACTATGTTTAGAAGACAGTATTAAGCCTGCTATACTTAGGGTTAGTATCACAATGGAACGCTTAAGCACAAATATTTCTAATTTGTCACTTAAAATCTTCAATTCAAATGTTTAACCTGGTGCCTTTAATCAAAATGAATTAAATATCTCTGTAACTATATAGTGAATAATCTGGTCTGCAAACCAGCATGGTTCTAGAAATACACACTAATATGTATATGTATATATATATATGTACACACACATATGTAGCTACACCAGACTCAGTACATTTTGCTTTTTGAGATTCATTAACATGAACGTAATCATAAGCATGTTTTGTTTGCAATTTTATATATATTTATATATATATATATATATATAATTTTTATAAATATAAATGAAATATGTATTTATATTTAATCTCTAAATTTTAAAAACTAGATTTTTTCAACACTTACAGCATCTAACACATTTTTTCCCCTCACTCATATGGAAGAAAAATGCTCATATCCATAAAAATTGATATGTCTTTTGCAATCACAACATTTTCAGCTAATTGGGAAATACAGAGTCTATTATTCATATTTTATTAAGTCTAAATTAATGAGCATGAGAGAGGCATTTTGTTTTTGTAAGGACCAGGTTCATATTGTAGTGAACACAGATTTGAGCCGAAAGTGATTTACCTGAGTAAAGGACTTCCGAATTCAGCCTTTGAGTAACAGAGTGAAAGAGCTATGAAAAATTACTCTATCAAAATTTTGTTTGGAGAAAGTCCTAAAGCCTTAGTTTATGTAATTCAGATAAGGAAGATTTAGCTAATTAGCACATACAGGTTGGTTAGAGCACAGTACTGATTATATCCAAGGTCATGGGTTTGATCCCCATATGGGCCACTCAGTAAAGGGTTGGACTCAATGATACCTGTGGGTCCCTTCCAACTCAGAATACACAGACCATGAAGAATACTTGCCACAAATCATCTCTACAAGAATATTTTTGTATTTCTGAATCACCTGACATTCATCAACCCACTGCTCACATACCCTACAAAACAAAAAAATCTTATGTCATGCATCCCCAACTGATTTCATACTGTCCCCCCCAGAGATTGGCTTACTAATGATAAAAACAGTCTTGAAAAAACTCTTTGTACAGTTTGTCAGTCTAAATATACTTGTCATACAGTGAGTCAAAGATGTCTTATGCTGTAGTCCAAATAATTCTTCAGCTATAGCTTTTATGGGTTTGTTGTTTTTTTTCTTTGTTTTCTGCACATAATTTATTATTATTTTTCACAAGATCACGGACCTTAACCTGAGCGTAGGAGAGTTTACATGCTCTCCCCATCTATTCAGCCAGAAAGAGCAAGCAGGCTCAAGCAAAGTTCACATTAGCCCAAAAAACAGTGCTGGAACATTTGGCAGGTTTGTTCCTCAAGCAATCACAATCCTACTCCATATTTCAGAAGGATGTGTTTGATAAGCCACCTGCTGCTTGACATAAGGAAAGAGGCCATAAATGTAAAAGGCAACCTACCAAAGGAAGGCAGCCAGCATTTTCTTTCTAAACAATTTGATATTAAAAAAAAAAGACTTTTACTATCAGTACTGCCACAATTGTCACCTTCTGTGGAGGTTTATTCTGCAGACAGCTGCCATCCCCTCTGGGGGTGGGAGGAAAGATCTCCAGAGGAGCGGCAGGACAACAGCTGTCCCTTCATTCCCCTTCAACATAGCAGCCTATTTCTACAGATAGGAAAATCTTTTATAACACAAGTCACACCCCAAGAATTTATGTTCTGCAACAGATAGCATAGCAAAGAAACTAAAGCTGAGTAGACTGAGAACAGAAGAAATCATTTTTGAACTGCACATAACCATGTCATTTTTTCATTTTACCTTATTTCTGCAAAAGGCTTTACATCACGTCTAGTGTAACTCACAGCTTGGCTTTCCCTACTTCAACTGTCCTACTTTATAAAATATTTTAATTCAGGAAGACTTAAAGTATTTTAAGATTCTGACTAGCATGGAGGTATGCTCAGAAAATCACAGAAAATGATGACACTCAATTACTAATTTCCTAATTCAGCTTTGTCTTCTTTCATTGTTGTTAGAACTCTGAATTAAAACTGAGTCCATCTATACACATTTCTTAAATGCTTTAATGAGGATAGGTAGCTAGTGAATTATCAAAAGGTTACAGAAAATGTTCTTGGCTCAATTATATCCCTCACACCCACATTTGTGTACAAAGGCCAGGGTATCTCTAGGACAAGTGTTTATCACTGGACCTCAACCTTCCCAGTACACAGTTTTGGTAAGATGGTCCATGTTTGTTTCATCCATGCAAAAAAAAAAAATTCAGCGTAAGAGAAGACATCCAGCTGCCTGTTGAGAGACCAAAAGAACCTTACACATCCTTGCTAGGATTTTCTGTACTTCAAGAGGTTGACAAAACTCCCAAAAGTTCTGACTGTTCCCTATCCTTCATTAGGAAGCTCTGTAGCCAGGAGATATATTTTTCTTTACACTGACTAGTGATTTGGAGTGGTTCTATTTTTTTTTAAGCTAAACAGAGACAATTTAATATGAATCAATCCAAGGAAGAATCCTTTTACTGAAAGTGATTTGAAGAAGCTCTCCAAACACTAATGCATAAAATTTACTACTGGTCAACTCTGACAATTTAAAACAATATAATTTGTCTTGTTACTCATTTAAATTATTCCACAGGGTACAATGTATCAACCTTAAAATTCTTTAAAGTAAAATCAATATTATCACTGCAGCCCAGCCATATATTATATCTTCTGTTGTAACCCCTTCAAAGAAGCAGCAGTCATTAGGCTAAGACTGAACACATTTTACATTTAATCTGAAGAGATGCACAAAACTGTTGGCATATTCAAACTGAATTACTGTGCTGACAACCAACATGTGTAGTTTATCCATATAGTTAATTACACCTCTTTTAATTTTTAAGTCTTTTTTTTTGTTAAGTCTTCTGTGTGTTCTTTAGCTCCTGTCGTCTTCCTAGATCCCTCTAGTTACACATTTGAGATTTAGCAAGTGTGTAGAAAAGTCTAAACCCCTCAGAAAATGGCTTCCATGGCATTAATGGATTAGGCATACTAATTCTTCTCTATTGGTTTACTTCTGTACTGACAGAAAGAAAACTCTTCTTTGCTCTTTATATGTTGTCACAAGCCAATCTACAGTTCCAACATATCAACGGTGTGCTAGTTAGCTGCTATTTTTCACTGGCATTTCAGGGGGCTGTAATATAGCTATTATGTCTCAAATACAATGCAGCACAGATGCTATTTGATATTGTTCCTTAGGTGTTGCTGCCCTGTATAAAACACGCAATGTATTTTTCTTTACAAAATACATTGTTCAGCAAATAATGAACTTTGGTCCTTATTTAAGAAGTGGTGCATCATTAAGGAAAGCAACAGTGAATATTAGGTGAGTATTAAGAATAGTAGGAGGAGGAAAGAAGCAGGAGACAACACGTACTTGGAACAAATATTTTACTGGGTACATGTTTATTCCCAAGCGTGTACTATAGAGAAGAAATTTTCAGTTACTTTTACATCAATAAAAGAAGAATTAGCTTCCACTAAAATCAGGTATGACATTCAAACTTCTTCAGGAATAGCACTAATAATTCATGAAGATGCAGGTTACAACAGCACCCCATGCCTGTGAAGAGACAGCATTCTCACAAACTGTTCATGTGTGGCTTCCAATGTTTATACAGACATTTTAGACAAATAATTGTGTGGCTTCATCTAATTATCGTGATTCCCCTGACACTGTAGTTTTAAAGGTCAAGTCGGGAATTTCTAAGCAGTTTGGGTTTTTTAAGCAAACTAAGAAGAAATTAAAATTTAGAGAAGAAGCAGGGGTGCATGATCTTCCTTTGAACTCAGCCATGTGGAATTCAATTATTAGAATCAAGTTAATATACTGAAGAATAAATTAAACTCAAATTTATTTGCAAGTAGTTCATATGATGCATATCTCCATCTTAGAATAATTTTAATAGTTTATGTATTTTCAGGTTTCTTTACATTAAAAGAAATGTATAGTAAAAATAGAACACAAGGCAAAAGCACTGCTACTTTGCTAATCCCCAGCACGCCTGCAAATTCTTCCTCATCCCTATTTTTTTCCAACATATACTTCTAGCTAAGATAGAAAAATGCATTGTTTAAGAACTGGAGGATCAAGGACATATCTCAAGTTGACTAGCAATTGCTAAAATAAGTACAGTTATAACAGAAAATGATCTTTTTTTCAAGTGTTTCCAGTATAGTACCTGTAACACATGGTTCATATAGATAATTGCTTGCTTTCATGTACTTGCCAGGAAATACTGGAAATTTATCTTTAACATGATAGAAAGGTACTGCTTTGTTGATATTAGCAAATTTTCTACTTAGTCTTGTTAGGAGTCATTCTTAACCTGTGGGGGAGGGGGAAGCCTCATCAAAACTCACTAATTAAGTTACAACCAAGGTAAGTGCACATTGCATGACTTTCTTCTACAAACTTTCAAAGTCAGTAATACTTAAGCATTGCTACTTGGTGTCAAACATCTTTTACTTGCTTTTGAGGTCTTAGGAACATTATGTTGCCCCTTTGTGGTAGTTTTGGATTAGTTTTAGCTAGGTCTCAGTTTCAGCAGGCCCAGAGAGTCTACAGAGATTAGAGGGGAGAAACATCACCTGAATCAGGCAACCAAAGAGATATTTCATTTCATTTGACCTCAATATTAAGTGTAAAAGAAGGTGTAGGAGGTGCATAGCTCAGTCCCTTCATGGCTGGGTGCTGAGTGGACCTGCTATCACTGTTGCTGGGGGTGTTGGGCCTCATTCACCACTTCACGGCTGTTTGGTTTGAGAAGTATCCATTTTTTGTTGTTGGTTTTCTCCTCTCTTGCTGGGCATCTTTTGGTGTGAGCTTGTTGTTGTGTTTTTGTGAGCTGGAGTGGTAGAAGTCTGTGTTGTTTGGGTGAGCAACTCAGTGGTTGTTGTTGTTGGCTTGTATTTTTCCCACACTTGTATATATGTATTATATCATATTCTGTTATAGGAGGAGGAACTAAGCAAGAGACAACACATCTCTTTTGTATAATGTAAAAGCTTGCTATTTCGGGTCTTGGTTTTGTTTTTTTTTTTTCTCCTCTTTGTTTTTTTTTCCTCTCTCCTCTTCCCTTGGTGGAAGGGATGGCAGTGGGGGGGGGTTCTCTCTCTCTCTCTGTGTTGGGCAGTTGGCATTTTGCCAGCTCAACCTAACACACCCTTAGAAACTGACTGTCCTACTTCCAAAGCTGGCATCCTGAAGATTGCCCACCACAATTACATTTGGTCTCAACTGAGAACTAGTAACAATCCCATTGCATTAATATCACCAAGATATTTAGAACATTCCTGTACATTCATCAATGTGATCATGGATAACATGCATTCACTTTAGTGCTAAGTGGAGGTAGAGAGGTCAAATGATACATTTCAGACTGCTGTTCATGGCCTTGGTCTGATACACCAGTGTTTGCATGTTCAAAGTACACTAGGCCTCCATTTATCAGGGGTTTTCAAGCATCTCTCACTTCCATAAAATCAGTAAGCCTCTAAGGAAGACAGAGTTTAAGCTGAACCCAAGAAAGCATTCAAGTGAATTCCTGAAGCAGCTTAGGTCATATCATTACTAGCTTTACTCTGGGAAATGCACCCTGGCATTTCAGTCCTCTAGTAAGGGAGGCAGGTCAGGAGGCCAGAGGAATGCAAATACAAAGAACAATCTTTCTGATTTTACCTTTGTAGAAATGTTTCCCTTATTTCTCCACTAAAAACATTAGTACCTATGGTATTTACTTTGAATGGTGCAAATAGATTCATTTGTATTTTAATCTAATCTGTTTTTAATTAAAGGTCATTTACAAGTAAAAATCTAATTGTTCACCAAAGGATAAGGTATCCAGCTATCAAGGGTTAAAAAACATGCATGTACATCCCACATGCAGCATTTCAGGAGATAACTGGGTATTGGATGGCCAGACTTTGCAAAAGAAGATTTGGGAAGGGCTCTCCCCACGTGGGTTTGCCCTTCCAGCCTGCGCAGTGGATTTTTTAGGTGAGGCACAGCGTGCACAGAACTGGCCCCACTCTTTTAAGTCCTAAGGTCCACTTGCCATGGCTGAGCGAGCTTGGACAGTGACAGTGAAGTCCTCGGGACTGTCTACAGCACCCAGTACTAACCGGGGCTGACCCTGTTTAGCATCCGAGATGTGATGGGATTGGACAGCAGGGAGGCATTTAACTGCCAGGGGATGGTCCCACTGAGACTCGAACTCAGGACCTTGGGATTCGGAGTGCAGAGTGCTCTCCTTTACCCCATGGGACCACATATATAACTGGGTACTAAGATGTGATTCCACAGAAGTAGTGTTTAACTCTGAGAACTATCATAGGACTTCAAAGAGCAGGAAGCATAGTCCAACAACAAATAATATCTAGGATCTCTCTTTCCCTATTGTCAGGATAAGAGACCTTGAAGTGTTTGGTTGGGTTATTTCTAGAAGAGCTGATATTGGCTTCCTTTAAGGAAAGGATTGCTGAACTCACTAGTTCTATTCACAACCCTTTCTATCTTCCTACTTGCAGCTGAAACATGCCCAATCAAACCTTTGACAGGAAAACAAAAAATTGGCTTCAAGTAAACAAATAACACAGAGCAAGTCCTCAGATCATTCTCAAGATCTGTCCAGGTATTAGGGTGTATCAGGTGGCAGCTATGAACTTCCAACATCACCAACTGCAATCCACTAAGTCAGGCCACTGCCACACCATTGATCCATCCCCTGAACAAGGCCCAAAAGACAGTTAAAAAAAAATCAATATAGAAAATTGAGGGTTATTTGCATCCTGAAATGGATAAAATCTTTTACACAAAATCCTTCCTTGATCTACCTATAGGCACTGTCATAATTATTTATGTTTAAGAACATTGCACGGAATTGATTAAAAATTCATTACTAGAAAGTTACTCTTGTCCTTAGAAACAAGGACCACTTCATAATAGTAGGAGCATTTGGAAGTTCAATACATGTGTTTAGTCATGAAAATACTTCATTAAACATGGTGTAACTTGAAAACTAAAGGCTTTAATTTTAAAATATGTACCAATTTTCAAGTAGCAAGATGATTAATTAACAGAACAGACTGAAAGCTATCCAAGAGTTATCCATATTTAGATTTAGTAACCAAGGCATATCCTATGATTGAGTCAAACATTACTCTGATCAACCCACACACATTCTGCATCTGTACAGAAATTCAGAGTAATAGAGATTATTCACTATGGACTCAATTGATGAATTTATGCATTACTTGATTTAAGGTGATATTTTAGTAGAGACTTTTTAATTGGTTTCATTGAAGGTACAGTAGACAAAGGACACCTGTCTGGCTATCTCAGCAGTGCAGGTCACCATCCTGCTCGCTGAGGGACAAGTCTCTCTTAACAGTTGTAGCTAAAACAGCAGGAATAACATATATGCTACCACTTATCTCTCAGTTCACAGACTGTTCCTGCCACCATTAGTCAATATTTTTAGAGTCATTGAAGCTACTGGTATAGCAAACTTCATAATTATCCATCTTATAGTATTAAAAACATGCACTTGTATTCACTGGAAAATACTTTAACCAAAAAGAGATGGAGGGAATAACCTTTGTCATAGGACAGCAGAAAGGTTAATTTCTTTGCTTTAGAGGCTGTTTTTTTCCAAGATTCAACCACAGCTGAGAAATAACTATATGTCAACATCAGAAATACAAATAGACCAACAGCAGATGCTCTATCCATTTTGTGTCCATGCTGAGGGTCCTCAGAAAAAAAAAGCACAATCAGCATGCATCAACTTTAATGGAACTAAATTAGATGCTAGCTGATAGAAGACTCCACTAGTCTGCCTTGTTCTGCATTTTCTCCTGAGGTAATAAAGATTTTGGTACCTTTTGGGTAGTAACTTCTTGAACATTTTTTTTGTTTTTTAAAAGTAAGCTACCAGTCAAACTTTTTTTTACAAAGATTAAATGGGTTCATTTAACACAAATATACTTTATTAGACTCCTATGAATAATACCACACTAAAAATTACAGCAAGATATAGTTACATCGGGATGCAAGAAAACAATGACTTCTAAAGGAACTGATTGTGATTGCCAGTATGCAAACAAAAGGTATCTTTTGTTTTTATTCACCTTCCAGACTTGTAAAGAAACTTCAGTGTTAATACATTGTGACTTCTTCTGGCTACATAAGAGTGCCTCAGTCTTTTATCAGCATTTATATTAAAAACATATTTTTTGCTCCTGACTAATGCCTAAGAATAATCTAATTATCAGAAAGTTGTAGCCTAAAAAAACACACCAGACCTCTTCTTTCCTTTCTAAGTGACAGATCTTGTCTTAGTTTAGAAGAAGACTAAGATATTTATATGGACAAAGAAAAAGGAGCCTTCCCCAAAGAATCAACACAGCTTTGAAATTTAAGAGTTTTAATCAAAAAAATGAATAGAAACAGTGGATAACAGTTCTTAACTACAAATATATACACACACACACACGCACACACACACACACATATATATAGATATGCTACATTTATGTGTGTATGTGTGTGTGTGTACATAGATATATATGTATATATATACAGCTATGTGCGTATATATATAACCAAAACTAGGACAGAAGAAACAACTACACTGTACCCTCAAAGAAAAGAACAAACTCTTTAAATGAAACTGAATTTTTGTCTTTGTTCCTTTGGTACAATTATATTTATAGAGAGCAGGGGCCGCTGCTATGCCTCAGCTGGCAGCAAACTCGAGTGGGGACGAATGGGGTGGTGGTTCTCAGCAACTCCTTGCAGCTGAAATCAGTTTTCAGGAAGTCTGCAGCAAATCCAAAAGGCTCCCTCTCACTCCGAAGCCCAGGGATGCACAGAGAAGTTCAAGAGGAAAAGCAGGAAGAATCAAGCTACCAAAAAAGTAGCTCCCTCTGAGGTGCACTCACCAGCTCAGCACATGGCAAGTTCCAGTCACCACAGCCACCAAAACCAAAGTGAAGCCAGCACATAGGAAAAGCTTCTCCCCCTCCCAGGTGCTGGGGGTCTGTTCCTCACCTCCACCCCACCATTAAGTTGGAATCTAGAGTCATCAAGCACTCCTTTGTTCTTGGTCCTGGCACTTCAACTCCCCGAGCCTTTGTGTTGGGAGGGAGAGAAATATTCCTCCCCCCCCCCCTTTTGTTTGAATCTTTAACAATGTCTATAATCTTTTCAGATAATCATTTAATTACTGTGCAACAGCAGATTTTTAATGCAGTTCACCTCTGTGAAGAAAACCATTTTCATTTAGCTTTTCCTAGTTATGTTTCTCTGGATCAAGACACTTTAGAGGTTAATAAGACTTTGGTTAAACAAGTGAACTGCCTTAAGCTCATCCTGAATATTTGATTTTCTTCCTTTCAGGGAAGTCTATTAATATAATTAAGTAATATACTCCTTATGTAAATTTATTTATTCAATTTTCTATGTTTCTTTTCAGAAGATTAGTAACATTATTAAGAGGTTTCTTTCAAAGCTGAGTTTATCAACTTCTAATACGTAAGATATTTTTTGTAGATAAACTTGATGTGAGCAAGCAGCATTTGCACCAATTGTCATGAACTGATGCTATTAACAGTGGTAGACAGCTATGGCCTTTAGTATAAACCCCTACTGGTTTACAGGTTTGAATGATGTCCTTCATCAATATTTCTCTGCTCTATTTTGTGACAGTAAAAAACTTACCAACTAGTAAAAAGCATCTTTACTTCCCTAATGTGAACACCCAGTGACAACCGCAAAATCATTCTGACATTTGGAGAGTTGTTAACATGCTCACATTCTCTTTAACATCTTGAACATGCTAATTACAAATTTCATTACTGCAGGAAAATAGAAAAAAAAGCAGCAAGCTCAATGCTAAATTCTGCTGCAGCTTCTTACTGCATGATCACATTAGAATGATGAATTTGGGATAAAGTAAGGTACTGGCTTATGGCCCTTGAGAGCACTGCCACATTTAGGAAGTATGACTCTTACTAGACATTCCCCAACACTAAACTCAAAGAACAAAGTCAGTGATATTCACAAAGCTAATAGCACAACAGTCCCCCTGTGCCAGAGGTGACATGCATCCTTTAACTGCCCACTGAAATTCATGATGCCTCAAGAAAAGAAGAGCAATAAGGACAGACAGAGGACACATGCATATCCCACACTTCCACTCACAAATCCTCCGGGCAGAAACACTGAACCAATTCTGGAATTCCCAGTGTGCTATGGCTCTGCTGCCAAGGATAAATCCTCTGTCTGAAACAGTATTGGATTTTACCATATTCTACCAGAAACTCCTTAATTGGGTCATCAATTCGAGGTTATAAAGTTGCTTTTTACAGACTTGGCAAAGGTCATGCAATAACAGATGAATCTGGCAACCCTACCACATGCTACTAAAATTACCTTCAGGACAGACATTTATGAAAGGTTCCTTACCAAAACCACTTACCTCCTATGTATGCGTGGGAACTATCTATGTATGTATAAACCTGACTTTTGTTCCACCACATAAACATTTGTGATACATGAAAACATATCATTCCTAGATTAAAATAATCTTACATGCTATAATATGATCAAGCTTTTTGGTCAAGAGAGAGAAATACACAGAAATGTGCTGTTACTACTGAGCCATGAATACCTAAGTTAGGCAAGGTGTAGAGAAAACTGAGCAGAATCCGCTAATGTAGCTCAATAAATAGGCCTTCATACACAGAAGCCCTTCTTTGGTTCTAAACTGAAAGATCGTGTTCAGAAAAAGCAATCAAGTTCATGTCCAAAACCAGGAGGTTTAAGGTCCTACTCTACACCTGAGGAAAGGCTTGCACAGATCTGGTGTACACAACCCCCAGATCTCTCACTGAGAGCAGTTTTCTGAAAGAAGAGTCCTTAAATGAGACTATATAAGTAAGCATGCCTAGTCCTTTACTTTGGCAGGTGGCACTGTAAACCAAACAGGACCAAATATAAACCAATATTCAGTACTCTCTTAGAAACATTATGGGATTTTTAAGCAGCACATTGACAAAAAATTCATAATAATAAGCTATGTCTCCCCTTCAGAGGGCAGGCATAAGTAAATAAACAGGGGTAAGACAACAGCTCATGCTACATCAACTGCTAGTTGTGGCTGGGGTAGAGTTAATTTTCTTCACAGCATTTAGTATAAGGCTGTGTTTTGGGGTTTTGCTGAACATAGTGTTAAGGGTGCAAGGGTGTTCCTGTTATTGTAGAACAGCACTTACATAGAAACTTTTTTACTCCTTATCCCACCAGGGAGTAGGCTGGAGGTGCACAAAGAGTTTGGAGGGGACACACCTGGTACAGCAGTCCCAACTGATCTGAGGGATGACCCCTATCAAATGGCATCACACTGAGCAAACAAAGCTAGGGGAAGAAAGAGGAATGGAAGGCATTTGGAGTGATGGTGGTTTTCTTCCCATGTCACCATTACAATATGATGAAACCCTGCTTTTCTGGGATAGCTGAACAGCTGCCTGCCCATGGGAAGTGGTGAATTAATTCTTTGTTTTGCTTTGCTTGCATCCACAGCTTTTGCTTTACTTGTAAAACTGTCTTCATCTCAACCCACGAGTTTTCTCACTTTTACTCTTTCTGTTCTCTTCCCATCCCACCGGGGAAGAGGGGGGAGCAGCTGCATGGGACTGAGTTATCATCTGGGGTTAAATCACAACACATCATTAAACTGTATCCCACAAATCAGCTTCATTGTTGCCTGCATTCCAACACAGAAGGACTGAATCATGAGCTGCAAGGGGAAAATTTGTGTTCCCTTTGGTTTTAAAATCCAGCTTTACTATGTATCTCGTATATAGAGCTGATTGTTATTTCTTCTTATCTGCTAATTGCCACAGATTGTGATGATCTATTTATATCTTCAAAAATACTCCTAAATGCACTACAAAATAGCTGCCAGAGGATTCAGAGGCCAAAATTGATCAATCATTTGGCAGATACTGTATTTTTCTGCAGAACAAAATTATATTTGTTTATCATTTTTAAAAAAATCACTGCAGTTCACAGGAAGAAAAAAAAATGAACTGTATGAGGAAATATTTTTCTAATTTAATGTAAAAAGAAACTGTATCAAACTACAAACTTTTACTTAGCTATTTCCTCTGCATGTGTCAGGTACCTCCATTTTACACAGGCATTTCTAGAAGATTCATCTTGGAGGGAGCTATAGATGCAATTCTGAAACAGTGCATTTCAAGCCTGCAAAATTGTAAAGCATTATCAGATCACAGTCAAAAGTGAGTATCTATAGTTAGGTGTGACTTTTCAAGCTTTGTCTGGAAAGTCACAATCCAGCAGCACCAAGAAATAATTTTTTAACTGAGCTGTCCTGATGAGCCTTCACTGACAGTGAGTGCCCAGAGAGGTCACCAAGTCTGCTCCACCACTGGCAAGCAGCATCTGACCTCCCCCTCTCCTGTGCTGTTACAAACTACTTACAGGTTGTCCTTTGCTAAGCACACATGACAAGACTTCATTCCTTTTACTACAGCTCACTTTCATGACAGGAGTAAGTAAATTGCATGTGCAGGCACTCAAACCTGACCAGGACACCTGGGCAGGTGCCCTTTCCTCCTAACCCCTGTCCCGGTTACTATGAGAAAGCTGAAGACAATTAAAGGATTTGGATTTGTTACATGAAAGGAATCACTTCTTGGATGCTGAACTGTACAAGGCTTAGCAAGTCTATGGCTTATGGAATAGAAGCAAAGAAAAAAACCATTGTGACCATTTATTTGGGTTTCTTTTTCTTCATTTCTCCTTTTCAAGAACCTATTTGTCTTACTGTTTTCATCAGTGTTAATTACTGTTTATCAGAGTTCTCAGAGAAATGGCAAACACTTGACTTTGATTAGGAACATCAGGTTTGTGAGTGCAATAGAACTAGCATCTACTTAACTAACAATAGCTGAATCTATTCAGCTATATAGACAGAAAGAGGTCTGGTACTATACTTTACATACTTGCATTTTCACTTTTCAGCAGCTGTAAGATTGTAACAGGCATTTTTAGAGCTTGTCAACAAGAGAAAGGAGGTAAAATGAGGCCTGTAAACGGGTCAGCAGTTCAAAACGCAAGTTATCTGCATGTTTTTCTTTAGGTGATAGCCTGCCATTGTTTCTAAAGTAGCCTAGTTCTTCCTGTGGAGAAAACAGGACATATAAAAGGCAGAAAATTACAACTCAAATGAGAATGAAGACAGCTATTTTGAGGATGCAAAAGACACAGAATACTCATGCATTTTTTAAACCGAAGCTTTAATTAAAACTATACCTCTAAGACCACAGGGCTGAAGGATTACCTATTGACTTTTCATTCTCAGGAACGGTCTTAGCAGCTTAACTGCAAACATGGAGAAAAATGGACACTGGAATTTCAAGCAGTCTGACCTAACTTGGTAATAGAAATATTAACACAAAGTATGCACTTCTACTAACAGCTTTTCAAAGCTTAAAGGTGATTAATGCTGTTACATTTCATGCTACTGTTGTCGAGATACTTTTGCACAGATTGTGGAAAAAAAAAAGTGAGATTTGTAACATCTGTATTTATTCTGAAAGCCAAGAGCCTTTGCAATTGACAAGATGAGATCTTTGCCCAGGAGCTGGTTTCAATAGCAGAAATCTGAATCCTCCTCCCTTCTTGTTCCACGCTTATTAGCACTGTCAAAAATTGTTGTAGACAAAATGCCATGTTGTTATGCCGCTTCTCTTTGGCAGGCCAACAAGTCTTAAGACTGACTGACATGATCCATCTTTCAAATTCAGTAAATTCTCTTGCGCTTTATAAAATGTGGAGGAGGGGGGTGGGACTTACAGCTTTATTGTGTTCACTGCACTGTAATCATCTCTCCTCCACAATGCAGCACTTTCTAGCATGTTTTGTCTATACAGGAGGAAAGAGTGCCCTGTTAAATCGACACAAGATTTGTTTATAATTAACTTGGATAGACTTTCCTACCCTCGCTGGATTCGGTTGGAATAAAATTAACTTTATTCACAACAGCCCATATGGTGATGTGTTTTGGATTTGTGGCTAAAACTGCATAGATAACACAACGTTGTTGTGACTGATGCTGAACAATGAAGTGAACACAACAAAGCTGTTAAAAAAAATAAAGAGAAAGCACCAAATCTTTCTCTTTTTCCCCACTCTCATCCTGCCAGCAGGCTGGGAGCAAGAAAGAAGCTGAGAGAGGACACATCCAGGACAGGAGAGCCAAACTGGCCAGAGGGACATTCCATCCCATCTAGTGCCATGCTTAGAGCTCACTGTCCTCTCTCTGTACTACCAGTCTGAGAACAGGAAGAGTAAAAGCGAAAGGACTCATGGGTCAAGATAAAGACAGCTTAATAACTGAAGGAAAATGTGGGGAAGAGGCAAATAATTCAGCCAGTTTTGAAAACCAAACCCTTTCATCTTCTTCCTCTACCACAGAATTTTTATGGTCTGTTTTGACTTGTTGAGTATTTTCCCTTAAGTGTTCAGCTATTTTCCTTGCTAATAGTAGCAATTAGTTGACAAAATCTAGAATACAAAGTTGTTGCCAGTCAAAACTGAGAATATGATTGAGAATTATGCAGGTTATTAGTTCTCTGAGGCACAAGCACTTACTATTTACCAAGCTGTAGTTATTCCACAGTACAAGCTTAGTGAAGGACACTACTTTATATATCTTACCACACTAAGGATTTTTAAAGGATAAGGTATGGGAAAAAAACCCAAAAATCAAACAAACAAAAACCAAACCAATAAACAAAAAAACCCCCAAAAAACCCCAAAACCAAACTAAACGTTTGATTCAGAAAGAAAGAAGTTTGATTATTCCTGGCTGTGTGGTCAGATGGCAAAGTCAGTCATCCTTTTGTCAGGCTCTTCATAACAAAAACAAGGTCATTTACAAGAAAACAGTGCCATTCTAATCTGATCTGAACAATCCCAAATAAAGTTAGAAACCTTATTTAAAATTGCATCAAGACCAATAGCAAAACTACTAACAGGGTAGAAAAGCAAGTTCACAGCCATTTGCCTAGTATGTAGTTTGATAGATTCTTGGGGATGGTTAAGGAGAAAACTCCCTAGAGACTACAGAATCGATCTGTTAAGCTCTAAACCAACTTAGAGAATTTCCCAAAAATCGAATTTTAAGCCCACACAATATACAAATTCATTCAATTTATTCAATCAACCAAACTAATTCTGCCCTCAGTTCACATTTTTTTTTCCTTTATGACCTCAAGCAAACTGCAGTAATTTGTCTGCGAAAGTTATTTATTCAACTTAAAAACATTATCTCCCTCGTTCTCATTTGGGCTTTCTCACATCTGACTGCTGACAGATGTTACAGGTAGAGACAGACAGAACATGCCATCTGCACTACTGAATGTCTCAGACACGTCCTAACAGGCTGTTGGCTTCATCTGAACATTAATGGTTGATGGCAGCACAGCAGGTGCAGTGGAGGACCAGTGGGAAATGTGTTGAGAAGACCAGAATGGGCTCGGTATTTAAGTGCTAGATGAAAATTGGGAGTTAAAAAACCCAAACAAACAAAGAAAAAGAAACAAACTCCAGACTGTTCAGTAGAGATTAAAAGACATTGAGAATACTCTTTCAATCGTGACTTTCATTTCCAGGTAATACCACATAGCATTAAGCTTTTAAAACAGAATATCTTAGACTATTGTATTTCACAGAAGTAGGAAATCACAAACATAATTACCAGGATATTTATAAACTGAAGTGCATTTTAATAGCTCACTTGACATGCTGCAAAAAGGTCCAACAGCATCAGTTGTCAGATAACATGAGACAAATATGTTTATATACACACTTGTATAAATATAGACTTAGTTGGTTTTAAAATACAAAGCTACCACAGATAAAGGGCCTTTGTTATAGTACTGCACTATTTCTAAATAATCATGTAGAAGTTCACAAGACCTTACCCAGCATAAAACAAACAGCATAACAGCATAAAGTCAAACAAGGGGTTTTTTTGATCAGTGTATGAAATACTTTCTTCATTGAGGTTGTATCTAAAGTGGATAAGCACAGCAAGAGAAACTCACTTTATTATTGATGCATCAATGTTATCACTATCGTTCAGGCCCTCTGTAACAGTTATCACCTGTGACTTTGTTTTTCAAAAATTTATCTCCTCCAAAGATTTGTGCTGAATTATGTCACCACAATGTAGGAAGGAGTTAAAAATGGTACTTTCAACAAATGTGTTTCATAGCTCTCAAGAGAAGTATATTGCTGAAGGAGACTTTGATCCAAGTTTTCCAGTGTAAGAAGTCCAATATTTATTGCAAATGACATCTGAACTCTGCTGATATATCACCAATGCTTTTTCATGTCAGTATACCTGTATTGACTGTGAATGAAGCGTCTTTAGAGAAAAAATAAATAAATAAAACTAATCCCATATATGACTCTGTTAAATGCCCAAGATAGTTCAGAATCTGTATAATGTGGAAAAATTCCAGCTATGTTATCTGATATGTAATGTTTTCATTTCTTTACTAGAAACTGAACCAAGACATACTCATTTCACAAGAAGAAAACTGCTTGGTTTTTAAAGATCACTGCAACTTAGTTTCCTTACAAGGCTGAAGTCACCATATCTCACTCTCTGTTCTCTGACCTTACCAGTTCCCCAGCACAGCTATAAGAAAATAAGTTCAAGGAAGAGCCATAATTCTAAAGTTCTTTGTATACCTACAAATCTTAAAGAATGGGATAGACATTGATATAAAAGAGGACTGGACATAAATGTGATGAACAAAGTGACAAGCCTGATCATTTTTGCTTGTTAAAAATTAAATAACACTCTCCCATTGCCTCTTACTCCCTAAATTAAGTTCAAGTTTCTCTCAATGTACCAGATAAGTTCTAATTTAGACTACTAAGTTTGTGCTGCTGCTCCCTAAGTCAAAGTTCTGGAAGAAAGCCAAGTGCCAGTGCCAGAGCACCTACCACTCCCTAACTGCTGCTACGCAGTCAGGGGTCAGTGGGCAGCAACAAATGTCACCACTGTGCATTCTGACTGCAGACACCACAGTACCTCATATTTGATAAGCAGCTATACATGCATGCACACACTTCAGCTATTACCCCAAGAAACTTCAGACCAATCACTGAGATATATTGCTGGTGAACTATTAAAATTACCTGCCCTACTTTGCTGAAGTGGATCACACTGAACTCCATCTATTCTACTTCACCTGACTGTTTTGTCAACTAGCATGGCATCAAAATGCTGCAGGACTCTGTTAAGTCTAACCCAGCAGTTGAAATAAACACTAGAATATCATCACAATAGCTAAAAGATTATGAAGCCTTCACTTGCTTTCCCCATATAGGATTTACTTTATTAAGCCTTGATCAATACTTTAGATTCTATTCTGTACTCCCTTGAATATCGAATGGGAACAAGAACTTCCATTAAACAAACAAGTTGGATTAATTTCCCAGTCACAGAACACCCCAGATGTTCTCCGATTGGAACACAGCAAACTTCTGGCCTTTTATTTGTTTGTTTTGTTTGGGATTTTTTTTTGTTGGCTCGCTGGTTTTTTTAAGTTTAAACTCTCTAATGCTTCCAACTACTTTAAAAACCTAAAGCTTTGGCTGCCTGTAGGCCTATCCCTTTCTCAACATTTAATTGGACAGCACACAAATTGAGAGGACAGATAATTCTTTAAATCAAAGAGCTTGACTTGTGCCAATAGTTTGATTAGAGTCAATGAAAGCATTTTTTTGAGGGAAGTTCATGCATTTTGTTTACTTTTGGCAGATAAGGGTGAAACAAAGAAGTTCATTAACTTCAAAATAACTCCACAGGGTGTCAGGAATATGAAGTTGATCCATTGTTTAACATTACTTGTTCTGACTCTTGACTTTATTATCCTTTGAATAATTAAAATCCTTGAAAATCTATTCCATTAAACAGCTAACTTTCATATCATTAGTTGCTTGGAAAGCTGAAAGGCCAAATGTAATATGAGCCATAGGTAGTTTTGAAAAAATGTTCATTTCTTTGTATTACATTATATTAAATGACACCCACAAACCCTGTCAACAGAGATCTATACGGCCTATATTACTGAAATACAATATTAATAGTAGATTAGAGTTCAGCAGAAAAATACCGCTGCCATTAATCATAACCTGATACTGAATTAAGGGATATTGAGCTCTTAAAATTTAAGATTTTTATGTTAACCACATTTGCTCCATTTCTTCCCACACACTTAAGTTATAGGATACTTTTAATTTAGCAGAAATACAGGTAATGTTTTTCCCCAAACTAAATCAATATTAAGGCAGGTATCAGTTATCTTTAGAGAAAGGTTGGGCCCAAATGCACAAAGGCAAAACAGAACCAAATTCCTACCAAAGAACAGGATCAAACAGAAATAGCATTATTCCTTCTTTTTTCCCCCTAGAAAATTTTACAGTCTATATATCATCATTAGTGGAGTGGAAAAAAAAATGGTACCAAAATATCATCCCACACTTTCTTTAATCATATAAAAAAGTCATCACATAAGCATTATTCATTCAAAAACTGCCTCATTTTCAACAGCCTGGGGCTAAAGGGAGATACAGATGGGAGGAAGTTAACTGAACAATCTTCAGAGAGGAACTTGTCATGCGAAGCACTATTTCAAAGGAAATAAAAGATAAAGCAAGAGCATCCCGCACTTGCTCCACTGCTAAATATAGGCTGGAAGATAGCCATTTAAATGTATTTATTCCTATTTATATGCACATATATGCCAATTACTTCTGTAAATTTGTTTCCAAATCAAGCATCTTTGTAGGACCATACTTGCACTCAAAATTTGAGAAGGTTGAAGAAGTTTCCAGTATTGCATTTTCCTTCCTCTAATGATTTACTTAAACAATCCAAGTTACTGGATTTTTTTGCATGTTAGTCATCAACATTCTTTAGCAAAATTTTCTTTATGGCTTTATGGACTGTTGCAACATCTCTGTATATTTAACCAGTAGCAAAGATCTCGGTTTTGAGAAAACAGCTACATGAAATCTCTACTGTCATAGTAGCAATTCATTAATCATGTCATTCTTCCAAGATCTGTGTGTCCAAACATAGGCTAGGAAAAATCTAAACTGAAGGACCCAAAGTTTAAAGCAAATATTGGTGAGTAAAATATTTAATACACAATATATATGTGAAGTATATATTAGAAGTGAGAGATCTGTTTCCTGGCAAAGACTATCACAAAATCACTGCCAATGTTCATTGACAACTCTGCTGTGTTACCAGCTCAGAGTCCTGTGTCATTTTCCATATCAAAAGTGACATAGATGAAATAAAAAACTCTGACACTTGAGAGTGATGTCAATCTACAGACCACAAGTACATACAGGTAGTGTAACCAGCAATTATCTAACCAATATCAAAATTTAGCCCCATCTTTTAGAGGTGGGATACTGATCTGTCTGGGAGAAGCAATGTTTCAGGCAGTAAAATTATGTACCCTAAAAAACAAAAGTAAGACAAGACCTTGCTAGTAAGGAACATGTCTCAATATAGTGCATGAGAACAGAAGGAGTCCCCTCCACCCCCAATACAATTAGAGACAGTCTCCTAAAATGCTAAGCCCAGAAATCCAAGCTGTGATACTTCTAAGGAGATCCAGCTTCAGAATGCCTGGTCCAAATCAGTCACAAGCTCATCAGTTGTCATTCTTCTTGGGTTTTTTACCTCAAATTGCTGCCTAATCTGAGAGACCTCTCCCAAATACCATTTCACTGGCACTAATAACTAAATTGGACAGACTACAAAATATACTGTGAAATGATAGTAAAGCAAACTTATGATATTAGTTAATAGTATAGGAGAAAAACTAAGATTCTATTCTGGCTTTCTTACTGCTGCACTGCATAGCATAGCAGGGCTGCTGACATTAAAGACCAAGAGCCAGCTGATAATACCTAAAGCCTACAACAGCTTTCCCTGTGCTCAAAACAGTTAGGTATTGAGCAATTCTACAGTAAAAAGATTCCTCATAGTTTTCTTCTTTTCTTGACTCCCATAAATTAGCTGTGGTGTCACTTTTCTTACATCAGTCCATTCTTACTACATGGTATTTAAAAATAAAAAACCCCCCTCAAGCAAGATTCTCATATTTTTAAGTATGACTGGAGTACTGGCTGATTTAAATGCAAATTTAAAACATAAATGCACACTTGAAGAGTCCATACTGTGACCTAGACAATATCCCACATGCAGACTTTTCATGCCATCATCACTAGAGAACCCTTCCAGCTGCATGGAAAAGGCTGAAAGTGAACAGTGCATGTTAGAGGCAAGCAAAGCAAGAGCAGCTCAGCATGGTCTGCCTGAGCTGCACCCCAGATTATTCCAGCTTGAAAAATCAGAAAGTTGGTGCCATCTGAATTTTAAGATTATATCTTGCTGCTAAGTGTCCCTTGATAGACCAGGGCAGCTACAGAATACAGGACAGAAGTCTCTCAAAACCATAAGATCCTTTCTACCCTTTATTTATTTATTTATTTTCCCCAATGCACAATATGGCAGCTGCAAACATATTACCCATTGGAAAATTACACCACTGAGAAGTACAAGATAGCATTCCCTTGCTGTGGCTCTAAAAGAAATTTGCTGAAGAAGGAAATAGGCAGCGGGAGATGAAATGCATGCTCCAGTTTCCAAGGAAAGCGTGTTAATGCCTAATACATGGTTGGGGGAGGGATAGTAAGAAAAATAAGGAAAAAAATGTATCCATTAGAAAGATGTTCCTCAAGTGGTGTCAGGGGAAGATCAGCAGGACATATAGTGATCTGCTGAGTAAATGCTGGTCATGCAAGCTAAAACTGCCAAAGAGCAGCTTTCAGTGACATGTCCAATTTCTGCATTTACAATGCACGAACTATTAAACTCAACCAGTATGACTCTTTATGGCAGCCTTTTTCAGAGCTATATGCTGACTAACACTTTAACACAGAAGAGTATTTTGTTTGCTTTCCAGTATATATTTCTCAAGGAAAAGTGTTGGCTTTCAGTACAGACTAAGATCATAATGAAAGCAAGAAAATATCCCAAAACAAACTCAGTTTACATAAGAATTCCTTTTCACCAGCTACTTGCACACCACACTCCTCTTTTGTGGTGTTTTGTTTCAGAAACAGAGATGTAGAAGGTATAATTTAAAAATAGCAAATTAAGTTCGGTGGGCATTCTTGTCTCAACCAAATGAATAGTGCCATTAAAAAGGGACCAAGGTTAGGATAAATATTTGTCTAAGTTAATATTTACTTCTAGTTTCAATGTATGCTGTTAATAATACAATGCTATAGTTATTCAAATATACACATTATAACAAGTGCTCTTCAAAAAGCCATTATAAGTTACTTTTAAGCAACATTTTATTTTTAACTTCTCACTGGTAAACTAGATTTAGGTGGTAGATAGGCAAGAAGTGGGAAAGAAGGGCTGAGAACAGCAACAAAATCTGCCTTTGGCCTAGGTATTTGTACCTTGTATACCATTTTATGTGTCAGCAAGAATTGCAACATGATATTTACAAACTCTGGATTCTAAGTTGCATGTTATTGCATCTGTGGAACCAGATTACAGACCCATATCTATACCACCAGGCGATTATACAGACAGTGACGGCACCTTAGAAATGCCAGTGTGGAGAAAGCACACTTTTGGGTAGGTCTTCATGAGAAAGAGTCCCTTCCAGACTTTAATGAGGTTCCCAATATTCTCATTACCCAAAGTTCCTTTACAATATTGTATATACACATCTAGTCCAAATACAGACCAGAAAGGTCACTATTATTTAACCTGTTCAGCTGTAGTGCTGAGTACTCCAAAATGCCCTTAAAAGTCAGAGTTATCCCAGTCTCATTCAGACAGCACATTACTGAAACTGGCCCTTTATTTGGCATTATGTACAAAGAAATGCTTAGCAAAACACATTTTTTTAATGGACTGTTCAGCGACTCGTGTCAGGTTAAATTAGGTTTTAATTTTAAGAAGGAGCAGAACTAAATGCCATGAGATATGGATCAGGAACAGCCACCAGATCAGTACAAAACAGCCTGTCTGCAAAGCACTACCCTGCAGGCTAATGGAGCGCCACACACCTCTTCCTTATCTTTGCTTTGGGAAATTCAGCAATTCTCCTACAGTATTATTGTGAGACCAGGTATTTTCTCCAAGCATCTAGCACTGTATTATTCTGTACTTGTCAACACTAAAAAAATCCCTCTTCTTATATAATCTATGGACCTAAATAAAACATCACTGTGCAGGGAATGCCGCAGGTCCTTTCAGTAAAGATTTGGTATGTACCTCAACTCTGCTTCCCCCCGCAGTGGGGTCTAGTAATTACCAGCAACACATTTGTTCTCACTTCCTAGTATGTGTCCTATTGAACAAAGAATTATTGAGCAATATTACTTTACAGAGCCACCTGCTATGACAGTAGGACTGACAGAAGGCTAAGAGCTAGACTCCATCATTATCTAATCTAGCAGATTGGTTTCTTTCTACTTCTACCTATCTTACAATGGTAACCTTTAACTTTAATACTTTAGAAATTATTTCCTCCCCCTGCCCCTCAATTAGTGTATAAACATTCAGATTTTATGTAATCATATGTTTACTCTCATTGTCCCTCAGCTTCAATAAATACTCAAGTGAGTTCTATTTTTTGAGGATGAGACCACAGTTGTTTTTTGAATCTTCTCAGAGTCCTAACCCAGAATAACTTTGTATGAGTTCTATTAAATACAAACAGCAACTGTCAACCTTACCCATGGGAGCAGACTAGAACAGAACATTCAACCTGTGGCCAAAAGGACAGCAAGAAAAAGGCAGTAACAGGTTATTAAAATTCCTTGTGCACATGTAAAGACCTGTTCCATCAGATTGGTGAATCTTCAGCCAAGCTTGATCAAGAACTTAAACAGCAGTGGGAGGACCTCCAAAGACAAGAGGGGCAGAACCAGGTGATTCAATGCAAGCAAATGTTACCAAAGCTTCAGAGGAATCTCAGCCCAGCCTCAGAGAAAAAAAAAAAAAAAAAGAAAAGAAAATCTTACTTGGCAGACTGCTGTATTCTTTCTTCATCCTAAAAATGCTTTACATTCCCTCCAATTCTACAAGGACAGAAAAGACTAGAAGGTCTATCCTTTCATGTCTCAAGATATCAATAGCAATAGTTAGATGGAGTAAAATAATTACAGTCCATCCAAGAAACTGTTCTGAGCTGCAAACAGAGCAACACCAGCCCTTACTTAAAAAGGTATTTTGGTACATCCTCAGCCCAGTGATTACACTGGAGATTAAAGTGGCCCATTTCAGAATGGTTCATTTCAGGCCTATTAAAAAATGAGCAATTATATCACCACCTGCAATTCCCTTAAGGAACATAGGAGATCCCTAAAATGGAACACCTGGAGCAACTGCCACTCACTCGTGCAACTTAGCCAAATAAACATTATTCAAATGTTGCTGATATAATTCATACAGTACAGAAAAAACCCTAACATTGCTCAAATACTTTTTTTCATTCTCTGAAAAACACTATTTGAATATAGCACCTAGATCATGGCAAAACACATTAGTGGCATGCACAGGTTCTTCTTTTCCACCCCAGCCTGCTGGAAGCATGAAATGCACAGAACTTAAAACATAAGCAGTTGGACTGGCTCTACTAAGATCTTCCCTTTTTACAGCTTCCAGAAAGTGTTACCAGTCAGCAAGCCCTGTCAAGCCTGCTGACACTGAGCAAAATGACATCAGTTTGTATAACAGCAATTTAAAATCTCTTAAGGAAACTTGCATGACTAAGTAGAATGCTCTAGCACTTTTGGCATTTGCCTACATCGACTGAAATATTTCTACAGATGGTCTTCACAAAGAAAGAGCATGCTGAAGCATCTTGGAGATACTTGGACATCAACGCATTGATGGGGCAACATATGAAGCTAACTAATGCCAAAGTGTTAAAATAATGCCACTTCATCTAATAGCACAGATGGAGACTCATACTACCACTGCTTTAGGTGGGTGTGCAGTCACCCTAACACAAGAACATCAAATCACTCAGAGCCTTTAGTGCCTCTTGCTCAGCACGGCAATACTTGACACTCCCCATCCCTTCACGGGTACACAATAATCACATTTTGTACAGAACTGCTGGTTCTGTTGCTAATGAGTTTGCCTGTACTTAGCTTGCAACTATTAGATTTAGAGCAAAAACTTGAAAACTGCACCCACAAAAGGAAAACATAGAATTCACCCCACATTTTTATATTAAATCAATGCATGCAAGTAGCTGAAAGTATAAAAAACCAAAAGAGCCTGGGGACAGTCAAGTTTTTTCCAAGTAAGTTTGATATTAAGAACTGTTGTATCCTTACACTAACAATTCCTCTACAATTGGACTGTATGGGCTTGAATAAAACAAAGGACAGTCTGTGGTTTTTACTGCACTTACCATTGGACTGCAACCAACTCATTTCTGAAAGGTGTTACTAATTTCTCCTATGGGCTGCACATGGCCTGTCTTCTGAATTGCATGATAAAGCAATAGGATACTTCCTCTGTCCTATTGAGAAATACGGAGAAATAACTGCTTCAGATCATACTGCTGATGAAATAGGAGAACATAAATTTCAGCACGAACAGGGACCTGAGGGAATGGCCTGAAGTTGTGTCACAGGTGGTTTAGGCTGGATATTAGAAAAAGGTTCTTCACCCAAAGTTGGGCACTGGAACAGGCTCACCAGGGAAGTGGTCACAGAACCAAACCTGACAGAGATCAAGAAGCAATTGGACAATACTCTCAGGCACATGGTGTGACTCTTGGGGATGGTCCTGCACAGAGCTAAGGATTGGACTCAAAGATCCTTGTGGATCCCTTCCAATTCAGAATATTCAGTGATTTATATTTATAAAGTCAGACAATCCTAAAGCTAATAGCAATTACAGAAGGAGAAAGACATGGATTTTTTCCTTTGCTTTGGAACAGAAGTAGCATGATAGGGCTTTAGGAATGCTTTCTTAATTTACTTCAAATATTTATTGTCACTTAGGACAGGTACAGGACATGCCTACCAAATAAAACAAAACAAACAAACAACAACAACAAAAAACAAAACAAAATAAAACAAAAACCTCTTTACTGTATGTGAAAGGTAAGCCACATATTTTATTCATATCAAACAATGAGAACTACTTTGAAATTTCATTAAAAGTAGAACTGATTTGTTCATAAGAACAGAATTGTATTTCTTCTTGAGTCTTTCTCTGTTAACATATTTAGCATATTTTGGCAGAATTTTTTTTGTGTACACTCATTTGTCTTTAAATTAAGGAGTACCCACGTATTTTGTGCAGTATTTCCCCTAAACCATCCCAGCCAGCCTGGGTCCAGCCTTGCTACTGCTGATTCAGCAACAAAACTATTCATGCCAAAGGCTAAAATAATTAGATATGAACTAGATGAAATAGCAGCACTTTCCATTTACTAAATGATGTTGAAGTGTTTTCCCATCTTTGAGTGTTTGTAACTGCAGGTGCCCTATGCATTAGCCCTAATGTTCTCCTCTGCCACTCTGACTTGTAACTGAACACAAGGAATGCATTATAACCTTGATAGCCTGATTATCTGTCGTGTTTCTCTGTGGTACTCTGTAATTGTGGCAGTGATGTCTCAATGCCGACAACAGGATGCATTTCAGCTAAACTATCTAAACATCAGTTGTTCCACAGAGAGGAAAGAGGTTCCAAACATCAGAGCATAAGGAAGAAAAATTATCAGATACTTACCAACACCAGGGAATAGGTAATGAAGGAACATCTTGCACACAAACCATACACAATATGCATTATTTTCATAAGCATGGGTTAGTTGAATTTCATCAGTAAATGTAGAAGTTCTTTCCAACTTTGAGTACAGCTAAGAAAATGGCCCAAAATTCTATTCATGCCACATTCAGTGATGAGGAAAAAACACACCAGGTTTGCAAAAATTACTACAGAACAAAAAAGAAAATCATCTCTGATGACAATAGAAGTTAAAGCTGAGGATACTGTATTTAGAAGAAGGGGGAGTCTTAGCAAGGCCAGTTAGTTTCCATCGCAAACACATGGCAGGGATTTTAGTCTCTGGAAAGCCCATATGAGAAACGTGGATGCGGTCATGTCTAAAGAGCTGAGCATGAGAAGTTAGGTCTCTGTTCAGACCCAAACTCTGATTTTCACTTGCTATTCTATTCTTCTCAGAGTCTACCAAATACTTTACTCCTTCAATGCCATTTTCAAAACAAGGTTGCTAAGCAGAAAAACACATGGAGCAAATGTAAAGCCGAGCCAGATTCTTCAGCTTTATTTTTGGAAATTATTACTCATCATCCATTTCTGCCATGGAAGCAATGGATTTTATTTTCTAATCAAATAGGTGGGGTTTGTGTCATGGGTTTTTTGGTGCATGAAATGCAGACTTGAAAAGAAAAATATTAGTATTGCCAAGGAACATGTCAATATCAAGTAGCATCCAGGAAAATAAAAAGCTTTGTGAAACTAATGAATTTAACATTGTTCTTTTTCTTGTCTGCAGCTGTTGCAAAAAGGTGAAATGCAGGAAACAAACTGAAATTATTTATTATTAAGTTAAATATGAAGACATAAATGAAGAGGCACATAAAGACAATCAGAAATGTATTTTAATCATTGCATCAATTATTTTAAGTATTTTGGAAATTGAGTGTCTACAGAAGAAAATTGTTACAGAAGGCATATACCTGGGGGTCATCCTTGTGGGACAAACAAGGATATTATTCTAGAGCTTCTTAGGAGCAACAGCTGTTACATTCACTTCACTGAGAAGAATAAAATATATCAGCAGAAGACCAAGGACAACAAAATGGTGCTCAGTCTGCTAAAATAAGAAAAATAGAAGTGAGATTTCCAGAGGAAGCAGGTAAGTACCTTGTGTTGATATATGCTGATATCACACAAGCCTTTACATACAACAGAAGAATTTGGAGACCCTTACTTTTACTTCACTTTTATTTCAAATGGGAAAATATTTTCGTTGAGAAGACTCATCACATGAGAGAAAGAGATCAGGTAAAAGATGAAAGCAAGTAGCTGAGCACTGGGTCTAAAGGTAAAGGATGAATATAGTCATTAAGTTTTGATTATGTCTAAATTCAGTAAGAAAATAAGTCTTTCCTAAAAGCAGTCTACATCATGTCCAAGTGTTGAGTGATATGGAAAAGTTACTGTATCTGTCAAAGTTTGAAATAATATATATTTGACATAATTGGCAGTGTTGGTGATGTAAATCACATGACAGGTGTTGAATCCCTTGGTAATATCTATTTATGCAAGAACTGAGGGAAAAAAAGAAATAGAGATTGGGATGGCTGCTTTGTGAAGCTCAACCTTAACAAAAGTAGAGCTTAATTTTGGATCACTGATCACTTGGAAAAAAAAAAGAAATAAAAAACACATACAGATCAAGATACTTCAGTAGGGTATTCTGAGAAATGATCAGCAAATGCCAAGTAGTAGATGAATTTTATATACATTTATATTGACATAGATGATTTATATATTCAAAAGATTTGACGAAGGTATCATATAAGATAAATTCTATTGTTACAAGAAAAATTTGAAGCTGTACTAGACTGAAGACGCACTAGAAGCATAGGTTCCAAAAGCAGATTTTGGCATCACTTAGCCCACATCACACCTGTTAAGCAATAAAACCAAAGCTGAGTCCCAGACAGTAAGAGTCAGAAACACTTCTAGTATCAGCATGTGCTAACCAGGAGATTTTGCAGTCCAACAGAAATAGCCAGAGATCCTCACCACCCAGCTCATCCCAAACCCAGTCACTGGTAGTGTGAAGTAGAAGGCCAGACCAGAATTTATAGCTCCCAAGGCACAAGAGCACACTTAATTCAGGGCAGGCAGTTGGTACTGATGGCACATCCCACAGTGAAGCCAGGCCTTGTGAGCACAGCCATTCCACAACTGACCCCTAATGCATAAGCTACATGGTAGCTTAAGCATTTTATTCTACTTTTGTTGCAGCTGAGACACATTGCAAGAGATTCAGATATCAGCAGAAGAAAACCTAATCAAGAGGAAGCAGGATTCTTTAAGTCACTGGAGGCTCAAATCTCTTCCAAGGGCTAGTTTTATACTTTTCCCAACAACCCTTCAACAAGAACATGCATGTGAAGTGAAAGTTTTTACTTTGTTATTCTGGAAACAGAAATCATGACTTTCTAAACAGCAAAACAAATCAAAGCATAAATTTCCATACGAAAAACTGACATTAAGGAAAAATAAAATAATCCCCCTCTATCTCATAATGAATTAATGAATAGGGGCTTTAGAATCGGGTCAGCAGTATGTTACTTATACAGCAAGAGGAGGACACAAGGATCCAACATTGATGGGAAAACAGAACAAGTGAAAACAAAGTTCTTTTCTGAACTCCTTAAAGAACTCTCAGGTATCCAACATGCTCTAAAGAGCAAAAATCAGAATGCTTGAAAGAGGAAGTTTCCAAACCTCAGAAAAATTCCTTTTAAGCAGTCTTTTTTCTTAAGTGTGGACACCAAAGAAGGTAGAAGGAAATTTAAAAAAAGAAAAAAAAAAGCACCACATTTTTTAGCTCTTCGTGCTAAACAATCTCTGCCCAGATGCAGAGTGACAAACTGAGACATCACTTTGAGGAGACAGTTCAAATACACTGATTCAGGTAATACAAGTTCATCTGAGCTTCGTTATTCTTCAGTCTCTTGGAAGAGCAAACCTACACATCACTGTGGACATTACTGACCAAGGAAAAAAAAAAAAGCCTTGTTCAACTGGAACACTAAAATGGTGTTAAAGCATTCAAGACAGTCTTACATGGAGCATGCAAACACAGGAACTTATAGCAGTGATGTATTTAAAAAAATATCAAACTCCATTCCCATCAAAAGTTCTGCTGAACTAAGGCAAATTTCTCATGTAGAAGTACCTTAATCAACTGCCCATACAGAGGAATTACTCTTTGGCACACTCCTGAGAGACTTCACTGAGGCTGAATGCATTCAGTTCTCAGAGAAAATGAAGGAAACAAGTAAGATATGCTACTTCTGAAGTATTAAAGTTTTTCAGAAACAACCTATTCCTACACTTCTGGAGCTTACACACCACCTTCTAACACCTGCAGTACTTCTGCACTTCATCATTTTCCTTGCAGCCATTAATTAGCACCCCAAAATGTAGAAAAACTGACAAGTAAATTATCCTGTAAGAATATTGAAAACATTTACCAGATAAAGTTATGCAAAATATATTGAACTGTTAATTATTACTTACTAAGTCAGGAAAAGTATTTCTAAACATCTACATTGCAAATTTGCATCCCACCTTAAGTTATCATTTGTAGTTTTTCATGTAATAACCTTCTAGAGTAATGGAAGACTTCCTTTCCTCCTTCATACACTGCTTTTTAAAACTAAGACCAAAAATACCTGACAGGAACAGCTGAGCCTCTATCAGCTTCTCTGGTGATTGTAAATTCCTCCCTCCTTCTCATCTGGCACCAAAGGCAAACCTGCATTTGGGTTCCAAGATCCTTCTTTACACAGTCAGTTATTGATCCATATCAAACTCACTTGGTGTTATGGGTTCACCTAGGTGGGCCTAAATTTGGGCTCTGAAGTCCGGACTAGGCCGAAGCTGTCAGCTGACTTGAGCTGGGCTGAGCTAACAGCTGACCTCCTCTAGCCAGTAACTTTGTATTCCATACCACATTACGACATCATCTCCAGGGAAGTAGGAACCAGTGTGGGAGTGGTCAAGGCAGTTGCTTCTCAGCCCTCCTCTTGGGAGGACGCACGATGCGGTCCCAGGGGGGGTGGAGAGGACCAGGCCCACCACTGGCTCACAGGGTATCTCAGGAAAGTAAAATGTGTTGTTCTGGGTCTCTCCTTTCTGCTTGAGTTTGTCTCCCTGGGGAATAAGTATTTTCTTAAGTAATGTGTAGTTAAGACAGTAGAATTTGTGTGTTCGTTAAGAATTGGGGAATCTGTTGTTGCAGACTTGTGTGAGTGTATATTTGTGCTCTCTTCTAATTGTCTCTTCCTTTCTGTAAAAGTATATGTAGTTTTAGTATAAACGTGGTTTGAAGTGTTTTTTTCTTTCCCCTCTCTTTTCCTCCCTTTCCCTGGTGTTAGGAGGGAGGTTTTTCTCTCTGTGCTTGGGGGGGTTGGCAGTTGCTTATCTCAAACCAAGACACTTGGGTTTGTGCTAAAAGTGTACACAAAGCATGTACATCTAATTTTGCTCTGAATTAAAGATAAAAATAATAAAGTATATTTTTATGTTATTAGACCTCCCAAAGCTAGCAACCACTGTATTTTTACAAGAAGGTAGGAAAAGTGGACAAGTCTTTCTTTTAAACCTCTAAAATATGACAGTCCACAAAGAGCAGTTTTCCAGTATTAAACTATTTTAAGTATAATGTGTTTTAAAACCAGTTTGGTTATTTCTGTATCACACTATACCTCAAAAAAAAAAAGCAAATATGGCCAAGTTTTGCCAAGATTTTATCAAAGTATGCTGGTTAAAATTACACCTGAAAAGAAACAGAAATATAAAGTAACTCCCACACATCGTGGGCCCCTATGTTCCCTCCAAACAGGACACAAACCAATGTTTATATCTAAGAGCTGAAGGACCATCACTAAGACATAGCCTCAAAGGCACTCTGCTATCCTTTATAGCTGGAAATGCTATGTCAGACAGACAAAATCATAACAAGCATACATTTGCCCATGGAGGAACATTCATGCACTCTTTTGGACAATGAGATACCACACAGCCTTGCCAAGCTTATCTCAAGGGAATTCTATTAACCATACGTCTGCTCAAGATCTGTCTTTCCAGTATTGTTTTGTATGCTGTCTCTGACCTGCCCACAAAAGCACACATACAAGTCAGTAGAAAGCCTGCAACACAGTAAGAGGTCTTTTTTGTTTTGTTACACCATATGGAAAGCAGTTTTAATTAAAAAGATTTACTAAAATAACATAATTAATTATAAAGCCATCAAAGAGAACAGTAATTCTTATTGATGGTAAAAGACTGCTACATACACCAAGCTATGAGGTGAGCCATATATCATGGAGAAAATATTAATTTTAGGTCTCAAATTTCCCTTTCGAAACTTCTTCCCTTTCTAAATATTGGAATAAAGAATAATGTGGAATAAAGAAAAGACTTTCTAGTTTTGCAGTCAAAGCCCACAGACAGAACCATCTCACACTGAGAAGTGCTTTAGGATGTGTCCAATAACATTCCAGGAGAAGCCCCAAACCATTCTCACTTTCCCCTGTCCCAGAGGAATCCAGATTTCATTTGGAGCATAATAGCTCCAGATCATGAGCTTCACAGTAGTCACAGGCAAAATTCTCCTGAGAGCTGGTGGTTTGACCAGCCTCAGGTGAAGAGAACTGAGCTCAGTGTTGCCCACAGCTCCAGTACTTGCTTTAACAAACCAGTTATTGAGAAAAAAGAACTGCTGCAATTATGACTGCAGGCTGCCATGTCTATATTTTACAATATACAAAAAGTTATTAAAAAATTCAATTCTTCCCCTTCAAGACTTTATTTGCATAGTATTTCCCCATGGCTTAACTTACTGCCTTTCAATCTAGAGGACTGAGTTGCATTGCAAGCCATTGGCTGTGATAAAAACCCTTCACCAGGCTTCTCTGCCAGCACAACAAGATACTCAGGTGCCTCACTCAGAGGCACTGAGAGATCTGTTATTTAAACACAAGGTTGTGTTTAAAGTACAATATCCTTGTCCCCCCCTCCAGATCTGATTCTTCACATTTACACCAAGTCTCATCTTCTCTGTGAAAGATTTTAGTATACACAATGATAAATCATTCCTGCTGTTCTCAAATCCCTCTCTGTGATCTAATACCCACAACTGCTTTGCTACTCTGGCGTGAATAACTCAGAGTACTCAAAACCCTTTAGCTCATAAATACACTGAACAACTGACAATATTGCACACACAATTATAGACAGTACCCCTGACATGATAGCAGCATTTTGCAGTTCAGGCTGCAACAATCACAATACTTGGCCTACCCTTCAGTGAGGTGAAAGACTTATCACAGGGTACCTCTTTGGCTACAGTGTGTCTTAGCCTAGGTCTCTTAGTAGAAAACAAAATATCCCAACCCCCAAAAATTACCCAAAACATTGACATGACTTTCACTCCCCTAGGAAGCACACCATCCAACAAAGTACAATCCTGCTCTGTACCAAAGTATTTTCCATTGTTATGTTCCCAACAGCTGTTACTCTTTAAAATCTTGTTTGATTTCATTAAATATTGTTAAAATCCCAACTGCAAATAGAGTAATCAGTGCAGGCACTTACCTTGGTAACGTAGCTATTGAATAATAAAGGATATGAGATTTGCTATGCAGATTTACACACAAAATATTTCCAGTATAAGCCAATGTGTGCAGGTTTTAGGTTTAATCAACATTATGTTTTTCTCTTTCAGAGGCTGAAGCAGTCTCAGATGAATAAGACTGGGGTTCTGAAACATAATTAGCAAGGCTGGAGAAGATATTGCCAGAAACAATCTATCTTCAGTAAGTATTTATTATATCCAACCACACCTTCCATCATTAAAAGACATAACTTCAGTACAATGGTTAGAAAAGAAAGTAACATACACAACAAAGTAACCAAAATTTGAAAATACCTATTTAATACATGAACCCAGAGCCTGTTCCTTTCCATCTTTAGTCTTAGAGAGTATAAAAAACACTCAGAGTATTGTTCAAACACAAGAAATTCTGATTTGAATATGTTTGATTTATGCTGTTATAGAACTACAATAGTACTTTGAAATAAATCTTTAGAAATTTCTTAATATGAAGAGGATTGCTCTTTAATACCACCCAAACAAGCTGTCTGGAAGACCAGAGAGCTCATACAGTTGTGGCTTCATCTTTTAGCACTCTGCATTTATGGTATATTAGACATCAAACAGAGATCACCTCCACAGTGCAATTAATTAATATTTTACCTTTGTTTCTTAGATACTTTACTCACATTAGTGTTTGTAGACATACAAAATAAAGCTGGTTTCGAAATAACTTGTTAGCAAGACAATCAGAGTTTATTTTCACCTGCACACATGGAGGGAGGGGAAGCAGAAATTGATATAAGTTGCCCAAAAGCCTGACTGTATCCATTGTTCATTCATGCTTAGAGAAAAGTTGGATGAGATGAGAATTTATATGTATTTGTGGCTTTAATGACCTATAAGCACCTTGTCTCAGCTATTTATTTTTTCCAGCTAAATTGCTTTGGTAATGGATAATATGTTGCAAGATTGTAACAACAGATATAAGAATAACACAGAGCTTTAGAACTACTGTTGCATCCCAGAGGGAACTGCTGTATCCCACACCTTGGTAGAAATGTAACTCTTGTTTATTCATAAACAAAATTTCGCTCACAATCACCTCATTTCTCCTGAGAAATGGAAGGGTGGGCACAAATCATTGTCACTGGTAACACACCAAGGAAAGAGGTGAGATAAAAGCTTTTGCCCACACAACTTGTTCACTTCTGACCACTCAAAATTTTGAATCATATCTCTAATTGTGCTACCAGTGTGGAAAAACCCACACACTTAACTGGGCTTTTCACTTGCTTAGTATAAGTTTTGTTTGGGATTCTGCAAAAGTGTTTGATGCAGAAAATTAAGCCAGAAGGTTTCAATAAATCCTAAGGGAGCTTTTAAACAGACAGTAGTTCTTAACACCTTCAAAATACAGCTGTCTTACTGAAAGGAGTTATTACATCAAATAAGCACTTTTACATGCAGCAGTGCACAATCACTTAAAATCCCCACATCTTTGAGTTCTTGCCACACAAGTACTTCGTGCCCAAGTATGACCTTCATTCATTCAAATACTCTTACACAACTTCTCACAGCCACTCACAAGTTTGCTGATTTTTGACCAAATAGTTTCTTTATTCAGATGAATAAACATGCCATGTACTGAAGTGTTCAGCAGCCATCCTGTAGTGTAACAGGGTGCTTCAAGGCCAACTCTGGTAAATCTTACTCCTGTAGCCTACATTTGCCAAACCTGAATTCTCACACACTCCCTGCTGCCTATCTACCAGATAAGAGAACAACTGAAATGCATCACTCCAGACTCCAACTTCTTCACATAAAGGCAGCTTACTTGATAAATTAAGATAATCATACATACTTTGTAATGAAGCACATACATTTCTCCATTATGCCCTGGAGAGTAGGTCAACAAAAGGAGTCAAGTGAGAAGATGAACATTAACCACTTCTGCAGTATTCTCCAGGGCTCACCAGTTATCAACCATAGTCAAAGTTACTTATTGCAGCCAAAAGGAACAAAAAGTATTATTGATATTAATGTGGGATTTTAATAGTCAAGTTGGATTTTCTTTTAATTGAAAATAAACCAAAACCAAGAATAGGGTTGTGCATGCAAAAGAAGTAAGCCCCATCTCCAGAGACCTGAGTGCAGCTAGACTCCAAAAGCCAACTATAAGGGAAACACAAGACAGGTTTTAATAAGGACACTTCCCAACCTGGTAAAATCATTTCCCTTATCTTGATGGTCTACGTAAATTAAGCAAGGGATATTTTCTTTACCCTTCTCAGATAATGGGAAACCAACCAGGATTTGAATGACTAAGAAAATGTATGAAAATTTATGGTACCAATATGCAATCCTGCTCATTGCTAGAAGAACCTAACGTGCAAGCAGTCAGACCCTTGTTTGATCCAAGTGTTTCATGCAGTCAGGCTCCAATTCAGCTGCATGTGGGTTCCTTTCCCCAAAGTGCATGGGTCTTGCATTTGCCACAAAGAGATCTGCCTAGGAAAGATGGTATCCAAACCCTTTTAAATTTTATTTACTACAGAGCCAAATCTGTTTAATCTTAGTCTTAGCCACTAGACACAGCCCAGACATCCTAGAACATGGGCCCTATGAATTCAGGTGCAGTATCACACTACAGTGATATATCCTGTCGTCTTGTAAGACAATCTTAGAGGTGCAGAAAAAGCTAAGACGAAGCTAAGCAAAAGATATTTCCAGCTTCTTCATGGACTGCCCATTCCAAGATTCAAAGAGCCAACCATTCAGGAACACTGGCATTGGCTTTAGTTGAACAATATGTAAAGCAGAACCAAGGAGGGAAGGACTCTGACCTTGGATTTACTTCTTGCAACTCACACTTTCATTTAATCCCTGCAAAAAAATGTTACATGTCTACCTTGTTCAGATTACATTGCATGTGCAACACCTTCTACAAAGTGAGGGAGTATTTGAAGACATAAGAAGTGTGACAATAAGCTACTGGTAATTGCTCTTGTTCAAGAATGAAAACTATGCAGTCATTGACAAAATTCAAGATATAGGAATCAGTCTCCAACATGTGTCCACCTTTGGGTTTGTGGTTAAGCTTGTGGGTTTTCTTTTGGGTTTTTTTTCTGTTTTGTTGTGGGTTGTGCTTTTTTTGAGTGGGATGGGAGTACTTTGGTGAGGGGAAGTTTGATGTTTTCTGGGATTTTTTCTAAAAATTTAAAAGGTTTGGAAAGTCTGAATGGCTGTTTACAACTTTGGAACTAGTTTTGATTAATACTGTTAGAATTAAGCACCAAAGCAGTCTTATAATTTCTAAATCACTTCTGCTAGCTCAAGAAGAGGTTCCTGCTAACTGAGCTCTGGCATTATACTGTTAAATACGTTGTCTGCCTTTCTCATTTGATACCCCGACTTGAAGTGCAAAGAAAGCTTCAACTGTCAGAATCTCATTCCTGAAGAGGTCCCCACAGACATATGGATCCAGCAATGGAGGCTGACAAAGTTATTTATGTGCTTGCTCTTCCATGGAACTCTTGCCAGTCATCACAGCTGGGCACATCAGGACTTGGCAGGCTTTAGGTCGACAACATCTTCAGGTAGCAACAGCAGTCAGAATTTGAAGTGCAAAGTCTCTTACAAAGCTCCTAAGCAAGGGAGAATTCTAAATTAAGTTTTGCTAATGTAAATTGCTTACATATTTCATAGATTCAATCTGACAATAAGCAAACACCCTAAGATGTAATGGCATTGAGTGAAGTACTTCACTTCATGGGGAGACTTGAATCAGGAGCCAGATAACACCTTAATGAGGCAACTGCTGTCACAAGGCAACTGATGATCTCTTCTGCTGTATTTCATGTATCTCTCAGTATGCAGAAAAATGTTTGAGGCATGCTTATCCTTGTATCAATCAATTAAAACATTTAGGGAATCTTATTTTCCAAGCAATTTAATGAACAGTGACACTTCTTTTGTAGGAGGCACTTTAACATAAATCCCACCTGCTATTTTGCAAATAATGACAATTCAAGAGTTAAGTTTAATAATAGATTTGATGGCCTCAATTCAAAAATGATCTTACTCAAACTAAGTTTCATGAAAACAACTATTAGTTGCTCCTGCAAAGTCCAACATAATTAATGTAATTTCCACCAGATGTATTAGGAACAGTTTCATTATTCTCCATAATATCTTTTATTTTGGAAAGACTAGTGTCTTTTATTAATAAAGTGTTAAACTGACAATGATGATTTGAGAAGTTAGGGGAAGAGGGGCAGAACTGTCTACACAGGAAAAATTGTATTATACATTATTTACCCTATCTCACTCAAACTCGACAGAAAAGGGAAAGACAGAATAAGTGACTTAATCTGAATATCCAAATTGGACACTGAGATGAGTTATAAGGATTAAGGTCAAGAGGTAGATAAAGGGCATAAATCTGCTCAATGTTCATTAAGATGCAGATGTTTTATTTAAAGACACGCCTAATTCAAACCAACATTAATAGGAAAAAATAATCTTTAAAACCAGCACTGCCAGATTTCTACTATGCCAAGTTTTTTGAATCTTTGCTTGTAGCTTAAGCTAGTGACACAAAAACGTAATTAGATAAAGTTCCTTCTTCATGAAGTGCTTAAATCCCATTTTGAGGTACTATGTGGGTGTGGAAAAACTGTATACTATTAGAAATACTACGTCAACTCTTTACAGTCAAATTGGTTTTTTTCCAAGAAAACTTCCTTTCCTGACTTAATCTACCAGCTAATTAGTAAATATTCACATCCATACATATCCAGTTAAAGATCTGTGAGCACACAGCACCTGCATGAGCAACAGCATGGACTGTTCTGAAGTTAAAGTTCTTTCAGAAAACAACAGTTACATACAGAATTCAATTACTTGTTCCAGTGGTGTCCTGGTTATGACAAGTGGCCTTTTTGACCATCAGATATTAGAAGCCTTTTTCAAAATCTGAAACGAAAAAGGTTTCTGTGCTCTAATTTCTGCAATTTAACATGCTGCACAGATCTCTACAAGCCACACTGTAGAGTATTTAATTCTATAAAATCTTTCCACATATTGACTTATGCAGGGTTTTAATATGCAAAGATCAGTATGCATTCCTCTGGGGGTTTTTAGTTCCTTTCATTTCATGTAATCTTCTACTTCAGCACTTTAAAATGCATCCCCATTCATTTTGCTTACCATTCCAGGAAAAGTCACTGACTTACTACATACCTTTGTGTGCTAGACTTGCTAGTTACAAAGAGGTCAACTCAATTTTATGTACTAGGGATGTTTAACAATGTTTTATTTTTACTATGTGATCAAATAAATACAGATAATACAGAACAGAGAATTAAGAAAGCATAAAGACCTCTAAAGGTAAGAATTCAGATAAAACTATGGGGAAAAAAGTCATGCTATAGATTCAAACAGCTATTCACATTTCCATTGTAAATCCTGATTTGTGCAATTAAAGACTTATCAAAGTTCATTTCCATCAATGTGAAGCCTGGTATACCAGTCCTCAATTTACATGCATCTCTCCTTTTCTAATTTTGAAGAACAGTTGATGTAAATCATTCCAGACTTTTTCATTATTAGATGAAAAACTCATAACGTTATTGCTTTTCTAAACAAAAAAAAAGCCAAATAGAAAAGAACTAACATAATCAGCTGAATTGTTCCTTTTTTTCTATTTCCTAGGAGTAAAATGAGTTTCCAAGACCTCCATTACCAAAATATCTCAACAAAGGCCTACACAGAGTATATTCCAAAACAACAAAAGCAAAAATGGGGAAACAAAAGGACACACCATTCAACACAATGTATAAATAAAATATTTAAGTGTCCAGTATGGCACCTCTTACTCAAAACTGCTTTTAATTTCAGTCTAGACAGTTGCAAAGTTCATGACGACTCCATGTTAATAGCAGCATTGTAGTGGACAAGTGAGCCAGTTTTCACCAGTCTTTAGGTAAGGTCTATATTAAGACTTGTGCCACAGATTTGAGAAAAATCCTCACCCCACTTTGGGTGCACAGGTGACTGTACACAGCAGTCTCTGTTCCCATGGCATGGGAAAGCAGAGAGTCTGGAGTCATTCTTTCACATACCAGAAGAACACACCTACAAAGAAACAGTTACTGAACAATTCCTCAAAGCTCCTTCACAATTGGTCCTGTCTTGCCAAGAACCAAGGCTAACCTTAAAACAGTATCCTTCAGAACACCAGGTGCTTCAACATTTAGAGATCAGCAGATTAGAACAGCACTTCAAAAATCTTTCAAACACGCACATTTATTGTGCTTCATTTTGCACAGTGGGGTGGATGTTTCGTTCCTTTTGGCTGAAGCTATGTCACAGCACCCCTTGTACTCCTGTCAAGCAGATAGTCAGCCCGTGGAATCATATTAAAACTCATTCAAAGTAAAAAAAAAAAAAAAAAATACAAAAGGTGCATTGAGAGGCCTCACACATACATATGAAGTCCTCAGTTCATCCCAGCTCACACTACACATTCATCCACAGTGGTTCACATCACTTCACAAGGTCAGGATAGCCAAAGACAGTCTAGCTGAATAGCCAGGACGAGAAAGCCCTTTCCTGGAAAGGGAAATCTCATTCATTTGCTGGATTCACAGTTCACATTTAAGTCTAGACAAAGCTCTACTAAACTGTCTGTATTTTAAAGCTACAGACAGGATGAGATATTAACCACAGCAACCAAGCTATTGCAGCACAGTCCTCAAGAGCCATTCACTCACATTTTCACTACATTGCCAACACTGTTATTTCACAGCTGAATCTGAATACCTGACCCAGTTATCAGCAGAAAACATCTTAGAACAAATTCACAAAATGTACATAAAAGACAGATGACAGACAGCCACTCAGCTGTTCATCCGAATGGTCCTAAGGGAATAGAATACAAAGATGCTCAATAACTGTATCCTGTAACTTGTCACCTGCATGAGCACATGCAGAAGAGGAGCTATGTCTGTTTGCCATGTAACGATCTCTAAAACGGGTTTTAAGAGAAGAGTAAATTGTAATCCATCCCTTGTGTGCAAAGCAACAAACCTATTTAAAAAAAAAAAAAGAGAGAGAGAGAGAGAGAGAGAATTAGCAGCCATGAACACAAACTGGGGAAAAAACAGTGATTTGTTTAGGATAAGAAATTAGTTCTCAGTTCAAGCTGTAGCCCTTCAAAGGGGTCATGGAACACAGGGATAATCTTGTCAATAAAGTATACTCATGTTTCCTAGAAGCTTTTGTCATAAATCCCCATTAAAGTATCCTAAAGAAATAGAGTTGTAATTAGATGAGAGAAGATCCCATCATTCATTTCCTGTCTTTTGATCCCTTATTAATGAAAAAAATAAATTTTCCTTTCAAAGCAGTTGCTTAGACACTCCTTGAAATATATATATGGTTCTTCACTGTTCAGTGCACTTAAATGATAAAGATGGGGCAGAGAGAAAGATGACACATGAAGAGAAAGGACAGTAGGATACAGAGTTTATAGTTTCCAAGCTGAGGATTACTGTGACAGCTTAGAGAGTACCTTAAGCAGATGGGTAAAGACAAAGATGAATGCAAAGATGAACACGGAGGAAAAAAATGGTTTCTGCTTCACACAAACACTTAAGGAGAGAGTTACCACTGAGGAAAAATACTACAAATAACTCACTATTCAAAAGCAGAAAAAGAGCAGGCTTGAAATTATCAGAAAAGGAACAGTAAACCAAAAAGCATCAAGATATCTGCCTAAAAGACCACACACATATTTATGAACTCATATTGCATGCAATTCTATTAATCCCATTTAAAAAGATCAAAAAAGTAGAAAATATGCAGAATGCGGTGAGGCTAATCAAAGGTATGGGGAAATATCTTTTAGAGAGGGATTAAGTAGATTAAGTTTGCCATCTGAAAACCAGCAGAGAGAGCAGCAGCCTACAAAATTGCACTTTGCAAAAAGAAGTAGAAGAGATTTACTCTTCTACAGCAAGGCAAGGGGAAAGAACTAGAAAGACGACAGTAGAGTCATCATGGAGAAAGTTTAAATGAAGTTCAAAGTAATTCAACCAAATTTTTATCAAAATTTTGGAAGTCACTGTCAAATAATCAGTAAATCTGACACTTGATCAATTTGCAGCGAGTTAGTGTGACCGTTACAATGTGAGTGCCCAGACACAACTCCCAGATGGCTAAGTGCTGGTCACGTGTATGTCTTAGTCTGAGAGAAAAACCAAAATGTTTACCAAAAAACAGAGGAGAGGATTCCTCCTTATTAAATTTAAGAAAAAGGAACTTTAATTAGAAAATGGATATAAGGATAACTGTTCTTAACTACTATATATATACATATACATGTGGATATAGATATAACTGTAAACAGACCAGAGCAAACTACTCTCCCAGCACTACAAGAGAAACAAAAGAGAACAACTCCCAAATGGTAGATTCCTCCTGGAGCAGTTATATTTATGGACAGTGTCAGTGTCACACCTCGGCTGGCTGCAAGGTGAACACTAACATGGACTCTCTCTCTCCCCTTGTCCTTTGTTCCAAACGAAGAAGGAAAGGCTGGGAGTGAAGGAGTGGTGATAATTCCCAGGAATCTCCTTGCAGTCTAAGCCGGTCCCCAGGAAGAAAAAAAAATCTGCAGCGTGTCTCAAAGCAGCCGTGACTCTCATATCTCTCTCTCTCTCTCTCTCTCTCTCTCTCTCTGAAGCTCAGGGTGCCCAGAGATGGAAGGGGGAAAGTAAAGAGCAGAGCTAGAAAAAAGAGATCTCACCAGCAAGCAGCGGCTCTTTTTCTGCAGCTGCCCAAAGAAAAGCCCCAAAAGTCAAGCCAGCACACAGGGAAAAAAAAAACTCTCCCTACCCCCAGGTGCTGGGGTTCTGTTTTCTCACCTCCATCCCACTATTCAGCTAGAATCTGAAAGTCATCTGCCATCTTTTGTCTCAGTTCTGGCACTCCAAGCCCAAATCTTTGTGTTGGTAAGGTGACAAAAATTCTCTGAGGGACTCCTCCCAACACCACCTTCCTGTGTTTGAACCTTTAACAGTGTAGCAGTGTGAATTCCAGGCAATGCATTCTTTGCACCTCCTCAGGGAATGCTGCAAGCTCGCTGGGGCAGCAGGTAGAGAGATGCTCAGTTAGACGACATTAAGGATGGAAAGTCAATCAGGTCTTTCTCTTAGTCAGCCCTGTTAATGATTGAGCAAAGGAAAGAGCAAGTAAGTGATCCTCAGCCCTTCCTGCATTCTTAACCTACAAATCCATATCAGTGCAACACATATTGTGTCTCCAATGCTGTAAGGAGTCAACATGCACTTAGCCTGTAACATTATCTTTTTTATTTATGTTACATATATTGCATGTGGCTTTGTTTCTGTGTTTGTTTGCGGGTTTTTGGGAGGGGCTTGGGGAGTAAGGGTCTTAACATTCCAAGTTAAAAATATTTTTGTCACAAGAAACCTATGCATCATTACAGGCTGAGGAAAGAGCAGCTGGAAAGCAGCCCAGCAGAAAAGGACCTGGAGGTCCTGGCTGACACCTGGCTGAACAAGAACCATCAGTGTGCCCAGGTGGCCAAGAAGGCCAATGGTATCCTGGCCTATACCAGGAAGTGTAGAGAGCAGGACCAGGGCAGTGACTGCCCTCCTGTACTCAGCATTGGTGATGCCACACCACAAGTGCTGTGTCCAGTTTGGGCCCCTCACTGTAAGGAAAATATTGAGGTGCTGGGGCATGTCCAGAGAAGGGCAACAGAGCTGGTAAAGAGTGTAGGGAGTGTCATATGAGGAGTGGCTGAGCTTAATGAGTTGTTTAGCCTGGAGAAAAGGAGGCTCAGGGTAGACCTTACTGCTCTCTACAACTACCTGAAAGGAGGTTATAGCCAGCTAAGGGTCAGTCTCTTCTCCCAGGTAACAAGCAACAGGACAAGAGGAAACAGCTGCAAGCCATGCCAGAGGAGGTTCAGGTTGGACATCAGGAGGAAATTCTTCATGGAAAGGGCAGTTAAGCAGTGGAGCAGGCTGCCCAAGGAGTGGAATCACCATCCCCAGAAGTGTTGAAGAAACAACTGGACATTACACTTAGTGCTATGGTTTAGTAGACATGGTGGTGGTTGGTCAAAGATTGAAATCAGTGATCTTGGAGGTCCTTTCCAACCTTAATGATTCTATAAGAAGGCCTGGAAGCACTTTCACTTGGCCACTTCTGTAACAGAGAACACCACAGCCTGCACAGTTTGCCAGGATGTTGGTGGAAGAATTATCTTCCTATTACTGTAAATGTTACATTATTAAAGTTCCAGAAAAAAAAAAAAGAAAACTGGTCATTGTCAGATATTTCACTATTTGCACTTTCAGCAGAGTTCTTTATTTATTTTTTTTTATCTATACATTCTAGTCTACATATTCAAAACCACTGACAGTCCCTATCTGCTGCTTTCCTAAGAGGAAGAAATGAAAGCAAAAGTGGCAGCTTTTATATCTCTCACCTGCAGTCTCTCTTCTCTAGGTATGCAATTCAGAGAACTGTTAAACTTCCACAGAAGTCACCAAGACAAGTACTCGGATACTTAATCATATATGCATCTGTTTCCTGTGTGCTGCAAAACTTGATCTCATTTTTATCCTGACTATGCCAGCTAAAAAACGTTAGATGAAAATAGCTTTACAAAACTCAGAAAGCATTCTGTCCATCTGTAACAGCAACCTAAGTGCTGAAGCCAGTCAAACAACAGTCTGAAGTAAGCCTCCAATTTTACAGAAATACTGAACTAAAGGATGAAAATAAAATACAAAAAGAAAAATACTAACACCAAACCAACAACCTGTCAGAATTAGCAATTGTGAGACAGGTTTCCTAGTAAAGGACTAGCGATGGATTTCTTTGGAGTCGCTATGAACCAGTGTGCAATGTTCACAAACAATTGATTAATCAGAAGTCTGTAGGCCTATTAACCCACAGAGAACTGTAATACAACTGTTGATTTTCATTATATGGAGGTCTTGGTCACAATAGTTGGTCTTTATTCCCAACCAAAACCAAAGACTACTGAGTGCAACCTCGAGCAATTATATTGATTTTAGAAGCAACACATCAATTTATATAAAGCATCAGTCTTTCACAATTGGTTTCTTTACACTAGCAGGAAGATACTGAAAAGATTAAAGATCAAGAACCATTCATTTAGTACAAAAGGATTCCCCATTCAAAATAATTTTGACAAGGAGTAGGAAAACAAAAGCCTTCCACATGCTACTCTTGTTAAACTGAGCAACTCCTACAGGTCCTTAGGAAAGCAGAATGGAAAGGCATACCTTTCAGCACAGGAAAAAAAATATATGAAGACCAAGCTGCAGCCTGACCTTTATCTTTGTAAGTGATAACTCTCAAAAGTGACCAAAAGGTTAACCAAACTCTAAAAAGGTCATCTGTCTTTAATCTGGCTATATAGATCCTTTTCTGATGTTAAATAATACACAGATACTGTTCATTAAATACCACCCATCCATTCTGTTTTCACATTCTGTTTTCACCTTCTGTTTTCAGCAGCAGCTAGATTTTTGTTCTGTCATATTAAATAACTTGCAACTTCTTTAAATCCAGCACATTTTCTGGGATAGGAGGTGTTTTATGGTTACATAAATAAATTTCCAATTGTTCTTCTTCTGTAATACTTCTCCAGTGTCAGATATATATATATTTGTTCTGAGCACATTAGTGCCTTCTTTGCCCCACTACAAGTCTTTCATACTTTTGAGGTAATCATCTCTTTTGCTCCTCAGTAGCAATGCAGCTCAAATCACATTCAGCTAAAGCTTATTTCAAAACAATTACATAATCCAAAGTTATACCAGGAAAAAACCACTAAACTTTAAATTTAATATACAAAGTAATAGTATGCAGGATCAGGTTCTTCAGATGTCTAGAGAGTTAAGAACAAATCGTGAACAAATGTAAGACACAATTTTTTTTCTTAAAATGCTGTACTGCTCTATGTGCAAATACACTCTCAAACTCCACATTTTCTTACTGAATGACACAGGTTATTGCTATCACTCTCTCCTCTTTCTTTTTTGCTATTTTACAAGCACTACCAGTTTACAGTTTACATTAAACATAACAGGGAATGAATTTACTACTTTTACCTCCTTTCAAGGACAACAGTATTCATAAAGTTTAGTCCCTCCCATTCTTCATTAACCAAAACCCAGAAGATCAAATATTAAAAAAAAAAAAAGTTCTATCTCCTCATTTTTCATCAAGTATGTAATGAAACCCATAAACAGACTTCAGAATTTAACCGGTTAGCTTCTAAGTTTTCTGCATGTGTCCCTTAAAGTTGTCAGTCTGGAACAGTCACTGTGAAGAACTTCACTTTTTAAGTTTTATAAATTTTACCTTTGTAAACTGAGAATTTTAAAAGATGATGTAGCATAGAAAGCTATATTAAAACTAAACTCTTCAAACTATCACCATTAACTTAAACAGAAACTATGTATCAGGTTACTCAAAGACATGCTGGTACTGGACAGGATCCTCTAGTCCTCCTTGCTCCTGGAATGAAAGAATGTTAAGTGTTCCACAGGCAGATACTACTTGTTCACCTCACTAATAGCAATACAGGAAGGAACAGAATGTACTTTCTCTTTTCCACTAACAATTTTCTTCCATCTCTGTTCTAGCTGTACAATAATTGTTAATCATATCTATTGCAAATCTCAGAAGTAATTATTCACTGTCATGCCAAAATTTGTGCATGAAAAGTCAACTTGGTCATCCATTGAAACCCAGCTCATTCCAGGAAGCATAGAATAGTAATCACCAGCCAACCATGCACTAGTGTGAAGTGCTGAGGGAAGACAGGCTTTCAAAGGAGTGACAGATCTTGAAGGCAATGCCATCACAGACAGACATGTGAGAGATTCAAAAAGAGGACAGTGGATGATTTAATCCGCAGCAGACACAGTTTAGCTGGCAGGGCTGCCTGTCTTAGGGACTGACAAAACAGACTCCTCTAAGTCCATATTTCCTGGATGTAAAGCATGTAATGGTTCTATGGTTCCAAGAAAAGTGAGGTTCAATGTGATGAGGAATGCTTTAATAGCACCTGGAAGTCTGTCCTCTCTAGTGTTCTGAGTGCAACTCTTAGCATGTAACCTAATTTATTAAACAGCATTTTATTCTGATTTCTTCAGAGAACAGAGCAGTGAAACTTCCTAAAGCACATAACTCACGTTCAAGTGGATGTACATTCTTCCACATGGTCGTAGCCCAGGATTTGAATCACTGAGTACCACAGTTTACTGTGGTATTCTGAGATATCAAAAAATCAACAAAACTGATGGATCCCAATCTAAAAAAAGGGTGAAGCTAAAGCAAGTCATATGCATTTCACACCTTGTATGCTTCCGGACAAATCTGCAGAGGGTACCTTGTTAACCTTCACAGGTGTATTTCAAGAACAATGTTGGTTTGTGGATCAGTGAAAGCATGAACCTGCCTTGTGACTCTTGCCTCCCACTAGAAACACAGCTCCCATGCCAAGGATAATCTAGTCTTATGAGTCAAAGTGAAAGGAAGGATGGTTTGCCAAAAGCAAATGAGGATAAGAGAGAGATGAAAGGGATTTAAGAGGAGGGGGTCAAGACCTCAGACATAGATATGCTCATTGTTGCTAAAAACCAGTAAGAAAGGATCAGAATAGATGGGACATAGCTTGTGAGCTTACATATCTATTTCATCTGCCTACAAAAATCAGCCTAATAGTAAAATTACCAGACTTCATTCATCAGAATCCAATATTTGCTTATTTATTCTACAGCATCTCTAAGAAACAGGAAGAGGCTCAATGGATGAACAGTATACCATGTGCTACAGGTCAGCATTTTAAGCCTCATTTGAGGCTAATCCCAGTCAGACCATTTCTTGGCAATGAGCCCATTGGTGACATCACCCTGCAAGGAAAACTTACCAGCTCACCTGCTTGTATTTTCTTGCAAGAGGGCAAGCAATGAAGAACTTCAGTGTTGGCATCTGCCTTCATTTCCACACAGTCAGTTCTCAAGCACTAATTTTTAAAGAAATAAATCCCTGAAGATATGAAACATAGCAGCCCCCACAGCCATCAGTGTAGCATCTCTAAAATATAGGGCAGTCTCAACCATCAAAAAGGGTGGATAAGGGCTGCAATCATTAAATCACTTCTTGAACTGCCCAATGGCATGCTTGTGTACATACATCTTCTGCACAAACGTAGCAGGGAAGACAAATATTAAGCAAGAAGTGAGCACTAGGGAAAATAAGAAAATAATTTTCTCCTCAGCATGATTAAAGGCATTTTCACAGAAAAAGACTTTTAAACAGCAGTTTCATTGTATGCAAGCACAACCAGGTGCTTTAAAAATCACAGTATGAAATGCAATTTCTTTCAAATTAAGTGAGACTATTTTGATCAGACAAGTTCAGAAACCCTCTATGAATGGAAAAGAAACCCATCAGGAAATTTAAAAGTAGTCTTTTTCTTAAATAAAGGAAAACAAGATTTTTATGCACCAGAAGACACAAACTTCCCAACATAACATGAAGTAAATGGCCAAGTATCTGTAACTTAAATTTCAAAGTTTGCATCTTTGCTATTGAAAGAAGTTACTTCCCATTCCTCCATTCAAATTTCTTCCCCACTTTTAAGGAAAGAGACCAGTTTGAAAGAAAATCCAGTGTGGAGAGAAAGATTTTTGAGTTGAGAAAAAGGGTTTTTAGAATAACAGACAAAGTTCTGAGGCCTTCTGGCAGGTGCAGGATTGGTTTCTGTGAAAAGGATCAACAGCAAAAACAAGTAAGATAAGAAGGTTTCAGGTCGGTCTGCTCGTGGGAAAGGAATTTGAGAGATAACTTTTCTCATAGCAAAAATGAACATCTGCTGAAGAGTAGCATCCAATTAAAGGCTGTGATGAAAGTTATAGACACTGTGATTCAACCTATAAGATGAAGCTATGGGTGGGAATTGGAAGGAGTTATATTGTGTAATGGGAAGTTAGAGTTTAGCTTTTTTTCCTGTACCTGTTCTTTTCTCCATGAAGGAATTTTAATAAACTGTCTTTGTTTGTGACCCCTGTGAGCTGTACCCTGATTGATTTTCTCTCGCCGTCAAGATTTACTGTCGAACTCACACACCTGTACGCCAACAATCCAGAACCACACTGAGACTTGAGTTCAAAAAACTTTGAGGTGGCTGCCTAATCCTATTGTATCTCTTCAAATAGAACAGGCTCACAGACTCAAACAGTACTATATGACAATGCACCAAGATAGCATATAAACAGCGAAAAAATACAAATCCAGTGGGTTATCAGATTAACAAAGTGCTGAGGTGGGGGGAAATTTTCCCTCCCTCTACTTACATCCCTGAAATAAGGGAAAGAGTCCCTCACAGTCCTGGTTACTAACCCACCAGCTTTCAGTCTGTTGGAGGAGACCAAGGCAATCAGGAATTTATTAGGTGGCAAAGGTATTACAAAAGATGGGTTGATGAGGATGCAGACATCCGAGATCCCAGTACTCTGAACCAAGAGGCCCTGCAGCAACTCGACAAGGACCTTAATGGTATTAGGAACTACATTCATGTTTCCCCTGTTTGAAGTTCTACATGTTCAAATGGCTACCCTATGTACTTTTTCCTTAGTCATCCTGCCCAAGTTTCTTCTTCCCACAACCCCCTAGCGCATTTTCCAGCCACTCTTTCCCTGATTGGCCCGTTTGGTGCAGTGCACCATTTTCCACATAAGGTTGTGTTCGGACCCCGGTTCCCCATTGGTCCCTTCCTTGGCCTTCCCCTCAATTTGCATATGGAACAATGGGATGCCTCACTCCTCCCTTTCTCCTCCCTTTTCCCCTCCCATGTTCTGGAAAATTCCATTGATCCCTATATAAGGCCAAGCATTCTAATAAAACTTGCTTCTCTTTGTGAACTCCTGACTGGTGTGGCTGCCTTCCTTCGGGGAATTAGTGCCGGTCGGGAGCAGGAGGAACCGCCCTTGGCTTCAAGGGGCTTGACCTAAAAGAGCTGTTATCACTTGAGCTGACTACTATCTGCCCCTTGGTGCCGAAGACCCCATTCACCATATCGGTGGATATTACCATCCGCTGATATCAGTCCATTCTCAAGTTGATCAGACAAACCTCATCTTTAATGTCTATCCCCACTCCTGAAGTCAGGCTTGGCCAGCAGCTCCCTCCTGAAAGCAGGATCTCCTTGTGCTGCTTATCTCACTAGCTGATTACTTCACTCTGTTCACCAGAATCTTCCCCAGTCTGAGGATACAGAAAAGGTGTCATTTCTCCCTCTTTCTCTTGACAGGGAAAGTAAAATGTGTTCAAGAGTGCAGCAGCTTCCAGAACACCATATACAGTTTCCCTTCCCTGTCCAGCTACAACTTAATATTACCTTCAGCTTGCCTGATCAGCAAGACATTTGTCACACACTCTGCTTGCACTATTCCAAACACCAAGTACTCAGTCTCTTCTATGAAATTTCATCTTTTAAAATTTACACCATCTGAACTCAATAACAGTTTGAATAGTTGCCTAAATGAGAAGCTTGCTTTCCAGATACCCCATGTAATGAATAAATAAAAAAAAAAATAGACACTGGCATCCCCTTTTCAGTCAGCATTCCCTGTCAATTACCTGGAGAGGTCTGGTGTTCATTCCATTCTGGAATCCAGTTTTTTACATGCTCTATATGCTACATGAAGATTCTGCAATGATTATTCAACTAAGCAGAACCTGTCAGGAGCCATAAGACACCAGTTTATACATCTCAGTTGAAAGTTCTCAAACAGGTCAGCACAGGGTACTGCCCTGCAAAGACATCAACTCAGGTCCCAGAAACAACATGGCAACTACTGCACAGGTTTGCATCCATCTTGGGAAACGAGGAAAATTCCTTGCTGAGGGCAGGATTTCATGCTGGAGACATATGAGCCAGGCTCAAGGATCCCTGCACTGCATTAGAGCGCACATGCACTATCTCCCCTTTTGATTTTCCCCCTTTTAGAGTACACACCAAACACAATGGCTGTTCTTCATGAGGTTTATAGGCCAACGAGCTGCTGAACATGGAAATATTTCTTCCAAATTACTCATCTTAAAACACATCAGTGAAACTCTTCCTCAAGTTTCTTAGTAATTGCTCTGCTTCAAGTATTGTGCTTCATGACAAATCTGTTCTTTACTACATTATTGTCTACCTAACAATTGCTGGAGTTGTTACATTTGGACAACAGGAGGAATTTCTTCACAGAAAGGGCTGTCAACATTGGAATGGGCTGCGCAGGGAGCTGTTGCAGTCAGCATTCCTGGAAGTGTTTAAGAAAAGACTGGACATGGCGCTTAGTGCCATGGTGTCGTTGATATGATGGCGTTCGGTCAAAGGTTGGACTCTATCTCAGCGGTCTTTTCTGACCTAATGGATTCTGTGATCTGTCACTTAACAGGGTGAGAAGGCACTATGCATCTGTTGGGAGTAAGGATTCACTTTCAGAATGAAAACATACAACCTACTGCCTTCTCATTTCCGCAAGGATTTTCATGCAATTTTCTGAAGTGGTAGGCCAGGAACAACTGGGGAGTTTTTGTTGGGTTTTTTGTTTGTTTGTTTGTTTTCCTAATCATTTCCTTGACTAGAAGCAAAAGACAAACTAAATAATTCCAAGATACAAGATCTTACCAGAAAAATCATACTTCTCACTAAGTTCCATCTCTTCCTACTGCCAGAAATTTATTGGTTACAGCGAAGAAAATGTATTGTTCACAGCAGTGTTCTTGTCAGGTTTTTTATTACAGAAGTACAGCTAGCAGCAGAGAAAAGAACTCGCACCCCAAAATGAAAATGGAACATATGCCTGAGCTTCAATATTCAAACTTGCGTCCAGTTTCCCAGAAATTAATAGGTCCTTATCTCAAGACCCCTTCAAAAAACTTTAAATATCCAAGTTTTCAGCTATTGCTGCAATTTAAGAACTTCATTAAAACTTCCCTTGCCTTTGCAAAACTTGAAGTCTAGAAGCAGTTGCAAGATAACAATCATAGCAAAGAGGACCAGCAAAGGGTATAATAAGTAAGTTCATTAAGTATTTCCAAGCCAAATTCAGTTCTCACTGACACTGAATTTGAATTAAGATATTTGACCTCATGAAGCTGATAATCTGGTAAAGAATTTCAATACAGAGAAAGAACAGAAGGAAATGAGCATATTAGAAATAGAACAATAAACTCTACAGTCATAAAAGCACTTACTTCAAGTAATACCATGGCTTTTTTCTACCACACAGAATTGGTTTCTCTACTATAAAGATGCTCCAAGTCAAGGGCCCCCAAACTGGGGTGTATGTACCCCAGGGATTGTGCAAGACAATCCACTAGGGTGCAGAAAAAGTTATATTTGTATCCCTAATAAATAAAATAAGATTTTTTTTAGATAGGATTAATTCTTGTTTACCTTATTATTTTTCATTTCTATTTTTGTGTAGTTTTTATAATGTCCATGATATATTAGCTCAGTAGTCCATGTGTACAATTTATAAATACATACTACTCATATGTTGTTTGCTTTTTTTTTCACTATTAAAGGCACAAAATGAAAAAAGTTTGGGGAGCTGCTCTAAATAGTTTATCCATCCAAAAGTAACATTCTTAATATTTGTAGTCTTTAAGTGCATCTCAAACATCCAAAACTACCACAATATTCTACTCCATATCCAAGCCATACCAAACAACAAACAATTCAATAACAGTACCAGTTAAACACATCCAGCTATAGCACAAGCAAATCCTGGAGTGTGTTCAGTCTTCTCTTTGTTTGTTTGTAACATGTGAACTGAGGAGTTCAAGTTCATTTTCAAGTACTGGAGGAAAATGAAGGTTTTCAACTGGTCTGTCTATTACAGTCTTCAAACTGACTAGATCAAGGCAGAGACTTTCCATAGAGATTGAATTAAAATGAAGGAGGAATGCTTCTAAAGCTTGTATACAACCACCACCACTCCAACACAGCAGAGCAAGTTTCTTAAGCTCTTAGATTTCAGCCTGTCTTTAGCCAATGCAGATCTCTTACTGTTAAGCCTTTTTTTTTTTTTAAAAAAAAGCAGCTTTCATCAATATACATAGAAAATTTGAAGATTCTGACAATATTACCTCCAGAGCAGTTATTTTCTGCTCAGCTCCATTTCATTATTCATTATGCCTCTATTTTTAGAGCCACACCAGTAAGCAGAGTACAGAAGTTGGCTTCTGTCTATCAACCGAAAAAGCAGCCCACTGCTGAAGTTCAATGCTTGATGCTGCTTTAAAGGAAAACCCATCCACAGTAACATTCCAGAACACCACCCTACATTGCTCCAAACCTATTTAAGTCCCTTGATTTAAGTTTTTAAAAAGGCCCAAATAGAAATATTCACTAGACCAGGTTCCTCTAAGCCCCATCCAACCTGACTATGAGCACTTCCAGGGGATGGGGCATCCAGAGTTTCTCTGGGCAACATGTGCTGGTGCTTCCTGCCCTCATAGGGAAGAATTTCTTCCTAATATCTAAACTAAACCTGCCCTCTATCAGTTCAAAGCCATTCTCCTGTCACTACATGGTGTTGTAAAAAATCCCTCTCCAGATCCCTTGTAGCTCCGTTAGGTAGTGGAATGCACTATAAGGTCTCCCCAGAGCCTTCTCTACTCCAGGTTTAACAACCCCAACTCTATCAGCCTGTCATGAACAGGGGAAAAAACACCTCACCTTAACAATTCCATAGACAATATATTTTAAACAAAAATGGAATATATATGCTCATAATCTAATAGGCTGCATTCAAACATACACATGAGAAAACAATTTACTTATGAAGGGACCTGGTGTATTTCCATTCATGGGAAGAATTTTCATGGTTATTCAATAATGGGGACAGAAACTACTTTCTCAATGTAATGTATTCATGCTGCTAAAATAGCAGGAATAGGGCATATAGGAGAAGAGGAAAGGGCCTCAAATTGCTCTAGAAGAGGTTTAGTTTGGGTATTAGGAAAAAATTCTTCACTGAAATGGTAATCAGGCTTTGGAACAGGCTGCCCAAGGAAGTGGTGGAATCCCTGTCCCTTGAAGTGTTCGAAAACATGTAGATGTGGCACTTGGGGACATGGTTTAGTGGTGGATTGCAGCTTTCCTGGTGGGCTCCTGCTCCCACCTCACTTAGCACCTGCTCACTTTTTTATATTAAAAAAGGAAAATGTAAGTTGATAAGCTGTCCCCAGATAGTGTTCCTGTGCTGCCCAAGACAGCCTCTGGCTGCAAAGATCCTTCAATAACTTGTCAAGTGCTGGTGTTGCTGTGTAAAAAGCTGTTCGTCCCTATATCTCATTTTAGACGGACATACATGCCACTTTCATATCCTTCAGCTCAGCCTAACATTTGCCCTTTCATGTTCTCCTTTAAGCTAGTGGGAATTCAAAGCTATTTCAAAGGATAATTATAGCAATCTGCATATAAAAGGCTGTATGTCCTGCAGAGGGTTCAGCTGCATTAAAAAAAAAGCAAACTCTTCCACAGAAGAAAATTAGGAGTAAATCCCACAACTAAGATTCAGTAAAGTTAATACATTTTTCACCTGATGTGAACACTCTGTGGATTTGCAAAGCTACCAGAAAATTGTCTAAGCCACTGCACTGAGTCAGTCTGCGTACATGAAAAAATTGTAGCTGCTACAAGGGACCCACAGCTTTAAAACTTGCTGCAGGCCAGGGTGCAGAGCCTTGTAGACCCCAATAAACATTCCTTATGATGAACATGCAGTGTGAACCTCATGAAACATAAAAATGCTAAAAATCATTGGAGTGTTTTTGATTTACCTCACTTGGCTTATGTATTTGGCTTAAAATCTCTCTGACAGCTAGAAATATATATATAATTTTAAATTTAAAATTGAGCTGCGAAGAGTCACAGAACTTGAGGAACATTACCATAAATTAATATTGGACTATTTGCAACATAATTATGAATGCTGGTAGTATTGATTTTCCGGGATTATTTTCCAGAGGTGGTTTACCTACCACACAGCTTCTCCCTCTCCAACGTTCTAATTTTGCCGGGATTATGTTTCCTAAGAATCATGTTTCTGGGGTTTATATTTCTAGAATTATGTTTCAGAGGTGATTTCCATACCACATAGCTTTTCCTTCTCTTTAATTTTCCAGTCTCCTTCCCCACCTCCCTGCTCCCAACTTGTCATCCACTCTCATATATGCCAGTCACTTTTCAGTTTTTCTTAAGATCAGCCTCCTTCATCATTGTCTTTCTTCTTCATAAATTTGGACAGTCTGTAGAGGTTGTTTTCAAAGGAGCATAAAGGCTCTGTGAAAGCAACTCCAGCAGAACTGCCTTTTGCCTGTCCCTCTACCTTCTGCAAAAGGAGCCAGCCATTCTATTCTCCTTCTGTAGACAAAGCTATGCCTGTCTGTTTTTCTAGGAAGAGCCTGGTAATCATTGCTTGGCTGAGAAAAGCCTCACAAAAAGTTAAAACTAGTATTATCAGCGATATCAATGATTCAACAACTTGCATCCTAGATTTTTAGAAATACAGATACATTACTTTTCCATGAAGCTATATTGTGAAGAGACTGGAACACAAGATTTCATTTTAATAATTGCAAGGATACTGTAACAACTTAGGGAAATTAGTAAAGAAAAACACAAGGAAATGTAGAACAAACCTTTCTGTATTTATAACCTCTTAGTAATAAAAGGCATGCCTGTTATGTTTGCCAACTTTTTTCTTTTCTTTGAGAAATATATTGCATTGATTGAATTGTAAGAAAGATTTTTCAACATAGGTTAGCGCTGATTAAATTTTTCTTGGCCAAACAACAGTAGTGAAATTAATAACAATGATACTTTAAAGCATCCTTTTGATTATAGGCAATTCCAGTGTAAGCCTGTATTGGTAAACACGGGTAACAAAAAAATAAAATGCTGGCAAAATGATTACAAGTAAAAAAAAGGGAATTTCTCAGATGTTTATGACAGGCCGCATTCAATCTTGATTAAAAGTGTTTTCTTACTTGCTATCTGCAAATGCCAGAATTTACCTTTATTTTAAAATGATTCTGTACACTTTAGAAAATGGATAACTTCAGGCTTTTAACATAGAGACATTGAAGCATATGGTAATCCCAGTCCGAAACACTTAAATGTGCCTGTCTGTGCCAGCTCTTAATTACCAGCTCATTAACACTCAGGTGTCAATTGCTGGTGGCAAAGGCAATACTCAGTTGGCCTGGTTTCTGTCATGCACAATGTAATTAAATTGACCTCCGCAAAAGGAGCCCTGTAGTTGCCTGATACCACTTGGACACCCATTGCTGCACTAATCACAATCGTGTAATTTAGTGAATCACACAGTGTAATGAGGGAAAGACTCTGGAGAGTACCAAATTGTACTTGCATATGTAATAATGACTTTAAGGACAATTAGGGAAATAGTCGCTGCTCTGTTTTCTTCCAAGCTAATAATGAACTGCAGTAACTACTTGAGTTTCTGTTGTTTTAAAACTCTAGTTGTTATTTTCTATTTTATAATAACTGTCAGAAGCAATTAAGATGTTAAAAAATAATAAATCTTCTACTGGTTTTGGTTGGGGTAGAGTTAATTTTCTTCACAGTAGCTGGTATGGGGCTGTGATTTTGGATTTCTGCCGTAGACTGTAGACAAGTCAAGAATGTTTTCATTACTGCTAAGCAGTGCTTACACAGAAATGGACATGCCACTTCCCAGGTAAGAACTCCAACTTTGGCATTAACATTCACATGCAACCTCACCTTGAGTACTGTGTGCAATTTTAGGCACCATAATGTAAGGAATACATAAAGCTATGTCCTGGTTCCAGTCAGGAGAGGGTTAATTTTTGCAGTAGCCAGAAGGGGCATGGCCAGGACCCTGAGGTTATTCTAAACAACCTCACACCATGCACAGGGGATGGACGGGGCGGGCAGTGGTGAAGCGAGGGGTCAGGGTAGCACTGGGTTCTGCATAGTGAGCAATTGCATGTGAATCGTTCACCTCTCCTGTGCACTCTGTTATTAATATTGCTGCTGTTATTGTTGGTTTTTCTTATTTCATTTGCCTTTTCCAGTAAATTGTTCTTATCTCGACCCATGATCTTTACCTTTAGTGCTGCCAATTCTCCTTTTCGTCCGGCCACATGGGTAAGCAGAGGGGGAGTGGGGACTGAGTGGCACATTGTGGGAAACAGACCAGACTATGAGATACGGAAAGAACAAGCTCTGATTGTGGACCTCGATGGAGGACAGCACTGGGAAACATCTTGACCTTACTAACCACATACATTAAAGACTTGTTGAAGTTTTAAAGTTATGCGTTTTACTTGGATGGGATTTTAGTTCAGAAAGTTTTCTGGTTCCCCTCTCCCAGCCTTGTTACCACCTTTCTGCAGTGTTGTCACCACTCTTCCCCCAGTCCTCCCCTGTGTTCCCCAAAGGCTTTTATTCTCCAAATGAGTCATCACATGCTCGTTAGGCAGGAGCATTGTCTCTCCCCCAGCCGCTGTGGCCCCATCCAGGGGGCCCCCCCCAGCCCCTTCTGCACTGCCACGGCGGCAGCCACCGAAACACCCTGGGGCTGAGCCCACCGGTCCGAGCAGGGGCTGCACTATCCGCGGGACCCCCCCCTGCCTCGTGTCCCTGGTGCAGACCGCGGCTGCATGGCTGCGGCTCCTGCCAGCTTCCGACCCTGTTCTAACCCTATTAGTTATCTCACCTGTCTATCCCCAATCCCTAGTTTTCTATTGTCTTTGATCCTCCCATTTCCCCCTTTGCTAGCTGAGCACGGAAGTCATTTCCCCTTCTGGAGCCCTTGCCCAATCTTTTTCACAATTGTAGTACCTTCCCCTCAGGACCCCATAAAAGCCACGTGATTTCGCAGTAAACTCGTTTTCACCACTTGCCTCTGGACTGAAAAGACCTCTGTTTCAACGCATCCCGGCTCCAGAGGACAGGCAGGAAATGTTCCCCTTACCCCAAGATCATATAGCACATGGTTTGGAGTGTTTCATTGGGAACACTAAATTGGGGAACACCATTGCTAAACCACTACAAGCTATTAGAAAGCGTCCAAAGAAGGGTTACAGAGATGATGAAGAGTCTAGAAGGAAAGCCATATGGGGAGTGGCTTATTCAGCCTGGAAAAGAAGAGATGGAGGTGACCTCAGAGCTGTCTACCACTTTCTCACAAAGGGGAATGGAGGTGTAGGCACTGATCTCTTCCCCCTGGTGACCAGTGACAGGGCTGTTCTGACCCAACTCTGCGGCAGGGCAACCAGGTTCATAGTTAAATGATCCCTTTTAGTGGATTAAAGCAAAATGATGCTAAATAACTGATAGAACATCAAATGTTATTAGAACAGCTGCTTTGAAACTAACAGGAAAAAAATGTAACAGATTGAAAAAGAAGTGGATAGCCATCCTGGGATGTATGACCACCCTAAGAGAGGAAAACTGTAAAGGCAAAAGAAGACAGAGAGAAAAAGAAATAGATATTACCACTCGTGGTTTGATTGTTGTCCATGCTTGCAATACACAGTCCTGGTCCATTGGGAGTGGAGGCCCACATATACACCAAAAATTTGGGTTTCTATAACTCTAGTTCTTCCAGTAGAAACCCTAATACCTCCTTCAAGAGGAGTTCTGGGCATACACAGTCTTCTTGGAAGAAACTGAAATCTGGCAGCACTGGAGGGTGGGAGGGTATGTGCGTCTGTGTGTCCAGGTGTGCCTGGACAAAGCTTCCAAACAAAGTTCCTGAGTGAACTTTCTTTCTCTGGCTGTGCAGTGGTGGCTCACAGTGCAGGAAAGAGACTGGCATAAAAACACTTGCTACCCCTGCCTCTTCAGGATCTATTGCTTAATGGCGTTTTCTCGTTTAGTCGAAAAACAAGACTTTGCATAAGGCAAAGTTTAGCCATAAGGTCCAAGTGGACCTGGGGGAATAGCATGAAGGTGTGTCAAGGGAGGTTTAAGTTGTATTTTAGGAAAAACATTCTTCATCCAGAGGGTGTTTGGGCCCTGGAACAGGCTTCCACAGAGATGTGGTCATAGCACCAAGACTGACAGAGCTCAAGAAGCCTTTAGGCAACACTCTCCAGGTGCATGGTGTGATTCTTGGGGTTGTCCTCTGCAAGGCCAGGAGTTGGAATGTGATGATCCTTTTAGGTGCCATCCAACTCAGGATATTCTATGATTCTATGATCTCATCGATGTGTATGAACACAATTACTCAGTTTCGCCAAGATTTTAAAACTACAGCTTTCTCTGGCCAATGTACAGCCTCAGAGAACTCTCTATCTTGGGACTTAAGAAGCTGTGGCTCCTAGGATTTAGTTTATTGCAGTGAAATTTTGGTGCCTGAATGAAGCATCAGCATCTGGAGTCTACTTTATCTTGAGCTGCCTCTTGGCCAGGTAAGCAGCACCAGAAGTCATTTCAGTGCTGCTTCAATTTCAACTTTCCCTGATACAATTCTCTCTTTCTCTCTATTATTTATCATCTTACTGCCATATCCTAATGAGGTCACCTAATGTTGATGTCTCAGCTTGGATGGGATCAGTCTAGGCTAGACATGCAACCACAATTCAAACTTTCGAAGTTCCAAAAGGTCAGCCACACTTGAACTTGAGTGTTTTGTCTTCATTAGTTCTGAAGTCTGTGAGTCCCCAGACTGATCTCTGTTCTCACACAAGTACTAAAATTCCAGACTTAATATTTCTGTGGAGAACAGCTCTAATCTTCAAATTTTTTTCATCCTTTCTTACCAACTGCCACCAGGCCATCTTTTCTATGTCTTTTATGAAGTACCACTGAATTTCAGTATCTTATAGATTAGGTTCTCACTTGTCACTGTTGGGTATTTTCCCTTGTGGTCCTCTGGTTGTCTAAATCTTGCTAGAGACTTGAATAATTAAACTGTTACAAGTGAGTGTCCTATGTGTTATTTTTTTTACTAATACTGATAAACAAAAATCTGATATCTGCACCCAAGTAAGAGAAAGAGAGGATATTTGTCTTTGTAATGATTCATTGTATTAATTTCATTAATCAGCAAATCACATACAATATGAAGCATAATTTTTATGATACATGTGAGTAACCTTTTTATATATACTACAGAATGCCAAGTATATTTTTATGGGGACATTGGATGGCATCAATTTGTAACACACACTGAAACATAAAAATTCAAGACTCTGCTGCAAGTATTTTGCATATAATAAAAATCTGGGTCTTAGATTTTTCTTTTACTCTGATAGCAGTAGGATAACTGAGCCCTGGGCTTGTGCATGATCAATTCAGTTATCACGGTGAGTGGTTAAAAAAGCAGCACCAAAGAGTGCAAGCCATCTGATGAAGTTACTGAGCTAGGAGAAGAACAAAGGGGTTTTTTAGAAAGTAAAATCTTTAGTTCTCTGACAATGAGGTAAACAGATTTGCTGACAGCTTTATGCAAAACACATAGAAGGCACAAAATAATTTCTAGAGATGTTAAAAAATCTGAAGAATGGATGAAAGCATTTTGTCAATGATGTGTTTAATAAAGACGGTGAATTCTGAAGCAGTGATCCATCTAACAAAGAGAAAGCAATGCTGTGCAGAGATTAGGAACAAAAGGGAAGGATCCTTCTTGAAGAATGACAGGCCATCAAGGAAAGACACTTCCCAGTGAAGTGCTAACAGATGTATCAGATGAGACTCCATCAGTTGAAAGGTATCCAATCTAAAAACAAGAGGAATTCAATGCTGTTTCATGCATAAGTTCCTACCTGCAGAACAGTGCTCAGCATGGATTGCATAAATATGCAGCTAAGGGAGGAAGAAAAATTCACTGTACCTTCCCAGCAGACATCTGTAAATGTGTCTTCTGTTTGTTGAACAAAGAAAGCTTAATGTTGAAACAAAGATGATAGAAATGTTGCATCCATAATTATGGCAGACAGAACTTGGGCTCTTATTTAATGTAGTAACTTGCTTTTGAAAAACATTGAATATACCTGGGAACATTTGACCCCTGATTGCTCAGAAATTTTTGAACTATTCTTTGGAGACATTGTCCTGGACAGGACAGGGTTATTTTTTGCAGTAGGCAGAAGGGGGCATGGCCAGGACCTGGAGGTTATTCTGTACCACTTCATGTCATTTTCCAGGGAGAGGGGAAGGGCTCCCTTCCTGGTCACAGCAGTGTGGCACAGTTGGGGATTGGAAGGTTCCAGTGGTATAGTGGTGAGCATTTGCATATGAATCACTTGCCTCTCTTGTACACTTTGTTATTAATACTGTTGCTGTTACAGTTGGGGGGTTTTAATCTCATTTCTGTATCCAGTAAATTGTTCTTACCTCAACCTGTGATCTTTACTTTTTGAGCCTCCAGTTCTCCTCTCCAGTCTGCAAAAGAGAGAGGGGTAGGGGAGAAGGGAGTGAGTGAGCAGCACATAGTTTGGAATGGTTTCAGTGGAAACACGAAACTGGAGAACACCATTCGTAAACTGTGACAGCCAGGAAATATTTTTAGAAAAAAATTACATTCAACAGCTAACTTTTTTTTGGTTGAGGTGTAAAAGAGCCACTCTTCAGCCTGAGTACAGACCAAGGGGCAGTTCCATAGGAGCGATCTGCTTCCAGGTTCATTCAAAGAAAGGAAACCAAACAGAGGCTACATGCTGAAGTCTGGGTGAAGTGAGCTCACTGGGCTAAGTAGATGGTGTTATCCCCCAAACAGGACAGTTAGCTGCAGCCTTCTGAAACTCCAAACTCTTGCTCATTGCTCATTGTAGTAGCTATTGTAGGACATAAGCACTCATAAACAAACCTAATAAAAATGCCTGACATTTAAAATTAATTTCCATTCAGTTTTTGAGAGGCAATACACAATACAAATGCAGACAGAAGTACATGATCCTTATAAAGAATTTGTCCCATATTCCTTGGACAGCATTGTTAGTTAGTAATTCACCACCAGTACTGTCTGTAGCACTCCATTTCTATTTTATTTTGCCTTCTTCCCCTAAGGAACCAGACCCTCATTTTTGTCTGTGTATATTTATCCCCTCCAAGACAGACTACCACTCTTTCTCATCATGACAGCTGCTGATGTTAACATAAAAATGGCAGACAGAAATCAGCAGTCCACAGGGTGTAATTTTTTATGCCATTTTGTCTTTGATTCTGCACACTCTGAGGGCAATAAAGAGAAGGACAGTACTGATATAATTCAAGGTGATAAGCAGATTCTTCTAACTTGAATGGGCTTCTTGTGATCTTCCATATTATTTAAGGGTTCAAAGCCTACTGAGATTTTGATCTTTTAAGAAAGCAGTTTTCTCCCAATTTAGCTTCTATATGTTGAATAAGTGCAGGGGGAATACAACAGGGTGTTAAAATGCAAGATCAATCCAGAGAGGTATTCTCACCAGCAGCAAGATAGAACAGTCTCTGTTGCTCTCTTCTTTATTCTTTGAAAGCCCTAAGGAAAAAAAAATCCTGGGAATAGGATAGGAGCAGAGACAGATCTTCACTTTCAGCAATATAGTCTGGAAGCAGTGTAGTTGGATGGCTAATAAATTGACAAAATTCTGGTACAATCAGCTTATCTGAAGAATGCAGAGTGATTAATTCAGATAGACTTTTATATTAGCTTATTTCTTCTCCCCTGAATTGTGAGCTCTGTCCTATGACTTTCAGAGGGACAACCGCATACGTAACTTTTTAATTCAGTTTGCATTCATTGATTATTTATGTATATTCACTCTACTATAAAAGTGTAGTTCTACATAGGTGTTTGGTATTTTGATTAATGGGTCAGTTTTACCCTCTTTACAATGGCCCTGGAAGGGCAAGATATTCACTTGTAGTGGGCAAAGAAGAGGTCTTTATGTTCCTTGGTTTATTTAGACTACTGGAATTGAAGTAGGATTTTACCTGCACACCAACAACTGCACAAAGTGCTTCAAATTGATTTCTTTTCATACATCTCTCATTACCTTACTTGTTCAAGGTACTGGCAGACTAATTTAAGTGTCTTGGAGGGGGATGAAACTGGGGAAAGAGGGAGAGACAGAAATATTATAGGTCCAAGTTTTTTCTTTGTGAGAGCAAGCCAAGACCAAGAAGATAAAACTTGAATAACATTAATGAAAACATATGCACAGGAAATATTCTTATTTATTTGAAACTGCTATTATTTTGCAGTCTAAATACTCTAGTATTTCACAGTAACAAAACATCAAGGCAATAAAATTACCAAAACAAAACTGCGTCTCAAAATGAAATATTTTCCATCCTCTTTGCCATCTCTCTTTTACAACAGAGGCATGCTGTGCCTGCATTTGTACAGCCTGTTAGGTAAGCAGGTATTGGTAATGGCATTCAAAGTGCTGAACCTTAAGCAAGGCAGGAGAATTGGGAACAATGACCTCCAGGTGTCAGCGTGCTTCAGGGATGAGAGCTCCCCAGGGGCATCAGGACAGGACCCATCCCACTGGCCCAAGCAGAGAGCAGATGGAGACAGCCCAAGCCCGGGGCATTGAGCACCTCCCTGGAGACAGGGCTGGCACAAAGAAGGGCTGGAACTTTGGCCCATGGGTAGAGGTCAGCATCAGGCCTGGTGAGGGGAACCAAGTGAGATGCAGCCCCAGAATGTCCAAGCCCATCAAAGTACTCCACGGGAATCTAGGGGCTGGGCAAATCCTCTTTTTCTACTACCTGTTCTGTAAGTCACGTTCTTACTTTATATCTTCTCTTTGTCTTTGCAGTTTATGATGCTAGTGTGTAAGTACTTATCCCAGGGAAATTGTGAAGTATTGTTTCCTGACTAAACTGATATGGCAATTTTGTCATGAATAGGATGACTCAGGAAAGACTTACCTTCCAGAAACATATCCAATTGTCCAGAATCTCTGAACTTTTCCACATCTGCTGGGTAAAGTAAGTCCTTCCCAGCAATGCATTCTGTTAGTGTACGATTTTCAGGCTGCCCTTACCACCATTATGTTCAAATATCTCCTGATAAGACATTCATCTACATGTCAGGGGTTCTTTGCTGTCTTGATCTCTCCCTTTGGCAGGAGAGAGCACTCCCTAATGATTTTGTTCCATGCTTAGTGCCACTCTCTGTGTCATCTACAAATACCTCCCGAGCAAAGCTTTTTATACAATACTAAACACTCACTGGAGAGCAAGAAAACGAGTCTATATTTAATCAGTGATAAGTCATGGAAGGTGTCACGTGGGGCCAGTTCCTGCACCAAGAGATGTTTAAAAGCTTTTGTAGACCAGAATAGCAGAAAAGGAGATAATCCTTCAACTTGCTGTTTAGAAACTCTTTTAGGATGGATGTGGATGCAGAAATTATCTGAGATGGAAAGAACTAAATATAGATTTTTCACATCCTGAAAAAGTATTCCTAATTCCTATCATCTGCTCAGGAAACCTCAGTCCTTAACATGTTAACAAACTTAACAAAACAAAATCCTGTTTTTAGGTGTTTGCAGAAAACATGTATTGAACAGAAAACTACCAAACAGAGAAATGCTGATAGAGGCACTTGTTATGCCATACTGATCACAGCATTTGCTCATAATGTTAGCTGCTGAGGACAAATGCTTCTTTAATATGATGGGATCTAAACACAATTTCCTTTTCCCAACCCTCCCTAGTCATTAAATCCAAAAGGATTTAGGCTTTGAGTGGAAAGATGAGGAGCTCTTCATTTTTCTCTTTGAAGCTGTCCCATTTTGCAAAGAATAATTATGTATTCTTTTGACAGAGAGACCAAGGGCACCAAATTACATATTGCTCTGTAGACTACTAGTTAGCTCATTAACCTGCATATGGGGAGAGCTCAGTGGTGTAGCACCCATGTGCTTTTACAGTATTTTATTTTATAATCACTGGTGTGGTGGTTTTTCTCTTCCTATTGTGATTTAGGAACTAGGTTCTCATTCCACCTCTGCAATAAATTGCATTATAAATTTCTCAGTTATGCTTCAGAAAAATAAGGATAGTGATGCAGGCATGTGCCATAATACTAGAGTATATTTTGCTTACTAATAAAGGATATAAAAATGCAGAGAACAGCAGTCAGTAAAAATCTATCTTTAAAATAAATGTTTTTTCAATTTCCATAGATTTTCCAGTGCTCAAGGTTGTTTTTTGGATGAATCATAATATTTTTTTGGTTTGGTTTTTTATTTTATTTTTCCCCTGAAGCTTTAGATCTATAAATATCAGTAATGTGTTCGGTAAAGTGTTAGATTTCACTCTGTGAATTAACATCTAAAAAGTTTGCATGCAAATGGTGATTTTCAGTTTACTCCAGATAGAATGGAAACAGGAAAGCAATTTCCTCAGTCCAGTAAAACAGCATGCAGACTTGAAATATTTTCTGTTGCTGCATTTCAAGTCCTTGTTCCTGAGCAGTGGGAGGTCTAGAATTTATTTATATAAAAAAGAAAAAATGTAAGCTACCTGATTTTGCCTAGATTTTTTTCCCAGATAAGTAGTACTTCTTGGATCAGACTAATTAAATAGAACACATTTTTTCATTAATAATAAAATTAAATTAATTCTTGTGTTATAAGACAGGAAGTGATAGCTGGAATTAAAGTAGCAAAACTAAACTCAGGACCCTTAATATTAGTTTCTATATGATAAGGGCTAATTGAACTCCACCTATAATTAAAAAGGTACAATTTAAAAGACTGGTAAGTCTATTATTAAACTATTCATAATGCCAGGAAGCCCTCAAAAATAGCTGACATAAATCATCCATTAAAAAGTAGTATTTGAAGTAGAATACAGTAATATATCTGTGAAGGAACTTTGTAAATTTTTGTTTTCACAACAGTACAAGGAATGTTCCAGGATGTTTTACTCTGGGGGCTCAGGGCTGGCTCAGAACCAGTGCAGCCAAGGGTGGCTCTGTCCTTCTGGGGGTGTGCTGTGAGGCTCTCTGGCATAGAGCTGTGAGATGGCCATGGCCAGGTCTGACCCTGGTCCCCATCACTTATCCTGATCCTGACCCCTATCCATGTGCCTACAGTCTGGTTCAGCCTCACTCCATCTCTCTCCCTAGGGAGATGATGGATGCTAGGGCTGCCCCTACTTCCCATCCCGTGGGAATTGGTCTAACAAAGAATATGATACCTCAATTGCCATCATTTTTCAACTTAGCTGTGATTGATCTAATAAAAATGTATACTTGGCAGTATACATCTTGGCAGTATACAATCTGCCAAGAGGCAGATTTATTTTTTGTTTGGGGGATTTTGTTTGTTTAATTTTTATCAGATAGTTTCCAGCAGCTAAGTGAGGTTTAATGATACTATTACAAGGTATATTGCATTTCCTCCCTAAATTATATTAATTAACTATCTTTTACTTCCAGCACTCTGTCTCTCTTTCTTTGTTGACAGCCAGAATATAAATCAAACTAAGCCTCTCAAAAACTGAATGGCTGTGAGCTCCAAGGGCATCATTTAGCCTCATCTTCAGGGGGTTGAGCAGGTGAATGTTTGCTTGCATTCATCTTTTTTTTTAGACAGCGTAAGCCACAACAAATATATTGTGCTCATAGTGAAATCTTTCTCTTTTGTGATATTTATGTTCCTGAACAAAGCACTGTTTAAGTACCAATTAATGTCATCTGTGAGACTAGGAAAAGCAGAGAACATTCTTTTTTCTTCTTCACATAGGAACAGTGACACACCATTGCTTTTCCTTCAGTATCCCATAAAGTTTCAGCCCTGAATAGTTCTGATACTTGTCTAGAAAAGCTGTAGTGATGGGATGGAATTACCGGGTAATTTTGACATCAGGCTTCATGTAGGTCTTTTTTCCATGTTATTTTCAACAAATGGAAATACCCTCCCTCCACTGAGGTGAACATGCAAATCCTTCAGAGGACTGCTTTTATACTCCAAGTAAAAGTTAGACCAGAAAAGATGACAGACAGGACAGTTCTTTCAGTCTAGGTCTGAAAGGAGATAATGTGCTTAGGACCTGTTTGTTACCTTCCAGAGCAAAACTTTCCAAACATTCATTGTGAAGGTTGGTATTTTCTGTACTTGTTTTGCTCACATTTTGAACCAAAAGTATGGCAGTGTAAGAATACTCTGTTCCAAGGAATTTTTAGTTTTCTGGAGAGTAAAGACATGAGTTTATCTTTTCAGGACTGCATTTCTGTCTTTGCTTTATTAGAAATTCTGAACGGCGATACCATGTAACTTCTGTTATTTTGCTTTGAGATGTCTAAAATTCCAAACTTCATTGTGCAGCTTTTTAAAAGTAGTTAGTAAAGTTTCCCTTTTTCTGATATCAAATAATTTTATTGTAAGCTGCTCTTGCTTAAAAATGCATAAAGAAGCGAAAGCTTCCCTTTGCTCTCCTTCAGATCACTGCAGCTCGGGCCATTGCCTTTAATGGAATTAAGCTCTGATGCATATAAAGTCCAGCTCAATTTTGCAACCTGAATGTTTGGGTCCAAGACCTCTAAAACTTAAGGTTGATTTAGTTACATTCCCTTTATCATGTTGTCATAAGGCTTTGCTATACAATATATTGCTCTTTGCCAAAACTCAAAGAAGTGTTATCCAAAATATGCTTCTAAGTTGAGCATCAAATGAACTTTAATCTTTGAAATGCACGTATTTTAAAGCATATGGTTTCCTTAATTGCTTGGCTTAACTTAATGTTTTTTCCATATTATATAAGATACATCAGTATTGTAGTATATGTTCATCTATTGTCGATTGTCTCAGTAGGAATGGAAAACATTATTTGAATCCTGTTTGCTATTTCTGATATCTTCTGCTTAACATCCAGAGGACACTTTAATCAATGCTGACACAGCAAACAAGAAAGCTGTAGCATAGTGTGTTTCATCTCGACTCAGCAAGATTTCCAGCACTTGCATTTATATACATTTTTGACAGGATGCTTCCTAAGTGAAGCATTTGCCTTCTGGAGAACTATACCCACAGAGATTTCATTTTCTTTGATGTCCGTTAATATCATGAACTTTATTAACAAATTCAAATTCAAAAACAATTTAAATTCAAGAAAGCTGTCCAAGTTAGTTCTTGCTCATTTCTTACATATGAGGTTACCTACAAAAGCACAGATGCTCAACAATTGATTGTAATGGCTGTATTTGTTTATATATATGTATCAATTTCTTAAGAGACAAAATGAGATGAAGGAGCTCTTTAAGAAAAATTTGATCTCTGATTGTAAGGATCAGTGCAAAAGATTTAACTCACAGTTTCAGAATTTCTCATGGCACAGTATTATAATGAAGTCCTACTGGCTGCCTTTTACATTACAGCAAATAGAATAAACAACTTTCTATTCTTTATAGACATCCGATGCCAATGTTATGCAATCAAATTACAATAACTAAATGTATATCAAAGATGCTTATTTTGGCCTCTATGCCTATGTCTAGATTTTAATTCACAAGTCTAAATAGCAGAAAACTTGAGACTTGAACATGGAACAATGGCAGGATATGATCAACTCTCTCCATTTAAGAAATACAAATATTTAACAGCCTTGCAAAATTGCAATAGCAATTTATCAGCCTAGGAAGACTATCTATCCACCCTTTACCCTGAGGAATGGTGTTACTTTGAAATATAATGAAAAAAACCCTTCTATGAACACATAGCATTCTGGAATTCAAAAACTGATTTGTGTGCTTGGTGACAGGTCTAAATGCATGAAGAAGGGGCTGGATTTATTTCTTGAATGCAAAACTCCATTGTCACTAAGAAACAAGTCTAGTTCTGTGGTACCATACATGTGTTTCTACCCTTCTGTTTGCATTTACTGATAAGAGCATACTTCTGTAAGAAAAAACCCTGTGGTAACTTACCAGAATTTGAATTATACACACACACACACACATATCTCCCCTCGCAACTATATAGTGGCTATATGTGGGAATGTTTACAAATTGTATTTATCTGTGTATTTTCATTTCACTTAACTCTGCAATAATACTAAGGAAAAATTACTACTCCTTGTTCAAATAATTTGAGAATCTGTTCATGGAAACACCTCTTTTCTTTCTATCAACAGGCAGATTAGTAAAAACTTGCATGAAATAATTTTATTTCAGGTAGTGAAATGTTTTAATATTTCAAAGTTTTGGAATAATCAATATGGAAGAAACAAAAGTCTGGTTTATAGGCAAGCTGCTTAGAAATCCATTGCTACATTCCTAAATCTGGAATTGAAAAAAAAAAGATTTACAAACTTGATTCCATTTTATTATCCTTTATAAGAACCTGTCTTCTGTGCTTGAACTCTAATTAAACTCCATTAAAAACGGTTCTTCACACAGACAGCTTATTCTATTATGCTCATAAATTGCACATTTAGACAATAAATATTGCTTCAAATATCTAATGGAAGGATAGAACATTCTTACCCTTTCAGCTGTGCACAGATCACATCCTCCAAAGCTTAGCATGCCCTACTAGGAACATTACAGAACAACAGAACTGAGAGCCTAATGTTTGTTCTCTGAGGTGAGTTCAAATACCCTTGTATCATCCCTGACAGGTATTTTTGAACTGTTTTTTAAAACCTTAATAGAGGTTTCAGAACCTTCTTTATGCCAGTTTTATGGGTATTGATATTCCCCCTTAATATCCAATCTAAACCTTTCCTGATTATTTCAGTTCATGGTTGTGTCCAATATGCAAATCAGAGTCCTTCAACATTTGCATGACATATGCTTAAAGGAAGAGGCAAATACAAAAGCTGATGTTCAAAGGCATTTACATACCTATCCCTGCAGATAGGCACCTAGTAGCATGATGGAATACATGGGAGATGCTGAACAAGACAATTTCAGTGGGAGATGGCTGGATGCAACAGGTCTCTTCCCACTAAAACAAAGAAATGTGAGAAATTGAGCCCCTGTACTGCTCAATTTGTTTTTTAATGTGTCCTAAAGCTTGTGTCATGACATGTTATTGTACCAAAATTCACAGTGAGCTAGGGAAATCAACAAAAGCTACAACTTTATCTCAAGAGCTCAGGCTGTAGCGTATAAAGTCTTCCTTTTCTTTGACAGTTCTGCATCCTAACCTGATTCCCTCTGGGACTCTTCCAGTAAATTCAAAAGGATTTCTTTGTATACATGGACCAGTGTCTATGGTATTTAACATTAAATTAAAAATAAAAAAATAAATATGTATGTACACCACACTGTTGATGGAAAGAGTTCAGTTTGGAAATGAGTGACAGGGTATGACATGGTTAATTTTTTCTGAAAAATGTGAAGGGAGTTTCATTAAATAAAAACATTTTGACTGTTCATGAAATAGAAAGGAAAAACATTTCCTTTTCCTTCCAAAGACTGAAAGCAACCATAATTTACAATATATGTCTATATTAAAAAGCTACTTAGAAACAAAGAAAAAACAGTTTTAAGAAGGGCAAGGACCTTGCTTTAAAAACAGAAACAAGAATTTAACAAACTCCTTTAAATGGAATATTGCCACAAATTTCATTGCTTTTCATCACAAAATTAACAAAGCCCGTAGGAAACTACAAGTTCCACTACCTACAGCTTGAGGAACATTTCACTGTTGTGTCTGCTCAATCAATAGCTATTGTTGTTATTTTGGCGGATTTTTTGTGTGTTTTGTGTAATATATATATTTTTAAAGGATCACATAAAACAATTTGTAGTTATACAAATGTGCGAGATGTATAGATTAAAATTAATGAGCGTGTGGGCTTTTTTGTTTGGAATATTAAATTCACAGCTTCAGAGCTTGGTCCACTAGCTGTACAAAGAACTCCTGCAATTTGATCAGGAGTTTGTTTGGATCCATAGCAGGACAGTTTCCATTAGGTGACGTATATATGCCTATCTAACAGAAACTGTCATTATAATCAACAGGAAAAACAAAAATCAACAAACAAAAGGAAGAAACCCAAACTCTGCTATGACATAGCAGTGGCTTCTGACACATTCATGGTGTGGCAGCGTTGGTGGGAACAGCAGAATTCTTATATAAGGGCATGATTCAAATTCCACTGCAATCAATGAGATGTTTTCTCTCATCTTACTTAATATTGAATCATCACAATCATCACTAGGAACTAGTTCAAATTTGGCTAAACACTGGTTGATAACATAGTGTGTTTTCATTTGTTTTTGTTATTTGACATACTAAGATACAGTGGGGGGGAAAAAAACACAATACAAAAAAAAAAGCAAAAAACATTTTACTAGATTTTTACATTTAGTAAATGGTACTTAAATTCCATGGACATGAAAGTAATTTTATACTTTACCTTTGAAATTTTACTTTTTTTAATATTTCATAGAAAAGAAACGCTCTAAGATACCGTTTCAGACCACAGTATTATTACAGAACATAAAGATTATATGCAAGGTCTTAATCCTTATCCCAACAAAGATGGTGGCCAACACCATTTTAACTCCAATGGGAGAGGGGCTCAGCTGAGAATGTGCCATGTTCCTAATTGGAAATCTCCTTTGTGATAAAAGAGTCAATAGTTTGGCATATACTTTGTCATTTGAATTCTATCAACAACTATTCCTAGCCACAAGAGAAATATTTTTAGGCAATATATTTGTATAGTTTCACAAAACTATGTCAAAGAGAGATATGTGGGTGTTTCAGTGTGTGTATGTACGTATGTATGTATGTATGTATGCATATTTATGAATTTGGGATGATTTTCTTAAAATACTAAACTTCACTTACATTATATCTTACATTGCAAAATGTACAGACACCCAGTGTTCTTTTTAACAACATATACAGGTGAATTTATAGAGCCTTGTAAAAGATTTTGTGATCCAAATTAAAAACAATAGAAACATAATCAAAATAATGGAGAGTGATTTATACCTCTGATAGTACATAGCACTCATTCGGGTAATATTGACAGCTGCATCTTTGGCATTGAAAATTCATTACAACTTTTAGACAAAATGTTGTTGCTTACAGCTTTTTTTTTTTTTTAACAAGAAAAACAGGATTGACCAAAATACGAATATTGGGGAAGTACTATTAAAGGTTTATTTTGCTTTTAGCAAGGATAGCTTAGGAACCCTGAATTGTCTTCTCATTTTAGTGTATGGTGTAGACTGTATGAATCCATTTAAAAATCAACTAAGTTGTACCACATTTCCGGAAAATTATATATAATATAATATATATATATTTTATATTTATTTAGAAGCTTTGAAATAGTACAGTAAACACTTTGCAACACGGTGTATAAACTACAGAATGTCTTTGATAATTTTGTGGGTCTTCATTAACAACATTTTTATGACCCACAGGTGAAAAGAACATGATCACAAATCTCTCTTGTAAAGTTGGAATAGTTTGGGGGACACTTGATCACACAAAAATAATATAAAACAGTCAAGTTTAAAACAGTGATATTGCATTTATAATGCACATCTCTTTTATCTGTACGATTGGCTTCTTGTGGTGAATATAAACATCTAAAGAGCTCAGTGACATTTTGGAGAGAGAAAGATATATAGTGCTGTAAACAGGCACACACTGATCAGAGAGGCAAGATCAGTTGCCTCTGAAGTTTCTACAGTTCTACACATTTCAACTCATTTCTCAGGCCTGCTGAGAGCAATTAGGTCCTATTGTTGGCCATGATGTCTCCAACAGCACACAAATCCTTCAGTTACACAGAACTGGATGGCCAAGATAATGAAGTTGAAAGTTGATGCTTTTTGTTGGTCGACTTTTGTGCAAATCATGCTGCTTCAGGTAAGTCCTGTAGAAGTGACTAGCATATCCTTTTCCGTGCTGCGGGAAAGAAAGAAAGACACTTCTGAGAGAAAAAAAATAATAAAAAAATCAGTCTCCAACAGTTCTTATGTTTAGTATGCCTTAGAGGGTATAGAAACAATCAAAACTTGTCGCTTGAAATTCCCATTATAGCAAACAGTTTAATGTTGCTTTTCAGAGAAAAGTCTTTTTGAGGCTTGATAGCCAGAATACCAAATTCCATAGGCTGTTTTATTATTCTTTCTAACATGTCATGGCATGTATTGCAATGTGCCTGTACAGAATCGGTAGAAAGACAAGGCAAATAGTCAGACTTACAGGTTCAATATTACTGTAATTTCACAGCCTAATTTTTTCCCTAGTTCAGCTTGTTACTTGAAGCAAGACCCAGAATTCCCCCAAAGATTCAGAAGCTGGTTTTCCTTCTCTTTCAAAGTGAACCATTATCCTCATCACCAAATGACCCTTTAGTCTAGTTTGACAGATGAAAAAATGTTGCATTAGTGCTACAATTCAAATTTCAGCATTTACTGTCAGGCTGGAAATTAACTTGTGTTACACAGATGAAGAAGGTCAATGCATTAGCAAAGCCATATCCTAATCCACCAGCTGTAGTAGCTCTATTACCTCAAGATACTGGCTATTTTGACTGTAATTGGGAGCAGAGGTAACAAATGATTTGTAGTAGAATACAGGAAGACCCCAGGTTAAATTCTGATCTCAGTCAAACATGAAAACAAGGAATTAACTCACTTGCTTAAGTATTACTATTAGCATCAGCATCTTTATATTTAGTAAAGTTTGTAATAATAAAATCAGATTTTACCTTAGCTCCAAATCAACTAAATCTCTACCTTAAATTAAATCCATTTCTGTGCATGAAGTGTTACAGCTAAAACAAAAAGGAATCCTAACTTCCAAATGACTCTTTGAATCAAGCCATCCATTTATATAGGTTGATGTCTGCATGTCGACACATAAACACATCCAGTCTCCATTCCATTTAACATAAACATATGCATTAGCCATAGTTATTCCCTATACATACTCACTAGTAAAGATATGAAATCTATCTACGGCATCACAGGGAAGTTAGTTACAGGAAAATGTTACCATGGGTGCCGCATGTTCATCTAATCTAGACTATGGCATAGGATGCACACAGGAAAATGTGAAAAACATTTGTGTGTGAGCTCTCTGTTCAACATACAGACAGTTGCCAGATGTGTTATTAGCATTAAAATTAAAGCATCTAATATATGATGTTTTGACTGTTCAAATTCTGTAGCAAATTAGTAGCAAAATTAGAAAGAACTTTTAAAAGTTTCTGCAAGGTATTTTTTAAACACTGTAGTAAAGATTAATGAGATTAGAATCTTCATGATATTTGGATGTAGTATGTGATCAGCTTAATCAAGTTTCTAGACAAAATTTAAAATATATTTTAAATATTACATGAAAAAATTTTTAAAATAATAGTAATAAAAATAGCAGGACTTACACTGGATCTTTAAAAACTTTTTCCTAAAAGTTCAGTAATAATTTAAGTTCTCTTGTAAATATTTAAGTTTAGCTGTCTAGATCAGTGTCTGCCACTGAGAAACTCATGCTGCACTACAGACACAGCTGGACTTTGATGGGAGAAAGATATGCAGAGATGCAGCTGGGGCAATCGCTGCTTTCACGCAGCACTACTGTCCTACTCCTGTCTGACACAGTGCCTCGGTGGTGTTGATGTGGCAAATATAGATATTGAGTTACTGACTGTGTCTGGCCTTTTGCCATGTAAATGGATGCATTTTGAAATTTTTAATCTTCAGTTAATATGCTTATATTACCAGACAATCAGACCCTTTCATAGCAATAACTAAATATTGTGCATTAGGTTGCAGAACACCTGCTACTTTCCCCACCTACAAAAATCCTTGTCCCAAATCCTAAAATATCCTCTGCCAACACATAAAATATACTGGATTTCAAAGACAAATTCTGTCCTCCATGTTTGTTTGGGTTTTTTTCCGGTTCTGCACAGAAGTTTATGTGCAAGCAAATCTCTCCATGCCTATACCAGTTTCCGTCTTTTTACAGATGGGGAATATAAATCAGAGAGGTTAAATGGAAAGGAGGATGGACTTAGCTTAAAACACAGGGAAATGAAACTTCTGGCATCTATTTCTGGCTCTGTGTGTGTGCATGCATGTGTGGTCATAAATAAGCTTTTAATAAGAAACACTAAGCCTCTCTGTGTCACAATTTCTCCATCTGTAAAATGGGAATAATATTGCTTACCTATCTCCTAGAGGTGCAGGAAGGTTTAAATCACTATTCTTTATAATCCACTTTGAGATCCAGAGATGGCAAGTGCTATAGAAATGGAAGTATCAGAGTCAGTGTAAGAGCTGGAACAAGAACACCATAATTTTTGGTGCCTAATATCTCCTCTGAGATCACAGCTCTCTCTTTCATCCCTATTTTATCTCCTGTTCCAAAATCTCAAACTAGTACAAAGGGAAGCTTCAAGTCTGTGTGAGTATGTGTACTAGTCAGAAAGAGGGCTTTATTAATAAGCAGTTTCATAATTCTGCTAATATTTGTACACATATTCTAATACTGTATTACAATTAAAGTACTTAGGGTATGGGATTTGTGCTGTACTATTGATCCTTTCCAAAACACCTTCACAAAGATTTTGAATGTTACAGTAAGAGTGCTTAATGTATCAAGTATATATGGAATAAAATCAAATCAAATCAAATCAAATCAAAATGAAACCCAGAAAAAAACATATTAAGATTCATTTGTTGCTCAGCACACGCTAGTAAGCCTCCTATCCACAGTGAACTAGTAGACTGATAGGAGAAGACATGAAAAAGCATCAGTGGTAGAAGAGAAAAGAAATTTAAAACACTAACATAAGAAGCAGGAAAGAAAATAAAGAATGCAGGTATTATTCCTGGCTTATGGATGAGAAATGAACAGAAAATATTGTAAAGCTCTAGTCTTTTTAATAAATCTTTCCTTCACCCTGTCGTGAATAATCCCATTGCATCCAAACTTGATGTTGGATTACTACTTTATAGCCATTTAGTACAGGCAGGTACATTTCCTCTTTTGGCAAAGCCTAGGAGGGATTGCCTGTACTTGGAACACCTTCAAACTCTCCAAATCAAATTTTGTTCCTGCATAGCAGTGGTAACTAATCCAACTAGGACAGAGAAAGGGCCCATTGCTTCCCTCCACATCTGGCAACACAAGCAGCAAAAGAAAACAGATCCTATACCTCTTATAATTATTGTCATTTTTCCTCTGGACTATATTTAAGAGCTCCATAAACTCCCGCACCATTCTATCTGTTCTTAACAGAATGACTGCTGAGTCCCCCACCAAGTACCAACAGCCTAAAGATCGAAATGAACGTCTAGATAATAAAATCTCCAAATAATATCAAATGCCAGGAATGCAGCTGCTGCTGTTACAGAAAGACTCCTGATCCTCCTTCACTTAGAAGTAAAAAAGCTACGCAACAGGGGAACAGAGGGAAAGCCAGTATGTAAACTGTCATCTTGCTGTTTCAGATCCAAATTCTTTGTGTTCACACAGTATGCAAGCAGTATTTGTCTTCATACAGGCTTTCACATATGGACTTCTATGCAAGCAATCAAGTCATTGTCTTTTCTTGTGGGACCCCTGTAAAAACCATGAGCCCTACCATGCCACCCAAATCAGGTGTTCCCCACAAAACAGCAACTGGTACAAGGAACACAGGAGGCCGTAATCCCCTGTGTTTCATTCAGAAACAGCCCAGCTAGTCTGGCTTCCCTTATAGTGAGCTATAATTTCAAGAGAAGTTAATTACCTCATATGCATTATGACGATGTTGGTTTTAAATGTGCATTATTAATTTTAACTATCTTTTTATTTTGATGGTTTGTTTACAGTCTATATGTTAACTGTAGTAGATGAAATAGGCCCCTTCTGTAAGTCCCATTAGCTTCAATAGAGGCAGAAATGGGTAATTCTAGTGACAACCAACAGACTGCAAATTCAGCATTCCTGCTTTAACTCAGCCTGACTGAACAAAGACCAGGACCTCGGCAGAGCTAGAAGGTATTCTCTACTAAATAACCTGGCTGTTCCAACTAACTTGGAGCTCAAGTTCAGATATCAGCAACTGTATCTTTTTGGAAAGAAATCAACAAGTGAACGGGAAGGCAGAGTAAACTACCATAGCTCCCTCACCCTTCGTAGCGGTGCATCCAGGTAAAGGGTGAGACACACGGCTGGGGCTGGGGCTGGGGGATGTAGGATGGGGATTACTCTGCTGCCACCCATGTTCTGTGGATAAAAAAGTATTCCAGTCATTGCAGGTGTCAATTCAGTATCTTTTGCAATCCATAAAGTCCTTTTTTTTTCATTTTTAAATTGAGCTATTACTTAAAGAAGTTTGTTAAAGCATTGCTAACAATGTTTTATGAAAATTCTATTTATGGCACTATAAAAAGAGATCATCTTATCCAGTCCAATAAACTTTGGTACACAAATATGAAAATAGAATTTTTTTCATATATCTTTTCCTCATGAATTAGTTTAAGGGGAACTTTTTTCTTCTTTTCTTTCAAGGCTTTAGTGAAGAGAATTTGCGCTTCTGATCTGTGTATTCTGTAAAGCACACTGGGATAAAAGAGCTTGCATACCAGATGCCCATGTTACATTTTACACAATTAGTATGGATTTTTAACTCCGTCTTGTATCACCTAGTTGGGAACAAAAAAAAAACAAACAAAAACAACAAAAAAAGGTGGAACATAGTTTGTACTTGAAAAAAAGGTATATAAATAATCAAATAAGATCAGCTCTCCTCTAATGCCAGTGAGTCTGCTGGCTCTGGTGACCCCTGTCTGTGTGCTTTATGTATATGTCTGAAGAGTCCTGAAGGCCACTAAGGTCTTAGCAAGAATGAGAGCACATTCTGCCTGTCCAATTCTGGCATGTGACAGGACAGGGGAGGCACGAGAAGCTCCTGCATGTGAACATGCCAGTTGCCCCAGGGCAGAATTTGTCCCTAATAACAATAGGGAATTCAGTATGGCTGAAACTTTCCTTCTGGGATCTGTGAAATTCACGATATAAACATTGTTTCTAAAATAAACCAAGAGCATTTGGACTGATGGGTACAATTACTCAGATTTCATGTGAAACAAAAACTCAATTGTAAGCATCAGGTCTTCAGGCTGTGAATAAATTAAAGTGGGACAAAATGGAAAATTTTTCAATTGTTGCACTGAAACATTTCTGGAAACAGGCTTGGTTTTAGCTAAATAAATAACCCCCACAGACCATTAAAAGCTTTCCTTCCTTTGAGAGAACTTCTGGAACAAATATGATCATGCAAAAACCCCCCTATTTTTTGTATGTAACCACATATACTGTCCTTTTCTTTTATCTTGCATTAAGTGCATTTCCATGATTATATTAATTGAAATCAGTTCAAGAAATAAGAATACCTAACTATGCTAAAATTTGACAGTGCTGGATGCTTCACTGGCCGAAACCTAAAGAACACAACAAACAACGTTACTAACTCCAGGAAAAGGAGGAAAGAGATTTGTCCTTTGCACTTAAGTGCAAAACTGCCACTTTTTAATTAGAATATCATGTTCTAGACCAACAACTTAAAGATACCACTCTTCTTTGAAAGAAGTTTGTTGACCAAATTGCTTACACATACTGCCTATTAGCTTCATTTCAAGATTGGCAAATATGTATTTAAAGGATATTTTGATGTTTGGAACATGCCTTGGTAACTACTTTCATACAGCAAGTGGGATGCCTGATATAAATGCTGGCACGTCATGATAGTCACTGAAATAATACTTCTGGAGTGCTGAGTGCTCTGAGATTTATATGCTTCCTGGACTTAGGTGATCCTCTGGAAAAGAAAACCTATACATTTTTTCAATTCTTAAGAATAACTATCCAAGTAGCAGTTTGTGTAAGAACTAGATAAAATTTCTCTCTATTGAGGACTATCCTGGGGCATAGGCTTAAGTTTAAGCACTGACCTTAACCAACAGGTGCTTGACATTAGCACATGACTAAGGATTATCGTTTGAATCAAGTCCTGGATTTTGTCATCAATCTTCTGTGGAACATGAGATACTGTTACGTGCATTTGATTTTCTGTTCTAAATGCTGACAATTTTCTTTTCCACTGCCAGCAACAGCCCAGTGGCATAGCAGATGTCAGATTTGATTTATCTCTGGTTGCCATTATTTACTACCGAAACAATGCTTTGTAGTTACTACAATTTTAGCACAGAAAGTGCTAAGCTATATTCTGTAAAGTATTATAAAAATACAAAAGACAGTTTTCCCCCCAAGATGCAGTGGGAATAAAGCATCTTTATCTTTCTGTACTATTATAACCATATTATCTACCTGAAAATACTATACAAAAATATGACATCACCATTTAATTTTGTAAGAGTTCTTATAATTATGTACTGTGTTAAGACCAATGAAATAACTCCTACATTACCCCTGATGTATGTCAAACTTACAGCACAGAGCATATTCCCTAAGAATATTTCAAAATTGTCAATCAACAACTTAATTCTAATTGCATATATGTTCTAGTAGCAAATTCACATTCTTCCAAATTTACTACAAGCTAATAATTTTTGTACTATCATGAGTAATACCAATATTTTGCTTTTTTTTAATACAAAATGCTAATGTGTTTGCATGCAACAATCATTTTTTCTCCTCTATCTTCTTTTCCTCTATGTGTTTCTGGGTTTTTTTTCAAAATTCATCATTTTTAGTGCACTCTTCCAAAATCTACAACATGCGTCTCTTTAAGCTGACAAGCCCCAAAATGAACATGTCAGTTTGAGGCTTAACCAATGCAGAATACACTAAAGGCTGGCTAAAATGTGACTTAAAATTTTGAGTGCCCTAGGGAGAACAGAAGGGATATGAACCATTCCTCCTAAACTGCTCTTCAGAGCCTAAGTTCCCTACAGATTCAAGGAAGAAGCAGACATGTAGATCACCATTTGGTGGCCTTCAGAGGTGCCTAAATTATTCAATCTGGACTTGGTCTGAAATAATCAAATTTACTTGTTCTTACATGAGGTAACATGTATTACAGTATTACATCAGCATCACATTGTGTATTATCATTGCATGATGTTTTTTCCAACACTCCTCTCTCCTAGCAGGCATTAGGTGACATTAGGACTTAACAGGTACATTCCCACTCTATGAAGGTTTTACTTTTTTTTTTTTGCTAAAGGACACTGCTTTTCATGAGCAGCATAGACTCTCATTTCAGAGCCCTTCCCCATTTACCAAGATAACATACTTAAGTGTATCATGTAACTTCTCACAAGCCTTTCTAAATTTCTCTTTTTCAAAAACAGATATTGGATTGGTTTTTATTGGTAAATACAGCTGGCTCATCGCCATTCTTTGTCACTTAAGACTACAAGAATGGAATGATTTATATCCACATTATTAAAATTTCTCAGCCATATTGAGCAATATATGGGGACCCATAGAGTGTAACCATATTCAATTTGCTTTCAGGAATGGTCCCTGGCACCATGTCCCAGACTTCCTAGGGAAGAAAGCTACTGACAGAGGCTAAAGGCAGGCCAGAGTGTAAGAGTACAAACTATAACATTCCAGTGGTGAGAAGGATCCTATTTAATTCAATAGAGCAGTCATAAAGAATATTGGAAGTACAAAGCACACAGTCTTTTATCTCATGCAGGTCAGAAAAAAAGTTATTACTGCATCTCATTTGTAAGGTAGAACCTTGGCAGATCTCAATTCCTATCAATGCCCACAGCTGTGCACAGCTCCATTCAATTGTCATCTAAGCTCCAATTGAGAATACATGGATGTCAAATTAAAGCCCAAATACCCAACTAAAAAAGTCACAAAGTGACAGAATTTTACTCTGACAAAAGATGAATCGACAATATCAGAATCTATAAAATTCCTTATGAATAAAGAACGGTTGCATTCAAGCAGTTTCATAATGGATTCTTTTCCAGGGCTGAATGCAGCCATGATGCTGAAGGTGAAAAGATAAAGTCAGAAGACTCAGCTCACTTGCAAGAACAGGAGTCTGTCATCCCTGTAACTTCTTGGGTGAATCTACTCTCCATCCTTTATTTTTCCTTTCTAATCCACATTACTTCTGATCGCCAGTGAAAATATCATGTAAAATAGCATCATTTACACATATGAAAGGAATCAGTGTATGCAAGAAATGCATATTTACTCTTGCAGCTCATACATGCATGTAACTTTCAGGCAGAATTTAGGGAGAAAGTTTTGAAAATTTGTCTCCCCCTGCCCACTGTATTTTCTTCAACCAATGAAGACTATTATCCTACCAAATCAAATCACCTCAGAAAAGTCTGGATTGTTGGTGAAACCACATAGTATTTAGTTCTTCCAACATTTTACAAGGTATTGAAGTTAAAAATAATGTTCTAATTGTATCTCCTACTTCTTTTACAGGAAGGCACCAATACATAATTTTTCACTCTTCTGACCTCACCATACTGTAATGTTTCTAAAACAAATATATTCACAGCTACATCCCAGCAGCAGTCATTCCACTGCTAGTATGGAACTGTGGATTCTCAGTGGCTAGTGCACAAACAGAGCTGTTTACAGCCTTGCCAGATAAACAGCAACAGAGATCCCCACAGCGTGCTTGTCCAAACACGATAAACAGATGTAGTTTCCTCTCCTCCTGGCTATTTGTTGCATTCTTTAAATGGTTTTCCCCATTTTTCCTATTTTGGTGAAGGGAAAAAATAAGAAAAGGAGGTCCTCAAAAATTAAAGGAGTAAATGGCTGTGGAAATTAGTTATTGTGTACAGCAAAAGAGCAAAAAAAGTGTAATTTCCATGTAATTTCATGAGGAAAAACACTTTGCTGTGCATGGACTCAAGATTAGGCACATATTCAGTTTTCCATATCCTGACTGTCACAATAAGGAGGTTTGTACATTGAAGAACGGCATTTATTCATAATGAATAGAATTTGCCTATCAAAAATAAATAACTTTAGTGCCTTTGGAAATTTTAACTGCACACATCTCATTGCTTTCCAAAGAGACTCATGTCCCTCAGTGGCTAAATTACTTTTGTCATAGGATTTAGATTTATAGGACAAGAGGCATTTTTTAATTTTAAGTCTGCATAACAGAGTAATCTTAAAAATTACTCTAAAGTTTAAAGAAATCTCTCTACTGGTTTTTTCATATCTTCATATTCCACTGGTAGGAATCCAGAAAATGGTAGTTCATCATTTAAAAAAAAAACAAACCACATCTCCACAGATGGTATATTCACAGCAGACATAAGCACTCTCAAAATTGACATAAATGAATAAATATAGCACCAGTCTGAGACAGTTAAGATATACAGGACTTCTATGTGTTCCAGTCAGAACTGGCAAAAACAGACTTTTACAGCTATTAGAGGAAAAGAAATAGTTCAAATTGTATATTTTTAGGACAAATTAAAAATATAATTTTCTTTCAAATAAAAGATTTTTTTTAACTTTTTCACTTATGTTCCTGCACTGTAGATGCAAAGAGCTCTAGAGACACTGAAGATAAAAGATGCTATATAAACCTAAAAAAAGGCACAATTTTTAATCCATATTTTTTACAGTATTGGGTATTGTTAATTCTGTCCAATACCAAAGTTACACAGAGATTGAAGCAAATAGCATTTTAATATAAGACCTTTCACCTGTGCTTTAAAATTAAAAGAAGAATGTTTATTTCTTTTTCTTATATTATTTCCATAAAATTCATTAAAATAGTGTGATTTATAGGTTTTATTGGGCTAAAGCCAAGTTATCTTTTCATATTTATATATTTCTATCTAATTTGGCTATCTGAACTGTCCATTTGCTTTCTATTGCTGCAGTACTGCTCTGTGTGTGTTCTTCCCCTTGAGCAAGAGCTGCAAGAGGAATACATTTGGATGAAGAATGTAAACCAGTCGTGAATGTGAGATAAAAATACCTATCAGAGGTTATGCAATAAACACTGAACAGTGAATCATCAGAAGTGGTTTATTCAAGACCACAGAGTACCTACAATCATGAGGAAAAATACATCACAGTCTTGCTCTCCTGCTATTACATTTTCAGGTTTGGGAGTTTGTTTTCTTTTGTAAGCTTTATTTACCTAATATTTACCTTACAGAGAGGATGTATCTGTAGTGGCAAACTTGAGGTATAAGCAAATAAATATCAGCATTTCAAATGAAGCAAAAATGGGAATGCTCTGTTAGACATTTTAAAAAATGAAAAGTTTTCAGTTAGGTTTCTTAGTACTATTACATGGTGGCTTTTCATCTCAGCCTCCATTTCTGCAGAGCAATTTTGTATCTGCAAAGTCATTTTCATCTGTGCAGAAACGAGAGCTGTATCCTATCCCACAGATAAATTCCTGAATATAAGCACGGAGTTTCACTGTCTGTGGCAGGATATGCAGGATATCCACACAATTTTAATATTCTTTCTAAGCACAAAACTGTACAATTCACAAAGGAACAATTCTTTGACTGTGCACACATCATTTGTTTATTTACGCCAATAAAAACTTTGTTTCGCTACAACTTCTTTTTCTTTAATCTAGCATTGCAATGTTTTTTTTCTTCTTAGACCAAAGAACTGTAATAATGTACATGCAACTTATTGGTGCTAATTTCTTTGCCTTTACTTCCATGCCTTTTTACTTCAAGTCTTTGAAAATCACAAACTGAATTAAAAAATGATTAATGAAAAGATCAGATAGGTCACAAATTTATACCTGCTTTGTATTAGGTATCAAGTAAGCTGATTTTAAAAGCAAAAATGTAGACAGGCTTAATTTTTAAAAATTAATCAAGTGTCCTATTCAAAATAACTGTTACTGATCTTTATGCACAGGAAATAGTATAATGTGATAGACCACTACACAAAGGACTACCCCAGTTATTTTCAGAAATGACATGTAACTAAACAAAAAAAACCAAAGAAAATCCTTCTTCCATCATATCAAATGTACAAAATTGTGATTTCCTTCTCTCTTTTTTTTATTTTTTAAGTTGTTTCAAGACAGTAAAGACTTCTTGCTTAAAACATCTTTTCACATATTTATGTTAAACATCAGCGGAAAATGTCATGTTACATATTTTGGCATACAGAAATAAGTCTTTATGATCCTTACTAGATCAAAATACACAATAAATATTTACATGCACTTTTTTTATTCCTTTGAAAAATAATCAAAGCATTGTGAGGCACTTCTTGTCCTGGTATAAAGACATGAACATTTTACTCTTCTAGGTCATTTATTCTAACCTAATTCAGGGAGATGTATAATGATCTAAGTTATAAACTGTGCTCTGTGATACCTCTGTGGTAGAGTAACTGAAATAAATTGATGGTCCAATTCCTAAACATTCAACTGTGCAAAGACTTTTGAAAGCTTTTTAATTTCATTTTTAAACCAACTTGACTTGGATAGGTGAAGTTCAGCAGATGACAAGTGTTTTGTGGAAGGAAAACATTAGGTTACATCTGTACTTTCACAGAAACACAAGGACCTGTGCACAGACCCAGCTGCATTCAGACCTCCAAGGTACCTCTGCTGCAGAGTCAATGGCGATCCAGGATAACAAGCAGAGGCATGGAATGAGGCCAAGCTCACCTTTAAGTTCTTTGGAGAATACTAACAAGTCTCATCCAAATCATTTGACTCTGCATCTATCAAAGGGAGTGCTGATGTTTAGTAACCAGGCCACGCAAATCATAATGTCCAAATAAAGCGATTTTTTTCCCCTCTTCCAATTCACTTTGCTGAGGTGTCAACTCTTCGGGGAAGGGACCAGCTTTTTTATTCTCTATGTCCTACCTAACATGGTAAAACCCTGGTTCACACTTAAAATATGTTGATGGCGTTGGCAATAATTACCACGATAATGATACAGTTCCATCAGTGAGAATTAAGATGCTTGAGTGTATGTAGAATATATTGCAGAGCTAATTAGGGGGCTACTTAATAACACAGTATGTCTCTTTGTATAAACACTCAATTCCATGCCATAAAGGCATGGAAACAAAGTAATGTTTTAGAGCAAAATAAGCATTTCTACATAGCAAGTTAAGGTATTATGGGAATTTTTGACAAGTGTTAATATACTAAAAAATTCCTAACCTCTGAACAGGAAAGCAAATTATTCTATCACTAGTGTCAGTATGTACTTGAGGAAAGCTCTAAAGTAGTCTAAAAGAATTGTCCATCTAGAATAAATCACAGTTACATTAAAAAAAATTAAAGCTACTTCCTAGAAATTATAAACCAAAATACTCCTGAGCTGGATGCAATGTTGCTGTTTCCACTATTATGATCTCAGGACATGGTTCAAAGTATTAGAAATAGAGCAGAAAAGATTGATCAGGTATTCATTGTGAAGACAGTCTCTGTTAGGTATCCTACATAATCTGGTACAACACAGTTTGAATCTTGGATTAGGGGTTTTGGTGACTATAGTAATATTAATTATAAAAATAATGTCTAGTATAATCACCACTGAATCAAAATTAGATAGAAATGGTTAGAATCTATTTTTAAAATACAGGAATTGTTTAAAGCTACATTTCTTTTTCCTCATCAGTGTAATTTTACTTATTTTCTCCAGTCAAATTCAGAATCTCTTTCATTTTTTATGAACGTTCAAGTCATTATGAAAATTTCTTAACTGTCTACAGAAAAGAAATGTTCAAACCACATGGATGAATAAGAAGTAGGGTTGGTTACACAGTAAGAAGAATACGCAAGTTGGAAGAATCTTGCAGTCATTATATGAGAAAACTGTTTTTAAAATCCCTACAATTTACAGATCCCATCACAGTTTTATAACTTGTGCTCATAGTAATTACCTAAAACATATATAAAAATACATTCTTCAAAATATATTATTTGAGTACAAGAAGATCTACTTCCATTGTACTCTGCTCAGAATAATAGATAAAATTTGTTTATTTATGTGGAAATTTGTGTTTGAATAAGTCCATACTTAGACCAGCACGGCAAAAATTTGATAATGGACCACTAATAAACCCTTTCAGGTATGAGGATTTATATATTTTTCTACGTTATAATTTGTAATATAGCTGCTGCTGTTTTCACTTATCCAAGCAATGAGCTAAACCTCCAACAACAAAGAACCAAATACTCAAATGCCCACTATTAAGCCTTCAGTTTCAATCATGCCATGTAAGTTGAACAGATTGCTGTATTTGTGTGAAATGGGTATTATTTTATCAAATATGTATGATCTGATCAGATCATATCCTAGCTGTCCTTCAGTTGCTTTGGTGCCTTGCTTCTCTCTTGTTATTGAGAACAGCAAATAAAAGTGCCGAGCTCACCTTCTCTGTTTTCACGCAGCCTCCTTTACCTCATGTCCCTATAACAAGTTGTCTAAATTAATTCGTACTAAGCTTTCGGTATGAATTTGCATAGAAATATTTTCAGTATTGCTGCTGTTATTTCATGTGTTTCTATGGAAGGAACAGACTGTCTAAAGCAACATGGTGACATTTCTGTGTAAGGGTTCTGTATACTTTTTTAGTGTATTTCCAATTCAATTCCTTTTTACAACCTCGCATTTTATTTCCTTCTTGTTCTCTTTGTACACTGGGGGGAACTTCTCAGGGAATTATTCAATGGTCTTTTCTCTCAAGATGAGTTCAAATTTCTTATGATAATATAAACCTTCATATATCTTTTTTAAGTTTCAGCACTGAACGTACCCATTGGAACACAGTGCAGGAATCACCAAGCAGACACACTCATATGGCACCCTGAAAGCTCCACTTAGAGCTACCAGTTACGGTTTGCAGCTATTCACTGACAGCACAGCTCTAGCAAGTGAGTTGGCTCAACTATTCCACTGTGCTGATACAGCTCTGCAGCTTCCCATTCCAGAGCAAAGTAGCTCAGAAGCAGACGGGCTTTTCTGGACCACACTTCACTGCACAACATGGGTACATGTAGTCTATTACAGATTCAATGGACCTAAACCACTTCATGTCATCTGCAAACACCACCCCCTTTTTCTCACTGCTGTTTCTAGATAATTAATTTTTTTAAACTCCATGGATCTCTGCATAAACACTTGGGCAACTCTGCTTCTGCTGAAATGTTCCATTTATCCTTATGATGTTTTCCTCTTAGGCACAGAGAGTCTGGTAATGCTTTGTCCTGTGATAACACGATTACTTTAGTAGATTCTTCTACTATAGATAAGCTATGCTAAAGGTTTTGGGGTTTTTTTGGGGGGGAGGGGGGGTTGACAATTCAAATATATTTTATTGATTAATTCTCATTCACTCTATCAAAATTCTAACAGATTGATGGTCTTTCTGTATGACTTTCCTGGACAGATGCCAGCTACTTTGTTCCTAAAACCCCTAAATTACAAATTTAGGTAGTATGCTGAGGCTTCACACAGGTCTCTAATTTACAAGGTTTTCTAGTACGTTTTTTAATGATAAACATGACTTCTGACATTCTTCAGTTACTAGCTTTTGTTAGAAACTGAAAATTAAAGAAACACATAATCTACTGATGTCTTTCTATTTGTTTTAGCCAATTTTTCAATAACATCCTCTTTCACGACTCAGTCTAGCACATTTATATGAAACGGTTACCTGGGTTGGGTGCCCTCCTAGATGCAACTGTCTTTTTCTGTCCCTCCTCAGGTAAATACAAATGAGAAGACAGTTTAGAATCTCTGCCACATCCTTGTCATCACTACTGCAGCTCAAGAGACCCACCAATTCTCTCCTTGCCTACTACACCTGATGTCTTAAAAGTTGTCTATCTTTGCACACCTTTGGCTATTTGTTTTAAGAAGGCACTCATGTCCCCTAATTACTACCCTAACATTTACTTGCTAGGGTTTATGCTCTTTTCTGATAATTTTGTTTTAGAATGGTTCTTTTTTTAGGAGACCTTTTTGGTTCAAACTGTTTTTTGCATTCTGCAATGTACTTTTCTTCTTTGAGACTCATTTTTCATGTGGACATTTTCATACATGCTACAACTTTCTATACAGTATTTTTGCTGAATATAAAGGTTCTGTTTCAGACATTTTAGTCACTTCTTTTAAAAAATCATTCTCCTGACAAACTGTTTGTGATACGGTCTTCAACGCTAAACTTAATTTTTATTTTTATATGCAATTTTTAATTGCAATTACCCAGCGGCTCAACTAAAGTTCTTTCCTGAATCAACTTCCTCTTATACAATTCACTTGCCTTACTCATAGAATAAATTACTAATAATAAATTATTTACTCATTGCTAAAACTACTGCACTCACTTCATTTTTGCTGCTCCTGTTCTTTGCTACACAATTATAATTTAAAAGAAAGAAAATACTAAATACAGGAAAATAAACTAGAGAAGTATTGCTCTTGTTTTGTAGAAGTTTTAAATTTAAGCATCAGGGGGAAAAGCAAAACTAAATCTGGATTCTCACATGGGGATTATGTAATAACACTCATTTATATTGGTTACTTCTGACATTTTACTTGCAATGCTTTTATGTCCATGTACCAAAAAAAAAAAATGTAGACCGATGTTTCTATGTAAAGACATTGTTCAACAAAACACACTACTGTAAAAAATTAAATCCCTAAACTATCAATAAAATAAATACGTCACTGTCATTTGAAATAAAACTCCCAAGCCTACAACAAACCAGAAGAGAATTACCATTGTGGTGTCACTAGATAACAATCATCATTGTGATGTTCATATTGTACCAGAACTTGGTTGTCATTAGACCATCTACTGATATGCCAACTTGTTAAATTAAATTTTTAACTGAGTTGCAGTGATGAAACTAGTACTGTTAAATTACGACTTAGTGCTAAAGAATGTTCTGTAGAAGTGAATGATGGAAGACCAGTTCAGGAAAGATGGACTCATGAGTTGTTACGTCATACTGAAATTTCACATTGGTCTTCAAAGTACGACTGGATGATTAACACCTGACATTTTTAGCCTACACAAAATAAGTTGATTGTCTCAGGACAGGTTTTGCAGGAAAGGCTTTCACATATCAGAGCTGGTGGTCGAATTTAGAAGTTTTCGGTAAAGCAAATCAAAAGACTGAAATGGTAAAACCCACTGCTGCAGTATTGAAATATCAGAACAGCTAATTAAGAAGGGAGCTGCCTGGGCTGAGGATGATCTGTAGCAAAGATTTTCACAACATCAAGACTGCCAAGGCAGCATCTCTCAAAACAACTAAGAAAAATAAACAAATTCATGCCATTCAGAAGCATTGGTTTTTTAACCCCCAAACTGCTGTCCTAAAAGACCTTTGTTGCTTTAAAAAGGGTCTGTAATGCAATCTTAATGTCTTTGGCTTATTTGGATAAACATCACAAACTCCTGAAATCAAGGAGATTACAGTCTCTAATAAAATAGAGAAGGCAGCTAAATGGAATGAAAAGACATATTAGATCAAAGTGTTCCTCAAGGGCTCTACAACTGGCTCAGACTCCAAAAGGAATTAGGAAGGTCTTTTTGAGATCTATCACACTCTTTCATGCCACCTAACTATAGTCAAAAAGTGACTAAAGAAAGAGGCAAGATTCTGGAATGAGACAGAAGGCACGGAGGAACACTGACACAAGTCAATACTATGTAGGCAGAAAGATGATCTGACTTAAGGCAAAAGGTTTTGTCTTCTTCCTTCCAGATCCTTACACTACGTAAATAGCTACTTCAAAATAATACACATACTGTTTAATCACAAGATACTTCTCAATCATAAAAAGAAGCTCCCAGAACAGTTCTCTCAATTTAATTCTAGTCTCAGAAAGTGTTAGCCTGGCAATGCCAATGTTTAAACCATCTATCCAAGAAAACTTTGAAAATAATCCAGCATCAGAAAACAAAATTAAGCAACTCCCCTACTAATATCAGCTGATACTTTTGTTGCTGACAATCATGTCATACTAAAAACAATCAAAGTTTTGTCTTTTTTAAAAAAGCATTTTGAACAATGCCTTCTTCAGTGGTGCCTGAATCCAAGAGAAGCCATTTTACCCTGCTGCTCCTAAAATTGTGCCTGTATTATTCCTATCATGAATAGTAGAAAGAGCTAGTCTTTATTCCCACAAAGGGAACACTTTCATACAGCTTTTTAAATAGTACTTACTCAAATATGGTGGTTTGTAAGGCGCTCGTGTATTAGACAGCAGTCCATCCAACTCCTTCCTCTCCAGACTGTTGTGAAGGGCCTTCTCTTTGCCAAAAGTGGAGAAGGACCTTTCTGCCCCAGGCTGGGCTTCTGGTGTTTCAAACACTTCAGTGTCTGGAACAGAGTCCATGCCAGGTACATGTAGATTGCTGCGGTAATCTGCAGCTTGGCGTCCATCAGATGGAACAAAGGAAGGCATCCAGCACCGATCTGAGTGGCCCAGTGCTTTACATTCCTCTGTGCAATTGGAGAAGAGATCCATGCCTGCAAGCATGAAAGAAAAGACAAGTAAAGATATAAGCCTCAGCATCATGAACAGCTGCTGACAGACACAAATGATTATGCCCAGGAAAGAGAAGTCCAAAGAGAAATGCTGTAAGAACTTCTTCAAGTAGTTTCATCTCCTCAAAAACAGAAACAAAAAAAAATCTGATTGTCCAGCCTTCAGAAGTCAAAGACATCTATTAAAAAGTGTAACTAAATGCCAAAAATGTCACACACACAGAAAAATACCACAAGAATAATAATATTGGTGATTCTATCTCACAAAATTCCTTGCAGATCTCACCATTTCCATGTAACTCTATCTCTTACCAAAGACATAACGTGTCTAGATTTAGGAATCACAGATTTCATTTATGAAAATGAAGTATCAGTGAGTCCTATACAGGAACTATCTGTGCGTAAGTTAGTATACAGATAGAGCCCATTGATACTAAAAGCAGATGTTACAAAGCAAGAATCCAGCTTTCAGATGATCAGGATAGCTTCTTTAATCAATTGTTAAATCACTCTTTCAGAAATAGTTTTCATTGCTATTGCAGCAGTCCCTACTATCATCAAGTAATCCAAGGAATGGGACAGAATCCAATACTAAAATACTGCAATTAGTGGTACAGAGGTACCCGTAGTCTGATGTGATGAGGCTGTGGATTCTATCAAACCAATTGTCAGTGTTTCGCCTCTATAAGCAAACACTTGTCCGTGCCAATACGGAACTGTTCACTTACAAATCCTTTAAGGCTATTAAGATTTGAAAATCCATCCCAGTCAAAAGCAGGACAAACCAATTTGGAGATGCTGGTATTTATTTTACTCTATGCCTATGATTTCATACACCTTTCCCCTCAAAACAAGTATAATCCCACAAGTGAGTGACTCATAGTCAGGAAATACTCCTTTGGAAGGCCGATCTGAAGAGTCAGTAGCAGCATAGCTTGTCATTTGCTTCATAGTAGCTGTTACAGTGCTGTTTTGGATTTAACATGAGAATAATGTTGATAACACAGTGAGAATAATGTTGATAACTGGGAAGGAGCATGGTCAAGACAACTGGACTTGAGCTGCCCAAAGGGCTATTCCATATCACAGAGCATGACGCCCAGTATATAAACTAGGAGAGTTCTCTGGGAGGGGCTGATCACTGCTCAGGGCTGAGCATCGGTCAGCAAGTGGTGAGCAATTGTAAGGTTCATCACTTCTCTGTCTTCGTTTTCATTCCTCTCTTTCTCCTTTTTGTTACTATTATTATTATTATTATCTATTTTATTTAAATTATTAAACTATTCTTATCTCAGCCCACAAGTTTTATTTTTTCAATTCTCATCTCCATTATACTGAGCAAGCAGCTGTATGGTGCTTAGCTGTTGTTTGGGTTAAGCCAATCCAATGTTCAACATCTCACGGAAAAGCAGAACAGTAAAGAAACATCCTTTTCTTGTATTTATGAACAGAACTGAGTCTCTTAGGTGCACGTCAAAACCGAACTAAATCTGTTGTAAACATTTCATTTACAGGCAATGCATTAGAATTACAAAAAATGACACTACTTGCAACAGAAATCAAAAAAAATTTGAACAGCTGTAATAACATTCATGTAATGTAGCTCATTCACCAGCCAATATTGTAAAGAACTGGATTTGCTTGATCTCCAGTATTAGGATTAGTATTAAGAATTCTACCACTGTTTTGAACTATGATTTGACTTAAATTAGTAGTATTTATTTAATACCTCACACCAGAAAAAAACAACCTCTTCAGCAAGGAAGAATTGCTATGAGCTATCAACAAGTGCTCAAGTACTAGAGGCAAACATTTAGACAGGAAAAAAAAATGAGGAAATAAAAAATAAAAGATTTTTATCTCAGATTAATCTCATTTTATAATGACTTTTTAATTTAAAATTAAGCAATATATAATGCCAGGTCCAGTTTCGATTAGAAACTTGCATTGATAACTGGCATGCAGAAGTCTGAAAACAAATTACTGATCAGTGAACTGTTGAAGAATGCATATGTGAACTACAGATGTGATTAAGGAATAAAATGAAGACGATCAGGCAAGGAGAAAAATAGTATAAATATAAATTCTGTAGTGGCAGTAGCAATCAAAGACTGAAAAGAAATATTTAGATGCAGGCTTCTCAGAAAGAAATTAGTATCTAACAATGTCTATAAAACTCTGTGTGTGTATCTTATGTATTGAAACGTCTGAAGAAAAATACCTCTCATGCAAGGAAAGACACGTTTTATGAATCTTTTTGTGATTCAAAAATTTAAGCGACAATAAACACAAAATGGTTATTTCAATTTGCAGACTTCCTAGCAAAGTTACAAGTAAACAACAAATAGCCCTGCATTTAATAGGAAAATTATTAGTTACATTTTGCTAACAGTGTATCAGTGATCATATTCATTCAATCTTTCCTGAAAGACAGCAGGAGAAATAAAAACTTAAGAATAAATATTAAATTATATTGTTTAGTCAATGGTGAAAGAGAGACTACAATAACATTTTTTAAAATATATATATTCAAATACAGACTCTTCTCTTCATGGAATTTTATTTCCCCTGAAAAATTACCCTCCATTTTACTATTCTCACATCAACTGCTAAACTGCAAAATGTCTCTATCCAAATATTATATTTTTGTTCCCTTTGAATACTGCTGGTCTACTGCACTGCACTGAATAGTATTATATAACAGCTTATTATAAAAGAGATGTTATAGCCACTATAAATCAGGATTTTAAATAAACAAGTAATGAACATAGGAGATATAAAATGCAAGCTTGAATTGCAAACTTTTTACCCTTTGAAGATGAGAACTTGCAAAAAGAAAAAAATTTAGACACATCTGAATTTTAATATACAGTGCTGGAACACACAGCTGGACTGTAAATACTTGTTTAGGATGGGAACAAAATGTTCAGAGAGCAAGGGTTAGGAATTGCCCCAGCTTGAACCAGTCACAACATCCCCTAAGAGTTTAATGGCTGCAAAACCAAGCCCTTGGGTTTAGTATTTTGACAGAAAAGAAATTCAAATTAGCAACCTAGTTTCGAAATCCCTGGGCACCCATGTATATTTACAGTCTGGTATGAATGCTGGCTATTCCTCCTCCACCTTTTTCCTGTAGGTCATAGTATAGAATTCTCTGTTTCTATCTGAAACACATTTAACGCAGGGGTGGGGGCAAATAAAGGCTATTTGCTATTTTTCAAGAAGGAAGGACATATCGTGGTAAATGAAGTCACACAGCAAAGAACTCCTTCATACTCAAAGAGTCATGTTCTTGATTTATAACAAAAAGGAATGTTCAGCAGTATAACACTTCAATCTCATCTCCCTCACAAAGCTAGTTATATATATGTAATCCTTCTGAACTAAACTATCCATCATAATTGCAAACCCACATTAAAGAAAAGTGCTTTGTATTTTTCCCCTTAGTTATCCTACTGGACCTTGCATACAGAGAAACTGAGATTTTAAAGGTGACTCTGAATTATGAATTTCAAATGCCCTTTGTGGATACAAACAGATAGCATAGTACACTGATTCCAAATGCAGCATACATATAAAAACTCATGGCAAAGGCCACTAGTTCATTCCTATTCATTCAAGTCTTATTACCAGATGGGCCAGTGGGCAATAGGAGCTCTCACACAACCTTAACTTTGCAGAGTTTGAAGGAAAACAAACCACTGGCCTTCCTTCAAAAGCTGTCAAAAACTAGGAAAGGAGTTAAATATTGATATCTGTATCTGAATTACCTGAAGTCAAATGGTTTGAATCATATACTTGGTAGCACGCATTTTGGAAGCAAATTCCAAATTTGCTTCCTTTTCATATTTCAAAAGGAGAAAACTCAAAATTTCTATGTGCATGAGTTTTAACTGGTTTCAAAGACAGTTTTGGTCAAAGCAAAAATCAGGCCTAAATGCAATTTTGAATAATGTCTCCTTCCTTTATTTAATTAAGGGAGAAAAACCATACATCAAGCTTTTAGAGCAAGGAGTCAACGTGTTCATATGCATTACTGAGTAAATGATATAATAAAGAAATACAAATTAAATGTTGACAAAATAGTTTTGCAATACCATTATTGAAGGGGATTTCTTTCTCCAACATGTGTAATTTTTTTCAGAACTTTGCTTTTTACTTGCAATTAAATGGCACTTCCTGTTCCTTCTGTGCTAGTCATATGTGAGGTAGGTGTGATGCAGGGAATCAGGCCTCCTTTTCAAGCTCCACTACCAGACCAACTATCCATTTGGTTTGACTATCACTGAGGAAGTTACTCATTTCCCTATCATTCATGTTTTGTGTTGGTAAATAAGGACAAAGATATTAACCTCCTTAGTGGAAGACTTTATCTACTGCAGAACTAGACTCTATGATAGTTATTATTATTCTTTCTTGCTAAATAATTGGTGTGCTGCCTTGGATAAAACTGACTTCATCTGCATGAGAACATGAATAAAGATTCAAATATCTTCAATATTCAGCTTCAAAGCCCTATCTGGACCACTGAGATGAGAACATTATTAAGCATGCAGAATAAGGAAGAGAAAAAAACCAAACAGCCCTCAGCTTGAGTCAAAGCACTTTTCTAAGCCATCATGTTCACTCCCACTTTATCCCAGATAGACTCTTTGCCCCCATGATCTTCAAAACAGTATTTAGCTGTCACTCTCCATAGACTCAGAAGGAATACTTGTTTTCTCTGTCCCTTTATCACTAAAATTTTTCCTCTGATTTCTCAAATTCTTCTCCTTATAGACACTGGAATGTCATGGTTCTTCTGCAGTAACAGATACAAAACTTGGCTTTTACCTAATCCACACTGAAAAGGTGTGAGCTAAAGTTTCACCCCGTGCCTTTGTCTTAGACCCCTATCAATTACTGTCACAAAGGCCGCTAGTGGAAGCCTAATCTTAGGGCTTATCTGGTCACCAATGCAAACCGTCCAGCACTGTACAAAGAAGAGGATAAAAGAAACCTGATGCATTTTATAGTATGTACATGGCAGCACATCTACTTGGCTACGCATCTTGGACACTCCTTGAAGTGCATCTGAAACATCATGCCAATTCAGTGCAAAAAAGAATAATATTGTGGAGAGCTCTGCTTGAGAAAGCTGAGTAGCTAATGAGCAACCATATGAAATAAGTTGATGACATGAGTCCAAATTTTTGCAGGACAGGTGTCTAATCATACAATTTAAATGTACACACATGCAGAGTATTAATTGGCACCCAAGCCGGCAATTTCACAAGCGAGGCCAAGAATTCAATCAACCATGGGAAATAAACTAACCTCATGCTTAGAAATTACTCCTACAGAACATGACTGAAATACAGTGTGTTAATAATAGATAGTAGTGTTGTATTAGTTGTGTTTGTTCTACAAGTAACAAGTTTTGTCTCAGCAGTTTTCAAAGAAGAGCACAAGTCTTTAGAACAGGCACTTGGGGTTTGAGAAACCTCTTCTCTTTGTCAAAAACTTCTTGTACTTCCACACTTTTGGAAACTCACTTTCCAAAAAGCTCGGATTCCTATCCCAGTCAATGAAATAACTACTCAATCCACAAAAATTAGGCTGTTGAGCCTCCCACTACTTGTCATTCCCTGCTAAAAGCAGATGGCAGTATTTTAGTATTTTGACAATGTTAAGGTAGGTAAGAATGTGAATAATTTTGAGGCATTCATGTGGTACTTTAATGAGAACAACATGAATCCCTTACATACATTCCAGCACATCTAAAAATATGATTGGATCAGTATTAAGAAAACATACTTTGCAAAAAGGTGAACTAGAATCTTATTTGAAAACACAATAAAACATCTAATAATATGTAGAACAGCTTAGATCAGAATTTTCACTACATAATTGTGCAAGATAAAGCTATTGACAGGGTGATAGATTTTCAACCTGCATCTTTTCCTCCCCAGTTAATAACTGATCATGGCTTTTGACATCCAGCTTGGATAGCAATGGACTACTCCAGAACAGCTATTTGCATGGCACAGAACTGTTCACTGGTGACAGAAGTCATGTACAGAACAGTAAAAACATGTTTTGCCAGCGGAACATGCTGCTGGACCAAAACTTGTAGGGAATGAGTTTTGTTGCTTTATGTGAATTACCTGCTAAATATTTTAGACGCTTTTGAAAACAAATATGATGCTGCCCAGTATCAGGTAGTATCTTGAAAAAAAAAACAGCCCAAACTGCTGCCATGCTATCAATCAGTGTGTATCCCTTCAGGAATTTAAAAAGAATTGATTATAGAGCATCAGAACAACTAAAAAACTGAGATGGCGTTCCCTCTGGTATTTCTTCTAGCCATTCAAGATCAAACAAGATTTATGCTCCTTTTTCCCCCATAACATTCATCACCAAAAGCTAGTAGCAAGAGTGAAGTTTTTATATCAAAGTATCTTGTCATCTCTGAGGGCACAGGCACATTCTTTACACCAGAACACCATAATTCAGCCCAAAACTTATAAGAAAAATATAAAATACGTATGTAGAACATTAAAGCAGTTTCTACAGAGATTTGCGCTTAAGTATTTATTTTGAACTAGCACTAAAAAATGGTGCATGCAAATTATTCTCAAATCACAGCACCAATATATGAAATTGGAAGTTCTGTGTATTCTGAGGTTTCAGTTCAAACTGTTAATTGTGAGTTGACCCAGCCTAACTTGCAGCTTTCAGTATTTCCTATGTCATTGCCATTGGAGACATAGCAGTTCATAAATCATATCAGATTCTTAAATTATTTGAAAATATTTGAAAGCATAGAATAGATTTTTCCCCCATTTGATAAAATAGAAATGAAGAAGAATTTACCCCACTAAGGACCAGTGCCAAGTTTGACAAGTGTTCATCTCTGAGACAGAACACTTTTAAAATGGAGAGAAAGAATAAAGAGCAGAGGCACAACAATAACAGCACCGAATGCATCTAAAAGAAAATAGCTTTCAGTTGATGTGCAACTCTGTGATTATATTCCTACCATCAGTCAAATCCAGCCCCTTCTGCAGATGTTTATTCTTTTCTCTCCTGTTTGGTTATTATGGTTCATTATGTTGGGGGACTAAGCTGATTGAAATGTTCACGGAGATGACTGCTGCAGTAAAATGCATAAAAGAGGAAAAAAAACAGGAATGCAGGGAGGGCAGGAGGAGAGGGAGCTTTTTATAACTTGGTAGTACTGATTGCTGCATCAGAAACAGTGCAAAAGAAAGTGTAGGGGGAGGCTAAATACATGTCTTTTTAAAACAACAATAAATCATACGCCATATATAGGCCAAAAATGAAAGAGGCTCTGTGTTCAGATGTAAACTTCTGGCAAGTCCTGGTTTGTTGTCAGGTTCCCAGACACAAAATAGACACTCTGTTCACTTAGCATGAAGCCCTGCAAGAAGCAGGGAGCTCCGGAGACTCTTGGCTCTTCCCAAGTCTCATTAGGTCTGCATATTAATGACTTGTAGCAATAGAAAGGGGCCCTGTGGCAGCCTCTTCTTCCCCTCGTGCCTGGGTTTCCCATCGTTAAGGGCACAGTGACTACAGCAGCAAGAAAACAGGGGAAGTTAACAGAGCAGGCGGGTGAGGCAGCACTGCTCTGACAGTACTGCGTCCCCTGCCCTGGTATTTTATAAGATGGGTTGGGGTCAGAGGAAGGGAAAAAAAAAGACAACTGACAGTATTTTGTATGACACACTTGTACTAAATCCTTACACATGACACAGGACAGAGGAAACAAGGGGAAAGAAATCACTGCATTGAACCAAGATGTACCAGACCTGTGGAGGCTGTGGTAGGGAAGAAAGCCCAGCACATGCAGTGTGAGGGTGAGCATGAATTCTAATGCACAGGCTTTGAACAAATGTCCCTTTCAGAAGCAAACTGACAGTATGAGAGCAAAGATAGCAAGCCCTACACATGGGAATAACAGTGCAATGTATGTATTTTCTTGGTGATTCACATCATAGTCTTTTAAAGACTTTCTTTCCGGTCAGGAGGAAAGAAATGTATTTAATAATACCTTAGCCTTATTAACATGAAGATCACTTGCACTTTATGGTACCTCAATTTGAATTAAAAAACAATCCTCCAAAAATGCTAAGATATTACACTTTCAGAGCACCCAATGTGTCTCCACTGATTCCAGCAAAATCCTTACAGTCTGCCTGTCACTCAATCACTGGGTTCTTTCTTTCCCTTGGGAACTCCCCCTTCACTTCCCACTGCCATGCCAGCTGAAACGCCTACTAAACAAAATTGCTTAATGCTTTGAAATTCTACAAATCTGCCACAGAAGAAAATGTACCATAAAACGTACCAACAACTTTGTTTTAACGTGAAGTTTTGCTATAATGAATGATGCAGTATAACATACCAACCCTCGCCCTCAGCCAAATGAATAGAATAAAATCTGTCCCATGAGCAACAGAGGTTCAAAACTGCCTCCTTGTTCAGGTAACTGTAGCAGCACATTGACTTAAAACCAGCCTCCCACACAATATGGTCACCTTATTTATGCCTCTCTTGTATTATATACCTATAAGTAACTGCTCCTTCTAGTCTCCCTACTTAAAGATCTACTATTTCCATTCTCTTATCAGACTTACCAGAGGATTGACCTCGATTAGTGGCATCATGATCACTGTCTCCTTGCTCACTGTCTCCATGACCACTGTCCTTAGAGCTTACTATGTCTGCTTCCTGGAATGCAGAACTAGACACAGAAACATCTTTACATTAGAATAAACATGAAAGAGGAACTCGTAAAACATTCTTTCGCCATCACATGGCCACACACGGTGCTGCACCCCCCATGCCTGCCTGCTGCACGGTTTCTGCAGAGGTGTTCTCCCCACCATAAACAAAACCAGGAATTTTCAGACTTTGGGAGTCTGGCTGGAAGAGATTGCAAGGATTATTACTTCACCTGGGTTTCATATAGTCGATATAAATAATTTGATAGCATTTACTTAAGCTGGATAGCTGAATTTTAACTCAGCAAGTCAATGTTTTCTGGAATACTCTACAGAAGCATGTTTGAAAGCATTTGACACATGTTTTAGACTAATACACACCAAGATTTTGTTGTCTTTTCAGCTGGTTTTGAAACCAGTTCAGAAAAGCTGTAATTCAACTCGTTTAGCTGACTCTGTCTTACTTAATATGTCTACAGACATTAGACTTCCAACTGCTTTATTACTATGTTACATCTGCAGTGAACACATTTCTGCACCCCATTCAGACTTACTAAAGCGTGTGTGAGGGAACCCAGGCTAAGGAGCTCCTACCTGTTTACTCGTCGGGGTCTGTCAACTAGATAACTGAGCTCAGCTCGCTGATGTTTCGTCTAGGAAAAAAAAGAAAATATTGAGAAAGATTTTAACTCTTGGTATTTCTGTAACCAACCAAGAAAGCAGCTCAGCATATTCACTATAAATGGTAATGCTTAGCTGCAAGTAGGCCTACACAATCTGTTTCTAGGATGCAAGGGGAAAAAACCCAGGTCTTAGTCATAGAGATGGGAAGACACGAAGGATTTTTTCTCGTGCTTTTTGGGATGAGATTCTGACGTTTTCTCACAGAGCACACTGTTAAGCATCACAAGGACTCCCACAAAAAATTAACATGACTATTTCTAGAGTTGTGGACTACTTAGTCTGAGATAAAAAGTTATTGTAATCTAGTTCTCAGTCTGTTTTTAATCCCAATGTATAAAATAGGGAGAGACAAAACTGTTATTGCACCCTAAGAAAAAAAAATATTGAGATCCTGAGACACCCTTAAATCATTAAAAAGGTACCAGAAGATAGAGTTTTATAAAGATTTTGAGGCAAGATTAATTTTACAATTCAGTATTAGAAATGTTACTGCAAAACTGAACACTTTAGAACATTCTATTCAAACCACCTTTTGCACACTGGACAGCATTCAGGTTTCAGTATTTATGTTAAAAGAGAATGTGATGTTTTCACTAGTGTATAAGCAGAGAGGTACTGAGAGTACATATAAGATAACCCAGTTCAAAATGATTAATGGGGGAGTAATATGAGAGAGTAGATGTTCTGATAGAAATTCTGTACACACCAGGTAATATAACATAGGCAACAGGAGGGGATGTTTGACAGGAGGGGATGTTAAGTTCCAGCATATAATTTTACAGAAACTTTTGCTGCATTCCTTTGCAAACTCAGCCTTGGGGGTATAAAGAGCTGTGCAGATAGAGTAAAGTCAATTAATAAACCCTAATTCACAAATTAATTAAAGCTCCTGCTAACTGTAGAGATTGTCACAGTCCCAGAGGGGGTTTCCCCCAAAGCCTTGCACATGCGAATATTTCAGGAAGGAAAAAAGACACGGGTTTAATATGTTGCTTCAGACCATCCTGTGACTACAACCCATCTTACTTTCAGTCCCAGCTGCAGAGACACTGGGAAGAGCCAGAATCTCCTTTACTTCAGCCCACAGAGGATCTGCTCACAGCTAACGTTGGCTCTGGGGGTTTTCCGCGCCCCGGCCAGCGCCAGATTCCTTCAGAGGCACCGGAGTATGGGGGCAGGGGGGCAGGCTCGGCTGCAACAGCTGCTGAGCCCAGGCGGGAAGGATCCGGCGGGGCGGGGGGCTAACCCCCTACTCTCCTTTAAGTGCCCCACCTAAAGCCTTCCGAATAGGAGCAGGCAGAAGGCAAGACAAGGCGGAGGGGTGGATTAAAGGGGAAAGAAGGAAGATGGGGAATGCAAAACGCCTTTTTCCGCCGGAGGAGGAGGAGCGGGAGCTTCGGAAAAGCGGCCCGGGGTTGGGAGACGTCGGGGGATGGCTCGGGGTTGAAGTCCCCCAGTGCTGGGGCTGGGGGGCTGGGGGGAGGCGAGGGGTGTCCGTCCTTACCTCGCTGGACAAGATGCTGCCGTTGGAGATGATGTCGGGCTGCTGGTCGGCGTAGCCTGTGACGATGGCCCCGCAGGGGTTGTGCTCGGTGTCGGTGCTGCGAGAGGGGCTACAGGGCTTGAGGAACATCAAGTCGGTCTTGGCGGACTCCGGAGTGAGGCAGACCTGGTAGCAGTAGTTCTGGTTATGGTGGTGGGAGCCAAAGCTGCCCGATTCCTCCACCGGCACCTGCGCCGGGTTGCTGGGCACGTTGGAGCTCTGCACCAGCATGATGTCCGACTTGCTGAGCTTCTTCTTGCGGGCCCGCGCCTGCCGACTGCAGCAGGGGCAGCAGCAACAGCAGCCCAGGCAGCAGTCGCTGGCCAGGCAGGTGTAGATGTTGAGCTTCTTCTCCTTCTGGCAGCGCACGGCCAGGACGATCATGGCCAGCAGAAAGATGAAGGAGACGGAGCCCAGGGCGATGATGAGGATGAGGGTGAGGTCAAGTGAGGTATCCCCCCCGGAGCGGCTAGGGCGATGCTCGCCGGAGCCGCTGCCGCCGCCACCCCCCGCGCCCGTTCCCGCGCCCGGGCCGCCGCCGCCGCCGGGGCGCTCGCCCGCGCCGTCCACCAGCACGACCTGGACGGCGGCGGTGGAGGAGAGCGGCGGCTGCCCGTGGTCGCGCACCTCGATGACCAGCTCGTAGGGGCGCTGCGGGTCGCGCTTCGTCGGCACCCTGCGGGCCGTCCGGAGCTCCCCAGAGCGCCAGTCCATGCGGAACAGCCCCGCCTCGTTGCCCCGCGCGATGCTGTAGGTGAGGCGGGCGTTCTCCCCGTCGTCGGCGTCCACCGCCGCCACCCGGCTCACCAGGTATCCCGGCTCGGCGCCGCGGGGCAGCGCCTCCCGCGCCGGGGTGCCATTGCGGCCAGGCAGGGGGCTAACGATGGCGGGGGCGTTGTCGTTCTGGTCCACTACGATGATGTGGACGGTGGCGTTGCCGGCCAGCGGCTGAGGCTCCTCGCCGGCGTCGCGGGCCTCTACCTGGAAGCTGAACTCTTTGAGCTGCTCGTAGTCGAAGGAGCGGAGGGCATAGAGAAAGCCGTTCTCGGAGTTGATGGAGACGTAGGTGAAGACAGACATGCCCTGGATCTGGCTCTCTAGGATGGAGTAGGAGAGCCTGGCGTTGGCGCCCTGGTCACGGTCGGTGGCGCTGACGGCGTAGATGTAGGCGCCGGGCACGTTGTTCTCGCTCACGTACACCTGGTACACGGGCTGGCTGAAGCGCGGCGCGTTGTCGTTCACGTCGCTCACCCGCACCTGGATCGACTTGCTGGTGCTGAGCGGCGGCTCGCCGCGGTCCCGGGCCACCACGGTGAGGGTGTAGGCGTCGCCGCCCGGCTGCTCGCGGTCCAGCGGCCCCTCGGTGACAATGGTGTAGTAGTTCTTGAAAGAGCTCTTAAGGCGGAAGGGCGCGTCGCCCTGCAGCAGCTCGCACTGCACCTGCCCGTTCTCCTCCGAGTCGCGATCCGAGACGCTGAACAGGGCCACCACGGTGCCCGGCGCCGCCGCTTCGCTCACCGCCTCCTTGACGGTGGAGAAGCTGATCTCGGGCGCGTTGTCGTTGGCGTCCAGCACCCGCACCAGCACTTTGCAGTGGGCCGGCACGGCGTTAGGCCCCAGGTCCTTGGCTTGCACGTACACCTGGTACACGCTGCTCTCCTCGTAGTCCAGCTCGCCGCTCACCTCCAGCCGCCCGGTGCGCGGCGCAATGCCGAACAGTTCCCGGGCACGGGCCGAGATGTGGCTGCTGAAGGAGTAGATGACCTCGCCGTTCTGCCCCTCGTCGGGGTCCGTGGCATTGAGCTGGAGGACCAGGGTGCCCGGTGGGGAGTTCTCCGGCAGCGACACTGTGTAGACGGGCTGCTCGAAGGCGGGGACGTTGTCGTTGGAGTCCAGCACCCTGACGGTGAGCAGGGCGGTGCCGGTGCGCTGCTGGGGCTGCCCGCCGTCCACCGCCGTCAGCACGTAGCGGTGCACCGCCTGCTGCTCCCGGTCCAGCGGCTGGTCCAGCACCAGCTCGGCAAAGCGGTTGCCATCCCCCTGCGTCTGCACGTCGAGGGAGAAGTAGCTGTTCGGGGTGATCTCGTAGGTGCGCAGGGAGTTGGTGCCCACGTCGGGGTCGAAGGCGCTCTCCAGTGGGAAGCGAGTGCCCGGAGTGGCGCTCTCCGAGATCTCCACGGTGAGGTCGGGCTCCGGGAAGGAGGGCGGGTTGTCGTTAATGTCCAGCACCTCGATCTCCACCCGGAACAGCTCTAGGGGGTTCTCCAGGAAGACCTCCAGGTGCAGCAGGCAGGAGGGACTCTGCTTGCAAATCTGCTCCCGGTCGATCTTCTCGTTCACGTAGAGCACCCCAGTTTCCAAGTTGAGCTCCAGATAAGGGCTACGGGAGTTGGGCGCAGTCTGGAAGCGCCGAGCCGAAAGTTTTGTAATGTCCAAGCCCAGGTCCTCGGCGATATTCCCCACGAACGTGCCATGCTCTTGCTCTTCCTGCACCGTGTAATGGAGTTGGCAAAGGACCCCCTCCACCATCCAGAGCAAGGCAAAGAGGAATAGCACAATCATCTCCAAACGGGGAAAGAGATCCCCCCTCCCCGACACCACCTCCTCTTCCAAAAGCCACCACCACCACCTCCTCCTCCTCCGAAAATACACACTACAGTATGTGTGTGCGTGTTTGTTTGTGTGTGTGTGTGTGTGCGTGTGTGTGTGTGTGTGTCCGCGCCTGCACGCGTGTGGAGAGCGGAATCGGGGGAGGGGGAAGAAAAGGGGAGGGGGGGAGAGGTTGATTTGGGGGAGGGGGGTGTGTAGATACTATTTCTTCTGATTCATTTTAGGATTTTTCTCTCCTTTTTATGGGTATTATTATTTCACACGCTGATCAAATGAAGAAGACAGGCGTCCCCACTTCATCTGTGATCTTCGAAATAAATGACCGACTAATAACAGCTATTAGCTGGCTGTAGCTAGAGATACACAGTAGCCCGCTTTTATTTATTCCGAGAGTCTTGGCACTGCACCGCGGCAGCAGCAGTGGCGGCGGAGGCAGCAGCAGCAGCAAATCCCAAGGAGGAAATTTTTGTATTTCAAGATTGTCCTCGGTTTGCCTTCCTGGTGGAAGCTGGAGGGGTAGATGCTGCTGGAACAGCCGGTGGACATGCCCTCTTTAGATGCAAGAAAAAGGCAGAAAACCGCGAAATTGAAAAAAAAGAAAAATAACCGCAAAAAGATTTCATATCAAAAAAGGCAGAGAACAGCTTTGCTACCCAAAACTTTCATTCCCTGATGTCTCTAGGATTTCCTCTTTTTTTCTGTTTTTTTTTTAATTTAAGGATTTTAGATTTTTCTCTCTTCTATTAAAGGTCTTTCATTTTCTTCTTTTATTGCTATTAGCATGTTCATCATCATCATCACTCTGCTTTTATGGATGTGCCGATCAGGGTGTATTTTTTTCCTCTCTTGCTGCTTTCGCGTCTAGTCCCTGTCTCTGTGTCTGTCTCTGCTGCTGCCGCTGCCGCTCGCCTCGCGTCCCGGCTCCGTTCCCAGTCCCGTTCCCGGCTCTTCTGATCTCTGCCGGCGGTTTCTGAGCCGGCACCGCTCCGCTGTGCTGTTTTTGCGCAGCGCTCGGCTCCTGCCAACCAGTCAGCTGCCAGCACCGCCCCCGTGGGCGGTGTCTCATTGGCTGCGGCGCGCGTCAAGCAGGTTGCGTCACGGCTGGGCGAGCGCGCGGGCAGGCGCCAGGCAGAGCTCGGGTGGCTCGTCCCGTCGCTCCCGGGGCGCTGCTGGGGATGCCTCGCTTCCTCAGCCCCTGCCTGCTTCCCTCAGCCCCTGCCTGCTTCCCTCCGACGCTTGGCTGGCTGTTCCCCCGCCCCGCCGCAGCCGCTGGACCGGGAGATCGCTGTTCGTCACCGGCGCGCGCACACACGGGTAAACGTAAACAACCCGCTCCTTGGAGAGGGAGTTTCCACCAGCCGCCTCCAACTTTCCTTTCCAGTAGCGTTTTTAGAAAAAGCATAAACAGGGGAGAAACTTGGGATTATTATTGTTCCTTCCCGCCTCCCCGCCCGGCGGGCTGCCTTGGCTAATTGGGGTGTTGGATAATGGAGAGAGTGCAACTTTCCGTCGTTCATCCGTACAGTGTTTCCAGCTCCGGCCAATTTAAAGTATTACAAGCCTACGCCAGTATTTTTCGATTTCCATGTTGGAATTTCCACTAATGTAAGCGGAGACCGTCGAATACGAGGAAAGAGGGAAATTGGGAATACTTCTGTTACTGGGTACTCCGGGTGGCGGGGGGAGTACCCCCGGGGTGGGGGAACTGGCAGGGAGAACCACAGGAATCGAAGGGAAACGCTACAGTACAGGCAGTTGGTGCTGGCCGAGAGACCCACGTCCGTAGGGCTACAAAATGAATAAAGCAGAAGTAATTAAATACTTTTAATTCTTGTGAGCCCCCCCACCCCCACCCCCGGCCCCAAATGTTGCTTTGTTTTTGAAGAGCAATACGAAGCAGGGACGAGCAGCTCCTGCTCTGACCCCATCTCTAAGCCATCAGTCAGGAGCGGCTCCCTCCACATATCTCAATGAACTACACACTCAGGCGCGTTTTTCCTGCGGAAATGCAGGTATGCACACTAAGGCGACGAGGCGCTGGGACTGGTTTGCCCAGAGAAGCTGTGGATGCCCCATCCCTGGAAGTGTCCAAGGCCAGGCTGGATGAGGCTCTGAGTAACCTGGTCTAGTGGAAAATGTCCATGCCCACGGCAGGGGGCTGAGAACCAGATGACGATGCGGTACCTTCCCACCCAACGCATTCCACGATTCCCAAGCCGTGGCCCCGCTGGGGTCCGTTCCCCGGCGCGGCCCCGCCCCGCCCCCCGGACGGCGCCGCACTCGCGGGCGGCGGGCGCCCCCCAGCGGCTGCAGCGCCGCAGTGCGCGCGGGCGGCACCGCCCCCGCTCCGCGAGAAGACACCGGGGCTCGGTCCCGCCTTGGGACCTCCGCTCCCGCCGCCCGGCCCCAGCCTCCGGCCCTGCATCCCCCAGCCGCGCATCTCCTCGTCCCCCGCAGCGCTCCCGATACTGGTTGGGCGGCTGCGGCGGCTGTGCGGCTCAGCGTGGCGGCAGGCTGTACTGCCTTGCCGCGGGAGGGGAGAGCGGGAAAGCGGCGGCCGGCAGGGAGATGCGCCCCCGCCTCCCGCCCCCAAATTACGTCCTGTCCTACCCGGCCCCCTGCCCACCCCTCGGCGCTCTGGCAGCGCGGGGCACAGCCGGCGGGGCGATTCCGGTGGGTGTTTTCCAGAGAAATGGATTTCGTCAGAAGCCCCCGACCGCTCTCGCTGCCCGTTGAATGCGGACGGGGATCTCGCTGTCGTTCCCTTTCCATGCAGAAGAGCCGCCGCTCACCTGCCTATGCGTGCCGCCAGCTCCGGGCATGGGCAGCGGGGATCGTGCCTGTGCTGCCCCGGGGGCCGGTGGGTGCCCATCGGGAACCGGCTGCTCCCCTGCACCGAAGGCGACCCGGGGCAGCACAGCTCCAGCCCTCCCATCCCCTCCCGCCGCTGGAGCCCCGGGAGCGGCACCTCCCTTGCCTTCGAGAAACGAGTGTGCCCGGGCGCGGCGGGCGAAGCCCGGGGGACCGAGCCCACCCGAGTCCGTGCTCGTCCCACGTCCGTGCCCGTGACCGTGTCCGGAGGGAGCTCCGGAGGTAAGGGAGACACATCCCCGGGCTCGGGGCGCTCCCCACGCGCGCTCCACGCGCGATACCCACGCGAGGCTCCTGCAGCGACGGCGTGATTCGGGGAGCGCAACCACTCGCGGACACGCGGATTTACGCTGATACACGTCTACAATCCCGGAGGGAGCACCTCCCCGCTCCCGCCCTCCCCGCGGCGCTGGCAGCAGGCGCAGCCCCGGGGGTCCCCAGCCACGGAATGCGATCTGCCCCCGCGAGTCTAAGCGCAGCCGGCTCTCCATTTTGAGTCTCTGAGCCGTGCCTGGGAATCGGTGGGGATCCGCGACCGCCCTCCCGCTAATGCCGAGTGACAAATCGTACTTAGGCGATACATGAACGAGAAAATGATTTATGGATTTTCACGACGGGTCTGAGCCGATGAAGGCGACATGAATTATCCATCCTAATGTGCAATATATCATTTTCTAATAACACTGGGTTAGCCTTAACGCTGTGCACTGCTCCCTTCGATAGCAGGTATCGATTTGATACACGGTCCGAGCGCTGGCTTTCCACCGGACACGTACCTCCTGCAGCACCAGCTGAGCTCTGTGTATTTACTTCTTCCTAAAGCCCAGGGCTATGGACGGACCCCTGACACTGTGGCCTTTAGTTTTTCCATCTGTCATCATTTAATTTGGCAATTCCTTCACCGAATGAAGACTAATCTCGTTATCACTGCATTTCACTCCGTGCCGTGATTTGGAGATGGAAATAGATGATGCCAGGTTTGTAAATCCCCCATGCTGACGGGGATGGCACCTGGGTAAGTTAAACCTTTCACCCCTGCCAAAATCCTTCTTGGCAACCCAAGTACAACGGGGTATTTTCTAGCAAGGAGAACAGATGCTAAATCACTCACCCAGAACTTCCCTGGCACCACCATTTACCAAATCTCACAGATTATCTTAAAGATAAAAAACTTTGCATTTAACTCACACATGCTGCGAGAGTGAATCATCAACACAAAAAACCCCTGAGTGCATGTGCATAAGAGGGGGGAAAACTGTCAGATCTGGAGGGGGTTCAGCCCCAGATCCAGCCTGTGTTAGTGCCCCACAAGGCCAGGGCATCCCCTCTCCCCCAACACAGTACTTTTGCCCTTCATCACAGAGATGAAGTCATAGTGACATAAGCTGTGAACATTCTCAAGTATTTCAATGGTTACAAGTCTAAAATACCACTTTGACATTAAGAAGGACAAACAAGTCCTGGCCTTACATAAACAGTGTAAAACAGATAGAGAAGATGGAGGTAAAGGATTAGTGCATTCATTTGGAGTAGTTAAGTAAATGATTATTGGGGAAGAGGTGATGAAATGCTTCATTTCTTATTAGCAAAGTGTAGTATTTTCATTGTTCTAACACAAAAGGAGTCACACAAGTAAGGAAACACACAAGTTCTGTGTTCTGTTTTAAACAAGCACTATCCTTATTTGGACAATCTTATTTTAGGGTGCAGAAAACTAATCCCCTTTGTTTAGTTAAGTCACCAAAATGATCATCTAGTTCTGTTTTAGGTTTCAGTCTTGGTTTTAGGCTGAGGCACACTGCGGCCCTTTTACTCCCTGGATGTTAAAAACACACTGAGAATTGGACTCCTCCCCACTCCCCCAATCTCTTAGACTGTCATTACCTGGTTTAATATTAATTATCTAGGTTTAAAAAAACAGAACCCACCCAGGTTTTCCCTCAAGAAAATAACAGCTCATGGTGCAGGAAAGATTACTGGAATCAATGATGGGAATAGGATTGTAAATAAGTAAAAGATAACACAGTTAGGAAAAGCCTGCATGGCTAACAGAAGGATGTACATGTTCTACTGATGGGGCCATAGGATGAAATCCTTCAAAGAGAAGTCGATATAGAACAATTTCACAATTAACTAAGAGGCCTGATTAAGGTTATTTGTATCAGAGGGAAAGGTTCACTGCCACCAGTCCCTCCATGGATTTCTCTCTTAATTGCCAATGAGGAGACAAAACAGGAAGGCTAGACAATTTGGCTAATCAATAAAACAAGGCTGCCTTCGCGTTTGCCTGAGGAGCACTCTGTGGGTCAGATCGATGTAGAAGCCACCAAAGTTCTTGCAGAGGTCACCAGTGATTAAGATATTTTCTGATGGCTTTTTAAAAGCACTGGAGCCAAGCATCTGCCATGGGGTTGCAAATGTAGGCAGAATTGGAGGTACGACGTTAATCATCATCCTCACACTTACAGGAGTTCTCTTGGTGATAAAAACAACTCATATTTATGACCTAAGACAGCTGTTTTAATAAGAGATGATAAAGTGTGACTTCATTACATGCTTTGTACTGCACTAGTGATCAGATATGATGGAGCCTCTCCAGAAGGTGCTGGGAGTCTTTCTGAATAAGAATTGCAGTGGGTACACTACAGTCCAAAAGAGAGTTACTATGGATGCATCCTATAGGAATTTCTTAATGCAAGCTTCTGCCTTCTTTTCCTTGCCCCCAAGAATTCGATACATATTTCAGGGTGACTATTCAAGCAGCAAGAGGCTGCTCAGTGTGGAACAATAGATTGGTAGAGTCTACTGCTATTATCCCACCTTCTCCAGCTGTCAGAGTCTATCATAATGCTTATTACAATAAAAAAAAATCCCAGTCTGTTTCGATGACTTGTAGTTTTAGCTGATTCAAGTCTGCATTGAAATAAATGCAAGAAAACTAATTTTTTCCATGGTTAAGCTCTGAAGATTTCCTAGCACTCAGGCCTTTTGTAGTGTCCATATCAGAACAGCCAAGCCCCTAGTCACTTCAAAACACTTATTTCTGTATACATGACTTTACAGTAACCAACATACACTGGGCCTGATTCTTATAAGCTTGTCTCATGTCCCATTTTTATTCGTGAATTAATTAGTGACAAATCTGACAATCTTCAACTTCATGGTTATTGTCATGCTGCAGATACATTATAAACCAAAGAAAATTACTTTATACAATGTGATCAGTCAAAAATACGTATTCCTTTTATCTGTTTACTTGCAGACGAGATGGCATCTATATCTAACTTATGTCACAGCAGGTATTTCTTAGCAAAAGACTTTTCAATAAGGCAAATTACTTAGCATTCAGCTAGAATTTTCAGAAAGATAGTTTACTCCATAGATAGAAACCTGGTATGGAATGAGATGAAAAGCAAAATATGATCACATTGATCTGGACAAGCATCATCAACCCACTATTTTCTCTATAAATTTATTTTTTTATGCTGTTGCTCAATCAGCTGCACCCATTTCTCTGAACTTCATTGAAATACAGTTGACCTGTATCTGAATGCAACAAATGCTGCTAAGCTTGAATGATTACAAGAGCAAATGAGGACAAAACTACAGGGAAAAACTCCAGTTGCTTCAGATTCTGTTATTATACACTCAAAGCCATAGGTAGATGTAGATGCTCATGATATAGAAAATTGCACAGTTGATTTTCTTTTCAACAGCAAGTTCAAACCTTGAACTAAAGCACAATTTGTTTTGAGGTTTAGCTTGAAAGCAGTAGTTCAAATATAAAATTTCTATTCTTAGACTTATAATACTGTATGTCTAATGCTTGGCAGAAGAAATAAAAAAAAGAAAGAAAAACTCTAGATTTTTACACAGAAGATTTTGCATTCTTGGTATATATAATTTTCCACGTATATGTATGTTCCACGTAATGTTCCACGTATATATAATTTTCAGCATAATTCTGTCATCTGAGTCATCATGCCAACTACACAACAGATAACAGTAGCACCAACTAGGAAGGAAAAGGACAAAGATGGCAAAAGTGTTTATAAATATGTAGTCACTTAGGAAGACTGCACATACCTGTGTTTTTATACCTATTCTAAGTGGAGCTACTTTCACTACCAACAGTTAAAACTCCATTTTTCTCTTTGAGTCTTCCCATAGTAACACCCTATACTCATTTTTTTTCTCCTAAAGTTGCATCTGCCTAGGGAAAACTTTTCTGTAGTCTTACCATCCTCAATTTCAGTATTGAGGAAGCTCCAACTGGAAAGCAGTTTAGTCACTTAGGAGGCAATGATCAAAGAAAACACTTTTTTTAATTTAAGCTAAAAATATTACAATATTCAATTCAGAAATTTTACCATCTCCACATTTTGGAATAGTGACTTTAGCAGATAGAGGTCTCAGGAGCGCTTGTTGCCATTCTCAGGAAGATACACCAAAGGGATAAGTCCTTGAACTTCTTCCACAGAAGCTGTTCCTTGAAACGCTTCCACACTCCCAGAAATATTTAAGTTGATCCTTGAAAAATCTGAACTAGGCATCTCTTCTCACAACTGCTTAGTGGCTGGACTGCATGACAGAAACTGTGCAAGATCATATGTTCCACACAATTGCTGTGGAGTATGAACACAATTTTTCTCAGAATAATTATTTCCAGAATTCTGCAGGCTCCTCTGTAGAGCTGGATACAGATTTAAAGCATGTGCACACTTATCCAGACTTGCTACTCCCACTGGTGGTAAGGAAGCACTGGTGGTAAGAAAGTCGGAAAAGAAAATGATATGTATGAAACAACATAGAACAGCAGAAACAGGAGGTCACAAGTACTAAAGGATAGAGAAATGGCTGTAAAAGTATAAGTGAGCAAAAAAAATGGTAAGAGAGAAAAGAGAAAAACTAAAAAATCCCATTTAGACTTAAAAGCAAAGCAATCAGCCTATAACCACAAAGCTAAATACTCTACCGGAGTTTTCGGCAGCTTCCTAAATTCCTCCAGCCTAACAACAATAAAGCTGTTAAGAGTTCCCTCTCCCCTTTTATCAGTAGGTTTTACATATGCATATGGAAAAGCTCCTAACTGCGAACTGTTACTTAATTAGGTGAAGTAGGAGTACTTTGCGCTTTAGATTTCAGTGGTGCACATATTATTCGTTATGCAAGTTGGGGCCTGGTGTTGCTACAATTACAGTTTCTCAATTAAGTAACAAACCATAAGATTGTCTCCCTCACCAGAAGTCGGTGCAGCAGTGGCATCTCCGGGGGCTGTGTCGGCCCGGCCGCTGCTGCCTCACGCAGCTTCAAGGTTGCTCTGATCAGCAGGATCTCGCAGCTACGGGGGACAGGGACAATACACCTCACTCAGCAAAACTTTGGAAAAATGATTAGCAAAGTATGCAACTTGCATAGTCAAACTTAAGGAATGCTGGATTTTAAAGTTCCTGACGTTGTTGCTTCCAGTGAGTCTGTACGTCGTGGTGCTCTGCTACTAAAATAGCTCCCCGTGCTGCCTGTCCCGCGCTTTGTGGACTGAAGCGAGGGACTCACAGGGTTCCAGATTTTTATTCTGGGACAAGATGTTTCCCAAGAAAGCTTTTGTTGTTTGATCAGTGCACACCATGAGCAGTGCTGCTGATGCTGAATGGGAGCTGATTACTACCTGCAGCACTTTGACTTCTGTTATAGTGTACAATGCATAAGAAAGGAAGAGAAAGATCCTGTAGTTACTGAGTACACTATGTTAGTGTGTGTTAACGTACGTAACATGCCCACGTTTTCTTTCATTTTAAGAAAGACTACAAAAGTGTTGCCAAATGTCTTTTGTCATAAATGGATGAAACCTTTGGGTATGATGAGAAGAGCTCTGGAGGCGATATGATTTTATAGGAAGTAGAGGGTTGGCACACTATGCACTGAAGAAATCTGCAGCCACATGTGACTGTCTCCTAACATGCCCACAACAAGCTGCTGAATCACACCTGCTTCCTTTAATACTGGTGTTTTGTCATTTTGCAGGCTTTACTATGCAAATCTTTTTGAAGTAATGCACGCATATATAATCATATACATATGCTTATATGTAATTACATGAACCTTGATGTTGAGCTTGGAAAGATATGAGAGTACTGCAAGTTGTGCGAGTAAGGGGGAGAGGGGAATGCAGCTGCAACCAAGTTCAGCAGGAGCAGCGGCCAGTACAAACCCGATCCTGCCTCTAGAGAGAGTTAATTCAATGCACTTCTCAGCTCCACAAGTCGAGCGAGCAAAATGTCACCCTAATGACCAGCAGGGTCACCCTGCCGCGGTGGAGCTCAGTATGGAGCTGGAGGGCCGCGGTGGCTGCCCCTCCCCGCTTGCCGAGGACCGGTGCGGGGCACCGCTGATGGAAGGAGCGAGAGCATCCTTGCGCCAACTGCAGCCTTCCCTGCTCCCGGAGGCTGCGAGCTGCAGCACCTGCTGCTTGGAAGGGATGGTCCGGCAAGTTTGCAGCTGGGGGAGGCAGAAACTGGGTTGCAAACAAGCCGTGTAATGACCGCGCAAAAAGAGGAGCTGTGCTTATTACAAATAAAAGCAGCGATGCAGCGTGCTGTGGTATAGTAGAGTGCATTGCTGTGAGATCACGAGGGGAGTGTCTGTCTCCAGAAGCCAGAGAGCTGATTTAACGAAGTAATCAGTTTAGCAGAGAAAAATATCACATGGCCCCTGTGATAACTCCATGAGCTAAGCATAAAAGTAAAGAGATTTTGCAGGAAAAGGAGGGGAAAGGAAGTGAGGACAGAAAGGACTGAGGTTGTGGGAAGTGTTAAATAGAAGAATGAGCCATGTAAATGTGACAGGGTAGAGTGGGAAGATGTCAGAAGTGTTGTAGGAAGGTTTGGAATTTCTTAGCTCTGAAAAGTATCTGAGAGTTTGCTGGCTTTCAGTGATTCTCACAGATTTCCCTGTAACTGGGGGAAACTTGGTCAAAAGGGACCATTACTTCCTGTAAAAGACAGAGTCGAGAACAGAGTGGGAATATTTTGGAACAATGCACTGCTATTACTGGTTGTGCTCTACTACTGGCTTTAACTGAAAAAGCTCCTTCTGGAAGAATGTGTCAAGAAGTTGTCTGCAGCTCTTCCTTGCTGCTGTGATTTTGGGCAGTAGGGATCTGGGGAGCTCTTGTAGTTTCTAAGAATCTGGAGGTGGCCAGGAAACTAGCATTCAATTTGCTAGAACGGATATATATTTTTGACCCTTTGCCATATTTTGCACAGTACAGTAATGAACAAAACACAGTTAGGAAGGAAGAAACAGCCTGACCAAAGTTCCGATAAGTAGCTTCAGAAATGCAGTTCTACTGCAAAGATAGAAAAGCCAAATAATAATTGTATACACTGATTTTGCAATGTAACTAGAGGCTTATAGGGCAGTATTGAAAAATATTAACTGAAAATTCTTGACCAGAATTCAGAAAATTATAGGATCATCAGAAGTCCTTTATCTACAGAACTGCAAATTTTAATTTCCTTTTATTTTGTTTTTAGAATTTTCAGTACATAATAAATAACCACCTTGTGTTGTGGTCCTGTAGGAAGAGGGAGGATAGTACCTCATTGGTACTCTAGTCTGAGAAATCAAAAAAAATGGGTCTAGGGAAAGAAAGAGTATATAACCGTATTTTTTTTCCTGCCAAAATGAACTTTCTGAGTAATAATGTGATTCTGAAAATTTCTAGAGGTGATTGCTGTAATAAAACAGTTCTCAGAGTTTTTGTGCTTGTAGGGAATGGCAGAAATTGCCATGTGATGTAGTACCAAAGTTAGAAGACAAGATTGTGCTCTTGCTTTGCCAGTGGTGGTGATTTGAAAGAACGGCTTCACTTTTCCATGCCTCAGTCTTTATATGTGTATAATGGACATAATATTTCTCTTGCATTAAAAAAGTGAATTAAGTCAATGAGAAAGAAGGTTCTGTACAGGAGGAACTGGACTTCATTACTTCATGAGTCTAATCCAAGAAGGTTTCTCTGTAAGCCTGCCTACTGAAATGAGACTGGAATAGAAATGTGTGCTTTGGGCATCCTAAACAGCAGAAGTTTGGGAACTTTTTGTAGGAAGTTGGTGTGGTTTGACAGTATGAAAAATGCAGTGTTAGCTCTTCCAGTGTTGAATCAAAAATGCCGTGGCCATGCCAAAATACAGCCTGGTATAAACACACTTAACTTATTCAAATGTCTTCAGAATATAAAGAGAAGTTAATTTTGTAGTAGCAAATGTACTGCTTGTCCCCCTTATGCTGGATCATAGGTAACATCTGGCTTGAGGTGGAAGAAATTGGTAGATGTTCTGTATGTATCGCTTGGTTTGTCTAATCCACCAGGACTGGGATTGTCTGATTAGCTTGAACCTGATCCATCTTACCCAGCTTGTTATTGCTGGGTGATGAGATAGCGTGTATATGGTCTATCTACTTGTGTATAGAAGATGTTAATCATACCTTAGTGTCTAAAAAACCTAGAATAAATTTATTAAAATACCTGTGAAATTAGAATAGAGGTTTCCTTGGTACCGTCTGGTTGCCAAGTGTGACATTAGGCAGTAATAGCTTTCAGTCTGTGAGGGGGGTAGAAAAAAATGTACAAAGTGGTTTAACCTTTTGGGCTATAAAAACATTGTGACCTTGGCATCTGTTCTAGGCCCACTTAAATCACTGGAGTTTTTGACACAATTTCGTATTATTTGGGGTATGATGAGCTCCTGCTTGTAGCTATGGTTTTGTCTGTGTTACAAGTCTGTGTGTGTTTGTCAGTCAGTGGGCAACCTGCAACTGTTCTTTGGTCATGTTTTTTTGGGGTTTTGTTTTTCTTTTTTCTGTTACAGGAACAATAGAAAAGTATTTTCTCTGGCACTCACTGCAAAATAGTAGAAGCCTTGTCTGAAATTAGGAATGATCAGTATCCAACAGCATAAGTGTTAGTTAAAATGTTTTGGAATCATATTCCTTGTTTTTATCATTTGATGCTATATTCATTTTTTGGCCTTGGTCTACTATATATATATATATATATGTATATATATATATATATATATATATATATATATACACACACACACATATGCACAGGCACGCCTGCCTACAAGTGTAAGTATAACTGTCAGTTAGAGAAGTCTGATCTTGCATTTAATGAACATATGAAATTGTGATGAAAAGCCTGTAGGTAATTGGGACATGGATGAAATACAGAACCAGGACCCTGGAACTAGCAATAAAGAGAATTTTCTGACAAGAACAAGTATGTCCACTCCCCCCTCAGTTTTTGGCAAATAATTTTTGTTTCAGCATCAAACTGAGGGGTAAAATAATGGTTATTTTCACTGTGAATAATGATAAATCTCAGAATTGGTAACAAATTCCATACCTTGTTTTTGTATCCTCCTTTCACTTCCTCAGACGTAATTAATTTGATTATATTGGAGAAATACAGAAAGTAAAGTAAGTAGAAAGGAAGCTTTTGTTCCTTTTCATTGTATTTTTATGGACGTCATTACCAGAGTTGTTTTCTTCCAGCCTATGAACAGTTATTCTTATGGAGTCAGTATGGACCAGATCCAAAGTTGTTCAAGGAAATAGCAAGATTTCCAGTGATTTCAGAAATTGCTATTTTTTTGGTCAAGGCCTTAAACTTTTAGAAAATCATGAACTTAATGGGACTATTGTATACATGGTGCTTATGGAGTTCTCTTTTGTGCCTAAATGAGAAGGTGGAGATTTACTAAGTGGTTGTCTGTAAGTATTGTTTTACTTCACTGTCATTCTATTCCCCTTCCAGCTGTTTTCATATATAAAAATTTCAAGTAAATCCCCTTTAAAAGCTCTGCTATTGTGTTAAGGTACTTAAAGTTTAAAGTCTTTGTGTCAAAGAGCTTTTATGAAATAAGATTTGTTCAGGTATATCCTGTAATAAACATCTGGAAACTGCAGGAGTTGGCTAATGGTGGCTAGGTAGCAGGAATACAGTTTAACTAGCTGGCTTTACATAAGGATTCATTTCTTCCTTGGTTTATTTTGTTGCCTTGTGAGAAAAATCTCGGCTCGAAGAATTTTTAGAGAGATGAGTTGAAGGAGCAAAGCATAATAGGGTTTAATGGCCAAACTGCACGCACAGGGTGCCTCGCCACAGCAAAGTCGCAGGGGAGCACACTGGGGAGGGGGAGGTCACCCCCATTTATTTCCTTCACGCCACGCCCTCTTCCCTCCCCTCCAGGAGTCCATCCCTCCGTAGTCCATGTATGGTCCCGTGCACGCTGATTCGAGGTTACTCCATCACTTCACTTCTTCACTGCCTTCTTTGGGCAATTTCTTGCTGCATAATCAACGCTGATTGGCCCATCCAGTCGCCCTATCAGGCCCTACCACCGTCCGCAGGCCCTGACAACAGCCCCCCATGCTGAGGCTGCTGCCTCACAGACTGCCCACCAAATTCACCTGTCTAACCTGCATGTGGAGAAATGCCCCCCTTAAAGGGCCATTCCGCTTTTCCAAAAAGCAATTAACACAGAACCTTTTAATTCAACTGTTCAAATCAACCAAAACCCCTTCTTTCCATACCTCCCACAACGAACCCTCTCTTTTTATTTCTCACAGCCTTTTTAAAAAAAAAATTGTCATGTATTTTTTAATCTGAATATTTATGTCCCATTGTGGTTAGATGGTCTTAGTCTTCTAGTTGGTAGGAAGCAAAAAACACCTCATCCTTGACTGATGCAGGGAGGACTGTATGAAAGAAGATTTTACATTTCAGGGTGGTCCCGTGGTGTAAAGGAGAGCACTCTGAACTCTGAATCCCAAAGTCCTGAGTTCGAGTCTCAGTGGGGACCATCCCCTGGCAGTAAATGCCTCCCTGCCATCCGATCCCATCAGATCTCGGATGCTAAGCAGGGTCAGCCCTGGTTAGTACCGGGTGCTGTGACAGTCCTGAGGACTTCCCTGTCACTGTCCAAGCTCGCTCGGCCATGGCAAAAAGACCCTTAGGACTTAAACGGTGGGGCCAGTTCTGCGCACGCTGTGCCTCACCTAAAAAATCCAGTGCGCAGGCTCGAAGGGCACACCCACATGGGGAGAGCCCTCACAAATCTGCGTTTGTGAAGTCTGGCCATACATACATACACCTTCTCATGATTAACATTGATTAAATGTTTGAAGAGCAAAGTTTCTCATCTTTAAAGACAACTTCCTTTAGTAGTAAATATATAGGAAAATTAGTATTTCTAGATTAGTCAAAAGAAAAAGCTGCCACAGAGGTAATAGGCATCATTTGTATGTGGGCCAGAAGTTTAATTAGGATTTAGCAAAACAGAAGACTAGAGCTTTAGTCTATCATATATAAACCAGAAGTGAAAGCCCTTAAACAGTTTGGAGTGGGGGAGGAAATTTAAGGTTTTTACAAAATTGAAAAGGAAAGATAGTGAATAGTTTCAGTGGTAATAATGGAGATGAGGAAGAATTGCAGAAAATACCATAAAAAATAGAGAAATAGAAGTTTACAAAAGTCTCAGAGAGAAGATTAGGTAAGGAAAATTCTGTAAATAAGAAGTAGAATATGAAATAGTAATTCCTTCACTTTATTTAAAGTCCTCTGAATGAACAAGCAAACCCAAAATCTGTATTTTGGATGTGATGTGATGATGCTGAAGGGTAATGAGCTGTAATGGCAAGGGTCTCCATCAAAGTTCTTGGATGGCAATAGGAGGCTTCAGAAAATAATTTTATGACTTAATTGGTAATTCTTAGAGAATTATTATCACTGACAGTCCAGGAACAGATTAATTGAGTGGACGTGCAGAAATAAAGTTACTATCTCCCAAATTTAGCTGCACTTACCTAAAGCACGGCTTGACTCTTGCAGGCAAAATGGGGCTAGGTCAGTTAGGGTGGACGTGAATGGAGTGAGTCAGCCCTTGGGCAGAGGCACAAACGTAGATTCAGTCTTCTGAGCAATGAAAACAACACTTCCATGTGCCACCAGAGCTTACTGGGGTGACACCAAGAAAGGTTTTACTGGGAGCACTGCACTGACAGTAGTACTGTGGAGATGATGTTGACTGAGGAGCCAGAGGAAGATGGTTCACCACAGGACCTTGTCAACTCTCAGAACTTCCCTCTGATTACTCCCCACAGGCCTTCCAGCAAAAGGAAAGTTTTAATTGCTTTGAGGAAGAAGAGAAAAATAGAGATGGAAATGAGAAATGCATGTGGCTACAGATGCTTGCAGGTATTCACTCTAAGTCCCTTTGTTCAAAAAGTCCTTCAGCCCCATTTGACTCTGAAGGAGGAAAAAAATTTGCTTCTGACATATTTAAAACTAATTTTGTTCTCATTTATGTGAGAAGATAAATTGTGATGCTTGATGAAACTATTTCATTTTAATTGTGGGAATTAAAATATGTGTACCGTACAGCATGAAAGTTTTATTTTTTTGTTGTGTATTTCACCTGTACTTCCAGTCTGGAAAGAAAACAGACTATGAAACTGCAGGCAAAGTCTCAGTATATTTCTCTTCTGTGCTAACTCTGTTTTTTCCTGAAGAAGTCTGTCTTAAGAGGCTATGCTTGTGAAGCCCTTAGACTGTCTTGTATCTCAAACTGCTAATAAATGCCAACTAATATTAATTATGGTGTCAGTGTGTGGTTCACATTAAGAACAGCAGGATTACTTTAAAACTGTAGGGGATGCAGTCTGTTGCAGCAGTATGTGCAAGTAATGGGTCTTCCAAGTAGTGGTCAGCCATAAATAAACTTTCTCAGATGAGAACCATGCAGACTTCTGCATTTTGAGGTTAAACAGTGCTCATATGGTGCCTCTCATCATCAAGTTTTTAACAGAAAATAGTCCAGGGAAAAGCCATGCATACACATCATCTAAGTTTGGGTTGTGTCTACTCTGTGCAGCCTGCGTGATTTTATGTGTATGCTGAGTCTGTTGTGAGAGAAGACTGCATGTGATGTTTAGCGCTGCTCCCGTTCACCCAGCAGAGTTCTGATGGGATTATGAGAGTGCACAGGTGAGTTCACTGCCCTGAGATTGTGGGGAGCTGGGGTCCCTTGTCTGTTGTCTTACCCTTCTGTTTTACTGATTCCTTCTAAGACATTTTTTCCTCCCTGCTTTCCAAATGTGATTGTGCCACCATTTTATTATGTGTGGAGGTGACTTCAGATCTACCTGGTTTGTGTTTTTCTCTCTTTGCTGGCTTGACAGGTTGTATGGAGGCTACTTATCCACACAAGCACTTAAGTGCCTGAGGTGAGACAATGGGAAATATGCCTTAAGCCCTCTACCACAGACTTACATGTGCTAGACCAGACTTAATACATGCCTCAGATTTGATAACTCCAAGTATTTTAATTGCATGGATGCATGCTGCTAATGAAGGAATGTAGTAAAATTTAATTTCACTATTGTAATATGCAGCATGGATTCAGTTTTTAAGTTGAAATGCTTTTATGTAGGATCAAATCCTTGAGAGAATTCCATACTTAAAATTGATTCCGACAGTTTTTTCAATAATGAAAAAAATTCTAAAATACTTGTTTGAAATTGGCTGAAATGAAGTTTAGTTCTGATTTTCACAGTTCTTGCAATTATGTGAAATAGTGGAGTTCGGTTTAATTGACCATGCACAATGTGTTTGCACGTTACTAATTTTAAAATCCAAGGCTTAATGTTAAAGTTAGGATTTGAATAAGTAGACAAATACAAATTTTTTATATACACGAAGCTTTCTACTTGCTATGTTGCTGATGCTTAGATATCTTATTTAATGATAGTTAATACAGTGATACTGATTTTGTCCCTGCTGTGTTCATTATTAACCCCAGAAGGTAATAGAAATTTTATTAGACTCAGTAGTGGATATTAATACTAGGCCTGACTATGTTATGAACAAATGAAGAAAGAGCCTGCAAATATTTGTAAGTTAATTGCCTGACTTGGAAACCACTAATGTACATGAGTAATATTTACTCACAGAGATAGTCTTAGTGAATTCAAAATCTCACTGATGTGTGGTTGTACAATAAGGCCACAAATCACACCTTTATGGAAAGTCTAAGAAATTTTAATGAAAAGGCACTCACAAGGTATTAAAGTAATATCAAATTAAATAAAGGGACTGGTCAATGTTTAAAAATAAAGAACCAGAAATTAAGCTTAGTTTTCCTATATTAAAAAAAAATAAAATCTGGAGCAGCCATCACCTCATGGTAGCTACTTATATTCTACCTGACAACAGCAGACACCATGTCCATGTTCCTTCACACATGGTACACCATACTAAGGGACTGAGTTACACATGCTTGCATATGAGTTCTTCATTTCAGCTGTGCCTTTTGTACCTGAACAGTGTAGTGATACCTAACGGAGACAAGGACAAGCAGATGGCCAAACACACTTCCTGTCTTAAGGAAGGTGACCTTTTATACCACCAGTATGTAGTTATCAGTCCCCATTTGGGCTGGTTTATCTGAGTGCCTGTAGCCAGGTGCAAAGAATCTCTGCAAGCCGGTTGGAGGGTTTGGGAAGCCGACAATCACACCGAGGGAAGTCTTCCAGGAACGTGACTGTGCACAGAGGATGCAGTTCCAAGGCACATATGCAGTTGTTATCCTTTGTGGATCCTGCTGTAGGGAAGGAGGTCCATCCCAGTGGCCCTCTGGGGATAGGAGGGGCTGAGTGCTCCCCAGTGAGCCAAAACATGGAGTTGCATTCCCTTGTAACCTGGCATAGGCCTCTCCAGCCTCATTCTAAGTGCACAAAGCCCCTTCAGCACTAATGCACATTCCTGCCCAGCTTCCAGGAGTTTCTGTGTGACTAGCTGGGGAGTATGAGTTGAGCTGTGCAGGCAGAATTTTCAGCGCAGCAACCTGAGGTGCTCAGTGGTGCTGCCCTGCTCATGCTGGAGTCAAATGTGGGTGGAGCTGTGTGGTGGCAGGTTCTTTGCAGCCCTGTGTCCCATGCCATGATGTCATAGTGGGATACCCACATCCCAGGGACGGCTCCCCCTCCATACAGTGTCCCTGGAGCACACCCTCTGAAGAGGCCTGGACAACACCAGAACTGCTCTCACCAGCACTTTGCTGTGCAGGAGCTGCCCTGCTGCCAGGAGGCAAAGGGAGGCTGTGGGAGGACAGCATTGGAGACACTGCTTGAAAGTTTTGAGGGAGAGTAGAGGAGCAGAGCGGTTTTGTACCAGGGCAGTCACCTTGCCTGCTCTGTACTGCAGGAGCTGCCCTGCTGCCAGGAGACAAGGAGAGACTTTAGGAGAGCATTGGAGATGCTACTTGGGGAAAAGCACCAAGGAGAGGAGAGGAGCAGAGGGGTTTTGTAGCAGGACAAACACCTTTTCCTCAGCTGCTGCACTGCAGGGGGACAAAGATGCAGAACTACTTGCTCTCTAATTCTGTTGGGCCGGAGGAGCTCCCAACCCTGAAAGAGCTCAGCACTAGTGGTAAGGCCATGGGGGTCACTTGCAAGAGCACTGTCAGGGCCAAGATTATGTGGAGATGAGCTGTGGAAACCCCAAGTCTGTGGTATAGGTGGGCCGCTTGGCAGACACAGACTGCTACAAGAGAAGCCCTGCCTTGAGGCTTGGATGTGACTTTGGTAGCTGTGATGTCCCAGCCTTAAGTGGAAGGGAGCACCCAAGATGTGTAGATTCCCATGGTAGAAAGGAGCAGAGTCAGAGGGTCCATGGATATTTTATTAAAAAATTACACACTTGGCATGGAAATTGCTATGTTAGTCCCTGACCTACTATATAAACATATGGAAGTGGGTTTTGGATGAAAGGGAAAGGGAAAGGGAAAGGGAAAGGGAAAGGGAAAGGGAAAGGGAAAGGGAAAGGGAAAGGGAAAGGGAAAGGGAAGGGAGGGGGAGGGAAGGGAAAGGGAGGAGAGGGGAGGAGAGGGGAGGGGAGGGGAGGGGTGGGAGGGAAAGGGAGGGGGAGGGGGAGGGCAGAGTGGGAGGGGAAAGGAGGGGGAGGGGAAGGGGGGAGGGGGAGGGGAAAGGGGAGGGAAAGGGAAGGGGAAGGGGAAGGAAAGAGGAAGGAATGGCCTCTTCTGGTTCCAATGTTGGCCCACATGATGGGATATCCAGGGTCATGGGGGCATTGCTTGTTCTTGGTGGGGGTGTCTTTTTGTAGATAAGTTTCCTCATGTCAAAGAGGTTTCTCACTTTCTATGCAAATTAGTTGTCATGTGCAGCCTGTTCATTCACACATTTCTGGACACAGGTTGGAGGGCTTTGGGGGACTTTGGTGGTCTTGATTCCCCCCTACAGTCCATGGACACTTCTGGGTCTCATTCCTGCACTTGTAATGTACTGTGTTGTGCTTATCTCCAGGATTTGCAACAAGGATGTTTGTCCCAGAAAAGTACTCCTCCACTTCCTCATGACACCCTTCTCCAGCCACACTTTTCATTTCTCATGGCATGTTAATACCAACAATCCCTGGTTATTACCAACAATCATTATCTGTTATTACCAACAATCCTTGGTTGGCTCCATAGCCATCCAACTATGTGTGTTTGAGACACATACATTAGCCCCCATCTGAGATTCCACAGTAGTCCAGGCCTCTAGGTACTGGCAGTGTCGAGGAGTGGAAATCCCCTTCCCAAAATCACTGCCTGTCTTTCCTCTCCAGGCTTATCATGGACACAGGGTAGATTGATTTGAGCCTGGAGTCAGAAATGCAGCTGGGCAGCCCCAGCACTGAGAGTGCTTACCCAGGGCAGGGAGGACTTGAGAATGCTCTACTGTCACCTGTATGGGTAGGGGCGTGGGGGATGGTGGCTGTTGCTGCATCAGAGCATGGCATGACTTTTCCTTTGCTTTCCAGAAATCTGCAAAGTCTGGTCTGGAGCATCTCGCTACATCCACAGACAGCTCTTGCAGAAGCGGGTTAGTATTGCCTCCTGCAGGTGCCTCATCCTGTCCCTCTGGGCCTCTGGCGCAGGGCCCAAAGTGCCATCCCCGGGGTCATGCCAGTCATCTGGCAGCATCTGGGCAGCCCTGCCAGGGCTCCCTCCTCTTGCTCTGGTTTTCAGGCAGTGGAGATTGGAGTTGGAACTTTTGCACTTGTCCCAGTGCATGCCAGTATGGAAGAGGGCAAGGTTTTGCCTGTTGAGAGACCTGTATTCACTATGAGCAAGCCTCTCAGGACATTTTACAACCTAGAGTCTGATGAGACCAAAATTCCTGGTAAGAAGATGGAATGCTTTCCCTACACAGCCCTTGCATTTGACTTGTTAACAACAGCTCTGATATGGCCAAGGAAAGGAACTTCCAACCTGGAGAGTGCTAAGCGTGGGCACACGTAGGGCAGCCCAGCACCCTTCTCCTCCCTGGGGAGTCAGTCTCATCTGCCCAGCTCCCCCTGTGCTCCAGCTCCAGATGGTTGCTTGCAGCAGGAGGCAAAGCTTTACTTGGCCTCTCCTGTCCACCAGCTTGATTCTACAGAGCTGGTCGAAGCTGAAAGGGGAGCACTGTCTGGCAGAGTGTTGCCCAAGGGATGGGTGCTGATCGTCCCTAGTCCTGGAGTTGGCTGAACTGTAGTGGAGACATGCTGTTGCTTTGTTCCTGTTTCCTAGATGAGACACCTATTGTTCATCTGGACTTTGAGGAGATTGCTGCAGACACCCATTTCCGCAGAGAAATTGTGGAGCAGTGTATACATGAGACCCTGCTTTGCTTTGCTGGGGCCCTCCGAGACAACAAGGAGGTGGAATTCTCCTTCAAGGGCATTGGTATCCTTGCTGTGCGAAGAAAAGTGGTCAGCATGACCTTCTTTGATCGCTGCCTGCTGAAGTTGGATATGACAGGAAATATGCTGAAAGCTCTTCTTGAGGTGAGCTTGTCATTTCTGTGGGATTCCTGTTCATGGCTCTGTGGTAATGCTGTCAAACCTCTACAGCTGCCTACTGCTGGCTGCTGTGCTCTGACTCACCACCCAGCCTACACATGCTCCCAGTGAGCTAGTCCAAGTCTGAGTAGTGCCTCGGCCCCTTTGAGGCAGGGGCAAATGACATCAAGGGAGAAGGTGGTGTGAGGCTTTCTAGGAAGCAGCCTTTTTGTCTTTGAGCAGCAAGGCACTTTGCCACCTTTGTGAGCAGCAAGCACATGTTTTGGGTGTCTGCTGATATGTTGCTGTTTCCTTCCAGGATTCCAACATGATGAGGATTGTGGCCTTTCCAGGCCAAAATGATTTCAGTCGGGTCAGCCAGGACGAGGTCATCACGCTGCCAAGGTGAGCAGGATAGATTCTGCAGCTTCTGCAGCCCCTAGGTTGTCGAGGTTCTTTTCCAGCCAGACTTGATCAAGACTAGCCCCTTCCCAGGACAGCTTCCTGCTCCACCCACCGCTCACTCCTTCTTGGCTTGGAGATTGCAGATGAAGTGGCCATTTTGCTTTGAGAGAGGTGGGAGTGTCTAGGGGGCAGCACCAGGGAGGGCATGTGTGCCATGTCCTCCAAGATCTTGGCAGTGGCTCCCAAAGATGGGTACCAGTAGCTTATAATTGTCAGCCCCCAAGGGACCCCAATGCCCAGCTTTACCCAATTACTTGTTTCCAGTCTTGTAGTGGAAATCCCGCACCAACCATTGGCCCCTCTGATTTCCTTGAAGCCCAGCAGAGAGTCGGCGCCTTGGGGTGGAGGTTCCCGTAGAGGTAATATCCCAGCTGAGTGCTGGCAGGGGTCTGAGGCTGCTCTTACCCTCATGGGGGCAGCAAGTCTGAGGTCACTGTGGGGTGACCCATTCTGTAAGAGGCTTTGAGCTGTGGGCAGTCCCTACAACCCATCCCCTCAGTGCGCCTTGGGGATTCCCAGTACCTCCCAGTTCTTCCCACTGGTGAGTCACTACTGATGAAAGTTGTGAGAAGGAGAGGAGAAAAGCCATGCCCCAGGGAGGTTGGTGTCTTGGTGGGAGTTCAGCTCCAGAGCAGATCCAGTGTGGACAAAGGATAGGGGGCTGCCTGGAACTCTAGCTCCTAGGGCTGGCAAGGACTGTCAGTAAGCCTTGTGTGGCACAACTGAGCAGCTCTACTACACATGCTGGCCCACGTCATCTCAAAGATGGTGTGTGGTCTTCTTTTCCTCCTGCTTGCAGTCAGTGTACTGGATCCAGTGTTCCTGGCTCGGCGGAGGGTGTCTCAGGCCAGCCAGCAGTCGATGGAATCTGATCAGCCTAAAGACAGGGAGGCTGGCCAAGGAGGGTAAGCCCTGTAGAGGAGTGTGGAGTGTGTGGTGCACACATGTGGTAGTGGGGGAAAGATGTTTCCTTTGGCTGGGGTGCATGTGCTAATACTGAATGGCTCTGGAGACCTTGTCATACTGGACACAAAGTCTTCCTGCTGAACTGCTGAGTGATGCTATGGGGCAGGGTGCAAACCCATCCCACAGGTACAGGCTCAGACTGGGCTTCTACAGACTCAGGCTGCTGGCCTTCCTCTTTAGATTTCTGCCTGTAATCCAGGAGAAGACCCAGGAGGTGCTGAAGCAGCCTACACCTCGAGCTCAATTGCTTCGCCAGTTGAAACACCCAGAGTGTGCTCCACAACCCTCAGGAATGGTATATCCTAGAGTATATCAAACCTTTGTCACATTTCAGGCTTTGGGTTGGGGCAGAGGTCCCAGCCCTCCTTCCCCACCTAAGCTCAAGATGACTAATGCATGTGTGGTGTGTGCATGGCCTTCAGAGAACTCGCTCCCTCTACACTGAGAGGGAAGAAAGAGAGCTCCAGCTTCTGGTGGCATCCAGACGTCCTGAGGTAGAAGGAGAAGTGTGGCGCAAATACTTTGGCAACCGAACCAGACAGGACACAGAGCGAGGGCAGGTATAGTATGCACCTCACAGCCCCAGGAAAAGGGCATTTCTCCCTCCCACCATCCTGGGATGGAGCCAGGAAGATGTCCTGGACACACTAGCGGTGCCATGGCTGAGGGGCCAGGCAGAGGTCTTCTTGCCTTTCCGCTGCACCAGAGGAGGAGCTGTCCCTGAGGTCCCAGGCTGGAATGTACAGCTGGCTGCGGGATGGGCTGTTGCTCTGTGCTCTCTCTGTGGACCAAGCCAATCCTGTGCAAGTCACATGCCTCAGCTGAAGCTTTGGGAGCAGAGCTTTAGGAGAGTCTCCTCTGCCTTTTTAGACCTCCTGCCCCTATGTATTTGAGGATCCCTATCGCCCTTCCCACATCCTGAGACAGGCCTATGCTGAGAAGCTGAAGGAGAGGGATCGAAGCATGGCAAGGCAGAACATGTTAGAGCAGCAGGAAGAGCTGCAGCTCCCGAGGAAAGTACTGAAAGAGTAAGTGTGGTTGTGGTATGAGGGCCTGCGACAGCCCCTGCAGAGCAGCGGGCTGGCCTCAGCAGCACCACCAGGAACTGCTAGTCTGAGCCAGGCTTTGGGGCATTGGGAGCCCTTCTGCCCTGCCACAGAGCTGAGGAGGCCTTTTCTTCTTTCTCCTTTAGCAAGGGGGTGCAGACGGGTCTACTGGAGCCCTGTGAGGAAGGCCTGGGGACTTCCGACCCCACTGAGAAGATGCAAGCAGCCCCAGAGAGACTGTTGGCTCAGTGTTCACCCTTTTCAACAAGAGAGCTGCCAGGAAAGGGTGGCGGGGGCAAGGAGTGCCACAGCAAAGGAGAATGTGCCAAATAAAGGCTGCTGGTACCCAAGCCCAGCTGGAGTGTCTATGGTGATGCCTTCATTGCCTTTCTCTGTGGCAAAGGGGACAGGAAAGGCAAATGGTCTGGAAGTACCTGGTCCTGCCACCCCGTTGTGACAGGCTGTGGTGATGTTTTAGGATTTTTGTATATTTGTAGATTTTTATATAGTTGTATAGTTTCTGACTCTTGAGGTAGCAGCTAACTATTTTTCACTGTTTCTTACTGGTTGTACCGCATACTTGGAATTCTTTTTAATAGTCTTTTCAACGGATGAGATTTCAGCAAGGACATCTTGTTTGGGACGCATGCACCTGGAACAGAATAGTAAGACATACTGTAGCCAAAACAAGATAGAACTGTCCAGAACCCTTGGAGGCACTCCAGTGGGGCAGTTCTGAGGGTGGTACCAGGGGCAAAAGGTCCTCAGGTGAGATGTACCCATTAGATATGATAATTAAGTAGTGTTATAAATTTGTAAGAACCCTATTCTGTGTGTGCACCTATGTACTCTGTGCACCTGAAAAGCATTCATTAAAGAACTGCTCTCTCCTTTACCTATACTAATATTGTCTCAAAAGTTTTTTTCCTCAATTTTAGTTAACAGTAGGACTGAAAAGAGTTGTGTCCCTTCCAGGCTAAAGGGCATGGGGGTGGCAGAGCACAGCTTCCCTGCATCCAAACACTGCTTTGTAGGGATAACCAGAGGTTTGTGGCTGGTCACAGCACTGGCGGTGAAGATTCACTCTGGCCAAAGAAAACAGTGGGATTGATGCTTCTTGAAGACCTGTGCTCACATGAAGAAATGTGCTTCATTGATACTTTTTTAGCGGAGCCCTTGGATGGCCCTCTGGAACTGTTCAGTGGCCTTCTTGAGAGAAAGTTTATTCATTTTGGAAACAGAGAAACTTCTGAAAGTCCTTTTTTGCAAGGTAAACTACAGCATGAAGAAGAAAGCCGTACCTGGAAAGGTAAAAAAATCAGTGTCAGCAGCTTTTCAGGCCCAGATTTCCCAGCTGAGGAGACTTCAGTCAGGCTTGATCATATTCATCTCTGCAATGAGGAACCTCCATCAGCTCTGTGTTCCTGTGTGTCACTCGCAGCTGGTTTACCTTAGTGGTGTGAAAGACTGACGGGTTTGTGCCACTAAAATGAGGAAAAGGGTGTAAGGTCTGGCTGTTTGCCTGCTGTTACCAGTAAGTGGGCTTTGTATCGTTTTAAAGTGTAAAGCTGATCTGATCTGTAAGTCTTCTAAGCCTTTCTACTGTAGTGCACTGGAATTCCCCGAACAATATGTTGAAACAATATGAATTAATTTGCAGCATAAAGGTGCAGCTAGACAGAACTAGTGTGTTTAGAGGAAATGGTTTCCCTCTCTTACCCTGAAGAAGAAATTTGTAGGACTGTAAGTATCATAGCTGGCTTTTGTTTGAAGACAGCTGTAGATGGTTAAAAGTAAGATGACGGTCTGATGATTGGCTGACCTATTAAGTGCTTCAGCATTGTGATTTAAAATTCACACCTGCTCTCACAAAACTGAGGTGGGGATTTAAAATGAACTGTGTGTTTAGCCAGAAGTCAGGGAAGGACTGATTACTGGCTGAGAAGCTGAACTGCCTTGGGGAGGATTCCACTTACTGAGCATTGTTCACATTGGTGGAAGTTAGTGGTGCAAGTTGCTGGTGAAACTGGTTTTGCTTTGGTTAGCATTTTGCCTTTGATGATCATTTCCTTGATAGGGAGTATGGAGTCTCAGACTTTGGTCCATAAAATGTTGCATTAGCCTTTGAGAAAGGTGGTTGCTCACAAATTGTTCTGCTTTCAAACAGTCAATGTGTGATTGAAATGATTCCATTAATGGCTGTTATCTTTTCATGTCAAGTGACTCAATTACTGATCTGACAATGTTGTGTGTTCATATAGAGGGAAGCCTCGTGCAATGAAAATGCAGGTGTCCTTTAAAGATATGATTGCATTTAAAAAATATGGTCCGTTACCTCTATAATAGGGAGAGGTAACCCTTGCTTCTAAATGTAGGCAGTAATCTAACTGGAGCTGTAAAAACTGACTTCTTGAACATTTGTGAAACTTCTAATCCTTCTGGGGAAATAATTGTGTGTGTTAATTAAAAGCCAGAATTCCATGAAGCTTATTAGTTGTCTAGCTGGCTTTGAGTAGCAGAAGGTTGAACAGAGTTTAACTAAAATTTAGAACTGTTAATTAGTCTGCTTTCTTCACAGTCTCCTTTCTCTTTTCTAGGGTTTGGTTTGTGTAGCGCACTTTGAATGACCCGTGAGAAACTACTGTGCTTCTGACACGATAGTTCCCAGTTGTAAATGCACTACTGTACTAGCTGTGAAAGAATAAAGCTTTAAAAGAGCTTGTTTTCCCTTAGCTACAAGCTAGCTTGTTATGGATGAAGAAATGAGAGAAAGTGGAAAAAACAGGCTGGCTAATCTTGTTAAATTGGCTGAATAATGTTGCATCCACAATTTGTGGATTCCGTACTGGAAGGCACAGATGTTTTAATAAACTTTAGATGACCTGTCTTACTTTAGTGTCTTTTACAGTGTTCAAAAAATGTTTGGTAGGCATATAAAAACCTAAATATGAAACTACCTTCCTTATAGACCTCTGTTTTGGGAGTTATAAATATGGGAATTTGTGAATCTGTGATGGTTGTGCTTCACTAAAGCAACTTGCCTGGTCAAGAACAGGGAAGGGAAAGTAGACTCTGAAACCTCTTTTGGTAGCTTCAGAAGTTTGTTAAACAGCAATGTGAACTGTTTCCTGAGTTTTTCACTTGGATGTTATAATGAGGTTTACTTTTTAGTGGGGAGGGGCAAGGAGGATGCTAGTACAAAACTTCCAGGGATTCTGATACAATGTGAGGCAAGCTGAACAGAACATCTGTTATTTGATCCCTGTAGTCCCTGTGCCTCCCAGTGGAAAAAAATTCAACCTGCTGAATAGGAATGGTTTAAAGGTCTATTGTGAGACACAACAATTCTATTCATTAATTGTCAGAATCTGCTTTGTATTTACAACAATTTCCACTTAATTCCAGGGGTGTAGTTAAACCCTTCACTTAATTTCACTTCTGGCTCCTGTCCTCTTATATTTAATGCCTCATTTTTGTATGTTTGTTGCTCTAATCATTGAAGTGTTTGTACATTCAGTTTGTAGTATGTCTTAGCTAAGATATTTGCATTAATATAAATGCATTTGCCTAATACAGATGCACTTCAAAACAGAATATGCATCAGAATGACTAATCGTGGCAGCCTAACTGGTTTTACACCAGTACGGTGTGTCTATATTTTAGTACAAAACTTTGGTGGGTGGAGGCCAAGTGGGAAAGGGCATTCAGTGTAGTATAGATAGCCCTTGAGTTATCAATGGGAAGACTACTTGGATCTGTAAAAATGTCCTAATCATGCAGATTAGAGTGGTTGTGTTGTATGACTGTCACACTTCTACAGTCCTACTGTTTAAAGCATTTGGGGATGATGGATGTTTTTCCCCATATCTTTAGTTATTTTCCCATTCCTTTAAAATTCATATTTGCTTTTTGTTAAGAGTAGCCTAAGTATATCTCTTAAATCCAAATTTGAGGAGCCTCTGAAACATTAGAGTGCCTGTTCATAAAGGTGGAAGTCTAGGTATGCATACATAAGAATCCCAAAATCTGTTACAGGGAGCACTTACTGTGTGATTCTTTTGGCAGTGTTTGAATTCTTTCAGTACTAAATCTTGGGTTGGTTTACTGTTGCTACACTAACTTTTCTGTCAAGTATACTGCACAGCATCCTGACCTGACAGCCACTTGGCAAGAGTTGCTTGCTTGGAACTATACTTCTAGTTTAATTTTGAAGATTTGTTTTATAAAGTGTTGTTCTAGGTTGTACGCAGATAAGTTTCTGTGTTGTTTTGGACAACTAAATCCTCTTGACTTTAATAGAGGAAAGAAACTATCTTTTAAAGGTATTACTGGATTTATAAATCCAAGCATCTTTTAGTGACTGTGATTTGAAGAACACAATATCTGGATGGGAAGAGCTCACATCTTAAGAGCTCAGAGATGAAAAACATCTCTGCATTCATGCCCTATTGCTTACTGCAGGGTCTTTTTTTTTACTAACTTTCTGTTCTGTATTACCCTCTGAGAAACTGACACTGAACTGTCTGACATTTATGATCTCTAAAGTCTCTCTGCATTGTTGGAATTGCCTGGATATAACTTATTCCCATTTCCCAGTTACAGACTCCTTTATAAAAAAATGTAACTGCTAGCAAATGTACTGCCTTGTCTTGAACTGCTGCAGTGAGGACAACACATTGGTAGGGGCAATGCAGACTGACAAAGGTAGTTTTAAGGTTACAGCAGCATCAACAAATAAAGCTGCAATAAATTTTAATATTTTGAAGAAATGCCTTTATAGTGGTACCATCTGAGCTGTAGATGCTGGCAGAAAGCAGCTGGTTACTTTAAGAGATCACAGAATTGCAGAATGCCAAGCTGGAAGGGAGCCATGAGGATCATCAAGTTCAGAGAAAACAAAAGATTATTTCAACACTGAAGAGGAAAAAAAATATTCTCTCTTTGAGAAAGATACTAATAACATGAATATATGGCATTGTAAAGCACCATTTAGAATGTGTACAGTTACTTACCGGAACATAACAGAAACTATATGCCTGCCTATGAGGAGATATACAAATACAGACCTGAACATGGAACAATATTGTAAAATCTCCAGGATAATACTGAGAAAGGTAGGTAAGTGTTCTGTTGTTGTTCTGTTATTTTATAGTTCCCTGTGTTGCAGAATGAACTTGGAAGCACTCTTTGGCCATATCTGATGGACTTAGTGGAGACCTATTGAAAACCATGGACATCTACATAGATGGAGATACTGCTTCTATAATCATAGAATCATATCATGGAATGGTTTGGGTTGAAAGGGTCCTTAAAGATCATCTAGTTCCAAGCTCCTGCCATGGGCAGGAAGGGACACTTTCCGCTACAGCAGGCTGCTCAGAGTCCCATCCAACCTGTCCTTGAACACTTCTAGTGGTGGGGCATCTGCAGGTTCTCTGGGCAACCTGTGCCAGTGCCTCACTACTCTCACAGGGAAGAATTTCTTCCTAATATATGACCTATATCCACTCTCTTTCAGTTCAAAGCCATTCCTCCTTGTCCTATCACTACATGCCCTTGTAAAAAGTCCCTCCAGCTCCCTTCCAGCCCCTTTACATACTGAAATGTGCTACAAGGTCTCCCCAGAACCTTCTAAAGGCTGAAAAACCACAACTCTCTGTCCAATTTAATTGGAGAGGTGTTTCAGCTCACTTGAGCATCTTGCTGTTGCAAGCTTCCATTCTTCTGCATTGTTGCCTCCTGTCTCCTGCATGTGCTGGGGAGGAGTTTGTGACTGTATGACTATATTGCTGTAGGTCCATTGCCAACAGTGCTTTGGACCAGATATGTAATTCTTTCTCAGCCTCATTGATGTTCCACTGCCTTCTCACTACCTCATGCAGCTCAGCCACTTTCACGTTCTCTACCCGGGCCCAACTTTGCAGGCAGGTTTGCTGCCTGTCCCTGCCTGCCCCAGGAGAAGGGTCTCAGTGAGGTCTGCACTGCAGCTTCTGTCCTCAACAGCTCCCTCTGAGTGGAGACATCGACCATGAGCAGGGTAGCTGGTGTATACTCCCATAGTACCTCAGCCACTCTGGGTGTGCCAGTCTGGGTCTTGGTGCTTCCTCGTGGTTCCATCACCTCAGGGAGACCCCTGTGCACTGCCATCCCCTGCCCTCTACTGAGAGACAGGCCTGCCCAGCAGGGCACCTCAGCAAGTGACTCAACTCTGATTCATCTCAAGGCTGAGCTTCCTTCAGTGGTCTAGAAGGAATTTCATCAAAAGGACACTATAAAACCGAACTCCTTTAGCTTAGAGTGGGTAAAGGAACGTGAGACTTGCTTTCCACACCTCTCTTATCCACTTTTTCTACTGCAGTTAATTAAAAGTATGCCTTCAAAGAGGGTATTAGCACAAGAATCTAGACCAACTCTGAGTGTCCTATTCAAAAGCATGCCAAAGACATTGTGACCTTATTTTCCTAGCTCTGGTGTGTTACTAATTTGCTTGGGATTGTACCCTGTAATTCTCTCTGCTGAAGCAAGCTGAATTTCTGACTATTTCCTGGTAAATTGAAAGTGCCCTTTTAGGATGTAAGGTGAGGACTGACCTTGTCTGCTTTTCAGGCGGAAAAGAGAAAGACATGAAGTTTCATGAGACAGATATTAAATTTGGATTGCAGTAATGCCCAAATGGGAAACCCATACTCATCTGAAGTGATGGCATTGCCTTTCTCAATGTGGGACAAAACAATAGCCTTTCTGTCACCCAGGGATTATTTTAGACATGAAATCTCTGTACCAAAAGGAGATTAGAACGTGGAAGGACATCTTTGTGTATAGTTTTGTGGGGTGTAATCCAACCTATAAATCCTCCTTCTGAAAAGAAAGCAAACAAATCATTACAGGTTTGGTATTCAGAATAAATGAACCTGTATGACCTGACCCTTTTTTGACTCCTGCAAACTGAAGACAAGTGAATTACAAAACTGGAAATCCTGTTAAGCTGTTTGCATTGTAATGGTTAAATATCTGAAAGGTTTTAGAAAAAACAGGAATTTGTGAAGTACAAGTCATCAGTGTTTTATACTGTGGTTGAAAAATGTTATATCTCTATCCCAGTTCAGATCAGATCTGACAGATATGTTTAGCCTTTATACCTTAATGCTACTGCATATGTATGTGTATATAATATTCAAAATATGTATTCAATAGAAATTGAATTTCAGTTAATATCTGCATTAAAATCAAGGATTCATGAGTGATAAATTGTTCACCTTTCTTTCCTGACCTAGGAGATGTACAGAAGAGAGCCAGTGATGATATGTTGTCAAGGTAAAATGACTTTGCTTAGAAAAGGGGAATATTGGGAGTTTCTATTTCAATGAATAACAGCACTGGAATGTTCACCCCATCAGGCAGCTCTGGAAAACAAGCTCTCAGAAGGTCATCAGCTCAAGCTTGTAACCTTACTGCCATTTGTCTGGTAGGATCTCTCTTTATCGTAAACCTGAATGCATTTATTAGGATTGCAGTGAAGAGGTCTGAAGAGAATATTCAAATAGTTGCTATTGTGCCAGGAAGAAAATGTTTATTTCTGCAAGTAGTGGAGCCCACAGAGCTGTTGAAATGAAAGGTCATATTCAGACTGTGAAACTAAATAGGATATTCTTGTGACAGAAAAGAGGGGAGTTGTGAAGGGGGAGAAGTGCACATTGTTTCTGTTACCCTCACAAAGAATCAAAACATCTAGATGTTCACTTTTAAAAAATATTTATTTTATTTTTTTTTAACCTATCATAACTAAATACTGTTTTCAAGGGATTCTTCAGATAGACACAAGTCTGATCCTTCAGACACAAGTGGGTTTTCTTTAGCTGCAGTGAGTTTAGAGAAAGAGTCAGGATGAATGTAAATACTCTTGTTTTATCTATCAAGTTGATATGGAGTTCACTAAGGCTATTTTTGATTGTGAGGGACTTTTTGAATTAGAGAAGACACCCCACTTGCACTCTGTTTTAGGACTGGAACTCAAAATTACAGTGGAGAAAACAGGTATAACTGTTGTGCCCAATTTACTTTAATAGGACTGTGAGGTTGCAGAAGTCTGGTCTTACGCTGTTAGTGACAGGAAAAGTCTCAAGGATGTTCTTTTGAAAGTATTAAGTTGCCAAGGAGGATGTAAAAGTTGGTACTTCTTTTTATTTTCTTATCTCTTCATATCTGTTTATACATTATTTCTAAGAGAGCAGGAAAAGTTCTTCAGATAAGAATTGTGGATTACAAGTTGATGCCTTTAAAGGAGGGAAATAAATTAGTCCTCTCCTTTATCCCCATATGGGGACATGGGGTATGTCCACCCATGGCTGGGGGTTTGGAATTCGATCATCTTTAAGGTTCCTTCCAAGCCAAACCATTCAATGATATCTGACAGAAGCAACTATGGTTCTAAAGAGAACATCTCACACGTTTATTCTCCAAAAAACCCCCTTTCAGACCTGATTTCTTGTATTTTGCTTTTGATCAGTGGGCAAGGGAGAAACCTGTCAGAAAACTCAAACATAGCAAATTTCTTTCTCAGCTGTGCAATGATCTGGATCCCAGTTTAAAATTCAACAAGAGAGTGGTCAAATGTTGTTCTTGTATGTATCATTTCTTTTTTCATTATACAAGTTTTCTGTTCTTAAACAGTTGTTTTGGGGTTTTGTTGTTGTTTTTGTTTGTTTTTCCCTGCAAAAGGTATCGAGATAGTGAAATTTGACAGGCACCAAAATCTTCCTCTGAGAACTGCAGTACTATGCAGTGTTAGGGGATATGTTGACATCTGCTGCTGTAGATATATTCAAATTCAAGACCACATGGACAAAAATCAACAATAAGACTGTTGGTTTCATTGCATTAATTGCACCTGTAGGAAGAAAATAGATCAGTGAAATCAAGATATGTGTTAATTGAAGCACATTCTTCATTTCTTCATCTGCAGATGAACAACTTGCCATTTCTCATATATTTCCTAGAGTTTCACTGGATTTATTGGTATTCTCACAAAGGAGTTTACCAAGAACTTTGTAATCTTATAACAGTGTACGTTTATGCTTGAGTCCAGATCTATAGGGGCAAATGTGGGTGTTTGGGGTGAGAGAGACAAGTCCCAAGAGTTTCATGAACCGTGCTGGGAAGGGTGGGCTCCAAAGTGCTTCCGTTGCTTCCATGGATACGGGTCATGAAGAATTAGGCAGTCTCACCCACGCTCTGTGGAAGATCATCAGCAAGCTTCATTTTTGCCTTTGAAATGTAAATCATCAGTGTCTCAATCACTTGAATACTAAACCCAGCAGATCAGAGTGAGTGTAATGCTGGATTCTCTTTAACTAGCCTGTCTTTTGAAGAGTGCTGTTTTGTTTTATTTTCCTCACTATATACTACTCTTTCTGCTGTATCTTGATTTATCCTTTCTAACCTTGTGCTGGTGAAACCTGACAGCCCTGAAAAAGCTATATTTTGTTAGTAGGTTTTTGTGGGCACCTTATACATAAAGGTCACTCAAACACAGATTTGCCATTCTGCATTTGAGCTTGACACTCTGTCGGCTCCAGATTTTTATGTAAATGGTGTTAGGATAGTATATTTATTACCAGCAAAAAGACAGCGCAATCAATTTAAAAAAGCAAATGGTGCTGCACTAGATCACACACTTTCCTGGCTAAAAATAGCAAGTCAAATGCTGTGAGTTGCTGAATGCTTTCAATCCTCACTCTAAGGTAGAATTTCAAATTAGAAGCATTTCCCAATATTAGGTCCCTCATTTAACAAACTACTACTTTCTGGGCTTAAGTCTTTTGTTACATGGCAAAACAGTTAAATCAGAACCCTATATGAAAATATTGGCTGAATATTTGTGAATTGGCAGTGTATTTTAGAAAAGAATTGTAAGGTAAGATCACAGGAGCTCTTGTCCTTTTTTTTTTCTTTCCCCCCAGGACTGTGTGTTTGTACCATGTGCTGACAGAAATGGGATATGTAGATCCCTAATAGCCTTTAGACTCTAATCTTCTGGTATGTTATAGAACCAGCTGACTAATCTAAAGACATTCTAAAATAAATAATGATTTTTTTCCCTGTGTATTAGCAGCAACCTTTAGAGAGGTTGCATGCATAGTTTTTCTGAAAGGTTATCGTGCTAGTCACATTTTCCAATAATTTTTCTCATACTATAAACACACATAATAATCCCATTTATTTTGTTTATTCTAAAAATACTGAAATACTAACTGCAGTATAAGAAGTAGAAAATACATTATTTCCATCTGCTTCATTCTGTGTGCTAATGACAGTGAATTTTAAGTGACCTATGCCAGCTTTTCTTGGCTGTATATTACTAGTAGGAAAAGACAGTGTAAGCAAGACTGGTATTGCCATGGAAGTAAAAGGACTGTAGGGGCAATGGAGAAAAAGACATTGCAAAGACTGATTTTTTTTCCCTTAGATTAAAGTTATTTTCCTTTTCTTAGCCTTCCTTTTAAAAACTGGCTGTGTAATCAGTAATGTGAATCTTAATTATTCTTTTATCTGCCTGGATAATTTTTAGCATGCCGTAATATTGGCTATACTGTTCTGGAGGTTGCTTCGACCTGAAGTCTTAAGTAAAATAATTTCTTGCATAGGACAAGATACCCTTCATATGTACCATAATTGTCCTTGGATTTCTATACATCTCACAACTCTCACTAGTGTAATATTTTCTTTCTGTCTGTTATTTTCATGGAGTTCTGTGAAGTTACAGCCTAAAAACTGTTTGGTGCTTTTTTTGTTTTGGTTTAGGTTTTGTGTTTGGTTTATTTTAAATTATTATTATTATTAATTATTATTTATTATTTACTTGTTTTAAGTCTGTGAAAACAAGCTCATGAAATAACTGCACAGGTTCAGGCATACAGACCTTTCTTCTTTGGCCCCCAGAGCCTCCATCCTGGGTCACTTGCCTACCACTTCCTCTAGTACAGATTTTTTTTTTGGAGACAGCCCTTAACTTAACCCTCTATATTCTGAGGGAATTGTAAACTGCCTTGTGAAGGGTTATGTGTCTACACCTGTGCAGTTCTTAAACAGATAGCAAAGATGGAATTTGGGCCCTGAAGATAACCACCATGGTCCCTTCAGTGTGGGGGCCTTCTGAGAGTTAAACAAGATATTAAACCTTCAGAATTTATTATTTTTATTTATTCTTCTTAATATACTCTTAATATACTTTTAATATCACCATTTCAGGAAACTCATGCAGTCTCTTGCTCACCTTGTGTTCATACATTAGTCTGAAAATTAAAAATTCTGAGAGAAAACAATGCAGGGAAGCAAAGCATAACATGATGTTTGAACTATGATAGCAAGCACAAATCCCCATGAATAGTCACATGAAGCAGACTTAGTCTATTTGATGTTAATGTTTTGCTTTTTTCTAAATTTGACAGCATGTTGCTTATGAGAAGAATAGAATGAGTACAAAGACTGGGTGTTTATATGTATTTCAAATATGTTTGGAAAGAGAACCTTATTTAAAATAGTGGCAGGTATAGCAAAATTGATATATGGAACACTGATCATGCCAGTTAAACAAAAGATTGTCCTCCTTTTTATTTATTTTTTTTAAACAACAGTGCAATAGTGGCTTCTATTGATTTGTAGTCTGGTGCCAGACATTATTACGGCTAAAATATAGTCCAGGTAAAAATCAATGTATGCATGCATACTCTAGTACATTAATTACTATATGTTTTTTCCTTCCCAACTAGGTGCTTCCATTTCCATATTAGGACTTCAAATGATAAAAATCTAATGAGCCTTTCTTCTGTAATGTGTTATACAATATTACTACAGATGTAGAACTAATTTGCTCACAAACTTCAAACTTTATGGCAAGTTATGCTATATAGTTGCCTCCCAGGTTTTGAAATTATTCAGCTTGTTCAGAGGCAGTAAAATGCATCCTCGAAAATAATCATTACAGGGTTGGGTGAGTAAGTGGAATGTGCATGTGGCTGAAATGAGGAGCTGTTAAAATTTATCATTAGTAAAATACACTTCTTTGTATATTAAACTGTACACATGCTTTCTCTCTATTCATACTATATTATTAACAGTATCAGAAAGGAGAAGACAGATATACAATTTACCATTTTTGCTTTTAAGTGAATGGCCTTCTTTTGCAAAATTCTCTTTGGAGAAATCATCTTGCATTAAGGCTTGGTTTTATACATAAATCTGTAATAGTTTTGAAGCACTTAGCAGTGTTTCAAATGGGCATAAAAAGCAGTTTGTGAATGTACACAAACTGAAAAGATGTATTACAGAAGCAAAATCCCTTCCTATCATGTAAATAGCTGCCCTCTCAATAACTAAGAAAATGTGTTACTTAGGATTACAGCTGGATTAAAACAGCTAATCAAAACACATTTCCCTTTTTCTAAAATAGATGTAGATGAAGATGATTTTGAATTGTAAATAATTGCAACTTAAAAGCACTCTCCTGTACAGACCCTAAACCTGATGTGTTTAAACCTTGTTGAGAGTGTTTTTTCCTGATATGAGTGCTTTGAAGCTCAACTTCTACAATTTAAATTTGTTTGGCTTAACTATTTGAGCATCTAGCTCACTCACAATTTTACTGTGATATGAAAATAATTTGAATAATGCAGTAAGCAGTTCATAATGTTCTTTGTGTGCACTGATGTGCTTATTCATGAACTAGATATAGAAAATGTTTTGTGAAGCCTTACTAAAGGAAGAAGACATTAGATTCTATGTAAAACTTCTAAGAAGTAGAAAACATGGATTTTAGCTAATGGATTTTCACAGCTGTGTTATTTCCATTATCCAAATATGCAACCTGTCTGATGTGTTCAGTTTAATGTGGTGAAGTCAGTCAGTACCAACATTTCTCACTGTGCATTTCTATTGCTGAGCTACTGCTATACCCATTATGTTTCATCTTTCTGGTCCAGCTTATCTTGCTGGGGGTATATTTGTAGTGGATTTTGCTTGTCTTCCACTAATTAATGGCTTAATGGAAGTGTATTGGAGTTTGGGAGTTTTGGTTTAGTTCTGCCTTTTTTTTTTGCCACTGTCTATAACTACAATTTTCTATATGTAAAAGATCAGCAAACTATTAAGTCTTTAGCAGGTTATATTATTTGGGGGTTTTTTTGTACTAAGTTTAGAAAGAATCGAGATGAAATTTCTAAGGAGGAGGACTGACCTAGAATGACACTAATACCTGAGTACTGTGCATGTCATTCTCCAACACACTGCATTATTTTACTTCTATAGGTACCCTCACTTCTGCATTCATTCACTTGAAGTCAGTGGCATGCTTAGTAATGCCTTTGGTGCAAGCAACTTGTTAGTATCTTCCAACAAAAAAAGTTGTCCTTTGAAATAGATCTTAATTCTCAAAACTCATTTCATGGTTGGGTGATGACCAGTTTTGTCCCTAAATTGGATGTGTAACTAATGTGTTGTTTTATAATGTAGAAGTAGCAAATGTATTTTTTCTGGAGTAAAATTCAAATTATTTTCCTTGTATTTCAGTCCTTTAAAGCTATGAGGTAATCAGAATTAATTAGCAAAAGCATGGAAGGCTCTCTGGGCCTAAAATTTCAGTCTGTACTTGCTCACCAGGAAGCATCCTATGAAAAGGTTCCTTCACACAGGGCCTTGAGTTTGGTCTTGGCAAAAAGGACAGGATCGTCATTCCCACTTCATAAATCTAGTCTGTCATTAAGTCACATAGGAAAGGAATGTGTTCTTTCAGATTCTCTTGAAATAATAAAAAGAGAAGCAGGAATTACTTAAAGGTGTGACATTAGTCTTTATTAGGCATGTAATGAGATGATACTGCTCTATGAAAAGTTGTACAGAGAGGAAGAAGCTTTGAAGTTTTAAAAAATTTCATAATTTCTAGATTATTTTTTCATCTGTGGCTGATATCATCAAGTACATTCCCTTATGAAGAAGGCTAGAAAATTCACTTGAAATTTCAAAAGAACTTTTTTTGGATAACATGCCTTGAAAGGCTGAGTTTTTAAAAATAACAAAAGAAACCAAACCTGTTTAAGATAGGTTTGCAGGTGAAACAATTTTTTTTCCTTCACATAATGGGAGAGACGTGGGAAGAGTTGAGGAGTTGTGATCTTCTGAATCGTGATTTCTCTGCAGCGCAATTGCATGTCCTCATGACAAGATCACAGATCCAGAATACAAAATTATATATTAGTTATGCATATTTGAAAGCTGTTTAAGAGACTTGCTAAGTTCTAAGTTGTGGTGGAATTGTTTCAGTGATAATTCAGAATTAATTTGCAGAGTTTGCAGGCCATGATGACAGAGTGCAGATATCTGCAAATACCACAATATAGGACATATTTATTTGGAAGGCTTCTAATTTTGACAATGGATTTAGAGTTAGAATCTACATTTTCCAGTGGTTTTCCATGGCTGCGTTTGTTCATCTCTATTTCAAATAAATATAGCCACTAAGTAGAAGTGAATTTATCTTAGGAACAAAACTGAAATTCTGTTATGTTTTAATCTATGGCAAATAGCAATATTTTTTATTATTTTTTTAAGGGGAGAATGAATTTGACAACATTTCTACTATCTGATAAGAGTATACTTTTGTGAATGGTATTAATCCCCCCAAAGGGAACTGTTCAATATTTGTCTTTTGAATCCATTTTGTGTCTTCCCAAGTTTTGAATGATGGCTCACATTGATTGCATTAAGATGAATAAAATGACATACTCAGTATTGTGTCTATCTCCTCCCTCTACCTTTCACCGACTCTACAAGTGTCAATTAAATTGGAGGCTGACAGAATATTTTGTAAGCTCCCTTTTAAGGAACAGTAGGTATTGCTGTAGTGAACTGGGATATTCCTTGCTGGTGAGCAAAGAAAATGTTAACCTGTGAAGAGACTTTTTTAAAATGCACATGATTTAAGTAAAACTGTCATTGCCGAACCATACTACACACATTCACAACTGTTTAATTCTTATTATCTTTGATTTCTAATTCACCTTTTTCTCTCTAAATTGCAATTCGATTGTTTGGAGGTTTGGGCATACAATTAGATTTCACTCACAAAAGAGAAAGTGGTTTATTTTTCTTGATGGCAGGTTCTCTGTGGGACTACATTGTAAATTCCATAATGAACTATAAAACAGACTATTACATAGTTGTACATATAATTTAGTGTAAAATCTGTATGCTGTCAGATAATGTCAACATGCTCACAGCCTCTGCTAGCTTGGTCAGGCTGAGCTCTGGAATGATTGCATAGACCACGTAGTCACACCTAATATAGCACTGAAGGTGTGTAGAAAACTCCTCTAAAGGGGAGAAAAAATAGAAAACAGGTTTTGATAAAAGCTTTTACAGTACCTTCCTTGTTAAACTTTTTCAAAATTAAAAATAATCCACTTATTTTTATCCCTAATCTTTTCCTTCCATTGTGATCTTTTACCTTTCCCCCTGACAACACTGCTCCTTTGATGTCACTTGATCAATAGACTTATGGAAGTGTTTATTTTGTCATTGTGGTCCACTTTGCTGTATCAATGTCTTCATGGTTAATGAAGTGGCCAGGCTCTGGGGGAGTTCTTGAAGGAATGCTGATTATCCCACAGGCATTTACACATATTGAAATAATAAAACATCTGGGAAGTTTCAGTTTTAACTGGCATTTCAGAATTTATTAATGTTTATACTCTGTTACTTACTTGGAAGATGAAAGAGAAGTCTATTTCTAAGGGGTTAGATCTTTTGTGGTTAATTAAAATAGAATAATTGAGTTCAGTTGGTACAAAATGCTTAAGTTTAGGTGGTGATCTGATCAGCTCATTCAGGGTTTTGTCGCCTGATACTTAAGTCGTAAGAAAGCAACAAATAAACAGAAATTTCCGGGACAAAAAACATGTAGAAGTGAGGTATAAATTTTGAAGTACCAGATGTGAGCAAATACTTCTGAACCCTCAGAGGAGTCCCTACAAGGGGCATGTTACAGAACCTCTCACGTGTTTTACGTGTGCTGGGGTGAGGATTATTTCTACTTCTTGTTTCTGATATTTACAAGTTTTTATACTATTTCCCCATGATTTTTGTTTGTTCTATTGGTTGCCACCCCCCCACACCTCGCCTTCTGCTCTTCCCATGTCTAACGTTTATCTCTTGCTGTGCTCACAAATAACAGCTCAGCGGGCAAATGTTTAATGCAAGAATGTGGCAGAAATTCAGGCCGATGACTCAGGACTCCACAGGAAAGCATTTTCTCCACTGTCACTGCTCAGTGACAATTGATAGGTTGCTTCAGAGAAGAATTATGCTTTCCTGTATCATTTCCTGACGATGGAGTGTTTGGTTTTAATAGGATTCTGTTGCTATATGAGAATGATGGTCTATAGCTCAGCATAATAAGAAGATAACGATTTCCTCAGTTTCCTCAGTAATACTCTTAGCACATAGGGTGGATGCTGTATAGGTTTAATTTCAGATTTTGAAAGATAAACCTTCAGGGTTCATGGAAATCTTAAATACCAACCTGTAAATTAAGAGTATGTGGGGGATGTGTAGATTTTTTGACCTCCATATTGCACTGTTTTTGATTGAGGACAGATAAGATTCACTTGTGAGTTATAGAGCCTTAAACATTGTTTCCACCTTCTGCTGAGAGATGCCTCTTTAACCCCTTCAGAAGAGAGTGATTGAGAGAGACTTTCTGAGGTTGGGGTGGAGTCATTCACCATCTTGCATCCACATTTCACTGTAGCAATTCTACTGAAACTTAAAGGGGGGGGGGGGGGGAGAGGAGTAATGTCCTGTATTTATATCAGATTAATTAATTTATTTAACACAGTAGTATATACTCAGAAGATCACTGTCCTCCTATGGAGTATGTCTTGCTATGAATAATTACTATTATCGGATTTTGTTTTTAACACAGTCTTGTGTTTGGTCATTGAGATATAAATATTTCCAAACTCATGCTATCTTTGGATTTATCCCTGTTCTTGCATTGCAGGCTTTTTCCAGTGGTGCCTGAGGCTTGCTGGGTTAAATGATGTCTGAGGAAGGCTTTAGCATTCACTGACTGCTTTATGTGGAATTAAATATGCTTAATGATACAGTATTATGGGTAGTGATGAACAAAGTAGAAATGCAGTGTACAACACTGATTAAATTACTGTGTTTTTCTTAAGCTAAACTTCTACATCAAGATTTGTAAGTTGATTAATGTTAGTCATGCATGAAAGCCTGTCTGAATTAGATTCTCAAAGCTGCTATAGGTTATGCTTAGAGAATTCTGATATGTGTATAATGTTTGAGGTCATCTTCAGTAAGATGTGATGCAAGTACATAAATATAGAAGAGGTTTGAATTCCACTTTTTCCCCCACTCTAAAACATTTAGAAAGGGTGCAAATATTGCCACTGTCAAAGTTATACATGTGTTATAAAATATGTACTATTGATGCTCTTAAAATGACAAGTGTGGCCGGTTTATATGGTTCTGGAGTTATACCAAGGATATTAAGATCATTCGGGTGTTGTATGTTCATGACCTTAATAAACACATGACAGCTTTTATTGTCTGCGGTTTCAAACCCCACTGTGTGGAATGGAGGGGTGGTGCTAAGTGCGGCAGAAAGGGGAGGGGGGCAAGCTATGGCTTGTTTGGTTTGCTTATTTGTTACAACACTACTCAAGCATAACTTTCTTCATGACCTTTTAAATTATTTGGTACTTGATGATGTACTTCATTTGAGAGTGCGTCTTTAGCCTTGAGACTTAAAGTGGTCGTTGCAAAGGAATATTGATGTACAGGCAGTTAATAGATTTTGATTCAATTGAAATGCTGTGGGAAAGCTCAGTCATTTGTTTTATGACACTGACTGCATTGTGATATTCAAGTTTTACAGGATAAAAGCAGCTGAAACTTGTTATGTGTTGACTTCAATTTCCTTTTTTTGCTTTACTCCTACTGAACAACAGGTTTTAATTCTGTTAATGCATTGCACTACTGTATTTTGGGTTTAATTTTCTTTCTTGGAACCTATAGAAAAACCTATTTAATGTATGAGATTTTTTTTTCTGCTCATGAATCTTTTGTGGATTGATTCTAACTTTTAGACCTCACTTCAAATTTTCTTTGAACATACCTACATAATTCTTGATTTTATCTTACTTGCATGTAATTTATTTCAGACATTCCCAGTATTAACATAGGTACAGATAACTGTGACCTGGCTAACTAAAGGAAAGGAATGGATACGTGATAATTTAGCTTTCAAAAAAGTCTTCCATTCTTCTCTTAAAACTTACACTAATAATTTCCTCTTTCGGAAAGGATGAAGAATTCTTTTTATATAGCTTTTATTTCTTCTTAAAAAAAGCTTTTCAATTCTATAGCTATAGTTTCCATTGGTATATGAACTGATAAAGTAAGTATCATTTCTTTTCAGTTGTAATGTCATCTCTGTAACAAGCTATGCATGTGTTCCCATCTAAAGGCTTTTTTTTTTTTTTGACGCTCACTTGAGAAAGATTTGTTAAGTGAAGAATCTGTTTGCCAGGTCCCAGTTGAGACTGAAATTTCAGTACAGTCATGAACCCCTAAATACAGACACCTATTAGGAAAATGCTGACAAACATATTGCAGATATAATTCCTTAGTAAAATGCTGAGAATGTCCCACATGCTGCTGCATGTTCTTCTTGTCATTTGTACAGATACAGTATATAAGGCGGAAAAGAAACCTCTCACTGTAAGATATTACTTCCAAGAAGCTGAAATAACTAAAGCTTTTCAACACTCGTTTCTGGGAAGAAATGAAAGTTGCAGTTAATTCAGCTCTGCTTGTTTTAATGAAACAGGCATTAAAATAAATCTCGTTGAACTCTGAGGTGTCTAATTTTGACATTACAGTTTCAGACGATCACATGGAGGACAGCACAGCATTCCATTTAATTAGATTGTGTTGGAAAAGGCTGTCACAAGACACTCTGGCCCAGATTGCCCAACATCCTTAAACACAGCATAATTCTTTTCCCAGAGTGGGTGGGAAATGCTATCACTCCTGACATGATTATGTTTTACACTTTGTTTGCACATGTGCGTGTGTTGACACAAGGTTCAGTGCAAAACAAAGGGTGGCTGCTTGTAGAGTAGTATAAAGAGAAATAAGATGTTCATCATGGATCAGGTAAATGCACAGAGCTAGGAGAGTAGGACAGACAACTCCTGTTGAATATGAATTCTAACGATTTCTTTATAACAACAAAACACATCACTTTTTCAGTATTAGTTTAGTGTGCATGAGGAAAAAAATGCAATCCACATGACAACTGATTTTATTTTACTGTTTTCCTTTAAGGCAGAATATAAGAGATCTGCATTCGTATTAGTTCTCCAGTATAAATCAGATTAATCTTGCTCTAATTGTTTTCTCTTTAACATGCCATTCTTGAAGTCATCTGACTTCTGTTGTTTTAAAATCACTGAGAGGGTAAACTCCTTCTACCTTGGTTTCTCTTCATGATAGAAACTTAAGAAAAAAGTCTTGGTACTGTTCTTATTTTTATCTCCATGATAGTGATAGTATCTCTTGTGAACATACCTTTCATAAAAGGTGAACTGGATAAGTATGTGTTCAATTCCATCATCAAGTTGATAAGCCAACATCACCTGGGCTACACCATGCATTAAAGAACATGCCTGACTCTTTTTTTTCTGAGAGGGCAGCCAAAATTATTAGTTCTGGTAAATGTTCTTTGCTCTTTAGGATGGCTTTTCAAGTATCTGGATAACTGTGGAATGTGGTCTCTAATTCTGTGCAAACTTCCATGAGATTATTTAAGGAGGCCAACATTTGCAGGCTTTGTGGGACCTAACTTTGGACAAGCTGTCCACTACAGCACTTTCTCATGTTTTTTCTATGGGTCCTCTTAAACTTAAATAGTAGTTCCACAACAACATTCTGTTAGTCTTTCAGAAGGGGATGGGCTCCACCAAACACAAATTACTTTTGTGCCCTTGTAGTTCTTTTTTATAATTACAAGTCTGCCAGATACTAGGAACTAATGTCTGATTCCTGAATTTTTTAAATCTCCAAACTGCTGAGAAGGGCTGCAGGCTCATTACTTCATTCTTTTTCTGTTACTTCTTTAAGTTTCTTGACTGTTTAAGATGACAATCATGACACAGCTGTCTTTTTATTTGGCTATTAAAATTTTCTTGAATGTGGAAATACAGCATCTAAATTTCAAAAATTTGAGTAAGACTTTTAACTGCTTTTGTCTGGCTTTAACTTCATAATTAAAAGGTGAGTTTGTTTTGGGGGTTTTTTTGGTGTGGGTTTGTTTTTTTTTGAGCAGTAAGAATAACAGTACTATATAAACTGGGTTAACAAAACTGCAGGGAGCAGGGAAAGTATAAGAAAAAGTTTAATTTTTTCTTTGAGGCTTCAGCTTCAGATGACTTGTCAGTAAGTGTGCCTCTTGATAAAAAGTCAGCCACAGCAGATTGCTGAAGCTCCGAGCAAGCCATCCCAAGCAAGTGTGTTGGCATCGAAGAGACCCAGGTCTGATGAGAACTTTAAGCTAACTGCCAACCTCCCAACCAAAAAACCAGTCTTGTACAAACCTGTATTTTATGAATGCCTTGCTTCATCGATAGTGGGAGGAACTTGAAGATGGTGCAGTAAGAAGGCCTGGGACGAAACGAGAAGTAGGACTCAAACCCAAGCCTGAGTTTAGTATCCTGCTCACTATAGTGCAATGCCTTTCAAGCAGACCAAGAGAAAAAACAGTCAAACAGTGAAAGAGACTCCAGATCACAAGTTCATTAATTATGAAAGGTAAAGAATAGATAAGATACACTTTAGTGAAGGTGCAATGAACAGTATACACAATTATGTGTGTAAAATGCAAATTGCCTTGAACCCTTCATGAAAAGTAGTGAGCTTTTGGGGAAGAATTAAAATAATGTATACACTTTAGAAAGGCAATGACATGCCTATATATCACTGAAACAGGAGGCAGAACACAAAACAAATTAATGATTATTTGTAAACCTAATACAGGAATGTCAAGGACAGCTAGTGCACCAGGCAGTACATGAATGGGAATGATAAAAGGGAAAGCAAACCGCCATGAAGAAAACTAAAGGCAAACTGATGTAGTAATCATTTAAAAAATCATAAAACCATATAAAAAGAGGACTTATGACTAAAAGAAAGACTAACTAATATTCACAAATATTTGTAAAAAATTTGATGATGTGATCCTCTACTGTCAAAAAAAAAAAAGGACCTTTTAGAGGGTGAAAGTATGGAAAGAGAAAAATTCTTTTGTGAACCTTGGTTGCTTGTGTGGCTCTGGATATGCAACCACCCAACCTGTGCACAAAACTTTATTTAACGTTAAAAAAATTTCTTAAATGCTAACCTTAAGGTAAGCCTAGTTTATGAAGATTTTTTTTTTAAATCGAGGGCTGAGACATTATTTTAAAACTTAAAAGAAACCCCAAACCATTGTCATGGATTTTTTCCTTTGAAGGAAATGCCACATATTCTATTACTGCACATGGCACAGTGTCTCTAATCTCAGGCTGCTTTGGAGAAGAAAGGAACAAGGAGTAGTCACATAGGCTAGATATCCCATATACTCTTCATCTCTTGTATTTCTTTAAAATTCTTGCATTACTGTGGATTTTTGCTGTTTGAAAGAAAGCCAAAGGAATGCTTTTGCATTGGGGAAACTATATTTCTTTGCAACTGCAACCTTCTCAAGGAATTTTTTTGCAAGGTCTTCTAAAATACAAATAAAGTAGTATTTGAGGAGTGCTGCATTTTATTCTCACCAGAGAAAAACATTTTGCTTTCCCCCCTCCATTTAAAACCATGAAGTTTGTAAACTTTATGTATTATGCTATAATATAAATCTTTAATTATGAGGTAAGAGAATTGTTGCAATTTGTCTGTTTTCAACCCCAAGTTTCAATGGACTCTAGTCACAGCCTAATGAAATTCAAATAGGTGGACTGAAGGTTAAAAGGGGGATGACACATGAGGCTGATATTAATAATGTATGTGAGCAAATAGACTTGCAGTCACAGTTTCAACAGTGTGGAACAAGTTACAAAGAGAGGTCTGTCTCAATATGACCTGCACTAGAAAACAGGATTGAAACTCAAGGTCTGCAGTTTCAAAACACAGCTTTCCTGTCTGCTGAGCTCCTGTCCAGTTAAGATATCCCCTGCTGTGCAGCAAATGCCCACATCATTTCATGACAATCTGGCCAAATAAGCAGTTACAGATTTTTCCCCTTCTGAAGCTGTCAACCTTATCAAGTGTGATGTGCATCTGAATTAGTATCTATGCTTGATTGTTTGTCATAGTGGAAATAACCAGTTTTGGTACTTTCAGTGACAAAGCAATAGCAAAGTGTGTGAACTGAATTACCCCATGCTTCAGAAAACATGAAACTCTCTCATGTTTTGTGCTTTCCTAGCAAGTAGAAAATCTTTGTAGTTCCACTAATTGGGCATAGATTTCCACCTGGATAAATGGTCATGAAATGCAGTAGCAAGACCTTCATGTTGGTTTAGACTCTTCTGTTTAATAATACTGGTTTCTTTTCAGATAAGGGTTTCTAGCTTCCCGTATTGTTCATTCTAAAATCTGTCAATGACCTGAAAGGAAGATAATCTTCTATATCATTTTCTCTTGAAAGTCCAAGAAAAATGAATGCATCAGCTCATGCTCGTGTCTTGTATGACTGTTTTTGTGTCGGGTTTTGGAAACACCCATGCCATTTTCTGGAAATATTCAGCTGAGGATTCATTGGTAAGATAGTCTTGAAGTCTTCTTGAACTCCTCTCATGCCTGTGCTGCCCACCTCTCCATCCCCTCAGAATTTTTGTCAATTTTTCTTCCCAAACACCTGACAGTATTTTATATGGTGAATTAAGATAAGCTGGTGATTTGGGAAGTCCTGAATTAATTAGCACACTTTAAATTTTGATAAAGTGCTTCAGTGATTTAGAAAAAGTTGGCATTTGCTGAGGCAAGCCTAGAAGTTAAGGGATGATCTTTATTGATGAGCAGCCTTTTATCAAACAGCTTCAATGGTTTCCAAATTTTAGTAAGTGACAAAGCAAGCCAGTGCTTGCACAGATAACACTTGAACAGAGTATTTATTCACTGTTGTCACTTTGATTCATCAGATCTACATGCAAGTAGTTGATCTGATGGTAAGCACAGCCTGTCCTTTGTTTATAGGAAAAAGATCTAATAGTTTTCCATTGCAGCATTCTCACAAAGTCTTTATTGGTTCTCTTTGTTGCTCAGTGAATTTATTTGGAGTCTCTCTTCATACATCATCCTCCTGACTCAGCAGTATCTAGTGTAAAAATGAATGTTGTTGCACCAGAATGGACTCTTCTTCCACTCTGATCTGAGAATAATCTTGTGTTATGTGCCACCAAAAGAGCAAGTGTAGTCTCAACACTTTTAGCTGTGTGACTACTTCAAAAGTACTTCAGTTACTTGGTGCCCTTGGAAAGGACTGGATGAAGATTACCTGCCATTCACAGAAGAAAGCATCATAAGTGTCAGACATGCTATTTTCTTGGTGATGGCTTTTCAACACTGACTGCAAGATGCATGCTTCTCTGAATGTAAGTAATCTTTTTAAAACAGTAAAAGTTAGATTGGGAATTTCCTTGCAGTCTTCAAGTACTTTATCACCACATAAGATTTTCTGGAGTGTTAACAGTATCTGAAAACAAGTTGCTTGGTCTCGTATGTGTACTGCTCCTCTCATGTTGGACAGTTTTTTGGTAGCTAAGACACCACTGAAGGAGAGGAGACTAGTCACTCTTTATCTCATCCCTGTGTTTTTAGTTAGAGTAATCCAGGTAAGATGCTAGCTGCTTTGACCAAAGGCAAAAGGCAGGCAGGGACAAGCATTCAGAGTTGCTCAGTCCACTAACAAGCAGTTCTCATGGTCTGTCTTTATGGTCTTCTGCTACCAGACCAGCACATTTCTTGCCCTCTGGGGAATTGTGAATAGGCAGCTCTGTTGTTGCAGTCAGCTGAGATCATAAATCTCAGTGGTGTGCTGAGATCATAAATCCTGCTGAGAGGAGGCCTTTAAAGCTCAAGTGAAGCAATTCACTAGCTATCGCTATCCAGATTTTGGGAGTCCTGCTGGCTTGCAAACAAGCCCAGTGCATGGACAGAGGGAGTGGATTAGAGTCATGGTGTCAGCTTTACTTGCCTAAGGGAGCTGTTACAGGGATTGTTGGCAGCGGCTCTAGTTCAGCAGTCGCTCCTCAGGACCAGGTGCTCTTTTCAGGGATGAGGAGCAATACTCACTTGGGATGTGGAAAACACAGGAACCTTTAGCTTTCGATGGTTTTGGAGCAATTCTGCTCTGCACTAGTCACTCTTGATGTTTTATCCTTATATATCTTTGTTACCTTGTTCAATTACTCTTTTTTTTTTTTTCACTGACAGTTCTTTAAGTTGCTTTAATTCATGGAGACCAAAAATAAATTCTGTATTCTTAATGTAAGCTTTCCTAAACAGGGAAGCCAGCCCTGGGATATAGCTCTCAAAGTATATCTTTAAAGGTTTCTTTTCTGCTGCCCCGCTGCTGTCCTTGCTCTGCATGTTTATTCTGTTGCTGAGGTTGAAGCCTCATTATCCCTAAGGACTGAGTTTTGGAGTTTATGGTAAATAGTTCTGTGGAAACCTCAGCCCAGTAATAATCAAAAAAGAAAGCAGAGTGTTAGAGGTTGTTGGGAAAGAAACAGAGAACAAGAGTACATCATGTATTAATACCTGGTTTGCCTGCATCTCTTTGTATAACTTATTTAGCACTGGTTTCTGCTGATTCGGAAAGGATATAGTACCTCCGGTTTAGGTTCAGAGTGGGACAGCAATAAACTGTAAAGCTCTGGTTGAGTTTCTGTTTAAGGCACAACCAAATGTGGAAAATCAGAGTTTCACAGTTGGAGAGAGATGATAGATAGGGTGGGGGTTTAATAAATGAGCAAGATAAGGGATTTTAAGAGGGAGAAATGAAAGGAGTTGAATTAGAGAGAAAAAAAGGACCTGCTTAACCTACTGGCCTGAAGGGCAATGACCAGGGAGAAGAAAGACTGTGCCTGTCCCCTCAAGTGGTGAAATGCCAAGAAGTAGGAGAAGGCCCCCTATGTTGTCCCTCCCTTCCTAAACCTTTTGGGGCCAGTGTCCAACTGTAGAGTCCAGGGTGAGAGCAGCAGAGCAGCAGCCTCCTGTGCTGGGACAGAGCTGGGGGTCAGGGCCTGGCCTTGGATGTCACCTCTGCTTTCTCCTCCTAGCGGGGAAACCTAGGGTAGTCAGGAAACCATCCTGGGGAGGAATTCAGCTACTGCTGCAGTTGGACTGCAGATTTTGGTGGCCCTTACCCTTCTCTCCTGGCTCCATCAAGAAAAGCAGAAATACAAAAATTAATTAGAGGTTCAGAGTATATTTTTGAATTAACAATCATTTTTTTCTTTAGTTGATCTTTATTAAAGAATATTTTTTTCACATGTGATGAGGAAACTCCTTACCATGAAGGTGGTGAGACACTGGCATAGGTTGCCAAAGCTGCAGATGCCCCATCCCTGGAAATGTTGGACAGGATTTTGGGCAACCTGGTCTAGTGGAAGGTGTCCCTGCCCGTGGCATGGTGGTTTGAACCAGGTGATCTGTATGGTCCCTCCAACCCAAACTATTCTGTGATTCTGTGATTTTTTTTTTTTAGAGAGAAGAAAATCTGGAGCTCTCAATGATTATTTTTCTTTCTTTGATGATATTTTGTTACATAAAGGCAATCCTGATAGAACACTAGCCAGTTGATAGTTTAAAAAAAAAAAAACCAGGCAATTTAATAATTAAATTACAAACCCATTACATACTGGAAAACCCAGCAAAATTTAAAATGTTACCATAGCCTCAGGCTGCTGCATCAAGTAGTTTGATAATTATTTTCCTGTTTGTCAGAAGTTGAGAACTGCTAAAGGCAAGCTCTGTACCATATAACACACATGCAGGAGTACTGCCTTCGTACTGGCTCACATGCTGACAGTGCACTCTGGAAAAATTAACGATGCCAAACTCTAATAGTAATTGTCTTCCAGAGAGTGATATTAAATAAAATGAGTCAACCTTGAGAGTGTTTCAGTTGGTTGTTTGGAGGAGGAGTTGGGGTGGGGTGGGGCAGGGCGGGGCAGGGGTGTGTGTGTGTGTAAGAATCAGGAGGAATCAACTCTGATTTGTTATATTTTAACATTTTCTTCTGGGCTTCTGAGGAACAATACTAGGAAAGTAGTTTTCCCACTTCAGCTTCTCAGCACTAAGTGAAACTTCCTTTGATTTCAAAGTCCATACAATGATTATGTCTTATGCTCACACTCGGAACCAGCTAAGTTAGTTTCAACATATCCCAGTTTTGTTCATCTCCACAGCAAATACAACCCATGTCATCCTCAAATCTACCTGGTAACTTTGATTTCCACGGACATTTATAAAGAAATAAAAACTTCAAGGTCTATTTTTTTTCTTTGTTCTAACTGTTTTTTGAAGGAAGGTAGTCCTTTGTTTGAAAACAGGTAAGTCGTGTTGACATGGAACTGTTGAAATTGCAAAGATGTTCGAGGTTTTTGGGACAGGTATTTATCTTCCACCTTGGTTTCCTCTTAAAAGTCCTTATAAAGAAATCCTGTTGCACTACCGGGACTTGGTGCATCAGGTGAGGTTTGTTAACAGGACTTAATGCTCTTAATAAAACCAAAATTACATTGAAATGTCTTGCAGAAAAAAAAATAATATTCAAGGTGTGTAAGGCTGCAGATCATGCATGTGTCAAAAGATGAGTCTTCCCCTGAAGGCATGAGCTGCAGAGGCAAGACAGAACAGACCTGGGACTGGGTGTGACTTGCAGCATGCTTCCTGGGAAAGGCTGGGAGCTCTGGAACCAGTAACTCATATATACTACTTATAAATTATTATTTAAAAAAAGTTGCTTAATTCATTAATAACTATAATCACTTAATGACTGGGTAGTGAAACTTGATCTGTTTATGCCTATGAAATAAAAACTTGCACACTATGACAACTGTCTGCAGCTAGGAAATGTGTTTTACATTCTTTCTTTGACTGGATTTGAAAGATTATTTTATTGAAATGATGATAATTTAGGTTGTGGCACTAGTTATTAACAAGGCACTAAAATAATATTGCTAATTACAGACTAAGAAAATTGTGTTAGAATCCCAAATAGGGGTCAGAGTTTAGAATGGGCTGCAACTTGGATCTGGTATAACCTGAAAATTGATAAGCTGTCTCAGCAAGATTTTTAGCTCAAACAGTAAGAGATTCAAGTTTTATCCTGGTCAAAAACTCACAAAGACTGCATGTTGTGCAGTTGGGAGGAAAGAGAATTGTGTGTGGCAAGTCTGAAATCAAGTTTATGTAGATAAATTCACAAGAGGTGAGTTTGGCTGTTCTCAGATACGTGTGTGTGTGTGCGCGCTCTCTGTAAATTTAGGTGAGGGAATCAAAGTTGGGTTGCATTTTATCCATTTCTACTTATTTAAGAGCATATATTTAGTACACAAACAGTATAAAAGTTTTCATGGACAGCTGAGGTGAAGTTTGGTAAGATAATCCCCAGCGTTTACTTGTTGAAAGAGGCAAAGGCTGTGAATGGAAAGGCTCAAAAAGGTTTGGTAATGAAACAGGTTGAGGGGAAAAAGGAGAAAAAGAATGGACGAAGATTCATCAGAACAACTTTTTGGTTTTTAAGTGAGATGTAGCATACTAATGTGCAAAAGTGTGTTCAGTTAAAATGTGTTATTGGAACTTAAAGGAAGTTGAAACACATGAATGTTTTTATTTAAATACGCTAATACCAAAACTTTTAATTATCTGGATGTGAAGAAAACATAACTTCCACTCAGTCACTTATTAAGGAAGGAAGGTAAAAAAAAAAGTCATTAAAGGATGTGCAATTTGGTGAAATTAATTCAGAGCTGAGAAACACAACCACTGAATTCCTGCCTCTGCCGTGGCTGACCCTACCATTTTGTACTATTATGTTTCTATGAAATCATGTACAATTATTTATCCTTTCAAACATATACCTTGTCTAACTTTCCAGTGAAAGAACTTATGTCATACAGTGAATACAGTAAAACAAATCAAAATGCATTTTGTCATTATGTGCAGAAATATGATCCCTTAAACAAGCCACTAACACCAAATCAGGTTCAGAAAGTCTGCTGAATAATTTCAAGGGATGGTAGTAGTTGTGGAAAGGTTATCTCTGATGCACATTGAATAACTACCAAGTTAGGCAGTCAGTTTCCAGTGTGAGATCTGGAACTGACTTATACATCTAAACTTCCAGTGTGGTATAGCTGAAGGACTGGACATCTCTGTTTGCAGTGTTGGTTCATTGCATGTCATATAGACAAGGTATTGCTGAACTTACCAGAGGGAAATGCTAAGAGTGGGAATGGGTCTTGAAACTCCTGTAAAGCTAAAATTTAGACCTCATTCTTGGTTCTTCTGGGTGATGTTCTTTTGCCTTATGACTGACAAAACAGAGTCATTTTCTGGATATCAATGCCCAATCTGTTTTTTCTCTATTTTGTTTCTTTAATGGATTGAGAGATTTAGGAATGCAAGCATATGTTCCCCTTCTTCTTTTTCATCCTTTCCCCTGCTTAGTTCATGAAATGTAGCTCACTGATTAGCACTCTTCTGTAAGATATGAAATCAAAGTGCAAATTTCTTTATGATGGGAATTGTCTATTGATTGTTTGTTTTTGTCTTTTTTTTTCCTTCTAAACTATTCTGCTGAGCTAGTCTGTGGTATTTTCTAGCTCTTGAATTTAATTTTGTTATGAACAGCAGAACAACATCAAAGATTAATTGGTTCAAATGCATATTGCTCTCCCTTCCCAGGGAAGTGTCCTGATTATTAAGTATAGGCCTGGTTCCTCCATTTCATTCTTCAAAGATTGCTTATTAACATTATTGAAATGATTTATTCAATATGAAATGGAATAGAATGCATGCTTTGGGATGCAGACCTACATAGGTACCAAATGACAAAGTCATGAGAGCTTTCTCCCTCTGGCCTGTTGCTTCTTTAATATTGTTAAACATTATAATACCTTTAATAAGAGGGTTAGAGAATAATTCTGCTTTAGAGATGTTCATTGTTCAATTTTTAAGATGACTTCCCATGCTGAGGGTCATCTTTATTTTGGTCTCCTCTAGCAGAGAATAAACCTGACTCTACAATATCAGGATGAAAGTGTTCTTTGTTTTTGTTCAGCTGTGCCCTTCATGAAAGTAAATCATGGGTGAAATATCTATTGAATCATGTTTCTCAAGAGCCAGGTAGAGAAATTAGGTCTGGCTCATGCCTACCAGAAGAACAGGTACGAGATAGCTCATATCAAATCATGAGCTTGCTGCTGGAAGAGAAAGAAGTTCATGCATTTTTTGGGATGGTGCATCTGATCTGTTGAGGATTCTGACTTACCAAATAAATGGTAAATAAATTTTTTACCTTCTTAAGGAGATGATGTATACTTGAACACCACTACATAAAAATGTAGCCTTATAGAAGATTACTTATACTATAGAAGAAAGTTTTTAGTCTTTTGTAACTCTATGCAGTTTTTTTATGAAAACAACCTTGCTGATTCATATCTTTCTCTTCAAATGTCAACCAAGGAGACAAAAAACGCCTAATACATTAGATATGCAAAATTTCAATTTCACCAAAGAGATCCATTGCTCTGAGCAGTCATTGTGATTACAAATGTTAACATTCTGTCCAAATATAGTAACCATGGAAGTTACAAAATTTATCTGCCCCCTGAATATCTTACCTTAGAAAGAAATAAATTATTGCGTTTCTGATCCAGAAGACATGCTGTTTTACTAATTAGTGTACAAGGAATTGTTAGGTTAGATGATTATGTTCAATTAAGCATAATGAAAGTAATTAATATAGATTCTGGTTTTAGGTGGTTGAGTTAATAGTGCCATTAAATACCTCTATTATGATACTACTTGTTCTAGCAGAGAAAAAATTAAAAGGAAAGAGGCAAAAATATTTTTTCTTAATTCCTTTCTCAGTGAGCAAAATAACTTCTCCCTGATTGTAACATATGCAGAATAGCTTACATTTCTTTTGTAATTGCTAACGCTTATAAATACACTATATTAAAATGCATTTTAAAATTTTGCAACATATCCTTTCAGATATTTAATTACAATGTACTAGTCACAATAAAGGGAGTGCACTTCAAAGAATGTAGGCTTTGTTTATCATACACCTTGTGCTCTGTTACATAAGTCTAGAAAATGGCCAACAGCCCACAACAAATACTATTTGAAAAGGAAGTGGTTCCAAGTAATAATATCCTCAGGGTCTTTATTGTATCATTCTGACTTCTTCTGTTTTGTTGTGAGGAGGTGGCAGTGGAAAGTTGTTTCTCATGGATTCAGCAAGGGTCCTTTTATGCCTCACACTTCCTAAGCCACCAAAAAAGAAGAAACTTGTGATGAAGCAGCTTTAGAAGTATTTAATTTGTTTAGTTGTATTTAAATGAGATGAAATTAAATTTTGCAGCATAACCGATTGCTGTCATAACTATTTATTCAGGGTTTATTTACTTCACACACAATGGAATATAGGCATTGTGGAGGTAATGTGTTCACTTCCCTTGGATGTCATACTCTTAAGGCTTAGATGACTACACTGATCCAACAGCAGAGAACACTCTTAGCAGATCAGTATCTCCACAAAATGCACTAATGATAATCTAAGAAAAGACTTGGCAGAACACATTGCCCCTTCCTATATTAAAAAGAAATATATTCCTACTTTGAAAAAAATCTGAGCAGCAAAAACTTGATTTAAGGAACATATAAATTTGTATTTCAGGAGTTGACTACATAGGTATTTAGAAATGGGATAGAGAAACATACAAGCCAGCCATAAAAGAACATTATTTTTTTCATGGTGATTAGTCCTGGAAGTAATGTGTAATTTCATTGTGCTAGTAAAATGCAGACCAAATGTGATTTGAACAATTTCTATTTGTTTGACATTTTTATGAGAAATATTTCAGTCTTTTCTGCTCCACAGCTAGGGGTACTGCATCTCTCATTGCTATTACATTAAATCAAACTCTAGATGCTTTAAAACTGAAGATAAAATTGACCTGTTAACCATACTGATATATGAGCTTTGGCTTGAACATCTGTTATAAATATGCATTTTGTAAGGAAGTACAGTTGCTTCTATATTCATTTGGAAGTGACAATTGACTGGAGTTTTTTCACCTTCCTTGTGCAAGAATAAAATTTCATCCTCTGCTAGGTGGATTTTCCCACAGTTGTTACCAACTTGCAACATTTCTTTCTGTTGTTGCTGCAGCTGTGGGTGTTCAATCTCTGGCTTATGTAGACCTCAATGCAACCCATTGGTTCAGTTTTTCTGAGAAAGGACAAGAAGTGCTTGCATGTACTTTATTTTTTCTGGTTTGTATGTTTGTTTGTTTTGGGGTTTTTTGTTGTTGTTGTTATTTATTTGTTTTTCCTACTTGTGAAGGTCTTTAATGCATGAACAGTGAGTGTCTCTAAAAGCAATTCTTCCTCAGCTGAGCTGTTGCTGGTGAAGCTGTGAGTTTTTTTAGGAATGATCCATAACATGAGCTAATCACTTTGCTTGAATGAGGTCTTTTCATAGCAAAGTGAGAAAGACAAAGCCCTAAAGCAATTACTGTACATTTTTGCTGCTGCATTTATTCCCTCTATATCCTTGCTCTCCCAACAGAAACCATATTAGGGTTTTTTTCGCCTTACTGCTGAGAAGCTCAAAACTATGATAATGTTCTAAGTTCAGAAGCTTTAAAAAAGTGGCCAAAAGACATGCAAATGAGAGACTGGAAAGCTTTTCAGTATTGCAGAAAGTGTACAAAATTATTCTGCTATAACTTGGGTAGTTGAACTGAAGGAAGGAAACCGTGATTCAGAGATAAAAGTGGCAGAGGCATGTTCTTGTAGATGCTGATACTTCCATTTCTTTCCCCATCTCAAGCAGAGGGAATTGGCAGCAGAGGGATGGAGCTCAACTTTGTGCTTCACATGTGATATTTCTAAGCAATACCAAGATGAAGTGATACCAAACAGTCTTTTTTAAGGGCATGTGTTTCTCTGACACATCCCAGATTTCATAAAGGTTGGATTTGATGTCTCCTTGGGCTTAGTTTGAAATGATAAGGCTGAAAATCATTATGCAATGCCAAATTCAGTTTTGGTTGTTTCGTGGTTTAAGGACACAATAAACCTGAAATTATAACAAAGAGGTTTTCGTCATTAGGGAAAGATGGGAGAAACTATTAAATTGTTGTACTAAATGAAGAGACAACAAGAAAAGATATTATTATAAAACCTACCCAGGCTGTTACATTATAGAATTCTTTTTCCCCTTGGAAAGGTACTTGATATGCTTGTGTCTCTTGTATAACTGAAACACTGGAAATGTACAGTTCTAGTACTGACAATGAAATGCTCAATATCAGATGAATATAGCCCTGATTATTATAGAAAACTTGATGGTATGCACTGATGAGAGCATGAATGGATTTTTTTTTAATGCTGTCATAAACAAGATGTAGATCAGTGTCTTTGATCTAATCTCTAAAAACTCCTTCCTCCAACTGCATATGTGTTATAGTATACTAATTTTTTTACAAAGAAATCCTCTCTCTTCTATGCATACATAATATTTGAAAAGCAATGATGATAAACTCTTCAGCTGTTCCTGTCTACAGTGCCAATCCTTTGAACTTCACAACTGGCATTAGCTCCTTTTTCTATGCAAAAGTGAAACTTAAGCGCAGCAGCTGCTTTGCAAGTTGTGATGCTGCACGATTTTCTTACCAGTTTCATTCTGAGACCTACAGACCTCTCAAACTCTGAATAATTTTCTACTTTCAGAATCTATCATATTAACTTTGGATTAAAGTTGTTTGGATCAACATTAAAATTCAGTCCAATAGCCCATGATGCAGAAATGTGTTTGAATAGCCGTAACAAAAATAATTAACCCTGCCTCTTACTTCGCTGATTTTATCATAGAGGCCTCCTGATCAGCTTAAGCTATGTGTTTCATTTATATGCCACAAAAACCTGTGCAGCTGAGGAGGTGCTATAGAATCAAATAGAACAGGAAAGAATTCAGAAGTACTTCAATGACCTCAATGACCGGCACTAAGGTGGTGAAAGTAATGTAAAATGCATGAAATGAGGTCAGAGACATGATTTTTGTGAAGCTACTTGGTGTGTCAGAAGGGGAGCCTTCTGTTTTAAAGAACTTCCAGTTTGCCTTTGACATTGCAGCAGTAATTTAAAAAGAAAAAAGTTTCAATCTCTGTTATTGAATATGCTTCTGCAAATCCTTGTGAATTCTTCATATGAAGGATCCGTATAATGGGAGTCAGAGGAGGTCCCTGGTGTCCTTTTAGACCATAAATGTGTCCAGTACAGATGTTTGGAAACTTGAAAGTTTTCTCTGTAAAAATGATAGCCCAAATTGTTATTGGTCGAGCCCACAGACTGCAGTCAAACATTTACAAGGTCTCTATCAGCATGGAAGGTTACGGTGGAGTTCTGAACGTTTCTACATCTATCTTTTAAGATGTCAACTGCTGCTGAACTGAGAAGAGACAAAAAAGAGTAAAATTCATTTAAGAAAGGGATGGGGTAATACAGCTCAGTGTACTCACAGTTCATACAGCAAGAGACTTTTCAGAGGTGATCTAATGTTCCCAGGCCAGTTTTTATGCAGGCCAAGCAAGAGCCGATCCAGAAGTTAAGCTATTGCATTTACCTAATATAGTCATCTCAGATCTTGACAATATTGGTCTTTTTGGCTGCAACGCTGGGTCTGTTTCAGCATCAGAGGCAGCAGCTGCTGGTTTCCTCTATTGGTACCAGTAGGTTCAAGTGCAGTGATGTGGAATTACTACCAAATGCTTCAAATGGTGACATGGGCATCTCTTTTGTTCTGCCCCAGGCCACTGCCCAGAAGACTTTAGTCCATGGGGGCAAGGAGGAGGACTTGCCAGTGATTTCACTTGTATGCTAACAGAAGGCACACAAGCAACTGTTTCTTTCTAGAGCCTTCCTGGGTAACTCTGAACATATCCTTCCTTTCATGAAAATGTAACTGGTTACAGTCTCGAATCTAAAGAGAGAAGAGGCTGCATATTGATGTTTCTAAGTGCCCCTCTTTACTGTCTTGCCCTCCTTATCAAAAATAAATGTGATTTAAAATTTAAATTGTAACATTAGTGAAATCTTATTGAATTTAATTTGATTTAAATGAAAATAAAATTGCTAAAAAGTTAAATTAACATAGAAAAAAAGCATAATAAAATATTTAAACTCCAGAAGTCCTTAGGGAGTAGTACCATCATAACCCTTCTTTTCCTTCTCTTCCACTCCTCCTTTCCCAAATGACTGTATCGTGTGCACTCAGATTATTTTAGAACTGCACTTGAAAGAGTAACAGACTTTTCTGAATGCCAATAAGTGTAAAAACATGCATTTGCAAATGAAGAAACTGATATGTAAAGGTTCAATGAGCTCTTCAAAGAACAAATGAAGCTGGTGTTAGTCATTATGTATCATTGCTTATATGCATGGATGTGGGTGTATCTATATCATGCTCCTATTCCTTAATAAATTTATAGTTAGGCATATTTAACATGAGCAGCTGTAAGTGAAATATTTACATTTTACTTTTTTTTGGTGTGAAAATCTGCACATCACAGACTTCTACAAACGTAAGCACAAGATAATCCTTCATCAGAATGAGCCATAATGATTGTGAAGAGATCTGAATTTTTATATTGCTCTTGCCCCTGTTGTGAGTTTCTTATGGATAAGCTGATAGTTTCAGTTTTCAAAGATGTCAAGCCAGCATTTTTTATACCAATAACTAACAGAAGTTGTTCTCTGGTAACAGTTACTTTTGTCTTTCATGGCATATAAAGACATGATGTGCCAGAAACTAATATTCTTGAGGTGAAAATTTCTTTTGCTGTTGTCTAATGTTTTGAATATTTTAAAGAAAAATCTTCCAGCTGTCCAATAGAATGAAAAAATGCTTGGTCGTCATTGTGGAATAGGTTTTGACTACCAGTTATCTTATGATTGCATTAATATTGTTAAAATTATTTTAGAGCAGATGTGGGATTATGCCTTTAAAATCCTGACTGTAAAAAGGTATACCACTGTAAGGAAGGTCTGGCCTACCTTCCATTCTCCATGGGTGAGCTATTGGTTTAGGACAGTGATGTGGACCTTGTTTCACCACAGATAGAAGATGTGCATAAAAAATAACTATGTGTGATAGACTACTCTAGGACTGCAAGTTAATATTTCATTCTAGGTTTTGATGATCTGAATGCTTCTCTGTCCAAATAAAAGTACTTGTAAGTGACATATAAAGAATTCATACAACCATTAGTTCAAATTTTAAAAATAGTTGTATTTCTTAATTCAAAAATATTTTTCTGTTTCAATATTATTTCAATGTCCTTCCTAAATGTTTCATAAATGTTACAAATTTGACTTTAAAGCAACTCAATGATAAAATATTTCTCAGAACAGAAAGGCCAAGGTTTAGGGGCTTAACACTTGTGATTCAAGAGGAACACAGGCTGTAACTTGAGGTCAGGAGTCATTCAAAATGCATTCAAAATGCAAGAATGGGTGAATATGAGTTAGATTTGAAAATGAGAGCATTATTCATTTCAGTAATGTATCTAAAAAAGATATTTCTGGTTTAGTGTGGCTCACATAGAAGCCTAAACACGGTAGGTTTAAAACCTGACTCTTGCTTTTGTACTGAAGTACGGTGTATAGCGCAAAGGTATGTGGAAGTTCGTTGCTGGCTCAAGCTGAGCAGAGTCCAAAAGCTCTGCTTTTCCAAGGCAATAGAAAGGGAAATCTATAGTGTCTTTCAATGCTATTTACTGAACTTGGGTGTGTGAGGAGGGCACAGAACTGGATATGAAAAGCTTACAATGAAGGGGTAAGACTTGAATTATGGTCTGTGCTTAACAGCGTATATGGCAACTAATCAGGATCCCTGGAGATCTCCAGGTATTGGAATCACAGCCTTATTTACTTCATCATCCATCATCTTCTGGTGGATGATGCATCTCACCTTCTAGTCTCCTCTTCCTTTAAATACACATTTGAATATTTAAATTTACTACCTGCAGCCTCCTGTTTAATCATGTGGCGATAGGCAGTCTAAACAAGTTCTGCTAGGAAATCCATCTCCCAGCTAAACTGCTGAACCAATAAGAGACTTAGCTCTCATTTTGTCTGTACTGTTTATTATATGAATACAATACTGTTCACTTCATTGGACCCATGAAGGATGATCGTTACTTTCCTAACACATTACTTTTCCTGACTTTGGGAAGGAGCAGTAAGAAAAAAATCCAGCCTGATCTGAGGCCCACAGTTAAACATATTCCTGCATAGGAAACATAAGTATTTTTCATCCTTACAGTCTTTAATTTTGACCATTTTAATATTAGCTAAGAAGTCTTTTTTTTTTTCTCCAGATGTTCTTTTAACTTTTAAGCTTCCTTTCTCCTTCCTGCACTGGTTACCCTGAAAATAGCATTGAATTGAGTTTATTTTTCTCTCATTTTAGGAGGTTTTTTTTGATGAATAGGTGTTTTCCTGAGGAGTAAGCTCAGGTTTTACCAACCAGCTCCGCTGTTGATCCCAATATCTCTCTCCTTCTCTCCTTAAGTGAAGCAACTATGTAAGCTTTACATAGCAAGAAGACAGCTTGATTGTAATTGCATCAAAATGTGCCATTTCATCAAATAAACTAGTTTTAAAACATTTAATCGTGCTTAAGAAGATCAGTTATTTGTGACTTCTTTTATCTTCTGTAACAGAAACAAAGCTGAATACTATAATTTGATCATTTATTTTAAGCCATATTACTGTGATAACTGCTGTGTAAGTGGTCTGGGATATCAGTTGTGTCATCAGCAGCCTTAATTGTATGGCTGTTTAATTGTTTCTTATTATTCTAACATCACAACACAGATTATCATCAGTTACTGTCTCATTAATACCACCTGTTTGGATACAAAGTGATGCTGCACTGGGGAGTAGAGAAGTAGGACTTGCTTTGGATGCTTTAGCTATATTCTTAGTTTCTTTGGAGAATTGGTGGATACCAAATTCTTGGCCCTCAAATTGAATACACAAATCGCAACTCAGAAAACAAGGCTGGAGCTGGAATACTTCCCTGTGGTCTTGTGCCAAACAGAGATGTGGCAAAGAAATTAATCTGCAAATGACTTTTTGTGAAATACTGCTATCTGAATCACAGTATTTTTATACAGTGCTGCAAACAAAGTAGTTTGCTTTTACTTTTTCACTTTTTACTTTTCTTAGCTGTGCTTGCATTCTTTTACCTTTCTTTGAGAATTTACAGAAAAAGAAACAAATCTTTACTTTTATCATGTCATGATAAATCAGAACACATCATAGGATCATAGAATGATTTGGCTTGGAAGGGACCTTAAAGATCATCTCATTCCACTGGCCCTGGGCAGGGGTACCTTCTACTAGATCATATCTAGTAAGCTAATTTGGACAAATGTCTCATTTATTTTTTTTTTTCATTTATTTACTAGAACTATTTCATCTTGTTTCTGCATTGCACTAGTCTTTTAAGAATGCTCAAAGCATTCAGAGTCCAGAACAGAGAGATCTTTCCATTTATCAGCTGTTGTTTGAGGTGTAAATGAGTAAATTTCAGCCTGGACCACTGACAACTTTTCCTGTCAGTATAATTTCATGACTGTAAATTCCTGCAATACAGGGACCAGAAACCATGTTCTTATAAAGAAAAAAAAAAGTTGAAGTTTTCCATTAGAACTGAATGATTTTCATTCTTGGAAAATCTTAAAATAGTGGAAGGTACAATTACACACACAACCTTTTACAGGACTTATGAAGAAAGTGTCACAGCTCAAATGAAGACTTGGAAAAGTGCAATCCTTTTATGGAAAAAGCTCAGCATATGCATAGAAAAAGAACTATTCCTTGTTAAACAGATCAAGAGCAAAGAAATAAAGCATTTTCTGGTACCACTGTGTAAGTTGCCATTACATTATTCTTCAAGGAATGACAGCAGTTGAATGGAAGGAGAAAATTGGAGGAGATAGACATGGCAGTCCATAAGAACTGTGCATGAAAATGGAGTGATTGAGTTGGCAGAACAGGAAAATAATTTCTCCTCTTACCTGATGTAACAAGAGAATAAAAAAAAATCTGAATTGAGACTGAACTTAGGCTTTTCAGGTGGAACAGCCTGTTTTGCCTGTTTGTTTCCAATCTAAAATTCAAATATCCAGTTTAAAAAAATATTTTAAAACAATGTAATTTACATTTTAGCAGCAAGGTGAATGTAGAGGATGGAATTTCTTACTGTTATCTTGGCAGCTCTTCTTGTTACAGCTCTGACTGTGTTTTCATGTTAGATGACTATTTTGAGATTGCAAAGCAAGTGGAATGAAGAGATCACTTGCCTTTCACAAAAAAAAAAGGCAAGAACTTGAGACAAAATTTAAAACAAAACAAAACAAAACCCAAACAACTTGAAAATTGCAGGCAATTTCAACATTGGAAGAAAAAAAGAAAAAATATCAGGGGATCTTTTAGTAGTTTGTCAGAATCACAAATAACTGGGAGGTTTCTCCATTTTTTTTTAAAAGGAAATTAAGAAATACAACTTTCAATGCTCTTTCAAGTGTATCTTCTGCTTTTTCTCGAGGATCAAAATTAAAATTACATTGAACAAGATATTCTGTCATGAGCTAGTAGCCTGGATAACCTTAATAAGTGAGCAGTTTAATAGACAGAAATGGTCTTTATTGTACAATCTCTGAATGTTTTCAGGGAATAGAGATTGTCATTTCAGTGCAATTCCTACCTAAAATAAAAATGGAAAAAATCAAATCGCAAAACTAAACTAAAGCAACTTAGTTTACCTTAGAGAAAATATTTATCAAAGCCTGCAGTGTCTTGAACTGCTGCTGAGACAGATTCTTCCTGAGATAGGTATTATATTTAAAATGTCTTTTCTGCTCCATGCCCTCTTTGAAATCCGTATTTCATTCCAGGAACACACAACCTGGTGCCCATAAAAAATTTCCATTTTTCAGATTAATGTGGAAGTTTTGAAACAGGAAATTTGTTTATATTCTTAAGTCTCTTCATGACTTTATTTTTTCCTTTAGTTCTTAGAATCTTAGAATAACAAAAGAGTTAAGGTTGGAAAAGACCACTAAGATCATCCAGTCCAACTGTCAGCCAAGTGCCACCACTGTGTTCACCACTAAACCATGTCCTCAGGTGCCACATTCCAACATTCTTTGAATGCTTCTACGACTTCCCTGGGCAACCTGTTTCAGTGGCTGACAACACTTCCCATGAAGAAATTTTTTTAATATCTAATCTGAACTTCCATTGTTGCAACTTGAGGTCATCCTGTATTTTAGTTATAGGCACTCTGGAGCAAGGGCCCAGCTTTATTTCCTGCTTGTCCCCTGTTTGGGTAGTGGTGTGCTACAAAGTGAACTGGTCTCCAACAACATCCTCCCTGAGTGCCCATGTGTAGGAGTGATGTAATTCCAGAAGACTCTAGAGCGATGCTAAGAATGGCTTATCTGTTTTTATGGCTTCCAAGGAGACACTGTGTGTGTGTCTGTGTGTATATTTTTATACATGCATGTGCATGCAGTGTGAAGATGCCTAAAAATGTATTTGGATTTTTTTCCAGTGCTCTTATATACTCAGAAGGAGATGTGAATAACTGAAAGTGCCTAGGCTTTTGACAGACTCTTCCTTATCACTCACCTGACTTGCAGAGGTGAACAGCAGTCAAGGCGCTGTATATCATGTTGTGACACCAGATTAACCTTTGCTCTCCTGTTCATTCTCAGAAATGTACAGAAAGGTATCTGCCTGAACACAGGAGGAGAGGAGATGCTTAGTCACAGCTGCAACTCTTGCTACTCCCACCTTTCCCAAAGTGAGGATGCCCTGCAGCACTGCCCCACTGGAGTTCACCTGGGTAATGCTTTTCTCTCTGAGCCATCTCTCTGGTACATACATCTTCTCTCCTATCTTCCTAACGGACAAAATAATTTCCACTTAAAATCTCTGACCCTGGTTGCTTCATTTCCTCAGAAGGTCATGTTTTGGACAGTTTGGGAATACCTGCACTTGCAGAAATCTTAATTAAACATGGATGTATTGCAAGTGAATTCAACAGTTTCAGTGAGTTCCAGTTTCACTCTGAAACACTGTATTTTGGTTCTACACAGAAGAATTGGTTTATTTTAATGTTCATTAAAGCTAAATAGAGAAAAAGTTTAGGTGTTGTTCTCAGAAGGTATAGACAATATCAGAAGGAGAGACAAAAGAGAGAAGTAGAGATTTTAGATCTCCATATCTTAAAAATCCATTTAAAGTTTTTAAATTCGAATTTAGAAGTTTTTGCAGACATAAATTCCCTGAAAAACATATCCTTCTTTTTAACAGCATACTGGCTCACTAGTTTCTTAATACTTAAAGTATTTATTGTGGGAAACTAATAACTTTTTTGTTGTTGTTGTTGTGAATGAGCAGATAGTCAAAGATTGGTAGAATTTTGTGACCAGCATTGTGTGGCATTTCAGCTCTAATATGTTTCAATGCCTGAACTTGCATTAAGATTTTTGTCTCAATTCCATAACACATTTCTTTTTTTCAGAGGGGCCAAGTTCACATTTTCATCCAGAAAGGCAGAAGGCTTTTGAGAACAGGTAAAACTTGTTTCTTGAGGTGACTAAATTTGCATGAATTTGAGTTTTAAAACGTTTGTGCTTTAACCCAAATCCATCTCTCAAATTCAAATTTAGCCCAATCTAACTGGCACTTGGATCAGACATGTGAGTTGCTGTCCTTAACATTTTTATTTATATATAAGACTCTCTTCCCCTTTGTCTACTGGTAATTAAAATTAGTTCTAAATAAAGCATTTTTACCCCATCCTGAGGCTGAAAAAAGTGTAAATTGAAGCACCATGATTTCCAGTCAGTTACGTTAATTTGAGCAGGTCTGTGAACTTCAACTAGTTAGTGAAAGAAAATACTTTAAATGTAAAGCATTACTTTACTAAATTACTGAAGTGTAATACTACATTGCACTTTGTTAAAGTGTAATTCACACTTCATATTTCCTTTTCTTCCTTTCATACAAGGAGTATCTTGGAGTCACCTGGGCTTATTTCTCCTAGGAAATGTGTGGCTCTGTGTTTTGCATGTAGGCTTGCAAGGCTTCTTAGCTGCTGCTGCCTGAAATATGCATAAATAATTCACAGCAGCCTGCAATGACTCGTGGACTAGTGCATTAAACCACCTGAAGAGGTGTTTATACAAGTCAGTCATGTTGTCAGATCTGGTTTTAGGGAAATTATTGTTGCAGTTCAACACATTGCTCTGCCATGTTTTATTGCAGTGTAATTTTAGAGCCAGATTTAAAGAAAAGAAGCACAAGTAAGTTTTGTGCCTGTGCTTGTTGTAGGTATCTACCTGGCCTTTAGCCAGTGAACATCTGTTAAAAATTAATATAGTAAGTAGTGGCTTAAATTACTGGAGTTCTTTCTTTTGTTGAAAGTAGGGTTTGCACCATTGCTTCATTTTATCAAATCTGTATGAGTACTCCAGGCTGGCCAGCCTCGGGTGTGAGCTACTACTGAAAGGCCAAGTGTCTTTGTCCAGCTCTATGCCCTGCAGTGTCTTTCTATTGTAAGACTCCCTGTCCTGAAAGGAAGAAGGCAATTTTGTGGGAATCTGAACAGAGATGACTGTCTTGCTGCTAGAATCTCTAGATCACCTAGAGCAATGTGGAGAGTTTTGTGGCTGAGCATTCAGAGGAAGATTATCAACTTCTAAATTATATCCTTACTTCTGAGAGCCCTACGTGCCTTTGGAGACTTTATAATCACTTATCTACCTTGAACTCCACTTACTGCCTTTAGAACAGTATTTCCTTTTCTATTCAAACGTTTTATAAGATAAGAGTTGAGACAGAGATAAGAAATAGAGAGATATAAGGGCTTTAATTGGTTGCTGCTTTCTAGTGTTCTGTATTTCTGTGTGTATTTATAATGATGTCTCTTCAGTGTCTTAGTCCTTACTAAGGGAAATATTTACTCTCCTCCTTCTACTCCCACTCTATCAGAAAGCCAGAGTACACTGACTCCACTATCTGGAAGTACAGTAATTTGATAAATTGGCTGTTTAGCCAATAATATCTACTATGCAGATAATTTAAAGAATTTCATTGTATCGCTAGAGAATAAACTAGTGACTGAGTACTGGCAAAGAGCTCCAGCTACTGGAGCTGCTGTACCATCTTTCAAACTACAGACACTGCATCGTTGTCAACTATGGATACCAAGCTGCTGAGCAACCTTGCACCAGGAGGTGTTAAGAGTGTGATACAGAGGCAGTAGCAGGCTGGATGCAGAAATGTCTGAAGTGAACTATTAGGAAATGCTGGAGTGAGAGGTCAAGGTCCAACTTCTCAGAGTACTGTGTCCAGCTGTGCTGGAGGTTTCTAACAGCAAAGTGTCCCTCGGACTCCATGCCAGATTATCTCCCTTTCACTGCATTCATCTGCATTCCACTGGAATTTTTTATAAATTTCAGTCTTATTTGGTGCAGAATTTAGAAGGTTTTTGCTTTTACTAAGAATATCCCAACACCACAGTCTGTAGTATTCTGGGAACCATCTGCCTTCTTCTAAAGCTGTTTTTAATCTCTAATGAAAGATTAATTATGCCAAGCTTTGGGCCATGAAGACTGTGGAGGAGAGAAAAAGGAAGAGGAAGTGCCTACAGCACTTACCAAAGACATGGGAAAGTTGTGATTCCACAGCCAGGGTTGCTGAGATAAGCTCTGAAACACCATGCTGAGGCTGTGAACCTGCTGTGTGCCACCACCTCTTTGTAAAGGGGATGTACTTTGCCAAAGTAACACTTAACACATCCCAGATGGTATCTTTCTACCTGTACTGGCAGCTACCTAATGTTATCTGTCAGTATTTAACTTAGAGTGTTGTTCTTTAACTCTTGCATCTCTGAAGGGTAGATCAGTTTCCTCTGTGTGCCTCTCTATCTCAATTTTGTTCAGATTTTCTACAGAGAGAGCTCCCCAGACTTTTCCTCTTTCGTCTGGACATGTATGCAACACTGAAGTCCAGTCTGAGTCTGGATTTCTACTTTAAGGTTTGGAATCCACAGGCTACAGAAAAATGAATGTAAATTTAATTCTGATCAGAGCTGAACAGTCGGGTTCCTCTCTGACTGCTTTCTTCATGCAGAGCTGGGGCTGAGCCTTCAGTGTCCATAACAACAACTTTCCCTGCAAATGGTGTCCTAATTCTGTCTAAAACTGTCCTGGGGGACTTTGACAGCTTCTCTGAGTTCTTTTTGCTATTTCTCTTCATCTGTTCCCCTTTATCCAAAATTCTTTTCATGATGCCAGTCTGTTGGAAATACAGTTTTGATGGGTTATTTGAATTTTAGCTACCGTTTGAACAATTCCAGCCCTGTGCTTCAAGGGTTACTGCTGAAGTTGTTGAAGTACTCAAAAAATCATTCAAGCTTCTATATACATATTCAGAGGAGATTTTTATCTTTAGAATATTCTATATAGCTCTCTAACACTTCACTGATATGAATCATCTGATCACTGTGTGGTTTTTAGATGGAAGGAGAATGTATTTCCATTTCTTTTCCCCCCTTCCCTGTCCCCAAATATTCAGAATTGGAAATCCAATTTTCTTAGAGAATGCCAATGGCCTGAGGATTGGGCTGGTGTCTTGTTCCAGAGAGAGGACTTTCAAATTTCAGGGAAATTAGAAGATGATTCTCCAGCATTCAGAAAGGTTCTTGAAACACTGGAATTTTAGGACAGCTTTTTTAACCTCCACAGTTCTTCACGGTTTCTGTGTTAAGAAATCCAGCGTGATAAGATATTTTGAGAGCACCTATCAGAAAGATCTGTACTAGGTGGAGACAAGGTGACAGATGAATCTTGCTGCCTCTTCCCCTGGAGCTGTAATCATACTAGTCTTGATAGCAAGTGTGTTTTTATATGGAGACAGCAGATATGTGGACACAGCAATAGCTAAGGGATTTTAAGGCATCTGACGAAAACCACCTGCTTTGATATTGTTGAATCTCAGCAATACACCTAAAGAGTTCTTTGTTTGCCTGAAATTCTCTTGTGATGTATCCAAAAAATGACCTGTGGAGTTATGCTGGAAATTGTTAATTGTGTTCCTATCTGCAGTTTAATGTTAGCATTCCTGTGATACCTGGAGAGACATGTTTAGGGGATTTATTTCAACTTGACACTTAAATCTGGTTTCACACATCAGATTGTTTAATATGATATAGTTACCTAAGAGAAACAATTAGGTGTAATTTCATAACTTATTGGAGTAAATTATTACCTAGTGCAAATACAGGAGCCATTTGCTATATATAACTGTTTATAAGTGAGAATGTTTATAAGTGTATTTTACTTCTTGTTTCTTTAATATTGATGATATCTAGAGTCTCTGTCATTATTATCTACTTCTGGAACATAGAGCAAAATACAGTCCCTATTCACCAAGACAAATATAAAAAAAAGACAGAAGAAATTCTAGTTAGGGATGATATTATTCTCATCTTTGGAATAAGTGGCAATTGCAGAATATCATCTGCCTAACCATTGTCAAGTTTTTGTAAACATCATGACAGAAATGAGCTTTAAGAGTAGTTTGAAGAGTAGGACAGCTGTTGCTTTGTGAATACTCATTTTCTGTTGTTGTTGTAAATGCTACAAATTATAGCATTACTGAAAACAGACATGGAATATATCACTTGGTTGCTCATCCTTTTAATGCTTTCCTTCTGTCAAGGCCCAAGTCCCCAAAGTATGATTTTGGGGAACATATGTCATCTGCCAAAACCCATTTGAAATTTGAAAGCACAATAATGTTTTGCTTAACTTTGGTTTTCAAATATAAAACATTTACATTTAGGATGAAATGCTCCTTTTAACTACAATATACCCTAACTGTAATGTTAATTTTTTTCCAAAGAAGTTCAGATGTTTTAAAATTTGGCTATAAAAGCTGTTTTAAAGGCACGTGTTTAAGATATAAAGATTTCTCAAGTTACTTGAAAACTAAACTGACTAGAATAGGATCAGCAGACCAAGAATTTGAAAAATGTTTGTGCCTTACAGTAAAAGCAAGTTCTTAGTGAGGTTTCTTTACCAGCTAATCCCTGCAACTATCTCATGTCCATTACAGGACAAATGGGAATGGGAGACAACAGGGGGGCATGGCTTTAAACTGAAAGACAGTGGGTTTAGATTAGGTTTTAGGAAAAAAAAATATTGTGAGAGTAGTGAGGTCCTTGCAGATGTTACCCTGACAACCTGTGGATGCCCCATCACTGAAGGTGTTCAACGGGGGGTTGGATGGGGCTCTAATCAACCTAGTCTAGTGGAACGTGTCCCTGCCCATGGCAGTGGTGTTGGAACAAGATGGTTTTTAAGGTCTCTTACAATCCTGATGATTATATCAAAATCACTCTTTCCTTTCTGTATGGAAATAAGATGAAATTCTAAGTAGGCAAGTGCAGTCTATGAGAACTGCAGGGAGGGCTACAGAAATGCACATTCTGCCACCACTTTTCTGAGGTGTTTAGCAAATTGAGTCAATAGTTTTTTAATAACATTTGCATATTTTGCAAGCCCAGAATGAAGGGTCTTGCGGCAGAGACATCTGCAATGCACCAGGAGTACGAAGACAATGTACTCCTGCCAGCTGCCTTACCCACGAGAGAGATACAACCCAGCTCTCAGCTTATTGTATCATACAAAAATCCTTTCAAGATAATTTAACAGGTAACTCAGATGAAGCATTATTTGAGGCTAGAGTATTCCTGATAATTGAGAAAGAAAAACTAGATTTTTGTTTTCAGACTTTATTTTTCTGCCTGCACATAAGACACAGTTTTTCTAGGATACTTCTGTCCTTGGAGTACCTACCTTATTCCAAGGGGAAATGGAGAAACAAAGATAGTGGATTATAGCTTTTACCCACTAGCTTCAGCAGAAATGTCACCCCAAAAAGCTCCTCATTTAGGTTTAATTGTGAAAATAACTCCAGAAATCTTTCCTGTTATGTTCCAAACTTGACTTTGTTTTGAGGTTATTTAGTATTAACTTCAATAGGAGAAAGATTTCACTTCCTTAGGTTAGTCTTCTTCATAAAGTACGTTATATTAAGACATATCTATGTACAAGTATATAATAATATAGATTTGTTCTTTTCAGAAATTAAATTAAGACATAGATATGTAATAATGTATACATAAATCTGTAAAAAAAAGCCTTATACATATGGTAATGTGTTTAATACTCTGAATGAGAGCCTGATTGTATGAACCACTTGTGAATATGGGCATAAATTGTTCAGTTGATTATATAAACTGCATCAGAAAAGATGACTGGGCCAAGTGAGATCACTGAGTACTCTGTGTAACTCACAACACTGCTTGGATAGCAGAGATGTAAATAGTACCGGTACATCCGGGCTGAGAAGAATTGCTACTCTTATTTTTTAAGGATTTACTACACTGGCCTAAAGGCAGCCAGTTTGCCCACTTTCATCGCAGAGCATGTGACCACAGGACAACACAGAAACCCCTCAAAGGTGTGGAATTAGGGAGAAGAAAAGGGAAATGCTTTGCTGTGAGTATTTCAGGGAGTGAGATGTCCTGCAGCAAGATCAGCTGATTTCCTCTTATGATGGGTATGAAGTTTTAGATAATTTCAGTAGTCTTCATATTTGTCTGAACCTGAACCTCTTAGCTGAGCAGTAAAAGCAATTCAACATTAAAATCTCGTGGATTTGGTGCCTCCTCAACCTGGTTATAGTAATCAAACTGAACTCATGACTTTGTTTTGATGAATATTTGTTAGCAATATGTAATTTTAAAGTAGTGGATGTCTTACTGAGTCTTTCAACAGATTGAAACTTCATAGCTATAAGCACTTCCAGTCCAAATACCTGACATGGTACAAAAATGCCCACTGCACAAGCTGATGATGCCCAGCTTTCACAAGGTAATTTAAAGTGCCAACATAGAGCTAGTGAAACAAGTTATGACACAGTAAACTCACTTTAATCACCTGCTAGTCATTAATTCTGGGGGGAAACCAAGCTTCTAAACTACAATATACGCATTATATACAACTACCTCTGAAATATTTAATTAAGTTTAAAATATCAATGTCTTTAGTTTCCTAATATTCACAGAAGACTGATAACAGAAATGGAGAAAGTTGAAATAGCAATCTGTTACTTTCTGAGAGCTTCTCTCTCTGCTCACTGATGAGATTTACAATGCAGTAATGCTGCAATTTCATCATTATTTTGTAATCTTCTTAAACGAGTGTCTCATGTTAGTGCAGGCAATCACAATAACTGCTTGAATAGGATTTGCTGCTGAGCAAAGCTGCTTGGGTTGCAAAAGCAACTAGAGGAACACACAAGCATGAAAAAACCATTGTGCAAAGGTGTTTGATTTCCCATCAGGTTTAGACTGAGTCTTGAGAAGGGAATTTAGTGATGACTTCACCCTTACGAGCAAGATGCCAGAAAATTGTCAAAGAAGGAAATAATTCTCTAACAGCAGCTTAAGGCAAGTTCAAAACCAAAGAAGATTGGTAACCACAATGCTTATTTAACGTGGAATGTTGTTATATTGCTGTGGAGTTAAAAAACAGCTTCTCTTGGCTTCTCAGTTCCTACTGTTCCTGTGGGCTCTTAGCCTAGACTTGAAGTGGGAGAAGCACACTGTTTCACCAGCAGATGATCCCTTATTCTGGAGAACCATGTCCCAGAGAGAAGCAGTTCTGCAGCTTCCCTTTCCTCAGAGGTGGAAGCTGAGGTGATAGAGGCAAAAAGAAGTCACTTCATCAAATCATGCCTGTTCACATTTGAACACACCAGTCTCAAATGGCCCAATAACTCTATCGGGGTTTTTTTTGGTTTGTGTTTTTGTTTGGTTAGTTGGTTTTTGGTTTTTTGTTTGTTTTTTGTTTGTTTTTTAAATAAGGTTGTCTCATCCCTGGAAGTGTTCAAGACCAGGTTGGATGGGGCCTTGAGCAACCTGATCTACTGGGTGGCATCCCTGCCCATGTCAGGAACTAGATGATACTGGAGGTCCTTTCCAACCCAAGCCTTTCTGTGATTCTTTGCTTAAGGTTGTCTCAAACCCAACCTTTCATTACGCATTATTTATTCATGCTGAAGTGTACTTATTTCTTTCAGATGAATATTGGCTGTGCATTTGTTATATGTATTATCCTGTTGAAATCTTTGAGACTATTCATGTGGGTAGTGGGATGTACGTGAGTCTGTAGTTATAGAGTCTGAACATGCGATTAGATCACTGAGTCTCATGGTTAATAGAAAGGCATTAAATACCACAGTCTTAGCATGACTTTTAAAGGAAATTTTTTCCCCAGAAGAATATAGCTATAGTATCAACATATGACTGTTAACTCATAGTTATTATTTTCCTCTTCAGACTCAGACTCCAGAAAGATTGCTACTCATTACTTTGCCTGTATGCAGCCTGCTTAATTCTGCTTTTGTTCTTTTTATCAGAGATATTGATCTATGATCTGATGTCCCTTGACTGAGTCATGCTTCAGGCTGTTGGCCCTGAGCCTGATTGTGCTTCTGTTTTCAGAATTCTTTGTAGTATCTACCTGGAGAAGTTGCCCATTAAAAAAAGCAAGACTGTAGCTCCTATACGAGAATTAATGTAAAAGGTGTAGTACTGATGCCTCCTTCACTGTATCTGAATTCCAGATTCCTAACAGAAAATATCCTCATTTTTATTTGCAGATTTTTTAAATGGTATGAAGAAAGAGTGAGAACTGTTGCAATCCTTATTATCTTCTTTACAGCCTTATGGATATTCTGTAGCTATCGAAATAACAACCCCTTCCCCCTCAAGTCCTACTCAAGTCACAGATCCAAATTTCTTTTTCTGCATAAAAGATTATTTCTGCGTGCTTGGTATTTTTAAGTCAATGTTTCTTGAGACTTCATTTTAAATTTAATTTTATGTGTGCAATAAGTAACATGGTAAGGGAAAATGACACATTTTTCTCTAAAGCACTATTAAAAATATGATTAACTATTGTATTGTGATCTTTATAAATATGAAAATATGTAGTGACTTCAGATAGAAGTTAGCATGTGCTAATAACTCTTGCATTCAAATTTTTTTTCTCACAGTATATTTATCAGCCATAATTAATCTTGCAAAATTAATGTTGCGTTGGAGGTACAAGGGGCTGGAGGAGGATTATATACCAACATCTAATGATGGAGTTGGAAATGCAGTTGGTCTGCCCCTGTACCTCTGTAGGCAGGTACTCTGATGTAACAGTGTAACACAAAGATAGGATTACATCATCAGACTATACTGTCACTTGCTGATAGTGTCAGGACTGCAACAGCATGCTTTAGAACTACTAAAAGCTGATTAACTTCCTTTTGGATAACACAGGACTAATAGGAGTAACTCAGCTGGAGGTTGTATCTTCACAGAGTAAAAAATTCAATTGTTTGAAAGAAACAGGTTATATTCTCATTTTCAAGTCCTGGAAGTAAAATTGAAGTTTATTTATACAACAAACTGGTTTCTGTCACTGACAGCAGTTCCAGTGAATTCTTCAAAGATACCTAAAGCAACAACTAAAATGAGGGATGATGAAAATTTACAGAGAGTTTGCTTCCTTTGTAGGCGGTTTTACTTGCTAAAGAATGTATCCAAAAAGCACATAAATAAATAATATGTGGGCACCTTTCTTTTATAAATGCAAGGACAGGACAAGGCCCTTAGCTACAGATTTTAATTATTTGAGGAACATCTCATGAAAGCACTTTCTTGAATCATTTTGCCAATTAGGAAATACTGTACCCTGGACAAATTTGTACACTCTAGGATATACTGCACAAAATAATTGGGCAGTTTTAAAGCTAAAGTATCACTAACCTTGTTCCATTTCAAAGCTGGGTACTAGAAGTTTTCTTTTTATAAAGGTAGTTACAAATACATCACTGTCTGGCTTTAGAGGCTGATTTTCATGTGTTAAAATAAAGCAGCTTTCACAGCTAAATACTCTCACATGGACCTTCTTAAAAAAATTATGTAGAAACTTGAAAGGGATGGAAAAGCATCTTCATACTTAATTGATACATAGCTCAGTTCTCCAACCAGCTCTCTAGGGGCACAGAGCATATATTCAACTTCTTCAGCTCAACGGAGATCTGCTTATGCAGGACATGCAGAAGAGCAGTTGATTTTTCTCACTCAGGGAAGAAAGAGGACATGTGTTTGTTGTGAGAACAGTATAGGAGACACCAATCTTGCACATGATTGCAGCAGATATCTTTGGCCACCAAGCCTGAAGCAATATGAGAAGCATGGTAAGAATGTGGTAAAAATGATCAATGTGTTTTTTCAGGCTAGTCAGAGGTGTTTTATGTTAATATAGGTATTGAAGATCTGAATTTTACCTGCAAAAAATAGAAAATTTTTGAGTATTAGAGTTGTTCTCAGCTCATCTCTTTCCACACTTTGTCTGCTCCTTTTCTCTCCTCTCCATACTTCCATTGACATTACAGCTCTCCACAATTAGTTACTAAAAAAATAAAAAGTCTTAATAAGATGAGAGCCTGAAGACACAAGATATTTAATTTTCACATCTGAAAGTTCTGGGAAACTCAGGGGGTTGAGATGGGGTGAAGATTGGCTATTTGTTAATTCACAGCTGGAAACACGTGTTTTCAGAAAGCATTGACAAAAACCAAACTCCAGTCCAATTTGACTGTGAGAAGGCAATAGGTAATCGCTGTTAAATATAAACAATATAATTATCAGTGCTTTTAAGCAATGGTTTCTCAGTTAATTTTCAGTGTTTGAGACAGAATGGGTGGCAGATTTAAGAAAAGAAGAGGTCACAGAAAAAGAATATAAGGGCAGCTTGCATCCTTTAAAATAACAGATTGTTGACAGAACATTGATTTTAGCTCACAGTAGTAATTTCAGAGAACTGAGAAAAGATCTTTTGATTACACCTTCAGCTCTTGTTTTAATTTAGAACATGCAAATAAATATGAAACAGTGGCTGCCATTAACAGTGGCAAAAGCTTTGGAAAAACACCAGCCTCAGTCAAGCAATTTCCTATAGGACACATAAAAACATAAGTTGAAAGGTGGCTTTTTAGGTATTCCCAGTTATTTAGCATCTGGTAAGTACAACAAGCTTGCTTTTTGATACCAAATTTACTTGGTTTTGTTACAAACATAATTTTAGTGGGATATTTGTATATATTTTGGTTTATATTGATGTATTTGTACAGCTTTTTTGTATCAGAAGATGTAGGGGAAAAAAGAGATCCTGGCAGAAGAGGGAATCTTGGCTGGCTAAGTTTAAGAGCCAAGTTGTTCTTCACTGAGAAGAGGAGCTGAGGAACAGAATGCAAGACTCAAACTTTAATAGAAGGACTTTAAAGTCCATCTGGTTAGTTTCTCTAGCTCAAAAAATGCTTTTATTACAAAGTTCATCTTGACTATTATCATGACATGGACATCTCTTTTTCATGCCAAAGGAACTCTCTTATTTTACTTAACTACAAGCCATTTTAGAGAGAAAAAACTCTTTATGCCTGCCAGAAAAGCCAGTTGGCTTTGAAGTAGAGAAGACACAGAGTTGAAAATAAAGTGACAAAACGCAAGAGACTTTAATTAAAACTGTGTGTCCTTATGATCAGGAACAGGTAGTCCAGTCTTTTATCTTCCAGTGTAATTGATAAAATTTGAACATAAACCCATTTTGTAGAAGTTTGTCCAAGAACTGACAGTTTAGGTTCATGATACTTGTGATTTCTACAAGAATTTTCACCTGATCACAACTGCCAGAATTAAAAAAAATAATAAAATTAATAAATCTCCCAATGAATAAGAACTGAAATCCTACCATCAGTGATCTATGGATGATTCTCTGCTATGCCAAGTCATTAGCAGATCTGAAAAGTATTTTAGCTTGGATATCTAGTCCTGAAATAAATCATGCATGCTATATCCAAAGAATACTTTGGATATGGTATGCATATGAGTGGGACTCTAATGAAATACTTGATCATACATCAGACAGGTAAATAGGTATCTTATACAGAAGACAACATACTTTTTACTTAGTAATTTAAAGTGCTACTTCAGAAATCTATGAAACTGCATACATATGTATGGAGAAGGTATACTTTTATAGACATCAGTTGAAGTAACTTTATTGATGATTTAGATGAGGGGATTGAGTCCATCATCAGCAAATTTGCTGATGTCACCAAGTTGGGAGGGAGTGTCGACCTGCTGGAAGGCAGGAGGGCTCTGCAGAGGGATCTGGGTAGACTTGAGAGATGGGCTGATTCCAGTGGGATGAAGTTCAACAAGGCCAAGTGCCAGGTCCTGCACTTTGGCCACAACAACTCCCTGCAGCGCTACAGGCTGGGCACAGAGTAGCTGGAGAGCAGCCAGACAGAAAGGGACCTTGGAGTACTAATTAACAGGAAGCTCAACATGAGTCAACAGTGTGCCCAGGTGGCCAAGAAGGCCAAGGGGATTCTGGCCTGTATCAAAAATAGAGTGGCCAGCAGGACCAGGGAAGTGACCCTTCCCCTGTACTCTGCGTTGGTGAGGCCACACCTTGAGTACTGTGTTCAGTTCTGGGCCCCTCAGTTCAGAAAGGATATTGAGGTGCTGGAGCGGGTCCAGAGAAGAGCAACAAGGCTGGTGAAGGGACTGGAGCACAAGTCCTATGGGGAGAGGCTGAGGGAGCTGGGGTTGTTTAGCCTGGAGAAGAGGAGGCTCAGAGGTGACCTCATCACTGTCTATAACTACCTGAAGGGAAGTTATAGCCAGGTGGGGGCTGGTCTCTTCTCCCAGGCACTCAGCAATAGGACAAGGGGGCACGGGCTTAAGCTCTGCCAGGGGAAATTTAAGTTGGATATCAGAAAAAAATTCTTTCCAGAGAGAGTAATCAGGCATTGGAATGGGCTGCCCAGAGAGGTGGTGGATTCACCATCCCTAGAGATTTTTAAACACAGATTGGACGTGGCGCTGGGTGCCATGATCTAGTAAATGAACTAGAGTTGGACCAAGGGTTGGACTCGATGATCTTGGAGGTCTTTTCCAACCCAATCGATTCTATGATTCTATGATTCTATGATTCTAAAGGTTAATTCTTGGAATCAATGGATTTCAGAAAGAAAGAAAATGAGCCTTTCCTTTCTCTTAAGTATGCTGTACTACCATTGGCAATGCTAAAATTTTGTTTCTTTAAAAGAAGTCTCATAGAATTTATTTGGAAGATTTAATAACGGACAAACAGAATGAAAGTCTGAGGCAAATAACCTCCTTAACATTTGCAGAAATAAATGGAGAAGCTTTTGAAGGAGTCCATTACATTATATATCATTACACTATTTTACGTATTTTCTACAAGCATTCAATTTTACCTAATGATTCAGTTCAATCTCCAGGTCAAGCTGTTGCTAAACCTATTTTGATTCAGTACAAAGAAAGACAAAGCAAAAATCCCTTGTTCATCAGCTCCTGTAGGGCTGGAAAAGTTTTCAAGTTCAAAAGTCACTGTTTTCTTGTGATAGGATAATATGGCTGGGAGAGATGAAGTAATGAACTCATACATGCTGTTATAAGAGGTAATGTTTTCCAAAAGATCATCAGATTTGTACTATTACTTGTAAAGGAAGAATACCAGGAGAAGTCATCTCAGTGACAGAATGGCTGACACAGAGAAAAGAATGAGGTTTAAGAAAATTTAATAAATGGTAAATGATTGCTTGCCTTATTTTCAGTAAAATCAAGCAATTAACAAGAGGAAGGAAAGAATACATGCTAGAGAGGAAAAAAAGAGTAAGTGGAACTGCACACTGAGAAATGGGTAGAAAAGCAGAAACACTAATTTCTTGATTAAAAATGGCATTTAATTTTGTACTTTATTAAATTTCTTGATAGATATTGTGACTATAAGGGTGTGTATGTCATAGAAGCTTTCCTCCTTTGACAAGGAAGCAAGGATGATTAGGTGGCTTTGAGTCTCAGTGTCATCAGTATATAATTTAGAGAATATTTTTTGACTTAGAGGGATGCGTGGGTAGGGACAGAGTGCTTGTTTCACAAATTTAAAGTTATAATGCTTCACATCAGTGCTATGTTTTTCTCTCATAGTTATATGAGTAATATTCATTCAGGACAAAAAATGTTTTGTTTGTTTTGTTTTGTTTTTTTTTTTTTTGTTTTGGTACTAATATATAAAAGCACCTGCTGCTGCTTGGGGATTTTTTTGACTCATCTGCATTTTGGAAGCCTTTGACAACCCCTTCTTTGCTCTGTTTGCCATGTAATTTTAGAATATCTCTATACAAATAAATGCTCTCAGAAACCATACTACCACATAAATAGGATACTGTTGATGAGATAATAGCCCCTGCTACGAACCTGGACTTCTGGAGTGATTATTCCCAAAGCACTTGTATATGTTGGGATATCTACCTGGAAGTGAAAATCCAGAGATTTACACCTTTTGCAGGCAGGCAATTCAATCCTACATCACTCATATCCTGATTTTGTCCTCTAGTGAGGTTATGCAGATAACAAATCTTGTCTCTTCAAGCTGTTGACATTGGCAGTGGCAGCTAAGGGATATGACAGAGGTGGTTTTCCATCTGTTCTCATGTAGGTGAGTTTTCTAACCAATACTGCATGAGGGCAGAAGCCAGGGGTGCACCACCACTCTTTGCCCCACACTCCAGCTGACTTTAGAGTCATTTACCCTTTTACATAAAGAAGAGTGTCAAGGGAATCATTTTCACAAGGGCAGAGAAAGTTATTTTAGCTTATCAGACACTAAAATGGAAAAACAATGATACACAGCATGATTAGTCACATGTTGTGTGACTTTGTTATCAAAGCCCAATATTTTAATACAATATAAGATCTTTCAATTAAAAGGGACCTAAAATCGTCATACAGTTCAACTACTTGACCGCTTCAGGGCTGATCAAAAGTTAAAATATGTTGTTAAGGACATTGTCCAAATGCCTCTTAAATACTGATGGGTATTTTACCAAATAAGTTAATAAATAAAATATAGTTAAGCAAAATTGACTAAATTTTACATTTTTCTCCAGTGGGATCTGGATACTTGTATTTTCTCTTGATGTTCTTTGGCCTGGACATTCCTCTGTTTTCTCCTTGTCTCCTATTGTTATCAGTCAGACCTTTTTTTAGGCTTGTAATTTCTGTAGAGCTGCCTCAGTCCAGTTGCAGGCTCTGTCATATCCTTGACAGCTTTGGCTTTTCTTTCTCATATCTTGCGATTTTGTCACATTTCTTGCTTCATTCTTCTCCCTTGGGGTCTATCCAGCTGCTTCACTTTTGTTTCTATCAGTAGTGAGTGAAAACGAATGCGGGTCCTGCATTTTTCATGTCACCTTTTCTCTCTTGTTCCATGGCTGGCAGATGTCTGGCTGTCTCGGTCTGGGACTTGCAGTGCAACAGCATCGTCTTGCGCCCAGACTATTGACTTTCTACATGCACATGGAGACACAAATTTAGGCATTGAGACACTGCATGCATGTGTTACTGCCTATGTCAGTTATTAGCTATTTATGGGTTTAACCGGAATTGTACATTCATATATACTGCAAATAAAGGGAAAGTTTAGTATTACATCCTGTCAGGGTGTTCCCACTTGGATTTCAGTGCATGACCAACACCTCATCAGAGCATTTTGATTCCTTGGTCAGGTGACCATGCTGACTCATGCTATAATGTCCTCCATACTGCCACCAACCCTGCTTCCAGGGGATCATCTCTACTCATGTGCAGCTCTGATCGTCTGTTAGTTCTCTTTGGAGGTTTTTTGTTTTATATGTTTTCTTTCCATTTTTTATCTAATTTCTGGCACTACTTTCTAATTTCTCCTCCTCCCCACGTTTTTTTTAATTGAATTATTTTTGTGCCTTTTATGGATTATTAGAAATAAAACAAAAAGACTATTTTTCCCTTTGATTAATTTTCCTCCTATCCCTTCTCTACACTGCTCCTACTCTATGGTTTCTTGTTGCTTGAAAGGAATTAGGCCAAAGACTAATGTGCACTCTGTGTAACTTATGTGTACATAGTGCAAATTAGATTTCCTCCTGTCAATTAACAGCTGGTTTCCTTTTTGTTTTTTAAAAAAGATGAAGAATTGGTGATAAATTAAAAAAGAGAACCAATATATGCGTATAGATGTATGCACCCTGAAATGGTATAAAGGAATAATTATATTAGGAAGTATGAAGAAGGAAAAACTTGCTAGAGAGGTGAAGCAGCCTGGTTGGAGTTTGGGATGTGTAATACATTCTTAGGATGGGTGCAGGGTTGGGTGTGTTATTGAGAAAACAAGTGGCTTTCAGCTTAGACTCCTCAGAAATGTGTGAAGCCAATTATATGTGAAATGATAATAACAGTAGTAAAGAAAATGTGAGAATGCATTGCTGGTGTCTCTGTTATGCTGAAGAAGTAAAATTTTTGTGCTTAATGATAGGCCTTGTCACTTCAAACAAAAGGTTGTAGCCGATTTAAGCCCTGAAGGTGTTTTCTTGCTTGTTTAGTCACAGCTATTATACATTACCTTTTTAAAACCTGGATTATTCCTTTGAAAAAGTTTTTACAAGAGCCATTTTCAAAGCACTAAAGATCTCATCATCTACCTGCTGAAGTTGGTGTCCAAGCCTTGAGTGTTAGGAACAGGCTCAAAATAAAATACAATAAAATCAGAGCTTCTTTACAGAGACATTAATAGACTGTTTCATTGTTTATTTTATATTAATTGATCCAGTCACAATATAATGCACAAAATCAATTTGTCAGATTGTGTAAGAGCTTGTCTAATATTTACTAATATGGTTCTATTCTTTAATTATTTTTATAGTCTGGGAATGCCAGTTCAAATGAGCAAATAGTATTTAAGAAGTAATGGCATTTTTGCCTACCATTAAATGGACTTACAAATTTATTAAAAATATAAAATCTTAAATCTAAATATTCTATTCCAAGCTTATTTTCACATAATGTTACATATGGCAAAAATCATGAATTCTGTCCAATTTAAATAATGGTGTCTTTTTAAGGAGAGACTCGCAACTAGATATTAAGTCTTAAAGAATAAAGGTATGCAATAGCCTGCAACAATGGTGATATTTATAAGTGCTTTTTTTCTTTTTTCTTTTTATTTTTGGTATTTCAGTTGGAGTGTCTGCATCTATTGGTCTTAAGCACTAAAGATTTCTGAAGATGTTAAAAGAAGAAAATTTTTTGTTTCAGTCATTGCACAGGTCAAACATTTATTAACTGCCCTGGTTGTTCTTTGTGATGGCCAAGCTGCAAATGTTTTCAGTCATACCAACATTTAAGAGAAATAGCAGTAAAAAATGGTATATATGGTTAGCGAGTTTTCTGAAAATTAAAGTAACCTGCATTACTTATAGCCTGAACTAATTCAACAGGTGCTATTTTCAGGATATCCATATTTTCTAGTTTCTACTTGCTCATTGCTGTTCTGCCAATCCAGACAGAACCTCTTCAATAGAATAAGTGGAAAAGGAAGAAAAGGCAAATTGGGCTCTTCCATTCCTTTTAGTTTGGCCAGTAAAAGTTACTGGCAAGTGGGTCAGTATGAATAAAAATGTGCAGGATTAGTAAAAGCCTCTGTAATAGCAGTCTGGATGGGATATTGAACCTCATAGTTCAGAGCCTGAGAGAAACTGAGCAGTAGGAACAAAGCTGAAACAACACTAGGGAAATTGCTTAGAGCAGCCAGTATGCCACTGGGTCTTACTCCTTCACCTTGGAAAGGGACACAAACTCCAATGGATCTTAGTCCTTGACCCTTCTTTTGACACTGATGCATCCACAGAAAAACTGAATGGTATCTCTCAGTCACAGCAGTTTGTTAGGAAACTGCATTGCTGCTAGAAAACCGATTCTTGCAGTCTGTGATTGTATCCAGCCCACTTGTTCCAGGTACTTGAAACCTGTACCAATATCACATTGAAAGGCAACAAACTGTACGTCCTATACTCATATCCTGGGGAAGATACTAAAATTTATCCTGCTGCTCATGAACACAGTGGTAGTGACTGAGCAGGGCATGGGGGAGGTATGCAACCTTATCACATGGTGGACATTGTTGCTTTGGTTTCTGTGAAGCTCCATTGAGAGAAACAGCATGAGAGAATGACATTAATCAACATCAAGATTTTAATACTTGGTGGATGGAGCAGTAGCAGTTTAAAATGTAAAATGATGGCTCATTTTCAAGAAGCCATTAATTGTAAATCAAATTCTGAAATGTTATGTTGGAACTGTAACTGGATGAGTATCATTATTGTTTTCAATTTGCCACTTTCATTTTGATAGGAAAATAGATCATAAAGCTTTGATTTTTAATTTATTTTTATTACTCAATGTTTATTATCATGTTCCTCATTTTGGCTTGGGCATCCTGGGAGAGAATTTTCATTTTACTGGTTATTCAGTAAAAGAGATTAAATCAACCTTAAGAGTGTATTTTACTTAATTTCCATCATGGTTTATTGCTCAGAATATATTTATAAAGATATGCATGATTATGTGAAAGGATTCATTAGAAATTACATTATCAAGGAAATTACTTAGTCAACCTTTTCTTCAATATATATTTGCTTAAAATATTACCAAATGGGGGCCAGAGGGCCCAAATATGAGATGACTCAATTAACTAGGAACTTTTCTGAAGAAAACACAAATATTGTCAGCACTATTTTAAGAAATACCTTAAGCCAAAGACCAGTCTTTAATGAAACTTAGACTTGATGGACATCAACAAGCTGTGAATTCTCTAGAAACAAGAATTGCACTTTTCAGGCATCACTGAGTAATGCTGTGATGTTGATTACCATTTTTAGTCATCGAAACTCCACTTTTCACTTAAATAGGTTGAACCTCTGTTATACTGAAACGTATTGGAATATATCTGAACCACACCTTATTAACTCCAAGCAACCTTTTATTTAAAGTGCATAGGCTGATATTTAACATCCAGTTGAGAACTCATGTGGCTCATGGACAAATTTGAGAAGCTTGAAAAAGAAAGAAGTTTCTAGTCCAGAAACTAGGTTTTTCTTATTTTTTTTTCCTAAGACTGAGAAGCAGAAGATGAGAAGAAAATGCATAGCAGAAAAATCAATAGTATTTATGAACCAAAGAAAGAGAACATGACCACTTTTAGGTACTTTATTACTTCCATAGGTTCTGCTGACACATTTACTATATTATGAAGATGTGTTTGAGCATGACTGTGATCCCAGTTTACTGTTGGCATTAACTTTAGGCTGAAAAGGTGTTAAAGATTAGTCAACACTTGATATATACATACAGTTACTTTTATTTATAAACATCACACCCTCAACAACCCTCGTTAGAAATGTACTGTAAAAAGACCTGACTAAATAAATTAACATTTCTTTCAGATTTCAGTTTTCAGAGGACCTGCTGTTTGCAACTATTATATAGAGTGCTGAAATAATTTTTAGCCAGTGTGAAGAGGTATCAACATGGAAGCCACATCCATAAAGCAAACCAAAATGTGGAAAATATGGTAGCTGCATATCCTGAAAAGGTTGAGATTCATTGTTTCAAGAAGTGGAAAAACTCAAGTTTTTTGCATCTGACCCAAAATATGCTGAAGGTTTTCATTCTAAAATTGAGAGCAGGGATTTAATAATAGAAGTGCCAGCTAATCCTGAATTTTACAGTGCTTAAACTAGATCCCTATACAATATTATATTGTGTAAACCCATTAACATTTTTTTACATGATATTTTTCTTGTGGTGCTTTTAAAAGAGTAATCAGTATAATTATTTTTTAAGTTGGTTTATTTTAACGCTATGTAGTTGTTTTAGCTAGGCCTCAAATTAGCAGGCTCAGGGAATCTATGTGGATTGGCAGACAGCTATCACCTGATTGGGTAACCAAGGAAATATTTCATATCAGGTGACACAAACCTAAGATATGAGTGCAGCAGTAGGAGGTGTTAGGTCAGTTCCACCATGGCTGAAGTAAAAGAAGGACGTGCTACAGCTCTTCTACTGTGCTAGGCCTTGCTCCTGCTGCTGCCGCTGCTTGCCTTTTGTTTGAGTTCAGGAAAGTAGAAATATTTTATTGTTATACTTTCTCTTTCTTGCAGGGTGTCTTTTAGAGTGCTTTTGAATCTAGAGTAATAGACTTTGCTTTAACTGGGGAGTGGGAGGTTATTTCTTGTTATACATAACTTGTGCAAGTGTGTGTTATATTGTAGTTTTCTCTTAATTTTCTCTTTTCTATAGAAATATATGTAGCTAGTTTAAGCATAAAACTAGTTTGAAAGTTTTTTTACCCCTTCTCCCTTTTCTCAGCCAGAGGCTAACTCTGTTCTTTGGGCAGCTGGCATTTTGCCAGCTCAGCCCAAGACAGATAATGGTGGAGAATTCAGGCAAAACCAAGGACGCTGGCAAGTGTCCCAGAAGGTTGGCAGGGTTCCCAGGAGCATTGTTATAGGAACATTCCTTGATATCTGCATTGTTTTGGTACATCCAGAACAAATATTATAAACAATGTTTTCTTGCTACTGGATGCTCGTTTTATTCCTTTTACTGACTGCTTTTGTGAGTTCAAACAGCTCGACTTGTGCCTGCTATGAATGTAGCCACTCAAGAGAGAGGCTTTACAGTCCAAAACACCAGTCTTTCTCTCCTGCCTCACCTCAACAAAGAGCAAACCCCAAGTGTGAGTCACATGGTGAACCGTGGTCATTCCTGTGTGACCAGGGGAAAGACATGAGGAGGTGGGACAGTGAATCTACTTCTGTACTTGAAGTCCAGGTATGGAAATCAAAACGTAAGAAAGCTGATTAAAAAAGCTGTCCACATGTTGAAGCAGAAATCCCAGAACAGAGCCAAGAACAGCAATAAGACTGCCCTGCCTCCATCCAGGAGAAAGAGAACAACCGAATCTACTGGACATTGCTCAACAAGAAGAGTAGCCAAGACTGTACCTCTACACTGACTTGTAGATGACTGCCAGTGCCTCTGTGAGGGTAGCTGGACCGATAGAAGAAGACAAATTGAAAGTATGAAGAGGCCCATATGGGCTGTTGGTGTGTGGCGGGACACTGCTGCTTGAGCAGAATCTCTGGAGATTTGTCATGTGGATGCTCATGTGCCCAAAGGCTGAGTTAATGAGGAACATCTCACCTGGACTAGCATAAGAGAGCGTTGCTCCTGACTCGATGGGCCCATGATGCCTCAAGCTACCTGTAGGTGGATGAGGCCGAGGGGTGCATTTAACCATGAACACTATTTCTAAGGTTATTCACAATTGTGAAACATGTGCTTGCTATTGAGAAACCCCTGAAAATGGGATAGTGACCCCTGAGAAGGGGATAGTGACCCCAGTGTGGGGATGGAGACCACTGAAAAGGGGATGGAGACCCCAGTGTGGGGATAGCAACCCCAGCGTGGGGATGGTGACCCGTGAGAAGGGGATGGGATAATCCCAATGTGTGCCTCAAGGACATTTAACCTTGGGAAAAAAAAAGGTAATCTGCATTTTGAGTTCTGTGTTGCAGGACATAAACCATGAGATGAAGAAGACCTGACCTGAATTGGTGCTGGTGTCCAATGATGAACTGTTTTATCCTGCCTGAAGTACCTACCCCATCCTAATGGACTATTGCCTACAATATGGAGGGGTGGAAGATGGCCCTGGAAAGAACAAGGACTGTTTAAGCGTGGGAATAAATAGATGTAGACTTATTGAATATAAGTTTAACGTCATTTGGTATGAAATAAAGGGTGAAAGTTGTAGTAGTTTTAGCTAGGCCTCAAATTAGCAGGCTCAGGGAATCTATGTGGATTGGCAGACAGCTATCACCTGATTGGGTAACCAAGGAAATATTTCATATCAGGTGACACAAACCTAAGATATGAGTGCAGCAGTAGGAGGTGTTAGGTCAGTTCCGCCATGGCTGAAGTAAAAGAAGGATGTGCTACAGCTCTTCTATTGTGCTAGGCCTTGCTCCTGCTGCTGCTGCTTGCCTTTTGTTTGTGTTCAGGGAAGTAGAAATATTTTGTTGTTATACTTTCTCTTTCTTGCAGGGTGTCTTTTAGAGTGCTTATGAACTTAGAGTAATAGACTTTGCATTAACTGGGGAGTGGTTATTTCTTGTTATACATAATTAGTGTAAGTGTGTGTTATATTGTAGTTTTCTCTATTCTATATAAATATATGTAGCTAGTTTAAGCATAAAACTAGTTTGAAAGTTTTTTTACCCCTTCTCCCTTTTCTCAGCCAGAGGCTCACTCTGTTTTTTGGGTAGTTGGCATTTTGCCAGCTTAACCCAAGACACACTAGCTGGACAGACCTGCTAGGGGTCATCAAGCTCTCTCTTTTGCTATCTGAGACAGCAATATCACTCCATCCTTCTAAACAGACCAAAGATCCTCTGAATTTTAGTGCACCCTGTAAAGGGACTGCACTGTTGCAGAAGTTAAAGACATTCCTCTTGCGGGCAATTATCCCTCTGTTCATTTTTTTCCTGCAAGGTGATTTTTTTCTTATTTCAAAAGTATTTCTTCTTCTGTGTGTTTCAATCTCCCAAATTATTTATGGAGGTCAAACATATGCCTTCATAGACTCTGTTTGGAAAGGTAAACATAATTTTAAAAAATATTCTCTCTTATCAGCATTGCTATTTTAGGCCTGAATTTTACGAACCCCTATTGATATACCTGTGCTGAATACTTAAAGGTGGTTTGCAGATTCATGCAACTCAAGGAACATCCTAAAACCAGTCATTTGTTATGCAGGTGTGCCTGTGATAAAAAAATTTTGGTGTCAGAATTTAAAACATTTTGACAATTTTTATAACACTGTAATTGTTCTGTGTGATGTGAACTTTGTGACATACAGATTGACATAGCTATTCCACATATTTTCATCTGGTAGTTCCTGCTTCTGTGACTGGAACATTACTGAGTCTAAAGGTGTTTGTGGTTCTTTTCAGGATGTAGCTTGATGTGTGTCTCATAATTATTACAGTTAACAACAGGATTAGGTATACTATGGTTTGTGGAGTTAGCCTCTACATTAGGGTAGGTGAGGTTCTGTCACAAAGAAATTTATTATCTATTTAAGTGCTCTGAGTCATATCACTGAGATAATACTTTTGTTGTAATACATTGTAATAGTGCTGCTTATGATCAAGTTTGTTATGAAGTGAAGCCAGACTTGACAATAGGTAGATAAACAGCACAAGTCGTCATCACCTCATGTTACTTTGTCCTCTCTTTGGAGGAGAACAAAGCAACATCACACTAATAGTGTCATCGGGGGAGGTTTTCAGTACTACACTCCTTGATCACAAGCATATTTTATATTTTGCTTACAAAGTTGCTTCCACTGCAATGACTGTGAGGAGGTGAGAAACGTTTTCTCCACATAGCCACACCTGGCTATGTCTTTGTGTGCTCTCTCTACTGGCCATGTGTTCTCTGTAGCTATCTGTGATCATATGCCAGATATGTGTCAATGGCAACTATTGGAGCACTTTCAGGGCTGTGCATCTCATTTTAATTAATCAGTTGCTGTCATTTTTCACACTGCTAATAAATCACTTGAAATTGCTCATGGTTGTGGTTGAGAAGTAAATCTTTTGTTAAGAGATTACTGTCATCTATCCCTTAGCATTCATTGCCACTCATTACACAGTTATAAAGCTTTCTCAACTATAGATCCATGAGTCTCCTGCTTCAGAGATTGCCATGTAACCAAGCAGTGTCCAGAGCAGCAGGATGATGCGATAGTAGCCAGATGATGCAAGACCCATCACTTGTCTTTTTGTTTTGCATGGAAACTTCATAGTACTACCCTCAGTGATGGAGTTTCACCCCAGAGTAAATAGCAGAACCATAGGACAGGGATGAACAGATGAATTACAGCAGTCTCCTTGTTGTCACTTTTGCAAACACCTATATTTACCATTAGCTGAGCTTGTGCATCACTTACTCATTAACCTTTGTTAGTATTTTAGGGTCAGAAGTCCCTTGACTGACCTGAAAATACGATTTGAGCCTATGAGGTATCTTTAAAGGTTGATAGGCAGAAATTATGCCTGATATCTACCTTTGGACAAAAATATGGTATTTTTCCTGGTGAGATAGCACGTCCTGCAGTCCTTTGCGGTCTTCACACAGAGGGCATGGTGGATAATATAAGGAGGAAGAGTTGCTATCTCTCCACTCTGAGACAATGATTTAACTCAGCCTCACTTGTTCTAAATTGTTACATCAAGGCAATTGACTGCCAATTTCCTATTCATAAAATACAGACACTCAAAGTCTCTAAGGACAAAATGCAGTGGACTGAATATATATGTTAACTGTATCTCAAAAAAGACAATTAATAATTCTACAGTGACAACAGAGATCACCCAACAGCTTCTTATGGAATTTCTCTGCAGAGGAAATTGAAATTAAATATTTAGTTTTCAAAGCTGTTGTGGAAAAGTAAGAACTTAAGAAAGAGAAACAATTTTATCAAATGATTTTTAGAAGATTTTAAATTGCTATTATCATGAAATAATTTAATGAGTAATATACCATACAACTCTTAATACATACTTTTAAAGAGAGGTGAAATCTGATGGTATTCAAGCAAGTCCAGAACAGTTTAACGGTTAACGGTTAACAGCTTAACGGTTGTCTCTAAGATCAACTCTTCTAAAGAGCTGGTTTCATGGTTTTTCTTAAAAGATTGAAAACAGATGCAAACCCCCATATATATTGAGCTAAATTCTGCAAATTGGAGATTAAAAATCCTTTTTATCTGGTTGCCTAGAAGAAGAATTTGAAGCTAAATCTTCAGGTAGAAATAGTGGATGAACAGAGGTTATGTCCCAGGAGAAAAATAAGTCCTTTTCCTACTACTACTAAAACTTTGTCTTAACAAATATCAAGTTAACTTTATGGTAACACTTATTTTTATAATCTTCAGCTTCTTCTAGTGTCTATGATAGTCATCCAATAATTCATATTACTACCCATTTAAAAATACCAAGTATAGATTTGGACTTTGGACTTTGCTTAAGGATAACAAATATACTTAGCCTTTGGATTAATAATGCCATGGTCAAAAAGAAGTGGAAAAACACAGCAACTTTAAACAAGTTACAAAAAGCATTAGAATGCTCGTTTCTTATACACCTTCCTAATAAATAAAGACAGTGTAAACCAAAATATTCTTCATTGTAACATCACATTCTCAGTCTAGATCAAGGAAATACAACAGATTGGGTGGAAATCTTAGTGAAAAAATATATTACAAGAAAGTCTCATTGAGTTTAATGCTTACATATGCTCTCTGCATATTTATGCATGTAAGAAATGGTGATAATGTTATTAAGAAAATAGATATGAGAATATTTACAGTAAGGGTATCTGGAAACTGAGACACTACCACTTTTTATACAACAACACATCAATACCAGAGATCTGCAAGCCAGAAAATAACATCCCAAGCTAAATAGGCAAGTTCTGTGCAAAAAAAAAAAAAAAAAAAAAAAAAAAAAAAAAGCCACCAAAGCAAAATGAAAAATCCTGTGAGTCCAGAAACAACATCAATTCTACAGTTCAGGAAGACATGATGTATTAAGTAGCAGAACTTCTGGCCTGATACGGAGAAATAATTATTGAATCTCTCTATAGAGGCAGCACCTCCTTCCTTATAAAAACAAAAAAAAAATAGAGCTATCCAGGTAAGTTGCTGCATTTCTGGACATATTACTGCTCCAGAACAGGTAGCTATACCTTAGACTGATTTTTGTAAGGTCATTTTAACCAATTTAAAGTGTTCTGGTGTTTGTTTAAAAAAAACCAATACACTAAATATTCTGCTCTACTACAGTTTGTTCTTGAGAAAATTAGCCTCATAAATATGCAAGAATATAGACAGCAATAAGGAAAACTGATAGAGTAGAAACAGATGAAATGCAGTCTACCAGTGCTTGGATTTTGGTCAAAATGCTAGTTGAGACAGAGCTATGCATCTGGTGTATCATCCTGCACCTCATCTACTTTTCTTATTTTATTAGAAACATTGTCAGAGTGTGACCCCTAAAAAGGTAGAACATTATTGATCTTCTCTTAATAATGACTTTGCTGAGGTTCACCTTGCAAAAATACATGTAGTCCACCAGTTGTTCTACATAGACATTACATACAAGAGGTAACATACAATAATGTTTTTCCCGGTCAGTTTGATAGGATATCAGACTGCTATATATTTATGAAAATATGTAATGTGTTTAAATGCCATTGATCTAGGAGCAAAAATCAACACTTTGATGTCCTGTACAGTCTGCAATAAGACCTAAAAAGGTGAACAGAATAAAGAGATTGATGGCTATTAACTCACCGGTGCCTCCTAATATGTGCAATTAAGGAGGTCACAATAAGGGAAAACTGCAAGAGGTCATAGCCTTTCCTGAGTTCACATAGGGCTGTGACCAGGTCCCTGTGCAGGGGCATTTTAAAGTGGAATTCTGTCACAAAAATGAAGTCTAATTCAAATCTATTAGTTGAAGCTATTAACTTGAAAATTAACAATATGTCTGATTATGGAGAAGAGAGAAAAGTGAGCACAGTGCAACAGAGCCAAGGAAATCTCAGATGTTTTTAGAAAAGCTTCATAGCCTAGAATAAAGTTTAGGGGAATAAAGATGAATTTCTAGTGGGAAATGCTTGTACATGGAAAATATTCTAGCTATGTGAAGAAGCCGTGAAGAATTTGATCCCTTGAAGAATCTTGTCTTTAGTAAGAGCAAATTTTATGGGATGAGGAGATATTTATGTGCTGTTGTAGCTACAATTTCATCTACAGATATGGCAGGTGGCAGGACTTTACAAATCAGTCTGAAAAATTCCTATCTATTCCAAAACATACTTGAACCATAAATCCACTTATATCAATTACAGATATGGGCAAACAATTCTCTACCCCTACACCAAAACATCATTAAAAATATATTGTGGAATAATGTATGTGGCCCTCAGCTTCTAAACTAAGTAAATCTTCAAAAAATTGGAGTATGAGAGAGGGACAATACCCCAAAATTAACTTCCCATTTCCACGAAAAGATCCTTCTTCCTGGATATCTCTTTATTAAAACATGAAAATGTGGTGTTGACACAGATACTTGTTAGAACTCAGAAATCTCAGATCCTTTCTTTTAAAAGCTGATTAGTTCTGATATCTTACAGAAGCAATGCACAACTTTAGCCTTTAAGACAACGTCCTTCCAAAAATAGTCTCTGATATGCTTATCCCCTTTCCTTGCAATACTTTCTCTTGAAATAAAAATCTTCCTGAAAACTTACAGTAAACTTACAATAAGTGTACAGTGTTAGTCAAAGCACCTCTTTGGTTTGGAAGCAGTCATTTGATTTGCTATGCTAGTAGATGTTCTTTGATCTACTGATTTGTGTCAGCAGTGTTTTAATATGGTATTGGGTGTGTTTTTCATACAAGCCCTCTCTACTTAAAGATTCTTCTTTTTCCTAGAATATATTTTTCATAAGATGGTCCTCATGAAGTGTCTGTAGTCATATATAACATAAGGAATATTTTGGAATTTTAAAAAATATCTTTAAAAACATCATAAAGGCCATCAAATCACTTGGTGTTTCCCAGCAATGTATGTTGTAATTGTGCTTCTGTCCTGACCACCTCAATATTCCATACTGATGCTGCTGGGCAACAGTTCCCACCCAGTGGATGAAGGGAAGGAGGTGGATGTATTTTTTCAGGATTTTAGTAAGGCTTTTGGTACTGCCCCTCACAGCATCCTCTGGACAAGTTATCTAACTGTGGGTGGGCAAGTTTGTGGTGTGATGGTTGAAGAAGTGATGGCTGGAGGACAGAACTAAATGGCTTGTAGTGAATGGTGACTGGTCATCAGCACTGCTCCTCGAAGTTTGGTTCTAGGGCCAGTCTTATTCCATATAGAATCATAAAATAATAGAATGGTTTGCATTGGAAGGTATCTTAAAGGTCACCTAGTTCCAACTCCTCTGCCAATGGCAGGGACACCTCCTGCTATATCACGTTGCTCAGAGCCCCATCAAACCTGGCCTTGAACCCTTCCAGGGAACATCCACAGCTTCTCTGACCAACATGTTCCAGTGCCTCACCACCCGCACAGGGAAGAATTTCTTCTTTATATAGTAAAGAATTTCTTCCATATCTGTCTGTCTGTCTGTCTGTCTGTCTATCTATCTATCTATCTATCTATCTATCTATCTATCTATCTATCTAATCTATATTTATATTTATTTACTGGTGATCTGGATGTAGGAGTTGGATGCACCATTAGCAAGTTTTCTGGCGATACCAGACTGGGAGGAGGAGTTGCTGACTCTCTTGAGGGACAGGCGGTCTTGCAAAGGGATCTGGATAGGTTGGAGCATTGGACTATGAGCTGCTGATCTCTTCTCCCTGCTCTCCAGTGATAGGACACATGGCAGCTGTCAAAGCTGTGCAGGAGGTTTAGGCTGGACATTAGAAAACATTTCTTCACTGAGAGGGTGGTCAGACACTGGAACAGGCTCTCTAGAGAGGTGGTGAATGCCCTAAGCCTGTCAGCATTTAAGATGCATTTGCACAATGTCCCTAATAATATGCTTCAACTTTTGGGGAGGCAGTTGGACTGGATGATCACTGTAGGTTCCTTCCAATGGAAATGGTCTAGTCTATTCTACTCCATCCTCTTCTATTCTGTGCTTTGCTATGCTATGCTATGCTTTTTGTGTAAATGCTGCCTCACTAAATGCTACCGATTTCAGTGGAAGTTTGGTGGATTTACATATTCTGTCTTTTAAGAAGGATTTTAGATTTGGGTTTTTGTCCCCTCCATTACCTTGAGACTTCCACTGAGTGCAGCCCTGTCTCACTGAAGTCACCTGCAGCTGAAGACAGAGCTGGAATAGAATTAGCAAACTGCAGAATTTTGGTGTTTAAGAAGTAAGCATTGAAACATTATTTTGAGGTATCTAGTTTCCAGATATGTGTCTACCTTTACTACATATGGAATCTGAGTGGCAATTAAAAATCCAGAAATGGACCTGATGGATTTAATTGGAGATGCTGCCTTGTCTGAATTCCTTACGCCTTCAGGTCAAGCAAAATTTAAAGATTCTCTCAGCTCAGGCTTTGGTTCTTGCTTTTGATTTTTAACCCCTATCCTGGATCCCCAGAAAGCTTCTTTTAACACAACTTTTTTTTTTTTGAGTTTTAATTTTCAGACCCTGATGTTCCCTTCACTGTGCATAGAAACCATGGCTTATGAATGAATGTGAGAATAGTTGGTTCTACTCTATATATTTCTAAGTTAATTCTGTACTAAAATTAGTATAACTTTTAATGATTCTTCAACTAGTTTCAGTATATGCTATCTAATTCAGGACTTTATCTCATATATGTTTTGCTGGTAGTCTTTAGATAAAGTTGTCTCTCTGCTTTTATTTCCCCCCAGAAATTAAAAAAACATAGTTTTCCTTCCTACTCCCATGGCTATCTTGGAGTAGGGGATGCTTCCTGAGTGTGAGTATGTAGTAGTAACTCCTCTGTCTCATGGGCTTTCCTTCACTAACTTCTCAATTACTTGGTTTTAGCCCACAGCAAGATTTCCTGAGTTTTTCTGTTACTGTCCCAAACAGAACATCTTAATTCACTGGAATAGGAACATACAGCCTCATACGTGCTTCTCATTATTTCATTTTGCTGAGTTCTTTTTTATCTCTCTTGCCATTTTCTAGAAACACTCTAAATTACCTGCCTGCTGAATCCCAGTTTGGTGCTCTCTGTTCTCCCTTCTATTTATGCGTCTTTCTTGAGGATTTTCTTGCGTACAGGCTGGTTCTTTTTTCTTTTTCTTTCTGTCTCCTTTCTGAATACTTTATTCTTTCTTGCTAATTTAAAGCCCTTTTGCCCAGACCCATTAGCCTTCCCTCTCAGCAAATTGGTGACATCCTCAAAAAAATTTATCAACTCTTTGAAGCCTCTGCTTTGTTTTCCTAAGCCCCCCACCTTTTAGGCCCTGATTTATCACCACAGTTCTAGGAATCTTCTGTTTTATTCAACAAGACAGTAGCAATGAATCACATATGACATTAAGCAGATTATATTGAACCTAATTACACAGTACTCTGGGAATTACAAACGACAAATTCCTCTGATGGTTTTCTAGGTCTGGGATTTAATGAAGCAGCAGTATTTTCTGCTGGCTTCAGGACTGTACCATAGCATCATGCTTGTACCAGCTTAAGGGTGTATATCAGTGATCTATCCTTGCTCCGTGTCTCCTAACTTCCTATCATTGTTCTTCTGCATTAGCTTCCAACATTTGTTATGTCATAAGATGGTTTTAAATAAAGACCACAAAATGCTGCCTAAGTAGAAGGGGTGAGTTGAGGTTACTCAGCCAACCTTGATTTTTTTTCATTCCCTCCCATTTTCTAACTTGTGAAACTTTTCCTTTGCAGTTCTGTAAATGTTATTTTAACATAATTTGTGTCTAATATATATTATAGATAAGTCTATCTAATAAGCAGTTTGAAATAATATATGTAGATTTTTCATTTTATATTCCTTTCTGTAAGTCAGCAGAGTAGAGTTCATTAACTTGATATGGATCTTTTTCAGTCTGTAACCATTCACCAAAGAATGGATTTAGGAGTATATTTATATGGTAAATGTACTGATACTGCTTTCTTTAATACAAAGTTCATCTTTTTAACAATTTTTCCATATATACACATTTGACTCTCTTGGAAAGGGACTTGGAATCCAATCTTCTTTCTTCTCATTTTAGCAGAATTATTACTTATAACTAACATAGATTAGTTGCAAGGATTAAAAGAAGTGTATTTATTTATATGTGTGGCCCTTGAGCAAACTATTTATTATAAGGGTTGACATTTACCATAATACTTTAAACAGTGAATGCTATTGAGTTGTGGTGTTTTTTATTTCGTTTTGAGGACTTTTTTGGGGGAGGGGGATATTCAAATAGAAATTATACTGTGAGTTCATGCAAAAAAACAATTTGATAGAGAGCTATATTAATGCTGAATGCAGTTTTTGCTTTTCTGAAAGTGATAACCCAGCATGTAATGTATAACTGACTAATGGAGATTTGCCACTCAAGTAACTCAATCAAAAATGTAATTTAGCTTGAAACACTCACGGAAGCAGCTATGACTCTTGTATCTGTCCCAGTTAAATATAGCGTGATTGCATATGTGTTGCTAATAGGGTTGTTAGGAGGATTTCTGATAAAGCTTTTGATGGAGATGCTAATGAAAAAAAAAGTTTTGAGTCTTCTAGTTCAAAACAGAAAACCACTGTCCACATAGGATTTTTAAAACTATTTTCAAAGGGAAAGTCTCTTCTATTCAAAACTCTTTTCATTTTGAATTTCTTTAACCCAGTGTAAGGCAGAGAGAGGTGTAGTTTTTTTGATCTATTTTATTTTAAAATAATTTATCATCAGATTCTGAAATAGATTCAGATTTTAGTTTTAGAACAATTATCTTAAGAACATCAATTTAATAACTGTAGCACCTTCAACTGGCTCTGAAAAGTTTCCAGACTAGTTCTATTGTGCCTCACAAAGCAAAAAGAACACAATCTACTTTCTGTAAACCCAATATATTTACCTTAACAAAACTGATAGTTATTTGAAACATACCAAGAATCCTTGTCATGATTCAAGCCCTTCTCATGGAATTGAAGTGACCTTACTAGCCTTGTTTGAACTTACCTTCAGAGGTGAATGTGTATCATGTGATACCAGCCTGAACTAGCTGAAAATATGCGAAACTTACAGCGTGCATTTCCAAGCATTAGGTGTCTCTCACAGCAAAGCTATCAGAAATGCAGTTTCCTACACTGCAGTGAAAGCCCCCTATGGATGCTCCATGGGCAAAATCAGATACCCATGAGCATGACCACCTATAATTAATTTATGAAGGTGAAATACATCCACTTACCAGCAAAATATCTCAGAAAAGGAATGCTGCATTTCTAGTCTTTCAGCCTAATCCTTAAAAATGATTACCCAAAAAAAAAGTATATTCATAGTTAACATTCACAGCTGAATGTGACCTTAAAAATCATCAAGATACTCACTCCATAGTATCTGGCCTTTCTCTCCAGGTGGCACCTCTGGCTGACCTCTCTGTCCCACTAGACTTACTAAACTTATTACTGCTTCACTTCCTGATGTTTCCCTCTGCTTAGCTGGTAATTACCATCATTTTCTTTGAAATTGGTTAAATAATTAACATAATTATTCTCAACTTTAAGTTTATTGCTTTTTTTTTGATCTAAAGAAGGACTTGTATGCCCCAAAAGATTCACTGTTAAACTCAGTAAGTGCAACAAAAAAGGAAAGAAAAAGTGCTCACAAAGCTTCACTTTCTCTAAAGCATAGATGGAAAGTGTGTGTTCCTACAAAATTACCTATTAAAGTGCACTTCTATAAAATGAGTACTGCATATCTTTGAAAAATTATCAATTTCACTTTATTGAGTTAAACACAGATTGTGTTCTGGTTGAAAAGATTTGAGGAGAAAAACTTATTTGATGTTTCTAGGACAGATTACAGTGTAACTGTATGATGTAGTTAGTGTTTTATGTCATTATTTTTGTTTACAGATAAAATAAACTGCCCATTACAGCTGAAACTGGCAAAAATAGTTTTGCAAAGTTTTGACAGGGTAAATACACCTGTGATTGAAGAACTATAGGTGATCACATATTTCTTTTAATTTTCTAATATTCCCAGTCGATTAGGAATAAATACATTATTCTGAGCTCTGTTCACTTTGGTGTTTTTTTTTATTGTGTATATATATACGTGTTCATATATATACATATATGAATATATATGACTACATATTCATCATGTTTCATGCTTATTATACTCAAAACTTTTTATAGGCAAAACAGGAGCACAGTCACAAGTGGAACTGGGAGGTTATTGTTGCTCCAGTTCATGACTTAACAATATAATAGTCTGATTTATTAGTTATACTCATATACATTAATAGTTCAAATTAATATAGGGAAAAACTAATAGTACAGTTGAATTGTTTTTTAGGTAATCAAAAAATCCTTGTTAGGAAAACCTTTTCTCTGGTGGTGTGACCATCCCCTTTGGGTCCAAAAACTGTCAGGTTCAGCCTTCCTGAGAGAGAAAGAGAGGAACTCAGGATGAACTATGGGCATCCTGAAGTTGTCACTGGGAGGTGTGTGATCCTGTCTCAGGGAGTTTCTTCCCTTTATTTGGAGAAGAAAGATGCTGATAGTCTCTTTCTCCATGGACTTGTGCCTACTTAGGCTTTATTTTTTGAAGTTTTTTGAGCACAACTTTTGTGGTTACTCTTGTCATGGTTTCGTAACCACTCAACTTTTGTTCTAGAGCTGGTTTTACCTCAGCAATGAGAGGGTGCCACTCTGTAGTGACCTTTTTTAAGGCTAAAATCAGCTCAATCAAAAATAACCCAGACAAGTCCTGAGACCCTGAGCTGTCAGGTGAGTGGCCTTTAGTAATGGAAAAATTGTTTTGTTTATCATAAAGATGTTGGGAAAGTTCAACAATCCCAAAGCAAAATAATAATGCAGTGATAAGGTGACCTTCTGTGAACTTCCTGTATAGCAGAGATCAAAATCTTCTGCTGTTCATGTCCCCTCAAAAAAAAAAAATACTTTTTTTTCATGTCTTCCGTGTCACTCACTTATCATATTTTGATGCTGATCTCTAGTATACTTCTAATAGATGTGTATGAAGTATTTTAAAAAATACAGCTCCACTTCTAAATAGGTCTGGAAGTTTATGAAAACTGCTTTAGCAGTGAAAAAACATCTGCCAGGAGTTTCAAACATTGCTTTTACTTGTTGAAGTACATTGAAAAATTGAAAAAAACCCCAACAAACAAAACAAAACCAAATACCACAAAACCCAAATCCCACCAACCCCTGCTTCTGCCACCAAAAGAAAACTCAAATCCAGCAAACTTTGGAAAGAGGTCAAAGGTTAGACATGATGATTTCAAATGTCTTTTATAACCTGATTGATTCTGTGACATGTTGACATAAGTGGGTTAAAAGAAGACAACTGTTACAAAAAAGTTAACTTTCAGCTACTAGTTTCTGTCTATAGAGTTAACCTACCATGTATGATGTGATGCTTAAGAAGTCTTTATCTCAAACAAGAGAGGGACCTCAGAGTGGTCTTTTACAAGAAATAGTCTAATTATTAGGTAGGATGTATTTTTATTTTTTTAAAGAAGCTATGGAGCAAATGGGAGGGAAAACTAGATGGTGAAAAGTTTAGTTTTTCACAGAAGATAACTCTTAAGGTTTTCCTATCCTCAAAACAACATGCTAGAGCTTAAATGGATCTTGTGAATGAGAAAAGCAGTAGCTATCTGACCAGTTAGAATATTTTCATCACTTTTTCATTACCCCCAGCTAAAGTGCATTTGAAATAAACCTCCCTGACATTTCAACAGAAAAATACCATTTGGTGTCTCTCGGTCTTCTGCAAAGCTGCTGGAAACAAGCTTAGAAGACTTGCTGTGCTGTTATTCGTTACCCTACGTCTCCTACCATTAGTGTCTTAAAAGAATTTCTCTGGCAAAATAAACTGTAATTGCACCTGTTCAGTACACACCTGAGAAAATTACGTTTAATATTAAGACTGAATGGATCAAAAAGGTTCAGCACCTTCCTTTTCTACAGAAACAAATCAGAACAAGACCTACAAAGTAAGACAACAAGCAGGGATAGCATCTCATAGTAGATTTATATTTAAACCTGTCAGGTTTTTTTCCTTTAAACTTATTACCCTCCTCTCTTAAGTACTTTCTTTGTATCTCTCTCCTTTCTCTTCTTTGGTGCTACTGTGTGACTTACAGATTCTTTTATACCAGTTTAACATCAACAAGTCAGAATTCTTTTTTTTTTTTAATAAAGATCTTGGGTTTAAGTGATCTCAGCATTACAAATTACAGTCAAATTTTTTCAGATGCCAAGATTCCTCAGCCTTCCGTGCCCTGGTTTTGAAAATCTTTTAAATGCCTATGTGGTTTGCCTTGGAGTGTAAATCTATCCCTCAGAGGAGGATCTTAAAATTGAGCATTCCCATTAGTGGCTGTTTCAAGGCCAGCTTTAATGAAGATATTTCTTTCACAGAGGTTTTTAAAAAAAGTGCCACAGAAATATGGGAAAAAAAATCAAGAAAGTGGACATGAATTGAGACTTTAACTGCTTTTTTTTTCTTTTTCCTGCTCCAAGTAATGCAGCTATTTCCTGTGACACTTTGTAGTTGGAAACCCATTTACAGTAATAGTTTCAGCCAGTCCTAATGATCATTCAGAACAGCCAATGTAATGATTCCTAGGAAGAGATGTGTTTGGGCTCTTTTCAGCTTGCAGATGAATATTAGAAAAGCAGAAATCTAGTCTCATAACATGTTTTCTGATGATGGGATAAACCACACTAGTTCTAATTTACATTGCCAAAATGAGAAGTTGGGGCAATGGGCGTGAAATAGCAATATTTTTGGAACGCATAATTTAGCAAAACCTCATGTAATCACACCATCATGGAAAGAGAAGATGGATAAAAAGGATTCATGTCAGTGATGGCTCATTTCTTTTCCTGTTTCTGAGGCAGAGAAAGATCAGAAGCCCTGAAGAAAGGCCAAAAGCAGATATCACCCCTGTTTGATGTTTCCCATCATAGTGGGAGGAGAGAGGAGGAGCTGCAGAGATCCAGGGCTGTCTTTCTTCTGTGTGTTTTGTTTGGGCAGTGTGGCTGAGAGGCTTTAGTGAGGTGTCTGCCATCCGGGCAGGATAAAATGTGTGTATGAAGAGATGGTGCTTCCTCACTCGACTTTGCAGGGGACAGGATATGGCAGGTAATCATAGAATGGGTTGGAAGTGACCTTTAAAGGTCAGCTAGTTCAATCTCCCTGTCATGGGCAGGGACACCTTTCACTAGATCAAATTGCACAAAGTACCACCCAATGTGGCCTCGAAACTTCCAGGAATGGGGCATCCACAGTTTCTCTGGGAAACCTGCTCCAGGGCCTCACCATTCTAGTAGTGAAGACTTCTTCCTAAATCTGACTTAACTTACTCATTGTCAGTTTAAAGCCATTCCCCCTTGGCCTGTCACTACATGGCCTTGTATAAAGTCCCTCTGCAGCTTCTTGTAGCCCCCTTAAGGTATTAGAAGGTGCTATAAGGTCTCCCTAGAACCTTCTCTTCTCCAGACTAAACAGTACCATTTCTTTCACTTTCTCTTTGTAGGACAGGAGTTCCATCCCTCTGACCATTTCTGTGGTCCTCCTTTGGACCTTCTTCAACTGGTCCATGTCCTTCCTGTGCTGAGGAGCGCAGAACTGGATGCAGTATTCCAGGGACCATGCCTTTATGCAGGCTGACAGCCAGCTTCTGTGGCACCTCACTGTTCCATCAGCATGCTAGCCTGGCACAAGTCATAGGATCACTGGGTTGTCAGGATGGGTGGCTTTGTGTTTTGTTGTGGGTATTTTGCCGTTTCTTTGTTGAGGCTGCAATTCTTCCACTGTAATGTCTGGCTCTGTGTCCCAACTGGCAAGAGGCAAAGTCAACCTGTTATTACTTGGCAATGAATTATGTATTAGCATCTTATTAGAGTTGAAAAACACCCTAGTGATTGAAACACATCCATAATTTTCCCTTGGTGTATCAGTTATTGTGTCATGGTGTGAAACTTCAGTGTCTGTCCCTTGAAGCATCTCGGGCAAGTATTTTTACATGCATAAAAATGTGCCAGAAAATTACTCCGTCATAGTTTACATAACTCTAAGTGAGTAGGAATCAGCTGCCAAAGCATATGTGCTTGGTGCAACTTAAAGTTGCCCTACAAGGTCAGAAATGTTTTTATGGGGATTGGAAACAAGACAGAGCAACTGAGGGGGGACCAGAATCCTTGTGGAAAGGCAGTGGAGTCCAGGCAAGGTGCCCAAAGGCATCCCATCCTTGAAGCACACACAAACAATAGAGTATAAACACCAGCATTGTTGTAAATTTATGTTAGTTCTGATGCAAAACAACAGAAATTAATGTTCCTTATTTTCTGATGAAAGTACCAAGCCACCAAGGGAATTTGCCACTTGAAAAAGCACTACAATACACAGTCCTCACCACAGATTATTTTAGTAGCACAAGTTGCTTCTCATCATTGATTCTAAAAAGCTATTATTTCCCAAATGTATCCAAAATAAGTCTGGACATGTTTACCTATAATGCAACAAGGTGAAATTAATTACAGGAAGCTTCAGAAGTGTACAGCTCATGTGCTGCTGACACAGCAGTGGTGGGTTGGTCTGAAGGGAAGGGAGAAGGGAGGACAATCCCTGGGTGGGAACCACCTTCAGAACAAAAGCTGAAACTTCAAAGCAAGTAAAAAAAAAAAAACAACAACAAACAAAACCAGCAAAACAACCAACTCTCTGTAACACTTCTAAAATGTTAAAATAATTGAAGTGAAAATAACATGCCCATTTACATTTCTTTGTTCCTATTTACAGTTTTACTTAATGTCAGGAGATTGCCAAAGTTTCAGCATCAGCGTTTGTGCTCGCCAGCTTCAACAAGATACAGGAAAAAAGAAAAGAAAGCAGTTTATATTTTGTAAACTACCTGTATTTACGTGCAGCTTTCATAAGGGGGGGTTGACGGATGCGATAGGGAATTGCTTTTAAGCAAAACTGCTGCTTGAGATGAGTTTCAACTTGGAGACCTGTTTTTGTGCCCAAAATCTATTCCATTGCTGAATATGTCAGTACTATTCCTTTCTGGTTTATATAGCACCAAGCCCATTGCTATTGTGGTATAAAATAAAGTATGTCCTCCTCCCTAGCTTTTATTACTTTAATAGATATTTAGGAGAATTTTAAATAATATTTTTTGTCAGCAGAGATCAGCAAAGCTCCTATGGTTACAGAGACTTTTCAATTTCAGTCTATAACCAGTTTTACAGTTAAATACACTTGAATCAAGCCTTTTCTTCTGAACAGCAATATTTTAAGTATTTTAAAATACTCTAACTTCAAGTAAATTGATGACCAGTGAGATCATCCCTAGACAGTCAATAGCAATGGTATTACAGGAGTGGCACTGAGACAGTAATAATGATATCATCATAACAACAAATTGTGCTCTCTGTGACTCATTGCTGATTTTTTATAGAAGTCTTAACTTCGGAAATGAGTATGTGCAAGATGATTGGTTTGGTCCATGAGCATAGAAAGAGACATAAATATTAAAAAAAATCCTTATAAATTTTAAATTTTTTTGTTTTATTTCAAGATGGTGCCTGAAATCCAGAACTTGGACAAACTGAACACATAACACAGTAATTTTTCGAGTTGAACTATTCTGTGAAAGTAAGTTTTAATGTTCATGGATGGCATTAACTTAATGTGTATTCTCCAGGGCTACACAGGAACAGGTTAACTCAAAAACCTAATGGCAAAGGGAATCTGTCAATAGAGTTGCTTAAGGAGGATTTATATGCTGTAGTAAACATTTCTCTACATTCATAATTATCTACACTACTTCGGTTAAAACTGCTTCTTGAAAAGCAGTTGGATGCTATTACATTGAAGGATAGTTCTGGTTTGTTTTCTTTTTGGTGTCTTTTCTTCCAACTCTAGAGGGAAATGGTGTCCCTTATATATGCATGAAATACTTATTTTTATTTTTTGTTCGAATCATCATGCATATTATTGTGCTTATTGCATAACATAGTTCACTGAACTGGAAAGAGAGGTGATTTTGTCATCTGGAGATGCTCTTGGTCTATTACCTCATGGTGTAGGATGTTCACAAGAAATGCATGTGGCTTCACGGCATGGGGCAAAGAGCAAACAAGGCAGACCTTTTGGGTAACAGCAGAATTTGAAGAACCCTTTGAGGCCTGTCCTCCTTTGCCCTGTGTTAATGTTAAATGCCTTTGACACTATTGCAGAAGGAGCCTGGGTGTGCATGCCTGATTATTAGGCTCAAAAGGCTGTTTTTATTTCTTTTAATCCCATATATTAGACTGAATGCCCTGTGGAGGCTACCAAATCTCTGCAACTGCACTGCATTCATAATGCAGCTCTTCTACCACAGGAAGAACTGACAGACAGGATTTCCCCCCCATCATTTTCTCCCATAGAAACCCTGAGCAATAATCCTGTGCTTGCCTAGGTAATGGAGTATGATTTTTCCCAGACACTTTAACTGCTATAAATCAAGTAAGTACATGCATGTCAGAAGAAGGCAGAGCACTTTAATTATTTATTTATTAATGTGTTAGAGAACAATCAGAAAGGGACATTGTAAAAGTTTCTGCTTCAATAGCAAAATCGTAGAATTACAGAACGTTTTGGGTCGGAAATAATTTTACATTTCATCCTGTTGCCATGGACAGGGACACCTTCCACTAGACCAATGCTGTTCTAAGCCCCATCCAACTTGGCCTTGAATGCTGCCAGGAATGGGGTATCCACAACTTTAATGGGCAAGCTGTTGAAATGTCTCACCACCCTCATAGTGAGGAATTCCTTTCTAATGCCTAGCCTAAACCTGTTCTCTTTCAGTTTAAAGCCATTTACCCTTTGGTCTACCACTACATACCCTTGTAAAAAGTCCCTCCAGCTCTCTCCTAGCCCCTTTAGGTACTGGAGGGTACTATAAAGCCTCCCCAGAGCCTTCTCTTGTCCAGACTGAACAGCCACAACTCCCTCAGTCTGTGTTTGTAGGAGAGCTACTCCAGCCCTTTCATCATCTTGGTTGCCTTCTCTGAGTTTGCTCCAGCTGGTCCTGATGTTGTTGATCTTTCTATGATGAATGGATAAGTTGCACCAACTGGTAAGTGGGTCATCTGGTCCAACCTCCCCATTCAAGCAGGGTCAACCCAGAGCAAATGGCACAAAATTGTGTTCACACGGTTCTTGAATTTCCTCAGTGAGGAAGACTCCACAACTTCTCTGGGCAATCTGTTCCAGTGCTCAGTCACTGGCACAGTAAAGTTCTTCCTCATATTCAGATGGAACTTCCTGTGCATCAGTTTCTGTCTGGAAGAGCCTGGCTCCACCTTCTTGACACCATCTCTTCAGATACTTGTAGACATTGATGATGTCCCATATCAGTCATCATTTCTTGAGCCTGAACAGGCCTAACTCTCTCAGACTATCCTTGTAAGAGAGGTGTTTCAGTCCCTTAATCACCTTCATAGCCCTCTGCTGGACCCACTCCAGGAGCTCCATGTGTCCCCTGTACTGAAGATCGCAGAACTCGATCCATACACGGCTTCATAAGGGTTGATCGTCTGCTTGTTGACTTGCCTAAGGAATTCTTCTGTGCTTTTCAAGCATCAGCTTTAGAGGCCCAAAGTAATTCCACAGATACAATTATTGATGTTAACTTGGAAGAAAGAACAATGATTCTCTTTTTTGCTCTGGGTTAGAATACAAATCTCATGGTTCATGTCTGTCACTAACAGTGGGGAAGAGATGGACATCACTGTGTGTCCTGCTTACACAAAACATGGCCTTACTTTTCCTCAGAACAAGCTGTTTTGCTGATGTCATATCTAAACTGGAGTAAACATTTGACTTTAATAGGATTTAAACATGTGTTAAAGCACTTTGAACTGAGTCTTGAAAATGGCACTGAGGTACTTCTGGTCAGTCTGCTGCCTGCTTTCCTTCATCATCTGCTGTGAGAGATAATGTTTAAAAGAAAGCCTTGGAGACAAAATTCAACACTTTAAAGAATGAGTGTGAAACTTTTGGTCTTTGCCTAGCACTCCTAAAGGGCAGAAAGGGAAAGTTTAAAAAATAAGATGAACCAAGAGGACTGAGTACTGATCTGGAGTTTTGTGGTATACACTCAGGATCTAACCTCAAATGTCTTATCAGAGTCCATTACCAAGGGAGTTCAGTTTTACTCTGAAAAGTAGAGACCCTGAAGGTGTTTGCAATAATCCTTTCAGAAGGGCTGGTGCTGAGGAAAGGGTAGAATACTCTCACAAGTGGAACTTTAGAATAAATAGCTACCGTCTAAAGGAAAATGTGAATTTTCCTATAGTTTTTTTTGGACAGGGCTGCTTCTTCCAGTAATATTTACCTGAGACAGGAGCTGATCAAACAAAAAAAATTGCCCGTAAGTTTTTGTCATTGCTTTAGCTAACCATTGTTAACTTTTATTTTTTTCTTTTAAAGGAAAAATAACATTTTTTAATAGAAAAAGATCATAAAGTGGATTTAGAAATTTAAAATGCAAAGTCTTCAAAAATATTCCACACTGAAGGTGAGACTTTGAAAGATAAGAGGTTTAGGCCCAATTTGGATTATCTTTCCAAGTGGAATATCCTTAGGCCTCTTTGAAAACCATGAAACTTTCCTTCCTGTTACATTACATTGATGTGCAAAAAAGGCCATGCTGCAACTTCAAGAAAATAATTGCTGTTAAACAAGATTATTATTAGCTATAAATTTTCATAATAAATTGTTTTACTAAAGTGGTGCTCTAGCAGCATTGTTCTATATTTATTTTGCACTTCATCAATTTGTTAATATTAATTCTACTGACTGCCTCTGTTCTTTAATTTATTAACAGTATGAATAGAAAAGAGAGATGGATGCATTTTCTAATAATTGGAATAAATCAGCCTAAAAGATTATTTGACATATTAGCTATGCATCTAAGAAAAAATTATATTTAAAAAGTGTATTTCTCCCATTATTTTACATTAAAATAATGTAAATACTAAAATATACCAAATGTGCTTTTGCTGCCAAAACTGAAGTGTCACTGTTGTGTATTAATATGTACAAAATTGATAAGAATATTTTAAAAGAAAGGTCTGCTATCATGATTCAGGAAGTTTAATACTAACATCTCTCATCAGTCATGAGTATTCCATGCGCATAACAAAAGAGTCACTTGATAGACTTTATCTCTGGAAGTAAGCTGGAAACTGAAATAACTTCAGAAAATTCAGGAAAATGTAAATATCTTTGTTTCTAAACAAAATGTGGCAGATATCAAAGAGCCAGAAAGATGTAAATAGAGAATAGGTTGTGTAGGAAGGTTACTAAGGCTATCACAGTAGGTAGGTTACAAGAAATATGCAAATGTTAAACAAATCAGCTACTCACATCTGAACTATGGGGAACCTTGGATACTTCTCTTTACTTTGAATGTTTGAGCATCCAGCAAGGCTGTCTGGTTTGAGGTTTACCGTGGGACTTCCTGGGGCAATGGTCAAACATCAGGCCAGAACTGAACTAGTTCATCTGTGTAACTCTAGGGAGCACCGCAGTGCTGGAAATCTGATAAAAGGGGACTTAAAAATAAGATTCTGAAAGTTGAGAGTTATTTAAAAGTCCATGCATCTTTAAACAAGAAGAGTATACAATAAAATGACAAAATAAAGTCCTAAACTGAGTAATGATATTTTGCTACTTTGCATTTCCCTGTTCTCTCAAAACAATGTGCTGTGATATTTATTACAATGGTATCCTGGTTTTTTGTTTTCTATACTCTATAGTAGTACTGACAATAAGGAAGAGTGGGGGATAAGAAGTGCTGGGGTGCAATTTTCAGAGCTGCTGAGGAGGTTTGTAGCTTTGTTGTCTTCAATTTTATTTTCAGAGATCTTTAAGGTGGTTTTAAAAATGTTTTAATTTTACTGAACTAGAAATATGCAGTCATTGAGTGCATGATATCACTGAAGTTCAAGATAAAAGAGACACTAGACATGTATTTCGTAATATTTATTATAAAAAATCATGTGCTCAAGCATATTTATCCACAAATGTTATGCAAAGGGGAAAAATTAGTAAATGCCACTGCCCATATTTACTGGAATAATCCAAAACATAATTCTGGAAAATTATTTACCTGGGTTTTTTACATCTGAATTTATATTCTATATATACTATGTTTCTTATGAATTTGGCAACTGAATAGATTTCAAATACTTTGCACAATCTCTTTCTTAGGTCAGATGGTGATCATGATGACTAAGTGATGCCATCCATGACTGTCTTGTTCATTATTTTAATCTCAGAATCATTTGCAAAGGAGACCTCAAGGATTATTGGGTTTTTGTATTTTTCTTTTTTAATATATAATTTATTTATATTCCAGCACTGCACCTTGCTATTTCATCTTAAGGGTGGAAAATTAAAAATATAAACTACCCAGATGCTTTTAAAACTGGAAATTAAATTTTTGCATAAGTACATGTACACATGTACTGGATGGTAAGGTTTCCCTGGAGGGCTTGAGACTTTCAGTTGGGAAAAAATGTTCCCTCCTGCCCACTGCTGACTCCCTCCTTTCTGGAAGAGCTTAGCTGGAAAGACTTAATGTTACCTACAGCAATGCCATAGTAACACACAGCACTGTCCTATGACTGTAAGAGCAGCAGAAAAGAGGTCCCAAATGATGGTCTGGGGTGCTACAAGGGTGTTCATACAGAAATGTTGTTATATTTGGGCTGGCCCTGAAAACTTGGATAGACTCCTCTGGGCTACCTCTCTTCTGTCGTGGACCACTGGAAACTTGGATGGATGACAACAGCCCTGAGAAGATACAACTACTTGTTTCTTGACATGTTTTCATGCCATTCACTGGTGGAGGTAGCTTTGTGCTATAAAATCATGAGCTTTTTCCCCCAGCAGTGATGAAGGGAAAGGTATCAGCCAGGTTCATGCTATGTTTTGAAAGAGAAACTCAACTTATTGTCACAGACCAATATCACCAAGGTAAAGACACGTCTGGGGAATCCAGATAAATCTGTTCAATCCTAACCAGAATTTCAGCTCAGGCTATGAGGATATAAACTGTCAAATGCAATGGATCATGCCTGTCACTTGTTCCATCAAAATCAAAAATAAAACACATTTTTTTGTTGCAATCTTTAGTTTCAAGCCATTCCTTATCATGTCAAGAAAAATCAGAAAGTGTAGGTTTTATTATGATATATTTGAGGTGTAACTGATTAAGTAATCAATATATTTGAGTTCTTTGACACACACACACACACAAAAATCTAATGAGCTTCTTAAAAATTGTATTTCTTGAAAGCATGAAAGTATGTAATTAAAGATTGATTGGTGTAGCAATGAGATTAAAGTGAGGTCCAATGACTGTGCAGTTATCACAAAATAAGAGGAAAATATACACCCAGTGTCAGCTTGCAACAGCAGTCCTTTGGTGTCCAGGAGAGAAAGAAAACATGTAGAGTCTAATGAGTCAATAGCAATTAAAGTCCACCACCTCCCTGGAATCCTTCTGGTGGAATAATAATTGTAAATATAAATACATAGCTTGGTTGTTCTCACTTCACCAGTGGGCTAGAAATACCAGCTATGACAGGGGCCACACATATCATTACCTGTAGTATTTTCTGCTGGATCATTAATCTCAGTTCTATGTTCACTGTAGTATCTTAATGGCTCAGTAAATAGGAAATAATCTCGATCTACTTCTATACTCTTGTCAATAGAAGAAATTACTGTATTATTTCATAGATTCCCTTTAATTTTGGAAGTTTACAGGGGAAATAGCTAATATTTAAAAAATGTATAGCTTTTATTGCTAGTTTTGATTACAGTTTCTTAAATGAGAGATGTTTCTTAATTTTTTTCTAAGGGAGATTTGGAAAGAAATTATTATCTCTTTTTTAAAGAAAATGCAGTCTTAACTTCTTTGGATTTCAGGTATTTTCTTTTCATTCCATTTTCCAATGAAAAAAAAAAAGAAAGGTCAGATAAAGGCCACCAAGGGTAAAACCCCCTTGATTATCTTAAATGTGGAACTGTTTGCATATTCTGCTTGACGCACATGGGATGATAAGTTTAAATTCTCCATGAAAACCAAAGTTGCATGTTATGGTGAAAGAAATGGAGGTTCTTGGTTCCTTATGTCTTGGAGAAGATGAGTACATCAGTAGATGACTTTGAATAGTCTAAGCTGATTGTTCCATTCAAATTCTGCATATACACGTGTGAGACAAGAAGCCATCGTAGACTGGGTGCCTACAGGAAGCTGGTTCAAAAGAAGGGCTTGAGCTTGGGAGTCTTCATGTTTGATGAACTTGCATGAGGTTTTGAAATTTAACAAACCTCTTCCCAAAATTAAATTATGCTTTTGTAAATGGCATTATAGAAAGGAACAAAAGCAACTAGAAGAATTTATTTTCTGTATTTCATCACGGGAGATGATTTTTCTTCACTGAATTTTTATCTACACTAAGGAGCTTTATTTTTTAACTGACTTAGTATTCTGGTTTTATTGTGCAGATAAAGGAGTTTGGAATGTGCAGCAAAAGCATTATTAATTTCATTTTAGAGGTAATTTTAAAATACGGACTGTGTTATTAATATGGCCCATTCATTCTAAATAACACTTAAAGCAGGCTAATCTTGACTTAGCTTCTAAATGGTATGTAATTGTATGCAAGCTTTCTTCAATGTTATATTAGTAGCATGCTTTATTTATTTTCTTTACATCATCTAATGTATTTTCTTCCCCCCCCCCCCCTAATTAATTACTTTATGTTAAATAGTGTAGTCTGGTATTTTCTCCTCAGTTCTTTTAGTCATTATTCTCACTTTTAACAGATTATATAGTCTGATTCTAGACTATTTTAATTTATTGCTTACATGCTACATATGGATTGGTCCTGAAAGCACTTGAAGTTAAAGCTGCTAAAATTTTGAACTGGAATTTTTCTTTTAAATCAGAGTGAGTAAGGTGTGACACTAAGCAGTTGAGACATTCACTTAAAGTAAATTAGATTAAAGGAAAATTAGTTATGAATTGAAAATGAGCAGAAATACAAGGGTTTTGCAGAGGTTTGTAAACCATATGGATTTCAATAGTTTTTTCAAATAGTAGTATGCAATACTTGTAGATATGCTGGTATTGAATGCTATGAAAAAGAAAGCCTTCACCATCCTATTTACTCATCTAATTAAAATTAAATTGCAGTGGGATATCTGAAGGTTCTCTAGTAATGTCAAAAACAAAACCAAAACTGCAAGGGAATTTAAGATCATTAATTGTGCATTTTGCCTACCACAGAAATGATGTACTGTATATGATCACTAGTCAACAGCCTAATAAAATTCACATATATCATTATTAACCCTGGAGTTATATTAGAATATGTAATATATCTTGAGATATGTAAGGTATTTAATTGTACTCACTCATACCTTTTAATAAGAGGAAACCTCTTAGCCATCCATTTTTATTTGTTATCAGAGTGGCAGGACTTCTGAATTAGTGGAGGCTAATAAAAAATCCCTAATGTCTGAGTCAAAGTTTGCCAGTCCTGAAGATGCAGAATTAATTTTTGTTTGCTATAGATACAGATAAACTTCATAAAGGGCACATTTTCATATTCCTACCTATGAATAAATTATTTTAAAGAGAACAAATTATTTAGACTCTTATCTCTGCAGGGAATCTGTGATCATGTGGGGCATAATGAGCTCTTTCTCATGCAAACTGTACACCAAGGTATCACAGAAAATGCAGCAGAAATTTGGGACTCAATTTCTGATGTGCTGGAAATGTGATGCTTTTACTCTGAGGGCTCCTATAACCACATGGAAGATTCACTCAACAGCTTTACAATGAATTTGGGATCATTGTTAAAAAATATTTTAGGCCATAGCTTTAATTTTCTATCAGTACATTTTTATCAACAAGCTTTGTATGCTTTGAGTTGGTAGGTTTTCTTGGATAAATGGTTACTTAGTTATTTAAATCAAAAATATGAGAACGTTCAAATATTAGTGTGTGTTGCTTCTGTCTTGCAGTTTAAGCTCTCTCTGACAAGAGAGAGTGTTTTGTGATACAGCATCATACTTTGTAATGAAATACAGCAAGAGATCCCATACCAGGTCAGAACAAAGACTTATCTCTAATTTCCATGTTTACCAGTGGATAATCTCAAACAGTTAAGGGGAGAAATAAAAAAAAGAGGGCATATAAAAAGTGATCTTTTCCCCTTGTGCAGTTCTTTTCTGTTTCTTTCTAGTTTTTCCTTCTCACCTGCCTTGTGGTGGCAGAGCACAGGATCCCTGCACTTGCTTCTGTGTATCTGTGAATAGGCACAGACCCAGTAAGTGGGAAACTGAGTGTTGCTGCAGTTGATTTACTGAAGGATAATGTGCCTTCCTTGGGAGCAATGAGTCTCTTTAACTAGTTTTATCAGGGCCTGTAAATAAAGGGTTTGTTCCTGTAAATCCTAAGAAAAGGAAATTGCTTCATTTGTACAGCTTATGCTTGGTTAAACTTTATATTGGCTTGAAAAGAGAATTAGTGATAAATACATGAAAACTGATTTATCGTAGCAGTAATTTATAAATATTTTTGTTCAGTTCTTCAGCAATATGGTGATACATAAACCCCCAGTTCTCATGCTTTGCTTGTCTCTCTCCTACAACTATGCCCCAGCTCCCAAACTCTTCCTCTCTCACACCTGAACAGAAACCATTTGAAGACAGCTTTTAACAGCACATCTGCATGCTGTTGGCCAGTCACTGGAGGATGGGAGACATATGGTGCTAGCTGTACCAGTGTTTAAGTTGAGTGCAGATGCCAAATGACTCAGATGCAAAGGTGTGGGAGAGATTTCATAAATGTTACAAAGATGAATGTCAGCTCAAATCAGCATATTTTATTGCATCTGTTCTGAACCGGGATGTATTTTGCATCCACACCATTGGTTTGGTGAGGATGAACCTGAATACCCACATCAGAGGCTTTTGGATGAGAGAGGGCACTGCATATTTCAGCTTAACCCTAAGGTAATGGTGTAGAGAAAACCAGTAACAGGAACAACTATGGGATGTTGTTTAGTTCAGCACAAATAGCTGCAAAATTTCATAGCTATGAAATGTCCCATTTGGTTACAAAGTGGTAAATATTCTGCTGGTAGCTACTGGTTGTTGAGCTTGATCTAAGCACATTAATGTTGTTCCTATTAATTTTCTTTATTTCAAGAAGACAAAGGTGATATTAGCATTTAAATGAAAAATATTTGTTTTTCTGATTCCTTATAATTTACTGTTCCATGGACCGATTTAAAACTACTCATTTGTTTTTCCTCATTTGTTCTGTAATTTTCTGAACCAACCTCTATTTTATAACCCTTGCCCTTTAGAAACAGACATTACCCTCAAATGCGGAGCCTTGTCAAAAGCACCTTCCAAAGTGAAAACAACTTTGTCGTTTCATTAGAAAATGTGGAATCGTGTTATGAAACATTTCTGCATTTAATCTTCAAGATTATCATCACCTTTTATCCTTAGGTATCCATCTGATTTCTGGCTGAAATCTTCAATGATGTTTTCCTGACATGGAATGAACTTTCTAGTGCCTGGCTCAGTGTTGAGTTGGGGCTGTTCGCTCAAACTTTGTATAATATCTAATTTATGGTTGTGTAGTCTTTCAAAAAGGTGCTAAAAAGGGAAAGCAGAAAGCACCTCCAAACAAAGATGATATATCATTACATGACAATTATCATCTTACCATTAGAAGAATTATTACTGCCTCCACTTTGGTGAAAGGTAGAAAATGTGGTTCTTTCTTGTTTTAATTTGCTCCCCTGTAACAAGCACTCTGTTTTGAAAATATTTTAGTCAACTTTTGATGCAGAGTCTAATGTTTCCTAGTCAAAATATAAAGATGCACCTGTTCCATGTTTGGGTTTAAATATGAAGCTCAGCTTGATACATTGCTTTCAACATGACAAGAAAACTAAAGCACAGAAAACTTGAAATACACAAAAGCTTTGGAATGAGATATGTAAGAATAAAAATACAATATATTGGTATAACATATGTAGCTAAGTTATCCCTGAAACTCTGTACATTTGTATAGTACATGGAGTACACATCAGACATCTCTGCAAATATATATGATTCTGTAAACAAGATATTATTCCATACATTTTGGCTAGATTTTCCTTGTACAGAATCAGATTACACATTAAGTTATATAAGAGGTTACATCAGGTTATGTAATCATTTGCACCACAAAATATTTCTACACCATAAAATGCATTTCAAAGTCATTTTCCTGAACAATGTAGATTAGAGGATCAGGGCTGCTCAGCAAGTCCCAATCATCCTTTGCAGCACATTCCACATCAAAAACAGGTTGGGGAGTCTTGTGTGGGCTTTTTCTTTTTAGTTTTGCTTTGAACACTTGAGGTGAAAACCTGGTCTTTTTGAAGTCATCATCAGGAGTTAATCCAGCATGAAAATTGAGTCTGCAAAGATTGGATCCCAACAGACTAGGGATTTGTGTCTCCCTCACAAGCCAGATTCTTCAGCTTTTGTAGATTGAGTATATATAACTTTTTTATTATTCTTTCTTCTTTCTTTTTCTTTTTTCTCTTTTCTTTTCTTTTCTTTTCTTTTCTTTTCTTTTCTTTTCTTTTCTTTTCTTTTCTTTTCTTTTCTTTTCTTTTCTTTTCTTTTCTTTTCTTTTCTTTTCTTTTCTTTTCTTTTTTATTCTGTCCTTTTCACCCTTCCTTCCTTCCTTCCTTCCTTCCTTCCTTCCTTCCTTCCTTCCTTCCTTCCTTCCTTCCTTCCTTCCTTCCTTCCTTCCTTCCTTCCTTCCTTCCTTCCTTCCTTCCTTCCTTCCTTCCTTCCTTCCTTCCTTCCTTCCTTCCTTCCACACTTCCTTCCACACTTCCTTCCACACTTCCTTCCACACTTCCTTCCACACTTCCTTCCTTCCTTCCACACTTCCTTCCTTCCACACTTCCTTCCTTACTTCCTTCCACACTTCCTTCCACACTTCCTTCCACACTTCCTTCCTTCCTTCCTTCCTTCCTTCCTTCCTTCCTTCCTTCCTTCCTTCCTTCCTTCCTTCCTTCCTTCCTTCCTTCCTTCCTTCCTTCCTTCCTTCCTTCCTTCCTTCCTTCCTTCCTTCCTTCCTTCCTTCCTTCCTTCCTTCCTTCCTTCCTTCCTTCCTTCCTTCCACACTTCCTTCCTTCCACACTTCCTTCCACACTTCCTTCCACACTTCCTTCCACACTTCCTTCCTTCCACACTTCCTTCCACACTTCCTTCCTTCCTTCCTTCCTTCCTTCCTTCCTTCCTTCCTTCCTTCCTTCCTTCCTTCCTTCCTTCCTTCCTTCCTTCCTTCCTTCCTTCCTTCCTTCCTTCCTTCCTTCCTTCCTTCCTTCCTTCCTTCCTTCCTTCCTTCCTTCCTTCCTTCCTTCCTTCCTTCCTTCCTTCCTTCCTTCCTTCCTTCCTTCCTTCCACACTTCCTTCCTTCCTTCCTTCCTTCCTTCCACACTTCCTTCCTTCCACACTTCCTTCCTTCCACACTTCCTTCCACACTTCCTTCCACACTTCCTTCCACACTTCCTTCCTTCCTTCCACACTTCCTTCCTTCCACACTTCCTTCCTTCCTTCCACACTTCCTTCCTTCCACACTTCCTTCCTTCCACACTTCCTTCCACACTTCCTTCCTTCCACACTTCCTTCCTTCCACACTTCCTTCCTTCCACACTTCCTTCCACACTTCCTTCCACACTTCCTTCCACACTTCCACACTTCCTTCCTTCCTTCCTTCTTTCCACATTTCCTTCCTTCCACACTTCCTTCCTTCCACACTTCCTTCCACATTTCCTTCCACACTTCCTTCCTTCCTTCTCTTCCTTTTCTTTCTTCCTTTAATACCACCCTCTAAACCTATAGAAAACTAATAGCTGGTTCCAAGGAATGCATCCCAGGTGGGTCAGTATAAGACAATGATGATAAAAATCTCTGATGCCTCCTGATGGGGTAGAATCTTTCCCATCTACAAATATTTATACAAATAATTTGAATAATTTGTCAAGTTATTTAATTCTATAGTAAAAAGAGAGCATAAACCCTTTAAAACACTAAATTAAAAGAATGTTAAAGTTGTATTTTTTCTCTAGGATATATGTATCTTTAATTGTTGTGTGGGTTTTTTTGATATATACACAGGCTGATCCACTTCTTGGAAGAGGTGGTATGTTTTGCTGTTTATGTTCCCTATTTTCCCTGTCTGAACATAATGACTAATCATATGTAAAGAAAACTAAATCTTTGAGTACATTAAAAAGGTATATATACACAAAGAGCAGAATATCAGATTTATCACAAGCTCCTAATTATCATGAATGACAGAATGTTATTAGACTGTGCTTGTCAGCATGAGTTTGCTTGTTATTATAAAGTTTTAATGTACTATCAGTTTGGTGAGTGATCAGATGGTATGTTCATTGTTTAAAGCATGCCATCCACAAACAGAAACATTTCGTTTAGGTTCACGCTTATCAGATACAATGAGATAGCCAGATGGCCTGGTGTAAGTCCATGCTCTTATGTTGTTGTGTTTGGGAGAATATGGCCTCAGCATTATTCTTTGAAGGGCATGAAACAAGTTGGAACAAACCAAGGGCTTCTTTTTGAAAAGAATTAATTAAACTAGGCCTCCAATTGTGCTGCAGGGGTGGCAGGTTTTAAAGACCACAAAAGTAGGTGATGGTAGGCTACAAAGACAGAGGTCTGATGGTTGTGGGTTTAGTCTCTGCTAATAGCAATCACAATTAATGGAGATTTGTAGGCAGCTCAAAGAACATTATGCACAAGAAGGGGAAGTGTTTGTTCTACAGAACTAATGCAAAGGGAGAAAAAAATACTGGTTTGTGTAAAGTAAATTATATAAGCGGTTTTACCTTCAGTATACTGTCATTTTGGGCAGATTAGGATGAAAAATAAATAATTATTAAAAAATCAAATTAAAACACTCAGAGCTTTATCTGGAGCACAAGCCCTATGGGGAGAGGCTGAGGGAGCTGGGGTTCTTTAGCCTGGAGAAGAGGAGGCTCAGAGGTGACCTCATCACTGTCTATAACTACCTGAAGGGAAGTTATAGCCAGGTGGGGGCTGGTCTCTTCTCCCAGGCACTCAGCAATAGGACAAGGGGGCACGGGCTCAAGCTCTGCCGGGGAAATTTAAGTTGCATATCAGAAAAAAATTCTTTACAGAGAGAGTAATCATGCATTGGAATGGGCTGCCCAGAGAGGTGGTGGATTCACCATCCCTAGAGATTTTTAAACACAGATTGGACGTGGCGCTGAGTGCCATGATCTGGTAAATGGACTAGAGTTGGACCAAGGGTTGGACTCGACGATCTCCGAGGTCTTTTCCAATCCAATCGATTCTATGATTCTATGATTCTATAATGTCAGGTATAGTGACAAGCAAATACTTTTCGCAGTATTAATCCCTTGACACAGGGCAACTCCATCTCTTCTACCCTCTATATTTCACTAATATTCCTTATTCTTCTACTTGCTTTACATGCAAGAATGGAAAGGCAAAGACTTCTCTTTCTGGCTCTTAGACTATCAAGAACCGGGGCTTACCATTGAATTGGTGTCTGCAGTGGTCTCACATTGCAGCAGAAACTTTTTGTCCAAGTTGATCTTTTGGATTCTTGGTGAGGAGAAGGCAGAACCCCACTCCCAATCCAGACAATTTTCTTAACAGTAAAATGAGAAAAAAAAACAAACAACAAACCCCTCAGCTAAATATTCCATTGCCACCCCCAGGTTTGATTAAAGCAATGCATGGTAGCATCCCACATGCACATCCACTCAACTCCCAAAATGAAAATTATCAGAGACAATAGGGGGGAATTCAGTTAGAGGAAGGGAGGGAAGGGAGGGAAAAAAGAAAGCAGAACTTGTGTTATTTGCATAAGATTGAAAAAACTTTCTGTGGAGAACATCAATGAGCTTGCAGCATGTCTGGGCAACAAGCCAAGGAGAATCCAAATCTGTGAGAATTCAGTGAATATAGAAAGATAATTAAAAAATGGAGAATCAGGAAACTGTTACAGGAATAAAATGTTTGGAATTTCTTGATTTCTAGTATGCTTTTTTTCTCTTCCTCCCCAATCAGCAACAGGTTGTCCCTAATTCTGAAGCTGTGGTGGAAAGGCATAGCAGTGCAACCATAAGGACAGCATTTCTTTGACTGTCATACCATAAGAAATTATTTTTCTTTCAATGCAAAATTGCCTCAAACTTTTAGTAAGCTTATAGTTGGGGTAATGGAGCCACAAGAGAACAATTTGGACTGCAAATGAAGAGAAATTTTCAAGGAAGCACAGATGAATCTTATTGCCACTGAAGATGCACTTGATATTGTCAGTCTTGAAACATCTGCACTTGCCTTATATTGGAACAAGCTCTTTCCCTCTTTTACTTTAGCAATGTGTTTGTTAACTGTTATAGTGAATATTAATGTGTTGTCTTCTCTTCTGGTTTATTTTTTCTTATTGTGATTTCATCTGATTATTGCTGCTTCAGTTCTGCTTCCCATGGTGCCAGATCCTTATTACCTATCAATATTTATTTCTAAAGTAAAACTGTCAATGGATTTTATGTCCAAGTTTTGACCTTACTGAAAAAGTAGTGCCAAATAAAAATGTATTTTTTATGGGACAAAACATCAACAGTAACAACATAGCTAGAAATAATAATATAATTTTCCAGCACCATAAGCCACATAACATTCCAAATACAAGCATAAACATGCTACCAAATAACAAAGGAAAGAAATCCTAATTTCACAGGAGTTCATACAAGACTTCTTATGAATTCATATTAAATTCTTTTATAGAAAAAAAATGAACAACTGCACCCTTCCCTGGCCCCTCTAACAAACCAGACTCTCAAGGCTTCTATTTGCAAAACAGCAACTGGGATTATTGAAAATGTACCTGAATTTTATGTGCTATGTTTTCTTTGATAAACATTGAATCTTTCTTTTAGAAATATAATAATAGAGAAAATATTTATTGTTCTCTTGCTAAGGATTTTTTGAATGCAACAAGATTTTTGATAAAAATTAAAGGATTTTCAGAAAAGTAAACCAGAAAAAAAGCTTATGAAAAAATATTTTTACAGTGATGAAAATCACTGTCATATGCACAGCAAAAATCCATGTTTCTCCAGATGTTTTAGAAAAAAATCTTTGTCTAAATTTACTGTAATGAATCTTGTTTCTAAAGTAAAAAACACATTTAAAATCTATATTTATATAATACTTGGTTATTATTTGTTTCACAATATAAGTTACTTCAGGGGGTTTGTTTTTGTTTAATTTTTCAAGTACAAACCAGCATTTGCTCTGATAAGAATGGTGAAATATTCTCCAATCAATTTCCAAACTCTAGACCCAGCCTATTTAGTAAAATATTTTCATGTCTTGACAAAAATTATTTTTCAGTAATAAGCAGAGGCTTAAATGGTCAGCTTAAATGGCAGTAACAAGAGAAAACCACTACAACACAGTCACAAAAAAAAAAAAAAGAAACAAGCAGCAGCATGCACCAGCATTTATGTAAACTGTTTCTTGTCTTTCAGGTCCCAAATGCCTTCATTTTTCTCTTTCCCCCATATGGAAATCTGATTTTACCTGAATGCAAATGGTTTGATTATTTATTTTTAAATTATTTATTATGATTTATTTTTGTCCCACATTTGTTTTCTCCTTAAGCAACTCTTCTGAACAGAAAAGCCAGGAGACAACCAGGTGTGGCCACCAGAGGTGATCTAGGATGTGGAGGGAGCAGTGTGCATGTTCTAACAAATTTCTCCTAAATCCCCACTGGTCTGCTGACTTTTTTCAGTCTCATACCCTAAGCGTCCTAAAGACCTTTTTCCATAAGGGTATCAAAATACTGCACAGAGCCAGGAAAACAGCACAAAGTTAACTTCTCTTTTCTTCTTTTGCTCACCTTAGTTGTGTTTGCCTGTTTAATGTAAGACATCAGTGAAGTAAAACTAAATGGTAAGGCCTATCTAGGCCCTCCAAATGGCTGAAGCCTTAGTAAGTCTCTCTCCCTGCTTTATATCACTGATTTTATGGATAGAAATGAGAGCTGAGGTTTCTGAGGGGTGCGAGGAAAACATGCATGATCTTCACAGACATTTGGAGGAGTATCTGGGAAAACTGGGTTTCTGCCCCTGCTTTCTCATAAAAGAGAGTGCTGGTGAGGAACAGAGGAAAATGACTTTTAGACTAGACCTTGACGAAGGTGTAGGATTCTGGCAAACTTTCTTGGAGCATGCTGTATGTTGGTAAGAAAGGGAATTCCCTCTATTGTACTTACACTTTTTATTTAATTGTATTTTATTCAGAAATTTAGTCTATGATTATTTTTAACTGAAAAAACGTTAATGGCAAAGGAAAGATCATTAAAATGGAATAAATAAAAGTCATAAATAAAGTATAAGAAGAACAAATATCTTAAAAATTAAGTAGAAAATGTAGTAGTAACTGTAAGAAAAAGAGATGGTAAGGTGCTATGGTTTTTTGGTGGACAAAAAGCCCCAAGAAACCTTTTCTTTGCTGCTGTCACACCTTGTTGTGCATACAATTGAAGAGTAATGAAAAATACTCCTTGAAGTCGTCAATTTTTGGTTTATTATCTTTGAAACATTTTCTGTTTTCCTACTGTCATTTCTAAGTAATAACAGCTTACAAAGAACACTTCCCAGCCATAGATCTCAAGGTACTTAAAACAGAAATTAGTTTTTCCTTTCTATATATGAGCAACCTGAGAGTCAGGGAAATAAAAATTCTCTCCTAAATGACCAGTGAAGTCAGTGCTGGAATCAAGAAGGCAATCAAGATACGTCATCTGGGAAGCACATATTTCTATTGAAAAAACGTGGGGAAATGGGATTGGAAGGTAGCCAATTTTTTCAGTCTTTCATACAAAATGAAGTGGCCACAATAGAGAAAATCAAATACTTTCTTAAGGTCTGGACAGGAACCACCTTTTCTTTCTGAATTTGTAAAGCATCCAGCTCAGTGGAGTCTTGCTACACCCGCACAAACCTTTGCTGCAATGGGGACATATGGGGACCCATTTCAGCAATATTGTCTTCAACCCCAATTGTGCTTTTTTGAAGGGTTCAAGCTATTGGGTTACTCTTATTTGAAAGTAATTGTGTATCTAATAGATTAACTTTCAGAAAACCCTGACTGCCATGAAAAATTAAGTAGGTTTTTTAGAGGCTGGTGGATGGCTGCCAAAATATTTGGAATCTGTGAGAGTTTTAAATTTTTGTTTGATGTTTCTTTGGCAGATGATAGGCAAGAGTAATGGTTGACTCAGATCCAGCAAAACTTTAAAATTAGAGTAATTGATTTGGTTCAATAATAATAAAAAATGAATGCCTTTTTAAAAAGTTCAGTACTCAGGATGGCCCCTGTTTTGTGGTGGGTGAATGCTCCCCAAACTGTTGTGTGACCAGGGCTGTCGATGCAGAAGATAGACTGATTAGAGGTTTAAACTAGGAAAGGAATGATGTCTGAGAATTGAGAGATGACATCTCCAAACTCCTCTATCTATGGTATAAAGGACCAATACAACATTTGCCATGACAACTATATATTAAGAAAGAAAAATATTAATAGAGCAGCAGCATAAAAATTGTGATTTTTTTTGTCACTTCAGACAATGAAATTGATGCCAGAAGATGAAAATAAATGTAAAAGAGGTTAAAACACCCTTATAAGTATACAACTAATTGTCTTTATATTCTTTAAATGACAATTATAATTATACTCAAGACAGAATCAGAGTTTGACTTGAACTAGTAGGAAATGCCCAGAGTATGCAGATAGAGAACAAAATCTGGAAGTAGCTATAGACTGAAAGTGTTCCAGAAAGGAAGGACAGAAGAAATTTGCTCTGTTCTTCAGTTCTAAAGGAGTTTGGTTAAAACTCAAGAGTATCAGTTAAGTGGCTGCCTGGGAATGCATAATTTATGGAGGGTAAAAGATCTATGTAGTTAATCGAATTCAGGTTGCAAGGCTTTTGCCATATAACCAATAATTCCTCACAGACCTACTTCAGCTTTCTTCTCCAGAAAGTTGTTGCTTCCTCTCCTGCACAAAAAAGGGCTGGTGTTCCAAGAAGCATGTGTTTCAGCTTTTCTGCATTTCAGGGTGCAGGAGCTGGGGGAAAGGAGGATAGCACTTCTCGAGGGTACACTAAGGAAGAATAGAGAGAAGGGAAGGAGAATGATAGGCTCAGGACTATCCAAGACAGTTTATTTTTGTAACACAGCCTAGTGTGCTAGCTTGACCCCCTGTCTTTTCGTAATACGATATCCTCAGCTGAAGGGAAAAAAAAACAAAAAAAGAAATAATAAATAGAAAGGATCCCTTTGGACAGGTTCGGCCAACCACTTTGTTTTTTTCTTTAGATTTGCAGTGCAACAAAAGGAACCCAGTTCCCATTCAAACTTCATGGTGATGTCCTGAGAAGAACTGAAGGACCTGGCTGAACAGTCTTCCTTTAATGAGCTGGAGTTAGATACCACCTTGCAATCTCATGATTTCCTCCTACTGAGAAACTGCTCTAGATCAATCCCTGCCTATAATTGAGCAAGACTGCATCTTTGTTCTGAGTAAACAGAGCATCTGTAACATTAAGGTATTATGTACTGTGGTTAGGTAAGCATATTAATTATTCTATTTTTTTATTTCCTTTTTCTATTATCTTCCAGTCTAGTATTAGATCTGCAAAGCAAAAAAAAAAAAAAAAAAAAAAGGAACAGTTTATAAACCTATGTGATTTTTCCTCTTTGTTTTCCCTTTAATTTCCGCACACTTTTTGAGGGTATTACGTATTTAATCTTAGAGCCAATAGAAAATTCTTATATTGCTGAATCTTTTCTCGTAATTTATGAATTGACATTAACTAGCACCACTATTAATGAAGGAGAATATATAATGCATTTAGTGGAAAAACTCCCAGTGGGCCCTTGAACAAGTTCCCTGTTTATTTTTTGTCCTGAATTTAAGTCTCTGAAAAGTCTGAAATCAGTCCACTGAACCTAAGCAGGGAAGCAAGTACATTTCATTCCCTTCTGTATAATTAGTTTACAGATGTGCAGATTTGAAAACTTGGAAACACTTTGGGTATATAACACAGGCCATCAAATTTCATAAAGCTACTGGTGCGTGGAAGTTGTACTTAGGTGGAAGGGCATACATAGTAATATAAAGCCATCAAATAAGGTAAAATTCCCCGGTGGTTCGATCCTTACTGACTACATATTCATTGACCTATTTCAAGGCTGAAACGTCTTCATTTTACTTTGCAGCCACGAAGCCTTGCAATATTTATAAAATACTTAAAAATGTGTCAGTATCCTTTATCCTAGAATATATATTACACTTCTGGCAGCCTTGTATATGAAAAGATTTAACTTCTGAGTTGGTGAGTTTTACTATCTTTGTGGCTAATTTTGATGTGTAGATTGTTCTTTAGTGGACTGGCCCATATTTTTTTTTTCATAATCAGGCCAAAAACTACACAAAGATGTTTTGAGTGTGCCCAGAGATCTCCCCATTATTTTTCAACCTAGACTGATGAACATTTGCTCTTGGCAAATCAGATATTTGGCTATTACCTGTGGGAAGATGCTGAAATAAATTCCAAAAACATCGCTGGACAAACACCTTAAAAAACTCAGAGACTAAGTTTTAAAAAGCAGTTTTGCTGGTTGTCTGTTCTGGTTCTGCTAGTTGCTGCTTAGTTCTGTTACCCTGTCTGTGCTGGTTTGATGACCACCACACCCCGTCCATTGTATCTACCCTGGCCAGCCTTCCTTGTGTTCCCTGGAGGCCTTTTGTTCCCTTGATGACCCAGCTACTGGGCTGGATTGCTCTGTCTTGGGCCAGGCGGTGCCCACCCTTGCTCAAGAGCCCTGGGGTTCTTGGGGTTGCCAGGCACCCCTCCTCCCCTCTCTGTTCTGTTACCCCGGTGTCTCGTGGCTGGGGGGGCAGGCCAGGGCCCCAGCCAGCCCTGCCCCTGTCCCAGTTCTATTGGTTAATGGACCTTTGACCCTGCCTTTTCCTCAGTTTTAACCCAATCCTACTAGACCTGGGGACTGCACCCCGGACTGGACATTACCTCGTGGTTTTTTGAATTAACAGTTGACTCTCCTGCTTGCAGCTTCCTGGAGCTCTTTGTCTCTCCCTCCCCATGGAACAAAGGGGATAGCAGGGAAACCCTTCTCCCTTTCCCTTCACGCAGCACAGAGGAGACCCTTTTTCCTTAAAACCAGTAATTACCCATCGAAGCTGCAAGCTAGTGTATGTTTGTTTATGATACAAAGTTCAAATCCTTGAAAACCTAGAAAAGGTTGATGGTAATTTTTATGAATAATAGTGTATAGATAATATTATTGAACTTAAAATAGAAACTTATTATTCCTAGATATTTAGTCAAATGCAGCAGACCAAACCATTAAATTATCCCAAAATATTTTTATTAAAGGTACAGAAATTTAGTGAGCTTGACCTGACTGTTTCCCTCTTACCTGTTTTTCAAGACCAATATTAAGTTCTACTCATATCAAGTTTAGAAAAAAGCTTTGTGGAGAAACACAGCTCTTTATTTAGAGGAAACCCACACCTATTATGCATTCCATGTTCAGTTTCAAAAGGAACAGTACCATTCCCATCACTAGATAGCATCAGCAATCTCAGTACATGTTTTGATGAGAGTAACTTCCAATTTTCAATTGCACCAGAAGATGGCAATAGTAATTTCTAGTAATCAATAGCAATAATAATCTCACTGAAGTGAGTAGGTGTTCATGAGGAAAGGAGCTTTCAAGATGGTTTCATACTCTTTAGGTTAACTTACATTTTTACTTTTCAGCTTCAATCAAAATTTGAGACATACAGAGTTAAATTATGGGTTAAACATAGCTATTCAAGACCATTTGGATCTGTAACACTTTTAGAACTATGGTAATACTACAGGACACTGTGCTTCCATCACTGGTTTGTCAACTTGTTGCAACCTGCCCTTGAAGGTGGGGTAACTCATGTTCTTGTTGATGGACCCCTTGCTCAGTGTTTGTATATTTATTTATATATTTATTTATATATTACTGTAGTTTTTTATATGTATATATATATATTTTTATATATATATATATATATATATATATGTGGCAGGTTTATTTTAGAACAATTGCTTTGCAATGGAAAGGAATTATGTTATCATCTTGGTTATCTACAGAAATATAAAGTATAGATATGTCACTTAAGAAAATACATAAGGAAAAGATAGAAAGAAAGGATAGGACACAGAGAGGAAAGATCCACTGACAAGACTTGATTGTTGCAGTTTAGGTGTCCGCTGTTTGGTGGTTGCAGTCTTGATCCATTGGGGTGAGGGAAGCCCACAAGACACAAAGTTCAACGGCTTAATGTGTGCTCAGATTCAGATGGGAACACCCAAGTACCTCCCCGGTGGGGGAAATTTTACACTGTCTGTTGCAATGCTGTAGATCATGTTCAGTGTTCTGTTGGAAGGCCTCAGAAGTGAGTCTAGGAGTACCTTGGGGGTCTTTAATGGTTTATGCTTCCTTTAAACATAAACACTGTTTTTCATATCAGTGTGGCTGAGCTGGTTATGCCCCATCAGAAGTGATGAACTTCTTCAGGCCTACGTGTGAATGTCCTGATGCCTTCCACAGAAGGGAGCTTTACATCTGAACCAGTTGTGTAAGGGAGAACATTGGCATCATAAAAAGAATTATCCCACCTCACAGGATCTGGTTTTTATCAGTCTTCTCCCTTATCTGGCTCAAACACCAGTGTGTTGCTAAACAAAGGATGGTTTGTAATAGTTATTCTCTGGTAGTGGGTTTGCACCCCCCTTGCAACTGGGCTGTTCTTATGTGATCAGAGGTTTTGCCACCACACACAAGAAACTCTTCATCTCCTCTTTGACTGGCAGGTGCAAACCTGGCCTCAGCAAAGTAACCCTGCTTTTGCAAATGTCCAGTTGTTTCAGTCATTAACCTTTAACATTTCAGTCTCTCACACAACTGTATCTTTTTGCTTTTGTTGTATTCTTCCTTATTTTGAGGAAAGTCATATAACCAAAGTCTACTTCAAGGCAAATGTGGAAATCCACCTGACAGACTGTGGTTTCTAGAGCACTTAAAACCATAACAAATTTAAACCATTTTGTTAGTCCATCTCAAGCTCTTTCTTGTGAAAGAACGTCTTGACATTTCAGTAATTGTTCATAAATTCTACTGCATATGCTGTGATTTCTGACTTAGCCCTTTCTAGTTCTTGGTGGACTATACTGTGTCCTTCAGTGAGTTACGGTCCTAATACACAGGGTGTAAGTGTTTCACTCCTCTAAGGTATCATTAATGGGATTATTGTTGGCTTGCTAAACAGCAACATCACTAAAATTTTCGGTTTTGTTGTTAATTTCTTAATCTGGCATGCTGAGCAATCCTAAAGTGCTGAGCACATCTTTTAGCAATATATGAATATTAACTTAAAACTGTAACTGAGGGTGTCTTTCAACATTAAAAAGTTTTTGGCAGCAATATTAGGTTAAAATATTTCATCCTCACTGATTGTTCCTGCCCAAAGCAATACTGCAAATTGAACTGTACTGGGATCCAGCTAAAATATTCCCTTCTTAAGATAAAAAAATGACAAGCGTGTTATTTGATAGCTGGATCTGTTCTCTACTGTGGTTCAGGGCTGCCCACATGCAGGAACAAGAACTGTACAGTATAACATTCTAAAGCCCATACAATGTGAATAGAAATGAGATGTGTGTTTCTGCAGGCTTCTGACTCTGTCTGCACTGAGGCAGCTCATGCTGAGCTCCACCACTATTGTTCTGATGCCTCTTTGCAACCATGTTGACCCCCAAGTCCAAAAAGGCATTCCAGATGGTGAATCACATCTGCATTAAGGCACCTATCTTGATTCTTCACATTTATTTTTTATTACGGAAGTGTCAGTAATGGGATAGGCTTTGTGCAGTATATCTCAGGCAGGTGCAAGCAGATTTGCCTTTGCTAAAACTCATTCTTGTGGTGTGAGCATAGCCAAGGGCATGATAAGACCATGATACTGAGCACAGCTGTGAGGCAGGGCACAGACACCTGAATTTGGTACCTTATGTAGGTTCCAGTCAGTTGAAAATGTGTCTAGGAGTTCTTCACATCTGCCCAGGTCTGAGACTGTGTGTGCATCAACACCATCGTTCAGGTCATCAGCACACTGGGTAGGGCACAGGGTCACTTGGTAACAAAACCCAAACCACAGGAGAGGCAGAAAGGCAAAGCAATGCAAAAGTCAGCCATGAATTTTAAAATTTAATTTAAATTACTTACAGATGTTTTGGGGAAGACTTTTTCTCAATTATTTAACTGATGCTATAAAGTGTGTTACTGAGAAGCACCACTTTGATCTGGGTTATGGATAGCTGGTTTCTTTGCATCAACACTTCCCTAAGCATGCCTGTACTTTAGGCATTCAAATATGTAAGCTCACAGCAGACCATAAAATAAAGATGTTTTAGAATGTACTGTATCTTTGCACAGGGATTTCACGTAATCAAAGTAAAAGTACAAGTGCTGACCCAACAATTTGACTTAAGAGTTGGGAAGGAAGAGAGAGAGTAGAGGTATTGGTGTCAGCAGGGGGTTCATAATCTGAATAAACTTTCAAATGGAAACAGCATGGAAAAGCTCTGCACCTTAAGGGCAGAACAGCTTCATTGTATGAAATAGTTTATTTGGTCTGTTATGGCATTCTCTGAAGAACAAAATTACCAGTGTGTCTGCTGGCTAAATGGAAAACACGTGGATCATAAAAATATCAAATGAGTCTATTTGGAAACCGCTAATAATTGACACATATTTATGTAATTTTTTTTTTCTGTTATGTACTGTCTGGAAATATGGCCTAAGGCTTCCTTAGATCACCTGGAAAGAACTAGCATTCAGATCACCTCTGCAAAAATAAATTACTTAGAACAGGTTAATTTTTATTAAGTTCTTTGAAGATTTTTTATTTGCTCCTTTATAATGATTTTTGTATTAGAAGTGCTCTACTTCTTCATAGCAAACACAGATGTTTACATTACCAGGAAAGCCCTAACATCTGCTTTCTAGTGACCATCAAACTTTAGTGAATTGGTTAATATGGAACAGATTGTGAATTTGTTTTGAATGCTTGAAAGTGGGAGTATTTAATACATGCCTCAGAGCTTCTGGGTCCCAGGGAAAAAAGTAAGCTACTAATGAATTTCTGATTGTTTAGAAGGCTTAAAAAGCAGAACAACTGAGCCGGCAAATTTGGGATTTCTCAACTGCTTAAAGTGAAACTTGGTATGACTTCTATATAAAGGGAAAATCCAAGTATAGAGAATTGTTTCTGCTAACAGAGTCAGAGGAAGCCTCTTCTATGAGGTGATAGATGTATATCTTTCTTGCATAGGTCATGTGCCTTAAGAAGAAACCAAATCTTTGCTGCAATTTATCTTTAATCTTTTTTGCTTAGACTTGTTCCCTAGCAGATACAAAACTGTTATGTGACTTACAGATATGATCTTGCCTTTTGTCTAGATAATATAATAAGCCCAACACAGCAGAATCATGTTAGACATTCACTGATTTTATTAAGGTCAGTGACAATATTCCTCTAAATTTAAGTGAAACTAGGGTTGTTTTCTGCAAAGACTCAGTTCATTTGATTTAAAAACTTCAAATGATTAATGTATCTACAAAAATAATTTGTCATTTTTTTCTACTATCAGATTTTCTAGCCACTTGGAGTACTTTCCATAGAAATTGTTTCAGTGGTTGCAAATAATCATGTTCATCATTTTTATCTGATGCTGTTTCTATAGGCCTTATCTTCTCCACAGAATTTGCTGTTTCACTAGAGGCATTTGCTCAAAGACATAAATTTTATAATTAGAGACCATTACTAGAATGCTCTAGACTGATGGGACATCTACATTAGTTTTTGGATATGGTAGGGATTTATCCTTAAAGAAGGAAAAAGATATGAGCATCAAAATTATATGACTTGAAATCCCAGTTCTATGTCAAGATGTGCACTGATGCTCACACAACTTTATGTGTGCCACTTAGAAAAGTTATTTGAAACATGATGTCAAATTCTGAAATAATACTTTTAAGTACCAGGTAGATTTTAGAAACAGCATTTTTGCATCTGTGTCTTTCTACAGTTAATATGTATTGTCTCGTTCTTCTGCTCACTAGTGTTATTTTTACAAAATCACTACTTATTTTTGATCTCCAAGTTTGCTTATTCTGTTATGAGGCTTAGAAAGAAACTTCTCATTAGCATTGGTCAAGAAGATGATGGTAGAGAAGCCAGGTAGCACCTGGCTTCATATACCCTAATCAAATTATAACAACTCATAAAAATTATGAAGACTTCAATACTTTTGTCTTTTGATTAGAAAACTTCATGAGGACAGGGCATTTTAATTTTTAGTTTGTGAATGTACTTGGGGAGGTCTTCTGGGAGGATTAGTAAGCTAAAGATAAGAAATGTGCTCTGTCACTTAAAGTGGGGCCATATGATGCATCTGAAAAGCAATCTAACCCACTCTATCTGGTGTCCTCCTAAAGACAGAGGATTCCTTCACAGCTGTGCCTCTTTAGAGAGAAAATGATTCTCCCTGGCTTTTCCATGCTTTGTTCTGGCTTTTGTGATCTTCATTCTCTGTGTTCCCTGAAATGTATCTCAGTTTCTGTGATTTATAGATCAAAATGCATTCTCTGATGTAGCTGGAGCTTGATCCTTTGACTGCTTTGAAAACTTGATTCAAGGCTGTCAGTTGGTATAAGAACTTGGTATGCCAGTGGAAGTTTTTCAGCATAAGTTTCATGTTCCTACTCAACCCAGAGCCCTGGAAGGAGGGCAGTCACAAAGTCACCATCAGGGTCTATAAGTAATTTTGATTTTTGGACTTACCCATGAGTTACAAAAATAGAGCATAGGACTACAAAGGCATGTGTCAGTTGTCAGTTTAGCTATGACTTCATGCTGGCGTGTCTGGGTTGAGCTGACAAAATGCCAAGTGTCCAAGACAGAGAGAAAGGGCTCCTCCTCCCCCTAACCAGCTAAGAGAAAAGAAGAGGGAGAGGGAAAAAACCCCTCTAAACAAGGTTTATGGTGAAACAAACTACATGTATTTATACAGAAAAGAGAATATTAAGAGAAAACTACAATATAACACACACTTACACAAGTTATATATATATATATAACAAGAAATAACCTCTCACTCCCAGTAAACACAAATTCTACCGTTTTAATTACAAATCATTTTAGCGAAGTCAGTTCCCCAGAGACAGACTTAAGCAGAGAGAAAAGCTAAGAACAAACATTTTACTTCCCTAAGATAACAAGATAACATGATGGTAAACCGGTGCTCTGGGCTTGGGCGTCCCCATCACTCCTGGGATGGCAGAGTGTCTTGCTGGGACCACAGCTGTGAAGCAACTGCCCAAGCCACTCCTACACCGGCTCTAATCTCTTCTGAGACAATGTTGTAATATGGTATGGAAAACAACATTACTGGCTAGAAGAAGTCAGCTGTTAGCTAGCCCAGCCCAGCTCAAGTCAGCTCACAATTCCAGGCCTAGTCTGAACTTTAAAGCCTAAATTTTTTGCCTACCTGGCTAAACCCATATCAAGGAGAAACACATTTGTAAAAAGGTATATGTGGTGAAAGATATTTTTCGAAAACTTTACCATTCACAGTGTAACTTTACATCACTTTAAGGGCAGATTTTGTTGAGATTGGAGGAAAAGATGTATATCTGTTGGAAAATTTTTTGCTGTCTAGCATGGGTTTGACAATTTTTTAGTTCTGTATGTGTTGTTCTTTCCTTGATTCACAAGTTAAGAGATCTTCTGATTTGAAAAAGGTATAATGATTGCCTCATCTGAAAATAAATGGTATATAGCAGTGCATTACTGGAACACCACTGACAGCTAAACCAGCCTTTCTCATGTCCTTTTCTCTGCCACAGGTTCACAAAGAGGAGGGTGAATAACGTAATAACTCTCTATTTTGAAGCTTCTGATTTTCTGTTTTGTTCCTGATGGAAATTTTGTTATCTAAGATTTTTTTAGCAAATCATCTATAACAACATTTTTACATGTAAAAGCAAAGACATTTATTTGGTTGTAACCCATGCAATTGCAGTTCAGTTTTGTTAGCAGAACCTGCCTACTTCCAGAAAAAGAGTTTAATATTTGGACTTGAATGTTAATGTGATATCCATTTCAAATTTATTCTATAATGAACTTCAGTGCACAACAAAAATTCTGATGCCTTAAAATGTAATAATATCAGTGCAGTTAAGCTTAATTTTCTATTTGCTCCCTCCCCTTCCAACTAAAGTTGAAAAATAGAAAGGGATAAAGTGGGGCAATTGCATTTTGTAGAAAATTACCTTGCTGATTCCATATTTACAGCCCTTATTAACCTAACAGGGAGGAGTGGAATAGCTGACAAATCAAGAATGGGGTTGAAAGTTGTGAAGCGTAGAACCATAATTACCAAAGTACATCAGGTATTATTAGAATTTTGATAGTTTCCTCTTATGACAAGTACAGTAATGAGAACAGAAAATATACAAAATTAATTTATTTTCATGCCAAAAATAATAATGAGGTGAGATGATTACATCCAATTCACAATCTCAGAGTTGTCATTTCCTGGTGGACTGGGCCAGTAATCTTAGTAGCTTAATTTAATCAGTAACAGTAATTCCTCCTCCCTTTCCACTTCTTCTCAGAACAGGGAAAATTTAAAGGAAAGGCAAGAGGATTTCCACAGTAAAATTTGCCTCCAGGTTTGCCCTAAAAGCAGTGATTAAAGCAGTTTATTGCATACTTTTTTCTATATCCTTGAACACTGTTGTTTCAGAGCTTGTGAGTTAATCTTTGGAAGAGACCTCAAGAATTGTTATACACGTTTCTAAAGGTGCATTACTTATGTTGCATGGGAAAATTTTATAACTTCAAGGTTTCTATAAATAATATGTGTATGTTTGATTTTCTTAGAATAATAGTAGAACAGTTTTCCTGTATATAAATATTTGAGGATGTGATCGAATAATTCTATTTGACCTTAATATGTATTCTTATTGTAAACTTATCAGTGTAGCATAATTGAAATGTTAATAAAGTAACATATCTAGTTAAAAATCACATTTAGCAACCCTACAAAAGCCTCCAAAAATTAGGATTTTACTTACTTACTTAGTAGCATCCCTATTTGGTTACATTTCTACCCCAGAATGTCCTGTAAAACTGAAGTATCTATTTATTTTATACTTCCACTAACCATAAATTACAATTTAGGTCATCTCAGTGCTTTAGGCTTACTATTAAGTGGTGTTTTCTTAAAGGAAGGACAAAGGACATTGGAAATTGAGAGCTGAGCCATTTTTCTTATCAAATCTTGTAAAATGGCTGCAGCAAATTTGTCTTTCTTCATACTTTTTTTATCTGCCACCTCTTCTTTCTCAGGAACAAGGACTACAAGAGAAACCAATTTAATTCTATTTCAGATTTTCTGAAACCTGTATGAAACTATGTTCCTTACAGGTTAACTCTGTTAGCATCATCCCCATCTGATTCTTGCTCATCAATTTAATTTTTTTTTTTCACTAAGGTCCTCCAATTAGCATCAGCTTCTGAGTATAAAAACTAATTTGCAAAGTCTCTTAGGTTTTCTATTAGCCATTTAAATATAGTAATTATTAGATAGATTCCTATATGTGAGTTTTTTTCTCTTAAATTCAGAACCTCTTAGAAGCTGGAGACAGGGTTAATGGAAACAACCTTCAAAGACTAAGGTGCTCGGTCATGCTGCTAAAGTAGTAGGTGGCAAAAGTATTTTAACTAGTATCATCATCTGCCACAGATATTTCTAATGACAACTTTTACCAGCTTGTTCCAGTGCTATTAGAAACATAGTAAAAAATCCAGAAGAAAATATATGGACTTATTACTGAAAAAATGTACAAATTCACTGAGGCTGATTGAACAGCAAATAATTATAAAATACTTCATACACATAGATTGGTCTAATTTGCTTTTTAGGGTGTTTCTTTTGGGAAAAAATGCTCTTTTTTTTTTTAATAGCCAAATTCAAGTTTGCATGGTTGAGGACAAAGAATGTAAGGCACACTTGCAAGGTGTGAGATGATATCATGGGAACACACCACTCAAAGAGGGATCTGGGGTCACGACCAAGATAACAGTCAATGGTGTGCAAGCTGCCAGAGTTGTGTAGTATCTAAAGGAAGACATGTGAACCTTGAGTATAGAATACCTGCTAAGAATATAACTAATACAAAAATGTTGAGGGTCTTTCCAGACAAAATTATCAGAACATCAAAAGTCACATCATTGGCATGCAGCTGCCAAAGCCACTCAGTAAAACAGACAAATCAGATCCCTGAGAATTTCTAACTGGTTGTGCAAGGGAAGATTTTTACAAATCAAGGTCTCTCCAGCTACATGTTTCTTCTTGAGGGTATTCTTCCTTGAATGCTGAAGCAGAAGGAAAAAAGTTATTGATGGTGGGTAGTTGCTGTTGCTGTGCATCCCGGAAAAGGCACTGGCAGGGTACCCCAGGGCCAGGGAAGATGCACCCACCCCAGTCATCCCTGCCATGAGGCAGTTGGGGCTGCTGTGTTCTGTGAGGAACAATGGGCTGGGGTTTCACCTGGTTTTGGCTGTGACAGTGCCATGATTTAACCTCAGCCCGCAACTGAGAACCATGAAGCCACTCACTCATTCCCCCACCAGCCCTGATGGGATGCATAGAAATCATGGATTGAGATAAAAACAGTTAAACTGAAAAAATGTAGAATATAACAACAACAACAACAACAACAACAACAATAATGTATTGTATTTTGTTGTATATACTGTATGGCCAGACTTCGAGAACGAAGATTTGGGAAGGGCTCTCCAGCCTGCACAGTGGATTCTTTTAGGTGAGGCACAGCGTGCACAGAACTGGCCCCACGGTTTAAGTCCTGAGGGTCCATTTGCCATGGCTGAGCGAGCTTGGACAGTGACAGGGAAGTCCTCGGGACTGTCACAGCACCCGGTACTAACAGGGGCTGACCCTGCTCAGCATCCAAGATCCGATGGGATCGGATGGCAGGGAGGCATTGAACTGCCAGGAGATGGTCCCTGTTGAGACGTGAACTCAGGACCTTAGGATTCAGAGTCCAGGGTGCTCTCCTTTACACCATGGGACTGCCCTACAGCAACAACAACAACAACAACAATATTATTATTATTATTATTATTAATAATAATAATAATAATACAAATTATTATTAATAATCAGGTACCTTGGTGCTATTTGCTTTGTAAAACTTGACTGCCCATAAAACCTCCCTGCTCCCAGCTGAATGCCTGTGAAGTTTGGTGTTTCAGCCTTACCTCCCCGTTACCCACATGCAACATTTTTCACCCCTTACATTGCTGCCACTGGAGGTATTCTGATTCTCACTCTGTCATCTCTCCTGTGCAGTGATTTTTCACATCCCTCTTGAGTTTTCCATGTCTGTTATGCTCACTAAATCTCACATCAGGGATAGTTACTGGGCTACTTATCTGCCTACAACCCTAACAGGTTAAAAGATCACACTATTTTAGAAATAATGAAGTTATGTAAGACCTGGCTACCTCATGAATTTGTTCTCATTGTAAACCCACTGTCATTTCTCCCCTTTAATTGCTGTTAAAGAGCCTCCTCTTACACTACATGTTTTGCACCCAGAGATTTTCATCTCAGATGCTACTTGTCATTTACAAAAGCTCTACAGTAATTTGTAAGTATTAGTTATAGCCTGAATTCCTTTGTGAAATCCAGTGTTGGAGTGGGGGCTTTGCCTTTTAATTTTTTTATAACTTAATGTGATCACATAAATAAATACAACACAGGTTGTGAGAGTATATCAGCATTTTAATGAAAAAACAAGTCAAGCTTTCAACCTATCTATTAACTTTTTATTTTCCCATAAGAAATTGTTTCTGTCAATATTTTATTATGACAAGGATGAATGGGAAAGGGAGGCAAAGTTAATCTATGCAGATGATTGTCAAAAACTGCACACAGAAATTGAGAATATAGAAAAAATAAGAGAGTTCCCCTCATTTTGTTTTTATATCACAAATGTGTATATGTTACAAAAGATACATTATAGACAACTGGAAAATAGTAATAAACTAAGTAAAGCAGGAAAAGAAAAAGAATAAAGGTAAAGTTTCTGAAAAGTATTTTGCAATTTTGTGTTGTTGCTCTTAGACCTTTGCTAGTCAATGAATGTTGATAGGGCTAAAAATAATAAAAGCAATTGGAATAATAAAAGCTGAATTTGTGGACTGATAATCTCATCTTTGAGATATTGCAAGGAAAATTAATTTTGACAAAAAGAAAAGAATGTCTTTTCCAGTGTTGCTTGGTTTCTGACAAACCAAGTGTGTCTCTTGAATGCAAGGGCAAGTTAAGTAAACTTGTCAGATAAGCTGCAATCAGTCTTGCATCTGATTGTGGGCAAAAATCCAACTGTTCCCCCTAACTTTTCTTTCCAGTAGAGACTTCTTGTTAGTCCACTCCCTGCTTCTTGTTTTGTGCTGGAAAATCATAGATTCTAACAGTCTTTTTGTACTTCAAGGAATTTCTAGAAAAGAGACATGGACTAATCATTGGGTATGTAATTAAAAAGTGCACAGGTTCAACAGAGAATTGAACTGCTGGACAAGTATGTATCTACCAGTCTTTTAAAAACAGTGTTTGACTGCTTTGCAATCTTCATCTGTACAAATATGCATATATTGTATTTCAGTGATCATACTAGGGAGACCAATTCCTTAATGGAATTTTTTACAAACAGGTTAGGACTGCACAAGTGACTCTTGCTGTCACTGCAGAATATGTTTGTGTGTTCAGGCTAAGAGGTTACTTAACCTCACACTGTGCAAAATTTATTGAACTGACTTACAGAACAAAGAGGGCTGCAAAAGGCATTTCAAGGCCTTTGAACTGTGTTGAGGGTTTTCATTGACTCCAGTTATATATAATATATAGTATTATTGTGTTTTATATAGTATATATAAAACACATAAAATGTATTGCTACAATAATGATGATCATTCCAAAGTATGAACAATATTTTTCTTTAAAAAATGAAGGAAAATAAGGGGAGCTTTTTTCCTGTATCTTTTGTATCTGAATTTCATTTTTAAGGGTAGCATTTCCTTAGTCCATTTAGAAAAAGTGCTTTAAATCCACAGTCTGTTCCCAACTGGTGTTTCAATTACTAATGCTTTCTATTCAAAGAGTAGAGAGGTATCACTTTTGTATAAAAAAGTATTACTGTTCTAAACTCAGAGGTTAATTGGAGTACTGAAAATGTGTATGCTGCTTTGGCAGCTTAACAAGTACTTTGAGCCCTTATAAACTGATTTATACTAGCAAAGAAAAAAAATTACAAGGGTTACTAATCTTCATGCTGAAAACATTAGGATAATTACCACCAACTGTTTCATTATCCAAGCATACTAAGGGAAATGTATTTGCATCCTGGAGCAATGAGTAAAAATTGAGTAGGTATGTACCAATCTGTGCTTTAAATGACATATTGAAAAATACAGACTGAAACTGGTGCATGTGCCTTGTAGCATTACATAACTTTCCCACTGGTAAACTTAAAAAATATATATATCAAGTGGAATATTCTCTCTGCAAGCAGGTCCATTATTTCACACAATATAAGCACATCAGAGCTCCTTTTCTGGTCTTTTCAATTCATTACAGTGCTCCCTCTGATTTGTTTTATATCTCTTCCTTGCATCAGATAGGGCTATTATCTGTGATTATTTTTTAAAGTCAAAACCCAACCATTTCAAAATCTATTTGTAACACTTCTAAAAAAGTTATTTGTAATTTGAATCTTCCAAAGAAAAAAAATAAATCTTAGAAGAGTCTCCTTTTTTAATCAATGCTGCAAGTAGTGTTTTGATTTCTTTCCTTTTGTGTTCAACACTAAAAATATTTCCTTTTCTCTCGATAGGGACATGTAAATGCCTCCATGAAGCATTCTTAGGCTGTTGTAAAGCTCTGAAAAGGTACAAAAATTATTCTGAAGGAACAAGTATTTAGTGCTATCATTTACACCAAATCTATGCCACCACCTTTCCCAGCACAGTTTGAAAAAATAGGTTGACTACTACATATAAATAGTTTCTAAACTGTTCTCTCTTATAGGAAATAGCAAAGAAAAAGGTAACCTGTATTTTCAAAAGCATACTTTTAAAATCTCTCTACAGTATCAAGAAGGCCTTTAGTGAATTAAAATAAGTATTTGTTTAGGTAATGGGATAAAAGTTGTTAATAAGCAACATTATTTTTTAGTTGTTAAAGTATTTCAGTATTTTTTATATTAAAAGCAAGGTGGTGATGGAGAAGCCTGTCATGTAACTTTTGCAGTTTTCTTCTCTGAAAACTCATCTGGGATCTATGCAATAGGTACAGTCCATAACAGCCAGACTGGGTGAAGTGAGCATCATGAGGAAATAAATCAGGAAATGGGCTGAATATGTGAGCTGTATATATTTAATAAGTGCATGATGGGTGTTGAGCCCTTGTATTCAGGCTGTGTGCATCCTGCATAGATGGGGATTAGAGGAGAGGTTACAGGAGAGTAGTGAAAAACAATAACACAGAAGATTTTAAACTGTTTAGAATAATAGGAAAAGGTGTGATTTTACTTGTCTGTTCATGTTGTCTGCTTACAGAGAATTACTTCCCAAAGCAGAAAGATATATTGCACAAATGAGTAGCACACTTGTGATTTTACCTACCTAGTGCTTCTCCTTTCAGGCCCATGCCTCAGATGCTGTCAGCTTCTCACCAGTGAATCACGAAAATGAAAGGCAAATGATTTGTGGAAAACAATGACACAAATAAATACAAATAAAACATGATTTCTGGAGGTTTTTTGTGGTTTGGGTGAGTGAAAGCCACACTTGTACATAAAACCCAAATTTCATCCTTCCTAGCCATTGTAGCTACAATAGTGATTTCTTCCTAAGGTGATGTGTTGTTGCTTTACAACACACGAGAGACCTTTAATTCTCTGGGCCTGAATGAGATACACACTTCTTTTAATGCCTATGTGTTGTGGCAAAATAGGAATACAAAACATATCACTGTACATCTCTAATAGCCCAAGCAGTCCAAGTCAGTTGCCCACATACCTGGAAAATGAAGACATCCACCAACACATTCTTATAATGCAGATGGTTTCAACACTACTGTATTATAACCAGAATTTTAATGAGTTCCTCTCCGTGTCGCTATATATTTCCTCTCTATGCCAGAAGAAATCCTTCTCATGGGAAGCCCCACTATTGTATTATTAAAGGCTCCCTCAACCCCTGAAGCTGTAAAATCCAGGATGATTGTGGCAGTGAAGTCTTCTGTAGGCACTGTCTTACCCTTAACCGGTGTAAATTGACTTAGCGTCTTTGACTTTAATGGCCCTATATTTGCAAAACACTTATGTCAACTGTGAATCTGAACCTCTGTATTAAATCCATTACAATGTGAGCTAACTATCCAGGGACTGTATTTACCCTTTAGATGATCCTGTGTAAATACATAAGGAAAACATTTCCAGGAAGCTCTCCATTTAACCATTTAAAGAGGTCCAATTACTCTGTATTTTATTAAAATTACCTACTCAAAGAATTAAGGAGAGGAAAATAAACAGCCCTGAGGGCTCCTGTTTGTGATGGGTCTCTCACAGAGTCACAGAATATCCCTCGAGGTCCTTCCTCATTGTAAAGATTTTTTTTTGCCTTAATGAACAGAGTTCACGCTTTCACTCACACTGAAGAAAAAACACATGGTGGTCTCACAAATGTATAATTATGAAGCTCAAACAGATAGTTAAAACAATGAGTGCCTGGAGTTTTGGAGAGGAATATGGAAAACAAAGGTGATTTTTTTTTTTTTGATATGGCACCTTGTTTTTATTTCAGCTTTTTTTTTGTAAGGGATATGTAGAACACTAGAAACCTAGTGCATTAGTCCAATGTAAGGAAAAAACATGTAGTTAGTTACAGAAATGTCTGACAGATGGGAAGTGCCCGAGGGATCTGAGGTCAGAGGATAACTGATTGCTCATATATTATCTAGGAAAATAAATAAATAGCTGACATTTAGTCTCTATAAACTCAGTGAAAAACACATAACTTGACTGTTTTGGACAATATATGAATTCCCAAACAGAACTCTCCAGATTTTAGAGATGGTATTGAATGATCTTTCTATTAACAAAGAAGATATTGAATACTGCCTAATTTTAATTATTGCATAGAATTTGGAAATTATAAGAAAATAAAAGCAGTGTAGATGTTTATACAATAGCAATACATTAAATTTCTGGAAAGAATGATGATCCTTTTGAATTACATAACATTTTTTAAATATGACAATTTGGAAATTTATTTCTTACAGAATACCTGTGAACTTTTGGCATAAATGCTTCACTGGTTAGCACTCTAGCTAAAGAGATAATGAAAGAAAATGTGTGCAAGCCAGATGACCATTTCAGATCTTAAGAATAATTGTATTTCAAGTCATACTCATTGCAAAAGCTAGGCTGTGACTTGGGGTGTTTAAGAGCAGTTAATGATCATAGGTGAACAAAATCCTGACAGAAAGTAATTGAATCAAATTGAAAGTTCAGCTATTTCTGTGCTTTCTGTTTCAGTTTTCTTTGGATTTTCTCCTCCAGTGATGCTCTCTGAACATGGGCGATGACACCTGTGTATCCAAACACTTTGCATAATGCCTGTAAGTGGAGGAGCAAGGAAGGGGGTGGGTTTTACATGAGCCCTTGGGCAGTGTTTTGTCACCCTTGCCAAAGGATGTTAAAAGATGGTATGGGAAGTAGTTGCCACTTGTAGCATAAGAAGAAAAGGTCTGTGTTTGCTGCATATGAAAATGGCTTCTGCCAACTTTCTAGTTGCAGACCCAGCCTTTCCTTCAAAAGCTGCCTGCTAGATCTCTAGTTGTGTTTGGTAAGGCTGTAATATGTCATGGATTTTAATTTTTCCACCTAACATCTGGCATCCATGAGATGTGCACGTTAGGCAATAAATTTACCAGATTCCAATACACCTATGAGTAGTTCAGCCAAGATTTCTATAGCCTGGTGGGATTTGTAAGCACTCAACTGGGTTGAGCATTTCATGAAAAACAGAGTGTTTGACTCCCTAAATCCTAACTGTCCTTATCATGCTGTATTGAATAGAAAAGCAGGACAGAACTCAATTTTTCAGTCAGAATTCTAACTGGGTTTGCATGTACAGAAAGGACATTACCTTCACACCAGCCTGTGAGTTTATACTTACAGTTTACCTTACACTGAAACACTGGTAGTACTGAACGTGTTACTGAAGGTCCTCACAATACCACAAAATAACTAATGCTGTTTGCTTTCTGAAGACTAGTGTCAGACATCTGTGGCTGTTTTTAGCTCAGATCTTTTAGGAAGTCAGTGTGCTGGGACCATGCAACAGCCTGTGTGCAGTTCAGAGATGAAATATAATCTTTGCTTCCCTCTCATGTCCAAAAATGTTTTGCCCTGGAAACTCCTGCTGTGGTGACTCATCTGTAACAGAGAATACAAGAGCAATTCAGTTGCAATGCCCACGGGTTTTTTTTTCCCTTAAAAGTGTATCATATGACTTTTGTCCTTGAAATTTGTGAAAAGGAAAGATTGCTGACCCAGTTCGCATCGTGTGAATGTCTCAGGATCCTGTTGCCCATGACTCAGAAGCACACTTTTTACTGAAGACAAACTACTAGTAACTGCAGGCTGTAACTATTTATGTAATTCTGGTGGCTTAGGGGAAAACTGGGTGAATATGAATTTAAGTATATTATGGACACATTTCTTTATATAAATGCAATTACTATTGCATGTTAAATAGCTGGGTAGTGGCATACCAGAATTTATAAAGAAGTTACTCTGCTCCATTTGAAAGTATGGGACTTATCTGTGCAGTACTGTTCACAGATATCTTTAAGACAAAAGAAGAAAACTGTCATATTCTCCTCCATTATAATTCCACCTGTCTATTTAAAAGGAAATATAGGCTTCATGCATGTTATCAAAAGATTTAGCCTGAAAATCTTCAGGATATATTGAGCTGAAAAGCTTTTAAGATACTTTCAATTGTGTATGCAATAATTACTGTGCAGATGTAATCCGAGAAAATACAATGAAAAAATTCATACTAATTCCAGATGTAAAGAGTCATCAAGAAAGTGAGTAGGCCTATCACTGTCAGTATGACTTTTCATGTAAAAAGGTAAAATAAGTCTTCAGTCCCTCTTGACCTTTTTCAGAGGTACGTTCAACAAGTTGTTGATAAATGTTCTGGAAAAATGAAATGTATTTCAAGGCTAAAATTTAGTATGAACTGTATTTCAAGGTGTCTTGCAATAATTTGACAGATGGCTGTAATAACATTGTTAACATGTAGGTTGCAAAATTAAAAACGTGAAAAAAGAAGGAATTTTATCTTTCAATAATTTGTGGTTCATACTACCAGTTACCAAAATATAAGAACTTTATGCAACCTGTTTCACAAAATGAGCAATTCCTTTTAATAAGCACATAAATTTCTTGAAGGTTGATTTCTCATCAGCAACAAAATACTTCAGCTTTGTTAAAATTATTACAATGTGAAAATTACATTTTGCCAATTTTATTTATTTTATTTTAATCCAAATATAGAAGTTGATTTTGCTCAAGTTTCTTAAAGGATGAAATGATCTCTGGGATTTAAACTACTTTTTTCCTGACATTAAGAATATGCTTTTCATTGTCAAGAATAACAAAGAAGAGCAAAAGTTGTAGATAATCTAGCTTATTTTGAGTAGAATCCAGCATGACAGTGGGTTTATCTTGCAAAGCAGGGGAAAGGGGGAGAAGAAACAGCAATTAAATGATGCCTTCACTTTACTAGGCTGATTACAAGCAATTCAAGTGCCTCAAGTGATGCAAAGTTTTAAATTTATTGATTAAATTTGCATCTCTTAATTTAGAAATGATCATTCATGTGAAATGCAGCCTAAACAGCAGAATATTTCACTACTTAAGTATTGATTTTTAATATGTTAAATGTACTAATTAAAATGGATATTTTGTAGATTGCATTTTAAATATTACTATTAGTTCAAATTTTAAGCACTGACATTAATGATATTTTGTGGAATTGTATGGGTCATCACATGTACTCCAGTGAACAATGAAAGAAAGCACACAGAAGTAGCTGCTTTCTGTACAGAAAAACTTGAAGACTGTGGCACATAACATAGAAATGCAGAAAAGTTCCAATTTTAGTTGAATGCAATGGTTCTGGCACTGCATGGTATTGACTGCATCCAGTCTTGATTAGTTCATTCCATAGTAGAAAGCCACGAATAAATGGGTTGAATAAACTGACTTCAGGCAGTTACAGTTACAGTCTTAGAGTTACAGTCTGACAGAGTTGTGCTATATGATCACCAGTTTTTATATTGGGTTCTTGTTCAATGACACCTGTTTGGAGATTCTTCTTGGCAATTTTGAACAGTTTCACCATTAGAGAACTATTCTACATCAGTTAGTCTTGATGACTTAGGCCTGTTTTCCTCAGGACAAAGACAATAGGGTAAAATTTGAGTTACACTGACCTTCTTCACAGACCCTTCAAATGTTTTGAGATTTGCCTTTTGAAGTGCAATTTACCTCTCCTTGGAAACAGAGACCTGAAGTCTAAGTTTACTTTTTTCAGCTGATAGAACACATTTCAAATTATTTAATATTGAGTAAAATCTTATTGTCCTCATTTGAATAAGCAAAGAATACAACTATCCCAATTTTATAGGCAACCAAATGTACTTAGATGTCAGATGAACCAAGGCCTATTCCAAGAGTAAGCTCTATTTACAGACTCTTAAAGAACTGTCTAAATGTGACCAGTAAGTTCTTTAAGTACAACTGTCTTTTCTAGTCCTTTGTCCTGATGCTCAATGCAGAAACAAACCCTTGAAATCTATTCTATAGATGTAGCATGTTTCATATAGACAAGGACAGGTTAAATGAATAAAATATAAATCAAAGCTGTATTACATGAAAAATTAAGAAACCTGTTGCTCATCATTACACAAAGGACAAATGAAGAATAGGATCTATAAAAAGGCATAGATCATTTAATGAAAATGAGAGTGGACATTGGCAGTGTTCATTCTTTGCTAATATCATCCAAAGAATCTCATTGTTATTGAAAGATTTCTATACTGAACAGAGAATAAAGACATAAGGGGATAATGTATTAGTGAACAAGAAAACAGATGTAGCAATTTATTTAGCAAACAGGTAAATAGCAGAGCTTTTTAGAAAATTAAATATGTTCTTTGCCTCACTGAACTCTGGGCTGTTTGGTGATTTGGTGACAGTGATTTAGATATCCTAATTTAGTGTAAGATGAATTAAGGTTACTGTAAAGGGCATCCAGCCAACTAGTTTGAATGTACAGGCCTATATTGCACAGTTCAATACTTGGCAAATGAAATTATCTTCTATAATCCAAACTAACTGAGCAGACATCCAAGATCAATCACTAGTTTTGGGAGAGCTCTGAAATATGTAAAATAGGGAAAGCTGAGCTTCTGCTGCCTCTTAGCAATGGCCTCAGACTACATTTACCTGAGGGATGGATGGACGGGTCCTGGTTGTAGCTGTGCATGCTCATCATCCTTATGCTGTCCTTATCAGGGATGTCTTGTAGTGATGTCAACAATGAAAAGATATGGAAAAGGCCATATGCTCTTAAAAAGGTCTTGTGTTGCACTGTGGAATTTCAGAAGAGTGGGTTAGCCAAGGCTTTTCTATGTGTTAGTGTGTCACTTTGCCTCGGACCCAGTGGGGAGTCAGATGAGAGCTGGGTTATGACTTTGTCTCTTTGCAAACTTGGACACATAGACCAATAGTGAGCATGGACATATTACTTTAAAGCTCTGCTTCTATTACTGTACGTCCTTAAAGAGAGTTGCTGTGATCTCAGGTGGACTTCAATGTGCATTTATATTCTGTTTAAAAGTATTTTATATTCAAGCAAATGGCACCATAGGTTTTACTGCTATCAGAAAGCACAAAATAAAGTTTTTTTATCTAAAAGAAACTCCAAATTCTTTAATATTTAGCCTGAAATGAATCTTCTTTAATGTGAAAGGGTTTGACTGAAGGCTTTAAGTACATATAAGTGATACATTTCTCCCAATCATAACATTCATTATTTTCAGTCTGTAATATGCATATTTCATTTAGAAAAATACATAAAATGCTCAAACTCCTTGATTACTGGGGAATTATGTGCAATGAATTTATGAGATAATGTTTTCAGGCTTGTCAATAAAGCCTAAACCCCTGCTGTGCTGAAGCTTATATCATGTGCTGCGTACGCTTTTCTGGCACGATATTATGACCCAGCTTTACCTTCCTTAATTTAACTCTTATCAAGTGGGTCATTTATCCTATACTAAAAGTAATGAAGGAACAAAAAGCAGCAATTGATAATATCTCAATAAAATAGAGGTGCAGGTATTATTTAGATTGGGTTTTAGAGCAAATAACAATTTGTAAGTAATAGAAAAGTAACATGGATCACAGGTGTGACTGCCATCTTGGGTGTAGCATTTGGTTATAAGGATGGTCTTCCAGTTATGTGATTATACAGGAAAACATTTGAAAATGCTAACAGCTATATTTGCATTCTTGTTCAGTACCTGTAAAACACTTTTCTAATTTTTAATGGAAAACAAAACCCAGTGCCTGTCTGCTGAGCAGAGAATTTAAGCACCTGAACATTTTCTCCAAAATTGAATTGCCGATGATTAGCAAATAGAACCTGACAATAGAAGCACTGATGTGAAAGGGGAAGTGTTTTTCAAGAAAGCAATATATTTAGAAGAGGGAAGAGATGTAGTAGACACAGTAAGGATTCTTTCATTTAAAGCCCACTTTATATTTACACATTATGTGTGTTCAGCTGGTATATCTAATTTCCGATCAATATTTTAGCTACTGTATGGAAACAACTTTGGGTTCCTCAAGAAAAAGCAGCAGTACCTCTGTTTTGGCAGTTCCAGCTCTCTCTAGTCTTATCACCTCACCAGACAGCAGGGATTCAGAGAACTCTCAGGTTTTGTATGCTGACAGTTTTGCAGGGTAAATAGAGCAGTAAAAACTAGCTTCAAATTACTTTAAAATACACCCAAAGCAGTCTCTTATATTGGCAATTTTTATGTCCACTCCTTATTTTAAAATTGCAATGGATATGCCTTATATACTAGAGATTGAAAAGAGGTATTGTAGGTGCAGTTTTGGCTCTCCCTTGATGTAGGGTTGTCATTTTGAAAAAAAGATGTCTTAGTCCTCTAATTTTCTGTATTTCTTATTACTGTATCTTATTTATAGTCTCTCTTGAAAATCTGTGTTTGCATTCTCTTCTCTGTTTTCTTTCTCTTCAATCACATACAAATATTTGTGTTACCTAAAGGAAGGCAAGCCTTCCATAATTCTGTCTGATAAAGATTTCCTCATTATCCTGCTTCTAAAATCTAACAAGAAATATTGTCATTTAGCTGGTTACCAGGCCCAAATGTGTTTCAGTGATTAAGCAAACACAGCTGGGAGTGTGATAACTGATGGAAAAAAAAAACCACAACTGTCTGATGTAAATATACTTGTGTTTTTTGCACCCAACTTAAGTTACTACATATGGGCCAGTTACAAAATCACATTTGTGACAGCCAAATAGAAAATAACATTCTTAGACATGACAAGATTTTATTAATTTACCATTGTTTTAAAAGTTTTCAGCTCAGACAACAACAAAATTATCTAATTTCTTAAAGTATTTGCTTTTACAGACTTAAATCTAGACTATTGGCTTAGACTGTCTAAATACCTGCAGCAAAATCTTGTTCTGCTTAACTTCAAACAATTTTGTGCTGCAGAGTTTAGCGGAAAGGGTGGATGTATTAAAAGGATTTAAGGAAATACACAATATGCTTTGAAATGCTTGATATCATTGCTGAGAATTTGCTGACTTTTGAGAATTTCTGCACAGATTCTGAAATGGGGACTTAAGGTGGATCCACATTAAAAGCTCATTGTGAACAAAGTTGGGCAGCTACCTAAAACAGGAGCTATTCTGTAAACTAAGGCTGCTTCCCTTCTCATACGACCAAGCAAAGATAAGAGTGAATCCATTTTCTTCCTTTGGAAAAGCAGAATTTAAAGTGTCTCAGGAACACTGCAGGAACTACGGTGCAAGTAAAGAAATGAGGGTAATTGAATGTACCTTTAAACAAACAAAACAAAACAAAGCAAAGTAAAAAATTATGAGTTAGGTCTTGTCTAAAGCAGTGCACAAATCTAGGTGGGAAGCAGCAGGTGCCTAGAATCAAGTGATATTATAGTAGGTAGCAGAAAAGCACACATGCACATGATTTTTGATTTCTTTTCGAAGCAGCTTTTTTTCTTTTTTGTTTGTTTTTACAGAGCTCCAAAACTACACTGGTTTCCATGCAGCCTAGACTTCTTGCAAACTAGAAAGAGATCTTGAAATAATTTTGTATTCTTAAATTATAGACTCTGCCTTGCTTAAAGTTTTAGTTGGGTACTTGAGCTCCTGGCACTGCATGAACACAAATGCTGAGCACCTGCAGGTCAGAGTCCCTCTTGTAAAATCAGCCTTGAGTAAACAAGCAAGCTTTCCTTGCCAAGATTTTTTGAATATTTTAAAATTATTTTAATTCCTTGCTTACTCTGTAGTTTTAGAGAAGAATTAATTTTATCCTTTTTGGAGGTGTCTGTTTCTTGCTTGTGATAATAGGAGGGGTTGTAAGAACTTGAGCTGGGTGGGAAGACAGGTGTTCCCAAAGTCAGCATTTTTGCAGATGTTTTCCTTACCTCTTTCTTAGGTTTTCCCTCCCATTTATCCTTCAGGATCCAAGACTTTGCTAAACTTTTTTTCTAAAAGTGGAATACCTGTCTGCTTCCTTACCTGTTGTGGGGGCTTTACTTTGGCAAAAGTCTCACTAAGCCTCTGTGGAACCCAGCACGCTGATCACAAGGAGGCACTCCCTCCTCTGAAGACCAAAAGCGCTTAGATGTTCTCACTAAAGTGGCAGGAAGTTAATTCATCTTCATCTTTCTCCATCTGGACTTTTATGTTTTGCTGTACTTTCCATGTTGGAAATAATGGGACTATGTTTGAACAGTATGGTTTTAGGCATATGTGAAAACCATGGGCAACTCTCCAGGTACTTGGAATATTATGGTGGCAGAGGCTACATATAAGCACTTGCTTAGACAGACAGTTAAACAGATTTCAAAAGCAAGACCTTCAAGATGTGTCTTTTATAATACATTGCTGCTTTTTAACAGCTTGTTGGTGATGGATTTTGAAACTTGAAGCATATGAATAATGCAAATAAGAAAATGTTACACAGTAATGTTGATTCAGTAACACTTTATGTACTTATTAACTGTGTACATTATAATCGAACTCTATCACATGTGACAGCCACAGGAATGCCAAATGAATATATTATGATAAACGCTGCTACAATGGATACCAAACAAATTTTTAATGACTGTACAGTTCCCATTTTCATGTTGATTCCAAAATTTTGATTATTTTTAAAAATAGGATTTGAAGCAGTGATATGAGAGGCTTATTTTATTGTTACATAGAACTTGCTTAGCTGGTGCTAAGTCATTCTCCAAGGCTCCATGACAGTTTTGCTGATTGTTTAAAAGAAGCAACCACTAAAGAAACTATTTTCCTACAAACTGAAAATGAATGAAGAATTATTCACTTGCACCCCTTGTAAGATTCACTCAGCAGTGATCCATGTATACTAACCAGCTATCACAAGGAAAGGGAAATGGGGAGGACTGCTAAAGCATTAAGTAATTTTTCATTTTGCAAACCATGGCTCTAGAGTGATGGAAAAATAGAATTAAAAAGTTTTATTGTTGTCATGGTTGGATTAAATACTACTTGAATAAACAAACAAAATGTTCACACTTTAAATACAAGTTTTGTTCTTTATTCAAGTGAGCAATGCTTCCACCAGCTTTCTTAGCCTTCAGGCACTATTTATCTGCAAGAAGCAGTTGTCATTAATGCTGCCTTGGTACCTTTCATGAATAGTAATTTATTTTATAAATGGCCCTATAGAAATGAATGGTCCTACTTGGGGAAGTGTTTACTGATGACTGAAGAGTTCAGCAGCCATGGCTCTGCTGAAACACCACCCCTTCTCACAGAAACCCCTTGGTGCAATGGATAAAGTCTCTTCTCAGACTTCAGGCATTTTTGTATAAAACTAAAACCACTGTGCTTCTGGAGGACAGAAAGGCCTGATGGGTACAAGGCAGGGGCTGTTAACACATGGACACACTTATGTAAAGTTATTTTTACTATGTTTTCATGAGCTACATTGTATGTTCTGTGAGCCAGGTGCCTGTGGACTAGTTGATCTCTTCTGACATAGGTTGTACGAACTTCAAGTAAAAGAACACAGGTTTGGTCTTGAGTTCAGTAAAATTAAGCTGTTGCTCCTTCTCTTTTAATTCTCTTGGAATTCAATCTCTAAATTGGTATAAAGGGTTATAGTATTTGTCTGTTTACATTTATTGCAAGACACTATAGAAATACAATTATATGGACAAGAATAAGCGGATTGGTATCCAGGTATTCAGTGAAAAACTGCTCTAAATTAGGAAGAAAGTTGTGCTCCATAAATAACTTACTAACTGCAGGGAACAACAATGCAAATCCTCATGGCAACAGCAGAAATGTGTGGTGGTAATGAGAGAGGAAACAACTACTGGGGTTCTCAGGCAAAAGGAAAGAAAGGTCAGACCTGGCCACTCCTGTGCATTCTCCTTTCCTTCCCTGCCCTTCCCTCCCTGCAGGTCTGCTCAGGGGTTGTCCTGAGGTACAAAACACTAAGGTGGGTGGGAATGAAGGTAATTTTTGCCACAGATCTTTTGACACTGAGTGAATTTTAACCCCAAATGAAACTCTTTGTGTTTCAGTCTATGCAGCTTTCAAAGTATAACATTTCATTTTTTGCCCTCACTTCCCTTGATATGCTGTCTTGAATTGCATCTCCAGTGTGATATTACTTTGATAGCTTTTCTGCTTTTCTCATTCCCCTATCATATTAAAGTCTATCTGGGAGTTTTCCATCACCCCAAATACTAATTTTCTGATGTTTTCTTTCTGTGGCCAGTGAAAGCTATTTAAGACCTCATGCTACACTATTTTCTCAAAAAACTAAGGAACTTAGATTCCTTCAAATAAAATTGAAGTTCATCCAAACAGGAATGTTCATGACAGAGATGGGTCCAAGTGAGTCTGCTTCACAGGATTTCAATGAGTAGACCTTGATCGGGAGGTATTATTTGATGGTTGGACTCAGTGATCTTGGAGCTATTTTCCAGTCTTAATGATCTTATGATTCTTGTGATCCTCCTTACACAGGGGAAAATCATAGTCTCATTTTTGCTTCCTACAATAAATATCCAGTTCCATCAGATAATGCATGTTGACTGCAGGTTGAGTTTTTGTACACACAGCACATGAGGAATTAATCTGAAAAAGATGCAGTCTGAACAGCAACATGGAGACAGATGGACAGACCTTACAGAACTGTTTTATAAAAGTGAGGACTTGAGGTGAAAATACCTTGCACAAGGTCACCAAAACAGCTACTGAGCCAAACCATGCCCTTCCCTGACACATTGTCTGGTGTCTAATATCACCACTCTTCTCTTATGCCAACTCCAGGCATTTTTCTAACACAGTTAAATTTAATCTCTGCTCTACACTGCAGTGTTTGGGACTCTGCAGTTATGGGTGGACCCCAGGGTATATGAAAGGTGCATAACCTTGGTAAATTTGGAAAGAGCAGCATTTATTTATACATGCACCAGCAAGTGCTTGTAAACTTCCCCTGCAGAGTTATTTTCATCTGCTAGCACAAGTTTGTTCAGCTGTGGTGAGATATTTTGGTAAGCTGAGAGGAGGATGCTTTTCTGGGATGGAGCAACACAGGCACAGACCAGTGGGCTTCCCACTTTGAGGGCTCCTAGGGACAGGTGACTGCCCAGCATCAGCAGTGCTCTTTCACGTTTGCATTTGTGGCTGCTGTTCAGCAAATGTCATCAGCTCAGCCCCAAGAGAAGCAGGTCAAAGACTGGTGTTTTATTTTCTGTTTTGGTTTTGTTTTCATCTAGGGATGAAACAACTGAAAAATCAGCAGAGCTACCCTGAAGTTTTGAGTTTTTTATACTACACTCCCTTCCCCAAACAGTACGCCCATGCCTTTACAGGGGCCTATACACACAACAAATGCTCTTAGGGTTTTCTTCTAGGCCATGTGCTCTTACTGTGCTCCTTTACTTTCTAACATTATTTAAAATTACATCTGGTTTGGACATCTTTTTAGGTCTCCATTAATAGTATCCATTTCATCCTTATTAATAATATCCATTTAATCTTTTAGGTTTGTTTCTTAAATTGTGATGGTGTTTCACTCTGTGGTGAATTTATATGTCTCCAGGCAAACAAAAAGAGGCAAAAGTAAACCAGCCAGACAAATCTGGAGTATTCTTTGTTTCATCTAATGGTGCTATTGGTTTACTGATTTTTTTTTCAAGAAATAATAGCCAGCTCTGCTATCATGATTTGCAATATTGATTCAGATATTAGCAACTCTGTTAATCTCTAAATTTCATGCTATCGTTTTTCCTGTTAGTGTACATAGAAGGAACTTAATACTGATCTTCATATTTCACTATGTCATATAGAAATTATGAGAGATTTTAGCTTAGAATGTACAGTAATATCCACTTAAACTTGTAGATAAATGTTCGTGAAAACTTATTTAACATTCCTCTTGTGTGTCAATTATTTCTTGATTAAATATGTTTAAAAACATATAAGCTGCTTTTGTGAAAGGTGTAGAAGACAAGTATGTGTTGCTATGTGCAAAATAAAACACTTTTCTGCATACCAGGTCAAAAGTGTGAGGAAATGGAGGTCACTCTGTTCTTTTAAACTCTGGAGTTATTGTAGCTTTCCATGCAAGGGATGAGTGAGTTCTAGGGCACAAATAAGAACCCATTTTGTGCAGACAAGTGACAAGAGATGGATGAAGACGAAGAATAAGCAGAAGCATAATCCACCAGCATACCCGATGGCACAATGACATTGATGTTTCTGGGCTCATACATCACCCCAGGTGCAGATGTATGTCACTTCATTTCCATCCAGTGCAAGGGAGAGTCCATGAGGGATTTTATGACTTTTTAAGTCACTGTCTCTCAGCCAAGTTGCTTAGGGGGCAATGCAATTACATGCTTTTTTGTCCGTGGGCTTGATAACAAACTGACACTCCTGCCTCCAGGTAGAGGGACAATCAGTTAAGAATGACAGTGTTGCATCATCAGATAAGTTAGTCCTGTATCTTGCCTGTCCTGTGGGGCTGTATCAGCTGCACCTCTGCTAGGGCCAAGTCTGCACCCCTGTGCCTAACACTACCTTGTTCAAATTATTTGATGCAAACAGGTTTACACTGGGTATTAGAAAAAAATTTTTCAGTGAAAGGGTGGTCAAGCATTGAAACTGCCTGATATTTCACCAGGGAAGTAGTGAAATCACCATCCCTGAAAGTGTTGAAATAACATGTAGATGTGGCGCTTAGAGACATGGCTTAGTGGTGGTGCTGTTAATGATTGGACTTAATGACCTTAGAGGTCTTTTCCAACCTTAATGCTTATATAATTCTATGAAATACCTAGTACCTCCTATTAGGCATAAATCAAGAGTTTTCCTTTGTATCATAACTATGCAGAACTATGCAGATTGAGTCTGTTCTTTCCAAATGTGGCAGACGAAATTCTTGTCTAGATACTGAACACAAAGCTGTTGACAAGTAAGAAGTGCAGGCTTAATTTCAGATAGTCTTGTGTTATATATATTAAATGTTCCCTAGGGGTCTCACCTTGTGTTCCTTTCTCCTGTATTTTTTTTTTCTCGTAATGGACTCATGTGACGCTATGCCAAGGGACAATGCATATGACTAAGAGCTGCAGACTGTATTTTGTGTGACACAATGTCATGTTGCCAGTAGCCCACATCAACACATATAAGAAATGGAAAATCCTGATGTATATTGAGCATTGAATTTTCACAGTAAGTCAACAAATCTAAGTAACATCTCAATTACCTGCACAAAATGCACTCTTGTTGATGTTATCCAGAAAATGTATTTTATTGCCTTGCAAACATCCAAAAAGCATTCAGTTTTTGACACCTTTAGGCTTTGATATGGCATAATGGCTTAGTTTTGTAACAGCAAGATGAAATATTGACTGCCATGGAATTGACTGTCAAACTGAACTTTGTGGTGTTTGTTTTGTTTGCAATTAAAGCTGTCTTCTCATTTTCAGCTCTGCATACAATACCTGTGTTCTGAGAAATACGTAGTTTGAAGATTGTGCACTGTGACATGAAAAATATTTCTATTTACTGTGATTAAATTTAGGACTAAATAAACACAGGTGCAAGCCCCATGGGACAGTCAGCTTATCTTCAGTATAAAGCATTTCTTCTACCTCTGATGTTTGGACCCAAAAAGAAAGTGGAAGTATAATTTTAAAATAATCTAAATATAACAGACAACAGCATTGATTATGTGATTAATTTTCTGCAAATCTCTAATATTAATAAACAGAACCCTGCTCAAGAGTGCAGTCACATGGGTAGCTCTGGGAAACAGGGCCAAGTGCTATTCTTCTATTGCAACTCCTGGAACATCAGAAATGTGTTATATATGAATCCAAAAATCGAAAAAAATAAGTGAATGTTATATCATATAGTTGAACTTTTGTTTATGAAAATATTTAGAAAGCTTTGATAAAAATACTCGTCTATTTGTGAAGGGACACTGATAGAAATGGAAGTTTTGCTTGTTTTGAGAAACAATCACCAAATAAAATTTCATTCTTTCTCCTTGAAATGAAATTTGATTTGCATTGCATGTAACTTCCATACAACCATATTTTATTCAAATATAGGCCTAGCTTGATTGATAGTCCCTTATCAATAAGGGCTGTAAGAACACTCTTTACAATTTCAGCCTACAGCAGTGTAGGACTTGTATGACATGGCTTGTGTGATAACACAATGTATCATATACAATAGTACTTTTATGACCACTGCTTCGGGAGGACACTTAAAACAGACATTAGAAACATACAAGATTTTGGTAAGTGTTTTAACTGAATATTTTCTACTCTTCTGCATCTCTTCTTTATAACATTAGAAATAAATATATCTTTTTCACGGTCACTTGACCACACTGGTATATCACAGAACATCATCTCATCATCATGGCTAGGCTTCGCGAATGAAGATTTGAGAAGGGCACTACCCACACTTGCTGCAAGCGTGCTGGTGGCTAAAAAGGCCGATACGGGATAGGCAGGTCCGGTCACAAAAGGCACAGCGGAACGTCTTCCAGCAGCTTCCTGTCACCTGCCGTTTTTGACCCTCGCCTGTCGCTACAGGGCTTTGCAATGTGGGTGAACCCTTCGAGCCTGTGCAATGGATTTTTTAGGTGAGGTACAGCGTGCGCAGAACTGGCCCCACCCTTTACTCCTAAGGTTCATCTGCCATGGCCTAGTGAGCTTGAACAGTGACAATGAATACCTCAGAACGTAGGTCTGGTTAAAGTATCCTTCTCTTAGATGGATGGCCTTACAGGGCTAAGCGAGCTCCATCTGCCTGGGTTTGGGGTTGGAGTTGTCCTTCTCCTAGGATGGTTGCCAGACGGCTAGTGAGCCCATCCTGCCCATGGACACACTTTGTCTGACTCTTCAGCTGAGACCTGTTTGGCATGGGAGACCCTACCGGCGGCACAAACCACCTCCAGCGTAGCTCTCAACCTCATGAGGGCACGCAAACTTCTCCCCTGCAACAAGGGGGTGTCCCCAGAGAAGGGAACATCATCTAGATAGTGGGTAAAGCCACAGGAGGAGGGGAACTGCTGTTGTTTACTTGAGGTTTAGCCTGGGACCAACATATTTGTTCTTCTACAACACTATCTGGTTTGATCTGTGTTGTTTTTAGGATTACTAGGAAGAACATAAATACTTGTGCTCCAGCAAGCTAGCAGGTCTCTGGGTCATGGTGTTAATCATGGACAGTTCCCTAGCACTATACCACAATTTTCCAAGGCAGGTTTCTTGAGCAGATATAACAAACTGAAAAAAGATGCAGAACCATATGGCAATCTTATTAAAAACCTACACTTAGTTACCAGAGGAAGGGCACTTTTAGAGGAAAAGATCCTTAAAGGCAATGGTTTATTGCACATCATCAGCTTGAGCCACTTCAATTCTTCCACAGTAGGAAATCTGATGTAGAGCATATGGTGAGTTCACATGCAAAAGCACAATAGACTTAAAATGGCAGTTCTTAATTAGCACCTTATTAGTGTTCAGGTGCTGGCCATGTTTAGCAACAGCATGAAATATATGGCCTGGAGTTTTGCATTCAGAATGGAATTACACCAGTTTAAACACATTTTTCCACCTAAATTGGGATTGATTTTAAGGATAGCAGAAGTTAGAATAGAACTTCTATGACACTAAATTACATTATTTTGAAATCCTTGAACTTTCTTTTGGACTACTGGAAACTAAAAAAAAATCTATGTTAATCTACTGCAAATGTTCCACAGACTGCACTTGCTTTTTCCATGTGCAATTTTTAAACAAAATATCTAAACTTGCCAGAAGTTTGTCAAAGATAATCGCAGCACTGTTGCTAAGAGTTCTCTGTAAGCAATCTGTATTCTGTTTACACACAGTAACAGTTAGCAAGTAAAACAGGACAATGACTTCTTCTAGTTAGATGCTTGGAATACTTTTTTTAATATTCACTTTATATTATATTACTTATGATTTAGGCCTGTCATATGTACATCACAGATTAAAAATTATAGGATGAGTAGGGATGGAAGAGAAGCTATTGTTTTGCAGAAAGTGCCCTGAAATACCAGTAGGTAGTATTTTTATTAATAAAAATGTCTTGGTTTGCCTGAATGGTTTACCTGCTAGTCATCTCTAGACTATTCATTTAAACCGTTTCACAAGGTACAGTCTGTATTTCCATTTGATATTTTAAAAAATTATTAAAAAGTCACTGTTAACAACAAAATTGTTGGAAACAAATGAGGGGGAGATCAGTCTGTCCAGCAGCAGGTAACAAATATGTAAGATTTACTGTGCAGTCACCATGGGGAACTAGATCTACCAGAAAAAATTATATTCTTGCTGAATGAAAGTGTTACACACAAATTTACAACACACTAACATTTGAGGACTTGCTTGTCCATTTAAGCCTAAACCCCCAACTATTAGCACTCTTTTTGCTTTGCCAAAATGCCTGCAATTATTCAGGATGTGGTTGGGTTGAATTTTTATTAAGCAGTAACAAGAGATAAAAGTCATTAGTTGCAAACCTTGTAGATGACTCTAGGAAACAAAGGCTGATGTAAAACTTGGGCTACCTGGAAACCAAGTCCACATAATTGTGTTATTGGCTCTTCTGCCCAGTACTGGTTGATCTGGGTGAAATACAGAAGTTGGGTGGCAAGACAGAAAAAAAATGCAAAAATAAAGGCCATCAGAAGTTGTAAGTTCTTCTTTGACCGATGAAATAATATCTGGTTACCTCTGATTTGCATGATAGAGTGAAAAAAACACCCAACAAGCATAAACCCAGTTCTTCTGTTAGTCACAATGATGGGCCACATGTTATCAAGAGTTAGCTCTGGACAAACTAACTAAATTTTCAGAAACATGTAACATGAAGAAGGGTATGCCTTGAAATGAATACCAATAGTTTTTCTAACTTGTTTAATGCCTGGAACAGAATGAAAACAAAGCTGAAAAAACCCACTTGTGATAAATTATGTATCTGGCTATTGTTCATTTGTATTTTTGATTTTTTTTTCTTCTGTGATCAAATTCATGTGAACAAATGCTAGCTGTTTTGTTTTGGTTTGGTTTGTTTTCCTTAGGAGGGATATTCTCTGATATTGTAAATTTTTGTTTAATTCTGTGCGTGGCTATAAATAGTCATACTCAGATTTGAAACTCCTGGGATTTTTTAGTTGTGAGGTTTCTGGTGTGTGTTTTTGTCATTTTTTGTTTGTCTGTTTGTTTGCTTTTGTTTGTTTTTGTGAAAATATCAGTCTGATAAAATCACTTTAGTTCCTTAAATGAATAAATTTAGGGAATATGAGCACTTCTAGCACAATCTGTTGCGTAAAATGGAAACTTGAGTAAGCAAAGAGAGAGTTATAGAGATGAACTGATTAAAAAAAACAGATTTAAAAAAAAAGCCTTATTACATTTAGAGGTTTGAATATTCACCAAAAATGAACACAGAGGTTGCATAGTTTTTCATCAGTTTCACTAAAAGATAGTGCGCCTAAGCAAATTAGTTAAAGCTGTTTAGAGAATTAAATATGACTGCAGGAGGATAATTTTAGTGTCTAATCTCACACAGTCATACCAAGCTAATTTTATTCTCCCTTTTCCCTTTTTAACTCAATGCCATTATATAAAATCCAGATAATTTGCTTTCCCTCTTTATAAATATATGTGTCTGTAGAGGGTGAGATATATATATATATATACACATATATATAGTGTGTATATATCTATGTAGAAATATTTATAAAGATATACCCCACCATCTGTAATGCTAAAATACAGTAAAATATCTAATATATATATATTGATTGGAAGGGAGGGAACAAAAATAAATATCAGTTAAAATTGTGGATTTGTTGCATATTTGGTAACACCTCCAACTTTCTACCAGTGTGTTTTACCATATTTAAGGAGTAAACCAAAAGAAATCATTTATATGTTCTGACTTGGATCATCATAAAATATGCATTGATATGTTCTCCATTTGAGTAACTTTTATTGTAAGTTGTATTACTTGTACTATGACATAAGCCAAAGGGTGTTTTGTTTTGTTTTAAATTTCAAGGTCCTATAAAAGTAAACATTGCCTTTATGTGATATAGGAGAAGTGAGAATAATCTATGCCCTAGGACTGAAATTAACTGTAATATTTTTTAATGAGTATTCTCAATTTCAGACTCTGCCAATTATCAGATGTGTGGTCTGAAAAGCAAAAGAAGATAAAAAGAATAGGATTTCTTAAAAATTGTTTTAATTTTTTTTTTCAGCTAAAAATAGGTTAAAATAAAAATATTTTCTCTTTTCTCCAGGAGACTTATCTAAGATTTTTTTTCATTTTTAGTGTTCTCCCACCCCTCCATAATAAGAAATGTCATTAGAACATAATAGCACAGGAACAATAAAGACAAAAATCTGTTTAAGGAGGTAGTCGCTAAATGATCATTACTTTCTTGCTAAATAGAGGGATAGTTACTTTCAATGTAAGCTGTAGGATAAGAGTATGCCATACCAAAGCAGGCTGTACAAAGGAAGAAATTACCAGCAGAAAACTTCTTTGCACAGCATAGACTGTACATCCTGATCTTTCTTTCCAATGAACTTACAAAGGATTTTTTATTTAGTCATCTCTATCAGAAACCATTGCTATGGCAAGGAGGCAATTGTTTGATTAGATTTCATAAGAAAAAGTATTGCAGCTTTACTTCTAATAGTGATATCCTATTATTTACTTCATATTATTTTATTCAGAAAAAAGCTTTTTCTGTGTGTTATCATAAGGTATTATTCTCAGAAAGTGTGCATAGAGCCTCATTTACATTTAGCCTTGAAGACTGGCTGCTTTATAGCATTTAATCAGAATAGTGGCAAAACTGTATGTGAGGCTGAACTTGCAGTATCTACAGACACAGCAAAACAAGGATAAACAAAGGTCTGGTTAAGTACAACTTCACTCTCTGCTCTGAATTTTTCTATCTATTGTTAAGTCAAACACAGAGGCTTTGTTGAATATTTTCCTTAGAATGAGTACATTTAAATTGTAAAATTGACTGAATCATCCCTTTGCATGACCAGGATCTTTGGTGTTTATACATATCAGCAGTTGAGGCATGTGTATGTATTCTGGTGAGTGTGGGCTAACAAGACTATATGACCACGTGAAACAAGGACTGAGAGACCACAGCCACCAACTCTCTGCAATGCAGAGCCTTAACAGGGCTGCAAGTGTCTGCCTGCAAGTGTCTGCCAGCAGCTTGTGACCCCATGTCCTTTTTTCCACATACCATGTTTCATGGGCTGGCTCTCTGTGGGGCTGTGTGAGTGGTGAGCAGGGGCGGGGCAGGAGGGCTGTAGGGGTAGGATGGACAAGACTTTCTCTTGCAGTGGCAGTGTGAGATATTTGCTTAAAATCATCTTGTGATTGCAGCCTTAAAAAACCACAGGAGAGGCCTTTCATTCTTTCTTTGGTGAGGTTTCATTAGCATAGGCCCAGATGTAATGTTTTCTTATAAATAGCAACATTAAGAATTTGGTTTTGAAAGTTAAAGTAGATGTTGTTTGTGATGGAGAATTCAATTGCAGCGTGCAGATGATGTTCTTAAACTTTTCCTGGTTGATGTCCTTGAAGAGTTTGTACACAAGGTTAAACTTAATTAAATATAAAGAATCAGATGAGAAATAAGTGAGGAATCTGCTGAATTACTTTTCTACCTGCAAAACTATGTTTTGTTCTAAAGCAGCTCTTTGTGTAATGTGTTTACACACACTAGCAGTAGACTCAGTAAAGTGAAGGGGTGCTGACTGCTCCTGGAACAAGCCATCAGTAGAAGAAAGAGAGAAACAGCCTTCAGCATAACATGAGGAAAATAGGAAAACAATCAGGCTGTAGTGATGGCTGATTTCAATTTCCTAGCATGAACTGGGAAAACTGAAACGCATGGCACAATGAAAAATAAAATTATAGAAGAAATAAAGAGTTATTGACCTGTGGTGTCAGAGTCCTAATAGGACTTGTCCTTTCCAATCTCAGCAAAAATGTGCAGTTAGTAGATTAGAAACAGCAAAGCTACTTGGTTCAAGTGACCCCATGATTAAATTCAATATAACTTAGAACACCAAGCCAAATATATCAAAACCACAATATGAATTCTCAAAGGTCTACTTTAAAGGTATATGGAAAAAAAGTATGAAAAATGGATAAAAGGAACAATAATGGAAGGTATTTCTGGTGAAGAATTAAGGTTTTTCTAACTTTGCCAAGATGCAGTATTTTGGAGGAAAGGAAGATAATGATGTGAATGTGGGGAATTAATCCTTACAATTTGACTGTTGTCCTTTCTCTAGACTCTATATTAAATAAATGTTTTCTATTACTGAGTCCTTGCTAAAATTATTGTGCGAGATCCATAACTACAGCCTTACCTGGGAGAGTGGGGACAGCAATCACTGTCTATTTATGTCCATTTTTTAAGTATAGGAGGATTGCTTGAGATGTGGCTATTCCTCCATTAGGTGATTTAACCTCAGTCCTTGACTACAGCAGAAGAAAACCTTTGTAAAGGTTTATGTTTTATTGTTCTGGCATTATGGAAAAATATAAACCTCTAGGAAGCAAACTGGAGAGCTTATAGAGATGCCCTGTGCATGGTGATGCAGCTGTGGTATTAATGCATTTGTGGTACGTCTCTTCTAAAATGAAATAGTTAATGTAGACTCTTGAGCCATTGCTGGTAAGATTTTAAACTCAGTACACTGTAGGTTATGTGAATTTGTGTTACAACTGGACATGTGGCTGTTCTTCAAATAATTTGAATTTTCTTTGTTTTCTTCGTACCTGTAATTCAAACACGTTATTGGACCAATTATTCCAGCAACAGGCTAAAATTAAAGGAGGCTGGTGGAAATTTTATTTCAAAATAGATGCAGTGGCAAACTGTATCATTGCAGAAGATATTACAGGTTTCTGTGATAGGAGAAGCTATGTACAGGGGATTAGCACAGGAGTGTTATGGTGCCTGATCTGCAGGTTCGTGCTCTTTGTTGGACTGACCAATGTGGTTAATCAACTTTCAGTCTGCTCCTCCAGACACAAGACACACTGATAATTCATTTAATCTTGAGACAGTATCTTCTTTGTGTGGTATGCAAAGTGATACACTTGCACTCCAGCTCTTAATTTTTACATTTATATGATCAATTGTGTAAATATGAAATATCTTGGAGATTTGTAAATAATAAGGCCCCCAATAATGAAGTAGTTAGCATACTTTTAGCACTTACAGTCTTTTTAAATATACATTTTATGCAAAACTAAGAACGTCTCCTATTTTACAGAATTGTCTCCAGAGGATCAATGCTCTGCATGTTTATATAAGAAAAATAGTTTAACTTCAAGTGTTTATTCTGTTGTTTCACTACCACTTTGAAGTCATCATCCTGGAGGAAAAGCAACATGTAATTCTGTAGTTTAGATGACCAATCAAGCAATATTAAAAAAGCAAGTTACGATAGCGCCTTTACAAAGCATTATCCCAAAAGGCAATTCACCAACTAGTATAAAGTGATGTAGTTGTTACTGATTTCTCTAGAACAATTTTTTGTACCAGGCAAACACATGACTCACATTGAACAGTTAGTAGTAATGTCAGCAATATTGATTATCTAATTTGTAGTAAAGATAAAAATGGGTCTTCATTAAACACCTCATCCTGCCTCCCAAATAACATTAATTTTAGTAGTTTTCTGCATTTTTTGAATGTATCTAATATGTACTTCATATAAATAAAGGAAAGCGAACACATGGAAGGCAACGAACTTGCATTTATAAGAAAATATAAGAAATAGAAAATTTGAAAGAGGAAAAATCAGTGTCATTTTTATCTGATAAATTAAAATAAATTTAGCATTAAATGTTTAAAACTATAAAATTTAATTTTAATGTCTGTAATTTAAACAAAATTGGCATTTTCCCATTAACATTTTGTAGCTTTTTAAACTGTAAGATAGCACACCAGTTATTACAAGAATGGTAAATGATATGAAGCATCCAGATTCTTCTGTCCGACTCCTGCTTATGATGGAGATAAAATAAATTTCACAGATTATAAAACTCCCTGTTGCTGAGAAACCTCCTTATAGCTTGACCCACATTTCAATGAGTGGGTTGTGGCCTTCTTTGAGGTTTTTTTTATTATTATTTTTAAGGTTTTTTTTCCCAGAAGGCAGTCTTTCATCTTACCTTGTGTTTAATTTTTTTCTTTAATCCAAATTACATAGTATGTAATAAATTCCATTTGCCCAGTACAGTATTAAAGTCAATGCCAATAAAATGGAAAGACAAGGGGGGAGTTAAACAAGTATTTAGGAATTAAGTGAGGAGGAGTTGTCTTTGTAAACTAGAACATCAAGAAAAATGCTCACAATACACAATATTATGGCATTATGTCAAAAGAAAATGTTAATCATATTTCTAGAAGTTTCTCATGAGATATTTCAAAATATTTTTAAAAGTTGTTGGAAAAAAAATGAAATAGGAAAGCACTTTACTAAAATCTCCAGAGTATGTAAACCTAGTATTAGACTAGATGAGCATAAGGGTATGAACTGGGACCTCTTGATTCTTGATAAATGCCTTGCTGGAAATATTATTTCTCAGGCTGGATTATTCCCCTTTTCACAGACCAGAAATGCTGTCCTGCACCTGAAAAGAGTTGTGGGTTAAAAGTGTTGGAGGATTGCTTTGTGTAATTTTTTTTTCATATTCAAAGCAGCCTTTGAGCACTAGTTCTGCTCATTTAATTGTAATTATAGGTTATGGCAGAGAAACGCATGTCTGAAACTTACACACGTGTAAGGATTTTTTTAGTGTCAAAATAAATATCTGGGTTTAAGAAGAAGAATCTGCTTCAGATACTGCTTTTGGGATCCAGGCAAGTGTTCATAAGGACATAAATGACAGAGCATTTGTTCTGTGGCTCCCAGGCATAACGGGTTGAGAGGTTCTCCACTTGTTCAATTTGTGGATTAACATCTAGATCAGCTAAAGAATGACATTTTCAGAGTGTTACATCTGCAGTTCCCACTAAACATATGTAATACCATATGGTCACTGAAGGGTTATAGACTCTTTTTTTCACGGGGTAAACTACCAGAGCAAATACTAGGTATGAAGCAGTATATACTGTGTTCCCTTATGCCACCAAAACAGAAAATAAACCAAAATTTTAGAATTAAGATGAAAACACGCTTCTGTTTTTGTACAGAAGTATGCATTGGCAATAAGAAATCCTATGGAGACAGAAAGATTAGACTTCATTCTGAAGGAATTATGCACTCAGGTATATTTGTATGTATGTGTTTTATGAGTAATTCCTCATACCCAGGCAATGTACCAATATCTTACTAACAAATGGGTAAATCTGGCAGCAGTTGTCCCATCTTTATTGAGCTTCTAGTTTTACATCTGTTGTATCCAGCTGTGGTCTTGTTCTCAAGAAACTGATTTATCTTCACTTCTTCCCCTTTATACTTCAGTCTCTCTTGAGCCACCCTTAGCTATAACCATGGACATCAAGTCAGGGAAAGAGATTTGTGACACTGTTAACCTCACCAGACCTATCACCCTTACCCACAGGAGTCTCAAATTCATACCTAACCCTTTCTGTCAGCATGGTAGAAAGCACCACAAGGTAACACCAGTAACTGCATGAGCAATAAGTATAAACAATGAGTTATATTTTAGTACCTTTTAAAGGCAAGGATGTGTTCTGACATTATTGGGCACCTGTTTGGGTAGAAATTAGCCACAGTACCTGCCCTGACATTACAATGTGGGACATGATGCTGGGGTATGTTCTGGCCTCAGACACCACTGCAGGCCTTGACCTAATATAGGTGTCTGCCATGACTGAAGACAGTAACAGACCAAAACAGCCTCTCAAAGTTTCCCAGTAAAGGACTTCAAATTCTCATTTTTCTGCTTCAACTTTGTTTCTCTTTCAGCTATTGCCAGAAAATATAATCCATACTCTTGTCCCCAGGCCCCACAGAGCTTGACTCATCCTTCATAATGCCATACTCTCTGCAGTTAAATATCCAAATATCATCTTTTTTCTTTCCTGATCGGAAAACAGTGTGCGTTGCCTCTTAATAACAAACTTACTTTCCCATGAGCAGGTGGATGATGCTTCAGTTGCTTAGTATAGGTACTTATAGGTACTAAATTTGGGTGAATATAGTGTCTCTCTTTTATAAAAACCTGAAGTTAGAGTTATTTAGGAAGTGTTTTCCTCTGTGTATGGTAATTTAGGGGAATTAACAGCATTCAAAGAGCTTTACATCTACAATGCTAGACGCAGGTTGCAATTAAAAAATAATTGTAGTTGTTAGTTTATGCCTAAGTACAGGCAGCTTCTCATTAAATCAGTGCTTCACCATTTATCCAGTTTACTGATTTTCAATTTCTGTGATTTTTGCATACTAACTAAAAAGTAATGGATTCTTTGTTTCTGAAAAATTTTGTGTTATCACAGCAAGAACCATATTTTCAGCCAATGGAATTTACATATATTTAAATTAGGACTGAGTTGAGTCCTAAAACTCACTTATTAAAAAAAACCACAGATAAATATGACATCATAATGTTATTTGATGTTGTTGAATGTCCATGTTTTATCGATTAATCATTCACAGATGTTTTCCTTGAGCAAGAATTGTTTGTTTTGAAAAACCTGAAGCTGGTGTGTTTTTTTTTGTTTCATTTTGAACAAAATTTTCTTGATTAGAGCTGAGCTAAAAATCATAATTTCTCCCTAGAGGGATACCTCAGTATTCCAACACATGTTTTTTTCCCCAAACTGGTTGAACTTGAGACACTGAAATTTCACACAATCTTGTTAAGAAGCACTCAGGAAAAAAGTAATCAATGAGGAAATAGTGAAACATATTTTTACAGTGATTTCAATATTATATTGTACTTTCTATGGTACTGATTTGCCCTGCTGAGTTGCATTTCAAAAATCTCATGAACTCGTTCTCCTTCTGTGGCTCTCTGAACTGACAGCATCTCCCTAGGAGCAACCTGTGTGAACTAGTGTAGAGAATTCTCTAAAGGGAAACTTTGATTGACAAGGCCATGGGGGACAGAATGCAATAAAAGAGGAAAGGAGTTTTCTTCGGGACATGGGTGGGAGAACAACTTGGAGTGATTTGCTGTTTAATGAAATAACAGGAAAGGAAGCAAACACCATTCCAAGGTGGGAGAACAACTTGGAGTGATTTGCTGCTTAATGAAATAACAGGGAAGGAACATTTCAACATCAAGCAGTAGAATTTGCTGGAAAAAACCCAAACCAACTCATTTCTGCAAGTGACACAAGTTAAAAACTAAAAGAAGAGTATTGGAAAGCAGTAGATCAATCATCTAGTGGAAACTGTGCTGATATTAAGATTTTTAGCTGTGCATGCAGAAAGGAATTGAATCCCAGAGGTTATGCCTGCATTGCACAAGGACTTTTAGTTTACAGGTGGGCTTCCAACCCTCCATCAGGGGAGATGGCAGTGGAGGCTGTGTGCCCTGATGTAGAGCTGTGGGGTGGCCAGGCATCCGGTCTAGGAGCAGGAATTACAGCAGAGTAGGGCAGAATAATGGCATTGCAATGGTTTGTCTTTGGTTCTTATTTGTAATTTTTCTGGTCACTGTGATATGTTGACACATCAGTTTAGAATACACTTGTAACTAGATGATTATGGATGTTTTGACTGAGTAGCTATGAGGTTGGATTTTTCTGACTTCTGCAAGTTTAACAAGATATTTATAAGATCACTGTGACTTCTAATGTTGTTATTAATGTAGGTATAATATACACAGAAGTGAATTATAGTCTAATAAATAGAACAAAATTCACTGTAAAACAAGTGATTTATAGCTTTAAATGTATATATGAAATACATGTGTGGGTTTATGAAATGTCAGGCTTTAAAATGTGTTCTTCATTTCTTTCCCTGATACACTGGTTTCACCATCAGTTAACATCATATCCGCCCATGCCAGAGAGATTGTGAAGATGAAAAGCCTGGCTTTTGCTTTGGGTCAGGAAAAGAGGCAGTAGCTCTTCCAGTGGCTGTGGGGTATTTTCAGTGAAGAATAGAAGCCAGTGGAAAATTCCTGTCCAGCTGTAACTTTTGTTGATCACTATGCACAGTGTAACTTTTTGATAGGCACAGCCATCACATGTGAAACCTCGGCTGAGCCTGGATGTGGAGGCAGACAGCTTCCAGTGTCAGCCTCTCCTGGCTGGGAGGCAGCTGCCATGGCTTCAGGATGCACTAATTAGCTCCAGCAGGGCAGTCCACAGGGATTTCTGATCTCACTTCAGGTTTCACTTTCACTTTCATTTGGAAGATGATATTAGGTGTCTAAGTCAAACGTGTCCATTAAGCTTACTCAGAGGTATGTTCAGAAATTTTGGAGTTTCTTTCTAAAGACTAATAAGATTTCCCTTTATTAGCTTATTTGTCAAGCTTCATTTTTTTCCTTTTTTTTTTTTTTTTCCCAGTGGAAAACATGGATTTTTTAGCAAAATTAATTCTAATTTTCTGTAGGGTTTTGTATATGCCAGCAAATAATCACACAAAACATCAGGAGATTAGTTACATGTCCGTAAATAGTGTGCTTGTTGGACATGTGAGAAATTCCAGGAATCAAGTGTCCCTGCTCTGAGGATACTAAAATACTTAATTTCAGAACTAATCCCTTACTCATCTCTCCTTTGTTATTAATGTACATTGCATAATAAACGCCTTGCAAAATAAGGGCAGGGCAGCAAGCAGCTAATGCCCAGCCAGCTCTGAGTGCTTTCTGGATGGTGGCAAAGCCCCTGGCCATGGCCAGGGAGCTGGGGCAGTAGCACCAGATGGCCCTGCAGACAGTGGCGTCAGGCCAGCAGCAGCTCAGCGACAGCCCTGCCAGGCAGATCTGGTTTCATCCTACACAACAAAGCACTCAGTTCCTGGGAAGGTTTATTAGCTCAAGCACCATACCCTGAGATTTCAGAGCATTGGCCCCAGGACCATCGTGGTGCTCCAGCTAATAAGATCCTGGTGCAGCAGAGTGTCATGGAGCACAGAGGCAGTTCAGTGCCTGTGTGAGCAACCAGCCCGGGTCAGCTGGGGGCAGATCTGAGCTAAGGCTTATGGGCCCTGCTTGATTCCAGATGAGTCTACAGAGCCATTTAGATACCTGCAGTATGTCTATAATCTTGGATTTTTCATTACCCAGATTATTTCTGCCCCCTAGTATGTCAGATAGCAGGCAGTTGGTTGTAGCTAGCAGGGCTGGACTACTTACAAATACTTGAACTGTGTTGACTTTTTCTGGAGTGATTTGTCTTGTATCTTTGCTCTTGACCAATTTCATGTTCCTGCTAGTTGTTCATTTAATATTCTATTTGTATTTTCCATTCTGCTGCTACCAATATATATACTTTCACCAACATTACTGCTAACGACTTATTCTTCATCAATAAACACATATTTGCTGGGGTGACAGTAACCTCATCTGCTAGAAAGTATTAATAAGACAATCCAAATAAAGAAAGAAAATTTATTTCAGCTCAGCAACTATAGCATCACTTTAGTTCTGGTACTTGTGTGCATGTTGAGGGGAAGGAGTATGCTGTCTTTTGCCTTCTGTTTTCAGAAGTGGGTTTGTGGTTCAGGTGCTAGCGGTTCAGTTGCTAGATCTAAGGTTCAGAGTTTTGTTGTTTTGGTTGTTTGGGTATTTTTCCCTCTAATATTTATTTACAGAATGTGTCAAAAGCAGAGATACCACATAATGGAAGTATTTTGATATGCAATGTGAAATACAGACTGTGAGATGAAAGGGTGGGGCTTATCCCCTGGTAGCTGATTTCATGGTTATCTCTGCCTACTCAGAATGCCCATCTCTATCTCTATCATGAAACAAAAACATTATTTATAGTAAAATTTTCCTATATGCATGGATCCCCTGCTGAAGTCTGGGTGAGTTGATAACTGGGTAAGCAGTAATGACAGTCTGGTTGTACATGTGTGTCTGACTGTTCATGCAGACATCTCTATGTCCAGCTCACATCAACGTGATGTGGAATTACATACCAAGCACAAAACTGTAGCATGATTTTGTGGGGTACAAATGGTGAGTTGAATACCTTTGGTAACTTTGAAATCTTAACTTTGAAAACTAATCTGGCTCCTACAGGAAAAAAAACTTTCATAATACCTTTTGTTTTCTGTGTGCTTTGTGGTAAGTGATACATTAGCCTGCAATCTTTTTCATGGTCAAAACTTCTACTGTGATTATTTATGGGTATCATAACCTGGGCAAAATAATCTATTGTCTGTGGTTTTTGGAGAATAAACCCACAGAAGTTTCATTAGTCACATAAATCTCCGTTTTCAACAGAGCTTGTTTAATAATATTAATTTACTAATTTACATACATGAGAAAGCAAGTGGTCTAATAATTAGTCAAAGGACATTAGGCTGCATAGGAAGGACTGTCAGTCCCACAGTGCAGTGCAGAATGGCCTTCAGAAGATATTCACTCTTGAGGTAGTGTGTTTGGTTTCACTGATTTTAAGTCCTTTGCTTTTGTGCCAGCTCTGCTTTTTCCACCTCTCTGCAGCAGCAAGTGACTGTGGACATGGGTGGGTGTGCACCTAGAAATAAAAGGTTTTGTTAAGTTGATGAGTTGCAAGCAGCTTGAATTTTCAATCTTCTTTTCCTAGAAAAACTGTATATTATTTCTGGTGTAAAGTTCTTCTCACAGTTGCAGTCTCAGGTGTGTATGTGTTTGGGGAGGGGGGCGTTGCAAGGCAATAAAGTTCTGGACAGTAACTGATTTTTTTTTTTAAAAAGCAAGCGAACAAAATTAGCCAGCCAGTGTCATGGCTGGAGTGTTTCAGTAGGAAGTAGATTGTCAGCAGCTGCCTGCTGCAAAGGCTCTTTGGTGTCTGTGATTCCCAGCCCTGGGCATTTTTGGTCCTGTTAACTTTACCTTACAGGAAAACCAGTGATATGTTAAGACACATTTCAAAAAGAAATAATGATTAGTGTGCCTAAAGTGGTTCCTACATGGTGATGCATAAACACTTCTGGATATCTCTTTATTGCCATAGAAATAAAGAAAATAGATCTTCTTAATTCTCACGACGACTGGAGGCCACTATGACATTCATGGCTTTTGTTTGTCAACACAAATATCCTCAGTAGACTCAAAAATATGCAGCAAAAGGAAAACAGCTATACTCTCCTATGCCTTTAACAACTTTAAACCAGAAAAAATATGGAATAGACCACTGAATCTGCAGAGTGAAGATGATAGATCCCTAAAAATTGAAAAGAAATAGGATAATGCATAAAGCAGTATAAAAAGACAAGATTAAAAAGCTTGACTATATGCTTAAGAGGAAGTAAGAGTAGAACAATATTTTGTGTTTTAGTTTTACCTTAAGATTTTAAGAATCGACTTGTCTAGGTCAAGGCAATTTTAAGAATTAACTTGTCTAAAAAGAGCATAATTTTGTTTAAGCATATACTTTCAGACATTAATATAAGCACTTGTCATATGTTTTTTAAATGAAAATTATAGAAAAGGACTTTTTAATTGTTGAGATTTTTCCTAGACATTATGCCAAGATGGACTCCTATAATACTTCTAGTACATACCTTCTGCTTCTGGGGCATTAAGTTTCAATCCTGCTGGGTTTTGTTATATAAAATTCCTATTCATAGAGTAATTCTAATTAATTCCTGACACTCCCAAAAGGAATTCCCTCTTGTCTAAAACCTTTCCAAGGTAAAACAAATGTCATCCAGAAGTACTTTAATAACTCTCTGAAGCTGCAGTAGCTCTAAAAATATTTTCAGGTGTGTCCTTAAATATATACAATCAATTGGCTTTTCAGAATGTGGCTGACCTAGAGAATGACACCACAAGACAAGTGCCTGTATGAACATTAAAGCTGGTTATTATGTCCACTTATTCTGCTCAAGGGATATTACTCATAAAATTTAGAATCAACAGAAAATAATGGAAATGATTTTGACACAAATTATACATTATCTTTAAGAGTCAACCTCTGTCTTCCCTTGAACAGGACAGGCATGGCTACAGTCTTCCCTGGGCTCTGGATCACAACTTTGAACAAATAATAAAACTTTCTTCCAGCAGCACAGCTTTCTTCCATCAGTGGTCAACTTATGCAAGATGAAACAGAAGCTGTTTGAGGAAGCGGCAGTCTCCACGTGATGTGTTCAGGAAGAACTGCAAAAATCACTCAATCTACTTATTCCTTTTACTTAGTGGTTATTGGTTTAATTTTGTTTTGTTCTTTAATCTTTAAGATGTTTACTTAAATATGTATTTAGACTTATGTCTGTGACAAGGATGATAAACCATTCTATACCAGTAGAGAAGAGCTATGGAGGGTGTAAGAGTGTACACAAACAATGCTTGTAGAAATCCTACAGGCATAAAATCATAGAATATGTAGAATTGGAAGGGACCCACAAGGATCATTAAGTTCAACTCTTAGCCCTGCACAGGACAGCCCCAAGAATCACAGCATTTGCCTGAGAATATTGTCCAAATGCTTCTTGAACTCTATCAGGCTTGGTCTTGTGACCACTTTCTGGGGAGCCTGTTCCAGGGTGAAGAACCTTTTTGCTAATATCCAGCCTAAACTTCCACTCACACAGCTTCATGCCATTCCAATGGGTTCTCTCACTGCTTATCAGACAGAATTGATTGGAGCCTGCCCCTCCACTTCCCCTTGTGAGGAGGTTGTAGACCACAATAAGATCTCCTCTCAGTCTCCTCTTCTCCAGGCTGAACAAGCCAAGTGACCTCAGCTGCTCGTCATATTGCTTCCTCTTGCCGTCCTTTACCACCTTTGTAGCCCTTCTTTGGATAATGGATGGGTTTGAGATCTTTGAGCTGTGCTTCTAAGTTTACAATGTTGATCTTTTTTCCACTTGTGTTATTTGGACACACAGACAGCACTGGTACAGTAAGGATTTGCTCTTTCAGAGTATATCCAAGTAGTATGTGGTTAATTCCTAAGGATTTTTAGCCTAGTCATGGGCATAAGTCTATGGTTAGGATACAGAGGGTTTCTTACTTCCCCTGAATATGGAAGATGCTGGCTGAGTATGCTGCAATCCAAAACAGTGGATCACAGCATGTGATCTGAGGGGTTGAGCCCCAAATCAAGATTTCCTGTTATGTCACTCACATGCCACATCATGTAGTTTCATGGGTGGGTTGGTGCCTGTTTCCTGCACCTGATCAATTAGCTTTGTTCATGTTTTTGAAACATTTATTCCTTAAGCTAAAGGTTTTAGCAAATGGTAGGGAAAGAAGGACTTGTGGTGATTTACTGTGCAGACACAAATAATTTGGCCTTAGATACAGGGTGAATAAGTATATATAAATGGCTTATTTTTAATTCAAGGGAACATTTGCTATTAATAAGAGTAATTAGCTTTTGGTTTTGACTATGTTATATGTGCTTCCAAGGTATTTCAAACCTGCCCATGAAGCAGGTTTGAACTTGATATTATGTATTATACTTTTAAGAGCTATTACCTCTGTCACTAGTGGGGTTCCACAGGGCTCACCTTGGCCCTGTGCTCTTCAATATCTTAACAAATAACTTGGATGCAAGACTGGAAGGGATACAAAGTAAGTTTGTTGATGACTTAAAACTGGGAGGAGCTGTTGACTCCCTTTAAGGCCGGAGGACTCTGCAGAGAGATCTCAACAAATTAAATGACTGGGAAATCACGAAGCATGTGAAGTTCAACAAATTCTGCACCTGACATGGGGCAACCCTGAATGTACATACAGACTGAGGAATGAGATGCTGGAAAGCAGTGCCATGGAAAGGGACCTGGGAGTCCTGGCTGGCAAGTTGAATATGAGTCAACAGTGCCCTGGCAGCTAGGAGGGCCAATCATGTCCAAGGGGGCATCAGGCAAAACATCACCAGCCATTTGAGGGAGGAGATTTTCCTGCCCTGTTCTGTGCTAGTGTGGCCTCACCTTGAATATTGGGTGCAATTTTGGCAATCGCAATATAAGAAAGATATTAAGGTATTAGAGAGTGTTGAAAAGAGCGTGATGGGCCTTGATGAAGATGGTGAAGGACTTTGAGGGGAAGCCGTATGTGGAGCAGCTGAGGTCACTTTGTTCAGCCTAGAGCAGAGGAAACTGAGGGGAGACCTCATGGCAGTTACAACTTCCTCATGAGGGGAAGTGGAGGAGCAGGAATTGATTGCTTCTCTGGAGTGAGCAGTGACAGGACACAAGGGAAGGGCCTGAAGTTGTGTCAGGGGAGGTTTAGGCTTGGATATTAGGAATAGTTTCTTCACCCAGGGGGTGTTCGGGCACTGGAATAAGCTGTCCAGAAAAGTGGTCACAGCACCAAGCCTGACAGAGTTCAAGGAGTGTTTGGACAATACTCTTGGGCACATGGTTTGACTCTTGGGGATGGCCCTTTGCAGGGCTAAGGTTTGGACTCAGTGATCCTTCTGGGTCCCTTTCAACTCTGTATATTCTGTGATTCTAGGGTTAAGCAGAAAGAGAAATGCTACCAATGGGCTTATGCAAAAATTTAAATTCACATGCTAACTGTATAGTATAGAACCATTAAAAAGATGTCTGAGGTTTCAGTTAAGGATGATAATAGCCTGTAAAAGAAATCTATCTCTACTTTTAGTTGTCTTACTTGTGCTAACTCTGTAGGTTTGTGAGTGTGGGTATAAGCTGTAGTATGTGTCATAGAATTTTGTGTGTGCAAGTTGTTTTCCTGTTTTGCAAACATACATTATTCCCTATAATAATTTATTCATAACTGTTTATGAAGATAAACCTAATTAAGTAACAGATATTTAACTGACCCTTCTTTATCTTTACTTCACAGTCTACAGTTTGCTTCTTAGCTGTTAGGTGGGTTTTGGTTTTTATTGCCACAGAAGTCAGGTATGCATGACAGTGTCTCCTGGCTTATATTTTAGCTAGATACTAATAAAAACCTTCACTTGTTTTTAAGCTTTTTTCCTCTTGCATAGCTCCAGTGAACCAATCAAACATTTCATTATAGCAGTTTCTTGTTGTTCTGCTTCCTCTTGACACAGCTGTCAGATTCATAGTTAAAGCTGGAAGAAGTCTTTAATAACTGGACATTATTTTTCTTACCCATACAGAAGTATAAGTGCCCCTGTAACTTATTCTATATGTTTCCTATGAGTGCTCCAGAGCAACAGCCAAACAGAATTTGATAGGTATAGTATGTGCTTCAACATATATTATATTTACAGGTCTTGTAAAGTCCTATTTTCTTCACTACTCCTGTGATATTATTATTCTTGGGAGTGCAACTGATCCATAAAAAGCTACTACATGCTACTTCAGAGAGTGAGGGGAAGCCACCAGTCATTTCTTACATCATATACTTACACCATGTTTTGTCCCCATTGCTGTGTATATGCTTCATTATTATTTATTTCCTTATTAATTATTTGGACCAGTGACAAGTAGTCACAGCGCCAGGTCCGACAGTGTTCAAGAAGCATTTGGACAGTACTCTCAGGCATATGGTATGACTCTTGGTGCTATCCTGTGCAGGACAAGGAGTTGGACTTTGATGATCCTGGTGAGTCCCTTTCAGCTCAGGATATATTATGATTCTAAATGTGAATGTTAAAGCTTACAGAATCAATACATAGTTTTGATACATGGATATACATGCATGCATATGAACATTGACAGGAATCTATGACATTTAAGTGCAATTTTCTTTCTCTATGTGTCACTCTCTTTGGTCTGACTTTCACCATCGTCTATAAATTAATTGAAGGAGGCATAAAACATTTTTGAGCATGAATATACCTTTAGGGTTGGTGCATTTCCCTTTCACGTTAATAATCATGGCTTCTTATATTTGGTACTAGAGTGGAAGAAAGCTCTTGCATCCTACATGCTGAATAGCAATAGAGGACACCACAGAAAATCTGCCTCCTGTAGCTAAAACAAATACTGGGGAAAAATAATTGACAGGAAAATCTTAATGAAGAGTAGTAATTGGCGAAAGAAGTAGTTGAATAATCTGTGATCTTTGGTGTTATTTACTTGTCCCATGTCCTTTTCTGAGAACAGTTACGACTTCATGTCTCCAAACTGAGCAACCCTAACAGTGGTGCTGGGAGCAGTAGAATTGCTGGTATGATCCAGTGCCCAGCGGCTGAAGTAGCTCAACACTTTCCTCTGGGTTGGGGTAGGGAATGACTGAGGAACATTCCAGGAGAAGGAATCAAAAGTAACATAATGGTTTGGGTTGGAAGGAACCTTAAAGACCATCTAGTTCCAACCACTTGCCATGACTAGGGACACCTTCACTAAACCAGGTAGCTCAAAATCTCATCCAACCTCTCCTTTGGTGAGGAGTCTGTATTAATTGAAACCAGTTGTATATTTAACATTGAAACCTTAGTGCTACCCAGAATAACTTTGCTTATACTCACAAATGAACAGTCAGAAATGGCTCTGAGCAGGCTGCAGAAGTTGTGCAAGACCTGGATGAAGCAGGACTTATTTGAGATTGCTTGGCTTTGAGTGGATACTGAAAAGCAAAATACTTACAAGTCATTGGAACAATCAATGAAGAGCTATTATATCTTCCAAAAAGGCTCTTTAAATGAATTATTTTTCATATTTCTAATACTCCAGTTACATTAAGATTTATATGTGACTGAGTTATGTCTATTGTGGGAAACTGCTTTAAAATTTCTTGGCATTTATGTGTTTGAATTTGTAACCATAATATTGCATTCGTGTAGTTGCATTGAATATTAAATTAATTTAAAGGTATTAATATTATATACAATATGCACTCTTTAGCTTGTAAATATCGTAGTGTAATAACAAAATGCAGATTGGAAAATATTTTTCACATTCTTAGTTAAAGTATTAGATTTTTACATTAATGCCTTATAATCATTATAGCAAAATGATTTGAATGAAATTCTTTGATTTACAGAAGAGCAAATGAGCTCTGAAACAATTCCTGAACCTTGGAGTGTTACAATATATCTATGCATTTTTGAGTACAGTGAGGAAACACTTATAAGACCACCTGCAGAATAGCTAATTCTGGCAAATGTATTTGATTTGAAATCATGAATGCTTCAGAAAAGACTGTTGTGGTCTTGTGAGCTAGAAAAAAAAATCCCAAACCTTAACCTTTGTTTGCATGGTGGAAAAATAAGTGCAGTTCTAACACAACTAGATATTTACAAAATTTATTGGATTTGAGTGATCTGTAGGAGCAAAAATGAAGCTGCAGTCCCTTTGAAGGCATTCCCTGTTGGTTCTCTGTAAATCTGTGATCTTTGTTCTTGGATCCCTAAAAGGGCAGAAGATTATGGTATTGCAGTTGCCAGCACCAGTGAAAAACAAACCAAGCAGAGGATGAGGCAGTCAAAACTTTATATACCAAGTATTCTACAGAACTCTACTAGACATTCATTCGATAAGTGGTAATCCGGCTTCTCTCTTGTGGTAAGGATGTGGATATGATCTTAAATAAAGCCTGTCATCTCAGATACTCCATTGTCCTCTTACCCCTACCTCCTTTTTTTTTAGCTTTTTCCTTGAAAATTGTGAAATCCTTCAGGGAAGAAACCTCATGTTGGTATACTGCCTTACCTTGACCAGGCTGAACCTGTGGGTGCTACTGTGAGACATTTTCACTATCAAAAATTCTTTTGAGAGAAAATAATGCTTTTATAACAATTATGAGGAATATTTCTCTTCACTAAGTTAACAATTCACATACAACTTGAGTAGCATGTGCTTCTACCAGGAATGCAGTAAGAAAATGCTGTTAAAATTAGATTATAATTCTTGCTGAAATTTTCTCTGCTAATACACCTTCTATGCAGAGCAGTTAGTAGATTTTTTTTCCCTAAATATGCTTTCCTTATCCAGAGAATGTTAAATGGAAACACATTCTATATTGAAAACTGTTTACTATTTGATTTTAAAAACAGCTTCTATAACACAGATCTCTTTAATGGAAATATGTTGTAGAAACAATCTCTTTACAATACACTATGAAATATTTTTATACTGCAGCGTTCTTTAATGGAAAAGTTCTGTATATACTGCTCTGATTATTTTCTATTAAAACACTTAAACAGATCCTGTTTTAAACCAATATCTAGTTCATAGTTTCTATGAACAGTTTTAGCTAAGCATTCTAAACGCAATCACTTTCATACAGAAAAAATGTTTAAGGTATTTCTTGTTGACTAACTGTACAGTGATTTTTTTTAATTTTAAATAGAAAAAATGGGGAGATAAGAGTTGGTTTTGAAAGCATTCATATTAAAACATGCTCACTTTCACACAGGTAAAACTGTTCAAAAACTAAGTTATATAGAATGACACAAATGGTCCTTTTTTCCTCCCTTTCCCTTAAAACTCAGTTGACCAGAGTTGAAACCTAAATGAAACTAAGTGAATGCTTTATTTCTCCTGTTATTTCTGTGCAACCAAATAAACCTGTGAGTCTCTCACAGGGCTGTACAAGATGACTTACTTGTCTTTGAGTTCTGTGAGATGATGCACTGAGAGTCACCATGTAGTTTAAAAGGGAAAAGACATTTCTATATTCTCTGCTCCTTAACAGACTGGTTGCAGTCTGGGATGGATTAGTTCTCTTAAAGATTAAACATCCCTGTCTAGAAATCGCTTTAAATTCTTATAACACATTTGGATTTTTATAGTTCTAGAAAATATGTTGGAAATACTCATTGGTGATGAAAGTTTTGGACCTGTAAAGAGGTGCACTGGGAGCACAAAGGGAGAATGTGGGCCAAAGAACAGATATCATGACTTGCTTTTTGATTTACAGTGCCCAAAGTTCCCACTGCCTTACAGAGAAGACAGTATTGGAAGTTCTGTGTTCTATCTAAGCCTGTTGCAGAAGTTTCCAGGCTTTTGCATCTCATCAGATAGAGATATGTTTTAAAATTCTTTAAGTGACTTTGAATGGACTCTGACAATATATGAAGTTATCGCTTCCTATTGTAGAATGGTGTGAAATTGAAGTTCTTAGACAGACAGCTATATTTAAAATCCTTGCATTTTCATATAGCTGGTTTATTTCAAGGGCTCTAACTGGCTTGAAGTGAATTATCCTTTGTCCTTGTTGAGACGGTACATGATAAGCTCTCCATGTCGTTCTGGCTTTTTTTTTTTCTTTTTTTGCTGTTTCTTCTCTCTTAAAACTCCAGCAAGAAAAGAAAATGAGTCAATACTCAAACAGCTTGTATGATGTTGCTAGGATGCATCTTTCACCCTTAGCCATAACGGTAGCATTAAGTCAGTATTTAGCAAGGATGAGTATTGAGAAAAGGCTTCTGTGCCTTAGTTGCTCAGGATTTATCTTCACAAATAAAAGTACAAAATTTTAAATATGGATTTTGTTTCAGTGTAACTTTACAATAGATAAACATTTAATAACAGTGAGCTGTGACATTTACAAAGAGAAAAACTTTTGAGCACAAAGATTTAGCAAATTCTCAGGATTCTCAAGAGCAAATCTAAAATATTGCATCTCATTGTCCCCAGCTGAGCTCTGTGGACATTCACTGAGAAAAACCACTTTCAATCTGCTGTATAGCAGATTTCTGAATGTGTCCATTTCTTCCTGGCAATTTTACCTACACTGAATTTGTTTCCTGGTCCAACTCTTTAGAGTTGTTACAAATGGTCTTAGGGAATCAAGAAATGGATGAGTTTTGGTGCTGAAAAAGCCATGATATTTTTAAGTTCTGTCTGAAATCTTTGAACTTTGGAGTAAAAATATCACCTACATATGGGACTGAGAGACTGAGGAAAGGAGCAGTATCTATTGATCTCTTTGGACTATAAGGAAGGTAAAATGGTTTATAGTATCCCTTTATTCTCACTGCCTGGAACAGCTGGGCAAATAGAGAGGAAATGGCTTTCTCCCAGTACTTGTCAAATAACTGATCCACAAATTATCCCTCCAAGGGACAAGGTAGACAACGACAGTATGTTCATAAATCAAGCATAAAGTTGCAGGATTGTGGCCAAAATTCAGAAAGAAGGATTAAATAAAGGTTTGTGGGATAGAAAGTTAAGTAATTAAAATTGAAATGCAGTCTGTATTATGTAATTATCAAACTAGGACAAGTAATATATGTGCATTATATGCCTGTATATTTCACACAAGTAATGCTCTGTAAATGAGCATGTGCCCAATGTTTCCAGGTGCGTTATGCTCAAGGCAACCTGATTCAGTAGTAGTCTGCATAAACTACAAAGAGAACAGGAGGAAATTCTTGCAACAAAAAACCCTGCAAAAGTGAAATCTCTGTTTTCTTCCATATCATGCAGAAACTATTCAACATATTATGCTAACATACTCTTTGATAGGAAATGACTAATTTCTTGAACTTGCAGGTCTTTGGCTGAATGGATTTAACAAAAAATGTTACTGTACAGAAAATCTAGTCATTCAACTATACTTTCTGCAGTAGAAAGCCAGAGCACAACCCAACAAAATACTTAAGTGTTTACAAGCTGAAACATATTTCAGTAACATCTGATTAGAAGTTAGTATCTTAGGTGATATATCATTATCAACATTAAATGTATTATCCCAACTGAAATAATAAATTTCATTTTACTTGTGTTTAACAGCAAACATGAATCAAACTATGTTTCCTGAATTTTATTAAAATTCTGTTATAGTTCATTTATAACTGCAGACAATAAAGTACTTACAGAATACAAAATGGTATAATCAGTAAAAAGATAAAGAGCTCCAAGCTACCTGTTCTATATTGTTAGCATAAATGGAAAATAAGATTGGATCAAGATAAGAGTTTTGCAATACTGCCTTGGTTTTATTCTCAACAAAATTTGTTCCTCTCTGATTTGGCATGGAGTTTATTCTGACTTATTTAAGGGCCTAATCTTGAAGTCTTCGCACAGATAATGGATGCATGGGCTGCACATGGCCTCAGGGCAGCAGGTATGTATTTCTGGCTGGTAGGAGACTTGGTGAAATTAAGGCATTTCTATAAAAGGAAGTCTCAGGCACTTCAACCTGAGCCCACAACACTTCGGAAGCAGTTGGCAAAATCCCCTCCTCTGTTTCCTCTGATATGTATAAAGTAGAAACTGTGGGGTCTACAGAAACTGAGTGATCAAACAGCATCCCTGTGTTCTCTAGTAAAAATTACATAATACACTTTTTAACTCAGCTGTACCTGGGAAAATTGACTGCTATTTTTGAGGGGCAGATGAGTAAAATGCATCTTGAAGCTTCTTTTGGAGTAAAGCCAAATATCTTGAGCAGGTTTGTAATGGCATTGTAATTTTTTCTTTGAGTGTTGCAATAGACCAGTCTCTGGGGGTGATTATTATGCTTTGGAATTTACTTTAGCTTTCTTCAGAAGTGTATGCCTGTTCATGAATGCATGTATACACATATATGTGAGTATATATATATGTGTAAAAATCATATATGTGTGCAGCTATTCTATTTCTGAACTGCTCAGAATAGAGTTTTATCAAATGCTTCTGTTTGTTGGGGTTTTTCACAATAAGACATCAGGATATTTTGATCTGCAGGTAGTATAAAGTAATACAGAGCCTTATTTTTCACAGCCACTGCAGTGTTGACCTGGGTGGAGGAGAGGAGACCAGGTATTTGTCATGTGAAGCAGTACTTCTGGTTTGGAACAAACAACATATAATACTGGCCAAGATGGTGCTATTAGATCTGTAGGTGAGTAACTTAAAACTACACCTGGAATGTCTTATTACCAGAACTCTTTGTCTATAAGAAGTCCTTTTCTTGAGACTTTCTACTTCTGAGTATAACTTTTTCACTAAAAGTGAATGCCATTACAAACATTAAGCGTGGAAAAGCAAAGCGGAGCTGTAATATCTACTATTTAAACTGCTAAGCCATTTTGTAAAGCTTTAAAGGCTGGAAATGTAAGGAATTAAAAATACATTTGTGAGATCTAGAAAGTACTGCTGGAGAGAGTATTGCTTTATGGTTCATTAATTCTCTTTTTTCTCAATAAAATGTTACCTCTCTTTATTCTTCTATTTGTGTATTTAAGCGTAAATGTGCATGTGCATTTATAGTGTATCCGGTCCCCAGTTAGAGACCTGTGTAATTTAGGTTGTACATTGGTACCAGATCCCTGCTGCTTATTACTGCTAAATGATATGCAGGTGATAACTGTTGGACACTCTTCACTGAATTGCTGATGCCTGAAGTAAGATCAATGGAAAATTAACCAACCTATAAAGGCAAAAAATAGAAGTTGTTTTATTTATTTAATTAGTAAAATTTAATTCCATCTCTTGAAAGTGAATGACAAGTCTCTGTTTTCCTGTGATGTCTTGTAATTTACATAATTTCTCATTATTCAGTGAATAAATAGTTTGGTTCTTAGAATTAAATGATTCTCTTCTCCCAGATTTTAGGGAATATCTATGAAGTTCTTTTAGGGGATACCTATGAAGATATTTTGACTGCAGAAATCCTTATTTAGAATTTTTAGTGACTGCTGCAAGAACTCAATAGTGGAACTTTCTAAGGAAAAGGAAGACGCTATGTCATCATCATACTGAGAGGCCTCTCTTGAAGGCTATCCAAGAAAAAAATGCTACGATTTTCTTTCCCTTAATGACTTCAAAATACTCTACCAGCACAAGGACTGTTTTTGCTTTATTATCATAGGAAAAAATGCCCCCCCCACCCCCCAACCATCTCAAGCCTGTTCTCATCTGAAGAAAAATGTGCACGCGCGCACACACACACACACACAAAGTATTTACACGTATATATTAAAAGAAATCCTATTCTACCTTGTCATAGACCTTGGATTATTTGTAGGGCTGATCTGCTATTGGTTCCAAGTTTAACATACAAGTCCAGCTTGGATTTCTCTAGGTGTCTGTTGTAACAGTCCAGTGCCATTTTACAGCAAAAATATTGACTGTCAGTGAGAACTTGACATTTAAAATCCTTCTGCACCACTGATCCTCACTGCAAATATCTTTACAATAATCTTTTTATTAAAAAACTTCTAAAGAGATGAACTGAGGATTGATAAAGAGCTGTTAATGAGTAAATAAATGTAACTAAGCCCAAACACACTTTAAATATTTAATATAGAGTGTCTGGAAGATATTTTAGGTATTAGTTATTTGGAAAATTACTGTGGATGATTATTGAACAGAAAAGGTCTATTTGTTAACATCTCAGATCCAAATATGGTTCTTGAATTCCCACCACAATAACTTTATTCTTTAAATAGAAATCCATTCAAGTTCACTCCTTTATTATGTGATTATTCTTTAAATAAAATTTCAAGAAAAATACTATTAAAACTATTTAATTGGCATAAATGCAGATATTTTTAATCATTAAAGAAACAAACCTATCTGTTAGAAATATAATAAAAGGAATCAACAAATTAAGCAATTTGTTCAATAAGGATACACAGGAATCTTTTTATAGGAATTCATGGAGACCTCTGTGTGGTCGCAAATTAAAAACATCAGCACCTGACACTACTTGTTTAATGTTTTGCAATTCTGATCATCTCAACAGAGAAGTCACTATTGGGCTTCACAATGCTGATCCATGATGGATCCATGCACTTTGAGAAAGAGCTGAGAGATGAACAAAGCATTTTCCAGGGCTAAGAGGATTATTGTTAAAGCACATAATGCACCTGTGCATAGACACATGACTGTTATGAAAAATAATTAATAGCTAGTAATTACCATTAGCAGGTTCAAAGCATCTAGTTCAATGACAAACCTCAGATACACAAACCTGATTCACATGTACTGACTCTCACCTTTCTTTTTAAAGCACGGCTTTTATCTCAACACATATCTATTCAGATGGTTAATAGTAATTGCTGTCATAACCACCACACACGGCCATTTGTTTCTGAGACTGTTAGTTTCATAAATACTGTTTCCAAGTACTTTCAGAGAACATTTTGCTGGGTCCGTGCTGGCTTATAATTAGACTTGAATAGTTTTGTCTCCAACCCATTCTGCCTATATGGTTTGTGTAGCCCTTCACTTTGGCTGCCCAAAAATTCAGTTGCGTTTTGTGAAACAAAGCCCCACATAACATAGCAAGTGCTCAGATTTTTTGGAAAACGTTTAGAGATTGAGATCTTCACATGGCATGAGGACTTTGAACTGAACCTTTCTCTATGAGAAAGATGAGAACAGGTATAATTCTGATGAGTGTTAGCTCTGATATAAATCATGAATAGCTGCTTTGAAGTTAGCAGAGTTGTACCAGTGTAAAAAAGTATGTGGGAAGATCAGGCTACTGATACATGGCTAATATAAAATTGTCTGTGTCTGTATTGTATATGCATAGATATTAAGATATTTTTAGTTTCAGAATTATCTTTGCTACCAGAAGAATTTATCTATTTAAAACAAACAAACAAACAAAACAAGGAAAAAAAATAGACATAGAAAATAAAATGTTTGATCCTGAATTATTTGAAAGTGTTGTTCAGGAAAAATGACAGAGGTAGTATTTTTTTAATCTACTGTCATTTGGCCTTCAGTACCTAGACTTCAAATGTAATTATACTCACCTATCCTGAGACTACACGAAAAAAAAATTGCCAGAGATGTTACCAGAGTTAATTTTGTCTAGAATTACATTTTCAAACACTATTAATTGGTGTATACATAAGATCAATTGCACTATGCAAATTTACTGAAATTGAAGGTCTGGATCTTAGAGATTTTCAAATATACATTAATCAAAAGAGGTGTGACTATTATTGCTAGACAATATGGCAGAAGATTCTGTAGAAATAATTGTACTGTAGCAAGTTAATGCTGGTTAGCTTTGGATGAAAAAGTCACTGTGTTGATGTCCTTCACCAAGATTTTGAGTGATTCTGATAACACTGAAAAAATAGTTGTATGTGAGACAGAAATTATGCAGAAAACAAAAATGAACTTTACTGACTTAATGCGATTCTATGTTGTTTGTAGGCATCTGTACACACACCTCTCTCTTTTTTTATAACTCTTTTATACATGTAATCTAGTAATGCATTAATAAAATCATAACAATGGGATGTATATGTGTGGAGTTGGGATAAAAGTGGACATATTTGAAGCCAACTGTGCCTCTACCTGTTGTGATGGAAATGGGTTGTGATTGCTAAATATTCATTTGCTTGCTGAAATGTTTTTAAATGAATGTTGATTTGGATTAATATAAGCCTTTCTGGAAAAATCAGCAGGGTGAAAACAGAGTAGATCAAGTTAAGCCAGATAGTCAGAGATTTTTAAAAGGCTTTGCGAATGTAGAATACCTCTGTAGTCCAAAACACTTCAGTAATCAAAAGGGAAAAAAGCCAAACAAATAAACAAACAAAAAAACCAAAACCAGCAAGGCATTGTTTTGAGAAAACAAAAAGTTACAGGATCCAGCTGATCTCTGCAATATCTCTGCCTGCTTTCTCAGGAGGGCAGTTTGAAGAAGAGAGTTTGGCTAATTGCATAGTGCCTAAAGTGGGGGTTTCCTATTATTATTCTGAGGTTTATTCCCATTGACAAAAGCAATAGTAATTTGTAAGAAAGACACCAGGAGTATCTCAGTAATGCAGAGATGTAGCCAAGGGAACTTGAGTGAGGTTTCCCCCAAGGAGAGGAGGAGAAAGGTGTGCCCAGCAGGTGCCTGAGGCTGTAGGATCACCCACAAGCCCTGCAACACTAAGCTTCTTCTATGTTGGAGAGGAGGCAGTTGTACATCTTCTCTGCTAGTTTTCTTCCCTACTTTGGTGAAAGATGCGTGAAGAAATGTGTTGTTTACTGTATCTGGCCTTCAAATCCTGAGAAATGCATTTCACACAGTATTATGCCTGAAGAAAACTTTGCTCCCTTCTGATGCGTGAGGCCAAGCTATTTAAGTACAGTTATGTAAATATTTACATTTGTAAAGAATATAGTTTCTCATAATAATTATATCTATTCAATGCCTACCACAGTCATTTAGGAGCAAACATTAAAACAAGATACTTATGAAGAGAAGCCCTTGTCATTTGGCAAAGAAGACTGCAATAATCCTCTGCCACTTGCTCACCTCTCCATTTTAATTGTTAATATCTTTTCAGTATGCGGGAGAAGTAATCTCCCACCACGCTAAAGCAGTCAGCCTAATTGAAAAGAAATACAAGTGATCTAGTGCACAGCTGAAAAATTCAGCTAAAATGCAATCTGTCATTATCTTCCCAATGCCAATTTTAAATAGGTATTAAAGTAAATGGGGGAAACATCTTCTCATTTCTCTTGTGGTATCATTTCATTTTTACAGAAATCCCTAATCCTCAAATGAAGATTTTGCCCGATACCAACAAAACACTCAAGACTCAGACTCAAGTGTCTTGGAAACCAGATCCAAAAATAGACGAAAAATTTCCCTATCATGAATTAATCTCATTTGAAGATGATTTTTAAAATACAATTTATGCAATGCAAATCCTTGCTCCCAGAATAACCTGTATTTGTGGTTGTTATGCCACAGTCAAGAGATAAATTACTGTTCAGTGAGCTGTTTCAGCATGGCAACGTGAACTGCAGCTAGGATTAAGGAAGCTGATGAAGCATAACATACCAGAGAGAATCGAAAACATTTTATAGGACACAGGGGTGTTATTGACAGGTTTCTACTTTTTGATACAATGAACTATTTCAGCAGGAGACCGTATTTGAAAAGTATCCTGCATTAGAAAATTATATACCACATTTCAAAATATTCTCACTTTTAGTCTCCAAATTACTATGCGCTATATAACACATTTCAATTTAATTGGAAGAATATTGTATTGTGATGCTGAACACTTGTTTAATGGAGATAATATTTCAGCTTGGTAGGGAAAGTTGAATTCATTTGAAGTTGAGACACCCTTAGATTTGTAATTACCAACACATGCCTCTGAGTAGATAAAGGTACATTGAAAGTATGTCAGATGGGGTCTTAGAGAAAACCCATTAAGGCCTTAACAGGTGAAGCTCAAATAAAATCTTACTAAAGCTATTACCATCAAAGTTTTATTTGGTCTCAGGACAGCTTCAGACTCCTCCACTGACTGAAATTCCCACAAGTGGAGAAATCTCAGGATCTGTACTATATTGCAAGTTCTCAGCAAGTGCAAGGAAATAGCTGGTTAAAAAGATACCCCTACATGAAGCCTGCCAAATTGAAAAAGAGAGTTTTTATCATTCTACTGTAAAACACGATGGCTAATTATTTTTCCTTCAGCAGGCTTGCTTTCTCATTCCTTCCCTGAAGTAGTAAAAGATTCAGCTAGATTGAACAAAGACTATGCTCTCAGGAGTAATCGTCTGCTGGTAGAAAATGACATGACATTTCTGCTGTTATTCTTCCTGGTGTTCACAAACTGGAAAGTTTGTACTTCAAATGTGCCTAAGATAATGCCTCTGTTGTAACTATAGTTGTAGTGGTAGAGAAAAAGAAAACAAGAAATAGTGTTAGGAAGAATCCCATCCTACTGTGTATTTCCTACTCAGTCCTTTCATTGGAATCAATAGTAATTAGTGTTTTGAATGCTCTTTCAGTGAGGTCGTACAAGTATCTGTAAAGTCTTTTCTCAGTGTCCATATGATCCTAAATTCATGGAGCGAGGCTTAGAGCAAGATTTCATAGGTGGTGTCATCCTTGTTAACCTCACTGAGCAAATTGTTCTTAGATGTGACAATGGACTCTTTTTTCACACTGCTAGGAACTGCATTGATATGGTCCTCTGAAACTGAATCACCTAATTACAAATTGGAAACCAGTTTGTTCTTGGTCCACATTTGAAGAACCCAAATATATAAGTAACCAAATTTTATAAACGTAAGATGTATTTTAGAGTAACTTAATTGTGGCCTTCTAGTATCTGAAGGGAGCCTACAAGAAAGATGGAGACTGAATATTTTCAAGGATGTGTAGTGTCAAGACAAGGGGAAAATGTCTTCAAATTTAAAGAAGATTCATTTAGATTAGATGTTAAAAAGAAATTCTTTACTGTGAGGATGGTGAGGCACTGGCACGGGTTGCCTACAGAAGTTGTGGATGCTCTGTCCCTGGAAGTGTTCAAGACCAGGTTGGATGGAACTCTGAGTAACCCAGTCTAGTGAAAAGTGTCCCTGCACATGGCACATACGTTGGAACTAGATGATCTTTAGGGTCTATTTCAACCCAAATTCTAAGATTCTATAAAGCTTAATAGGGAACAGGTTTCCTAGGGAAGTGATTGAGTCATGATCTCTTTTAGTGGTCACAGTGGTATTTGGTTGACGGTTGGACTTCACCTTGGAGGACTTTTCCAACTGTAATGATTCTATGATTCTAAAATGGAGGAAGATAAAAGAACACTGAGAAGAATTGTGCTGAAAACTAGTTAGAATATGAATTACATGATGTTTTATAAGCTGCATTATTCTTCACTGCAAACCAAAATCTAGAAGATATGTTTTTTCTGCTCTCTGTATTTAATTTGGAATCTAGGGAGAAGGGACAAAACAATGACAATAATAATAAAAGTTATATTAATAATAATCTCTTTCAGGACCAGAGAAGAAAAAAGGAATTTAGGTGATATATGTAGTGAGACCGCATATGGAATGCAGATTAGTATGAATTAGGTGAAAGAAAATATTTGTGCAAAACACTGCCTATCTGAATACAGATTTCATATCAGCACAAGAAGAGAGGGCAAAGAGAGAATAATATTTTTATGTTCTACAAAATATCATTGTTTTTGGAAATTATACTGCATTGAATACATCAAAATGTCTGCTTTTCAAAAGCTGGTACACTACCAAAACTAATAGAGAGAGCAAAGGTAAGGGAATGATATTTTATTGATATTTCGTAGCAGTGATTTGCCCATGGTTGTAACTGTGGCATATGTAAAATTTTCAGTAACCTGCTCCCCAAATCAAGGTGTCTGTGCAACTGGTGGAAACTACCTCTTCTTTATGTTCTACATCATATAAGTTATTAGAACTTAAATTTTACTTCTGTATGTATAATATGGGAAAGGGCTAGCATTCAATTTTCAAAACTGAATACACGTTCTAAATATTCTTGTTTCTGTCTTCTGGGACTTAAAGCTAGTCAGGTTCTGGTGAGAAGAAAGAATACAAGCAGGACAGGGTGTTCTAGGACTCTGATTAAGTATTTGCAAGTTATACTTATCACAGAAATGTCTTAATAACATTAAAATGTCAATTGCCATTCAGCAGTTGGTTAAGTGTTCATAGACTATTTAGAATTCTAATAGGAATATTTTGATGTCTAGGGAACTGTCCTCGATGTGCAGACTGAAGGAGGGACCATACTTTTCTGTGTCCTCAATCCATGTCTCCCAACCATGTTCCACAAATTCTTTCAGATAAACTTTGAATTGGAATTTATTTTGCATTTAATGATTGAAACTCTCAATCAGATCCATGCTGAGGCTGACTATAGTAATCACTACAAGTTGGTCCTATTTGACACATATTTGGGGGTAAAATAAAAAGAAAAAAATCTGCATTAGAAAAATCATTGATAAAAGTATTTTCTGTTTCTTGTAAATGACAAATACCTTTAACTAAAGTTATCTGCTGCAGAAACTGCCTCCAGTGTCCTCATCACCAACCACAGGACAAGTCCCAGCTGGAACCATTTATTGGCTTAGTCAAGTGCTCCACTACTTTGTTCTAAATATGTCAACTTTGATTCATCCTCAGGCTTAGTTACTGTCAAACACTGTTAAATGGAACTGGAATCAGTGTTGCACCTAGGCATCCACTAAGCCAAAACCGTAGTCACTTCTGCAGAAATGTGAGTAATCTGTGGCACTAAAGAGTCATGGCATTTCTGTGAGGGTACCTTGTATGAAAATGGAAGTCTGGTCTCATCTTTGGCATGAGCTAGAGGTAAGAAGTTCATAACATCATTACAGAATGCTTTGGCTGTCAGCAAGTTTTGTCCCTTGGAAGAGTGAAAGTTTGTATTTATTTGCATGATTGATACTGTCAGGACACACAGGAGTACATTATGAGCCCAGAGTTAGGACTATCCCCACCATCTAAAGCACTGGCAATGTTTACCTTCACATCACATTGGAGCTTGGGAGACTACGTGGAAAAATTTGATCATTTTGAGAGATATATGGTAAAGCACGAAATATTTTAAAGTGGATAATGGAAAGAAAGGCTTCACCTACAGGCTGCAAAAATAGTTAAAGACATGTACTTAGAATGGCACATTATCTACTTCTGCTTATATTGTGCAAAGGTTCTAGGTAGCATTTATACAGATTTCAAAAGGCATCATTAAGGAAAATAGCTTTTGAAAGCAGTATATATGGGGATGCTGGAAGGCATGCTACCAATAATACCTAATATAGTAATTTACATTATGGTGAAAAGTAAAAATTGAAGGCAAGTTGGGCAAAAGATTCACATGATACCTGAGCACACTGTGATTTATTTTGAACTGGGGTCTTCAAAATGTGAAAATGGACCCCAATCCTCCTAAGGATGCATCTCTTTAGGAATTTCTGCAGATGAGTTTTTGACTCTATAGTTTTCTTTACTGTAAAACAGAGGGTGAATGGCATGGACTCAACAGATATTTTTAGTGGTATGTAAAGCTGCATTCTTACTAATTTGTTGGAAATGGCCTAAACGTGTGCCAGGAGGGGTCTAGTTTGAATATCAGAAAACATTTCTTCACCAAAAGGGTTTTCAGACACTGGAACAGGCTGCCCAGAGAAGCAATGGAGTCACCGTCCCTGAAGGTATTTAAAAGACATGCAGATGTGGCACTTAGGGACATGGTTTAGTGGTGGACTTTGCAATGGTGGGTTAACTGTTTGACTCTATGATCTTAAAGATATTTTCCAATCTAAATGATTCTATATTTATTACAGTGCATTCAGTAAAATTCTAGATAAACCTGTTCTTTCCTTCTTGTAATTCACTGTGCTTTGAATGGCAAGATCACCTTCACCAATGACCAGGCCTTCCCTTGCAGATGGCTCCTAATTGTTGCCCAGTTCTCCTATGAAACTCTAGCACTTTTGTCTTTTTGAAAAAGTCAGGGTTCTTAGAGGAGAAATTACTGAGGAATATTACAAAAACACCATCTGAAGATTTCCATCCTCCTCTTCCATAATTTCTTCTAATAACCTATTCTGGACACATAAATATCTGTGTGATCTTGTGACTAAGTGGGTTTAAAGAAGAGGAATTCCAGACTGCAGCATGTCAACAATTCACGGTGTCTTCACAGCATTGTTGGTTTGCTTTTTTGGTGCATAGACATGTGTGTATATCTGTGCACAGGAACAGAATACTAGTGACTAAGAATTCTTCACTCATTTACTCTAACAGCAATGTTTTGCATATTTTTTGCTCTGGGCAGAGCACAGAAGGAGTTAAGCCTTGTTTAGTTGTCAACCTATCACAATATTTACTTTTTGTTTACAAGTATTCAGTGCATATGCTTCAAGAAAAGCTAAGAAAGATTTCATCTTAAATCACTGACATAACAGAAGCCGAAAACTTGTAATACATTTTTTTCACAATATTTTAAGGAGAAATTGCATGAAGTCCATATCACATAAGTGGTTAAATGAGCGAAAACCCATTGTGAATGCAATTCTTTTTTGAATTTAATTTTAAGATTTCTAGATAATAATAATTTATGTTATGTGTATTCCATTTTACAGAAAAATGAACAGAATTCTGAAAATTGCTTAACCACATATTAGACCAGAAACATCAATGCTATTATATTTCATTAATGAAGAAAGCATTGTGCATAATTAATGGATTTTATTAGGGCTAATATATATAACAGCAGTAGTTGGTAGACCACAGAAAGACTTTTTAGCAAGCACTCTGTGGAAGTAAAAGTCACTGAAAGGTTAAAATAATAAACTTGTTTGACACATTGAGGAGCTGGTGTAACTTTGTCAGTCACAGGGTAAAGACATCGTGCTTTTGATAACTGGAGCTAGGAGGGCCCTGAAGTAACAGTATTTGACATGTCTGGGACATCTCATCAAAGGGAAATGAAGATCCCTGACAAGAAGTACTAAATAGGACTCCTGGTGGGAAAGTTGCTGCCATGCAGAAAACTGTATTAGATAAAGATATCCAAGAAACTCATGCCCCCTGGGATGCAGCAGTGGTTCTAATAACTGATGGAGTATTATTAAGATATGTTGCTAAAGATGGTTTTGCAATAGGGTCACTAGCCCAAAGTGTACATTTAAAAAGTAGTATTTCATTAGTTTACTATTGTTGTTTAAGAAACAAGTCTTGAGTCTTTTGTGATCTCCAGGCAGCCATTTTTGTATTGGCAATTGGTGTTTATCAGAGATAGAGTCATACCACTGAAGTTCTAGCCCCCTTCCCTTTAAGAGTATTTCTATGCGTTTCTTATTAATGTGATTACTGATTAATTCAGGTCTTGTAAATACAACAGCATTGTAATGCTTATTTGCAAATACTGATTTGCATTGGCCTAGTGTTTCAGACCAACTAAATATTGCACTATCTCTTCCCAAAGTTCAGTGCTAAAAGGGAACAGCTGGTCTTATCTAACACATAAAGCTCACTTTAAACACATTCTTGAGTCTCCTGTTAGTAAGGAAACCCAAACTTTTCTGGCTGGTGAAAAAGCTGAGTGTAGCTCAGAGCGTGCCTATGTTTAGAAGAGGTCGGCAGGTCATCCAGCAGTAAATGCAAGATGAGAACACAAAAAAGGGGACACTGTCCCTAGTGCAGAATTACTTTTGCAATGCCACCTGGTCCAGAAGTGTTTTATAAACCCCCAGAAGGTATCTCCTGTCACCTAAAGGGCAGGATGCAATGCAGCAGCTGATATGTAGGGGAACAGGTGCAGATTAAGTAGAGAAATAAAATGTGGTAAAAAGAACCCATACATCCAAGAAAAGTTGTTCTTCTGTTGAAAGTTAGTGATACAAAACTTGTTCCCTCCATCTATCTGGTCTTAGTTTGAACTTTAGGTGTGAGCAAATTATCTGTATGTCATGTCATCTTTTGTTCCAGGTCTTTAAAGGTCACTGACCTCTAGAAAAACACCAAAAAGTTACTTTTCTGCTTACAAAGATTATATTATGATTTTTAAAACCTTTATTCTTTCTTTCCTGGACAAAGCTGGAGTTTTGAATGCAAAGTTCAACTGAGAGTCAAATACTGCTGTCAAATTCTGATATCTCAATCAGAGCCTACAATCCAAAGATAAAATATTGCAAAAGAAACAATTAAATATATTTCATTTTACTAGCTGTATTTTACATGCAAATAGGAACCTTGGGGAGAAATTAGCTCTTCAAGACACAGGACATTGTAAACTTTCAGTTGGAGACTGTAAGTCCAGTAAGGGACCATAATAGTCACATGAATTTACTATGTAAATGGCAGTATCAGGTACTTTCCTGAATTAATTCTCATTTAAACAAATTTATATATAATATGAGCTTTAAAATGAAGTTTTGAAGAACTCAATGTGTTGCATGTCAATTGATTGGTAGCTTTGAGGTGCAGCAAATTTGGTATTGCCATTGCTAGCACTAGACATGGATGTTGCATTAGCTGGGCAAAGCCTCTGAGTTAAGCCCTGCCTGGCTTGCTTTGGCTGCCCTCCTTGGGCTTGCTTGAAGAGATTGTTTAGCTTATTCATGTAATGAGCAGTTGAACGTTACCTACTTGTTTAGCTTTGGGTTAGCTCCGTGTAATTGTGTGGTGCAGTGTTATAATAATTTTGCTGCAAAAGTAATAGACAGTATTAATAATATGTTATTCTTTGTAGAGTGAACTATCTCTGATGCCAAAATAATAATATGGAGTGGAGGAGAAAAAAGCAAAGGATGGCAGCAAAGGCCTTGAAGGCCCAGTCTGGGGGTTGCAGCAGTGGCTATAAACATGCTATTAACAAATGTTGCCAAGAAGTGTAGCCTTGGAAATCACATAAAACCAGTTACAGGGCAAAATAAAAGGGAGGGCAAATGTCTAGAATATGCAATACATACTGTGTGTACCACAGTATATGAGGATATAATGTAGAAGTGTAGACTAAGGAAGATCAAGGTATAGCATACATTAAAACCAATCAGAATCAATGTCATCCAGTTCTTAAAGTAAGGAGCAGGGGAAAACCCACTGTCAGCCCCATACCCCTCAATATGTAAAAGGAAGGGTAGTGATCTCTGGTCCCAGCTCTGCCACCTTTTCCTCTTGCAAGCAGTTTTCACTGCTAACTTTAGGATCTGGAGGACCGGAGGAAGGGAGTGCACAACACCAGTGAAAGAGGGCAGATACCCAAGGTAACTGGAAAAAATTTTAAATGTGCTGCCTTTGTGTACTAATACAATTTGGACAATCAGGATTAGTATTGTAGTAAGTCTTTGAATAGGCATGTAAGACTTCAGACTAATAATGAATTCTTGACTGCAAATATGAGAATATTTTTTTCTCTAACTCACAAAAGCTGCATAAAGTGCAGATTCTATTATTAATTAGCCTCACTCAGAAATCTGCATTTTACAAAATTACTATATTTATCTAGACTAACTTTTGCCTAGCAATTTCTACTAGCTCTGAATTATTCGTGACTGATTTCTACTATGTTAATCTTTGTCTGAGAGACTGTACATCCCACTATAATGAAATGATTCCACAGGCAAGTTATTTAGAGCTTGTTAGTTTTTAACTTCTGCTTTGAAAAGATAGAATAAATATACTCGGATTTGCCAGTAGTTTTTGATAACAAAATGTGACTTCTAATTTCATTTTCATATTTCTTTATTTTTTCAATTTTACAGAATCTTCTGAAATCAAATGTAGTAGACCCAGATGGATTATGTTAGTATTGGTTATTCCAAAGACAGGAAAATATTTTTGGTATTCTGTTGGTATTTTGTTTGCTCTTTTTGCCTCCGACAGTAGAAATTCATGTCTGACATTTGCTGTCCTAAAGGAAACCCCACCCACCAGTAAAACATGAAAATATTTTCTATCCGTAACATATGCTCTAAAACCTGTTTGAAATTGTGTTTTCTCTGCTGAGAGTAACATCTTTCCTTCTTTTTGTTTTCCCTAGTTATTTTTCTAAATTCCTTATTTCTAATATTTTTGTTGTCATTATCTGCTTTCCCCTTTCCTTTTAAGTGCCTGGTTTTTATTTAAGAATGCTGGGATTTTGTTCTACTTTTGTTAGCCCAGTGTCTTTTGTTCAACAGAATTTTAAGACAAGGACCAAAAGTTCACATGAGTTTCATGGGTATGTTTTTCTCATTATTTATTCAATAATGATTATTCTTTATAAGAATAACTTCACCCATGAGACTTTCCTTTCACAGCTTATACCTATAGTTCTGATGTATGAAAGCAACCAAGCTACACGGATGGCATTTAAAAAAGCAGTTTTTAAAGTTGTGATATCGAATTCTCTGTGTGGGAATGAGATCTGACAGAGTCCAGCATGCTGGATCACTCACTTTAGAATGTTGTCGCCTCCAGTTGTTGACAATTGTTTCAGAAACTCACAGATTATTTTTTATTATTGGAAGAATGATACCTCTGTCATGAGTAGGTCACAGTGAAATCACTCCTGATAATAAAGTTGTTCTTTTCTGTGAGATATAAAGCATAACAAATAACTTGCTATGACTTTTTTTCATTCAGACTGTGACTTGGTGCAGAGTATATTCTATTTTAATATCCAGATTTCTAACATTTTTCTCTTTCTCTATTTCCCTTGTTGCCTCACTAATCTGATTCTCAGCATAAATGATGTATATATACAAGTCAGTGCTTGTTCTTCCCTTCATTCTTTCTGTTCACATGAATTAATATAATTCAGCTGACTCATGGCTGCCAGATCCAAGGTTCATTAAAGACAACAGAAAGACTTTTGATGACTTCATTGTGATTTGAATGAAATAGTTATCTAGGTGTTGGAAATTTTATGTGATGTCAGCCAAGTTGAATGAAGAAATTGTGCAAACACTTAGCATGACTGTGCCTGTATTTCATACAGAGTTCATCAAAACCAATTTTAGATGCTAATGTGAAAAAAAAAAGTCAACCTATCTTTTTTTTTGGCAGGCAGACACTGGGATTCATACAGCAAAAATGCCTTAGTATATTTGGGAAAAAATCAACTTTCATTACTAGAAAACACTTAACTCTCTCTCTCTCTCTCTCTCTCTATATATATATATATATTTCTAGTCATACCTGTTTTAAACAAAACCTCCAGATATGTTGGTTTCTATATATGCTGATTTTTAGGTATATAATAGATATTTTCCTATTGGAAAACCTCATGATTCATAGATCAGGTTTTGGGGTTTTTTTGATTAAACATCTTTGAGCAGATATTGAGCAGTCATTTTGGCCATTAAATGGAAACAAAGCATCTCAAAGAGATACTCTGTTGTCATATACCCCAGCAAACCAGATTTTTCACTTTATCCACAAAAAATATCGCCTTTCTCTTCTGCATGGTAATGGATATGCCTAAGGAGTCAAACAGTTAACATAGTTGATCTCCGCAGCTTTTCACTTACTGGCCATGGCACATTTCATGGCACATTTTAGTCAGTATGGATCAAATAGTTATCCAGTGGCAAATATTCCTAATAGAAGCATGGTAATAATTTTACAGCACTGAAATGCTGCTCAGTAAAATCTGTTCTTTCCTGTTTGGCAGAGACCTCTAACTTTCCCTTCTTTCAGTAGCTGAGGCCCCCTTAGCATGTTATTCAGTGGATGACTCTTGGGATTACCCAGGCAGAGACATCAGTCACTGGGAGCAATGAGCAAGAAAGGAGAGGGGCCATCCTCCAGGCACTTGAGAGAAAAAGGCAATTCATAGAGATCCACAGAGTAACAGAGACTTTAAGAGGACTGTGCATAATGCATGATGCACAAAAGGGCATGTGCTGTTAGATACCTTTGAATGCTATGAGGGAGGAGGTAGGGAAATTGAGCTGGCTAAATAACCCGGGTTTTTGTTAATCCAAGATCAGAAGCAGACCCCAGCTGAGGGTTCATAATCACCTGCTCACTTGCAAGTTGTTAGATTGTATTGAAAAATCTATGCATTCTACTTGCTTAAAGCTACCTTTGAAAATTTTTCACTAATGGAAAATCTATTATGTTAAATGAAATTCGATCACTAATAGAGCTTATATGCATTATAAACAGGGATTGTGCATTATCAGCTCATACTGTGCATTACTGTGTCTCTGTAGATGCAATTCCTTAAACTAATCTAGCCTGTTGTTGTATGTTTTTTTTTGTTTCTTTTGCACTTACCAGAAGGGGCGGGAAAATCAAAGAATCATAGAATACCAGATTGAAAAGGAAGTATCATCTGTTCCAGCCTTTCTTGGCAAAAGCATAGTCTAGTTGAGGTGACCCAGCACTGTGTCCAGCTGAATCTTAAAAGTGTCCAATAGTGAGCAATCCACCACTTCCCTGAGAAGATTATTCCAGGGTCTGCTTTCTCTCATTGTGAAAAAATTTCCCCTTGTTCTTAATCAGAAACTACCTAGGAGTAATTTGTACATATTACCACTCCCTGTGACTATTTGATAAACAGAATCTCCTTGTCTTTGTAGCCACTTTGTAAATACTGGAAGGTGATGATAAGATCTTCCCTAAGCCTTCTTTTTCTCAAGGCTGAATAAACCCAGTTCTGTCAGCCTTTCCTCACATGGCAGACTTCCCAGTCCTGTTGCTTTTGTATGAAACCTGGTTTTGCTTATACCTTTGCCAATACCTTCTTTAAGTAACCCTAACACACTCATTCACAACATGCTTATCTGGACCCTGAATAGCCTGTCCATGTCTTTTTTGTATAGCAGGGACTAAAGTTGAACACAGAATTCCAGGTATGTTCTGTCAAGCCCTCAGCAGAATGGGACCATGCCTTTATCTCTGTGGTGAAGTTGTTGTCAATGCAACCCAACATCCCGCTGAGTCCTTTTTCTGCCACAGTAGCACACTCATACTGAATTTGCCTACCACTACCCCCAGGTACCTTTCTACAGAGCTTGTTCCCAGCTTGGCGGATCTGAGCCTGTGCTAGTCTCCTGTATTATATTTTCCCAGGTGTAAGACAACATTTACTACTGTTAGATTCATAAGGTTCTTGTTAGCCCAATCTATCCAGGTCTTCCTGCAGGTGGCTCTTCTTTCCAAAGTGCCCACTTCCCTGCTCAGTTTGGTATCATCAGCAAACTTCATCAGGGTACAGTTGATCCCATCTTTCAGATAATTTATGGATATATCAAAGACTGCTGGGCCCAATATCGATCACTGGGGAACCCCACTTGTCACAGGTTGTCAATTTGAAAAGGAGCCATTTACCACCACCCATTGGGTGTTGGCTGTCATCCAGTTCCCTATCCACTGCATGGACCACTTGTCTAGACCATAACGTGTCAATCTCTAGGAGGAGGCTGGAGAAACTATATTGAAAGCCTTGGAGGAGTCTAGGTAGACAAGGTCCATCACTTGTCCCACATCAACTGAACAGGATACTTTGTCATAGAAGGTGATCAGGTTTGTTAAAGACAGCTTGCCCCTGAGTGAGTGTGTGTGTGATTTTCCCAATCATGCACTTCATCTGACTTGTGTTAGCCCCCACAAGAATTCACTTTCCTGGGAAAGTATAACTTTCTCAAAGACTGAGGTATGACTGGACTATAATATCCTAGATCCTCCTTTAAGCCCTTTATGTAGATGGAAGTGACATTACCCTTCTTGCAGTCTTCTTGGGCATCCCCTGATCTCCATGGCTTCTCAACCACTATGGAGAGCAGCCTCTAAAGGACATCAGCCAGGTCTCTTGACATACTGATGTAGTTATTGCCAGGGCCCATCAATTTGTAGGGGTCAAGCTTTTGTGACAGTTCTTATACTGTTTCTTTACTGACAGTGAGTCTGTATTTGCCTCAGCCTGGATGTTTTTTTTTTCCCCAAGGCCTGTGATGAAAAGCTACTTTGATGTCTCAGCAATAATATAAGCATGAGGTACTATGCTGTTTTTTGGAATATCTGGAAAAATCTTGTCAGAATGAATGTCAGAGGCATACTGAAGAGAACTCTGCTGACCACCATATTTGTCCCTGTCACAAAAAAAAAGTTTTACACAGAAACAAAATGTGGACATTTTATTTATAGACAAAAAAAAAAGAATGCATCTATAACTCTATGTATTAAGCTACACAATTCAGAATTCCTCTAGGAAAATGAATCCTGTAAAATGAAAGAATTTACAAATGGATAAATCTCTCATGTACAGGCAGAAGAAAGTTTAAGAACCTTAAAATATTAGAGTTTTCATTTGCATATTTTAAAAAAGGCCTGGGAAAATCACATCTGCAGACCTATGATGATTTCCCCTCCAGCTGCCTGAGACACTTACTGTAAATCTAGAATACAGTATTCTTTAATACCTTGTATCTTTCATGGTACCACAGCATTGAAATTATATGTACATAGTCTTTATAAATAAAATAACTAATTCCAGTTCAGCTTTAAGCATGTAACCCAGTGACCCACAACACAGAAGCAAACAGAAAAAGATTACACACTTGCTTTTTTAGAGGTTGTTCTTATCAACATCATTTCTCTCAGGACATTGCTTAGGGAAGGGGCATCGGTAATATTCTTGTTCTGCACACTCAAAGTCTGTTAATAAGGATTAATATGAGGCTTAGTCATAGAATTTTAAATATTTACAATGCACCTATTTACACAGAATCACTTTGAGGTTAAATACCCAGCTAAATACTTATGCCTACTCTTAGTGTCTTTTTACCAAACTATTTTAACAATTAGCAAATAAATAAAGAGAATAATGAATATAATTTTGCATGAATACTTACCTATAATGCAGAGTGGTTATCATATTTTTTGGTATCTATTATAAACAATGTTTATAAGAGTCAGTGCCATTTGACTGCAAAGTATTGGCTGGTGTGATCCAATCCTTTCATAGAATCATAGAATCGATTGGGGTGGGAAAGACCTCTGAGATCATCAAGTCCAACCCTTGGTCCAACTCCAGTCCATTTACCAGATCATGGCACTCAGTGCCACGTCCATTCTCAGTTTAAAAATCTCCAGGGATGGGGAATCCACCACCTCTCTGGGCAGGCCATTCCAATGCCTGATTACTCTCCCTCAAAAGAATTTTTTTCTGATATCCAACTGAGTTTCCCCTGGCAGAGCTTGAGCCCGTGCCCCTTTGTCCTATTGCTGAGTGCCTGGGAGAAGAGACCAGCCCCCACCTGGCTATAACTTCCCTTCAGGTAGTTCTAGACAGTGATGAGGTCACCTCTGAGCCTCCTCTTCTCCAGGCTAAAGACCCCAGCTCCCTCAGCCTCTCTCCATAGGACTTATGCTCCAGTCCCTTCACCAACCTTGTTGCTCTTCTCTAGATCCACTCCAGCACCTCAATATCCTTTCTGAACTGAGGGGCCCAGAATTGAACACAAAACTCATGGTGTGGCCTCACCAATGCAAAGTACAGGGGAAGGATCACTTCCCTGGTCCTGCTAGCCACACTACTTTTGATACAGGACAGGATCCCATTGGATCCTTTCCTTTCCTTTGAAAAGGAATTTTTCAATAATCAATTATATATGTTGACACAGTCAAACCCTAGTCAGTATGTGTCTATATAATGTTATAAAAACATCTAGGTGAGAGGGACCTTCAGAAATCAGTCAGTCTTTCTTCATCAAATCAGGATCTACTATATTAGTGCCATTTTTTTGACAGAAGTTTGACAAAACTGAGTGCTGATTACACTACCCATTTAAAAAGTGGTCGCAGGAGAGCAAGTGAGATGACCCTTTAATTTTTTTCCATATCTGACACAGGCACGGAGAAGAAATTATCCCCTTTCTCTTTTAGTAAATCACCTCACCTGTCTGAGTTGTAACATAGCACTATTTTCCCCAGTACTCCTCTCTACCTACCTTTCTCTAGAGGAAGAAACCCTGGTTGCTTCAGAATTGTCCTGCAGGTCTCCCTCTTGACACCCCTCAAGCTGTTGTATTCTCTTTCTTAGGCTATTTTCTGCTGGTCTGTCCTTTTACCAAAACTGAGTGCTGGAGGCAGGCACAGCATCCTGCTGAGGTATTCCAAGCACTTGGCAGAGCAGGAGGATTGCTTCATCTATTTTTCAGGATGGACTTCTATTTATACATCCCATGGTGACATCTGCCTGTCTCATGAAAATATGACACTGCCAATTTCACTTGAGCATGTAATACCACATCACCTCCAGGCCCTTTCCTGGAGGAGTGCTGTCTACTCGGTTGTTCCCTGCTTAGTACATCTGCAGCTGGTTGTTCCTAAGTATAGCAACTTGTACCTCTCCCTCCTGAATTGCTTCTGGACTACTTCCTTACTTCCTTGAGACCTCTTTGATTGCTAGTCCCAACTTTCAACATAGTCCTTCCTGTCTTCATGTTTTCTCTAATTTTACACAGAAGCCTACTCTCTCTTCTTTCATTAATTAAAGATTGAATGGAGCTGTATTAAAGACAAGGCCCTGTGGGGAGACATTTAATATTTGCTTCCATTTGACAGAGAACAGTTGGCAAGTCTTCTGAGAAGTACTATCTAACCACTATTGCACCTAGATTATAGCAATTTAATCTAGACCATGTTTCCCTAGCCTAAAAGTTTGTAATGTGAAATAATGTCATGTTTTAAAGACAAGATACATGATGCTTATTGCTTCTCCCTAACCACATAGCTGGATACCCTGTTGCTGAAGGAAGTGAACCAATTTTAACATGATTTGTTCTTTACAAATCTCTGTTGACTCATCTCTGTTTTGCCTCATCTCAGTTTTGCCTCCCCGATTTCAAATAATTTATAACCTTTTCATTTTGCTAAACAGGTCTCCTCATCACTTCAAAGACTCCAATTAATTATATATTTGTAAGAGACTTAATAGTCCAACTTATTTTATTGTACTGGCAATGATTTTCCTCAGTACAAATACAGTACATAGTTTGAGCCTCATGATTCCAACAGGAAGTAGGCACACATTTTGCATTTGGGTTTAGATGAATGTTAAAGTCCAATTTATCGTTGAAGTATCTTTTATGAATCTCCAGGCCTAAAATCCACTTTAGTTGTAGCATGACTAGTCTGAAAAATGTCAAGTCTGAAGACCTGGAGTTATTAATTTGCCATAGGAGAAGAAAATAATGCAGGAATAATGTCAGTGTTGGGTCTGTGTGACACTATGTTGTGAATAGGCATTGTATGCATAGGCAGGCTAGGAATAATTCTGGATCAAGAATAATTGCAAGCTGCAATAAGCTTTTGTTGCATTATCCAAGGGGCTCATAATTTTCTGCCTCTTTGAGGACTGAGGCTTCAGATATGAGTACAGTTTCTCCTTTACATGTGAGATTACATTTCTCTCTTTTGGCCTAATAGTATTATTTAAAGGGCATTATTACTTAAAGTACATTTAATTTATATATTTCTGAAACTACTGAACATATTAGGTAAACAGGGCAGAAAATAAAATCCTGTATGTCACTGAAGAGCTGACAAATAGGAGAGAAAAAAGGTTTCATTTCTCCTATGCAACACTGTTTTCCACTGCTGCAGGATGATCTAAAAAATACTTATTAAGAATTCATGTTTTATATAGATTAAATTCCTCAGTTCTTATACTTTCCTTTGACATTTCTCTGCCATGCAAACTGAAAAATTAAGATCAATCAGTGCTATAAACGTTAGGACTGTCTTAAAGTAACTATGCAGTTTGGGAGAGCACAGGAAGCTGAGAAATCTCTTCCTTGATTTCCTTGTGAAATGCCCAGCAACAACAGTTATGGTCCACACAGCATATGGAAAGGAGCTCTACTGATACATATTGTTTTATGCTGTAGCTGGAAAACATACACTTGATGGAAAGACTGAATAGTGAGCTAAACACCATCAGCACCTTGTGAACATCATTCCTGGTAACACTATTGTACTTAATGCTATGATGTGTTACTAATTGAAATATCCAAGCCTTGAAATTCAAAGACAAAATGCTGAAAATTCTGGAATGGTCTTTAATGCCAACATTCAGACATAGATAGCTGTAGAGAGGCAGACAGCTGTAAGGAGGGTTTCCATGGCAAAAATTTTTGAAGAGAAGAAACACTTCTCTGTCATGACACAACATCACTCTGAAAAGTGAACATCCATTCGGAGAAAGACACTTTAAGCCCTATGAGTAATCTTGTAGGCATAAACTACTAAAATGATAAGCTTAGTAGCTGTATAGACAGAAGTATCCATTAGGGACAAAGGAAAATACTGTAATATTCACCATCAGGAACTAAAAGATTACTGCTACAGTTTGATTTTATGACCTTTTTTATCCCAGCTTGAATCTATACATTTATATAATACTTAAAATATGTCATTTCAATCAGCCATGGCAATTCACATCTGGAATGATTTTAAGATATTCAAAAGAAATATATCAAGCTTCCATTGCGCTAAGGTAATTCCAGCTAAATCCTTCCTGTAATTATTTCTTATTGACTTTAAGCATTCAGATAACTGACCATTAAAGAAAAAAGTGGGTTCAGAGGTTGGTATTGTGGATATCTGAATTTCCTGAAGTGACAAATAGAGTCAAAGTGGATGAACTGAGTAAGGAGACCTAGAACAACTGAGCTTCTTTGCTTGATACAAAATGGCAGTTAATGTTTCATTTACTGAATACCACATTTTCCAGTGAGCAGTCTGTTTGTTGAGGACAGATAGTTTCCCAGATGTGATTAGCTGATGCTTTGGGTAGCGAGTTTAATACTGATATTTCGAAACAAGCATCATGTCCAAAGATTCCAAGACCCTTAAACTCTGCCCTTAAGATAAGACGGAGTGCAGAATATGCAGCTGTGTTGTTTATCTACATGTTATGGATAGTCTTACAGGTGAAGTCTTTTGTTGTGATCTTCGTAACCAATGAACTATGGCCATGCCACCCTGATGCCCAATCTCATCTGATCTCAGAAGCTAAGCAGGTTTGGGCCCAGTTAGTCCTTGGATGGGAGACCTCCTGGGAATACTGGGTGCTGTAGGTTCTAGTCCTGAGGACTTCACTGTCACTGTCCAAGGTTGTTCGGCCGAGGTAGATGAACTTTAGGAGGGATGGGGCCCGTTTTGCACATGCTTTGCCTCACCTATAAAATCCACTGGGCAGGCTCAAAGGATACACCCACGTGGGTGGAGACCTTCCCAAAATCTTCATTTGCAAAGCCTAGCCATGATGAAAATGATGATGTAACCAGTATCATATAAGCAGCTTAAGGTTTCTTTTGCCTATGTAAGTCACCATATTGTTGAGAAGTTTATAGCTCCTCATGTCACTACTGCTGTATAGCAAGTGTATCTGTTATAAAACTATCAGTGGATCTCTTATAAAACTATATTAAGTTGTTAACTCAGTAAACAGCTATGTAGTTTCCAGTATTGCAAACTACATAACAAGCCATATAGTAAACTACCCAAGTTGTTACATCAATTACAGCAAACCCCATTTTAATTAGCAGTAAGTTTCAGGTGATGCAATTTGTATTGAGATCTTACATTTAACTATTTTTGTTGCAAACCTCTTTTTCAGACAGTCTGGAACAGCTGTTTGCACATTAAAATTTAGTTGCATCATGTTCTCCTACCAAAATAATTGCAAAGCAGCATGGACAGGGTTTCCCTGTGCAGGCACAGGTGAGTGCTCAGTTCTGAGCATTGATCCATTCTCTGATTAGATGTCCTGTGTATGAAAAAGATGTCTGTGAGGTTGGAGGGTTTTTTTGTTTACTTTGTATGGAAAGGGCTAAGATTCTCTAGATGGCAGAACTTTCTCCTGGTGAGGCAGACAAACACTAGAGGATTTCCTCAGGAGTGTGAGTTACTAGAATGGAGCCTGTTTTAGAATGTAAGAGAGGACTTTGTGTCAGGATCAAGGCTCTCTTGCTTGAAAGCCATCAGTTGCACTAAGGATTGTTGTTGTCCACAAGCCCTTGTTTTCTGTCATGGAGAACTGAACGTGGTGTGTCTTCCCTTCTGCAAGAAGGGTCTCTCTTTCCTTCAGAAATCTCACTCTCAAAAGAGAGGGGAGATATGACATTCCATGTGGAAGTCTGCCTGCGTGGATTTGTGCTGTGCTGCTGAAATGCCTCAGTTACCTGGTTGTGACAACATCCCCTGTCTGCATGGAGACGTTTATTTGATTCACTTGCCAGGCTCATCACAACTTCCATCTGCCTTTCATCTGCATCTTCTCTTGATCTCTTTCATAAAGGCCCAGTTAACCATCCGTCCATCCATCCATCCATCCATCCATCCATCCATCCATCCATCCATCCATCCATCCGTCCGTTCTTCCATCCATCCATCCATCCATCCATCCATCCATCCATCCATCCATCCATCCATCCATCCATCCATCCATCATCCCTGTTTCCAGCCCCACCTCTGCTCTCTACTTCATGCCTGCTGCTCCTTCCTGAGCATATTATTTATAGCCTGACAGCCAAGAGATTATAAATTTTACATCTGGAAACTTATAAGTCATACAGTTCTATTGTAAGAAAAGATGAAATAGTCTTTTTTCAAGCTTGCTAAACTTATGATTTCCTTCTCCAGTCACAGGATCTCTACTGGTTAGTTATACCTCATATTTCTAATCTGCATTGAAAAATGGATTTTGCCCCTGAATGTGTATCAGTCAACTGAACTGTCCTTTTGCTCCACTGTAAGCTATTTTTAGAGCTCTGAGGAGGAAAAAAGCCACACTTCAAACCATTTCCACTTCAAAAATTATTTTTTTTACTTTCTTTGTAATTTGCTTCCTATTAATATGCTTGATGTCTGCAGTAATGCAAAGAAAAAAGGTATTCATATTCTCTGCAGCTTTGTCTTTTGTTTTATGAATTATAGTACTGGAAGCAAGATGATAGGACAGTGTAAAACAGTACTCTGGAAATGTTGCTTGTATGTCTCATGGAAAACATTGAAAAAACCTCTCTTCTTTCTAACATGAAGTCTAAACAAAGTAATTTGGTTGTCTCATATACAATAAGATGCACAGAAAGATTTAGTGTGGGTTTTTTGTATTTTTAGTTATATAATGATCTTAGATTTAGAGTTTGGCCTTGAGTTCGTTTCTTTGGGGTATTTTTTGTTTGGGTTTTTTTGTCTATATTTGTGTGAGCTTTTTTATCTTTTTTCTTTAACTTATAGGCTTGAAGTGAAACACACAGTGAAACAGTTCCAGTAGGTATTTTGATGCTTCTATAAATAAATACTTTGTGAACTCATGCATAAGTAGCAAGTTTATGTTGAATTTAGTGTGTGAACATTTAGTAAACACTCAAAATACCTTTTTTACTAAAATAATATTACATCAAGCTAATTAGTTTTGCATACAAAAGGAACTCAGAATAATTTCTTGTGAACCTGTAGGTGCAAATATTGCATCTGGACTTGCAATTTAGAAGGGAAAACAGTTTATCTTGCTTTGGATCTTATGAGTGATGTTGCTTACATTATCACTAAAACAAAATGTCTTAAAATCAAACTTAGGCATGTATGTATATGATGATAAAAGAATGTGTATGAGAGAGAAAGGAAGAGTGAGGAACTGAGGCTGAGAAATTTTACTTTCCTTGGTTTTACTTGTTAACAAGGTTTGTAGCATGTTTGATGGATAGGAGGATCTGCTTTTCTCTGAAACATTTTATGTTTTCCTGTTTTTCCCGTAAGAAACTATTTATCAGTTTTCCTGGCATTTGCAGTATTTAGCAACTCAAGGACTCATGAAAAAGTTGCTTTTCTGCCACAGCAGAGAACACTGTGAGCAAGTAATGCTTCAAGTCACATTCAACGGCAAGTGACATTGGAGTGCAGTTTGAGTTACTTACTCAGTGCCAAAAGTGTGAACAGAACACTTGTATTGTCCTTGGCTGGCATGCCAAACTCAAGCACAAATCTGTCTTAGGTTGAAGTTCAGAATATCTCTTCATTTATGTATGACATAGGAGGAAACCTGAGCACATATGAAAATTTGCAGTTAACGTAAATAATGCCGATTTGTCTGAGCTTGAGCTCCAGGATGCTCTGTGTGATCAAAGAAAGGTTATTTGTCAAAGGTGTAAAGAAGTGTCAGGGTGGTGCTGGGTGGATATGGATGTGGGTACGGCCTTTCCTCTGTCCCAGTGGTTTCTTAAAAATGTATGACATCAAGAAATGCCAACAGTCTTTTTTTCATTTTTTGTTGCTCTTACATACCCTAGCACCTACATTTTTCTTTATGATGATGATGTTGTTATTGTTATTATTAGTGTTGTTATTATCATTACTATTACTGCTACTACTACTGCTATTTCTTTTAAAAAGCCATAATTCATATGAAACGTTTCTGAAAGGAGGAAAGACAGCCCTCTTATTCCCAACCAAACTGATGCTGAAATATGCCAAATCATGCTGTTCTGGGAGGCAATACTGTCAGGAGACTAATTTTAATTTCTCATACTTTAAAAGCACTTTTAAAAGCTGTTCCTAGTGATGTACTTATAAAAGCAAAATAAATGCAAGAAAAGCACTTTCAAACAGCTAACAGAGACAGACCTGCCAATAAACTAGGTCCAAATCCAGGCTTCAGTACTTCAGTTTACAGTTAAGTTAGTGTCCCTCTGATATATAACTTTGTGTGTGAATATGCTTTTCTGTAAGCATGTATGTATGTGTAGGAAGAATTTTTAAATGAAGTAAGACAAATGTAATACAGGATTTGTGGTCAGAATATTTAGAACACTTCCACTGATATCCAACATGGCCAGAAATTCTGTGTGATGTTGCCTTTCGGCTTCGGCTATTGTTTGGACATCAGCAAAAATTGTGAGTACATAAAGTACTCATTTAGTGACAAAATTATTCATCAGGCAAAGTTATGTTTCTGTAAAATAACATTGCTAATTCTAGTAATTTGTAATTTATTATTTGTGAGGTTTTTTTAATTTAAAAATTATTTTTACTGTTATAAAGAATTCTCCCATACATGCGGGCATAAGTTTTTTGTGAGGATAATTTTTCAGTTTCATTTGAGAGTTTGCAACCCTAAAAATCTAATATTCTTGAAACTGTAGTTGTCTCACATCACAGAGTTTGTGACATTTTTTAAATTTCTTCTAATTATCACTGCTTTAGGAATTGTTTGTAAGTTGGTGGAGATTAAAGACACACAACCATTTAAAAGCACTGTCAGAATAAATCAGGGCAAGGAAAGTGAAAGCTGAATGAGGCAGTCTTGCCCAGACTCTGTTCTGATTTTCCGTATCCACATGCAGCAGACTTGAGTGGTTTTTTCATGCTCTAAACACAAGTGTTTAGTCCTCCTTTTCTATGCTGTTGTATTTTAAACTCCTCAGTAAACATCTTAAAAAATACCTGCAATGCTGTTTTAATTTGGCTCCCTGTACACTCAAATAGGTGTCTTTAGACCACTTGAATTATTCCAATTTCTATAATATTTCTATTTTTAAACATTTAGCCACCAGCCTCCTCTCTCCATTCAGGTTAAATAATATGTTGTATTGATAGGGCTGTGTTACAAAAGCAAACATTTTCTTTTTTGAAGTAATTATATACTTTTGCACATCTTCAAAATATAGCCAATATTATTTAAGTGAGAAGATGGACTAGAAGTGTTTCACAGGAAGGCTGTAATGGACAATGGCTTCCATAGGAATGACAACGGTTACACTGCTGCTTGTTTTCTGTAGCCATTCCCCCTTGTCCTACTTGACCTATAACCCCATTCTCACGTAAAAAGTCCCTCTCCAACTCTCTTGTAACCTCTTTAGGTATTGGAAGGTATTATAAAGTCCCCCTAGAGCCATCTCTTCTCCAGGCTGAACAGACCCCAGCTCAGGCTGCCTTCACAGTAGAGATGCAAGATGGCAAGCAGTACTAACTAATCCTTAGGTACCTTAAAGCAGAAGTGGGTTTCAGCTTATGGTCATTTTACTGTGCTGGAGAAAAGCATGTGTGGAAAAAAAGATACATCCCCTTTTATCCTTTTTTTCCCTTCTTTGTATTATTATTATTATTATTTTTATTTTTATTATCATCATCATCATCATCGTCATCATCATCATCATCATCATCATCATCATCATCATCATCATCATCATCATCATCTACGCTCTAGGGTTGTTTTCCCAGGATGTCTAGTTGGTTTACTTTCAAATTTGTATGATTTATCAAGGACTAATTCAGAACTTTGAGGGTCATTTGAAGTGCAGTGTGTCAGACCAAAAAAAATATGTTCAGCAGCACTGAAACTTGGAAGAAATCCTGTTTCCTAATAAGTCCTAGTCATCATTTTTAAACTCGCCAGGAAGATGAAAGTCTTGTTTAGAGTAAAAGTGAAAGCAAAGGTTAAATAACACTTGTTCACATTATTCAGTTCAGCAGGTAACTATTTGCAATGCGGTGCAGTAGAACTTGATCTTTCAAACTGTGGAAAAGGTAAAGTAAAATAAGGATGACATAAAGGGCATTAAAATTAGTATGTTTCCTATTGCATAGCATTCTCAGACAAAATACCTGAAATATATCATTATTTTGAATTAAATATAGCAATCAGTTTTAGAAAAATATACATTAGAAAGAATGGAGGAAGTCTTTTACAACAGAAGTATGATTGTTTGGCTTAATTATTTTTAAAAATATAACAAAGCCACTTGTGATGATTCTGATGATGGTCTAGATGCTGTACTAATAGATTAGGATTTTGCTAAATCCAATGGAACCACAAAGTCTTAATGTCTTCCTAAGAGTTCACTAAGATTTTGAGGTATGAATCATGGTATAGTCATCATGTGTCAGCCACATATCATTGCAATGGGTTGTTAATTTAAAATACATATATTATAAAATTCATAATTTTCCATCTTGACTAACATAATTTTCATTTTTTATGATCCATCTAAATGTTTTCTTTCTGAGCTATAGTGGTTTGTAATGCTTCCACCAGACATATCAGACAGCCAGTCATCTACCTCATGTCTGTTCATTGTAATAATCTAAAACTTGTTAGCCAGTTTTTAAAATTCATTTTAATGCTGTCCTCTTCATTTTTCTGTTGCATGACTTCATAACTATGTGTCTGATGACAGCTTGATCCTGTGCTTCTTTCTTCTTGACTTTCTATGAAATTCTTTCCCACTGGACTTTTTTATGTCTGTGGACACTTTCACATTAAAGCATTCTCTCTTTCATGGTCGTGTGTCTTCAAACATTTTTCCTTCTTCTACTTGTTATGGTTTCTTTTTATAAAGACTTTCCTGTGACTCTGTGTTGAATGAATGGTATAAAAATATGCACAAATTTGCATAATTGCTGCTCGATTTTCTTCAGGAAGTCTTCTCTCTTTTTAAAGTGGTCTGAGGAATATTTTAGGTTGTTGTCACCTCTCCACTATTATAAAGAAGTAAAATGCATAGAAAGAGTATTAAGATTTAACTTTATTCCTGGCATATGTAACTAACTGCAAGTGCTTTAGGTTCAGAAGGAAATAGGTGAAAGAGAGAAATACAAGGAAGTTATTTGATTACTCTCCTGTTTTGTATTGGCTATAGTGTGAATGGAAAAATGAGACTATGATGCAAATATATGTTTTTATAAGCTTTGCCCACAAATAACTCTAATGTGAAAGGGCTCCTAGTGCTACAAGCCATAAGAGACCTGTTATATTATGTCTGAATTTTCTAATTCTTACTGAGCTCTTAATTGGACATAAAATTCCTTTAGCCATATCAAAATTTGCCTAGCTCATTGGCTTGATAGGGCATAAGAGGCCAAACCTGTCCCTTATGTGGCAACATTGACTTCCATGGGACCTCAGCAGGGAACAGTTACTTTTATTAGTATTATATTAGTGCTGCATACTGAGGGATGTATATGTGTTGACATACCATTAAAGTTTAAAAAGATTATTTTTATATATAGAAAATTAGGATCTATTTTGAGCTTATTCCCTCATGGAAATGAAGTTTTTTACTCAAGGTTTGCATTTTGTGGGTACCAGAAGCCCTTTTAGGCAGGATGGGTCCATCCTGCAAACAGAAGCAGTCAGGCTGAGCAAACTCTCTGTAAATAGCTTTGCTAATGGAAGAGAACTCCTAATCAAACCAAAATCATTGCTAGTGTAAACAGTTTAAATAGTTAATGAAATTTACTTAACAAAATGCAAGCTAGTGGATTTGCATGTGGACTCCATATAGACAGAGGACTCTCTGTCCACTATCTGGCTTTTAAACCAGCCAGCTGAGGTGCCGAACTTCACTGTGCATCAGGAAAAAAAAAAATAAAATCTTGCCTCCCAATATCTAAATATTGGGATAGACTGCAACACCCTGATTCTCCTGAAGCCTTGCTCGGTTCAGTCATTAGCCATTTCCAGAGCTGGTTATCACACAAAATTTGAAAAGAACTTAAGTACAGCTTCTGTACTGGAAAGAAGGGGAGAAGATCTTCTTCTTTTCTTTTCTTGTTTGGTGGTTAAAATACAGCCTCAGGATTACATGGCTCACAGAAAGACAGAATGACTGTATTATATGGTCTGATAGTCAACTATGAAAGGGCCACCTAGATTCTAGTCTGCTTCTGGTGAAGAATGACATAGGAAAAATCTTGGAAATGTGGGCACAAGGCTCATAATTCATTACTTAAGCTCAGCCATTAAATATTTTCCTTGAGGGTGTCTAATATCCAGTGTGGTGTGCAAAATGCACTCCTGGAAAATGGGACACCAGGTGGAGTCCCCTGGGCCATGCTGGAAGGTGGACTCCATTCTGATTTCGGATTATCCTCTTCTTTTGAAAGACAACAGAAGCCATTGCTGCCCAGGTGTGTCCTGGGATTCCTTTGGGGTGTGACCTGGTTCCAGTCAGGACAGAGTTAATTTTTGCAGTAACCAGGAGGGGTGGTTACTCTGTATCACCTCATGTCATGGATGTGGCTGTGGTGAAGGGAGCAGCTTCTGGGTCAGGTGTCCTGGCACAGCTGGGTGATTTTTTCTTCACGTGTGAATCATCCATCTTTCTTGTACACCATTTTATTAGCATTTTTGCTGTTATTGTGCATGTCTTATGTCATTGCTGTTTCCAGTAAATTCTTTTTATCTCAGTCCTTGATCTTTCCCTTTTGTGCTTCCAATTCTCTTCTCCAGCCTGCTGCAGGGGGAGGAGAGGGTAGTGAGTGAGTGGCATGTGTTTTAGAGGTTTGGGTTCAGTGGGAACAAGAAATTGGGGAACACTGTTCCTCAACCATGACAGAATTTTTTTGGAGGCATGAGAAGCATGTTGCAGCCAGTATAGGAAAAGCACTGAGCTAAGTGGATGCTAGGGATGTTGTGTCTCTGCCTATACACAAAGGCAGGAATCAGGGGTCCAGGAGACTCCAGCCATGTCTACAGAGTGAAACCAGGTGTCAGCAGAGGATTTCTGCCTGCAAAGCTGCTTGCAAAACTAAGACACCCCCCTCACTCATCCAGTACATCTGAATTTAAAGAGTCATTTCAGTAAATACCATGTTCTGTTTCATATCCAAGGGTAAGTGAAAGTTCTTCTACTACTAGATTTAAAAGAAAAATGCATTATTAAAAGTGATAAGAATGAGTCCCTCTTAAAACAAACAAAAAAAAAAAACAAAAAAAAGAAAAGTAGATTTAAAAGTCTGCTTTGATATCATTGACGTTTTCTCTAATTCGGCAAACCCTCTTCTCCTTGTCTCAATGTCCTTCTAACAAGGTGGAAGGAGACAGAATTCAGAAAATGAGGAAACAACTTTCAGAGCAAAATTTTGATGAACTTACATAGAAAAATGCATAGAATATAATTTAATTGCTAAATTTTCCAAAACACCTGAAATGAAGTTGCTTGGAATTTTCAGAATGATTCACATTTTTACATTTATTATTTTTTTTACCAAAAAAGTAGATTAGTAGTTTGTATAAAGCTAAATAAAATTATTTCTAGTTAAATAATTCAATTGAAAAAGAGCTTAGATAACACTTGTTTGTATACAAAGCCTTTATAAATTAGTTATGTGCATAATTTTCTTCCCCACAGCTGCCTGCCAGCACAGTTTTAGTGGAAACTTATTTACATTCTTTCTAATTGTATGAGCAAGATCTCACATAAACATCACTTATATAGCAACAGATTAATTATTTGACTGCATTTTCCACCTTTGATAAAACATGAAGAAAAAATCAGTTAATGATGCCGCTGCTGACAGGACCAATTATCACTGCAAACCCCAAACTTCAGTGCTTTGAAGTGTTGACTATAAGAACTGCAATTTTTCATATATGTACCTATTCTTACTGTGACACTTGGTAATTCACTTCATGGATTGTATGGAAAGCAGTACATGATTTAAATAAGCAGTCTTAAATGGGCAGATTAATAAGTGGAAGGAAAGGTATTAGGCTTTTATCTAACATCAACATTGCACGAGAGAGTATCCACTCTGCTGGGAATAATTAGTTTGTTTAAACCTCCTTAGATTTAAAAGTGTCATTTGCATTAATTGAGTGTTTAGAATTCTGTTCTTACCTTTTCAGTCCTGCTTTTCATGGCTTTATGCAGCAATAGACATTAAAGATTGATTAAAGGCATGTTCCTCTCTATTTTTTTCAATGTCCTTACTTCTCATGCAGTAATGAAAGCATTTGTCTTAAGAAGACAAGTCAGTCAGTTCTATAATAAATGTATTTGTACATACCTGAATTCTCAGTTAAAATGGTTATTTGTGCTTCACCAAATAAGTGTTTTAAATCTAAAATGGTACTTTTCGCTTTTAACTACCTCTAGGCCCTAATTGATGGCAATATCTGCACATGACCCCATGACTACCACTGGGAATTTTCATTCTGCTTTTAGTTAAATAGCTGCATTTGGTAATGCATAGAGTAGAGACAATGAGGCAGTCCCATTGGTCAAATCAGTACTGACAAGTTGTAAAAATGCAAAGTTAATCCAAAATGCTTACCAATATCAACAGCCAAATTAAATTTCTGTATTGTGTGTTGCACATGATCCAATAACAATAACACATAATAATAACACATGCAATTATAAGCATACTCACATGTGACTAATTCTATTCTTTTTTCTGTTAGCTTTAAGTAACCTATACATATATGTGTGTATACAAACATGTATTTCATAAAATCATAGAAAAGTTTGGGTTGGAAGGAACGTTAAAGGTCATCTAGTTCCAGCCCAAGCACCACGGACAGGGATTCCATCCATTACACTAAGTTGCTCTGTGCCCCATCCAACTTGGTCTTGAAATTTATATTTATATATGTATTTACCTATAATATATATATTATAAATTTCTTCCTCCCATACACATTTCAGTTATTTTTTCCTCACTGGGTTTTGCTAATGTCCATTCAATATTGTTTGGGGCTTCAAAAACTGACCTTTTTTCTAAATCCCCTTCTCCATAGATTTTATCACTAGTCACATGTTCCTCAAGTTCTCAAATGGGTAAAACTACCCCTTACGATGGGTATTAGCATTACTGCTAACTAGTCAGTGCTGAATTTAATGCTCTATAGCCATAGAAATTCCTTCTATATATTTTTTTAAAAAATTTCTGGCTACTGTAGCCTCTAGGTTAAGCCTGTAGCCTGTGAGTAGCTTCAATGAGTAGCCACGTAGTACAAAACAATCTCATTGTATTCAGTTGTTCCCATGTCTTCAGCTTGATTATTGAAACCAGTGTAGCTGTTCATTTGTGATCCCCTTCAGTTTGAGCACAGAAGAAAAAAACCAACTCTTTCCACATGCGTTTTCAGAGAAGAGTTTAAAATATTAATAATATGCAGATTTCTTTGAGAAAGTTCATTTGTTTAAGAATACCCTTAGAAGCCTTCAGTGTTCCATTAGCAGTTCATATGAAGATCTGAAGCTTATTTGTGAATTATTAAAGGTTTGATCTATCCTAAAAAAAAGAAAACTTTCAACCTGAAATCAAAATTAGAATTGCATTGTTTAAAATTGTGAACTTATGGTTTCCTATAGAGGAAACACCTGTCACTAGTAGAAAATTAAAACAATGTTCCAGATCCCATGAAAGAGAATAAAGAGCTCAAAGCACCACTCAGACAGAAAGTCTTCAACACAATTCAGCAAAGACTATCAATCACACTAGAAAGCCTTGATGAAATGTTTTCATTACTTCTAAAGAATGAAAGGTGTCTTTCTGGGAAAAGTCCTTGGGCATATTAAGCTGATTAATTATACAAATAAATTGTCTCTTTAGCAACAAAGTGGTTACAAACAACATTGCAAATACAAACTTTAATGTGTCTTTCAAACTTCAGGATGTAGGCATTTTGATACTGGTAGGAAAATTTAAATTTCAAAGCATGTTCTTTTCCATTTTTAGTAAATGCCTGTGTGTTTAGGAGGAATAAAATAACTGAAGGCAAATCTGAGGGAAAGCTATCATAGAGGGTTTTATTCTTCCACTCTAGCTCCTGTTGATTGGTATCCTAACTTGAAATTTATCCCATTGATCAACAGTGTTGATTGACATAGGTAGAACAGCACTCAGGATGAGCAGTGCAGCATAATTTCCTGAAATCAACAGAAATATGTATGTGCATTCAGTAACTATTGTAAAGGATGACTCCTCCTAAATCAAACACAGGGAAATGGAGAAAGCTGACATAATAGAAATGGCCAGGGAATAATGAGATTGAGTTCCTTATATTTTTTTAAAGTTTCTGCAGTATCTGTGATTTTTTCCTTAAACTTTGAAGACCAAAGAAACTAATAGGATAATTTTAAGGTTCATGGCATAGCTGATAACATATAATATTATTAGCTGATTTCAAATCAAGCCCACAACTTCTCGTTGAGCTAAAGGATATTGTTTAACCAGATATCTAATATTATTTTAAATATTTTATGTAACACAGAGTTGACTGCTTCAATAGATAAGTTGCTCCAATATCATTATTATGAAATATTTTAACCTGATTTCTTGTGTGCATATATCTACTCTCTATAGCAAGACAAGGCAATATCACATTACACCACTATCTGCATCAAAGTTCCTTTACTAAAATTGTATTTTGTTTATATATTTAGAAGAGGTTTTTTTTATAAATAAAGTAGAATAGTTTTTCTTAAGTTTCAACAAATTACCTGGTGAAAAAGCACATCTGTTAGTTTTCAGTCCTTTAAAAGGTATACTTATTTTGAAACATGAATACTGGATGTTAGAATGATGACATTATTAACATATGATGTTAGTATAACATATAATGATGACATCATTAATATCTAACATATAAAACATCTAAAAGAGCTTTGTTCTCATCTAATAGTCTTCAATTGCTAATCAAAGCATTTTTAGGTGAATAGTTAATAAATTTTGATACTCTAGTGTAATTTTTTCAGATAAAAGACTACGTCGTATGATTGATTTTTAATATCATGTCTAGCAAATAATATAGAAAAAACAGAGAAGGAAATTTATTTAGCCCAGTAAAACAAAATTTCAGTTATGTATTTAATCTGATAGGTTTTAATATTCAAAACAAGAAACATTAATTGTTATTTCATACTTTAATTTTTAATGTATCACTGTATTTGATTTTTGTGGGCTTTGGGTCACTTGATTTGGGGATGTTCACAAGATTCTTCTATGCTTATTATCACTAAGCTCCAGTTGGATTATTTTAACCTTCATTCCTCTTAAAATAGCTTCTGTGTGTGCTCTAGTAATTCCTTAATATCCATGAAGAACACTGTTACCTATTTTCTCAGAAGTTATTCCTCTGTCAGAGCAGAGGATCCCAAGTTCAATCAACTCCTCTAACTGGATGGGTTTTATTTCACCTTTTCCACTGAGTGTGATGTGATTTCCACAATGGACCTGCCCTAACCCCCATGCATCTGAGGAATCAGCCACATCTGTGCACTATACCCATTGTTAGAATAGCCACAGAAATGCAGTAGTCAGTCACAAGGAACTCTTCCATATTCTGACTTGTGCTGAAAAAAATAAAGAAACAAAAACATTAGGCATTCTGAACTATATTTTGCTGCAAATGACATATATGAAATATTTTAGTAAGTGTGAAGATGTTGCCTAAAATTGAGGAAAAAACCCTTTTCTGTTATTTTTTCAGTGATCATAAATACCTGAAAAAGGTATTAAACTGTATAAAAATCTATGAAGTTTGAAAGCTTCAGAAGAGGCTGTTAAGTTGGCCTTTGAAAATTATGATATTACAAACTGGAGAACAGCAAAAGTGTTTTTAATTAAGAACCTATTGTACCTGTCCTTTGTATTTGATTCTGGTTTTTGTTATTTTCTGAATGGTAGAATCATTCAGACAGAATGGATAGGCAACCATTCAGCTAGTCAGATTATGATAAATATCACCAAAAAGTATGAAGTCTATGTTTCACACGAGGTGTCTTCTGGAAAAAATATGGAAAGTTATGCTTATGTCGATAATAATGGACTGGACAGTACAGTTTAGAAATATTTTAAGTTAATGTAGGCAGCTAATAGATCTCTACTGAATATCTGTGAATGGTACAGATTATATACATTAATAATGGAGAGGAAAAATGTATGTCTAAGTCTCCACTGGGAAATAGGTTTTTTACATGTCACTGAGTTATCACAGATGCTGTCAGGGCCACAGTCTACTATGCAAGTAATTCTGTAAGTGAGCATTGCACAATTTAACCTTGAACAGCAGATTGAATAAACTTATTTCAGAAATGTGTAGGAAGACCAACATATGATGCAAAAGTTTTCAGGGTTCTAAACAAATTAATTACTACTTTAAAAATGCACCTTAATAGGACATTCATGAAGGTTATTTATGTATTATTTGCTTGAGTAAAGTGCTTTTCTCCAAACAAGAGCATAACTATTTTCCTACGCAGCAAATACAGCACAGACTCTTGAAAACAAAAATAGTAGTTTCAATCATGGAAAATATCTGAGCCTTTAAAAGCATAGAGATGTATATATTTCAAATTGTGAAAAAACCCCAGTGTGCTTACAGCTGAGTCAGGAAAACATATATATATATATATGTGTGTGTGTGTGTGTTTGTGGCCCACATGTTGTGATGGGCTTGGTCAGCATGTGGCTAAAGAAGCCTCCTGAAATAATAAACTATCCTATTTCTGAGGTCCGGGAGCTTTATTACACACTCAAAAATCACACAGAAGTGTTTTGCTGAATGAGATCTAATAGCTGCATGAACTTATGATGTTCATAATCTTTAAAAGCTTCCCACTTTTCAATGTAAAAATTATTTTTCATTATCCTGGGTTTTCCTAGCATAGACACCAAATCTGAGAAGATCTGAAAATAAAATAACTTTGTTTTCCTTAAGATACAGTGATGAAATAACTGAAAATGTTAAAAATAACATTTCATTTTTGATTGTTGGTACTCTATAGGATGGAAACCAAAAGAAAATCCTCGCTGGATTATTATTCCCTTGAAAAATTAATTCAATGCAGCTGTCTTCCAGAGGGCAACCTGAAAGATATAGGTGTGTTATATAGTAGGTGTGCTATACAGTGCACTCTACCATTTGTTCTCTATTCCTTGAGGGTTTGTTTTTGTTTTGTTTTGTTGGGTTTTTTTTTTTAAACTGAGGGAAAAAAACACCAACAATCTTTCTGATGGTTAGATGAAACCAGTCCTTTTTTTCACTTTATTTTCTCATCTTTTTTGTCAAAAATAAAAAAAAAGATGTTTAAACAGAGCCTGGACAACACATATAACATATAGAAATGGTATGAATACTAAATATTGAGTACTTAAAAATCATTCTCTGATCACATTGGCTTTAAGTAAGAAGTTTTACGTTTCTTTATACCTATCCTGATGCATATATGTACACTTTATTTTTTGTTTCATTATTAATTTGAAAAGCTTATAAATCTTCTTTGATATTTTATATCCCTTTATACCATGATAGTCTAATTACAATCTGTGAAGTGTAGATGTAATTATTTTGCAATTACTATAATAAGAAAAGCAATGGCACTGCAGAACTGGTTTAAGAAAACTTGGTAAATGAAACTGAAAACTAAACAAAACAGGAAAAGGCCATTATTTTTATGCCACCAGTGAAACCATAGTATTTTATTGTCTTTTCAAGCTAAGAAAGGACTTTTTTCAGCATTGAACAGGCCATAGAAATAACTTCTAAAAAATGTGGCTGAGGATTGTCCTGAAAACTCATAGATTCTTTTTAAAATATTAGAATTCTGTGTCAGGCTCAAGACTGGGATTCAGGCAACGAATACTTTTTCATTTTTTTTCCAGTAAATCTTATAAATGTTTCTAGTTTTTTTAGTTTTGGGGGGGTTTGTGTTTGGGGGGGAGGGGTGGTGTTTGTTTGGTTTGGTTTGGTTTTTATCACCTAAGAGTTTATTATGTGTTCTGATCTGTTGATAACTATTTGCTGTTGCCATGTCCAAATTAACTGTGAATTCTTTTGTCTTATTATGCAATTGATGACAAATGCCTAATTTTTGGAGAGCTATATTCTTGACAGCTATGTCCTGGTTGCCAAGGCAGAATTTATTGAGACCTATTCCTCAAAATCCCATGCATGAAGGCTGCAGAGGCATGCATAAGGAAAACATAATGTACAGGAGCAACAAAATTTACCCAGAGCTTCCCTCTTAGGACGCACAGAGGGAGTGCTGTGCACGGAATGACTTGCTCAGGTTTCAAACAAACTGTCATCTAAGTAATTAGTTTAATATGTGTTGTGTATTTGCACCCTTCAGCATGAATTCTTGTTTGTTTCACATTGGTGGTTATCATGCTGGACATGTCTTCACTTTTGGAGTGGTTTTCATGCAGTACTTTACCAGTCACTGTCTAAATTTGCAGTACAGTAACTCTCTCACAGTGAACAAACTGCCATCTCTGAATTTCTTGACTATACCTGTTTCAGCTGATTTAATCCCTCCAGCTCTAAGGAAGATTTCTCATACCATATGCCTTTATTTGTCCACTGGGGATTTAAATCCCTCTGCTAATCTGAGGCTGTTGTGAGGGTGAAACCAGTCTGGGAGGGGCTCTCTCCTGGAATAAAACACAATTACACGAGATATGTTCATGGTTCCCTAATCCACTGGACCAGCATCATGTTGACCTGTGAAGTTCAGCTGTGGGGTGATGTGCCTTGGAGTTGTGATTCCCATATCTTGTGATACTGCAACACTTGGACTATCCTAGGAGTAGAAAATCTATCCTCAGGTTTCTCCCCCAAAATTCAGTTCAAGAACCTAATTGCACTTAATGAGAAATAGAGAAACTTCAATTAGCAAGGGCTTCTCTCTGAACTTACTTTAGAATCTAAAGCACAGTTTTGTCATGACATTGTCCACACAGCAAGATGTTTTATACTCTCATTTGTCAAAAATAACCCACAGATTTTGATGTATTAATCTTCATGTGTTTGGCAGTAACCAGTCTGTTGATTTATAATATCAAGGCAGACTATTGGCCTGCTTTATTTTTTTTCCTTTCCCCTGCTATGTTAGACAGCCTGGAATACCATCTGCTACTGGGATTCTTATCCCTTAAACTAAGAGTGTAATTCAAGTATACAATATAGCATTGTACTTCTGTCTTTTTAAACTGAACAGCTGTTGGGTACAAAAGATATACTCCAACAGCGTTGTTTGAAGTGTGTTATCTATTAAATATCAATGAAGCCACACATTGTTTAGCACCATTATCAAAGATGTGTTTTTTCTCTAAATAATCACACTCTGGGAAAGAAACAATCTGCAGCATCCAAAGAAATTGTGGGGAATTTCATTAGGCTGCTGGGTGTATCTAATGTTCTCATTTATCAAACCTTACAGAACAAAGAGGTTCATTCACTTGAAATGGGACATTTCTGAACTTAAAATAGAAATGTGAATGAAAACTGTAAAATGATTCTGGCTAAAGAGGGTAGTAGGAAGTACTGCAATATAAACTCTTGAACAAATTAAATAAGCAATTAGTAAAGAATCTCTTCCATTTTTAGTTGTTGTGATTAACTCTTAAGAGAGACTCAGTTTACTGTCGGATTTAAGCGAATCACATATGCCTTTTTTTTTTACTTAAAGGAAATTGTTTAAATGGGAATAACTTTTGGAACCACAGATGTTTGGTATAGGCTAAAAAAAATCAGAAGTTCAAATAAATCAACAAAAAGCTCTGTATATTTGCTTAATAAGTGCTAGTCACTTTTAACCTGGACAGAATTTTAAGATTTTCAGAACAAGAACATAGTGGAAACATACCAATGTACACTGTGTCATATGTAATGTGGGCATATGTCACGTGTTGTTAGCATATCAAGAGTTAGATTACAGAAAGAATATCTGGATAATTCTGTAAGAGAGAGTTAATCATTGTGAGCTGCATATTAATCTTCTGGACAAACAAATCTGACTCATTAGAAGAAGCCATACCTCCAGTAGGGAGAAGAATGGGAGATATCCAGGAAAGGCAGCTCTGTTAATCAGCACCTATGGCTAATTTGCAAATTCTTTCATCATAAAATAAAGCCGGGAACTGCTCCTTTGCAAAGTCCAAAAACTTGAAGGGCTATTTAAACATTTTATTAAACCAAAATTGGGTGTAAAATATATTTTTTTTTAAGGCAAGCTTAAAAGCAAAAGCATCTCTTGTGCCACATGCTCAAATCAATGCAATAAAGAATTTTGCTCTCTCTCTGGGGCAAAATACATGGTATGTTCCTTTTTGTTTTGTTTTGCATTGTTTTGTTTTGTTTTTAATAATTAATATTAAGAAACTAGAGAAATTCCCTTCACCCTATCTTTCTGTTACAGCGGAGGAGCTGTAGAATTCTGCTTAGATGCAGAACTGAACTCTTTCACACTGAAGAAGCCATTGAATGTATCTTTGGCATGCTGGCATAAGGATTCAGCACCTGAGCTACCATTTAGAAACTGGGGCATTTCTATAGCTTCCTCCTTCAAATATATTTTTGCATGTAAATAGCCTATGACTGCTGTTTTTGATGTAATTCACTCCTGGCTGCTGAGCAACTGTGAGATGGCAGGATTATTTCTCATTTCAGAAAATAAGCACGTGTTTTCCTTCATTAACTACATGGAGACAATCTTTGACACAGATGGAAGCAAACATTTGCTGCTCGAGAAAGAATCCTTAAGTGAATGCATATAGGCATCCATAGGCACCACCTTAAATGGGTTTTTGCAGGGTTCTGAAAATTGGACTGCTGCAGTTAGTTTTCCCCCATTCTAAGCTCCTTGTTTATGGACCTGAATTTGTATGGGAATCTGACAGTTTATAGTCCGATTCTTCAAAGGCATTTAGTGACCTCTTTCAATGAAAGATAGGAACTGAAGTACTTTTAAGATCTGAGCCTAAATGTCTCTCTTCAATACAATGCAGAAAGTCTCAGGACAGCAGGAAATTAAAGTTAGTTCTCTTGGGGCTGCTGCTGTAACCCCAAAAATCTTTCCTCTCATTGTCCCTTTGCAGCACTGAGATGTACTCCCTCTGATACCTCTGAGATTAATCAGCTCTAGATTTGTAAGAAGTTATTACTGTTTATATTACAAAAGAAACCAACCAAGAAACCAAAGCAAAACATAGCACTTTCAGATGCGAATTGTTCCGCAAATTGCAAAAACACAGGGTAAAAACTGGTTTGTGCCTTTGAATGTATGTCACAATTTTCAAGAGCCCTAATGCAGTTAGCACTTATCTTTGAATTTCAGTGACATTTTAACACCAAGCAGAAACTCTTAAGTTTAGTCAAAATCCCCATTTCAAAATTTAAAACAAAATATGGCAGCTTATAGTAAAATATGATGGAGGTTTGGGAGGTGGTACTGGGCAAGTCAAAAGTGAAGCTATTTCTTGGTACTGCAGCTGAGACAAATTATTAGAAATATTTAGAAAATCACAGTAATGGATTTAATTTTGCAATGCCCGCTTGAATGTGCAGCTGTGATTGACCTCTTGTTTGCAGTACTATAATGCTCTAGGCCCATGCCATGAGAGGTAGTAGAAACCTTGTTGCCAGTTTAGATGACAGAAGACTGAATAATTCCTTTGGGAAGAGGAACACATCTGTTTTAGCAGACAGTCAGGAACAGTGCCATTAACTCTTTGATGCTGCCTTTATTTCAGTTTTAGCACATCCAAATGAGAACAGCATTGATCCAGAGGTAGGCATCCATAAGATAAATGGTTTGACACATACTCAGGGTTTCAGAGGAAAGGTTACTCTGGAAAAAAGTCCTTTCTTGGTTATTTGTGGGGGAGCAGGTTGTGGGGTTTTTTGTTGGGTTGGTTTGGGAGTTTTTGGAGGGCGGGTTTGGTTGGTTGCTTGGTTGGTTGGTTGGTGTTTTGTTGTGTTTTGTTTTGTTTTGTTTTGGGGTTTGTTGATTTTTTTATTGTTGGTTGGTTAAAAATCTCTCCCTGCTCCTGGCAGGCAGCTGTACAGCAGAGCAGGACACCAGAGCCATTTATAAAGTATGGCGTCTCACTCCTGACCCCAAATACTGCTTCCAGAAGTGAATTTTATGTTGGTGACAAGTGAAAATTGTTAATGGAAGTTCTATTTGTTTTCATTTTTCACTTTGGGCTTGTTGGCTGCCTCTGCAGTTTCCTACATGATGCACTGTGCCTTATTTCTCCTGTTTGGGTACTGGGATCTTTAGCTGCGCACCAGGGATGGAAAGCCAGCACTGCTGAGCTGTGTCTGGATATTGCACTGGTACAGCAATGAGGAATGCACCCAATGGGGTTTGGGAATTTGGATGTACTCTTTGGTTTCATGTTTATATGTGTGCTTCAGTGTTGCAGAGGTGCTGATGGAACGCAGTGTGTGAGCATATTTTGGAGTCTGGAGCATCATTTTGGGGGTGGTATGACTCAGACTGCAGTGCTGAAGTGAGGCTGCTCCAGGCAGGAAGGTGGATGGAGATAATCCAAGGGTTTCTGACTTTAACAGCAGGTCAGGAATTAGGTGACTTGCTAGAGAATGTCATTAGAAAAATCCAGGCAGTCTGGGTATAATAAACAACAAAGCCTTAAATCCAGAGGACCCCATTAACACTCAATGTGTCTTTAAAAGTATTAAAGCCTAAAAACACTGCAGACTACTTTGTATTTTAGCTGTAAGATGCTCAGGAGTATTAGGGGTAAAGCCAGTATGAGAATCTGCCATGTGTTAAAGATTATCTGACTGTAACATTCAACCACTCCTTCCTAGCCTGTTTGCCCTTGGAAATCTCCCATATTACAGTGCTAATTTTAAAGCAAATACAATAATCATAATTGTGAAGGCATGAAAGACTCTTGGAGTTTGCTTTCTTTCTGAAAGGAAGGAAAAACTAATGATATATTTTCTACATAACACAAAATAATAGATAACTATTGACTGAAACACCTTAATTCTTTAAGTTTAACATCTTTTACTGGAAAACTTACCTAATACTTTAAAATTTTAAAATATAAATTTAAAAATAAAATTAAACTGGAAAGCATTTGGTTCCCAGAATGATGAAATATTTTGACATTTATAGAAATTGCTTACACTTATAAAATGAAATTCCTGTAAAGCTTACTTGATTTGTGTAGCGTTTAACTTTCCAGAGACTGTCAGTATGTTCCATTGAAATGTCAGGCATTCATATTAAAAACAGTAAATAACTTATTTACAAACATAAGCATCTGAAAAAAAGCACTAATAATATAATAATAGATGACACCTAATGGTAGCTTTTTTGACATTATGCAAAGTTACAGTTTGATATTGTTTACTGCTCTGAGAATTTTGCCATTAGGTGAGAAACCAGTTTTATAAGCATCAAAATAAACTTTTGTAAGGAAGCTAAACTTTTTAATAACTGGTTTTAAGTACCACAAGGAGCTCATTTGCCACAAGCTAAAGTACAGTATTCATCTGCACAACTGTTAAAGTTTGGCAAGTCACAGGGTAGTCATTTAAATATAATGAGTCCTATCCAGGAAAGAAGCTGAGAAGAAAATTATTTTGTATTATGTGCTGGAAGAGTAAAACCAGTAATATTCACCTTTTCTTGCCAAATGAGGTTTCCAGATTTGTAATGTCATTACTTTAGGTTTTACAACTTGACAGTATAAAGCCTAGGGATAGTTTGGGTAGTCTTTGGTGTTAGGCACAAATGGGAACACCAAACTTCCCTAGTCTTGTGTCACTCCATAGCTGCTCACCTTGGTTTCTCAGTGCAGGTCCTGATGTGTTCTGTGCTGGTGGGGACATCAGCTGGGGTGCAATGCTGTCATCAGTAGGTGTGCAGTGCTGGCAGGTCATGTCAGAGGGTGTTTGGGGGGAGTTTGGCTGCGGTGCAAGATGAAGGAAATGTAAGCAGCCACATGCCATTGTGCCTGTATGCTATTCAGCGCTGGGCAAAGGGGTCAGTGAGCATAGAGCATCCCTCCCTCTGAACCCCCAGGGCCAGGCAGTGGGAATCCTCTGACCTCTCCAGCTGGTGTTTTCTCACATGAACCTGAGAAAACTGAGCACTCTCTCTTGTGGTCTGGAAAATATAAACATTCAGAACTTGACTGCATTTGAAAACCTCTTGTTCTCTCACTGGAATTAACTTGTGCCTTCTGTGTAATACTGTTTGCAGCAGTGACTGTGCAGTTCTTTTCCAGCTCCTCACTTGATAATAATTTGAAGTAATAGTCAAAATCATTTGACATGATGGTGCAAGGCAGCTTTCTAGAGCAGAGCATTATAAGCAATCAAAAACCTGTTAAGTGAGAAGATATCACATTGCTGAGCCTGAGGTATTTCATTCAAAACAGCTTTATGTACTTTCCTTCTTTCATAGCACAGTTCCTGGAGCTCCTGAAGAAGTGGTCTGGATGTGGCTTGCCTGTATCTCACAAGAGGGTATCTGCAGGAAAATAAAAGAATAAATTATTTTTAAGACAGAAAATCATTTTGTTTGCATTGCTTTTGGATAGGCATAGTCCATAGACAATGTTGGTAAACCAAAAAGAGGAAAGTGAAGATAGGAGTATCCATACATAGCTTTGTCTTATATTCCAAATCCATGCCCAGAAGAGATGAAGGGTTATACTGTGTCGGCCTTTTCTGCTGGACAGCACACCAGGGTGGGAGGGAAGTGGTTTTGTTGAGTTCGTTTCATCTCAGCTGCTCCGTACCATGTGCCTTCCACACTCAGAATAGCACAGGGGCCAGGCCGTGGATAACTAAACTTCTGGGGAGTACTGGATATGCCAAGGTAACTTACATCACCTTTATCTGCCCCCTCCTTCCTATTCTTTGTGCTAGGAAGATGCACAAGGCACTTAGAAATAGGACTGCATAGTGCATGTTGTTTCAGAGCTGCTTTTCTGATGAAAGCCCTGCAAGTGACAAAAATCATCAGATTTTGTTTTTAGATAGAGGCTGCTAATGTATTGGTAACCATCTGGAAGAGATTAAGGAAGCTGCATTGTAGGTACCAACCTCTAAAATATGCCAGTTCAGCATTTTTATTTATTTTTTTTTACAATTTAAAAAAGAGCTCCTTTATTGCTGGTTACAGCATTACCAATTCAAAGACTGATGGGATTATGCATCTTGCATTTTAACTGTATCAGAATTCAAGACCTACATTTGTTATAACCATGATGTTAGATTTAATTAAAGACATTGCTATCATGATCCTTAGCACTCGTTCCTCAGCTAAAATGAAGCCCACTAATTGTAAGCTGATTTACTGGTTGTTTCCATGTGACTAGATGGCACCGTTATTTACACTAAATGCGGTCAAGTATCCTTTTAATACAGACATGGATTACACACATTAAGCACAAGACAACATAATCTGAAAGCACGCTAAAATGCAACAGAAATCCTGACAAAATCTAAACCAGCTGTTATGCAGCTACAAATTACTTTTGCAACCTCTCCTAAGAGTTTTAGTGAAATAAATGGAATGATAAAGAGCAAGGAAATAAACATCAGCAATACAAAACCTTAGAATAATGACAGTGAGTGACAAATTAACATATTTTAGGCTGTGATAGAAAAGTTTTTCTATATGAGTACTTTGTGCTGAAGAAAAAGTACTTTTACAAAGCCTAATAGAAGCATAAATGAAAACGTGGTTTGCTGTAACCCAAAACCATAAAAGATTTGTCTGCCACCTCCAAAATTGTTTCTGATGAAGTCAAATCATGCAAATTCATACACAGTGTGCAAAATCCAACATTCAAAGATTTTTTTTTTTAATTTTCTCTTATTGCCTCTGGAACACTGTTGTATGTTCCTGTAATCACTCATACTTGTTCTGATTTTCAATTTCTGCTGTTGCTTGTAAGAAAATCTGACATCAATGTCTAGCCAAATTTAGCTATCTTTGCCAGACAGAGGAATTCTAGGATTCAGGAAAGATGGCCTCAATTATAGCATGTTTTCACTTGAACTTTATTTATATTCTGGAAAAAATGGCAGGCATTTTATACTGGAGATTTGGTGAATTTAAGAAATATATACAGAAAAAAAATTTACTAAAGATAGTGCAATAGCTATGCTTAAAATGGTCAATATTTATGATCTGATTTCAGTCTCATTCTAGTTGAAACCTTGCTAATAGAAGAAAGGGGTTTTTTTTAATAAAAAAGCCATGCTATTTTTATTTTTGTATTGTCTATTTACAGAAGTAATTGGAGTAACTCAAAAGTTTATCTGAATACTGTCTTAGAGTTTTTTTATTATCGCTTTTTAATCCACTCATTGAATATATCTCAAGTCATTCAAACTCTCAGCCATCCCCCTCTGTTCATTAGGCAAGTTCATGCGATCTTATGTGAAATTTGAGGATTTTCTTTCTAAACTGTACATTCAGGGGGTTAGTAGCTTTTTTGTTTGTCTGTTTACTCTTTATACTAATTTTTTATTTTGTTTCTTTTTCCTTTTTGTCTCAGCTCTGTATCTGTGGATATCAACTGATGTAAAATACCTCTGTGTGATGATCTGTGGGAAGGGATCTATATAATAAAAACATTTTGTGACCACTTCATCAGCCAAGAACAGTAGGCACAGGAAAGGTTCTGTTCTACACTTGACAGTATTTTAATAACTTAGTAATAACTCTACCTAGGTACAAAGATTTACAGTTTCAAAGGTCAGGCTGTTGGGTGCAATATGCATAATGAAATTGTTGTCAACAAAGAGGAGTCAGGAAGCTGGATCACCAGGGTCAGTGTTTCTTAGCCCATGAAGACAACAGGGTTAAAATGTTAAAAACTTAAAATTAAGTAACCTATAATGTAAAAATATACACTTACATTTTTACTAAAAAGAGGCAAGAAAGGGAAGAAAAATAAACTAACTGTTTAGTTAGTTTATAAGCTAGCTGTAAGTTGTCTGTTTTTAGTGAAATAAACTAACAAACAAAAAAAGACAAATGAAAGTGAGTTTCTAGTATTAATTTCTAATATTCTTATCAGTGGTTTTGATTACTTTTATCAGGATTTTTCTTGTTTCATTATGGCTTTTGTAAGTGGGTTGTTTGGTTTTTTTCCTTATGAAAATAGTATACAATTATTCTCTCCTTACAAAAAGTGAAAAATGTATGTTTGAGTAGCAGGACCTTATTACTGAGAACAAATATATTTGGAGGGATAGGTGTACTTCAGCTAAATGGGAAAACATGAAAATACAGGTTTTTGTTATATATGAGATTGAAAACCAGTATGTTTCAAAGAGGTTGTGGTGAGTCTAATGTCCTATATCCCTCAGTCAGCATTTCAAGTCAGTCTTGGGTTGACAGAGGTTAAGAGCAACTGTGACATTTTTACTGATACAACCTGAAATAACCATCTTAAATCTTGTGTGTGTTAGACGAGTTGATTTGTCTCCTGAAGAAGTTGTTGTAGTTAGTAGACCTTACTGTATCTTCATTTTTAATTATATTGCTTTTCTTTAAACTGAGAAGTGCTGAGTAGAGCAGACATGTAGTATCATACTTGGCTTAGTGAGAGCTGTCTCAGTCCTTCAATTCATTTAGTTCTAGAAAAAGAATGGATGGATTCTGGCCAGCAGGAGAAAAAAAAATTGTCTGGGTTCTTTGGATTTTTTGGTTCCCCTCGAAATGCTCATTGTTCTTTAACTTTATCAAGCCCTGAACTCATACAATCATAGAATCTTTAAGTTTGGACAAGAATTCTAAGGTTATCAAGTCCAACTATAAACCTCTTACATAATTTTTCAGAAGAGTTGTACAGGTGTTGATTATTACTTTTATTGAAAAGTAACTTATTAATCCCTTGGGAATCAGCTCTTATGCCCCATACATTAGAAATAAAATACAATCAAGTAAAATAACATATAATAAATCACTTATACTAAGAGGACTTGTAAATGGGTTGAGTTTAAAAATGTCACTTGGATTTCAGAGTTTTTTGCACTGTACCCTTGGTAGCATCAATGTCTTTTTTCTTTTTTTCTTAAAACAAAACTTTCTGCTTTTCTCCATCTGGCTTCAGATGAGCAGCTTCAAACCTGTTCCATTTTTTATGCCATTGATCTACTTGTCCCTTCTTTACATGTTTTAAGCAGTAAAAAAAAACAACAAAGCAACCCAAAGAAACAAAAGTCATGGCATACATCTGTAGGAATTAAGGAATGCCACATTTCTAACCTTGTAATGAAAAATATTTTTTTCTTTCTGAATTTTATCTAGGAATTCTGGCAATTATTTATTTAGCCTATTAATTATAGAAAGAATATAGCTTCATTTAGTCTAGAGTGGCTATTTAGAATGCTTTTCCATGGCTCTTGATGGTCTATGAAGCACCTGTAATTTTCTTTTCAGTGAGTCAGCTATTAGGTCTCCTACTGATTAAATACTTTTACATCTCTACACAAAACTAAACTTTATTAAGGAATACTGTAGGGTACCTTGTCATGTAACAGTATTTATGCAAAACTTATCTGACAACTGATGTTCTAGATAAAAAGGTCCATTTCCTTTCTATTATATTGTTTTCAAAAGTATTTGCAGATAAAATGTCAGGATATTGTGAAATCCATCAAATAAAATGAAGTTGATAGAATGCTTATGATTTTCGATGTGTTAATATGCTCTTACCTATATATAGCTCTGATATAGCTTCAGAACAGGGAGATGATCACATGTCAACAGCAAAAAGAGGAATTAGTGGTGCCTCTAAACATTGTAATGTGTTCTCAATACAGGGTGCTTGATGTAGCACCTAGTTAGGAATAAATTAGTACAGTTGTAATTACAAGTAAAAGATAAAAAAATCCTGCCTCAAGTGTTCTGCACAGTAAATGATAACTGTTTGGAAACATACAATATGGTTGAGCTTCAGTGGAGATTAAGAGTATATACTAGTCTTTTTTGTATCAGCCAGCTATATGTAGTAGATACCTCAAAAAGATGTGCTGTGTACAGAATTGCTGGTGTTCCCCATGAAATGCTTTGGAGATGTAGGTGTTTTTTTGCCCACTACTTTCTGAGATGCAGAAAATGAAGTCTTATTATCCTACACTAAAAGCCCCAGGGAGAGATTCCATTTTGAAAGAACCAACTCCTTCTAGTAACTCAATTTCCAACAAGATCCGTACAAAGAATAAATTGTCAGATAATCAGAGATGCTTCTTTTGTGGAATTCCACAAGAACAGTGGGCAAATAATCCACTGGAAGATAAAACACCTATTACCAGCACAAAGTGTAAGTCCCTTTAAGCAAGGTTTTGCCTGTGTGAATGACTGATACCATCTGGAAGCAGAAGATTGACACGCTAAAGGGCAGTTAAAGATAACAACAGGGCACCTGAGAATCACTGAGGGAATTTATCACTGTCACAGTGTGTGTTAAGTAGTATGCTGCAAATGTTTGGATTTTTTCCTCATACATTTGAAGTCTCTGGATTGGTTTCACATGCAGCTGAAGCAAGGGAGAGTAATGGATATTTTTCTCATAGTACAGTCCTAATGATTTCAAATATGTCTCAATGTGGTTTCATTTTACATAGCTCAACAAATACTGCTCACACAAATTGCTATCATTCCTATTGTCTAAGACACAGAAAAGAGAGATTATAATTTAAAACGTGCAGGCTCTTTGCATTTAAATTTTGACACATTCTTGCTCACTTCCAATACAGGCAGCATATTTTATTTCTAGTTGGTCTTCATTTTCTCTAAAGTAACTGTATTATTTGTATGTCTTATGTGTTAGCATTTATATTAAACTTCTAACATAAAGGAAGCAAAAGAATGGAAAAGCATGATCAGCCTCTATTTATGTGAAAATATACAAAATATGAAGCACTGCAGGTAAATTCCACCCATATGCAAAAAACCTGATTCATGATCTCTGTGCTCATTTAATCCCACCTCAGCTCTCAAAATAGAGCTTGGTGGGAGTTGTGATACTTGAAGTGGCAGATTGAAGATATGGCTGTGAACAAATTGTGAACTCCATGCTGCCTGGTGAATCCTGTTTTGTTTCTTGTTGTTTATTCTTTATCTCCATCTCGAGCTTAAGTATTGCTTTTATATCATGTTCTAATATATATTGTTAATTAAATTTTATTTTATTTAGTACAAGGACTTGATGCTTAGTGAAATCTGTCTGAGAATGCAAGATAAAGTACTGATGAGTCATAAGTGTTGAGACACTCCCTCTGTGGGCTACTTCTTTTGTATTAGAAAGCTCATTGATGTGAATAGTTTCTTGTGTTCTGAACAGATAGAGAAAAAACTGCATCACTATGCACTTGCTCAAAATATGACAACTAGCTGTCTTAAGCGAAAGCTAGCCTTCAAGGAAATAATTTATTTATTTGTTTATTGATTTATTTTATTTTATTTTATTTATGCTATTTTATTTTTCTCCCCTAACAGAGTTCACCCTGATCACCATAAGCCTCAGAGCTGGGGCGAGAAAAGAGTGCTGACAAAAGATTGTGCTATTGAAATCCTTTCCTGATTCCTCTCCTGCAGATCTGTTCCTCTAATGCATTTTAACTAGGAAAGTCTTTTTGGATTAGTGACTCTGCTTGGAAAGTTTAGGTCACTAGTTTCAGGGCTGTCATGAGCAATCCAGGTATCCATGAGGCTTGCATGGGTGCTTGAGCCCTGCAAGGGGAATACATCTCCTGCCCTTCTCTACCATCTTCAATATATTTTCTTTTTTCCCTCTGCCCTAATCTACCATTCCATACTTCTTCCCCCTATTCATCTCCCTTTTTCATGGAGCCCTTTTCCTTCACTCCTCAGTCTTCAGTCCTTAGTCTTTCAGAGAACTGCAAGTGTCTTTGCCAGTAGACAACAGTGTGTGGTGTCCCTCAAGGCAGAAATTGGGAGGAAAAACTACACCCTATGAGAGCACTCTCAGTAGTGACAGATGCCCTTATCTTTTTGTGTGGAGGGGTTTATGTACTTTATAGAACTTTATAGAACTTACTTGTTACTTTATAGTACTTTAGCTTGATGTAGCTGAACAGAGATTTTGAAACACAAATTTTATGATTTGCCCATATTTGAAACAGCAGAAGACATTCCACACTGAACTCCTCTCAGTCTGAATGTGTCATACAAATGGCCTTTAAAACCTTAAATTTGAGATATATCTAATTGAAAACAACCTTCTTAATACTATCGATAGTGTGATGATCTCTGTATGATCACCCCACTCGCATGTTCAGAATGAACAGTCTGCATTGCTTTAATTTAACCTGTTTCTCCCCATCCCTCACCTTGAAAAACCCTCCATTGCTAAAAAGTTTCAGTCTGAAAGTTTGCCCAGCTAGTTAAAATAAATGCAAAGGGATCTAAAAAGACAGCCAGGAGAAGTAGTGCCTGTGTGCTGGATTTTCACAGTATGGTAGCATTGGCTATATTTTGTGATTCTTTCCCTTGCCCTAAATAAAATAATTCCAACCATAGTCTCTTGAAGTCTTTTGCCATACAAGATCCCATACTGTTAAAGTCTTTTGGTCAGTTCTATATTATATATACACTGCCTGATAGTACCTGGTATTTGAAGAATTATGGGATAATTAGATCAGTTTTCTTCTTGACCTTACCTGCCTTGTGGAGCTGCTTTTCAAGTTTGGAAGCAAAGGCCTTAACTAGACAAGAGAAAACTGGATATTAATACATTCCTGTGAGCTCCATATGATTGTCAATTAAGGGGAATATATGGGTAATGGCTGCCAATTGTATCAATTTGTGCAGAATTCCTGAGAAATAAGAGTAGAACACAGGACATCCCCTACAATGAAATGTAAGAGACAGAACAGGAGAGATGAAAATGAAGGGAGAGAGAAAGTCCGGAAAAAAACTGAAGCACCACCCTGACCACAAAGGATAGAGCTCAGAAACTGATACCGCTTTGAGTGGAGAGCCCAGGCACTGGGACAGAATTGTATTAGAAACAAGGGCATTCCTAAAATCTTCCTTTGACTAAAAGACATCTTGATACAAGGCTTTGATTATTTTAATTTTAATTGAATACAGTTTGCTGCAAGGAAGAAAAAGAACCATTCCTAGCCTATATTTTAAATCATCTTTCACCTCTGCATCCTGATTCCTTAGCCATCCAATCTATTTTCTTATGGAAATTTATTTTTAAAATCTTTATTTTTATGTTTAATAACTTAAAATGAAGAAAAATCTAACTTGATATCCTCTGGCCTACTGGGCAGCATCACTACAGCTGATCAGAGGGAATTTAGCAGCCCTGTCCTAAAATGTTGGGATGATATTTGTTTTCTTCATCACCCCCATCAATAGGATGCAAAGTGGCACAACATTTATAACAAGCATCTGCAATCCATAAGTAGTTCCTAAAGCATCCCTGACACATCGGGCAGCAGATTCATCTCTTTAGGAGGTCTGGATCTCTGGCTGTTTCATTTTAGAGTTAACTCAGGTCTCTGCAATTCTGGGAGGATTGTTTGTCATTTGTGGAACAGGCTGGTGTCACGATCAGGGTGAGCTGTCAGTGTGCGTGACAGCAGAACAAAGCTGACGGCCTGTCTCAGACTCAGCTGTTGGGGTTGTCTGAGGAATGAGAGATCTTTGGAGAACACAGGACTAAATTAGGAGCTCCCTTGCTCTTGGGTGCCATAGAGGCCAGAAAGGTAAATTGAAATAAGTTTATGGAGGAAAATGCCACAAATGACTGGTTGAAACATTCATTTGGACAAAATTCTCACCTTAAGAACTCCTACAGAGGGACACAGAAGTGTAAAAGTGACACAAACTAATGGCACCTTAGGCTAGGAGCTGAGGGAGGAGGAGCAGCAGTGTGATCTGTCCTTCTGTCACATGGGGCATGGTCCCTGCCACTTGCGTCAGGACTGGCCTGTGTTACTTAGCACTGGAGTCAAGTCTCCCTCCCTGCATGGAGGCTTCTAGCCATGTTGATCTGCTCAGAAAATGGGAATGAGTTGTTTGTGTAACATGATTTAAAAACTTATTCTTACTTAATTGCTTAAATTACAGGTTTTAGCCATTTCTATGCTTTGGTTTCATGCTCTGATAGGCTTGAAGAATGCAAATGAGCAAAAAGTGGTTATTGAGGTTATCAGTGACTTCCTCAGACAGCAAAAGATCCTGGTATTTTAAAATGCTTTCTTTACTTCAAATATTTTTGTCCTAAGGAGAAATGTGCTAGATTTGCCTGTTACAGTTATCTTCTGTTCTATTTCTCTCACAGTCATAGTTATGATTCTCACATGTAAAAAAAAAAATCTATCTATTTAAACGTTCATATAAAAGTCATCTTTTGTTCTTTCTGTGTACAATACTTTGTTAAAGGTAGTTTGAATGTACTAGGAAACAGTTGGAAAGTAGATACTACTACTGTTTAATGGAAAAAAAGGCATGTGAATAATAACTATGAAGAATGAAGAGAATTACATAGCCTTGAAGCCCATAAAATAATGAAAAAATGTGAGTAAAAGTCACTGCAATCATTATTGGAAAAAATTATCCATCCAGCTCTATAAGCTGACAAGTGAAACAATGAAATTACGAAGATAGGATGATTACGGTAATTTATCTTTTTTAGCTATCATTTAAATATGAAACTTGTATAACTCCTAAGATTCACAGGTCAAAGGCTTCCTCCTCCATATTTCCTCCTCCAATTTGTTGGCAAAAGATTTCCATTTCTTTCAGTAATCCATAATCTCTCAATCACATGAATGTAAAGGATGCAAATCTATTGGTAGGTACATGCCCTCACATTTTAGAGTACTGCATCCCCTGCAATATGTACTCTAACAAGTCATACACTACTTGAGTTCAAGAAATGTACAGAATCTCCTTTATGAGTCTGTGGTTTCAAGTGCATACCAAAGGTATACCCTACAAATAGTATGCCCATTTCCCTTAGAAATGCAATGTGACAACTTTTTTGTTAGGTTTACTTATTTCAAATGACTTGATAATGATGTAAAAAATGTGTAGCTACCTGAACTCACACAAGAATAATCTATATGAGACTCCTTGGCATGAAGGTTTTTTCTACTGGTAAATCATTTTCCTCCTACTGTAATTCTTTTGAATACACAATCTGCTTTTGTTTATTAATCAGAAGTTAAATAAACTTGTAGTACCAAAGTATACAGCTCCCTAGAAATTATATAAATCTGAGTTTTTCTTACTCGTTACTAGGGGGCGAGTTAAGAATAATTCCAGTGATAAAAGCTGGGACACATTTAAAACTTAAGTAATTGTGGGAGGAATTAAACCTGTAATGTATTTCAGAGACACCAAGTGCTAGAGTGCTGTGAATGCAGTCATAATAATCATGTATTCATGAAATATTGTGATTATTGATAAAAACTAATTATGAGGATTCAAAACTGCTTGACTCTGTGCTTGGCTCTTGCACCAAGTAATTTCTGTGGACTTGGACAAGATGTTTATATCTTTCTGTTTGTTGTATCTAGCCATAATGTCTTCCAGCCAGTGCAGGGGAGCTTCTGGGAGGAGTGGATATAATGGTGGGAGTGGTCTGGCAGGTGAGGCCGTCATCCTCTGTGCCATGACATGATGGCAAGTCTCTGCCACAAGATGTTGGGGTTATGTCTGTCCCTTGCAAATCTCTAAACCCTTAAGAGATTTCCCGCCTGCTGTTTTTGTGTTGTATGGTGATAGGTATGGAGAAATACCATCAAACATATATATAATGTGACAGAACAATACAACACTCTGACTCAACCTACGACTGACTATATATAGCATGTGACATGTTTTCAGAGAGCCCAAGGAAATGTAGTGTTGTCGGTCGGTTTGGCTGGTTTTCAGTTTATCTAATAAAAGTTCCTTTTGTAGCTAGGACTAGGAAAGCAATGTTGGATTCCCCAAGATTCATTAGCGGGAGTAGGACTGCTTTGCTAGGCAAGTATTTACAAACCTGCAGCTGCAGTGTGGCTGGCTCTGTTTGTGTTGCTCAAAGTAACATGAAACCAAGGAAGTCTATGTGAATTACTTAAGGCAAAGCGTTCTTGTATATTAAAAGATAAATTGAATTGTTCCTTGCAGTGAATAAAAACAGTCTTTCACGTAGAAAATACTATGAAGTGTGTGCTGCTAAGAAAACATAAACCTTATCCATAAGGGGGTGGTAAATGCAACTTTAATCATTGTGCTTAGTGCAGTTCAGATTAGTGACTTTGCAGAGGAGACCTACAAGATATTGCTCTTGCTGACCTTGCTTCTAGTAAAATCATAGAATCATAGAATTGTTACGGTTGGAAAAGATCTTTAAGATCACCAAGTCCAACTGTCAGCACAGCACAGCCATTACATTCACCATTAAACTGTGTCCTTAAGGGACATATCCAAAGGTTTTTTGAACACTTCCATAGATAACGACTTTAGCACTTCCCTGGGCATCCTGTTCCAATGCTTTACAGCCCTTTCTGTGAAAAAAGTTTTCCTAACATCTAATCTAAACTTATCCTGGTGCAGCTTGATGCCATTTTCTCTTGACCTGTCACTTGTTAACTCATCACAGACAATGGCTGGAGATAAGAGTTGATAGCAGATGCAACCACTTTGCATCTAAATAGAATCCCTGGAAGAGTTCAAAAAATGAGTAGACATGGCACAGTTTAGTGGTCATGGTGGTATTTGTTGGGAAATTTGACTTGATGATCTTGAGGGGATTTTCCAAAGTTAATAAGGATTTTATGGTTCTAAAAAGAGGCCATGAAAACGTGAATCCTGAGATACAGGAGACTGCAAACACAGAAAGTATTTCCTTTTCTGCCAGGGCTCTTTATCCCAGAGATCTGATGAGTTATTATAGGGTTTGGCATGATTTTATGAAACATCCTGTTGGTGATGTTTTGCAGATATAGGGACTGTTAGCACACTTCAAAGGCACCAGGTTTCTCTGAAAAAAACAGCAGTTAAAAAAACCCCAAAAACACAACATAAAAATTGAGCACTGTAGGAGAAAACACTGAAATACCCAGGAATGCAAAGCTGAAGGTCAACAGTCAGCATGCAGAACAAGTTTTTTTGCTATGGGAATCTGACTCATCACAATTAGTAACATTTTCTTTGAAGAAGTGATGTAGCAATGAACAGGAGGAACAGGGAATGAGAAAGAGAAGGCTTAAGAAGATAGTAGTGTCAGTGGTAATGCATGGATTAACCAGTTTTTTGGATAAGTGCTACTGATGTTCAAAAAACAAAATAATATTGTTTTGCAAATAGAAATATAATAAAGATTCCATAACTATCAACCCTACAGAAATAATTAAAAAAATATTCAGAAAGAAGTTGTCCTATAAAGTTAAAATTAAGATAGGATTGTTTTGAGCAACTCAACCAAGTAACCTAAATGAAACAGAAGCATGGTGAAAGAATTTATGGATTAACTTTAACAGTCTGTTTAAAGGCCATCTGGATAAAAATTAAAGTTGTATATTCATCTCCTAGCCTCTCTTGGTCAGTTAAATTAAAAAGATTTTATTTCCCATCCCATCTCTTGATTTAAGCAATTTGTTTGTATTAAGCAGAATCATGGTGACTACAAGCCAAGGGCACTTCATAGGTCACATTTATAGTATATATATATATATATATATATATATATATATATATATATATATACGTTGATATGCACAAATATATGAAAATCTTGTCTTTGTACTGCAGTTCTAGAGTACTTCCTCTCCACACTAATTTTTGCCCACATTTATAGTCCATTTAAATAAAAGGGACTTGTCAAGAATTTGAGACCTAAAATTTCTGGATCATGACACTAGTCAGTGGGAAAAATCCACAACATAAAAAGGTTTCAGACCTTTTAGATATATTCAGAACAAATTTTACCATGACATTATGAATTCATGGGTTACATTTTTGTTGCTTAATGAATTTGAAAACCAGATCCTTTTCCATTCTATTTCAGATGTACTGTAGAAGAAATAAAAAAGCCATATTAACAAATATGTTCATTCTGGAGGATTGAAACAAACTGAAAATAATAGCTTGTAACCTTAACATCCAGTAGCAGGATGAATGCTGATATGAAATTTGATGGCTCAGTTTATGTATTTTGCCAATAGGTGGTGCTACAATTTTTATATTTAATACTAATCTACAGCAACACAGACAGTCTGCTCTGATCATCATGAGCATGGAACAGTTTGCCTTTTTCAATAGTGCTTCTCAGAGTAAAATGACACACAGACAGGTAATTACTTTAATGGTAGCAAATAAAAACAGATATAACAGATTGAGAAAACATTTCTTTTTCATAGTTAGGTATAAAGTTTTGAGAAGCAGTTATGCAGAAAAATAAAAGAAAAAACTCTAGGTTGTATATATCCCACCTGTGCTTTGGCTGTGGAGTTTTCAGGCATAGAAACAACATCTTTGTGTCAGCAAAAGCCTGATACAGCACAGACAGAAGGCAGTAAGAGAAAAGATAGTAAAATTAGTATATTTTGATAATAATTTGTTTAATTTTAGCTTTTTTATCCACCTGTGTATGGTACAAAGCTGCTATTTTTACATTATGGAACTTGACAATTCTCTCTGCAATATTTGGAGACGATATAGGTGGCTGAGCACTTGGTAACACAAGGGCAGACAGATGTTCATTTTAGTGGTTTGATAAATACAATTTTCTTACTGAGCCTCGTATTACTCTGCAGATTCACTGAGTATTTCTGCAATATACAAAATGTAACATGTGTAGGAGGTGGCACATGTGACTTGGTGCACTAAAGGTCAAAATGATATTTCCGATTGTAAACCTGCTGCTCCTCTGCGCTGGTTTTCAGTTGCATGCCCCTCTGAATTTTTGGAAGTCTGGTGAAACATGTTCTCTGATAAAGTTTGGTGAAAAAAGTGTCATAGCCATAAGCAGGTATTCTGTGAATTCTGCTTTTCAAGCATGTGGCTCGGCATAGTGTGGCTCTGAGATTTCAGTCATAATGCTACAGGAGATGGATTGACAGCTCTTGACACCAAAGACCTTTATTTATCTTAAAAATAGATATAGTGCAAGAACCAGGCAGAATTATTTATTATCCCTTTTCAGAAATCTATTGTGTGTTTATTTACTTGCTGTTCGCAAATCATTTCTCAACAGCCATCTGGAGAACTGCTACTGGGCTAGGAAGGGAATTTATTTTGATTGTTCAATGAAACCATCAGGAAAACTTCAGCTGTGGTGCAGACACCTCTCAGTCTGAGCTGTGGTTTTTGATTGAGATCTCAAACTCAGTTACTGTGACTGTGAGAGAAGCCAAGCAGCTCTCAAATGATAACAGTTGTCTACACAGACTAGATTTTAAACAATTGCATGGCAGTGAAAGGTCTGAGAATAAAAAGGAAAAAAGAGGAAAAAATAGAAAAAAAAAAGATAAGAAAAGAAAAAAATTACTCTGTTTTTAGCACATTTTTTCTTGCTTGTGCTATTTGTGATAGGTAAGCTATAAAATCAATAGCTGAACCCTTTAGTCAGGAAAAATGCAGAAAGACCAATAAAGAAAACAAATAAAGGGTAATGTCGGTACCGATGGGCAAATGCTTGCTTTCTCTCTCTCTGTCTCCCTATACAGACATACACGTGTGCAAATACACGTACTGAAAAATAATATCAACTAAATAGTTCTAGAAAATAGTGCTCACAATTATCTCCACAATATGTTTTTTGCTTTGTTTTCTTTTTTTTAATAAGTAAGTCCTTATATTTGTTTCATTATCCTATTGATTGAAAAGTATGTAGTGGATAAAGTCATGTCACTAATAAGGAGATTTTTTAGGCACATCTGAATTTAGGATGATGAGTGCACCCAGTCTAAGGGGAAGAGGCAGAAAGGGAAATGAGAACTGTTTCCATTGCCTCTTTCTTAGAACAGCATAAGAATGAGATTCAATAAAGGCAGGTATTTGGTGAGGGAGGAAAGCACATCCAGTTAACAATAGCAGCCAGGAGTGTAAAATTAAAATTCAGCCTGTTTTTCCTGTCTGGCACTACATTTAGATTATTTAAAATGGCTTTTATCTTTAAATAATAGCTCCATGCAGAATTGCAAAAGCCTTGTCCTACAAACTGGTATTCATGATAGAAGCACAATTAAACAAATTAATTTAAAACTTTATGTCTGTGTCATTATCATTCTTGACTGAAAAGGGGATCAATGAGAAAATAGTTCTCTAAATCCCAATTTTATTTCCTGAAGACCAAATAGCTTGCACTGAGATGATACTATAAGCACAAAGCATGAACATCTTTTCTACAAAAAATTGAACACTGTTCAAAAGTCATGCAAAATTTTCCATCCAGCTGATTAATTAAAGAATGCAGGGGTTATAGCCTTCCAAGAAATAGTCAATTCATAAATAATACTTCAGGAAAGCCAATAGTCTTACAAAGTTTTTGTGTCCATAGATGGTCAAATAAAGGTCATAAAAGCACGTGAATAATGGGGGGCTGGACAGAAAGACTGGTTAAAGTGGTATATGGAAAACGGAGGCCAGAGTTACCAGCTAAAATTAAATATGAGATTTTTTTTTATTTCATGTTGTACACTCACACATGGATTTTATTAAGGTATGCACTTTTAGAAAAGACTCTTGATTTGGAATTTTATGGTATGACTTGCTGCTCTGTGTGGGTTACAAAATTTTATTTTCCATAGTACAAGAAGCTGAGTGCAGAAATCACATTTGTTTTGCTGCAAAAATGGTAATTTAATGTGTCAGTTAGTTAGAGGGTATGAAAGTTATCACAGCAGTTTGGAGATAAAGTTTTGGTAATACATTTGACGTGATCTGGCTTGAATGGATATATTTTTGCCTTCAATAAACACTTGTATTACACATCATCTTACTAAGCTTGGAGTACAATTGATTCCCAGATTCCTAAGTGCATAGAACTGCTAAATAAATTTCATTTCCCCCTGGAAAAAACATTTCCCATCTAACACAGTGCTAGGGAACCAGTCTGGAGCAGTGGATTTTCTGGTATGTGCTCATAGAAAAAGTATGAGTTGGACCAAGGGGCCTTGTCCTCCAGACCAGGCAGTGCTCCAAAGTGGGAGGAGAGGCACCTGCTTTCTCTTCCCTGGGGTCCTCTAGGGATGCAGCTCCAAAATTTTGACATCATGAAATGTAGGAATGATAACTGTACTGAAGAGGGGGATGTTCAGACAGCAGACTTGTAATTTTGCTTATGCCTATGATAATGGCTAGTCAAAAAGAATTTGTGGTGTCTCCTGTCGTCTGAAGCACTGAGCAAAAGGCTGAAAGTTATAACTGACTGTCATTCCCCACAGCACCCCTTGAAGGACATGATGTAAATGTCACTAACACCTTGTAAATCAACAGAGTTTCTTAACTTCAGTGAAGTCGAGTTGATTTACTGCAGCTGATAATCTGACTGTTTCTTAGAAGCAGGAGTTGTGAAATCTAATGCTTGGTGGACTCAGCCCAGCCCTATCGGAAATCAGCTCGACACTCCTCATTGACTTTATTGGGCAACGGCCCTCATGAGTTATTGCCCAGTGTTTTGTCTTGCTGTGCACTGGACAGCAATCAATAATGCACCATGACCTAAACAGAAATCTTGCAGTTACCAGAAAGATTTACCATTTTCTACCGTCCTACAAAACTCATAACATTCCAGCTGTGTAGTGGCTTTTTACATGTTTTAAATCACATGCCCACTTAAAAGCAAGACAAGATCACTCATCTCTGCTGGTGATTTCTTAAGAAATGTTGTAGTCCCACACTTCAAATATCAAATTTATTTGACTATAAAGGACATATCTATCTATCTATCTATCTATCTATCTATCTATCTATCTATCTATCTAATCTGTTAGGTTAGCATTCATTTTATCTGCTCAAGAGAATTTAATAATTACCAGATCAGAATGACACTGTACATTTTTTTCATCATTATAATTTATATAGTATAGCACTGATTTAATGTTCTAAGACATCTTTATTTTTTATTCTTTGCCTTTTACTAGGTGACAGTACAAGGTAAAATCACTTCTTCAAGGCTTAGACACTTATGAATCTTAACTTTAGCTGTCTTCCATAGTTCTGAGAAGGAATGGAAATTTCACAGTACTGAGGGGTTGTTGTTGACTCTCAAAACAGAAGAGAGAGCCTTGCTACAGTTTTATCCAGAGATACTTAGCTTTGGCTTGTGACTTAAAAACAAGGAAATTGTATAATAAAATATAAATAAGGCTCGTGTTTCATTTTGTTTGATTTCATTTATCTTTTTTTTAATTGCATCTTATTATTTTGTTCATTATGTGTTTTGAGACATCAGGTCTGGATCTCTACACATAAAAGGGTAATGCTGGGAAAGATTCCTTAAAAAGTATCTGATAGGTAGTAAAGTCTTTTGGTTTGGTTTGCTTCTGAATTTTTTGAGAGAACACAAAAAGCATTGACTGCATGAAGTTATTAGTTCCTCTAAAGACTACTGCTCTGAAAAAGCTGGAGAGCCAGAATTATTATTTTATTCATGAGGAATAATCAGTGTGTCATAGAGATAAGTTGGATTTTTATAAAAATCTCTATGACCATAATGAAACTTTTCAAACTGAAGAAAGAAGAAAGAAGTATAAAAGACTAGTTCTAGTAGTTTCTTCAGCTGTTTGCAGTTCACATCCTTAGCAACTCAAAGAAATAGTTATTAAGGAAGGTTAAATACATGCATACAGAGACTTATGCATACGCAATTTCCAAAGACTCTACTGCATTCAGTTTTCTTCTTCATTCCTCCCCTCAATTTGCCTTTACGGTCTTTTTATTGTCAACAGTCTTCCTTTGGTGATATCCTTCACTACAGACTCAAGGTTTGGCTACACTTTATGACTGGTAGATGGGACAAAATATTTCCCTACTGCCCTTACTCTCCCTCAAAGAGTTTCTTCAGATTTCATTTAGTTTCTTTTAGCAGTGGAACACTTGTTCTCCCAAAAGAGGTAGATTTTTTTGCAGTTCAGCTATAAGCAAATTACTCTTGGAAAGGAAATTCTCTCTATGCAAATATGAATACAAAATAACTAGTTCATTTTTATATGTTTAGCTTGAAAACATAGCCATGGGGAAAAGACAATACAGAACCACACCATTTATTTCCCTGTCCTATCTCTGGTCATGTTAGAGAGAGGTAAATATATCATTTATCTAGTAATTTGCACTGTATCACAGCATTCATCCAAGCACTCTTTTACTTAGATACACAGATATCATCACCAAAGTCCCATTCCAAGGGAAAAATGCTAATTTAACTAACTTTAAACCCACCTAATTAATTAATTAATGATTTTATAATTAATCTAATCTGTCTCTCCCTGTGGCCTCAGCTCAGTGGAGACAGTCACACACACTCCCAGTAGATGATTTATGTGGTTTCAGCATGGTTCCACTTGGATGATTTGCCATCACAGAGCCTGGTGCAGGATCAACAGCTCCCTGATGTTAGAAATTGAAGTTGAAGGTAAAATACAGGGCTGTAGGAAAGTGCATATAGTATTACTTGGTGACATTATTTCACCACTTCTGATTCCCCTTGAATCTACATGAAATCGGTGGTGCTAAATGCATGTCAGCATATGCATACACAGAGAGGAATTACTGATAATATTGGTAGAATCATACAATGGTTAGTGTTAGAAGGGACTTTCAAGACCATCTAGTTCCAACTCCCCTGCCAAGGTCAGGAACACCTTTCAGTAGACAGGGTTGCTCAAAGGCCCATCCAACCTGGCCTAGAAACACTTCCAGGGATGGGGCAGCCACAACTTCTCTGGACAACCTGTTCTGGTGCCTCACCACCCTCATACTAACAAATTTCTTCTATTATCTAATCTAAACCATTCCTTTTTCAGTTTAAACCTATTCCCACTTGTCCTATCTTAGATCTAAGAAAGCTTGGAGCAGATATGCTTGATCTTACTGCTGCCAGCTGTTAATGTTCCTGGATCCCACTCCTTATATAAGAAAGCACTGATAATTTAGTTATTCAATACATACTTTTGATCCTGCATTTTTCTGATCTTTCAGGTATTTCTTCTGAATTTCATGTCTATAAGAGGGGCTAAAATTGGAATTGTTGGTGGGAGTCTTCATGCAAGGAATCGAGTGCAGGCATTGAGAGCTTGAGAAAAATACCAGCTCTCCCTTTTCTCTGGATACTTCTGAAGGGTTCAGTCTCAAAGGGAATTTTTGAAGCTTGATTGACAATATTTTGATTTTTGGTCCTTGCCAGTTTAGTTCTTACTGTCTTTATTGATATTGCTGCATTATTTCAGTGTCACTCCCATCTGTCAAATTACTGTTCTGAGACCACAAACTTTGGAATGGATTTCTGGCCAGCCAGCAGAGACTAGTTATGTGTGATCAGATTGACCTGGGTCAGCCTCAAACAGTTGATCCTAAAGTGAGATTATCCGAATCCTGTTGCTGAAATGCTGAATCCTGCAGCTCCTCTCTGTTGTATTTAGAGCATTTAAAAATAAATAAATGCAATCCCTGGTAAGCGTTTTCAAGCTTGGGAAATGTCTGAGCTATTTACCAAATGCCTTTCTTGGCTGGCTTGGAAATCCTGATCTTCAGTCTGGACAGAGATTAGCTTTGTGTGTGCTGGTGGGTTTTTGACTTTGTTCTCTGTTGGGTTTTTTTTGTTTGTTTGTTTGTTCTTGTTTTTGTTTTGTGGTTGAGGGTTTTTTCTTTGGTTTTTCTTTTTGTTTTGGTTTGATTTGGTTTTTGGTTTTGGTGTATTTTTAAATTCCCTTAGGGACTGTTGCCTCAGCCTGCAGTGCCCTCTGGTGGCAAATGCGCTGGGTGCTGTACTCCAAGGGTCTTCCTCGACCTTGGAGGCTGCTGTCACAGATCCCTGTGCCTGCTGTGGTCAAGAAGAGAGGGCCTAGGGGTCAAAAAGCAGTGAGGACCTGCTCAGCTCACTCCAGCCAAAGAGAGGTTGAATAAAACCACCTGGAAATGGAATAGGATTTCTCTCTGAGTCCCAAGCACCAAAAAGTGATCAAAATTATGGCATCTATACCAAAAGTCCTTAGAAGACAAATTAGAAATTTTTGTTAGCATAGTCTTTTTATTATATCCCATGATAATTTTAATTATTGATCTGATTAATTCATAACCATCATAAATCACATTCCAAAGTGATGACTTTACAGTCTCAGAAAATGTATAGCAGTGCATCTTAGCCTTCAGGACGTTTTCATTACACAGTAAAAGCAAAGCATTATATTCCGCAATGTGTGATACACAAGTCCTAAGTGCCTAAAAATTCCTCTTAAAGGGTAATTCTGTGTTGTCAGTAGTAATGGCATCTGTAAACCACAACTGCTTGTCAGTCATCCCACCCTCACTCAACTCTGCCTGACTTCTTGCTTCTATTCTGTTTTGTGATTTCAAGGTTTAGGAATTGGTTTTATTTTCCATATCTGTATCACATTAACACATACTGTAGGAGGAAAATCCCTCAAGGACATTTTTTCCCAAAGTTCTCTAATGAACAGCACAAGGATATTTCAAACACTCTAATGTATATGTGTCTTTTTGTTTGTTTCTTTTTCCAAGATTTCTTGTCCAGGAATATTTATTGTTGCTTGAAATATTTAATTAGAAAGTTGAATTTTTAACAGAGAAGCACAAATACTAGAACTATGAATACTGATAATTTTCCTTATTTCTTTTCAGCTACAGAATAGCTTCAGAACAGATCAGAATCTTTCTGATTTATAAAACATAGGTGAAAAAACTGCTTTGGCAATAGTGAACATTTTGTAAATAATGTCAATAAGCATTTCATTGGGAAAGACTTCCTTGCTGCTGAAGAGCACAATGAGAAAGGTTTTTAGATTTTTTAATTTTTTTTTTATAATACTACATTTATTATATACAGCCTGTATGGAGGGGCAGTTATGCACAGTGAACAAAAGGGAGCAATTGCTGAAACTGGAGTCATCAATAATGATTTTGGAGGGAAAAAGGTACATCTTCCCCTAGGATTGTTTTTCCATGAAAAAATTCAAAGGGAAGAGCTTCAACCACAGAGAGGAAAGGAACATTTTTTACTGATATGTTATTTTTTTTATCTTTATTGTTGTTTGGCAACCTCAGTGTCTTTTTCCCAGCTCTAATTGTCACTATATTAATGCTAGAGGGTGGAGGATTTTATATCTTTGGGCAGTCAGTAGCCTATCAAAAGCATGAAATTGCTATTTGAGCATGGCGTTAAAGAAACCCTTTTCGTCTTGATACTTCCGTTAAAATGTTTGGTTTTTAAAGTTTCTTTTTTTTAGGCACGGATAATCTGTCTGTGCTTTAGCACTGAGACTTCCCCATCCTGGTCTTTTGGAGGCTAAATTAAACATTTTTGAATAAAAGCAGAAGCAGTCTCCTCTGGCACTTGAAATTTTATCACTGGCAGCCACTGGCAAGTATTAGAGTGTCAGGCATCCCAGAGTAAATCTAAGGAAGATGTTGGCACGCAGAGGAAGAGGTCACAGAGATGATAAAGCAATGGTGGCAATGGAAAACAAGCCCGACCAGCTGCTTGGACATTGCCTCTACATCTTTATCTGTATGTGAGTGATGCGTGTATGTCTCTAGAAAACAAATTACTTTATAAATAGAATGATTGATCTAATGATACAGTTACAAATTCACAGACTCACAGAATCACAGAGAATCACAGAATATGCTGAGATGGAAGATACACAAAAGATCATCAAATCCAGCTCCTTGCCCTGCACAGGACCATCCCCAAGTGTCACACCATGTGTCTGAAAGTATCATCCAAATGCTTCTTGAATTCTGTCAGACTTTGTGCTGTGGCCACTTCCCTAGGGAACCTGTTCCAGTGCCCAACCACTCTCTGGATGAAGAAGTTCCTTTTAATATCCAGCCTAAACATCCCCACAGTGGTGATAGGACCCATGGGCCATTCCCAGAGGTTCTATCACTGGTCCCCACAGAGAAGAGATCGGTGTCTGCCCATCCTCTTCCCAGATTCAAAGCTATTCTAATTGTTATTAGATAACGCTTGGATTTGTTGTGATACTGGGAGATGAACCTGTCATCTAGAATATCTTTAGAAATAATAAAATTTATTTCTTCAAATTTCTTCCTTGTAATTTATACTAGAGGTTATTTTCACAAAGTTAGGCAGGTCTGTGAGCAGTTCTGTGTTTGTGTATTGGGTTTGTGTAGCAAGGTTTTAGTGTCAGAGCAGGGCCACAGGGATGACTTCAACACGAACTGCAGGTTTAATAATAAAAATTAGTTCAAAATGGTTATTTGTGAGTAATAAGGACTGGAGTCATTTACTACAAACATAATGTGCTTCTTAGTGTTTGTAAGGTTTTTTATTAGCAAGACTTCTTTTGATTTTATAACTACATATAAATATATATTTATTTTATCTATATATAATTTCTTTGCTCAGTGAAGTCAATATTATTATTTTTACATTTAAATACTTTTAGTTAATCACATAAAAATAGTAAAGATGAGCATTTTTAATTAGGTCTGTATCCAACATGTTTGGCAAAATGTGAAAAAACTACTTTTTATCATAAACATTTAGCTTCTAAGAAAAACAGTTTGGTTCTTTCTTGTCATGGCATTTAATTCTCCTTAAATATTTTTTTCAGAAATAGATGCCTACTTTCTATCACTGGTGAGCAGGCACGGCTGTCGACAAGAGCATTGGGGTATATTTTGTGGCAGTAGCATCCCTGCCACAGCAGTGTGACCAGAGCTATCAGCAATGCCTGTGCTGTCATCAGACCAAATGAGAAGCTTGAGCACTCTGTGTCTGCAAAGTTTGCCAGAGCTCTCTGTGCCACAAAAAAAAAAAAAAAAAAAGAGAGAGAGAGAAATCATCTCATCTCCATTTACAAGAGCTGCTAATTACATATAGCATATTAAATCAAGTCCACTTGAGGAAAGACTTCCTTAATTAATTAATTTAATTAGCAATAAGGCAGAAGAGGCAGATATGGTTATCAGGAGATAATCATACCTTTGGGACACTGGATTGCAAAGCTTTGCTTCATCTTTTTTATGATTGTGGTTTACCACTTTTATGTGGTTTTGATAAATAACCTATGTATGAATAGGCGTTGCAAACAAAGATTTGGGAAGGGCTCTACCCACGTGGGCAGCCTTCACAGTGGATTTTTTTTTAGGTGAGGCACATCATGAGCGAAACTGGCCCTGCCCTTTACATCCTAAGGTTCATTGCCATGGACAAGTGAGCCTGGATGGTGACAGTGAAGTCCTCAGGACTAGAACCTACAGCACCCGCTATGGTGTTCCCAAGAGGTCTCCCATCCAAGTACTAAGTGGGCCCAACCCTGCTTAGCTTTCGAGATCTGATGGGATCAGATGTCAGGGTGGCATTTAACTGCCTTAAATAACCTATAGATTCTATTGAACAGACTGACATTTGGTAGTGAACTTTCTCTGAAAAGCTTCTTTAGAACAAAGCACCTATACTCAGAAATTAATCAAGTGAGTTGTAGTCTGCTGGAATGTAATAACTGGGGGAATCATGTAGTATAGTGTGACCTCTTATAAGCTGTACTACTGGAGAATAGATACAGATGGATACAGAAAAAAAACATTAAGAAAATGCCACTCTGTTTTGGCATTTTTCATGATACGTTACTTTTACTGGCAAAATGTGAAACAAGTTACTTAAAATTAATTTCTAAGTAAATAGTTTTTGACAACTATTCAATTAGATGACCACGTTTCCTGAGTTTGAAACACAAAGGAAATCTTTGCTCAATAGTACATAGTTCATGTGGGATTTGGGGTTTTTTTGGCCTAGGTAGAGGCTATATCTTTTCCATAACCTGAGTGGGCTGAGGCAAAGCCAGGATGATTGCATGCCTCTGGAAAAATCCCGGGTCTGCATATTTTGCAGTGTGATGCATCCCTCGAGTGAAGAGACAAAGACATGGGGTGCCTTTCAAACTATTGAGTATAATTTCCCTTAGGAGAGTTACTCTTTTAGATTAGGTGCACAAGAATTACCAAAGCTAGGGAAATCTTGATATAGAAAAGCTTGTCCCTTAAGAAACCCTTGAAGTAACTGAGTTTTAGGTATCACTACCATGTTAGGGGGATTGGAACGAGATCAGCCCAAATAATTCTATGATTTAACATGCACAAGGGAAGCAATATATCTGTCTGTGTTTGAAATCAGAAAGTTTTGATTCACTTCATTATTTGCTTAACTAAAAGTTATTTCCTTTATAGGTTGAATAATCAATGAGCTAAATTAAAGCTTTTAATTCAGTATTTAAATATTTATATTCACCAAAATCCAGTACAATGTCACAACAAGAACTATTACAGAATACAGGAACTTTCTTATCCACCTCATTCTGCACTCCACTTAAACCGAAATTGTTTCCCTACTCTCTTTCTATACTTTTTAATGTAACAGAAATGCCAAAGTTTTCACCCTACAGTGAAGTGATTGCACTGTACCTCTCATACACCACATCACAGACAAGAAAACTCCCCTTGCTATGGCTACAACCTGACACCTCTATTGTTATTTGCTTCCTCCCTGCCTGGTTCACTTACTTTTCTTTCTCTCTGCTTTTTGCACTGACAAAGTCAGTCCCTTCTCTCTTCCATTACAGTAGCCTTATTGTTGTAACAATAAAAGAGATTATGTCTACTGTGGAAGAGGTCCACAACCTTCTCCGCCTTTGCTTCCAGAAGTTTGTATGTGAGCCAGCTCCCATCCAGCAGTAGAAGTATTGTGCAAACAGGGTGGGATGCCTATACTCGTATATTCTGCCTCTTGTCCTTTCTGTTCCTCTTTCCTATTCCAACTTTCTTTGTGTTTGTAAGTCTTTCAGGGTCTGTGATTTTCAAGACCCAGTGCTAGCACTTGATCTCTTTGTTATGCTTCTAGAGAATCCAACTTCTTCAAACCCCAGCTGCTTTTTGAGGGGTTAGAGAATACAGATTTCCCCTCAGTCTTGCCTCCATCCTTCTGTACTCACCAACTGAAAGTGTAAAGAAGTGCTGAAGGCCTTTAATGAACCAGTAAATTCCTTGCCTCTTTAGCATTAGGAACATGAGGCAAAGGAAGTCAAAGACAGTCATAAAACGGGAAAAACCCCAAACAAACCATAATTCTCTAAATGTGTTAACCCAGGCCAACTAAATCAACAAGATGCTAGCAAAGTAATTCTCCTTGTGTGCTTTAATTAAATTGAATGATCCTCAAAAGTGTATCACCTTAATAAAAAGAGTGGTTTAATGCTGGTTATTTAATACTTCAGCTCTCTTATTGTCAGTTAAAGGATTTGGGACCCATCCACATCATGCTTTTGGATTTGATAGGCTGGATTGACTCTACTCTGTCCTCTTTGCCCTGTTGGCTTACACAGAAAGGAGGCAACATCGAGCAAGTCAACTAACATTGAGATCTACTTTTTTCTAAAGTATAATGTTCTCTCATTTTGAGTCTTAAATGAGACTCAGTAATACATATCCCACAGGAAGAGATAGGGCATCTCCTGAAGATTTCTGACTTCAGTTAGAACAGTACTAAAAGATTACTGTAATTTTGAAAACTGGCATGACTTCTTGCTCCAAGTAAAACATTTATGTATCTGTCCTTTACTCCTACTTTCATTTCAAGTGCCCCAGATGATAGCTGAATGCGTGACTGCAAGACTGCAAAGAGGCAGAAGGTTCTGAAAATGACATCCAGGCACCATGAAATTACAGTCTTCAGAGCGTATCAATAAGGAGCTAATTCCATATAATTTCTCACTCTAGTTACAATTTTGGTCATGACAAAGAGGTTTCAGAATTTTAAATGCGTATACTGTTTTGTGCTTTACGCTATTTTGCTGTAGTACTTTGACCTTTTTAATCTGCTGTATTTTGATTGGATGGTCATCCCAGCCTTCTTGCTTAGAGTAAATTTTTGTGGAATGCAAGTGGTAAGGAAGAGGTTGCACTGAAATGTTTCCAATGTTTTGTGTGGATATACGGTGGGGAAAAGAAGGAAGGTGAAAATTCAGCAGAACAGGAATGAAACTTTAAAAAAAGCAGTTGCTTTAAAGGTGAAGGTTTGAGCTGAATTTTTTTTTGTCCTACTTGACATTGCCTTCAACTTTAAATAATGTGAGCAGTAGGCTCCAGTTGATAATAAATAATCAGAACTATATTTTCAGTTATATCATATTAAGACATGATTTGTAATCACCCTTAGTCATAGTATACTTGGTTCAGTTTTATTCGTCCCCTCACACTGTTAAGCATTTCTTCTTAAATTATTTACTCGGCTACAGACTACTGAGGTCCTGCTGTTTTATCCTTGTATGGGAACAAGATGCCTCATGGAACTCTTGGGTGGGATAATGCAATGTTTGGCAGAACAGTGGAGCAGGCAAGAAAGGGATCATTCTTGGACTCTGAACAGAGCCCGTTCTTGTCACAATCCAGTTCTCTAATGACCCTGGCAAAACATTTCTTTGTGATTCCTGGAAAAAAAGTGCATTTTTGCATTTTGTTTGCACAAAACTGTGACAGCTCCTTGTCTGTATTCAATAGCCATCAAGATTTGTAGCCCAACTTAGTTGAGGCTAGATAGAAAGTCACTGGGGTATTTTACCAGATGTATAAGAAGGTGTCCTGGTTTCAGCCAGGATAGAGTTATTTCCTTCTTAGTAGACAGTGCTCGTTAGGGACAAATGCATTCCATCCAGCTTATTTGCCAGGTTTTGACTGTCAGTCAAACGCATCAGTTCAGATCCTCCACTGAGCCCTGTTCAACTGACTTTAGATGGATATGTGCCCACTGAGAATACAGTTTTTCAATTTTGTATCACACGCCCACCAGGAATCTAGCTCAAATGCTGTGAATATACACGTTGCAGCATGGATGTCTAGAGGGCTCCACAGAAGCCTGTTTTGCAGTGCTGGAATGCTCTGGAGCAGCTGTGTGGAAGCATGCAGTGTAGCTGTCTTATCTGCCGAGATGAGAAGGCATGATGTGGATAACAGTGCACATGTACTAATTGTACCACAGCTATTAGTTGGCAGTTGTTGGCAAGCTCTTACAAACCGCTGTTTCAACATGCTGTAGCTCTGTGCCTTCTTGGAACAGCATTTTCATACACTTAGGTCAGAAACAGTCTGTGCTGGTCTACAAGGCCGTGGGACCTCTTGAAAGGACTCAGGTTGTGATTGGGAGTGATGGGGGCACTGGGTCAGCACAGTATTAATCCATTGTCTATTTATGAGTTTAAGTACCGGTTTGAGTTACCCTTGACTCAGGTGTAAGGTGACTCTGCCTAAGTTATGTTTTGTCAAAACTTCTGTTGCTGTTCATGTCTCATACCTATAAACGGAAAATACCAACATCAGTCTGAAACCTGTGTAGTACTCTATTCAACAGAGTAGATAAAGCATGTTTACTGTGTTTTACAGTATTGTGAATATATAGGGTAAGTAAATTTTAATTTCATTAAAAGGATAGGAAATTTGTCATAGATACTTCACCATTTTTTTAAATTAGTTATTTAATTTTTCTGAGTCTACTTTTCCCAGCTCTGGTTCTAGTTCTGGTTCCAGTTTCCTTGTAAATACTTTTTTGACTAGATTCAGAAATCAAAGTTACTAATAATTTCACAAATGGACTCTTTCTTGATGATAGGTGGGTGGGGAAGGGGTAGTTCAGGTCTTCACTGTTGCATATTTGATGCTGTTCATCTTTCTTAACAAGACTATGTATTTGAATATGAATTCATGTTATAAAATGAACCCATTAAAGGTCTGCATCAATCATATTGAAAAGCTAGCAAAAATGAAATATAACATTTATTTTATTCCAGTTTATAAAGAAAAATGTCTTCCAAAAAGAAATAGATTATATTTTCATACAACCAGAAGTCCAGACTTAAGTGAATTTACCAAGGTATTTGAGAGACTATCAGAAAAGTTCAGATACTTAATGAATTCCTTGTAGCATAATCCCTCAAATGCCTTCTGTTACAGCTATCTAAAAATATTTAATAACTTTTCAACTTACTTGCAGGAAATTTGTTATCACCTGTGATTTAATACTAGTTTGAAAAAGAAGAAATGCAGCAAGAAAAAAAAAAGACAGGAATTTCCCTTATCACAATTAATTTTCTCTGCAAATTATTTTTAGTACTTTTGTCTAAAATCTTCAGCCAAGATTTTTTTGAACCAGTTACAAAATGCTCACCTCCCTGATTTGGTTCATTAAATGGTAGAAATATAATTTTTTTAACCAGCCTGTTAATTTTTGTGGGTTTTGGGCAGAGAATAAGTTACTGGATGAAGACTGCAAAGCTGTGTAGAATGAGGACTTTGAATCATTATAACACTATGCAATATTTTTATGTGGACATAGAGCATAGGATAGGAGAAGCTGAAGGTTTTTTGGGGGTATGTCTTTTGAATAGATCTTATTTTTGCCCATGTACTTAATGCACCTTCTGTCATCTGACATACCTGACAGGCTGATACCATTTGGGAGTTATGCAGGTGTTTGGAGATCCTGGAAGTCACATAGATGCACTTGAAATTTATGTAATGCATTTTAACGATGGTGTAATTACTTGAAGTGTACCAAAATCTGGAATGGAAATAAATTTATTAATGTTTCCAGTCCCTATGAATGTTTTGGATTTATTCTTCTAGAATATTGTATAAAGAAGATTGTTGGGCTTTCTTCCAGGTTAGTTTCATCATTTTTATACCCACAGATACAAACCAGAAGCCCCAAAGGATGATATTGCCAGTTCCTTTCAGGCTCTGAATCAGCCACTGGATGGTGTGGGTGTTTGCTTCAGCATGAAAGAGGAGGAAATTAAAATCCAAAATTTCCATCTTGAATCCAGGGCTGGTTAGACGACTTAGTAGGTAATATAGCATATAGTGGCAGCCAATATAGCTGTAGGACCCAGCTTTGACATAAATTTTATATTCTAGTGATTATTCCACTCAAAATGTTGCTTTTTCTGAACACTACCCTGAGGTTTTGTTTCTCTCTGGACAGAGACCAAGTATTCAATTCAATACTTTGCATTTTGCTTTACGAGGGCAGATTCCCTTTTATCGGTTTCACAAAATTCAACCTCACATTGTATGAGAATCTTTGTCAGGCTAACTCTTTGGTTACTTACACCCAAAAGTAAGATGGTTTTCAAAGTATTTATTTACTCATTTGAATTGTGACACAAAAACTTAAAAGGCACAGAACCTCTTTATTTTTTCAAGAGTTTAATGAGATAAACACATTGCAAAGGTCCAAGAATTTTCTGTGATTTTCAGTTATCTGTAGGTGTGACAGTAGATGGACAATAGAAACTGTGTTTAGTACCTAACCATCTTTTGTGGGAAATGTGATCTTGCACAGCATCATCAAAGTGTTACTTAAGAGCAAAAAGAGAAATTCCATGTTTTGGACTGAATGTAAACACTTTTTTGCTTTGCAGAAAATTTCTTCTGAAAAATGAAATTCATACAACTGGTGTTCAATCTCTCCCAAGAAAATCCTACAATACCAAAGAGTTGCCAGCCTGTTTCACTTGTGCTGGTCTTCTTTGTCTCTACTTTTCTGCGGCCTTCTAATAGTCACGCACAGGACTACTCTCCAACTCTTGTGCTGGAAGAAACTGGAGCAATTGTAAAAGAATTTGAAGTTACACACAAATATTTAATATTTTCTAGCTTTGAGAATTGCAACCCCAAACACTCCACAATTCACAAGCTTTAATTCACCTGACAACAGCAGCAATTAAGCAAGGCAGCTTGGTAAAAATGAAACTTCATCTATGATGAAGCTTGAATGGATATTTTGATTGCATCTATCTTGAGTCTCACACCTTTCTGAAACTGGCATTCTGGAAGCTGTTACTTTTAAAACTTCAGGAAAATTGCTTCAGTATGCTGATTAATATATTTTTTAAACCTTGGAATTTAAAAAAAAATAAGATTTTTCTCATTTATTTTTAATAATGGTTACTTTGGCTTACTGAGTTTGCACGTCTCCACCTTTTAAGAAAGACTTTTGATGGCAATACTGAATATTTTAAGCAAAGACAGGATGCCTGCTGTAGATGTCTGGATGTGTGATTTATTTGTCTCTGTTTTCAGGAAGCTGTAAGCAACTCAAAATCATGAGTTAAAATGGAAACATGTAATTTTTATTGTAAATTAAATTCCTGATTCAGTGCACAAAGAAGTATTGATTCTGCCTCCAGATGTCCATATCAGCAGAATTAGGACATAAAACCTCACAAATGTGTTTGTGATGAAGGCCAAATTGTAACAGTGAGACACGGACTCCCCAATGGTGAACAAGAAATCTGTTTATTAGCTGAGAACCAGGTGCATTTATATCTTCACCTACATTGCCATAATCACATGTCCCTTTCCCACCAATCAGCCCCAGGTCTGTCCAGTGAGCATGTGGAGTGAGTGACTTCTTCTGAGTTAGTTTTGTTCCTGCCAGTGTGTCATGGTCTCATGATCTGGTCTTTGTTTTCCATCTTAGCTCCAACCACATTTGGCACATAACAATCCTTTAACAAATTAACCTCTTCCCTACACAAAATGACGCTTTCTACATGAAATTATTTTAGATTTTAAACTTTGGTGCTGTCTTAAGGTTTTGTTTGGTTTGGGGTTTTTTTGGGTTTTGATTTGGTTTTTTGTTTTCCCTCTGGAAATAGCTCTGTGCACTTAATGTGAAAGATAAGGAAAGGTTTGCTCCTCTCATAGGTATTTTGCACCACCTGTCGTTGAGAAACAGACTAACAGTTGGGAAGCACTTTCTTCCTTCCTTCAATTTTTTTTTTTTAAATACAGGTTTATCTATAATTTGCTTTATGTTATGCTAGTAAGAGAGGCTGTCATTAATTAGCATTTTAATCACTATAGGTATTTCTGGTAATTGCATGTTTTCATTGCTGTCATATTCTCTTAGAGGAAAGATACTAATTCATCAATATTCAGTCTTCTGCATTCATTTCCATCATAAAAGCATCAGTGCTTAAGTTATTTACAGTGAGAGTAATATAATTACAGATGCTACTCATAAAACATAAATGCCAGAAATATTTATTAATAGCAAAGTGCTTATGCCCTCATGTCAGTCATACATTGGATCTGTGAAGAAATACTAAATATGGGAAAGCTGCAAACTGGAAAAAAACCCAACAAAACAAAACAAAAACAAAAACAAACAAACAAAATAACAAAAACACAAACCAAAAAAAAACTCAAACAGAATTATACAGAAAATGGAGAAGGTCAAAATAGTAGCCTTTCAAATATGGAAATATACATAAATTGGGCAAAACATCCTAAATCTCTAGAAATGCCATCCCTTTGAGAATTCAATATGATGAGCTATGTCCCAGTGATCCAAAGATGACTATAAAAGTTGTACCCACTCTGTATACTAAAATCTGCCTTAAGGGGCTATCAGCATAATCTCTTTCATTTTTGCTTTCATTTTTGCTAAAAGTTCAAGTGTGTCATAGATATACTAGATATTTCCTACTAATTCAACGAACTACCCAAGGCTGTTTGAGAACCTTAAAAATGTCTTTCTGTCCAACAAATTACACCACTGTCCTTCAATGCACAGCAATTGTGATTTAATACTCAAGCAGTTTATTCTAAGAAAAATCACATACCTACAAGCCTCGGATCAGCTTAAATCTTACCAGCATCAGAAGGAAGTTCTGGAGGTCAGGAATCGCTGAAGTGGAACAGGGACCCAAAGGACTTCCCTGTGACAAATTTGTTGCCTAGTACTGCAGAAAGGACTCTATTGCCTGGTTCAGTTCTCCACTAATGATCAGAGGCAGTAGTTACAGATAAAATACATTAACCCTTACCAATAAGAAATTGTCATCTGTGTAGAGAATTGTCTTCCCAAGAAGCAGGGGGCATCACCCCAAGCACTCCATCCCTACCCCAGGTCTCCTGTTACTTACAGAGGTCCTCTCATGCTGCTGAGCCATCCAGCCTGGTGCCAGGAAAAATGTGCAGTCTTGCGATTACCTTACCAGTAGAGGGATGAGTCTTGTTTTCTCCATGTTGTTCTGAGTGTGAATCCAAAAATACAAAGGCTTGGATTTTCACTGACATCACCCTTCATGTCTCATCAGTGCATACAAGTGTGTGTGCATACACATGCTCACCTGCATCCACAGAATCAGGCCAAGGTAAAGGAATGTTAGTGCTAACAGAAATCAGGGCATGGCCAAAAGTTGCACGCACATTTTCTCCAAGGTTTTAATTATAATAGTGGTTTTTTAACAGTGATAAAAAAGTGTTCTCTGTTCAAGTTTTTAAAGTCACAAGGGAATGACCCTGCTGGTCCAAAGCAGCTAATTATTAAACATTCATCCTGCCTTTTCCCCACAAAGAGAATCTCTGATGGCTCAGTTTGCTGGTTAATTCACAGTGACCAGAAGAACAGTTTCCATATCAGTCTTGTTTGTTTCTTCAAAAGCTGAGTCTTGAAACAAAGATCCTGTGAATTTTCCAGAAAGTCAAGAGGTAGTATGAGATTTGGGAGATAAAACAGATGGTTTTGGCATAAGAGCCAGCTAGGATGAGATCTACTAGGAAAGGATGGACACTCATGTAGAAGAGACATAGAAGGGAAGAAGTCAGATACAGTCAGTATTCTACAAGCCTGGTCATTCCCTCGTGATCCTTATATTGTCATTTATCTAAATCTGATGTTTCACTCACTTCTGAACAAGGGAATTGGGTGCTGGCTTACAAATAGGAACTTATTAATAGTGCTAAGACTTTATTGACACTATGATAATTTAGAAGAACATGAATATTTAGAATCTTCACAGTTTGGGTTTATTTTTTCTATAAAATTACTTTTTAAACATATCAAACATTTGTTTTTATACTTAAACATCATGAGTTTTGATTTTTTTCTTGAATAAATAATGGATAAATATTGAATAAATATTTTATGTTTATATCTATTTTAAGCAGAACAGTGGAGAAAAATGTTAGAGACAGAAAAAGCCCATAAATATTTGCTGATAGCTTCTTTTTTATTGTTATTTTATGAAGGAAAAATATAGAATCAATTGAAAAATCAGAGGGTGTAAGCCTTAACTATTTTTTTATGTTACTTTCCACTCTGCAAATGTGAAATTTTGGATGTGACTACTCAGAGCTTGTAAAATGGAGGATTGATGCAGCAGCTGTTCTTAGTGATATAGTACCTGTGCTTGACTTTATATGCCAACACTATCAAAGAAGCACTTTGGAAGATGTCTCTGAATGAACAAACAAGAGGTGGCTTTAAATTCAGAAAAAGAGTTATGCAGAGAAGTGATGGAGGTAGGAGCTGAAAGAAAAAGATTTGCAAAGCCAGTCATAAGAATTCTCCTCTTTTCTGTCTGCTTTATAAATTTCTGAAATGTATTACAAATTTATTAGGTAAGTGCACAGTTTGACCCAGGTGTTTGCCCTCCCATGGAGCCAGAATATGTTGCTTATCAGATTTAGGCCAGTCTCCTGGCCACGGCTGTATGAATATTACTTATTGCTTTAGAAAAAATGCAAACATCTATTTTGTCAGAATCATTAAAATATAAATAAAAAGTTTGCTGCGGTTCAATATAAAGTTGAGTTTAAATTAATCTTTACAAAGTAGAAAGCTCTGTGTTATTTTAGGCAACACTTGTCTGAACTGTCCAGAATGACTAATGAATGAGATAACAGAAATGCCTATCACTCCTTCATTGCAGTCAGCGTAAAAGTTTTTTTTTCTCCCTGAAGCCCCACAATAGCACCCTATTTAATTTGAATATTAATGTTTCTATCTGAAATTAATTTAAATAGAAATTTTCTTCATTCAATACTGTAAGAAATTCACATAGAAAATGATGGAGTAGGAACCATAATGAGCAGCATCAGCCTAAAAAATTAAGTAGTAAGGCATCAGAAAAAGAAAATACATTTACTTTTCATTTTCATTCCACATTTACCCATGTAAGACTGAAGATAGCTATATTACATGCTGGTCTTATTTATCTGTAAGTTTTGAAATTACAGGTAAGCTACCTCATGATTAAACCTCTTTTCTGGATACAATAGAACCATTCTGCCCACATATCTGTTATGTTTTATTTTTGTTTGTGCACCAATCATAGACAAGTAATACGCAGATCTAGTTGTTTAGTGAAGGTTACAGGACACCACGAAACACTTATGGAAGAGAAGCTGATAAACAGAATGCTGAGTAGTTGATATCCATGAGGTTTACAGTGATTTTGACAATCTGGGGGTGAGTTCCTTTATGGGTAATGTAATGTTTCTCCCACATAGTTTGTACTTTGTGGCTCCTAGGAAATGTATTAATCAAGTTTCAAATATGTTCATTTTTAATGATATTTTCTGCTTTCAAATCTGCATCATAAAAGCTTTTTATCCCCTTTTTTACAAGTAACACTTCAGATTTTCTTTCCATAAACACAAAAAATCCAAATAGATATGTTTTATGATTTTGTTTGCAATAAAAGAATCTGTTGTACTCTCAGAGTATTGCTATAAAGGATCTCTTTAGATCAACTCTAAACTATAATTAGAAGCCATCAGGAATTTGAAGAAGTTAGCAGAAAAAAAAAATAGAAAAAACTCTCTTTGGTTTTGTTCCTTCTCCCTTCCTCAAGATAATTGATATATGATGATTTATTCAAAATTTAAAATTTTCCTAAGGGTGCATGTTGGGAAGATATCTTGAGATCTGTCAAATGTTACATTTGAGAGTGCAAAAACTGCTGTTTATAGAGTGGCTGATGACTGGAAGATTAATGTAAGAAAAGCTGAGTGTAAAATGCTTCCTTTAAAGTAGTGATTGACATGGTAATTTTTTTCATTTAAAAATTGATTCTGCACCTAAGATAAATGGCAGTAGTCATTTCTCAATCCTGCTCTTAACTTTATTGTTGAATTTGAAGGATAACATTTAAGTGCTTATCGACCAAAACTGATTAGTCAGTAAAAGTCTGGATGTAATGCAGACTACACATGAAAAATCAGTCTTTTGTTATTACTAGTCAAGGAAGTTCATATCATATTTATGTAAAGCCATTCTATCATTTTTTTCATTCCATTATATAGGTTTAAGTGCTTAGATTTAGAATTCTAAACCTGCATATATGTAGGACTAAGATTGTGCTCTGTAGGATTCCTCTTGAGAACGGAGAGCTTGTAATCGTTTTGATCTCATTACGAGATGCTGCTATATTTCTAGATTCAAAAAATTCCAAGTATTTCATTTGTCTTTGACTATGTTAATTGATTCCATGTAAAAATAAGTTCAAGAAAGGAAGTGCATTAGTTATGAGTAGAAATATGAGATCTAGTCATGTTTTATTATGTGTAGAATAAGTTCTGCTAATGCTTATTTTTAAAGATGGCAGTAAATTATATTTCATATTAACTACAGCAAACCACAGAGAATTCAAAGTTGCTCTTGCCCTCTCATGGGCACTGACAAAGGGGCTGCAGCACTATTTCTCACTGTCATCTCAATTTCTGCCTCATGCCCCTTAGGGAAAAAGCAATCAGGAATCTTTTCTATTTTTTTCCCTGCTAGAAAACACCCTAACTGAATAGTTCAGGCGTTTTAAGTACCTTTCTAGTCCACCATTTTTAAAAAGTCTGTGTGTTGATACACAAAATCATAGAATCATAGAATTGTGCAGGCTGGAAGAGCCCTTCAGGGTCATCCAGTTCAACTGTCCAGCCAGCACTGAATCTGTAACACCTAAACCATTAAACCACATCACCTCGCACCCGATCCAGACACTTTGAACACAAAGTGCTGGTCAATACAGGCCTATTTAAATGCCATGTCTAAAACTCCCCAGAGAGTGGAGAGTAGGCACATGGGGCTGCTTTCTTTGTAGCATAATTGAATTCTTCCTTTCCTTTTGATAGTGAATATAATTTTTTATTGTTGGAGATGCCTGGCTGTATGAATTAGTGTACAATGATAATTCATGCATATATATTTACTAAAAAGAACGACTGACTGGTTTCCTGGGATTTTTACCAACTTTAGGATCTGCATATCAATGAGTATAGAGAGCAAACAAACACACAGTTAATAATAATTTCCATAAGACTGCTCAAAAATAGTAATCCATGTATTAACATGCAAAAACAGTGATTTAGGACACAGTATAAATGCTTCTGTTTTAACTCTTTTGCAAAGAGAACATTGCAAAATGAACAAATTTATCTAAGTTGATGGATAATATTTCATAAAATCAGCAATTCTCCTTGCCAGAGGATACAAGCCAAATCTTTTTACCTGAATATTGTGCAATAATAAAACTGTAGAAATAAATTAGTGCTCTATTACTCTATGTGGGATAAAGGTAAAATAGAGGAAATGTTTAGGGGCATGCTAAGAATAAAAATCATACAGAAAGAAAAAACAGCCAGAGATCCCTTGCATGATGTAATATTTCTCATTTTAGGCCAGCTAAAATGGGTAACTCAGCTGAAATACATACTGCACATTCAAATTATAGTAACTTCCTAGCTCAGATTCTTATTTAATATTAACCTATTTAAAAATATAGGGTAACTCAAGTTAACACCACTAAGGATGATATAGGGGTAAAATCTGTCACTTGCCACTTAGAATCATAGAATGTAGAATCATAGAATGGATTGGGTTGGAAAAGACCTCTGAGATCATCAAGTCCAACCCTTGATCCAGCTCCAGCCTGTTTACTAGATCATGGCACTCAGTGCCATGTCCAATCTCAGTTTAAAAACCTCCAGGGATGGTGCGTTAAAACCAATTTCCCTTTGTGCCATTGCATTTATTGTAATATTGTTATTAAATTGTAACTCTGACATAATTTCTTTTGTGTTGGGTTTGTTTCTGCTGCCAGTTTACCTTTAAACCAGCAGACACTTGAAAAACAGAATATCCTCTGTTTGGGTTTTGTGTTTTGTTTTGTTTTGCTTTGCCTCTTTCTTTCTTTCTTTTTCTTTCTTTCTTTCTTTCTTTCTTTCTTTCTTTCTTTCTTTCTTTCTTTCTTTCTTTCTTTCTTTCTTTCTTTCTTTCTTTCTTTCTTTCTTTTTCTTTCTTTCTTTCTTTCTTTCTTTCTTTCTTTCTTTCTTTCTTTCTTTCTTTCTTTCTTTCCTTCCTTCCTTTCTTTCTTTCTTTCTTTCTTTCTTTCTTTCTTTCTTTCTTTCTTTCTTTCTTTCTTTCTTTCTTTCTTTCTTTCTTTCTTTCTTTCCTTTCCTTTCTTTCCTTTCCTTTCCTTTCCTTTCCTTTCCTTTCCTTTCCTTTCCTTTCCTTTCCTTTCCTTTCCTTTCCTTTCCTTTCCTTTCCTTTCCTTTCCTTTCCTTTCCTTTCCTTTCCTTTCCTTTCCTTTCCTTTCCTTTCCTTTCCTTTCCTTTCCTTTCCTTTCCCTTCCCTTCCCTTCCCTTCCCTTCCCTTTCCCTTTCCCTTTCCCTTTCCCTTTCCCTTTCCCTTTCCCTTTCCCTTTCCCTTTCCCTTTCCCTTTCCCTTTCCCTTTCCCTTTCCCTTTCCCTTTCCCTTTCCCTTTCCCTTTCCCTTTCCCTTTCCCTTTCCCTTTCCCTTTCCCTTTCCCTTTTCCCTTTCCCTTTCCTTTCCTCCTTTTCCTTTTAGGCATACTCAGTCATTTCTACTGTCTCCCAGTTTTCATCCAATTAATAATAAAAGTAGTTTAATTACTCTGGTAATTTCTTGCTCCAATACCTTTCACAGTTTTCTTGGATACATTGAAACCTAAACTATAACTTAGAGATTAAAGAATGCTTTTAATTTGTTGTGGGTATTCCCCCTCTTCTCTTGTTTCCTTCTGAAAATTCCTTATTTTTTTCTTCATTGTTTATAATTACAACACTACTATTTCATCAGAGTTTTATTCCAAGATGGATTAGGATCAGTGTTTGTCTCCTGAAAAAAATTGTCTTTTGATGTGTCTTACATCCTGTGCTTGAGAAAGTTAATGTTGGAGATATAAGAATATGCACAGTGACTATTGTCCTGTTTATGGAGGACCTTGCTGAAATACCTTTTGGGAAAACCTCTCTAAATTAAATCTTGATCCAGACTTAATAATTTCTGACTTCCTAAAGTACAGCACTTTTGGAAGGAATCTTCAGTAGTTCTATGCCTTGTTTACATTACAATGAAGTTATTCTTCATCCTCTAACTTTGAAACAAAGTTAAAACTCACTCTTGCTAGGAATATGAAGGGCTACACACTGAAGATAATGGCTCTATAAAAACTATATACTCTCGAGTAAAAAGATGTAAACAGATGAAGAAAAATTAGACTTCGAACTTAACCACCTAGAAGAACCTTCTTTACTATAAGTTCTATAATATTATTCCTTTCATCTTCCAAGCCATTTGGATTTTTTAAAGTACTTACTGTTGGTATAATGCTAAGTTTTAAAAATCAAAATTATTTGTGTGCCAGAGACACAAGCTTTCCAACAATTTCTGAATCAAGTCCAAGAGTTAATCCTAACTTTAATATTTCTAATTAATTGGTCTCAGCTATATAGCAGCAGCAACCTGCAAAGGATGAGATTACTGTGGAGTTCATCTGCATGCAAACACATCCATTTTTATGCCAGAAATATCCTTAAAACTGGTGTCTGAAAGTTATTAATGCTTTAAATTGTGTCTAAGTAGAAATCTTTCTAAAAGAACTATTTAATTTTCCAAGTAAACATAAACCCCAAACCATGCTTAAGAGGTGGAAATACCTTCAGAACACTCACCATTTTACATAAGCCCATTTTTAGGCATTTTCTGACAGTTATTGTAAGAGAACTTTGAATCAAAATGGATTGTGTACTGGATGCAATATTCAGTGGAGCTCTACTAACTTGAAAAGCTTCTGTTTACCTTTCTGTGCTACAGCAGGGAATGATGGTAGTGATGAACTAGCAAGTTTAATTCATAGACATATGCAAAACTACCAGAGACAGCACTTGCCAGTGCTTCCTCACAGCTTCAAATGCCTGCAGACTCACTCCCTAGCTCTTGTTTTTCATAGGCAGTTGCAAGGACACTTAGGAGAATATCAGGCAATCCTGCAAACACCAGAAAAGATACTTTACCAAATTCCTACAAGCTGTAGTCTTTGAACATGTAGAGTCTGGGGTAGAGCAGTAAGTTTGGAGGATGGAAGGACATAATTTTGCCCAGTGACTCTCCCCATGCAATGCAGTTTGACCAAGCCCACTTAAGTTCAACTGAATGCGTCAAAATTTATTTCAACTTTTTATAGACAAATGGTGCTATTTCAATAAATGACATCAGTTTTAAATTAACATTTTGCTATAAATCTCTTAATTTATTTTCACATTTTTAAAATGCATAGGTTCCCTTTACAGAGTATACTTATGTATTATTATTTGGAAGAGAAGCAGATCCAAATTTTAAAATGTCAAAGGTCATTAATGATGGAATTTGCAGGATCTCACCATATGCACACAGGACTAGAAAAGAGATGCAGGCATGCTTTACAATACTGATAAAATGAAAATACTTGTCAAAAGAAAATGTTTGTCAAAAGCATTAGTGATTACTCTAAAACCAGTTAAAAATGTTAAAGTGTTAAATGTTAAAATGTAAAAAAAATATTTAAAAATTCAAAATTACTTGTTTATTTAAAAAACAAACAACATGGAAGAAATCCATATGAATTGCATCTGAACACTTGGGGAATTATTATAAAGATATTCTAAATGCAATTTACAGTGCAATGCAATCAATTGAATCTGTTTATTGACTTTAAGGGATATTGGATAGAGGTTTTTTTCTCAGTGAAGCAGCAGAAATTTGTCATGACAGCTAAGAGCCAAAACAGCAAATCATTATGATAAAACCATTTAAAAGAAAAAAGAGTTATTTTTGATTTATTCAGATTCTTTTTGAGTAACTAAAATTTTCTTCAGTCACTATCTGATAAATGTATAAAACCATTAGGCTAATAAAAATCCTACATAATAAATGTAGAATAATAATTACAGCCAGATGCATTAAATTAATTTATGAAATTGATTAAATCTCTTCTGAATCAATTTATGTTATAATGACTATAGTCATGTGATTGGGGTCTCTTAAAACAATATTTTATCAAACTATCTGCAGTAGAGCCAGGCAAATGTTTAATCTTTAATTTTATTCTGAAAAATTATGACAGAGAGGAATTCTTCACATAGCTCATTTATTTTCTGTGCTTTTGAGTCCCATCTTCAGTACCTTTTTTAGTGCCACATTTTCCCAAGTACCTCCTGACCTGGGGTGCCTGAACACAGAAGCAGTGGAGATGAGAGATATACTGGATCATGTCAATGTGGGCTTTCAGTATGACAGATCTTTTAAAGGACGTGCTGTCCCAGAAGTTGTTACTGGCAAATTCCTCCTGGATTCCAAGTGGGCCAAAAACCAGCCTAGTGATTTTTTCTGCCAGGTAGGAGTCTTTCACATCACTCATGACTGATGGCAAAGAAACTCCATTTTGGCTAAGAGTCTGGTCCCATGTTTATTTTAATGCAGTAACACTTTGATCTACTTTTAGGGAAAAAATATTGTATTTGTTAATATTTTCTTTAATCTTTTACCATGAAGGAAGGGGTTGTAGGAGAGATAACTAGACAGGTGTACAGGAGATGAATTATTTGGAAGTATAATATTGGCTAACCTTCATTGTCTGGAATTTTTTCACTCAATAATGTTTATTTGAAATTTTTCTCCTAGGTCACTGAGAGCCTTGATTTTTGTATTTTGACTGTGGAGGAATGTTTGTTTCTCTCATGAATAAATGCTTAGATACATTGTAGAGTGTACCCATGCAACTGTATAAATGAACATGTCAGGATATGGATTGAAAGATCTCCCTTTAGCCAAGGTAAAGAAGGCAAAGTATGCAATTGAGGAGTTCAATTGCATATAGAAACATGTAATCTAAACTGATGTTTCATGATCAGCTTACATCCTCAGGCAATGTGTAAGGTAGTATACCATGAACCATTTGCAGCACAGCAATAACGATCATTTACTGCGACAAAAACCTCCCTTCTTTTTTCTAGCTTAGAGGAATACAGGATCCTCTGAATCATCTAGTCCCATCCATTGCAAGTCCTTCCCATATTCTTTCCTTCTTCTTTTTTTTTTTCTGTATTTCCCCATATACTTGTGTAAAAAGTCTTGTTTTGCTTATGGGCTAATTGTTAAATTTGATTATAGACCAATCAGGCTCCTGATGTGTACAGACCAACAGAAGTGCCTCCTTGCCTTCCCCCTGAGTGTGTACGTACTGTCAGACATGACATCCCTGCATGTTCCCTTTGTGCTGCCAGTTCCACATAGTCTCTTTTGTGGTAGCAACCATTTGCAGTATATTTCATGAAGATGTGACTTAATCAGTACATTTGATCAATATTTGCTCTGTCATCCACTTTTATTTTTGCATCTGTTGGGAGATGTTCAGCAACATCAAACTTTTGTTTTCAGTCTCATATTAAATATATTGAGCCCGCTTCATTTGGAGTATCTTCAGGGATTCTTAAAGCTGTAAAGTAAAAACAAGACAAATTTCTAAGTGAGTTTGGTTGGTTGGTTTTTTTTTTTCCAAAATCATCCATAGGTAAGTCAATATACACTTAGATTATGTTGGCTGAAAGAATTGCACCCAATGATCTTTTTGCAGACTCCCTGAAGAAAGAGTTTTATTTAGCAAAAGCTCTAGAAATGCATAACTGAGCCTGCTTGCAAAGCTGTTTTATCCACTTAAGTAGAGCAATGGAGCACAAATAGAAATTCCAAGGCTCTTACAAGGGAAAGGACAGTAGAGGCAATAAGAGATGGTTTATGGAGAGCTGATGTAGTATTCTTTAATATACACAAGAGCCATGAATGACTATTCTGAGAGACCTTTCTGTAAATCTCTATTTGTTTGTAATGAAGGGAAAAGAAATGCCAAATAACATCCACAGCAGGTAGGAGCAAATCTGATAATGAGACATGCCAATATAAAAATTGCATGGCTTCTGTTGAATTTCTACTGCACATGATATTAGAAGTAATTTACTCACATTTTTCATTACATAATGATAATGATTTTATTTGTAGGCTATAATTAATACATGATGGGAAGGTTCCTGTGGTTAAAATGCATTATAAGCTATCAGAGATAGAAACAAACACAGCATGAGTTTTATTTTGGGGGATTTTTTGTTGTTTTTTCTGTGTCCATGTAGACATTCTGCTTTTTAGCTACATTTTCTCAATGTTTCAAAATTGTCATAGCTGGTAATAGTGCAGTGAGAAGCACCATTTTCATAAACACAAAGCATATGACTTGTATGAGAGTGTAAACTTTGCATTTAGAGAGGTCTTTGAAACAAGCTACTCTAAACAGAGGAATACTCATGGAAAAGCAGAAGGATGCTTTATTTTTCTCACTTTATAAAAGCGTAATTAGAACTAAATGCCATTCTTCAGGTAATAAGATATATGCTGCTTTAAGTGTTATCTTTCACTGCCACTTCATGAGGAAGCTGCACGCACACTAAAACTATTGGTTCCTAAGGTGTTTTTTTTACTTGCTTACTAGCATTTGATTTATTTGACATATTTGACCATATGGTTCTTTGATAGTAACATTTTAATTTACTCTCCTTCACTTATCATTTGGTAAAAGTTCCTTGGTTGGCTGTTTCTTTATAAGTGATTCAGGCAGGTTACCCTTTGCTCCTCTTCGTGTCTTAGTGCTGCACATGGATTTCTGTATGTTTGCTTCTCACTTTACTGACTGTCAGAAATAATCAGCTCGCTCTCTCCCATTTATTCAGGTGCAAATACAAGCTGCACTTTGACATATGAATACCAAGGGATGAATCTAAGCGTCTTAGACTTTTCAAGTAAAGTAGCATAAACAGAGCAAGATGCATACAGATGCACAAGCAACTGTTGTGTTCAATCAAAACTTGAATAAATTCTGCTTCACTAATTCACAACTTTGGCAGGCACTCCTGTAAGTATTCAGAAAAACATCCCATAGACAAAATTGGCTTTTTTATCAAGTGAGTGAAAACTATACAAATACATAAAGCAATTATGAAACTTTTAGTAACACATATATGGTGGTATAACACTTTATTAAAGAGGTATGAAAAATGGTCCTCACCACATATTGCTTTGAATAAGGGATGTACACTGCATGGCTACTCAAGTGTCCGTAGATTTCTTTATCATTACTTAACATCAAAGACAAACTACTCACTGTTCATGTAAATACACTTATTAGTCTTGAGACACTTATTAGTCTTGAGATGTTTTCATTCTGAGAATGTTGCAGAGCCTGAAAGAATTAGCATCTGTGTTACTGACAAGGGAATGTAAAGAGAGATGAAGGTGTCAGTCCTGCCCCTCTGTGAGGTACTATCAGGCCAAAAAGCTTCTCAGTTGAGCTTCAAAAATCTAATTTTAGAGGACATGTGTAGGAGTACTTCAAATAAACAATTTTCCTCATGTACCTTTTCATGTTCATTCTTATTTTAATATAAAACCATGGTGGAACTACATTACTTTCATAAGTGTTAGTAACAAAAAAAAGTACACCAGCATCAGTAAGGATAAATGGCCATAAATAATCCTGATCTTCTAAGAATTAACCAATGCAACTATAGAATCAAATTTAGAATTTCAATTGAGTCAATATTTTAATGAATCAATGAATGATTCTGTTGAATTCAATCTTAACTCTCCTTCTAGGTCAGCTTCCTATGCATCAGGACTATACGTGAATACGCCTTCTTGTGTTGGACTCTTCTGTTCAAGAAATTGGATAATCTGTACTGTGTTTCTTCAAAAAAGAATCACTCTGAAAACCTTGTATTGAAGTTATTGCATGAGTGATGCAAAAGATATGTGGATAGGTATGAGTATGGTATGCAGTCTAAGTCTAAACATGGTCAATAAAATGTGACAGTTCTTTTAGTAAGAAAAAGCATTTCAGCTGCTTTGATTGTAAATTTTTTTAATTATATATATATATATATCTGAGCTATGTGGAAAACAAACAAACAAACCAGAAATGTAACTAGATAATTACTCTACCTAAATATATAGAACTTAAAATGTATCACAAAGTTCCACATCCATCTTCTTCATATGCTCTCCCTCTTCTATGGTTTTCACTTCTCTGCCTAATACTGCTAAGCCCAGATGCCAAGAATGCCTTTCCTACAGCCTAAGAGGGTTTTTTTGACCTCTTCTGGCTTTGCTGACAGAAGATTTAAGGTGTTTTAGATACAGCCTCCAGGACAAGAAAGGTGAAAAGAAGGTAACTGGTGCTAGAATTGTGCACGTTTCTGACTGAAATTTTGTGGTTTATAATTAATGCATAAGGAAAACTTCCTTAACTTTTCTTCAGCACACTCCTGAAGAATGCTTAACATTCTTTTACAAGTTTGATTCCATCATTTAGAAAATTAAAAACTGATTCACTCCTCCTCTTCTCTCTATGTGAAGACTACAAGTGCAGTTATTTTGACATGGTTGGAGACTATTCATTATCCTCATCCTCAGAGTACAGAGATGTGGATTTTAAGAGGTAAAAAAGTGCTTTGAGTATTGGATGCCTCTCTTAAAGGCATTGTGTCTGTAGCTTTCCACCAAAGTGATGATGGAAGCATTAGCCAAAATTGATCACTTTCTAGACATATTTTCCTCCTCTCCAGGTAGTGAAATTTCTTCATATATTCCAGACTTAGCACAATATAAAAGTATATTTGGATCTGTATTGCCAGCATTTCCTTGCAGTGCTTCAGCATGTGTCAGAGCTGTTGGACAAGTCTGAGTTCATTCCTTCAACAGTCAAATTTTTTGCTTATCTGGTATTTAAGTATCTACTTTCCATGTTTAAATGCCACACAATAATAGCTTGGTTCATTAATTTTTTTGTAAAAATGGCATATTACCGTGATATCAGACAAATTTAAATTATTTTTTAATGAATCAGACTATCATATATCTCAGAAAAACTATGAGAGAAATTAAAATCTGCCAAATGAAATAAAATCATTGGAGTACCAGAACACTGCTTTCTTTTTTCTTTTTCTTTTTTTTTTCTTTTTTATTTTTTTATTTTTTTTTAAGCTCCATAAACATACACATACAACTAAGAAGTGGCTTCTCTCTTGACTTGTCAATGGTACAAAAATGTCCATATCTGAGTCTGGAATCTATCAACAGTTTGCCTGAGAATCCCAGTGATGTCTTTCAAAACATCAGTTATGGTAGCTGGAAAGACAGCACTATAAGGCTGAACAGCAGATAAGATTAGGAGCTCAGATAGATTGGCCCTGGGATTTTGATATCTGCATTTGTTCCCAGAGTCATTACCCCCAGTGCAGAAGGCTAATAACATAGATTATCTATAATAACAGATTATCTATGACTGTTAGCAATATTATTAATTTTGCAACTACTGTCTTCTGATTAATATGTTAAATTTACCACATTAAGTCTTTTACAGTGATTTTTTTTAAATATCCAAGACAATCAAAATGTTACCATGAATATTGACTTTTGCACCCAGCTACTTAAAACATAAAGGCAGATGGTTAACAAAACTTTGTTTATCCTTATGATAGTCTATCATTTTCAATATTTCTTTATCATGAGACATTTTTAGAACAGAATGATATGCAAGAAACAGATTGTTACATTCACTATTAGCATTGGAATAATAGTGGGATAAGTGCAGGAAAAATGTTTCAGACTGTGTTTTGGAGTTGCACAAGTACAGTTTCAAAACAAAATCAAGTCATTTATTACTTTTTTGTTTTTGTTTTTTTAATTTCATCCTAAAGGTCCCTATAGTGCTTTTACCAAAAAATAATTTTCAACATTTTCAAGAACTTTTTCTCAGTTTGACCATGATCTTATGCAAAGTTGCCCAACTGTCATCTGCTAGAAAAGGGCTACTGTAAATGTGAGAATAACCACGCAGAGCTGTAAAGAGACAGATTCAGAACAATGAACTGACTTTATGGATCATTACTAATTATCACTTGTTTCACTGTTAAGAGCATTAAATAATAGATTTGGGGACAATACCAGTATTTTTATCTGGTTTCAGAGAAAAATTAAAGTATTGACCCACTAAAGCAACTGAGCACATTGAGAATGTGGTCATCACATTGGCTGTGATTTAGACAAGTTTGCAGGATTATCTAAATGAAAAAAATGTCACAATATATATGGTACCCACTCACATAGATATTAAACTCTTTTATGTTTATTATTTGTTATCCTTTGAATTGTGTGTACAACTGAAAAGATTGAAACTTCTAGTTGAATCACATAAACCTTTCTGTCTGTAGACCTCTTGAAGGTGGCATCTGTATGACTCCATTACTCACACTTTACCCCACAGCAGGATAATTGGGACCATGTTAATGATCCTTAGGAAAGTTACTTTCATAATGGCATCATTTCAAAACTCAGGATACTTAATTAACAGCAGTCAGCAACAGCTGTCTTGTATGAATGTTGTGAGTCAGGTTCTGAGATTGAAATAATGCGTCACATTGTTTCTTTTTCTATCCTAAACCCACAGAGATATTTGTGGAACAGATCACATAAGCATAATAAATTTTGCCCCTAAATGGAAAGGTGATACTCCTGAAGTCCCTTTTAATAACTTTTGTGTAAAGATGTTTGATTATATAATTTGACATTTAGGCTGTTATCTAATTCACTTTAAAAATCCATAGCAATAACACAATTTAGTAATGTTTTAACTTTGAAGTATTTTTCTAAACAAAAAAGAACAAAGAGAATCGAAAGCATGACCAGCAGGTAAAGATTCTGCCCCTCTATTCCCTCTCATGAGACTCTACCTGGAGTACTGTGTCCAGCTATAGGGCCCCCAAAATAAGATGCATGTGGACCTATTGGAGTGAGTCCAGAGGAGGGCTACCAAGAATATCAGAGGGTTGGAGCACCTCTGCTATGGACATAGGTGAAGAGATGTTGTTGTTCAGCTTGGAGAAGAGAAGGCTCCTGGGAGACTTTATAGCAGCTTCCAGTACCTAAAGAGGCTACAAGAAAGTTGGCGATGAACTTTTTACAGTGGCATGTGGTAATGGCTTTAAAATCAAAGTGGGCAGGTTTGGATCAGATATTAGGAAGAAAATTTTCATTGTGAGGGTAAGGCTCTGGAACAAGTTGTCCAGGCAAACTGTGGATATTCCATCCTTGGAAGTGTTTAAGGCCAGGGTGAATGGGGCCCTGAACTACCCAATCTAGTGGGAAGTCCCTGCCCATGGGGACATGGGAATTTCTCCAGCATTTTAACTACTACTTTTTGTGTGATCTGATGACACAAGACATAGGTTTTTATTACTAGTTTTGAAAAGGGTTGTGAGCTTGCATTCATAAAGAGGCTTAATGGTACTTGTATCTTATTTTGCAAATGGGGAGAGTGTACAACAGTTGAAATGATGATAGATTGAAAAGAAAGGTGAAGGCAATGCTTGCATCATCAAGACCAGCAATGTTAACATGTTAGCATTTGAAAAAAGCCTATTGAATTTGCAGGAGAAAACTGTGTACCAAAAAAATGTGATCCAGTACTGCGTACTTTTCTCCTTCACTTTCCAAGGGCATACAGTCTTTCTTTGGTTAACTGCTCAGTGTGGGCCAAGAGGCTGCTCAGAGCCCAACATTAGTTTCAGATGACAATAAGTCTGAAGTGGTGGACAATTTCTTAGGAGTCCACTTGGGAGGGGAAGGGAAGAATTTATTGCTGTAGATTTGAATGATGCTGAAGTCATGAATTAGACTGAAATCTTAGTCCTCAGTTAATTCACTTTGCGCTCTTGCAACTGCAGCCCAATATGCTAAAAACAACTATTAATGATAACATTTTCCTATGTTTCATTGTTCATAATTTAGGCTAGTCCGGATAAAGCTTTCTTCGTATGTTCATGTACAGTCTTGGATATTGATTAGACTAACAGTCTGGAGGGACAACTAAGATACAAACACAAATATTAATTGTACAAATAATATTATTTGTATAATAAACAGTATGAAAGGAAACATGGTCACAATTGCTGTATAGGAAAAAAATTCATTTTTGGATGATTGGCAGCATGATGGCAATATAAAATAAATTATGATCAGTGATTTAACAAGAAAAATCAAAGTTAATAGCATACATAATAACAGAACATAATTTAGGAGAGTTGATGTGTTTCAGAGAGTCACAAACAACTGAATTTTATTTATTTATACAAGACTTATTGCTACATGCAATGAAAATTAATAATCACTTGAAGTAATAGGATTAAAACTTGACAAAAATCAGACCAAGTGAGTTTTAAGCCATATTAGTAGTGGCATTTCCCCCTCAGATTTCTGACTAATGAGGCAGAAGGGTAGCATGGATTTGCAATCTTTTGTATGCATATGTAATTATATCTGAACTCTTAGAGAGAGTGAGTAGACATTGTACAAGAGTTCATTCTGAAAAAGGGAAAAAGATTAAAAAAAAACTAAACAGGGCAGTGAATATTAGCAGTGCCCATTGATCTTGTGTTTAGGTGTTCTTACTGACTTCTTTGAGAGTGAGAGAAACTATCATTAAACCATGATCCATGAAATCTCTTAGGCATATGTATAGCTTTAATGAGCAATACCTTAAACACTTTAGACATATGTGTCCAATTTAAACATCTGTTTAGCTCAATCCAGTTGTCTGCAATCTGTTTCACCAAAATTTGAAATTATAGTGAAAAAAAAAGTCAGTGCAACAAAGCACATTTTTTTTAATTAGGTAAAGGATTAAGACAACATATATGTTTGAAATAATTGTGTTCAAGCACATGAAATGGAAAGATAATTGTCTATCAATGTTAACTTATTTTCAACTTTCTGAAAGTGAAAATAAAAAAAAAGAAGGAAAAGATTAGAGGGGAATTTTATTAAACTAGCTCTTGAAATAGATTATTAAATCTAGAAAGAAAAGAGAAAATAATTTCCCACCTGCATCCATCTGTGTATAATTGCATAGGAAATCTTTCAACTATTTTGTTTTTAATCATTCTGGGAAAGATTTCAAGATGACATTTTTCTTTTTCTGTAATGCCAACTTTTAATAGAATCAGAACAAACACTGAAAAATAGTCAAACTGATTGAGCTAGAAGTAGTGAATGTATTTCTGGTAATTCTGTATTTCTGTCAGATATGAATCTGATTGAAGCTGATGGCCAGTGCTTTGTTACAATGATGAGGCAGAGAAACAGCACCATAAAAATGAGTCTGGAATGAGAAACTGACCAGTGGATCAAAATCTAACCCGTTTACACACAGTTTTTCTCAGACACAGATTCCTCTATATGCACCAAGTGGGCCTTACCAGAAATTTTTTCCTGAGCTTTGCTGTGTCTGGTCTAGCCTTCCTCTTTAAACATCTAGATTCTATTTTTTAATTTGGTTTGAACTTTGAATTCTGTTCTTTATTGTTAGTTTACAGCCCCTTAGAGCTTTTGCAAAATACATTTTCAGCACAGAAATTAAAACCAAAACTTGTGTCTAGGAGAGAATGAAATCATTAGATAAAGGAAGGAAAATTAATTCAGACCTGTGGTGTTTAGTAGGAGACTGTGTTGAGCTGAAAGTTTAAAAGGACAAATTTGAACATTGTTCTCCAAATTAAAAATATTTACACTTAGGTCAAAATCACACTGAATGTACTTTTAAATAGTTACAGCAGGATTAGAAGAAGAAAAAAAAAAGGCTGTTGGAGAAAAAAAAAATTAAAGTTTTTTCTTCCATTACCAGACAACACTTTTGGCCAAAGTCTTGTAATTACCTTTGTATATGTCTGATTTTTATTGCTGACTTTTACAGTAGGAACTGTTTTAGATGCAGCTGATGTTTAGGACACAGAGTTAGTGTAAAAAGAGTGCTCAGAGCCTATGCACAAAGGAAATCTTGTAATGGGAAAACTTACATCTGATTGCTCTAGAAGGAGAAATGACTTAAGACAACTTTCAGCAGAAACACTGAGTACATTTATATGATGTGGTTCATGAGGAATATGTTCAAAACAAGATGGATATTATATATGCTTAGCAAATGAATATCAAAATCACTATTCAAGAAGCAATTGCTATGAAAGCTGTGATCATATTTGGAGAATAAAACATTAGGACATCTTAAATGTGCGTTCCTGTAATTACCCATAGTAGTCTGTTTTTTGCTGGCATTTATTTTGACATTTTATCCCGAATATTTCATTAAAAAACGTTTATCTTCTTTATAGCAAAATAAAAAGGCATTACAAGATCCTGTGGGTTCTTTGTCATCATTTTCCTCCTAATTTTTGTGACATGTAATCTTTCCAATGTAACATTGTCTTTAAAGTCCTGATTTAGCATATAGGTTTTATGATAACAAAAGTTTGTGACTCTCCCTGTGGACTCAGATGTACATAGGACAAAATAGCAAGGCTCTGTGTAGTGTTATGAAATGGAATTTATGTAAAGTTGTTGTCAGAGTTATAAAAACATGGTGATGACTTTTATTATTATCTCACGTGCATACATAAAATTTTTAGCACTTCTGGTGAAAGTGTTCAAGAACTTGAAAATCTAGACACATGTCAGTCTTCCTTTTGTTTAATATTTACAAGTGACTTCTCTGTTAGATAAGGAAGACACTTCTTTATTTTTTTCCTAGTTGGGAAAATAGCAGTAACCCACCTTCACTAAAATATTGGAATGAAATTTGACTCGTTGAATCTTAATTTATGTGAATATTTTACATTGCTTTAGGAGATATGACTGGGATTCATCAAAAGAAACTAGGAGAGAACGTGTTCAATACAAGGAACTAATTCATCATGTAATGAGCAATTAAGTGAAGAAGTTTTTCTCAGAACGCTCTGAGCGTTAAGAGCCGATATAGGTTTGAAATCAGCCTAACAATTTCATGAAAGGAAAAACCCAGTTAAGGGTCATTAAAAATAACAGAAGTACTTTCAAGTGTCTCAGGGATGCCTCTTGAACTGCAGCTTTTCAGAGGATAGGAGAGTATTTGGTGGCTGTATCGCCTTTGTCTTGTTCTCATATTCTTCCCTAGGTAGCCATCAGTGACAATGGTCAATGAGAAGACAGCAATTAGATTTAATTTTGGTCAGACAAAGTGCTTTTCCTCTTAGTTTCTCAGGAATAGTAAAATTTTAACTTAGAATAGAATAAAATAGTATCTCTGCTAAAAAATAAAATACAACAATTTTCTTTGGTTGTAAATAAGTTAAAAGTTGCAGTCCTGCTTTGGGGGAAAGCAATTATTTGCTGATGAATAAGACAATACCTGAAAGTTGAACAATATTATTTAGAATCTCTTCTAGATTAACTTTAGTGTAATAGGTTATTTTATTTTCTGGATTAAAAACTATGTAGCGCTTAAAATTCAGTCTGTGTTCTATATTGATCAGTTAGATTGATAATGTAAGTCAGTGGTATCTTTTTTCAAATTCCCTCCTGGATCAATGCTTCCAAGAATATCAGTAGCAAATAGTCAAGGGAATTTAAAATTTCATTTCTCAGAAATAGAACTTTTGAAATTCACTTGCTAAGAAAATTAATGTTAATGAATATTTTTGATAATGCAAAAGAACCTATTTAAGAATGAGTCTTTTCCATTTAGCAATTAATGCAGCAATTAATGAGAGTAGAAAGTTCCTACAAGGATAGTGGAAGCCATAAAACAGTTATTCTACTAAATTAATCTGACCTGTTAAATTGAAAAATATGTTAGAAATCCATTTTAATCCAATGCTAACATTGTGGGAACACTTCTGATGACTATTTGATAATATGCCATGAGGCTATAATTACTTTGTAAGTCTTTCAAAGTATAAGTTAAATTTTCTTTCAGTTTTGTAAGGAGAAAACTCAGAGGAAAAGTTCTTCATTAAAGATGACATAATTTTGCTCTTTGAGGTAAAGGCATGCTTTGGTCCTCTGCCTGCAGACTGTAAATTATCAGCCTCCAAAAATACTAAAATCTTTTCTTTTTCGGCCTCCATGAATATGAAATCTAGAGATGGTTACTCCTAAATATGAATTCAGACCTAGATGTTCAGCATCACTAAGAGAAGCAGGAGAATTAAATAGCAAGAGGAGTAAATACAAAGTCAGACTCTGCAAGCTTGCTTTCAACTGTAGATATAAGAATGTGCTGGTTTCAAAGTAAACCAGCAAGAGAAATGAACCCAGCTCAAGAGAGATTACAAATCAGAGTTACAATTTACTAAAAAGATTACAATAAATACGATTATACAGATAAAAACTGGTTTTAACCTACAAAAATCAGATGTATAACCCACCACTCTGGGGCATGAACAGAATGGCATTTGTTAGCCCCTGTGCTGAACACTGCATGATCCCCCTGCGTGCAAAGTAAAAGGAACAGAAAAACCTCTTGGAGAGGATGATGGTCACAGTCTGGTTGAGAGTGGCAGTCACAGTCCTATTCTGGTCCCCCTCTGGATCCAACAAGTGGTACCAGAAGTCCCAAAACATGAAGATTGTATATGCTCAGGTTCAGGTGGGAATGCCCAGGACCTCCCAAACTGCAGGGCGTTTCACAATGGGTAATTTAACTCCGTGAGTCATGGGATATATTTTGGAATCTTTGATGGCCCATTAGCGGAAATGACCTCTCAGGCTGGGTGTGAAAGTGTTAATGCCTCCCCTCAGGGAGTCATTGGTGTGAAGACAGAAACACTCATAGAATCATAGAATTGATTGGGTTGGAAAAGACCTCCAAGATCACCGAGTCCAACCCTTGGTCCGACTCTAGTCCATTTACTAGATCATGGCACTCAGCGCCACGTCCAATCTCAGTTTAAAAATCTCCAGGGATGGTGAATCCAGCACCTCTCTGGGCAGCCCATTCCAATGCCTGAATACTCTCTCTGGAAAGAATTTTTTTCTGATATCCAACTTAAATTTCCCCTGGCAGAGCTTAAGCCCGTGCCCCCTTGTCCTATTGCTGAGTGCCTGGGAGAAGAGACCAGCCCCCACCCAGCTATAACTTCCCTTCAGGTAGGTATAGACAGTGATGAGGTCACCTCTGAGCCTCCTCTTCTCCAGGCTAAACAAAGTCATACAATATAGGAAGAAATAAAATACTTTTAAATAATAAAAAGAAACATATTTCCCTTGATCCCTTTGTTTTTTAAAGAAAAAATTCAACCAATCAATATTTTTACTGGAAACGTAGAATGATAGAAATTATAAAACAGAAATCAAATTTAAAAATGATTCTTCATCACAGCATTCAGTGCCCTTAATCATACAGATATATTAGGGGGCTGAATGGAAAACAAAATTATTAGTTAAAAGAAATCAAAGCACTCTTGTTTGATTGGGGAAAAAAATGATATGATGATTATATTAGGAAGTTTTAATTTCTCGTAACAAAGCACTGAATATGAATTTAATGATATAGAGAATTTCTGTTCTCAGTGCATACACAAAATACTGTTTTTCCTCTTTAATGCAGACAGACCTGCACATTCCAAGGTGCCTCCACACACAGCACAGAAGAGAAAGAGAAAGGAAATTACATCCAATTTGATGGCATAAAACCCACTCACACTTTGAAGAGGCACAAAAGGCGAGTCTGGTTCTGTCACTCAAATCAGAGGGCTGGAAACCAGGGTTGTCCCCCCACCGACCTTCACTGGAATATCAATGTACGTAGCAGATGGCCACTATCAGCATGTGCTGTACAGTTCTGACACCTCACAATAAGTGCAGGTGCCAAGTGCCAACCCTCTGTACTAGTTTTAGGCAGATTTGACCTCTGGGAATGATTCTGATTTTCTCCAGTCAGAAGAGCCAGCACCAGTAGTTTCAGCTGAGTTATCACCAGAAACTTGGTGTGAAACCAACCTTCTTCTTTGTTCATTAGAGGAATTTCAGCTGAGCATTTAAATGTCATCATTCTCCACAACTGAGCAGAACTCTTTACTCTCTGAAACTTCAGAGCTCTGAACTACCAAAAGGTTTAGTTGCATTCTACCTGAAATCCAATATTACTATTTTCCACAAAAGTTCTGCCAGAACTGGTGATGTTTGCATAGATTAATTCAATATTTTAACTTTGCAGAATATTTAGTATTATCACAAACTGCTTCTTCAACTCACATTGACCATTTTTTTTTCTCACAACATGCAAGATAATCATGTCATAACTAAGGATGAAATCATCATCAGTGATAGTCTCAGCACTATAAAAAGAGATTTCATTTTCAGAAAGAAAATACAGCTGTATGGTTTTGTACCTTTCTATTTTATCATAGCGGTCTTTTCCCCCACTAATATCAATTTTTGATTACCTCGAAAAATCTGTAAATTATAATAATTTGGATTACATGAATTACTCCCTCTACAACTTCTGAAACACAAAAACTTAGTGAAAGTTGGGATGTAGTTACTATCAGGAAAGGTAAAAGCCATTTAACTGCTTTGATAGAGGTTTGGATAATACTTTTGGGTAAAATACTATGAAAAATTCTGTTTTCTCTTTGAAATAGAAACTTTCAAAGAGGTATATTTCTTGGTACTCTCTTCATCCAAAATTATATTTAAAATACATTCAAATATTTAAGCCAATTCCAATCTCAGTCTAATAGTTAGCATACTTCTATTCATAAATGTTTGTTGAGTTAGAACATTATCATGACTTATGCATGCAAAATATATTTATTTTCTATTTTTTCTTCCGCCTCCAAAATGTGTATACCTATAGTTTGAATGTATACAGGAAAAAGTGACTTGTACAGACAATTTAAACTGTAGACAAACAAGTTCCATGCATTCCTGCCATTTCTCATGCTTCCCAGGAATATCTGAGTTCACATGGCTTCATCTCTTTTTGAATTATATGATTATATGAGGTTGGACTCAGTGATCTTCGAGATCTTTTCCAACCTTAGTGGTTCTATGGCTCTATACTGAACTGCATATTTGAACAGGTCTTAGTTCTCTGCTAAAACAAAATTTGTGTCCATAGTCTTATGAAATGTCTTGGAAGGAGAATTAACTTTTTTTTAATCCAGCAACAAAATGGTCATGTCCAGTGGGATATGTTCTTCTCAAGAATGCTAAAAGTCTCTGCCAGATGCTTTATTCCTTTAACGGTTTTTGTTTCTGTTCTCATGAGTCCTGCTGTTTTAAGGCTGGAAAGGGTAAATGTTGATGCAACCTTATTTCCACCGAGAAGGAACAAGGGCCGATACCCAAACCCCCTCCCCAAGTTTTAGGCCTGTTTGCTCTATCGTTATCACTAAGCATGTTCTGTTCTCTTTACCAGGACTTGGCCATCACTGAGTTCGTTGTACCGTAGCATAGAGGCAATCAATCAGATAGTGGTAGACATATGAATAGAGCAAAATGGTAGCCAGCCAAGATTTTTTCTACTAGTTTTGGCTGGGTCACCTATGAAAAGAAGCAAGCTGGGTCAAAGGGAGGAAGATCTACTGAGACCCATGTTTTGGGGATGAAGAACAAAAGGACCCCTCCCCAAAATTGTTGCCAGAAGAAAACACCGGCCCAACTCCTCTGAGACACTACCTGTAATCAATATGTAATGAGATGTAATGAGATTTGCATAATGAATGAGAAATGTTGTAAACACTCATGTTCAAACATATAAATTAGCCTGCTTTGACACCTGTTGGTAAGCAAGCTTTAGCAGCTCTTTTGCTGCCTTGCTTCCTGCACAGAAATAAATACCTGCTGCTAACATAATACAAAAGCTTTCTCTTAGCAGTTCTTTTGCGGCGTTTTCGCTTATCACCATCAAAAATGCCAAGCTGATAGCAAAGTAATCCAAGAGCGAATACACAAGACTCAGAATGCATATTTTATCATGTTCTGTTTTGTTGCATGTCAAATGACAATCCAAACTGTATTCTTATGTCTAAGACCATGCACTAGTAGTTAAGGCCTTACATAATTTCTTTAAGCTTGGAGATTTTAGGTTTTTAAATTAATTGTTGGGTGAATTGGAAAGTAATTTACTTCTATTTCTCTTCCTGTGGTTTTGTGTAATTGAAAGTAAAGTGAACATGAAACAAGACCTTTGTTGCAAATAATTTTAAGCATGATGTAGTAAGAGAGTCTGAATCAAGCACCTTTCCTAGATGATACAAAATGTTACATATGATTCAGTAAAACTAGTGGGCTTAGAAAAGAAATTATACCTGATTATGAAAGAGTAGACTAGCTTAGGGACAAGGAGAGGAAAGAGATATGTTATGTAGAGCAGTCTGATAGAGATATCTAGAGACATATAAAATAGGAGAGAGAGGTAGCAGATAGCTCTGTGGCCAGCCTTGGTCCCATCTCCACAATATGTCTATTCTGACAGAGCATAAAGTAACTTGCTAAAGAGAATAATTATCTTCTACTGAGGCAAGGTATTGCACTGTAAGGACACGAATTAATACTTTGAGAGTTCCTCTTTATTTTTCTTCTGAAACACAGTCACAACACTACACTTCCTTCCTCTTCACTGATTGTTATGTTCATAAGTTTGGGTTGTATAGTTTCAGTGTGGATTTTAATCTGCGCAGAGCTCAGAAGGACTATTGTGTTTTCTGTGTTTGGGGAATCCAGAACATTTGAGCTTCTCAAAGAAAAGAGAGAAAGTGTAGCTTTACAGGAAGTAGAATGGCATATAGTTAAAAAGGCAGAACATTAGATCTATTCACCAGATTTTTGAAGGCATTATTACACCTGGAATTCAAACAAAATGCTGAGGGAGAGAGTCAGGCTCTTTTTACCACTAATATCAATGGGTGTTAAGTGCTTTTCAAAACTAAATTTTATTAAGTGTGTGTTTGCATTACCTTAATATAGAAAGGAAAAACAACAAACAAACAAGTAGAGAAAGGAAAAACAACAAAGAAATAAATTTAGAAAGGAAAAACAACAAACAAAACAAACAAAGGAAAACCAACCAACCAACAAACAAAACAAACAAACAAAACAAGAAACAAACAAAACAAAGGAAAACCATAGTAAGATATCATTTCAAATTGCAAAAGTTATCTCCTTGAAGTTATTCCTATGGGGCAGCCTCTTACCGAGATTCAGCTAGAAGTGATTCAGCCTTGCCTGCTGGAGCTGATTACCAAGAACAAGAACCAGGTGTCCCCACTCTTTAATGTCTCCTCAGTTGCAGTTGAAGTCTCTGTGTTCTCCTGGCTTAGACCTCAGGAAGTGCGCTCTCAGCTGCTCTGGGGATCTACGTTGCTCTGTTGCTTGTTGCTCTGATGATTGTCCCTGTCTCTAGAATGCCACAATGTCTGCTAAGTCTCAACCGACCTTCGTGACTCAAAAACTCTGTGTAGCAAGTGCTTCATTATATACATGAAGCTTGCCCCTGGCAAAGGTAAGGGTAGTCCTCATTACTGACCTTCCTCTCCAAGGAAGGAGGATGCTTCAATCCATTAGGGTAAGTTGCCCTTCCTCTAATTGTAGAGTATGTATTGGTGAGTGGATATGATGCTTTTTTACTTAATATGTAAGAATTTTTTTATAATACTAATGCTTCAACTTTTAGTCCTAAGTAATTGTAAAGAATTTTCTTCTGGATCTTATTCCTTTATTCAAATTTTTCTTTATTAAGTAGCTATAACAGATTTATGGGGATTCTACTGGTTTTCTGTTTTTTTAAAAACCATTTTATCTGTAAACCTACCCTATTTAATTCTTTTTTATTAAGTTAATAAACTCATTTTAGAGACTGTGACCTTTTGGTTTAGTATATGGAGTGGCCTGGATTACAAAAGAAGAAAAAAAAACACCCACAAACCAAACCCCCAAACACAAAACCAACAAAAACCAGTAAACTCTTTGCAATTATGCAATATTTGTTGTTTATATGCCTGATATTTCATAATATTCAGAGCTGATGTTTAGTATTATTTTTCTAAAAGTAGCAATGCAAATTAAACATAAAATTCTGGTAGGGTTTTCTGAACTGATGGGCACTCCAAATGGTGAATGAATCTAAGTATAGGTAAAACCAAAGGTTTGTAGTTTGGAGTACTCTACATTTGGGCTTAGGTAACCCATTTCCCATTTTAGACAACTGTCAGCATCTTGGCCAAAGGTTATATTTCAACAAATGAATTAAAATAATTTTCTTTGAATGTTTGGATTCATTTTATTCAGAAAAATGGGTCTGGTATTAATGTATTCCTTAAAGTGCTGTATCATTGTTATGTTATTATCAGACCTACAAAATGACATGGCTAGAATTGGTGATGAAATGAAATTATGGTGAAACAACATCAAGAGTCTTCTTTTGAAAGATGTGGTATTGGATCAGAGTTTATCTATTAAATCCTTTACTCTGAATAGTCAACTGGCACAGGATTTCAGCATCATGATTTGTGCCTGGAAAGGAACATACAGCCTTGACCTAGGAATATTTCACTGAACACTTCATTTTTATGGCTCACTTCTGGAACATTTGATGTAGGCATCTTCTTTGTTACTTAAGTTTTCCATTTTTAAAGACTGAGAAATGAGCTTTTCTAATGTGCTTCTAAATGAATATTGAAGTTACTACATTGTTTCATAGACATTGTTCAGTAAAATCTTTGGGGTAACAACATATTTGTGTTCTGCTACTTGAACCTCTGATGCTGAATTCTCTCTTCCTGAGCATCCATTATTAAAATGTATTTCTCTAAGAATTGATTAAATTTGCCAGATTGAAGCCTTGGAAATATATCTTTGTGTCTGGGATTAGTGTAGTTAACTGTAGAGGCTTATATTCTCAAGTTTTATCTGAGTAGTCATGGTCATGTATATTGCTTAGTTCCTTCTGCTGCTCATCTCATGATAGGAGGTACTGAATTTTACTAGGAATAGTTTACATATACCTAAAAAACTGTGAAGAAAATAATATTTTGATGTTGGAAAAACACTTCTCCCTTCTGTAATTACAAGGCTATTAGATGTAGGTTTATTATAGCATTTAGCTATGAAACTTATATTAGCAAAGTGGCATGAAATGTGGAAAGACAGTTCAGGAGGATACTAGAGCACAATTGTGATTCACACCAGAAAAATGACTGCTTCAGTGCCTAATTCAGAAAGGGCTTAACCAAAAGCTAGCTCTGCCAACGGCTCACCTGGTGCAGATTTAGCTTCCCACTCCATAAGTGCTAAGCAAAGTTCTATGTGTTTGTTGGGTGAAAGTGTTGGTGTTAAGATACTCATGCCTATATAAGAATAATTAAAAAAAAAGGAAAGAAAAAGATCACTTTAACTAGGTACCACTTCAATTACAGCTGAAGGGCACCTTTCACTTATTAACTTCTCAGGAATCTTTTGTTACATTTTCATCTTGTGAAAATGGCATGGTACTATCACCCTTCCCAGGAAGGACTTTTAAAGATTGATTAGCTTTATAGCTAGTAGTATTTTTACATGGATAGTCACATGATGTGAGTTCTTTCTGTCAAGTCCGTCACAAAATAAATTTTGCTAACCTGATTACTTCTAAGAAATTAATAAAACAGCTTAGGGATTCCACAGAAGTGATTGCATTGCTTTTATTTAAATGAGTAGTTAAAAATACGTTTTTATTATATTTACTATCTTGCAATTCTTAGAACTTACAAATGATTTTTGTAATCTTCAGTTATGAGTATGAATGATTGAAATGCTGTGATGTTTTGCAAACATGATATTAGCAAGCACAACTCACCATTACTCAAAGTAAAACTTGATTTTATGGAATATTAGTTATTTGTCTGAACCCTAGGTGGAATTTACAGACTATAATTTTCCTCTCAAATAATTTGTTTGTGCTTGGTATTAACAGGTTATGAGGAGTTGCTGTCAGCTTCCATGGTGAGTTAAAACACAAACCTGACATCAGGTATGCCAGACTGATAACCTGCATGTTTGTGTTCACATTACTAGATGTTTGAGTGCAGTGATATCTCCTTGTGGGCAAGACTGTGTTATTTCTTCCCTGAACAGAATTTTTAGAAGAGATAAATCTGCAGTTTAGTCTTCTCTAGAGTTTGCAGTGATTACATACTTGTATGCAAATGGTTGTTCAGTGGGAACTTGGGGGAATGCCAAATACTGACTCAAAGGGTAGAAGTAACTAAGTCTGTGTCATTGTCATCTTAATTTTGGGTATCTGGAGTCTTTAAAATTAAGCTAGACCCCATGACTAACATCTTGACATGCAAATGTAATTTAAATCTTGATTCTTCCTCTCAATTTCATCACCCAAAGATAGGACTACTATCTCGGTATTTGTATTTTGTCTGGCAGGTCTCAACTTATAGAGGAGCATAGATCGCTGGATTCGGCTGTTCATCTGGCACCACTCCTGATGTGCAAGGTGGGGGAAAAGCGGCCCAAGAAAGCACAATCATGAAAGCAAGGAGGATAGGTTTTTGTACGGCCTGAGCTGTGGAGTCCTCTAAGGATGCTTCAAATGTTGATATAACATTTGCTGAAATTCAATATATTGTGCTTTAAAAGGCTCTGGCAAGTTCTTTACACTTTAAAGAGCAGTGACTACATGGGATGGACATGAAAATAATAATACTAGCTAAAAGTGCTTCTGATCAGCATTTTTTAAAACTGAAGTTTCCTACTTGGTCAGTGTGAGAAAAATCTTGGCTTGAAGAATTTTTAGAGACGAGTTGAAGGAGCAAAGCAAAATAGGGTTTAATGGCCAAACTGCACGCACAGGGTGCCTCGCCACAGCGAAGTCGCTGGGGAGCACACTGGGGAGGGGGAGGTCACCCCCATTTATTTCCTTCATGCCACGCCCTCTTCCCTCCCCTCCAGGAGTCCATCCCTCCGTACTCCATGTATGGTCCCGTGCATGCTGATTCAAGGTTACTCCATCACTTCATTGCCTTCTTTGGGCAATTTCTTGCTGCGTCATCAACGCTGATTGGCCCATTCAGTCGCCCTATCAGGCCCTACCACCGGTTCGCAGGCCCTGACAACAGACCCCCTTGCTGAGGCTGCTGCCTCACAGACTGCCTCACCTGTCTAACCTGCATGTGGAGAAATCCCCCCCCTTAAAGGGCCATTCCGCTTTTCCAAAAAGCAATTAACACAGAACCTTTTAATTCAACTGTTCAAATCAACCAAAACCCCTTCCTTCCACACCTCCCATAATGAACCCTCTCTTTTTATTTCTCACAGTCAGCTAATAAAGTACCAGTAACATCCTGAATTATTTAAATCTTATATTAGCAAAGCCTCAGCAGAATAGTCTCAATGCTACTAAAAATATTTATAAAATTGTCCTAGTTCATCAGGTGGGACCAGTTTATCACTGTGTGTGGGTGATCAAAGCTATATATTCTACCCCCTCTATTCATTTCCCAAGATCAATGGACCATTTGCAGCTGCTGCCCAGGGCACACCTGACCGCTCATGTTGTGAACTGGGTGTGAAAGACATCTGTGAGATAAGAGCTGTGATAACTCCCCTCCAGGGAGTTCTTAGCACCTTCACACCCAGCCTGAGGGGGTGTGTCTGCTAATGGGCCAGCGTGGATTCCAAAATACCCCATGACTCACACAGTTAAATTGCCCATTGTGTGACTCCCTGCCCTGGGGGAGGTACTGGGTGCTCCCACGTGGACCTAGGGGTACATATCTTGGGGTAAGAAAACCTCAGGTGTCACTCAATGGATCAAGAGGAGGACCAAAACCTTGACAGGAGGAGACCACCACTTTTCACTAGACTGCAACTGTCAGCTGCACCAACAGGTTTTCCACTTTGGACTTTTACTTTGGACTTGAGGGAACCACATAGAGTTCAGTATAGGGGCTAACAAACCCCTTTGTGCTTGTGCCCCAGGGTGCTGGGTTATACTTCTGGGGTTTTGTTTGTTAAAACCATTTTCTCTTTGTGCTATTGCATTTATTGTAATATTGTTATTAAATTGTAACTGACATTATAATATATTTTGTGTTGTGTTCATTTCCCCTGCTAGTTTACCTTTAAACCAGCACAAAAATTAATTTGAAGGACATTGTGGCCTGTTAATGTCAGCAGTTCTGATATATAATACAGTGGGCAGTCCCATGGTGTAATGGATAGCACTCTGGACTCTGAATCCCAAGGTCCTGAGTTTGAGTCTCAGTGGGACTGTCCCCTGGCAGTTAAATGCCTCCCTGCCATCCGATCCTGTCAGATCTTGGATGCTCAGCAGGGTCAGCCCCGATTTAGTACCGGGTGCTGTGACAGTCCCGAGGACTTCCCTGTCACTGTCCAAGCGTGCTTGGCCGTGGCAGATGGACCTTAGGACTTAAATGGTTGGGCCAGTTCTGTGCAGGCTGTGCTCTACCTAAAAAAATCCACTGCGCAGGCTCAAAAAGCTCACCCATGTGGGGAGAGCTCTTCCCAAATCTTCGTTTACAAGGTCTGGCCATACATAATAATGCAGTCTAATGTTACCTAAGAAAAAGTGTCAGCTAATGTCAGGACTAGAGAAGTTCCTCTTAGAAGGATTTGAAAGAAGTTTTTTTGGTGAGTTGACTTTGGAGAATAAGAAAAGAACAGCTTATTCTAGAAATGTATGATTCTTTTTCTTTTCTATATGTATGAACAATTTTTTAAATAGGAAAAAATCTATGTTGCAAAAAGGAGCATATAAAAGCATTAATTATATTGGTTTGATGACCAAGGACACTTTTAAAAGTGTTAAATAGAAATTGATGCATATTTACTGAGCTTTACTTCTCCAAAATTTCACAGTATTATGCTCCCCATACTATAAAACCTTAATCACCTTGCAGATTTTCCTACATAATTTCCATGTGGTTTATGTGATTATATCTCAGAAAAATAATAGTGGAAAAAGTGTTCTATGGAAAATTAGGTGCTGGACCAGAAAACTTTTTTTTCTTCCCCCCTTTTGTTTAGTTTTCTTCTTTGTCTTGTAGCTTTCTACTTAATCCTCAGGATCTGCATGTCTGGCTAATTCAGAGCTTGACAGGGATGTCCCAGTTCCAGAACACTAAGTCAGCATGAAATTAGTTACTTCTGGTCATTACTGTGTTGGGACAGGTTTCTGTTGTGCATGGGCACCAAAGCAACCTGGGACAGGGCAGGGAACTTGCCTGGTGCAGGGGAAGAAGCTCACGGTAGTCAGGGGGAGGTCTACTGTGAAGAGCTGTGTCCTCAGTCTGCAAACTGGGAGCACATCTGAACACCTCTGTACAGACTTCTTAATCAGGGCTGAAATGTCACAGGCTGGTGATAATTTACCTCCTGGAATGATCTGGGGCTTTGCTTTTCTGTCATTATTTGTGTAGAATGTCTTTTCCCAGGAGGGGAATATTTCACTTCAGCCAGATTATTGGTTTGAAGGAGTGTTGCTTCACACAATGGTCCTGTTTCAATAAACTGTGTTTGACAGCAAAGGCTGCAGTGTTCTCCTGTGCTTCCTGAGACTGCACAGTCGTGTCTGGGCTATTTCCAGTTCCTCCTCTCAGATTAATTTCAAGGAGTCAGGAGCATTAGCAACTCCGTTGCTTGAAAAGCATTGGCAAGGATTTGTCTCTCCTGCTCTTCCATGTCTTTAATCATAGGCTAGGCCCTGAAAGAGGACTGCAGGCCACTAATGCCACAGTGATACACCAAACCAATGATCTTCCTAAAGTATCTGTTTAGGAGAGAGGAGAGGGAAAGGCATACTGGGTAAGGGAGCACTCAGTCATGCTCCCATCTTCTGTACTACTTGGAAGGAAGGGTTATTTTCACTCAAGTTAGGGACTTGATAGTGGTATGTAAGGAGGGCAAGGAGCGGGGGGAGGCAGCAAAACTCTGAATCAGACTTCATTTCAGCCAGTAGAGCATTAAGCTCTTAAGCACAGAAATTAATCAGTTTCCAAGACTAAAATCAAACAAAAAAATTGACTGCCTATCAGCATACTTGTCTCTTCCTTTGGAGTCTCTTGTATTATGTACAGGCTTGTATGTCAACTGACCAGGAAGATCACCCCTAAGCTACATATTTCCCAGGAACAGAGATATTTGTCATGCTATCACCCGTCCTGTGGAAGAGACTTTATATGAATTAGGTCCATACATGTTAACTAAATCTGGACTATTCTTTCTGTACATATTTAACAGTCAGCGAATCTCCTTTATGCCAGATGTTATCTTAATTACCAAGTATCTAGAAAGCACTCTTGTTCGGTGCAAAGGCGTTTTGCTGATTCCCCCCCCCATCCAAAGTGTTCCTATGCTGATATCATCTTATTCTCTTAAGTTAATTTCTTGTAAAAATCTTGTCAGCTTTTTTGTTTCAAAATTTTGTGGCTATTACTCTAAGACATTGATTTTCTCCATTTGTTTGATTTGCCTGTAACACTTGACCATTGGATATACTATACAAAGTCATTGTCAAGTTTTAACATAACTATAAAAAGACTAGAATATTCTAAAGCTATTTATTTGGAGATGTTGATTTTTAAAGCATTTAATATATCAATATAACCCTGAAAAACCTACGAGAACAATTTTCATATTTTCACACTTTAGCCCAGTGTCTTAATACGCTCTGTTGATTTCTTATGTTGCAAATGAATTACTTATCCAGAAGAGCAATAGAATGAAAATATTTGCAACAAAAACAAAAGACAGAAAGTTGAAGTAATAGTGGTAATCAACACAGTTGTGGGTGAGCTGGTATCGTAAGCAAGAAAGACAAGCAGGGTGGGAGTTTTTCTTTCCTTTTGTGGTATGCAGATGTGACTAAACTGGTACAAAAATAAAAAGCGCGTGTTGGGATTTTTTTTGGCTTTGAAACATTCTGTTACTGGCCAGTCATTGTATCCAAATTTCCTAGGCTGATGTAATCTGACAAGATCACAGCCTATGGGAATATGCCTCCAGGCCAGTAATTTTATTTTTTTTTCTTCTTGTCAGGCATACTCAAAAGGGTAAGGCCATCTGCTTTCCAGCAATTACATGCTCCCCTTTCAATTGTAGTATACTGCAAGTCTGATAATTTATTCATCCCAAGGTAAATGTATACACTAGCAGTATAGTGGAAATGAAGAGAACCAAGCCTGGCAGAGGAATAAATAGCTCTGTTGTCCTTCATCCAGTCCACACAGGTCCTCAGCATCTCACCCATGCTGTTCCCCTTGGTGAGCATATCTTTCCAGCCCACTGCTTCTGGTTTGGCAAATGTCCAGTTGCTGGAAGATCTCAGAAAGGCTGTAATTATTTGGTTTACGTGTTTTCAGTGGTCCATGAAAACCTAGATGGATTGTTGGTTTTGGGGTGGTAACGCAACTAGTAGCGGTGGAAAGAATACTAAGCAAAATCCAGCACAACTGGTGTGCAAGAGAGCAAAGTATCAAGGAAAGCAAACAAGTAGAAATGTGGACCAATAATGGAGACTCTCATACTGAACAGTGTCACCCAGCAAATAAAATTTGTTGCTAGCAAAAAGCCACCAGCTTTGCATTAAACAAAGTCAGGATCTCAAAATTCTATGTGGCTGCATCCTCTCCTGCAGGTGCTGGAGAGCTGCTCCTCGGGCAGCAGCAGCCTGCTGGGCACCCAAGGGATGAAAAAATGGTGGTGCAGGTTGCAGACCTATCCATGACAGTGTGAGAAGGAAATATAGATATGAACTTATGCCAGCAATTGTCTTGTGTAGAGACCCATATTATCTTGGAGGAAGGCTGATGACAGCAACCTTGGGGCCAAAAGGGCATCTGGAAGGTAAGCTTGGCACCAGCCATAAGTGGTAGGTATTAGTAGGTTTTCTCATATAACAATTTACATTATCATTAATGAGGCTTTTCCTTATCAATCAGGATGTGAGGTGTTGATAGTAAGTGTTATGGGTTTAGGTAGGTGGGCCTAAACTTAGGTTTTAAAGTTCAGATTAGGCCTGAAATTGTCAGCTGACTTGAGCTGGGCTGAGCTAGCTAACAGCTGACTTCTTCTAGCCAATAATATTGTATTCCATACCACATTGCATCATCTCAAAAGGGGTAAGAGCTGGTGTGTGGGTGTGGCTTGGGCAGTTGCTTCAAAGCTGTGGTGCCAGCAAGACACTCTGCTGTCCCAGGAGGGATGGGGAGGCCCAAGCCCAGAGCACCGGCTTAACATCATGTTATCTGAGGGAAGTAAAATGTTTGTTCTTAGCTTTTCTCTCTGCTTAAGTCTGTCTCTGAAGAACCAACTTCTCTAGAATGATTTGTAGTTAAAATGGTAGAATTTGTGTTTACTGGGAAGTGGGAAGTTATTTCTTGTTATACATAACTTGTGTAAGTGTGTGTTATATTGTAGTTCTCTCTTAGTTTTCTCTTCTCTGTATAAATACATGTAGTTAGTTTCAGCATAAACCTGGCTTTGGAAGTTTTTTTTCCTCTCTTCCTCTTCTTTTCCTCTTAGCTGGTTGGGGGGAGGAGGAACCCTCTTCACTCTGTCCTGGACAGTTGGTGTTTTGCCAGCTCAACCCAGGACAGTAAGGACTAATAATTACTGCTTTGTGTACTTGGATGAGACTGCTAAAACATGAATCAGGAAAATAGCAAGTTCTTGGTTCCATGTTTGTGGTATGTTCCCTTTTTCCATAATTAGGTTTTGAACGCAACCAACAGAAGAACTTCCTGCTTTGCTGGGAGTTAATTCCATGTAAGAATGAAAGATTTGACTTTGTACAACTTAGTGCAGCACTAGCCACATTTAAAGATCCCAAGCTATCAACAGACGAAGGAAAAAAAATTTTGTGGACAGTAATGAAGCCTCCAGAAATCTGAATCTGTCCTCTTAAATATATTTCCATATAAGTGGTAATTATAAAATCATTAAGGAGTGAGAGGTTAATGAAATATTTCTCTGGAGGTAAACTCTGGTCCAGGCTCTTTTGGGATTTGGAAAAATTCTGATACAAATCTGATCAGACAGTACACATTTTAATAGTAAAATAAAAGAAAATGTCAAATGTTATCTGACCGACAGTATGTGACAGTATACTTTTTAATAATAAAATAAAAGGAAATAAAATGTCATAGCTGATCTTCTTTGACTGTTGGAGACACGAAGAAAAATGTATTACACTTAAATTAAAAATGTGAGAATTTTGTTTTGTATTTGAAAACTTTTCCAAATTAATAGCATATAGCTTTCATGAACACACATTGATCAAATTTCACTTGTTGGAACTGATCTTAGAAAATGTGTATCCAACATATAGATGCAATTCTTCCTGGAAATGTCTTCAGTTATCATTCATGTGCATGTGGTAGGAGACATTTAAGAAGTGAGTTCAAGAATTAAAAATATCACAAAGCATTGAACAGAATTAAAATCAGTTCCAACAGAGCAGGTCCTAGAAATTAGAGTGCTCCAGGGAAAAATTAGTAATACTTGATCATGACAGAAGTCAATATGCTAGACCCTGTGCTTCTGTAGATCAACGCTGAAATCAATAGAGCTCTTAGTTTGTCACAGTTTTTGGTGGTGCTAAATATGTATGGCAATATGTATGGCAATGCTTTGTAGCATTCTTCCTCTTGGAAATATGTAGATTGTCAGAAGAGGGTTGTGTGTGGTAGAAATGCATCACAAAATACTGGATGTGAAATAGAGGAGAATAATGGTGAAGATGACATGACTATAGCTGTACACACTTGATCTGACAGTACTTCAGTAGCATATCATCTCATGAACAAATTGAACTTTTAAGGGAGGAGACAGTGTATGGAGACTTAATGTAGCATTTTCCATCTGCTAAGACATTAGATGTTGACATTAATTCCATAGGCTCGTGATTTAGCACTCTCTCACACCTGATGTTTTGTACTCATCCCTCTGGCAACCATCAGTTGCAGTGGAGACTGGAATTTGTCTTGCTTTAGGTGGAACAAAGTGATATTTACAGAAATATTAAATAGTAGAACAGATTGCAAAACCCCAGGCTAGACATCAAGAGGAGCTTCAGAGACATCTTCAGGGCATTTTTTTTTCTACTTCACTTCATAAGTAGGATAAGGTAAACACCTATTCTTTATGAGCAAACATTGCTTTATGTAAAGGCATAGTCAGGAGTTATTTACTTACCTACGAAAGGAAGTTAAAACATGATAGAAATGTGATGTATATTACCTCTACCTTAATGGAAATGAGATTTCATTTTATAAAAGGAACTTGCTTCCCACAATTTCTTTGAAAATACACTTTGTGCTCTAAAAAAACCTTTTTGGTCTAGCTCAATTGAGGTTACAACCCTAAAATGTTTCCTAGCACTAATCTCACATATTATCAGGATGATAATAACTTTTTTCATCTGAGTGGTGTAAAGTGAACAGTGAATAGGATTGCTGATCTTTCAGTTTTGTTCTTTCAATCACCTTTCCTAAACATATATGTGCTTAAATCTTTAGCCTAGAAAGTAGAATAAAGATTTATCAACTCAAAGCAGAATTTCTCAGAGACAAAAACTGATGAAAAAAAATGGGTTTCTGGTTTATCAAACAGAGAGTAAACTAATAGGATCTATCTTGTCTTCTGCAGTAGTATTTCAATATATGCATATAGTATTTCAAAATATATGTATACATCTCGATATACATATTTGCTTTTCCCTTTTGAAGTCAATAAGAAACATTCTTTTTAAACTTAATATTGTTATGCATTTTTCAGTTTTACATATTGTTTTTCAAATAAAAATGTGTTAAATGAAGCCCAAATTCAAGTAAGCATTGACAAAGACATTTTTAATTATTTATTTTAAGGTGTAATTATTTTTATGAAAAAGTCATAGTTTTGATTAGTTTTTTATTCATCTCCTAAATACAATGGTTCAAATAATTTGCTGAGACTGAAGATTAAAATCAGCATTTGGCATTATTTATAGTATTTTCCATGTTTTTCAGAAAAGGTAAGTAAGAGCCAGACACTTGCCCCATTCACAAGAAAGCCGTTGCTCACACCACCATACTGCTAAATGGTTGTATTTTTGTACTTAAAAAATATTATGCAGCTTTAGTAATTATTGTCACTCATAAATTAATTTGTTAATTTTCTACAGTGAATGTCACAAAACAAATTTTAAAATGGTATCTTATTGAAAAAACAATTGAAAGTAGAAGCTTGAGATTAACATCTGAACCCATTTATATTTATTAACTTAAAATGTCTAAGCTGCAACATTTATATCACACTTGCCAAAAATAACTATTAAGTGTATGTGATGTCAAGATACACCAGTGTATGATGACTTATTTAATTGTTTCACATTATTGACTTAATTTTCTTCCCAACTTTATATATGCTTCATGGCTTCTACTTCAGATTTGAGAAACATTTATGTTAAAATTCCATCCTTTTCAGCTTCACCAATGACCTCATTAAAAGATTTTGCCTCTTGCTACATCCTACACTCATGATTGCATAAGCAAGATGACTACATTAAAATATTCTGTCAAGTTATTCCAAATCACAAATTCAAATACTTTTCAGTTCTGAATTTTGTCACCAATGTTTGTGTCTATTTCAAACTCAAAAGTAATTTTCATTGTGCTCTGCTTTTTGCTATCTCCTGTTCTCAGGTGGTTTCATGGAGTAACCTAAAAGCAGGGTACTATATAATGAGGCTGAGATCATTTGAGTCCATTCTAAAATACCATTCATTTCTCTTTATGTGATTTAGCTTTTTAAATTATGGTACTGTAATCAATTAATGAAGAAGCCAAGTCCAGGCTTAAAAAAAAAAATGAGAGTCATTCAGTAACAATATTTATTCATCTGTGATTGGTACAATGATGTTGGCATGGAAATATTTTGACTGCAACCATATTTACAAGAACAAAAACATCCCATATGGGGTGAGTCTGGAAAAAAAAATCCTTCCAGACAAACAAATGAATGCTCTTGAAACACCTGTAAGCAATTTATAGAAATATTTACTTTGCTCAACTGTTGGAAGTGGATTTTTAGTTAGTCTTATCTGAGGTATCAAAGGCAGCACAGCCTCTCTGGAAGTACGAAGGACACATTCAGCCTTGATGCAAGGTAAAACAAGATTATGGACTCCTTGGTTCATGAGAACTCTGGGTAAGGACTGTTTTGTTGTCTGTCTTCTCCTTTCCTCTTTCTTTGGTGTACTGGTTGCAGTGGAGCCCAAGAGGTAATGGTGATTTCTGTTCTATTTGTTTCTATAATCCAGGTTATTCAGGGATGTTTCTTTGTGTTGTTCTTCAGAGTAGCATGTATTTGTTTCCAGTTATTCCTGTCATGGTTTCTTTAAACCTCTTCAGGGAGTGGAGTGGTTTCAAAGGACTCCAGGGCAGGTGGAGGATTTCAGTTCACCATTCAGGGCACAGAGGGCACAGGAGGGAATAATGAGGTACTATTATGACTTGGGTAACCAATACACAGCCACTGGAGATTACTGAAATTGTAATTAGGCTTCTGGGAATATGAAGGACTTTTCCAAGGTTTAGCAGCTGGGATTAAGAAAGGATGTCAAAGTTAGAGGCACAGTGCTTGAGCTTTTCATGTATTAATATGTCGCCTTATGTTTCTTATCTTACTAAGGGAAGGTATGTGGCATGGCTGATCTGTATTGTGGTATTCACTTTATGCTGTTTCTGTCACTCCTCAGATGAATAGAGTCATAGAATGTTAAGGAGTTTTAATTGACCTCAGAAATCTTCTAGTCCCAAGGGCCCCTGCCATGGGCAGGGCACCTCCTACTAGACCAAGCTATTCAAGGTCTTATCCAACCTGGCTTTAAACACTGCCAGCGCTGGAGCATCCACAACCTCCCTGGGCAACCTGTTCCAGTGTCTCACCACACTCACAGAAAAAAAATTCTTCCAAATATCTAACCTAAATTTCCCCTTTTTCAATTTGTACCCATTGTCCTATCACTGCAGTGATGAAGAGTTCCTCTCCAGCTTCCCTGTAAGCCTGCTTCAGATACTGGAAGGTTGCTATGAGGTCTCCATGAAACCTTCTCTTCTCCAGGTGGAACTGCCTCATATCTGTCAGCCTGTCTTTGTAAAGGGAAGTGCTCCAGTCCTCTTATCGACCTTGTGGCCCTCCTCTAAACTGTCTCCAACAGTTCCATGTCCATCTTTTGCTGGGGACACCAGAGTTGGGTGCAATACTCCAGGTGGGGTCTCACAAGAGCAGAGTAGAGTGGGAGAATCACCTCCCTCAATCTGCTGGCTACTCTCCTTTTGATGAAGTGCGGGACACAGTTGGCTTTCTGAGCTGTGAGTGCAAACTGATGGCTCAAGTTGGGTTTTTCAGCTATCACCCCCAAGTGCTTCTCCTGCAGGCTGCTCTTAATCACTTCTCTGCCCAGCCTGTCAGTGTGCCTGGGATTGCCCTGACCCAGGTCTAGGATCTAGATTTTTGCTTTGTTGAACTTTAAAGTTTGCATTGGCCCACCTCTCAAGTGTATCAAGGTCCCTTTGGATGGCATCCTTTCCCTCCAGTTGATTGCACCACATGTACCACACAGCTTGGTGCCATCAGCAAATTTGCTGAGGGTGCCCTTGACCCCGCTACCCATGTTGCTGACAGAGAGTTGTTGAGCTGGTACTGACCCCTGAGGGACACCACTCATCACTGGGCTCCACGTGGAAAATGAAGCATTGACCACAACTCTGTGTGTGGCCATCCAGCCAGTTCTTTATCCACTGAGTGATACATCCATCAAATCTATGTCTCTCCAACTTAGAGACAAGGAAGTCATGTGGGAAAGTGTCATATGCTTTGCACGAGTCCGGGTAGACCATGTCAGTTGCTCTGCCCCCATGCACCAATTCTGTGACCGATCATAGAAGGTTACCAAATCTGTCATGGTTGATTTCCCTTTTGTAAAGCCATGTTGGCTATTACAACACTTTGTTTTTGATGTGCTTTAGCACATTTTCCAGGAGAATCTGCTCCATGATCTTGCTTGGCAGAGACTGATTGATCTATTGCTCCCCAGGTCTTCCCTTTTCCCCTTTTCAAAAATAGGGCTTACAGTTACCTTTTTCCAGTCATCAGGGGATTCACCTCACTGCCGTGATTTTTCAAAAATCATGGATAGTGGTTTAGCAATTTCATCTGCCAGCTTCCTCAGGACCCACAAATGAATCTCATTGTGTTCCATGGATCTATGTACACTCAGGTTCCTTAGATGGTGTCCTAGCTCAGCAGGTGGGACCAGCTATCACTGTGTGGGGGTGATCAAAGCTGTGTATTCTACCCCCTCTATCCATTTCCCAAGGACAATGGACCATTAGCAGCAGCTGCCCAGGGAGTCATTATCACCTTCACACCCAGCCTGAGGGGGCATGGCTGCTAACGGGCCGTCAACAGTTCAATACCCCCTGGCTCCCAGAGTTAATCACCCATTGTGTGAGTCCCCGCTCTGGGGGAGGGACTGGGTACTCCCTGAGGGTACATAAGTGGTGGATAAGACCTCGGGAAGCACCTGTCAGATCCAGAGGAGCAGCAGGACCTCAACAGGAGTAGACCACCGCTCTCGACCAGACTACGATTGCCACTCTCAACCAGACTACAGCCATCACCTGCACCAACAGGTTTCTCACTTCTTTTTGCTTTGGACTTGGGGGGAACCACGCGGGTCTCAGCACAAGGGCCTAACAAACCCCTTTGGGTTTGTGCCCCAGGACACTGGGTTATACTGTTAGGTTTTGTGAGTTGAAAGCAATTTCTCTGTGTCAGTGTATTTATTGTAATATTATTATTAAATTTTAGCCTCTGACTTATAATCTCTCTCATGGTGAGTTCATTTCCCCTGCTGGTTCACCTTTAAACCAGCACAGATGGTCTCAGGCTTAATCCCTCTCCTATAGTGGGCTTAGCGTCTTCATTCTCCTGGTCCCTGTATTTGCCTATCTCTACTTGGGTGGCTGAAGTCATTGAGAATATCAGCCTTCTCTTTGTTCAGGGAAGCCAGGTTTCCTGTTTCCTTTGGGAGAAGACCCACCTTATCCCTAGTCTTCTTTTGCTTGAATTTTATCTATAAAAGCCCTTCCTGTTATTGTTAAAATCCCTGTCCAGACTCAGTTTTAAGTGGGCTTTGGTTTCCTTAATCTTGTCCCTAGCTTCCCATACAATATCTCTGTATTCCTCCCAGGCTACCTGTCCTCATTTTCACTTCCTGGAAGCTTCTTTTTTTTTACTCCGAACTATCTCAGCATCTCCTTATCCATCCATGGTGGCCTTATTTCCTCCTTGTCAGGATGCCTTCCTCCTGAGCTGGGAGGAGGTGATCCTTGAAATTCAGCCAGCATTCTTGGACACCTCTGCCCACCAGGGCTCTATCAATGTGAGACTTTACTGAGTAGGTCTTTGAGGAGGCCAGAGTTTGCTTTCCTGAAGTCCAGGGCAGTGTGCTTGCTGCACACCCTCCTACCTGCCCTGGGAGACCTTGAAATCCACCATTTTGTGGTCAATGCCTTGGAGCATCTCATTTGCCATCAGCTCCTCCTTGCTGTTGAGCAAAGGGTCCAGCATGGCACCTGTCATTTTTGGGTTCTCTTTCGCTTGTGAAAGGAAGTTGTTGATGCATTCAAGGAACCTCTGGGATTGCTTGTGCCCTGAAGTGTTTTCCCTTCAAGAGACTTCGGTGTGGTTGAAATCACCTATGAGAACCAGAGCTTATGAATGTGAGGCCTCTCCTATATGTCTAGAGAGGGCTTCATGCATACCACCCTCCTGATTGGGTGGCCTGCAGTGCCCCCCCACACACTATAACATCTCCTGTCCCTGCCCTACCATTAATCTTGATCCACAAACTCTCTGCTGGCTCCTCATCCTCCCCCAGGCAGAGTTCCATGCTCTTCAGCTGATCATTGACACATTGACACATTGACACATTGACTCCTCCTGGTCTCCCTAGCCAGTCTTTCCTAAAAAGCCTAACACCTTCCATTCCAATGCTTCAGTGGTAGGAGCTCTCTGCAAAGGTGCTCTATGGCCACTGGTGCATGTGGGGAGGAGACCTTATCTATTGACCTTCTCCACCTGCTATGTATTGAGGACTAGCTCTTCTAGAGGCTTCAGGAGATTGGGAAACTTTACTATTGGTGTCCTTTGTAGTGCAAAACTTCTCTCCCTCACAAAGAGAGAAAACTGAATTTTAGTAACTGTGAGAATTAATGGCTAGAAACTAACTGTGTTGATGGCTAAACTAACTGATGATATGCTCCAAACCAAAATTCTAAACTATTGAGGAATTGCAAAATATGATGACTATTTCATAGTCTCATGTGATGAGTATTTTATAATTTTGTCCTTGCTATTACTGAGAAACTGTGTGGTTCCTGCACTATACCCCTCTATAATCAGGAGTGTCTGGAGGGCACCTCTTATGGGTGACAAAGCAGCAATACTTCTGTTCATTCATAGCACATTTCCTTGTCAGCAGGGTTGTTTTTAACAACACTGCCATGAAAGAAAGAATAACAACACTGAGAAGTTTGTAAGATCTCTCTGGAAATCTCTGGCTTTTGTTTATTTAGGACTTCCATAATTGTTCTTGCATTTTGCTCCAAATTCAGGATCATGAAGCCCTGTGTCTGAGAAAATAATCAGTATCTTATCTAAATTAAAATCTAAATTAAATCTATGTGCCTTGCAATTCAGCCTTTTCTGTGTCTGTTTTATTGTTGGGCTGAATTCACTCTTGTTTCAAAGAAGGTGCAGAAATGCTAAAATCTCCAAAAGATTCAGTCAGAACAAAGCTATCCTATTCAAAGGAAGAATGAGAAGAAATGGAGAAAGCTATTAGTCTGTTCTCATCATTTTCCTTCCTTTTTACTACAGACATGGCATGATAGGAAAGCCGGATACTGTTACTACAAGTAGCTTTTGTGATGGCTGAGAAAAATAAGTAAATGATCCCTATGTTTGACAAGCTATTTCATTGAAATGTTTTTATATAGTTGTAGGGATCACCCAAGAAACTAAACACAACAGTCCTCTTTAACTGGCATCTGACTTTCAAAGTGGATAAGTACAGCTTGAACATAAAGTAATTCTGGGGCAGAGGGGAGGGGAAAGGGTGGTAAACACCATCTGTCTTCCAAACTATCGACTTAGTCTAACCAATGAAATATAAAATAAAAATCTTGGCAGGATTTCTTGTATCAAAAGAAAAGATACTGTATTGACAGGACTCCGATCAGGCCTGTAGATTAGTCAAATTGTTCCCATTCCATACTAGGCAGAAATGGCTGTGTGTTTGCTCCCTCATGCTCTTTGAGGACCCATACTCCGAGAGATCCTATCCCATGGGGCAGACATGGAGGGGCCCTTCAGGCAGCCACTGCCCTCTCAGGGGCCTTATTGTTGCTTTGGGAATTGGAAGTTTGACATTATTTTCTTTTCTCTGTCATTGCATAAAGGACCTTGTCTATCTCTTTGGAAAAGTATCATGAGAAATCTATGCTGTTTTAGTGCCTAGCAGGGAACATGTTTGTATTCAGTTTACAGTTAAGAATAGGTCATATCAAGGATTATTTAAAACTAGCAAAAGCAGAATGCTATAGTATGTCTAATTAAAAACAAAGTGTACTAGCTCAGCTGGTTCAAAGGAAGAAAATATTTTAACATCCTCTATGTATGTCACACCATATAATGCAAAACTATAATTTTGCTTTGATCTAATGTTCTTACTATTGGAAACAAATGTTCAGGAACTCTGGGAAGTTGGGTTTTTTCTTCTTCAGGACTGTATGGGGAAAAAACTACTAATTGTTCTTTGGAGTACAGCATAAAACCTATAATCAGGAATTGAGCATTGGCTTTTAAGATTTAAGAGCCCTTTTCCATATTGTGTTGATATATAAATATAATTCATATTTTTGAGTTTATAGTGAGCCTGTAGGGAGGAAAAAAAAAAGGCAAAAATAACTTTTCGTATTACATCTCAGACTTTATGTTCTATAAAGTAAGTGTAGTGTTTTCAGGGCAAACAAATACAACAGCTCCAGTTCTTCAGATGCAGTGTTGTCCTGGGTCTGACCGGAAAGAATGTTGTTCATAACAATCAGTATGGTGTGGTGTTTTGGATTTCATAGAATCACAGAACGGTTTGAGTTGGAAGGAACCTTAAAGACCACCCAGTTCCAAACCTCTTGCCATGGGCAGGAACACTCTCCGCTAGACCAGATTGCTCTCTTATGTAAAACAGCAGCAGTAACATATCAGTGTTTTGGCTGCTGCAGACTAGTGTTTGGATAGCATCAGAAATACATTATAATCTTGCTCTGTCCCCTCTAGCATGTAGGCTGGGTTAGGATGGGAGAGTATCAGGACAGCTACCCTGAACTGGATGAAGGAATTTTCCATGCTAGATCATGTCATAATCAACAATAGAACTGCATAGGGTTGTTGGTGCTTGGGAACTACTTTGGCACCTTTATGCTTGTGGAAAGGGATAAAACGGTTGTTACCTTTGCATCACTTTTTTCAGTCTCCTTCACTTACTAAACTGTCTTTCATCTTATGAGTTTTCCTAGATTTTGCTCTTCCTACAGCATCACCGTCTATAATGACCTCATCACTGTCAGCAATAGGACAAGGGGGCATGCGCTCAAGCTTTGCCAGGGGAAATTGAAGTTGGAGATCAGAAAAAAATTCTCTACAGAGAGAGTAATCAGGCATTGGAATGGCCTGCCCAGAGAGGGGGTGGATTCACCATCCCTGGAGGTTTTTAAACTGAGAAGGGACATGGCAGTGAGTGCCCGGATCTATTAAACGGACTGGAATTGGACCAAGGGTTGGATTTGATGATCTCAGAGGTCTTTTTCAACCCAATCAATTCTATGATTCTATGATCCTATGATAGGAATTATACATCAGATTTTCTTGTAGTTTTGCTGTAAAATGTTAGTTGGGCTACTAGGTGTTTGGACTTTAAAAAAAAAAAAGCAACCCACCCCAAAAAGCAATAAAAGTTTTAAAGACAAAATATATCAAAATCTAGAAGCTTAATAGTAAAAAATGAAAAGGAATCACTTTCTACATGATTCAACCAGTCAAAAATCCAGTGAAAGTTTAGCTAGAAAATGAGAAAAGACACTTGATGTAGTTACTGAACAGCCATATAAGTATTATTAGTGAGTATTCTTTCTTTTTCTTTTTGAATTATAAAACATCTAAGGGATAGTGGGAATGCAATGACCTTAGACACACAGAGTCTTTTGTGCTTTATCTCTTCTCCTGTCATCCATTGACTGTGGCCCATTGCTGGAGTAAATGCATTCACTAATTGCTTAACTATTGTTTTGTGCATCCCAATCATCATTGTTTTGTCTCAAAGGGCAAATAGGAAAATATTTCAAGAAGATCTTCTGAGAGTCAAACCTAGAGATCTTCTATATTGAACTTTTCTTGAATTAATTTTGCAAAGCAGAGTTGCCCCTTTCTGTGAAATTCAGCAACTATTATTTCAGTGATAGGCAAAACTTACAGAAGCAATGCTGGCTTGGATATAGACTCCTCTTTAAAGTGTTACGGAACCTAGATTTTGAAACAATTATTTTTCACATTTCAGTGTCAAGTATGTTCTAAACATTTATACTCTCCTAAAATCTCTCCTTAGACTTTAAGTATTGGGAATTGTCCTATCCTTAGATTTTTTCCTCATTGCAGCAGGAAACTGCTCAAAGAATTACATTTTGTGAACGAAGAAAATGCTCAAGTCAATATCCTGAGACTTTGTCTGACTTGTCAATTCTATTCAGTGCCTTAGATAACACTGGAGTTATTTGAGCTCAATTTCACTGCAACTTTCAAAATGAGAAAACCTTGCAGACTGTAAGAATGAACTTAGTACATTTGGCAACCTGCGTGTTTACCAGACTAAGTTCAGAGTTCCCTCTTTGTGGCATAGTCAGAACTATGTACTGTGGCTAAGAATTGCACCATATCTTTTTCTTATATGCCAATTAAAGTGTTATTTGGGAAATTCTCTTGTTATATATATATATACATTCATATAAATTATAAAAAATGTTGTTCTCCCAGGCTTTCCTCAGAAAACACTTCCTTCCTCCAGTGTGGCTGTTAATCTGAAAGAGTATAATGCTTGTGAGCAGGCCTTTAGTTTCAGGGAAGGGGTTCCACTTATTCTTTTTACAGCCATAGTCAGGTCTTTTCATTCACAGTTCCAGAAAAACAGACTTATGAAAATTCTTTTGGTGTTTGCTTTGTTTACTGGGGTCAAAAATAATTTCAGTACAACTGAAGCAACCTAAATTTTACTATTTTCACTTCCAGTGTTACTGGCATGTTAGCATTAAACCTGGTTAAAAATAGAGGTGACATTATAGGAATGTGCAGAGTACCTGTTCACTAAATTCTAAAAATTTCAAGATGGGTGCCCAGAAGTCCTACTTTCTATGTCAATGTTTGTGAGGTGTATGAGATATGAACTGCATGACATACACAATGAATATTGACTAAAAAGAGTTACTGTATGTTTTTCAGTAAATCTGAAATTACAACTGCTTTACATTCTGTAGAAATACTTATCTGCTAGAGGTCTCTCTTAGGTAGCAAATTAATATCTTAGGAGTTGTCAAGCTGGAAAAACCCATGTTTCTGCTGGTCAACATATAATATTTAGCCTCATTGAGCTACACTTTCAAAGTCACCTTTGAGCTGTTCCTTTAAGTACATCACACAATGGGTACTTTTTGTTAGGAACTAAACAGCCTGCTCTCTTCTTCAACACCATTGTCCTTTTCTGTTTGTTCCTTCAGTACCACAGCACGTCAGTCTGTACTAACAGTTTTTCTTGTTTGTTTCTTAAGATATCTGGTGCCCTCTTTACTTTGTGAATTGTAGATATTAAAAACAATAAATTACTGTCTCTTTTCTTGGCCAGATTTTAAGTGAAACTATTAGAAATACTTAATAGTTAAAATTCTTCTGGTATTTCTGTTTGTCTGAACAATGCCTAGTGAAAAATCTCATTATGAATCTTAGCATACTCTTAGAGCTCCTTTGAATTATACCAGTGGAATCAGCCTAGTGTCCTCTGCCACAACCACTTCTATTATGCTCAATGACACCAACTAAGAAACTTGTAGAGAGTCTTCTAGATAAGGATTAATTGTTCTTACTTTATCTTTTAGTTTTGTAGCTAAGTAGAGATGAGCCATAGATGCATGTAAGTATTTACTAAGCTCTCCAAAATGTCTGTAATATGGGAAGGTTTAGACTAGATACTAGGAAAAATAGCTTTACAGAAGGGGTGCTCAAGCATTGGAACCATCTGCTCAGGGAAGTGATGTAAAAACACTGTCACTAGAAGTGTTAAAAAACCATGCAGATGTGGTGCCTAGGGACATGGTTTAGTGGTGGACCTGGCAGTGCTAGGTTAGTGGTTGGACCTGGTGATCTTAGATGTCTTTCCCAACCTAATATTGGTTCCACTTCATAGGCATGTTTTTATGTACATGTGCCTTATGGGGTCTATCTTAGAATATTTTTGTGAATATCATGCTTTGTTGTGTTGGTCAGCAAACATTTCTGAGGCATGTGCATAGTGGTTGATTGACACAAGAAACATATTTGCAACCGCTTGCAGATGCAATAATTACATGACAAAACTGAGAATCCACTGGTTTATAGACAGAAGTGCATTTTTTGTTTGAGGCATTCTCAACTTTCCAATCAATTTCCTACCAGAGCTTAACCACTATGAAGTGTCATCAACAGCCTGGAAATTTGGATTATAAAGTACTGACTAGAACAAGGTGTTACCCCAGAAACCACATAATCCACTCTCCTGGGTGTTGTTGAGTGATCTCTCTAATGATTTTATTGCCTTCCACATGATAGAGAAGGAAATGGTTTTTTGCCTCTGCTTCTCCAAGAGGTAGATGAGACATAGTAATGGAAGACAGGTTGGTGTCCTTGGAGGTTGGTGAGCTGGAACTGAGACCACTGAAGAGCAGAATTCACTTGGAAAGCAGAAAGGGATAGTGTATTTGCTTGGCAGCCTGGCATGCTCTGCTTTCTTGAGGGCAGAGCAAGTTTTATCAAGCTTTTAATATGAGCTGCCCTGGTAGTGAGAAGATAATTTTTCTCACATTTTCTGCTCACGTTGGCAAGAAGTTACTCTTATGAGCTGAAATTAGTCAGACCAAGTGAAGGAATTAATTACAAGCTGGCACTGAGGGTTATACACTGTAAATCAAGTTTTCATTATTTCAGATTGAGAGATGATATATTCAGTAAAAAAACAAAAAAAAAAGTAAAGGAAATGTAACTGTCTCCACTAACTGGTGTTGTGCGATGTCATGTTTAACAATGCTGTACAACATCTGAAGGGTCCTACATTTATCACAGCACAATGCCCTTGTAGGATGCTCAGTTGCATTTTGCAATGTTGCCTCTTTGAAATGTTCTGCTTTTTCATTAACAGCTGTATCACACTCCTGAAGAGTTAATGATAAAAAAAGATTTCCTGGCAACAGCTTCTTCTGTTAAATAGGGAATGTGATGTGTATGGCATGTATAATGTTGCTAATTTGCACAAGAAACACATCACTTAATCAGCTGTAGCTTTGGTTATTGTGTGATAAAGATGGCAATACATTAATCAATTTATAGACATAAATATATTATTGTTCAAGAAAACCTTGAATTTAATTTTTAAATTAAAACAATGGTGTATTGCAGTAATTTCTTTGATTGCCCTACAGCTGTCTGGCACATAGTGAGATTACTGAAGCATGGAGCCAAACAGCCAACACTACATTTGGTTTTGTTTATTGAAATAATGAAAGGGTATTAATGATAAAGTACAAAAGTGTGTAATAGAAAGTAATGTACTGTGAAATAAAATTATTTTGGAAGTCAAGAAGAATACAATAAAAGTTAAAGGCTCAAATGTATTTGGAATCCACTTTGTATTGTTTTTGTAGAAGTTTGTCACTATGAAAAAGTAAAAGAATGTGTTGTATGAGTAAGAGGAAATAAAATCGGTGTTTATTTATTTATTTATTTATTTATTTATTTATTGAAAAGCAACTATTGCCCTCAGGTTTTTCTTGCAGTATTGTAACTGAAAAAGAGTTGGAAAGGACCACATGCTATACACTTACTGACTCAGGTCTGCATTTTCATTTAATAGACTTCTGTATTCTGTATTTTAGGAAGCCAGTAATAATGATTGTTTGCAGGAGACATACAGAGAAATATTGGTAATAGATATGATTTAAGCATGATAATGGATTATCATTTTAAAAAAGTTCTGAAATGCATCCACATATCACAGGTTTCCACATTCTTCATGGACACTTATCACAAGTCAACAAATCATATCTTTCAAATAAAAGAAGTCATTCTTATATCCTATTTGCTTAAAACTAATAGAAATGTAACTATATTAAATAACTGGGTGATAAGACAACTGGTGTTTGCTTAATGACAGTAGAATAAAAAGACGCCTTTTTTTTTACCAGGTTGTGTTTCAGCAAAATGACAGATAAATTAAAACTATGCTACTGAATATACCATGTGCTCTAATAAACTGTTGTTAAGTTTGTAATTATTAGCAGAAGCTATTTATGTTCCTTTTTGTAATACAGAGATTTCCTGCCTGGACTGGTGAGATGTTAAATCATGTGCTTCAAACCACTTTCTCCTTCTGAACCTCTAAATGCTGAGAATTTATGTGTTCCTAAAAAACTGAATATTTTTCACTTTTGAAAATGAAATAAACACCTGGTAGTAATCATATTATTCATTAATTTTCAGAAATTTGCAGTAATATTATTTGGTTTTGAAGATACATGAAAGATTAAATAAAGATCCATATTTTTAAAAGCATGTTTTTCTAGTATGAATCTTTTGATTTCATGCCTAAACCAAAGCATGAAATCTTTTAGGCTATTTTAAACTTTGTTTTACAAAATTGTTTTCTCACATTGTCCTAGTTCAGCAGGAGGGACCAGCTAACCCTGTGTGGGGGTGATCAAAACTGTGTATTCTACCCCCTCTATCATTCCCCAAGGACAATGGGCCATTAGCAGCAGCTGCCCAGGGAGCCATTATCACCTTCACACCCAGCCTGAGGGGGGCGGAGCTGCTAATGGGCCATCAACAGCTCAACACCCCCTGGCTCCCAGAGTTAATCACCCATTGTGTGAGTCCCCGCCCAGGGGGAGGGACTGAGTGCTCCCTGAGGGTACATAAGGGGTGGGTAAGAAGACCTCGGGAACCTCTCGTCGGATCCAGAGCAGCAGCAGGACCTTGACAGGAGGAGATCCCCGCTCTCGCCCAGACCACAGCCCTCGCCTGCACCAACAAGTTTTTCTTTTCCTTTTGCTCTGGACTGGGGGGAACCACAGGGGTCTCAGCACAAGGGCAAACAAACCCCCTTGGGTTTGTGCCCCAGGACACTGGGTTATACTGCTGGGGTATTGTGAGTTGAAAGCAATCTCCCTTGTGTGTTACAATAACAGTGTTGTTATTGTAATATTATTATTAAATTTTAGCTCTGACTTATAATCTCTCTCGTGGTGAGTTCATTTCCCCTGCTGGTTCACCTTTAAACCAGCACACACATTCATCCCGGTGATTGAATATGATCTTAAGAGGTAAAAGACTAAATATATTAAACTCTACCCACTTCTAGAGAAATAGTTCCCATTGAAATTACATTTGGCTTGATCTACAGCACGGTTGTGATACTGATGGAAGTGTTTTTAATACATTCATTGGAATATGACCAAGCTGTTAAAAAGCCCACCCTACAAACACACCACATACGGCAGTTGCCTGGTGACACTGCAGTGACATCGTTGTTGTATTTTCCATAGCTTATATTGTTCCTGTGTTGTTCTTCCCTAAAATACTGCTCAGTTTTGAATTCACTGTGGTTTATGGTGAGGAAAATGTCACCCATTTTTTATGAAACATCCTAACAAAGATACAGGAAGCATAAGCATCATTTGCAGTCTTCATTTATGCAGCACTTATAAGTTGTGAACGTTTCAGGTAAGAAAACCACCAAAGTTTGGATTCAGTCATGTTATCTTCAAAAAGGAGAATATGATTTTTGGTATGGATTTTTGCAAAAGATTGAATGTAAAGTTATATTTCTTAGTTCTGAATAATTTTTTTTCCATTTCACAAGACTTTAGTATTTTCTTAACTATGTTTCTTTTCTAAACCACCTTCTAGGGATGAGGGAATAAATGAGAGATTGTCATCAGCCAGTTGGAGACCTCAACACTACCCTATGAATATTTTCTGTATGACATTGGAAATATTGCTATTTTTCTCTGCCTTTGTTTCAGATTGTTGCTATGAAGTAAACTTGTGTCATGACAACCATGTTCCCTAAAGTCAAAGGAGTGAGAAGAGATCAGAACAATCTATAACCTAAGCAGGCCTGGCAACCTATACAGTCAATAGACTGCCTTTGTTCATGGTGAGTTATCCATTAATTTCTATGACAACATCAATTTTTCTAACAGAGGAACAACAGTCAGGCCTTATGAAGTTTATTTAAGGAGAAAACTGAATAAGGCTATAAAAGCATTAGAACATTATGAGTAAAACCAGAGGTAATACATTTTCATTTATGGAAAGTACCAGTAAGAAACTAATGTGAACTTGCAATAAAATTAGCAGGTTCTTCCTGCAGAGTGTTTTAGACTTTATGTTCAAGGAAGAGTCTGGCACCCAAATTGCTTAGGTGCTCTGACTGTAGCTTTAATTTCAAAATTTCAAGAAGTAGGAAAATAGCATGCAGAGCTCCTTGGAGATTCAAAATGTGTCTAATTATTCATTTGAAGAGTAACTAATTTTTTAGGAGAAGGTTAGTAAAAGGAAAACCCAAACACTACTACTGTTTATTTCCAACAGGTTGTAATGAAAACCATCAGATATGACTTGGGAATTGCCTAAAATCAAGAAATCCTTTCAGACTGCAGTTTGACAATGACAAATTCTAAAAATTGAATGGGAAAATTTTCAAATGTATTTATTAAAAAACCCATTTTACTTCTTTGTATTTACAGTTTCTGCATTTAGATGGATCTGTTTCCCACAGAGGTCATGAATGTACATCATGGTACATTTTACCTATTTTGTTCTTTGGAGCAAATTCATCTCAAATTATGAACAAAGCATTGAATAACTGCTATACCAAATGAACAAAAATTCAACCTGTATAAAGGTAACACACTTCCAAAAGACCTTCTTCCATCTACATCCATCTGTCCTGTACTGTTATATCCTACTACACCTGATAGGAAAAGTGCCTAGACACTTGGTGGCTCTTGCACAAAGCTTAAGTGTACCAAATGTGAACAGCTTTCTCATATGTCTCTTTGGCATTCTAGGGTGCAACCTGTGTAACTAGCATATGAATCCAGTATGAAATTTCAGGAGAGAAAACTAATACAGCTCTGCTGGTGTCAAGACTGAACAAAAACATTTCAAAAAATATTTTAACGAAAGCATGTGTGGCCCTTTCTTGTAAAAAGACATTTTCACATTTACCAGTCATGCTCACATTACACTCATATTACATATGCCTATACTGAGGTAAAAATGTAATTAGTCATAATGTTGGTTACCTCATGCTGCAGAACTAAGGAGAGTAGAAAAAAAAGAGAGTGTAGGTCTTCCCTGATTTGCCCACAAACCTACATGCTCATAAACATGGAAATCATGAGAGTGACTGTAGCATCTAAATTGCCAACTGTGTTGGAGGAAGGTAAGGTATTTCACATGTTTTGTAGATTCTTGAGAGCTTTTATTCCTTCCACCCTTGAATAAAACACTATTCCTATTATGGAACATGCAGTTATCAAAGGAGCCATTAAAAAAAGCCTTTCTCTTGAAACTCCTTTTGATAGCTTTTAAAAAACAGTACTCTACTTACAGTAGAAAATGCCAATGGAAAGAATCTTGTATTGACTTCCTTTAAAGGGATACTATAAAAAAAATATTAGGTCTTTAAAATTATTTGGAAAGATAAGCATTTCTCAGAGCTGTCAAAGGCTTGTTGAAAATTACTTGTACGTTTACAAAGGAAAGGCTGACCCACCTTTTCCTGTGGATTATTAACTTTTTCTCATAAGAGCCATCCGAACAAGAGATGGCCAAGGTAGCTCTCAGGTTAAAATTCCAGTTGAGCAAATTAATTGGAGATATACCATGGCACATACCAAACATGAGGGACCAAGTATCATCTCAGTCTAGTCAATTTACATGAAGAATTGACTTTGTAGTTTGAGAATTTCCTTTAGAAACCCTCTGGTATCTCCAGCATAAATGAATACAGGGACTTTCTAGAAGAAAGAAGGACCCTGAAGCAGGAGGGAAATCAACCAGCTGACACCTGTGGAGATACCACATTCCCCTCAACAGCAGTGAAGGGATGGTTTCAATACGGCTACATCACCCTTCATGAAGGGAAGCCTTTCAGAAACATTCTGCATAGGAGTGACTTTCTGGCGTCAATGAGATGTGGTTTTTACCAGGAGTCTGTAGGAGCACACAGCCTCCTGCCTACCCTGGCACTTCCCTTTGGGATGCACCTGCCAGGTATGGGCATGTAGGGAAGAAAAATGTCATCTGTGTTTTGTAACTTTCTATGTTTTGCAGACTTTTAGTTTCTTGAGGAAAGGGTAGATTTTCAGTGTTCTCTAAAGCACAGGACATGGAAAACAATTGAATAAGGAATATTCCTTAGGGAATGGCTCTGCAGAGACATATGTTGCTCTCTTTCTGTGATATGTGTGTAATTTTGATTTCATCTTCTGATACTGTTATCACTTTTTCGCCAAGAATTACTCAGTGTAGGAGCAAACCTACTCTCCAGAGAATTTCTGAATTTTAAGGGCTTCTCAGTGTGAGTGCCAACCCAAGCAGAAGGCTTCTTGTAGTCAGATTTTTTCTGGTTTTGAGTTTTTCAGGTCTTTCCCCAAAGAAGTGGATCACCCTTACTAAACTTCCTTGAGTGTTTCTGTCACATGAAAGGGATGAGGGAGACAGAAATGCAAAGATTTCTAGTCTTAACTGTATTAATAAGAAATTATTGGCAATAAGCGCTTTCAGACAATCAGATCCTTATGTTCCCAACACTGCCTATCAACTACAGACAGCACACAGGTTAGAAGGGTTTCTGATCTCTGATATGGAGCCACACTAAAGCTGGGGAGAACTCATCAGCTAAATAAGTGCTTCCAGAAAATTAAAGCCTTATGAACCCAGCACTGCCTGCTGAACTTCTGGGCAGAACACACAGGCTGGAATGATTTCTAACCTCCAGTTTGAAGCCACTCTTAATAGCTAGAAAAGAACTTTTCCCACAACAGCTCCTGAAATAACATTTATTACTAGAAGTATGTGACAGTTATTGTGGGTTTCGCTTTGCCAGTGATAACGTTTAGCTGCAAGATTGTATTTAATTGATAATAAAAGACCCCAAAAGAAACCAGCACAAAACACATTTTACAGAGACAAGCATACCAAACTCAAGTTTCAATACAGCAATGTATCCCATTTTCACAACAGACAAAAACTAGTGACAAAGAACTACTAACCAGAAACACAGCCACCTAAAACACTTTTCTAGACACTCTTTCAATAACGTAGGACAATAAAATAGCTTGCACACCACTCTCTCTGTAACACAAAACAAAAGGAAAGAACAGAGCTGCTTTTTATCAATACATATTGAAAAAGAAACTGCATATTGCAAAAGAAAGCAATAAGTAATATAAAGTAGCAAAGTGTAAAGCAAGTTACTGTTATTAGTATTAAGGTAGCAAAACAGCAAAGAAGGTGCTTATAAAGTAAGAATCAAAGTAGCTGTAAGCATAAGATGTAAGATAGAATGTATAAAGGAATAATCTTTGTAAGAAAGTAAAGTTAAGAAAGCAAAGTATAGAAAAATAGAAAGCACATGGTCTCCTTACCCCTACATTGTTACAGGAGGTAGGACAAGCTGCCAGCCTCAACAGAGATGATGGCATTTCTCCCTCTCCTGCAGTTAAAACTGCATTTCTTTTTATACCTTTTTTTTCCCTTCAGGTGGTTTTGTGTGACTATAATCAGAGTTTTGGGGGGTGATACAGATACTTGAGGGGAGGGTGGCCCCTTGCGTAGTCATAGAAGATACTGCAAAGGAGGGCCATGCCATTATTTAACAACACTCTACCCATTATTAATCTCACCAGCCCGAAAGCTTTTGTCTTTGGCTGGGAGCACCCCTCCAGGGGGCTGAGGCATTTCCCTCAACCCATCAGGGCTTAATCAGTGTTATGGGTTTAGGCAGGTGGGCCTAAACTTAGGTTTTAAAGTTCAGCTAGGCCTAGGATTGTCAGCTGATTTAAGCTGGGCTGAGCTAGCTAACAGCTGACTTCTTCCAGCCAATAATATTGTATTCCATACCATACTACATCATCTCAAAGGATGTAAAATCCAGTGTGTGGGAGTGGCTTAGTTAGTTCCATCATGGCTGCACGAAGAGGAGGACATCTAGCAGCTCCTCTACTATGCCAGGCCCTGCTCCTGTTGCCTGTGCTTGCATTTTGTTTGCATTCAGGGAAGTAGAAATATTTTGTTGTTATACTTTCTTGCTGAGTGTCTTTTGGAGTGCTTATGAATTTAGAGTAATGGGCTTTGTATTAATTGGGGAGTGGGAAGTTATTTCTTGTTATACATAACTTGTGTAAGTGTGTGCTATATTGTAGTATCCTCTTAATTTTCTCTTTTCTGTATAAATACATGTAGTTAGTTTCAGCATAGACCTGGCTTTTGGAAGTTTTTTTTTCCCTCTCTCCCTCTTCTCATCCCTTGGCTGGTTGTGGGGGAGAGGAATGCTTTTTCTCTGTCCTGGACAGTTGGCGTTTTGCCAGCTCAACCCAGGACAATCAGCTCATCACCCCACAGTTTCTTTTTTGTTTTAGTTTCTGCTTCCATATTTTAATTCAACTTTCATTTGGATTATACCCAACAAATCTTTGGGTCAGTATTGGGGCATATCCATGTACACACAAACATGTCCTGTACAGGGAGTCTTATGCAGGGTGTTCAAATTGTCTTTCATCTCTCACTTTTTATCTTCTATATTTATAATATTGTCTTACTAGATAATGAGCTGCTCAATTTCACTTGAACTTCATTCCCTGTTGATGAACTCCTTGAATCATAACCTATAAGAGAACAAGGCTATGAGCAGCTCTGAAGACCTTTCCTGCATATATATGGGGTATCCTCTTGCCATCAGGAGTGAGGGAGTTACTGCATGGAACAGAATGAGCCAGGGCAAGCCATTTAATGCCACACCTGCCCTGTAAATCTTAAAAATTTGCTGTTCAAGCAACCTCTGGTGCAGCAGAACTGCAGTTCCTCAGACATTCCTCTCCATTGGTTTTGTGTATTGCTTAAATTCTGGAAGTGGTTAATTATATTCAGGATTATTTTGTTAAGTATTTCAATAGAAATACAGATGAACAGTGTTTCATTTTATTAACAAACAAAATATTGGCAAAATCTAGTTCAGTAGTGTGCTTATTCCTTACATCTTACAGACACGTGGAGCTCCTGTTCCAGCCTGAGGAATTTGATGAAATGGCTTTCTAATCCTACAGCCTGTTTCATATTCATGGCGGTGATTCATAAGGAATGAGGGGAGAATCTGCATAGAGCTTTAGGAACAGCTCATATGCAAGCTGAAGTTTCTGTGTAGTAGGAAACATTTATTCTATTTTGACATTGATCTTGAAACCTACAAATACTAATGTGATTGGAACCTGGGATTTAATTCAGGCTATTCCACAGAAAGGAGCCAGACATTAAAAAGTAATCTAGTCAGAGGCCGTTTGTTTCCATAGTCTTGGCCCCAAGCCTACATTGACATTATTACAGTGCCATTTCTACTAAATATTCTGAGGACAATGAGCAGGTTTTTCTTGGCAAAGGAGAAGCAGTCTTATCATTATGAAAATATTTGTGACAGCTCAAAATACCTGGCACTTTTTATTACTTATAGCTTAAATTTGTCATGATGCAGGTAGCTGTGGAGGATGAATCTTGAGAGAAGCAGGGTGGTGTGTTCAAACTCAGCTGGAAAGCAGTTCTTGTAAGCATGGGAGAATAGAAGCACTCTTGAGGGATATCTAATGGAGTAATATAACTTCATACATAAAAGATATTTAAGTTTACAATCCAAGTAAGATATTTCTTGCTGTAAAATCATTGCCTTCTGCTTATTATTTCCTATCGATCCCAAATACTTTATCACTGCCTTTCAAAGTAGTCATCCACCTAGTACCTGTGTATTGCTGACACTTTTTGTTTTGGTTAAACTAAATTATTATCTCCAAAGGCTGACTGATCTGTGTGTCTACATACCTTTTCAGTGCTTACCAGCTTATCAAGCCTTATGTCATCTTCAGGTCTTCAGTAACATTTTAATGTTGTCTTTGAAGTTAATCAGTAAATATTTAGTATAATTTTGTCTTTATAGAGAACACTACTGGTTTTTGTAGAGAACACAGGGGTTTGCCTGCCTGTATATGGGTGTACCTACCAGTGTAGGTAATGTAGCATATCAGAGATGCCTATGTGGTCACTGCCAGCTACAATACAGGACTGATGGAGATCTGCATTCTTGGCTAGAGACAAGCATTTGAATCTTTCCCAAAGCAACTTGAAAGGAGATCTACTACAGGACAGAAATCCTGCTGGTGCATTGTGAGACCTATTTGTTATCATGCACTTCCTCCACTGCATTCTGTTACTTATACCAATCCCTTCAGCTCTCCTCTGACTTTGAAAAAGCCAAGCGATCCATATCCACGATAGCAAGTTTTCCCAGGAAATTCATCTTCCATTGTCACTATATGACATGGGAATAATTTCTGGTCCTTTTTTTCTATATGTCCTAGTTGCAGCCAGAACAGAGTTAATATTTTTACAGTAGCCAGTCAATCTTTTTACAGGATGTGTTGATGTGCATCTCTATTCCCAGCTGCCAAGGAGGCTGAGCCTGCCAAAGCCCTTGAGCCTGGGAGTTCTGGGCTGCAGTGTGCTGTGCCAAGTAGATGTGGCCAAGGTCCTGGCATTATTTGATACCATCTTACATCATTGCTAGGTGTGGGGGAAAGGGACTCTAGTCTCTCACTTCTCAGAAGAAAGGTGCCCTTTTCCAGTTGGGAAAATGTGACTACAGTTGGGCTGGGCTCTGTGGTGAGCATTTTTGCATGTGAATCATTCTCTCTTTTTGTATACTTTTGTTAGTGTTATTTCTGTTACTGTTCGGTTTTTTGTCTCATTGCTATTTCCAGTAAATTGTTCTTATCTCAACCAGTAATTGTCTCCTTTTTGTGCCTCCAGTTCTCAGCTCCATCCCTGGAGTGGTACAGGGGGGAGTGAGTGGCATCTGGTTTTGGAGAGTCCCAGTAGATGGGCTACTTAATTGGTAAGTGCCATTCCTACACCACAACACTGTACTTTTTTTCCTACTTCAAATATAATATACGTTATGTATTTGATAAATGAAAGTAGTCTGGTTTTTGTTTGTTGCTATGTGAATTTCATAATTTTTTTCCCCAGTTTTTGTCTTTTACTGAAATTTCCTTGCTTACCTCTTATTTCTAAATGATGTTCATAATTTTGTACACTCTGTGATACTGCTGAATATAATTATATGATTCAGGTGCAAATAGAGGCTCAAAATGAAGCACAGTGCTCTTAGCATGTTCAGGTAGCTGTATGTAATTATTAAGCCTGGTTGCACAGTCAAAATGTCTAAAAGAGACCAAAGGTAGAAAAAAGAAAATACAGTTAATGGATTAAAGGGGGTCTACAGGAGAGCTGGAGAGGGGCTTTTTATGAAGGCATGGAGTGATAGGAGAAGGGGTAATGGCTTTGAACTGAAAGTGGGCACTTACAAATTAGCTCTTAGGAAAAAAATAATTATTATGAGGGTGCTGAGGCACTGGAACATGTTGTGCAGAGAAGCTGTGGATGCTCTATCTCTGGAAGTATTCAAGGCCAGGTTGGATGGAGCTCTGAGAAACCTGGTCCAGTGAAAGCTGTCTCTGTCCAGGGCAGGAGGGGTTGGAACTAGATGTTCTATAACATCACTTCCAAACCAAACAATTCTGTCAAAAAAAATAAAACAAAAGATTGTAGAATCAACTGGGTTGGAAGAGACCTCAGAGATCATCTAGTCCAACCCCTGGTCTAGCTCCAGTCATGTTTACTAGATCATGGCACTCAGTGCCACATCCAATCTCAGTTTTAAAACCTCCAGGGATGGTGAATCCACCACCTCTCTGGGCAGGCCATTCAAATGCCTGATTACTCTCTCTGTAAAGAATTTCTTTCTAATATCCAACCTAAACTTGCTCTAGAAGAGCTTAAGCTTGTCCTCTCTTGTTCTACTGCTGGTTGCCTAGGAGAAGAGACCAACCCTCACCTGGCTACGACCTCCTTTCAGGTGGTTGTAGAGTGATGAAGTCATGCCTGAGCCTCCTCTTTTCCAGAATAAACAGCCCCAGCTCCCTCAGCCTCACCCCATAGGACTTGTGCTCAAGTCCCTTCACCAGCCTCGTTGTTCTTTTCTGGACCCGCTACAGCACCTTGTGCTGGTTTAAAGGTAAACCAGCATGAGAAATGAACCCAACATAGAAGAGATTATAAGTCAGAGTTAAAATTTAGTAACAATATTACAACAAATGCAATGGCACAAAGAGAAATTGGTTTAACCCACAAAACCCAGACATATAACTCAGCACCCTGGGGCACAAACACAATGATGTTTGTTAGCCCCTGCGCTGAGACCCAAGTGGTTTCCCCAGGTCCAAAGTAAAAGGAAGTGAAGAACATGTTAGTGCAGATGACGGTTGCAGTCTGGTGAAGAGTGGTGTTTGCAGTTTGGTTGAGAGGGATGGTCTCATCCTGTCGAGGTTCTGGTCCTCTTCTGGATCCAACAAGTGGTCCCCCCAGTCCCAAAACACCTCAAGACATGTAGCCCCTCAGGTCCAGGTGGGACCACCCAATACCTCCCCCAGGGCAGGAAGTTCCACAATGAGTGATCTAACTCTGTGAGTCATGGGATATGTTTGGAATCATTGATGGCCCATTAGCAGACATGACACCTCAGGCTGGTTGTGGAGGTGCTAACAACTTCCTGGAAGGGAGTTATCACAGCTCTTATCTCACAGGTGTCTTTCACATCTAGCTCACATCCTGAGGGGTTGGATGTGCCCTGGGCAGCTACTGCAAATGGTCCATTGTTAACAGTTCATGGGAAATGAATAGAGGGTCTAGAATACATAGCTTTGGTCACACCCACACAGTGATAAACTGGTCTCACCTGCTGAACTAAGACACACCTCAGTATCTTTCCTGAACTAAGGGGCCTAAAACTGAACACAATACTCAAGGTGTGGCCTCACCAGCGCTGAGTACAGGGGAAGAATCACTTCCCTCATCCTGCTGGCCAGTATCCCTTGATACAGGCCAGGATGCCATTGGCCTTCTTGGCCACCTGAGCACACTGCTGGCTCATGTTGAGCCTCCTGTCAACCAAAACCCTAGGTCTCTTTCTGTGGGGCTGCTCCGCAGACACTCTGTCCCCAGCCCTGTAGCACTGCATGGGATCACTGTAGTCAAATTTCGGGACCAGCACTTGGCCTTGTTGATGTTTATCCCACTGGAATCAGCCTATCTCTCCAGCCTATCCAGGTCCCTCTGCAGAGCCCTCCTGCCTTCCAGGAGGTGGTCCTTCCCTCCCACCTTGGTGTCATCTGCAAATTTGCTAATGATGGACTCAATCTCCTCATCTAAGTCAACAGAGATGTTCAACAAAAATGAGCCCAACACTGACCCTTGTGTGACACCACTGGTGATCGTCTGCCAGCTGGTTAAAGCACCATTCACCAGCACTCTCTGGGCCCTTCATTCAGCCAGCTCTTAATGCAGCAGCGAATGCTCCTGTCCAAGCTGTGTGCTGTCAGCTTTTCCAGGAGCATGTTATGGGAGACAGTGTCAAAGCCTTTGCTGAGGTCCAGATAGACTACTTCCCCAGCCTTCCCCTCATCCACCAGGTGGGTTACCTGATCATAACAGGAGATCAGGTTGGTCAGACAGGACCTGCCCTTCCCAAAACCATGTTGGCTGGGTCTAATCCCTTGTCCATCCTGTAGGTGCTGTGTGATTGCACTCAGGATGATCTGCTCCATAACCCTGCAAGGCACCAAGGTCAGACTGACAGGTCTGTAGTTGCCTGGGTCCTCCTTCCAGCTTTTTCAGTGGATTGGCATGACATTGGCCAATTTCCAATCATCTTGGACTTCCACAGAGAGTCAGGACTGTCGGTAGATGATGGAGAGCAGCTTGGCAAGCTCTTCCACCAGCTCCCTCATCACCCTGGGATGGATCCCGTCTGATCCCATAGACTTGTGAGTATCCAGGTGGCTTGGTAAGTCACTATTTCCTCCTGAAACACGAGGGGGCTATTCAGTGACCTGTCTCTACCAACTCAGGAGGCCAGTTGTCCTGAGGACCACCTGCCTTACCGGTGAAAACTGAGGCAAAGTAGGTGTTAAGTACCTCAGCCTTCTCCTCGTGTCTGTTAACTATATTCCCTCCCAAGTTCAGCAAAGAATGTAGGTTTCCCTTGCCCCTCCTTTTGTTATTAATGTATTTATAGAAGGACTTTTTGTTATGCCTAATAGAAATAGCTAAACTGACTTCAAATTATGCCTTTGTCTCTCTAGTTTTCTTTCTACATAATCTAACTATATTCCTAAGCTCTGCATGAGTAGCTAGCCCTTTTTCCCACAGTTGGCAAGCTCTCTATTTCCCCCTAATTTCCTTCAGAATCTCCCTGTTCAATCAAGCTGGTTGTCTTCCCTACAAGCTTGCCTTTTGGCACACTGGGACTGCCTGTTCCTGTGCACTCAAGATTTCCTTCTTGAAGCATGTCTATCCCTCTTGTACTCCCTTGTTTTCAAGGGTTGTTTCCCAGGGTACACTCTGAACCAGTCTTCTGAATAGGCTGAAATCTGCCCTCTGGAAGTCCAGCGCAGAGGTCTTATTGATGGCCCTCCTTGCATCTTTGAGTATTGAAAATTCTGTTGTTTCATGATCACTCTGCCCTGGACAGCCTCCAACTGCTACATCTCCCACAGCCCCACTGTGTTTATAAACAGCAAGTCTAGTGGGGCCTCACCCCTGGTAGGTTCCTTTACCAGCTGAAGCAGGAAGTTATCCTCTATACACTACAGAAATCTCGTAGACTGGCTCTGCAGTATTAAGATTCCAGCAGATATCCAGCAGGTTAAAGTCACCCATAAGAACAAGGGCTGGAGATTTGGAGACATCCATCAGCTGCTTGTAGAATAATTCATCCCCTTCATCAACCTGGCTGGGTGGTCAGTAACAAACTCCCATCAGGATGTCAGCCTTGTTGGCCTTTTCCCTGATTCTGGTCCACAGGCACTCAGCCTTATCATTGGTGACCTTGAGTTGTACAGAGTCAAGTGACTCTCTAACATATAGAGCCACTCGTCTACCTCTCCTACCCTGCGTGTCCTTTCTGAAGAGCTTGTAGCCACCCATAGCAGCACTCCAGTTATGTGAGGCATCCCACCACGTTTCTGTGATGGCAACTACATCACAGCTTTCCTGCTGCACAATAGCTTCCAGCTCCTCTTGTTTGTTGCCCATACTGTGTGCATTAGTGTACATGTACTTCTGCTGGGCTGCTGATTTCACTCTTAACTCGGGCTTTCCACCCTTAGGCTTATCTCCAGAAAGCCCAGTTTCAATCCTATCCCCCTTCAAACGTAGTTTAAAGCCCTCCTGATCAGCCCAGCCAACTTATGGGCTACAATCCTTTTGCCCTTCCTAGATAAATGAAGGCTGTCTTATTTGAGGAGACTAGGTACCATGGAGTTTGCCCCATGGCCAAAACCCCCAAAATTTCAGTGGTGGTACCAATCCTTTAATTGCCTATTAATAAGATGGGCTTTCCTACTCCTCATTCATCCTGGCTAGCACAGGAACTGAGGCAAATACCACCCGTGCTCCTGTCCCATGAACTGATCGACCCAGTGCCTTGAAATCATTTTTATTTACCCTGGTACTCTTTCCATTAAGGTCATCACAGCCAGCCTGGACTACCAACAGTGGATAATAATCTGAGCTAAGGAAGTCTCCTGCTAATATCCCTCACCCTGGCCCTGGAAAGGCAGCAAGCCTCCCTGTGGAATGGATCTCATCAACATATAGGGCCCTCAATTCCCCTCAAAAGGGAGTCACCAACTACAACTACCTTTTTTTTTTTTTTTCTTATGCCTGTAGTAGTAATCTGTCTGGTAGATGGGGGGCCACAAGGAGACCCTCCAGACAGATCTTCCTCTTGGCTTCACTGTCTCATGCTGGTCTTCCTTAGGGGTTGAAAGGGTGCAACTCCACCAGTAAATTTCCCTTTCATTTTCCCTAATGCTTCTTAGTCTCTCTGCCTCTTCCTTGAGCTCTGCCACCAGGCACTGCAAATCATTCACCTGCTCACATTACAAGCAGGTGCATCTCACACTGTCCTCTGGTACTAATGCCAAGCTCAAACAGTCTGCACTGTGTGCTGTAGCTACATGAATACACTGTTATAAGAGGGACTTTAAAAGATTTTGCTGTGACAACTTCCATAGGGAAATAGTTACCTCATCATTCCATTCAGGAGTGGAAGTAAAATGCTATTTCAGCCTTTTAAAAGATGGTATTTATTCTCTAGTGACATCATGTAAAAAAATGGCACAATTGATTATAAAAACTTGGAGAAAGAAAGGGAAGATTCTAGGAAGCCTTTAAATTTCTAGTGTATTTTTTTTATTTCCCTCCCACATGGATACAGATCATAAAAATCTGTGACCAGGAAGTTCAATGTGTTTAAATAGAATTCAAATCTGTATCCAGGCCTACAGAAAATCTGTTCTGCCAAAATTATCTGTACTCTGTGATATAAAATAATGTTTTTAGGTTGCTTTTCAGGCAGACAACTTGACAAGGACCCAAAGACATATATTTATGTTAAAAACATTATACATTCTATATTGCATAAAGCAGAAAGAGGATTAACGAGCAAAGATTGCACATTGAATTTCTTTGCTCTTATGTGATAAAAGCATGCTGTTCACAGGGGCAACAGCTAACACAAACTAAAACTGAATTTTCTTTCTTATCTCCAGTTTTTATTGACTTTCATCCTCTTCTTTGCTGCCATGGGCTATTATTGTCTACACCTGCACTCAGCCAGAAATATGATGAAAAAGAATCAATCTCTGAAAAGAAAGTCATCACCAGCCAGTAACATTGGGTCACTTACATGGGTTCTGCAGTGTTTCATCCAATTGCCAAAATGTCTGACCATTATAAACTGAAGCCAGTCTCTCAGCTGCCCTTCCTGGTGAGTACAAAATCACAGCGTGTGTCCTAGGCAATCTAGAATCTCATATTAACACGTGGAATTCATTAGGACAAAATGAAAACAGTGTTAATTTTTGTATCCACAATAGATTGTCTAAACAGTGCTGGGCAGGAATGACCAACAAAGCATTATTTCTGAGAAGATGGGTGAGTGCTTCTGTATTCTGAGTGCATCGCATTTGTCTTCAAAGCTGCCTGTGCTCTGTTCATGATTTTCTGAGTTTAAAATTCAAGTATTGCAGAAATGTATTGATTAGTAGCAAACTTGCAAGACATTCACCGAGAATATTTTTTTCTAGGCTTTTTGATTGCATGTACAAGTATTCTTTTCATGACTGGATGAACATTGCTGTTGGAATAGGTTTCTGTGTTGACATTTGTAACTATTTTAAATGATCGCTGTGCAACTTTCCTCATAATTTATTTCAGCAAATATTTCTACTACTAAACTAATTTGATTAAATACAAATATATAGGTGATATGGAGGTTTTCAAAGTAAATATAATCTGGTTTTCACTGCCTTGGGAAATTATGCCTATCTTTTTGTGACAAAAAATATGTAAAATATAGCATCACTACTAGAAGTGTTATTTCCAAGTTCATCTCACAGTAGGTCTGGAAATAACAAGTCTGCTGTGTCATCGATTCATCAGTTCCCATTGACAGGTGTTGGATACACTGTAATGATTTACTTGACCTCTACTCTGAATCAAAACTGAATATTAATTCAGGATATAACAGAGTTCTGGCACAGAGCTTATCAGGAGGGCAGAACTCATTGTTTCCCTGCAGAAGGACTTCATAATCAGAAATATTACAATGAAAATTTTTTTTTGATCCTTAATTGCAATTGAGGAACATTTCAGAATTGATTGCAAAATGCTTTAGAAATATTTTCTTTGTTGAAGGCACTTCTGCCAGAACTCAATGACAAACAAGTAAGACCTGTTATCTCAGGCAGACTATTTCCACAGAGTCCAAGACAAGTTTGCCAGCATGAGATAAAAACATCACCCACCAAATTCTTTCAGTTTAACTTCAGCAGGTCAACTCCATGCACAGCTGTAGACAAGAAGACAGCATGTCACCTTTCACAGGAGAAATATTCAAGGAATCTGCATGTACTGGAGAGAAGCTCAGAGGAAATTTGTCCTGTGAGAAATGCGCCTTTTACTTTCATTTAAGGGTGCCTGAAATCTCACAAAGGAGGGGCTTAACAGAGAGAGTTATCAGGGCTTATTTGGACAGACAGCGATCTACAAGCATAGACAAAGATTTAGACAGCTGGCAAGTCAAATATAAAGAGGTTCTGCAGGTGCCTGAGACATTTAGAAAGGGCTTATCATGAGTTTAAATAGGAATTGAACTCCACAGATTGACACATGCAATCTCAGCTGAGATGATGACATGCTGCATTTCTGGGTTAGGAAGTGTCAGAGTCTTAAGGTATTTTATGTCCCCCAAATATAGTTATTCCACCTGTTGTCTGCTCTTGTGACAGTTTGACTAGTCTGACTGTTTATAAGTCCAGTGTGACTGGCTGTATCTGAAGTATTCCAGTTCTTAAAGAATGAAATGGTGTGAAGGGAGCGAAATGAAAAGTCAGTTCATGCATACATTAAAAGACTGATTCATTCCATAGTAGGACTGAAGACACACTCTTTTTGTGATCCTTGGGTTGTAGTTTGGTTCTGGGTAAAGCCAAAGCCATTTATCTGTTTCTGGGGTGATGGACATGACAGACTGACACACTATCTCATGACATATACTGAAGCTTAAAATTCCTAGGGAACCCCTCCTGGCTGATTGCTGGTGAGACATCAGCTCATGCAGGTTAGAGAGCCTGGCCGAAGCCTCTGGTCTTTGCAATCCACACCTTGAGCTACAGTAAACCTGTGATCATATTTGCCTCTCTCTGTAGATGGAATCACCTTCCTGGGTACCTTCCTGCAGTCTTCCTGAAAATCCTACTTTGATGCTGTCTGGTAAAGTTGAAGAGATCGTGCTCCTTGGATCATCTTCTTTGCAGGTTTATTTAGTCTGAGACTGTTCTAACTGGAAAAATTACATCTGATCTTCGTGAAGATAATTTTAAAGACAATCTTAAGTGATAAGACCTTGTTTAATCAGAGTGGTTTCTTTTAAAAATCTTGTGGTTAAATGTGGTCAATTAACATGTTGCCTGAAAAGTCTTTGAAAAAAACTCCAAGCTAATTTTGTAGGAGATAAGTAGACAGTAGCTTTAGTGAGCTATGCTTGTCCAGAAATACATTGACGTGCACGTGAGCAAACTCTAATTTCCATGGCTTTTATAATATGGTCTATTCAATCATTATCTTACACATCTCCCAGTTTAACTTTGTCCTGCCCTATCCCATCCGCTCAGGATTTGAGTTAGGGGTTGGTGGGACCCCTTCATCAATCTCCTCTTCCTTGGACTTCTGAAGTTCTTCCAGTGTTCTGACTTCTGGGTCACTCTGCCCATGTTTATGTCTCCTTTTGATATTCTTCAGCCTTTCTGCCTTGAAAAGAGACTAAACAGCTAAAAGAATTTGAGCTATGGGACAGGGGTTACAATAGATGAACATTGAACTTAAGCTGTTAGAAATATTAACACACTAAATTTGCCTTTGCTACACCTACTGTATTCCTAAAATCTATAAAATGTGAAAATCAGAAATCAAAAACCCTTCCTGAATCAACATCTTATTCCAAATGCTTTGATTATAAAGCCAGTCATATGAGAGCCAAAACCACACAGTTCCTTCTGGATGCACTGGAAATAAGTCACATTGAGACCAAATTACCTTTTTAACTGCATTCACTATCTGTAAACAGGCTGTCAAGAATGAATCCCCATGCTACCTTTTTTCCTAGCACTCTCCACTGCAGCCTCTATTTCAGGCTTTCACAAAGCTCTACCACCCCAGCAATTCCACTCTACTCTCTTCAGCTCAGTCCAGATAAGCCAGTTCTCACTAAAATGATATCTCATATTTATATCCTTATATTGGAAATGTCAGGTGGTGTTTCCCCATTGCCATGCTGCAGCTGTTTTCAGAACACAGTTAGGTCAAGAGCTGATTTAAATTATAGCTGTAGTGCCATCAAATGTGATTTCACTTGTACAAATCTAAATGCAGGCCATATGCCAAATGATTCCCATAAAGCAGTTCCCTTATACAGTCATTGTATAGCTGAAGTGCAGCTTTATCTAGAAGAGAGAAATTTTCTCAGATACACATAATAAAACAGTTTTCAAAATAGTAAATCTGCTTAATGTTGACTACTTATTCACTCAATAAAATAAATTGATGTTATAGTATTTTTTTTGGTACAGTATTAGCAGCTAAACAGATTTTCTTATTGTTTAAGAAAAGGAAAGAACATTGAGCAGGTACATGTTGTACATTTCCACTGACACATTTATGCCTCCTTCTCTCTGTCTGTGTCCCCTAAATTCCTGGGGTTCATCGTCTGGGCCCTTATTAGGACTGTCTTGGGGGTTTTAAAAAATAAATTGTGTCATGCTCACTGAAGTATAAATCAGAAAGTTAAGCTAATCAGATATCCCTAAGGGAATATATTAACATGGGAGCTTTAGGTGTGGCACCTGAAATCACTTCTCTTTTGGTCATAATACATCAAAAGCCTTCCCTAGGCATGTTGATTATTGACCTCTCAATTTTTGCATGTGAATCATTGTTTTCTGTAGTAAGTTTTGTTAGACAGTCTGCTTTTTGGTTCTAGGAAAAAAACCCTTACCTTGTCAATATTTCAAGCCATTTCTAGTTGGAGTGTGAGCAGTAGCTAATCAAACAGCATCCCAGGCTTCATTGAATACTCTAAACCTGAAAACCTTGTCCAAGATAGAGCAAACGGAACAACTGCAGAAGTACTACCCACCATTTAAGTAGATCAGCACATACTGTCCTATTCATGTATTTCTTTCTCAGCCTGTTTTCTTTTCTGAGGTTACTTAGTAATTCCTTCAGCTTAATGAGCTACCATTTGGCAACCACTGAGCAACTTTGATTTAGTGATGTGACAGTCTTAAAAATCTGCAGCAAATGTGCTCAGAGCTGGCTCTCTGGCATGCTAGCAGGTACTGACTTCAACTAAAAACATGTATTTTCTTACTGACAAACTCCACATTGCTTCTGTGTTAGTTGTACTGCATGTCACCCTCTGTCAGTGTGGGACTGCTTGCTGTTGTCACATGAAATTAGCCTAACGTAAATTTATTCACTTGTCGGTATTGACAGCCAAGGGAGATTTTTAATTTAGAACAATTTTCCAAGCAGAAGGAAAATACATATAAGAAATTCATTCGGTGTTTCTAGTCTAATTGAATTTTCTAATATTTTGCAATTGCAATCATACTTCTTGATCTTTGAAATTAAAGCTTCCCATGATAATACAGTTAAAAAAATCTGAATGGTTATTCTTGGGAACAAAAACTATGTTGGCTTCTAAATTATTAATTTATAGTACTGAAGACTATTATATAACAGACCCCAAAGTATTAGTATTCCTTTCCAGAAAGTAACATTTCTCAACATTATTTAATGATTTCCTTTGATGCAAATGTAATCCCTTTGATAAGCCTCATTCAGAAGTCAGTGGAATAAAGGTTGTGAAACAGAATGGAAATGACTGAAAAACTGACAGGAACAACTAACATCCTATCCCATTATTCATTACTGTTTTTCTCCTCTAAAATCTGTGGGATGAACACATGCTCCTTAGGATTAGAGAATAGATCTTGCTGCACCAGCAAAGTTGTATTTAGGGAACAAAACCCCACACATATCTTCGTGCAAACCCAGATATTTACATCTTCTCATTGATACCCATTTTTGTGACTGCTTTTGGGCTTAATTTAAAGAAAATTCTGAAGCGCGGCTATTAAACAAGTCAGGCAGTAATGAGGAAATAATACTCTGATAGCACTGTGCAGTTCACTCTGGATGCCATCTAACAGGAGAGCAGAATTTCAAGTACCTGTATCTGAAAGTCTGTGTGGTTTTGGTGTTAATTACAGAAAATTTTCTTTGGACTCCATCATTGCAATTATCAGCATCAAGTCTGCATGATATTATTATCTCTGTATAGAGTTCAAGGAACCCTAAAAGCACTTTCTTTTCGTATGGAACAATATAATATGTCATCCAGAACTTTGATGAACCTAGTTACTTAAAAAGGCTTTAAGTATGCTGTAACTGGGAATTATTTTTTATTTCTTTTAATTTTGGGAAAACAAGGATTTAAGACAAAAATGAGTTCTAGTATTATTACAGAATAATTTTGCTTGGATTTTGGCTAAACATAGAATTTCTTTTAAAAGAATAAATAAATAATGTAATGTCCTAGTTTAGGCATAGTATTTTCCAAGTTAGTACTCCCACTATAACCATGCATCTCTTCTCCTCCCTGCCCCCAACTGAAGGCACAAAAGGCAAAGATCATGGGTTGTGATAAGAACAATTTACTGGAAACAGCAGTGAGATAAGAAAATGAACAGTAGCAGCAACAATGTTAATAACAAAGTGTTGCTATTCACAGGGAAAACAAAACCCCCAATAACAGACAATACTGCACAGTTCTCTTAGACACACTTCCTCCACTGGAAGGAACCCCATCGTCTTTTTCAGAAGAGGGTCCCTTTTCCATGCCCCCGGCAATGAAAGGAGCAGGTATAGAATAATCACTGTGTCCTGGCTGTGCCCTCTCCCTGCTACTGCAAAAATTAACCCTGTCCTGGCTGGAACCATAACACATAGGCTTCGCCTAGGAGCCCTCTATGAATCTTTACGAAATTATTTGGAATGGCACTGGAAAGCTAAATAAATGTTTTGGGTATTTTTAAAAAATCCTTATCAGAGAAGAAATCCCTACATAAGTTTCAGTGCCAGACAAGAACAAAACAATTAGTTAAAATAGGTGTGCTCCTATCTCTCGCTCAGACAGCTCGCTGGTGGAGTTGATTAAGGTGTGTATGTCAAATGTTTCCAGTCATGCATATAAATTTTGTATCTTGTCCTCCCCCAGATTAAACATTAAACCCATATTTTTCCTAGCAGTAAACTCTCTATATAACAGAAGATCAGAAATTGATTTTTTCAAGCATTTACCAGTGTAAGTATATATTTTTGCTAACTGGAAAAACAATAGATTAATAGGAAGGTGTTGCTGGTATTTGCTAGCATTTTCTGTAATAAGGGTGGACAGATTTTCTGGATAACATTTTGTCTCATATCTAGGAAGAGATGGGTTTCTCTGCCTCCCCAGGCACACTCTTATGTGTGCAAGATATTGCTAAAGAATGTGTTATAATTGTTTATGTCTGTGAGAGTGTGAATAACATTTATACTAGATTTCTCATGCAAAGAGATGCCATGAAATTCTTTGTGTTCCTGGTGATTTCAATAGTCTGCCAAGATAAGGACCATTGATTTGATTTGCAATCTGTTGTGTATTTTCCAAGCAATAATGATTCCTTGTTTTAATTTTTTTTTTCACATGGAATATGGGTAGGTATGGCAACAAATATAAAAAAATAGATACATATATATATGTGCTTATTTTAAAACTTTCAGGAGTTTTTCTTAAATGTTAGTATTTTAAATGTTTTATTACAACCAAAATAAGAGATATATTGTTGGTGTTTTCAGTGGGCTGTGGACTGCCTTTTTGACTTCTTTATTTCAACTAAGTACGCTTTTATTCTTCAGTGAAATTACAGTTTTCAGAAGATCTCCAGTAAGATTTAATTGCTGCAAATTAATAATGACCCTTTAATTTGGAAAACATAACTAAAAGTCATGTTACTTCATTAAGAATAAAGAAAATATTTATTTGATCTGTTGAGAAATGAGATAGTACTTCTCAGTCATCTGCTTACATGCATCTCACTTATATTTCTTGTATAAAAGTTGTTTGTTTACTCCTGTCTTTTCAAATGCAGTTCACTGAATTTGAAATCTCTTTGGTAACTCACACTATAACAGCTCTTGACAATAGTCTGAGTCTCATTTTTTGGACGGGCACCAACTTAAAAGACAAATTTCAAGAGACCCACTTGGACAATTGCAGGTAACGTGAAGCTGAATGAATTTTAGCTTTTCAGCCAACACGTTTGCAAAAAAGCAAGTTCCATCCTCTCCAAACTATTTCCAAATATAGCTAGAGTTTACCAAATACTATTCATAGAGTAAAAGAGACAGAAAAAGGGGGAAAAGAAAGGCAAAGGAGCAGGGAAATAAATATTTTTTTCTGAAATAGTAGTTATCTTTCTTTTCCAGAACATGCTGTGTCAGTTGCTGAACAACTCATGTTTGGCTGTGCTAGTACCTGTGCGCAGGCAGAGAGGACTTCCCATACAACTGGTACATCCCCAGGATGGGCCTGGGGGACCAAGTTGTTCAGCAGAACCTGTACCACCTCTGCTGCCAGTGAGGCATAGCTGCTTACTATGTACTAAGTAGAGAAACAACAACAAGGAAAAAAAACCAAAGTGAATATACTGCAGATACATACAAGAATGTATATCAAATGCACTTGGGAGGTGTAAGTACATCACCTTATCTCTTATTGTGCTGCACTGTGCCCCCACTGCAGTAATATAAAGTTACTCTGCATCTTGGCACATGAAATCTCTCCCCTCTGTTGTTTATTCCTATGATTAGATTGCTGGTTTGATAGCAACATTTTGTGTTTGGTTTCTTAGAGTATTTCTGTTTTGTTTTGCTTTAATGTTACATTTATCGTGTCTTTCATAACAAGTACATTGTGATTCTGAAAACCTCATTACTGCTCCTAACATGGTACAATGTAATTACTCTGTTTTGTTTTGGGGGTTTTGTTTCTTTTGTTGTTTTTTTTCACCTCTGCTCATTTTACTTGCTTTCCTGCCCCTGCCTAACAAGGATTCACTGAAATAGAAAGCAGGCTTGGTAATGACTGCCTGTTATGTTTTTGCTTAATGTACTGTGCAAAATATGACAAGGGTGAATGTTAGTAGATGTAACAGCCGTCAGAATGTTTCTTTATTCCAGCTGTTGTATCATCTGTATGCAATAGATAGAAAAGATGTTTAGCAAACTGGCCATTGTAAATCTAAAGGTCAGAATTTTTTTCTGTTTTGTTTTTTTTTTTTATTTCCCTAAATAAGAAAAATAAGGTGATGAAAAAGCATAGATTCTAAGCCTAAAGTTTTTTAAATTTTTTTTTCAATCATTGCTGCCTTAACTTTGTTGAATATTCATAATATAAATAATTTTTTTAATAAACACTGCAGAGAAATCTCTTTGTGGCATATTTAAATTGATCATGATTGCTAGCCCCTTCAGCTAGACACTATTCAACTAAGAAACCTTTGTGTTAATTTAATTCAATTTAAAACACTCCCAGCATTCTACTAACAAACTGTATTAATAAACCATTCCAGTCTGACACACATTTTGCAAATTAGTCACTGTGAAAACATGATTTATCTAATTACTATACATTTACTTTAAATGCTAATCTGTCACAACACCACATGTATTTCTTACATTTTCTGAAAGAATATGCTATATTTCCAATCTCCATACACAAGACATGAAACAGTTGCTGTCACTCATACTCATTCTAGCTTTGATTCTTATACTTGAGAGGTATCTGCATGCCAGTACTTACTGCATTGCTAATCTGAATACATTCATCCTGAATGCATTCATTACCCTGTGCTATCTTTGGTATTCCAAGAAAAGATGCAGCATGATGCATTGTTTCAGTTCTATAGTCTATTTGTTTATTTGTAAATCAATCTATTTCAAGCCTCAAATTGAGGCTTGCAATGTCAGATGGAATCAAGAATCAAGCAATTCCCTGGATGCTGTTATGACAGAAACTCCAGGTTTTCCTGCAGACCTGTGCATAAGATCTGCTCTGGAAAGAAAAGATATCTCTGTAGGTGAGAAACGTACAACTATATTAGCAAATGCTGCCAAATAGGCTGACTTAAAAGTCAGCATCAAGTGTGAATTTAATATAAAGGAGGTGACACATGTTATATTTAAATTAGACTTGGAGAACCTGCTTCGGGAAGTATCGAGTGCTCAGGGCACTACAATTATCATGATCAGATACATCTATAGTAATGGACAGATATGCTTATTTTGTAAAGGAACAAATGTGTGTAATTGCATAATTGCTTCAACAATAAATGTCCTGCAGGGTATCTGCATAAGGAAGCTTAATTATGATACATGTTTTTCTGGAAAGAATCACTAAAAAATGAAATCCAGAGTTGTTTGCAATCATGTGTGCTTTTCCACATATTGAAAAATAAACTCTCACTTTAACTGAAAGCAGAAGGCTGTTTAAAATGCCAGTTTAGAAATTGATTTATATTTCTAGATTCCCTCTGTATCCCACATTGCCTATCAACAGACATAGAGGAGCCAGCCACAGTTCTCATTCCAAATACCACTTTTCAGCATTGCTTTTGGCTGTGGCATTGGCACATGATGTTTATGGACGATTATTAGCATTGCTTTGCACAAGCCTCCATTTCCCGCCCATCTCTGACACATCTCCTACTCTGAAAGCCCAGGTCACTAATCCAGCAAAAGCTGCTTACTGCCTAAACCAGGAATTACATGGAGAAAACTTTTAGGTATTCACAGACTAATGATTTTAGTACAGCCCTTGCTAGTAGTCAAAATTTTCCTTTGCTTCGTGTGCCAGTGGAAATGGGCTAATCAGCTGATAGCATTTGTCTTTGCTGCTTACTGTGTTTTGTCTATCCAGGATACATATTTGCATGTTCCCAATGCAATCACCAAATAAAGAATCCCATGCAATTTTATGGGGTTATATAATGATTTATATTTCAGCTCTAAAGAAGAAGAATGTATTTCACAGTTAGCATTCTTCACACAGTGGCCTTTTGGAATATTTAAATTCCTTCTGTCCAAGCAGAAGAAACTTTATTTTTCTATCAGAACAATAAAATAAACTACCCAAGTGAAATATTTTATGTTATACTGTAATACTTCTGTTTGGTGCTGAATTCTAGCAATTCTTATAAAGATTTTCTCCTGAGATACATCAATGAAGTATTTCCTCTGCTTATCTCTTCAAGAATCTGAAAATATAAGATATAAAATTTATTACCTCATAGGAAATTTTTCTGTAAATTACTTTATGCCATACCTGACTCTGAGTCTCTAGTCTAGCAGTCATAACAGTCCTGTTTAAAAGCTGTGGAACTATGTCTGTCTTTCTCGTCAATTTCCACACTTCTTTTAGACATTCATAATTAACAGCAAATCTCAGATTTGATTTGATTTCTTCTTAACCCTTGCCAGAAGCTGTATGGGAGATGCTCACTTCACAATCCTGCTGATCAGAGCTGGGTAAATGAGTACTTCTATCAGGAGGGCTCATGCCTTTGAAAAGGTTTAGAAAAGGCTTTTATTTGAGAATAAAAGACAGACATATAGGCCTCAGTCTGGGAACTTCAAAAAAAGACAAGCCTATCTGTCCCTCTCTAATTCATTGCACTGCATATGTTGAAAAGTTTTCCCTTAAGCCTTACCCATCAGAACTAGTATTTACAGGGCATTACATGAAATAACCTCATATGCCATGAGGAAAGCATGATGGAAGGGGATAATAAAATGGTATAATATGAATTTTAGGGGAAAAACTAGCTCTTTTCCTCATGGGCAGAGCGTAGGTAGAGTGCAGATCAAAACTTCCCAAAAAGATCAGACTGCTGTCAAAGTTCAGGTATACATTTCTATGTGAAGCATGCATCCAGTCAAAAACATATCTTGACTGATGGCTGTTTTGTGAATATGAAAGTGCTATAAAGCTGAACCTGACTTGCTCTTTACCCTATTACTCCTCTCAGCACACATGACTCTTGACTTTCATTATACATGCTTTCATCTTTCCTGCAGCACCCATTAGGGCTTCCTTTGAAGATACCAATTAAAAATTTGAAATAATAAACTTTTCAGTACTGGTTGAAAAGGAAGGCTCATATGGAAGCTGAAAGATGGGGAAGACTACCAGTTGCTAAGTTTCCAAGTACTTCAATAAGCAGGGGAGTATTTGGGAACCAAATTTCTCAACTTCAGCACCTAAATCCTCCTTTGCCTTTAGGATGCATAAATACTTCAGAAGGTAAGAGGTCTTCCCTTACTTGTGAGAACTTCGTGGGGATAAATACAGTTAGAAAGAGCACACATTGTCATGGACCCATGATACAAGAGGCCAGATGTCTGTAGGAACATATTTTGGGTGTTACGAGATTGCATTTGGCTATAGCAAACTTCCTCTCCTGCTAACTGCCAGCATGAGAAGCATTGTGACCATTAATAACCAGCTTTAAAATGATACAGAAAATAAAAACCTACACATAATAAGATTTTTAATTTGAAAAGTTTCCATCTTCCCATCCTCTTAAGCTTTGAATTATTTAAAAGGTGAAAAACCATGGTTTAAAAATACTTTTTTGGTATGCATTAACAGCTATTCTGAGGAAAGAGAAGATGGAGGCAATTTAGGTAGTTTTGAGTGTTTTATTTTGCTGCTGATGTTTGAATCTATTTGTTTTACAACAAAACAAACTTGCACAGTAGGCAAACAAAAGGGAAAAAAAGAAAGAAAGAAAAGAAAACACAGCTTCTGTCTGTCAGTTTGTGTCTCTGGAATTTCCCTCTCCTGCAGCTTTGCTGCTGGGATGCTACAGGCACAGTGTGATGGCTCATCAGCCACAGTGAAACTCAGCAAACTTTCAGCAGCCTTATGTTGTTTAAAGTATTGCTTTTGGATTGTGGCAGTGTTGCAAAAAGGTGGGTGTATCTTTGCTGGCTGAACTCAACATATATTAAAAGTCAGGAAAAGAAGTACAGGAAAGAGGAGAAATCAGGAGAAAAGGAACATGCTGGGGAAGCAATAAAAGCTGGAATCAAAGGGTCATGCCAAGTATTGTCAGAATTACTTGAAGCTGGTGGAGGAGAAGATGCTGCCTAATTTCTCCTCTGCATTGAGTCTACTGGGATGCATTTCTCAATCAGACTAACAAAGGCAGTGTGTTAAAATTAATTTCTCCCACCTGCTTTAGTTGTCAATATGCCATCTTCAAAAGGCAGTGACAGATCCTTTACAAAATATTAGCCTCCAAAGAGTGACTGTTAGTGATTTCAGTATCCAATAAAACATCCTCCTTTTTAGTTAGATGCAGTCTTGCTGGGGTGTATTTAGATCAAACTTTTGCAGTTTTTATAACTGTTTTTTTAGTGTATGATTACTTTTATGAGAAAATCTAGAATATAGGCTGAAGTGGACCTTGACAGAACAAGGACTGTAGGGTGGTGGTTATAATTGTGTGACTAAATCAAACTTGGCCTTTTGACACAGTTCAGTCTCCTCTCAACCTTTAATTATATCTGTTGTTCTCCCTTCAATCTGCAGCAATATGTTGATATATTTTAGTAGCTGAGCCATTATGCCTAATTAAGGGATTGCAAATAAATAGGGGTGGACAGTTCCAAACATACAATAGCGGCAAATAAATAGAGAGGGACAGCTCTCAACATATGGCAATGAATGCAGCCATAAGGCCTAAAAGACGTATTTTAACTGCCAAATTTTATGAGCAGCTTCCAACTGGCTTTCATTTGGCTTCATCTGTATGTCTGACAATCATTGTAAACTCAGGTTTGGTGCCATACCATTTTTGTGCTCAATGGCTAGAACTTATGCATTCATTTGCATTATAGACTGAGACTGTCCAGAGAAGAAATATTTTATGTTTGAACTCAATATACTGAATTTAACTGTTACTGCAAAGTAATAGTTCATGTTACTATTACTTTCCAGACCAATATAAAGGTAATGATTATTATTATCTGCTACCAAGCCTCAATGCTCTCTCTCCATCTTTTTAAGGATTCTTTACTAATATTCTAGAAATATTATTTGACTGTCCGGTCTTTATCAAATTACTATCCAATGTTTATCAAAGAAATCGTAATAATTTGCACCTTGATGTAAAATAGCCATTGTGGCATTTAAACAGAAAAGGACTGCCTGATGAACTGAATACATAAAGCCTTGTTAAATTCATTCCTTTTTCAATTCTTACATAAATGAAGAGCAAGGGTTATTTGCAATAAAGGAAAATCACAGTACAATGGTGAGCAAGCACATTGGAGGCCTGTGTCTAGCAATTGGGGTTATTACTGCTCTGACTATTGTTAAGGAAGGAAAACTTACAAAGGCAATGAGCTTGGGCTGATGCTAGAAGCTTGGGGAGGATATCCCAGACCCTCCCTCTAGGCACAAGCATCCTTCCAAAGGAAGCAGCAGATGCAAAACACTCTACAATGAGGAAAAAGGGATCCCTTAGAAAATATGGTCTTCATTCACCCAGTTGTCACCTCCTTTTGTACAGCCCATGTAGTAAGTCTGCCATTTTCCATTTCCCTACCCAAAATAAGGAACAATGTTGCTTATGCCTTAGACCTGACGGCTACTGTCTCCAAGTTCTTCTGTTCTGGAATGTGCATTAATTTTAGACTAAAAAAAGGATGGCTAGTACTATTTTTTAACATTAAACACATAGTTTTCTGAGTAACATGAATGCATAACTGCACACAGCAATTATGTTACTTTATTTGAAAGGTCAATGACTTCTGAAAACTGATTTTGCACTTTAAAACCCCTTCTGACCAAATACAAAATGAGTAAAACCTGTTTGCAAGGCTCTTCAAGCAGGATATATTATCCTCATGTCACCCAACTGAGGCTCCTCTGCTACAGTCTGAGTGTCATCAGAACCGACCAAGAATGAAGACCAGAAAATTTAACAAGATGGCTCCTAATAAAAATAGGGTTCAGCTATAAGATTTTTTGCAACCAATATTAGGAGGCCAAAGCTTCCAGGGAAAAATATGGGAGGAAAAAGCACTCTGGCAACAACATTGTGAAAAGGGTTTTTTTCAAGTTATTTTTAAGGAAAATATTTAAAAAAATCGTTTTATCTGGGGGATCATTTTAGCAGCATTTTAAATGCTAGAAGTATGATAGCTGAACACTGTGAAATGCACCTATTGCATGAAATATTCTATATAACTGGCAACACATAAGGGAAATTAGTGTAATAAAAGGAAATGCGATTTCTGTAATTATAATATTGCAAATTTAAATTTATTCAAATAAAGAGTGAATATGATTTGCATCTGTGAAATTAAGCTCAGTATTTCTCATGAGGAGAATCTGAACCTCTAATGCAATCCTGTTAATTGGAAAAATAGAGGCTATTTTGGATAACATACAACAATATGTTATCCCCTTCTTTTGAAGTGACAGAGAGAAGAACATCCTGGGCCCTTCCTCTTTCTTGCTAATACAAATTATTTGCTTATGTCCTTTATAATTACCATCTCACATTTCCACCTGTCAGCTCTAAAATGTAATCTAAATTCAGGTGCCTAAAAATCATTTCTTCCTTAGCTGTTTCTTTCTGTTCCTTCCAACCTTCATGAGCCACTACCTGAAGCAAAAGATTGCAAGGAAGACCTACAGGATGATGAGAGTTCACTCAGAAATTGGAGGTCTGACCTTACACCTCTGCAGTCAGCTGGTGTTTTTGCCATTTGTGTCAGTTGTGAAGGATGGCAGATGGCATCTGATGGTAATTCACAGTATAATGCTCTTTCTGGGAAGAAACACTTTACAACTCATTAATTACATTTGTCTTCAAAATAAGGATGGCTTGGGCCTTATAAATTTATAACCTCCTTGAGAACTACAAGGTCTGCTGAATTGCAATGAAAGTGTTCCCCCCTTCCAGCAAAGTCAATTCTAAATTTCAAGTTTCACTCTGCTTTTGTAATTGGAATGATAAACAGGTTATAGTCATGTAGTTGTTGTCACCAACAAAGTAGTAATTTACTCTGTCATCTCTATAGATTTGACTATTTTTGTTTCATTGTAATCAACAGGAATTATTAGACACTAATCATTGCTTAGGATAAGAGTTTTCATGAACATTCTATGGGTGATTAATGATTTTTGCATTTTCCTTTGAGGAAATGTCACGTATTTTCAGTGTCTGGTCAGTTCAGTCTCATGTTTTTTAGTGTTTTCCTAGCTGTTTTAACTACTACTATATGAAATTAAAAAAAAAATTAATAAATTATGGCTGGAGAAATCTCTGGAAAAGGGTGAAATAAAATCTTTGTGAAGAAACATACAACAATAGCTTTATAACTTGCTTAATTATTATTTATAAATTAATAAAAAATAATTTAAAAGCTCCATCTTAATTGAGAAAGGTAGTAGATGAGATTTCTTAGTTGCCAAGACAAATTTATGATCATTTCGTCTTGCTACGTGAACAGTAATTATGTTTCTACATGATGTTATGGGCCTCGATATTAGTATGACAACAAAACAAAGATAAAATAATAAAATTTGAGTCATTTTTAATATTCTTATCAATTTCTCCTAAAGTTGCAGTGTTAAAGTATTGTTTATGGAGGCTATTGACAATGTGATGACTTGGAAACACCATCTCTTGTACAAAGAATTTTTTATCTTAAACAGTATCACAAACTATTTGCATACCTATAACAACAATGGTTCTCAGTGGAGTGAGTCTATGCTATAAGATGTACTTCTTTACATTTAACAATAAAATCCTCACAAGTGTTGGAATTTTGGAATCAATTCACTAGAAAAACAAAGATACTATCTTTTGGACAGGTCTATAGAGGACAACTCGCAAACTCATTCTGAAATAGGTGTTTTGATCACCAAACACTGTGTGTGTGTGCAAATGGCACCTTGGAAAAGATTAATCACCTTATTATATACAAATAGTTAATATATTTGGGAGACCAAATGAAATTTATGAATTATTAAAATAATTCATGATTAATGAGAATTCTTATGACTATCTTTCCTTTCTGACATTATGCGTATATTTGAGATATTCTTTTCAGTTTAAGGCCTTAATTAAGAACAACTGACAGCTCCCCTTAGCACCTCTGGTAGATGGATCTAAGAAAATACAGGCTTTGCCACATGCATCAAGAAAATTATAGCACTGTTACTCTTCAAAAGTTATGGATATTTTCTCATACAATGCTTATTACAGTCACATCCTGAAGCTGTAATCCATGGTGCTAAGCTGACCCTTGCAAATAATTGTGCTGAAAGTGATATGTGTTCCACTCCACACCAGTCACACAGAATAGTGGAAGCAGGCCAAAATGTTCAAAGGCTGTTATTTTTAACCAGATTCTGGATTTTGTTGTTTTATGTTATCATTAACAATTCATGAAGCACTTATTGGAACTAATAAACTGATTGCAAGCTAGAAAAATGAATTGATTAATATGAAATGAAAAATGGAATACTGATGAGCTCATTTCCATTGTAAATAATGGAAAATAAATCCAATAACTGTCTGCTCTTTGGACTGCAAATAAAATGAGCTCACCTCCAAATAAGTCCATGATAGTTAGCCTTAACTGACTTAGAGAGGTTTACTTAAGCCAAAGCTAACAAAGAAGTCATGTTTTGAGAATAACCTATGGTGCCTTGTGCACCAGCCAACCATCTCCCACGGTTTTGAAGTGGGTATGATTCATTGTGACTCTGCTTTCAGTGTGTATTACCCTACCTTCTTCAATTTAACTCACAATTTTACATAATTTTCAATCCACTTTATGGCAGACCCGAGGAAAAGTAAATTGCAGCAGAAGGCTCTTTTCCCCCCCTCGGAATGATGCAGATGAACAGGACTTCTGCTGACCTTTGCTGACAGTCTCTTCAGTGGGAAAGCATGTAATTTTATCCATTTTTTTGTATCATAATAATGCAGACAAGACAAAATAGGAAGATTAGTAGATCCTATATCTCTTTAGTGACAACAGACCAAATTAAAGGCAGAACATACATATTTAGACAGAGCTAAAATGTCCTGGAAGACGGCTAACAGGAAACTAATTCCTGATTATTGAAAATTTTGGGATACAGACTCAGACTCACAGTGCTACATATTTCAAGTGTTTGTGTAACAGGAGACAATGGAACATACAGGGGAACAAAACAATTTTGGTTTATTGCCTCTTATTGTGGAAGATAAGTCCTGAAAGTTCCTGCATGACACCAATCCCAGCCATGTTGAAAATTAACTTTTGTATGAGTGTTTGCTGTGTATAACTGTCTGCACAAAATCATTCTTGTTGCATTAATATTCTGTTTGATGAGCTTTTCTCCTAAAATATATTCCAAATATTTAGCCTACTTATCAGCTTGTATTTGGTTGGATATTTGGGCAGAAGTTTGGGGTTATTTTTCTTGCTTCATTCGAAGTTGTTTCTACATATTTCATATTAGGAACCTTTTATCATATTCATTTAGCATATTTTATTTGTTGAACAGTTAATTCTCAGCTAATGACAGCTACCACTATCAGTCATGTTTAATTAAAAAAAACCCAAACAACAAAATAAAAAAACACCAAACCCTTGCACTGAAACGAAAAGCCTGTAATTAAAATATTTTAATATTCGAACAATTAATTAAAATTCAATCAGGGTTGACACATAACCTGGCCATCCAGAAGACATTTAAATTTCTGTGTCTTGATTACTTATGTCATATACAAAATAGTTCCAAACCAGTTGTTACTTCATATTTTCTCACTTCTACATAGATTTAATCAACATTAATTACATTATAAGTCTGGCAATGCTGACCTATTTAAATAAAACAGGTTGTGTTTTCAAGGCACCCGACCAAAATTACAAGCCATCCTAAGTTCCTCTTGACTCTTCTGTAAGATATATGTAATTCCACTGAAGTGCTACTGATGCAAGGTCTCCAGTGAATTGATATCTCAGCTGATTGGTATACACCATAAACAAAGTAATGACACAGTAGATATCACACATTTTGTTGTTTAACAAAACCATTAAATATTTGAATTCCCTTTTTTTATTCAAAAGCATGGCATTTACCCACTTAAAGATGACATGGGCCACTCACTATATGGGTTATATTTTCTAGAATTTAACATGAGATCTGAATTTTGTAGCAAGTTTAATTAACAGTCTCTTTTTAAACTAATAAATGCTTTTTCTTTGGCACTTTCCTTACTGGACTCTAGTTCATCTGACGACTCATAGTAATAATTGTGGCAGTGGGCATCACTGAATAGACATGCAGTATCATGTTTGCCAAATGCTGTCCTTAAAGCAAAAAGAATTCCATATGTAACTACAAAAATTGGGCATTTCTCAAATGGTAAGAGAACTACTTTGCCCCAAGGCAGCTTCATGGGAGACCATCTGGCTACACAAATCTTCAGAAGCGAGATTTTCCTTGAATAAAATTTATCCAATCAGCCTCTGTGAAAACTGTGTAATGTAAAAAATTCTTCATATCACACTGGTAGTCTGCATGAGACTTGGTACAGAATGGAGATTCTTTTTATATTAAAAAGATACAGATCTCATTTCCAGTGCTTGGTTAGGAGGATGTTTTACAACTTTAGTCTCCATTTCTTTCAAGGAAATAATTCCAAATGGTAAACAACTTTGTTAACATTTTACTTTTATTGAAGGACTTATTTAAAATTCTACTGTCCTTTAAGCTAGAGTGTAAGTTTAAGAATTCAAATTTCTGCAATCCAACAGCAAGTATTTTAAATATCTTATTTCAGGTAGCCCAAGATGTTAATGTATCTTCATTTAAGATTGATAACCTGTATGAAATATGCTTTAAATTGTGATCTTTCTATGGCCCAGACTTTTTCCTATTTCTTTATAATAAAGAATCCGGAGCTGTACCATGAGAGTGGGAGAATGGGTGGCATAATATTTCAGAGCAATTTTATTCTGAGTACAGGCAAGAATAAATTGGAAGAGAGGTTCAAAATGTTTCTTCGCATAGGTATAAGTTTACCCTCAGACACCTGGTTACACATATTGAAGCAGTTTGCTATTTAAAGTGCAAGTAGATGGCAGGATGGCTGTCACTGGGTCTTAAGGACAAAGGTTTTGTTTTGTAAAGTAAAAAGAATAGAGTTCAAGAAGATTTATTGACATTATATATAAATACTTTGTACATTCTGATACATCAGAACCAACAATGAAAATAAATTTTAATCTTTTATATGATGGGAAGGAAAACTGTGAAATTCATCTGTTATCTACAGCAAAATGCTAACTTCTGATTGAGACCATTACACTCAAACAGCACTGTACTTAAAGAGAAAGAGAATCCCTGGAATGCCTGGACATCGTTTATCCCTATTGCACATGTAAGAGAAGCCAGAAAGCTGCCTCAAGGGAGACTTCCCCAGACTGCCTCTGAAAAAGAGAGTAGTTTGTGTTCTCAGGGCTGCTCTGCAAGTCTTGATATACAGGAGACAGCCAAAATTAACATTATATAGGAAAAATCTGAAATATGAGGAATCCAAAAATCGCAAGGTAAGCTGCCTATACTAAGAAGTTTAGCTTCTCCACATCCCCTTAGGAATTACAATGAGAAAAAAAGAAAATTAGCTTGATCCTAAAACAGAATTGCGTTGCAGGTTATTGTAGGAAAATGTCTTTGTTTTATGTTCTATACATTTTTTCTTAAAATTAGGCATGAAGATAAAGCAGTGTGAGCTAGAACAGGCACTGTTTAAAAGAGATATAGTAAAATGCAGCAGCACACTCTGCATTTTCAATAAATTTAAAATAATGCCAACTATTACTGCTGGAACTTGGGTCAAGTGTTATTTCTATATTATGTGGTTTGTTCATTGTTTTTCTTTGGGGTTTTGTTTTTTTGTTTGTTTAATATTGTTTCTGTTTTCTTCTAAGTAGGTTTCAAACTTCTGAAGCAAACACGAGTTGCAGAGAAAGAAAGTAAACTGTTGCTGTATGCTCACATTGCCTCTGCTCCCCTGTTCTGGAGAAGGTCTGTCACTTTGAGACTGGTAGATGTTTCTATGGTAATTTGTCCTGATCTGCAGAGAGGACAGGACCAGCACTGTTCCAGCAGCAATAAGAATCCTCTGTGCTTCTGTCAGTGTTGTCTCTCCTTGATAATGTAACACACAGACAGTAACCATTACAGCATTGGCACACAATTATTATGTAGTTGACATCAGTGCTTAAGTGAGGTTGTGGTAGACTCAGTCCTTGGCAATTATAAGAGACTCTTTCTGTACTGAGGAACCTAAACAAATGAAGCCAAGAGAGATGAAGGAACATTTATATCTTAATTTTACAGGTGGAAAATAAGAAAAGAACTTGTCACTTGTTCAAGATAACTTGCGAAGCTCACAGCAGTGGCAGTAACCCAGGTTTTCTCACTCTTCGACCAGCACTGCACATTTAATATCTTTCTTTCTCATTGACAAAATTGTTTCATAGCTGCCTTCACTAACTTTCAGACTCAAAAATCCCCAGTGATGTTCTCATGGAGAAAAAAGGCTGTTTATTTCAGGTTTTGTGTTTGATGTTTCAAAACATTAGGCATTCCCTAGCCCATACTGACACCTGACTCATGCTAATGGATATCAGGACAGACCAAATGCAGGGCAGCCAGGTTAAATCACTGATAAATGTATGAGTTGAAGATCTGTCACTAGTGGTGTCCCACAAGGTTCAATACTAGACCCAGTATTGTTTAACTTATACATCAATGACTTGGATGAAGGGGCAGATGCCTCCTCAGCAAGGTCACTGATGACACAAAGTTGGAGGAGTCACTGATACCACAAAGGTCTGTGCTGCCCTTCAGAATGACCTTGACAGGTTGGAGTTCAACAAAGGCAGATGCAGGGTCCTGTGACTGGGGAAGAATAACCCCAGACACTAGGACAGACTGGGGGTTGATCTCCTGAAAAGCAGCTCTGTGGAGAAGGACGTGGGGGTTCTGGTGGACTACTAGCTGTTCATGAATGGGCTTTGTGCCCTTGTGGCCAAGAAGCCCAAGAGTATCCTGGGGTGAATTAGGAAGATCATTGCTAGCAGATCAGGTGAGGTGATTCTGCCCCTCTACTCTGCCCTGATGAGGCCTCACCTTGAGTCTGCTCAGTTCTGGCCTGCTCAGTACAACAGAGACATAAAAGTCCTGGAGCAGGTCCAGCAGATTCTATGAAGACGATTTAGGGACTGAAACATCTCTCTTACAAGGAAAGACTGAGAGTTGTGTCTGTTCAGCCTCGAGAAGAGACAACTGATAAGGGACTTCATCAATGTCTATGAGTATCTGGAGGGAGGGTATCAAGAGGCTGGAGGCAGGCTCTTGGGGATGCCAAGCAATAGGACAAGAGGCAAGGGACAGAAACTGATGCACAGGAAGTTCCACTGAATATAGGAAGAACTTTACTGTGCACTGGAACAGATTGCCCAGAGAGGTTGTGGCGTTTCCCTCACTGTACATATTCAAGAACCACGTGGACACAATCCTGCGCCAGGTGCTCAGGGATGACCCTGCTTGAGCAGGGAGGTTGGACCAGATAACTCACTGTGGTCCCTTCAAACCTTACCCATTCTGTGTGATTCCATGATTCTGTGTAAGTTTGTCTCTCGCTACTAGGCCAGAATAACCCAGCAAGTTATCTTAGCACCAATGCACAGTTTTAATTTTATTTCATCCACCAGTGCTAATAAAAGAACACTCCAAGGCGAGAATTTAAAATGATTAATTACAATACTTTAAAGGATGAAAAAGAATCTGTATGTGTCAGTCATCCTTACAGGGCAAGGAATAATGAAAATGAAATGCACAGAGGAATGAGTTTTCTATTGTCAATGATAAAAGTGATAATCGCCCCAAGTCAAAGCAAAATGACAGATGAAAGAAACCTATAGAACACTGCCTGAGGGAACTCCCGAGGCCAGCATTCACTACCACATATACACATGCTAGACTGATATTTAATGAAGCTCTGGTTGACTCTATAATGAATGTTGAAGGCTCTCTGGAGCATCACACATCATTTAAGACTGCTAGAAGCAAATGTTTTATTTTTGTTTGGTGGCAGCGGGGTAGAGGGGAGAGGGCAATTTTTAATACAGTTTTTCAGCTCTTTCAATGAGTAATTGAATTTGGAAGAACAGAAAAGTCCCTTTATTATGCAAAGAGAATTAATTTTTTGTTATATTTGTAACATTTTAATACATATAAAGTGGAAAAGGCAATGCAGTAAGGATAGCCTAATTGGTTAATGAGAAAAATCAGACTGGTATTGAAGTCTCTATTATTCATTCCAGCAAGGGACTAGTCTGACCCTTGTGATATAAGGAGTAGCCAATAGATTTCTAAATTATGTTTGTATGGTCTGTGCTCAAACAGCTGAAGGTGAAAAAGAAATTGAATAGATCTTCACTCATGATTTAATATGGATGTGGTGACTGTACTATATAAATGTATCTTCTGAAGACCTTTGGGACAGTACAACAGTAACTAATAGTTCAAGTTATACATTCGTAGTACAGCTGAAGCCCAATAGCACTGACAGACAACATTTCCTATCTGTTTTGATCTTAATCAAGTAATCTATCTGCCTTTTGTGTCTCTCCAGAGACATTTTTTGAAGTTAACATCACCACATCAGCTTTTGTCCAATTGTTGGCCAAAATTACACCAGACTTTCATCTCCCCTCTCCCATTTTTTCCAGCATGCTAATTTAACTGATGCTAGAATCAATTTGAGCAGAATATTATTTAATCCTGCCTCAACCAGCAATTGGCATTATTTCCATTTGTAAGGCTCAAAATATGTCAATCCCCTAGAGGCGTTAATACTAAATTCCTACCTCAGTTTTTTTTGCTGCCTTGTCAAGTCATGCAGTGTGTTAAAGACACAAATGAAAAGGATTCTGGAAATCTTATTGCCCACTGGCAAGTCACAGCCCATGTTTATTGCAATGGGAAAAGGTTAGACTTCTTTAAGGTAATGCCAGCTCTTGAGAGGCTGAAATTCAGGTTTTTACCTACATCAGCTAACAGTTGTCTACCTACTACCCAAATAGAAGACATGAAAGAAAAATAATGCCTATTATTCTATTTTTTTTTCATTATTTATGTAGAAACTATTTTTACCATTTTTCAAAAAAAGGCTTAATTCCCTTCAAGCCCACATTGCTGGGTCTCAAAATTCTTTACTCTGTTTCTGAACAATTTGAATACATTAAACGTAAGTCTATCAATCCAAAGTAAAAACTGAATTTAAAACTAGAGGTATATAACTCAGTGATCCCAGAAACAGATAGTCTGTGATATGAGATACATATTTGAAAGCTTTTTATGTCTTCATTCAGGCAAATGGCCTCCTTGCCTGGGAGTGCAAAAGTTTTATGAGTGTGCTGGACAAATTTCTGTTGATAAGTTTATTTCATTTATTTCTTCTGACATGCGAACACTCCTTCTGATTTTATTTTTTTCCTCTTCTTTCCTGGTATTCTTCTAATCTTGTGCAACTTGTGCTGGAGGCAGTGACTAAACTCACAAGTGGAAAGCATGCTTCCCAAGAGGAAATGTTATGCAAAACCAATATACAATATTTGGAGTACAACTGGGAGGGGTTAGAGTATATCATAATGTGTAATTTATCAACTAGGATGAAACAGTACAGTCTGTTTAAAATTTTTTGTCTGACATACATGTATGTAATGTTTCAGAGCATTCATTTTTATAAGAATCCATTTTAAGAAATAAAACAGATATCTAAAGTGCAGAGACTTCAGATGGCCCCTTAGAGCAGGGTCAAATAATAAGCTTAAGGAAAGTGGATTTCTGCATCTATGTGTGAATTAGGGGAATAAGAAAAAAAATTGCAAAGCAATATGAGATTTCAAATTACAGTGGTACTCAGAATATAATGCTGTTATGTGTTTCAATGATTGCTTTGCAGGGAATGTCTGCATAATTTTACTCAGTTTATAAATAAACATTAGGTTTCTTGTCCTCTTAAACAGCTTTTCATTCAGGCTGGGATCATACTTTTTATGTATGATGTTTGAAGAGGATATTCAGTGACATTCAGTCTCACCTGAGCATCCTCTGTCATGAGGTAAAGTCCTTACTGCCAGGGCAATGACACAGCCTTCAAGGTGGACTTGATGGACCCCAAAACCTCAATTTTGATTGAGAAGAAGCCACATAACAAAGCTGTTTGGTGCTGTGAGAGTAATGGGGTGACCCTGAGGTAAGTCAGCATCCTCAGAGTTCACAAGCTGAACTCCATCCTCATTTTGTGGTCTGGGAAGAACCTTAGCCACCTGCAGAAAGCCCTGCTTTCTGAGAGGACAATTTAGAACTTGTTTTCTAATATCCTTAAGTTGGTTGCACACTTAGAGAGCTGGATCTCTCATATCTTAAATCAAAATAAAACATTCATTTGATGTTGCTTTTAATTGTATTTGAATTGCAAAATGCCCCATGATACACTTTGTTAAGAATACTGTGCATTAGTATGAATATTGTTTTAGCAACAATAAGGATCAAAGCTTGTTTCTCAAACTAGTGTTGATTACCACATTATTCAAACATGAATATAAAATTGCACATGTAGATACACGCTCAGACTGCAGTGCATGATATTACTTGCCCCTGACATTTCCAAAAAACACAAATAAAATCTGAATGATAGCTGTGAAACCCTTACAACTTTATGATACATTGGGAAAGAGTGGAACTACAAATGCATTCACAGAAGTTTACATTTCAGAATAAATTGAAATAAAGTCATTTCCAATCCTTCTTATCACCTTTGTGAGGTGAAAAGATCATGCTTACACACACACACAGATATAGATATATATAGATATATAGATATGTATGAGCCCTTCTAGCAGGATTTAGAACAAGAAAAACATCATAAGGGTCAATATTCTATGTGAGCAAATTGATGCATATGAACAGAGAAGCTGTTAATTTTTAGGTCTCCTAAGGGAACAAGTTCTAGATAATTATATGACAAAAGGACCTTTTAGGATCTACGAAAGCACACTCCAAAATGTCAAATGCATAGCAGCCATGCTTCACCTATAATGGTAAAAGCAGCACATTCTGTAACTTTTCCCAAAACAGATTTACTAAACACATTAATTAGTTTTACAGCACTGTAAATGTCTCTTGTACTGTTCTGTTAGGGAGTTGTGCTGGACAAATACTGGTGTCCTGCTCTACGTCAGGATGTTGTGGAATACTTAGTGATTTTCTAGGGAAGAAAATGTAGGCAGGTTGTATTTGGAAGATGCCAGATGGGACAGCCAAGTCAGAGGAAATTATAAAGGAAGGATGATCAGAATTTCTTAATTAGCATGTTCTTTCAACTTGCTAGTTCAGAAATAGGCAGTCTACCAACCCACTGCCCCCCAAAAAAGCCCAATAGAACATTGTGGCTTTCATCACCATAGCATCAGCTGCCTCTTAATTAGATACCTACAGCTCCTATGCAATGTCCTGAAGTAGGTAGGCATCCTAGGATAGCATTATCAGAATCTAGCACATCAAACTCGGAATTGCAAAAGAGGCGTGAATTTCTTACCTCATTCCCATTCACTCCTCTCTAACTCTTCTTTATGGAGTGTGACAGTTTGGGGGTGGAAGAAATTATGCCACTACTTTCACCCAAAGCAGCCCTTGCTCTGGGGGTAGGTGAAATCTAAATTTTGCATATCCTCCAGGAGCAGAAGCAGCAGAGTGTGGCATCCAGTCCATTCTAGTCTCTGCATTGAAGGACACCAGCTCTCACCATGGGCTTCTCTGTGGGTCTGCTTCCTTAGCCCTTGATTTGGGGCTTTCAGGCGTGAAAAGGCAGAGCAGTGCCTGGTTTTCAGGCTCTTAGGCAAGGCAGCAGGCACAGCTCAGCAGCTCAGGCACAGCAGAAGTAGAAACTCACAGACTCCTGTTCAATGTTCTTGTCAGATAATGTCTCTCAATTTAGCGATACAGCATTTTCCAACTTTGTCTGGCAGAACTGGGCAACAGTGTGTTAGACAGCTTAAAACCAGCAGGTTTTGGTTTAGATCACTACATGATCAATCAAGTCAAGCACCCCCTAATGAAGAAAGATTAAAGCTAAAAAAACCCATCACAATATAAAACAAAGTTTCATATACTCAATGTGCACAACAAAGCCACACTATGCAGAGAATATACTTAAACAGATAAAATTAATTGATTTTTTTTTAATAGAATGGAACAGGAGTTGCAGCACATAATAAATCAGGAAATCTCATTTTGGTATGTACTTGTGGATCTTATGTATTTGCAGTAAGTGTATTACTTGTAGAGGGTGTACTCCTTTTCAGATAAGCCTTTAGCATCAGCCTTCTAAAGAAATGTGTCATGCTGTTAAAGCAAAATTTTTACTTCAACTAAAGGATATGAAGATACTGTATATTAAATATGCAAGGAAATGTCTCTGTGATACTGATGGCAGAATTCTGACTTATATTGCCAACATTCCTTTTAGACACCCCTGAACAACTGACAGAGGTTGATATATAGACATATATGCAGATGGAAGTGAAACATGGGGATATCTGACCACAGGTATAGCTATGGAAATTCTCAGGCTATATCCCTGCAGCATGAAAACACAAGTAAAAGTGTAGAGTAGAAGCTCCAACATCTCAGAACTTGGTGAAGATGCTGTGAAGCTCTGGTGACCATCACCATTGCCTGTGTTATGCCTCACCACTGCCTGATTACAGAAGTGAGCAGAATCAAATGTTTACATTAAGTGTATGATGGATTTGAGATTCTGTGTGTAGAAAATGTAGAAATGTAGCCTACTTTACAGAATGGTTGGCAGCAAATCAGAAAGACCTTATCATCATCCCAGGGCTCTCCTGCCCAGAATTCCCACCTGCCTCAGTTCCCATTAGAAACTTTACATACATCTATATCATCTATATCTAATCTATATGTGTGTATCTATATCTAATCTATATACACATATGTATATATTATGAAATGACAAATGTTATTTTTCCTGTAGCAGCTTCTATTTCCTGCCTCAATGTTTATACAAATCAGAGGATGAATGAATTTAAAATTACTTTAGCTTTATTATTTTAGTATTCAGACTTCAAGATCTCCCATGTCATTAAGCCTGACCAGCTTGTTTCAACCTTTTTCAGCCAAATTTTGTTACAGCAGAAAAAGCTGACACAAACAGGGAGAAAGACAACTTCAAAATATGTTGTGTCTGGCTGGGATGAGAGTCAGATTATTAACAGGGTAACTTGTTTTGTGAGACTAAGGGAAAAATCCAATACCACCTATGCTTTCTCTCCCCTCTCTCTTTTCTGATACCTGGAGTCTTTGAACTGATGTTTGATTATTTATGTATGTATAATAATCAAATAGTGACACTAAATTGAGAAACATTATTTTCATGGTTGACATAGAGGCTCTGCCACTGCCCATTTCTCCATTTTTTGTAAGACCGACAAGCTGATGATAAAAATAAATACCTTGTGACAGGGGAAGAAATATGACTTGAGGGTGCCATTGCTGGAATGAGTATCACAGAGGCCTTCCATCACAATTGTTAAATGTGGAATGGCATCTAAAACTGCACAGCTCAACAAATGGCCATTACACAGACTGTATCTGTAATTAGGGCACCCTGTCTCTAGTCACAGAGCTGTGTACACATATGAGGCCAAAATATTTCTAAAATCTGAAATTTACTGCACCTAAGCCCCAGGTTTCAGACATCAAGGGATTACTTTCTGGAAGGATGTCTTCCTAAATCAATTTTCTTCTTATCTTTGTTGGATTATTTTCACAGGGTGTACCTAACACTCTATTATTAAGCCATACTTTCTTTTTCATTTTGAATTAAAGTAGGAAATGAGAGTTTAAAAAAATGTTCATTCTTTAGTATTCTATACATAGTGAGTGTGTTTGGGGCAGTAGGAGAGCATGCAAGACACCATGATTCAAAAATAATGCAAGGTAACAGAATCTGCTTTCTATTCACAATTTAGCTTTCCTGTCATAAAACAGTACCTAATGACATTACTTCATTTGTATAAGTAGCCAGGAATTAATTTATTTCCTTCAGTGGAATTCCTATAATGTGTAACATTTTCTCCTCTGCTTTTCATTCATATAATTTCTTCCACAGCTCCCTGTTCCCAAATCCTGAACTTTCTTCAGTTTGTGTTTATTTTGAAAATGCATCCCCTTTGGTCTGATAAAATACGTTTTTATAAGTGCAATAGCTTTTTACTCCTCCACTCTTTTGTTTTGATTCTATTGCTTTAATTTTTAATGGAGATTTATTAATAGTTTTAGGGGTTTTTAGAAATTGCATTTTATCTTTCACAGAATTTGAAGAGACTTATATGGGATTTGCATTATTAATGCTGTTATTATAATTACCATTATTATTAATTGTACCTGTTTACTTTTACTGGTATACATTTTTTTCATTTGAATCATCATCTTATAAAACATTAAAGCCACTTAGCAATGCATAAATGGCAAGAAAGTCAGCTTAGCTTCACTTATATTCAGCATATTTTTAGGTATTGTCTTTTTGAAGTTACATATGGAAAGAAATATCACCAATAATTAGACCATGTTTAAACAAAATTTAAATATTCCAGATGTGGAATTAAATCTGACATTGCAGATCATTGAGGCTGTAAATTGTGGAAAGCAAAGGAAAGCCTGTGGATTTATAAAAAAATACCTTCAGTTTAAACCCATTAGAAATAAAAATAGAAATATAAGCAGAAATCCTTGCTGACCCGTCTGTGGTTTTTGTTTTGGTTTGATTTTTTTTCCACTTTCTGCCTTCTCTTGAAGGCTAGTATTGCAAAAACATGCAAAGTATAACTTTGTTTTTTATATCTGGTCCCAGAAGCACAGTGTAAGCATCAAGCAATAAAATTACAATGATGTTTATAGTACAGATTTCTCTACTCTCTGTTTTACATCCTATGTCCTGGAACATGGGGTTTGATGGCTGATATAAATACAAACAATATAGTTTAACTGCAGAAGCTATTCTTATTCATATAAACGCCTAATACTTCTCTCCTGTACCCACTCGTAATTCCCTTAACTATGTCAACAGTATCTTGTGGCAGGAAGCTAACAAGTTCATTATACATTATGCCTGATCCCAGCAAACAATTATTAGTTTAAATTTTAAAATTAAAAGGAATTAGTAACTAAAAAAAAAAAAAAAAAGAAAAAAGAAAAAAACCCCAACCAACCAAAAAAATGCAAACCAAAACTGGATCAACCTAATACGTTGCTTATTTCCTAGTAGCCAATTCTCCAGGGATTTTTTGGTCCATTTCATGGTCATTTCTGACTCTGCGCATTTAAAGTTTGTTGATGCTTAAGCAGCATTTTGGTGTTCACCCAGGAAAGGCACCGCACAAAAGTCAAGTATGACCTAAATATTATTAATAATTTGTTGTGGTGTTTGGCGACATATGTTTGGCAAAGAGCAGAAGCAATAAGCTTTGAAGTATCTGCATGTATTGAGAGAGAATTTTTCACAGGTGCTGAAGCTGCGTGGGTCTCAGATGTTCTTAAGGATCTAAGACAACAGAATATCTCTCCAAACCATTAAAGTTTGAAAAGCAAGCGAACAGATGTTCAGTCCTTTCATTTAATATTTCAGGCAGCTGTGTAACTTTACCCTGTTGGGGATTTTGAAATTTTTTTCCACTTCCCCCCCTCCCCCCCTAACATTTAAGAAATAAACTGGGTTTAAGGTCAGGTCTGATGACAGACTGAGAGGGCTCTGACAGCTGTTTAAATGTTTGTGACATCTGGCTCAGAAGCCAGGACTCACGTTTTCTGGACCTACTGCAGCACAGTGTCACTGCCTTTTCTCCAGGCAACTTCCCCTGGTGAACAACTGAAGGTACGGGGGGTGGCTAAAATTTTTGGGGATTTTTTGTTATGCTTTCTTAACTGCTTTTTAAATGCCGCAATACCACCAGGGTGACCAGAAGAACCATGAAATGAGCTTTCAAAATCCTATGGGGACAGGAGGAGACACAGCAATGTAAAGAAGTTTCTGGGGCTTATGCAGTTCCTTTGCATGAGACAGTACCCACTGTTCCTTCTGCTTCTTCATGCTGAAGACCTTTTACCAATACAGAATTCCAGCCATAAGTAGGAACAAGTTTATTTTTTAAAAAAAAGGCTGTCTGTAGGACAAATATAGTTTATAAAAAAGCAGAGAGAGATGTTTTACCAGTGTCTCTAGTGTTAGGTCAAAGGGCAATGGTTTTAAACTTAAACAGGGTAGGTTTGGATTGGACATAAGGGTTTAGCTAGGCCTAAATTTAGGCTTTGATTTTTAGAGCAGACGTTGGATTACCAGCTGACTCGAGCTGAGTCAGGCCAGCTGACAGCTGACTTCTACTGGCCAATGGCATTCCATACCATATTCCGATGTCATCTCATTATAAATACAGTGTGAGGAGGTCTCTATCTCAGTTTCCATTATGGCCAAGGCAGAGATAAGACACGCTGTGGCTGTGCTGGGCCTTGTTGTTACCCTGCCACTACATCACATTTTGGTTTAGTTCAGGGAAGTAAACATTTTATTGTTATTCTCTCCCTTTTCCTTGCTAGGTGTTTCTTGGGAAGAATTTGTGGAGTGATTTTGTAGCCAGAACAGGGAAATTTGTGTACAGAGGAGTCCAGTCCTCTGTTGAGTGAGGAGGTGAAGAAATTATTTGTTACATCTAACTTGTGTAGGTATGTGTTATATTGTAGTTTTTTTTTAATTTTCTCTTTTCTGTGTAAATATATAAACCTGTTTTAAAGTTTTAGATTGGGTTTTTTTCCCTTTCCCTTTCTCCTTGACAGGGGGGAGGAGAGAGCTGCACTTCTTTGGTTGAATACTTGGCATTTTGCCAAAGTTTTCAAACCAAACCAGGACAAAATGGGGTTTTTTTAATGATGAGAGGAGTAGAACAATGGAACAGGTTGCCTAGAGAAGTTGTTGCCAGCTCATAGGGAGTGTTAATGGTCAAGTTGGATGGGGAACAGAAAGGAACCTGGAATGATTGAGAATATAAAGTTAACCATTTAAGCCATCTTAGAAATTGGGAAGAAAAGCAAAGCTTTTGAAGATATCTTTTACAATGTTTGAGACACATTTTGCTTAAGAGACTTATCACCACACTGGTAACAAGATGTGGCCAATTTTTCACAGGTGTCTATCACAATTGCCTTTCTTCTTTCAAAAGCCGACAACAAAACGGCCTCTCAAACAGTATCTCTGAGCAAAATAATAGCAGAGAGATTCTGATTTATTGCTGATAAATCCTTAATGCTGCGCTCATTTTTTACTGTATTAAATTCTTACGTAATTCTCAATAAGGCACATTTACATGTAAAAACCTCATGGAGGAGTTCTAAGAGGAAGAAGAGTTAGAGACACTTGGCCCTTCTTTAAAATTCTGGTAAATGCAAACCACCCAGTGCAGAGGAAGGATCAAAATTTGCTTAAATTGTGATTTTTCAGTCTAAAATTAATTTCTTGTCTTCTTTCCAGCTGACAGCTTGTGCCATGCCTATATTAACAGATACTTTTTCCTTTCAGGGTGTTTAGCAAGTCACCACCTGAAGTTGAACTTTTGCTGATAATCTGCTTCTGTGTTGCATGGCAGAGTAGCTTTCTCAATGTAACATACATATTTTTTTTAGTGGAGAAGCACTTTCACTATCTTTCCATGCACCTGTGTGAGTGATAGTAGAAGTTGACACAGGAGAGCAGAAAGGGTTGACATAATTTATTGTAGACTCTCATCATTCACTACGTGTATGACCACCTTCTGTTGCATACTGTAAGGGAGCAAACAGACGTATATCATCTGCAACAAAAAAGTCATCCAGAGATACTTTTGCAGTGTGAAGCACCTATGGAAGGACTTTCTTTATGCAACGTTTTGTTTCTGCTTTGTCCTATGAAGATTTCATGCATGATATGGCTAAAGCTTTACTTTTGTCTCCTTGTTTGCTTTCCCAATGAAACATTTTTATTCAGAGTAATTGATTTTTTTTTATCATGATGTGGATCTTATCAATCCTAAATTCAGTATTTTCTGCTTGAGCTCTTGTCATCACTTTCTTCAGTATTGATAAATGCTTCAGCTGAATTGATGCTGTTATTTCTATGTCATCAGTTATTTTCTGGGTGGCTGCAAGGTTTCCAAGTAGTCTTTGTTCTTTTGTTGCTATACTTTGGTAGCTGACCCTATTCCAAAAGGTAGACAACAAAACTTGTTCCTGCCCCAGGGTGAAAAAAAAGTGCATGGTTAATACCATTCTTCATCTAATCTGATTTGTCAGTGTCCATCCTTCCTACTGGGATTACTTTTAGCAGAGTGGTTTCTTATCAGAACTTAGCCTTTCTGCAGTTATCTGCAATTTGAATACATCCAAATTCCACAATTTCTCTTGTGGCTGATGTCATGCTGTTAGCCTGCAGAGTGAATAATTTTTTTTCCCCCCCTACATTCCCTTGTTTCCTTTGCTACTTTCTGTCATTGCAATTGTAAATTTTACAGCTGTGCATAACAGTGACCAATGAATGCAGATGTAGATGTGTACTTTTAAGGGATTCTACTAACTCCTTGAAGACCTCTGGGTGTTTATGATCAGCATTCGGTGAGGCTTCATGCATTGGGATGTCTGCTTTGCATTACATCTTTAGATGTGGGTTGCACTGGCCATGATACTGCCACTGCAAAGAGTCAAAGACCAGCCTTTCCTCAGCTGTTACCCTCTTCTAAGGTAATTTCAGAGTGTTTCCCATGACAGCATTGCAGCACACGTAGTTAATTCCATTTCTTTATCTGGACTGGGATATGGTGCCTGTTTTGAAAGATGAATCTCAGATCCTGTGCTTCGTTTGAACCCTTTGAGTAGATTCTGCATGTGCTGTAAGGGTTGTCCTATTTTCCTATATTACACCCACAAGAAGAGATTAGTCACATATGAGTTCAGCCAGGGATTTCTGCTTTGTTCATCCCCCCGCCCCTGCCGCCCCCTCCCCCCCCCCCCCCCCCCCCCCCCCGGTGTACATTTGTTTGCAAAAGGAAGAATAGCACTTACACAAGCTGTATATGTTACAGGAAACTTGCACAGGCTAGTGGAAGCACCAGTAGCCCAGTATGAGGTGTGGAAGGGTTTCTGGTCTGGCTCAAATCCCTCCTGCATGGTTTTTCAGGATGGCTAATGTGGGATCCTGGGCTGATTTCACAGCGCTAGGCTGCTCCAACATCTGCACTGTGGCTCTGTAGATCATCTCTTTCTGTATTCCCAAACTGGCCTCCCTCAGACACGTTTACTGACATGATTTATCAGTGATGCTGAGTACAGTTTTATCACTAAGCATGTCACTCTCAGTATTTTCTGACTCTTCATTTCATTTTGCCTCAGCTTTGTTACATGCCTTTTTAATATGCTGTTCCTCGTGATACTGGTGAGACCAGAACTGACACCATTAAGCATGTTGGGCTTGTTTGTGGTTTTATTTTTTCATAGGTGACCATAGTTCTAAAACATTCTTAAAGTCCCTCTGAACTGGGAGTATTTTTGGTTTGTTTCTTTGATAATGTGATCTAAATCCTGAATCTCCTGACCTAGTGAGTTCAGCAAAAATGGCTATTTCCAAGCCCTATCCTGTTAACATGCTCCTTGGGATTTTGTGCTTTTCCTTTCAGTTCTTCACAGGTTTGATGAGAGTGTGCAGAAGGGGAAGCAACTTATCATTCCTGCTATTCTGTACTTTTCCCCTGACTTGCTTTCTACGGTATCTGCTAAAATTTTTTTGCTTGTAGTAATGCAATTACTTTCTTAGAAAAAGAAAGCTGTTCTCTGACCCACCTGTGGTCACTCCCTCAGTGACCTTCTGTTTCTCTGGTACATGGACATGAGTATCATTAATGTAAAGCCTGAACTAAAACTCTATTTTAGGATAGTAAGAAAGGCTCCTAGGCCAGCTAGGCAGCCCTTCAGCTGCTATCAGAGTTAGGAGACACAGAGCATCCTTGCTGGGGATTATACCTAAGTACATCTAGAGAGACCGTATCAGTGTAAAAAGCTAATCCTCCTTGCCTACAGGCTACACCTGAAAGGATAACCATGTCTCTAATGCTTAAAGCAGACATAAGCACCTCCTGGAAATTAACCTGCTTTAGATTAGGAATGATTTGGTAGAGCAAATCTACATGAACTGATGTTACATGGCACTGAAGTTTCCTTGGTCTGTAATTAACAGGATTGTCATAAGCAGGAAAATTCCATAAATAACTGTAAGCATATTTCCATGAAATAAACCTGTAAAACTGTGTTGGGTTTCTTGCTGTTGATTTTCTCCCAGTATTCCAGTACTGCAGCACATCATTGAAGGAAAAATTGATACTGAGGCTGGAAACAATACATGTAGGTACACACAGAAGCATACACGTTTTCTCTGAAAGCATCACTTCCAAGGTACAAACCAAACAAACATTGAGCAAATAATGAGGAGAAAAAAACCAAACAAACTAATCCAGCAGGATTAGTACTGTAGCCACCCAGTTGTTATCAATTGATAAATCCATATATTTGTAACAGTGCCACCTGGTGATACCTACTGTAAAATTATGTAATGTATTTGGTACACTTCTAAAATAAATATATTAATTTTTCTGGTTCTTGTTTATTAGTTTATGTTAAGAAGGCCCTTTAAAATGTTCAGTTAGAGTTAGGTGACATTTCCCCGTTTTTGCAATTAAATTATGACATAAGACTAATAAATTTATTATATTTTATAAGGCAAAATATTTGAAGATATTCTTGCAATTATTTTCTAGGAGGGCCAGGGTTTTATAATTATGCATTAGGGACTATACATACATTAAAAAAATATACAGATTTCCCTACCCTGTCTAGCCCTAAGGAAAAGCAAACACAGCTGAAGACTGAATTTATCCCAACAGTGTGTATCCCAACTGTGTGAATGGGTCCCTCTAAATGATCTAGTTTTCTCCAGTACTCACAGCACAGCTAAATTCCAGAGTTAAGAGCCACATCCAAGTCACTAATGTCTTTCCAAGATTTAGTGCAATTTCCCTCAGTAATAATAATAATAACTTGAAATAATGTGGAATTGTATGGTTCTGAAAACCATGACTGTAATTTCAGGACAAATTAAGGGATAAGATTTCCAAGAGTAATTCAGTAGTTAGTATTTGACCTTTTATTCAAAATAAATATAAAAAGAATCCATCAAAATTGCTTAATTGCTTTATTCTCTCTTCTTTTTTTTTTTCTTATTTCTATTTCAGTGTGATGTGGCAATCTGGAAGAAGATTTCTCCACGGCTATATTGTAAGGAAGGTATTCCTAGAACAGATTTATCTTACTTTTGGTTATTACTGGGCAATAAGTGGAGCAATGTATTTAAAAATATGATTGCTAAACCAACAAGTTCATTCAGCCATGTTTGTAGTAGACTCCCTTTGCTTTTCCATGCACTTTGGAGAAGCTGCCTTTCGTTAGGATAAAAGTTCAGGTAAGAACTGTTTATGTTAAGTGTTTATATGCAAACAGTTAAAGACAAATGTATGTATACAAGAAGTTCTTTCCTTCTCTTTTTACCCTTTTCCTACTCTTTTTTTCCCTTACAAATATGAAATGAAAATTAAGTAAGTAAGGCATATTTGCTGCCCTAGAATCTAGAGCTAATATACATATTTAATATCAGCCAAGGCCCAAAATTTAAAGGACTTACTAAGTTCCATAGGATTTGAATCATTTACTCTCTGAAATATATTTTATGTCTAAATGTGACAAAACCCGTAAACTGCAATACAGTTCTCAAATAATAGAAGGGCATCTCTGAATGGCAGAATCATGAGCCCAGTTGCTACTTTAATAACTATGAAAACTACCCCTTGAATAATTATGAAAATTGAAACATTTATAAAAAATGTATGGGCAAATTGAAAACAGTCTGCAAGCTGCAAAAAGACAGATAAGTGTAAAAAAATTAATAAAGTCACCACGTTGAATGCTGACATCCAGTAACAATAGGTTAAGCATTTGTATGTCACATTTGGACAGAGAACAGTCTCTGTTCTATTCTTGGTGTTCCTAATTACCACTTTGGAAAAAAACAAACAAAAAAAAAAAACAAAAAAAAAACCAAACCCTAAACAAATACAAAAAGCCCAAAGAACAGAAGAAGATTTTTTAGTGCTGGAACAAGAAACAAGCCCGCAGTAGCACTGGTATACTGAAAATAGATATGCAAAAATGTCCATTCATTGTAGAAGAGTTCCATGGTGATTATCAGGACAGACTTTCAGCTCTCCTTTTGGAGAGAATTTTCCTGTGTGCATATATTAGCTCACAGTAGGATTTGGCCAGCCAGAATATCCATGGATTAGGAAAGTAACCCCCTCATTAATGCATAATTTATTTACACAAAGACCACTTTAAATACTTTTTATGCAGGTAAAAGGCAGTGCATTGTCAGGTATGTGAACCAGCCTCTGGAAGAGTTACTTAAACTAAGCAACAGTTTTTGAATAAAAAATTTAAAGTATTTCTCCAGCGTTAGGAAATATCAGAGCACAAACTTTTTCTGAAGTAACTGAACACTGGGGCCAAACTGAGTCACCACGTCAATAGGAATTACACTTTAATATTTCAAAGACAAATCCTTGCAAAAGAAGACATTTTACTGAAATCACTACTGAGAAACCCAGTGAATTGAAATGAGAAAAAAACATTGAAGCTGCTCATGTGCTCAGGTATTTCCTTGCTGAACACTATCAGGAACTCAATAATACTAAAATAAAACTGACAAAAAATCTTTCATCTTGAAATTCATCACTTATTTTATTCTGTAAAATGCAAAAGCCACTGTGCAGTGCTTCCCATCCTGCCTTATGTCTGTTGTGACAAGGTAAGGCTCTGGCTTTTTTTTTTCACTTCAGTGGTTACAGTTGCTATTAGACATTTCACTCTGGTGACTTGAATTGCATTTGGAAAAACTATTTTCAGTACATGTATGCTTGTACAGAGCGAAATGCATGTAAATGAGGAAGTATTTGCACTGATTATAGCAATTAAAAATACAAAGAAGAAAATTAAACTTCATGTGACATTGCTATGAAAGGATTATTATCAAAAGAGAAGGACATAAATTACAGTATGCCTCCACATAAGGAAGAAAAAAGCAAGAACATTATTGATAGTTTCTGGTTTCTACATAGATGCAGAGACACATGCACGCATATATTGGAAATTATTCTGCAGCTTGGAACCAGCAAAGAAAATCCAAAAATACTTTGTGTAAGTTTGACTGCAAAGAGAGGTCCAGAAAGGAAATGGGCAATTTGTGATTGTACTTTTGACACTGTACATAACTTTCAGCCCCACCCTCCCAAAAACTACAAATAAACATGGTTTTTTTTACTTTAAGGATCTCTTATTTGTGTCAAAGTTGTTATCAGGTAGATAAATAGAAAGATCTGGAAAACAGAAAAAGACCCCAATATATGCATCCAGGTTGCAGGTTTATTGCTGTTAAAGTCACAGTATGCATCCAAGTTTTATTTTTGCTGTAATTGCAATTATCTGTACCAGAACATACAGGGTCCTATTTGGAGTGAAAGATAATTAATTTTGGTTTTTTAGTTGAAAGTCGAAGGAAGGATGGAAAGAAGGAAGATGGAAGGAAGGAAGTGCGGAAGGAAGTGCAGAAGGAAGGAGGTGCGGAAGGGAGGAAGTGCGGAGGGAAGGAAGGAAGTGCGGAAGGAAGTGCGGAAGGAAGGAAGTGCGGAAGGAAGTGCGGAAGGAAGTGCGGAAGGAAGTGCGGAAGGAAGGAAGTGCGGAAGGAAGGAAGTGCGGAAGGAAGTGCGGAAGGAAGGAAGTGCGGAAGGAAGGAAGGAAGTGCGGAAGGAAGTGCGGAAGGAAGTGCGGAAGGAAGTGCGGAAGGAAGTGCGGAAGGAAGGAAGGAAGTGCGGAAGGAAGGAAGGAAGTGCGGAAGGAAGGAAGGAAGTGCGGAAGGAAGGAAGTGCGGAAGGAAGGAAGTGCGGAAGGAAGGAAGGAAGGAAGGAAGTGCGGAAGGAAGGAAGGAAGGAAGTGCGGAAGGAAGGAAGGAAGTGCGGAAGGAAGGAAGGAAGGAAGGAAGGAAGGAAGGAAGGAAGGAAGGAAGGAAGGAAGGAAGGAAGGAAGGAAGGAAGGAAGGAAGGAAAGAAGGAAGGAAGTGCGGAAGTGCGGAAGGAAAGAAGGAAGTGCGGAAGGAAGGAAGTGCAGAAGGAAGGAAGGAAGGAAGGAAGGAAGGAAGGAAGTGCGGAAGGAAGGAAGTGCGGAAGTGCGGAAGGAAGTGCGGAAGTGCGGAAGGAAGGAAGGAAGGAAGGAAGGAAGGAAGGAAGGAAGGAAGGAAGGAAGGAAGGAAGGAAGGAAGGAAGGAAGGAAGGAAGTGCGGAAGTGCGGAAGTGCGGAAGTGCGGAAGGAAGGAAGGAAGGAAGGAAGGAAGGAAGGAAGGAAGGAAGGAAGGAAGGATTTGCTGATTCACACTCATTCACTTCTGTCCCAAGTAACTAAAGTACACACAGTGAAAAATTCACAGTGGGTAAGGACATTTATTTTGCCAAAGAAATACTTCAGAAAAGAGTATTTTTCCATTCATAGGAAGGTATAATAAAATTTTGAATACCTACAGCTCTGCAATTTCACCTGCTACTATGGGTAGGAAAGATACTATTCTCCTAGCTTCTTTTTCTTCTTGAGCACCACTGTTCCTCAACATTAGGAGCATATTTATCTGTAAGTTTTAAAGTAGAAATATAGGGGACAGTCACAGGGAAACTCATCTTCCCTGTCAAGGAGGTCTTCACATCAGTTCAGGGATCAGGGACACAAAGAGTGATTACTTATAGCAAAAATTGACAGCTCTAGAGCAACCCCTGCTTGCTGTAGGACTTAATCTACAGCTCAGAGCCCATCTAGATGATTAAGACAAATGATGCATCAGTCTTCAAATATTTTGTGAAAATTCAGCTTTCATATTAAGGCTTATATCATGGTTAAACATACAGATTTCATTAAACTAAGAATTCCAGTAGTACACGTATAATATTGAAGCTGACATATACATTAGCTTTGTGTTATTGATGTTGTGGCTCCTATTTTTTTGCACCTTGAATGTAATGTGAATATCAAATAGAAATTCAGCTGGCATCAAGTTTTCCAAATTTATCACATGTTAAAAATCTAAATCTTAATTGAGTTTTCTAGGTTTTCTTTCTTTGTGGATAAGACAGCTGCTCTTCAGAAAGACATTTCATAGGAAGGTGGACGTACTCACAATAATTTTAGAGGCAAGAAAAGTAACCTTATTTTACATATGCTTCCCAAACATGGATGGAAGTTTCTGTAATTCATAATAATCAAGATGTGATTAAAATACATCATGTTTCCTTTAAATTATATTTCTACATATACAATTTCTGCCCAAAGTGCTGTGCACTTGGAGAAGATAGAAGGAAAAATTCAGTGTATGGTGCACATGGATGGAAACAAAAATCCTACTACAGCCTAATAAACAGAAGTTCAGGATATCAATTGTATCCTTTAATTGTTAACTGCTAAAATAAGTTGCCATAGGGCAACTATGCACTCACACACACACACATGCACACGCACACACACATATGTATATATATATACAATGTATGCATATATGTATAAAATTACACGTATAACTGAAATTCTGTACATATTTTTCACTTTTCAGGTATACTCCTGTCTTAGTTTAGAAGAAACTAAGATATTTATAGGGACCAGGAAAAGAGGAAATTTGCCCAAAGAATCACTACTGCTTTGAAATTTAGGAGTTTTAATCGAAAAAATTTATAAAAACAGAGGATAACAGTTCTTAACTACAAATATGTATCTAAGTAAATCTAGAACAGAACAAAACTACACTGTACCCCCAAAGAAAAGAACAACCCCTTTAAATGAAACTGAATTTTCATCTTTTGGTCCTTTGGTGCAATTTTATTTACAGACAACAGGGGTCGCTGCCGTTCCTCAGCTGGCAGCGAAGTACTACAGTGAGACAAAAGCAGAAGGGTGGGGGTGGGGTGTTGACTCTTCTGAATGACTCATGTGGTAATAGCAGTCACATGGGGCAGGATGGAACTGTTCTCAGGGCAGAGTAGGCTCCCTCTGTCTCCTTGTTTCTTTGTCTGAAGAAGGAGGCGCTGGGAGCTGAGGGTGAGTGCGGTGGTGGTTCTCAGCAACCCCTTGCAGCTGAAAATCAGCCCTCAGGAAGTCTGCAGCAAATCCATAAGGTTTCCTCTCCCTCCAAAGCCCAAGGGTGCACAGAGAAGTTCGAGGGGAAAGCAGGAAGAATCAAGCTAGGAAAAAAGGAGTGCTCACCAGGTCAGAAAACTAGCTTGCAGTCCCCGCAGCCACCGGAAAACAAAGTGCAAACCAGCTATCTGTTCCTCACCTCCACCCCACCATGAAGTTGGAATCTAGAGTCATCAAGCAGTCTTTTGTATTTGGTCTTGACACTTGAACTCCCAATCCTTTGTGTGGGGAGAGAGAGAAAAATTTCTCCCCACCACCCCTCTCCACCTTTTGTTTGAACCTTCAACAACTCTCATTATTTTTAACAAATAAAAAAACAAAAAAAGAAAAAGAAAAAATTGAAATAAAAGTATTTAACATGTGTCTGACATTGTAAGACCCTGAATTTCCAAGGAATATTAATCATAGTGAAGAACTTTGATTTCCTGGTGTCAATAGTAAAAAACTAATAATAATAACCATGCAAGGTCTCACATAATATTTTTTCTGGTCCTAAATTTGTATAGTCTCATCTATGGGTTATTAGCAAAAGCCCAGAATTACAAAGAATTAATATTTTATTAATAAAATTGCAGTATAATATCAGAAGCATCTTCCCAAACATCAAGGATGTGTTTGCTTAAAAATAATCTTTTCCCCTTAAAAGCCTGAAAACCATAGTCATGTTTGATACACACTCCACAGAAAACATCAAGATGTGCACATTACAAGTGAGGAGCCCATTAGGCCTTTGGAGTAAGCAAGTTTAACAGTTTCAGATATTTTTATCAAAGACACCTCCAAACACTACTGATTTAATAAGCAGCAGTTTCCTAGGGTCCTAGACACTTAGAATATCTCATTCTCTGAGATAAGATAAAGATTAATTAAATTTGTACTGAGTGTTGGAAACTGATATTAAACTCTTCAACAGAGCAAAGATTTATCTGCATCTGCAATTACATTTTTTCCTATTTTGCCTGTTTACTCTTCTGTTTTCACTGAAAAAAACAGATTAAAATTTGATCTAAGTAATTTACTTGTTGTTTCATAGATTATATTGTCTACATACAATCACTGTTCACATTCCATAAGGTTTTACAAAAATCTACCTAACATTCACATATCATTTTTGAAACAAGCTTGTATTTCCAACATACACCTACAAATATTCTTCATTTTTCCTACATGCTTCTACCTTGGGATTAAGGGCTTGTTCACAAAAAGGAGTTTTCTATTTTGATGAAGTTGAATGTGTTCACTTTTTCTACTAGAAAAGTTAAAATTCTTTTCTCATTGCAATCTGCAATCTGATGTGCTCATAAATACCCTGTCACACTTTCCTGTGCACATTCCTAATCTGTTCATAGTCATATTTACTTCCATTTACACTACTTCACTCACGCCCATTCATACTCAATCAGGTTTTGTGCTTGGCTGATCACACTGAATGAAAACCATTCTATGCCTCTCAGGTTTTTATATTCATAACCATTGGTATTTCTTTATTCACATTCTCAGCTTCACACATCTTTTGTGTATTACCTCAAGATATTCCCAGCCTGTATAGCCTTAAAACTTTAAGACCTGATTTAGGAAAAAAAAGAATCCATGAAACTGATACCCTTAAGACAAAAATCCACTTTCTGCATTTTCTTCTTTCTTGAGAATAAAAATGGAATGTTTTAGTCAACTGGGAAATGTGTGGAAAAATACTAGAGTGGGATGTTTGTAATGCTGCTCACCAAGGGCCAGTTGCTGACATCCTTATAATGAATAGTTCACCCTCTGACTGGGTATTGACTGAGCTGGTCCACTTACAGTACATTGCATTACTGTGTGTGAGTAGGGATGGCACAGACTGCTGCCCAGATCTGTAATCGAGGTTATTTGCTGTCATCATGGACTATCCAACCCCTGGATATCAACAGTGACAATTGTGGGGCTGGTGTGGCATTCAGAGAGATGTTTCTAAAGTGACACATGATCAGGGCAAGCTCATGATATAGTCTTAAGGTAGAGCTATCCTTACTGCTCGAATTCATCTGTTGTGTCAGAGATCAGAGGTTCTAAAAATGGAATCAGCCATCTCTAAATGAGGCTTATAGATATCCAGCTGCCTGTAGAACATGAGGACTTCTATCTATGGATCTGTGAATTTGAATCCTGTCTAAATCATTAAAACTTCATTAATTGGAATCATCTTGGCTCATCTTGGATAAATTCATGCAAACCAATTCAGCAACAGCTGTTTGTTTAATAAACTAGACTTAGATTCCACTTTCATTCATCATTCAGTAATACAGGCTTTAAAGGGCAACCTGGACCCATCTTCTGTTTCCCAATATAAGGCCAATTAGTATACAACACACTGAGAAGAAAATTGCACCACCTATACTTTTAATAGAGATGTGGAAAGCAATTGCTGTCTCTGTCTTATATTCCACTGTCCTAATGGGTCACAATAACCCAGTTGCTGTAGAGTAACTGATGCAATGCAGCAGTCCCACATTCTGGATCCCTTGTGAAGAAATTGCTATTTCGTTTACTCTGTATAAGAATGTCTGTGACTCAGTATTCTTGCTGAAATGATGTAGAGTAGGATACAAACATGCATACAAATACAACCCCCCCCTCTCTGAAGGCAAGGGCGATTTGTGTGCATGTGGGACACTCTGTGACTCTTTAGATATTTTTATTCCAGTATAACTTACTCCGGAATTTAGGATTTTCTATTGAGGTGGGTATTTTAAAGTTCTCAACTGACAAAGTGGATGAGGTGTTCAGTTTTGTGTGATAAAAAATGGGTACAATAGTGTAGATGATCTGGTTAATTGGATGCTCTGCATTCTTTAAGTGTGCTTAACATCAGTTTTCTAGCAAATATTCATTAAGATTGAATAACATATCCTCATCTCAACTCCTCTGAAGTAAAGAAAATTTGATTGCTACCTCACTCAAGTTGCTCTAAATATATTTCAAACTTCATACTTGCAGCCTCTTTTAACTAACTCCAAAGCAGTCCTTTTCTCTCCTGCTCCATATTAGGCTATTCTTTGATGCCATATTGTTCCACCTTCCAGCTTTATTTTTGTCTGCAGTTTATCCATTATTCTTCTCTTGTTAATCTGATAATTGGGAGTATGTTACACTATTGAAAAGGAGTAAATATATAAATACATACTTAATTTCTTCATTTCATTTCTTAATTTCATTCATATTAAATAGTTCTTTGATATTAACTTGTAGTAATTTGGACTTTATTTATTTAAAAATTAATTAAGCATTACTTTATAAGGTTATTCAAAATAAATTCCATTGCAAGCATTTTAGCAAAAAATATTTGAGTGCCGAAGATTATGCTTCATGAACATTCAACAAATTAATTCACAGAATATCTCACTATGGAATCTAAATGTTGCATTAATGAGGTTCCCAATTACAAACAGGTACAAACAGGCTCAGTTAATAGATAGACATAAATATGCACACAAGTATTTATGGCATTAACAAAATTTCTTTGTACTTGTATACATATTCAATATACTTTCAATATAGATTTATATATGGTGTATATTATAAGTACTATACAGCAATAAATACATTACATAAACTATGCATATACAAATACATATTATATGTACCACACACACACCTTATGCAACTGTATATACCTACATGTATTAATATACATTAAAATGAGTATCACTTTTCTATCATCACTAATTAGAATTTATAGTGATAATATTGACAGATCCTTAACAAATAAAACACAACAGGCATTGAAGTTTCGGGCAATTATACTACACCTTAGGTGGTGTTAACTGGCACTAAGCCAGTGACTATAATAACTCAAGAACTATAATCTCTCTGTGATGTTTTACTTTTAATGTTTTGTTGCTCTTTTGAAATGCTATATGAGACATGAAAAGAAAGAGAAATGGTTCTGTGCAAACATGCTGGGCATGTGATTGTAGGAACAACATCCATGTCAAACAGTCCAAAAGACAAAAAATGTCTGCTGAGCTGTAAGTTCTTCCAATTACTTAGAGCAGTATTAATAGATGCCACTGTAGTTTATACTTTTTCTCAGTGTGAGCTCTGCAACGGAATAGACTGCCTTAAAAGGAGATTTTTTTCTTTACAGGCAAAGATAAATTCAGAAGAGGTTTAAAAAAGCTCTTTTATCAGATCAAAACATCCATGAAGGTAGCAGCAATCAGGCATAATTTCTACACATGCCCCTGTCATTCCTGTTCATGGATGACAGATCACTGCAATTTCTGATAGAAACAGCTGTATTCTAAAATCCAGCTGTAATCATGTGTATGAAACACACTGATGAAATTGCAGATTAGGATTAGGCCAAGGAAGATATCAATCAAAATATTTATTGTCAATTACTTTAGTAATTAACTAACACCTAATCAATTTCCTCATAGTTATTTTCTTTAAAGCCAATTAAAAGCTTGAACAGACCTTACATGTTTAATAAACTAATAAGAAATATTCATTTATAGCATATGCATTTTTAATAATTCCCAAGCAGCTGTTCTTTTTACTATTTTTTTAATTAAACCTCAGCAATCAGTTTTAACAAAAGTTCAGTATTTAAAATGCATGATCTTGAAAACTTGGTTATATTAACTTGGGTTGCTTCTTTTGAATAATTTTATTTCGGTACACAGTTAGTGATTTGTCAACACACATAGAATTTAATTTTAGTGCTTGGTAATGAGTTACTTCAAAATTGAAATTCCTTTGTGTCCCAGTTAAAGCGGCAGTGACCAGTTTATTACTGTGTGGGTGTAACCAAAACTGTGTATTCTACACCCTCTACATCATTTCTAACAAACTGTTAACAATGGCTCATTCATAGCAGCTGCCCAGGGCACACCTGACCCCTCAGGCTGTAAGGTGGGTGTCAGAGAACCGTGGGAGACAGGGTCTTCACACTGATGACTCAGCTGTGATAACTCCCCTTCAGGGAGGCATTAGCACCTTCACACCCAGCCTAAGGGCTCATGCCTGCTAATGGCCATCAAGGATTCCAAAAATATCCCATGACTCGCAGAGTAAATCACCCATTGTGAAACTCCTGGTCCTGGGGGAGGTACTGGGCATTCCCACCCAAACCTAAACATAGATAATCTTGGGGTCTGGGGACTTCTAGTACCACTTGTCGGATGCAAAAGACAACCAGAACCACCACAGGACTGCAACTGCTGCTCTCAACCAGACTGCAACTCCCATCCACAACAAGTTTTCCTTGCCTTTTACTTTGGACTCAGGGGGACCATGTGGGGCTCAGCACAGTGGCTAATGAACACCATTCTGTTCATGCCTCAGGGTGCTGGGTTATACATCTGGGTTTTGTGGGTTAAAACTATTCTTTTTTCCCTGTATCATTGTATATATTGTAATCTTTTTATTAAATTGTAACACTGACTTGCAATCTCTTTTGAGTTGGGTTCATTTCTCCTGCCAATTTACCTTTAAAGCAGCACAATTCGTCCTGCCACGTAATTATTTTCTTGTCTGTAAAACATTACCATTTCATTAAATATTGGACACACCAAAAAAGTGATGCTAATTTTGCACAAGGGTTCATCCAGCCTAGTATTATTTTCCAAACATGGTCATAAGCAGATACCTGGAGAGAAAACTGTGTTCTAGGTGCACATCTAATTTCCACAACAGCAAGATATGCATCCATTCAGACCCAACCCACCCTTTCTTTGGGGCTCAGCTCCCCCACATATCTGTGTTAAAGGGGTTTTGATTCCAGTTTCAAAAGGGACATTTTACTTTTGATATTAGGCCACTTTCTTCTTGCCACACATGATTTGGCTGATCTCTGCCCTCTCCTCCTTCAGTCTTTAACCTTTCAGGATCAACATGTGAAGCCAATACTTCTATTCAAAAGAGCACTTTGAGGTGCACAAAATGCGCAGCCATGTCCCATGTACAACTAAGTGTCCTTTTTTTCTGAGGGGAGAACAACTGTACTTATCTATCTTTTCCAAGCCCTTTGATATGTATGAAAGAATACTAATCTGATCCACTTACACTTTCAAATGCAAAATTAATGCTAAAATGAAAACAATAAGATTTAATTTATTTCTACTTCTTTGGATCATTTAATTAGTATGGTAATCAGATAAACAATCAATAGAGATTCATATAAGAGATATGAAATATTGCATTTGTCTTAAAACTAACATTTCAAAACATTAATCTTGGAAATAAATAGGTGTGCAAAGCATGAAAATGCACAGAAAATAATAAAAATGCATACGAATAATGGTATGCATTAGGGCAGATACAAGATCATAACATCAAGCACTAGAGAATGCATATTTACTCTTTTCCAAATAAAAAATGCATCTTTGCTAGAACTAAAAAAAACCAAAAAACCCAACCTAAAATAAAATGAAATAAAAATAAAATGAACTAAATAAAGCTAAAAAAATATTCTGCATTCTGTAAGATGATGTGCTTCCTGAAGGCAAAAGACAGTTTTCTGTGGATATGCTCAAATAAATAGAGTAAATTAAGTCAGAAACAGGTTAGCTCAGGTTCCTATCTTATTTAAATCAAAGTAATTTGGATAACGTTTTCCTTCTTGCTAGACAGTCAGTGTTGTGTGGTCTGTGATCTGACCTCTGAAAGCAGGATCACTAACAGGAGCCCATCAGGCCATTGCCAATCTGTTTGCAGTGAGGTTCAGAGCTAGGAACTAACCTGAGCTGACACTGGAACAGCTGTGGGTCTGAACAGGCATGCACAGACTGTCTTGAGCATGGACAAAAACACCGGCATTGTGCATTTCTAATCAGATGGCATATTATTCCTATTGTATAGACATGCAGGATAACAAATAGCAATACATACTTTGAAAGCACTTTCTGATGACAGAAGGTAGAGTTAAAAAATAAGTCAAGTTACTGTTATTTTTCTTCATTTTCCCTAACTGGACTATGTAGAGACGCAGAAAGACTAACTGAGTGAATGCACTGTGTCCAGGACATCTCAGATACTGCAGATGTCAAAGTTTGTTCTTCATTATACAATTTAGGATTTGAAAGATGTGTCTTACAAGAGTTACCCAGTCCTTTTTAGCCTTGCAAATCTAACACTCCTAAAAATGCATTTTGACCTTGGGAACAAATTGTTGATATGATTTATTAAGTCTACAGCTGAGGGAGATACGGTGTTTAATGTAGTTGCCAGGTTTTAAATACACATTTAGTACAGCACAAACAGAATGGGCATGGCCTGATTTGTACTGAAGAGAGTTTGTCTTGCAAACTAAATAATTCCCTCAAATGTCTTTCCTTCCAGTTTTTCAAGTTTAATTCTTATTCCTTCAATCCTATTGTCCTCTAACTATAAATTAATATAACTTTAAAAATTATTAATTCAATCTAAGTTATTACTTTATATTGTCAGTGAAAATATATAGGAACCTTCAGGAGAAAATTCGTCCCATCGACTTTTATAATTAGTATCTTTAAGTGATAGTTACCCCTTCCTCACTTGATCAGGCTCAACTTTTCTATGTATGCAAATTGGACTAGCCAAGACAAATGGCTCAGAGAACAATAACTAACTTTCAGAAAGAAATCAGTTGAATCACTTCTCGCTTTTCCCCTTTTCCTTTGCAAAGGACAAAGACTGGTCTTTTGGTAAGGTCAGTTCAAGTCATGAATGTGCATGAAACTGTTGGACTCACTAACCTTTCTGCTGGAATGATTGCCTGGTTCCCCTCAGAGATGTGACACCTTATTCAAGAAGGTTCCCAGCATGTCCATGTAAATAACCTCTTTATCAGTAAGTTTTGGTTCTGCTGGACTAATGGCAAAAGGAATCAAAAAGGTCAAGCATCCCATTCTTCAGTTCTTCTCTCCCTTGAAGAAGACAAGACGGCAGAGGGGTTATAAAGGGCAAACTTCTGAATCTCTCTGATCATCCCAGAGCACACAGATAGAGGTTTTCTCTATCCATGTGGAAGAAATCTGAGAAAGAAGGCAGACAGAACAATTGCTCCTTTGTTTTGTAATGTTTTAAAACAAAAATTGGTCCTTATTTGGAATGTATTGTCACTTCATAATAAATGCCTATTCAGGCAGTTTTCAATGAAATCTAGCTAATACAATAGATATTGATTGCATATATTATTATAAATATTGATGGAGGAAAAAATCAATAATTTTCATGTGATTTATATATGCTTTTATCAATGTTTTCCTAATATCATTCTAAAATGTGAGCCTGACATTTCAGGAAAAGTGGGAACATCTAAAGTAGGTGTTTATATTGTTTTATGTTTTGTAACAATTCTTTCCTCTACTGGTTTTGGTACTTCATGGAAATTAGTATAAATCCATTAGAAGGCATATTGAATCCTGCAATGGATGGAGATCTAACAAAGCCAATTCTCAGCTTACTTCTTTGGGGCAGCAGTACTTTAAAAGTTAATAAACAGGCAATGATAACAGCAATGAGCATTAGGTTGACTACAATAAGAACGCTGAGCTTCTTACATGCTTTCTCTAATCAAGAGGCCAACTGTTTTTCAAGTTGTGCAAAATGTCATCTAATGGGCTGCCTAAAAATTGTGGATATTGAGAGAAATGTAAAATTAATCAAAATCTTGTTTTAAAAAATGTACAAAGAATGTAACACATGGTTATTTTTCCTGAGTAAAGTTCAAAGCCATCTTAGAGTTGGGAGTTAGGGAAAATATGTTTGCAGTTATTACACATAGAAACACTCAAACTTGTTCTTTTCTTGGCTCCTGTAGCTGATTGACTAAACTGGGAAGGAGAAGTTCTCTGTCACGTCCCCTCCACTGTTTCACCTCTAGATCACTCAGACTGAGAACTCATCCAGACAGGTATAGGCATCCCAGTTTCTTCCATGCCAGACATAACAAAAAGCAGGCTGAAGCACAGATCTTGTCTCAGGTTGGAGTTGAGATCTAACACTCTTGGAGCTGTAAGCTGAGGAGGGCATTTTGGTCCTTGAATTTAGAGTTTTATCTCCACAGTCACTCATGGGCAGTTCAGATACAGAGGAACGTCAAAGAACATCAGTGTTTCTTGCCTACTGTCAATCCTAATCATAGGCTGGTATTTCAGGATCTCAGTGAAGACTCTACATGGTTTTATCTGGGTATCCCACAATCATGCAAACACACACAGTGTAAATTCTTTAATCTATGTTTTTGTCAGCAAGACTAAAGAAGCCACTTATTTATGCGATCTTCCCTAGCATTTTTATTGGTAAATAATAAATAAAAGATAATAAAAAAGTCACGTTCATATTTAAAAACATGATTTGAGAACCAACACTTCAACTCTGATCAACAGGTGGGTTCTATATGTCCCTTAAGCATTAGTCATTTCAGAAATATTAAAATAACACCACTTCATTAAAAATAATATACTCCTGGAAAAGCTGGTAGCCCATGGCCTGGACAAGTGTACCCTCTCCTGGATTAAGAGCTGGCTGGAGGGTCAGACCCAGAGAGTGCTGGTGAACGGAGCTGCAGCCAGCTGGCGGCCAGTCACCAGTGGTGTTCCCCAGGGGTCTGTATTGGGTCCAGTCCTGTTTAACATCTTTATTGATGATTTAGATGAGGGGATTGAGTCCATCATCAGCAAATTTGCAGATGACACCAAGCTGGGAGGGAGTGTCGACCTGCTGGAAGGCAGGAGGGCTCTGCAGAGGGATCTGGAAAGACTTGAGAGATGGGCTGATTCCAACAGGATGAAGTTCAATAAGGCCAAATGCCGGGTCCTGCACTTTGGCCACAGCAACCCCATGCAGCGCTACAGGCTGGGCACAGAGTGGCTAGAGAGCAGCCAGGCAGAAAGGGACCTGGGGGTACTAACTGACAGGAAGCTCAGCATGAGCCAACAGTGTGCCCAGGTGGCCAAGAAGGCCAATGGGATCCTGTCCTGTATCAGAAATAGCGTGGCCAGCAGGACCAGGGAAGTGATCCTTCCCCTGTACTCTGCGTTGGTGAGGCCACACCTTGCGTACTGTGTTCAGTTCTGGGTCCCTCAGTTCAGAAAGGATATTGAGGTGCTGGAGCAGGTCCAGAGAAGAGCAACAAGGCTGGTGAAGGGACTGGAGCACAAGTCCTATGGGGAGAGGCTGAGGGAGCTGGGGTTGTTTAGCCTGGAGAAGAGGAGGCTCAGAGGTGACCTCATCACTCTCTATAACTACCTGAAGGGAAGTTATAGCCAGGTGGGGGCTGGTCTCTTCTCCCAGGCACTCAGCAATAGGACAAGGGGGCATGGGCTTAAGCTCTGCCAGGGGAAATTTAAGTTGGATATCAGAAGAAAAATTCCTTCCAGAGAGAGTAATCAGGCATTGGAATGGGCTGCCCAGAGAGGTGGTGGATTCACCATCCCTGGAGGATTTTAAATGCAGATTGGATGTGGCGCTGAGTGCCATGATCTAGTAAATGGACTAGAGTTGGTCCAAGGGTTGGACTCGATGATCTTGGAGGTCTTTTCCAACCCAATTGATTCTATGATTCTATGATTATCTTCTCCCTTCAAAGGATGTCCACAATAACCACAGCAAAATTCATCATCATAAGAAACAGGTAGAAAGCACAGCTGTGCTGAAAAAGAAAAATGCGTTTAGACTTCTAGACCATTTAATATCTTTGTTCGTTATTTTCTCTACTATATGTTTAACTTGAATGTTTTATGATTGCACAGGACATTTTGTAGCACAGAATTTCTGCAAAGGCTTGGAGAGTCCCAAGATGAAATGAATTTCATTTAAGAATATTGAATATGAGACACAGTGAAAAATAAATCACTCTCTCCTTATTTTATCTTTTTCTTCTGCATCTACCCGGTTCAAGTTTTTTTCTCCTCTGTATCATGTTTGTTTGTCTAGCAGTGCAAGTCTGTATGAAGTTGGGTGAAACTTCACTGTAGTGAAAAAGAGCACAATATAAGCTTCAAATTCTGCTTCTTGCTCGCACCACAGAAGTCAAGTGCCCTCTTAATTTGCCTCATGCTTTAAGTATGGCTTTCATTTGTCACCTGCCTTCCCTCAGTGCAGTAAGTTTTTTGCCTGACATTTCTTTGGGTCCAATTAAAACTTTTACTAAATGAATTATTACAAAACAATGAGGTTTTCAAAGTCACTGTATGGCATGATAACTATGTGGTGGGTCTACAGAGACAAGTGCATGCAGTGATTTGGTAGTGGAATTGTTTTCCTACATCACTGGGACTAGAAAAAGAGTTCAGCTTTCAAATTAAGCCTGTGAAAAGGCTAATGACACATTCACTGAAGAGGTGAAAAGCAGATGGAAATAAATACAGTTTTCCCTTTGCGGGGAAAATGGAAACATCCCACACCATCAGTCTTGGTACCCCATGGGATTAGACAGTCCTGTATCTAATGAAAAGGTGGGGCAGGTGTCTAGATGCCTTACTTTCTGATTTCTATGAAATTTTTCATTTTTCAGGAGAGTAATACCACATTTCTCAGGCCATAAGAAATTAAAAGAAACTCACTGAAGACGCAATTTCTGCGGCAACAATCTCCCTTTGACAGCTCTCAGAACTTGCCTTTGCCTTCCCAGATTTATTTACTCTTCCAGCAGCAAAGACAGAAGAAGTGAGGCCAGCAAGTTGCACAGTGATAACTCACGATATAAAGTGCAGAAGGGGCAAGTGTCAGAAAAGCTAATTTATGCAAAAAAGGGGAAAAATAAAAGACTAAAATAACATTCAGTAAACAATGTTGTTGAGTTACTCCATAAAGGACTGGTAAACCAGTGAATAGCATTTCTGGTTTGTTGTTTTGGAGCACTATGTTTAGATTTTCTTAAATTAAAAATAATGATGGGCAGACTAAATTTTCTGCTTACTATCTGATTAGAAATACGTAAAGCCTGTGGTTTTGTACATGCTCCAGACAGTCTGTGCATGCCATCTACTTGTTCAGACCCACAGCTGTTCCTGTGTCAGCTCAGGTTAGTTCCCAGCACTGAACCTCGCTGTGAACAGATTGGCGATGACCTGATGGGCTCCTGTTTGTGATCCTGCTTTCAGAGGACAAATTGCTGTGTTACTGCCTTTCTCTCTTTTGAGTGGGGGTGGGCACAACACAGATATTATCAAATTCAGTCTGATAAAGTCAGCAATCTGAAGCAAATTTATTCAGACCCAATTTCTTCTTAGTTATGTAGAGTTGCTTCAGATACCTTCTAAACATATTTACAGGTGAGAAGTTGTGTTTCATTGGTGCCTTCCAACAAGTAGGAGTCTCACTAGTGAATAGTATCATAGCCTAAAACAACAGTGGTATTAATTATAAAGAACACTCCACACTAGCATGAAATTTTAGATACAAAGTCATCCTCATTAAATAACAGTGTTGATTATTAAAAAAATTGCAAAGAAATTATTTGGTGAAACAAGATGAAAACCACTGCAGTAATTTCAAAGTACCTCTAGCTTTACTTGTTTTGTTTTCCAGAATTGCACAGTGGGAGTTATCTGGAGAAGAGGTGAATTCCCATCACAGAATCCATCAACAGACCAAAAAGTGACAAATACTGGTATGACCTTGATAACCGGCTGTCTGAGCATCATTTTTCCAAAGCCATTTGGCAGAGTAGTTCATACAACACCAGTAGAATCTTTGGTTACTAGAGATATGTATTTAAAAAACTAATAGAAACTCTAGGATAAGAAAAGAAATCCTACTATTCGTAACACACTATGGGTAAGGGATTAACTCTTAGTGTTTTAAGTATCATTTTGATAATAAGGAAATACAAAGTCCTGACTGATGTATTAAAACAAGGACGAATTATGAATCAAATGACTGAAAAGCCCAACTAATTCTGCACAGTATTTAGATGCCTACGAAAGTGTTTTTATAGCTACCTAGTTGTATCAATCCAAACCTTACAGCTCAAGACTCCTTTAAAAACTGTATGTTTGGTGTAAGATGTTTACCTGGGATGCTTCATGTTCAAACGGATCTCCAAATTCACAGTGAGGCAAGGAATGTGGTGTATGAGCTACTGGATGCTTTCATACTCATTGACTCTAAAGAAAAATCTAAATTGCTAAGTCCAGCCCTAGATCCTGAGATAGGCCAGATCTATTGTCACTGCCATCAGTCTGTGATGTGTTTTTAAATTAAAAAAATGGGATGTAGGCTTGTATCGATTGCAGTTAGGAATGCATATTCTCTGCTTGAAATAACAACTATTTCTCATTGAACAATAAGGCATTATGAATATCCTTTTTATTTGTTTTATCTAACATTCTAATATGTCGATTATCCTCTCTTTGGGTCTACTTAATTTGGATAAAGTTAAGGTAAAAAGAAATACATGAAGAGTGTTGTTAAAAGTAGAAAACAACTTTCTGTTAATTCTTCTCACAGGTTTGAATGCAGACACATTTTACACAGCCATAGACATATAAAAAGGTGTATCTTTCCTTCATAGCCCTTTCAAGTTTATTGCCAAAAGCGAATTTGTTACATACAGATGTTTCATTCTGATTCCAGATGTTTCATCAACCCAACATTGTTTTTAGAGATACAGTTCTGATTTTTCACAGAAAATTTAATTATTATGACTATTCCAGCCTGAACTCAAAAATTAATGACAGGAAAAAAATGTCATTTAGTATAATCTTTGATATTTCATGAGTTGAAGAGAGACTGCAAAGTACTTCAGAGCTGGTTGAATAAATCCGTGGTTGGGCTGGTTCCAGATGTGACCGACTCTCACAACCGGGATGGGAGACTGCTAGGAATAACCCAAACACACGCAGGGGTCGTGAACACAGCAAAAGCCGTTATTTCCCATGGGAGACTGGATTTAAGGGTTTGGATAAGGGAGTGGCTTGGCAAAGGGGTGTAAACTTGGAAAAGGCTAGATAGTGCAAGTCAATAACTGAATACAACCAATAACAAGGCACCTGAGGGTTGGATTCAGGGGATTGGCTCGAAAGGGGCAAAGGCGGGAGTTCAAAACAGGCGGAAGAGACGGAACCGCGTGGCGCTAGCGTGGTTATAGCGGCTGCAGCCTGCCTCTGCCGGCCGGCCGTGAACGCCGCGTCTCGGGCACCCAGCTGTCCAGCGCCGGCACTTCCCGGCGGGGGACCCCAGGGCCAGTACCAGCCCAGCCGGGGCCCGCGCTACACCGCGGGGCCCACCGCTGGGGTCCCCAGGGGCTCCGCGACCCGCGCAAACCCCGCCGGGGCCAGCGCTGTCCATGCCGGCTTTTAAGCCTCTCGCGCATGTGCAATGGTGCTTTATCTGCAGCGGCACTTCATGGCGCCGCTGTCGCTACGCTCCCGCTGTCCCCAGGGGCGGCGGCTCCCCCCGGGGGCCGTCTCCGTCGCCGTCGCCGTCCCCGCCCGCGCTCCCGAGTGGGGGGACCTTCCCCCAGCGGGGGCTCTCCCGAGCCAGGCAGGGACCGGGCACTCTCCGCGCACGCGTGGCAGGGTCCCTGGGCGTCGCCGTGGCAACACCGGGACAGAACCTCGCCGGAAGGTTTGGCAAATTGTAGAGACCTTCAGGGAACTCAACACAGAACTAACAGAACCAGATTAGAACAGTGCAAACTAAACCTTAAACCTCTGCTTCTGTTTCTTCCCCGTCTTCGAGGGAAGGTATATCTACAACTGACTTCTATTTTCTGCCTATTACCTGTGCAGAATATTCACCTTCCTTTTGGCATTGTGTTTATTGGATTGCTTCAGGCAAAATTAGGTTACTGACCTCATCACTTGGAGTTTTGTTTTATTCTCAGCACAAAGCAATTAGATTCAACTCATACAAAGGATTCACAATGAAGTTTGCACTGGGATAATTTTTATTTATTTATTTTATTTTCCTTTTATTGCTTTGATGACAAAGTTTTTACTAAGTTATGGGATCTTAGTGAAAATTGAACGCTGGGTGAAATAGGGATGAAATAATTCAGCTATTTCCTCAGAAACAGGGGAGGAAAAATATTCAGCTATTTCCCTTACTGTACATCAGCCTGCTGTTGAAATTTGTGTCTTTGAAAGGAAAAATACTAATTATTTTATAAATACAGCAGACTTCTGGGTCAGGGTTGAGATAGGCTCCTGAGAAGCAAGACTTACATATACAGCATGAAACAATTAATGGAACTGAGAGAATTGTAGATGAAATATAATAAAACAGTGCTTCCTTATTCTCTTCTCATGTTTATTACTGAGAAATCAATATAAAAATATATTAAAATATTGCTCATTTGCAAGTATTGTTGTAGTAAATCAAATTCCATTTTCCTGCTTCTGTGACTGTCCAGAGTGGATGGTTCAGAAAGAATCATGAGGAAGCGAAAACAACTGTATGATCATTATTTATCCATACCAATTGGGCCAAAATTAACCCCTTAGAGCCTGAGACACCATAAGGAAAATTGTAATGGCAGATAATTGCCAACAAATAAAATAAGAGTAGGAATAATGCCTCAAAACCAGAAAATGAAAAATCTAATTTTTTTTATTTTCTCATCCCTCTAATGATGGATGTTGACTGAGTGCTTTCAGCATTCAATTATGTATCACATGGTCTGATCAAATGCAAATTTCTCTTCTTTATACCACCTGAAGCAGAACTGTTTCATCTAGAGCAGATGTTCCTCAGCTGACACTCACATCCTATAACAGTGGCCACAGAGACACTGATGTGCTAATCTCAGAATTTTTAGCCCCTGCCCTTCTTCCACACATTGGCCAACCAACCTTCTCCTGAGACCGTAAGCTGTGAGTGTAGCCTGTATAAATAAGTGTAGCATGGAGACAAGTATGGAAATAAGTGATATGGAAATGAAACTTCTCTGATGTCAAGGAGTGACATGTGACAGAACTAATTCTGTCAGCTAGTCACCAGCCAGTAAACAGCCTTCACATTTTTTTGCTCACACAGATAACAGTAAGATATCTTAACTGTTTGTCTTACTCAGCATCATCTAATAAAAGGCTCTTCCAAAGCATTGTTTAAATTGCTTTTTGTTATCTTCAAAATAAGAAGCGACAATCAGTGTATTCCAACTATGGAGGGGGATGAAGACTTAAGGAGGCTGAGCTGCAAGAGAAAGTGATTATAAGTTATTACTGAATTGTGGCTTGGTACTGGTGGGATGTAAGCAGCTGGGAGCAACAAAAATTGCTTCTAAGGATGGCACTTTCAATGTCTGTACGTGCCTTCTGACAGTCTTTCTAGAGCTCAGCAGCAATCCAGCCACTTTCCATGTCTGGCTTGCCAAAGAAGGAGGCAAAAAAGGCTTGAAAAGCCATCTAGGAAAAAATAAAACCAACCCACAAAAAATTAATTAATGCATTAAATACAAAATATGTAATATAGCCTAAACATTTAAAAATTACAATAAATTCACATTACAAAAGAAAATTTTAAGTATATTATACAATATGAACAGAGTAAGTTTTGTTAGTATAGAGGCTTTATTTATTCAAGGATACTCTATGACATCTTTGTGACTATGTTAAATATGTTTTTTCTCTGCAGGGAAGTAATTTTCCATACTTAATCAATCTGTTCTCACAGCAGTATCTGTCCTGGATGGTGACAGACAGAAATCAGTTCAAAGACTTTGCTAGGGGAGCCTAAATATCAGAGCAGGGATTTGCTGGCATGCTGACCATCTCAGGCTGCCTCTGGCTGGCTGGGCAGGAATCTCATATGGTGGCATCATATGCTGAGCTCACTGGGAAAAGAAAGAAGCCCATGAGCTAATCCCATGGCACCACTGTTCACTATAATGCCACAGCACACAACCTTGTTAATGAGCCATATGAAGTAACTGAAGACAGCAAAAGCCATCAGTCTTAAATAACATTGATAAGATTTTTATTACCTGCCTCTTCAGGAAATGCTTCATTTGCTAAGTTTCATCAGTAAGACCTGGGCAAGTCTGTAAAGATTCTTATTCTGGATGTTTCCTTTGCTCAGACTTTGGCACTGACACCATAAACCTACCATGAGAAGCTGATCAGTGCTAAAAATGAGGGAGAATTATCCAGTTGTGATTCTCCGTAAAGACCTGCAATGAACAAGGCTGTGTGAACCTTCAGACTTGGATGTTTTTGTGACTGTGCAAAATTGTTCATGGTCAAGTCTCTTGACGTTTTTTCTTGTAATTTAGATACCAGCTTCCACTTTAGCATTGAAACTCTGACCTCAACCTTCTTTCTTGATGCTTTATTTAATGGGTTTTCTCTATGCTCTTTCATTTCAAGTATTACAAACTGGGGCATTTGCTGAATACATTTCAATTAGATTTCAAGTGCTTACTGATTTAAAACTAGAAAAACTTTTTTTTCCTTTTTTTTCTCTGAGAAATGTCACAGAAATCTGAAGGAAAATTTTTGCTAAATATCAGAGGAGTTTTTCTGATTCAGGTTAAGGGCAGAAGTGTAGCTCATAATGTATTTGAAAAAGAGGTACACAAAAGCAAAAGTAGGGTATATTTTCAGACTATTTTTTTTCCAAAAACTTGTGGATTATTAAAGTACAATGAAAAAGTACCATTTCTGTATGTAAAACTCATCCTCAACACAGAAGGCTTACAAAGTGCTGAAAGTGGATAGTAGGGGTGCAAGGACCTCAGGACAGTATTGTTCAGACTTCAGTGACTTCTGAGTGGGAACTGAAGGACAAGACAGGTTACAAAAAAGAAGTGAAGTGTTATTTGATTACAGTTACACATATAAAGAGAAAATATCTCTGGTACAAGTACATTACTGGGTGGCCCCCTTGTGTTATTCTTGTAACTGATGCTATTTCAGAATAAATTAATCTCTTGACAAAATTTAGGATTCACTTTTTACACACTTACTATGCCAAAAGGCCTGGTCCATACAACATCATAACCATGACCTGGTCTATCTCATTTCTTAGGTTTTAGTACCAACTGTAGCTGACAAAGATTAAAAAAATACCCCTAAGATTCATCATGAATAGCATGGAGCCAGCTGGAAATCACTGCCAACTTCTGTAGGCAGTTTCCAGACACTGAGTTTATTCTCTTCAGAGCAGAACAAAAGAAATCTTCATTAGCATGTATGTATTTCTATCTATCTGTATGTAGTATGTATATATTTTCCCTTTCAGGACTGAAAGTACTTAACACTTAGCAGAAGTTAATATAACTTCTCAAATACTCTACTGTGCATGTTTATTTAACAATTTCTCTATGTCACTGGCAAGAAAATTACCATGTTACCAAGCATCTCATGGTCAAACAAATAAAAACAAAACCAAAATCAGAAGTCCCAGTATTCCAATTCTGGTTTTGTCCAGGTCTTTAGAGCTACAGTCCTCTCTTCATGCAGAAGGCTTTGGGGATGCCCGTTGACAGCCTTGGGACCTTAGAAACCTGGTCAGCCAAGGGATTAAAAGCTTCTAAGCCCATTAAAAGGCTAATCTGTGCCACAAGACAATTACAGGGTTCTTGTTCTTTCTGTTGGTGTCAATCAGATTTCTCACTGATGGATTTCCTGTGATGGACTGGTAACATGTAAAAATGGGATATTTTTGTTAGAAGTAAACAGTGCTAGAGAGAAAGAGCTGTAACAGACACACTGTACTAGTTAATGTTAAGAGTTAAGAAAAAAATCAGTTATTTAGGTGGAAAAGGAGGAGTAAATTTCTAGTTTTATCCACATAATCAATTCCCACCAGTCCTTTAGGAGGTTAAGAGTTTAAGTATTAGGGCTAGGGAAAGCAGAGAAAAGATCAGCAATGTCATCTGGACAGTTTTGAACAGGACACAGACAAAAAGTGATCCACAGCAAGGTGAAGTCAGTCTTATGAGAAAATCAATTGCAAAGTTTGATGTAGATATCTTTTGAAAATAGCAAGCTTAATTTATGTGTCTATTTCTCGCATAACACTGACTGACCTTGCAGGGATTGACACTGCTTCTTTGCTTTCCTGGAACATCACAAGAGGAACAATAATAGTATAGGACTATTCTCCATAGGAGGAAAACAGAAACATGCTGTACATATGTTGATTTCTTTATGCCAATGATATTTAACATTACTTGGTAAACTTTGTCTAAACCTTAAATACTATCCATCACTATAATTAGTATCCAATTCCTATACAAGGAATAGCAACAAAAAAAGGATGAAAAATATCGATGACAGGGTCATAGTGCTATATCTTTATGCCTTTCCCTTATCAGTTTTATAATTAGTATCCATTGTTTAAACAATAAAGGAAACTCCAGAAAAAAGTATCAGTGCAGGCTGTCCATCAAAAACAGTGTGGCATGTTAAAGGCCAATGTTTAAATATACAATGCCCTTAAAATCTTGTCATTATTTTTCTGCATTTCCTGACTTTTCACCTGTATCGCAATACTCAGTTAAACTGACCAAGTAATTCATTAATTACAGTGATACCTCTAGTACCAGGGAAACCATATTTCCAGAATTCAATTTCCTTCAAAGGAGGACATTTGCCAAATTTGAAATATGCTTATACTTGTGTTTAAAATATTTGCAAATTATTTTATAAGCCATTAATAACACTGCACTTCATCCACAAGCAGATCACCCTCTGGAAAAAAAAAAGCCATCTGTTCCTTTCAACAGTATTTTAATAGTATTTATATATGGCTCTAAGGAGATTCTTCCACAAGATTAAAATCTTAGATTTCTCACAAAATGGATTAATTTCTGTTGCCATTTTCAGATCTCATTATATTTTTAGCACAAAGTTAAATGGGTTTGTGTTATTTTCTGTTCTTTTTTTACAATTTTGTCACTGATAATGCCTTGTAAAGATAAATTTACATCAAGTGTTGAGCCTTGTGATAATTCACTCTTACAACAGTATGGCACTGATTAGAACTGCCAATTCCACAAAATTAGTTCACTCCTACTCATAAATATCATAGGATTTGGTATAAGTATTGCTTGTTTCTCATGGTAATTTATAGGCAATTTGGGAAGAAGAAAAAAAAAGTTTTTAAACTTGACTGAGACCACATTTACTGATGCTTTAAATTCCTGAGACGGCTTCTGTATAAATAGAGACCAAATGTAAAAAAAAAATTGCAACAATGCAGAAAAGCATAAATTATGTCCTTTCAGAATGCTGAGCTGTGTGAAGTTTAGAAGCCTTGAAATGCATAATAAGAAATTATTATTCTAATTTTGCAGATAGAAATTTGGCCAAAGATTGCTGGAGTGACTGGGAGCACAACGGGTTTTTTTGACAAATCTGTAACTCTCTCCATCCCCTCACCAGCCATCACTGCTGCTTCAGACCCACTGAGCTGAACTGTCTGTGAGAGTGCTCCTACCACCCAGCCCACAAGGCAGAACAAACCAGAATAGGAAAGACCTCTCTCTGCCACTACATGAATTTGGTTCATTTTAAGGTGAAGCTTCCACCACAAATAGTATGATAATGCCTATGTATTTCAGGGCCAGCTGTTTATTTGGGGTTTCCTGACTTTGTTTATGGTTATTATGTACATTTCTGGTAAGTTCCAGCAATTTCTGGCAACACGAGTCCCTGCAGATGGTAATGTTTCAGCCCACCAAAAGCTGTAAACAGAGAAGCATGCCTCTCCATGCTGCAGACTCACATTTGCTATGACCAGGATGTATGTCCACACTGCTGAAAGCATCACAGTACCCTTTCTCTTTGTGGATGCAAGGCTCCTGGGGGACCCAAGGCACATCAGACTGAGCTGGGATGTTCACAGTGACCATGATGAACCCTGGTAAATAATGTATAGGCATAGCTACAGAACAATTACTACCACACAGAACTGCTGACACTGCACCAGAACCCTGCATGGCTTTTAATTCCTCTCTGGCAGGGAACTTGATGCTGGAAGTTTTCCTTGATAATGGATATTAAAAACAAAATAACAAGTTTTTATGACATTCATGACGATATGAGGTGAATGATGAGAGGTTACACAGATCCAAGAAGTACTTGGACAAATTAAAATCAAAATGTGATCCCGGAAGTCCTGGTCAACAAATAATTGGACTCTGAAAGAGTATTTGTGGGAGAGTTTCAAATAAATTTTAAATGTTCTTCTTTTTTGGCTGTATTTTGAGACACAATATGGGAATAATGGTTGCGTTTTAGCCTCAATGTTTAGTGGTTATCATTCCTCAGATCCTTCCTGTTTATTCCTTCTCTACCTTATACACAGATCTGCTGAAGAAAAATTTTAAAATTCTGCTTATTTCTATTTTTCACTTTGAGAAAAAAGCAGTGGGAGTCAGACACAACACAGATACTGTTGTAACAGAAGCTAAGAAATTTTGTCCTTGATTTAAGGTGAAGGGGAAAAGGAAAAAAAAAACCAAAAAAACAAAAATCCAAAAAACAAAACAAATAATCAAACAAAAACCAACCAAACAAAAACCACAAACCCCAAAAGACATGTCTCTTTTGAAAGCAGTATTAAGATCTAAAAGTAAAATTATCATTCAATTTGAACAACTGAATGCTATAACTGAGCCCCAAATAAAAGATCTAACTTTTGGAAATTTACTCTCTGAGGACAACATATGGTGCTTAAAGTGCTTTATGACTGAAGAAATCTAATATACATAGACTTATTTCTGTAAAAAAAAAAACATGTCAGTAAAGTACTTCCAAATAAAAAAAAAACAATTTCTCAGAAGAATGCTCCTCTTCAGCACAACCTTGTTGAATCCATGAATGTTTCAGTGTTGGGACATCTCTAATCCAAATACAGTATAGCAAGGTACAGTGTAAAGCTATTAATGCAGAGTGCTATCAGAGTAAGATGACAAGTAGAAAACATTGGAAAACTGTTACATCTGGATTTAAAGTGCCACAACCCGACAGCTTGTATGTGTCAGGAGATGCTGAGATGCAACCCCCTAAGGACCTGAAGACTCATAGCCCCTCCTGTGCCCTGCACGCGGTTTCTCTATCCTCCATCTTCCCTCCCCCAGCCCAGGGGGTCCCCCCATGGTTCCTCCTAATCCCTAAGCCGCTATTGGTCAGTTATGGGTGTTTCTCTACTGGTTCTTCGGGCTGCCGGTCATTCACTTTGCCCTGCCTCTGAGCCTATCATGACTGAGTTCTTGAACCCTCCCTCAGATCCCCTCATTGGATTTAACAGTTACCCTATCCCTCCTAAGTTTCCACCCCTTCCAAGCCCCTCCCCTCCCCTTCCTTTTAAAGGTCTGCTCTCCGATGGAATAAAGGCTTTTTGGACTACCCTCCCCTTTGTGTGTGGTGTGTTTTCTGAGGAGCCGTTCCCTTTGGTCGGTTTCTGTTATATACAGCTATCAAATACTAAATTAAAGGTACATGCTTCAGTGGTAGGTTTTGGTATATTTCAAAAATCGGTCTATAACACAGAAAATACCTATTTTCTCTCACCTCCCCCTTACTTCACAGCTGGAATAGTTCACTTGAAAATTTAGTTCTCTGTCTGTCCTAAACACATGCACACACAAAATCCCAAACTTGATGACAGTACTTAGCAGGCTCTGTTGAATCCTTTTGCATCTTATTTCCATCATTTCAATATACAATAATATTGCTATCTGAATTACTAAATACTGATCTATAAAGTAATCTGAAACTATTTACTTGAAGCTAATCAAATACTTCACTTAAACAAAATGCGTAATAAGCAGAATATAAATGTGCCTAGCAGAATGTAAAATCAGCACATTTGTTACTTTTTTAATTTAAACTGATATACTTTTCAGCTTTCTGAACATAAAAATACACCCTTTAGATACCCGTTTGCCTTGATCAGGAAGAAATAATCTGGGTAAAACTAAAAAAACTCCATGTTGAGAGTCCAGTTTAATATAAGCAAGGTCTTAGTTATGCTATGTTTGCATACAACCTCTGGGCTTTACTTTTTTTTCCTAATGTTGCAGCATCATCTAATGCAGCACTGTAAAAAGGTAAGAAAAAAAGTCTTATTTGGCTACCTAACATGCTAAGCAGTGTTCGCCCAGAATTTTGAAAAAGAAAAATATCCATAAACAATCATAACATTTATTCTGTTACTACTTACTTGTGAGTGGAAAGCATGAGATACTGCAGAGAGACAAACACCAAAAAAAGACAACACTAGGAATTCCCCAGGCCCTTGACACAACCTGAGAATGAAAATTAGAACTCTGCATTCCTATTTTTTATCCAACCAGGCAATGCCATACAATGGTGGTAAAAACTGCTTTGAGAACATCTGGAATTGCTTTTTCACTACATTAACAAAGACTATAAATTGCCGTAAAAAAACAAACCCAAAACTAAACCAACTAAAATCCATACTAGTCTTACACTTAATACTTTAATGTTTAGTACAATATTCCATTGGCCCTTGAAATAACACAAAAGTTATTGACTCAATATATAACAAAGCTTCTCAGTTTAACACTGCAACAATACTTGGGCCTTATATATGTGCAGAAAATGATTCATATTTTAAATAATAATAAACTTTGTCTTAAGAAAGTATTCTCCTTAATAACACTAAAAAGCCAGTTAGGCTGTATAGCAGCTTGTACTTAGCTCCAGTTTGACTGTCTATTTTCAAATAATAGGATTACATGAAAACTGAGACAAAGTTACTTTCATGTTCATAAAATTGTGAATTAACAGCAATTCCCCCCCACTTATTTTTAATGTCACTCAGAAAAGAAGTTGGAACTATTCTTTCATTATTTTATTTCCTTTAGATATCAATTTTACAGCCAGTTCCTGAAATGGCGTATGTATTTTTTCCATCAACACAATACATTGTAATCCATTTGAGATTTTATTTAAAGGAAATATAAAAGAAATCTGGCATGAAAGTTCCTGTTTTGAATTGGGTTCAGTAAGAGTAGGGGCCTCTTCAACCAAAATTTTATACTGCAAACCTCTTCCTAGGTCTGCATGCTTTAGTCCATCACTGCACAAATATAATAGCAGAGGACATGTTTTTTGGTAATTTATATTGATTATTTGAAGAGCTGAAAGCCATAACTTTATTCTTTACAGAACATTCACCTGAACAACCTTAACCTCTCACTTCAGGCTTGACCTCAGAGATGCTCATATCCAAAGAATATGTTCCTACTCCAAATAACAGAGAACAGCTACAGATAGAGTGACTGTAAGTGTTATCTTTCCTTATCACTATTTTAATCCAGCTTAACATAAAAAGTTTCACCTTCTTCGCAGAAGACAAGATAATTGAGTTGAAATCTGCACTAACTCTACCAGGTATTTGCAGAGAACTTCGCCCTGGGTTAAGTATGAACACCTAAATGGTAAATGTTTTAAAAAGGTTTTGCTTTCTTGGCATGTCTATAAACATATCTTTTGATACTTATGACATATTAATTTTGAATATCAGGATGACCACAAATATTGGATGCCTTGATAGATCTGGCAAGAAAGGCATGGGAATTCAGGTATTGTTTCAGAAATGCATCTTGTTCATCCTTGATTCTTTTGTCCCCTTTTACATTGTTTCTGTGCTTTCCCTTCTTCGTTCACATGAGCAATAAGCTATCTAGTGTAACAAAACAGCAAACAAAGCATCTCTCCTTGGGGAATAAATGAATCTTATTTTCTATTAGTCTGTGTATTTTGCAAATTCCCTCTGGTACACTTTCAAAATTAATGTATTTTGCTTATGATTTTCCTGATGAAAGAATGCAAGTTTTGAGTTTGTCCTTTGACAGACTCAAAATTTTTTGTTTCAGATGATAAATGATTGTCCTTGTTGTTTGCTGCTGGTTCTTTTTGCAATGATTGATGCCTCAAAGCTCCGTAAATAGCATAACATAGAAGAAAAGGTTCTTCAAACAAATATTTAAGCTAAATGACAAACAAAAGGAGTATAACTCATAGAAAAAAAAAAGACTGAGATATTTTATATTCTTTTGTATTAGGTTCTTTTGTATTAGTCTATGAAATATAAGATTTTAAATCTGTTCTTGGTCCCATTCAATAAGTTATTTTAGCAGTATCAGAAATGCTTAAAGATCTACATGTGACTAGCTCAGTGCTATAAAAATCTCATCTCAAAAGAGAAAAAAAATTTGATCTTTTTTTTTCATCACTGCCCCATGCTCTGTTTCAAAGGAGTTACTGTGTGACCTCATCTTCAATCATCAGACAAAATTATTACAGTACTATTTCTACTAAAAATAAATGATACACAAGTAATGTTATAGTCTGGTGACCAAGCCAATGACAAATGAAATGCTTTTAAGAGTGACCATTCTCTATAAATTTAATTCCTCTTATGTGTTGTATATTAGACCTTGACAGTAAGTAAGTTTTGTTACATCAGAAATCTAATCATTAGAAGAGTCCTTTTGAAGCCTTAGAGAAACTTATTAGCAAACAAACTATGGCAATTCTGAATTGCTTTCAGAAAGGTACATCACGTTTGCAGCTGGGACCCAGCGTGCAGAGCAGCTGTCCTGACACTGTCCTTATACTTCCATGATGACACCCTGCCAGCTCTTTCAAACATAAAAGCATCTGGTTCACATTTAATTTTTGGACTCGGATGACTTATCTGCATTACATTTTAGTGTAGGGTATTTAATTTATTATTTATTATATATTGATGTTCAGAAACTAGCAACTTTGTGAGTGCCACAGAACCCTCAGTGGCAGTACAAGCTGTTTACAGGACGACATATCAACAATATCAATAAGTTAAGTAGATCAAAAAAACAAAAGCAGAGTTTCCTCTGAGTTTATGTAAAACTGTTTAAGCAGATTAAATGCTTGAAAAAAACTGAATTTAATACTGGAAAGTTGCCATTACTGTTCTACTAGTGCTCTGACAACTTACAGCGTGTATCTAAGCTGAATAGATTGTTGAGTCTGACACATGAAGTCAGTCCCTTCCCCGTCACGGGCATAATGTGATGCTAAGAGCAGCCAATGCATATCAGCCTTGTTTTGTTAAAAGTGAATGATCAGCATGAAATACTATAATTTCTTGGTTTTATTTTTGAAAGCAAGTGTCTGGTATACACTATGAAATTGGGAATGAATAACAGCCTGTTGCTTGAGCATAAATTTCAGACATAAGTATTTCCAGGGATATTGCTCTCTCCAGTTATATTATTGCTGGGAGATATTAAAATGTATATACTCTTTTAAAGAAAGCTTTTAAAGTTCTCAAAGAAAACAATGTTTTTGTTGAAAGAAGAAAATATGATCTGAAGGTGCAAATCAGTAATAGCTTTCATTCACCAGAAGACCAAGATGAGATTTTTCAAGCCTCTTCATACAATATTTAAGCCCAGTGTGACTTTCAAGTCATGAACATACTTCTCAAAGGATAAAGCTTTATTATTTTCTGTTCTTGAGGCTCCTTAAAATAGTGCAGTTTATTTAAAAAAAAAAAGGATAGATGAAGAGAAACGGAAATGCAGATTCTATGGGAAAAACAATGTGTCTAGGAACTGATTTTGTTGCTGGATCTTCCTCTGAGGAATCCATGCAGAATGATGCTCTCTCTGAAATAGGCCCTCACTTCCTCTCTACACCAATAAACTAGTGTTTAAATAGCTCCACAATCTTCTTCAGAAAATGGAAAGCATCAAGAAGGGAAGAAAGAGACACTCTGACTAATTCTTGAGAACAAAGCAAATCAGAAAATGATTCACACTTTGATAGAGCTAACTCTGCTCTGAACGTTTTTTGCAGCATTGTTTCAAGGCCAAAACCCTCGATGGCAAAGTGGTAAAATTCCTGACAGGGGACATTATGGTGATTGTTAATTGCCAAAGGGCTTGGTATAGGCAGCCCTTGGAAAAGATATACACAGGCACTATCCCTGTTACTGTCATAGCTTGTCCTGTATAAAATTTATTGACCCTTAGTTGTTAAAAGCCCTGTTTTCCAGAGCCTGTTACCTGTGCACAGACAGAAATAAAGCAGGGAGACTTGATTATGCCTTTAGGCTGATCAGCTGCAGGGAAGCTGGCAGGAACCAGAGCTGGGGAGTGACAAGTCCCCTGTGCCCCTCCATTGCTGTATAGGCTGAGCATGCTGAATGAATCAGTGCAGGCTCCAGCAAGGAAAGAAAGTATCTGATGGAGGAGTATGTAGATAAAGAGACACTCCTTCAATGGACATGCTCAACAGTTATGTTTCCCCAGCTAAAGTAAAGATACTGCTTAATATTAAAAAAACCCCAAGAAACTAGAGTTATGCATAGTTACTTTGGAATAAAATAATTCCATAGTGCTTTGATAGCTATACTGGTACTGATAAGAACTAAAGAAAACACTACAGAGATGCATAATTCACATTGAACCTGAGATGCCATTGTTAATTATTTCCTTGCCATGCCACTGCAGTAGCACAGCAGATAATGTGAATCTCCTAGAATTTACAATTATTGGTATTTGTACTGGTCTCAGGAAAATAACTCAGATGCATCAGTTGTCTTTCATGTTCCCCCTTCTCAACTCAATAAAGGTGCTTGGAAAATTCAGCTTTCAATTCAATTTTCCAAAATAAACATTAGGGGAGTTAAATCTAAACTAAGTAAGTGAACTTGGAAGTCAAAATGTTTAATACTTGGGAAAACAAAATAACTATTAAACCCTGAGTTTTAAACAATTTGCTTTGTGGTTTCAAAAACATATAGCCTTCACTTTTGCTGTTGGTATCATTCTTCTTGTCCTGATACACCAGTTATTTTACATGCCCTCTGTTTGGGGCTGGAATTATCCTATAGTCTGGTTATCCATTTCAAAGACTGAAAGCTCTTCCTGAGTTAGCTCCTACCATGATGCCACTAAGCTAAGACTTGTGTGGTTTCTGCACTGCACAGGGAAAGCAGTGTTCTTATAAATGAACTTCATTAGAAAGTATTGCAGAGCTAATACATTCCCTGATTTCTCAATTTTAGTAGAGCTAGTTAGTTCAAAGTTATGAACAAAAGAAAGAAAAAAATGAGGATGTTTTTTTCTGCCAGATTTCTCTGGAGTTATTTTAGTGACCTGATAAAAGACAGAACCTCAGGTCTATGCATTTGTGGTTTTTTTGTCTGTTCCATTCTTTCCCCTCTATACTTCCTTGGTCTTTAGCCAGCTCTGAAGAGCCAGATCAGGAAAGCTGGTGGCTTTATACTTTATAAAGCTCCCCAGTGAAATGCACAGTTCATCAAGGGCTATGGGATGTTGAAAACCCATATTAATTCTTTGCTTTTCTGATTGTGTCTTTACATAATGTGCCACAAGAAGTGCAGTGCCTAAGACAGCTGTACCTAATTCCATTGTAGACATACTTGAGTATCCTACTCAGCTTCCTCATCAAGTTCTAGTACAGCATGAATCTACTTTGAGGGCCATGTCAGTGTTCCAAAGTGGATGTCTCAGATATAGCAAGTGATGTCAAAAGATCCGAGAAATCTCATGTTTACACAACTCAATCATAGCCCCAAATTTGTTGGTTTATTGCATGAATCAATAACATAAAAGTATTACAATTAAAAATATTGTTATGGATGAAAGGGAACATGAATTTTAAGTGGATCCAAGTACTAATGGATACCCTAAGGTCTTGACAGTCTAGTTAAAATGCAATGTGCATTTGCTATTTGCTCAATTACAGTGCTTCTAAGTTCTTGTCCAAATTAATACAGAAAAGAAAATGCTCAGTATTAATAATTTAAAAATTAGTTAGCAATACAATCACTTTCAGATACCTACCCTTTTCCTTCACTATTATACTCACCCTTAAAAGTGGCCCTTTGGGTCCCAAAAACCACAGTGCCCATCAAGAAATTTGGAGGGGAAGGTATTACATCACCTGATTAGTAGTATTCCAAGGGTTTTGCTGGGAGGAGTGTGACATTTATGGTGAGGTTTTTTCTCTTCAGTACTGGAACTGTCCAGTGATATTTTTTTCATGTTTTCTTCAGGCAGTTTGCTTACTTGTCCTTTTTCCCCAGCTGGATCCCAGCTACAGCTTGAGGATCCTCACCACTTCACTGTTACAGATACACAACTGTGTCCTACTGCTCCTAGTATCAGGGAAGGGGTTTTTTGCTTGTTCTCTAGAAACTGTACAGGTTTGCTAGACTTTGACTACATTTGGTATACACAGAGTTAACTTAAAGAAGGTAGGTCATAGTCTTCTGACACTCAGACAATTGCTATCCCAGAAGGGAACAAACTAAAATGAACTCTAGCCAAAGCAAGTCCCAGCATGTTCCAAGACCAGTGCTGGGGAGTTAGTACACAGCACATGGCTTCACATTTCCTGAGCTGCAACTGCTTCCAGCACCCAAGTTTTGTCCAACTTCCATTTTATCTGATCTCTTTACAGCATTTCAAGTCAGATGACTGGGCTTTTGTTGCTATAAGAGCACTGGCAGATGGAGAAACAGATGTAAAAACGTTGGAAGGCAGAGACAAATCAGGAGTTAAATGAAGGGAGAAGAATATTCAAGGGATTTTTGACACTTATAAAGCATGAGAGAGACTCAAATGTTTATCCAGTTCAGTCCCCAAGTACTGTGGGTCCATATTTATATGTATCCACCTAAAATATAAATGCATATACCTAGGAGTTTGGTACAAACCTACTGTCCTAGTTCAGCAGCTGGGACCAGTTTATCACTGTGTGAGTGTAACCAAAGTTGTGTATTCTACAACCTGTATGTCATTTCTCATGAACTGTTATCAACAGACTATTTGCAGCAGCTGCTCCCTGAGGGCACACCTGACCTCTCATGCTACAAGCTGTGTGTTAAAGAAGCCTGTGAGACATGAGCTGTGATAACTGCCCTCTGGGGAGTTGTTAACACCTTCACACCAAGACTTGAGGGGTATGTCTGCTAATGGGCCTCAATGATTCCAAAAATACCCTATGACTCACAGAGTCAGATCACTCATTGTGGAACTCCCCGCCCTGGGGGAGGTATTGGGCATTCTCACCTGAACCTGAGGGTATATAGTCTTGGGGTTTGGAGAATTCTGGTACCGCTCATTGGATCCAGAGGAGGACCAGAACCTTGACAGGACTACCACCATCACTCTCAACCAGACTGCAACCGTCATCTGCACCAACAGGTGTTATGGGTTTTTTCCTTCCTTTTACTTTGGACTCAGAGAAACCACATGGTACTCAGCACAGGGGCTAATGAACACCATTCTGTTTGTGCCCCAGGGTGCTATGTTATAGTTCTGGGTTTTGTGGCTAAAACCCAATTTTCTCTTTGTATCATAGCAGTTATTATAACATTTTTTTTTTAAACTGTAACTCTGACTTATAATCTCTTTTGTGTTGGGTTCTTTTCTCCTGCTGGTTTACGTTTAAACCAGCACACCTGCTGCATGTACTTGTTTGAAGAAAAAAGACCTTATTTTCTGAACTGGAGGACTGTGGCACTTGCTTATGACCCAGTTGTATTTTCCCAAATTAGAGAACCAAAGAACTAGACCCACAAAACAACACAGCAAACAGAGAGCAAACAGAGAAAGTGGGTGGGGTATACAGTCAGTTTTCTTCAACTCTGGAATCAGTTTCTTATTGATCTGGGAATATTTGAAAATAAGTAAATGGTACCAAAGCATTTAGAAGGAGACATCATGATCTACTGAAGTTATTTGGTGTTAGTCTGTCATTGAAAGCTGCCTAATGGAAAACGACCTGGGGCTGCTGGTTGACAAGTAGCTGAATATGACCCAGAAGTATGCCCAGGTGGCCAAAAAGGCCAATAGCATCCTGACCTGCATCAGGAATAGTGTGGCCAGCAGGACCAAGGAAGTGATTGTCCTTCTGTACTCAGCACTGGTGAGACCTCATCTCAAGTGGTCTGTGGTCTGTGTCCAGTTCTGGGCCCCTCACTACAAGAAGGATATTGAGGTGCTGAAGTGTGCCAAGAGAAGGGCAACAGAGCTGAGGAAGAGTCTAAATAGTAAGTCCTATGAGGAACAGCTGAGGGACTTGGAGTTGTTCAGGTTGGATGAGGTTCAGATCTTTTAGTATGGAGGAAGACCTTGGAGTTCTCTACAACTACCTGAAAGGAGGTTGTAGTATGGTGGGGGTTGGTCTCTTTTCCCGGCTAACAAAGGACATGACAATAGGAAATGGTCTCAAGCTATGCCAGAGTAGGTTCAGGTTGGACATCAGAAAGTATTTCTTTAATGAAAGGGTGGTTAAGCATTGGAATGGGCTGTCCAGGGAGGTGATGGAGTCACCATCCCTGGAGGTGTTCAAGAAATGAGTGGATGTGACACTTAGTGCTGTGGTTTGGTTGAGAGGGTGGTGGTTAGAAAAAAGTTGAACACAAGAGGTCTTTTCCAAGCTTTATGATTCTATGACTGAAATAATGATAGTGGGTACTACTATTCAGTTTTCCTTTTGTCTAGGAATATTCTAGTTTTTATCTTAGAACTGGCTAAATTACCTATCTTTCTGCTACTCATTATATCTACACAGCTCCTAAAGAATACCCTACAGGAGTTTCAGGTTTGTATACCAATAATTCGCCAGTGTTAGGTAATGTCTTACTGCATCATTGAATTCAAAGTATGACTCTGAGACAAATAGAAATCAATTGAAAAACTCCCCTTTACTAAGAGTTTCTCACTAGAATATTTATGTATTAAAAAAAATCTATATATTCCAAAATAGTGAATTTAAATCTTTTTTTCCAAACAATTCTTCCTCCCTCTTAGCTAGGATAACCAGCTATTTATGTATTAAGGCACACAAGGCTTACAAGAGATGGAATATACTGTAGCCTACAGAGGAAAGGCCATAGGTAGTCTCTGAGAAATTATAGGGAATTTATGTGGTAGTACATCTCAGCAGGAACAGTTTTGTCCAAATATATCATCTTTGTTGTGCCAGAGTCAATTGCATTGATCGATGTAGTTCATACTACAGGAAGCTTTCTCAACTGTTCTTTCCTGCTCAGTGCCTCACTGGTTTTGATCCCCATTTCACAAAAGAATTTACACCATTGTCTTTGAGAGCACAATGTGTCAAAAAAAAAAAAATGACAGGAGACACATAAAATTATGAATAACATAATTAAGATCCTGGACAGTGACATATAATTTCAAAGAAAACCAGATCTCTGGCGTAAAAGTTCAGAAAGATCCTGGATATAAACTTCGAACTTTAATGGACTTGTTTCTTTGACTTCTAAGTGGGGTTTTTTTTGTTTTTTTCCTTTGAATTTTGTGAATGAATTTTGCTTTCCCCATATTTCTTACAACAATGTTTCACATGAGCTGGTTTGCCTGGAAACTAAAATTTCTTCTGTTGGCAGATGAAAATGATTACTTACAGTAGACACATCTGTAACATTATCCAGCATTAGCTAGCATTTTCTCTATAGGGTTTACAACACAAGATAGTAAAGCTTTTTTATGTGAATTACATTTTTACAATTGATTCCAATACTAAAAATATTTCTCTCTATGTGATTATCTGTGAGAATAAACTAAAAGCAAAATCTAAATTCCCTCAGACATCCGTAAGAGGCCATTCAAATAGGGTGTAACTAAAGAGATGTGACACAAGTCAATCAGAAATTGACAATAGTTCTTGACAATGCAAATATTCATTAAATTTTTTCCAAGGCTCTTCCAGTTATTAGTAAAAGCTTATTTCATATACTACATTATTAAAAACTGGCATTTTACCAGCAACAAGAAGATACAGTAATTATGTTAGTACTTTACATAGTAACTTCTCAAACATTAACTGTCCAAAAATTTGTAAACCACAGTAAAGTAAGTGTAAAAGGGATGTCACATCCCAGAAGATTATAAATTTCTCATAAATAAAGCTCTTTTTTCCTGTGTTTTGTTCAGCCAAAACCCCTTTGAAAATTTGTTGTTGAGCTGTAGAGGCTTTTTTATGATTCCCACATTGAATTTGTGATGATATCTGTGGGTTTTTTCACAAACTATCATGGGGAATTTAACTGTAATAGAACTGGGAAGTTGCTCAACAATTCCTACATGAAATTCAGTGAAAAATGGAAACTGAACATAGAGAACCTATGAAAAAAAATAAGACTCTCAGAGTAATTTGAAACAGCTATGCCACAAGGACTGCCCATCATATTTTCACTGAGTAGTCTCAGTTCCCTAAATAATTCTTACAAAAATGCATCTCCACTCCTCCTGAAACATATGACTTACGAAATTTAAGAAAGGAGTATGAGACAAAAATGCCGCCATGTAAGAAGATTTCTTGGTTTTCTCCTACCTATTTCCACAACTACTTCAAAACCTTTCTTTCTCTTCCCCCATGATCATATATCTGCAGTCCAAGTGTCACCTCAGTGGTTGGGAACAGGACTAGACTTTGCTTAAAGTGTGAGAACGGGGCTTGGGATGCAACAGGAGGCTGTGACTGTTTTGCTGTTTTAAAGTTTCAGGATTTTAAAGGCAATTTTATTTCCTTTTCCCCATGCTATAATATTTGATTTTGCATGTGTGACAATCAGGACTAAACCAGCAAAACAAGGGCTCGATTTTACCTCCTACTTACCTATCAAGATACTTCTATGTTAGCCAGTATTAAGGTACCTGAGCCTTTCAGGATACCATCAAATGACAAGCAAACATAGAGGCACCTGGGCTTAAAGGGAGAGAGTGTTCTGTGCTCACTATTAACAAGTAGATGGAAAATCCCTGCATTATTTTTGTAAACTCTGTCTTGAAATATATAGGACCAAGCTCTACCCTTGGTTATGTATGCCTAATTCACAGAAATTTCACTTCTATTTGCATGTCTGAATACATCAGACCAGAAATGGACTTTATATTCCCATGTAGAAAAATATAACACTTTTCTTGAAGTGTAGCTGAGATTGACCTGTTGCCTTAAATGACTTTGTCTGTTGGTTTTATGAATAAATCTAGAGAGAAAGAAATTTAAATCATGATTCCACTAAGGAATTAAAATTCAGCTTTTTTAAAAGCCAGGCTTCAACTTACTCAGTTGAAGAACTCCTCTGGAAATAGCATAATCCCCAGTTTGAAAATCTTAAATATGGAAGGTGAATTTCAGCAGGAAAATTAAAGATGTCCAACTAATCTCTATGTCATTGTATTTAAGGTAACCATGTGAAGTGTCTTCTTTAAGTGTAAGGATGTTACTCTGTGTTGTTCAGGCCATGTTGCACATATTTTGGCAGAAAACTCCTTAATTCAGGTTTTTAATTGAAAAGTGGTAATCACTAAAATTACAGCTCCCCATAGTGGTAAGATATAAGCAAGGTATTTTCTGAATGCAGGAAGATGTTATTACACCTTTTAAAAAAAATTCTGAAAGCATTAAAAAAGTTATTAATAGGCAGATAAAATGGCCTCAGGTTCACTGTGTTTACATGGGCTCATCTGTAGCACCGTTCCTGTAACTGAACAAGGACAGACCTAAGATTACAGCATGTTTCTAGCTAATACTTTAGTATACACCCAGGATATTAATGTTCTTGTTATCTCCTCAAAATAAAGATGTCTAATATTCATGAATAACATCACTATGTTAGAATAAACACCATCTTTGGATCACCCTTTTCTAGCACATATGAAATAAAATGCACCATGGCCTTTGCTCAGCAACTGAGCATTTTCCTATTCTTTTGAATATGAAACAGAAATCATGCATATTGACAAAAAAGGTTTGATGTCTCTGTGTGTTTTGCTAAACATAAACCAGATCTCCCAGCTGTCTTACTTTTATGAACATACCAGGAAAGATGAGTTCTGGAGCTTAGAGTGTTCATGTGTAACATAGTATCTTTTTACTGTAATAGTCCACTTTTATTCTTCTGTATTCTGCAAGAAAATAAGAAAATTACTTATATTTGTGATATACAAATTATGTGCACTTTAAAAATGCTTAAAACACATTGCAGTTTTAAAATACCTGATACACAATTCTTAGCTAAAATGTGTGTATCTTCATATCTGTATAGAGAATCCTGCATCAGAAATATACTGGTGAGATCATATAAGAAAGCAATTTATGTGCAGAAACAACTACATTCTGGTAGATTGGTATCTGGTGGCAGATTAGTAAGCAAAGATATTTTTTAATATACCTATGCACATATATTTTTATATGTGAACATTGCTTATATTTATTTGTTCATGAAGAGGTTCCAAACAGTGGAGCACTTTAATAAAACAGGGACACAACTGGCAGTGGGAGCTTTTAATTAACAGAGAAAGCAGCAGTTTAACAAGCATTCCAAAACCTGTAGAGCTACATGTTCTTAAACCTAATTTATGTACCCGTTTAAGATAGGCCCTTTTATATACCCTTTGAGTGCATAAGTGCTTGAAACACTTTGAACAGGCTGTAGTAGCATTTTGCCAAATATATTAGCTACAAGTAGTGTTATGTATCTGGACTTCAAATGACTGATTAAATGAACTAAATAACACTAGAACAGAGAAGACTGAAATAAGGACTGTTGTTTTTCCAGACTGGTAGTGCTGAGTGTCAGCATGGCAGTATTCATACTTATATTTGTCTTCCCTTAATGACAGCAGCAAGAAATACACTTTTAAGCTATGCTTTCATAATGTTACAAACAAAAGAATCATCAGTCACTTTTCTCTTGTATAACAATGCTTTCCTTGAAAAGCAAACTCAGGGTATGTTCTCTTTTAAAAAAGATCACTAGGTTTATCCTTTCCCCTGCACAGTAATGAAGAGTATATTTACTTTTAATCAAATATATGCCCAGCCACTGGATTACCACTGTCTCCCAACTGGCTTGGAGAGTTGGTGGAGTCATGGAGATGTATCTGAACATCTGTGCAATGTATGGTACAACTGAACATCAATACACTACAGTGATCCTGCATTTATTCATTTTGTTTAGGAAACACTGGCCTTTGAAAGATATTTTCTCTCCTTCCCTCGTAAAATGCTCATTGATTGGGAAGTATATCAATACGTAGACAAGATGGGCAAACAAGCCATCTTCATAAATACTAGAGTAGGACAAGAAAAAAATTATTCATCTGGACATGAACAGGTAAACAAAAAATCCAAGTCTGAAAAGGTACCCTGCCAACATCATTGAATGCCAGGTGCAGCACAGTGCTTTCTATGTAGCCAATACATTCAAGGGGAATGCTGTGCTGCAAGCTCACTGATACCACTTATGAACTGGGCATGTGCCTGTTAGCTGTGTGCAAGTTACTTTTATGTCCTAAACATATGCCTGTACATTTACAAATGAACACAGAATCACCAAGTGGTTTGACTTGGAAGGGACCTTCCAGACCATCTAGTTCCAATCCCCATGCCATGGACAGGGACTCTGTTCACTAGATGAGGCTTCTCAAAGCCCCACACAGCCTGGCCTTGAACACTTCCAGGATCATCCACAGCTTCTCTGGGCCACCTGTGGCACTGTCTCATCATTTTCATAGTGAAGAATTTCTTCCTGATATCTAATCTAAACCTGTCTTCTTTCTGCTATCACTACATGCCATTGTAAAATATCACTCTGAAGCTCTCTTGTAGCCCCCTTGAGATGCTGTAAGGCCCTATACTATCTCCTATGAGCTTCATCTGAGTATGCAAGTATGGTAGTTTTGGCTTTAGTTTCAGTTAGGCTTTAGCAGGCCCAAAGGATATGACATAGATTAGAAGGGACAAGCAACACCTGACTTAAGCAACCAAAGAGGTATTTCATATCATTTGACATCATCAAGAAGTGTCAAGAGGTATAAAAAGAGAGAGAAGAGGAGCTTGTATCTCTTTTGGTCTTTGCCTTAGTCCCAGAAGGATGCACTGTGCCATCCCAGGAAGGATGGGAGGCCCAGTCCCGGCACTGGCTTACCACCATGTTATCTTAGGGAAGTAAAATGTTTGTTCTTAGTCTTTCTCTCTGCTTGGGTCTGTCTTTGGGGAATTGAGTTCTCCAGGGTGATTTGTAGTTAGAATGGTGGGATTTGTGTTCGATGGGGAGTTATTTTTTGTTATTTTTAACTTGTGTAGTTGTGTGTTCTATATAGTTTTTAGTTTGGGTTTAAACCTCTTCTGAGTTTCCAGGTTTTTTCCTTTCTCCCTTTTCTCAGTGGGAAGGAGGCTGACATTTTGTAACTCTGTATGGGGCAGTTGGCATTTTGCCAGCTCAACCCAAGACAGCAAATATAAACTCATAAGTATATCCATGAAAACTGAGTATATAGAGATCAGTGAATGATTTCTTATGGTAAAATCTACCACATTATGACACCAAATCTGAGCTTGATTTTACCTTGCCTCTGTAAATTGGCATTGACTTATCTTTTACCTGTTATTTATATTAAATTATTTTTTAAATGTCTGCAACCTGAAATTAAAATGAGTGGAACAAGAACTCTACAGTACCTGTAATTTATTCACTAATAGATCAAAACATTTAATACAGTATGCAGTCCATTATTGTGCAAAAATATGAGCCACAGCATATGAACCTAAAATTCTTGGATCTTCTACTAGAAATGCTGTGAGTTTTAATTTTGTTCCATACCTGATTCACAAATAGTACTGAAAGTCACCATTTATTAAGTAGCTCATTATTTTATCCATTATCATCCATCAACCATTATTTTATCCCTTCAAAGTGAAAACTATTAATTCTCAATGTGAGCTGCAGACAGGACCAAGGGTGGGGAATGCCAAAATAATAAAAATAAAGTGAGTCAGGCTACACAAGTGTAAATCTGTAATTCAGTCCTGGTTTTGTAACACTGACTTTCCTACAACAGTTTCTGTGAAGCCAAAAGAATATTTCAGACCAGAACCTGTAAGCCACCAAAGCCAGTATCCCTCTTCTGGGTCCCAATGGACCTTGACCTCATCGAGCTGGTTTGTGAATCGGAACTAATAATTCCTTAACTAGAAATTAAAGAGGGACAGAGTCAAGAAATGGAAAACTAAATTTGCTTGAAATTTGGATTGGAAAGCATGGTTTAGGGTTCTTTAGAAAAGCTCATCTGAGTAGTTCCAGCTGAAAGTAAGGAAAAGGCTGACAGATTCACTTCAGAGACAATAACCTGTGTGCATTGAGCCCTACGGCGATGACAAAGAGAAGAAAAAAGGAAGCAACAAAGGTATGGGATACATGTGAAAAATATCAAATGCTACTTACAGAATAATAGAAACCTAAACTGGGATGAGGGCAGGGGCTGACCTTGACCATGTAACAGTGAGACTGAGAAAGGAAGGACACTAATGGAAAGGTTTTTAGTTTTCTGTAAAGGTGTTCAAACTGTTCACATGAACACCAGCTTTGACTAAGGGTTGCTATACATGCAAAAGTAGAACAAATGAAGATGCAAGTCTCCAGTATCAATCCGGTTTTGAAGTAATTTCATTGCCTTTTTCTACAGAGTTTTCTTCAAAAATCCATTCAGAGCTATTGCTGTGTTTTCAGTATCTCAGGGGACATAACGCAGTGCCCAAGATCACTTTAAAAGGCATCTTTCTATTGATATAAGTTGATGTAACAGCAATAAATCCCTTTTCCTTCCCCTTTCACAAACCTAGTGGGAACCAGAGCCACAAAACAGTATTTTGTTACTGAAAAGATGCCTTGGGGAACCACTGTGTAGCTTGAGATCCTAAAACCACAGCCATAAATAGTGTGCCCTTGCATTCAGAACATCAGAAATAGGTATTTCACAAGGAATTGATTTAGTTCTGAAGACAAGTACTGAAGATCTGCTTGCTTCAAAGGCTGAGGTAAGCAAACAGGCCACGGTTCACACCTGAGTGTCACTACCTGTAACTCCATTGTGATTAGAGTATTGAGCATTTTTTCTCCATGGTGGATGCTCTGCTGAGAAGCTTTTCTTCAAAACCTTAGGGAAGTACATGCTACTATTTTATAATGTAATTGCTAAGGTAGCATGGCTTATGACACAGCTACAATGTTCTCAATGTCTGAAATATAACACATCTTGCTCAAAGATTAACCTGAGTTGAACCAAGCATGTGTAAACTGATTTTTTTTTCTCCTAAGTAGAATGATCTTTTTCTTCCTCAGGACAGAGTTGGTTTTCTTTGTTTTTGTTTTTGTTTTTTTGGTTTGGTTTTAACTAAATGCAAGTATATCTTCCAAACAGTGCAGCTATATTACTTTCTTGTTTAAATGTCCTTCAGTTATTAAATTTTAAAGTATTGCCATCTTTATCACTTCTGCAGATACTAGTTTCTTATGCAAAGACCCTAGAATTGGCAGGGTGAACATTGTTAAGTGTAATTCATCCCAGGTAACCAAACATAATATGAAATTCCATTAGGGAAAAATGCAGTCTGAAGAGAAGACCCCCTAAAGCATATTCAGAGCCTCAAGACAAGATTTGTTTATGATATTCTGGCTTTGGTAAAGCTTTTTTCAACCTCTGTGAAAAGGCTGAAGTCTTTTGTAGGATTTTGCTGAGTCAAAAGAATAAATTTAAAGATATCAAGATAGGAGAGAAAAGTTGGTGGGTTTAGTAAAGAGCTTTCTGAGAGGGTTTGCCTAACTGGATTTTTTCTTTAGTTTTTAAAAAATTTTATTATACTTCAAGCTCCTGAAAGAGGAAGTGCTTATCTTGAGGGGTTCATGTACATACTCCTAGAAATCTCTCTCACAGGTACTCACAGACACTTCTTTCCAAGTGCTGTATCTTTGTAGAAATACATTAACTTTTTTCCTATTCTTTCTGCAGTGCAACTTGGACCAACCTAGTAAAAAATGCCTTCTGCTGGGTTTTCACACTTTCAAAACTGTATTTTCCAAACACAATTATGATCTGGTAATTTCTTAGAAAATTTTCTAAATATAGACTTGCAAACTATATTGAGGAACAGAAACTCTGAAGAGTCCTTAAACCCCTTCACTAAAAAATTAAGCCATCTATTCATTCATACTACAATACCTGGGCAGGAATGCAAGGAGCGTGTAGCTGTAGTGTTTGCCTTACAAACACCTTCCTAGGATTCCCACTGACTGAACCACTGGTTCTGTACCTGCTGCACAGTGGTTGATTCAGAAAACCCAGTATTAATCACAGCCTTATTAAAGAAGCTAGATTAATTTCAGAGTGTTATTGCAAACCAAATCATATTAGTATATATATACAATGCAAGCTTCTGTCTGCTTTTTTTCTAGGCGTACAGACTAGACACATACCAGAACTATAGTTTCAGCAACCATTCTTCCTTCAAAGCATCCACACGACAACATGCATATGTATCTTTACATGCACAGGTACAGGCAAACTACATGCATTTCTTCTTCAAGAACACTACTATGCCATCTTTATGTAATAATAATCTGTCAGGATAGATAGTGATTTTATAAAATCGCAAGAGTACTACAAGAGGTAGATCGATGAGGATGCGGAGGTCAGGGAGCTGGTTCCAATTAATATGGACATTATTCATCAAGTTTACAAGGACCCTGATTGCACTGTTTCATATATAAATGTTTCCCCAGTTCAATCAATTGTATATGTTCAATATGTCTACTCTATATATTTTCCTTAGTCATCTTGCCCAAGTTCTTCTTCCCATAAACCCCTAGGATTTTCCCGCCAAGCCTTTCCCGATTGGCCCCAGTTTGGTGCAGTGCACCATTTTCCATATATGGTTGTGTTTCGATCCCTGTTTCCCATTGGTCCTTTCTCTTTTCCTCCCCTCAATTTGCATATGGACCAATGGGATGCTTTGCCCCTCCCCTTTTCCTCCCCTTTCTCCTCCCACGTTCTGGCAACTTCCACGGCTCCTTATAAAAGGCCGGGCAAATAATAAAGTTTGCTTCTCCTGTGGACACCTGGTCTTGTGTGTGGTTCTTCCTCGTGGGGCTGCGCCGGACTAGGTGCGGAAGGAGCCATCCCCTGCTTCGAGAGGCCTGCTAAAATAGCTGAAGATCACTTGGTGGTGGCCAAGACTGTGCCTCTCAGAGTGAAGACCACGCTCCCAATTCCTGGAGCTCCCTCATCCATCAAAAATAATTATCTATCATCTGTAGCCCTTCAGGCTTATCTGAAGGCCTGTAGATGAAAGTTTTTTTCCCCTTGAAATTCATAAGCCTTGGAGAGTTGCCTCACATATCCAGAAATCTTGCAGTCTGCAGACCTTGATCCAAAGCATATATATAACCTTTTTGGTAATCAGGGAAATAAAGATAACAAAAATTACCTCATGAGAAGAACCTTCAGTAACACTATTATTTAGGACACATAATTACTTAAAGCAGTCATCTGTACAAAAGAGTAACTGTCAGTGACTTATAATAAGACTTTTTTTGTGTTAGTAAAAATGTATCAGACTCTTAGTTTGACTGAATCAAATACAGGAGCTTTGCACACTTTGACAAACACAAAACCACAAGTATCTGTGCATTGGGGTATCAATTTATGATCAAAGTTATTTTCTCCTTTTGATATGAAAATATGATCTGCTTTCTGTGCCATTGTAAAAGATCATTGCAGGTGCCCATGCAAGTGGGGCAGCCTATTTACTGCAAGCAACAGAGCTAATTCCTTTATCTCTCTATGGATTGCAGACAGAGACTCTTTTCCTGAAATAGGGTACTTGGCTAACTTCAGATGGGGTTGGAAAGGCTCTTACTGAAGCATGTAGCTCTTGTAGTACAATGCACACAGCTGCTGGCTTAAGCAGCCAGTTCAATTCAGTATTCAGTTATTGGACTGGCTCATTGATCTGATTAGCTCTTGATCACCTCAAATTGAGAACCTTTCTGCAGTCTATAAATATAAGTAAGCTCTTTACTTTGCGATATCCACAAAGTAAATTTATTTTAAAAAATGTACTTCCTTTTCCAGACACTCTGTTCTACTGCTTTGCTGATTTCTCTGCTCTCTTACACTGTGGAGACACTTCCCTAGTAGCTGCTGTATAAATTGCTCTTTTAAATAACTTTCCCAAACCCTTTCTTTCCATTTTGAGTCTTTCACATTACAACTCTGCATTATATACTTTATATTCATTATAAAATTATTTGATATTTCCTTTTTCACTTTTAAACAAGTCTCTAATATTTGCATTGAAGGGATGAGGAAAAGTGGGTGATTAGGAGAATGAGTTATCTGGCATCAGGCACTTTTAAACATATTGCCTCTCTAGTTTCAGAGGAACATTTGAGAACAGCAGCTGTGTGACAACACAGCCAGATTTCTTCATTATTGCAGATAATCCCCAATCCTACCTAATCTCTCTGTCTATTCACCTGTGACGTATCATCATCATGGCTAGGCTTCGCGAACGAAGATTTGGGAAGGGCACTACCCACTCTTGCTGCAAGAGTGCTGGTGGCTAAAAAGGCCGATACGGCATAGGCAGGTCTGGTCATAAAAGGCACAACAGAAAGGCTCCTTAGATGATATTGGTGAGGAATGGTTCTTTCTGCATTGTCTTTTTTCCTCAAGACTGACTCTGCGTGCGTTCTCAAAGAAAGCAGCAGCATCGTGAATGGTGTGACTCCATGAATCCCAATTGGAGGCCAGAGTGGACCATTGGTGGCAGTCAATATGGCCAAAGCTGAGATGTTGTTTCAGGGAGTCCTTGTATCTTTTCTTCGGGGCTCCTTTCTTGTTGCAGCTGGTGGTGAGTTCACCATAGAGCACAATCTTTGGGAGGCAGTGATCCTCCATCCTGGAGACGTGCCCTGCCCAGCGCAGCTGCGTTCTCATCAGCATGGCCTAAATACTGCTGACCCCTGCCTGTTCAAGAACAGACACATTGGCCACATAATCAGACCAGTGGATGTTTAGGATTGAATGAAGGCAGCGCTGATGGAAGCGTTTGAGAAGCCGCAGGTGGTGGCGGTAGATGACCCAGGATTCAGACCCATATAAAAGAGTAGACAATACAATGGCTCTGTAGACACTAATCTTTGTACTTTTCTTCAGGTGTTTATTGGACCAGACTCCTTTATGGAGTTTTCCGAAGGTTCTGCACGCCTCTGCTAGTCTGTTGTCTATCTCTTTGTCGATCTTACCGTCTGAGGAAATGATACTTTCCAGATAGGTGAACTGCTGGACTGACTTAAGCTCTGAATTGCCTATGGTGATGTGGGGATGATGGAAGACTTCCTGAGGTGCAGATTGGTAGAGAACTTCCATCTTCTTCAAGCTGATTTCCAGCCCAAAAAGCTCAGCAGCCTTTGCAAAACAGGATGTTAAGTGCTGCAGAGCTGCTTCTGTGTGAGAAACGAAGGTGGCATCATCAGCAAAAGGCAGCTCATGGACAAGGTGATTTAGGGTCTTGGTGTGGGCCTTCAGTCGTCTTAGATTGAATAGGCTTCCGTCGGTACAATATCGGATGTAGATGCCGTTTTCTTCATAGAGGTCTGCCATGGCTCTTAGGAGCATCACGCTGAAGAAGATTGTGAATAGAGTTGGTGCAAGAACACAACCTTGTTTCACACCATTGGTTACTGGAAAGGGCTCAGAGAGTGCATTGCTATATCTGACTTGTCCACGCTGTTCCTCATGTAGCAGGATGATCATTTTGAAGAACTTGGGGGGAGCATCCTAAATGTTCCAAGATCTGCCACAGGCCCTTTCTGCTTACAGTGTCGCAAGCTTTGGTGAGGTCAACGAAGGTTACATAGAGACCTTTGTTCTGTTCCCTACACTTCTCTTGCCACTGTCTGAGAACAAATACCATGTCTGTGGTGCTCCTATTGGCTCTGAAATCACACTGGCTTTCAGGTAGAAGATCTTCTGCAATAGTGGTGGTCTGTTTGACATTCTATAGTAGGCATCATTCGAGTATGATGGACATTGCTGACATTTCTCTATTGCACTAAGATATAGTCAATGAGGTGACAGTGCTTTGGATCGAGGATGCATCTAGGTTATCTTCAGGCTGTCTTTCTGTTGAAAGATAGTGTTGGTGATGGTGAGCTGCTGTTCTGCACAAAACTGTAGCAGGAGGCGTCCGTTGTTTTTGCAGTTTCCAACGCCATGCTTGCCCAGGACTCCTTTCCAGGCTTCAGAATTCTTACCTACTCTGGCATTGAAGTCACCAAGGATTACGATCTTATCATCTGCAGGAACCTTTTGGATGAGGCAGTGCAGGTCGGTGTAGAATTTGTCTTTTTCCGCTGGGTCAGCTTGGAGAGTTGGGGCATATATGCTAAAAAGAACAACATGTTGCTTGTTGTGTAGTGGGAGGCGTAAGGACATAAAGTGATCGGAATGACCTGTCAGCAAATTTTCAAGTTTGGAGGCAATGGAGTTTTTAATCATGAAGCCAACTCCCAAAAGGTGTCTTTCAGTTTTGGGTTTGCCTGACCAGTAGAGCGTGTAGCCGGCACCATGTTCTTTAAGGCTGTCTTTCTCATGAAGACGAACTTCACTGAGAGGAGCAATGTGGATGTTGAGTCGTGACAGTTTGTGGGCAATTAAAGCAGAACAACGCTCAGGATGTCCACTGTCCCCAGTATCAAGCATGGTTCTGATGTTCCAACATGCGAGTGTTAGTTTGAGCACACCTTTGCAGGCAGGTGTATGCCTTTGAAATCTCTTTGTTCTTGTTTGACCACATGGAAGATGCCGGTTGGCTGCAGTTATGCAACTGGATGTGGAGATGAGCTTTGTTTAGGCCACCTTTGCTATGCCCCTCTCCTTGTGGAGCAAGCAGTGCTGTTCCTAGAAAAGGCTGGTTGGTCATTCAGGATGCAACCCCACAAGACTGTCATCTCCGGGGTCAAGTCTCGAATGACCAATATCCTGAACCGCCTGCATGCAGGGTTGGGTCTGCGGCTTCCACCTGCTTCCTATCACCTGCTGTTTTCGACCCTCGCCTGTTACTACAAGGCTTTGCAATGTGGGTGAACCCTTTGAGCCTGTGCAATGGATTTTTAGGTGAGGCACAGCATGCGCAGAACTGGCCCCACCCTTTACTCCTAAGGTTCATCTTCCACAGCCTAGTGAGCTTGGACAGTAACAGTGAATACCTCAGGACATAGGTTTGGTTAGAGTATCCTTCTCTTAGATGGATGGCCTTACAGGGCTAAGCAAGCTCCATCTGCCCGGATTTGGAGTTGGAGTTGTCCTTCTCCTAGGATCGTTGCCAGAGGGCTAGCGAGCCCATCCTGCCCGTGGACACACTTTGTCTGACCCTTCAGCTGTCTGGCATGGGAGACCCTACTGGAGGCACAAACCACTGCCAGCATAGCTCTCAACCTCATGAGGGCATGCAAGCTTCTCCCCCATGACAAGGAGGTGTCCCTGGAGAAGACCTGTGACATACATAGTGTCAATAAAAATAATACCTGAGACCTGGTCCTAGCACTTCTGTAAATATGTGATTCTCCCCTACTACTTCACTCTCCGAAGAACCCAGCTGCAGTACTATGTGCAGCTCTGGGGTCCCCCAGCACAAGAAACCAGGAACTTGTAGAATAGGGCCAGAGGAGGGCCACAGGAATGGTCAGAAGGTTGAAGAACCTCTCCTGTGAAGACAGGCTTGAGAGTTGGTGCTGTTTAGCCTGGAGAAGAGAAGGCTCTGATGAGACCATTTATCAACCTTTCAATATTTAAGACAGACTTTTTAACAAGGTCTGTAGTGATAGGACAAGGAGCAACTGTTTTAAACTGAAAGAGGTTAGATTTATATTGGCTATAAGGAAGGCAGTTTTTGTCATGATAAGCTGCGGACATCCTATCATTTCTACTGTTCAAGGCCAGGCTGAATGGGGCATTAAGCAACATGATCTGGGGACATACCTCCCTAACCATGGCAGAGGGTTGGAATAGACAATCTTTAAAGTTTCCTTCCCACCTAAACAACTGTGTAATTCCCTGATACATCCACACTCTAATTATGGCTATTACATGAGAAGTGCAATGGCAAAGCTTTTCCAAAAGGCAGTAAAATCACTTTTTTTTTCCCTTTGGGCTCTTGGCTGTGTGTTCTGTTAGCTTATTCTAGAGGTACTTATGAATTCTCAAACACATTATTAGAACCATTCTTGAGAACTGGGACACAAGATAACACATTATTCAGTTTCAATTTTCTTTTTGCTACCATTTAAAAATATTTCTGATGCTTCAGTGTTTTTGTATAAAACAAATCTTGACTTGCATCAGTAACTTACAATTTCCTGTGGAAAAAATGCTTATTAATGTTGATCTCTCATCAATTGCTGGAGCTTAGCACCCAGCCTGTAAATAGAAGCAAAGTCCTGCTAATCTGGATGGCTTTTAACCTGGATGTAGCTTCTGATCATGCAATCACCTTTCTAGTAAAAGATGCTTTTTTGGAGATAAGGGTTGAAGATTTAATTAGAATATTAATTTAGTTATTCTGCACTTTCCTTGTGCTAGAAAGTATTTTAACAAATTAACCAGGCTACCTAGTAACAATAATACTTTTCTTGAGCCTCCCTTTTGTTTGTTTGCTTTCAAAATCTGTTTTAATCATTTTTCATGTGTAGTCTTTGTAGTTTCCCAAAAGTCAGCACCATTTTGCTTACCAAAAGAGGCCATTTTTCCTTTGTGGCTCTCTGAAAAATCAGAAAAGAATAGATATTTCCAAGATTAGTTTTTTTCTCCTTGGAAAGCAGTAGCATTTAAAAAAAATCCCTGAACATCTAACATTATTAAGCAAACATAAACAAAAGAAATTAAGGAAAATTGTTTCCATTTTTTACAACTGTTGCAAAACAACATACACATTATATGGAAACATTCTATCCAGAGAATATTTACGGTTAGAAACAGGATGTGTGGTAGGGGTGGGAAATGCTGATTGCCATAATGTCTTCTAAGTAGAAATGCTGACAGAGAACAGTAATTTCTTCCCTGCAAAACTATACTATCACTTCTCTAACCAGGAAACTTTTTATTTTAAAAGTTAATGTTTCATTAGCTCTTTTCATCAGAAAAAGTACTGAACCATAAGTATACAAGTAATCTTTGGACTTTAACCAGCATATTTTTGTGATGTGGTGCTTTCAATAATGCCTTAGAATACTCCTAGTAAAATCATGGCCAAGAATGGGAATAAAAAGCTGAGAGTGGAAAATGAAAATCACTCCATCTCAGGAAACCCAGGAACATATCTGATTTAGCTCAAATGGAATCATAGAATGATTTGGGTTGGAAGGGTGGAACTTAAACACCATCAAGGTCCACCTCCCCTGCCATAGGTAAGGACGCCTTTCACTAGACCAGGGTGCTCAGAGCTCCATCCAAACTGGCCTTGAACACTTGCAGAAATGGGAAGGAAGAAGACTAAGTTACCATGAATATTTTTATTTCATACCATCAAAAAACCACACCCAGAAAATCCCTCTCTTTCATCTTCAACACATTTATGTGCAAGACACAAAAATTACGAAAAACAAACCAACAAAGAAACAAAATAAAGGGAGACCATACATTTAAATAAAAGCAGCAAATGCACTGTAGCCAGGCACAGAAATTATGGGAGATGCAGACTAGGTGAATCTTCACACTGTTAGGAAATACTTTAGTTCCCCAAACTAAACTCACTGTTACTGGGTAATATTGAACAGTTATCTCTGCTCAACAGGTCAAATTTATCTTTAAACTGCAAATGAAAACACTCCAGTTAATAACAGCTGCTTTGGTGTGTTCCAAAGAGATACTGATTATTGTATTATTGAGTGAGATCATTTGTCCTCAGAGAATAACTGCAGGGCACTTTATCTGAATATGTATTTTTGCAGATAATAGTAGTGTATATCAAATGACATACTGTTTGTAGACAGTCAGCTAGAAAGCAACACAAACTCCTTGGACCTTAAACACCACAATATCTAACTGAACACTGGAGCTGGTGTATAAGGGATCCTGTTACACAATTATATAATATTTACAGTGCTTTCTGCTCCTGGAATGACCATGCTTTTAGAATACAATAGTACCCTTGATACAGAGAAGAACAAGCAATGCTTTATTTTTGTACCAAATTTATCATTTTGAAGATCCAGATAAATTTCAGTATTTAAATAAATCTTTGCCTAAATAACATATGATATTCTGCATATTTCCTTTCCCAGATACTAAATCATCAAAATTTGTAAGCATTATCAATTATTCACAGTGACTGTGGTACAAGCTTGAATGCCTGTAGTTATTAATTTATGGCATAAATTCACCCAGCTAAGAAGCCTTGGAAGAACAATAAACTCCTGTGTTTTTTGTTGGAAAATTGTAGTGGGGGGGCTGAACAGCTATTTACTGTCATCTGGATTTCCCAAACAAGACCATTCGTCCCAGCTTACAGGCAACTTCAGATCTATTGGGGAACAGAGTAATCAGCTAAAAATAACTTTGTCTTGCATCAGAGCATGGATTAAATCACACTGGGTTTGTATAACTCAACTATCCAATTCTTTCGGTCATGTTATAAGTTCTATCTTCACAGATCCTAATTTTTCAAGGTACTAAAACATATACACAATTTTAGTCACCCAAATGTGCTATGGCAGGAATATTTTGGCCTTCACAAATTAGGCTACTCTGAAGGTATTGTTATTCAACAAAAATTCTACGTAGAATCATGGAATTATTTAAATTGGATAATACTTCTAAGATAATTGAGCCAAATATTCAAAGCATCATAGAGAATTAAGCAATACAACTGACCAAACCTTTTTTTTTTCTTGGTACATACATTTAGATGTTTTGTTAACTGTCTTAAAAAATATCTCCTGAGATTTAAAATAAATGTGCATATTTTTAATTAGTTTTATTTCATATAAAGGTATTATTCCTTCACAGTAAAACTTGACTTCAAATTTTGAAGTCAACATTTTAAAATATTTCTAATAGCCAGGAATTCACCTTTAGCCAGAGTATTCGACTTGTACTTAAAATCTGCATCCAGCATAAAGAATTAGGGATTTTTACCATATTTCAAAGAACATAACCCATTGTATGATTTCATATATGGAATTTCATATTTAAGCAAAGCACAATATATGTAAACAAGCGTATTTAAATAAACATATTTCATTTATTAGCTTATAGGGTCTTTTTTATTATTGGTTCATTAAATAAAGCAATTAAAAATTGTATCATATAACTCCCCATCTTGAATTAGGCAGCAGGAGCTACGTTGCTTTTCTATGGACTTTACACCACCACTTCCTTGCAAAACACTATTCATTGTAAACCTGGCCCACTCTGGATGCAATTCCAGGGGAATTGCCCTATTAATTTCCTAATTTAGCTTCATTGCATCATTTATAACCATACAACAAAAGATAGCAGCACAGACATGTTTGAAAGTGAAAAAAGGATAAGACCACAAATGCAACTTCAGCAGATACTATCCGTGCAGTCAATTTCATCCATTGATACAGGGAAATCATTTTCTTTGGTTAAGACACACAGAAAAACTGCATTCTTTGTGAATATGTAAATTCAAAGCAAATGTTGTGTCTAACGTTAGCAGGTTGCATGATCTAGCCTCATGCATCCAAACCATCTTAAACAAAAACAAAATCACATTTATAAATATTCCATAAATATATGAAGAGAATTACAAGAAGTGAAACCTTGTAATTCTTCAAATGAATTAAAATGCCATGGAGAATCTAGAGGCTCAGCATTGGAGCCAGCTCATTCAAATGCTTACAAACAAAAACATAAACCATATTATTAATCTAAATTTGCAAAAAGTATTGAAGATTTCCAGCCTTTAACATTATTTCAATACTGCTATGTAAGGTTAGTGATGGTTTCAGCCAATTCATTCATGTTTCTATTTAGATGAAGGAAGACATCATAACGCTATTTTAGGAATTATCCCAACTTTAAAAATAGATTTACAGTGTTACCTCTTAGTAACTGGCCAATGGAAACTTCCATCAAGCCATTAACTTTGAGATGACCAAACAGCAATATCACAATATAGTGCATTTGTAAAAAAATATCAGTAAAAGGGGAGAGGAAAGAAAAGAAACTATCATATTTGAAGACAAACCTTAAGCTAAATGTGACTATTCTATTTTTGTTACTAGTGGCCTTCATAAAAATAATACCCTGGGAAGTAGAACAGTAGGTTATCTATAGTATGTAGTCACTGTTGGGGAAAAGGCTAGAGATGCTATGCTCTTGAAATGCTGTCAGTCCAAAAAAAAAATGTTTACCTTATGGATAAATGAAAGTGTTGAAAAGGCCACCAATCCTTCTTGAAAAATTGTGTTCCATAAGTGTGTTTCCTGTTTTCAGCTGTATTTGCTCACAGTTAAAACAGATGACAAAACAAGAATTACTTTTGAAAATTCTTAGATTAAGAGAAATGGCTGGTTTTGACAGTAGCTTAATCTCTGAGAGTGTCTTAATTACTTAAAATTTTTTTTGAAAGACTTTTTATAATGTTAAAGTCAAGGCTACATTTTACTGCTTGGAGAGGAACAGATCTACAGTTTCCCTGAGAAAACTGGGAACAGCACAGGTCCTCTTCAGGCATTCAAATAGGGCCAGAAGTAAGCAAATGATGCATCCAATTCCTCCCCAGCATGTCTGGCATGTGCTATCATGGCTCATGGAGCCCATCTCTCTAATGTCCTTGGAGCAATATCCTAGCACAAGGGAGGGATGAACGAAGTATGTGTACCTTCCATTGTAACTTGTTTTCTTGTGTAAGAAAGAAAGAATAACTCTTGTTATCCTTCCAGATCTTTATGTCATGGAAAGACCATGCTTCAGTTTATATTCACTGTTCACCATAAGGCCAGCTACTGCTGATGTCTCAGACTCGGCAACAACCAGCAAATGCTGACTTTGCAATGACTTCTCCTTTAGTGTCGCAGTCAAGACCATGGTGTGTGCTCAGTAAGCTGAACATTCCCTTCTGTTTTCACTAGATATGCCCTTAAACTTGCTATTTGTGGAGAAAATACTTTTAACGTGCAGTCACACTATGTCTATTAGAGATTCTCACATCTAAAAGCATCTCCCCAGGAAAAATGGGATGTGGGATGAGACGCACTACAGTTTCTCAACAGGAGAACTCCTGTGAGGAGAGCCCCTGTCTCAAGAAACTTCTGGTGTGAAAGTACTAGGAACTCATTTCAATTAAGAAGGTGGAGATTATAAAAACAGCTAGAAACCCTTTTGCAGATCACCATCAAAGAGGAAAAATACAAAATGAGTCACGAAATTATCCCTTGACCTGAAGTATTTTGTTGGACACTGTTGGAGGAAGACCAATAGGCCGTGGGACCCGCAGGTGCAAGCATGGAATTGTGGTTTATGCTGCCATGGCGTAAGGGGGCAGGAATGAGGAATGAGGCATAGGCTGTGTGGTCTCATTCTCCTACCTGATACGCAGAAACATTCTGTACAAACCAAGTACACCTCTGTTACACCCCAGTCTAAGTTTACCAGGTGTACATCTTAATTTGAGACTTCAAGAGATTTCGCTCCCAAAACTCCTGTAAAGCTATTGGTTCTTTTGTACCTTGAGTTCATGTCCAGGTAACAACTACACATTTTTCACTAAGAGATTTCTTTTAATTTGGTGAGAAAATAGGCATTTTGGCAAAAGGGGTTTTACAAAGATAACATACAACTTCACAAAAGCATTACAGCAGATTACTAGGACTACCAGCACTGTTGTAGTAAGGAACCTTTTTAAAACACCCAGCAAGCACAAACTCTATGCAACTTAAGTTAGGTACCTGTACCTTACAGAAAACAGGTCTTTAAGTTACGCACAAGAGGAAGAATAAAAGAAGAGAGAATAAGAGAAGAGAGAGAAAGAGGGGAGGAAAGAACATAGTTATCACTCAGAAGTTGACAGCTTCGAACAGAACAGGCCAAGGCCCACAATGGAAACCTTGTGCTGAATACTTATCTGCTCTGGTCACTGTGGCCGCTCCCTCCAGGCAGGACCTTTGGTTCACCAACCATTCATCATCCCTCCAGCCAAAGTGAGGTGTGCCACAGCCAATTAGAGGTTCTGGGGAATGTGGTCTGGGTGGACTACTAGGTGTACCTTCTTTGACTGTCACCCCAACCACCTGGCTCCCACGGCCATGTGGCTGCAGCCCTTGTGCTCTTGGCAGGCCTTGTCACATGCCTGCAGGCCCAGCCCAGACACACCCACACAAGGTGGCTCCAACCCAATAACAACTCATGTTATGTAACATCCTCCTACCAAAAGTGATCAGTACCATGTGCCCATGAAGAATGGAAGATTTTACCCCAGTTCACCCATAGCACTTTGCACAATAATGATAATGAGGTGTAAAAAGTACCCCAATTTTGCATCTAATTAGGGGACAAGATTTCAGCATGGAATTGCAGAGACAAATTGACAAGTTTGTCATCCTTGCCCTCCACAGAAGGCAGGTGCTTTGGTAAGCCTTGTACCCTCAGCTACACTGAGTATTAACCTGGGATATCAAGCTTCTGATTGCAATCCTATTGTTAGTGCTATATATATTAACTCTGCAGTTAATGTATTATCACTTGGCATCCAAAAGATGCATTCTAAAAAGTGTTCTATTTGTGAATCTGACAGTTTTTTTTTTTGAATGCCACTGGACCTACTGTTTTTTCAAGGCTCAGTAAAAGAATGATGAACTTATTTTCTATCCTAATAATAATTGTGAGACTTAAATTTTAGTATAATTCTACAAAACATTTTTAAAAAGAAAAATGCTAAAAAGCAGAATTTTTCATAAAAGAAGCTTCTCCAAATATTTTGATTATTCAAAATAATTCATTTTTGTAAAAAATATTTCATTCCAGCTTTAGTTTTTTTATTTGCAAACAATGGAATTGTATATAAAGTTTTAAGGTTGCTTTTTTTTTTATAATTGAAACCTCTACTGTTCCTTTCTAAAAAGGCAAAATGGAGCAGTCTAATGTTTTTAATGAAATTTCTCTTCAAATTGTCATGTTTACACAAAAGATTTCACTTTGAATGAATATACATTCTCTAACTGAGACATACTCCATCAGAAAAATTCTGGTCACCTCTACTGAGAACAACAAGCGAGAAAATCTTTTAACTATTTAATGGGGATTAACATCAAATCAAATCACTGTAGTGAATGCCATCAAGCAGCCAGCACTACAGCTGAGACAGGCTTCCCACCCACTGTCTGTCTTCTACTCTTTACCTGCCATTTCAGTGGCCCCTCCCTTTGTAACCCAAAAATAAGGCACTGGAAGAGTCTTAAAATGAACAGCACCAAAGCAAGGCAGTCAGAAGAGGGTTGGCAGGGAGAAGTATCTCTGTTTTTGTAGATTCAACACCAGTAAAAAGTCCTGCTGCAGTGTTGGCTGTCCTAGTTAACTGAGCTGTCAAGTGTGGAGGAACTTTCCACATGGATCACTAGCAAAAAAACAAACATAAAATAGAAACAAACTGTAAACTGTTATAATATCAGATATATTTGATAAAAATGTATAAGGAAGACTACAGAAACACCAAGAACAGGTATCAAATGGCAGATGGTGATGCCCCAGAAGAGAACATAATTCTATAGCTTCTAAGCAGACGTAAGTAGAGGACAGAAGTCTATTCATTTTCAAACTCATTAAATCTTAGGACTAGATTTAAATCTGTTGTAGTTGAACATAAGTGTATTGATTCCATCTGATGCTGGCTTTTAATCTTTGCTATTCCAAGAAGGCACTAACCACACAATTCCCATTTAAAGGAGCTGAGCATTTGCAAACACATGCTGAGTATGAGGATTACATCACTACAGTATCAGAATGCCGTCAGAATTCAGCAAACATGCAACAAACATTTAATTTGATATTCCTAATTTAAAATACCCCCTGCAAAGAGTATCTTAATTCAGGTTTCACAACTTTAGGTGGTTATTTTACCTTCCTCTGCCTGCACTACACATTGCAGTGACATGAAAAACAAAAGGCCTTTAGACAGAACAGAATTCAGTGTTTTTAAGATCTATACTGTTGTCTCCTTCAGCCATTGCTCTGGGAAGAACGTTGAAGTACCTTAAAGCTGCTAGAAGCCCAAAGTCTCTTTTATATCCAAGTACATTTAAACTAGAAGGCACTAGAAACATTCACTAGCAGCCTGTGCTAACCCCACCTTATGACATTATCCCCTTGTTATTAAAACTAATCATAAAATAACTCATCAGTCCAGTCTCAATATCTGTGTGTAATGTATTTGTCGACTTACTGGTATTCATGTTTGTCACAAATTCAAGCATTTTATTCCCTCTAACAGTCTTAGAGCAGGGAAGCTTTCATTTTTCTCATATAATCATTCAGGCAGTAAAGGAAAATTTCTTCCAATCCCTTTTATCTATCTCTCTGCTGTCCTTTATGATAAAACCTTTCAAATTTTCTGAATTGATCCTTCACCTGGGGAAATGGAAACAAATAAATGCCTTCCTCCCAAAGCCTAACACCCACCACTGACCTGAGAGAACTTACTTTCAGCAGAATCTGAGTCCCACTTCACTGATGGATCTCTGCGTGTCTAATTAAACTGCAGTCAGTGAACTCTAGGCTATAACACTGCTCCTCACAGCAGCAATTCATCATTTTGCCATGCAGTTCATGTTGTCAGGACAAGTGTTCGTCCTTTTCAACATGCCACTTTCTGTTTTGATAGGGGAATTTAATTGAACCATAATGCCATTGCTGCCAGAGTTTGAGAGGACTGAAGTTATAAATCATAAATCTCTATCTATAGCCCTTTTTCTCTTAAAACAGTGCAAATGTGTGCCTGATGCTATTTGGTTTTCCAAGAAAAATGAACTGCTATGAAATGGTACATACCACGGCATAAAGACACAATAATTATTTCTGTAGATTTATAAAAGTGGAATAAATGTATCAGGTGCTAAAATAAGCCACCTGATGAGGAAGTTATGGTGAACCTTATTGGACTGGTTATAACTTCTTAATTTGAGCTTGCATCCTTGCAGATCTCATAAATTGAGAAAAACTTCAGTAATTTCAAATAACTGACTATAATGATAGGTAATTTTCAGTTAGCAAGAGCTTTTTATGGCTACTGCAATTAGTACATGAGAGCAAGCAGAAGTCTTGAATAATAGCTCAACTCCTAGATATAAAAAACTGTAAAGTTAAGGAATATATATAGCATTGCTAGAGAAAGGAATGATGGTGAAAAAGCCAGATTAACCATCAAAAGCCATGAAAATCTGGCATTTAACAATACAAAAATTTCCCTAGGTCTCATATTACAGCAAAGCAGTACAATATTACACTCAAGGCCCCATCCTATCATAAGCATGGATATTCATGGCAAAACCCCTACAGATGCACAGAAGTGGAGCAAGTGGAGAAATGTTCCTCTTCTATATTCCACAAAAGATCCCTATTTTTTCTTAATAATCTGTTTTCACAGCTAATAAGCAATTTTTAATGTGCACTTTTTTAAAAGAGTTACGTTAGTTGTGAGAGCTCTGCCACTTCCTAATCTTTGCATGATCATATGATTTCACTAAAACAGTATCTATTGGCATTGTAAAATTGCTGTTACTTTTAAATAAGTACTTCACACATAGATTATGAAGCCACATCTTTCTGCATCTTAGATTAGATCTCTCCACCCTATGCCTCTCTGTGTACTGCAAACCTTTTTTTTTCATACAGCCACGTAAGTTAAACTCCAGTTATTCCAGCTAAACATCACGGAAAAAAATTGTAATTAGCAATCACTTTAGAAAACAGTAGTTTCATTGTATTACTTTTAAACTGAATTGAGAAGATGCATAAAGCAACAAGGCTTTGCCTTTAAATATAATTATTACCTTGAACAAATTCAGCAGAAAATTGATTAAAAATCTGAAATTAGCCTCAGTCAAAGTGGCTGTCATCTCATTGCTTGTCTTTTGCATGCTTTCTTGTTTAAAGGAGGTAGTAGCTAGTATTATTCTGCATTTCAGTTTTTCAGCCTTCAGGTCACAAAGTCATCCTGCACACAGATTATTTTATAATATGATAACTGATGGAGTATTCCTACAGTTTTAATCTTCCTGAAACTGCAGTTCTGAAATTAGAGACATTTATCACTCCATTTAACCAGCTATGAAGATATGAAAAACTGTTTAGTCAGTTATTTCCAGAATTCAATCACACCATCACGACATGTTCTTTCCAAGCATTAACAGACAGCTTACCAGCTCTGTCACCTAATGCAGCTGAATTCGATTGACAGAATGACAAATCTTTTTCTGAGGAGTCTGAGTCACATCAAATTAGTCACACAGAGATGTTAGTAACATATAACCTGCAAAGATGTAATGTCTTTCTGATTTTATGCTTTCCGTGTTGTTATTCAGTCACTGCTGCACAGATACAGATAGAATGTCTTTTTGATTTTAAACTGCTCCTGCAAGTGGTAACTTGTGCAAGGTTTGATAATTGGTTTAAAGCTAAGGCAAAGAATTGACATAACATCTGAAGTTGAAGTTATGAAAATGTATTTAGCAAAACTTAATTTACACAAATATTATGCTGTTTATTATACACCAGCTTTTTTATATGCAGACTTTTCTTTAGCTTCAATCTACAAAATCAAAACTCAAAGGCAGGATTCTTTTAGTTTATGTTCCAGCTGGACAATTATATCCAAATCATATGAGAATCTGATTTGAACCGAATCCTGCAAAGCTATTTGGAGCTCTCTGTAGAAACAATAGTTGGACTTATAATACAGGTGGTGTGCTCCAGAACAAATTCATAAACCAAGAAAAAAAGCCTATAATATGACCCGTTTGCCCAACCAGTACTTCTGATACAAATGTGAAGCACAGTGTCACTCTCAATGGTGTTATACCTTATTGGGGAATAAGTTTTTGTGGCTCCACCACATGGCCAGGCTTGAATTTTGACATAAAGATACCTGCCTAAAACTGAAAAATTTTTTTGTTAGCTCAGTTTCAGAATTAAGAGGAGGAGTCTGTCTGAAATTTCCCATTACTTAACATGAATAATGTCAGTTTTCAGTACACAGGCAGCCACCATTAAACTGAAAGAAATGGCCCGATAGGCTAAGAATCAAAAATTCAAAATTAGAATACTGTTTATTGTGATTTTTATGATCTCAAAAGTGACTGAAGTATCTTCAACTCACACAAGTCAGTCATTCTTAAAGCACTGCTTTTGTTACTTTAAAAAACCTTCAAATGCTTGTACAACACACAATCCACCACAGCTATTTATTCCTTTCAATCCAAGTCTCACCTTTGCTACAGTGCTAGAGCTCCTACAAGTTCATTTTTAAGAATTCCATTCTAAAGTCCCAGATACTCTTGTGCAATGTCTTAAGAACAGAAAGCACTCTGTGGATCCTCAGTGATGCAATGCTCCACGTTGGGGATCTGGCATGCACCCTTCATAAAATCTCCTACATGTCAGCTTCTCTATGTATCTCTGTGACCTCAGTGATTTTGGCAATTTTTTGGAAAACTCAAACTGCTTTTGTAAGACAGCAATCATGATTTTTGCGTTAGTCTTTCTCTCTCTCACCTGGTTTTCCCATATGTCAATTATGCACTTTGGAACACAGCACCAGAAAATGACATTACTATCAGCTTCCAGTGATTGAATTAAAGCTCTGAATTTTCATACATATTCCTTTCTTCTGTAAAGCTCAGTATTGCTCAATATATCACTGCACTTGCTGTCTGGAGAACCAGTGCATCACATGGAAGAAATAAGTTTATCTTGCAAGCTTTTCCAGACTTGCCCATGGGCCCTCACTTCTATGTACCTACCATTTCTCATGGAAATTTAAGGAAGTGCGTATCTTTGAGATCTCTAAATCTCTGTTGAATTTGCTTGTAGATGACAGAGCAATGAAGAAATGTAAAAGAGAATCTCACTGGTTTACACATGAGCTGACAGAGAAGCTGCTTTAATCTTACTACTTTGAAAGTACGATTCCGGTACCAAGTTATTACCAGCATTCTCTTCCTGCTTTTTATAGTAACAAACATCAAATTTGACCTTAAGTGAATACATTTTCCTTTAAAGTATAAGGATCCAGAAGACTTGGTTATTCTTTATCAACCTGCCATTGACCTGTGATGATTTCATGAGATATCTAAGCTTTTCCTAACTTCACCTACTATTATTGGATTTTAAAAAAATCCCTTTACTTACTGATTTCTTTTCCATTGACATATTCTGGTTTCTCCAAGTAGTGTATTAAATCTTAATGTCAGTTCTTTGATTCTGAAGCAATGCTGCTAAGCTCTCAAGAAAATCATAGCTGAACCTTGAGGCTTTACCAAATCCACTCAAGTTGAGGGCAGAATGTGTTGCTGTCAATTCAAATTATTTGTCTGCCCCTATAATTCAAACTACAAACCACTACATGTCAGTATAAACAAATACTGGTATTTGTTCACAAAATATGGGTGCTTCCAAACTTAATTTGTATTTGTACACAAATTTGATTTCCAGTTTGTATGTGGATTTTTGATAATGTTCTTGCTATTCTGCTTTTAAATTATGTATTAACTGTTTAGACAAGTAGTCTCATCTTTTCTTTATTACTAGAGAGGTAAGATTAGGGATGAACAAAATGAATTTGCCAATAACTACTATTTATATTGGCTTAAATGAAAGTGCATTTTTTCATTTATTCTTCTATATGGCATTGTGAATTTGCATAATGATGTATGATAACAGTTATAAAGAAGATACTCTGTCATCTTAAAGGAATGAAGCCAATTGCCAGGACAGCTGTGAATGACTTCAGAGTATCAAAGATAGCCTCTACTGCTTTAATTTTTGTACCTCAATTTAGTGTGTAAATTCCCAACATTAAGCTAAATTAATGTTGGAAAACATTAGGGGTTTTTATTCATAATACTTTGTATTTAAATATGTCTTCAAAATCTTTTTAACTGCCCATAAAACAAAAATCTATACTTAGAGCATAACAGGATGATTGGTTTTCTCTTTTTTTTAAATACTCCATTATTCATAGGAGCAACATAGTCCAAACATTTTGAATCAGATTTCTTTATCTTTGTGCAATGTTTAGTTTATCTGTTTTTTCCCCTGTATCAGTGAAGATACCCTGAGATTGCACAGGTGACAAAGAGATGAGTAAGCATCACTGCTTCCCAAATTTCTAACTTCTAATGCTGCTCTTGTCCACTCTTAGCCATCTCTTACTTCACATAACCAAAAAACTCCTAATTTGAAAAACGTTCCTGAGTAGCTTTTGCTAATACCATTCCCCTGTGCCGGAACTACCTTCCTTGTCTACCACTAAATCCCTCTTTTTCCTGCACACATTTATGGCTGGTCTTTTAACACTGCTGTCTGCCTATGCAGCGTTGTAGGGAAGGGAGAGGGTTTCTCTGCTTTCCCCTTTGTCCGAGGCGGGCACACATGGGAGACAGACACAAGGAGTTCCAGGCCAGCCGGCAGGAGCGCACAGGAGCGCAAGAGAGTGTCCCATTTATTCAAACACCACGAGGTAATAATAGATCTTTGGGGGCGGCCCCCTGAGCTGTCTGGATTGGGTGAAAACTGAGGAAGGGGCAGGGTCCAGGGTCCATTAACCAATGAGTTTGGGATAGCAGAAGGGCCGGCTGGGGCACTGGCCCTGCCCCTCTCTGCCACGAGGCAGAGGAGACTCACACAGGGTTTTCTACCCTGGAGTTGCAGGGGCAGGGACGGAAGGGGGGCCCGGGGACCTCCTCCGTAAACTTCATTCCAGCATATTCCTACATCTGCCTTATATCTTTTCCTGGGCATTTTATTCTTCTTATTTTTTAAATACATCTAAAAACATAATAGGGTATTTTCAACATGCCAGGCTAACATTAGACATCACGCAGTAATAATCATTCTCCCAGACTAGCAAGTTCTTACCATTATTGCTGTCCTACATCAAAAAGCTTGTCAGTGCCTGTGGGTCTTACATTTTAGTCACACGTTATTTACACAAGTTATTAATGTTAATTATATATCTAGTCTTCCTATTTGTTATGTTCATCTTCCCATCCATCCAATACTCTGTGACTGGGTTAATTTCCCTTGTCAGTCCCTTTGACTGTGACGACCTCTCCTTAAACCCTTGCTGCAGCTTTGAATAGTTTTCCTTATCCCATCTTAATGTCACAACAATATTAACCTTTTTCATGGCAAGGTTTAGGAAAATGATAATGCAATAAAGAATAAAATAAGAATAATAACTTGAGGAATGTTGATCCTCAAGAGCTGCTTTATCTCTTAGTAACTGGCAACAGGAATTAAGATGGCAGAGCAAATCACTGGAAACATAGTAATATCAGTAATAATAAAATGTTTATATAATACAAGGCAACTCCCCCCCCCCCCCATCAGTTAAGGGTGTTTTGGCATCTTATGCTTGCAAAGTGCTCACAGGGAAACAAACCCCAAATTTTAATTCAGGAACAGAATTTTCAAACACCAACTCAAGAAAGAGAAGGAGGGAGCTGCAGAAGAAGAAAATCCATTTCAAAATAATGTCTAAACTATCTTTGTGTGTGTTTAAATAAACATGCCATGGGACACAAATACAACATGACATACAACATCACCTTGCCAAGATAACATAATAACTATTACTATGTATTCTCAACTTTGATTTAAAAACCACAAAGAGTTAACATTTCAAATCCTAACTGGTAAAAAATTACTTTTATATTGATGCTATCTCTGGGGATATGCTTATAATAGAAATGCTTGGGTTTTTCTGAACACTTTGACATTATTTCTCATTGAAATGAGCATGAGAAATTGCTCATCAAAAGCAGAGAGAAAAAAAAACCACAAAAGGATTAGCATTTTAAAACCTGTCCCAGGAGCTTGACTTACAATTGAAGTAATTTCATAGCCAGCTAGAATTTTAACTCCTTGTAGATTATAAATGGCAGGTCTCATGCTGCTCCCAGAAGAAAAAATACTAAATATATTTATTCTCTAACCACCTGAAATTTAAATGGAAGGGCTGCAACTCTAATAAAATGATAATTTTTTTCTTCTAATTTGATTCAAGAAAGTGATTCTGACAAGGCCTTATAATTACATTGCCATGGTACTACAGTTTCTTCTGCTCTTTCTGTCCTTCCAGATTCTTTTCTGTTCTACTCTTCTAGACCTCTTCTTTTTCTTTTCTTCCTCCCCTTTCTAGTCCCTTATTTTCTCTCTTTTATCTCTTTTCTATGTTTTTATAATTACAAGTAAAAATCCTATAAAACTTAAGAAGCCTTCAGATCATTACTAATATAGTATGGAGAGCATAGTGATATTTGAATGTAAATTAGAGCCAGTTTCCACAGTTCATTAGAAAGACTCAGGGATTGAATTTAGTTTAATCAAATCTTGAGTGCTCCCAGTATACACAGCACATACCCAGTGAAAAAGTGTTAATAAAGACTCAAAGATTCAAGTCATGCTTTGCATCCATTTAAAGGAGTCCGTCAAGGGTGCATCACAGACACTCATAACTGACTCTTGGAGTTGAATTAAAAATAATTGCATGTAATTTATTAATTTCCAATTCAATATACATTACTTCATTTTCCCCCCTTCTTTCTGCAATCATTCCTCCCACAGACAAACAGGTACTGGGGAAGTGCTTGACCCCCACTCTGCTGCTGTTTGCCAGGCTCCTGCCTGATGGCAACAAGTTTTCTGCATACTGCTCCTACAGCATTTTCTGATTTATTGGACCTAAAGTCACTTCAGATGCATTTAGCACTTAAGCTGGCAGAAGGAAGGGTGCTTCCCACCAATGATTCCCTGCTAGCACAGGCACTGTTTTAGGCCTTTAATGCACCCTGGAACTAGTGAGAATGGCTCTCAGAACCAGAGCAACCGGGAGACCCAACTCCATTCACCTATATACTGTGAGCATTCCATGTGCTTACACTATATAGGAAACACATCTCTCATCCTGCTTATTAAAAAATCCTCAAGATTATCAACCAAAATACTGAGAGCCCCTCCTCTCAGAAAACACTTCTGTGAAATTTTCCTACAATCTGCCCTTAGCTGCTGGTTTTCTACTTAGATTTACTTTACCTAAAGATGTTCAAGGTATTAATCCAACTGATAAAACTTTGTTCAGTGTTAAATGCAATTGTCATGTCATGTTGAACCACCTGCTGTAGAAAAGTTAGTTTTTTCACAGTACTTTTCTCAAATTATCTTAAGATGTTTAAAAAAAGGGCCATGTAAAGACAAAGAAGATGCTGCAGAACACGCATGTCCTAGTTCAGCAAGTGGGACCAGTTACCAGTGTGTGGGGGTGATCAAAGCTGTGTATTCTACCCCCTCTATTCATTTCCCAAGAACAATGGACTATTTGCGGCAGCTGCCCAGGGAGTCGTTAGCACCTTCACACCCAGCTTGAAGGGGCATGGCTGCTAATGGGCCATCAACAATTTAAAAATACCCCATGAGTCACAGAGTTAATCACGCATTGTGTGAGTCCCTGCCCTGGGGGAGGGACTGGGTGCTCCCTGAGGGTACATAAGCAGGGGCTAAGAAGACCTCAGGAACCACTCGTTGGATCCAGAGGAGCATCAGGACCTCAATAGGAGGAGACCACCACTCTCGACCCGACTACAGCCATCGCCCGCACCAATAGGTTTTTCATTTCCTTTTTCTTTGGACTTGGGGGAACCGCAGGTCTCAGCACAATGGCTAACAAACCCCTTTGGGTTTGTGTCCCAGGATACTGGGTTATACTGCTGGGTTTTGTGAGTTGAAAGCAATTTCTCTTTGTGTCAGTGTATTTATTGTAATATCTTTAATTAAATTGTAACTCTGACTTATAATCTCTCTTGTGGTGGGTCCATTTCTTCTGCCGGTTTACATTTAAGCCAGCACAACGCAGCAGCTCAGCATGTGGAGGCTTACTGGAACACATCCACTGGCAGCTTTGGGATGGGGAATGGACAGCTGCTGCAAAGATTTCTTTTTAAGGAGATTCCACTAGAGCATATATAATTCAGGGGTATGTATGTGAGTGCATGTATATGCCTTGCAAATATATACGGAAGAATTCACAGTTTAATGTGAAAAGGTACAATCTGCAGGACAGATGGTTGATTTTAATCAAAGGTCCTAGAATTGTGAGGACAATATTACCCTAAGTGCACGTTGTCTGCGGCAAAAATAGGGCAGCAGTACCCAAATGCTTCCCTCTTGTGGTCAGAGCAGGGTCAAGAGCTAGCACAGCTTCCTGGTTTCACAGCCGCGTCATCCTGGCTTTAATCAATTAGTTATCTGCACAAAGTGGGCTGGCTTTTCCTGCTTGGAAAACCCTGGCATGGCTTTGTGTTAAGCTTTTGCTGCCCTAAAAATATGAGCTGATAATGAAAAAGTTAGCAGATCCTTCAATAATAGGGGAGCAAACAAAGCCACTCGAGAAACACAAATAAAGCCTAACAGTCACTTATTTATTTCATTGTTAAAGAGCTAGCAGACATAATGGCAGACATGGGTAATGCCTCTGTCTTAAGCCACAAGTTCTGCAATCAGGTTTTTTAAATATTCCTCATTTGCCTCTCTCGTGGGAGTTTACATGTGAAGTCTTACCAAATGAATCAAGCAAATAGAAAAAAAACAGGGTAACTGTGAATGCTGGAAAAAGAAACTGCAAAGAATACATTGAAAGTACTACACGGGGCACAGTTTAATTGAATTGTGATTTGCTGGTCTTGTGAGCACTCTCCAGAAGGGAATGTCATGCTAATAAAAAGCTGTCCAACTTCACCTTATTTTCAGCAGGAACTTTAAATGAGACAGTTCAGAACTTTGTTTTCTGAGGGGTATTGGATCACATTCACCCGCAGGGCATTTAAATATAAAAATCTATTTATATGCAAATTCTTCAGTATTTCATGTAAATTGCATTTTTATAAACTGACCATTCAATACTGTAAGTTTTCATGTTGATAAAACATCTTGAGTAATGGCAAAATGAAAGAACAAATATAATTAGCAGAACTTGGTTAGCTAGATCTTGTACTTTCTTGGGGCATTCCTGTGAGTTCTTCAAATGCAGACCTGTAAAGTTAACAAATTGTCTTTCACAGAATGACCCAGGAAGAGAAGTCATCAGAAAAGGCTAATACTTGGGAAAGTTCAGATTATGTTATGCCTAACAGAATCAAATCCTTCAATCTTTTATTTTTTCTTTTTTTTTTTTTTAAGAAAACTCTAGCCAAATAACCTCATGTCCAAGTTTTACCTTGTCCAGCTCTTGTCTCACAATAGCTTTTAGACAACTGTAGAAGAAAATGCTTCATTATCAGAGCACCTCTAGTTGCAATAAGGCAAACATTTGCAACAGATATTCCTTTTGAGAGCTGTTTCAATACAAATATGTAATTTGGGATTGGGGCTACATTTCTTTCATTCCCTCACTGTGAAATGCATTAGAAAAACTAAATAGGTATTTGTGCTGTCTCTCAGTTTTACTTGCCAGCTTTGAGCATCAGCACAGAATGCCACCATCCACAGTTAGCAACACTCCCAAACACAAAACTCCTCACTTCTGGAAATGAATGCTAGCATCTCAGCTCTCCATGCAGGCCTCCCGTTTTAAGGATTATTACACAAAATAGCTGGAATCCCTGCCTAATCTTCACCTTTGCATTTAGAAATACACTAATGCTAAGAAAAGACTTTGACCACCTTTTTTTTTTTTTTTTTTAAACTTCCCTTGAGTTTTGAAGGCATCAGAACATTTATCCCAGTTCTTCTTTCTGGAGCTTTAAAATAATCTAGCTGGCCAAGATGAAACTAGTGTAATAAGATTAGTCAAAGGACACAGAGCAGCTGAGGTGATTAAGAGAGAGAGTTTGGTGATAATAGGTCTCAACCCCATCCCTGGAAGGTTACAGTCATGATAGCCAACTGCTCTGAACATGCTTGCAGTGGTTATTTGTTTATTTAAACAAGTTACATGTAATACAGCAGTTGCCTCGTTTCCTGGAAACAAGTTAGAGTTTCTTTACGCTGTTTATCCCTGCAAGTCTGAACTCAGGGATAGTCTTTTAGCAATAATGAACTATTACAGATTGTGCTGGATTTGGAACAATACCATTTGGAACAAGTGACCATTTCATACACCATCCATCTTGTAAAGAGTTTAATACACATTACTACAGAAAACAATATAATTTATCTGAGTATTAGTTGCCTTTCCGGTAATAATACTGCATGGAAAATCAGATATTAATTCAGGCATATGTCTGACACAAAATTCAAAGCTTTCTTCTAAATGTACCTAATCCTTTTAAGAGGTTAGAGAGAACAGGCAGGTGACTTCACAAATTTAAGCTCATTTAGGTAAAAGAGACATTAATATTGTTAGTATTTGTTCTGGAATTCAATTGACCAAATGAATGAAAAATTTCATCTTTGATAATTTTTTATTGTGCATGAGCAGTGTGACATTTGATTTCCAATATTTTTAATATTGAAACTTGGCCTTAGTAGATCCACAGCTGACTGCAACACTTAATGCCCCTCGTTGCCTCCAAAATGTTCTTACAATTCGCCTCTCACTTTCATCTATTAGATTGTTCTGTAATACATTAAAAACTGAAATAATTTTTTTCAAAAGGCATGCATTATTACTGACTTCACTGGCAGGAACTGTACTTTTTATATCTTGGTCAAGATTACTATTCTTTCATATCTTTTCAGTTGCATATATCAATAACAGCTAAGTCAAACTAGGTAATTTGTGGAAACATATTTAATGCAGATCATTAAAATGATGAACTCATGTAACTATTTGTGATTTCTGTATATCTATATTGTATTCATGGATTCATTAATTTCTCCTAATGATACCCATTCTTTGGAAACACATCTGCCAAACCATTTATTTGATGAATGCAATCTTTTTGTTTCTTTTAATTTTCTACAAATGATACACAGCTTTTATGAATTAGTTCACAATTCCCAATTATTCTACGATTCTGAAAAGAGATATTTTATCTTATGAATTTCTCCTCATTTTTTCTGTTATTTTTCTGCAACTCTAATTCATTTGATCACTAAAGTAGCAGCACATTTTTTCCCCTGATAAGCTAAAATTTGTAGCTTTTAGTATAAATCCATATTCTAATATAAACTGTGTTACTTAGTTTAAATGTAGAAATTCTTTCCAGCACTTCAGGGAGCAGAAAGGTACCTTTTCAACAGACAAAATACAGCCCTAATCAACTCTAACTTTATGAAGTAAGTTTATCCTGAAATATTAAAATCAATAGGCAATACAGTAAGGCCTGAGGCCAAACTGAAACTCAGGGTAACTTTTAAGATAACTCTTCAACACATTGAAGATCTGCTAAAATACCTGCTCAACATTTTCATGGGAAGTTCAATCAAATTTCATTCAATTTCTGATTTAAATTTGTATTCTTGCATCTACTACATTGTGCTATATACAGAAAATTATAAGCTTGGAAATAACTTGTCACACATAAATAGTAGAATGTCAAAATTCTAATAAAGTCACTGTATTTTCTCAAAGTTGTTATCTATTACAATCATCCTAAAAATGGAATTGGTGAAAAAAGGACTTACTTTCCCAATATGTGAAATAGGAACATGCCTTGAAATCAAAGAGATTTTCAAAGGTTTTTTATACCAGAAATAGAAAAAACATTTACAGTCAAGCCAAAATTAGACAAAGACAAGCTCTTAAAATCTATAGTTTTCTAACAAAGAGTATCCCAGCTGCATAAAAACAGATGGAAAACGAAGATCTAGTGACATCATCCGTGTTTTAAAATTCCTTCTTTCTTGGCCTGGACTAAAGAAGGCTGTCATTTGGAATGAGTTTCTTAAAGGTGTACTGAGACATGACCCATCACTTACAGGTTTAAAAACATTTCTATCTTATTTTCTAGCTTTCAACTTTAGATTAATTTAAAAAAAAACTTTTAGAAAACAGAATTAAGAAGATTCTGATGTCAGCTACTCGTGTTTGTCTCTGGAGGAATTTATGGAACCAAACTCTTACTCTGGACCTTTGTGGAAGGAACTGTAGTGGAAGTTACCCAAATCTTCACTTTAAATAGACACTTGGATTTGAGAATTATCATCAATCAATTAGCCATATGCATCCTTTTAATAATCAACCTTAATAAGGATAAAAGTTTATCTCCTATCCTCAGATGTAATTACAACGTATCCCTGATCTCTACTAAGTCTATAAACAGGAATATTTGGTTTAATTCTTGACACTTGGGATCATAACCAAAATCAGAGATTAAGTCAAAAAATTTTAAGTAGCCCACTATAATTCAAAATAAAACACAGACAGCAACTGCAATGATTCTGTATTCAGACTTTGTATTGTGTTCAAACCCTAATCCTTCCATTTACTATTAAAGATTAATACAACAAAAGGATAACTAATTGTAGAAGGGTACAGTAAAGTTCAGGTTAGTGCTCTTTTGTATTAGGGAAAAATAATATGTTTGAGATGGAGAAATTAAATTTTCTAGAAGAGGTCAGCATAGGAATCAAACGAATCCTTCTGATTCATGCAGAGTCATGCATTAACCACTTGAGATTTGGAAGGAAAATACTTAGAGCTTTTTTTCTCCCTGTAAAGATAATTTTCTTTAATAACTAAGATGCTATTTTGTCTTCAGAATATCAACTTTCCAAATTAGTTGAGTTCTGAAGGTCCTCCAGAGCACAACATCTATGATTAAACACTTTCTAAAACTTCATTGTACTAGCAAAAGTGGAAATTCCATTATTTTAGCAAGAGCAGGCATGTCAAATTCATTGAGGACCAAGGATGGAATAGAGGTAAGGAATCTATGTTTTGAAGTTATATTCACAGGGCACAGAAGTTATTATAAACCTCATTATTATGTGGTACAGTAATCAAACGAAACATACACCTATTGTGATTCTTGTTAAGACTAAATTAGGAATAATTGCCTTCAAAACTTTTAAAAGATAGCAATCTGGAGGCAGCATAATCATGCAAACATTATTCCTTTGGCTTGATTTACTCATGAGAAAAAGCCCCATTTATGACTTACCTTCCTCAGGAGGTCTAGGGATGTGGAAACATATAAAAGCCATGTGCAACATTTATAGCGTCTCTACCCAGGTTGAAGCTTCCAGAGTTCCTCCACCCAAATGTTGAGTCTAGACAAACCTGGGAAGGCATGTGTAGGAGCATCACAGAGAACATTACTATGACTCCTTGAACCAGGATTTAATGCCAGGGAGAGAATTACTTACCTTTTTATAAAAATCTTTCACAGTACCAAACCATATCCACAGGGTACACCAAAAGCTTCATGCCTGACTATCCTAGTTCAGCAGGTGGGACCAGTTTATCACTGTGTGTGGGAGACAAAAAGCTATGTATTCCACACCCTCTATTCATTTCCCAAGAACTCTTAACAATGGACCATTTGCAGCAGCTGCCCAGGGCACCCTCAAATCCTCAGGGTGTGAGGGGTGAAAGACACCTGTTAAGAGCTGTGATAACTCCCCTCCAGGAAGTCGTTAGCACCTTCACACCAGCCTGAGGGTGCTAATGGGCCAGCAACAATTCCAAAATACCCCATGACTCACAGAGTCAGATCACCCATTGTGGAACTCCCCACATTGGGGGAGGTACTGAGTGCTCCCACCTGGACCTGAGAGTACATAATCTTGGGGTTTGAGACCTCAGGGACGACTCGTTGGATTCAGAGGAGGACCAGAACATCGACAGGAGAAGACCACTGCTCTCAACCAGACTGCGACTGTCATCTGCGCTAACAGGTTCTTCACTTTCTTTTGCTTTGGACTTAGGGAAACCATGTGGGGTTCAGCACAGGGGCCAACAAACACCATTGTGTTTGTGCCCCAGGGTGCTGGGTTACATTTCTGGGGTTTGTGGGTTAAAACCAATTTCTCTTTGTGCCATTGCATTTATTGTAGTACTGTTATTAAGTTGTAACTCTGACTTATAATCTCTTTTGTGTTGAGTTCATTTCTCCTGCCAGTTTACCTTTAAACTAGCACACTCACTGTTCAAATAGCAAAGTGACTGATTGTTGCTAATCTACTCCCTTTTACCATCACCACTTTTCCAGCTGTACTGATGCACAGCTGAGGATTTTAAAATTAAGTTACCAAGCTGCCTCTGCATCTGAGCATTCTTGCACCCTACAGCTGTGGCAGATGTGCAGAAAATTACCCCCAGTGTGCTGGAAATTGATATCTGCCACTGAGACATGGAGCTAATTACTGCAGAGAAACAGACCTTATGCATATGTGCTGCGCACAGGAAATCAAAGCGGAGCTCTTGGAACAATCTTCTCATAGTGATCAGTCCAAGATTCTGGACTTCTAGAGAAGTAGAGGGTTAAGAGGGTTAGAGGGTTAAGACAGATAAAGATAACCATTAAAAAATAACTAAGAAGACAACTTCTTGGTGAGTTCTGGCATGACATTTTCCAAGGCTGGAGTAATATTGGGTTGTAATCCCAGGATGTATACCTGAGTATGGAAGAGCAAAACATGTACAGTTTTATTAAATTATGCATAATTCCTAATCTTTGTTTCTTAAAAAATTAAAAACAAACATTACTTTTGTATTTTTAAATGGGACATTTTTGTTCTTCAAAAAGTTCCGGAAAACAGAAATGCCATGGTTTCATCAGATTTAAAGGACAAGTGTGGTCAAGGTGAGGCATTAAAAATAGAATAAAATAATTCTGCAACATTATCAAAGTGTTTGAATTACCTAACTGTCTCACAATTTTGGGCTCAATTAAATTCACTAACAGGAAAGCAGTTGAATAACATCATTTCAGATTACTAGTAGAACAACCTTGTCATTCTCAGACTAATACATTGTGACAGCAGCTGTCTCAAGTATATTACTTAAGATATGAAAGTTTTGATCATAAAAACATCTTCTCCAGAGCTTCGAGAAAATAAAATAATAACAAAATAAGAGAATGAATAAAGGTCTAAATGTTGATATTGCAGAATAAGTGAAAATATTTCTCAGTTGATTTAAACATTTGTCTCTATGTATCTTTGACATTTGGAGCCAGAGGAAAGGGTGTTAAGAAGTAATTACATTCACTGCCTTCCAGATATCTTTTATTGGTTCTCAAGTGGATCTGCATTCAAGAAATGGCTCTGTATGTTTGTGTACATGAGAAAAGTATTTCTTTTGACATTTTGTTCTCTGGTAGCATTTTTATGCTTATGCAGGTACAAATAAATTCTTTGAAAAATAAACTCTTTCACTACATATATGAGTGAAAATGGGAAAACAATGCAGTTCTTCTAACTTTCTGTGTATAAGAGGAAATATCCAGCTGAAGATCTTTAACATATTTGACCTTTCTAAAAGATGCGCTTTTTTTAAGCAATTGAAATTTTGTACCTGGATGATTGCTGTGCTAAATTAAGCTAATTACAAAAATCACTATATAAAGCACAAGTTGTGTGAGACATAGTGCAGCAAGCAAAGCAATCAATAGGCAATAACCCCTGCAACCATTACATAGGTGGAGTTATGAATGGAAACCAGACTTTTCCCAAACTTGCACCCTGTAGTGTAATTTTCAAAGCTGCAGAGTATAAAATGGTTTTAGCTGCTTGACTTCAGAAACTCAATTATATATATTGGTCAAAATGTTCTACTTATTTACAATAGAAACACTAATGAGCACATGGTGTGGGGGGCAGCTTGGGTGTTCAAATATAAGTGTTTGGTGCCATTTCACCAAATGCTGCCCCAGGAGTGTGAGCATGTTCCAACAGTTCCACCTTTTATCTGCCAGTTCCTGGCAGATGTCTAGGATGCCCCAGGCTATTAAAAAACAGTTTAAAATATTTAGGTACCTCCAAGCATTTCTGAAATTAAAAAAAAAAAGAAGAAATAACATTCTGACAGGGTTGGGATTGCTTTAAGAGAAAGTCTATACATTTTGAGTTCCAACCTGCATACCTTTAAAGTTAGTTTTATAATTGTTCATCGTAAGTACCAACTAAGAGTGGAAACTGGATTGCCTAGGCCAAAATAAAGATGGCTGATTCTCCTCTCACTTAACAGCTATTTAAAGTAGTTCCATATATGTTGACATAAGTCTCTGGACAGGTTTAACTCTGGAAAACAGAAGTATATTGAACATGCTCTTTTGTCTTCTCCATTAATAAAATCTATGAGTGCAATTACTCTGTAAGACTTTGAATCTTAGTTTAATATACACTAAATGAGGTATCTCAAGAAAACCCCTTAAAATTATTGTCTTAGTTTGAGGGAAAAAAAACAAAATGTTTACCAAAAAGCAGAGGAAAGGATTCCTCCCCAATAATCACATCACTCTTTATTAAAGAAAAAGGAACTTTAATTAGAAAATGGATATAAGAAGGACAACTGTTCTTAACTACTATATATATATATATATGTAGATATAACTGTAAACAGACCAGAGCAAACTACTCCCCCAGCACCAAAAGTAAAAACAAACAAACAAACAAAAAACAACTTCCAAAATGGTAGGTTCCTCCTGAAGCAGTTATATTTATGGACAGTGTCAGTGTCACACCTTGGCTAGCTGCGAGGTGAATTCTCAGTCTTTTCCCAGCGAGGCAGAGATAAAGGATGAACTCACATGGACACTCTCTCCTTATCCTCTATTCCAAATGAAGAAGGAAAAAGCTGGGAGTGGAGGAAATGGTGATAATTCCCAGGGATCTCCTTGCAGTCCAAATCGGTCCCAAGGAAGAGGGAAAAAAAAGATCTGCAGTGTCCTGATGCAGCTGTGTCTCTCCTCATTTCTCTCTCTCTCTCTGAAGCTCAGGGTGCCCAGCAATGGGGGGGGGGGGGGAGGGGGCAGGAAGCAAAGGCAGAGCCAGGAGAAAAAAAAAAGCTCTCACCAGCAAGCAGTGGCTCTTTTTCTGCCCCTGCCCCAAGAAAACTCCCAAAACAAGTCAAGCCAGCACACAGGGACAAAAAAAAAACAAAAAAAAAACAAAAAAAAAAACCTCTTCCTATCCCCAGGTGCTGGGGTTCTGTTTTCTCACCTCCACCCCACCATTAAGCTTGAATCTGAAAGTCATCAGCTATCTTTTGTCCTCAGTCCTGGGAGTGCAAGCCTTAACCTTTTGTGTTGATATGATGAGAAAAATTCTCTGAGGGGGCTTCTCCCAACACCACCTTCCTGTGTTCGAACCTTTAACAATTATCCAACTGACAAAGTTGGCACAAGTTCCCTTGTGAGCATCATAGCTATCTGACAGCAGAAATCACCAAAGATCACTTTCTCATAAAAGAATTTTGCAAGAGCTGAGCAGATGGGGATGGGAGCTGCATGGCACTCTGCACCCTGACTGATCACATGCTGGGTGCTTGCAGTTCAAAGTATCTAAAACACCATGGTATATCTAAATACTCTCCCTTTCTTTACAACAGTAGCTCTAAGAAATGATACTTTGCAGAGTGAGTGCCTTTCTTACTGGGACCGTAATGGACTAGCACATGCTGGTGCAAACATCATCTGACTTAAACTTATTTTCATTGTATTAACTGAAGTAGATTCCTCTTTCTGCTAAACAATTACAACAGTTTTCACATATTTTTCACTTAACAAAATTAATTACACTAATAGTATCTAAATTTCTGAGATACCAATTAATGCAGATGTTCTTATTACATACTCCATTTTTTGTTGATTTTTATGTAGCAAAGTACCATTTAAAATATGTGATATAAATCTTCAATTTTTCTGTAAAGCAAACTCAAAGTGTTACAGAAAAACAAAATACAGAATGAAAATTAATTAATATTTTATGTTTCAAAAGAAGGAACAGCCAAAGGATAAATATAGCAGCAGAAAAAAATTACTGAGTCTAATAATTAGAAATTGATTTCTGTTAACAGAAATGACTCAGTAATAAAATAAATGTGACTGTCTCAGTTTGAGGGGAAAAACCAAAATGTTTTACCCACAAGCAGGGGAGGGGCCTCCTCCTCAATAATCACACCACTCTTTATCAAATTTAAGAAAAGGAATTTTAATACAAGAAGGATAACTGCTATATATATATATATATATATATATGTAAACAGACTAGTGCAACCCACTTCCCCAACACCATAAGAGAGAAAAAAAAAAAAACAACAACAAAACCCAGCAGGTTTTCCTCCGGGAGAAAAGGTTATACTTAAGTGTCCTTGTCACAGCCCGCTGGCTGCAGAGTGAGTTTCAGTCCCTCTCCAGCGAAACAGACGAGCAGTGGGCTTTCAGATGGACTCAGTCTCTTTCCCCTGTGTTCCCTGTCCAAGAAGCAGACAGGTACGAGCAACCAGCAGCAAATCCAAGGCAGGTAGCAGCACGGCAGGAAAAAGTAATCCGAAGTAGGCAGCGGCAAGACAGCCAGGGAAAACCCCAGCAGTAACCAGCAGGGCAGCCTGCCTCCTTGGAGCCCCCACTCCCCCGTTCCGCCGAGCCAAGACTGAGGAGAATATCCAAAAAAAAAAACCAAAAGAGACAAACCTGCCCCCACCCCAGCGATCACAGTTAACTGCTTCTTTTGTTAACCGCTGGCCTGGGCAGTTAAGTGGCAGGGGAGAGAATTTACATAATAATCCCAAACTACAACATTATCCACCCCTAAATTCTCTTCCATGCCGATACTCTACATTAAACTTAAATTTTCTTTCAAATAATTAAGTGTTTACAAATACAGTAATATGAGTCGTTTACCCAGAGATAAGTTCCCCTTGAGGTACACATCGTGTCTCTCCATCTTCCTGCATCACCCACCAGGTGGAACCAGATCCTTGAGCAAAGACAACCCCACGAATGGGTTTGCCTTTGCCTGAGGCAGGGTTGATCCAGACTGTTTTCCCTAGCATACCTCTCAGGTGTATTACAGGGACTTTGTCTCCATCTACAGTGTGAAGGGGTTCTGATTGGGCAGGGCCGGCTCGATTGACAGAGCCTCTAGTGTTGACTAGCCATGTAGCCTTTGCTAAGTGTTGATCCCAGTGTTTGAAAGTCCCTCCACCCAACGCCTTCAAAGTGGTTTTCAACAGTCCATTACACCGCTCAACTTTCCCGGCAGCTGGTGCATGGTAGGGGATATGATACACCCACTCAATGCCATGTTCTCTCGCCCAGGTAGCAACTAAGCTGTTTTTGAAATGAGTTCCATTATCTGACTCAATTCGTTCTGGGGTGCCATGTCGCCACAGCACTTGTTTTTCCAGGCCTAGGATGGTGTTCCGAGCAGTGGCGTGAGGCACTGAGTGTGTCTCCAGCCACCCTGTGGTTGCTTCCACCATGGTGAGCACATAGCGCTTGCCTTGGCGGGTCTGTGGCAGTGTGATGTAGTCAACCTGCCAGGCCTCCCCGTACTTATACTTATCCCAGCGTCCACCATACCACAGGGGCTTCACTCTCTTAGCCTGCTTAATGGCAGCACATGTCTCACAGTCGTGGATAACCTGAGAGATAATGTCCATGGTTAAATCCACCCCTCGGTCTCGTGCCCATTTATAAGTGGCATCTCTGCCCTGATGGCCCGAGGCATCATGGGCCCATCGAGCCAAGAACAGCTCTCCCTTGTGCTGCCAGTCCAGATCTGTCTGTGATACTTTCACTTGCGCAGCTCGGTCTGCCTGTTGGTTGTTGAGATGTTCCTCATTGGCCCGATTTTTGGGCACGTGTGCGTCTACGTGGCGGACTCTCACAATCAGCTTCTCTACTCGGGTGGCAATATCTTGCCATATATCGGCAGCCCAGATGGGTTTCCCTCTGCGTTTCCAATTGGTTTTCTTCCATCGGTCTAACCATCCCCAGAGAGCATTGGCCACCATCCATGAGTCGGTGTAGAGGTAAAGCTTTGGCCATTTCTCTCGTTCAGCAATGTCCAGGGCCAACTGCACGGCTTTAAGCTCTGCAAACTGACTCGACCCACCTTCTCCTTCAGTAGCTTCTGCAACTTGTCGTGTGGGACTCCATACAGCTGCTTTCCATTTGCGATTAGTCCCTACAATGCGACAGGAGCCATCGGTGAAGAGGGCGTAGCGTATTTCCTCTTTTGGCAATTGATTGTATGGTGGAGCTTCTTCCGCACGTGTCACCTGCTCTTCCTCTTCATCTGCTAGACCAAAATTTTCACCTTCAGGCCAGTTTGTGATGATTTCCAGGATCCCAGGGCGATTTGATTTTCCTATACGGGCGCGCTGCGTAATCAGGGCAATCCACTTGCTCCAGGTAGCATCAGTGGCGTGATGTGTAGAGGCAGCCTGTCCTGACAACATCCACTTCAGCACTGGTAGTCGAGGTGCCAGAAACAGCTGTGCTTCTGTGCCAATCACCTCTGAGGCGGCTTGGACTCCTTCATAGGCGGCTAGGATCTCTTTCTCTGTGGGGGTATAGTTGGCTTCAGATCCTCTGTAGCCTCGGCTCCAGAATCCAAGTGGTCGGCCTCGAGTCTCACCAGGCACCTTCTGCCAAAGGCTCCAAGACAGGCCATTATTCCCGGCAGCGGAGTAGAGCATGTTCTGTATGTCTGGTCCTGTCCTGACTGGTCCAAGGGCTACAGCCTGAGCAATCTCATGCTTGATCTGGTCAAAGGCTTGTTGCTGCTCAGGGCCCCAGTGGAAATCATTCTTCTTACGGGTTACCAAGTAGAGAGGGCTTACGATCTGACTGTATGCTGGGATATGCATCCTCCAGAACCCTATGGCACCCAGGAAGGCTTGTGTTTCCTTTTTGCTGGTAGGTGGAGACATTGCTGTGATCTTATTGATGACTTCTGTTGGAATCTGACGGCGTCCATCCTGCCACTTCACTCCCAGGAACTGGATCTCTTGGGCTGGTCCCTTAACCTTACTCCGTTTGATGGCAAAGCCAGCTCCCAAAAGGATCTGGATGATTTTCTCTCCTTTCTGAAAAACCTCTTCTGCTGTGTCCCCCCACACAATGATGTCATCAATGTATTGCAGGTGTTCTGGAGCCTCACCCTTCTCCAGTGCAGTCTGGATCAGTCCATGACAGATGGTGGGACTGTGTTTCCACCCCTGGGGTAGTCGGTTCCAGGTGTACTGCACGCCCCTCCAGGTGAAAGCAAACTGTGGCCTGCACTCTGGTGCCAGAGGAATGGAGAAGAACGCATTAGCAATGTCAATAGTGGCATACCACTTTGCTGCCCTGGACTCCAGTTCATACTGGAGCTCCAGCATGTCCGGCACAGCGGCACTCAGCGGTGGGGTAACTTCATTCAAGCCACGATAGTCCACAGTCAATCTCCATTCTCCATCAGACTTATGCACAGGCCAGATGGGGCTGTTGAAGGGTGAGTGGGTTTTGCTGACCACCCCTTGGCTCTCCAGTTCACGGATCATCTTATGGATGGGGATCACAGCATCACGGTTCGTTCGGTATTGCCGACGGTGCACTGTCGTGGTGGCAATTGGCACTTGCTGTTCCTCAACTTTCAACAGTCCAACAGCAGAAGGACTTTCTGAGAGACCTGGCAATGAGTTCAATTGTTCAATCCCTTCTGTCTGTACAGTGGCTATTCCAAAAGCCCATCTATGCCCCTTTGGGTCCTTAAAATATCCATTCCTGAGGTAGTCAATGCCCAGGATACATGGGGCGGCTGGACCAGTCACAATGGGGTGTTTCTGCCAATCTCTCCCTGTCAAGCTCACTTCAGCTTCTAGCACAGTCAACTCTTGAGATCCCCCTGTCACCCCAGAAATAGAAATAGTTTCTGAGCCCACATGTCCTGATGGCATTAATGTGCATTGAGCGCCAGTATCAACCAAAGCCTTATACTTTTGTGGGTCTGATGTACCAGGCCATCGAATCCACACAGTCCAATAGACACGGTTGTCCCGTGCCTCTACCTGGCTAGAGGCAGGGCCCCTCTAACACTGATCCTGGTCATAGCGGTCAGAACCTTTTCTCGATGAGTACACCTGGGAGGTGCCCTCCTGTGGGTCAGATTCTTGCCCGTGGGAAACTGGGACTGCACTTACTCTCACTGACCTTCTTCCATTCTCCTTCAGTTCTTGTACTCGGGCTGCAAGGGCACGGGTGGGTTTCCCATCCCACCGTCCCATGTCTTCTCCATGTTTGGCCAGGAAGTACCACATCTCAGTTCGTGAGGTCTGTCCACTTCCTCTGGCTGGGGGGCGTCTGGCTCTGACTTCAGAGGTTCTCATTCGCACTGGTGCCACTTGGAGACTTTCCCTAATTTCCTCTCTGATCGCTTTTACCTCTGCAGGCAGCGTCTTGAGACTCTCAACCAATGTCTCTACAGCAGAAATACGGGCCTGCATTGGGCTGTGGGTCATGCTTTCATATATCCGGAGCTTATTTGCTACTGCGCCCACTGTTTCATGGTTCTCTTCCCTATACATGGATGCCAGGAAATCGGTGTATTCAGCTGGCCCCGAGCGTGAAAGGTCCCACCACATATGTGGTGTGCATCTGACCTTGTCAGGGTCATTATTGGCTTGCCCACCTCTTCCAAAAAGCACGTCCATCATTGCCATCTCCCTCAGACGTAAAATTCCTTCTTCCATCGTCTTCCAAGTCTTCCTAATATGATGTTCCTGCAGGATTTCTCTATAAACAAACTTCTCTCTTACACTCGTTAGAAGTCGTGCCCAGAGTGAAAGGGGCTTTGATTCCCTCACGAACACCTGTTCAATAGCCACGTCCTGGGCCAGAGCCCCCAAAAACCTGGCTTCAGCACCATCCAGTTGTAAGGTTTCACCCATAAGGTCCCAAACTCGGATCAACCAAGTCAGGATGGGCTCACCCGGGTGTCGAGCAATGTCTTTCCGCAAACTACGGAGATTATCAAATGACAATGACTCAGTGATGATCTCAGGCTCTGGGTCTGCTTGCTGTGGAGGTGCAGCAGCCCCCTCATCGTCTGCTGGATGGTCTAATTTGGTCTTATATTTCCTTTTCTGAATAGGGGCAACTTCCATAGGCTTGGCCTGTCCTCCTGGTTTAGCCTCATCCTTTTCTCCCTTCACTGTGGCATCAGGGGTTTTATTCTCTCGCTTTTCCCCCTTCACTGGGCTAGGTTTCTGAATGCATTCTGGAAAAACCCTGGCCCTACCTTCAAACATTCTGTAAGCTGCAGGGATACAACCCTGCAGAAAAACCATAAAGAGCAAGATATCTCTGGCATCCAGGGAGAATTTAAACATCTCAAAAGCTGTTGTAGCAGACTTGAATGGGGAATGGACAAAGGGTTGGGAGAAGAGATTCCCCTTTGTTCCTTCCCAAGGGTCCGTACTATTATCACTGAATCCCCAGAGGTAGCAGCTTAGGTTGCGGCAGGAAAACAGCCTGGAGAGCACCACCCACATGACATCCAAAGGCATCGAATTCATGGCACCATAAATCCAGAGTAAGAACTCAAAAATAATTGCGGCTATTTGAGTTTTGCTCATTGATTTGTTGATAAGACTTAAACCTGCCGCTCCTTTTGGCATGAATTTGTACCAACAAAAAGCCAATATATTATACAGGATGGTCCTGATGAACCCTAAGCTCAAGACCCACATGGTGCCACAAAATAGCAGTTATCCTTCTTTGTTTACAAGCCCCACGTTGGGCGCCAAGAAATGTCTCAGTTTGAGGGGAAAAACCAAAATGTTTTACCCACAAGCAGGGGAGGGGCCTCCTCCTCAATAATCACACCACTCTTTATCAAATTTAAGAAAAGGAATTTTAATACAAGAAGGATAACTGCTATATATATATATATATATATGTAAACAGACTAGTGCAACCCACTTCCCCAACACCATAAGAGAGAAAAAAAAAAAACAACAACAAAACCCAGCAGGTTTTCCTCCGGGAGAAAAGGTTATACTTAAGTGTCCTTGTCACAGCCCGCTGGCTGCAGAGTGAGTTTCAGTCCCTCTCCAGCGAAACAGACGAGCAGTGGGCTTTCAGATGGACTCAGTCTCTTTCCCCTGTGTTCCCTGTCCAAGAAGCAGACAGGTACGAGCAACCAGCAGCAAATCCAAGGCAGGTAGCAGCACGGCAGGAAAAAGTAATCCGAAGTAGGCAGCGGCAAGACAGCCAGGGAAAACCCCAGCAGTAACCAGCAGGGCAGCCTGCCTCCTTGGAGCCCCCACTCCCCCGTTCCGCCGAGCCAAGACTGAGGAGAATATCCAAAAAAAAAAACCAAAAGAGACAAACCTGCCCCCACCCCAGCGATCACAGTTAACTGCTTCTTTTGTTAACCACTGGCCTGGGCAGTTAAGTGGCAGGGGAGAGAATTTACATAATAATCCCAAACTACAACAGTGACCGATATCCCAACATCTTTTGCTAACTAATCTAGTTTGTACTGTATTTAGTGCTCCAGATAAGAATTATTCTCCCCTTTAAGCCTCCCTACTCTTTCAGCTTCTTTGACCTATAGAGTAATAACTTGGTTTATGATCTAACTGGTTTGCTATTTGGGGCAGCAAGAGGGTGGTTGCTCCTTTTACAGGTGGTGGCAAAGATCTCTGAGCTCTCGAATCAGCTGATCTGGAGCCATTCACCCTCTCCAGTGCCCTCCCACAGTGGGCACTGGCGCTCACTGTTCCTTAACACAGTTCCAAGTTCTCACATTTAAAATGTGATTCTTCGACCACATTTTAAAATATGATGTGATAGAAGAGAAAAATGTCAAAAGCTATCAAACTGAAAGGTGTCACTGGAAATTCTTAAGGTCAGTGGAGGACAAGAAGAGGACACACATTTTCCGTTCCTGTCTTGTGCCCATGTTTTGGAGTTGTGGGACTCAAGATAGCTCTTTGTGTGCGTTCAGCCACATCCTATACTCAGGTTCCTGAACTGCCTTTTCTAGTTGTGAGCAAGGGACAACAAAAACCCCAAGTTCTGCCAAGTACAGTGGCAGACGTTCAAAACTAAATGCCAGCAATAAAGCAGCACAGGATGGATGGGTCAGACAGCAGATGAGCCAAATCACTTCCCAGTATGTACTACTGATGTTTTCATCCACATTTGCCATAAAAAGCATCAATGAATTACAACTTATAACTCATCATCATGCAGTGAGGGTAGATGCTGTATTCCATATAGGAACTTGTAGTTATTCTAGTCATGATTAAAACAATTCTGTTGCTTGTCTTCCATCCTAGTGCAAATACATAACACACAGCATTACAGTCTGAATGTTGTTATATTATATTGTAAAACAGCAGATGTGGATGGAATATCCTGGCACCTTCTCCACTGAAACTAGTTTCATTATGTTTGCAAAAGGCAAATACTGATACATCAGTGTACTTTATTATAATGTCATATTCTTGACACTATAGTAAAAGTTGATTTGGTGTTCCCATTAGAAATCTCATTTTCTGAGGCTTATGACTCATCCATCTAAGTTTTTTCAGGATTATATTTACTATATAGACCTCAGTCTACTTATAATTCCTCCCATAAGAATTGGTCAGTATTGGTTATCCACACATTATAAATTCCAAGGACTCAAAAAATTTGTTTTCTTCATTATAGTTCCTTTTTTTAATGTTCTCAAATATTTGTGTCCTTAAGAATATATAAAAAAAATAAGTTCAAATGTCCTTCCTTCCATATATATCACATTCTTGTATTCTTCTTCCCAATGTGTTTTAGCAAGAAGGTTGAGAACATTTTTTAAGAAAAACTGTAAAAATGCTTTAAGAATAAAAGAGGTCCCTGATACAAATTTGTCAGGGATTTTCAAAGGACTAACTAAAACAGTCTATGTTCAATATAAACACATGGAACATTATATCTAGTGTTTAATAAATGCTGCCACATTTCATTCTCCATTCATGGAGTGGTTGCCACACATACAGTTGACATTTAGCCATTCTCTTTTGCACCATCAAGAGAGTCTCATCTTTTATGCTACCTCAAGCTCTGAAGGTTTGAATGAGTATTAGCAATTCTTAAGCCTATACAAGCAATTCACTGAAGACATACAGGGGGTTTTGTATTCACTCTAAAACATAATTTATCTAGCACTAGTCTTGGGTTTCATTTTCTGAGTTATATCTTTAAGCTCAAAGTTTAACAAATCATTGAACTAATAGTTTTCCAGTGTTGCCATAAAAATAAGAACAACTTAGAAGTTATTATTCTCTTTTAGGTGCCTTTAGGTTTTTATCTGAGCTAAACAGAAAGGCTGTTAGAAATGTCAAAAAAATAATCGGCTATTACATATATTAGGAATTTAGGTCTGTTTCCAAAAATCTGATTTAGACTTAAAACACTGGCTATTGTAACATATATATTTCAAGCATCCAACACCCAGAGTTAAAATAGAATCCCAGACACTGAAGAATGGGTCATACCTGAATCACAACCTGTCAAGCAAACAGACAGGTAACTGCTTAAAATGTGAATACTCTGCAAGGAAAACTTGAAAGGCAAGCAGTAGGGGAACTTTATTTCCAACTTAAAAAGCTACTGAAGTATCTGCTCTTGTATTCACAAGATTACACATTTCACCCAGGAAGACTCCTCTGAATACTAGCATTCACTATACACAGCAGTCATCAGGATAAAGACAGCAATGATAATTTTTCATCTTCTGTAGAAATGTTGTAATAACAGTCTACATTACTACTGAAGGGGAAGAGTTGAAACTTTTCCAATTTTCTGAAAATTAGTTAAGAATTCATAATTTTATTTGGCTCTGAGATTTTAAGACTGAGAGTTGAATTGCTTCACCCCAATTCTGTTCTTGAGCCTTGCACTGCCACCACTCCTTTGGAGAAAATCAGTCATCCTTGACCACCCTGCCTTTTATAAAGAAATGACAAGGTCTGTGGATGAGGGGACAATACCTTCATTTCAGCAAATCTTTCAAGGAAACATCCCAAAGTCTCTTTGCAGGGACTCTATGGTATAGATGTGTGGAAAACTAGACAGAGAAAATTATTTTATTGTCAGACATAGGATAGCAAGTAAAGGTTTTGTACACCAATTATTATAATATTTTGCAACAGGATCAAAATGAGTCTTTTTACTCCACCTAAAGCGTAGGTGTGGAGCACTGAAATGACTGATAATTCATGTTAATTTTTATCATTCAGCATAAAGGCATAATCCATAATTATTTACCTGGTGTATGACCCTTTTTAACTGGATAGAAAGTAAAGTGTTGTAGGAGGCAAGAAATAATGGTGAAAATAGTATCCCTTCAATATTTCATCTATTTTTCATGCAGCTGGAAAACAAGCTGTTCTCCATAACATAACATATATCTCTTCAGAAAACAAGGTGTTTAAGATGCTACTCATGCATTCTTATCACAAGAGCATTACCAGTTTCACTTACTTGATTCAACATCAGACATCAGTTAAATGTGGTAAGATAAAAATAGAAAAAACTCTTCAATTTTAGTGCAGCCATTCTGTCACAGATTATCCTATAATCCAGAAGTGAAGGTTATAATATCTTTTACTAATTAACTCAAAATATAAACAACACAACACAGAGGCATTCACTCTCTTGATAAGATGTTGGAGGTAGGAATCTACCTAGTAATTAATTAGCAAAATGCTTGAAGTGCAAAGGAAGAAATAAACAAGAAAGCACAGCTTCAAGAGGACTGTCTGATTTAAGTTAGCAATACCAGAATCAACATGTCTTAAAGAACAGTTAAGGCATTTTGTCTTGCCATATCCATCTATCCTGTGCTAACAGAAGCGTATTGAAATATAGTACAGCACAATGACTATTTTCATTGCCACAGTTTCCCAGTTTTTCTGCTGTAGACATTCCACTACAAATGGAACATAAAACCTTTCCCTAATAAGGATATATTTGCTTAACTGCTGCAAGCATTCAGCTAACTCCAACAATCCAGCTATTTATAAAAGTTTCAGTCAAGGAAATGAAAAGGAGTAATAAAACTGTCCTCCAAAACACTTTTAGCATGTCATTCCTTTTCAGATGATGCAATTGACCAGAGTAGCAAAATCACATTTCCAAATAATACGTGATGTTATATATTTTCATTGAGTATTTCCTTGTCAGATTTATAGGTGGAACAGTGAAAAAATCGTGCATGTTTACCAATAGCATTATGCCATAAAACATTGATAAAAGTCTGTAAGGCCAGCCACAGAGACTACAATTAAACATTCTATATTCTTTTTTTCACTTATTAATCTTGGGGATTTATCAAAGGTTTAAAAATCTTAACCTAGAAATATAATAGGAAAACAGTGGCTGGTGCTTTTCCTAGTCAGATTAATTAAAGTCTGCACTTGGACTTTTAAACTCTGCTCCTTCTTGAGGAACAGACAAAAGCTTAGCCTTGCTAGTTAGCCTCATGCCAAGTAGAGCACCCAAATTAATTGTCACCCTACCTATTCTCCACATTAGGAAATAAAAATAGGCAAGTTGTTCAATAATTCAAGGCTATTCTAAGACTAATTCTAAAATCTCAGATACAGAATTAGAAACAAATCCTTCCTATTGTTTTGAAGGTATTTCTACTGACCATGGATCAGGTCTTAATAATTTAGCTATACTTAAACATTATTAGGATTTTATTTATCAAGAGAGAAGTCAAGGCATAACTGTTTTTCTTTAAAAAATGCACTCTTGACATATGCTTTTTATTGCCCTGTATTTGAAATGAAAATGGTATAGAGTTACAAAGACTCATTTAAATGAGCAGGATTTTACTTATTAATGTATTTGGTTGTAAAAGAATTCAGATTCGCTCTTTTATTCCTTCTCAATTTTCACATTCTGAAAAAAAAGCAAACAATATAAAACCAAACCAGATCTCTACGTTCTCCTGCATGCAAAGAGAAACACATTTCAGTGACTTCTTAATACAGTATTTTCTTGTATTTTAACTGCTATGTATTTTTCTGAAGGAAAAAGTGCTCTGTTTTTTTAGCAAAATGAAATAATACAATGTCCCTCTCACATTTTACATGTTAACAGGGAAATGTTAGCTAGTGAAACAAGAATAAGAAAATTCATGTTTGATGAAGACTACATGGCTATCTAGTCCTGTGTGCTTAAACACAATCTCATTGGGAGAAAGTGTTACAAGTTACAGGCCTTACTTCCAATGCAATGAATTTGTGCTGAGATATCTTATGCACCCTATGAATTCTGGGAAATTATGACAGACAGAAGATGACATTTTTTTCTCCAGCTCTAGGGGAGAATCAAGCCTTTCTCTTTCTCAAAAATACAGATGGACTACAACAGCATCAAGAAAAGTTAAAAAGAACTCCAAATAACACCTTATCACCTTATACCTTTCTCATACCAATCTAAGTGTCAACAGATGATGAGTAGTTTAGGATAGTTTTGTTATATCTCATTACAAAGCAACTATTCTTTAATTGTAATGACTGTTAGATCACTATTAAAATGAGGATTAAAAAAATCAACAGCAAAATACATAATAAAATCTGTAATGAAAACTAAGGCTTTTGTCTAATCTTTATTTGTAGTATATACTTAGAAAGCCGAATACAACTTCATATAGTGAAACCTAAAAAGAGAGAATTCAGATGGAAAATCTTTTCACAGACTTCTGAACTGTAATTCTTGACTTCAATTACTCAACAGTATTCCACCTGAAACAATCTAGTCAGGGCACAAGAGCATGGTTAAAAATCCAAAGCTTATCATTCAATAATTATTATAAGACCATTTATCAAGAACAGAATAGCAGGTACCAAAAGGAATAAGAATTTTCTCAAGCTTGGATTCATGACTTTCCATTTAAACATCATATGAGGCAGACAACTGATCACAAAAATAATAAAACCCTCAAATAATAAAGCCAGAATTACAAAAAGAAGTTACCAAAAAATCAACGTAAAAGACTAAACAACAAATAGCCTTTGGTGATCAAATCTTTTAAGCCCACAGTTAACAACAGTACATCTAAAATCACGTTACTTCTCTGAACTTAACAACCAAAACCACCTGCACAAAATACAAGCAGGCTTAGGTCTAATGAAGGGCTAATAATACAATTTCACTTTTCGGTAATGAATATATTAAACATATCCAAAGAACTAAAACTGATCACTTGCCAGCTTTCTCCTTGTGGAGAACCATCATCATGCATGGCTGGCTCTGATTTTCTTTTACACTGAACTATAAGAGTCCTACTCTATACAGAAAAAATGGCAAGAAGTCCCTCTTCCAAAAGTCTTAAAGGTACAGCAGAATTTAGAAATGCACTACACCTGCTGTTATTTCATGTGGGCTCTGTGCAATATTACATTGCTATTACCTGCTAAGCTCACTTCAGCTTCACTGCAGCTGTCAAAGACAGTCAAGAGGACCTTCCCCCCCACCCCCCACCCCGAGTTCACTATATTGAGAAAGCTAATTGTTTTCCAGGGTTTTTTTCTCAAGTCTGTGCTCATTCACATCTCGTATCCATTCACATTTTAAGTCCATTAAAAGACTCTTTTCCAAGACCTCTCAGATCCTTGCTTCAGACCACACTTAATCTCACCTTTTCTGAACCCCTGACAAATTGTCTTGCCCTTAAGGCCAGAAACATTTTAATTAGAATAAATTGTCACATAGCAATCCATCAATTTGAGACAGAACTCATTATATCCTAGCTCAAAATCCTTTCCTACACCTTCATATTTCTTGGGTTTAGTAGAGTATTCTGGTGTATAATGTTGTACTAATGATACTGGGTTTCCTTCAAATAAATACCTAGGAGTTATTCTACATCTGGACTAATTAATTCTTTAAACACATGGAAGGAAAAGACAGAAGGTGGATTTTTTTATTGGTACTGAAGGCATATATGGTCCTCTTTCAGCACTACTATTTATGTTTATGCTGTGAGCCACTTTTTTTTTAGCACTGATCTGCACTTGTGAGTTACATCAATATTGCAGGCTCCACTGGAGAAGTTAAAATGTTAAGATGCCTCCTTACACTTTACCTTATTGTACATTTCATGTGTCAGATGCCAAACCACATCAGGCAGCCCCTGATAATTTCTTTCAAGAAAGATCTTCTGGTTCTAAAAACAGGTGAAATATTTGGACCCTCAGACTTCAAATATTCTCCAAAATTCACAGCAGAAATGGAGGTGAAAATGTATGAACTCTCCCAGTGAGGGAGTGTCCTGATAAATGAACAAGGAAGAGAAGAAGAACTGATTCATCTTTTCTACAATGTTTCTACACTGTGTATTCCCATCCTACTTTATCTGGATATTACAACTCAACAATCTCATTTCAACCGGATGAAACACTACATTGTTTGAGAAGGGAAACTGCACCACAGAACTGAACTGATTAAGGCTACTCATTAAAGAATATCAAAATATATGAAGGAACATTAAAAACATTGGTTTTACTGACTGCTTACAGCCATTAACGAAGGCTGCACCAACAGTGCAAAATCCCATTAATGTTGTGTTTTCCACATGAGGTACCTTCTAAAGTAATTGTGACTTAGGAGATCTAGTAAGATTGTAGCCTATGGCTTCAGATTTGTGCACTCCCTGGAGCTGCATAAACCAAACAAAATTAAAGAGAATCCAATTTCCATGTAAGAAGGTCATGTGCAGCCATTGCTAAATATTGACATTTTTGGTCATTTACACACAGACTATATTAACCTGATAATGTCACTATTTTGATGTTACAATTTATGTTTTATAAATATGTGTTGATGCTTATTGTGTTCTCATGGTAATTCTGAAACCAGATTCTGTGCCATATGATATTCAGGAACATTGATATAAATAATTCTATCTTAGCTCTTTTATAATTCAGAACCCTTTCCATAGTGATTAAAGATTATACACAAATATAAATAATGATCAGCCACTCATTTTAGAAAAAAACAATCTTGTTTCTCAGGCATTCTAAGCTTAAGCTACATTTCACAGCTGATTAAAATAAGTTTGCATTTGGCATTCTGTGAAATGGAAGTATAGCTGAAGGAAAGGCCTAATTTTTTTTGAATTTTTGTACTTTTACAAGACATTCTCTTTGCTTAAAGGTTGAAAATAATTATTTTCAGGTCTTTAATAATGATGAATATATTAAAGTAAGTGATAATGAGATAAATCCCACATATGTAAGAACATACTACACATTAATGGATTTGCTATCCTCCTTCCTCTGAGGACCCTGTTTTTCAGAGTTACCAACTCAAGATGCTTCAGAAAAGACACATCAAGCTTCTCAGTAAGCAAATAGTAAACAACTCATTATTCTTCCTTCTCATCCAAACTGACTGAGATTATGCTTGAAGCTATAACTGACAACAACTACATATTCTTCTGGACTGTGGATCAAAGTATTCAGACACGGGGTAGCATGGACTGAGATCTGTACTCTTCTTGTTGGCCTGAGTCTGTTTCTGGGCTATTTCAGATCATCTCCCTTGATCATCTGACAGCATTAACAATTTATTCACATTAAGTATTTTCCTTTAAAACCCAGGGGGTTTTGTCCTAGTTTTACATGAAAACCAAATAATGCATTAAATTAGAAACTTAGGGTCCACTCTTCATCTGAGTTATGCCTCAGAAAGATAATTTTCAATTTCACTCCTGTGATGTAGTCAGTGATGACAAGAAAGAGATTTTTAACAATGGTGTTATTAGGTGTCAGTTTAGCTTTCTCTTAGGAGATCTACGCCTTAACTTGTTCAAAGCAGAACAATTATGAATTCACTCCACTCCTTGAGCTGCCTGTAAAATTCAGAAAAAAAGAGCATTGAAATATGCCAAACACTGGAATTAAGTTTGTGACTTACTGAAGGATTCTATGACAGTGTAAGATTACTGTAAACAAAAAAAAAAAACAATACAAAATTCCAATGAAACAGTGAAGTGGAAACTAGGATTATTTGGTAACAAAAAGGTATGTAATTTTGCATTCTGAATTTCAAGACAATCCTAAAAAAAAGTAAGAAAAAACAAGGATTACTAATTTTTGCTTTAATATACTGTGACTGAACCTCTGTCATTATGTTCCTTAGGGACATCCTCATCTTACTGGTCCAGAGAGAGAGATTACCACATTTCCACAAAGTCTGTGGGCCTATATTGAAAGAATTGAATTTCTGCTCTTTCCTATTACCAAAACTTACTCTTTTTAATATTATTTCTTCCTCCCCCTTTGCCTTCTCTTTAAATATTCCAGTTATTACAATGGTAATATCAGTTAAAACTTTACATTTGAGACAATTTGGCTTTGTTTCTCTTTCCTTCTTCTATAATGCCAACATCCAGGGTGGGAAGGGAGAGAGCACACCTTAGCACAGTACACAGTGTTCAATAAGCAAAGCACTGGTTTGTTAGCACAATCTTTTAGCCATAAATGTAAAGCACAGCACCATAAGAGCTGCTATGAAGAGCTAACTCCATCCCAGCTAGTCTTAGTAGGAGAGCTCTGATACTCGCTAATTTTTCAAAATAAACCCCACTACTCTTATATCAGACCTCTTGATCACAGGGCTTTCTCTGTTACAGGAAGCAAGAAGAAAGCAGCCTGTGGGACTTCTAGTCTATCATCTGTTTATAAAGAAGGCATCCCTGTAGCTACCAGCAACAACTTCTCCACTAAATCCCCAAGGCATCAGAAAAACTAATCACCTTTTCAAGTTCTTGAAAAAAGTAAACAGGACCACAAATATAATTACATGTTTTCTAACCTTAAAAAGTCCTGCCATAGTTGTTAGCTTAGCTAATGCCAATAATTCCTTCCCAAAAATGTGTGGGACTTTTAAATACTTAACAAGAAATCCCACCTCGAACTTAAGCAGAGAAATTTCCAGGACAAAGTGAGGAAAACTACCTCTCTAGTGTTAAAGTTGTTTACAATTCTATTGACACAATTCTATATTCAGTTTCTGTGCTCTTCTACTGCATTTTGCTTCTACCTTAAAAAGCTGACATGTGATGTAGAATCAAGATGCTGGAAAATTGCTTTGTGGTCTGAATTTTATAGCAGTTTTTTAAGTGTCTTCCACCCATCACAATCTTGATATCCATTAGCTCTTCTCTATTCTTTTTTCCCCTTTCTTCTGTGATTCAGCTAAAGAAAGTGAAGGATCTTTAACAATAGGAGCAAAAGTTCCTTCAAAAAGAACTTTTAGAAACAGGGTTGATTTAAAAAAAAATAAATAAAAAAAGGAAAACCAACTACATAGCTAACATCACTTGGATGTAATCCAAATCCATTGATTTATGATTAAATTTTTCTATGCATCCTTGGACGCTCCTAAGAAAACTGGAATAATTTTTGTTCTTAAACAGGATCATATTTAACTTCATCTGCCTTCAATGAGGTTTAAGAGTCTTTGAAACAGGAAAGTATTACATTACAGAATCCATTACAGGTTGTCTATTTTGCTGGTTTGAAGAGAGAGTATTTGTGCATTCCTCTATTTATTTCAAGTTTATCTGCAAGCCTACAATTTTTTTTTTAAATAAACATCAGTAAGAACCCAGGTCCAGCCATGTGTTCGTCCAGGTATTTTACTTTAAAGTCCAAGACTTTACTCTGAACTTTTGCAGGGCCTTCAGTTCTTAATACCTTGAAATAGCCTAAAGAGAGAAACACTCCACACATTTTTCCAGCAGATGCTTTTAATATTGGAGGAAATAAGGACTTTGGCAAAGGTTTAAAAGGTGTGAAATACAACCAAGACAAAGTATTTGACAAAGAACACATCAACTCATGTGACTTAGCAGAATCCAACCCACTGGTATTATGTTATCCAAAAGAAATTAAGGAAAGAGTAAGGAAAGAAAGAGAGATTAGAAGAGTAAAGAAAGAGATGAAGAGAAGAAACAGGAGTGAATAGGTAGAGAGAGAAAAGTTATTAAGAAAATATATTAAGAAAATGTTATAGGGTTACCTAAGTGAGCCTAAATTTAGGCTTTAAATCTAGAGGTAGGCCTGGACCTGTCAGCTGACTTGAGCTAGGCTGAGCTAACAGCTGACAGTTTCTAGCCAATAATATTGTATTCTATACCATAATACGACATCATTCTCCAAAGCAGTAAGAGCCTGGGTGGGAATGGCTTGGGCAGTTGCTTCTTAGCCTTCCTCTTGGGAGGACTCATGATGCTGTCCCAGGGGGGATGGGGAGGACCAGGCCCACCACTCCTTCGCCAGTTATCACAGGAAAATAAAATGTGTTGCTCTGGTTCTCTCCTTTCTGCTTGGGTTTGTCTCTCTGGGGACTGAATCTTCTAAAGTGATTTGGGGTTAAAATAGTGAAATTTGTGTGTTTGCTGAGGGGTGGGGAATTGTGTCTTGCTGTATTCTAGCTTGTGTGTGTAGTTTCTTCTAATTCTTTTCTTTTTCTGTAAAAATACATGTAATGTAACCTAAACGTAGTTTGAAAGGTTTTTTCCCCTCTCCTTCTTCTTTCCTTCGGCAGGCAACAAAAAGCTTTTCTCTCTGTGCTTGTGGGGGTTAGCAGTTTGCTGGCTCAAACCAAGACTGAAAAAAATAGCTACCACTGAAGAATCCCTGGAAACCCTACTCCACATACCAGTGACAGGTCCCAAGAGAAAAGGCAAGATAGAGCCCCTGTGCTGCTCTGTTTAGGTGCTTTGCTCACCATGGCCATCCCCTCCCAGGTGGGACATCCAGCTCACTGACCACTCTGAGCCCTCCAGGCCAGAGTGAAGGCTGATGTAGCCAGTCAGAGGCTCCAGGGGGCAGGCCCTTTGGATTGACAGTTCTGAGCTGGCCCTCCCTGCATACATACACAAGAGGGTTCTGATTCAATAATAAAATAATACTTTTACTGATCCAGTGTCTCACATCAACCACAGCTGCCTGATTTTTCAAAGCTTTCTCTTCATTTCTCCAATGAAATGAATAGTCCATAATTTAAGATAGAACTGGTGATGAAGAAAGTTTCCAGGCAAACCTCCAAGAAAAGCAGAGAACTACAGTTGGGCTCCCTTTGGAACAAGACAAAAACCATAATGGCAAGAGTTTCAGTAGGGCTACCAAGTCCTTTGTGTGTCTCAAATAAGATGCATTTTGGAGATGTGTAAAGCCAAGGAAAGCAGCTTTTCTTCCATCCTTCTATTCCTGGAACAGGCCTCAGTCATCTTTGTGTCAACCTTCTGCTCTATGCTTACCCTCAGGGCAGATCTCAGTTTCCCGGGCAGCTGTGTTTTATTGCCATGAGTGAGATCTCATATCCCAAATATTAATGGTTAATCAAGTAGCCACAGCTGGGGTCTGGCTCTTGGGTCCCCCTCTTTCTGTCATGGATTGAACCACAATTCATAATGTACACTGCATTAACATTAACTCTATTATAAGCATAGAGATCTGTAATTCCCCAGAAATTTGCTGTAGTCTTAACTAAAAGCTGATAGATTGCTACATTTATTAATAAAAGTTTCATATTTTTATTATTAGATCACTTTTTACTTGAAGAATAAAATAACCCTTAAATATATTACATTTGCATCACTTAACTGTTAAGAAGTGATGAAGCACTGCAACATTTTTCTCTGATAATTTAATCTCTAGAAGTACTAGATTGTTATTATTTTAAAACTCCAGGACTGACTCCTGTATCTCCAAACCACTTCCTGAGTGAAGATTCATCATTTGCAGTCTTGTCAGTTTCTTTATTTCTTTTTCTTTCTGCGTTCACTTGCGCTTACATGAAGATGCTTTTGTTATTGAAACACTAAATGTTTTCTCATACTATCAACACTGTGAAAATACTCAAGTCATGTAAAACATCTGACCTTTAAAACTGAAAGATTAAGAACATGCTACAGTATATTATGGAAATATTGTTGTTACAAAGTATTCAATAAACTGGAAATGCCTGAGTAAGAAAACAATTTCTTCTATTTGAAATGTCACTTAGATTTATTTATGCAGTTTCTCTTACTTAAAACCAGATTGTTTTCCAATTAATTCTGTGAATAAATGTTTTCAGCCATACATATTTTAGTTACAGACATTTCATTCAGAACACCAGCTAATATAGTTTTAGTAAATGTGCCTGTACATCCACACTTGACTCTACATGCAATTCTCTTCCTCTTTAGCAACCATCTCCATTTCAGCCCTGCTCCTGCCCATCCACTCTCCTGATAACTCATTGCAAATACACTTTGTGCCAAAATGTCTCACACCTGTATTAAGAAGGAGCTGGTTCTAGAGGATTTTCCTCCTCATTCATGTCTCTACATGACAACAGAATACAAGTACTCTAACTTTTTTCCTATTATTTGGGGAGCAGGACCAACCAAGACAGCTAGAGATGGGATGTTTTTCCTCCTACTTTGTCCCCATTCACATTAACATATACATGCATGAATACTAGCCAGTGGCACTGGTGGGATTGCAAATCAAAGAGGATTAATAGTAATTAACTTTTGTTTCCTAATTTCTGCCCTAAGGCTGATTCCATGAGCTCCCAGCAGAGCACCACATGCAGAACAGAGCTCCCTTGACCTAACAGTACCCAGGAGGAAGCTCTTTGCAAACTGAGTTCCAATTTGCAGTTTGACTTCATAAATCGACTTCAAATGAAAATTAGATTGAATAATGTCTTTTAGTATCCTACAGCAGTATACAATTAGTATACTTACATGCAGAATAAAATGGACACTGAGGTCCTCTGGCCACGTTTGGTTAGAGTGTGTATTACTGTAAATTAAGATTCTGCCTTGCAACTGAATAACAGGGAGGAAATATTCTAAGTTTACCAGCCTGTAAAATGAAAAGGTTTTGGTGTGAAAGCTGCAGAACAAAAAGATATGCTTATTATAATCAAGAATCTGCATTATTTTCTAGTCTTGTCTTGCCACTTTTGTCCTTAGATTTCACAGAAAGACTGCAGTTTAGACTAATATTAGTCAGAATATTAATATTTCCATATTAACAGACAAAGAATTTTTTGTGATGGTGGTTATTATAGAAAATTGAGAAACCTTAGCTATATCTAAAGAAAGCCATTTCCCAGAACACCACAGCAATATGACCAGAATGACTAATATGAATTAAAGATTTGTATGACAGGATTGCTAAGATATTGTTCCTATTATGTCATGGTGTGCATGGAATGATTATTGCAAAATTGGAAGTGATAAACTACTAAATCATGCAATATAGAGGTCTAGATAATTTGTTATTTTAGAGCATTTTAAAACATCTTAGTGCTAGCATTTGTGCTGTCAATCAGGCAGCATAGCTATCATTTCTACTCTGATATTTTGGGGGCTTATACATTCTGAATTATCTCTTGGAGTCAGATAACAGTGCCAAAATTTAACTCTTAAACAAAGGGCTTTACTGGAAAAAGTCCAGTTGAGCATAACAAACTTCTGGGGGGGAAAAAAACCTACTTGACTTTCATGATTACTTGAGTAAGAATAGTAATCACTTGGCTGTGCTGCCATGATATAAATTCTATATGAAATCAAAGTCTTAAGAGTGAGAATTTTTTTTTCCTAGGGAAAAAAGCTCTCGTGTTCTCCTAGAGAATAAAGTTCAGTTTTTCCCCACAGTCCATAACTCCATTTCAGGAAGCCTGTAATGATTTAAAGAAATCCACGTATGAGCTAATCAATCTTACATATTTCTTTCTGCAGGAAAAAAAACCAATACAACAACAAACTAACAAACGAACAACATTAAGAAACCAGATAAAAGGATAAGTGAAGCCAGTTTACCATTAGGATCTAAAGAGAAGCAGCCACAGGACTCAAGAACTAAAAAATACAAACACAAAAAACAAACCAAAAGTGGACCCTAAATGAAGGAAAACTTGAAAATCACAACTATCTTCTAAATCTCAACAGTCCTCTTTGATCTTAACTTACTTCTTTACAATTAAAAATCCCTCACAACAGAGAAACACTCTAAGTGAGTTTTTTTGAGGAGGGCAGCAAGTCTGACTAATATAAAAGCCTTAGCATAGGTATTATTAGGCTTATCTCTGCCTTGAATAAGTTTCCCAAGTAACAACAGAAATTCATTTGACATTAATCTTTGCAAACAAACAGCACAAAGAAGAAGACGCTCTTCATTTTGACCAAAACAATCTTGCTGTTGGCTTACCTAAACTTGTTTTAACTTCTTTGATGTTAAAAGATTTCAGACACATACAAATGTAACTGATGCATAAATTTAATGAAATAAAGCAAACCATTGTCTGACTTGTTTCATATAACTCGTGATACACTTCAATTGTCATATATGCTAAAATTGATTGAAATCCTGACTGTACTTGCCTTCAGAGTGCCAGAGAAATCCTAACTCTTTCAATGCAGAAAAACAAGTGCTGGGTGCTTTTTTTCCAAGTACAGCTTTCATATTAACAGTGAATTTCTAATCAATGTAATATGATATAATCTCATTTCTTACTCTGAAACAGAAAAATATGCAATCTCTAGCAACTTCTTGTGAGGGCAAGTACAATTCATAATGAAAATTAGTTTCATATTTCTATTTCCTATCTCCTACAAATAACAAATACTTGTAACACAAGGAGAGATGTTTTCAATATACTCTTGTTATCAGATTAGAAACACAAGCAAAATGGATGGAACAAAATCCACCAAGATAAAGGACACAATGCATAATGCTGCCCCTTATTAGCATAACAAAAATGTGTAAATTATGTTGGTCCTGAGAAAATTAGGAATACTCCTTAAACAGAATCCAGAAGATATTTGAGAATGTTATGAAACCTAATCTTCATATTCCATTAATAAAACAAGAAATAATTTTGTAATAAACAGTTGCTCTGAATCAAATCTCATTGAAGAGCATTGTAAGAAGGAAAGTAAGGTGTAGGTTTCAAAATTGTCTACATTAAAAATGCATGTTTTGACTCAGTTCTTTTTCCTAAATATGAAATAAGAGGTCTCAGATTTCTAGAGTAGTAACATGTAACATTAGAAAAAAGCAAATTAAAAAATACCCACAATGATTAAAAATAATGTGATAGAATGGAAAAATATATTTAATTACACAAACAATAATGGACTTCCTAATACTGTAACTGATAAAAATTTTAAAGATTTGGCAAATTGTTTTGGAAGGTAACTGCAGCAAACCCTCATAAGATAGTGATGAAGTTACACTAATTACATTTACATGACTATAACTTCTACATTCAGTTTCCTAGTGAAGTACCTTGCTATTGAAATTTGATGAGATGGGGGGGTTTGTTGTTGTTTTTTGGTTTGGTTTGGGGTTTTTTTTCCCCATCTGATTCCATTAGTATGTGGAAGACAAAGGCAAATCAAACACTTTCATCACAAAATAATAAAAATCTGGACAAAGCCTAAGTTTTCTGAAATTTGATATAAAACACAAACCCACCATGCTCCTTGGGTAGATGAGATATGAATAAACAAATGAACCAAGGGAAAAATTTGGGGTGAGATAAATCAACACATAATTTGAAGTCCGTGCCTCTTTTTTTTTTCCTGAATAAAGTATTTATAGATAATTAAATATATTGTCTCGAAAATATATTTAACCCCTAAAAACTGCATTTCACTTACCACTGAATTATAATTGCCTAGAAGTAAAAATTCAAGCAAAGGGTTAATGCTTTAATTTAAAAAAATCTTCACTGTGAAATTAACAAATACAATTTAATTGCAATTTCTTGCATGATTAATAGGCTAGATTTTCATTCTTAATTCCACCATGCAGTTTGTTAAATACAGGCTTTTTGTTAAATTATTTTAATTTCCTGAGAGTTCAAGCTGCTATTGCATGCAGATGGGGTTATCTAACACCTCATATTATTATTTCTAATTTGCATATCTATTTGATTAATGGTTTACTTTGATCAATCTTATTCACTAGAAAGATACAAACTGATCGCCTTCATGCCCTCAAGTAGAACTGCTGGGACTGAGGGAGCATGAGAATGTGATTTAGAATACAGAACTGTGCTGAATTTAGTGTATTATAAAGTCTGAGCCACTACTGAAAGCTATCCTTTTTTTTAATTTCAATAGGTTAATAAAAGCTGCAGAGAAATAATCATGCACAGGCACATATATTTGTTATATGTATTTTAATACAAGAAAATATTTTGGGGATTTAATGATTAGCTTTTTTCTCTGGACCTTTATTTTTAAAGGTGTTACTGTGATATGCATTATTTTGCAGTCTTTTCTTCAAGATTGGTTCTTACACATGCAAAAATTCTTAGGTGATGAAGGCATCACTCTACATAAATCTTGCTCCAGGAAAATTATTTTCTTGCCATGAAATCAGCCATGAAAATAAACCAATGCTGAGATACTGGAGGTTTCTCAGGAGCCAGGAAAGGCAGACACCCTGACATGAGTGCTGATATTGATGTCCTCTTCAGAAGTGTGAACCCAAGCCAAGGCAGGTCGCACATCATGCTGGGCACTTCAGCTCTGCAGTTGAGTCTGAATTCATGAGACAGAGTAGTACTGAATTGGGTGTTGTTCAGAGGTGGCAGGCTGGGAATGCACACAGGTCCTGTTTGCAACCACTTCTAAAAAAAAATCATAGAATGAACATAGAACTAGCAGCAATCAAAGAGATTCTCTTCAGAGATCCCTTAGAATGGAGAAGAACTTGTAAACATATATAATAGCCCTGAGTCACATCTGTTACCATACAAGCATCTCCATGTGTGCCTTGGATACTTCAGACAATTCTATTTACAATTCACCATTATTTATGACTTTACTTGACACCTTCAATTTGCCATCACAGAGTTTACAAAGTGTATCCCCCAAAACCACATACACTGCGCTCCATCTTCTAAAAGCATTCTCAGTGTTTCAGAATGAGAGATGCAGAATGACAGCTTATCAGGAAATTTTATTTGATTTTTCCACATAGATATGAGAGCTATACCTTTCACTCCTGGAAAAGTCTCTGTCATAGAAGCCATTGGAACCTCGTAAAAGAACTGGATAACACTATAAAGGAAAAATGTGTTCCTAGAAAAGAGAGAGGAAAGCTTCACTGTTCACTTTTTCCTCATGTCTTTACTTATTCAGGAAATGCCCAAAAACCACCAGTGAAAGAAAAACTGCTTTAAAAATATTCACAGATGTTCATTTTTATTCTACTAAATATTTTAGATGAGTGAATATTTGCCTTTTCTATGTTCATTTTAAAATATATACATTTTAATTCATATTTTAAATGCACATATATGTATATGACCTTTCTCATTTTATGGCAGCCTATTTTAATTAAAATTATTGTTTCACAGAAACTTTTTCAACTCTATGAAAAATTTAAAAATCCTTCTGCTTACTGAAAAAATTTCAAATATTTATCTTTTTTTTCCCTAAAATATCCTTCAATATTTCATCATTAAATGATTACTTTAGTGATTTAAGACTCTAGGAAAGTATTTTCTAACAAAATGTCAAACAATATGAACAGAGATTGGTAACACACACTGCTAATCCAGTTTTACACACTTCAATATAGTGGATACAGTGTAAACAATACTCTTTTAATTTCACCTTTCATTTACTCAAGCTTTTTTCCCATAAACTTGTACAGCTTCTAACTTTTATTAGTTCCAGACATATACAAGCAGCTGCTCCAGATCATCTAGGTTGAGATAATTTCTGATTTTCTTACAAATATCTAAATAATAAGCTCAATGTTAAACCACATGAGCTTGAACCTCATTCCAGTAGCAATTTTCTAAATGTATGCTGTGTACACATTTCTGAAAAACAGCTGAAAATTACACTTCATAGGCAGAGAAATAAATGGTAGGTGAATTGAACTGTAAACTTCTAGAATGGGTAATTATGAGAAGCATGGCAAGTAAGTGGATTTCTACTCTTTCTGATTTCAAATTATAAGATACTTAATATTGTGTATTTATACTGTGCATTTACTAAATAATAAAAGCATGACAAAATAAAATGCCATTAGGGCAGAAATTGGCACTGTGGCATCTTGATATTACTTTAATATTATTTCAGTATTTGATACCAGTGTTCTTAGGACACATAAAGCAATGTGGGACTGATAAGCATTTTGTAAGCTAAGTCTTCCACTTCTTATAAAAAGCAAAAGAAAAGTAAAGTTAGTCAGTATTTTGCCAGACATTTGATAACCACACTATACTCTGCACTGTGGGCTCTCAACATAGATAAAAATAAACGTGCCAGAGAGATGCAGAACTGAGCTTTGATGTCTGTGGGCTCTTCAGCTAGACTGAAACTAGAGAGTTGGGTTTCAAAAAGTATTCATAGAATACACTCATTCCAATAATTTAATTTAATTGACTGAATGAAACAACTGTTTGTTATTTCTGTAAAAAGCTGGTCATGTTTTGAAGATCTGAAAAAAATGACAGGTAGTCAAATTAGTTTCATTCTAAATTTCTCTGCAGAATAGCTTTCCTCAACTATGGTTTAGTAAAATCAGAGTGACTTCCAGACATTTCCACTTCATTTCCACCATGTGTTCCTGGTCACCATTTTCTGAGAACCTGGTCCAGGACAATTACAGGTCAGCATAGCTTATGATGGAAAGAGAAATGCATGCAATAAAAGGGAAAAAAAAAAAACCCCACACATTTGCAATGAAAACTACACATTTCTTACTTTTGTTTTTTTCTTGATACACTTGTGAATTACAGAATTACATTTGCAAAGAGAATTAGAAGGTCATGAATGCATAGAATTATATGGGTGTTAGAATAGGATTTGTAAAATTATTGTTCACAATCTGCAATTGAAATTTCTGTTGAAAGGCAGCAAAAAGTTAAATAAAGGTATCCAGGGTTTTATAAACATTTACTGTGTCAGACAATTCAATAGAAAAGAGCTCTACAATATTATTACTTTTTTCTCCACTGGGGAGTCCACATACACATCATATTTTTTTCCCTGCTACTATTTTTCATACAAAAGGCAGTAATATAACTTTTTAAATTTGGTAGGTATTAAGATAAGGAATCTAATTCTAAATGTAACTCCAAGATTTCATGAGGCTCAGATATGCACTGTATTGGGGGAATTACACATTTATTAGTTTCAGTTCACTCTCTTTTCTACACTGAAATTTTTTGCTTGGCTGTTCGCTGTGACTTGATCAAGCATGGATGATTTTTTTTTCTTATTTTCAGTTGTATTGAATTATATGTTGGACTACAACCCTTCAGGACAATTAACAGCCTAAAGTACATGCCAGTAAAAGCTTACAAAGTTCAATAGTAAAGTACTGATAGTGCAAAATCTTGTGTACTATTGAGAGTGAATGTGTGTGTCGTGGATAAATGGTGTCAGAATAAAAAACCAGGACAGCAATGACAGTCTTAAAAGTGAAGATCTACAACTCGTCAAAATCCTACCATTGTGGACCTTATTCCAGACTCCAGTGTGCTGTTTCACTCTAGAAAGAACATTTATTGTCTTAAAATTTACCAAAATAGTTGGAGTCACACCAAAGTTAAGAAGTACCAAAGCAATGCAGCACTATAGGATACAGCAGCACCTCTCCTGCGCTATATTTTACAGAGGTCTGTAAAACAGGGACAATATACCTGACACAAAGAGAAAAGTCAAACAAGTCTTCAGTCATCACTCAGGTAAATGCTTATTGTAAATGCTGGATCTTAAAGTGAGAGAGACTGGATTAATAAGATAAATGGATGCGCTGGAAAAAAATGTTTTCTAAGGACTTGTGCCTTTCAAAGATCTCTCACATGTGTATGAAGTAAGGAATCTGTGCTCAAGACTGAATTTCTACTCCTTTTGTAATAAAATTCTGGCCAAATAAGTGAATTAAAGTCCTGAAGTTTCTCGCTCCTCAGAGCACTAAGGTAGCATCTGTGCATGTGAGCAAGATTTCAGAAGATCCCAGAGACTAAAGTCTGTCAAGAACTATTCTCCAACAAAGGGTTGTACCCAAGATGATACTGCCCTTGAAGTTTCAGCCAGGGACATAAAGACTGGGTCCATTTTAAGTAGACTGATCAATCATAGTCCTGTGACCAACTTAGAAACAGGTTATGAAGAAGCTCTGTTAGACCTTTGAGGAGAAAACGACCTTCCTGCCCTTATTTGTCTCTTCTCAGTGTTTGCTTTTCCTGCAATCACTGGAAACTTGAAGCACCTGATTTACTCTGTTGCTTAACAGATGGGCTCTGCTGGCAACTTTCATGGTCTGTGTGCCATTCTTGGCTCTTGTGCCAAAAAAAAAGGCAATTCTTTTCTCACCTTCTATAGTGCTTTTAATTTGTCTTCCAGGTTTCTCTGGTGCTGCTATTACATAAATAAAATATACATTAAAAGTTCTATTAAAATATTTTGATAATCTAAAATGAAAATTTGTCAAAAGTAATTATCTAAGGGGGAAAATTACTTCTTTTTGTCCTTTGCATTATATCATTTGAAATTTGGAAGAAGGAGGAAAAGAATCTTGGTTTTTACCACCAACAGTGGCACCTAATGTAGACAGTACAACTTTAGGCACTGCTACAATTACATTTGGAGAATTAATTAAGATGCTTCAGATTTTGCCCTGGGTCTGCAAACCAGCTGTCAGGTTCAACTGACTGTTTACTACAATTGCTTTTTGTTAAGGTAATAAAACACATGTTGCAATTAAACAGCATGGAAAAAAGGACTTTTTCAGTCTAGTCTAAAACTAGACTCTAGTCTTAGATTTGTAAACAAATTAAAGAAAACCTTATTCCTCAATATAAGTATTCTTATTATATTCTGATAGAATTATCACAGCTATTTATACACAAGCTGTTATCATGTCTGTGTTTTAGTAGAATTTATAAAATTGGTGAAAATATGTATTTAGTCTTAGATATACATATTACAATATTCTACAGCATTTTCTATTTGCTTATCTGGTTCTCATATTAAGCTAATTTCCTGCTGAGTTTCTCTCATCTCCCCAGATCAAATTGCAGGGAGATCAAGAGAGAATCAGATCCATCTGCTTTATATGTCTTAAGGCCAAACATCTGACTGAATGGGATGCAAAATCTGTTGAAAGATTGTGGCTTGTTTCTCCTGACTTACTTTGGCTGGGTTTTTTTTCCCCTTCTTCAGATGCCTGAGATACAATTCATTAAAAGTTACTAAAATGAATTTTAAAGGATGTATTCTACAGACATTAAGCATGATGCTTCATTTTAACAAAATTATTTTAAGACCCAATAAGTGCAAAAATCAATTGGTATTACAAGGCTGTTTGTCTAAAGGTCATATAAATGTACAAAACATCTCATTTTCAAAAAATACAAGACAAGATAATCCTGTGGTCTTGGAAGTAGTAAAGTCTTTATTTATGAAGAAGTAAAGTCTTTGTTTTGTTTTTGATCGAGCCTTCAATTACAAATAACCTGCTATGGTACACACAAGAAGATTAACAGATGGATGGGTTACAGCTAGACCTTAATAATAACAGACATCATCTGTGCCTCAGCCTTTAGGAAAAAAGTGCTTTTTGTCATTGTCTCTGGATGTCCTATTACAATTAAATGTTTCTTTAGCATATATGAAAAAGAAACCTTGAGTATTAAAGCATTTTTTGCTATTTTGCTTGCTTTTCACCTTCAAATAAAATTGTAAAGCTTCCTATATGTTTAACTCAAACTTAATGTATGTTTTGCTTTGTTTTGGACATTACACATAAAAACCCCCTACCTTTAAAAGGAAACAAGGAACTGTATAAAAGAGGAAAAATAAACGAACAAAAACCACCAAACCACATCCACTGATAGCAGTCATGAAACAATTGTGAGCTAAGCAGCTTTAAAATTGCTTCCTTCTTTGAGCACTCTGCCTGACTGTCTGCAGGGGACAACTGGACTGTCACTTGGAATAACACTCAATCTCTTCTTCAGACCTAGTCAGATCAGCTTAGTTTCACAAGAGAGGCAAGAATTATTAAACACTTTAGACAACTATGAAAATGTGCTTTGTTTTATGGTCAAAACAGCATGATATTTTCAGCAAGGCTGTACAAAAAAATTAACAAGAAGATCAGACTTTACAAAGAGATTAATATGAAAGACTTCTGTTTATTTCCACTTTCCTGAAATATGTAAACTTTTTAAGACAAATCAGGTTTTTGAAGAACTACAAATAACCTTACTGCTGAAATACAGAAAAACACAGCAAGCATAGCAAGGATTATGATTATTAGGCTATATTTAACAGTAGTTTTCCCCTGCATTGAAACATATCCAAAAGAAAGTAATTGCAGAAAAATGGATCTACTGAGGTGCAAAAAAAAGTATGATTAAGGACTAGCTTTACAGAATGTGTGTATAGTGAAACAATTACAATTTAGAAAGCCTGTAATTATGGTAACATGAAAGTGTGAAAACATACTCAAATCTTTGTCCAGAAAAAAAAAATTTGAAAAACTATTTTTAAAGTAGGGTAATGTAACTTAGACTATTGATTTCTGAGCCAAAGTTTCTTTCTACCTATTCCTTTTTAACTACACAGTCCAAGGCTCTTTTCCTGCTGCTAGATGAACTAGCTAGAAAAAATACCATGTTATGTACACATTTTACCACCTGTATTTTTGCTTTCATTTTGGCATGGCTTCTTCAAACAACATGCTTGTGGACAGCAGAATGAGATGAGATGACAAAACAGCCTGCAAGACTATTACAGGACAGGAAAGGAGAAGGAATGAGTACCTTACACCTATTCGCGGTTTGTGCTGCTGCCAGTCACTTCAGCATCTCAGTGTGTGTTCTGGCTTCTTTTACTATAAATTCTCTGCCTTGAAAGTGATACAGAATTAGAATATCCTATAGAAATTAGAATATCCTTCATAGTGAATATAAATATAAATAAACATCTGCAAAATAAGCAGATGAAACACATAATGAAGCCTCTTTGGACTTCAGTCAGAAATAGGCTTTATTCATCAATACTGATATTCCTTTTCATAACTCAGCTTCTTGGTTTTCTTCACTGCATTTTAAAAAAGACAATTGATCAAATTGATTCTATTGGCTATTTCATGTCAACCTGTATTTAGATGATATGAGAGGAGTATGTCAGAGTTAATTTCATTTTCAGCAGACTTACTTTGTGGCTAACCAGTAACAAGGAAAAAGAATAGACATTATTATAAAAAAAATAGTTCTGATTTTGGACTTTATTTTCTTCCCTTGAAGAATGAGATTTTTTCTTTTATAATATATATTTTCTACCTTTATGAGCTTTCCTCTCAGTCCTACTTCTGTCTATTAAAGTTGCTTGTGTCTAGCATGTTTCTGATGTGATGTCAATGATATCATTCTAATTTCCAAAAAAAATACAAATTAATGACTCAAACAATGACATTCTATGTTTATATTTTTTGTATTTAGGTTATGCTTTTACCTAATACACATTTAAGTACTGTACAATTCAACATGGCAACTCCACCAAACAAGATTACTAATTTTTCTTTTCAATATACTAAGGCTTCTTCATACAAGCAATTATTTTCCTCCTCCTCCACACAGGAAGTAAGAATTCTGGGCAGCACTGAGATTGCAGATTGGTCATGGAATTGCATATGATGCAAGAAAAATTATATATACATTTTTTAGAAATCCTTTTCTAAGAAGAAAACTCCTCTATAAAACCTGGAGAAAATATTGATTGTTAAAAAGTTTTATCAAAAAATTTGAAGAAGGAGCACAGACTATCTCCTGGTGCTATTAGACAAATGCAAATTTGAATGAATGGGACAGACAGCTGTACAAAGAATTGGTGGTCTTCTGGTAAACACTGTACGACAAATACTGACTAATCAGACATGTTTCAAAAACTGCCGTGTTTTTATTCAAAGACAAAAATACTGTGATTTCCAAAGAAAAGAAAAAAAAATCAGTCAACCAAAGAATAGTGATCAACTGTCAGTAGCAAGATGAAGAAAAGCAGCACACACTGTAAGAAACTGAAAAACTCCCACTGGTTCCAGGTTAAGTCACACAGAAATAGTTCAGAAACTACTAAAATAGTTTTTATTCCATTCCCCTGTCCTTAATGAAGCCAATGCACTTTTACAAGTAAGATCAAATAATGTGGACAGCATGAAGACAAAATCTCTCACATAAGCACCCAAATGATGTGAGTGTAATTCTTTTTTGCTGAAAGGTATTATTATCACTTCCAGAGAGAAGTTCCTATGCTCTCATGTTCTTAAAATTGTTGAGGGAGAGCTGTCTAAATTACTTTGACTTTATGACTAGAGTAATGTAGACATACTAAATACTTCCAACTGCTTTTTAAAATTAATTTTATGTAGAGACCACATCATGTATAGTATAATACGCTAACATCTAACCTGATTTTAATGACTGTCTTTCAATTTCAGGCAGCAAGTGTTGACATTTTCAATGTATTTCATGTTCATTTACTTTAATAATGTATTTGGTAAGCATCTAATTCAGTCATTTGGAGCAGATTTGTGAAATAAACCATCACACTTTGTCCCAAGTGTGGTTTGAACTAAGTAAAATGAAAGGGCTAAAGTAAAATATTTTCAATGGACCAATATGTCTGGTGTGGGAAATTAAATACACACACATATGAAAAAATTATCCATGTCTTTTCATCATGTAAAAAACATGGTTTGTATAGCAAAGTTCCTAAAGCAATGAAGTTTACTATACTCGTCAAAATAATTCTGTAATCTCTGTGTTTTTAAATCAACTGTTTGGCTTGATCATGATTCAGTCATACAGGAAGAAAAAAGACCCTAAGAGAATAAACATCCCCATTCCTATTTTGGAAGTGAAACTGAGAACACAGAGTGGTTGACTTAGATCTTGGGAACTTGTAAATGCAATCAAGCAGGTAACTACAGATATAGCATATATGACATGAACAATGTGCAATATGGTTTGACTGACCATAGGACCCATGAAAGGGACTCAGAGATAAAAGACCTCAACACATAGTCCTGTACTTTTGAAATGTGGAGTAACTTTTAGGAAAGAAAAGGTTATAAGCAGTTTGATATATCACTCTCAAAAGTTAAATTTTATAAAACAAAAAATAAACATAAATAACATTACAAAGAACATTTGAACAAAGGCTATGGAGAATAAAAAATCCCATCGCTTTCTATTTACTCTGAGTGTCTTCACCTTGTAATAAAGAATATTGGACACAATTCTAGTATAAATTCATTTGAAGATAACTGCAGGCACTTTTTACCTATCTTGTTTGCAACATCAGTCTGGTTATGGGAGAATCATCTGTGTTCTACCTCAAAGCACCTGCTATTTTGGGCCCATAAAGAATACAAATTGTATAATTGTTCCCTTTATAACTCACACACTGAGTGTGTATAATCCACAGTGTAATGGAGAAAAATGCAATAGTTTCCATGCTTGAAATGTGGTTTTCTTTACTTCAAAATAGCAATTTAAGTGTAAACAGTAGAAAGAAATAAGGCTAATGACCAGCAACAGAAATATTGCCAAAACAGCTATCTTTTTATTAAGGAACTTTAAAAGTCAAACAAGGAAACTCAAATATCTGGTGATGCTGACGTAGCATTGACTAATTGTGTAACTCACCTTTTTTCAGAGGTCTATGAAAGGTATGTTTGTATGAGAGACATGAGAATAGGAGTGGTAACTGTGTGTTTCTGTAAAGCTGTTTGAAACTCTGTGGTAGGTTTCAGACCACCATGTAAAATGTCAGACTACTGACTGTGTAATAGGTCCACTGAAGTCAAATGGAGTTACAGCAGCATGATTTTAATCTTGGTGTTTTGTAGCCTGGCATGCTGCTGTAGTCTCATGCAATTCTTAATATACAATTTAACATTTGAAAATGTTCTATTTTGACTGACAAATACAAATTGCTTGCTGCATGTTCTGTTGTATGCTGGACTTTTCCTCAATTCTGCATTTTTTCTGTTGCAACACTGCACTCTGACCTCCATTTTCTTGATGTAATGTCATATCTTTCTGCCTTTGTCTTTTTTGGTTTTCTCTTCTCTTTTTTTTCTCTCTCTCTTTTTTTTTTTTTCTCTCTTTTTTTCTTTTTTTTTTTTTTGTAGGGCTGTGAATGAACGTGTCCACCCTCACGTCCACTCTGGCTCAGTATTTTGCTTCCTAATGAACTGAGTGTGACAAGCTATATTAATAGCTCCCTCTGCTATCAGATTGTATTCTGGACCTTGATGACAGTTCCTTATCAACCGTTCCAACTACCAATGAGTCCCTAATTCATTCTTCTATGTCTGCCTATATTTCACAGCACTTAGCCAGTTATCACAACACCCTAAGAAAAGCCTTTACTGATCATTCCCTTTTTATATACATAATCTTCTCATGTCTCTGTTTTCACAGCAGAACATAAATGTGGTCACCTACTCTTCCCCTACTATGATAGTCTGTTACTGTCTTTGTTGCTTCTGGAAGCCAGAATACTGATTGCTTCATTCAACCTGCAATGAATAAAACTTTCAGAAACTATTATACATGAGCTACAACTGAGATTTTGCTACTAATGAAATATAATGCCATGTATACAGTATTATTTACATATTCTGACATGGAAATTGGGAACTTTATAATTCTGGTATTCACCACATCCTTGGAGAACACAGGAAGACAGGATATATGGGAAATATGCTGCACATGTCTGGTACCAATTGTATCAGAAGGAAGGAAAGACAAATGAGGTCTTCAGGCACCTGGAAGGAGCCTTGCATGCTTCAAGCCTCAGCTCTTCCACAGATCTGTGACAGACAGGGACTCATGCTGGCAAAAAAATGATGTTTTGACTCAAGGTCACAGGCAAAGTGAAGGACAAGCAAGGTAAAGACTAAAAGACCTCCCACCAAAAACTTGTGTGCAGACTACTTCTTGCAAAGTAACACACTTCTTTCCCTTAGAAGCGAGAGGTATATTAACTCACCAAGTACTTTTTTCTTCTCTAGCATTTGTAAAGGATTTCTTAAACTAGAACAGAAAGAAGAGTAAGCAGCAAATGATCAAATGTATTCTATGTGCTAGGGACTGGGGATAAAAATGAGGACTGCTAGGTACAGTAACTATGCAATTAATAATCAATAGCAGATGCTCTTCTAACATGTTCATGGAATGGAAAGAGTAGTGGATAGTCTCAAAATTTTTGGTTTGTTTTGTTTGTTTTGTCTTTGGGGCGTTTGGTGTTTGTTTGTTTTAAAGTAATGAAGCTAGTTTTCTTTCTCTTTTAAGGACTAAGGCGATCATCACTGCAAGAAGTTTAATAGCTTTTGGACAATTTTTTTTTTTGCAAGTCCCTTCATCATCATACCCCATCACTCAAATATGATGTTTAAATTGGGCCTACAAACCCACTCAAGCTGTAGTTCCAAACAGATATGTTATGCTAAGGGGTTGAGTCAATACAAAAAACAGAAAATGAAAGTATTCCTCAGAGGAGATATCCATTCTTGTAAGAAAGGTTTTAAACATGAATATCTCCTTCTAGGAAAAGGTAGAAGGATCATCAATTCTTTTAAAACAAAAAACTTAGGAGTCCACAGTTCCAGAAAGAAATCTCATCAATTGGTACAACTGCACTGTAGATGAAAATTTTAAATAAAGGCAAAACATTATCTATCCATCAGAACTGCATGATGACAAATGCCCATGCCACAACTGAGATGCTTCTCAACTGAAAATTAACTGCTTTAACAAGACATTCAGAATGCTTTTCAAGCAGGACACCACTGCAGCAGAATGACAACACCATTTACCACTCTAAGTAGCTGCATTCCTTTCTGTTATCTCCTAGAAAGAGTGTGTTAAATCTAAGATGTGTAAACACATTCTGAGTAGCTATGAATGCTATTTTCCATGTTTCTTCAAAATATCCCCCGTGCATCACCTGTACATACAACTGAAACTATGTTTTATCCTGCATATTACTCCACATAAACAGGTAGCGATATCAACCTCACACATGAGCTGGTGTTTCTTATACCTCTGTTCCGGTAAGAACTAATGATTATAAAATTTGAATTTCAGTGCTGAGGAGGACATTGTTTTATTCTTCCCTTGGCCACACGGATTTTTTTTTCCACAAGTAATAATGACACCAAATACAGTCTGTATGGGATGAATAACTCATGCACATCAGATAAAATCATGGACAGCATGAGAATTTGATGGTAAGAACAGGAGAATTTCAGATGGACAGATTTTTTTTTCTCATTTTCTTCTTGTGCCTAGAATATTTCACTCCAGTTGCCCTGGTTCACCAAGCTGGGACCAGTTTATCACTGTTTGGGTGTGACCGAAAGCTGTATATTCTAAACCCTCTATTCAGTTCTCATGCACTGTTAACAATGGACCATTTGCAGCAGCTGCCCAGGGAACACCTGACCCCTCAGGCTACAAGCTGGGTGTTAAAGAAGCCTGTGAGATAGGCGCTGTGATAACTCCCCTCCAGGGAGTCGTTAGCACATTCACACCCAGACTGAAGGGGCTCCTCCTCCTTCTCCTCCTCCCTCTCCCCCTCCTCCTCCCCCTCTTCCTCCCCCTCCTCCCCCTCCCCCTCTTCCCCCTTTGCTTACACTTCATGCTAAAGCCTGTGTTCCAAACCCACATATTCCATATTTTAATTGTTAATATGAACAGAGATATAATTTTAACAAGATTTGTCTATTTGAAGAAAAACTTCAATGGTGAACTCATATTTATTAAACTAAAAACTTTTTTCCCGTTTTTTTCCTTTATATTTTATTCATAAGATCTCCTTTTGCTTTATTGGTTTAAATGAAGAACTGTGATTATCTGTAAAACTGATTGCTTAAAGTAATTAATCATTCTCCTTATGAAATTTCCTGGGTAAATTAAGGATCTTATAATTGAAGGCTTTTCTCTTGTGTAAATGGAACACACTGAGAACCTTGAATGAGATATAAATGTACTACCCAGACCCCGAGAGCTGTTCCTTTTTTATTCTTTTACTAGAACTAATAGCTGTCTGGCAGTAGTGCAAGAGAACATTGTTTTTAATGAATAGAAATATATTGATATCTTCTTAATAGTACTAATTTTCTAAAAAAAAAGGAAATGTTAAGCCAGTTTCTTTTTTATTAATTGAATAACAGCATTACTCTTGGAGTTTACATTCAGCAAACAGAGGATAAACAGCTGTTTACTGACAAGTACTTAAGCAAACCTAAGCTCCTATTGCAGTGGCTTGCTCAGTTATACCAGTCTGCTCATTTAACCAAAAGAATTCCTATTTTCTTCTTGGCCAAGGCCAATAAACATCAGATAACCATGTGGAAGAGAAAAGGAAGGCCATGAGAAAACTTAAGACATGAAAGAGATAGAATGTATGTGTGCAAGTGTGTGTGTTTAAGCATGCTAAAGATGCAGATATGGAAACTGACAAAATGAGTAGGAGACCAAAACCCATCTGTTCTTTGAGATAATAAGGCAACAGCATTCCTTCTGAGATTCTTATTGATAAACAGTAGTGGAGACTCAAACCCATCTGTTCTTTGAGATAATAAGGCAACAGCATTCTTACTGAGAAAAGTTAGACACTGAAAAATATGGAAATGGATAAGAAGATTTTGAAAACAATAGGAAGGATTGGGAAGAAATTGAGTAAGCAAGATGTGCCAATCTACATATATGCAACACCCATGAAATAAATGTTTTTAATGGTGATGGAATGGTTGGATTCAAATCCCACAGGACAGAAATTTGGATTACGAATTTAATGAGAGCTTGATAGGGCCACAACTGTAATAAGGATTTGTTTGGATTGATATTTGAGACCAATTCTACTGTAAGTGAAGAAGTCTCATTCTTCTGTATTTACTTCTTGAAGGGTTGACTGCTGCTCAGAGAATTTTCTCAGAGTGAATGTGTTGTTTGGTTCTTATTTACAGCATTAGAAAAGCAATCACATGGTAGTGAAACTGTATCTAACAGGTTCATCAGAAAAACCTGCACTTAGCAGGTTAGCGATCTGATTTAGATTTTGAAGCCAAATACTCAATTCTTGCCAAGCTATTCTACAGATAACATCGGTTAAAAGAGCTCTAGAAATTCATAGTGAATTTTGAGATACCATTTTAAACAGGGCATTCCTAAACCCACAAAAATATCTGCATCCTTATTCTATGTGAGTTTATACTATCTTGTCTTAACTAACAGGCCAAGTTATCCAACATCCAAGAGGGATAAGAAAACAAAATTATTTATTTCTGCACTGGTTACCATAATCTATGACTTTGTCTTCAAAGAGGTCCTTTATCCAGCTAGTTTCTGTTACAACTATAATGCAGCAGTTTGATTTTGTGCGGGAAGCGTCATTACTGAAAATCAACATCATCAGAATCAAGGTAATTTCCAAGGCAAAGTAATATCAGAGCTGGATAAAGCCATCAAATTAAAACAAGAACTAATTCAAACACTTGTCACAACACCATTTTCATTTTATGAGACTATTAAACTATTTAGAAAAATCATTTTTATAATTCACAGTCTACGGTGCTTCCTTGGCAAGGGTAGATGCAGAAACACCAGAGTATTGCGTTGTTATAAAGCTCCCTTTCCTGCAGTGCTGAATATAAGTAAGGTTCAGACAGGTGTTAAGACAGTCACACTCAAGTGTTTTGGCTCCCTTATTTCACAAAGACTTCAGCGAGATCAGAATTTCTCTGACAGTCCATGTATAGTCAAAGTTTTCAGACTATGGAGCACCAAATCCAGCAGAGACAATCAAGCTAGGATTAAATAAATTAACATGATAACTAACTGCAGAATATCACAGCAATCGTCCTAGTAGATCACGTTCCTGCTTTCAAAAGAGCTAATTAAGTTAGGCAAAGCATAACATTAACGAACCTGTGCAACTCCTGCAACTTGAGGAACTGTTTCCTACAGTAACAAAGGTGACAAAACTAGCTATAACTGCTCCATCAGGCTCTCTTCAGAGAAAGGAGAAAGCAAGCATACAAATCACACAGCAACTCTGATATTTTCTCTTCCTGCTGAGATTGGACAGTGGCTTTATTACTTTAGGTGAAATATTGAAAGGTGTAGTAGAGATATAATTTCTACTAATTGGAATGAGATTTGCATTCCTATGAGTACTATAGGTTTGGACATATTTGTGTGAGTTCCCAAACTGTAAACCAGGTATATCTTACCTTGATTTTACAGGAATTTTGAGAGTTTTAAATATTGTACAGTTGCTCAGCTGAAGACACAGAAATATATGATTATTATAGACATACTATTTGAAAATGCTTAAATGTAAAGTAGAAAAGGAACAAACTTACTGAAATCATAGGGAGGAAAAACATTAAAAACATTTCTTTCTCTATGTTTTCCTCTTGATTATTTTTATGATGAAAGACCAAAAAGTGTTTACTGTTAAAGTAAAAGCTTCTGGAAGTTTATACACAAGAGAAAAGACCAGTCAAAATACTGTAACAGAGGCTCAGAATTGTAAGAGCCACTCTTTTGCTCTGTTTGCATATGAAAGATAGATTTCCACAATTTAAATGGAGAAATAAGTATAGGAGGATACCATTTAAATTTACATTATGCCAAAATACTTTTTGATTCTTAGAGAGCTAAGTCTTTGTTCATACCATGAGCATCAAAACAACTTTATTAAGTGTGCAGCATTATACAAGGCTGCATGCCAAAACTTGTAAAATGTCAATGCTGTGTTTTTCCTGGAATCTTATAATTAATTCATCATCAGAATAGCTTTGGGGCCTTATTCTGATCCATTTTCCAAACAGTGCTACCAGGAAATTATGTTCTGTGCTTCTGTTTATTTAAAGAATATCACTGCTGAATTTACAACAAGCAAACTAGTTAAAGGAAACCCTTTGGGGGAATGTAGTAAATTAAAAAATGAAAACAAAATCAGAGGAATACGGAATTTACAACCAGGAAAAAATCTCATAAAGGCGTGTATATTTGGAGATTTATTTAAAAAATCAGATACAGCTTCTGTAAATACTTAGAGTATAATAATGAAATGATTGCTGAACTTAAAGGCTAGTAAGTTATGTCATCATATCTTGCCTGACTGCTCCCTCCTGTTATGATGGGAGGCTCCTGTGTGGTAAGGGAGAGGATTTTGTTTGTTACTTCACTGAAGTAACATGGAAAGTCAGAAAGAGATTTACCTTCAATTACTGTAAAGGGGCCTGGCCCAAACACACTGAAGGTAATAATAGTCTTTCCAAATAACTCAAGGGCTTTGATTTCAGAGATATATTATATCTTAGTGTAGCTTCTTGACAGTTATTTTCAGTGATGTTGCTTTCATTTACATTTAGAAAAAAAAATTCAAACTGAATTCAACCATATGAGGAAAATGTACATGAATAAAATGAAATTAACAGGGTTAGAGCAAATATGAGTCCTCATCTTTCAAAAATATTAGAAAGGTTCTTTTAGCAATCTTCTTTAAACAGCAAAATTGTGCAATCTGGCTATTATCTTTGACTTTCAATAATATAGTTTCTATTTGAAAATAAGCAAGATTATAAGCAGAAGAACATAAGTAACTAGGGGGGGAAATGCAGTTTTCCATGTAATATATTCTTGTTGAAAATCTGATGCTACTCTACAGCTTACAAGCTGTCCTGTTTGTAGTATCTAAATAAAGACTAGGCACTTGCTTTCACTTCTACACTTCCAGTCTTGCAAAACTTGAGTTGTAGTTCTAGTCAGGACTTCAATGAAGGTAGTGTAGTAGACTGGTCAGCTGGAGGACAGTCAGTGCTTCAAAGGCATCATGGATTAAACGAACATAACTGCTATGAGGAGAAAGAGGCAACAGAGCAGCAGTAGCTCCCCAGATACACACAATTTTAACATTTGGACATGTCTCTCATGCATTGTACCAATGTCTCTGAAGTGTGCTTACTACAATTTTCCTCTCTGCTCTTCCACATGTCTTGTGACTTCAAGGGCACAGTATGCTTCCCATTCTTTCCTTGCTCCACTGAACTTAAGAAGCAACTGGAGAAAACCCTGTTGAGACTAAAGCAAATTGAAAGGATGTCAGTAGTTGCTTGAATCTTCTCATAGATTTCAGCTGCAGAAAAAAAAAAGGAATGATCTGCAATGCTCATTCAGATGTCAGCCAGCAAGAAGTAGCCTCAAACTTAACACCCTCATATATGCATTAAAAGCTCTGAAGGAAAAGATTAAAGTAGCATGAGAGTAGGAGCACATTGCAAGAGCAGAAATGGGCAGCATATTGCAAGAGAGCTACTTAACAGAAGGAAGATGAGTCTTGCAGAGTAAACATAATGTCTCCAAACTTTTCACTGGAAAGTTCCTGTTCCTATAAACCACTTAATGAGTCCCAGCTGGCCAAAAAAAATCATCATGATTTTGCTAAATCACTTGTACTGTATTTCAGTTCCAATGTTTCATTCTTCTCGACGTCATTTTGTTCAGCTAATTCTTTGGTACAAGTAATGGGACTAGTGCCAAGTTAAGATAGCCATGGCTATCCATCATTCTAGGTCTCAATAAACCCCTGAAGAATCACAGAGGTTGGTCTGCGTTTCCCTGGGACAAATCATGCCAAGGATTTATTTCCATTTTTTAGAAGAGAGAAACACACCCATCTACATAGCTGTCCCTATTCTTCTTATCAGGGACAGGAAGGGAAACTCTGACAAAACTTTACTGCTTCCAAATTCACAAAAAATTCTGTTTATCAGGATGATTCAGGACATCTGTAACAAATTAACATATCAAATTAGTATTTTAAAAGAGAAAACTTCTTTTACTATGAAAATTGCAGCAGTCCTAAGTGGATAACTTTAAAATAATTTTTCATAATGGTCACTTCCAATCCAAGATATTCTTATTCTATGAAAATACTATTCTTGGAATGTTACATGGACAAAATTGTACTTTGTTTCTCTTAGCTTCTGTTGGAGAGTCTCAGGCTTCTGGTTGCTCCTTTGCCTAAGATCCATTTGTCCCACTCATGGAGGGCAGCAATAAATGCAGAGCATGTTTCTGGTTGGGGAAAAATTTTGATAATTGCTGACTTCAGGGTGATAGTCATGTCTGATTTATGACCTTTATCCTCTTCTTTTATTTGGACACTTCTCAGTGCTGAGATTTTTTTTTCCTTTGTCTTTTACTCTACTTCTACATGTGACCTTAAAGTCACTTGTGCAATCTTGGATGGTCTTCTTGCAGGTCATCAAAAATTAGCTGGTTTTCACCAAACTGACAGAATACCCTACTGAAAACCCAAGGAGCATGTTTTGAACACTTTTATTTTCAGGATACAAACTACTGGAACTGGAAATAATTTACATCAACAAATCTTTCAGGGTGAACTCCTGAGATATTAAGCTACCTTGATGCTACAGAACTTATGCTTGTGGGATGCTTCAAACTCTTTGGACATGGGACTAAGTATTATTGAAAAAGACAGGATTTACTGCTGTATATTCTGGCTTATTCAGAAGATTTCAATAGATTCTGTCTTCTTCATTCCACACATTAAGTTAGTACTTGAAATAATGTTGTAGCTCAGATGCCTGATATTGGACTTGGCTAAGGATTCACATTAGATGATCAGAATGGTCCTTTCATAGCTGGATACACAGGCTTCAATCTGAACTAATGCTTGAGTGTGAGAAAAGTGTTACTGGAGAGAATCCCCTTCTAGCTACTTTGCAGTTAAGGTGAAAGATCTTTTGGAGACTGATGCCCAAAGAATTCTGTGTCAATTTTCTTTTGAATTCCATGGAAATGGAACATAATCTATAAGCAAATGAACAAAAGCAAATGAACAAAAACAAATATCAGCCTTAGTGGATATTTCATACTTAAGAGGAAAATGCTAGGGAGTTTTTCACAAAATAAATAAAACATTTTAAATCTTAGAACAGATTTACTAGTTTAGTTTTTTATTCATTTTTTATGGGGATTCTGTGACCTTGTAATTTTATTTACTAAGAAGATAAACTAGAAGACTACAATCACACAGATCAGAGAGTTAGTTCTTTAAACAAGAAAAAATACAATCTGACCACATATATACTTCTAGGCTGCATTTTATTCATCTTAAAATGTGTTTGGTTTTGGCTACAGAACATCCAGCTATTCTGTCCATACTATTTGACAATACAGGAAACTTATAACATTGTGAACTGTGGTTAGAATAACATCTTCAGAGAACATCCTGGTCATGTAATAAAAATCCTAACTTCGTGACTGCATTTGAATGCTTGTGAATTATGCAGTTCAACCTTACATGAGGAATTTTAGGTTTTCTGCTCCTGCAGAAGTTGATTTCACCATGGACATCATATCGTTGGTCTTTCTAGAACACCAAAGCCATATACATTTCTATCTATGAAGCCTGTCCTTCCTGCTACCACTTCTGGTTCTACTTGATACTTGACTCAAGAATACACTCAAGAAGTCTTTTCCTATACTAAAATACGTATGCTTCTACGTTCTTGGTATTGATTGTAACACCTTCTACTATAACATTAAGTAAATTGTGCCTTGTGTTCAGTTGAGCTGGCAAAATGCCAACTATCCAAACACAGAGTAAGTTTCCCCCCACCCCTCTTCAAAGGAAAAGAGAAAGAAGAAAAAAAACCCCTAAAATTTAAAATGGCAAGCCTTTTATATTTACACGGGAGACACATATTTATACACAAATGCGAAAAGAAACAACAATAATCCCAGTGAGTTGCCCACCCAATGAATAGATTCCACCACTCCAGCCCACAAAAACATCCCAAAAGACACTTTCCAAGAGGCACCTGGCAAGTGAGAAGAATAAACTAACAATAAAATATTTACTTCCCTAGATAACACAGCAGAGGGGTGGCAGTGGTGCCTAATCTCATCAACACAGCAGCAGCAGGTCCTCTTAGTACCGCACCCATGATGAAAAAAAGATAGAGGCACCTCTCTCACCGTCTTTTATACTTGTTTTAACATCAGATGATATGAAATAACTCTTTGGTTGCTTAAGTCAGGTGATACTTACCCCTTCTAATCTATGTCACACTATCTGGGCCTACTAGAACTGAGGCCTACTAAAATTAAGGTCTAATCTAGGCCTACCTAAGACTAAGGCCAAAACTATCACAGTCTGAAAAACCATTTTGCTCCTGAAGAAATCTGTTGAAGCTACAGAAATATCACTTTATGATTTAAGTGGAAAACTGCTACACTTAACTTTATTTCTGCCTTAAATATTATTTTCTTGATTCATTCTGTTTCCATAGTAATGTTGAAAACACAATGCCATTCTATACATCATGAGTTATAGGAGCTTGTTGGATTTAGTAAAAAAAATAGTGATAAGAGATAGAAAAAGAAAACAAGAAAACACGTATTTGAGGTATTCCTTCTCCAGCTTTTTAATAGTCTATTTCTCTTTGACTGCTCTGAAAACACAATTCTCTCACTCACTGCATAAAACCTCCCTAAGATGATAAGGTGGGATAACAGAGGGGTTTTGTCATGCTGCTAAATCTATTCCACATTGTAGGGAAATGTGTGAGTGCACATTTAATTTTATCAAGACAGAAAATTCATCTAGGACCTGTCATGTTAAAAGAGGGTATTTTAGAAAAGAAAACCCTTGTAAATTGCTGTCAATTTCCAGTATGCCCCTGTGACCTTAATATTTTCCAGATATACAAGCAAAACACTGTGCTGTGAGAAGACATCTCTGGGCAGCACTGATGAGAAAACTGCTGTGTCCATTTCCTCTGCCCTTCAGAGAGAGAAAAACTGAAGAGCTTTCAGAAACATGCTTCAAGAATGAATTGTACTCAGAAAAATCCTGCAAGTCCTCAAGTTAAAAGGACACCTGTTCTGTAAATCCCTGTTTAGTATGAACATTCAATCTAGCAAGGTAGAAAATGAGCTCACAGTAAGATATGGAAGATAAGAAAATGCAATATAAAACTGGAATCAGAGTTCTAGTTTTGGAAAATTCTAACTGAAATTCAGTAAGTTCTAAGATAAGTTTGGCTTCCTAAGTTGATACTAGTGTATTCATAGTGTAAAGCACTATGTATACTTGTAAAACATGGTACTGTGTCAGGAGGCCTCAGGAGACAAGTCATAGGAGCATCTGCAGAACACTATGACTGATTGTGACTGCAGGATGGAGTATGCAGCCGTGCCTTGCAGGGCTGCCAAACTGTCCGATACCTTTAGATTTGTGTTTTCACTAGTGAAGCCTGGATACTTTCTGCATCCACCACAAGTGTATCTACAGCTTTCTAAGGACACAAACATATTTTATGGTAACTATTAAAAACTAGACTTGAAAATTACTGTAATTAGAGGAAAATACCTGAGCAGAGTAACAGAAGAGAAAAAGAATATTATGTACTATTAAAAGACAAAATTTTTAAAGTTGTTTCAATTTAGTAGTGCCTTTAGGTGGACAAATGTTTTTAGGTAAAATCAGCTGCTAATCTTTTTGAGGTACATTTTTTTAAAATCCACTGTAAATTATTTGTTTGATTAAGTAAATATTATAAATAATTGCAAGGGAGTTTTGGATTCGGTGAGATGTAAAGCAATATAGGAAATCAAAAATGCTATTGATGTGAATAGCATAACACCCTCAAATATAGTAAAATTCTAAAAACACTAGATGTTTCTCCACTAAAAATATAAGTTGTCAAAAAAATTGGATATTTTCACTTAGTTGTATTTTCATTCAATTACAGCTAAAAATCAATGAACTTCTAACGAATGAACAATTTGCTTGTTTGCGGTAAGTACATACTTTTTCTTCCTGTGGAAAATTGTCACTTTTCCCCTAAGCATGCTGTTATTTTGGTAAGTCTTCATGTTTTAGATTGAAACACTTCATGCTTTAAGAAAACAGCACCTGAAAATACTCTCTATTGTAGATACCAATTTGGAATTTTATCCATGTATATGATATACATCCTGCAATGAAAAGGAAAAACAATTTAGTGTGTATTTCTTATAATTTCATGCATCATGATGAGCCCATTGAATTGATCAGAAACTTTCAGTAGTAAATTAGCTCTATTAATTTTTAATCTCTCGCTGTAATTACAGAGATGTTGCAAGTGCCAACACTAATAAGCTCTAATCCACAAAGATATTTCTTTGGCACAAGTCAGAATTCCAAAAACTGCAGCAAATAATAAATCATTAAAATTGGAAAGCCAAGCAAACACTTACTATATATTCTTGAAGCCTTCTGAAGATGCTTCCTAGCCCTAAATTATGTAAAATGTATTTTGAACTGTCAAAAAATGTATTTGTTTTCACCATGGTTCCCAGTTATGTGAATCCCTGAGATCTGAACAAATTTTCTTTGCTAAACTTGCAAATATTAGATGAACTGGGTCTGATGGATGGTTAACATGTTAAGTAATTTTTTACTTCAGCATAAAGCCTTTATTACCTAAAAGCCTGAGGCCTTTGCACTCTTACAAGAAACGATGTAAAATGCAGAACTAAACATTATCCCTTATGGGATACATGCATGCACAATATCCAGAGGCTAATGACAACTTTCAAACTCAAGGAAAATCATATTGAAGATTTAAGGGTAGCTTGTTAATTTAGGCTTTTCTCTCAAAATATTCAAATACACAAAGCAGTTCTCAACTATAGCTGCATAAACTCAGGCCATTAAACTCTTCAGGTTTGTAATTTTAATTCCCTGATTACCTGCACTGGAATTCGCATCAGTATAAGGTGGGTAGGATCCCGTACTAGCCTGTACATCTTGCTCCTATTTCAAGTAGTACATTGTCCCTGTACGTTGCTGTTCTCCTATACTGATGCAAGAGAAACTGAAGAACACTACTATTCAGTGGTTTAATCTCTCATTCTGCACAGGCTACACAGGGATGCTGCACTGCCGTTCCAGTGATGGGAGGCACATTCTGGTGGAAGGCAAATCCAGTTGCAGAGATATGGGTGAAAACTATTCAGCTCAACAGCCTTGACCTGTTTAGTAAAGATGGATTATTATCTGGCAATCACTGACCTACACACCCAAGATCAGTATCAGACATGCAACAGATTAAACCACAATAGCTGATGCACAAAAACATATCGAGATCAATAAACAGCTAAAAATATTTAAACTCACTTCTATAATACCACAGTGTTGTAGTTACACACATTAATATTGTGATGTGCAAAACCTTGTCTCTTGGAAGCACATACAACAGCTTGTCTGGGAGCTCTAGCTCTCTCATCTGCACACCCCTTGTGCTGGAGGTGTAGGCACTCCAACTCAATGAGTACTTGTGCAGTTTCCTGAAGTCTGCTGGTTGTGCCCTCCTGAGAAAGCACTCCTGGAGTTCACCTCCAGAGACCTTTGCACATGGGGCACAGGGTGAGACAGGAGAAAGGGCTTGAGAGCTGATGTAGTAAATCAAATTAAAAAAAAAAAACAACACCCAGAAGCAGCAAAATTTCTGATAGCTTTAAGTAATAATGCATTTATTTATTTTGGGGGGTGAGGGGGGAAGTTGCATTAGTAGCACTATATCAGTGCCTTTGTACCTTGAGTTTGTGCTATTTGCTATTTTGAAATTAGCACTCTGAAGTTCAAATGTCTTACAAAACCTCTCTGGCTACACTTGAAACAGCAACTTCACTGAGGTTTGGTCTGCTACAGCTCAAATTATTTTCACTGCTGGAACATCTTTCCTATTTGTCCAACTATACATCAGGGTTTTTTGGTTTTGTTTTTTGGGGGTTTTTTTTGAAGGATTATATCTGATTTTTCCATTTCAAATGAAATAATTTTTTTTTATTTTTTCTTTTTAGAATCTCTCCTCCACATGTCTGACATGAAGAATGAATATTCTTTGTTTTCCTGATCCAATTGCTATGTAATTTATGAGTCACTGAAGATGTTCTATTAAGCTTTTATAAAGTGCCCCAAGGCCAAGCACAGAGATCAGATCTTTGGAGGTTTTGGTAACTGTGTTCATAATACAAATACAGTTTGATAAAGCTCGTTTTAATTGATATATTTTTGCTGTAGTTATTCCCTCCAGTCATAGAACAGGCAGCTTCCTCTCAGATAGGTCACACAGTGGTATTTAAATAAAGTATTTTACCCACTATATCAATTAATTAGTAGCAACAAAGGCTACAGCCTAGCTGGAGTAAATGGCATTAGGTATAATTAAGAGTAAACAAAGTTTGTCCCTAAATTCTACAAGGCTATGTAGAGTAGGATTACAGCAATTCTATTGGACAGTAACCTATTTCCCTAGTATTTGTGACTCATACAAGCGCTATAACTACAGCCACTGTGGTAGCTTAATTATATGATCCATTACAAATAGTAGCAGTTTTTTACAAGTAGTCCTACAGGAACTGAACTGTTACCTCAAAAGACATGACCCTCCCCCAAAAGAAAAGATGAACCAAAAAAAAATCCTTTTGAAAATATATTTATACAGACAATGCAAAGAAACTAATTTTAATTTTTCCAGTGCCATATTATTGACTATTTGTGTTATTTACTGATATGATGTCCTAGCAGTAAAACAACTACTAAAACATAAAATTCAAATAAAATGTCCCTGATATTCCATCTTGCAAATAACTCAATTTTTAGCTGAATTTATAAATGAACTAGTGTTAAACAAGTTAACCAATCTCTATGTACCTCCTTTGCAAGATAACTTCAAACTATAATGTGAACACTCCTGCCTACGAACTGTGTTACAATTTCTTTTTCTAACATTGGGTCCTCCAGAAATCAGACATTCTTGCCTTGCAAATAAAATTTGAAAAGCATTTTAATTCATAAAAATCACAGGGAAATACCTTGTTAACTCAGCAGAAAGTAATTTAGTATAATACAAAAGAGATATTGACAATTATACTGGTGCTGGAGACAAAATATATTCTGATAGAGAGTTTAGGTAATAAGAAAGAATGAAACAAGGAAAAATTCTGATATCTCAGTTGAGACTATCATTGTAAGAAAGTCAAAAGAGGGATCAGATTTTAGTAAATTCTTCTTTAGTGCCAAATAAATATATAAAAGAGAAGTAAAAACAGAAAGAAAAAGGGAAGCTCTTTAGATAATAATGAATCCAAGTGAATGAATTAATGGTCAATAATGGAACCATGTAATCTACAGAACATACATGAAAAATACCAAGTGGGTTTCTTTCTCTGATTTCTGTAGTCTATGGGGGTGGTAACGAGGATAACTGAAAATAGAAAGAAGCTCGTCACACTATTTAAAATGCTTCAATGCCTTATTGGGAATTAGGTTCTGTTACTCTCACATCCCTTGATCATTATGAAAGATATTTTCCAGATGTCTTGTCAAGTATAAGAGGACAGGATCAGGCCTGCTGAGGGTTACTGAAGTCTCATACAGCCCCAAATAGATCATTCAAGATCCTGCTTTGCATTTATTTCTCTTGCAATGTGGAGTGACTGTGACATTATTATGAGGTAGACCAGATGTAGAGGCAAGGGCATACACTTCATGCAAACTAGTCTTCATCCATCCATAGCTTGATTCTTGTGATTTATGTCAGTTAAGTAAATTTCACCTTTATACAAAACAGTTTTTATTCAGCTTGGACACATCCACCTGCTCTAATTTGTAAGCAACTGGCTAAACATGGAAAGCATCTATCAAAGTTTGGTGTCTTCCACTTGCAGCAGATGAGTCCCACTGCCTAAAGAGTGGTCACTGAATATCACTGAATTGCTGTCTAAATGGTAGACCATCCTAAGCCATGGTTTTGTACAAAAGTCTCTTGATACACCAGAAAGTTTAAAAATACTGACTGGATCATCCTCTTAAAAATCTCAGATATAAGTCTAATTAAGGTATCCCAATTCTATTTATCATTTGAAAATTATTGAATATAGGAGCTGATACTGGAGACAGCAGTATGGCAAATGAAGATGAAACTTTTAAAGTTTGAAAAGTTATTCCTTCAACAGCTGAGATATTACCATTGCCTCTGTTAGCACTCCTAATACAATTCCATGAGAGTTAACCAGATTTATTCAAATAATTTTTAGCCAGACTTTCCTCTATTACAAGATATTTAGCTTCAACAAATAAGGAAAATACTGAGTATAGGAAGTAGCAGAGTTTTACATACATAACTAACAGTAGATAGAAATGGGTTTGCATTTTAATTTTTTTTAATGTTTTTGTGGTGTTGGTTTTTGTTTGGTTCCCCCCCACCCCCAACAGGCTACAACAGTTGTGTCTATTCTAATTTTCTTTCTGAAGTCTCTATTTCACACTTAGCTGATTTCTCTTTTTCCTTCTCTTTCAGATTACTATCTACTTAGTGAAGTGTCATAAAATACTTGCTTCAACCTAACTCTCCTCCCATTGCCTTTTCTCTTCTAATTTTATTAACACACAACTAATTTGGACTTAGAAATTCCCTAATTTTATTTCAGAGAAGGTATACGTGTGACTAACTCCTAGTCTGAACCCCTATGAGTGGTAAGAACCATGACATCATCTAATTTCCACCTGAGACAAACCACCAGGTCATCTCATTTCCACATGTGATAGTCTTCAGAGAAAAAGAGTGCTGGTGTATATCCAGAGAGAGAAAGGAAATTACCTAAAGAAATAAATACAGTGGCATTTGCTGTAATGGCAACTGATGTTTTAGGGCAATGTAAAAAGTAAATAACAGGAATCAAAGTCCACTTATTACATTAAGAAGATACTTCTGGAAATACATATGTATGTATATATATATATATATATGTATATATATATATAATTTTCTCTATTCAATGACATTAATATGTTAAAACGAGAAAATGTAAGAATCAGGGAGCTAGAAAGCCTTCTATAAGATTACTTGTGACATGAACTTCCACAAAGGTCATATTGTATCCTCTGGGGAAAAAGGGTGAATATCAGGATGAACATTTCTGTAAGGATGCTATAAATAACACTATACTACTATTGCAACTCATTTCTTGTTTTCCCGAGCTACAACAGACCATAGAAAATTCTATTGCAACACTGTTTTGATTTTTGTGATGCAATTCTTTTGGTCTTATGTTAGACAAATGTATATTATATAGTCTCTGTCTAAATTCAGTGTTAGCAGAGTACGCTAGTCTTGGGAAAATTTTATCTGAGATATCAGCATCTTCACATAACTAAAACTAAATGAAGTTGTTCTTGTTAGTCAAAAATAATTCCTTTTATAGAGCAATCTTGCTAAGAAATATGCCCCTTATTATATATTTTCACTCAAACACAGACAAAATAAAGTCAGCAGGCTTCTCAAGTTTACCAGTTTTCTATCAGTTTTCTTATTTGGACTAACTGCTACTATTTCAATAAACTGTAGATAAGAAAAAAATCAAGCATAATAGGATTAACAAGTAATTCCTTATTTATGATTAAGGTTCAGTATGATTCCTGAGTGCTCTACAAAGCTGAGCACAAATTTAGAAAGATCTACTCTGTAACTGCATTGCTTGAGAGACCACAAACAACAAATTATATGCCCTTGAAAACTCTCAAGCAGGCCCAAACTCCTTTCCTCCAGTTCCACATCTCTGATCCCTGACAGGACAGGGCTAATGAAACTGGCTTTACCAGTCAGAGTCAGAGGCAGCATAAAATATCTGCCACTTCTTAGCTTGTAAAGTGGGGAGGAGAGAGAAAAAGCAGCAACAAATACAGTGACTGAAGGCAGTATGGAAGCACAGGATGAACACAGCAAAGTGCTTCATCTTGTTGAGACTGCTGAGGTGGATTCTTGAGATGATTGAGGGTCTTTCCTTCTCCTGCCTCACACCGCCACGATCATCTGCTTCTCCTTGCACTGCAAAAAACCCTCCATTGGGTTAAGGATGTAGAAAAAACATAAATCACAAATTTCAAATGGGTTTCCAACATTTCCCTTGACACAGTTTAAAAATCTGAAGGTAGTCTTGTTTACCTATCCTCAAATATAAGCATACAAAATGAATAAGTGCTATGAAGTCAGCAGACAGCCTCCTGAAGAGCAGTTTTACCTTACATTCTGTGTTTTAATTTTTTGCATTTCTGTCAAAACAAACCAGTCTTCATTTTAATTCCATTTGTTTCTTTGTTATTACCTTTTCCATGGTGAAGGTCATAAAATGATGGATTAAGCATTAAAAATAACCAGAAAGCATAGCTGAAAGACAGAAAACTTACTGAAATAATGGATCTTTTTTGTGATGATGTTTGAAGACAAACACTTTATATTCATGATGAGTATTTCTTCAAAAGCAAATTGAAAGTCACATCACTACACGCAAAAGAGAACATTTAGAAGAAATTTGTGATACTTTTACTAAGGCACTAATTATTTACTATTCCAGGGAAAACCAATTTTAAATATGTTTAATGTGTTTGTGAATCTTAATCTTATATCACATTAATGCTGTTTATTCAAACTGGAACAGACTTAGATGTAGAAAATTATGAAGAGTGGAAAGAACGGGTTTTACTTGTGGATCTCAAAGACAGTGCTGGAGAAGCACCTTAAAAAACTACGAGAGTTGTTGCTGAAGTTTTAAAATTGTAGTTTTACTTGTAATAGGGTTTTTTTAGTTGCAAAGTTTATGTGTCACCTCCCTGGTTCTGTTACCTCTTCCCTGCTGGGATGTTACAACCACTACACCCTCTCCATTGTATCTCTGGAGCTTTCTTTCTTCTCAGGATGACTCATCCCCTTTAAATTGGTTTGCCTGTCCTCGGTCAGTACACCTCCCCCCACACAGGGAATCCCAGGAATCAGAAATCCTCCAGACTCCCTCCCCTCTCTGCCCTGCCAGTCCAAACTGGGAAGCCCCATTTTTGGGATCCCTATGCCTCCTGGCCAGAGCAGCACAGCCCGGGCCTGCAGCCCCGTCCCTGTCCCAATTCCATTGGTTAATGTCCCTGTCTATCCCCAATCCCTGATTTTCTATTGGTTGATACCCTTTGTTTCTCCTACTGGCTAGCCTGGGTACCTAAGACCATTCCCTTTCCTGAGTTTTCACCCAATCCAGTCCCAGATCTGGCACCTTTCCCTGGAGGTCTTGTAAAACCTCTGGTATTTTCCAATAAATTCACTCTTTGCCTGGACTCCAGGACTGGTCACACTGGCTACCTTCTCTGTGTCCCCTCAGATCCAGAGGCAGGCAGAGATCTTTCCCTTCCTTCCACCGCTGCACTTAGACTTTGATAAGGGGGTGAGGATTGGGAATTCTCTCTATACAAAGATGTGGGCCAGTCCACAACACTAAATACCAGTCATATGAGGATGTCACATGAGACTATGTAGATGCAATGGCTCTAACTCCAGACCTGAAGTACTTGGTCAAGCAGAGGTGCAGAAGCATATATTTGGCCTTGTCCACTTACAGGAGTAACTACCTATCTACCAAATGGCCTAATTCTGTTTTGCAATGCCACTTTTTTCCAGTATTGGAACTGCTCCTGCTTTCCATTATGTCATTTCAAATGACAGACCTCACTTTGAATGTATTAGTGATTATCTGGAAAAAAACCCCAAACATATCTATTTCGTGGCATTTCCAAGTTAACTTGTAAACAAGGCCTTATTCTCTTGATCATATTTAGCTTGAGAAAGATCATATTCAATCAGTAAGGTAGAAGAAATGAACCATGTGCAGCTTACATTTTGAGTCATTATTAAAATGCTAGGAAGAGTCTGATTTTTCAGAAGATTGGCAGTCAGTACCTTCCTTAAAAGCATCAAACTTTCATCATGTGGAGTCAGGCACATCTGTATGCAACATATATTTCAAATCTCATTTGTCCCTTTCTCTATACACACTCTATTTTAACTGCACTTTTCATGCTCTTCCGGGTTGAACCAGCCTTGTGGTGCAAGCATGGATGAGGACACAGGTATGATGCAATCAGGGACTCAAGCATGACAGATACACTTGAATGTCATTAATATCTTGTCTATGGTAGATGTCATCATCAGAAAACAGCAGGCCCACAGCAAGAAAACCACTTTTCAGGGGCATTCTGAAAGAAGCAAACTCTACATAATGTTTCCTATGTCTCTAGGAATTTCATCTCTTCTTCTTCAGGTTTGGCACTGTGAGAGCTTAACTTTGGCATGCAACAACATGCAATTATACTGCAGGAGCTCTACTTGCTGTTCTCCCTCCCAGCTTGTCTCACTGTCTCCAGTGAACTCTGCAATATTTTTTATCAAGAAAATCTTCATCTCCTTGAAGAAAAGCATTAGCCTGCCTTTCTTGCAGTCATTTGCTGTACACCAAATCACAGGAACACCCAACAGCTCCACAGTTAGTTGTGAAAAGACACATCCAACAGTTCTGTTGTTCATCTGACCAGTTCCTTCTCTCCTTCCCTGTCTGCTGACTATAAATATCTAAAAAATTATCTAAATTAGGGAGTAAACTTGAAAATGTTTGAAACAGTTGGTCTGTCTCTTTGAACATCACTTATTACAATGAATGTTTAAATGAGGAATGGTCACAATTTGGAAAATTTAACTGAGTCAGAGTACACAATATTTCTGTAAAATAAACATACACTGTATAGATAAAGATGATGAAATGAAATTCTGTCCAGTCATATGAAGAAACTGTGGATAAACATTTTATTTCATTTTCCGCTGTTTTCTTCCTGTTGGAGTCAACAAGTTTATAGCATTACTGGTGTTATTTAGTGAAGTCACACGAAATATACATCAGTATGTCCTCAATACAGACTTTTCTGAACAGCCTTATTTCTCAGGGTCAACTTAGGTCAAGAGGACATAAGGCCAAATATGATCAGAGCCAAACCAGGAATTACGTCATAAGAGTGACTGAGGCTAAGGTTAAATACATCTGGTTCTAGCACTGCATTTGTAAAAAAGGTATATAATTTTCATTTACATTAATATGTTTATCATATTTAAAATATAGAATAATTCTGAAAAAATGTCAGAAAGCATGAAGTCTCAATTTAAGGGGCTTATGTTATTAGGTACAGAAACTACTAAAGGAAAATGAAAAGGGGGAAAATGTTTGGGGTTTTTTGTTATTGTTTATTAACCATATCAAATTTACTTTTACTATTTTACCATTTGCATTTAATATGAACCTGGAATGTTTAATAGAATTTTCAATATGTATTTTCATTAAAGTATCAGTAACAATTCTGAAAAAGCAATCTTGTTGCAAATAGGGGTAGAAAAGAAAAAAGGTGTCAAGTGTGGTTTCCAGATGCATGACAGATTTTATTGGTTGTGGCTAAATCATCAGCAAAATAATATTCCAGATTCTCTAATTTTCAGTAGGCCTATATTTATCTTGTTTCTAGCATTTCAATTATTAGATTTGCTATTATTTTAATAATTTTGCCTTTGCATAATCTTCCATGTTGCTGAACAAGATGAGTTTGTCATCTCTATGGCTTGTGATTTTGATTTAATATGCTAGGAAAAATAGGGTTCTTCCAGTTCACCTTGTCTGAAAACAAAAAGCTGTAAAATTTTTAACAGTAGGAGTAAAAATTAATTAATTATCCTTTAAAAAGGAGAACATTAATAAAAGCGAAATAGAAGTGAAAGTAAAAAGACTTAACAATTTTTTTTTTAAATTATAGGAAGTGATAAAGCAGAAAATGGAGAGACTATTATAAATAGTGAGAGAGGAAATTTTTTTAGAAATTAACATGCAAAATTCTTCTCCTTCCACTATTTGTCATTTCTTCTGATTTCACTATCTACCAAGCAGCAGCTTTGCGGTCTTGAGAGAAGTGCTTTTCTAGGAAAATATCACAAAATCCTCCATCGTTAGTAAAAGATTAAAAAAATATATACAAATCTCATAATGATGTAAATTAGTAACAGAAAGCCTGGTATTCATTGCTACATCTCCAGTTTGATTGGGTCTTTGTTCTGTATGTTGCTTCGTTCAAAATCCTGAAAGGTGATCCACTCTTGTGCCTAATTCAAAGATAGAATCTCTTATCCCTAAGATTTCTGGATTTAGAAGACAGTCTCTAAAAGACTAAGTAACAAAATAAAGTTCAATCTGCAAAGTTAAAATTAGAACTAGGAATTAATGGAACAGTTGAAAAAACAGTCCTGTGTGGCCTACACCATTGACCTACCCTTGCTATAACAAAGATTAAAAAAAAAATTCATCTTTAAAGATGGTTGCTAAGTGGCAAAGATGAACTAGTATTGTGTATCATTTATAAAGGTAAAAGATGAAATATCTTCAAAAAGAAAAAAAAAAGAAAAAATCTCTAATTAACATCGAATACCTGATTACCATATGAAGAGAAGGACATAAACCACATCCATATGTAGTTCACCTTAAGGAGGAGACAACAAATGTCTGTTGTTGGGTAAGAAACTCAACCCATCTGTATGGTCAGCAAGTTTCTTCTGATGGCAAGTTTAGCCAGCAAGGAAATTGCAGGTTATATATCTTGATTACTATAGTGTTTACTTTATCTGAAGGATCAGACTTGTAGCTGAAGCATTAATTTACTTTTCACAAACTCAGTGATTAGTATGTGAAATTCTGGTATGTAAATTGATATGGTATTTTTTGCTTATAAAAATTATATGCCAAGGGGTAACCCTTTAACAATATGTAACTCTTGAGGCATTCAAATGAAGCTGTCATTTGGGAGGTAGTTTGTAGAACTGCTGACAGATAGAGGCTGTAAGAAGAATCTGAATGCTCCACTGGTGGCAATGGTATTAGTGCCTGGACAGCCAGCTGAAGTCCCAACTTTACCTCAGAATGAAGCAGGGTGGCTTCCTTGAGCTGTGATATTTCCTGCCTGTGAATTCGTAAAACTGAGGCCCAGTCCTCCATCTTTTGAGACACATGCAAAATCCACAAATTTCAGAATTTTGCAAATTTTTATAAGTGTCTCTGAATGCTGGCCGTTCTAAACTGCACTGATGAAAGGTGACATATTTCAGACATGTGACAAATAGAAAAATGAAAAGATCTATTTCAATCATCCCAGAAAAAAGAGAGACACATACATACAGCAAAATGTCAGCTAGTTTATAGCCAAACCTAGGAAAACAAATTGCAGTTTAACATTAATTCCAAACATTTTAATGACACTTAAAATGTAATGCAAATACCATAAGTATCAAGAGCTTTAAGTACATTATTAGTAAATATGCTGATATAAGGCTTTAGAAAATGTGAATTTTAGTTATTGAATCATTTGGGCATTTTGCATAGAGTAATTAAAAGAAAATGGGCAAGAAATACAGTCAGTGCTCTTTCTCATTATAAGAATACATATGAGAAGTTTCACAAACATGCTTACTCCTTCCTCTGTTCTTAACTCTTTTTTTAACCCTCTACTAATGCAGATTAGAATTTAATTATAGCAAATAGTACTGTCACATCAGATATATGATTTAACTTCAGTTAGGGTATTACTACAACTGTAGTTGAAGTTCTAAGAGTAGTTCAAATGCAACATCATGATAACAAAATATTAAGAAAACACTGATGACATTGAAATTGCATATTTTTAAAATGACCCCATAAACTACTATTTGAAAAAAAAGAAAAAAGTATATATCTGATATGAGTTTTGAGCTTTCTGCATCTCAGTGCATAAGATCCATTGGCAAGACCATTTCTTAATATTTACATGATTCTTTGTTAACCTGTGTTTTTGTGATTAAATTTTCCACTACAAATATTCTCTCAAGCCACTTTTATTAAGTGGCTTTTTAGAGGGCTTTTGCAATTTCTGGCATCTCCTCAGTAATCAAGTATAGTGACTCTGCTAAAGCAAGAAAAGCTCACCTTGTTAGAGCTCTGTTTTGGCAGTGACAAGAGAGGTCCAACTCTTCTGTCTCTCCAGTTTTTCCCACCAAACCTTCATAGAATCCTCTCTTTTGTGATGAAGGAATATCATCATTTTTCTTGCATTGGCTCTGTCAAGGCAAGGAAGGCAAGTGACCTGTTTTAGAGAGCTATACTGACCAATGTCCAATAACTCCTATTGACTGTAGACTTAATCCTGAATTTTCGAAATCCTGTAAATTGATTTATTATGCTTATATCTAAGAAGTAACCTAATTTCAATTTTACTGATTGCTGATCATGCTTCTCTTGAGTTGTGGTGTTATTTGATATGAACTACAAACTCACAGACTATTCCGAAATAACATTTTTCCAAGTGTAAGATGCTATCTCAGGGATTATTTGACAAACACATTTAGAGAAACCATAAATGTTATAGTAGTAATTAAAAAAAGTAATTAAAAAAATCTGAATTACCATCTTCATTACTGTGTTTTATTTGGTGTTGTTTAAAAACTAAAAACAAGTGGTAAACTGCAAGGGATCTGCTAAATGTTCACTCTACCACGAGAGCAGCTACAGGTGATATGGGACTGGGATTGATATTTCTGTGCTCTCAACTTCCACTGTCACCCAGAAGGTGATGAGAGACAGCAGGACTAGGGAATACATCAGATTAGGAAGAAATTAAAGCATGAAAAAGTGTCATACTAAATGTGACATTCAGAGTGGCTAAGTTTAGACTACTTGAAAATATCTCAGTCACTCATATCAGAGACTGTGTTTGGAGCTGCTGCAGCCCGAGTACCCACAGTGTTCCTGTATGTAAAAACAAAGAAGGGAAAAAGAGGAATGATGCTTGTCACTCACCAGCTTTCAGTATGATATGGAGTTGGTACATGAAATGGACAGTGTGCCACCATACTGTACACAGCTATAGGCAAAGAGCAATGTGACTGTGATGCATCTCACATAATCTAGACCACATGAAGAATCTTCAAGTTTCACCTTACCACCCAAGTGACTCTTTTATCTGCCCTGCTTCCTGAGTTCTCAAAACTGCAATCAAAGTGTTTGAAAAAAGGTTTTCCTTCTGTATGAGATGGCCTATGCTAAAATTCATGACCTATACCGCTACAAGAATTGAACAGAACAGCCAGATATGCTTTCAGCAAAAGCACAGAACTGCATTTTAAAATGGCAAAATATTCTTGTGCTTCCCAGCTAAGATGTGCTTCCTAATTATGATATAATTAAATTTTTTTCACTTGGATCTTGCATGATAAGCATATTAAATTGCCATGATGGGTAACAATTTATCATGATTGCTAAAAATGGGATATTCAGATTGTGGTTGGTCATTAATCATGGTCAGTAGTATAACAAATGAATGGAGTGTAAGGCATTTTGGAAATCTATGAAGGATAATTAATTTGAATTTCCAGAAAAATAGAACAGATGAATACTTAGATGCAAAAGCAAACCATAAACAGGTAAATACCATAAACCCTATGGAATATAATTTTGAAATATTTTCATTGCTGTCAGTGTTTTCTTGCCTTTGCCTGGAACATCTACAGATACGTTATTGAAAACTCTCCCAGCAGAAGAATACCAATTAAGGTATCCAACATGAGGCATGCAGGCATTTCTACTTGAATTTTTGGTGCAAATTTCACTTACAGCTTGTTTTCTCTTCTGTAAAACTGACATAAAAGTGCACGGTGTGTTCTTCAGTTTGATTAATACTTATCCATGTGCTTTAACATCTTCTACTGAAAGACTGCAATAGGTTGGGCATGAAGACACTGAGCCTCTAGATTGGCAAAAAAGGTAAAATTTTAGAAATTGATAAATATTAGATATATCTAATAATAAGATAGAGATATGGGAAACAGACCAGACTATGGAATATGGAAAAAACAAATTCTAATACAGATCTGCATGGAGAACAGTGCTGGCAGCTGCATACATGAAAGACTTGTTATTGGAGTTTAAAAGTTATGCATTTTACCTGTTTGGTGTTTAGTTCAGAAAGTTTTCTCTATCCCCCCCTTCCTTCAGGGTTGTCACCCCAGCTCCTCTGTCTTCCCCTGAGGCATTGTCACCAATGACTCATTGCTCTGATTAGGCACAGGCATTGTCTCTTCTCAGGCCAGGATGGCCTCACCTGGGGCTTGCTGGGGATAGCCCCCACTGGGCCAGGCTGAGGCTGCGGCACTGTGTTCGGGATCCCCCTGCCGCTCCTTTTGGTTTCCACTCCTGTCCTAACTCCATTGGTTATTTCACCCGTCCGTCCCCAATCCCTGAGTTTCTATTGGGTTTGATCCCTTCATTTTCTTATTAGCTAGTTGGCATCTAAAGCCCTCCCTTCCACTCGATCCCTTATCCAATCCTTTCCCAGTTCTGGCACCTTCCCTTCAGAAGCTTGTAAAAGCCACGTAGTTGTGCAATAAATGGGTTCTCACCACGAGTCTCCTCTGAGTAAACACGCACCTCTCTTCCATGCTCCCTGGCTCCAAGGATCTGTGGGGACCATCTCCTCTCCTCCCAACACCCTATATATAGGTATCTAGATCTATGATTTAATCTATGATTTAGATATCCAATCTATATTTAAATCTATGATTTAGATATCCATAGATTTATCCTGGCAATAAAGACATGATTTAGTCCACTTTGGCTAACATTCCATTTGTTGTCTTCTTAAAGACACCCTGTGGGAAACAGGAAAGAGGGAAGAGGCAGTGAAACATGGTGCCATATGTTGAGAAGAAACAGGTATAACAGAATTTGTCACCTAAACTGAAATTTTAGGTATATGAGAAAAATTAATGAATTGTTCACCTAATCCTAAGTCACTACACAATTCAGGATTTTAATGTGTTTGCACTAGACCAAATCAGAATTATAATAAAAACCGGCTCTTATTCATCTACAGCATGGAGCCACAGTGCGCTAAGGCTCAACTTTCAGAAATGATCATTTCAAAATGCACAAAAACTGTGGGTATGCAGGGCTGACTAGCTTGAACTATATGTATAATTCTCCACTGTGCAGTTTAAAAAAATACCCTCTCAATAACATGAAAACTGTTCACACTTTGAAAACTATAATTAGCTTTCAGTTCCTGAAACTGTTCAAAATGCAAGGTTAACCGGTGACACCTATATAGACCAAGGTTTTGTAGTATATTTTTTGATACACAAAAATTTCCATTGCTAACTGAAAGTAAGCATGGGTGGTAGACTAAAAATGCAAGGTACTGGGAGTAATATAAAACAAAAACCAAAAAAGATTTTTTTTGACTGGTTACAGACTATGCTGTTTTGACCAATTTAAATGAATGCAGCTACTCTGGGAAGTTGACATCTTGGTTTAAAGAAATAACATAATGCCTGAAATAAAATTCCCGGCAAATGAAGCCAGTTCTGTTGTCTGACCCTTTTTAAATTGTACCCAATGGGAAACAGTGTCAGGTAGAAGCAAACAGAATTGAGCATCAGCCAAGCTTCAGGTGGTGTGCTCTGCAGCAGCAGCTGTACCCCCATGGAAGAGTCAGCATTTGCAAAGAGATGAGAAAAAAACAGTTATCAGACCTGCAAGAATTGGGCCCCAGAGGTTAAAATGTAGTACAATACTGTTATTTCATAAAAGAGTGCTGTAAAAACTATTAATCATGTGTTTTATGCAGTTTAGGTTGTTCTAGTTACCTGTTAGATAGACTGATGTTATTGGTATTAAATCTTTCTACTGTAACTAAAGTCAGCCTGATAAAGATTAATATCAAAGTAATAACTATCAATACAGGGCAAAATTATTAAAGAAAGTAGGAGGATAAGCGTGAGTTTCACTTATATATAGCATGTCATAAATATAGACTTAGCACAGAAGAAAATAAAGAGAAAAATTTTAATCAGGAATCAATATGCAATTATCCTTCTGCTTACTGGCAGGATTGATTATTTGAAAAGCATAGCAGGAGTTAATGAAGAGAAGCATCCTGGAAGAACCCAGGGGCAGTGTAATGTGCACCCACAACAGGTAGAGGGTAAATACACAAAATTCAGTTTTGTACCACACAACTGTACCAACAAAAAACTAGAGGAAGAAAAATCAAATAGTGACTTTAACTTACCTAAAGCAAACGCAACTCAGGGCAAGATTCAGGTAACCCAAATTCCCACTGGTCTAGAGAGTAGGAAGAGAGCCACTTGGCACACAAACAATGCTCTTCTGCCCTCATTTGTTTTAAGATGGAAAATGCTTTGAACAGAACTGACTGGGCTGATGGTCAGTAATGGGAATTTTTTGGACAGGATGAAAGTTCCATAACCTAAAAGAGACAGTATAAGTTTACGAAATCCATGTTCAGAAAAGTTGGGACTGAAAGGGGTATGTGAGGGAATTGAGCATCCAGCTCAGGCAGCCCATCCTTCTGTGGCCCTGTGTTTCTAAAATCGTAGAGCCAGGGCAGGCATCTCCCAGGGGTCTCCTCCTCTGAAACAGTCATGCTGTGATTGGTAACATTAGCTTTTCAACACTTCAATGTCATTTCAGTCCAGCTCTTCCAGTCCAGCTCTATCCTTCACCTTCACATGAAAATGCTGATAACTGAAACTGTGGAAACACCCAAGTTTGAAATGCCAGAACCTTAGACTGCAAGCAGTACACAGAAATGAACTAACTTAACTCCACATTAAAACAAAAAGCAAAACACAGTGAGCTTTACTGCAACATCCATCCAAAATAGCAGAGACCGCAAATAGTGGATGAATGTATTTTTAGATGTTTTCCTTCACAAATAAAGAGTCCAATAATATCTTGGTTTTAAGATTAACATAAGATTTTTTTACAAGCAGAAGCATGTGAAGAAAGAAGATCAAAAGTAACTGTCTTTGACAGCAGGGTAAATCCCAGCATTGCTCTTGATATACGGACAATGTCAGCAAGGACAGAGCAGCACCCTGCCCAACTCGGAGCAACTTACCCTCTGCCATGCAGCAAGCTGTGGGGCTGCATGGATTAAAGTTCCAGGGAGATGATATAAGTGCTGGGTCAAATGGTATGCCAGCAGACAGTAAAGTGCTAAAGGTACGGCAGTATCCTGACAGAAATACCTTGATGGAAATTTAAAGAATCATGCCACACTATATTTTATCTTCTGCTTGGACTTCAGAAAAGCAGAGGATTTTAGGACTGGTTTGCAGTGCTTTACATCTTCTGGTCCTGGCTTTTTTTTTTTCCTTCTTTTAACCTTGTGATGAGACTTTAAAAAGATATTCAAAGCCGATGATTTTACAGATACTCCTGACTGAGCATAGGCCAACAAATTTATCTTAACACAATATAATATAGTTTTGAAGCCACAAGCAGATACAGATGTGTGTCATACATGGGACGCTTTTTCTGTCACCTGAAACATTTACCTGAAATATTAATTTTCAGCAATATTCACCTATTCCACTTCATATTTTTAAAGTGCCAGTATGCTAACAACTGTTAAATATTTTTTAATGATAATCTGTGTCCTTGAACTGAAAGATTTTTTCTTTTCACTAGCGAATTTTTGCTATTAATGATGAGAGAATAAAATATTGGTGAATGAACAGCAGCAACAGAAAAAATCCCAGCTGAACTAAATTACTATTTGTAAGACATTCTGAGATATTGATCTGCCTGCTTTATAAGTAATTAATGCAGTTTAGTGCTGAACAAAAGGGTACAGTTTTAAGAAAATGTGCTGTAGGGCAAACTTGTAGAATAATTAAAAATTTAAAATTACTTCTTTTGACTTAACACCTTCACTTTAGCTTTGGAATAATGTTGCATGACTCAATAGTATAAAAAGAAGGGGTTTATATATAAAATTAGGAACAGGTTTTTTGCATTAGAATTAGAATTATGTGAATTTCTCCTGTATAATCTGATTGATATTTTGCCTCTCCCTTTGACTTTCATAGAACATTTAAAATAAGTAGACATAAAAGTAATAATGAAAAGATTGATCCATGAAGATGTTCAAACACTTCTATGCTTAGAAAATGTAGACTTGGTTATTACTCTCATGAAATATGAGATTTTTCTTTAAAAATTTAAGTGTGGCATGGTCTGTTAAAGGTCTCCCTTTTTATACTACCAGCCATCCAAATTCTTGTGTTGGATTTAAATATATTTTTGATGCCATAAATATGGGGAGAAGAGGAGGAGTGGTAAGAGAGGAAGATTAATAGGAAATTACCTTAATAATCTTTACAGATTGTTTGATCTCGGGGGAAAAAATAATTTAGATGCTAGCAATCCCCTAGAAATATGTCTAATTTGTGGTTTAACTCTGCATTTGACATTTAACTTGGTTTTACCAATTGCTTAATTCTTCTGGTCTTCCTGTCAAAATATCTTTTAATTAAAAACCTATAAATGTGCCCCTTTGGTCATCTCTTAAATCTGCAATCCTCAGATTTCCTCTGAAAAGCCTAATCCCCTTAGTTCCTTAGAGAAAAATACTGGCTGGGACAGCCTATGGCACACTGCCCAACAGAGCTGAAACACCTGGCCAGACTCTGTGCCAGGTGGACAAGAGCCTTCTGATCCTCACCTCTCCCAGACCAGCTCAGGGAATCTGGAGCTAGTCCATTATTAAGGAACAGCAGAGAGGAGCAGACAGATGATTTGGGTATAATGCCACTGCTCTCTGCCCAACACTCCACTAAAATGAATGGCAGGTCCTCCTGATGTAGTGGGATCCAGATATCACCTGAGATGTTTCCAAGAACCTGAACAGAATGAGGCTGCTGCTTTTTTCTGTAGCTCAAACAGTGCCTCTCCATCACCCAGGATGGACTGCAGTGCAGTTATTAATATCATTATGCAACTCAGGCAGGGGAAAAGGAGAGATTGATAAATTTCTGGTGTATCAAACTAAGAATCGTTTCTCTCGAGCACCATCTTTTTAGTTACAATTATACTAGCCAGATTCTCCATACAGATCAACAATAGGTCTTCAGTAGCTGAGGGTTTGGATTATTATTTTCCATTACAGACATTTAGTATCAACATGAAATAAAAACAGTCACTTTAATTCCACACTCTTTTTCAAAAGACCTGAGACAAAAATTACTATCTATGAGATAATGCAAAGCAAAACTGGATTTTCCTGAAAATATATTTTCTTCTGTCTTTGAAGAAAACACATTTGTACTCAACAGGGGTGAAAAGGAAGTTTTTATGCTGTGATAAATTATTGTTCTTTTGCAAAATTAAAAATCAAGATTACAAGCCAACCATATTTCTCAAACATGACATGTTCTCTACACCACATGCTTTGAAGAGATATTCATTTAATTGTTTGGAACAAGGCCATGGAGTTGTCAAATTCCAGGACTTCACCCAAAGTCACGCAGTAGGTTTCTTCGAGGCGCATGGCATTGCATTATGCTGTTTCCCCTATTTAAATTACATTCCTCAACATAAAAGTCATTGACAGGATCTCAGGCTGGTAATGACCTAACTTCAGGAATCAATGAGAGCCAGACCAGTGCTTCAGTGCTAAAAAATGACAACACAAAATAAGGTCCTTAAATCATCCACATTAAATATAGAGACTTAGTCACCTAAGAAGGGTGTTCACAACAGCCAGCCTGCTGGGACACCAAAGCCAGACAGTGTAAGGGAAATTGTCATTCAAAAGGCATTAACTAAATTGCATGTTCCAGGACACAAATCGCTTCCTTAAGAAGCAGTAATTGACATCCAAGCAGGGTGCCTGATATTCAAAACTGGACAACCAAAATTTGATCAAATCACCAGCAAAATGTAGTAAAAATGTCTTTGTACTCTGAGAAGCATTCTAACCTGACCTACTTGCTCCCAGAATCATGTACATTTGGGACATACCAGCATGTACCTAAACACTAGCCAAAGATGCCTGAAGGAGCTTGAGGTTTAAATATGAACAGATCAAGCTCAGTTAGATGGACAAAATATAAAATAGTGGCATCTGTGGAATTACAATTCACCTTTTACATGACAATGGATTGTTTGCTGGCATGATCATGAGTACTAGGAAATATTTGTGAAGAAAAGGGCCTGTGTTTATTTTGCCCAGGCTGCTCACTGAAAAATGAACAATATCTGGCTGAGACAACTTTCCCAGCCTTTTCCAAGAGCTAACTGCCATTTTTTTTCTCTTCCCAAAATTGAAATTAAAAAAAAACAAAACACCACCTGCAATGGTAGACCTCAGTGCTGCACACTCTAGGTGTAGGTTATTCCAGTTCTCTCTTTAATGGCTAATAAGAAAACCTGACCAGAGCTGACCTGGTTTCTTCAATTCCTTTAGGGATTCCTTGGATAGAAGGGAAGAATATCCAACCTGGAATCAAATGTCCTTTTTTCTTGTTATCTTAGATAACAACATTATTTGGATGCAAGAATGCAGTTTAAAGCAAATAAAAATACTTTGAAAGCTCAGTTGCAATTCCTACCACTCATGTTCCCTTTATCAAAGAATATTATATACTAAGTTTTGTTCTGAGCTAGGTTCAATTTAGATATATTTTAGTTCTAGACTTCTTTTTACATATTCAAGGTTGTCATTTTTCTTTTGAAATTTAACAATGTATGCACTAATTTGGTTTACTTTACTTGAGATTTAATTTGATAGCACTAGGTGCTAAAGGGAAAATTCACAAAAGAAACCCACGAGTCTTTCTAAAAATGCATTTCTGCAAATCAGCATGCTGATATTTACTGATTTTTTTTTTCCGAAAGAGAAACACTGTGTATCTTCCGTAACTGCTTCATGTTTCTGCTCTTTTTATCAAATTGAAATTTGTGTTGTACAGAGTTTACACATAAACACCTCAGAGGCTATGTTTTCTATGCCTAAGTGACCTTCTGTGAATTACAAACGACTATCATTTTCTTTGCTCATTGTATGGAAGCTCTTTAAAAGCATTATAAATCATTAAAAGCAAATGGCTCCCGTCTACCTTTTTACCTTCAACACAGTTCTAAAAAAGGAAATTACATTAGACTTTCTACTTATGATTGTCAGATTTGCTGCATTCATCTCCATACCTTTTATGTACTTCCAATAATTGCTACATCCAGCTTTCACTACGTTCAGTGTTTATGGACATAATGCATGAATATTTGTACCTCTCTTTAAAAGCTATGATTTGGAATCTCATGATATTACCATAAGTAATGTCTTCACTGTACCCAATATATCTCAAACTAAAATCTACATGGATTCTCAGTAGGTAAGTCCTATTTGTAGCAACCATTGGTCATTGCATAACAGGTAAGAGACAGGCTCTTTTTAACTGCAGAAAAAGGGAATGATGAGGACTAAGATAAGATAGAGAGACAGATACATGATGTTACAGAAAAACTTTGCATTAAATGACACTGAAAACTTAATGCTTCTTTACTATCATAGAAGACTGTTCCACTGCTCTTGATTTTTTAACACAGTACCTAAAGTCACAGATTAAGGCTGAAGTAAATTACAGGTTTTCTAAGAAGGGACAGTATTCTCTTATTTGTCTGAATAACTTCAAATGGCTTCCAAAGTGCATGTTTTTCTAGAGGTGGTGGTACTCTCAAGTAAACAAACAGAAAAATTACTAGAGTATATGTATTTAAGTATGCATACAGGAAACTTAGAAATGAAAGTGTCAATCACACTACTCATTTACATTTGTATTCACATTTGCACATATTTAAAAGCATAATCAACCCTAACACAATTATTTTTCAGTATATTAAGTCACTCTCTTTTATGCTACAGCAATGTAGAATTCTGTTCTCTGTCTAAACTAGCATGTGTCCTATAGGAAATTCTTGGAAAAATTCTTCATCTATTAATACTGAATTCTTCTGACATCACTCAGAATGAATATAATCAAGCACATCATTTGTGCTAATTCATTTACAATGACAACATCAAGAGAGAAGAGGGAGCTGGAAGAGAGATGGGCTTCATCAGCTGCCTATCTGTACATCTCTCTGACATTGCTAGTACTTTGATCACATGTATGGACTTGTTTAGTCCCAAACCTGAAGACAGAGAAAATCTTTTTTGGCAGATTTAGTGTCCTGCCTCAGAGAGAAGACAGTTATTCTGGCTAGGGGACCAGTGTTATAATCTTGGTCTGGCTTAGATAAAATTATCTATATCTACATGCAAATGATTTGCATGAACATCTCTGTATTATCTGAGGTAAGAGATGTAAATTATCATGATCTTTATAAACTACAGTAGTTTTGGATGTTGCGCAATCTGAGCTCTCTCAGAAATGCTCTTATGAAAACATTATTTTTAGGACATAATGCATTAAAAATATAAGCCCCATTTATCACATAACATTATGTGTCTTAAACATGGATTCTAAAGGAACAGAAATAGCACAGAGATTTTAATGTGCAGTTGTCTCTGTAGGCATCTCTGCTAGTAAGTTCTCATGCACATTAAGTCTTCTGTTTTGAGGTCTTTGGGCAGGGAAATACAGTATCTAATGCACAAACAGTGTCTGGCACAGCGAATAGCACCAAAACCTGATAAAAATACATAATAAATTAAATGAACTGTGCTGTGCAGGAAGAATTGCAATTCCTTTTAGTTAAGGCCAGCCATAATAGCCATGCTCACAGTAGCATGTGGTGTCAGACAGTGGTGTCTTAATTTCTTTTTATGTTCCAGGCCCCCAGAAAACATTTATGCTGGTAGTTTAGACAACTGAAGTGATTCCAGAATTAGAGCATATTACAGAGGAAGAGCATGGAAGGGAACTTAATTTACACAGCTTAGAAAAAAACAGATTAAGAGGATATAAAACTGTGTAAATATCTTCAAGGATTCAAAGAAATAATATCAATTCAGGAAAAGAAATATGTACACTACCTAAGAAAGATTTACTATCCCAAAACTATAAAATTTTGGGTAGAGAGCATAAAAAAATGGCTAATGAAATTGATAAATGGAATACTCAAGTGAAGAAGACAAATCACATGTCTGGACCAAAACCTTAAGACAATTGAAGAATGTAGAGACTGCTTGCAACTGCCCAATAAAAATAAAATTGATATTAATAGCAAGTTTTTATTCTGTTAACATAATTAGGGTCAATGCCTTTTGAACCTAAGAAAGTTTTTCTGGCTGTCTGAGGGATTTCTTTTCCGTATGGGAGTGCAAGCCCAGAAGTGCCAACTGTTAGATTTAATCATATTTTGCAATATCTAATGTTTCTTCTAAAAGTTCATGTATGTGAAGACCTGACAGTCTCTTTTGCCATTACACCTTTCTGAGCAAAAGGTGAAAAATACTGTCTAAGCACTTTTGAAGGAGCTTTAGAACTGAAATAAAATTACAAACACAAACCCAAAATAATTTCATATTCAAAATCTATGATTATTGAACACGTTAGATTAGCAGTGTTGGAAAAGCAAATGAATGATACTAAATACAATTTTTGTAATGAAAACGGTGTTAATGAATATCAAAAGATTCTTAACAAAAGCCACAAAGGAAATAGGATGAATGTCTGATTTTTTTTTTCTATCCCCTACCCCATCATCTCCCTGTTAACTTAACAAAATGAGGGAGAATTATGACATTTCACAAATAGGTAACTTCTTCAATAGGAACTAACTTTTGGTAAGTTTAGTGACAATCAGCACTCAAGTAGAGAAGAGTTCTCAAATAAGTGCCCTCATTGTTCAAAAAGCAGGAAAATAAATTCATGATTTAAGCTCTACTCAGCATGCCAGACCACTAATCAACAGGGATGAGGTGGCTGGTAATGCTTGGGAAGTTGGACTGAGCACAGTCGGAGCTGCCAGGTAGTTGGTCCAGGGAAGAGAGAGAGAGCTAAGAGAACTCGCTAATGTGGAGACAGTGAAGTTGGTATTTTGTGATGATATGGTGACAGAATGTGGTAGGAAGCTGGCTGCACCACAGCTGGAGTACAGAGAGTACTTAAACCATGTAGGGAACTTAAAAAGTTCCACTGGCCACTGTCTGAATATATTTTGGTAAAAACTGGGTCATATAGGAAATGACAGTTATTCTCATTTGTTTCTGTTGTGTACTGAGACTCTGTGTAAACTCTCTGGAGCCTATATTCTTTAATCTAAAACCTTCTAACCCACCTTAAAAATTAAAGGCCTATATTATGCTGATCTTTCTGTTTAATTCCATGTTTTAAATAGTACATCACAGAAGTGGCAACACTTTTATGCTATGTTGGTGTCATACATCATTACTAGCACCACTGCTCTTGTGATGTATTATCCACACAGTGTCAAAACCAGAAAGATAAATGCTGGTATATGGAGAGCTACATACACCTCTTGTGAAATAGGGATAAAGACAGATTAATATATATATACACATGCTACAATCCAGAAAAAATATTTCTGTCTGATACAGACTTCATACTACTTTTGGGGGGATGAATATACACTTTTACAAAAGAAGCTAGAAAGCCATATATTTGTTTTTGAGTCAAACATTCTGCAAGAAAATCTTGATTTTCTCAGTGAAGGGAGCTCCAGGAGAGGGGTAAACACTGAGCATCCTTCCCTTTCTGAGAGGAGGAGCTGAACTAGGATGGATCATTACACATGGCTTTCAATGCCTCAGCCTATTTTCAAGAATCAGTCCTTTGTACTCAAGATCATCACATCCATGGTATCCACCAAAGGCCCTCTCTCCCAGCTTTCTTACACATTGTACTGGTGCTACAGATAATTTCTGTACAATATGTCACACTTTTATGCCTTTTTTTTCTGAGTAGAGCTATGTTCTCTCATTCACATCTCAACAATCAAAGGCCATAATTTGCCTGTAAACATGTAATTTTGTTTCAACTGCCTGACACCTTTGCTAAGCTCCTTGACAGTCTTGCACAGAAGAATATTTTGGAAAAGGCCTTCTCACTCAGGAATATTTACTGCCCACTCTGGTTTTCTGACAAATCGTTTTTAATCCCAGCCTTCATAACTATGAATGTGGGAGGTGCCACTTTGCAAAGCAGCAATGACTCATGCTGGGATAATACAAAAGAACCCTATGCCCAACTGACCACTCCACCAATGCCCCCTGTGCAAAACTACCCCCTGAGAAATGCTTTGAACTCCTACTGTCATTTTATCCAGTCCATCTTTCAAAACAAACACAAACAAAAGAACAGGAATTGGGAAGGGAAGTAATCATCCTTATGACATTTGAGACTTATTTGCTGGATAAAATAAGTGGAGTATGTTTCCCCTTCCTGCCTATGTAAAGGGAGTTGAAGAACTAAGCACATGGTGCAACAGATAATATTTAATTCACTCAAAGCCCACGGTGGTTATTCCAGATTTTGTGGTCTATGAGTGAACCATATTAATAAGGGCAGGATGAATCAGCTTAGAACTAATGGACTTGACACCATGCCCATTCTCTGAGCAGAATGACACCCAAAATTTTCTTAGCCTTAAAATGCTTTGTTAGATTTCATTAATTAATCAATCAGGACCAGACATGAAAATACCTCAAGAAATATTTTAATTTTTCTAAATTATTCAAAGCTTAGTCACTACTGTAAGTAATGGTTATAGGACAAGAATATCAGTTCCAGTGAGATTTCAAGCCTGATTTTCTGCATTTGTGCCTGAGGATAATTTTATTCTCTTGGCTTCTCACTTTTCTTCTTACTGTGAAATCACAAAAAATACTTAGAAAATGCAAAAGAGAACCAGTTATGTGTTGGTGGGGAAAAAGGAAGTGCATGAACACAAACATATGCTTCAGCCAGCTCCTGACTACTGAAATATCACCCTATTGAAGTAAAATTAGTGGTAACAATTAATTTATCAATAACTACTGTGTACAGTATCTAATGCTGACAAGTTTGTCTGTTAAGTCTCTTGGCAACATTAAATCAGTCAGTCAGATGGTAAGAGTGATAAGACGAGGCATATGATAATGGAATTTTCCATATTTGTTACACTTGATGGGTTTTATCTTCCTTAGTAACACAACCCTTTCCTTCCCACACAGCTAAAACAACATATCCCCTTGCTACCTCACCATCTAGAAAAGACTCCATTACAGCTGTTTTTTGCCCAGGAACTGGGAAGTAAAGATTTGGTGGAATACTGTAGATTGATTAAACAAGTAACAATGGCAATCTTTGGTGGCTGGATGCCTCTGCTGTAGATTTAATAGTTTATGGACTCACAAATTTGCCATGTGCTTTGTATGAAACACTCTGCATGCACAAGTTGTAAGACCATATTCTTATGTTTAATTACAGCAACTGTAGCATCAGCACAGGTTAAACACAATGGCTTTCAATTTGCAGTATTAATCAGAAGAAAACAATGAAATTCAATCCAGTAGGCTTTCAATTCCTCGTCCTTGTATAGTGGTTTTATCATTCTCTTCTCTGAAAAGGCTTTATTCAGCCCCTGCCTTTTATATCAAGCACTGTGAATCATCTGAAATAAAATACAAACATGGTAATTTGTTATAAAGCTGAGACTGCAAGTACATCATCAGTTCTGTTGCAAAATAGTTTTGTAAAAATGACCAATGATGTTGGTTAGTTTTGTATTTGTTATTTTTCCCTCTCTTTATGCTTTTGTATATCCATCCCCAGAAGATTGTAAAATTATTTTAATTAGGAATGTCAACCTTTGTCTGAGAAGCTGAGGGGGTAATTACATCATTTATATGCAAAATGGGTAATTTTCTCCCTGCTCTTCACCATTCTCTTTCTTCCATTTATTTCCCCATATCTCCACTCTTCAGAGTTGAGCTATTTAATTTTATTCTGGTCCATCTGGAGTATCTATGGCATTCTTTCATACAGTCTCAGACACAAAAGTAGGAGTTACCTTTAGTCCAAAGCCTTACAGCTCTTTTTCTGCATGTGCTCCTCACTATTAAATATTTTTAGGGAGTTTAAGGTCCCCCATAGACACACAGAAGTGGATTCTACCCTGTTGTACATCAGTAACATTTTACTAAAATAGAAAACATGCATAACTGTGAAATCAATTAATTTTTCAAATTTAGAAAAAAGTTCTTAAATCTGGGGGAATTAGTTCCTAGTAAGGAACCAGAGATTCAGTGGTATTTAAGACAATACACCCAGACTACTAAAAACTGACTTCGCCATAGTATCACCCAGTCCAAACTGACACTGGTTCTGTACTCATGATCTTACAGAGCATCTTAATAAGACATGAAAGGAGGCCCAAGTTATCAAGCAATACAATATGGACAAAAAGGATGATCTTTTATTCAGAGGATTTTTTTTTCGAAGAAGCAAGGGATGCACCTACAGCAGAGAATGATTTAGCTATTAGTCTGGAAGCAAATGCATATTTAAATCTTCAAATTGAATAGACCCTGGGGCATAACCCAAAGTAGTGGAAGAAACAATGTAAATCCACAAAAGTAAATGGTGGAATTCAGGATTTTATATGTGTATGCAACTGTGTTACTTCCTCAGCTGTAGAATTTCCTGTCTTCTGCTTTCATGTGAAGGAAAGATGAGGAAACCAGCAACTTGAATATCTACAAAGAAGAAAACTACAGCACTGTTTAGGTGAATGAAAAGTGCTAAATTTTTTAAGCGAAGATGAAAATAAAATGTTAGCTAAACAAGTAACACAGGATACTGAGAACAAAAGCACTCTTGGGTAGAAAATAGAGGCATATGCTTGGTTTCATAACTCTACCCTTTCAATTCCCTTGAAGAAATCATTATCATAAAGCAATAAGTGAAGGGGATGTAATCAGTTCTCTGTTGAGCAGGCAGTACAATTATTCAGCAGACTTCAGCTAAAAAAGGAAAAAAGAATGCAAGATTTACAATTAAGGTATTTTGAGAGACAATAGAAAAGACGGAATTGCAGATTTAACAAGTACATGAAAGAGCCAGACTGCAGGTCTAAACCTCTTTTAAGAAAGGAAATAGCCCTACCATTTCATTTTTCTTAAAAAGCTAAATCATGCAGAGATGAAGTCAAGTACAGTAGTGATCTGAAATCATCAGAAATATGTGTATCTAGGTCAAGGAAGGCATATAAAACTCAAATGCTGAAATACATCTTAAAGAGATCCTGTGTTGAAATATGGCCATAATTAAAGTTTTTCCACGTATGTCAAATTATTGCTTGTTGCCCACAGGGGCCCTGCACCCTTTTTTAATCACTTCACCCCTCCAGAAGTGGGGCAAATGTCCCAAAAGATCTCAGCCTTCTCATTAACCCCGGATCCCAATGAGGTAACTCCTTGATGTTAATTGGCACAGTAACATTGTCTCAGACATGCAGTGCAAAACAGACTGGAGACACTCTGTCCTGGAGGTGCTAGGGACAGTGGCTCATGACACCTGACAGGGCCACCACCATTGCCACCAGTGTAGACTCTTAAGGATAGCCTGGTCAACAGCCTGGTCAGGCAGGTTGGCTGCCAAATAATTGCTGAACACTTTTACTTACCCATGCTATGACCATCTTGGGTGCAAATGAATTTTTCTCTCTCACTTTTATTGTCTGACTATATACAAGGTGAGAACTATTAATAACAATTTCATTAAACTGCTCTCTGCTGAAATGGTGGTGAGGCATTGTTATTTTTGTGGTATTGAAGTTTATTTAAACACCCTGCCCCTGTGTTCCAGCTGGCTGCTTGTACAGAGCCATAACTAAGACCTGCACACTTTACAGCCTGTGGACTATGCAGCCAAGGTGTTTTGTTGATTTGCTGCAGTTTTAAATAAAATACTGTAATACTGTTGACAAACTTCTCCAGGATTTTCCAATACCAGTCTCTCTGAAGTGATGTGGGTGTGCCTGAACTGCAGGGAGTGTCGCAGTGGGAAAGCATCAAGCTAGGGGATTTTCCTTACCAGAAGGAGAAGCTAGCAGGCAGGTCCTTTTAAAAACGTCCATTTTAGTCTCACAAGATACATGTTCCTCTGTTGTCCTGTGTCTGTGTGATAGTTTTGGCTTTAGTTTTAGCTAGGCCTCAATTCAGCGGGCCCAGAGGATGTGACGTAGATTAGGAGGGACAAGCATCACCAGACTTAAGCAACCAAAGAGATATTTCATATCATCTGACACCATCAAGTAGTATAAAAAGAGAGAGAGGTGGAGCTTCTGCCTCTTTTTGGTCTTTGCCTTAGACCCATGAGGATGCACTGCCCTCTGCCTCTACCAAGATTAGGCCTTGCCCCTATCGCCTGCTGTATTATCTAGGGAGGTAAACATTTTCTTGATGATTTTTCTTCTCTCTTTCTGGGAGTTTTCTCTGGAAGAGTTTTTTGGTGGATTGTGGGTTTTGGGTGGTTGGAATCTGTATTCTTTTGTTGCGGCGACTCGGTAAAGTTGTTATTATTTTTTCACATTTGTATATATGTATTATGTCATATTCTGGTTTTCATTTTCTTTTCTTATGGAACAAATAGAAATAGAAACAAATCCATGAATATGACTCTCTAGCCAGCGTCATGTCATTTATCTCTAACTTGTTTCCTAGACTTCATAATAAGAGATAATATGTCTAATATTTCCATCACCCCTTCCCTGAGTAATAAAAAACTATTCTGCTACTCAGCCCAGGTTCTAATTATCCAGTCTCCAAGGTTCATTTCAAGGTAGAGCTGTAAATAGAGTAATACACTGTGTTCAAATAAAGAAAACTTTCACAGAAAAATGACCATATGGACTCTATTTAGACAGATGATCTAATTATCATAATGACCAATGAGCTCATATGCTAAAGTTTCAGAGCAGGATGCTTCTTTCTGGACTTTACCCTCCCATCTTGTACTACATCAGAGTTGAAGTTGTTCTCTAAAACCTCACGACCGATACAGCCTCACTGTACATGGTAAAGTTTGTCATTTCTAATATGTAAGAGGTGTCCCTTACCTACAAATGAAGTCCCAAGGAAAGTTGCAGTAAATACTGAGAAAAATAAGATTGGTAATGAAGATTGAAGACCTAATCTTATGAAAGAAGCTGTTTTAAGTGAGAAGGAAGGAGAATGACTCTAATATTTCAAGTGACAGCCAGATGTATGTCAATATGCCTTTTTTGAACTAATCATTATAAATCTGTACCTAAATTGTGTTTGCACTTCTTTTCAGGCTTTCTGACTCCTGTTTGTGTTTATGCATAGCCAACCACATAACCTTAATGCACAGAAAATTAATGTGTAAACATCTACAGTGCCCTTAATCTTACAATACCTGAAAGGTATTATACCCCACTGTCCTAGTTCAGCAGGTGGGACCAGTTTATCACTGTGTGGGTGTGACCAAAGCTATGTATTCTACACCCTCTATGCATTTCCCATGAAATGTTAAAAATGGACCATTTGCAGTAGCTGCCCAGGGCACACCCAACCCCTCAGGCTGTGAGCTGGGTGTTAAAGACACCTGTGAGATAAGAGCTGTGATAACTCCCCTCCAGGAAGTCATTAGCACCTCCACACCCAGCCTGAGGTGTCATGTCTGCTAATGGGTCATCAATGATTCCAAATCCCCCATGACTCAGAGTGAGATCACCCATTGTGGAACTTCCTGCCCTGAGGGAGGTACTAGGTGGTCCCACCTGAACCTGAGGGAATATAATCCTGGGGTTTTTGGGACTTAGGGAACCATTTTCGTCAGATTCAGAGGAGGACCAGAATATTGACAGGACTGCAACCACTACTCTCAACCAGACTGTGACTGTCATCTGCACCAACAGGTTTCTCACTTCTTTTTACTTTGGACTCAGGGGAAATCACGTGGGGCTCAGCACAGGGGCTAACAAACACCATTGTGTTTGTGCCCCGGGGGGCTGGGTTAGGTTTCTGGGTTTTGTGGGTTAAAACCTATTTCTCTTTGTATCATTGCATTCACTGTAATACTTTTTATTAAATTGTAACTGCGATTTATAATCTCTTTCGTGTTTGGTTCATTTCTCCTGCCGGTTTAGTTTCAAACCAGCACATCCACATTATATGTTGATTATACCTCAACATATCTGTGCACAAACACCTTAACCATCATTAAAGTGCAGTGACATATCATGGCTCAGAGAGATGAGATGCAATTTAACTAAAAATAAGGTGTTTACTGCCCCTTGTCAAGGACACAGAGACCACTTACTCAACCATGTATGTATAGAGATCATTAGCATAGATATAGCCTAGAACTTTCTGGAGGGTTCTTCTCAACAGTACTGAGGAGTTAAGCCTTCAGGGATCCTACCAAACCTAGTAATTGCTGGACTACCAAAGCACTTCAGCTGGAATATGTGAACTGTGGGGGCAACAACATTAGGTGAAGTGGAGAAATATCAGTTCAATTCCACATCTATCCTAAGTTACTTCCGTTTGCCAGTGACCAAAGCCGATAGTTGATTATGAGTTCAAGTTCTCAGCTAACCGTATTTTTTGTCTCTTGTCTTCACATTCTCTGCTTTTATGTGGATCACAGCCTTTAGCTAATTATAGCCCTGCATGCAAATGTGCTGCTGTACAGAATATATCGGACAAAAAAGATGGAAAATTTTAAGAGCTATAAAATAGCTTACAATAACAAACAACACATATTTTATTTATCACCATAAATTCTTATTTTTAACAATTCATATTACCCCAACACCTATTAATTATATTATTAATCATTAGCAATGGCAAACAAAGTGAGTTTCATTCAGTCGGAAGCAGAATATCCTTGAATTCAGGACCACTTCTGAGTATGAGTGGAGATCTTGTGGGTGGAGAGATCTGTCTTCAGCAGAAAAAGCTTCTAAGTTAGATAAAGATTCTGCAGAGGTAATTAAATGAATCATCAAGACTACTATCACATCTCTCTTGTATTTGCCAAAATGTAAATGTGTATCCATTTTTTGCTTATTGTAAATCTTTTCAGTATTACTAGTAATCTTGGAAGGCAACCTGAGTCAACATATGATGAAAAAAATACATTTTAGTAGATCTAAAGTGTTTAAAAGCAGAAGGCACTGTAATTAATGATTTCATAGTAAGTTATGTTACAGTATTTCATATTATGAAGTATATACCCAAAAAAGCATTGAATGAGAGAGTAGAGCTTTCTTCAGCACACAACTTGGCTCTTGGAGAATAGTTCAAGGCTCTCAGTGACGCGAGTGATGCCATGTCACTGACTTCCATGAGAGCTGGTCCAGAATCTATAGCTCTGATTCATTACAGCACCTTAGCTTGTAAGTACAGCAGCACAGTTCAATGACTCCAGTCATTTACTTAATGTTAAGCACACGCTCAAGTGTTTTGCTGGATTAATGCCTGTGGGCAGAGTGGCTCTAAATGACCTGTATCCACCAAAAGACAATGAAAGAAAGCAAGTAGATTTAATGGTGGAAAGAGCACAGCTGTTTGCTTTATACACAGGAACTATCTGCATGCTCATGAAAGGTATTGAGGCATATGACAAAGAGTGGTCTAATTTCCATCACAAAAAGAGTAAAAGTAACTAGCATAATACAATAAAGCTTTTACTCCCAGAAAAACATTTCCCACTACTGACAAATATTGGGCTATACAATCTTTGCTGTGGGTGGCCTTAGCAAATAACAAGGTTAGGTGTGAGAAATCAAAAAAAAAAATCTGCTTTCTCTAGGCTTGAGAATTCTTTAGAAGCTCTTTTCTACAAAACACAATTATGGAATAAAAAGTATCTCTACAATTTTGTAACAGTCCTATTTCAAATGCACTGCCTTTTTTGTTCTGCAAACACGTAAATTTTAATGCTGCAGTACAAGAAGCTATTATTGGTAGATGAAAATATTTACAGGAAACATTCTTAAGCATGGCCAGTATATCACATGCTTTAGCCCTAATTTACATCCATAACTAGTGTTTTTGTAAGGAAAGCATTTTATTGGTCACGCTAGTAATTTGTTTTTAAAGCTACATAAAAAAGTGCTTTGAGATATTTGAATTTTATATAATAACTAAAAAGGGAATAAAACATTGGCAGGAGATGCACGAAATTGCTTTCATCTTTTGTTTTCATATTTTCTGGCTTGCTGTGTCCTTTGCAGAGATCATAGTACCAAAATGCTATTTCACATGTTAAGATGATTCACAGTAGGGAAGCACTTTCTTATAGTATTTTGATCAAAAGAAGCTTACATCTGATTACCATTAGGCTGCTAATTTACACTGTGGTGAAAGGGTCAGGAGTATTCAATTTTTTTGATGACTTGATATTAGCTTGAAAGAGAATTTCTAATAACTCTCGTAATTGCCACTGTAGTTTTGCCATCCAGTGCCTTTGAATTATATACATTTTATAAACAAAATTCTGAGAGAATTAATATTTCAAGACTTTTCAGATTTAAGAATAGCCTTTCTTACTTTCATCCAAATGGAGAGTCTCAGATATTAGCAATAGCACCTTGGTATCCTTGTCATTCAATTTTTATTTCAAATAGTAATGAAAGCACTAATTTTTTTTTATTAAAATACAAAAACATCCAGATCCTATATGCAACAAGGTATTCTTCAGCACTGTTTCTTACTCCAAAATAAACTGAAAATCTTGACAGCATTCATAACAGCAAATGGTTTTCCAAAAGACTGTAAAATATTACAGCCAAGTACTACAAGTGGTGAAAGAAACATCCATTTATTGAAATTGGACACTGTCTCAGGAAGAAACCTATTTGATCAGGGGCTCTTATAAAGTAAGGGTCAAATTCTTTCACTTGATAAACTGATTGATGATGACAGCTGGTCAGCCGTGGTCCAACTCAAGCAAACAGAGGAGCTGAGCAAATGTTTGCAGTGTGTTATGGGAGTTGTATCACACTGAAGTGCCGTATATGTGCTGACACTGAGGATAATGAGAACAAAATGTTATTTTATCCATCGCATTGACTTCAGGTCAGATCTTCTACCCTTGTAAATTGTCCTATCTCCACTGCCCATAATGAAGGTATGGAGAATGTAACTGCTACAGAGGATGTGGCCCATAAATTCATTAATCCTGAAGGATGTTTGTAATTCAAATGGGTGCAATATCTTAATTGGGAACTGGCAGGCCTTCTGTTTGTTTCACACAGGTAATTAATTATAGGAGAACTGTAAGACAAGAGTATTATCTTCTGCCTTTTTCAATGTTCTTTTGCATGTAAAGAGCTTAATGGTACAGTTAAATATGACTTCTGTTGCATCTAATACTCATTTATATTGCTAAGTAACATGAAAGATTGTCTGTTTAGAGTTCACTGAGGTTTTACAAGGTTTGGGTGGGTTCTGCCATGAGTCTTCCCTCTTTGAAAAACAGGATGAAGGAAGAATGAGGATGAAAAAACAATGAGTGATGTTTAATCAAAAACACAGGATTAATTCCCAAGCAGATGTCTTATTAGTTAAAACATAGTTATAAGAAGACAAAGCCAGTCAAACAATAGAAAAGGCTCCTGAGGTAAACAAAAGGTTATTCTGTCACCAGAAACAAAGTGGATCTTCTGCTTTAAGTACAGGCAGCTGGAGCTTGGCATATTTTGGAAGTGTAAAGATTATTGGAGCTCATGCCCTGCCAGCTCCTTACCCACACAGACTATGTCTGAAGAGCCATGGGTCATTTCTCTTCTGGATAAGCATCTATTCTTCTCCCATGTCTGATAATATGAAGACAAACCCCACACAGAGAACAGAAAAGGAGACAGAGGTGCCAAAGGATTTTTTTTTCTCTTGTAAATGACACAATATTAGAGAAAGGTGCTGGCAAAACCCTCAGGCGAGAATTCTTGTTAGTTTCAAAACTCATGTACTTGGTTTTTGGGGTTTTTTTTTGTTTGTTTGTTTGTTTGTTTTTAATGTGGGAGATTTTGGCTGGGTGTGCCTGTGTATGCCTACCTAACATAATCATCATGCTTCTATTTCTGGCTCTCCCTTGTTTCATTTCAAAGACCCCTTATCTCCATCCCAGTGGCTGATTTCTCACAGTCTTAGATTTCCTTCCCTTTCTTCTTTTGACATCTATTTCTTCAGCTTTCTTGCTGTTGCCTTGACCAATTCCCCATGGTGTTCTTCCTTCCTCACCGCCCATTCACCTCAATACACAGATTAACCTTCTGACCCTAATCCTAGTGTTTGACCCATGGAGAAATGATGGCATGTATTGACTGCTGGATATGTGTAATTTCTTTAATCTTGTCTTCAGGTGTGTATTTGTCTTGTGCTGATGACTGAATCCCTTTGAAGTCCTCTGTTAAGATGTTATACAGAATTAAAAAATGGAACAGCATTATTTGGATTCTCTAGACAGCAACTGCAGGTGCCTTTGTTTCTTTCATTACACTGAACTGCTCAGTGCTGAAGTGGGACAAATCAGCCAAGGAGAATTGTACTTGACTTGCTTGCCACTGTCAATACACTGCATCTCAAGAGGAAATCGTACTAGTGAGAATGGCAGTATTCAGAAAGATAAATAATTTCTAGCAACCCTCTTCTAATGTTAATCTTTTTTGACACTTTACAACTTTTCTGACCTCTTACTCCCTAACTTTTCAAATTCCACCTTGCTCAAAAGGCAGCACCACTGCAGTCAAAGATCTGCTTTATTGTAGCAGTCCCATTCTTTTCCTTTATTACCTATTATGGCTTTTGCTTTACAGGTTGAATTTGGCATTGAATCTTGTTATCCTGTAGACAATTCTGTTTCCTGGAAATGTTCTCTTTAGTACAGTATTACCAGTAACCCTGTTAAGGATCACCTCACACTCACCTTTGGTCCATTTTGTTAAGTGAATGATATAAAGTCTATACCTCCCCTCTGGAGAGTGATAATGGCTTTACCAGTCAACAGTTGAAATATTTCATTAAACCACTCTCAAACTTTTTAACCCCATCTTAATATAAGTCATTGTTATAAATACTAATTAAGTAATATTCTTTTGAGGGAAGGGATTGGAAATGAGTATACAATTACCACAAAAGCAAAAGATGAATGGACAATTTACCTGCAGCAGGAGGTGATGCTCAATGTTCCATTAAGACACATTAAACTTCTTGACTAATTGTAAGAAGCAGGTGAAGGAGGAAATTTCTTAGTGAGCTCAATGGGACACTGATTAAGCCAAAATACTAAGATCCCCATCCCCAGTGCAGGTGAAGTATTTCATTTCAAGAAAAAGAAGGTAACTTTTAATCAGCTGGATGCCACAAAAGCTTCAATATATTAGAGTGAAAGTATTTACTTTGTTAAACTTTAAACTGAGATGTCATTTATTTCAGCCTCTTTCATAAAAAAAAAAAAAAAAAAAAACAAAAAAAAAAAAAACACAACCAAAAGCAGTATTTACATAAGAACTATGACATCAAACTCTTCTGCACATACTGGGATACATCATGTTGTTTTGTCTAATTTAAAACCTCCCTTTTTTGTTGTTTGTTTTTCTATACAATCTCTATAATATATTTTATTCTGAAGGTATTAAGCAGATACTAGAAATATAGTGCTTCTTTACATTTGGCCACTGCCTAACCCCCCAAAATATGTCTAGTGGATAACACTATAGGGGCTCCAGAAATTCCAGTTTTCTAATTTTTTTCTTTTTCCTTTTTTTTTTTTAAACCGAGATACATGAAATCAAGTATTACAATCTTCAGAAGGGGAGTAACTGAATGAAAACAAGAGCAGACATTATATCTTTAAGTAGAGAGAATATTTACAGTATCTTTACATTTATCTATCATTAATTACATGCAAATTTCAGGGAAAAAAATTGCCTACAAAACTTTAAAGGCTCATTTCAAATTTAAGACCTTAAATTTTTCTATTATGGGTGCTACAAGAAGTGAAGGATGAAAGTTACATCTACTTTTTCCCATATTAAATAGTAAAGGAAAACATAAACACTACAGACAAGTACCTTGCTGCAAGTATGACTGGAAAGTTTTGCAACTGGAAACCAAAAAATATATTCTATTTTTATTAGATAAAATGTCAGAGTAGTCAAATCTGTTTTTATAAGCAAGAGTGGACTCATGAAAAAGGAGTTCTTACTTTAAACATATTTTCACTGAATGGATTCTCAAATGCTTCAACACATTTGGATAATCCTGCCAGGAATCTCACAAAGACCCAAAATGGACACATCAAAGACACATAACTTCCTTTTTTTCTAACTGAGTGACTATGCTGACCATGAACATGCAATCTAATACTTGAGAGAAATATTAATACTTTTTTGAGGAAGACTTACAAAATAGAACAACTTTGAAGATTCTGTCTTTGCCCTTATTACAGAAAACCAGCAAATATTTCTCTGACAGATGCATATCAATTTTGTCTTTCTTTCCTAGTAATCACACGGAATTACAATTTACACTATCTACAGAAATGTAACTGGTGGAAAGCTTTTTTGCTCGCAAAGGGAAGGATCTAAAGTTTGACATTTTATTCCTTCTTAACTTCAAAAACTCCTGGACCCCCTCTTAGCAACACTCGCTTTTAAATCTGTGACTTCCTATAGTTTAAAATACAGAGCAGAGTCAGTTGTTGACACACATATATAGTGAAATAAGTTGTATGACTTGGAGAAATTAGAAGGATGGATGCCTAAATGACTTATTTTGGTTGTCAGACTGGTACAGAAAAGCAGAACACTTAAAGAATCTGGTACTAGTGGTTATGGTGAAAGCAATTATTGGTGTCAGTTGACAGCTGAAAAGAGAGGATGCCATAAATGAAGAAATGCATTAGATTTGAATGCTGTATCAATTTTAATTTATTAAATTAACTAAAATGTGAGAATTTTTGCCTTTTGAAAAAAATCATAGTAGCAATTCTCCCTTTAAGGAAAGGAAAACACTGTCACCACAACAAATACTCTTGTTACAGGTATCATTCCTTATAACAGCTTTGTCTAAAATACCTGCTTACTAAGGATTGACTGATCTATAAAGATACCTGAACCATGCTAGTTCCCCTCTTTGGCTACTAAATTGTTCATTGCAGACATCATGCTCATTACAGAAGTTGTAGGTTGATAAAATATTTCTCTATAAGGACATTATTCTCATTACAGAAAACTGTTCTGGGAACCATGTGGATTAGTTATTTTTACATTTTTCAAATTCTAAGTATTTGCTTACACAAATGTTGCAATTACTTTATTTATTTTCTGTTAGGGTTTTTTGGGAGGTTTTTTGGTTTTTTGTTTTTTGGTTGGGTTTTTTGTTTGTTTGGTGGGAGTTTTGTTTTGGTTTGGTTTGGTTGGGTTTTTTCATTCTTTTAGCCTGAACACATATGGACAATCCTGTCAAGAATTTTAACTAATTAGCCAATCAAATCTCATTAAAATCCTTGTTGTGCCCAGTTTATATGCCAATAATATGTCTATGGATCATATTTGTAATGGTTCATTGAGTAAGTGTCTGATTACTTATGTCATATGTCCTGCTGTTAATCTAGTTCTATTTCTTTTCCATCTACTGCTGTTTTAATTAGTGGATGGAAGATGGATTTTAAAACATGCCAACTTGGATACAAAATACATTCATAATGATATCCAGGTCTTCACCACAGAAACAGAAAATGAGGCTGGTGTTTCAAGGAGAACTGGAAGTACTACATGGCTACTGTGGTTGGTGATGGGAAATAAATGTTAAGCTAAAAGTCAGAGTCCTGACTGTCACCACTGGATCATAAATGAATTCTGTTAAAGACTGAAATATTCCAAATATAAAACACAGATTTAGCACTAGATGCTAGAGCATCACTTCATGCCAAGGTACCTTTCTACTAGCTTTCCAGAGACTTGTTGCCTGAGGAAGGACGTTAAAACTTCACAGCAACTGCAAAAGGTTGCAGCAGCAGTGATGGTTAGTTGTAGAATCATAGAATATCCTGAATTGGAAAGGATACACAAAGATCATCAAAGTCCAACTCCTGACCCTTCACAGGACAGCCCCAAGAATCACACCATGTGCCTGAGAGCATTGTCTAAACACTTCTTGAACTCTATCAGGCTTCGGGCTGTGACAATTTCCCTGGGCAGCCCAGGTTCAAGTGTCCAAGTAGTATATATACATGAATATATACAAGAGAATATGAATAAGCAAATAGGGGTGAAGATAATGAAAATAACAGTTATAGGTGCTACAATACCTGTCTGGTCAATCTCTGATGCCAAAGAAGAGAAAAATATCCTTACCCATGAGCATGGCTGACATGCCATGGCATGTCAGCCAGCCATAGCTAGCAGAAAAAGTTATGATATTTATAAATAAGGGGGAAAAGATCAAGGTTTTAATACTGTCTGCTTCTCCAGTTACCCTTCAAATGTCAAGCATGCTGATGTTTTGGTGGGTTTTGCTGCTTTTTAAACAATTTAGTAAAACTTAAAACTATCACCAAAGAAATGGCAGCTTCATTAATAGAAGCAAAATTAGCAGTAAGGTTACAGATATGTAATATATATGTAACAAATTTTACATGAATTGTAAATAAGAAGTGAAACAACAGAATTTCTATTTTGTACTAACAAAGAAAAGGTTTATTCATGCAAAAATTCAACTTTGCATTTTCCTTCTGAATGAAGAAGAGCAGTATTACATCTTTTTAAAAAATCTTTGAGAGTCTTGGAAACAGTAAGCTATCATTATACAAGCAATTCAATTAAAATAATCTTTTGAGATTTAATAACTATTTTCTGTAATGATCATAACTATGAGGGAGGAAGACACAAAGTGTTCAATTTTATTGCAGTCTTTTACAGTCTGTTTTACTCTGCTGCCCCACTAATTTATAAGCTATACGTACAAAACTGAAAAAAAGAAGTAAACTCAATTATAAACTATGCAGCACAAGGCATATTCTGTTTTATATTTATTCTGGTCTAATTTCAAATATAGAAAATGGGATCTATATTCTTAAACATATCACACTAGTCATTTAGGTCCAAGAAAAGCTGTTCTATGGGAATATATGGAACAGATTTAGTCTTATATTTCCACTGTAGCTCTCTGTAGAAGCAGTTGCATGATCAGCAACCCAAGAAAGCATCCTGAAAACAGGCCATGCATAAAAATCATCCTCTGCAAGTCCTTAATACAGAGGTACAGTCTTTATTACAAAAAAGATGTGCACTCTGACCTGGTCCTGGCTCATTTCCAGAATGAAAGATGTAAATATTAATCTTATTTGTAACTACCTAAAGTTAGTGACCAGTTCATATCTAGTCTAAAGTCAACCATCTTCAATGTGTTTGGGACGTTCTTTTTCTCACAACTAGATATTTGGCACTAGAATGACTAAAGTTAATATAGAAAATAACATTACAGTCTCAATACTGTTTTCGGCTTCCTGACAACTGCCTGAATTTGTCCTTCCTCTTTGTCCTGTTATGCCCTTCTCACACACTTACTTTCCCTGCACTTTCTTAACTTCAGTGCTATACTTCCCTACTATTTCACTCTTCAGCTTTCACTTTCCCATATTCCCTTATCCAGTGTCTTCCTCCATATCTTCCATAAGTAATTCTGTCTGTCCAGATGTTGAATGGTCCAGACTGCTGACTGACCACTTGTGCTAAAAGGTCATTCCAACCAGACCATCCATTTATCCATCCTCACTGGACAGGCAGAATCTGTTCTAGGCACTCCTGGAAGCAAATGCAGCTAAATCGTAGGGCAAAAGCATCCCACAGACTGTCAGTTACCTTTGAGGTAGTCTCATCTTACTTTTGACAAATATCACAATAGAAACTAGAGAGAGTCTGTGCTGCACAGAGACCTCTGGAACAGAATCTCCCATCCCCAGAATGGCTTCAGGGAAGATGAGGAGGAAGACTGAAGAAACGAATTGAGAAATTTTTCAGACAGCGTAAAAGCTCAAAACGTTTGAATTCAACAAAGTATTTCAAAACCAGATCCTACATTCTTGTCTGTGCAGCTGTAAGCAGGAACAGAGTGTACAAAGTATGATGCGCTCATCAACTCCTTTCTGAGAACAGCAATAATATCAGGCAGTTCTTTGAGGGATCATCAATAAAAGCCTTTGAAGTGATGCCTACTGCCAGGAGCTCACTTAAGTGACTCACTTTCATTCCCAGCATCCAAAAAAGGCCAGATTAGAATTAGACGTAGATACAAGAAATTACTGCAAAGATTTTTGAATGCCTGACACAGAAGAAATAAATGTAACTCAGGGTAGAGACAACAGAAAAAATATGAAATAATTACTGCTTGCTATCTTGTCTACTAGAAAAAATGGGAGGTATGACACAACATGGGGTAGGTTAAAAAAAATAATGAGCTATTTCATCAGGCAGTATGTATTACATTGCAGAGCTTGATTCAGTTTTGGAAGTCAGCAGAGATTCAAAAAGAAATTAGACAAAACAACAGAATGGTTATCTAGGAAAGAGATTTTAACACAACAGCATTCCCTCTAACAACTAAAGCCTGGAAGATGAGGGAACATCCTGTGAGCACCACTATGTGTTTGGCTTGTCCTTATAGCCTTCTCTAAGCTTCCTGAACAGCTATCAGTGACTTTAGGAAACAGAATAGCCTAGAGGGTCATTGATCCCGTGTGCTGCTCTCATGCTTTGGAATTCAATGAAATTAACTCATTATGTTTTACAAATATAACAGCAACAACCTTCTCATAGAGCAAGACAAGTGACCTGAGTAGTTAACAGCTCCTTACCTCCCTATAACACATATGCTGAATGGACATTTTGGAGCACAAGGATGCCCTGTGGGCAAATTACACAACCTGGCAATTGAAAAAATCAAGTTAGATAAAATCAGGGTTGAGTTGGCATCTTTTATAAGACTGCTGATTTACTTTTCACTTCAGCACTATGATGGTACGGAGTTTGCAACAAAGGGATACTCAAGACTCCTTGTGCTCCCAATGGATGAATGATCTGCAAAGACCCAAAAATAATAATCCTACCATCCAAAGGAGGGCACAGGTATTGAAGAAGATCACAGGAGGCATGGATGTAATCTTTATCACTAGGGAAAAATATATAATCTCCTATCACTAGCAAATAAGTCTAATACAATCCATATGATTTTGCTATCATTCCCAGAAAACAAACAAAAAACAAAACCACCCAAACAAAAAAAATCTTCAGCAAATCTTGCTGAAGTTGTCTTTTCCCCTAGAAAATTCTTCGAACAGGTTGGTAAACACCAAACAGCCCTTACGAGGGACTTCAAAAACCTTCCTCTCACATGGGAGAGACTAGCAATCTCCCCAAAGCAGGCTTACTACTATTGTACTGGCTTTCTTCACTTCTAAGAGGGAAAAATTAATCCTGCAGGCTTTATAAAAATCAAAGGTGTTCTGAATACCAGAGGGAGCGACCCCAGCTAAATGGAAAAGACACATTCCATTTGCCTTTTCAAACCAAGGGCAGAGAAATCTTTCTTTTGTGACTGAGTGTTGATTTCTTTCAGAAGTTTTTTGAGTCCCTCAGCTGGTTTTGTAAGCACACAAACAGTCCTCACAGACCCATGAAGGCAGACAAGAGAACCAAAATTGACAGAAAAGCAAAGCGAAGAAAATCTCTAGTACTAAATCTCAGGCTTTCTATTTATCAAGTTTGTCAAATCCTGATGCTCCTACATAGGTACAGAACAAAACAGTGCTCCTCACAATAGCAATGGAAGTAAATGTGTCCTGATGTGAGGTTTTTGGTGCCCTCAACAATTACTGTGCCACTGAGAATATCAGATCATCAATTGTCATCACTGTCTACAACTTTCTTGAAGAGGAGGGACAGACACTGATCTCTTCTCTGTGGTTACCAGTCATCCTAGTTACAGAGGCCATGACCAGTTTGTCACTAAACTGGGTGTAACCAAAACTGTGTATTCTACACCCTCTGTGTCATTCTGGTGAACTGTTGATAAGGGACCATTTTCAGGGCACACCTGACACCTCAGGCTACAAGCTTGGTGTTAAAGAACTCTGTGAAGCATGGGAAACATTCTGTCTTCACACCAATGACTCAGTTATGATAACTCCCCTACAGGGAAGCATTAGAATCATCACACCCAGCCTGAAGGTGTCTGCTAATGGGACATTAGGGACTGGCACAATAGGCAGTTGCAATGACCTAGACCTTCAGATGCCAATAGTATCCTATGACTCACAATGTTAAATCACCCATTGTGAAACTCCCTGCCCTGGCGGGAGGTACTGGGCATTCCCACCTGAACCTAAGCATATATAATTTTTTGTGTTTTGGGACTTCTGGTACCACTCATTGGATTCACAGGAAGACCAGAACCTCAATAGGAGTGCAACTTCCACTCTCGAACAAACTGCGACCATCATCTTCACCAACAGGTTTTTCCTTTCCTTTTACTTTGTACTCAGAGGGACCACATGATGCTCAGCACACGGGCTAATGAACACCCTTTTTTTTTTTGTGCCTAAGGGTGCTGGGTTATACTACTGGGGTTTTTGTGGGTTAAACCCATTTTTTTTCTGTAGCATTGTATTTATTGTAATCTTTTTAGTAAATTCTGACTCTGACTTGTAAACTCTGTTGAGTTCATTTCTCCTACTAGATTACCTTTAAACTAGCACACCAGTGACAGGACCCAAAGGAGTGGCCTGAAGTTTTGTCAGGGGAGTTTTAGATTGGGTACCAAAAAATGTTTCTCCACCCTGAGGGTGGTTGGGCTCTGGAACAGGCTACACAGGGAAGTCACAACACAGAGTTTAAGAAGCATTTGGATGATATACTCAGGCACATGGTGTGACTCTTGGGAATGGTTGTGGGCAGGGCTGAGGGTTGGACTGGATGACCCCTGTGGGTCCCTTCCAACTCAGCATATTCTGTGATTCTTAGCATTCTTTAATGATTCATCTAAATAATGTACTTTATCATTTAATATTTGATTTATATTTGTGATCAAGTTATATAATGCACACACCAAATCTCACAGCCTGCTGATTGTTCTTTGACTTACATAGATATTTTTCTATTCAAATTGTTATGCATATGACAGATCAATTTGCATACTTTAATAATCAGGAAACATAATTCACTACTTTGTTTTGCATAGTTTAGTAGCAAAGGTCTGTGTTTTGTTGATCCATTTCTTCTTTTAAGGGTTTCAACTGACTACACCTTCCAGGATAAGTTACTGTGTGTGCATTAACTGTTGACTTTTTGCACAGCTTTATTCAAGGGAATGCATATTTCAGGAGATATATGTCTCTTGTTCTTACTGAGCTGCATATCTCACCAGATGAACATACTTCGCCAGTGGAGATTTCCAGTCACCACAAAGTTTCCTGTACTTTACCACACAAATGCATTTTCCAAATAAAATTATGTGTGAAGACACATTGTAAAGCCAAACTGAGCTGAAAATAGAAATACTACCTCATAAATTCATAGTTTGCAAAATAATTCTTATTTGAGCAGTTTCATTTTGCATATTAGAAATGGATTCCACCATCCATAAACCTATAAAAATCAGTAATTTTACTATTAGGTGGGTGTAGGGTGATAGCCCTGCTATGAGTTGAGAGAAACGCCTCGACCCCCTGGAGGGACGCTTTCAGGAACGATTAGCTCCCTGAAAGTGCTTATTGATTGGGTTACCAAAGAATGGAGTGTTATGAAAATGACATGGCCTTTCTTCGCTGCACCCTGTGGCACCCTGCAGAGACCTCAGGAACCACCCCTCAGGCATCTGTCTATAACCCCCAAAATGCTGACTATAATCACTCAACCTACTTAAAGGGGGGGGGGGGGGGGGGGAAGGTATAAAAAGAGACTGGGCATGAGCGAAAACTGGGGAGAAAACTTCCACCACCTCTGGGAGGGCAACCTATGAGCTATCCATTTTCCTACCACCCCACTGGACATTGAAGGGGTGAGCAACCAACTCTTATTCTGTTTTCCTGTGCCTTACTAATTATAATTTGCTAAAACTCACTGGGTGTATATATGTTAGTGGGAAGCAGCTGTATTCTTCCTGTTGCTTTTGCTTTGGGTTACTGAGTGTGTTTGAATGTGGTGTTGAGCTGTTGTGTTTCTGGTTAGTAATCCTCTGTTATTTAAGTTTGTTGTGGGAGTGGTATACTGCTGGAGTTGCCTGTAGAATGTGTTTTGTGCCAGCTTCTTTTGGGATTTTTGTCATCATTTATATACAATCCTGCAGCTAAGTGTTATCAACAACTAAGCAACACCTATAGTCATTGTGAGAAATAAATAAATGGGTTTTTTTCCAAGCAGAAGAATTAACCAAAAGTTACTAACAAAAACAGGGAAATGCATGCATTTTAAGGGTTTTTCTTTTTCTTATTTACTAATCTGTAGGCATACCGTGAAGTTGTAAGGTTCCTGTACACGTCTGGGCAGGTACCAGGGAAACATTCGAAGGGGAACAAGGTATTGCAAAACAAATGTAAATGAAGCAAAACCCTCCATCACGTGGCAGCCATAGAGGCTTCCATTTTAATCTAAACCCCACCTCTTGACATAACATAACCAATTAGAGGTGAGGGAACACCCTTTAGATGACGTGGACGGGGTAGGATTTGGTAGCCTTTAAGAGGGGGAAATTGCATTTTTGGGTGTGCTTTGGGGATTGGATTTTGGCTAAGGCACCCAAACATGTGTTTGTGAGTAAACCTTTCTGATTGTCTATTTTTTTTGTTTGTTTCACAAACTCTGTTATCATTGTAAAAAATTAATAAATAGAGAATTTTTCTCACAGTCATTGTCACATACTTGTATTAATAAAAGTTATGTCAGGAGCTCTTCTTGCTATTAAGTATGGTCCATAAACTGAGTATCAAAGATCTTTCCAGGCAGTGTGTTGTCTCTTCAGATGAGACACAGACAGGCTGATCTGGTTTATGTAAAGCTTTGATGTTCTGGGATGCTTATAGTTAATAAGTTCTCCCTGGCTAAAGTGTGGCCCTCATAAGAAGGTTAAAAACCTTTCCAACCTGTGTTCTGTCCATGGGTCGATAGGCAGTGTTGGATTCATAAAGCTTTGATTGTTCTGAGGACGCTTATAGCTACTAGCTTTACATTAATACAGGAGTGAGGTAAGAAATCTTTGCATTTCTGCCGCTCTCCCTTTGTCTTTTTCTTTTTTTAATACATGGAGAAGAATTTCTCTTTTAATTTCCACAATTAGTAAATATACTTTTCAGTCAGGGAATGCAGACTAATATGCTAAGAACCACAACCAAAACTTCACTTATGGCATACAACTGGAAATCTTTTCTTTCTCACAGACACCTTTCACTTATACATAACAAACTAATACTTTTTCTCAGAACATGGAAAACAAAAAGTTTGAGTGTGGAATGTCTTAACATCCCATAGTCACCAGGAAGACCAATTTCTTTGGTTGTGACCCAGCCACTTCCGAGGACAACTTACAGAAAATTTTAAGTAAAGAATGAAGAGTCATTGCAATAGAAAACCGTGATTTCAAATGAGGATATCAATAGGCCACAGGAACAATAGTGTTGTTTTCAAATTTCTGTAATTTATTCCTTTGGCTAAAATCCTGGTTTTATTACTCATAGTGTTAGAGGGATACTTCCTACACTGTTTAATATATCTGGTGAAAAACTGTGTTTTTTAAGACAAAGAGGAATTGCCTTATAGGAACAAGCATGAGCATCACACGGAGAAAATAAAGATACACCAAGAGGCAAGGCAGCAGTGAATGCAACTCCTCACTGTGTGACAAGCTTCCTTAGTATACCCGATCTAATAAATAATTTTAGAATAATAAATAAAGTGCATGGGTAAAATGAGCTTAGAGCTTTTGAGAGAAAGCCAGTGATTGTACTCTTACCTTTGATTATCCTGTTATTCGCTATTAGCCTGTGAAACAGTTATGGCTCAGTAAGATTCCATAAGACAAAACAAATGAGTCCCATTGAAATGCATCATAGAAATCTGAAAAGAAAGAATAAAGTGAACCTCTTTAAAGTTGCCTGTATTCTGATGGGTATGTCTGTAAAATAAATGCAATCTTTAATGTGTCAGATTTTCCTCAACCCCCTGTCCCCCAATTTCTTTTATGCTTTTAACACAAGCTTTAAGTAATGAGAGATAATTTCTTGTGCCAGTATAAAAATCAAACAGGCAAAGACTGGGCACATGACATCACAATTTATGTCTTTTTTTTTTTTAATTGAATGATGCTCAGATGATACATGATGCTGAAGTGCCAACCTTATAGTAATATACATCTGTCTCTAAAATATTTGTCTACACAATGACAGGGCTATTAAGTCTCTTCAACACCCATCACATAATTATTTGCTGAGGGGAAATGGAAAGAAAGCGTTCCATCAAGAATTACGTACATGCTCTTAAAACATACCCCAAGCCAAAGAGTGCTAGGAACAGGAGAATATGTGCAGAATGAGACTTCCAGAAAGAAGAAATGGGATGAAGATATATTAAATGTAAAGGGAATTCCATTTTTAGCATGTGGTCAGTGATGTATGAGCTCAGAACTGAACTCATATTGCATGAAAAGAAGGAATGGCTGGAAATCAGCTGCACTACCAAATAGAAAAATCTCAGAAGAAAGCTCCACTATTGCTCACCTCAGCAGATTTACATAAGAAAGAAAACCTCTCTTCCTTTAGCAAATTGCATCAATTTTGCTCAGCCTAGCAGTAAACATCAAGTATTTCAACCTTGGACTAAAATCACTTGAAATAGATAAAACAATAAAAGGAAATAGAGAGACTAAGGTCAAACTAGGTGCCTAACACATTTAAATAAATCAAACCAACATCCAGAGATAAAAGCATGCCTAGAGGTTAAATGTATATTGTAGTATCTCAAATAATACAGGCTTGATTTTTTAAAAAAAGTAGAGAATAACATAACTCAGATGTTGACCTTTAAGTACTTAGACTGAGAACCTCATATGTCCATGTTTATTGTAATTTTTATTTTAAATGGGCTAGAATCAGTTCATAATGTGTTTTTTCCTCATAAATTAGGATTATTTTAAACATTTATTCAAAAAGATATGCATAATTCTTTATAAAAATGCACAGCACTAAGCCTTGCTTATTACCATTTCTCATTTTACTCTGTGAAAGCCAATAATAATACAAACTTTTCTTTTTTCTTTAAAGGTTACAAAACAGAATGTCTACTAAATCCTTCTGGCAATTTTATATTCAACTATATCTACATTTATCCCTCTTTCAATACAAAGCTTGAAAGGTTCAAAACATGAATCTCTCTCAAAAGTCAATTTTAAACTGAATTGCTCTCCTGATTTTTCAACCCAGTGTAAAACTGAAAACTTCACCCCTCTTCAGAAGCCAAAGCTAAGAATTTACTTTATGCTCTTTAGTAAAATTCTTCATTCCTATAAAGTTTATTTTTCTGGCTGAAGACAGAGCTCTCAAATGAGATTCACTATTCCAGATTATGGGAATTTTGCCTGCAACATGCTGCACACTGACCTGTAGTAGAGTGGATGCAAACCATGTTTTTCCATTTAAAGTAAAATAATGTAAAATGTGTTTACGTTTAATCATATAAATCACATTAATCATTACCTCCCCAAGATTCTACTAGAACCTAATCTCTAAATGAAGCTTATGACCTTTGTATTGCCCTTTCATAGCCACACTGTCCTATTTTATCACCATAATATTGAAGTACATCATGACTTTAATAGAGGGTGTTGAGGTCATATCACCCTTGAATGAATTAAGAGTTTATTTTAGCACCCTGGAAATGCAGAATCTATCAAAATACTTAGATGATGCAGAATATATGTCCCTGTGCAGTTCTACAACAGGAGAAAGATCATCACTTCCAGGCACTTGCAGTAATCAGGAACTAAGTGGGTGCTTAGTATGCAGAAGCCCTAATATTAAGATGAGCTAAAAGGCAGAAACAGCAGCTAATCTGCACATGAAAGTGAAAGTGAGGGGTGTTTTTTTAAATATTTTCTAGGCCTTTACAGGGCTAGTTGTCATCTGACATGATTTTCAAATTGCGAGATGAGTTTCTCTGTTGGAAATAACTCAGAGGAAGCAGGCAATACTTTATTTTAAAAGGAGAAGAAATAAGGTATCACATTTCAAAATTTTAGATATGGAAATAATTGAAAAATCATATCCCAAATTTCTGAGTGTACTTTCATCACTTTGTACAATTATATTCTAATAGATATGGAAATCAGCTTTCAAATATATAAATTATCTGGTGTGCAAGTTAAGCCTAGCAACTTACCATAGGTTTTTACTCTAAAGTGTATAAAGGAGACCCTTGAGAACTACCAAGCTCAGACTTTTGGCAGACATCACAGAAGCAAAATTAATTCACGTTCTTTGTGCATGAAATACCTGACCTGCAGGTAGTATGGCCCTTGCCTTTTATTGTAAGGATACTTATATTACATATAGAGCACACAGTAACTATGTAGGGCAGTTCTGCATTTCATATTACTTGGATTAACATAAATCTGTCTCCACGAATACCAAAATCAAGCCAGTCACTTTCTGTGCCCATCTCATACAGGATGTTCATTTTAAGGTTTATTGAAGGCTATATGCAAAACTTAATAGGTAAATATAATATAATATAATGGGGGAAAGGGTGCTTCTTGCTGAGCCTTGCAAATTTCTTATTACAGATAAGTATCACTTCTGAATCCCTAGTGAAGCCTGTTTCCATTTTACTAGTTTTGTATGTTAAGGTACAGTGCAAACAAAAAGCCCCGTTGGAGGGCATTTATTTTTAAAGGCCTTTGGTACCTTTGTGGACCATCATTTTTGCCAATTGCCCAGACTGAGAACACATTTTTCAATTGTACATGGTGCTTTCAGTGTCATAAAAATGGCTCATGCTGAGTTACCAGAAATAACACATAAAAATGCCGCACAACAGAAAAAAAAGGAATATTAGAAAAAAATGTTTATTTCTGTTCTTATTTTGCTTGGCAAAAGAAAATCTTAATTCCTTTAAGAAAGCAGAAATTTCTGTATTTACAAGATCTTTAAACTGCTTAGGCTGCATTGCTAAATGGAGAGAAGGTAGAAAGCAATTTGAGAAAACATATAAAAGCTGAGGAATATTCAGAAGAACAAAACAGACTGAAAGGGTTGTATTCCATCACAGAAAATAATCCAGAATAATTCAGAATTTAAGATTTGATTCAGCAAATAATTTACTAAGTTATTTGCTAGGCAACTTGACTCATGGGTCAAGTCATTCCATCAAATCCTGCTAATGTACACAGGCGAATAAAAAGGTTTAAATGTAAGTAAGTATCCTAAATTAAAGTATTACCATCAATGCAAAGCTTGTTGGGCAGTGAAGTCAGAGTCAGACTAAGAAAATCTAAAATAGTTAAAGTTCAGATTAATTTAGAAATTATCCTTCCATTTTCCTGAATCAATTTTTTTATCTGTAAATTATAACATTAAAATAATAGTGCTATATCAGGAAGTTGTACATATTCTTAATTTATGATAAATCTGTAGTTATTGTGCATTTCATTTGACAAATTTGATATCTGTGGCTTCTCATTTTTTCTTTGTCTCTTCCTTTATATAATTTCATATTTGTTTTCCCGGTTCAGTTCTCTGAACTGTGGCTCATACCTGCTTTCTTCTCTTCGATAATTAAATTTCCACTTTCATGACTGAAGCATGACTATCCCTTTCATTAGAGCAAGTCTTTTTTGTAACTTTGCTTTTTTCCAGATTCATAAAATGCCTTTTGAAACTTTCAAAGATGACACATACTTGAAGAACAGATTAAAAGCAGAGAAAAATGAACTTTAATGAGCTCATTTTCAGAGAAAAGCTCTCATTAACATGTGGTCTTTTTGATTTCTGTAAAAAAAATGGTCTTGGGTGCAGTTCCTTCTGCTGCCTTCAGGCAATGTCCTGTTGTTGGGAAGCAGGGTGGGAGACAGAGGGAGGAAGAGGCTCTAATAAGTATTTCTTTTAATGACAAATCATTTTAGTGACTGAGAAAACAATTTAGAGGTGAATTAGGGGGAACAGTTAGTGTTTTCAGTTTCCTTTTTTCCATCCTGTATTTCCTTAGAAGAGTGGGGTAGCAAAGGGTTTCATCGCCACTCAGGGCAGGAGAAAAGAAATAAGCATTCTGTTATGCATCTGGAAAACTCATGATCTCTCAAAAATTTCATTACTGTGTTACTTCAGATCAGCCACAGGAGTGGTAGCTATGTTCCTTATTTTCGAGGCATATGCAGCGCCTCTCTCACGTAGATCAACTTTGGCGGGCTCTTGTTTTTCATTCAGATGAAAAATTATATCTTGGATTAAGAAAGCTTTGCAGTGAAAGCTATTAGAGACACATTTTTATAATTTGACAATAAAAAAGAAGAAAAAGGAAGCAAATAATTTGGCAAAACATTTTTAAGCCACAACTCCATTGCAGTGAAATATGTCCAACCAGCTTTAGTCTGAAGATTCTGCCTAGACCTCGCACTGAAGACCATTCAGCAGTCTTTCAATATGTCTCTGAAGTCATGTACAATCTACAGTCATAACATTTTGATGACAAAGTGTGGAGTGTTAATTCCCACTTAAATATTCATGAAAACCAGGCATTACCTTAATTTGGGGAAAAAATATGACTGAAATATCTCTAATTAAATTCCAGATTTTCATAAAATAATTTCTCTCACATATATTATAAACACTAATAATGTCAGGTTTTTCTTTTCTACAAATAAATTAATAATAATATCCTAAAACCAGATTATAAGCCAAATATCTTTCCACTATATGGAAAGTTATTACTGACCTCAATCTTGAATCAAGTTGAGATACAAGATGATGATTCCTGGCATCATGAAGCAGAGTACAGATGCATCCAAAGTAGAGATTAGTTTCAAGCATATGAAAAATCACCAAATTTTCCTCTCAGCTAAGCCTACACAATCTCTGTTATACTGTTCAAAATACTGCAAAATTAGTTCATCATTCCTAAAACAGTCATCTAAAACTAGTGAAAAAAAATCAGACAATAAAAACAATAATGCTGACAAATGTACACTTTCATCTCCTCCACCTGGGAACATACTTAAAGCATGCACTAATTGGCACTCATGTAGTCTGTTTCCTTCATCATCTGAAATAATCATTGGATCTACCACTTTTTCTTCTCTTACCCAAGCTCAGTGCCCTAAGAGGCATAGTGAAGATCAATTACCTTGCTCTTTTTCTTGTTTATAATTATATAATTTACTGCTCATTATTACGTGCTGCTTAAAAATACCATTGGATGAATGGTATGAGACAAATAAAAACATGTCATTTTTCTTTCCTAGGAACACTAGTAGCAGACATTTACAAAATTAGCTTTGTTAGTCCTCACAATCAGAGTCCTATTTTACAAAAAACAGGTTTTTATATTAACTTTGCTCTCAGCATTTAACCATGCAACTAATAAAACAGAAAATTCATGTAAAGGTCACCAGACTATCAGAAGAAAAAAATGACCTTTGATGCTGGAAATCATTGGAGATTTCCCCAACTCTGCATAGATATATTATTCAGTGCTTTACTCAAGACATTATAATACTAAATATGCAGGAGGGTAAAAAAAATGGAAGGCACATACAAATGTACTTGTCCATATAAATATTTTATATAATTGTAAAACTACTGAAGTGAAACACACTGGTGAACAGGACTACATTTCATTTTCCAAAACAAAAAATTAATTTAAAAAGTGAAGTTTAGTATATTCATAAATATTCTAAATTTTATTCTATCATTTTATCAGCCTCCAGCAGAAAGCTTAGTTCACATGAGAGAAGAGGATTTTCAGGATTTTGCCCCAGGCACAACATCCTTAGGAAATAAATGAAGAAGAGGACTTTATTATATATAATGTCAAATGTAGACTTTGTTTGCTTGATAATTACTTTTATTTTTGTCCAAAGTAAAGCAAACCATTTTTTTGTAAAACAAAAAATTCAATTAACACCATTTGATAGTCACTCAAAGTCAGTTGTCTTCTCTAAACCAGTTTATTTCTGATAGCCTTCCGTTGCTTATTCAAGCACAGAGGTAAAACACATTCTTTTGTTTCTGCACTGCCCCCATTTTAGAACAGAAGATGAATACAGAAGCCTCCAACTATGTCAGTAGGGATATCTAAATAGTTGTGTATTCTGGTCTAAAGTCATCATTTTGCAGGAATCTTTTATGTTTCTATGCATAGCTTTTTGTAATGTCTCTTTTTACATTTTTCTAATGGCAGAGGTATCTGAAGAACTTTCAAAATACATTGTCAGTTTTGACACATTACATAATTAGGGATTGCATAATAATAATAATCATTATTATTGACAGTGACATCACAGCAATCATATTTATGAAATGTTAAGATAAAAAGAGCATCAGTACAGTTTCCTTAAAAAAACAGGTTAGCCCTTTGAACCTCCTATTTCATTCATTCCAAGCCATAAAAGCAGAGTTCAGTGTTTCTGATTTTGTCAACTCATTTTTGACTTTCAATAGCCATGTGGAGTTTAGAAAACAAAGCCAGTATGAATGGAAGTATTCCTAGGGAGAAAGAATAGTTGAAAAAGATATTTTCGTTTAGAAATGTTCAGGTGACTTATTTGTGGAAAATACAGCAAATAAAATAACTAACAAACTATCATCTTAGTTCTTAGGAAACAGCACTTCAATTTTTTCCTTACGATTTTCAAAGTGTTGAATGACCTTGTTGAAGGACAACATGAAAACCATGAATGAAGTGTTTGGAATAAAACTAATGCCAGAGTATCTTACAGTACCAAGGACTTCTGACCTAATCTTTAATCTTTTACACAAAATGAACCTGATATTCAGCTTGCTGCCATGAATAATTCACACATTCTCCAAACCTTTCTACGGAAAGAAAGTTTTCTGCCAGGAATTATTCCAGCCTGTAAAAACTGGTGAACTCAACTATACAGTAATCAAGTCCTTTCAAAACTGCATTCAAAGCTGCCTTTAAACAACACATAAGGTCAATCTCTCTATGTCAGAATGACATTGATAGAGTCAGTTATTTCCTGGCTGATGTTTCAGGTCAAAAATAAAACCCATTCAAGCAAAGCTATGACAACAGGAGTAACCAGCCTCAGGTCATGGAAACTGTTAGTTTGCTGACCACTTTCACTATGCATTTGTGCTGCACCGTATCACTGAGACTTTCTTGGTACAGAACATATGACAAGGTCCATTTGTTTTGCTTCGAGTGGTCTCTTCCATCTTTACTCAAGACTGCCATTTTTCTTGGTTCTGTCAAATTTCCCATGCCTGCATATAGGCTGTTACACTGACATTGCTTATGCTAGGCTCATTAAACTGCTTTTTTCCTCTAAAATTGATACACAAGAAAATTGTCAAAGTTTTAGCTTGCCCGTAACATCAGCTATTGCATTACCACAGTTTCTAGAAATAAAAATAGAAATAACTGCCTAGTAAGCAAACTTTCTCCTAATTGTTTTTGCTGTTCATTCTGACTGCGAGGGAAACTATAGAAGAAAGTGTTAAACTCCCATAAGCACCATCAGGATCATCAATTTCACTTGTGGTATATGGATCACATCTACTTATAGAGCTACTGAGAGAAGCTGGTTTGTCAGCATTACGATACACAATGGCCGCATTCACTACCCAGACTCATTTTATTATGTTGCCTGTGATACTTCCTTTGAACCCAGTGAATTGAGGAATGGACAGAAGAAAGTAGGTAGGCAATTATGCTGTCGAAGAGCTGATAGTTTATTTGGCCTTGCCCTGAGTCTGGGTACTTTCTAGGAATGTAAAATAGATGGTGATGGAAAGATAAAGGACTTGTCATTGGTACAGAGTGCCCCACTAAGATTCAGTTAAACCTTCTTCCACATAATTTTCTTGGGTCTTGGTTTCACCATCAGTCTGTGCTTTCAGAGTCACCTAGTCAAAGAAACTGCAGCAGAATTTAGGCATCTAATCACAGAATGGTCTGGGTTGGAAATGACTTAAAAGTTCATCTAGTTCCAACCCTCCTGCCATGGGCAGGGGCAGCTTCCACTAGTCCAGGTTACTCAGAGCTCCATCCAACCTGGCACTGAACACTTCCAAGAAATGGGGAATCCACAGCATCCACAACTTCTCTGGACAACCTGCTCCAGTGGCTCACCACTCTAACAGTAAGAGTTTCTTACTAATGTCTAATCTACACTTACTATCTTTCAGTTTAAAGCTTCTTCTTCCCCCTCCCCATGTGAGCATTCATTTTGAATGTAAACAAAGAAATAAAAAAATCTATGGCACAGGGCCCCAGCAGATCTCTTCCTCCTAATTTCACACAGCAGTTTTCTTATCAGCCATAAAGTCCCCTGTCTATATAGCTTAGGGATCCTTCATTTTTCTGTCCCCTATTTCTGTTCTATATTTCTTTCCACAAATATACTGTAAAGTCTGTATTAATAACAACTTTAACTTTATCTCTCTCTCCTGTCTATACAGGTTTTTCTTAAAGGAAATTAACATCCCCTTCAAAGAGAAAAGAAATGCCTAGCACTACTTTGCATTCCAAACCCAGAAACATTCTGCTGAATTCTTCTGTCATGGATCTTCTTCCGGATGGCTTCTTTTAATCCCCCAAGCTTTAAGCATCAGGCTGCAATGTTTTCTAATACCAGCAGAGGGCAATGTAATAAAGGCATTTATAAAGGCTTTTCTAGGCTATTGCTGTGCAAGCTTCTCCAGCATGCCTCAGGTTTTGTTGTTGCTGTGGCCTTGGATCCTTATTCCAAATGTTTTAATGTTAAAACTCTTGTTGATCTCAGAAAGGTTCACACTGTTTATTTCTCATTTACTGCCCAAAATGCATAGGTACATTCTCAATGCCTGAAAATATCTCTCTGGAAAATCAAAACAAAACTCTCTTTACTAGCATTTTTTTTTTCAGTCCCCCATCTCAGTGTAAATGTGGTTACAGTATTGCAACGGCTGAGAGGGGCTCTAGGTCCCAGGGGCTTAGCCTGTTACCTAGAGGGAATGTGCTCCTCCTCTGTCCCCCACCACATGGCCCCCAGGGAGCCCTCAAAGACCCACACAGGGACCACAGGAGAAGGAAGAGAGAGAGGGAGAGTTTATTGCTCAAAGGTTAGGGTTTATAAGGGTTTTTGGGGATCACAAAGCTACCAATGGTGAACAAAAGGAATTTGCCTCCTTGCCAATAGAAATACAGAGTTAACAACCAATAGAAAGGGGTAAATAACATCCAATAAGAATACTTCTTGAAACTTCCTTCCAGACCACCAGATACGTTCCTCAGGGGTGAGATAACGGTTATCACAGGGGATTTTGGGAACGAGAAGGGTGACTTTCCAAAAAGAACAATGGAATCCATTTTGCGCATTTAAACAACATTTAAAACCTCAGTTTTTAAGGCATTTGGGTTAGCGTCTTCATTTTCTTCACAAGTCCACTTCTGACAGGACTTTTTCCATTCCAAATACTGTGAATCCATTGCCACACAGTATGTTGCACATCCATAAAAAATCTGCACATTAATAAGTTGTTTTAAAAAGAGTCTCAGAGGTACCTCTCAAAATGGATTAATGGGCAAATTGGAAGCAAATCAATTGAAAGTACATGATAAATGTAATTTAGTTCATTCTATGGCTTTGCTGTTCACACACATTTATCTGTGCAGGCAGACACTTGCATACATATGAAATGAAACCTCACTTTCAATGTGTAACTGCAGGGAAACCAGCACTGAGAATTAACAGTAAAATGTTATTTTACAGTACACAAGTTTATGTGTCACAAGAGATCATGCATTGTTTGTAAAGATTATCCCAACAATAAGGCTCTGTGGTTTCATTTACCAAAGTCTAGATACATTCAGACACTTAGGAGTTCTTAGAAAGATAACCAAAGCTCTAAGACAAAAACAGAACAGCCATCTGTCAGATTTCATAAAATCTCATAATACAACAAACTGTATTACAGTTTTATAATTCATGAAGGAGCAATATCCCTACTGAGCATTATAACCAGTCAAGATAACACCAAAAACAGCTGGTAAGTCTGTCAGTGAGATTTCCCTGTCCTCAAGTGTAAGCAGACAAAAGTATTAAACTTTTAGTTTATTCAAAGTATGATTGGCACACTGTCACAGTAAGAGAGCTAGGTAAGCTGATTGTAAAACAGTAGCTTTATTTATGGTCTGCTGTGTAACAAGACTTGCATGTGTATGGAAACAGCAAAAGCAAAGTGATAATGTATTTCTCTGTATTTTTACATAGATACCATGTGTGGGGTGGTAGCCCTGATAAGCTCTTGATGAGTTGAGGGTAGCCCCTCAGCCCTCTGGAGGGGTGCTCCCAGAAACATTGTCAGAGGACAAAGAAACCCCAGTGGCTTTCCAGAAGTGCTAAAGCCAGACTGATAAGATTAACAAAGGGTAGAGTGTTGTGAAGATAACATGGCCTTCCTTTTCCACATCTCATGGGAACACAGGAAGCCAATCCTCAGGCCTATGTCATCTGTCTATATCCCAAAATGAATTATTGACTATAGCCACTCAAACCACCTAAGAAAAAAAAGTATAAAAAAAGATTGAGCATGAGTAAAAGTTGGGGGAGAATTGCCATCGTCTCTGTTGAGAGGAGCTGCCCTGTCTTCTCCCATCTCTTTGGACAATGTAGGGGTGAGAAACTATGTACTCTTTATACTTTATATCTGGTACTTACGTTCTTTCAACGCCTATTACTTCATACTTGCTATCTTATGTCTTATACAATGCTTATTACTTTATAACGTAAAAGGTACCTTATACCCTTATACTATTGTGGTAGTTTTGGGGTAGGTAGGCCTTAGTTTTAGTTAGACTTAGATTAGGCCTTAATTGAGTAAGCCCTGATAGTGTACATAGATTGGAAGGGACAGGTTGTCACCTGACTTAAGCAACCAAAGAAATATTTCATGCCAGATGATGCAAACTGAGATATAACAGGGAGTGAAGAGAGGTGCCTCTCTTTCTTTTGTGGCCAGGGTGCGAGGACATGCTGCTGCTGTTCTGCTGAGTTAGGCCCAGCACCACCTCACCACTATGTTATCCTAGGAAAGTAAAATGTTTATTCTTGTTTTCTCTCTGCTTGGGTCTCTCCCTCAGGAAGTTGAGCTCTTTTGGGTGATTTGTGGCTGGAATGGTGGAATTTGTGTTCAGTAGGGAGTAGGGAGTTGTTATTTGTTTTTACCTCTGTAGATATGTGTTATATTGTAGTTTGCTTTTAATTTTCTCTCTTTCATGTAAATATATAAACCAGTTAAGTTCAAGTTAAATTTTATGTTTTTTCTTCCCTTTTTTTGGTAGGGGGAGGGAGCTTTGGTTTATACTTGGCATTTTGCCAAGGCTTCGAACCACAACAATTACACTCTCACTTTTATACTACTTTCAATGGGCTATATCTTTATAGACACCTTATTTATGAACTGTATTTTCCTATTTTAATACTAATTATAACTTGCCTTACACCTCATACCTTATCTTACTTTATAGTGGTTGTTGTGTTCCTTTAAGGTCTGTAGTTCTTTTTTAATATGTGTGTTAATGGGAAACAGCTGTAATCTTTCCTTTTGCTTTGTGTTACAGAGAAGGCTGTGTGCGGTTCATTTTGTTGTTCTGTCTTACTGAAGGGGGTTAGATCTGTGCTTTAGGTTACTGTGTTTCTGGTTAGTAGTTTTGTGTTGTTAAGTCCGTTGTGGGGGATGTCCTAGTTCAGCAGCCAAGACCAGTTTGTCACTATTTGGGTGTGACAAAAGCTGTGTATTCTACACGCTCTATTCAGTTCTCATGACCTGTTAACAATGGACCATTTGCAGCAGCTGCCCAGGGCACACTTGATCCCTCAGGCTGCAAGCTGGGTGCTAAAGAAGCCTGTGAGATAGGAGCTGTGATAACTCCTCTCCAGGAAGTCATTAGCACTGTCACACTCAGCCTGAGGGGGTCCAAAAGTATCCCATGACTCAGAGTTAGATCACCCATTGTGGAACTCCCTGCCCTGGGGGAGATATTGTGCATTCCCACCTGGACCTGAGGGTATATAATCTTGGTGTTTGGAAACTTCTGGGAGCATTCGTTGGATCCAGAGGAGGACCAGAACTCTGACAGGACTGCAACCACGACTCTCAACTAGACTGTGACCATCATCTGCACAAACAGGTTTTTCCCTTCCTTTTACTTTGGACTCAGAGGAACCGTGTGGGTCTCAGCATAGGGGCTAACAAACACCATTGTGTTTGTGTCCCAGGGTGCTGGGTTATAATTTGGGGTTTTGTGGGTTATAACCAAATTCTCTTTGTATCATTGCATTCACTGTAATATTTTTATTAAATTGTAACTCTGACTTATTATCTCTTTTGTGTTGGGTTAGTTTTTCCTACTGGTTTACCTTTAAACCAGAAGAGGGGGTATACTACTTGAGTTTTGTATTGAAACTTAAGTTTGGTATGCTTGTCTGTACAGTGTGTTTTGTGCTGGTTTCTTTGGGGTTTTTCTTGGTTTGCTTTTTGTTTTTTTTTTAATCCAGTAAATACAATCATGCAGCTAAATGTTATCACTGACAATGTGAAACGCAGAAAAACTGACACGTACTTTTATTAATAGAAGTTATTTTGGGAGCTGCTATAGAGAAAGTTCTTTCTTGCTATTAAGTGTGGTCTCATAGCAGAGTGTCAAAGATCTTTCCAGACAATATGCTGTCCAGCATTGCCTCTTTAAGTGAGACGCAGACAGGCTGATCTGGGGATGCTTATACCTAATATCTTCATAGAGAAAGTACTCCCTGGCTAAAGTGTAGTCCTTAGAGGAGTGTTGAAAATCTTTCCAGGCTGTGTTCTGTCCAGTGTTAGGCAGACAGTTCTGGGTTGCATAATGTTCTGAGGACGCTTATAGCTAATAACTTTATATTCATACAGGTGGGACAAGAAATCTTTACATTTCTGCCCCTCCTTTTCACATGACACCATGAATGCAAAAAGAGTACTCTTTTGTCAAAAATACTTCAGTGCAGCACTAAAAAAAATAAAATATAAAGGTTTGAGTCTTCCCCTCATTTTTATGAGCATTTGTTATTTTCAGTTCACTGTGTTTAAGGTGGTAACTATTTTCTCTACTCCTGTTTGTTGGCATTGTGGGCCCAAAAGGAGACTGCAAGTTCTGCCATGAGTCAAATATTCACAATAAAGGCACTTCCTTGCTTGCACATTGTGTAGAGAAAGAAGTAGCTTATGCTTTATTAATATACCCATAGATATATCATCATCATCATGGCTAGGCTTCACAAACGAAGATTTGGGAAGGGCACTACCCACGCTTGCTTTGCAATGTGGGTGAACCCTTCAAGCCTACACAATGGATTTTTTAGGTGAGGCTGTGCTGGTTTAAAGGAAAACCATCAGGAGAAATGAACTCAACACAAAAAAGATTATAAGTCAGAGTTACAATTTAATAACGATATTACAATAAATACGATGGCACAAAGAGAAATTGCTTTAACCCACAAAACCCAGTATGACCCAGCACCCTGGGGTACAAACCCCACATGGTTCCCCCAAGTCGAAAGTAGAAGGAAGCAAGAAACCTGTTGGTGCAGATGACAGCCCCAGTCTGGTTGAGAGTGGTGGTCGCAAGCTGGTTGAAAGTGATGATCTCCTCCTGTCAGGGTTCTGCTGCTCCTCTGGATCTGACAAGTGACCCCTGAGGTCTTCTTACCCCCAGTTTATGTACCCCCCAGTCCAGGTGGGAACATCCAGTCCCTCCCCCAGTGCAGGGAGTCACACAATGGGTGATTAACCCTGTGAGTCATGGGGTATTTTGGAACTGTTGATGTCCCTTTAGCACATCCGCCCCCTCAGGTGTGAAGGTGCTAACAACTCCCTGAGCAGCTGCTGCAAATGGTCCATTGTTCTTGGGAAATGAATAAAGGAGGTAGAATACATAGCTTTGATCACCCCCACTCAGTGATAAACTGGTCCCATCTGCTAAACTAGGACAGAGGCACAGCGTGCGCAGAACTGGCCCCACCCTTTATTCCTAAGGTTCATCTGCCACGGCCTAGCGAGCTTGGACGGTGACAGCAAATACCTCAGGACGTAGGTTTGGTTAGAGTATCCTTCTCTTAGATGGGTAGCCTTACAGGGCTAAGCGAGTCCCATCTCCCCAGGTTTGGAGTAAGAGTTGTCCTTCTCCTAGGATGGTTGCCCATGGACACACTTTGTCTGACCCTTCAGCTGAGACCTGTCTGGCATGGGAGACCCTACTGGAAGCACATACCACTGCCAGCATAGCTCTCAACCTCATGAGGGCACGCAAGATTCTCCCCTGCGACAAGGGGGTGTCCCCAGAGAAGCCATAGATATATACACAATAATATATACACATATATACTGTAACCAGTACAATTCAAAGCTCAGCTCCGAGTTTTCAATGGTATGGTATTATAAACAGTAAAAAACATCAAGAAACTAATATTTTTAGAATGCAGAAAAACCCTTTGCACAAAATGTTCTCATTTTCTAGCAGACTGCAAAAATGTAAAGGCGAGTATCTGGCTGGTATGTCATAGGACATATGAAACCATAGAAGAAATTGTATTCTCTGTCTCCGCATTTCCTATTTATTTCCTCATCAGACTCAGACAAAAAGCTTATGAAGAGAAGACTGATATCACCTGTTTCTATTTCACTCCTTTGCAGCTCACAGAATTTAACATCCACTTGGAACTAGCAAATGGCTTCTTTATTTTCATGGAAATAGTTATTATTGAAGCAATAGTTTCTTCCATACCCCTTTTATCCATACTGTTCTACTGGCTTTTGTTCACAAAAGAAACCAGAAAGGATTAGATGACTTGGTATTTAGAGGTACATAATGTGGGGGGGGGGGGGATGGGAGGGGAAATTGTCTTCCTTTCACTGAGGAGTGACTGACTGGAAGATAAAATTACCAAAATGCTTTTCAGGCTACCTCTATAAGCAATAGAAGTAATGGTACCTGTGAGTTTAAAAGTTTTTGTCATTTGAGAAATAGTGAAGCACAGAAGGGAATAGTGAAGTTTCTATTCTTGGAGGTTTTCTAAAGGTGCAGCAGGTCAAACAAATATCTGAGAGAAAAAAAGTCCAACAAACAAAACTGACAAACCAATGTTGATTTAAATCATCCTGCTTTGGGACAAGAAGATGGACTTGATCTATAAAGATCGATCCATATTTCTCTAATTTCCATAGATCTGTGTCTTCCAGCTGGATTCTTCTTTGGTAAGATGCTAATTGAATGAAAGTATTTATTTTACTCCTGTTGCTGAGATTTTCGCACAATTTTTTCCTTTCACACAGAAATATAATTTAGTATATGCAGGAACTGAGAAAACAGTTTGGCCCAAATCAGGATACGTTAGTAATGAACCCTTTGGAAATTCAGTATACTTCACAGCACCACCCTTTATGCATGCTACTATTGTCAATCAGCACAGCCTCACAATTTTAAGGGTAATTCCTTTTGGAAATAGGACCAATTATTGTTTAGACAAAATACTTTAAATTTCAGTTGAGTTGACCTTTTTTTCTCTAATGTTTATACTATCAGATGCAGCAAAACTGCTGTTAGTTTTGTTTGCATACAGGCATCACAAAGGGATGATTAATGACTTCTGTTCATATGGCATTGCCAAAACTCCATTTTCCTGTGCAGTGCAGCAGTAAAAAGATGATATATTGCAAGTAGTTCAGAGTTCAGAGAATGCCATCTAAATTAATTACCACTTTGTAGGGACTAAGTAATCAAGGAAACTTGACATAATTAAATGTGTACAGCTTTGCCTAAACAAGATCTACTGCAGGTGGATAAGTGAACAATCAAACACACATAAATATTTTAATGTCAATGAAGTCATCTGAATTGAAAAGGCAATGTTCGTATGTCTTAACCACACTGTGGCATCACAGGTCATGACATTTGATTAAAGTGAGATCTAACTAGCCTAATGTGTAGAACCATATAGAAATGGACTGAAAAACACCCACCAACTTACCATTAACAAAATAGTAGTGTAGTTCTGACTAGTAGCAACTTGGAGCTGTTCAGCATCAACGGTCACACAACACTGGTCCCTGCTTGTAAAAGGCAGTGGCTCCAACTGAATTTAAGAAGCATTAAGAATGAAACTTTTCCCAAAAGGCAGAAGGGTGTATGCTTTAAAAATCCATCCCATTTTGAACATTTTAAAACTCGCTTTGTATAATTAAGCAGAAATTTCACCAGCCATTCAGTGTGGACATGGGCAAAACTAAAAATGCCTCTCAACCTGGATGCCAAAAATACCTCCAAAGCCCTAAACCTTAAAGATCTAGTTAAAAGCCAAAACACTTTCTTTTCTCCAGATAAAAAACACTGTGCCAAACTCAGACACATGAATGACACTGAAAACATCTTTGCTATTACATTCAGTGATTTGGGTTTTTTCTGAAATAAAGTTTCACATATTCATGCTACAGTTTATTTTCTATTTATCAGCCTTAAATGTCCTATATTTGTATTGAACCAATATGCTATTTTACATCTGATAAAACTGATGGACAATAATGGTAAGAACTAAACATACACCCAAACACATCCCTTTGGTGCAATGGGAAACCATCCGTCAACATTCAAGACAATTGAATGTTTATCTGATTTGCTGCTTCATTGCAGAAGATATTTTTCCCCTTGTTCAGACACAAAGTCTTTTTTACTCATATTTATGTAGTTGATCCAGAAAATATAACTCTGTTTTTCGCTCCCAAAATGGCCTACACAGCCAGTGATTCTATTTCATCAAAGCCATTTAATATAGAGCAGTAGATTTGGTATAGCTTCTGGTTAAATTCACCATTGGATTTGATTTCCATATATTTTCATTTTAGAGTTGAATAACCTGATCATTCTTTCATGTTCTGTGTAATTAATGTGACTTCCTAAAGTTTTATAGTTCATACCTTTTCACATAAAAACATTTGTTTCTTTTGAGAAAACATCTGCTCTTAGTGTTATAAAGATACATAGAAATAAGAATACTCATCATCATGGCTAGGCTTCACTAACGAAGATTTGAGAAGGGCACTACCCACGCCTGCTGCAAGCGTGCTGGTGGCTAAAAAGGCCGATACGGGATAAGCAGGTCCGGTCACAAAAGGCACAGCGGAACGTCTCCCTAGGTGATATTGGCAAGGAACGGTTCTTTCTGCGTTGTCTTTTCTCCTCAAGACTGACTCTCCGTGCATTCTCAAAGGAAGCAGCAGCGTCATTCAGGATGCTGCCACAAGAGCCTGTCATCTCCGGGGTCAAGTCTCTAATGACCAATATCCTGAACGCCTACATGCAGGGTTGGGTCTGCGGCTTCCAGCTGCTTCCTATCGCCTGCTGTTTTTGACCCTTGCCTGTCGCTACAGGGCTTTGCAATGTGGGTGAACCCTTCAAGCCTGCGCAATGGTTTTTTTTAGGTGAGGCACAGTGTGTGCAGAACTGGCCCCACCCTTTACTCCTAAGGTTCATCTGCCACGGCCTAGTGAGCTTGGACGGTGACAGCAAATACCTCAGGACGTAGGTTTGGTTAGAGTATCCTTCTCTCAGATGGATGGCCTTACAGGGCTAAGCGAGCTCCATCTGCCCGGGTTTGGGGTTGGAGTTGTCCTTCTCCTAGGATGGTTGCCAGACAGCTAGCGAGCCCGTCCTGCCTGTGGACACACTTTGTCTGACCCTTCAGCTGAGACCTGTTTGGCATGGGAGACCGTACCGGCGGCACAAACCACCTCCAGCATAGCTCTCAACCTCATGAGGGCACGCAGGCTTCTCCCCCACAACAAGGGGGTGTCCCCGGAGAAGAATAAGAATACTACTATAGTTTTAAACAGAAACATGCATTGTATTTTGAACATTAGAGTTGTATAATATGATTGCCTAATTACAGAGGTATGCAATAGAATTATTCAGCCAGGAATGTAATATGAACTTAATTTAAAGCATAAATGATATAACGCCAGGTGTCTAAAGCAGTATCAAGACAGTCAGGTGTCCAGATAGGGAGATCCTTGTTCCAATATATCCTGCATTATGTTGTTCACAATTGTTAAAGCACTATCTGGACAGACAGTAAACTCTGAGTTCCATATAGACACACATATATATGGGATGTCACCTTTTGCTGACAGCTAGAGTTTGAACTTAAAAATCATAAACATCAGTAGCTTTTACTCTTCTGCCCAAATGTTCTTTAAAATGGCTAAAACTGGACACCTTTTAAAGAGCGTTTAGCTTCCTCCAAAAATAATAAAGCTTTTTTCCCCTCTTGAACAATTTTGATGTTTCTAGCAAGCAATTTATGCTATGACTTTCCCTTCTTCATCAATTATTCACTGGATTAAAAGAATCTACTGGAGGTAAAGAAAATAATCCACCTCAGAGTATTCTCCCAACATCTGGTCTTTCATAGAAATGCTGTCAAATCACCTTCACTAAAGTACTGAGTTGAATAGCAAAAGTGTCATTCCTTTTTTAAATAAAACTTCACTTGAGATTAGAATGGGGAAATCACAGAGGGTGCATCCATAGATCATTCATCTCACAGGACCCCGCTAAGTGCATGGTTTTTCCTTTACCATTGCTGAAGAATAGCATGTTTGTTGAGATCATTGTCCTTGTGACAGTTACATGACCGAAGCCAATAATATCACATAAATAGTAACAATAGTGTTTGGCAGTAATTCTTTTAAACATCAAAAAGAGGGAGGACTGGGCCAGGGCAGACAAAGTGAAAATTACTCTTAAAGATTAAGGTTATAGTATGTCGTTCATCTGATGTGTTTCAAAATGGACAGTTAATAAAGTCTCTCTCACAAGGCCAGAAAAAGATTAGGAAGACAGAAAATCCGAGGCAGAACAACTGCTGACAGTATAAAATCATTCAGAATGTCTAAGACAAGACAATATTTTATGAAACACTTTTGAGAGGATGTCATGGTATAAATTGGAGGAATGACATTAAATAAAATGTAGAACAGACAAGTACAAGGCAAGGAATTCTTCTAGTGAAGAACTATTTCAACCATTTCAACCCATTAAATTAGATGAAGCAATTGTCTATGGCACTTGGAACAAAATGCTACTTTCATAACAATCAATGACTGTTACCAACCAAATGAAAACACGATTCCACTAAACAGTCAAATTCATATCTGAATTATAATTCTGTAAATCTGAAGTAACTATCATAAGCCAAATAAGCCAAATTATTGTGATTACATATCTAAAATTGAGTAGTAACTGACCATAAGTATTCAATTAGCAATGATAGCTAATTGAAGATATCTTCCAACATAAAGCAAGAGTTATATAATAAAGTGATTCAGACGCTACTGAGGAGAGATTATGAAATGACATGAATGCACCAGTTCAACTAATTTCATGAGCCAAATCCATTAATTACTCTAACTGAAATGAAAATTATACAGAATATTAATTTATTTTGGGGTTTAGCTGTTGTTTCTTGAACTGCAGTAGCGTGGTTATTGCTATCAGGAGGCTTGTTGGCAGATACTTTAGCTCGGACAATAAAATTGACAAAGGGAAGACAGAAGAGGACGAATTCAAGGAAATCTTCCTACTCAAAAATTACTTTCTTGGTTCGCCACTCACTACCAATAGTCAAATATATTGTTCTGCCTTATTCAGTGTTTCTCATTTGATTGCCATTCTTCTTTTCTGTTCTAACTAGGAAAAGTCGTAGGTGGATTCCAGACTATCACATTCCAGTAACTCTGTCATGCAGCCATTTGCCCTTTCTCAGCGTGCATTGGCATTAAAATTCCATTCTTATTTCTGTGACAGAGACTGTAACAAGAAAAGGATTGGTAAATCATGAAACTGTTATGGTGATTGTAATATAAAAGGGAAAGAAAAAAAAAAGGGCAATTTTCCCCTATTCTTATACTCTAAAGATTACACTTGTGCTCCTGCAAAGAAATCAGTGATGTTGGTAAGAAGTAGAAATGTCTCAGAATTTTAGTTTATAAAAATATCAGACTTTCTTGAACATTTATAAAAATGCAACCAAACTGATTTATAATTAGCATACTTCATCAGAATTCATATACAGTCAAAGTGTTAGTAATGTTAAACTTTTCCCAATGAAAATTCAAATCAAAGCATCATTTGTGAAACTGTTGCAATGGAGCATAAACAGGTTGGATATTTTTTTCCCCAGTGCAATTTTCTGCCTTAATGGAGAAGCACACATTAAAAGCTGGTTCATAGCATTTCAATATTCTTTGTAATATTGTAAGATTTATTAAAGTTGATGTGATATTTCTTATGTCTTTTGTTCCAACTTTAGCAGAAAGTATTTTCAGCCAAAAAAGTAATTGGATATTATCTCTATCCTGTGGCTTTTCACTTGGACTAATGGATTGAGACAACATACTCACAAAAATCAACTTGTCAGAGAATTAAAGAAGGATGTGTGATGAACAGCTTTGTTACAGGTTGGACCAGCTCATGTAGCATAGACTTTTCCCACTGTTAATGAACAATAAATGATCATTTTCACTGAACACACCTGATTTCATTAGTGGTTCTTGCTCACTTTTTCAGTTTATTGAACTTCACTGCAGTTCCTCACCTAAAACACATCATTGAATCAAATCAAGCATAACTGGATAAGTGCTTTCTAAATGCAAGGAACAGATCATGAACATTTGAATTAGCAGCAAAGCAGTTTCATTCATTTATCATAAAGTTAGGAAAATCCATTCTCCATCAGGTAATTAGCAGCATGATTATCACAGAGGTGTCAGCTGTACTTTAAAAATGCAACCACTCCTTTAGGTATCTACCATAGGCTGTGAGCCTCATGAAATGTGAGACATACAGAAACATTAAGAAAATATCAAATTCAGTGAACGGCTTTTAAGTAGGCATTGCAGTGAGATTTTTTTAGCCTCCTCCTGATGGATCCCTTAGAAAGCTTCAAAATAGCGGGAGTCATCAGAGAATCAAACTCTACCACATGGAGAAGATCAAGGTGCATTGTTCATGCTTTTAAACCCTACGTTCTGAAGCAGGAAGCCTACAGTACTGGTTTTGTGCATGCAGCTCTCATTTATGCTTGAATTTAGCTGGGATTCCTGAGTTAAAAGCTATTCTCCCTAGGAGCCTATATAGCACATCTCCATGACTCTGCAGAAAGAGTTAACATATCAACTAAAAAGCTTCTGTCTTCCCACCTACACGTGTTCTGTTCATGACGACTTGGATGATAGATATTAGTATAGTCTGAAGTCTAGATACATGAGATCATAACACGAGATCATCATCAGGAGATATACTAGTCTCCTCCACTTCTGCAGGAGGCATCATATTTCCTACCAAAATCTTAGGCAGAGAGTCTGTAAATAAAGCTTACACAGAGTTACTAAAATATATAGAAATCTAGGAAAAAATTTACATGGTTTTCAGGTGATGACATAAGATTAGGTAACAATACTACCTAAAAAAAAATAAAGATATGGTTATAAAAAAAGTCTGATTTTTGCCTTAATGCTATCATACAAAACTAAATCATTTGGCTCTGCATTATCACAAGTTAGAAGAATTATTTTTTGTTAAAATGGTAATCATACATCAGATGTCTCTTAAAACTCACGAAAACTGTTATATGAACTTCTTACACTGCACCTTTCCTTTTTCCCTTTTTTTTTTTCTTGCCAAAATAGTAGAAAAAAAAGATGTTGTGGTTTTCAAAACATTAACCCTGAAAAATCCTTAGAATTTTGCCTTTTATCACCTCCCCACAATTGCCTGGAGCAATTTAGTATGAGCAAAAAACAGAATGGACTCAGCTTCTTTTATTTTGGGAATTACAACAATACAGCACAAGGAAAACTTTGAAATTATTCTAAATTCTATTTAAGATGGATGATCAGATTTTCACCCTCTTTGTATCTTCATTTTCCCTTCTTCAGGTATAGTCACTAGAGCTTTTTTCAAAGTCTAGACAGAGAGTATGTAATATTTCATTTCAGTATCTATCATAAAAATGAATATATTTTTAATTTTATTATATATTACAATCTGTTATATGTACCACATGAAAGTCTTTTAGGATATATTTTCTCTCTCCTGAAGTTACAGGTTACCTCACTTAACCTTAGTAAAATTATATGCGTGTGTCTCAGAGCAAATCGGAATATATGACTTTAGAAGCTCTGTAATTAGAAAATTACAGTATTTTTAAAACCCAGAGGCATCATAATTAATTGCTATTCTGTATATGTTTGAAAGTTGTATTAATTTTTTGGTTAAAAGTGAAAAATGACATGTTTTCTACCACTTCAAAGCTTGGTGAAAGTATGTTAATTTTTTAAATAACTGATAATCTTACCCAGGAATGACTAATTTTTCTAGGGCAAATATATTTCGTGCAGAAGTATGATGAAGTAGTAGTGCACCTTGCACATTTCAATGCACATGGAGGGGCAGGGGCAAGATATTAGAAGTGAGATATTTTTCACACAGAAGATCAATAATATTTTGCAATACAGAAATAGAATTTCCATGATAATTGTTAATGAAGTTAATAACTGATTTATTACATATGGATTTTGTTTGATCTTTTGCTACACTTTTTATTAGACTGACACTCACACATTTATAGGAAAACAGCATTACAAAAGTCATCCTGAAACCTGAATTGTACTACAATGAGAGGCAAGGAGAGAACTAAATGAATGTCAGAGAGTAGGCTTCACACTCTTCTCTACATGGAGGAATTTTATTCTAGTGACTTTCATTGATAAGACAAGATTTCACTGAATGGAACAAGTACCAGACTGATGAAGACAGATTATCAGAAAACGTCTGTACCTTCAAAAATGCATTTGTGAACAGACTGTTTCACAGTAGCCTGTCAACTCTGTGTTGGGTGATTATTTAAAATAGTAATAATTAAAAAAAAAAAAAGGTAAAAGCTGCTTTGGTGAATGAGCTAAAAACACTAAGGAACCAGACGTCATTCTCCATAATATTTTGAGTAGTGCTTTAGTGCTGGGAAGAACTGTAGCATCTTGCCACACCTACTGACAGGGTAACTGAGAGGACAAAATAAGATAATTCTTAAATTATCACTAGAGCTTGTGTCCAGTACAAGATTCACTAAAGTGAAGTGTATTACTTATGCTATTTTTGCAGATTATGGGTCATTGCTTTCTGACTACATTACAAGCAGTTTAGAGAGATACATGGCACACCCTGAAAAGAAATAATATTGTCAGACCAGTTGATTCTAAGTCTTTTTCATCAATATCAGATATCCAGATTGCAAATACTGCTCTTCTAAATATAATCTAATTTTTATTATGATATGAAATCAAATAAACACAGGCTTTGCTTCTCCTCTCAAGACAGAAAATTGAGAAATTGGAAATTTATATCAGAAGTCTTTTAGGTTTACCCTGGTCCTTTAATAATCACCTCACTGCATCTTAATATGTCATCACAAAGGGTGACTTTTTCAGCTGCTACACTCCCTACACTATTTTAACATAAGTGTCCCTTTCACATACATTCAACAGATTATTCAGCCTACCACTCCACTCAGTAGAATTATTAGAGTTGTTCTTCTTATTTGCCTGCACTTTATCTGCATCTCTTCTAATGCATGTTCAGGAGTTATTATTGAGAGGGGCTATACAACTGATACTTTGTGAACTATGCAAATCTACTATTAAGCCAGAGTAGTAATGCAATCACAATGCCCTTGCTTACCTAGACAGAAATTCTAATTTTGCATTTCTAGGGAATCATAAAATCCCATAATAGCCTGGGTTGGAAGGGACATTAAAGATTATCCAGTTCCAACCCCCCTGCCATGGCCAGAGACACCTTTCAATAGACCGTCTTCAAGTTTTAAGTATCCAATAAAAAAGTGAACATATTATAATTAATCTCATTTAAATACTAGAGAATTTATGTAAATCCTCCAATAAAGGATATAATTTTATTCACACATCCACCAACATTGTTTCTAAGTCACGTCACACAAACAGTGGTGTCAAACTGCAAGCACAGGAGGACACCATATACTTTCTTGCAAAGGTTGCACAGGCTGCACTGACTGTGCTGGAAGCTATGCTGCAAGAACTCAAAAGTTCAAAAAACACAGTTCTGTTTTTCTCATGGGACACAGAGACTGCTCAATGTGTGGTGGGAGCTTGCAAGTGTCACAATCTAGGAGTCTCTTTTCTCAAAGAAATTGCAAACTTCTGCAGACACATTTCATATAGGTTAAGACTTCAGCAAGACTTCAAAAACAAGTGTTGAGATACAGAGATAAAACAATCCTAGAGAGAAAGGGCAAAACTTGACCGACAGTTGGTTGAAGATTCTCTTTTAAAAATACATCTCAAATGTAAGAAACACCTCTCATAAAAATTATGAGTGGATCACTGAAAAATGTTTTATATAAACATATTTATCTTTTCTTATGCAGAGACATTTTATCAGAAGATTCCCAACTGACCATAATCTCTTCTAGTTTCCATTCACCTGTGTGAAGAACAGTTCAGGGAAAATTAGTAGATAGTGTAAAAAAAGCTTGTTAGTTATAAGCTTAACTTCTAAAATTGAGTAACGTGACCTCTTTGCAAATAATTTAGAGTAAGATTTAAGAATTTTTTTTCAAGACAAGACATGAAAAAGAACAATTACACATAATTATTGAAATTGCGTCTAACATTATTTTCAGTTGGGAGCAAAAACAGAACAAGTCTTATTTCATAAAAGGCTGCAGGGCAACACAGTGGGATATTCATAAAATCATGTAGGGGAAGCAGCCTTTATGTGTTTTCTGGTTTAATTTCTGAGCAACAATAACATTACAATATTTATTTTGTAGAAAAGATGGACCAGAAAGGTCATAAGAACAGCATGTTGACCGCAAATCTCACTAACAACAACAACAACAACAACTACAACAAACACCACAACAAAAAAAAAACCCCAACCCCAGATATTTTTCATTTATTATGGGCATTATTTCAATATCTCTTTTATATGTTGCCTTTGGTTAGAGAGAGAAACATCCTGTGAGTTTTTAGGCTTTCGAAAGAGATAGACAATATCCTGAGGTGGTTCTAAAGGATGCATAGCAGCTCAATCAACAGTATTTTTCTCCTAGCATACTAAGTAAATATAAAAATTTATTCAAATAGACAGAGAGATACAAGTTCTTCTTCTGAGAAGGAAGCTTTTTCTTAACAAGTTAAAAAAAGAAACTTTTCAAGCACTTGCTACTTTATCTTCTCTCTGAAGGATATTGGTTTATCAGAAATTTTACCCACAAGCTATTTTTAATGAGCTGCTTAAAAGACTTTTGCAAGAGAAGTTTAATACAAAGGCAATTTGTCTCCGTAATTTACATCTGCTTTCTATATACTAAGACTGAATTCACTTAAAAATTTATTTGACCTTTATATTTCCTTTTGGCTAGAAATAAAGTGGGTTGAATTTATCTAAAATGCAACTTTACTCAAAATCTGTATATAAACTGTATGTAAACTTCTTGTTCCAATGTCTGTTCACAAATGGTTCCCCAGAAGACATTTCTGACTCCCAAGATACTGTTTAGCTGATTCTCAAAGAAAACACTTAAATGTTTAATATTAATGTAGATGCAGAAAAGGGGCCATCTGAAAGAAAAGCGGTAAGTTTATCAACCCTTGTTTGTAACAGCTTTTTATCATGTGCCATATGGAAACAATTATTACAGCTTCATACAGTGAAACAGCTGATACTTCAGTCATTTTACATTCTTAAAAGCACAAGTGTTTTAAGATTCAGAATGTTCTGTATGTCCAGGAGTTCATATATATATTCATACTTCAGTGAAAGGTCAAATGGGAGAGTGTTATATATAAACACCTAAAAAGGAACTGAAATCCAAAGCATTCAAAAATACTATGTAGCATGCTGTTGTAAATATTCTTTTTTTCCCCCCTCACCCAAGTGTCATGAACTTTTGATTAGAGTTTGTATTTGTTTTGAGCTATCCCTTGAAGCACACAGCTATGAAATGTAAAAGTATTGCAATTACTTGATGAAGTTCAGTTTAAAAAAAGTTGCATTTCATGAACACATAGCAGTATTTTTTGGAAAAAACCCACATAGATGTAGATTATTCAATAACTATTATTCACTAGTTGTAATAAAAAAGCTATTAAACCTGTAGCAGTAGAATAATATTTTGGAACCATTATTTATCAAAATAAGACAAATTTTAGGCAAAATTAGCAATGTCTAAATATTAAGAAAAAACTCCCAAATCATGGTGACACATTAGGCCTTATGAATATGCATGAAAATTTAACTATGACAGATTGAAGGAATTTCTCTAACTAAAACAAAACAAAAGTAACATAAATAAATTATTATCTGGTTAACATGTCTAAATATGTTTAGAATGTATTCTATGGTTTCAAGTTTGCCCAAGGGAAACTGTTGAAATTTTTCATCCTGAAGAGAAAATAATGATTTTCAATGCACATGCACTGTGAAATTTTCAAAGATACACTTTTAGTTTTGCTTTAAGCTTCACTTCGTGTTTTGGAATGTAAAAGACAAAAAGTAATTTGTCTTTAAAATTCATCTATCCATAAACCTGAATTGTCTAATGTTTGCCATGTTAAGAGGAAAAAGCCTCCAGTTCAGTTTTGAACTGAACTTGCAATAATAATCAATCAGCAGGATCAGTTTTGCATTCAATATTTTTTTAGGAAACTAATGAAGTTCAATTAACATTCTTAAACTGTTTGAGATAGAACTGGTGACATTATTGAGGTATAATCAAGATACATGGTTTAATAAAGAGCAAACTACTTTTGCTTGACAAAGGAGATTGTTTTAATAATTTATCCTCTGGAGTTTTTCAAATTTAGAAAATTTGGATGTCATAAAAAGTAAAAATAAAATTAATCTTTATATACTGGATTCTTTTGTAATTTCTATTGTAAATAGAAACAATCAGAAAGAGGATATCCAATCCACTGTTTTTGGTCTCATGAAGTCCTCAGTGCTTCATTTAAGCAGCAAGAAGCTGAAAATATTAATATTCTACAATTTAACACATGCCTTGTCTTTATAAAGTGATTACTACCACAGTGCATTTGATATTGGGCACAATACTTGAAACGACTTAAAGCTGCAAAAAAGGTGATTGTATACTAGCAGATTATGTATTCTAGAGAAAGGAGTAACAGGGAGTATGAGAAATCATCTGAGGTAAATGAAAGACTAGCATTATTTGCAACAGCACATCCATAGAGATGTTAAGAATTTCTCATTTGCCAGTAAGGTGATTAACACAAAGAATTATATAAAATGAACCTAGTGTTGATCATTGACATACTCCAATCATGTGATAAAAATATGCCAGAAAAGCAGACCTGTAAAGAATTTTTTTTTTAAAAAAGATATACGGGTAGAAATATCAGAGCCTACACAAGAAAGTTTATTCAACCATTTGATTGATATTGGACAAAGAATGTCAAAGGATCAAAGACTCTAAAAGGTTTTCATAGAATTGCCAAAGGCCTTCCAAATGCCAAAAAAAAAGCCACAACTTCCAACTGGTCATCAACAACACTTGATTGTTAAGGGCTTTGAGGGTTCTGTAGACATGTAAAAATTCGACCTGTGTGCCTACACATTAATATCAGTATCCAAATATCCAAGGACCTTTTTCAGTCTGCCTAAAAACTGTCATTTGATATTTAGATCACCAGACCTAAGCTTATAAAAATAATGCATAAATACTAGATATATTTACTTAACTATAAGTAAGAATTTTCTTAAATTGAATGAAATAATGAACTAAATTAAATCCCTACAGATTAGCAATGAAGATATCAATTTCATCTCTGGAGAGGTGTTAACATATTTATGGCATTTACAATGCAACTGACCATTCACTCAAGGACCCTAAACAAATCTGATCAAGCTGCTCCACTGAATTTTTTTTTCTCATCTTCAGATAAGGCTTGCTTCAGGGACTTAGTTCCATGTTATTAGGAATTATTGGGCACTATTACAGTTTTTTTCATCATACTGGTTATCAGCTGTTGTTACAGTAAAATCAAAAGTGAGCAATTCAGATCTATAGAAAGCCCTGTGAGACTCAGCTATCAGCCAGAAGCAGCAAAGAGCTCAGCTGCTGCTGGCTGATAGGGAGGAGGCTACTCCCCAAGAATTCACATAGTAGGAATTCACAGGACTCTGCAGGGAAACGAAAACAGCCTGGATGAAATAATATAAACATGGGACTTGTGAGAGATAGGTTTTAACCAATTGAAGTATCTGGCATGGTGGTGTGTTAACTCTTTTAGCCAATAAGCTGTAGTCCTAACCCCATATAAACTGTGTGCTTTGTGTAATAAAGGGTCTTCACTATAAACTTCATAAGCTTGTTGGTGAAGTCCTTTCTCTCCGCCGAAAATTGTTTACTTTAATCAGCCAGCCAATACAGCTACCTGGGATCAATAAATATCCCAGTTTCAATTAAATCCTGAAGTACCTTAGTTCTAGTACCAACTAGAACTGGATTCTGGTCACACCTATATGCCCTCCTAATCCAAATCCAATCATAAAAGTGTTTCTCAGAATTTCATCCTTGCAATGCCCATTGATGCTGATGAAGCCAAAACCAGACAATATTTCTTAACTCAGGCTAGAGAACTAACAAAGGCCTTTGCTTCTCCTGACCATGGGTTGGCTTAGTAAGATGCATCAAACAATTTTTTAACGACTTATCTCTGTGATTTCCAACATCAGTAATTATCTCTTTACTACCTTGAAGTGCCTATATCTTTGTCTTATCTTGTCCTTTTCTGACCCTTTTAACTCTGATAAAGAAACATTACAGTATTTTCCTTGTTTCTTCCAATGAGGTATCACATGCTTTTGTTTCTTTTCCTACCTACTGTAAAGTCTTGACTAAACCTAACATACTTCAATCACCAGCTCTAAGTTTACGACCATTTTACCGCCCTTGCACCTCTCTGACCCATATGCATCCACACAGAGGAATAATAACATCTAAAAATGGCTTTCAGCATTAATGCAGACAAAGTTCTTTCCTTGGACTAGTCTGCAGGTGTCTCCCAATAAGAAAAGAGCCCTTCAGCTTTGAATACAATACAGATGGAAGACTACGTCGTACCCTTGTTTTAACTCATAATCTAAACTTGAGATCTCTACCAGGTCATATTTGTCTCAGGCATTTTGTACCAGCAGACCAAGAAGCCCTTTTTGTTGTATTTAATATTTGCATTCACTTTAAGGTGTAGTGCTTTTGTGATCAGTAGAATGGGTGATGGACCCAGGAGGTCTCAGTGCCCTCAACTGAAGGACCCTGATTGCGAGAATTATCAACTCCCAGTCAATCCTGAAACCATGCACAATCTGCTGCTCCAAGTGGATCACTACCAATCTTTGGGGCCTGGTGAGATTCACCTCTCTCAAATTTTGAGAGGTTTTGCCTATCCCGAGGTCCCAGATGACTGGAAGCTGGCAAACATTGTCCCAGTTTGCAAGAAGTGCAGGAAGGAAGACCCCAGAAACTGCAGGCCTGTCAGTCTCACCAGTGCCTGGTAAATTTATGGAGAAAATTATTCTGGGAAGTATTGAAAACCACATGAAAGACAATGCAGGCAGCCACCACAGCTTCATGATAGGAAAGTCCTACTTATCAAACCTGATTCCTTTTTATAGTGAGGTAACCCAGTTAGCTGATCAATGAAAGCCAGTTGATGTAATTTTTCTGTATTTCAGTAGCACTTTCAGTACTGTCTCTCCCAGAATCCTTCTGGACAAAATGTCCAGCACACAGCTGGATAAAGACATCATGAGGCTCATGAGCAATTGGCTCATGGGTTGAGCACAGAGGGTAATAGTGAATGGGATGACATCAGACTGGTGACCTGTCACTAGAGGGATTCTGCAGTGCTCCATCTTAGGGCCTGTGCCCTTCAATGTCTTCATTAATGACTTGGATGCAGGACTTGAAGGGACACTAAGCAAGTTTGCAGATGACATAAAACTGGGTAGAGCTGTTAACTGCCTCAAAGGCAGAGAGACCTCAACAAATGAGAGGACTGGGCAATCACCAACCACATGAGGCTCAACAATGGAAAATGCTGAATCCTGCACCTGGGATGGAGCAACCCTGGATGTACACGCAGAATGAGGAAAAAGATACTGAAAGAGAGTGCTGTGGAAAGGGACCTGGGGGTCCTGGTTGATGGCAAGTTGAATATGAGCAGGAGTGCCCTGGCAGCCAGGAGGGCCAACCGTGTCCTGAGGGGCATCAGGCAAAACATTGCCAGCCATTTGAGGGAGGGGATTGTCCTGCTCTTCTTTGTGTTGGTGTGGCCTCACCTTGAATATTGTGTGCAGTTTGGGTCACCACAATATAGCAAAGTTATTAAGATTTTAGAGAGCATATAAAGGAGAGCAGTGGAGATGGTGAAGGGCCTTGAGGGGAAGCCATATGAGAAGCGGCTGAGAGCACTTGGTCTGTTCAGCCTGGAGGAGACTGAGAGGAGACCTCATTGTAGTCTACGACTTCCTTGTGAGGAGAAGTGGAGGGACAGACAGTGATCTCTTCTTTGTGGTGACCAGGGGCAGAACTCAAGGGAGTAGCCTGAAGTTGTGCCAGGGAATGTTTAGGTTTTATTTTATAAAGATTTTCTTAACCCAGAGTGTGGTTGGGCACTGGAGGAGGCTCCCTGGGTAAGGTTCACAGGACCAAACTGACAAGAGTTCAAAAAAAATTTGGATGATACTCTTGGGCACATGGTTTGACTCTTGGGGAGGGTCCTGTGCAGGGCTAAGAGCTGAACCTGATGATCCCTGTGCATCCCTTCAATTTGGCATATTCTGTGATTCTTTGAACAGTCAATACAGCGCTTGAAGCTGAGAAATTCAGGATTTAGAAGTTAATTGATAAATAGAATGTGACTTTACACCTAGAGCTGAACTTAACTATGAAAATCAAATTAACTGCTTTACACATCATTCTGTCTGCCAGCTACAAATTCCTTACCTGCATATTGTTCATATCCAGAAAATATCCACGTAGGTTCTTATTTCCTAGTCTCAGTTTTCAGCCTTCAAGAGATTTGAGATTACTTATTAATATGTATAATCTATGAGGTGACTCCTTGACTGGCTAACACTTTTTGTATATGATTGAGGTCTGGGAAAGACTGTTTTAACTTCACTTCTCAAAGCAGATAGACTGCAATGTGAATAAGCTATCTCTTTCAACTCTCTTCTAGTAGCACATAACACTATATATTGTATATCCTCCACTATTTAAAACTTTTGGTATTTTCATTGTCTTTTGCCTCTATGAGTGTAACAGCTCTAAAAGAAGGAAGTTGTATCTGTAAAATCAGAGTGGTGTTACTACAAAGATGCAGCTTAGCCCTACTTTCAGTTCCACTGTACATGTCATAGAGGGAGCACACAAGATAACAATGAAGCTGAAGCTTGACTCATTTTCACAGATATATTGATCATGATTAGGAGACAGGAGAGGTTGACGTTCAGTACCAGGAAAAGACTTTTCACCCAGTGTGTGGCTGGGCACTGAAACAGGCTCCCCAGGGAAATGGTTACAGCACTAAGCCTGACAGAGCTCAAGAAATGTTTGGACAATGCTCTCAGGCACATGGTGAAACTATTGGAGTTTCCTGTGCAGGGCCAGAAGTTGGACTCGATGATCCCAATGGATCCCTTGCAACTCAACATATTGATTCTATGATAAAATCAGATGCATCTGAGCACATTTTAAAATTGTAACTCCTGTAAACCCATCAAAACAAACACAGAAGGTGTCCCAGGGCACTACATAACATTTTAAAATTACATCACATTGTGCTTGTCCATAAAATTATTTTCAGGGATTCATTGCTAAGTTATGTAATCTCCTCAGCTATAACAATCCAATTATTGTTTCTTTGTAAATTAATACTAGTTCTGCCAAATTCTGGAGGGGGGGGTGGGGGAGGTGGGGGTGGGGGGGGTGGGGGTGGGGGGGGGAAAGGAAGTTTCATAGATACTGGCAAAGAAAAACTAGAATTAATTTTGCCACCACTATCTTGCCGTTAGGAAGGTTCTGAAGGAGACAACAAAAGGGACTGGAAGGAGAAAAGGAGAATAAATGTTGACACAATTACAGCCTATGAGATATATGCTTATTCCTTTTTTATTGGGAGAACAGTTTAAAATGTTATGAATGTTTTGTATAATTACTTTTGCTAAAAGTAGCATGCCTATCTCTTCTCAACTAAAGCATTAAAAAGCTAACACAGAAACTGAGGATTGCTTTATACTTTATTGAGCTACTAAGAATTAATTAATAAAATCATATCTTTCACAAGTTTTTTGGTGTCCTACTGGGTTAAGCCATATGCAGGAATCAGTCATTATATAGGCAGCAAATCACAGTACAACATAGTGTCTGTCTCACCTGCCATAGTCATGGTCTTTCAAAGCTCACACGTCATCAGTGAAGTACAGCAAATGGCATTGTTGGCATCTTACATCAGCTTCAGTGAAGAAACTGACCACGATTCATTTTCCCTTGGTTTTTGTCCCATTTTTTATCTCATTTGTTCTGCACTTATCTGCAATCCAGAAACTGACATACATTAAACTGGAAGGAAAATACCAACTGTTGTCATAAAATACTGCCAACATTCTTATCACTTTTCACTGATTCTGGTTTCATTGTTTGTTTGGTGTTTTGTTTTGTGTTTGGTTTGATTCTTGGAGGGTTTTTTCACCTGTGAAAGGAAGAGAATAATTTTGGCTAGAACTAATACATTAAAGTATTCAGGAGCTTTTATTTTTTTAATTAAGCAATCATCCTATTTCCTCTCTTTTAATATTTGTAGTATCTATTAACCTGCTGCTTTGAGACTCAGAAGCATTCTCCTAAACAATGCAAACATATGAGATAAAAGGCTGACCTCGCATGTAGATTCTCTTACCCTAAAACATAATGAAAGACGCTTGCAGTGTAACTGGAAGTTCCTCTCTGCTTTCAATGATCTCTTCTTGCGATTAAGCATTGCCATTCTTTGACAAAAAGTTGTAGTGGTACACAAGTATATTTATCCAGCAACTCTCACAAGAATTACAGGCATTGAAACATAGGTCAATATCTCTGCTATTCAAGAAATAGATGTATCTTATGCAATAGCGCTTTTTATTATGTTCTTGTCTGTTCTTATTATTGCAGCAAATGAAATATGTAGCTCAGAATTTATGCAAACAGGAAATAAGAGTAAATTGTTTTCTTTCAGGTTATCTCAGTGTACAGTAGAGAGAAGTGAAAAGAGTGAAAAAATAAAACACAGTACCATCCACAATGTGAAAACAAAACACAAGACCAATATAAACATTAGAATACTCATGACTTCAAAGTCTACAGAGCTGTAGGTTTACTCAAGCCTTCATTTCACCAGAGCTGGCAGTTTGTTTCTAAAATAAATTATTACTCACATTTACTTAAAAAGTACTTGTAATAAATCTGACAAGGGCATGAAAGCAGTTCTGAATTCTGCATTGTATTATTTGCTGTCTTTAGCAAAATAAGTTCCAAATGGAAAAAATCCACCCCAGATCAAGCTCAACAGCATTATACTTTGTAGGAAACTTATTTAATTTCACTAATGTTCCAAGTAAACTCTTGGAAATGAAAGGCCTGTAAGACCTAGAAATGTAAATCTGTTTAGTAGTCTGGTTCCAAAGCTTTTCACCCAATAGTTAGTGCTTCAGTAACAAACTCTTTGTGTTAAATTTTCAATTCCTTCTTCTATACCTAAAACTGTGCTTGGACAACAGTAGGAAAGCAATATCTATAATCATACTTGATAAAGTTGTATTCTCAGGAAATCACTGTTTAGTGGTATTATAGCAGGATTGGTATTGGTCATGATTTTATCTGGTCACATATTCCTAACAGGTGGAAAGATCAAAGTATCAGGAATAGTTGCTTGTTACTTCAGAGTTCAAAATGGAATAACTAATTTAGTCGATTCTTTTCAATTAATCAACTTAATTATTTAGTAGTCTAAAAATACAGAATTTGCATTACTGAATGTGTAGAAAGTAATTTTAAATACGTGAAATACACACTGAATTAGGTAAAACTTGAAAATGCCTGGTTAATCCCAGCTGACAAAGGTAAAATTCAGAGGGAGAAACACTACTCTGCCAATAAATTAAAAGAGAAAAAGAATGGATGTTTCCTTTAATATTATCACCTATGGTGGGATATAACAAAACAGACTCTTGAATATTTCACAATTTGATCTTGTAGGTTGTGTAAGAGATGATTTCAATTATTCTCTGACAAAAGTATTCAAAAATGGCAAGAGATTTTTCTATCTGTCAGTCTCGAAGAGAAGGAAATATTGAAGCATGTCCCCATAGGATGGGCTTTTCTCTATGCTAAAATTGAAAATAGCTCTTTCCACTATTACAGACATTGTGTCCTTTATAAATGGTAAATTTAAAGGAGACGCAAATAACTTATATTTCTTACACAGTCTAATGGTTTCATTTATACTAAAAATTAAACTTTATATGCATCAAAACTTGCAAACATAAAAAACATTAAACCATAATTTATGTGAAAGAATTAATGGTGAATTAGTTGGTCATATATAATTTCTGCCAAAGAGAAGAACAAATAAAGATATAATATGGAAGAAGTATTCATTCATTTTTATACATTACATTTCAAATACGTGACATCAGTTATTAATTTTAGCAAACAAAAATATCTTGATTCTTCTCCTTTTAAAATAAAAAGAGTCATCTTTAAGGAAGATTTTAAATTTAAAAAGAGCTAAACATACTGAGAATTACTGTAACAGAAAAGTGAATACCAGGAAATTTGATGACTATCCATGCTTCATACTGCAAAATAATTTAATGTTCTTCCTTCCAATCCTAGTCTCTCAATTTCTCAAACTTTATGCAATTATTTATGACCAATCTGCCCCAAATACCATCACACAAATGTTTAATAATCATTCTTGAACAAGGTACAAGATTTTGGTTTTACATTTATGAAGTCTGAACTTTAACCCAAAATTATTCTTTATTTTTCATTTAAAAGAAATACTTCTGCTGATTTCAAAAAACTGAAAAGAGATGGAAGTTTGCTCCATGCTACCTTACTGACTAGCTATATTATTTGTGTTGAAGGAACTTAAAGAAAGGTACAAACACTGAGTCCTTATTCTTTGCCTGTTCTTCATGGATTCTGGCATGCCATGAACTCAGCTACACATTTATTGTGAACTATGAGAGTCTTCTATCCTTTTTCTTCCAGGCATCTTTTAATAATTTCAGTTTTAGTTTAGAGAGTCATTATGCCCTAAACAGTCCTTTCTCCTCACCTTATAACTTCATATCCACTTTTTCTTTAATCTACTCTACTCATAAAGTTTGGTTTAATAGTAAAAACATACATGAGGTCTACAGAAATAATTGTGTTGAAAGAGAAGTGAGATTTCATTCTAAGAATTAGGATCCATATGAATTTAATAAACAAAATCAAATGCTCACTACCTAATCATTGTGCTGTTCTAAGACTGGAACAGCAACACAGACCTCTAATTTCTTTTCCATATATTGTTATTGGCCCCATCAATCATACTTTATACTAACAAAGTAGATGAAATGAAGAAATAGATCACCACTTCTCTATTTTATAGAAGTATTACAAAGTTTCACTAATTGATGCTCACAAAGCAATAATTTCCAATTACAGTTTTCCATTATCTTGACTTATAGAACTTTATTCTCTATTTACCTTTAATACTACTCTTCCAATATAAGCGTTAGTGCCATTTATAGATATATTTGAATTTTAAATACTATTAACAAATACAAACATATAGAAATATTTTGAGATTTTTGTTTGTTGTTTTTTTTTTCAGAAACAAAGGCTTATTTTATCGTTCATATTTTGCTTAACATTCTGCAGTGCGGTAATTGTGGTTCTTTAATCTGTAATCATAGCTATAGCCACTCTGAGGAGCTGCAGTTAATTCTGGAAACATTTAAGAAACAATGTACAAATGCTGAACCTCTTAAATAAATATAGAATTATGGAAAAGAAGGTTATTCCATTTGGTGGAACATCTTATAATGTGAGGAGGGTATTTGTTGGAGAGGGAATGAGGATGAGGGGTGTCTAACTCTTCCCATATTTGTTTCTCCTTCAGAACTTTCTATTAACTGATTTCTACTTCACCATTCATACTCTGATAGATGTTCTTCATAAATTCCACTCTCAAATTAGAATTTAGTCCTCCAGGAACAAAATTAATTCAGTGAAATACCCCTTCATCTGTCTGTTTTTAAGAAACTGTTGCCTAAGCTTTGTTTGTTTGTTTTTATGTTTTAGTTTTAAAAGGCGCGGTTTAAAAAAACCCACAGCTCAAAAGTGGTATTTTAGAATAGCAAGGTAACAGAAAGGATGGCATGGGCACTTAAGAAAAAACATACAATGTACTTACCATTTCTAGTCAAAATGCATTACAGTGTTGATGTAACAGAAGAATCTTAACTGTGTCTTTACCTGTCCTAATCCTTATTATATATGACAATAATAGGATGGGAAGATGCAGACAGACATTTGGCTATGCATTTATCCTGTTACTGCATTTCATTATTTTTATAATGCCTAGAAATAATGGATTTAATATTATTAGAAAAAATATTTGTGCATATATGTTTCAAGTTTTAGAAGAAACATTTTCAGACTGCCATATAATAACATAGTATCAAATCAACATATAGCATTCTTCAGAGAAGAGTTTTTAACTTGCTACAAACATCTGATTAGAATTATGATGCAACAAGTTATATATGTAAAAACACCATAGACCTTCAGCTGAAGATACCACTTTACTATGGGTTTCTAAATAAAGTAAATAACTGGCAGAAAGAACTGAAGGGGAGAATAATTTTTGTGGAGAGATTGATCTTTTGAGTTTGTACCCTGCTAATAGTACCTTCATGTACAGCATTATGACTTTTTTATTTGTAGAAGATGTCTATCTAATGTCACATATGACCAAAATTTATTGCAAATTATACCAACTGGTTTTTATTCTTAAAAATTAAAGACTACAAAAGCTTCATTTTCTAAAGCTGGATATGTACATTGACAGTTACTGAAACTATTGGGGAGGAAAAATGGAAAAGTTCTTATCAACGCAGCCTTCCTCTGTCATCACAAACCCAAGGAGGGAGTTTAGATTAATCTTAGCAAAACAGAACTTTTAGAATATATATTGATTTTTTTTTCCTTTTTAATGCTCCCATAAATCATAATCATCATGTGCCATGCCTATGTGCCCTTGATTCTGCTAGCTGTAATCTAATCTTATAACTCAAGCTCCCCAGAAAGGAACATTTTTCTTATTTTTTTTCCCCTTCTTAGTTATGCATTTTCCACTATGTCCCCTCCAGCTCTTTCCCCTCTCTCTTTCCAGGAATATAGCTGATTGGAGTCAGGATGATAGCATTTCAAGGTCATCCAAACAGATTGATAAATAGCAGGATTTGTGTGAACTCTAGGGTGCCTATACATGTATTCAGTAGGGCTTCTACAAAAGGTGGTTAGAAACATTTTTGTAATTTTTTTTTAATTACCATACTAAAGACTTTGACCCTTTAGACTGAACAAACCAATTAATGATCTGTATCTCAGACTGTTGCACATTATTTCTTCTACTCTGTACATGAAACTACCTTTTTCAACTACACAACTCCACAAGTATTTAAGGAATTTGATCTTTTTTATTTTAATTTCATTCCATTGTTTTAACATTGATGGCAATTTTTTGCCCTGTTTTGGATTTCTTGCATAAAGAGAAAATCAAAACAGTAGTGCTTTATTGAGAAAATTAGGCTCTGTGTAAAGTAGGGCCTAGACTAAATATTCAGCAGCTTTACTGTAGACAGTTTTGTATACTATATTTAGGACTACAAAATAAAAAGAAACACAGGAGAAGCTTAAGCAAGAGCAGGCCAGAACTGTAACTTCATCAGTCTCTACTTTTCTCAAAAAAAATAATTGATGTTAAAAGTTCTGTCTTTCACGTACACATCCAACTGCTTCCCAAAATCTACTGCAATTATATCCTTCTTCTTCATCAGCCACCAGCACCAGAAACTTCATTTGATGTAATCAGAATAATAGTTTATCCTCACCAGAGGCACTCTGAGCAAAAAGCTTTGTCCTTGAATCCTGCAACTCAGTTTATTCACTACCATCCTTTACAGTGCTTGAGGAATCTGCCAAACCACAAGCTTATGCTGCAACTCATCATGATTAAATGACAGCAGCTTTACACATTTCTTCTCACCAACTCTGAATTTTTTAATGGAAATACCCTGATATTAGCCAAAAGCATTTGCTAGCTGAGCTGAATTAAGTAGACAGAAGCCAAAGACAGCAATCCCACAGGACATTGAGCAGACAAAAGGCTTCTAATTTATACAGAGATTAAAACATGACTTTCTGGCAAGTCAAATTGAGCAAAACAATTAGGATTTGATTTTATTCTATTCTGCAGAGGTGCCACTACCTTTCCACCAGGCAACAGAGATGTTCAGGAGCGTATTGCTTTTATTTTTCCTTGGAATAACAATTGTTGCATTGTGAGTTGCTTAAATATTCATTCAGGCTCAAGAGCTAGGAAAAGTTCCCAGACTTAAACTAAAATCTGATGAGGTTCCTTTCATTTTTATGGAGGTGTAATCAAAGATGTGGAAGAAAAAAACTCAACCACCTGAATACTGAAGGAGGGCAGAGCCGCAGTGTAAGCTGACACCGATTCCTGAGCTGAAAACCATAGAAATAGGGATATAAGAAAAAACTAATTATCTCTAACTTATTCACATTGTTGATTTATTTTCTGAAAATCCTGAAACTATTAGGTGGGCATAATTTTCTTACTAATTATAGAATATTAAACTAAATGGTGTATATTCTACTATCCTCTGTTTCACAGTTCACTTTAAAAATATAGTTCTTCTGGAAGACTAAAAGGGCACACACTTAATTTAGTATTTCAGGCTCAAGTCTCCATCACCTAATATCTTTTGTCTGTTCACTTCAGCTAAGCCTAATATTCAGATTCGACAGCATTTTCAACTTGCTCTGCACTGATTAAAAAACCCCACCCAAGAACCTACACAAGATGTGCCATAAAGAGGAGGAGAATGCTTATAAGAAATAATTTTAAAAATGCTATTCTGTTAATAAAAAGTCAGGCCACACATTTAGAAATGTTTCATTCCTAGTGTATGTGAACAACCTCCAACACTGAACTACTTTAACAGTGAAACCAGTTTGTGTGCACACTGAGCCCCAAGTCTGGCAACTTCTTCCCGTGATACGTTCCAGTTTATACAAAATACATTTGTACATACGAGAAAAATGGTGAATTACAGACAGAATTCAAACCAGTCATATAGGTCCCCCCTTTTCCCAATTTTATCTCATCACAACTGAAGACAAGACTAAAAATGCAGACAAGTGGGCAATTCCAGAACAACACTAAGCACACCAGAACACCTAAAAGGGAAAGTGATCTACACAGTCCTGGAGCCAATGAAGGAAATTACACTCTTGCTTTTCCTTCTATGCTTTTTATTTTTTTCTTTTCTTTTTTACATCCCCTACAAAAGGGAAAGGGGAAGGGGAAAGGGAAGCAGAAGAGGCAAAACTGACTGCTACAAAGTGAAAAGCATGTAAGCAGAATTAGTTTGAAGTTTGGAAGGAATGGAAAAGTTTCTCTTCCTCTCATTCACATTCTCTCCCTTTTCTTCTTCCCTGAGTATTTTCTTTCTTCCTCTTCCCAGACAATCGAGCTCCAGTATACATCACTAACACTGTTAGCTCCCATTTACCTCCCCTTCTGGCTTCATAACCCTTCCATCAGTTAGTGGTCATGATAGCTCTTCCGCACTCTCACTTTTCATTTATATCTCCTTTATACCAGGGACAGAGAAAGAGAAGGTACACAGTTAGAGGGCAATCTCACCTCAGTAAGATGGCATTAATTTAAACCAGGCTTACTAAAAACTAAAATGAGCAGATAAACACATTCACATAAATCTTTCCATTTCTGTTTAAAACAAGGCTAGGGTATAGTACCTCATACCATCTGTGAAAGACAATAGATTAAGTCATTGCCTTGTTTTAAATATTTTGAGATTTGATTGGTCCTTTATTTCACTTCTTAAGTAGTTTGTAAAGTTATAAACTAAAGAAAGATAAAATCAGTCAGTATATAAACAAGATGGGAATACCTATGTTATAATTTACAGAGTATTCAGAACATTAAAACGCTGACAATTCATTCCAATGGCAAGGACCATAAAAAAAATGGAAAAATGGCAAAATACCCATTAAGTCTCTTGAGACGACTGCAACTGGATGAAGGGAAACCCAATAACTTAATCTGATTTGGTCATTTTTCTCCTCTCTGAAAGAAAATCATACATATATTCAATGTCTTCACAGGACATAGCAGCTGCAAGAGAAAGAGGGAATTAACCAAAATAAGCCTCCTAGGGAATCTTTGAAATAGATAATCCTATTAGATTCCTCAATTTCTTCCCATTAAGCAGATCACACCTCAATTCAAATATTAAGAGCTTATATTTTTATCTGGAGATATTTTAAAAAAATCTAGAGTATTTTAAAAGGAAGATCAGATAGCAGTATTTAGACCAAAGATCAAAGACAGCCTTATTGATCCAGCCAAGTGTTTACACAGACATTAAGTCAGGGCTAGAAATAGAACCCATGTCCTATTTCACAATATGAGATAATACACATGTCCTAGTGACATTTTTTCATCTAACATTTCTACCATGACAAAACATCTCCATGACAGTTCTAAAAAAGTATCACATAAAAAAAATTAAGACTGGAAATGTCATGAAAAACATTGATAATTCAGGAAATAGGAGGTCTGATGTTGTCAGTTCTATGCATGTTTTCTACTGTATTTTATAATTTTAAATGAAAAATGGTGTATTATTTTTGGACCCCAGTCATGACTGTATAAGATAAAAAAACTTAATCAATACCAATGCACAAGATAGAGAAGGTATAATTTTTTTTAAAAATGTCTATGATAATATGAAAGAAAACAAGCAAAGTAAATTTAAAATTATTGCTGTAGGTCTCTTAAAAGCCTGCATCACCACTCTCAGACACAGAGAAGAAGATAGGCTACTGAGAATCAGTGTTAGTGGGAGACTGAATCTGAAAGTCTCAGACAAACAGTTTCTCCATGCAGTTTATAGTGTTAAAATTCAGGTTACACTGAATTTAAATTCCGCCATTTTCTAGCTTCACAGAACTTGATTTCCCAGCCTCACTTTTTTAAACATATTGGCTACTGACATAACTTTTAACAATGTTTAAAAGGCATTTAGACACGATGTCATACTTGATAAAATCATTTGCAAATATCTGTAGAAGGTTAAATGAGCTGGAGAAGTGAGTTTGTTCAGTGTGCCTTCATAAATTAGTAAAATTCACATTAGGAATTTCAAATCCATATGGAATTTGGTTCTAAAAACAGAGATAGTTTCTTCCAGAAGGCCAGTTATTTTTTTCACCGTCAATATATGGTTGTGCTTGTTTAAAGGTAAACCAGCAGGAGAAATTAACCGAACACAAAAGAGATATTTTTGGAATCGTTGATGGCCCATTAGCAGACATGCTCCCTTAGGCTGGGTCTGAAGGTGCTAACAACCTCCTGGAGGGGAGTTATCACAGCTCCTATCTCACAGGTTTCTTTAGCACCCAGCTTGCAGCCTGAAGGATCGGGTGTGCCCTGGGCAGCTGCTGCAAATGATCCATTGTTAACTGTTCATGAGAACTGAATAGAGGGTGTAGAATACACAGCTTTTGTCACATCCACACAGTGATAAACTGGTCTCGGCTTCCTGAACTAGGACAATGGTGCAGACTAGATCTTTCGTATGCAGGTGTACACACCAGCTATTTTGAGAATGAAACCTTCATTTTTCCTACAGACTGGTGTTGGCAGTCCTAGGTGAATTTCTGACCTCTGGGCACCCTCCCCACCTTCCAACTACCTGGGGGTGCTGATGGAAACTATGAACGTTATAACAGAGATCTGAAAGTAACATTTAGATGGACTATCAGAGAGTTCATAACTGAATGCAGGTCCAAGTCTCTCCTATTGAAATTATTCTGCATTTTTAGTGGAGAGGTATTTCATACCATACCCAGAATCTTGACTTAAACTATTATTTTTAAGAGGACTGAGACTCAGTCAGAGTTGGATTTTCCACTTTGGTATCTATATTGTTTACCTATCACTAATATTGACCAGGCAGTTAAATGCCTCCCTGACATCCGATCCCATCAGATCTTGGAAGATAAGCAGGGTCAGACCTGGTTAGTAGTTGGATGGGAGACCTCCTGGGAATACTGGGTGCTGTAGGTTCTAGTCCGAAGGACTTCACTGTCACCGTCCAAGCTTGCTCAGCCATGTCAGATGAAACTTAGGACTTAAATGTTGGGGCCAGATTCAGGTATACTGTGACTCACCTAAAAATTCCACTGTGCAGGCTCGAAGGACACACCCACATGGGTAGAGTCCTTCCCAAATCTTTGTTCATGAAGCCCAGCCATACATACATACATATATACAATATGGACCAAGCCTGGAAAACACATGATGAACTCACGTACATCTGATGGTTTCAGATAGCTTGTATTTGTGCATTTTTATGAAGCTTGAAAGAATAGTATTTATAGGCAAATAAATAAAATTTTAAAATATTTTAGATCCCCTCATTCTAGCAAAATATTAGGAGGTGGGGTGGTGTTTTGGATTTGTTTTTTCAAAACAGTCAAAATTTACACTCACTATAAGAGTTTCTCCCCATTTTTACAGGGCAAGGTAAGAAATATCATGTTGTCTGTTATGCTTGTCTTTAGATGGCTAAAATATTCATACACTCTTGCAGAAATGATGATGTTAAATGAAAGCAATATCTCTCCAGCCATCTTCTCCTGATGACTTCCTGCATCTCCTAAGAAAATGGTACATCTTGTCATCTGCATCGTGTCCAGGCAGCATAAGAAAAATGAAGTCAAAGAAAGTTCAAAATTATGAAAAAAAGGCAAAATAATGTTAGGGGCTAAGAAGGCTTCAGTGGGACTACGTGTGCTCAGACAAACTTGTCTCTAAGTTGAAATAGAACAGTAAACACAGTAGCAAGTCCAGCTTGATTGATGAGTGTTCATGCAGTATCTTACATCTTTTCACATAAGGAGAAAAACATATTCAGCACAAATAGTCAAAATGAAAGAGTTCAGTGTGCTTACTGGTGTCTCTTGTCTGTTGCCAAGAGCTGCCTCTCTGATAACGAAATGATAGCTGAACTCTGCATACAATGAGTTCATAAAAATCCAAAACTGTAGTTTATAAAACACAACAGATACTTGGGTTCTGTCATTCCCTTTACTACTGTTAATGAAGGTTTTAAGTTTCCTAAACTAGCAGTTATGAAGTTGATCTGGGTAGTGAGAGGGAAGGAAGTTGCAATTGTTTCTTCTCTGTGTTCAGATTTAAAAAGGGACCTGGAAACCTGCATGTCAGAAGGAACATGCCTTGCTTTGAGGGAACTGTGAGCAAAAGCCAGCCAAGCATCTCTTTTTTATCTCTGTAACAAAGACAGGAGAAGAATATGTTGAAATGGAGGGAAGATACCTATGTTTGGTTTCCTAGGTGATTAAGGAGTGAGGAAAAAAAATCAGCACCTAACAATAAACATCAAGTACATGGATTAAAATGTTCTAAAACTGGAGGAGGACAGAAAGGACTAATTTCCTGTTTACTTAATTATATCTCTTAATGTAAACCAGACAGTACTGTGCAGATAGAGATCCTGAATACTAATGCTTATGTTATGTGGCATAATTATGTGGCACTCGATCCCACTATTCACTTCACCGACAATGGTGTTGAGCAGTATTGGTCCCAGTACCCACCCGTGAGGGACACCACTCACCACTGAGCTCCATGTGAACAATGAGATGTTGTCCACAACTCTTTGTGTGCAGCCATCAAGCCAGTTCTTTTTCCACTAAGTGGTCCATCCATAAAACCCTTGTCTCTCCAACTTGGAGACATGGATGTAATGTGAAACACTGTCAAAATTCAAGATTGTATTCAAGATTTCTGGTTTGTATAGGTCATCTGGAAGTTTTCCTTAATTAATATACTACTCTTTGATATCAATTAACCCTATCTGGATCAAGATTTTCTGGGAAACCTCTAAAGAAACTTTGCCTTTGAAAGCAGCATATCCTTAACAGGATGCTACAAGCTTACAATTAATTTTTGTCAACCAGCCTACAATTACTTTCTTAGTTTTTAATTCTACTTCACTATAGTATCAGAATCCTCTATGTTCTTTCACATGGTTTTATTGATGTTTATGCACGTACTTAGACATACGGGGCATCCCAAACACATCTCAACTGTGTACCTCAATCAGCCTAATCAGAAGTCCTAATTTATTTAAATTGAGGTTTTTAAATCCATTTTATACAGATAACCCTTTCTTCATCTCACTTTTTACCTGTGCACTTGTACCCTGGAGCTGCAAAGAAGGCAATTAATTACAGCTCTCTAGAGAGGTCCAGCTGGGGAGAACTTTCTACCCTTGTCATTTCTCACATTTTTAGGGGTGGCTATGCAATAGACACAGGTGCCAAATGAGGAATTTTTAGTGATTTTCAAATATTGCTGCTAATAGAAGGGATAGCAGTGCCTACAAAAGGTAGGCAAATATGAATTTATTATATGAAATTATATTCTTGCCCAGTGCTGGACTTTTTTAATGGCTCAAGCATATGATAACCAGTTTTTTTGCCATTTCTGATATGTGCCTGTGCAGAAGCAGTCCTGCAGAGGAAAGCCTGAGCAGAGCAGGCAAAAGAAACATTATCAGCCATGGACTACCACTCACTAATTCTGCAGAAAGTCAGAAATCATCCCATCTCTTTTCTAATATTAAAAGAGATTTATTGTAGCCACTTAACATACAATGAAGTAGGTGTCATAATGTTCACTTGTGTAATGATTTCCAAATTCTTTTCCCCAATGATAATATAATGCCTTATATTTAAATTTTTTACATGACATTCATTCTTATGAGTTCAAGTAAGAACTGAGAGTTTAAAAGTATGTAAGTTTGTAAGAACTCCTTTTACAGGGGAACAAATGATACTGTGCATCTGATATCATAGCAGTAAGATGCATGCAGTGGTGTCTGTATAAAAGAATTCACTATTTGCTTGGAATTATGTCATTTCATGGTATAAAAACTGACCTATTGTGGACTTCAACATTTTGTTCTCATTGAACTTCTTAAAAATATGCAAGCATTTAAAATACTACAGGAGACTTAACTGAATTGGATACAAAGGAAATGGGCATTTCACTCTCTAGTTCTGCACACCAACATTAGGTTCTGAAATATTTTTGCAATTTTTCTGTTGATTAGCACTTGGAAACACCCACTTCATTCCTAGCAGCTTCACTCACTGAATAATCTTCAGCTATGTTGAAGAAAAGTGCAGTGCAAGTGTATAGATGAAAAATCTTATCTGACTACTGTGTGACTGCCTTTTTTTTTCCCTGTTCTTTTGTCCTCCCATTTTTTATCCATTCCCTGCACTTCTGTCAGATTCAGATTGATTGTTTTTTGAGGAATATGTGCAATCTCTATCTACCTAGTAAAAATTTTGCAACATATAATATAGTTTCAATACTGTTTGATTTCTCTTCTTATAAAAAAATTTAGGGCATCAACCTACATGCAAAAATGTTCATACAGCTTTCATTCTCCAAAGTCATACATAACAATAAGCTACAAAAAGAAAAAAAAAGTAGTTGTCTGCAACAGATTTTTTTTTAAACAACAAACATAGCATGCCAAAACCTCAGGACACATTGATCTTACCCACTATTTATATTACATCCTTGTACATACCTGATTAAGAATATGGAGACATCACCAGAAAGCGAGCCAGAGCATAAGCTTCATTTAAGTGCTCTGCCTTTTCCTCTGGAGAAGCTCCTTTGTGTTAGGTGACAACAGATAGCAGACTTAGGCCTTAGTTATAGGCCTAAAAAAGGGCAATTATTCCCCCAAATAATTAGATGCTCAGAAATGTTTTCTAAGATTGGGGGAATTCTGTTCTGGGATCATACCCATTGTAAATGACACAATAATGGAAATAATTGTGTCAAAGCACAGAAAAAAAACCCAAACCAAAACTAAAAACCAAAGTTAAACATCAAGAAGTAGATGCATCTGTGCATCTTTTCAGCATTCTCCAACATCATGTATAGTAAATGGCACCAATATACATCTTGGTGAATTTCCAAAGGTAGATCATGAAGTTCTGGACATACAGATTTGGGTTTGGACACAGAGATTCACAAATGCTTAGGCAAGGGGATGAAAGTAATGTTCTCCTATTTTTACTGCTTTTAAGGCTGAATTGTAAATTGAACTTTACAGTTCCTAACCCATTCATCTTAGTATTTATTTATAATTCCTTATATGTCAGGATTCTGGTTTTTTCCATTCTAATTATGGGGATTTATATTTGAAATAAAACATACTATTTCATTTCTGATGAAAACCAGCTGCAGACAAGATGAAGAGTGATAGTCTCATACAGAGCACAGATTATACACAATATAACTAACGGAGGAGCAGCATGGCATCATAACTGCCATTACTTCTAAAGCTGAGCTGCCTGACTGAATGGTGAACTGGAAATGATCCAAAATTAAACCAGGAACATGTGCAGAAAAGTAGTTTCCAGTGACAATGAGGACGGAAGTTTAAATTAGGGAGTAAATCTTGGTCTTCATTTGGACCACACCAAGAAAGCTTGACTTCTTTGATGAAGTCATTTCACAACCATGCAGCCTTTTATAATACTTTCAATGACTAGGAAAAAGGAAAAAAAAAAGAAAGAAATAAAAACCAAACCAACAAAAAAAAACGAACGCCAAAAGCATGCATTGCAAAATAGAACTCTGTCCTGTATCAGGTTCTAAAGAGTACCACACCATAGTTTTAACCCATAAAAGAACAGATGTATAACTCAGCACTCTGAGTCACAAACAGAATGGTGTTTCCTAGCCCCTGTGCTGAGCACCATGTGGTCCCCTTGAGTGTAAAGTAAAAGGAAAGAAAAACCCTGTTGGTGAGTATGATGGTTGCAGTCTGGTCAAGAGTGGCAGTCACAGTCCTGTTGCGGTTGTTGTCCTCCTCTGGATCTGCCAAATGGTACCAGAGGTCCCAAAACACAAAGATGATATATACTCAGGTTCAGGTGGGAATGGCCACTACCTCCCACTAGGGCAGGGAGTTTCGCAATGAGTGATTTAACTCTGTGAGCCAAGGGATATTTTCGGAATCCGTAATGGCCAATTAGCAGACACTGTCTCCTATAATACACTCCTGGAAAAGCTGGTAGCTCATGACTTGGACAGGGGCACTCTCTGCTGGATTAGGAGCTGGCTGGAGGGCCGGGCCCAAAGAGTGCTGGTGAACGGAGCTGCATCCAGCTGGTGGCCAGTCACTAGTGGTGTTCCCCAGGGGTCAGTGTTGGGTCCAGTCCTGTTTAACATCTTTATTGATGATTTAGATGAGGGGATTGAGACCATCATCAGCATATTTGCTGATGACACCAAGTTGGGAGGGAGTGTCAACCTGCTGGAAGGCAGGAGGGCTCTGCAGAGGGATCTGGATAGACTTGAGAGATGGGCTGATTCCAATGGGATGAAGTTCAATAAGGCCAAGTGCCAGGTCCTGCACTTTGGCCACAACAACCCCATGCAGCGCTCCAGGCTGGGCACAGAGTGGCTGGAGAGCAGCCAGGCAGAAACAGATCTGGGGGTACTAAATGACAGGAAGCTCAACATGACCCAACAGTGTGCCCAGGTAGCCAAGAAGGCCAATGGGATCCTGTTCTGTATCAAAGATAGCAGAGCTAGCAGGACCAGGGAAGTGATCCTTCCCCGTACTCTGCGTTGGTGAAGCCACACCTGAGTATTGTGTCCAGTTCTTGGCCTCTCAGTTCAGGAAAGATATTGAGGTGCTGGAGCTGGTCCAGAGAAGAGCAACAAGGCTGGTGAAGGGACTGGAGCACAAGTCCTATGGGGAGGGAGCTGGGGTTCTTTAGCCTGGAGAAGAGGAGGGTTAGAGGTGACCTCATCACTCTCTATAACTGTGTGAAGGGAAGTTATAGCCAGGTGGGGGTTGGTCTCTTTTCCCAGGCAGTCAGCAATAGGACAAGGGGGCACAGGCTTAAGTTCTGCCAGGGGAAATTTAAGTTGGAGATCAGAAAAAAATTCTTTCCAGATAGAGTAATCAGGCATTGGAATGGGCTGCCCAGAGAGGTGGTGGATTCCCCATCCCTGGAGGTTTTTAAACTGAGATTGGATGTGGCACTGAGTGCCATGATCTGTTAAATGGATTGGAGTTGGACCAAAGTTTGGACTTGATGATCTTGGAGGTCTTTTTCAACCCAATTGATTCTATGATTCTATAACCCCTCAGGCTGGGTGGGAAGGTGCCAATGTTTCCCCAGAGGGGAGTAATCACACCTGAGTCATTGACGTGAAGACAGGGACCCTCCCCTATCTCGCAGTATTATTTAACACACAGCATGTATTCTGAGGTGGCAGATGTGCCTTAGGCAGCTGCTGTAAGTGATCCATTATTAACAGTTTGTCAGAAATTACATATAGGGTGTAGAATACAGAGTTTTGGTTACACCCACACAGTGATAAGTGGTCCTGGCCTCCACAACTAGGACAATTCAAACCATTTGTGAACTTTAGTACACTGCAGCTTTTGTTATGCTTGTTAAGAACCTGTAGCTGAAATGAAATGGTAATTCAGAAGATCTCTGACCCCAGTATAAACAATCCTACTGCTGCTATAAACTCATTTCTGAGATTAGACATAAAGCATGATTTCTCTTCTTTTTTTTCCCTTGTTTCTGAAATATCACCACAGTATATCTGATAGGACTTAATACCAGCTGTTTTCCAGAATGGCTGGTAAAAAAAAAATTAAGATTTTCATATGCATGGGCCTGGAACGTGTTTGCTTTAAATTGCCCTTTATGCAAACTCTGACTGTGAGAAAATACCTGTAAAACCAACATTCTTGGCAAAGGCATTGATAAATGCATGGCAGTACAGTTAAACTTTAAATTATTAAAAAAACACACCAAAAATTACCAAAGAAGGGAACAGCAACAATCAAATGTGAATAAATAAATGTAAATATTAAATACTTCTACATCCCTCCTTTGTTTTTCTTAGTAACATATTTGTTACTGTTATGGATTATGCTTCTGCTCTGAGTATATTCAGTAATATTTCTCAAAAAGAGAGACAAGACTCTTTTATCGCCACCATATTACAAAAACTGTCTCCTACAGGAGCCACCTTGCAAGGAAAATGCCTCAATATGTCTTGGATGGATATTAGTACCTGGAATATAAAGTATCACTGATTGTCTAATAGAACCAGCAGCTGCCAAAGGGAAACAAATCACAAATAACAATCCAAATACTTTTAAACTGCACATACTGAACATATACTGAAACATTCAAACTGTATTTATTTAGTCTATACTCTGTATTTAATTTGTTTCAGAATGATTATTTGTCGAGAACTGATGAATGGAGTTATATTTCATTGTAAACAAACTTTATTTATTCCAAGCAGAGGCTGACTACAAAGAAGCCAAATCAGATTTTTAGCCTCCCATGAGAAAAAGTCACATTTTTAATACCAGTGTCATACTTACTATGGTCAGTGTTGGTATACTGTGTTATTTATGTACATCTGAAAGCTCTAGGCCAGAAAAAATGGATGTACACCAATTGTAAGTTAGCTAAGAAAGGAATAACTGAGGCAGTGTAAGGCAAGATATAAGACACCTGAAGTATAAACACTGGGCGGCAATAAGCAGCTCTAACAGACTGAATTTTCAATGGCTGTAGCCAGCATAGCACAGGAAAATCCTGTAGCATTTACAGCCCCACTGAGGTCAGTAACACGTTTTTCTCTACCCAGAATGGCTTTTTTTCCAGCATTAATTTTTGCTCTAAAAATTTTGTGTCAGATCAAACAGAATATTGCATGTGTCATATTAATGCATCTAGTCCATTTTTGCATTATAAAGTTACAGAGTGACCTGAAAAGTCATCTAGAAAACTTTCAGTTAATCACTGATGATCTCTCTTGTTTGTAAAGTCTTTTGTTTATCTGCTCATAAATATTTCTTTCTCTAGATCTGTCTTCTTTATACAAGTTTCAGTGCCACATGTATTCTGTATATATAAATATGTATAAAACTGCAAAATAGAATATCTCAAGAGAAAGATGGAGTCTGACTCCCTGCTCCTTGCAGGACTACTTAAAACTATATCCTATGACTAAGAGCATTGTCCAGACTCCTTTAACTCTGACAGGGTAGGTGCCATGACTATTTCCCTAGGGAAACTCTTTCAGCAACTGATCACCCTCTGGGTGAAGACCCTTTCCCTAATGTCCAGTCTGAATTTCCCCTGATACAACTAATTCCATTTACTCATTTCCTACCACTGGTCATCAGAGAGGGGAGACCAGCACCTCCCACTCCACTGCCCTTCTTGAGGAAGTTGTGCACTGTGATGAGGTCGCCCCTCAGACTTCTCTTCTTCAAGTGGAACAAATCAAGTGACTTCAGCTGTTCCTTGTAAGTGTTGCCCTCAAGAGTTTTCACCACCGTGGTTGCCCTTCTCCAGACACACTATAATGAACTTAAATCAAAAGTAGATAAGTGGTCCTCCATGTTGCTACAGGGGCAAAGAATAAGTGGTGTTTAATAGGAATAAGTAAATCAATTCAAGTAACAACCAGAGAAAAGGAGAAGATATGAAGAAAAAAACAAAGGTCTTAACCTGGATCCTCATATTTAGATTATATTTTGACATAGAGCATGCCAGTGACCAGGAATTGTTGCATCTGACTCAGCAACAAAGCTGGTGAAGGGTCTAGAAAATATGTCCTATGAGAACTGTCTGAGAGAACTGCAGTTGTTTAGTCTGGAGAACAGGAGGTTTGGGGGAACCTCATTGCTCTCTACAATTACCTGAAAAGAGGTTGTAGTGAGGTGGGAGTCAGTCTCTCCTGCCATACCTCAAGTGAAAGGATGAGAGGAAATGGCCTTAAGATGTGCCCAGGAAGGTTCAGATTAGGTATTAGGAAAAAAAAGAAAGAATGGAAGAATGATTTTGACATTGGAATACATTGCCCAGAGAGGTATATTTCTGGAGTCACCATCTCTGGAAGTGCTCAAGAGGCCTCTGGATGTGGCACTTGGGGCTATAGTTTAGGGGGTGTCATTATGGGTATGCTGGGGTGGTGGTTGGACTAAATGATCATGAAAGTCTCTTCCAACCTTGATGATTCTGTAGTTTTTCATTCAAATGGAGGTGAATAACAGCATCACTACACTCATAGGATGAAAAGCTTTGGACACTCACAAGAAAGAAGGGCTGCAGGGAAAATGATTCTTCCTCTTTCAGTCTTTAGATCTCGACTAAGCTGAACACGGTATCAGCACCACTATTTTGTCCCTCAGAAATGACATGGCAATATCATGACTTTCCTATGTGAAACAAAAATAGTTTTATTCATCTTATTTTATGAAAAAAAAATCTCTATCAGTTTCACAAAGAATTACTTTGTTTGCACTGTAATAGTCAGAAAGTTATAAAAAGATACTAATATATATTTAAAAGGAGTAATGAGATGCAAGTATTTTTTTTTCTTACAATGGGTCCTGGTTACATTTCAAATCACAGTGAAGCTGAAAGGGTTTATCATCAGACCATAAACATTGGTGTTCTTTGCATAATACAATTGCAAATGAGTATTACCTAAAATATAAATTCAGATATTATAATGAATATATTCTTTTGTAATCATTTTCTGTATCCTATGTTGTCTCCAAAAGACACAGCAGTACTGATGTGACATCATATTGATTTTAATTTGACTTTGGCTTCAGGCTCTATATCATATTTTCAGAATTCATTACAAATAATGATTGGTTTGAGTGTGCATTACTTGTGCTTTATGATGGCTAAAGTTAATGGAACTTGGAGCTATTTTAGTTCCTATTAGCTTGCTTCTTCTGGAGATTTCTGTCCTCAGGCAATCACGACAAAGAGGTATTTCGGTCCTCAGGTGGCATTGTTCCTGTAAAAAGGAAGTTATCAATGAGGATATTGCAAATGTGCACAAAGCACCTATCACCATAATGTCTATGACTATTTTTCAAAACTTAAAAGTAAATGCAAAAACATGTCTTCAGATCTGAAGAATGACTAATAGCTTTCCTCCTTCACTTTGGTCATTATGCCTGGATAATTATCATCAGTATTCCACACGAGTGAAAACAGTACAACAGACTATTAATGAAGACATGCTTGTTGAGCCTTTTCTGGAGGATTTTCCAATAAATGGCAAATGGACCTGTTGTATTCCCACTGTTGCCAGTGTGCAAAGAAGAGCTCAGATAAAAAAGATGCTTGCCTTTTTGTACTGCTAGCAGTCAGAAGACTAGCAACTGTGTTATACATGTACATTAAGCTTCAGACTAATCTACATGTTTAAGCCCACAGAGATACTGTTGTACAGATTGCTTCTGCCAGAGAAAAGCATTAGCAGCTGTGGAACAAATCTACATTTCAGAACTGCAATTTTTATGACTAGGTGACAGTAAAACAGACAAAATAAATCTGTTCTTGTAATAACTGTTGCCCTCAACGTTTTTCACCATAGTGACAAGTTTCTTGTGAAGTATAAAATTTTGCCAGCCATTTCAAATATTTCTCTCTGTAAATTAGCACACCTTCTTTTTTATCTAAGGTTAAATTAAAATGAGAAAAATACCATGAATAGCAAAAGACTAAAAATCACTTGAGCATGGATAAATCCTAGCAATCAACTGTATCTCTGGAGGTGCTCAATAACTTCTAAAGAAGAAATAGCTAAAAAACATAAGGTATAACATGTTCAGACAAGCTGGAAAAGAATTGAAGATTGTACACACAAATAATCAAAATTTTCTTTTATAAACCAGCTATCTAAATCCATGCACCTGAGCAAACAGACCCCACATGAATCAAACAAGATCAAGAAAATTATTACTAAACACAAACCTGATAGTGACGGTGCTCTCCACTTTTCCCTCTGAGAGCTACAAAATAAACTTTCATTTATTGGGTTTCAGTCTTCTCACTCCAATACATACCTTCTCCCCATACAACCTGTCTTCCCTCTTGACTGAGGCCATTGCTAATATCTCAAACTCTCTGAGATATCTGAAAGATGTTGACATATGTTACAACAAATCACTCCTAATTTTTCTAATTGATTTTAAATACTTTTTTATTCCAAGATACAGAAATTGCATTGGATGGATACATTTTTAATCAAAGGAGTATGTTGATGTACCATATTTAGTTGGGGCCATAGAAACTGGAAAACGTGAGCTATGAGAATTCACTCAAATGTAATGGTTTCCATTCTTTGAGTTTTTAACTCCTCAACTTTCTCCATTTTTTAAAAGCCTTAATCAGTTTTTTGGATCTGATTATGTGGAGGAGTGCAAAAATAGTATGAAGTGTTCTGTGATATGTCTACTTAAGAGCAAATATTGATTTCAAATAGTGTGTTCATACATGCTCCTAAGAAGTTTCTACAGAAAAATCCAATTGCATGCATACCTTTGATTACAGATATTTCCATAGTATTACGGTCATAGTTCATGTAACACAATACTGAACTTGCCCTTCTAAGTGCTTTTCAAATGAATAATTTCTTTTGTTGTGTTTTAAGATTAACAGCAGCATCTGACTAAAGAATATAATGTCACTTTACATGGATGTCCCCTGGAAATTGGGGAAAACTTATGGCTATTACACTTCTTACAATCATTTTATCTCCCTTTCCAATTATCATGTTGTTTTCATAACACTAGCACCAGGGATTCTTCTATCCTTTATGTTCTATCTAGTTTAAATATCGTAGAACAGGGAGGAGATATTAATGGTATCAACAACAATGAAAGTGAAATAATTTGCCGTGTCTTAGAGCTGCATTATAATGTGTAATAGACTTTTTAATAAAACTAAATAAGACTGATTTATAAATCTGTGGAATGACATCTGAAAAGGACTTAGATAGGCTGGTAAAAACAAATGGCATCTAATGTATCTTTTACATTGGCTGTGTCAGTGATTTACTATGTTGTCTGCAGTGCTAAATATACATCATAAATCCCTCCAACAGAAGCTTTATTATATTCATCCATCTCTACCCTATGAGCCAACAATTTCTTCTTTCATAAGCTTTATTGCATAAAAAGGAACTCATTATATAAAATAAAAGGTGGGCTAAAGCCAGTGATCTTACATTAACCTAATGAGGACTTTATCCAAAGAAAGCATCCTACAGATACCCTGTGGTTATATTACTGTTAAAGACTATTTATCAAGTGACAGTTGGCAAGCTCTTTTTGTGGAAGATAAAATGATACAGAGCTCCTTATAAACCTACATCAACTAATAAGTTTTCTCCTTCAATAGAAGCTATCATATACACTTTATTAGCCATATGAATTGGAAAGAAAGACCTCTGCAGTTTGTAAAGTAGCGCAATTATAAGGAAGCATCATTTTAATGACTGAGACTATATGAAATAATTAGAAAAGGAAGGAAAATCTTAATGGACAATTAATATCAGTGTAAAGTAGACCTCTCTTCAGTTAGCTGACAATTAAAATTCAGACAACTCAAACCACCAAAGTCCACACTTGTTTTTGGAGCATCTAGTCCACTGTTCAGCAATAAAGCACCATGGTGGGGACATGCTTTCATTGCTCCACCACTTACTGTTCCCTGAAGACTACTTCATCAGTCACTGGAAGAATGAATGAAAAATTAATGTCTACTGATATTACTATGAAACCAAGCATTTAAGCTGCAGAAACAATAACCAAACTTCCTTTTTAACATCCTTTCCCTGATGACTTATCACAACATCTCTTTCCCTCAAGTTTCCTAACAGGTGTTCTAGTTTCAGCCAAGAACAGGGTCAAATGTTATTTGATACCACCTCACACAATAGCCATTTCTTCTCTCATTGTTGTGTCCAGTAAATTGTTCTTATCTCAGCCCATGATCTCTGCCTTTTGTACTTTCAGTGGTGGGTGAGGAGGGATGAGGAGTGAGTGGTAGCATGGTTTTAGCAGGACTACTGAATTGAAGAATACCATTCATAAAGCACAACAGGGGAAAGAGACATTTTATCCACTCTTCATCCTGCAGACACTGAGCTAATTATCAAGAAGAGCTACAAGATCAAAAAAAAGGACACTTGCTTCCAGAGTCTTATGCAAGGCACAGAAGTGTGTGGATGCAATTTTTGATGTGGATAACCACTCACTGATGTCATGGAAAAATATTGCTCTCTGGTAGAGGCTGTGAGGAAGGAGGCATTAGGCTCAACAATACCAAATAGATATCTGGAGAAGGGGATGTTCAAGACAAACTACAATTAATGACCTATTACCCTTATCCGAGAGAGGCAAGTGAGTTATGAGGCAGTCGAGAGATGGGCTTGCTCCTCAGCAGTGTCATAAAAACACTGAAATTTCAGGCAGGTAAATAGAGAAAAAAGCAAACCACCTTTTACTTTTAATGTATTCAGAATATCTGAAGAATGAGATCATAGCTTCTTGGTTTAAATCTTTACTATCTACCCATTTCTTCCACTGCGCTCTTTAGGCTGGTGAAGCAATTGGCAATGATAGTAAACTTCCCCCCATTGCTAACATGGCTGATTTTGGTGATTTTCCAGAAGAATGCTGCACAACTGATTTGACCTGCTTGGCAAGATAGACTTGTTTAGGAACCTGTTTGTGGCCTTTTACTCTGATCACACTTTTTGCAGAAAAAATACAAAGTCAAATGAGTTCTAACACATACCATTTACAAAATGAAAGATCCTTTGCTTGTGCATTAAATTATTCCACCTGTATTTCAGAGGAATAAATCACATGTTTCATTGATGGAGATGTTTCAAATCTAGTTTTATCTACATTGAGTCTAGGAGATATTGAAAGGGAGGTTTGATGGCTGTTGCAGACTTGTTAATTGAAGAAAGTTACTCATTTTCCCAGCAGTGACAGAAAGGTGATTACTTCATTCATTACAAATGTTTTCATTTTAGATCAGAAAAGTAACCATAACATTTTGTCAGTATGTACTTAACGTTGGGACTTAGGGATTTTTTTAATTTTTTTTTTTTAAATAAAAACCTCCTTAGAAAGATGGTAATTTGGGATTTGGACATTTGATCACTGAAAGTTTTGAGGTCTAGAAACATACTTTAGGATATTTTGGGTTTTCTAAATTTTTTTACATTTCTTTACTGCAAGTATTTATCCTGGTTCTGTCAGGCAAACTTTGACTGTCACACATTACCTCTGTGGAAGGGTTAATGATGTGTTAGTGTCTCACTGAAGTTTTGCTCCAGATAAATTCTTCTGGAACTGAAATTTTCAACCTTCTGTGAAATTCTTGATGTTTTCCAGTGGAAGTCGGGACATCTGGCCATAATTAATTTTAGGCCCACTGAAAACAACCTTCTTTTCATTAGCAAGGTTTTATTTCAGACACAGATTCCAAGATTCCACAGGTTAAAATTAAGTTCGTATTTTTTTTAATTTATACAAGATAGTGTGAGTTCCTTAATGGAGTGGGCTGGTTTTGGCTGGACTAGAGTTAATGTTCTTTATAGTGGCTGTTATGGGACTGTGTTATGAATTTGTGCTGAACACAGGATTGATAATATAGAGATGTTTTTATTATTGCTGAGCAGGGCTTACTCAGACCAAGACCTTTCTACTTTTAGTACTGCCACACTGGCGAGGAGACTGGGGGTGCATGGGAGGTTGGGAGGAGTCGCAGATGGGACAGGTGACCCAAACTGACCAAAGGGATCGTTCCATACCATATGATAGCATGCTCATATATAAAGTTGGGGCAAGAAGGAGAAATGTTTGGAGTGATGATGTTTGTCTTCCCATGTCACCATTATGCCTGATGGGTCCCTGCTCTCCTGGAGATGGCTGAACACCTGCCTGCCCATGGTAAGTAGAGAACTAATTTCTTGGTTTGCTTTGCTTGTGAGTATGGCTTTTTGTGTTTGCTATTAAACAGTCTTTATCTCAACCCACGAATTTTCTGGCTTCTACTGTTCCAGTTCTCTCTCCAGTCCTGCTGGTGGGGGCATGAGTGAGCAGCTCTGTGAGGCTTGACTGAGGGCTGGGGTTACACCATGATATGGAGGGAGAAGGCATTTTCAAAATTAAGTCTTCATGCAACGCCCCTATCCTTAAGTGAATGGAATTCTTTTCTCCATATCTCTGCTGTCCTTTTTTTTTTTTTTGTGGTGGTGGTGGTGGTGGTGGTGGTGTTTGTTTTTTTTAAGGGGGTGGGTTGCAGGAAAGGACACCAAAACATAGTCTTCTACTCATTCTTATTTTTGCTATTCAGCTTTGCAACAAGGAAAGAAAATGCACTAGTGGCTCTGAATGAACTTCAGCGGATGCTCTGTCTTTACCTACCTTAACTCTTTTCTGCCTGTTATTTGTTATTCCCTTTATGATATGTTGCCTGAATAATGAAGTCTAGAGACAGATACTAAATATCCAAAAGGCACATGTACAAATCATACATTATTTCTGTTTCCAGTAGCTAAACAAAACTGCCTTGTCTCTCAAGAAAAGGAAGGAATATAGCAATTAATAGATCTCAATTCTTTTATCTTCCATGACATAAATATATACATAAATATTATGTGTACAATTGGAATTTTTCATATAGGCCATTGACATTAGGAAAATTATGCATATTGGTATCACACATATCAATTCCATTTCATTAATGTCTCCCTGTTACTTATTCATCTCTCTATATTACAGAGCAGTGTTATGGGAAAAGTTGATCTTCTCCCCTTAAGCCTTAACTTCTCATTAAACACACTTCATACAGATTTTTTCCTCAGAGACTTCTTTCTCCTTGTGATGCTACAAAACTGCCACTAAAAGGCATATAAAAGGTTTCAAGTACGACAATATCCAGCTTTCAGTTACTGCTCAATCTGACCTCGGTGCTATTCTCCAAAAATAATTTTAACAATTCTGAAAATCTTTAGCTTTATAATAGACATAGTATTATTTTATTTGACAATTACTTCATTGTGTTTCTGACTACCTCTTTTGTATTTTTCAAATAAATTACAAAATAAAGCTAAAACCATAAAACAACAGTGCAATCTGCTGTGCCACAAATTACCAGTACTCTCAAAAGAGAGGTGAGGGTGCAATATTGTTTCTTTTAAAATTGCTGTTTTATTTTCAAGGCACCAATGCCCCCCAAATGGATTGATAAGAACTGCAAACTTTATTATTCTTACATCAATTTTGAAAAGAAGAAAAGTATCTCATCTCCCAGAAAGAAAAAGATAAGATTGAAACTAAGAAGTGGAAGTATTCAATTAAATACAAAAGACAAAACCAAAAATGCCCCCCAAAGTCCAAGCTCTTAGATTATGAACACACTGTGCAGAAGTCAACAACATAATTTCAAGTATGTGCTTACTTACTGTTATTTGTCTCTCAAATCACCTCTTCCCTGGATTTTTTTCACTTACTGCAGTTTTTTCTCAGTAAGTAAGAGACAATAAATTCAAGACAGGGATTCTTTGTATTTCATTCCTTCAAAGGTTATGGACAATACAGGCTCCCAATTCCTGACCACAGTGTCTCAGGTGCTATTGTAATAGGTGTACTAGTGTTCTATGGAACAATAAATTAAATAAGTAGTGCAAAACAAAACCACACATTTTATAAGTGTTTGTAAATGTATGAATATCTATTAAAATATGGTTGTTCTCTAATATCCACAGTACTATATCTTGTAAGCCTACAAGAAGGACTTGTATTTCCAGGTGTCTCATAGCTTTCAAAGAACATGGGAGGAAATAAATGTGTATGATAAAAATCACATTAAAAGTTTTCTCATGATGGTTGCTATGTTGGTTTGCCATATGCTCAGGATAGGTTTAGTCTCACCTAATCATAGATATGTGCAGTAAAGATACCTGCCTCTTACCCCAGCTTTTTTGGTACTCCATAGAAAGAGTCATCATCAATCTCATCTAGCAGATGTCATGGCTAAGTTGTGCCCTAAAAGTGTCTCTATCTCTCCATTAACTGTAAGGAAAGCATAACATTATCATCCCAGGCACTGGTATCTATACTGACATCTATATTCACTACATTAATTCTTATCCAGAAAGGCTAACATTTCTCAAGGATTTACCAGCTGTTTTTAGATCATTTGTAAACAGCGAGAACCATCACAGCATGACCATGTTCTCTGAACAGGAAAACTACAAAATATTCTTAAATATCCACTAAAGAAGAAACTATGGATAGTGACCTTACTGTAATGACCTAAATGTGAAATATTTGTTTATTTAAATGTTTTAACAAAGAATTTTAAGTAAGTGCTAAATTTTTCATGAATGGGCAACAAGCAGAATTATTTGCTTGACTATAGAGATCATCAGAAATCAGAAAGTGTAAAAGCTGAGCAGAAATATGAAGTGTAAAGTCTGGGTAACTGGGCAGGTTATCAGCAATGCTAGGTAAGTATATCAATTTTCCCGCTCTTTGAATGCTGTATGACACAGCCTTTCTAGAAATGATACTTAACAGAATCTCTCTTCTGCCCACCTCCAAATCCACCCCCACCCCCCCACCCCCCCCAAAAAAAAAAACAACAAAAAAACCCCCCACAAAATCAGGAAAGAAAGAGTAAAAGCCAGCCCTTTCCCCTTCTAATTTTTTAGTTAAATGTACATTCCCAAATTTTTAATCAATGAGCTTATAACCACTTCACCAAATTCATATGCTTTGATTATGCTCTCAACCTGAGTCATGAAGGATGAGATAACTAATTCATTGATATTAATTCCATGATGAATGTGCTAAACTTCATCAATGATACATTGTGCTGCAGGAGATCTTGAATAGCAAATATACTCTCCCTTTCTTCATGTTCAAATAGTATCAGCAAAGAAAGAGTTCTCTGCTTGATTTGAGTTCGTAAGTCATTCTTCAAAGTGATCTTATTTTTTCCCTCTCACCTCTCACATTTTCTTCACCTGTTCACAGTGCACTTGGACTAGGTCATTAGAATAAGTTATAGTGACAAAGCCTCACCTAGTCAAACTAAAGGAAATTACATTCTTCCCACCAAATACATTCTAGTGAAACACACTTTAAAACAATGTAGAATTTTTTATACTGCTGTCTGCATCTGTCAAAACATAGCTACAGTACATAATTGTATACTGTAATGTCAAGCTATTGCATAGTGATTTTGTATTTCACCCATGCTGGACAGATGGAAATCTGCAATAAAAGGAAACAGCTCATAGTTTGCACTGGATCCCTATGTAAAGGCTGACCTCCTGCTGAAAATACAAACTGGTATTTGTGCAGGAAGGAATTCCAGGTGAAAGAGAAAAGAGACCAAAAAATCCTAGTTTTGTGACATTTCTAATTCTGCTTTGCAAAATGTTGTTTGCACAGCAAAGCCACTTAACTCATGAAGAGCATGAAGTGCTGGAGTAGCTTTGTTCTGGTACGTACTGTCTAGCAATTATAGAGACCATTGTACCAAGGATTAAAAGCAATACATTAAAGTAAGCTAGACACTTCAATAGGATGAAATGGTAAGGATCCAAGATTTTGTAAAGCTAAAGCCAAGGTTTTACAAGTTTGACAGGTCATGTCATTGAACAAAGAAAAGGAATAAGTCCAAGAGTGATGAAGACGCTTCAAGACCACCTGAGGGATGAAGTCACAAGACCACCACCCAAATTCAAAGCCAAAAGGAAAGCTCCACCCAAGATTTCACCCAGTCATTAATATGGAAATTAGAAGGTGTTAACTGTGAACTTAAAGTCTACAAATAGCTCATTTTACACAAACAAGTTAGGCACGTTTTTGCCCAGCATGCACTGGCTTGCCTGCAACATTGTCAATAAATACCTTGCTGCTAAAAAGACAAAAAGCTTCTTAGTTATTTATTTTGAAGCATTTTTCACTATCACGGGGGATTTGTTTTATTTTGTTTTCTTGTTGTTAATTTACCTTTTTTATTCTCAAATTTATTCCCAAACAGTTATGAATGAAGTTGTTTTATAAAAATATAAATATATATTATCCTTCTTTGTCTCCATTTTAATCATTTTTTTTTAAAAGCTTAAGGTACCGGCTATCTTTCTTATATCTTGGAAAGGTTACAGATATTCTTTTAGTAACTTGAATCCATTAAAAAAAAAAAAAAGAGGAAAAAAACAGGAGGGGGAAAAAAAGGAAAAAAGAGAAAAGGAAAAGTTGTCCTAGAATATCTTACTAGTTTAGGAATAAGTGTTTTGGTGAAATTAATGTCATTTATTCACTGAACTTTTTTTTCTTTGTTCAAAAGAAGCAAAGAAAAGTCCTATTTTCCATCTGTGATGGAGACAGGAAGAAGGACCACACATTCTTTGGCATCATTTCTACCTATACCTTCCAGGACCTCAGGATTTAGACAGAATAATTCAAATGGTGAAGGACTAAGCTCAGGACTGATATAAAGAAATCTGCATATCAGAAAAATTCGACTGTCCACCACAAGAGTAAAACTGAGTGGCCAAGAGTCGAAGTGACCCTGGGGCTGGTATAACTACCACAAGTTTCACTGATTTCTGTTCTGAGATCAATAAATACTTTTCAACCTTTCTTTCTCAGAGCTACACAGTCCATGGTAGACAACAAACACAGAATCAAACCATCATGCAACTCTTTTCTCAGAAGAGAGGGAGGGGTGAGAAAAGAAAGAAAGAAGGATGAATGGGCAGATATGTGCTTAGAAAATGTGTTTATCTTGTTGTCATTCTCTGTATGGAAGAAAGGCACTCAAATATCAAGATGAAGGATGCAGAATAAAATCCCTACACAAACCAGCAGATTTTTAGTGACTCCTAAGACACACATGCAAATATACCCCACTATGGATGCCACCACTTACATATAGAGTGACTTTTCAAGTGCTCTAACTCACCAACAGATAGATTTACTAAATTTCATATTTAACACATTTAATCTCTTACAGAAACAGTGTCCTACAGTTAATTTGTCACAGAGGAATAATAATTACAGAGATGTCTTACATCATGGTTACTCTGCCAGATGAATTTCTCAGACACTAATCTTATTTGGAGTACATTTACTTGAAGCTTTATTTAAAATGTTTCTTCTGACAGTCTCTATCAGGAGAAGTAACTGTCATAACTATAGCCAGATCGTAAATGCTGTCCTAAATCAACATTTACAAGTAAGCTACAAAGGGTTTCAAGAAGAAGCCTGTAAGACTGGAATATTATTGGGGGCAATATGTAATTGGTTCCCTTGAAAGCCTTATCAGATGATAAATATTAGTTCATATAAAGTTGTCTCATTGGGAGGAAATCAAGGAGAAAAGCAATTTTCTATACCATTTTTTGTTAAGTTTTTTCTCTAGTTAAATATCACAAGTATGAATATCTTTGGCAATTACTGCTGAGTTCACTCATGATCTCATATTTGAAAACACATCTAAGCTTACTAAACAAGGTTTTAGGGTTGCTATTTTTTTTTCCCAGGGATTTTCCTTTTTTGTTTCCTACCAACAAGGAGAAATTATTGGATAGCACTGCAACAAAACTTACAGAGTGCAGGAGAAGGAAGAACAAAATTATTCACATGGTCCCACAGATAAATTTTGATCTATGTACCCAGTTGGAGCTACAGGAGAATTTTGTGGGCATGTAGATAAGGCTACAGTTTCAGATGTGCTGTTTGGGGTTTCTTTAACAGTCATGGTATTTGAATCAAATTATTCAATCATTTACAGCCACTGAAATTTGTCTTTACCGTAAGGTGAACATGAAGTATGTAGACCCAGTTTTCCCTTCCCCTGCCCTTCCAGAGGCTTTTATACAACTGTCATGACTTAAACTTGGTGCACAAGCAAAACTTCAGGTTTTGAGAGACTTGCAAGTCCAACTTTAGCAAAAACAGATAATTTCCTATGAAAGTTTTTGCAGTTGAAATAGAGCAGCATTTTCTAATGAGAAATCTGAGGATTTTACTCAGGTTTACTGACAGCTGGTAGAAAACTTTTTAGAATAGCTGCTACACCGACTTGTGTTTAAATGTCCTTGTTATAAATACATACGTTATGAATGAAGAAATAAAAAAGCGTACAAAATAGTTGGAGGGAATAAAAATATAGCAATTCAGTGTTTCACTTATTCAATTGATAGTGCATTATGGTGCATCTTTCATAGCCAATGTGCAGCCACATAACAAATGCATAAATAGTCTGACCTTCTCACCCATATCACTGAATGGCTTAAAAGAAAACCATTCAATTTTCACATGAAAATATGGGCTTTGAAAGCAACTTAGAATTGTATAATTTATTAACATTTAGCTATTTAAATAATAAAGCAAACTAATTGTTTTTAGTAGGACGTTGATAATGTGTCACTCCCAAAATCTCAGTTTTGAGAAATGCTGTCTTCTATTCCAAAACATTAGCATGTCTATGATTTCATGATCATTTCTTTGGCAAGATCTATCAACCTGGGAAAGCTTACAAAGTATCAGAATGTGGGGAAAATCCACTGTTAATCATTTAGCAAGACTTAAACATCAGTGCAGACACAAGCACATACACCTCATGCATGAGTGTAACACATCTTTCCTATGTGGTAATGCATGGGCAGTTTTCTTCACAAAGGTTTTCAGAATAATTTCTGTTACTGTATCAGCTGATACTAAGTATCTGTGTTTACTGTGTCCCCTAATATGTGGGACATCATGCAGCACAATTCATAAATATGGACAACAGGAGTTTTGCTTATGATTCCCACTGAGAGTTAGAGATGGAGATATCAGATTTCTTTACATGACTCTTTCCATCATAATAGTCAGTTAAAAACTAACAAGGTACTTTGCATTTTGTGCATTGTGTTTCTGAAAATTTTCTTTTAAACATTCAGTCATGTGACCTGAGTGTCAGGGACTCCCAGATCCTCACAATTTTACAGTATCAGCTTGCATTAGTAATACCTACAGGAAATTCTCTAAGATTTATATCAGATTACCTACAGTTATAAGACTTCTCTCACCATTACCCACCTCTGTTTTGGGACTGGAGGAGTGAAATTATGGAATGAACAGGAAGGAATCTGCCAGCCAACCTGCATTCCAGACTAATTACAACCACCTGCTACATGGGAACTTTGCTCATGTGCTGAGAGGTGAAACAAATGTGCTGTCTTTTTGAATGCATTCAGCAATGATGTGATTTTACTTCCTGATGGCTTGTACTAATACATTGACAAAAGCCAAACTTGTTTGGGGGGTTTGGGGTTTTTTTGTTTCTTTGGGGGTTTTGGAGGGGGGGAGGGTTGAGAGAAGAAGCAAACTAATATTGCTTACATAAGGGAGGAAAAATCTTAAGAAAATCAATGTAATAAATTAATGCCAATGAAGCACAGATTTGGTATAAGGAAAGGAAAAATAAAAGACTGGAAACCAGCAGCATAAAAGAATAAAATAATATTTTCCTGTTTTCCTAACATAACAGTACACAAGCTCAGCTTCTTTAAATCATGTAACAAGTCTTTTATTTTATGTATCCAGTGCTGAGGACCAAGCTTTTTTTTCATTCATGCACTGTACGTCAATGCCAGTTTTACCTGCTACATAATCTCAACCCAAAGCTGCTAAATGGCATGCAGACATCTGTGTTGTCCTGAGAAAGGGAAATTTTGGCAGATTTTCAAAATAATTAGAAACTAAAAACGTAACTCAGAGAAAGAAACACGAACATTGCAACTATTGCTTTTTGGACAAGCCTATTACTGTACGTTGGACTGTACAACAAAACAGGTTATTGTTACGTGAAAATGGAAAGTGAAGTAAGTTAAGCAAACCATACATAATTTGGGTTCAGTGAACAGGTTGTATGCATTAGAGTTTGTCAGCTATTGGTCAGCCAGTCAAGTTATACCAAACAAATGTGTCTTGGTTTGCAAGGTGATGCTCCTGTCATTTACCCAGTGGGTTCCCTCTGCATGACTGAAACTGTCTTCTAGGTCCACAGTGATAAATGACCCTGAAAAAAGCTTTCAGTAGAGGACGATCCAAATACCAGCTGAAGCCAAGGCACTTCAGAAAACCTGGGGGCAGCAAATTAAGCAACATATTTGGAATTTCAAAACTTGTTTTCACTGTGATGCCTGTATGTTACAGAATAATAGACATTTCCCAATGCACAAAAACCACAAAAGCACTGATATCTCTAAAGAACATATATGAATAGATATTATGCCTCTGTGTCTACTTTTTCCTCTCCTTTTCCACTGTGATGTGTTAGTTCCAAATGATTGCTCTAACCAAGTAATAACTGTAAAAAAGAAACACACTAAATCCTCCCTATTTTATAATATTTGAAGAGCAAAGAATTTTTTAACAAACAAACAATCTAAGCAATATGTAAGATAAAGACCACAATTCTGACTGAAGGAGCAGAAGAATCTGTTTAGGAATAGCAAACAATCTCAGCCACTTTCTGTGGTATATTTCCCTTATACTTTCCTGATATCCACAGCTGTTGGATTCAGGATGTTACAGGGTTTGTATGCACCTATTGACATTAGTATCTGCTGACAATGAATTTGCAAAACACTTCTTTGAACCTGCTCATTAATCTTCCGCTTTAAAGTTTACAGATATTATACATGTATCTCTTATAATAATCTGAGCCATACTGTTTTTCAAAAAAGTATTTAATTCTACAACTGAAGATCAAGATGTGTTTTAATGAACTCCTTGATGGCTAGTGAGAAATGAAGCATTGCCTCACCTATGTATTCAGAAATTCAAAGTCAGAAATTAAGCATGAGGTTTTTTTAAGCCTTCATAGGCTTGTAATGCTTTAGGAAATACATTTTAAAATGTAAATGAGCATTTCATTCCAGGTATTTCTGGTTTAATTGTGATATTTTTAGATTAATTTTAATACATTTATTCAAACAGATTTTACTCCAGTCATTTTATATAAAAAATTGGTAAGTATATGCTTTGATTTTAATGAGCAGAAAGTTGTTAGCCATTTTTCATAGAGGGCTGTGACTAATTTTGTATTATCATCTTAGCTAATAGATAATTAGGTGTTTCACTCAAATTAGCTCTGACACAGCTGGAGGCAAAGTGGGAGGAAGCAAAAAGCTGGCTTTTGCCATAAATTTTGTACTACCAGCTTCTGAACACTTCTGTGAAGCAGCTGATAGGAAATGCTATACTGGATATGCATAACCTGTGCTTGCATTTTGTTAATAGCATTCTGAGAAGCTTAATAAAAGTACAAATAAGAGAAGCTTAATAAAAAAAGATATACAAAGCAGGAGGATCTCCATAGAGATCATTAAGTGGATCACTGAAGCTATACAAATTTCAAAACAAATTTCCAAATCAAGTACTTTCTCAGGCTTCACACAGATTGCACTGTAATCTATTAGTACTATTACTTTAATGTAATCTCCTCACAACAGTGTAACTTGTGCCTTGCTTCAGTCCGTCTCCCTCCAGTTTAACATCAACAGAATCATTCATACCCGCTTACATACATCCTTCTGTCTTAACTGTTCCCTTTCACCAGACACCACCTCTGTGGGATTTTTTTTTGGTAGCCCTAGGTAAAGAACTAACATCACAAAAGTAAGAGCAAGTCTTAAGTCACCTAAACCAAGAGATGATTTCCCATGTAATGCACTTGACATGGCCTTCTGGGTACAAAGGAGGATGGGAACACACCACACCAGAACGAGGTCTTTTGCAACGTGGCATACAATCGCGTCAACTCTTGAAATACACCTGAGTCTCCATTTGCATAAAGTTATTAGTACCTGAAATATTTACACTTCAATTACCACTTCAGAAAGAACATCAACCCTGTACCATCATGGTTGCTTTAAAGCGGTGGTATCAAAACTTTATGCTGACTTGTTAGAGCAGGCAGCCAAGAATGAACCACCTATATTTTTCTTCTATTTATCCAGTTATCACTTACCAGACCTGCAGGACATACTGTCTCTTTTGTCTCATTTCTGCTGTTTGGATCAAAGATGTTGCAAGTTCGTTTTATATTATGTTGACATGAGATTGCATAACATAACAAGTTTAGCTGAATTCAGAAAGTTGGTCAGATGCCAATATATAATTTCATATTTACACGGCAGATTATATATTGTGCTTATATATTTTGCATTTTCTGTGACAGCCTAGTAGCTTCTTCACTAATTATTTTTTTGTCTTCTGCAACTCATGATTCTTTTTTTATAACATCTAAAGTGCAAATCTTATTACTTTTCTAGTAAATACAATAGATATTTAAACATTAAATAGGGAATTGATGTATCAGAAAAAACTATGAAGAAAAATGGTAGCTTGAATGGTCTTTAATTGGGAAACAGAGTTTACAAGTCCACAGAAGTCACCATAGATTGAGTTCTAATTATGGTCAGAATTTCTATTCAGATATAATTATAGTACAAAATGAAACATACTGTCATTTGATAACAAGAGCATATTAATGATTCTATGATTCTGTAATGTGAAAGCAGCATTAAATAATGATTTTCTGATGAATGATGATGACAAATGCAATAAAAGCTCTAACTATTCCTGATGGACCAAATAAGACAATATTCCCCACCAGTGTTTAAATAAAAGTTTATCGAACTTATTGATGAGATTTCTTGATGAACTTTATAAAACAATATTTCATATTTACAATACTTTCACTTAAACCAATCTAAAACATATTTGTAAAATGTTGTGGTAGCTGTTACCAACCCACTACTGTGTTTCATGGTTAACACGGGCAAGTAGAAATATTTTTGTTTGAATTTAACTCTTATGCTATTTCAAAAAGAACTGAGCTGTTAAAAGACCCTTATCATAAGAGATCCCTCATACCTACTCTTAGACTCATGAACAGATTTAAGAAACTGAGCAGTCCTCTTGCACTCCTAGCACAGTCAGAGAATCTTGTCCACACAGGAAAAGCAATAGCAAAGGAAGACAGAAACTAGCACAATGAACAATAAACCCACATGAAATCTTAAAAGTGCCTAAAAGAAACAGTTTCTGAAACACGTGGTCCTTGCCTGAATCAGCAAACATAATCTTAAAAGAAGGTACGCACTTCTGTTAAGTGTACATATTTTACAGAAGGCAGAGGGGAGTAAATCGTCACTGAGAAATTAAACCTCTCCAAAGAACGTAAACTTCCATATATTTAAAAAGAACCTACATTCAGGATATTATAATTTATTAATATCTGTATGAAATCCTCCAGTTCTGCTTGGTGGACATGACTTGTTTTACTAATTTGCTGAAAGCAGCAGAAAGGTCTTATTTCAATGGCAACTCTCCAGTTGGCGTTTGCTGTGCAATATCTAGGAAATCTGAGTAAGCCTGAGGAGTGCCATTAACATAATTTAGTCATCACTGATAGACTCTCAGGATTTAATGTATTTTAATTATTTCTTTAAATTACTTAATCTATTTTAAAGTAATGTCAGAATAAACTCAAATTCATTTATGATGTTAATCATTATTTGCTTCACCTTTCAGCTTAAAATATTGTGTATGGTAGTAACATTATGCAAAATATTCAGAATCACTCTGTCAAGCTTTTAGATCTTCTATCCTTGCTATTGTGAAAGTGATTTTTATGGAAAAAAAGTCCCTGTTTTCATGAGCTTATCCTAATTTTACACACAAAAATTGTCTCATGTTTTCATTTACTTAAACATTTTTAAGGAAAATCCATGATATTGAATAGAACAATCCCAGATAGAGATGACCTACAGTGACCATCTAGTCCAGTTGACTAGCCTCGGGCATTGACCACCTCTCTAGGGAGCCTGTTCCAGTGTTCGACCATCCTCTCAGAAAAGAAATGCTTCCAAATGTCCCTTGTGCAGCTTTGAGTGGTTCCTGCACACTCTATCACTTGATCCCAGAGGAAAGAGGTCATCATCTCTCAATGTTCCTTCCTCAGAAAGCCCTTCACCAGCTTTGTTGCCTTCCTTTGGGTACATTCAAACACCTTAATGGATGCTCTTCTTTTATCTACACTTTGTTGATATTTTTCTTCAAGTTTCCCATTTTGCTTGATCATGCCACAAAAATACCTAGAACTAGTGAGATGAAAAAAAAGTCATTGCACAAATATAAAGTTAGAAATATCAGATTAGTCTACATTTTACAGCTGGAAAATAAATCAATTATGAGTGAGCAATAAACTGCTCCCACAGGAAATGAGAAGTCATAATAGCATGTGTTAGTACAGAGAGCACAGGTAATATATTTCTGCAAGTCAGGGCTTTTAATGCTACCTAGATGACTGTGCTTAAGGTGGGTACTGCATTTCAGAAAAAAAACAACAACAAGACACAAACAAGCTTCTTCAGGAATACAATAAAACTGATAAAAGCAGTTTGGGTTTTAATCACATATGAAGAAACACTGAAAGATTTGGTCTAGAGAAACAACGTCAAAGGAGGACCCACAAAAATTTTCCACCATTAAAAACCTATTATAAAAATTGCAATTTAATTGTTCTCCATGGCACTTGGAAAAAAAAGAAAAAAAATGCAATATATGTACAGTTAAAAAACCTCTTAGTAGATAATTAGGCACAAAATCTGACTGTAACAGAGTTAGGGATTATGGCTAATCATCCTTATTTAAAAGTGTGAAGAATAAACTAGACACATATTTGATGGGGTTAAGGTTACTCTTAAAAATTAGATTAAGTTTAATACTTTTGCAGAGTGGGACGCACAACTCATACTGTTATATATTTCAACAGTTTGTATGACTGTAAGGAAACTTTGAAAAAAATATGCAACAAACTGCCGCAATCCTGGATTTGCTTTCAATTTTTGAAGTAACACACAGTACATAAAATATGTGCTGCATTTTACAATGTCTAGAGAAGGAAAATGATAGTATAAAATTTGCCTGAAGTCTGCACAGGATGACAAAATTCTTTTGAAATAGTCTTCTGTTTTTCCATGTCATCAAACCATATATATTGTTATAGCATGGAGAGTGGCTCTTAGAGACAGAGTATAGTTTGCTAGAGTAACTGTTATTTCTTACGCTTCTCTATTCTTATTAACACCTTCAAAATGTCCCTGAAATGTGACCAGTGTCTTACTTGTATTTATTTTAATACAAATGTTAAGAATTCCTTTAATGAATGTGTTTGTACATGTGCACATTGACAAAAGATCCTTCTTCCCCTTGACAGAAGTATTAAACTCCCATTAATATTAAAAGCAACCATTAAAAGATCTTCTGCTATGTTTTACAAGACTAGGAGGTTTTACACTATAAATGTTCAGTGCAAGATTGGTTCAGACTGAAAAGGCATATAATGTTCCAATTCTGGACATTCAGAAATAAGATCCAGGGAAAGGATCACATGTAATTTAGGGTAAATCACCTGATAATAAAATCAGCTGTCAGCTTCATTAAAGATTACTGGCACAGCAATCCAAATACAGAATGGCAATAACTCACATACAGTAAACTGGGCTGTGCTGGTTTAAAGGTAAACCAGCAGGAGAACTGAACCCAACACAAAAGAGATTATAAGTCAGAGTTACAATTTAATAAAAATATTAAAATTGAATGCAATGATACACAGAGAAATTGGTTTTGCCCCACAAACCCCAGAAGTGTAACTCAGCACCCTGGGCCATAAACAGAAGGGTGTTCATTAGCCCTGGTACTGAGACCCCCTGTAGTTCCCCTGTGAGACCAAAGTAAAAGGAAGGAAAAAACCTGCTGGTGCAGATGATGGTCGCAGTCTGGTCAAGAGTGGTGGTCGCAGTCCTGTCGAGGTTCTGGTCCTCCTTTGAATCTGGTGAGTGGTCTCAGAAGTCCCTAAACCCCAAGATAATATACTCTCAGTTTCAGGTGGGAATGCCCAATACCTCCCCCAGGGTGGAGAGTTCCACAGTGGGTGATCTAACTTTGTGAGTCATGGGATATATTTGGAGGTGGTGATGGTCCATTAGCAGACACATCCCCTTGGGCTGGGTGTGGAGGTGCTAATGACTTCCTGGAGGGGAGTTATCACAGCTCCTATCTCACAGGCTTCTTTAACATCCAGTTTACATCCTGCGAGGTCAGGTGTGCCCTGGGCAGCTGTTGCAAATGGTCCATTGTTAGAAGTTCAGGAGAACTGACATAGAGAGTTTAGAATACACAGCTTTGATCACATCCACACAGTGATAAACTGGTCTCGGCTTCCTGAACTAGGACATGGGCATGCAAAGAAATACACCCCAGTGAAATAAAACACAAGTGCTTTCTCTAATGTTTTCTGTTATACCTTTGAATTATCAGCTGCAAAAAAATGCAACAGTACTAAGAAAGGATAACGTAGAATCTCAGAGGCATTCCAGTTGGAAAGGATCTAGTCCACACCCCACTACTCAAATCAGGGCCATGTTCAGGGGATTTTTCAGTCTTGAAGGATGGAAACTCCACAACCTCCCTGGGAAAGTTGCTTCACTATTTGACCACCCTCACAGGGATATTTTTTTCTTGTGATTAAACAAATGGTCCTTATATTTTAGTTTGTGGTCTTTGCCCCTTTTTGTCCTTTCACTGGATACCACTGAGAAATGTCTGACTCCATCTTCTTAGCACTTGTTAGAAGAATTAAGATGTGAATTTACATGCCCAATCATTTACAGAAAGAGAGAGTTGGGCACATTAACCTAGACACTGACCCTTACCATATTCATATATATCTGCATCAAAACCCTCACATGATACACATAGAGAACACTGCTAGGCTGAGGTCAGCAAAGAGTATCCTCACTTCCATTAACAATGGAGATACAAGTCAAGCACATTGAAGGACCTATTCACTTAATGCATCACCTGCTGAGCTCTAGAGACTCAATAATCCAGTCAAGTGTTCTCCTTAAACATATTTATGCTCCAGTAGCTTCATTGTAGACCTTCCTAAAAGTACCTGTAGAACCTGTGAGAACTACAATCTAGCAGAACCAGGGCTTAGGCTTCCCTGCTTGCACCCAAGAAGCAGCATAGCCGTTGAAATCTGCCTGCCCAAATGTACAAGCTACTTAATTTATTCTACTCATTCTTGACAGTTTTCCCTTTCATGAACTGTACCTTCCCCATTACACCAAACCTTTGAGTACGACAAGAAATTGTTTACTGTGGAAGTTAATGAAAAATATTAAATATCAATTCCTCCACTACCAAGCTCACCAAGGTGAAAATATACACCCTACAACATCAAACTCCCTCCCCTGCCTCCCCCCCTCCCACTTGTCCATTATCTCTTATCCATTACTTAGCTCAACTGACAAATTCTAAGGTAAGGTTTTACATTTCACTAAAATTTGAACATATGGGAAATAGCACATGAAAAATCTAGTTCTCCTATTGAAATTACTCATTTTGTCACTGTACATAACCATGCAATTCTAATACTTAGATAGTCAGTTAGTTTGTTTCAACATTTAGATAAAACACTTCATTCAACATTGTTAGAATACAGCAGTGACCTCCGTACATTGTGGAATTCATAAAACCTAATTTTAGAAATCCAACCCCAAAATACCCAAATGTAAGAGAATTGTAGCAGCTTATTTTCTTCTGTTTGTAAATGCGGGAAAATACTTCTGAACATTTACAAAGAGATCTCTTTTTCATGGTTCTCCTCACATTCATGACAGCTAGTAACACACACATTAGTTGAAGTTTAGTACTGATGCCTCGGGATATTTTTATTTTTGATTTTTTCATTTTCATAGATTTTAGAAGTACTTGTAACTGTAGTAAAATGTGGATTTAGCGTGTTAATATTTCTGGCAGCTTAAGTTCAATGTTTATGTATTATAACCCCTATTCCATATCAATGTCTAAAATTCCACTAGTTATTTAGACTTTTTTTCAAGGTAGGAGGCTGAAGAATATCAGAAGGACTGCAGTGCAAGACATAAGCATAAGCCAACAACCTTAGGTCTAAGAACACTGGAAAAGCTCCAAGAGCCCTACATGTGCTGAAGAAGAGGATAATAATGGAAAGAGGGTCCCACTGTCCCCCTGACTCAAGTCCTGACATGGTGTGTCTCGGAAGAGGGCTGGACCAAGAGATGTGTGAACAGGGGATTGGGTGGACAATATTATAAAAACCATGGAAATCAGTGTTCAGGGAGGCACGTCGTCATGTATTCCTGAAGGCCCTAAGACTAGACATTAAAGAATCTACCTTTTTATCTTATCCTACACAAACTTGGCTTGGAGTCCTGCTTTCTAGGGTCTCTTAAGGCATCAGTTTGACGAATCAGTAGCTGGAACTACAATACACAGTAATTTAAGAGCATATATTAATCATTGTTTGGAAGTTAAATGGGTATGTACTGGTTTTCGTGTATTTTACAGTTTCAAGAGTGGCTTTTCTTCATCAGCAGCAATGGCATATTTTAAAAACCAGGATTAACTTAACACATGCTACAGTCATGTTACAGCATACGAAAGTACAGGGCTAACCCACTGTGCATGTCTGTGAGATCTCTTTTCTACACAGCATGACATTAAGAGCTTGAAAAAATTAACGACATGAACTTCAACCATAAGAAACCAGAGAACTGGACTAGACTCTCCATATATTTAGCTTATATAATTCAGTTTTAACCATTTGCATCTTCTGAGCTTGAATATTTTTTCTGATATATAAATATGGCTAAAAATATACTGCAGTTAGAGTTTTTAACTCTGTAGGCATCTGAAGTAAATCCATATCACAATACTAGGATTTTTATTACTTCACAAACATTTCAGAACTACTAATCTATATTGATTAAAGAACTTTAAGATCTGTATTTGACTAACATGATAAAATGCTATTTGTATTGTAAGCATGGACTTTGACCAGAGAAACAAAAAGAGCCATCACCTCCCTGACATCCGATCCCATCAGATCTCGGAAGCTCAGCAGGGTCAGCCCCGGATTAGTACTTGGATGGGAGACCTCCTGGGAAATGCCGGGTGCTGTAGGTTCTAGTCCTGAGGACTTCACTGGCACTGTCCAAGCTCGCTCAGCCGTGGCAGATGAACCTCAGGACTTAAACGGTGGCGCCAGTTCTGCGCACGCTGAGCCTCACCTAAAATCCACTGCGCAGGCTGGAAGGGCACAGCCACGTGGAGACAGCCCTTCCCAAATCTTTGTTCACAAAGCCAAGCCACACACACACACTATCAAGAACTATTAGCAAGTTTCAATCACTGAAGTTATAAGTAGGTTAGTCAGATCCTAATTATTTCTGGAGCTAGAATGACTTTCTGTGGCTTAAAATTAAATAGGGGGAAAAATAATCTAGAAAGGATTAGGAAATTGCTCAGTTTTATTCAAAATCCATTTCTATTGTCTCTACCTCTCACAGTCCCCCCTTTATATATATATAAATACATATATATATATGTGAAATATTAAAACAAAGATTATAGCTAAACATTTAGAAAAATGAGGCGGATGACCTTATGAAAGTGGCCCTGTAGGAAGAGGGATGAATTAGAATCCTGACAAATACCCACAGCTGAAGGTATCTTTGGTATCTTTTTTTTTTCCCCAGAAAACTTGGGAAAAAATTACTTCATTTTGCAAAAGTACAAGAGGACCAAAAGGGAGAAATACCATTAAGAACCATGACAGTTCTGTATATGAGTAAGGCACATGCCCTGTTCCAAACCTCTGAAAGATTTATACTACTTTATACTAGGACAAAGAAAGGGAGCTCCTCCCAAAGCCCAGTTGTGTTCAGCTATTATATATCTGTGAAACACCACCTCTTCAAAGAAGTAATTAGAAGTCATAAGGGGTTAGTATGGAATGCTTTGACTAAGCATTACACCCTCACTCATAAGCTTTTTCTGGGGTTCTGACAGAAGCCATGTCAAGGTTGAACAAAAAAGACAGTTCACAAAGACAATTGAGGAACAATGGTCAGCATAAATGAAGCCAAAAGTGTTTCTCAGAACAAACTCACAGAATCACAGGATATGCTGAGTTGGAAGGGACCCATCAGAATCATTGAGCCCAAATCAATGTGCAGGACAACCCAAGAATCACACCATGTCCCTGAGAGCATTGGTCCAAACACTTGAACTCTGTCAGGGTTGGTGCTGTGACCGCTTCCCTGGGGAGCCTGTTCCAGGGCCCAAACACACTCTGGGGGAAAAGCCTTTTCCTGATATCCAACCTAAACCTCCTGTTACTCAGCTTTGAGTCCTGTGGGTAGCCACAGGAGCAAAGAAATCAGTGCCTGCTGCTTTACTTCGCCTCACGAGGAAGTTGTAACTGCAATGTTGTCTCCTCCTCTTCGCCAGGCTGAACATATCAAGTGTCCTCAGCCACTCCCTGTAGGGTTTCTCCTCCAGATGTTTCATTATCCTCATTGCTCTCTTTTGGACACTCCCTAATAGCTTAATGTATTTTTTTATATTGTGGTGCCCAAAACTGAGCAGAGTGGGACAATCAGACGAGCATAAAACTGGGTTGAGACTTATATACAAATAAATACATGAAATATAAGACTTTGCAAACAGAAGCAAGAGGTCTGCCTGTCACAAAAAGCACAGAACTTTTTCCTACCTCTGAATAATAATGCACGTCTGTGACTCTCAGAAACAAACTGATTGAGATACTTATTTCTCTAACTGTTGCTCTTGATGTTGCTACTGCATTCATCCCTGAGCCTCATTTTTTTCAGTTCTCAGCTCGAAGTTGTTTTCTGCTCTCATCCCACCTTGAGAAAAAAATAAAGAAAAGAAAGAAATTAAATGGAAAATCTATTTGCAGCTTCCAGTTTCTGAGCATATAGTGCCATCTAGGTTCTCAGGATGTTTTCACAGTCTCTGCATGAAAACAATTACTTTGCCTGTCCTAAGAGCTCAGCACACTTAAATGTGTTTTTTATCACTGACATCCTATAATAACACACACAAGGATTTTCTAAAGCAACAACTGATTAAGACTGTTTTATTTATGGGATTCTAATTTGAGAATCCTTCAATAGTCTTGAGCGTCAAAAAGCATTAAGCAGCCTCCTTCTTGAAATTAAGACTTTTTAAGATGCTTCAGGACAGATATAAACTAAAACACTTTACATTTTTAACCAGGAGCTGTGTGGTTTCTTTGTGTAAACTCTATAACTACTAGTCATTAAAAAATATACAAACACTTGGAAATTCAAAGTAGGCTCTGAATATTCCTAATATTCTGTACCCAGTAGGAACAGAGTTGTGAAGGTCCATAATTTTTCAGGAATTTGAACAGGAAATGAGCATATGGAAGGATCTGTATGCTTTTGAAGCTGATAATAGGCACTACCTTCTGTGGTCAAGTTTCACTGGAAAATAAGAATCTTGCAAATCAGGGCAAGCTGCAGTAGTTGAAACTGCAAGGTCCAAAATTCCCTGAGCCTACAAGAAGAAAACAGGCATAAAGACCACAGTCCTACATGCAATTTCATAAGAAACATATTTGAAACTATGAAACACACAAGACTGGAGAAGTAGTTAAACTCCTTTTTGTACAAAGGTTTTAGAATTCCTTCAAGCCTTTTTGGGTTCGGCAGTCAAATTAAAGCTTTGCATCCTGTGAAAGGTCACTGATACACATGGATCAGGGAGGAATTGATGCAACTTTACTTTCTTCATCCTAAGATGAGCAGTACACTGAATCAACCCAGAAGACACGAGATGCTTTACTAAGGCAGTTCAATTATCCTATCTATGCAAGGCAGGCATAAAGATAAATGGCACAAGAAGCTTTTTCCACATGAAACAGCAGTAACTGTGTGAAAAAAAACCCAAAACCCAACAAACCAGTAATGTTAAGTACAGTAAAGTAAATGACATTTTGTGATAGTTTGGATCCAGGCCTTCCTTGGTAACCAGTGGTAACTAAGGACAGGTCCATTTCCCAGATATTCCACACTGGTTTTTTGTCACATAACAAGAGAGTATAACTAAGAGAAATAAGAATTTGTTCTCTCTTCTTCTTCCGTCGAAGTCTCGAAATAGAGAGTCTCTGCATCAGTCTCTTATCAGAGCCACGCAGGAAATCGGAGAAAGAGAGAGAGAGAGAGAGCTAGTTTTCTCTTGAAGAAAGGTTAGTGAGATTGTATTTTGCCAGTTTTTTTGAAGAGTTTTGATTGTACTTGTATGTTCTGGTTTTTTATTCCTCCTCTGTCCCTGTTTCTCCCTCCCTTTTTTCCCTTTTTCCCCTGGGAGCTCCCTATTGTGTGTGCAGATTTTATATATAATTGTAAATGTTTGAAAATACATATATTCCGATTTAATTCAGTTTCTCTCAAGTTTTCAATTTTCTTTCAGTTTTGTTTTCCCTTTGCTTAAAAGAGCAAGAGAAAAAGAGAGAGGCAGCTTGGGCTTGGTGTCTTGGGTTGAGCTGGCAAAACGCCAACTGTCCAAGACAGAGACAAAAGGGAAGAAGAGGGAGAAGAAAAAAACCTCCAAACTAGGTTTGTGCTGAAACGAACTATATGTATTTATACAGAAAAGAGAAAATTAAGAGAAAACTACAATACAGCACACAGACAAGTTATGTATAACAAGAAATAACCTTCTACTTCCCAGTTAATACAAAGTCTATTACTTTAGATTCATAAGCACTTTAAAAGAAACCTTGCAAGAAAGAGAAAGTATAACAACAAAATATTTCTACTTCCCTGAAACTAAAACAAAATACGATGTAGCGGCAGCAGGAGCAGGGCCCAACAGAGCAGAACAACTGTAGCATGTCCTTTCTGTACTTCAGCCATGGTGGAACTGACCTGACACCTCCCACTGCTGCACTCATATCTTAGGTTTGCATCATCTGGTATGAAATATTTCCTTGGTTAGCCAGTCAGGTGATGGCTGTCTCCCAATCCACATAGATTCTCTGAGCCTGCTAATTTGAGGCCTAGCTAAAATCACTACAGCTTGGCAAGGAGACCAAGTCAAACCAAAACACATTTTCTTCTGTCTTGGATAAATCTAGACATATAAGGACAGATAAGTTTGGTATTCATTGAAAAGATACACTGGCAAATACTCTTTACCTCAGATAGCATTTTGCCACATGACTGCAGAATTCCTTGACAGTGATAAGAGACTTCTTTCTTTAAAGTACTTCAGCCTTTAAACAAGTGACTGAACATTTTGTGAGTGATAGAGTTGTATGCCTTAATCATATACTTGACAATCTCAGCAAACACATAAGAACATAATTATAGATATGCCATGAGCAGTAACAGCAAAAATATTAATCAAATTCAAACCACCTATTGATACTGTTTGCAATACTGTTTTCAATTTACCAAATCATCAGATTAGAGTACCACAAAAATAAATTAGTGATGAGAAAAAAGCTTATTAGATCATATTGTACATCTCCTTGGTAACATAAAATTGCTCTCTATAGCAGATATCTCAGTGCTTATTCTGAATGAACAAAGAGAAAGATGCTACCAATCTATTGCAAAAGAATACTTTTATTGAAACTTTATGAAGAGTTGTGTTCTTATAGTCCATCTAAAATTTCCTTTGCTCAGTTTAATCCTTTCACATCTCTTCAGACCTTCCATAATTTTTAGATCTTGCTTTATGACTGACATTTACTCCAATTCTTCTCCGGGGACACCCCCTTGTCGCGGGGGAGAAGCTTGCATGCCCTCATGAGGTTGAGAGCTATGCTGGATCAGTGTCTACAGAGCCATTGTACTGTCTACTCTTTTATATGGGTCTGAATCCTGGGTCATCTACCGCCACCACCTGCGGCTTCTTGAACGCTTCCATCAGCACTGCCTTCATTCAATCCTAAATATCCACTGGTCTGATTATGTGACCAATGTGTCTGTTCTTGAACAGGCGGGGATCACCAGTATCGAGGCCATGCTGATGAGAATGCAGCTGCACTGGGCAGGGCACGTCTCCAGGATGGAGGATCACCACCTTCCGAAGATTGTGCTCTATGGAGAACTCGCCACCGGCTGCCGCAAGAGAGGAGCCCCAAAGAAGAGATACAAGGACTCCCTGAAACAACACCTCAGCCTTGGCCATATTGACTGCCACCACTGGTCCACTCTGGCCTCCAGTCGGGATTCATGGAGACACACCATTCACGACACTGCTGCTTCCTTTGAGAATGCACGGAGAGTCAGTCTGGAGGAGAAAAGACAACGCAGAAAGAACCATTCCTTGCCAATATCACCTAGGGAGACGTTCCGCTGTGCCTTTTGTGACCGGACCTGCCTATCCCGTATCGGCCTTTTTAGCCACCAGCACGCTCGCAGCAAGTGTCGGTAGTGCCCTTCTCAAATCTTTGTTTGCGAAGCCGAGCCATGGCTCCAATTAAATAATTTTCATCTTACCCTCTTACTAGGTAAAATAATTGAATAATTGAGAATGGAGATTTTTTTTGTGCCTATTACTTTTTAAGCACAGATGGATCTTTAATAAGTATAACTGCTGAATCTTTAGTAAGTATAACACTGCAAATGTTATTTTTCTTGTTATGTTAACATTTAACAGAGGACAAATTATTAATTTTGTATTAAAACCCACTAGTATCTATGAGAAGTATAATTTCCTAAGTTTGTATCTGACTTTTTTGTGACACATCACATCACAGTGGTAACTCAGTCATCTTCATTCAATCCTTTATTTTTCTAAATTACTGATTGCACTCAGTCGAGGCCACAAAATGCTAGCTGTCTTCATGGTATTAATTATTCCTTAAAATTCACTTTTTAGACTTGCACAATACTAAGATCAGAATAACATGCATGCATTTACTCAAACCACATTCTCTCTTTCATAGACTTAATAAAATATTTTCACAACCTAAAGTTTTTAGATTTTGTAAAGTAGCTTTTAATTCTACAATTAAAATATAGATCACACTATGAACACAAAGGTTAGCATATTTTTATAATGACCATATAAATCATAGGCATAATCAAGTGACATTTTTATGAGTTGCATATAATTACCTTTTTACATAAATTCTCACTAGTTGCAAACCATTCACTTACATAGTATTTGAATTTTAACAATCATCCAATCAAACACCCTGATTTTATTGCTCAGCCCATTTTTCCCCTGTAGAAGCTTAACTGAAGGAATAGATATTATTTCCTCAAAGCAGAAATATTCTTCCCATGAGCACTGTTTTTAAGATGTGGCAATATGATTAACCTACTTTTAAAAAGAACCGTTAGCCTGTGACTATCCTTTTGGTGAAGGATTTTCTCTTTTGTATCCTCAAATTGAAGGTTAACTGAAATAAACCTTTGGCAATGATCCCATTATTAAGTCTTTGTCAGCTGTGGGGTGAATCAGTTTAACCCCAGTCCTCCAGAAGGGTGTGTTTAATCCATTGAAAAGATTTTGTCTCCCAACTTCATTTCCAAGTCAGTAACAATTTTATATTGATCCTGTCTTTCATCTATCCTTCATTAAACATCTTGGTCTTGGTTTTATATGTAAACACCACAGAAGAGAGGTTTTTTCCTGTAACATTTTTGAGTATGAGTGGAATGCAAGATCTGTAATTGCACACTGTTGAAGCTAAGAATACACAGTAGTTTGAATGCTATTTTTAAAAAAAGTCCTTCAACTTACAGAAATATCACTAGTACAGATGGATCACCTAACTCTTGTAGTCAAACAAACAAACTAGAGGAGATGAAGGGCAGTTCTTAAAAGCATGATTGCAAAGCTCACCTCACAGTGCAATGAACAAGACTTATATTTATTTTTCTTACTAAGATTGCTTCTGTCTTCCAATTTGGCATGCAGTTATGCTAAGAGGAACATTCTGAAAGTAAGAGAGGATTCTAAGAACTCTGTAGAACAAAAACTGTGGGCTCAGTTTCTTTGAACAGCTGAATTCTACTGGTAATAATTATGCCAAAATATACACAAATGTATCTTCAGTCTGGCCCACTTCTTCCACGCCCTGGGTGTTCTGGAATATAAAGTATCTTCTGTTGCATCACACAACATTGTCTGTCCTTTTACCTATGTGGAACTCGGCATAATTATACTGATCTCTACTTCATGTCTCTGGCCTACAACCAAAATTCTTCCGATAAACTTGACCTCTGGGCAGTTTTAACTATCATCCAAGTAACACAGAAAGAAAATAAGCAAAAAAAAATCTGTTATGAGAAAAGAGAACCTTTTTTTCCTCCCTCTTCCAACACGCAAACAGCATTCTATACAACCATGAAAAGAATGAACATCACTGAATCCTTTGTCAGGCTTCTTCCATAACCTTTGAAAAGACCAAAAGTATTACATCATAGAAAAAAGGAAGTCTTTTGTGTTTAAAAATAGTAACCTAATTCAACTGGGACTAGTTACATAGCTTCTGTGTCACTCAGAGCACTCAGCTGGAAAAACCTTCAAAACTAACACTCACCTTCAACTCTCATCAGCAATCTGCCAATAATATGATCACTGACAATTTTATATCATGTTACATTTGAGGGCTTTACTGAAGCATCAGCTCTAGAAGGTACATTATTAGTGAGGCTCTCAGCTCTTCTTTTTAAACTTTCAGATCTTGCAGTTCATTCACTCTAAAAACAGAAGTGACAAGTGTGAACATTTGTAACTCATGCATGTCAATGTAGAACTTCCCCACATTTGTTCAAATTTGAACCAGAGAATAATTTTTAAGTGAAAATTTCTTAAGATAGAAATTCAATCCCTGCATGATTTCAGAGACAGATTTGAAAAGCTTGAGTCCATCCTCCCCCTTCGGAAATGAGAAAAAATTAAAAAGAAATGGAAAGCAGAGGGTTTTTTAAAGCTACTTATATATATTTATTTTTGGAGATGGTTAGGGAGATTTTATTAATAATTTGTTAGTGTTGCTAATGTTTGGAGTTGAGAACAGTATGCCAGTAAAGCTTTTAAGTCATGCCACATTCAAAGTTAGCCCTGTACATTGATTCTGCTCACTAAAATACAGTTAAGATGGCATTGGAGAGATTTTTTTGAAATCACATCATATTTCTGCTTTTGTGAATTATCAGATTGGTTGCTTTGGTACTAACAATGGTATTTGATTACAAGTGAAATTATTTCTAGACAATTGACAGAAAATTCAACAAAATTCAGACTAACTCATTTTATTTTCCTGATTCAAATCTAACAGGTTATGATAATGAAGAAATACTTCCCACAGAGATATATGTAACAATAGAGTAAAAGTTATTGACAAATATTCGCTAAGTATTTGTCAAGACTTTCACAAATAAATCTGAATAGCTTACATTAGAGTTTTCAAAAAGGAACAGATGTTAGAGAAAATAAAAACTTGCAAGTAATATTGTTGATTAAAACCACACCTTTTTCTTCTAAATATTGAGTACTTGCATTAATGTACATGCTTCAAAGTTCTCACTGATTTCTGGCAAGAGAGGATTCAGGATGAGTTTCCTCTTCCTCTTGATGCACAGTATGTTTGATGGATTTGTTTTGTTTTGGGTTTTTTTATTCACTTTCTTCTAGTTACTGAGAAACAGCTGACACCAGAGTTGTGGCATGGCATGTGCAGACAGGCATTTCTAGAGACATTAATAATCTTTACTATGCAAATACATTTGGGGTTCATTTTACATCACTGCTTTCTCACCCTTCCACACTAAGGTTGAATCATTAAATAGGTTACTTGATTTGAGCTTATCTAAAGCCAGGAAAACATAAATAGTTGAGACTTTTGGTTTGTTTTATCTATAAACTCTGGGTTTGGTCAATATCAGGATTCTATAAGAGCTTTACCAAAAAGTTCTCAAGCTGGTTCAATGATCTGGAATGTTGAACACTTCCTTAGTAACTTCTCATCTTTTCCTATGGCTTCCAATCTCTTCTTTGGTCTGAACTACTGTATATAAGGCTAGAAGTGTTCTTAAACTTGCAACTAGTGGAGCTCACTGGATAAATGCATACTACATGGTTCCCTGTTATGGAAGATTAGATTCTATAACAGCTTTTTGTTTTTTTTTCCTCCACCAGTCCAATCTTATAATGGAAAAGACTAACTAATACACGCTGGAGTATTGGGATGAGGGTTCTATTATTTTTGGTGGCTGACAAAGAAGAATTTTTTTTTTCGGTTTACAATGACAGTGAACAAAATTTTGGGATGAATTCCCTTTTCTGCATAATTTGTCATAAAAGAACAATAATAGCAAGTTTTCCTTACAAAATGATTTTCAGTTGACAGTCCTTTAAAGTACAAATAAAATTGTAATGCAGTGAAAATCCTTCAGATATTTTACCAGGTACAAGAATGAAACTTAGAACTTCAAATCTTTACCTGTGTGTTCTGAGCATCCTCCCCAATGCACTAACCTGAAATTAAAAGTAATACTATGAAAATGCTGTCCAAACAGAATGCAACAGTAGTGTTGCCAGATTACAACAAAGCAAGGATTTCACCTTGTATCAGTACTGCAGGGCAAAAATATAAATCACTGATTTCTGATATTGTTAACCTCTCAGATTTAGAGCTATAATAATTAGAAATCACAAGAGCAATACATGTAATATCTCTATTGATTTTCTAACTACTCAAAATTGAAAAAAGGCTATTCATCACATTGGACATTACTATATCAGATCCTTCAATATTATGCACTTTAAAAATGTACAATTCAGTATTCCACAACACATTCCACTCCCTTCTTTGAATACAACCTTTTGAAAAAAATAGCAGGACACAAATTTGAAGATAATGAGGTGATGAATAAATTCAGGTGTTTCTCTGTTGGAGTGAACAGGAGGCAATTCTTCACATACATTGGACATTTCTAGTATTCAGAAACTTCAGAAGCTGGTGCTTCATTATAAGAAACTGTGAGTAATTTAAGCAAGTAATAATCCATTAGAGTAGTAATTTCAATTAAAAAGAACTTCAATTAATATTTAATACAGTGCATAGAATTACTGGCTGGACTAGGTCATATGCACTGTTTCTGTATATTATAGGTTTGGAATCTTGCATGGGATTTTTTCTCTTGCTACTAACAGGAAGCAGAGACAGCCCTGCACTGTCCACACTTGGAGGTAGCTAACAGTACAGTGATTAACTGCTGGGCATTACAATTTGCTCCCTGGGGAGAGGGGGGAGAAAGGTTTCCTTTTCCTTCAGGGTTGTTAAAACATTGGGCAGGCGCTTTTTTTTTTTTTTTTGCTGCGGAGTGATTAAGAGTTCTGTTTTGGCTGGACTGGCGGAGGCATTTGGGGGATCCCTTAGTTCAGACTTCCCCCCATCAGTTCTGTGTGCCTAATGCAGTGCTGTCCAGAGAGAGCATTCTTCACAACTGTGGAGTGCTTGCAGACTTTCTGAAAGCTGACTTCAGCTACAGAGGAGTTAGAAAGAACCACCACCTCTCCTGGTGTTTCAGTTTTCAAGAGGAGGAGTCTATGCTGCCCAGAAAGAGTCCTAGCCTGTCCCCTTTTTGCAGCCATCATTCTCACCTGAGTCATCAGAGTCAGCGTCCATCCTGTCCCTTTGTCTCCACTTCGCCTGGGAATTGGGGACCAACCCTCACAGCCAGCTGGGGTGCCACACTTCCACCTGCTTTGCATGAATAGAAGTGCACCAAAGGACAAAACTACTCATATTGTCCAAAGGTTTTGGCTATATATATACAAACACACACACACACATGCACACACATATATATATGTATATTTGTAGAAAAGAAATGTTATCCTTTTCTATGCATTTTCTGATTAAAACCCCTTAGTTTCAAGGTTGTGGTGATTTTTTGGGGGAGGCTCCCTTTTTCTTGTCCATATAAATATCTCAGTTTTCATCTAAACTAAAACAAAACTGTAACAATTAATCTACCATGACAGTCATGGCTCAGCTTCGCGAACAAAGATTTGAGAAGGGCACTACCCACTCTTGCTGCAAGCGTGCTGGTGGCTAAAAAGGCCGATACGGGATAGGCAGGTCCAGTCACAAAAGGCACAGCGGAACGTCTCCCTAGGTGACATTGGCAAGGAAAGGTTCTTTCTGCGTTGTCTTTTCTCCTCAAGACTGACTCTCCGTGCATTCTCAAAGGAAGCAGCAGCGTCGTGAATGGTGTGTCTCCATGAATCCCGACTGGAGGCCAGAGTGGACCAGTGGTGGCAGTCAATATGGCCAAGGCTGAGGTGTTGTTTCAGGGAGTCCTTGTATCTCTTCTTCGGGGCTCCTCTCTTGCGGCAGCCGGTGGCGAGTTCACCATAGAGCACAATCTTCGGAAGGTGGTGATCCTCTATCCTGGAGACGTGCCCTGCCCAGCGCAGCTGCGTTCTCATCAGCATGGCCTCGATACTGGTGACCCCTGCCTGTTCAAGAACAGACACATTGGTCACGTAATCAGACCAGTGGATGTTTAGGATTGAACGGAGGCAGCGCTGATGGAAGCGTTCGAGAAGCCGCAGGTGGTGGCGGTAGATGACCCAGGATTCAGACCCATATAAAAGAGTAGACAGTACAATGGCTCTGTAGACACTTGTCTTTGTACTTTTCTTCAGGTGTTTATTGGACCAGACTCTTTTACGGAGTTTTCCGAAGGCTTTGCATGCCTTTGCTAGCCTGTTGTCTATCTCTTTGTTGATCTTACCATCTGAGGAAATGATACTTCCCAGATAGGTGAACTGCTGGACTGACTTAAGTTCTGAATTGCCTATGGTGATGGGAGGATGATGGAAGACTTCTCGAGGTGCAGGTTGGTAGAGAACTTCCATCTTCTTCAGGCTTACTTGCAGCCCAAAAAGCTCAGCAGCCTCTGCAAAGCAGGATGTTAAGTGCTGCAGAGCTGCTACTGTGTGAGCAACGAGAGCGGCATCATCAGCAAAAAACAGTTAATGGACAAGGTGATTCAGGGTCTTGGTGTGGGCCTTCAGTCACCTTAGGTTGAATAGGCTTCCATCGGGACGATATCGGATGTAGATGCTGTTTTCTTCATCGAGGTCTGCAGTGGCTCTTTGGAGCATCATGCTGAAGAAGACTGTGAATAGAGTTGGTGCAAGAACGCAACCTTGTTTCACACCATTGGTTATTGGAAAGGGCTCAGAGAGTGCATCGCCATATCTGACTTGTCCACACTGATTCTCATGTAGCAGGATGATCATTTTGAGGAACTTGGTGGTCATCCTAAACGTTCCAAAATCTGCCACAGGCCTTTTCTGCTCACAGTGTCAAAAGCTTTGGTGAGGTCAACGAAGGTTACATAGAGACCCTTGTTCTGTTCCCTACACTTCTCTTGCAGTTGTCTGAGAACAAACACCATGTCTGTGATGCTCCTATTGGCTCTGAAACCTCGCTGGCTTTCAGGTAGAAGTTCTTCTGCAATAGTGGGTACTAATCTGTTCAGAAGTATTCTTGCAAGCATTTTACCAGCAATGGAGAGCAAAGTAATACCTCGGTAATTTGAGCAGTCCGATTTTTCTCCTTTCTTCTTGTACAGGGTGATGATGACTGCATCATGGAGATCTGGTGGTAGTTCCCCTTGTTCCCAGCAACGCACAACATGCTCATGGAATTTGGCATGGAGTGCTTGATCTCCATGCTTCCAGATTTCAGGTGGAATTCCATCAACCCCAGCTGCCTTGCCAGTTTTCACCCGTTGTATGGCCTTGAGTATCTCTCCCATAGTAGGGGCTGCATCCATTTCATGTTTCACCAGTTGTTGTGTAATGAGCTGAATTGCTGAGCCTTGGACTATACGGCTGGCACTGAAGAGAGTCTGAAAGTGCTCAGACCATCGGTTCAGGATGGAGGTTTTATCTGTTAGAAGCATTTGACCATCTGCACTGAGTAGGGGGCTTTGAACCTGGTGTGTGGGTCCGTACACTGCTTTCAGGGCCTCATAGAATCCTCTTTGGTCACCCAAATCTGCGCATAGTTGTGTCTTTTCTGCTAGGTCGAGCCACCATTTGTTCTGGATGTCTCGGAGTTTCTGTTGAAGCTTGCTGCATGCAAGACGAAAGGCAGCTTTTTTTATATGGCAAGATGGCTGAGCAAGGTGTGCTTGGTGAGCAGTTCTCTTCTTCTTCAACAATTCCTGGATCTCTTGATTGTTCTCATCAAACCAGTCTTTGTTTTTCTTGGAGGAGAACCCTAACGACTCTTCAGAGGACTGCAGGATGCAATTTTTAATATGTTGCCAAAGTGCTTCAGGAGAGGGATCTATGGGATTATCTTTAAGTCTAGTTTGAAGGTTTACCTGGAAGCTGTCTCTCATTGTGGCTGTTTGAAGATTGCTGACTTGGAGCCTCCTCCTTGGAATGCCGCCTCTCTTAGGTTTGGGCTTGAAGTGGAGGTTAAGTTTGCAGCGCACAAGGCGGTGGTCTGTTTGACATTCTGCTTTAGGCATCACTCGAGTATGACGGACATCACTGACATTTCTCTGTTGTACTAAGATATAGTCAATGAGGTGCCAGTGCTTGGATCGAGGATGCATCCAGGTTGTCTTCAGGCTGTCCTTCTGTTGAAAGATAGTGTTGGTGATGGTGAGCTGCCATTCTGCACAAAACTCTAGCAGGAGGCGTCCGTTGTCGTTGCAGTTTCCAATGCCATGCTTGCCCAGGACTCCTTTCCTGGCTTCAGAATTCTTACCTACTCTGGCATTGAAGTCACCCAGGATTATGATTTTATCATCTGCAGGAACATTTTGGGTGAGGCGGCGCAGGTCTGTGTAGAATTTTTCTTTTTCCGCTGAGTCAGCTTGGAGAGTTGGGGCATAAATGCTAAAAAGAGCAACATGTTGCTTGTTGTGTAGAGGGAGGCGTAAGGACATAATGCGATCGGAATGATCTGTTGGCAGATTTTCAAGTTTGGATGCAATGGAATTTTTAATCATGAAGACAACTCCTGAAAGGTGTCTTTCAGTTTTGGGTTTGCCTGACCAGTAGAGTGTGTAGCCAGCACCATGTTCTTTAAGGCTGCCTTCCTCATGAAGACAAACTTCACTGAGAGCAGCAATGTCAATGTTGAGCTGTGACAGTTCGTGGGCAATTAGAGCAGAACAATGCTCAGGATGTCCACTATCCCCAGTATCAAGTATGGTTCTGATGTTCCAACATGCAAGTGTTAGTTTGAGCACACCTTTGCAGGCAGGTGCATGCCTTTGAAATCTCTTTGTTTTTGTTTGACTGCATGGAAGATGCCGGTTGGCCGTGGTTATCCAACCAGCTGTGGAGATGAGCTTTGTTTAGGCCACCTTTGCTATGCCCCTCTCCAGGTGGAGCAAGCAGTGCTGTCCCTAGAAAAGGCTGCTTGGTCATTCAGGATGCTGCCGCAAGAGACTATCATCTTCGGGGTCAAGTCTCGAATGACCAATATCCTGAACTGCCTGCATTCAGGGTTGGGTCTGTGGCTTCCAGTTCCTTCCTATCACCTGCCGTTTTCGACCCTCGCCTGTCACTACAGGGCTTTGCAATGGGTGAACCCTCCAAGCCTGCGCAATGGATTTTTTTAGGTGAGGCACAGAACTGGCCCCACCCTTTACTCCTAAGGTTCATCTGCCACGGCCTAGCGAGCTTGGACGGTGACAACGAATACCTCAGGATGTAGGTTTGGTTAGAGTATCCTTCTCTTAGATGGATGGCCTTACAGGTCTAAGCGAGCTCCATCTGCCTGGGTTTGGGGTTGGAATTGTCCTTCTCCTAGGATGGTTGCCAGATGGCTAGCGAGCCCATCCTGCCCATGGACACACTGTGTCTGACCCTTCAGCTGAGACCTGTCTGGCATGGGAGACCCTACCGGCGGCACCAACCACCTCCAGCATAGCTCTCAACCTCATGAGGGCACACAAGCTTCTCCCCTACGACAAGGGGATGTCCCTGGAGAAGACCATGACAGTATTTAGAGTACAAACTGCTCTGTTATTCTAACGATTCTCTTATTCTATATATAGTCATAAGGCATTTGTGAAAGTCACGCTCTTCAAATGTATAATCTAAGGGCAGATAATCTAAATTGAAAATCAGATTTAGGCTGAGGGAACAACTTAATACACAAGAGAAGCAAACTATGCAATAACTGAAAAAGTCATATAAATATAAAAATTATTGATCTTTGCTTTCCTTTTTAAGTATATGTCATTAAAAAACATTACAAAAATTGCAGCTTTGAAAGGCACATGTAACTGTTGAGTTTGTTCTTATGTTGTGACTCCACACTTCCTTCCTATGATAAAAAAGCACTCTTCAGATCAAGATGAATCTGTATTAATAAGGACCTTATGCTACAACCTAGTCCACAGGTTTATGGATTGTCAGAACTATGTCTAATTTGTTAATGTGCTGGTTTAAAGGTAAACAAGCAGGAGAAATGAACTCAACACAAAAGAGATTATAAATCAGAGTTAAAATTTAATAACAATATTACAATAAATGTAATGGCACAAAGATAAATGGTTTTAACCCACAAAACTCAGAAGTATGACCCAGCATCCTGGGGTACAAACCCCACGTGGTTCCCTCACGTCCAAAGTAAAAGGAAGTGAGAAACCTGTTGATGCAGATGATGGCCCCAGTCTGGCTGACAGGGGTGGTTGCCGTCTCATTGAAAGTGGTGGTTTCCTCCTATCAAGGCTCTGCTTCTCCTCTGGGTCCGACAAGTGGCTTCCTGAGGTCTTCAAACCTCCAGATTATGTACCCTCAGGTCCAGGTGGGAATGCCCAGTCCCTCCCCCAGGGCAGGGAGTTCCACAGTGGGTCATCTGACTCTGTGAGTCATGGGGTATTTTGGAATCGTTGATGGCCCATTAGCAGACATGACACCTCAGGCTGGATGTTAAGGTGCTAACGACTCCCTAGAGGGGAGTTATCACAGATCCTATCTCATAGGCTTCTTTCATCACACCCTGAGGAGTCAGGTATGCCTTGGGCTGATGCAAATGGTCCATTGTTCTTGGGAAATGAATAGAGGGGGTAGAATACATTGCTTTGGTCTCCCCACACAGTGATAAACTGGTCCCACCTCCTGAACTGGAACAGTTAAAAAGCAGATAGAGAACAGCAGTTTCTATAATTTGCTCTGTGGAATTCTGTTACATATATATACATAATTTAGCATCCCAGGTTTCTTGCTTTCTTCTTTTTCTCCCTTCCTGAAATTTGGTGCAAATTTACATACAACATCTTTATTCAGATGATTGTGGGATACATGTCTGAACTGTACCTGAGGTATTTCATATGCCATTGTTTTTATTCCCTAAAGTGGTAGAGCTCCATCTTTGAACAACAATTTTCAAGTAAGACTCAGCTACCACTCTTTACTTTAAAAAGAATGTGTGTTTGAACTAAACATCTTTTATCTTGAAGCATGGCTTGTGAGGAAAAGCAAAAACTGGTTATAACTTGCAAGAGTTTCCTTGAATCACCTAATGCACATTCACTTAAGTAAAAATGAATCCTCATGATATGCCTTTCAGTGCTGTGAGCTTTAATGATGCCTAGCACAGCAGTGTAATTAACAATACCAGTGATATATAACAATTCTGTGCTTTTTAGTGTCAGAAACAGAAGGCTAATGCCAGATTGCTTGTTAAAGGTACACCCAGCTGCAAAGTACACCAGATGAGACAATCCCCCAGTAGCCATGTAATGAGGTAAAGACATCTGTAAGATTATTTCAGAACTCTGAATGTGTAGATTTAAAATCTGGTGATGCTGCAGATGTTATTATTGTCATATCTGTAGCCATTGTCACTGGAAATAGATCAGCTCTCCAAAGACACTGGACTGCAAATGGTTCAAATCTAGTTTTTCCTTAAATGCCTTAGTGAATAGCTACCATTTAATTACTCAGAGCAGTTCACACTAACTTAACAGAAAACAAAATATTCCCTTACATATGTTTTCTTTTCTGAGAATGGAGTCCCATTCTTTTAAGAGAATACAAAGTGTCCATTCAGCAACAGAAGCAAAAGACAAACAAAAGAAAATGAGAAACTCCACTCACAATAAATAAGAAATATCATTGTTTAAGATACTACTACAAAAGAAATGCAGATGTGAAGAAAAAGATAACTCAGAAAATCAAGCAGATGTGCCAGAAAGACGATGAACATGAAAATATTTTGAAGATAAAAAGTGTAATATTTAAATAAAGTTATGAAAACATTGTTTTCACGTTTTGGACTGAAGAAGCACCAAAGATAAAATACCAACTGTGTGGAAAGGTTAAATGAAAACTTTTAGAAATATCTTTAGACCTGAACAGATATGCTAGAAATGAGCATTTTGTTGTTGTTTTCCTTTCTGGTAATATCAAAATATCAATGGAGAAGAAAAGAATCTACTTCTCATTTGAAAAACAAAAACAAATTACATCACTTGTGTTAGAATAATTTATGCTCATTTTCTGACCACTTTGTATTGGCACTGTGATGTAAAGTAGTCTCAGTGCAAACAAAGAACAAGGGTATAAAAATTTTACCTAAGGGTGTGAAAGCTGGAATGTATAGAAGCCAAAAACTATGTGACAAGGAAATACATCTCTGAATTACAATTCTGTGCTCTCATTTTCTTCTCACAGAGGTGAGGAGGTTTTCAGCTAAATGAAACTTTAAGACTGTAATAAAATGTAACCTCTTCCTTTGGTGGGGGGCGGGGTGGAGTCTCTTTCACTGGATTGGGCAGTTGGCATTTTGCCAGCTCAACCTAACACAGTAAGGAAAACACAGGACTCTTTCCTGCTTCTAGTCTTGTAAAAAGTCAAAAATGACTGAATGACATTCATGTGGTCTGATAAAAAAAATTGAGCTCTGTAGTGCGTATTAGATCTGAATTCATGATGGTTTACATAGAACAGATATGGATAGATCAGTATTATCAGTTTAGATTTATATGCATCTAAACTAATTGACAGATCTAAATTGGTAAATTTCCATGAAGAAACTATTTCATTTATTCTTTAAAATGGCAACATTTCTATAAGTGGTACTATCATTATAACTCTGTAATTCAGCCCATTTTTAAAGCTCTGAAAATCATTCACAGTAAATAAGGGGATCAATGTAATTCTGTTTTAGATAATGAATTTTCCATGAACTAGTTCTTATTGTCTCTGTTGAATTAAAATAATGCCTATAAGGGATTTGCTTCTCTAAAACATCTTAACAAATATTTGCACCTACAGATAAGTCTCTAAAACTTGTTTTTATTTATATTCATGTTGAATGAGATAGCTTGCAAGCAAGATTGGCAAATATCTGAGGTCTGTGGGATGTTCATTAAGCACATCTGAAACATCTGTTCAGCTTGGATATGTAGATGATATGGTTTTGTGCAAAGATTAGAACACCATAATTTCATTCCAGTGCAGGTATTCAAGTTTAAACTTCGGTTGTACTGTCTGCAAAGTCATTCTTAAATAAATGTTGCTTTGGCATCCAAAGCAGCACTTACTTTTTTCACTAGTATATATAAAACAACTTTGGTCTGGCCGAGGCAGTTAACAGCACTATCCATCTTCAGAGGCTTTTTATTTGACCACAAACAGAGCACCTGAACTACTTGGAACAGTGTTAAGTACATGAATTAGAATGCACATGGCCATGACTGGCATGTTCAACACTAACATTCAGATTTCTGGTTAACCTGAGTGAAGATATTTCTTTAGAAGTACATAACATATGGATCCATATATCTACACAGGATATATCAAACATCAAGCACAATCATTTAATAGCACTAGGAACAGCACAATGTGGTAGTTTTGGCTTTAGTTTCAGCTAGGCTTCAGCCAGCTAGACCTTTAGTTTCAGCATGCCCAGAGAGTCTACAGAGATTAGAGGGGGCAAACATCACCTGACTTAAGCAACCAAAGAGATATTTCATACCATTTTGACATCAAAATCAAGTATAAACGAAGGTGTAGGTGGTGCCTAGCTCAGTCACTTGATAGCCAGGTGTTGAGCGGACCTGGTATCACTGTTGCTAGGGGTGTTGCTGGAGTGTTTTTGTGACCTGGCGTGGTGGAGGTCTGTGTCGTTGGATGGGCGACTCAGTGATTCTTGGTTTTGTTGGTTGAGTCTTTTTTCCCACATTTGTATATATATGTATTATATCATATTCTGTTTTCAATTGTCTCTCTTTAGTATAATATAACAAGCTTGCTATTTCGGGGTTTTGGGGCTTTTTCCTCCCCTTTATTATTTTTTTTCCTCTCTCCTCTTCCCTTGGTGTGTGTGGATTCTCTCTCTGTGTTGGGCAGTTGGCATTTTGCCAGCTCAACCTAACACACACAACATATATAGTTAATGTAATAATGTTGAGAATGCAAAATATTCTCACCAATGCTCCTTCAGAAACTAATATTCATATTCAACCACTCTAAATAAAAGTTAAGTTAATGAGCGTATCATTCCTGCAATATAGAACTATTAGACATTCATTAGAAATGTTCTGTCGTCTGGGTGAAGAAGCACATTTTATTAAATAAAAATCTGCAAACCTGTCTATGATTGTATAGTACCAACAAGATATATAAAACTTCATAGAACCAAATTCCTGAAATACATATTAAAGTGAGGAAAATAAATATCTTAAAATTAAAATAAAGAATACATTAACAAGCATTGTTCTAGTCAAAAAACCTGTTGAAACATAAATAAATGCAATCATGACAGATCTTTCAGGTGACTAATTGTGAAAAAGTAGCAACAGGGAAAGAAATTTGAAGTATCTGAACTTCCATGCTGGAGAGCTTATGAAACGTATTACAGAACAGGAAACAAAATTTAATTAAAAGATTAAGAAGTAAAGGTGTGTAGTACTATTTGCATTGGGTTTGCATTGCTTTGCATTTGTGTGAAGCTGTAACACTGCAAATAACGGAAAACAATGTACATTTTATAAAAAGAAATTGTAACTATAACTGTACTCTGCATTGGTGAAGCCACACCTTGAGTATTGTGTTCAGTTCTGGGCCCCTCAGTTCAGGAAAAATATTGAGGTGTTGGAGCGAGTCCAGAGAAGAGCAACAAGGCTGATGAAGGGACTTGAGCATAAGTCCTATGGGGAGAGGCTGAGGGAGCTGGGGTTGTTTAGCCTGGAGAAGAGGAGGCTCAGAGGTGACCTCAGCACTGTCTATAACTATGTGAAGGGAAGTTCTAGCCAGGTGGGGGTTGGTCTGTTCTCCCAGGCACTCAGCAATAGGACAAGGGGGCACGGGCTTAAGCTCTGCTAAGGGAAATTTAAGTTGGATATCAAAAAAAACTTCTTTCCAGAGAGAGTAATCAGGCATTGGAATGGGCTGCCCTGAGATTGGATGTGGCACTGAGTGCCATGATCTGGTAAAGGGACTGGAGTTGGACCAAGGGGACTTGATGATCTTGGAGGTCTTTTCCAACCCAATTGATTCTATGCTTCTATGATTCAGCAAGACTTTGCATATGAGTGCAAGTTAACACAGTGGACCTACCTTAAATCAGTTATCAGTAAAGAATAGCTGGACAACATGCTTTCCTCAATCATATTTTCTAGTCAGGGTTGCCTATTTGCTCTCACTATCTGTGGCAGTTCTCAGAGGTCTGTTATTCCCAAGATCTGGGAATGTTTCTGCCAAAAGATTCAAATTTCCTTTTATCGTTTTTCTCCTTCAGATTTTCCTTGCTTTACGTTATCTTTCATATTCATTCATTCATAGGATATTCCCTTGAAAGATGTAAAAATTACTATCATAAAAGGAAAACCAGAAGTAAGAAAAGAGGACAAACAGCTGATTTAAAACTGACTTAAAAAATAATCCTGCTTTCAAGGAAGCCCATGGGCTCCCAAATATTGTAGAAAGACTCCAAGATGGTTACAGAGACCTCTTTAAGTTTTCACACTAATAAAAGTGTTCTGTAAATACTTATAAAAGAAAACCTTTTCATGCCAGCCTATACTAAATATTCAAAAATAACATAAGCTTTATCAAATAAAAAAATATAATTTAGAAAAAACAACTGAAAAAACCCGCTAGTAACAGACTATTTTAAATAACTAAGAAATCAAGACCTCGTCTTTCGCAAAAGTAGCTGCTGCCTTTTTTTTTTTTTTTAAGGGGGCAGGCAATTTGTTGGCTTAATGAAATACTAGCATCTCTACCTAACTGATATTCTCCCTATGGTTTTATTCTTTTTACATTTCCACCCATTTCCCATATTATCCTTGTATCTCTATTCATAAAAGAGCAAGAATGTAAATGTAACTCAAAATAAATCCCTCTGACTTTATATAATAAAATCCACTTCCATAAAATAAAACATCTTAAAAGTTCTGGTTTTCTGAGATAGACATTTTCTGATAGTAAACATGTTGAAATCCTTTTTTCTAAATCTATATTTTCCTTTTATCTTTTGCAAGGATTCCACAATGATGTCAAGAGGGAAAAACAGGCAGTGAAACCCAAAAACAAGTTGGCAAAGGAGTAGAAGCACATATGGACTGCAGACTGCAACATTCATCAGGGTGTTACTATTTTGATTTCAGAGAAAATTATCAGATAGCCTACCCCAAATTTCACTGCTGTGAGATTATTGCTTCTGTAATGACCACAATGGAATACATACTACCCTTTCTTATATCACTGGGACTAAATCAGGTTTAAGTACACCACTGTGACACATTTACTTACCCCTCCCACTCAGCACAACATTCTTGGTTTATTTAGGTCTGTGTAGTCTATTTTCCATAGCAAACACACAAACACTCAAGATAAAGGAAGATACTTAAGCTGGACTGAGAACTCAAATTCAAAACAATTTCAGAAACTCTTCTTCACAAATAGAGAAAACTTCTTTAATATTTTATTTCTTACATAATCTAATTTTCAGTCAAGAAATTTCTTTAAAGTCCTATATGGAAAACACAAGTTGTTTGGTTGGTTGATTTGGGGGTTTGTTTTTGTTTTTTTTGTTTTAAATAAAGAAACATTCTTGAAGGTGTCATGGGCTTGATACAGGATTTAGGAACGAAAATTCTATATCATGTTTTAAATATGAGGTCAGATCATTCAACAAAATGGTCCTGTCTACACTTCGAACATGTGTTTTCTCTATATTTTTTGACAAAAAAATAAAATCATTAAAGACCTATGAATTTCACAGTCGTTAATGTTGGTTTTTTTCTCCATTTCCCCTCTTTCCTTACCTCCATTATCCACTTGGTATGTGTTGCCTTTTAGACTCTAAGTTCTTTGAAGCAAGTCTTAAATGTTTCTACAGTGCCTAGTACAATAGGGCTTGACTTAGTTAACTCCTAATCAATAGAGCAATAGAGATGTCAAATAATTATCATAAGACTGTTGTATGTCATAGCATACAGTTCAGTTCACTGTGAAACTCTGTTGCAATATAAGGGTACATCTCTGTTACGCAAGACAAAACCAATAAAAACCTCTGAGGTTTTCACGCATGAAAGCATCACAAAAACCTGGCATTAAAAATAGATAAAGCTCATATGGAATTATGCAGAGATTTATAAACATGCTACTTCCACTGTGTTCAAACTCAGCTGTGCTGAAACCAAACTTTGATTGCAGATATTTTTGTTCAAAGCAATTAAAGCTCTACTGCACTGCTGAGAACAAGCATGAGCGTATCAAAATACCTAAAAGAAAACTTTACTCTTCATAATAGCAAGCACTTTTAAATTACCTTGCCATTTAATTCCACGTCAGTTGCACACAGAAATTAACAAATCTTCTTTCAGATATCCCCGTTATTCTTCATAAAGTCCCAAAGATGTTTCAATGAAACTATATTTAAAGCAGGGTAAGTGCATTATAGGAAATCCATTCCCAAACATACAGTCTAATTAAGTGCCAAATGATGCCTTCAAGTCTCACCCATGTAAACCATACAAGGCCAGGGAGATTTTGCAGTGGAAATTTAAGGCAAAAAAAGTATATTTGTTATTTGGTAAATCATGAATGTTCTCACAATCCTACTCTCAAACACAAGAAAACTCTACTGCTCATACTAATTGTATGTGTAACTTTAATGACAACCAAAGCTGGTAAAAATATATCTTTAGCAAGAAAGTTCAGATTTTCAAAGCAAGATTTGTATACCTTGCCTATAGCCCAACAAAATCAGGGGATAAGTTGCCAGCCACAATGCAGAGCTGTTGGGGTTTCTTCAAATTTGTATTAACCCTTTTTCCTGATTCAATATCTGCTAAGGGGATTAAGAAGTCCGCAGTAAGTTTTGGTACAGTGACACCTTAGAATTTTTGCAGCCTTTTATTCATGTCCTCCTGCAGTTCTGACAGTCTGTGGAATTTATGCAAGTTACTCTGCATCAGGCTTTTGTTACCCAATGAGGAAAATCCACATGAACTGCTAGAGTGCACTCACATTATTCACATTGATACCTTGAAAGAATATCCACTTTAGAGGAGAGAACAGAAGTTCACCACGGACTCAACTAAGCTAAAGGACTTTTACCAAATAAGCAGGCATTTAAATGGTAGGTAGTGGGCACTGCCTGTCCCAGAGTAAAGAAAGGTGAGATTTTGAAATCTCACTACATAGGTTAGGCCTACTGGAATTAAACTGTGGGAATAATCATCTTATAAAATTAAAAAAAAAAAACCAAACAAACACAACCAAACCAAAACCAAAAACATTTTGATAAGGGTTTTGATCTATACTACTGAGATTGGGCATGAAGTTTAACTTACGTTAACTGAAAAAAATTCTGCATTTTTCTATTTCATCTCTATTCAAAGCCTGTGACTATGATAGTGCTTTGAAAATAAAATAAAAGCAAACCACTTTCTCAATGCAGAGGTTATAATTTAGTTTTTTGTTTCTCTATTTTCTTTTCCCTTTCTCTCTTATCCTTTTTTAACTGAAGGAAAGATGAATCATATCAGACATTTTGCACTTCTGTCAAGAAACAGCAATACTTATGTCCATTCTCGTCTCCTCAGTCCTCAAATCCATGATTGGTTGCAAGAAAAAAACCCACTCTTTTCAGAGTTGTCCCTTTGAGGTTGATAGTTCTAATTTGTAGGAAACACAATAGCTAGATAAAGTCATAGTCATTAAAAGGGACCAGAATTATTTTAGGTCACTTCCATAGAGAGCTAAAGGATTTTAACATCCATAATATCAAAGCATAAATTCATCAGCTTAATCAAACAGCCTAGTTCATAATTACTGTTCAAAAACCATAATCACAAGTCCTCTAAGTAAACCTCAATGCCTCTGTAACCCACATTGATACATTGTGGCTTTTTGGCCTCTTGTGGCTAGATCACAAAAGGCTTTTAGGAGTCTTTTACTGCTGGCAAAACAAAATTTAAGTCATGCCTACAAAATAAAGTCCCTTAACTCAAGGAATAAGGGATCCAGGATTCTTTCAGAAACTGAAGCCATGATTTCCAGCTCACGGTCAGTATACTCAGGGGCTTAATAAATAATATGGATCAGCTGAGGCAGCAGATGTCTTCATCACTGTCAGCCAGTAACTTCGAATTGTAATGCAATCTATGTATTAAAGAATTTACCTCACTATTGTACAAAAATCTTCTCCATGCTCCAAAATTTAGGGACAAATATGAGTTTTACCTCACTCCACAGATACTAATATCGTTAAAAGCCCAGTATTACTTTTAGATTTGCAGGAGGCACCGTCAGAATATCAAGTTGCTCAACAGAAGATGATAAATATGCACTTGAATGATGGATTATTATGTCTAATTACCTTTCCAAAAAGGTATGGAAGATAAATATTTCTTTGCCAAGAATGAATAAAAGAAATATTAAACTGCTCTCATTTTTTTAGATTTTTGAGAAATTTAATAACTGACTGCATTGGTTAATGGAAAAGAGTAGCTAAATTATGTAAGACATTCCTTATTTTGTTCAGATTTATTTTCATCATCCTCTTCTAAATAGTGACACTACATTCTGTCATTTGTATTGCCTTCTTTCATTCCTAGTCCACTTTAAATGGAGCACCACACACTTAGAATATGTGAATATGTATATATGTGTGTGTGTATATATTTAGTTATGAAGACTACTCATTTCTCTGATTACCTGCAATCATCCCTATAATGTCTTTTGTTTATTAAGAGGGTTCGTCTCAAAGACAGGCAAACATTTCTTACTATTTTTCCAGCTCTGTTTCAGAGAAGAAAAGAAATAAGGTAACATAATAGAAAGAAATAGGTAATATAAGCTATAGTTAGAATAATTAAAAGTTATCTCTCTCTCTCTCTTTTTAACTTTTCCAATGTTTATAAAATGAATGAAAAAATGAAACCAACAAACAGAATATTTTTTGTACCATTTTGCAAAATTATTAACAGCTTGACTGGATGATGCAATGGAAGACTTGTGGAAGGTTCCTTGTAAACTGTATTGAAATGCTTTAAATAAATATTTTGAACTTTTAGGTAAGATACTTTCATTTTTCATTATTTTAGAAAAAATCTGTAGCAAACAACAATATACACAAAACCAGGACAAACCATGGGTACTTTACCTATTTGATAGATTTATGGAATATGTTTTTGTCATTTATTCCAACTCTCACTGCACTAAGTACAGCAATAGGAAAGGTTTGCATTCACAGTTGTCATGAAATGAAAGCCAACCCAGAAATAAAACAAGATTAAATAATATTTCAAGCCTTTTATTAAATATTTAATTCTAATTATGGTTGGAAAATAGTATTTAAAAGTTTGTTTTCTTTTTATGATCTGGGTTAATTCATGAAAACTGAGCACCACCTCAGCAATTCTTCAATTCAAATTTAGTGGAAAAGCAGTTAAAGGCCACTACAAAGAGAGGGACTATCCTGACAAGCCTGGGAAGCATCCACACTAGAACTGTGAAGTTTTCAGTTACTACCACAACAAATACCTAAGGTAGAACAACAGGTGGCACAACCCCTATCTCAGAGACAAAGAGAGGAGTCAAGACCTGAAAGCATGCTATTCAGAAAACTAAGAAAGGAGCTTTCATTGAAATCAAGATAGACAAGTTCCAGTTTTGAGGAAAACAAGTATTTTTATTCTTTATATGCAAGTCAGTTTTTATTTTTCAAAGAAACATCCATCATCAGTTTCTCCTGGTGATAGAATCTACCTGCTGTGTTACCTACTATTTCAAAAGAATCAAAATCCTTTTGAATACTTGAAATATATCTTATACATGCTTGAAATTGTGGTAATAATTCACATGTAAATATAACTTCACCCATGCTTTTAGTTATATATTTGAAAAATATAGTGACATTAATCTGAAGCCATACCTGCATATCATTTGAATAGTATCAAGATCCCAAACTGAAAGCCCTTCCCTCTTCAGAGATGACAATATCCTAACTGGAAATATATTGCACTAACACTAAAAGCTCCTTCATAGTCTGAGAGCCTTATTAAATTCTGTAAGAGAAGAGATAAAAGCATTATTATAACGTTAAAGTACAATTATGATTAATTATGCTGTGGAAAAAAAGCAACATAACAACAAAAAGAAACAAAAGAAGTGGAAAGGTTCCTATATAACCAAACCTACTGAACAAAAAGCATGCAAAAAGCATGGTCACCTTGTCAGACTGAAAGACATAATGACACACACCTGCCCAAATATCAGAGTAGAAGACAGAGGATGCTGTATTGCTTTTGGAAAATGCCATTTAATAGCAACATATTGCTTGTTCATTATAAGTGTTTTTTAAAAATCTTGTGTATTATTCATGTCACTTCTCTACCTACCTGAATCCATTACAACAAAATACCTGAGCACTTACAAGAGAGTAGTACAATTTTGGTACCAATATCACAAATATAACTTTTACTGTGTACTTCAGTAAGAATCTCTCCATGAGCACATCAGTGCATTTTACACCCATCTCCTACACACCACTGCTGCATGGTGAATAAACTAAGATAATATATCTATGACAGTGTGACTACATCTACGGAGAAGGGAAAAGTTACGAAAATTATCAGAGGGCTCGAAACCACCCCTAGGAGGAAAGGATGAGAGTTGGGGTTGTTCAGGCCGGAAAAGAGAAGGCTCTGGGGAGTTATTGTGGCCTTTCAATAGTTAAAGGGAGCTTATAAGAAAAATGGGGACAGACCTCTAGCAGGGCCTTTTGTGATAGAACAAGGGATAACAGTTGAGAACTAAAAGATGGTAGATTCAGACTAGACAGAGAAGAGATATTCCATTACAAGGGTGGTGAAACACTGGAACACTTTGCCCATAGAAGCTATGGATGCCCCATCCCTGGAAACATTCAAGGTCAGGTTGGATGGGGCTCTGAGCAATCTGGTCTAGTTGAAGATGTTCCTGCTTTATTGTAGGGGTTTGAACTTGGTAATCTTTAAAAGTATTTTTCAACCTAAATTACTCTATGATTTCCACACCCTCTAGATAAGCCACAAACCAGGAATTTGATGAATCTTCTCTTTAGAAGTTTTCCAAGTGTCTATCAAATTCTTTCCTCAGTTACATGGGAAAGTTTCTACTGAAACAGAAGAGTTAGCAAGGCAGTGAGGACATGGAACCATTCATTAGAACACTACAGAAGCCTTAGAGCACAGTAAACATTGAGCAGAAAGATGGAAAAAACCCCAACAAACAAACCAGTGACCTTAGGTAGGGACTTAGATTCTTAGTGACATAAAAACTGGAGAACAGCTTAAGATCCATTTTTTTCGGATACGTAATATTACAAAAGTTTAACTTTTTTAGAATTCTCATTCTCTATTCATGATTGCGTTTTCATTACAAGGTTATGCTTGCACAACATCTCAAGAAAAGAAACAATGAAGTTACACTGTCGACATTCCTCACATCTGCTTGGATCTCCCTTGGTAGAGATGGAAGCCTCCACAGGTAAGCCAGTCACAAACTGAGAATCACTATGTGCATGTTAGAATTTAAAGTATAAAATACAACAGTTCCTTAGAACAGGCAAATATAATACACTCTGATGATGTATTATATTCAGTACAAAAAAATCAGATCTTTACAGATCAAAACTCTGACCTCTACTCTTAAACTAAAAGATGAACAAAGCAGTAACAATTATATGAATGTGCTTCTTTTTCTAAACAGCATGACTCAGACCACATCCTAAGCTTCCTCTCTCTCCCCTCACCATAGCCCGATCATTCTTCTCGTTTTTATGCTATTACTTACATAAAAATCTTTCCCTCTAATGTTCCCAAAACTTACAAATCTCTCTGCAATATACAACACAGTGATGAAAGCATGTTACAGGATCTCCCTACTACATCAATTTACAGAGGATAAAAACCATGACAGCTCCTGGCTACAAGGTGTTGTTGTTCAGAATGCACCTCTTTATGCTCTTTTCTCCAGAGTCACCTGGTTTAAATTTCAGAACATCATTCCAGAACAAAGCTGATACATGACCTCCTGAGTGCATAAATGTCTGTCTTGGGTTGAGCTGGCAAAATGCCAACTGGCCAACACAGAGTGTTAGAGCCTACCTCCTCAATCCCCCCACCCCCCGCCCTCGACCCCTCACCTCCCCTGCGAGAAAAGGGAGAAGGAAAAAAACCTCTGAAAACTCAAACTAGGTTTAAACCTAAACTAATTATATATATTTATACAGAAAAGAGAAAATTAAGAGAAAACTACAATATGACACACACTTAACACAAGTTAGATATAACAACAATTTTCTATCTCCCACCAAAACCATATTTCATTACTCTAGATTCATAAAATACTCTAAAAGACACCCAGCAAGGCAAAAGAGAGCATAACAATAAAATGTTTCTACTTCTCTAAAACTAAAACAAAATACGATGTAGCAGCGGCAGGATCAAGGCCCAGGACAGCAGAACAGCTGCAGCGTGTTCTGCCTCCATTGCAGACATGATGAAACTGAACAAGCCACTCTCACACTGGCTCCTACACTTTGAGATTATGTCGGAATATGATATGGATACTATTGGCCAGTAGTCAGCTGTCAGCTAGCCCAGCCCAGCTCAAGTCAGCTGATAGTCTCAAGCCTAGTCTGAAATCTAAAGGTTAAGTTTAGGCCTACCTAGCTAAACCCATGTCTTTTGTTTGCATTCACTTTTCCCTAGGGTAGTAGCTCAGTTATAAAACAATGCTCCTCACTTGTCAAACTAATCCTCCTCACCAAACAGACAGACATTTTCAGTAAAGTCCCCCCCATCTTTATATACAACAGGAAAATTTTCCTTCGTCTTGGAGGTGACTGCATAACTCAATGCAGAGGCTAAAATTTGAAGTCCGCAAAGCTAATAAATTAAAATTGTAATTTACTCAGAAAGACATTTATAAATAAAATCAAATAAAGAATGTAAATGGCAAATTCTATTTTTTTTTTCCAGGGGGATGGTGGCATTCCAGAGGGGATATTATACTTGTTTCTTTTCTAAAAGCTTGATATGTGTTTTTAATGTATACTGTTCTGCAAAACACATTCCATGAAAAGTTGTGTTATTTAATGTGAACAAACAATGTTGGAGAGGAAAGGAAAAAAAGGCAATATTCTAGATTTCTGTCTTATTAAGACAAAGGGGGGCATATGGATTTCTAATCAAAATGGAAACTGGAGCCATTCTGCTTAGGATATATAGTTGTAATAGGACTAATAGAATGTATTTGAGAGAATTGACAAATGGTTTTTAAAACCACATTCTACATGAAAGGAAAACAGAGATTGTCTAGGACAGCAATGAACTCTGACACCACACCTACTCATTCCAAAATATCAAGAAACTTGAAAAAGGCAAGGCAGGAATAGAAAACTTTACAAGGCACATAGACCTTGAGACTTGCAATTGGGAAAGCCATGCAAACTCCAAAGTTAACTTCAAATGCCACATAAGCAACTACCAGAGTCCTCACAGGCCTGTAGAATTCTCAAAAAAACTAGAGTAAATCTGGGCTGGAGAAGTCTTGACACATGACTACAAGCCATATCTAATAGCAGCACAGAGCTCAGCCTCATACAAGAAGAAGTTTATCTTCTGACCCTCCAAACACTTTGAAGTTTGGAGGTGGAAAATCTCTTTTCTTTTTCTCTCTTGTGATTGAACTCAGAACTTCTGCAAAGTATTCTTTTTTTCTCCCTCTTCTACTTGAAAATTATTGATTCATTGAATAATTTTATACATTATATTCCAAGAAATCAAGTCATCCTACCTAAAAGATTATTCCAACAAGGGTTGCCCTCAACCTGCCACACAGACTGCCACTCATTGTCAAAGGAGTATCTCAACAGGTGTGGCATGTAAACACAAAGGGAGCATCACAAACATCCACAAAAAGAAGGTATTGAGTGGAGGATGATATAGAACCTTGACTGTCACAGTCAGCTGTGCTACAGTCAAAAAGAAAGCACAGCATGCATACGGGAAACATTTTAACAGTTATTTTATATTTTGATCTTTATAATTACATCTTTGTTGACGTCACCTAAAAGAAATGCAATAAAGTAGGAATAAAGTATTATATATGTTAAAAGTTCCTATGAAATAAGACATTTAGGGTATCTGTATAATTGTATATAGTCACATTATTAACTTTCAAAAAAAATCATTATAAGAACTTCCAGACAAGTTTCTTAAAAGGATTCAACAAGTATCTAAAAAAAATCCAGTAGGATGATAAGATAGCATGAATCAAACAAGTAAATTGCAGGAATGAGAATGAATACTCACTTAATAAATCCCTGTCTAACCTATCTAATGGGGAGAAAAAATTTATTTGGTCATGGTAAGTTAGTTCTTCAAAGCAGTTGTTTAAAACTAGGACAGAATGCTACCTGTAGAAGTCTCTAAGAATAAAAGTTAACAGAAATTTATATCTGGTACAATCTGGAAGAAAGTATGAACGAGATTGCTTACAGGAGTTACAGAATATTCTGAGTTGAAAGAGATGCGCAAGTTTCATTAAAGTCCAACTCTTAAGTGAATGGCCTGTACAGGGATTGATCCCACAACCTTGGCAATATTATCACCATGCTCTAACCAACCAAACTAATGTCATGGTGACTTCTTCAGGTCTTCTCCAGTTCTATATTTCTATCATTACATGATCACTTTCTGCATCTTTTAAAACCTTTCAAAAGCTGAAGCTGTTTACTGCCCAAATTTAGCAGTCTCTGGCCAGAATACAGGGCACAGATATAACACTGTATTTTGTGTAGGTACATTATTCAGAAACATGTAGTTCTAATATTCCATGAGTACTGGCATTGGTTTTTTTTTCCCTAGTGGCTTCATGTAACAAGGTGATCTGAAATATAAACCATTTCTCAAAAATAAACATTGTCATTATCTATGCAGTGCCTAATTATTACAATTATAACATCTTCTAAATTTATGTATGAATACTCATCATATTGAATGGTGCTAGCTTGTATCCTTTTTTGTGTTAACAAATATCCAATTAGGTATTAAGTTGGGCCCTCGAAAGTCCATTTCTAGAACATGAAAAAACCCCAATATATTAATCAGGCTGTTCCGCCAAAAACACATTTAAAAAACCTTTAACTGTGGTAAAAAAACCCACCAAACAAAACAATTATAACACATGTTCTCTCACACTCAGTGCTGTTTCACTGAGAAAACAATTCATTGCTTCATATCTTAATTCTTGTTTTAAAGAACAGCATTATGACAGCTAACATTCTTGATTTTTAAGATAGGAGGGAGAATATAGTTGAAGTGTTCAAAATGTATACATTTGAGTTCCCAAGCTGGCATTAAGGGCAAATATCATCAAACTTGCTCTGCTTCCAAATTCAAAAATGATCAGTACAAAAATCATCTCAGCAAAGTTCTAAAATTGCAGAATATACTTTTCTCAGAAATTCCTGGGTAACAAGTCAATAGCCCAATTTTATACTTTCTCCTGAGCCACAAATATAGAGAAATTCCACATAAGAAGGAGAAAGGCATTCCATCCTTCTTCAACATAAAATGAGCAAAACTGACAATCTCTCAGCACACTTTCGACAGAAACTTCAGTCCAAATTGATTTAAATAACATTATAATCTTAATAATGCATATTCTTTACTGAAGTCAGGTCAGAATAAATATGCCAAGAACACTATTCTCCTGTACTGGAAACTATTTTTTTTAAATGTGTAAAAACCTGGGATTGTTAATGTGTGCAAGCATTCATGTGCACATTTGAACCATTACAGACACAAACTGTTCTCAAGACAGCACGTCAGATGCACTATTGTATTCAAGTTCATACTGAGCTTGGTAGGCAGGAGCTGCTCCACTTTCATATAAACAGCAGTTGTGCCTAAGGACACAGTCTTTCCAAGTGTCAGGAGATTATACTGGAAAATGTTTAGTTTCCTCTGTGTTTAGTTACAGTTCTCCTGGTGTGTGCAATTGTTTTCAATCAAAATGTTTCCTCTCGTCGATACTTGTGGTAGTTTTAGTTAGGCCTAGATGTAAACCTTAATTTTAGTAGGCCTTGATAATCTGATGTAGATTAGAGGGGACAAGTATCACCTGACGTAAGCAACCAAAGAAATATTTCATACTAGATGATGCAAACTGAGATATAAATACAGTAGTGTAGGAGGGGTTTCTCAGTTCCTTCATAGCTTGTCATCTGAGAAAGATGTACTGTGCTGTCCCAGGAGGACAATGCCCAGCACTGGCTTACCGCCATGTTATCTTAGGGAAGTAAAATATTTGTTCTTAGCCTTTCTCTCTGCTTGGGTCTGTCTCTGCTGGATGTGATTTGTAGCTTTGGAGTGATTTGTAGCTAGAATGGAGTAGCTGTCTCTGGAGTGATTTGTAGCTAGAATGATGGGATTTGTGTTCAATGGGGAGTGGGGAGTTATTTTTTGTTATTTCTATCTTGTGTACTTACAATGTGTTATATTGTAGTTTTCTTTTAATTTTCTCCTTTTTGTATAAATATATAAACCTTTTGAGTTTCCAGTTTTCTATCTCCTTTTTCTCAGTGGGAGGGGAAGAGAGACTGACAGTGTATTGGGCAGTTGGCATTTTGCTAGCTCAACCCAAGACAATACTGTAGGCCCTCACCACAGAGTCAAATACAGGAAATAAGGAACATCTTACCAAGGATGATATGAGAGTGATGAAGCATGGAGCACTTGAGACTGATTGAGTATAATGGAACTTATTGCATGAGCCAAGCTGAAGACAGTGGCCAGACTGTGGAGGCTTTCAGGGAAGGAGTGCCTTGACCACCAGAAGCTGCCATTCCCACATTCTGGTGTCAAAATATCAAAGCTAAGATAAAACGGAGAAGTTCCAAATACCTCACTTTTGACAATGAAGGGAAACAGACCAGACTATGAGATATAGAAAGAGCAAGCTATGATGTGGACCCTCGAGGAGAACAGTGCTGGCAAGCAGCAGACCTGACCAACTGCATACATGAGAGGCTTGTTGAAGTTTTAAAGTTATGTGTACATGAGAGGCTTGTTGAAGTTTTAAAGTTATGTGTTTTCTCTGTACAGTTTTTAGTTCAGAAAAGTTTTCTGTATCACCTCTCCCTGCATTGTTATCACCTTCCTGCAGCATCATCACCATCCTTCCCTTGTCCTCACCTGTGTTCCCCACGGCTTTTGTTCTCCACATGAATCATCATCACATGCTCATTAAGCACTGGTATTATTTCTCCCTGGGCCAGGCCCAACCCCGACCAGAGGATCCCCACCCCATCCTGTGCTGCTGTGGTGGCAGACCCTGGAACTTGACCAGGCTTGCTGCCCCTCTCCGCCCTCTGGTCCCAGATGGGCCAGGGCTGATCCCACTGATTTGAGCAGGGGTGGCTCCATCCCCAGACCTCCTTGCCTCATGTCCCTGGAGCAGCCTGGGGCAGCATGGCTGTCACTCCTGCCAGCTTCTGCCCCTGACCTAACAGTATGGGTTGTCTCACCTTTCTATCCCCAATCCCTGATTTTCTATTGGCTTTGGCTCCTCCTGTTATCCCATTGATTAGTGGGCACTTAAAGCCCTCCCTTCCACCCGATCTTTACCCAATCCAGTCCCAGTTCTAGCACTTTTCCCTTCAGGACCTCATAAAAGCCTCGTGAATTTCACAATAAATCTGTTTTTGCCCCTCGTCTGCCAGACTGAAAAAATCTGGGTCTCAGAGCTCCCCAGCTCCAGAGGACAGGTGGGGACTGCTTCTCACCCTTCAGTGTCACATTAAAGGTAGATGCAAACTTTTATAGTTTTCATTTTATCATCTTAATCTGCTCCTCTAGGAGTATCTGCTTGTCCATTAAAACAACATGCATGTTTTCTTTGCCATAGTAATTTGATGAAGTTAGACTGTAACTTGCGATGACTCACAGGTCATGTTTTATATTCACACTGCATTCAGTTAAAACTATGGTTTCCATACTACATAAACAGTATGTTTAAATTATAGGTTTGTGAATCACAATTGTGCTGCCTTAAACCAAACAAACCATTAAAGGTGTCTGTACAGCCTGTTACACTAGCTCAGACAGAAAAAGGACTTAGCTATCCAACAAGGAATCACCTCCAACATCCTTCATGAAACCTGAGCCCTCAAACCAGGACTTCATGACCACTACCAACAAATTTAAGAGAAAATTGAGTTTCAGATCTCACTTTCTTTTTCTAACACATGGTATCTTAGAGATGATAGTTGAAATAAACACCCATACACAGCAGGATGAAGAAATATGGTTAAAAGATCTTACGAAAATGTTTCATACATAGGCCACAATCTAGTCAAACTTATTTCAATCAAAATATGTTAATACCACAATGTCATCGTAGAGTTGTAGTGGATAAAGGAGCATAGGGTCGCAGGTGTCACACATGAAACTGATTTTATTAAACTACATATAACTCACTCAAAAGAAAAGAAAATAAAATGGAGGAGAAGGAGAAGGAGAGGGAATCCTTCAATTTACAAGACACTCTTTATATATTTTAAATCCCTCCCATAGCCACCTTCTCATAGGTCCATGGCAGTGTCCGTATACATTGTTACAACTTCTAATTGGATATTACACACTGTCCAGAAGTAATCTTAGTTTCATGAGAAATTATCAGCACACATTCCATTCCCACAGCTTACCTTTCTCAGATTCTTTCTCATCTCATTCTGTTTTAGTTATATTGCCAGTTTTCTCACAGTCTTATTTATCTCCAGCTGTTCCCAGTCATTCAAGGGAGCAACACTTCATTTAGGTGGAAAACTGCTGGCAGTTTCAAACCCCCATACCACAATAGTTTTAAACTCAAGGTATGAATACATTTGGCATCACCAGCATATAACACAGACTTCAAAGAAATATTAGATAAAAAAATGTTATGAGGAACTAGTTTTCTTGATGTACAGATGAACTGGGCTAAATCATCCACTCCTTGTAAATATCTAGCTTGCCATAGTTATGAATGGCAGCACTTAGTGTAACAGATGAGGTTTTGCTGTTTGGTAAAAAACACTTTTCAGAAAAGTTGTCAGCAGGGTACAAAAAAAAATCTTGGTAAGCAGGAATTTTCATATAAATCCTAGCATTCTGTATTTATCAAATGCTTACATGGACTTAAAAGAAATGCTAGCAGAGCATAACATAATTTGGGGAGTAGGAAGTTTTCTTTGTTCATGAAGTGCTAAGAGACAGAAGGAAGATTATTCCTTAATGAATATTTTGCAGAAATATTTCCATAACTAAAGGCTACTTTTATTTCTATCCTACCTGTCAGATTTTCAGTATAAACCCACTTCTATAGGTATTCTGTATAGCATTTTTATTTCTACCCTTGACATTTTTTACACAAACATCTTTGGACACCTCTAGTGCTCTGCTGCCTGCCTATTTTTCTTTTATGTGGACAGTGCAAGCTGAAACCCTGGGCCTTAATGCTACTTTCAATTTATCTAGTTAACAATAAAGTATATATACTTGAAATGTATCTGCGATACTGAAGGTAAAAAGTGATGATATTTCCCTATGTGTTTTCCTCTTCAGCATATATAATAATTAAAAAACCCAGAGAGGGAAAAGTTACTGGCCAAACAAGTCTAGTCCCATTGATTCAGATCCAGGAAAAATCTCTTCACATTTAGGGACTTGCAGTTTTGGAGCAAGGAATTACTACTTCATCCTCCTTATAAAAAGTATGGCATATGGTTTATCTCATGCTTGAGTTCCTTTTGAAAAGTGTAAGTTGTACTCAGCATGCTTACTTACCCTTCTCAAAACATTTACCTTTAACTCCTTAATCCATGGGATTATAAACAGGAAATGAGGAGCAAAGAAAAATAGACATTTTAGTAGCTTAGATATAGATCAGAATTTTTTTTATTTTGGTATTTTTAGTTGTTTTTTTCTTTATCTAGTAATCTAATATTTATAAAAAGTATAAGTTTACCATTAATGGGGTTTGCAGTCATCAACTTCTTAGCTTTTCTTCTGTGTTTAATCAGACTCAAAGTGTTTTATACTTCTCATCCTCTTTCTGCTATGAGCATTATAAAACTCATAGAACACAAGTGGTCATGTTCAGCTTCTTGCACTCTATTTTCTAGTTATATGAAGCAAACTGAGCTAAAACTTTAATGCAAACTCCACTTCTTAACACTTGAAATAATTTTTCTGTTGTTTTCTTTTGCACTTCTCCATAAATCCCTTATACTTTCACCTAACTACATGAACTTATCGTGACAGTTCCCCAGGACTGAGTACTGCTGGTCTGTGCTCTGCTTGCCTGCTGCTTACTAGTTTTCCTTTTTTGAGCTTGAGAAGTTTTCTTACTGTGCTTGACCTTGACTTGTCACAGTTTCTTCTAATATAGCATTAACACAACTAATTCATTCTACAGCGTTTTATTCATCTCTTTCATGCAAGTTTGGACTCAGTGAGCTAAAGCAGATGAGGTCACTCTTTCATTCTCCTTTTTAAACCAAGGGAATGTTACAAATTATTGAGTTCCACTGTGCAGCAAGCATTACATAGTGATTCTACCATTTACATCAAAAAATATGTGAAACTGAGTGTGCTGGTTTAAAGGCGAACCAGCAGGGGAAATGAACTCACCACAACAGAGATTATAAGTCAGAGCTAAAATTTAATAATAATATTACAATAAATACACTGGCACAAAAGGGAAATTGCTTTCAACTCACAAAAACCCAGCAGTATAACCCAGTGTCCTGGGGCACAAATGCAAGGGGGTTTGTTTGCCCTTGTGCTGAGACCCCCTGTGGCTCCCCCAAGTCCAGAGCAAAAGGAAATGAAAAACCTGTTGGTGCAGGCGAGGGCTGTAGTCTGGGCAAGAGCAGTGATCTCCTCCTGTTGACGTCCTGCTGCTTCTCTGGATCCAATGAGAAGTCCCTGAGGTCTTCTTACCCACTACTTATGTACCCTCAGGGAGCTCCCCCCCCCCCCCAGTCCCTCCCCCTGGGCGGGGACTCACACAATGGGTGATTAACTCTGGGAGCCAGGGGGTGTTGAACTGTTGATGGCCCATTAGCAGCTCCGCTCCCCTCAGGCTGGGTGTGAAGGTGATAATGACCCCCTGGGCAGCTGCTGCTAAATGTCCATTGTCCTTGGGGAATGAATAGAGGGGGTAGAATACACAGCTTTGATCATCCCACACACAGTGTTAACTGGTCCCTCCTGCTGAACTAGGACACTGAGTCATGTACAGAACAACCCAACTTAAAATTAGTTTTTAAAATGGAATAAAAACACATTACTTTCCAAATACCAATAATCATCTGCCCTGTTATATCACCTAAGTTGTGTAAAAGTTAAGTCTATAGGAAAAGCAAAAGATCTATTTAAAGAACATTTGATTTCAGGATTGTGCTGATTTTCTCCAAAGACATTGTAGGTTTTCCCCCCCACACTTTAAAAACAAAGCAAAAAAAATTTTTAAAAATTAAAAGCACACACTGTCCTTATGGAAACACACATAATTCTGTAAGCAGAACATAACTGAACTAGAAATAAGATCTGAGTTCCCACTACAGTCCTTCTCAGTAAATAAGCAAGTTCTGCAAAGCTTTAGTAGAGAGTAGCTGGCCTGGATGACCTCCAGAGGTCCCTTCCAATCTCAGCTGTACTTACAATTCAGGTATCATATACTATATACTGTAAAATTTTACTTAGGTGAGCCTAGCTGACAGTTAGCATTAACATGATGAAGTAACACTGCAGCATAAGGATTAATTCTCAAAACCTAGTTATAAGGGTAGAGAAGTAACTTCAGCTTAAGCCACTTCTTAATTATTGTTAAACTTGCAAACAGAGAACCTTTGAGATGAGTAGATTATGAGTGCTAGCATCAACCAGTTGTTAGGCACTGTCTGACTTCAAACAAGTCAGTCAAGAATCAGGTCTATGTAATTTAATAGCTATAATTAGTTATAATATACTTTCTTCTATTTGAATGCTGCTTTCACAAGCACTTCCCATAGGGAGATATGTTCAGGAACCCTTCTAAATCTCCGGAAGAGAAAAAATACAGTTACTTTTAAGACTGCATTTCCTGCTGCTGGGTCCAGTCTTCAACATTTCTCTTTGGCAACAGTCATGCTAGTAGAACATGGGGAATGTTCCATTTCAACAACACCTGTTTGTATTATTACATTTATTTATTGTTCTAGTTAATTCTTTTTTGATATCTTTGACTGATTCTTGCTGTATTAAGGATGTAAAAGTGCTCCCCATTATAATACTTGGCTGTCTTTCCTTGCCGTGACAAGAGCTGAGGTACATACTACATGTCCAAGCTCAAGACTACTGAGAAGGTAGTTAAGACTTCCTACAATCCATGGCTGCCAGACTTGTCACTTCCTAGTTTCTGGAAAGAAACAGTCCCAGTGCTCACATTTGGAACTGACTGCAGGCAGCCTCATTGCAAGTGTCTGTCTTAATTCCATTCACTTTTAGAACCCCATGACACAGAGAAAGAAAGGTCTGTATATGTTATTTTTGATCTAGACTTCAGAACTTGTACCTCAATATTTAATTACATGGTCCTAGTGGCTCCTGCACTGTGAGAAAATTTCCAGTTTTCACAAAAACCTTATTGCTGTATCATGCAATCTCTTTTTACTTGTGGAAATTCAGTTTTCTGCTCAAAAAATGCAAATATTTTAGTGAACTCTTCCTGCTGTGTGTTTCTAAGGAGCAGGTTCCCTTCAGCTATGACAAACTCTTTGATAATAACATTCCTCCCAGGGAAGGACAGGTTGATGTCTAAAGGAACTTTGAGACTTCTTTTTTCAGCATTAGAATATTTTATTTTTTTTTTATGTAATTTGCTAGCCAGCTATTGTATTCCTTCAAAACAAAGCACTTATACTGTTTTATCTCTGCAATACCATGGAGGCTATTAGCAAACAGAATGGAAAACAAGTCATATGAATTTAACCCAAGCATGTTTATTCATCATAAATATGGCTTCCTGCAGGGTCTTGTCACATGTTTACAAAAAGGCTTATAACAACAATTTCTCTTATATAATATACAATAAAACACCTTCTATATGAAGCTACAACACATAAGACAGACAAAAGACAAATGACTCATGAGAATGAGGATACAGAACATACTGTGTAATGGAATTCATAATATTATATTTTTAAAGAACCTGTTGTTATTTTAATATGCTGATAGTGAAAAGCGTCGCAAAAAGAACTGCTAAGAGAAAGTTTTTGATTCCATTAGCAGCAAAGGTATTTATTTCTGCGCAGGGAAGCAAGGCAGCTAACACCGCACAAAACTTGCTTCCCCGACAGGTGTGAAATCAGGCTAATTTATACATTTGAACATGAATGATTACAACATTTCTTATTCATTATGCAAGTGATTACAATATCTCATTACATATTGATTACAGGTGGAGTCTGTGCAGATTTGGGAGGGTGTATTCTTCTGGCATCAATTTTGGGCATCAATTTTCTGTTCTTCACCCCCAAAACAAGGGTCTCAGTAGGTCTTCCTCGCTTTGACACAGCTTGCTTCTTTTCATAGGTGACCTAGCCAAATCTATCAGCGGATTAAAAATAGCCCACCGATACGGTGGAGGGGTTTCCGCTTCCAGGAGCCAGGCTAGGAAAGCGACAAGCAGGGCTCCCTAGGATCAGGCCCCTTAGAAGCGAGGGACGGCTCCTCCCGCCCCCGGCCCGGCGACCGTCCCGAACGGAACAAGCCCGCACTTGCCAGGAGTCCACGAGGAAAAGCCAAGTTTATTGCCGCGCGCTTGCTTTTGAGGAGAGCATGGGAATTCCCCGGATGTAGGCGGGGAAGAGGGGCGGAGACGGGGCGGAGTAACACAGTTCATTGGGTACATGCAAACGAAGGGAAGGAGGGAGGGGAGGAGCGGCAAAAGGACCAATGGGAGAATGAGATGGGCGGGGAAAGTCTACCGTAGGGCTTCCGGCACTTCGAGGCAAGCACAGCCCCCACCCGGGCTCCAGCGGCGCCTCGTGGGCGGCCCCGCCGGCAACCGCCCCCATGGCCGGGTCGGGCCAGGACAGGGGACTGCGACCCGGAGGGTTTTGTGGGAAGAGGGAACCCGGACAAGGAACTACCAAGGGAAAAACAACCAGGGTAGACACATTGGGGTGTATAACATTCAAGCTGGGGAAGCATCAATATAGGATGTGAACATTAGAGTCCTTATAAATCTCTCGCAGAGTTTCCACACTCGGGGAGCCGGGTTCCTGGACTTCGGCGTCCTCGTCTATCCATCTCTTGTAGTATTTTTGCCAGTGTATAAACCCTGGGTCTCCTCCGACAAAATCTAGTAGAAAAGATCTTGGCTAGCTACCATTTTGCGTTGTTCATATGCCTACTACTACCTGATTTATCACCTTTGGTTTACAGTACAATGAACTCAGTGATAACCAAGTCCTGGTAAAGAGAACAGAACATGTTTAGTGATAAAGATTGAGCAAACAGGCCTAAAGTTGGGGAGGGGGTTTGGGAATCGGGCTTTGCTCCTTCTTAATGCAAATGTCCTCCTACCTGCACATCTTTAACTGAGATTGTACTATTAAGCTTTTATAAGTCATTATTGTATGATCAGAGCCCTGGAAACTGATGAAATTGAATTCATCATAAAATTGCCATTTCTTTACTTGAAAAATGTACTTCTCATGGTGATAAACTAATCGCTAAGAAGTATCAACCAACGTTAAACACATCATGTTATAATACCATAAGGTGAAGTATCTATTTTACCCAACAATTCAATGTGTTCCTTGCATCAGTCTGTTTTGTTTTAGTTTGGTGTAATGTGTACAGCATCTGACAATTTGTGACTATGTGTGACTGCTTTGATTTTTGTCATGTGGCCAGCACTGGCTGGTTGTTTCCTAGACCCACTGGGAAGACTGGTTCAGTTTTGTTTCAGGCATTGTGGCAGTGTGCAATGGGCAGCAGTTACAACCCCTGTTCTCTTCCTCTGCTTCTAGCTGGTATATGCCTTGAGGATCTCTTTCAGCTCCGACTTCAGCTGTCAAACCTGCAGAGCACATCTCCATTAGCCATTCTGCACTCTGACCTTGGTTAGAAGGATTTTCATCCATTTCAGTAATCTTTTACTGTCTTTATTTCTTACTCCAAAGAAAAATTCTCCTGCCAAAGGCAGACTGAATATTCAGTTTGAAATGTCCAAACCTAAGTACAAGGACTTTATCTTATATGTTGCTAAGCTGATTTTTATTTTAGTAGGTGGATAACAAATCAACATCTCCCAACTCTCCTGATGGTTTCCTCTTGCTCTACGAACTGAATGAACCTTTTGCTTTTATAGTCTTCTAGAAAGAACATTGAGTAATATCTTTCACATTGTAGAAATTATGAAAAAACTCACAGTATCTCAGTAACTGATGCAAAGGCATTTTTCTTCCCCCCCCCCTTCTATGGAAATTCCAAGGCTGCAAGTGGCTTGAATGAAGAAGAGTGCTCTGGTCTGTCACTTCTTGTGGGAATACAGGACCTGTTGTTGAAGCTCAATTCATTTTTCTTCTGTATGGGTTTGAGTTCTGAGAACCCTTCCCTCTCCTCCATGGTTGCTATATCCCCTGAATTCCTTTCCCCCTCCCCGCGTGTCCCCCTGTGGTTCCTCCAGATCCCTAAGCCGCTCCCGTCTGCCCATCCAGCCCTGGCCCCTAAGCCTCTATTGGTCCTCCAGGCTGCCCTTTTCACCCCTTGAGCCTATCATAACTGAGTTCTTGAACCCTCCCCTCAGATCCCCTCACTGGATACCGACTGGTGTGTTACTCAATCCTTCCCAAGTTTACACCCCTTCTAAGCCCCTCCCTTAACCAAGCCCTTGAAAGTTACTCACACAAGGAAATAAAGGCTTTTTGGGTCACCACCACCACGTGTGCATGTGTGGTTCCTGGGGATCCGTTTTCCCCCCGTCAGTTCCTGTTAACTTCTGTCATACTATGAGGTTTCAACTGTCACAGACACAGGAAGAGATTGTAGAAACCAGAGGAAGATAGATGCAATTGGGGTAATTTCCCCAGTAAATTACAGCTGCTTCAAAAGGACTGTGTCACCCTTATTTGTTCAAGATCTACTCTCAGCCTAAAACGTGGTATGGAGATTTAACCAAACTATATATACCAGTATGAAAAAGGGGTCATTACCTTTATAAACACTAGTGCTGTCACAATACAATTTAGGTAATAACTGGGACCAATTGTAACAGTAGGGATCTCTCTTAATAGGCTGTTAATGTCATATTTTAACAGGCCTTTCATGTCACATGTCAACAGGCCTTTAATGCCAAGATTCAGGAGGGCCTTACATGGATGACAATTATCAGGCAGACCTAGGTACGTCCCTAGGAGACCTCTCAGAGTGGGAGTAAGTGTTAGCACCATCAGTAGGTAAAAGAATAGAAAGACACTTAACAGGAGGCCTTTCACTACAAGAGACTGCCAGGCCATGCCAGCATGGTTGGAGTGACCTCCTCTGGTACCTCTCAGGTATTTGCTAAAAAGGGTAAAAACCGTTCTTTCTATTGTTTACCTTACGCCTGAGTCCTCTGTTCCCAAACAAAAACCTTGTTTATATCAACAAGGTACTCTTGGCTGCCTTCCCCGTGATTATTTTGAAAATACCACTTCAGCTGGCAGTTCTCCCAGACACTGTTCTCTAAACTCAGGACTATTTACAAAACAATCCAAGGACTGTGGACTATCGTGGCTTGAATGAAGTTACGCCACCGCTGAGTGCTGCTGTGCCAGATATGTTGGAGCTCCAGTATGAGTAGAAGTCACTATCAGAAGCACGTACATACTAAATATTAGCCATGGCAGTAGAAATATGTTCTTTTGGAACGAAAACAACTCTCAGACTAGTTGCTGCCTGTATGCAGTCTGTGTGGCAAGGTTTTGAGAGTGGGGGAACACAGGGATAGCTTCTATGAGAAGCTGCCAGAAGCTTCTCCTATGTCTGATGAAGCTATGCCACCCAGTTCCAGGACAAACCAGCTGCTGGCCAGCAGGCCTTGTAGCATCCTAGTATAACGTGTTTAAGAAGTGATGGGAAGAAAACCTTCACAATTGATGCTGGAGAGAAGCAAGAACATGTGAGAGAAACTGCAGTCACCAGGGTCAGTAGAGAAGGACAAGGATGAGGTGCTATGGCTTGAATGGTAGCCACCCATAGAGGTTCTTGTGGAACTACACATTTGTCTAGCATTTATGATGGAAAATAACTCATCTCAGTGTTCCAGAATGCATCAGGTCATGCTGTATTCCTAAAAGTCATCTTCACATGCAGCAAAACCCAAGAGAAGTTCTTAAGAAAAGAGCAACAAAGCAAAAAGAAAACTTTTTAAATCAAATTGTGTGACACTACTCTTAAGTTTTGGAGTTTTTTTCTATTTTCTTAAATGACTAATTGGTCAGAAATAACCTCAATCAAAGCTACTACATACTACTCTTACTCAAAAGGACTGTCCAAAGATGATCTGTCCTGTTTAACAGCAGTCACTTCAGTAATGAATTAACTGCAATGTAGTTTACACACAATTAAATTGGTCAATGCATTAAGCATAATTAATCTGTGATGTGAAACTTCAACTGTTATCCAAAATTCATGCCAGTTCTTTTGTTTTGAGAGCTGTAGTGCCACACTGTTTTTTTGCAAACATATTCATAATTAGAACAGAATCTTTCATTAAACCATGTCAGGATGAACAATTATTGAGTGCAACATTTACCCATTAGAGTACAGCTCTTTACAAAAACTGATGGATCAGCATAAACGATCTAAAGAAAGTGTGAACCTTGCAGATTTATTTAACTAATGTGTAATGAAACTGAAGGAAACACACATTTTATATTGCAGGCTGTTTCATCAGAAGTATAATTACTCATATTTTAGTTTATGTTAAAGATTAATTTTTCTTTACCTGCTATTACGTTTCAGTTTGTAACATTTAATTTTAGAGACATGTCTTGATCATAGCAGACAATCTTACCAAAGTCCCTTTGAAAACAGCAAAAATGTACTTGTATCAAATAGTAATTCATAGAGGAGCATGCTCACTTTTCAATCTTGGACAACAAAACTTTTTTTCAAATATGCATAATATTCTTGGCTAAAATTTTCAGTCAGAATTTTACAGCACAGAATGTAGTTTGTTTTATTTTTGTCTGCCTGATGAATTTTGAAAAGGTTTGCAATAAGCCATAACAACCACATCATTCAGCAGGATCCAACACAGTTGATTTGTTAAGACTATGGCAGATGAAAATAGAGTTCCAAAAATATTCCTAAATATCCTCCTCCATAAGTGAGGATCCTTCCTTAAGTGTGCCGTTGGAAGGAAATCCTAGAGCTGAACAGGCATTTTCAAAGTTTTAGGAGTCTATAGTAATACTCACTTTTGAGAAGTCCCTTTACTAAGGATGATATTTTTAGTCAGTGCCTTTTTTTGCAACATGTGTCATGGTAATTATATGTCAGAAAATGTGTATTACAACAGTATATTCATTAGCAGACACAAGAAACATAGATAGGTTAAATCAAATTAACAGGTACCACTTCTTCCCAAATGCTTAAAACAAGACCAAAGACATATTAAAAGGTTAACATTAAATATCATATTCATATTCTGAGTAGTCTGTGTATCCAGTACCAGTTTTGCCTAGTGTGCTGGTTTAAAGGTAAACCAGCAAGCCAGAGCTACAATTTAATAAAAATATTACAATAAATGCAATGATAAAAAGAGAAATTGGTTTTAACCCACACAACTCAGAAGTATAACCCAGCATCCTGGGGCACAACCAGAATGGTGGTCGTTAGCCCCTGTGCTGGGCCCCACGTAGTTCCCCTGAGTCCAAAGTAAAAAGGAGAGAAAGAAAAAAAAACATGTGGGTGCAGATGACTGTCGCAGTCCTGTCGAGGCTCTGATCCTCCTCTGGATCTGATGAAAAGGTTCCATAGGTCTTCAAACACCAAGATTATATAGCCTCAGGTCCAGGTGGGAATGCCCAGTACCTCCCCCAAGGTGGGGAGTTCCATAATGGGTGATCTAATTCTGTGAGTCATGGGGTATTTTTGGAATTGTTGCTGGCCCATTAGCAGACATGCCCCCTCAGGCTAAATGTGAAGGTGCTAACGACTTCCTGGAGGGGAGTTATCACATCTTCTATCTCACAGGCTTCTTTAACACCCAGCTTACATCCTGAGGGGTCGGGTGTGGCCTGGGCAGCTGCTGCAAATGGTCCATTGTTAACAGTTCATGGGAAATGAATAGAGGGTGTAGAATACATAGCTTTGGTCACACCCACACAGTGATAAACTGGTCCTACCTGCTGAACTAGCCTTTGTCAGTTGTTTTTTTTCTTTAACTCCTTCAAGCCAAAATCTAAATGCTACATCCTAAATCTTCATATATTTAATAGTAGTTGTCATAAAAGTAAAAGTCATCTGTTAAGTCTTTGGTTTATAAAGTATATTACAATGAGGAGAAGACTGGATACCATTTATTCACTAATCTTGAAGTTAAAGTTATCAAGTGAATAATCTCCTGTAAACACAGCAACTGATCAATGCACCTCAAGGCCAATTTTCCACTTTTTCCACAGTTCTCCAGCCTGTGAGAGACTGAAATGCTAATGGTTAATGACTTAAACAATTGACCATCGTCAAAAGCAGTGAGTGCTTTTCTGAGGACACAACTAAAGGGGAGGAGGAGAGTTTTTTGGGTGGTGGTGAAATCTCTGACCAGCATTAAGACAGAGAGGGTGCCCACCCACCACTGGAGGAAGTTACAAGCTGGGTTTTGAACCAGATAATGGAACAGGCTGAAAAGAAGCAGATCCTGTGAGGTGGGATAATGCTTTTTATGATGCTAGTGTCCTCCCTTACTTAACTGACTCAGGTGTGAAAATGGCCCTCTAGCTAAGTACCAGGACATTCACAGGTAGGCCTAAAGTTATTCATCCCTGATGCAATATAACTGGCTCACCTACTCTTACTTGAAAGGCAGCTGTTATGCTTTAGAAGGGGTCATAAACCATCAAAGACCCTTGGAGCATCCCCAGAATAATTTCTGGGGCATTTCATGAGAGAACTGCGCATGATCTACAGTGTTGTAACAGAAGCACAGTGCTGCATCAAACAGCATAAAACTGTCCAGCAGAAGGGGTACCTGAGTGTTCCTGTGTAAACCTGAATGTGTATTAACCCATTGAAGTCAGTGTTTCAGGGCCTTCCCTTACTCCTGATGGATCAAGACTGCTACCATCAGTTTGACCAACAGACATCAAAATTGCAACAATCAAGTCTTGTTGCTGCATCCACAGGAGGTGATGTCTTTCCACTTTTATCCTTTCTTTTTTTTCCTTATACATTTCCTTAAGTGTTATCTTTATGCTTTCATATTGCTGTATTTCTACAGATAATAACCCAAAATGACAACATCCGTCCTTTCCATTGCATCCAAATTGCTCTAAACTATATGTATATATATATATATATATATATATATATATACACACACACACGTACATATATATATAAAAAAATATATAATCATCAGTTCATTCAGTGTTGTGTCACTTTCATCACCCCTGAGGGGTCTGTTTACAAGAACCTGAGTTATCCTCGGCTTCAGGTCTGGATTGTAACACAGCCAAATTTGCTAATTTTGTAATTTTCTCTCATTCTGCAATACAAATGAGGAGACATTGCAACTCAGGTGACCGACTACTTCAAGTGAGCACTCACTATGCACAAATGAAAAGAAATTCCTTAAAAAATTCACAGCCATTTGAAGTTAAACATAAATAAAACAGAATTATGAGTTTGGATGAAGAAATAGATTGTCATATTTTACCTTGACGCCAGTATCTCTGGTCTGCACATTGGTATCAGCAATACTTTTCTCAGTCTTACATTCCTATACAGTTATACAGGAGACCTAATTTGCTTGCACTGAGATTTTGAAATAGACCTAGAAAGATGCTAATTTGTAAATGATAAAATGCAGTGTACTCATGAGGAAAAATGAATGATTTAACATTCAGAATTAGCATATTATCACATTTCAGTGTTCTGTTTTCTCCCACACTCTGAGCTTATAAATATCAGCCATTATAATCAAGTACAGTTTACTCATGAGGTTGATCTTTAATGATGCTGACTAAGCTGATGCTGATGAGATTTTAAAACTTGGAACTTTTTTGATTAGATTGCAATATTGAAGCCGGTTAGTATCAGCATAAAGTTTCTGTCTAGACACAGAGCCCTGTTTTGGAGATGGGGCTGGGATTTTTATTCTTTTTTCTTCTGTGCACTCTATGTTACTGATGTACAAAGCAGCATCAGCCTATTCTTTATAGGTAACAGCAGCTTCTTTCAGATTCCAAGAAAATCCAGGCACCATCAGAGAGAGACAGAAAATGCAGCAGTTTCAGAATAAATATTAGAAAGAAATTCTTTACTGTGAGGGTGATGAGACACTGGAACAGATTGCCTAGAGAAGTTGTGGATGTCCCACCCCTGGAAGTGTTCAAGGTCAGGTTGAATGGGGCTCTGAGCTACTTCTTCTGGTGAAAGGTGTCTCTGCCCATGGCAGGGTGGTTGGAACTAGGTGGTCTTTAAGGTCCCTTCCAACTCAGGCAATTCTATGATACTATTTATTTCACTGAGTACCATATATTGCTACTTTTGGAGTAGCTACACTCAACCAACCACTTAAGTTCTGATCAGCAATGGGACATCACCACGCTCATCTGAGGTGTAATCAAATCACTTAAGATAGAAAGGAATGTTCATAGATGAGCTAAGTAAATCTCTATTCTTAATAGTGAGATTCTTTAACATCCTTCATGCAGACAAAAAAAAAAATTCTCAATGTCATCTGATTCCCAAATATATTTTTCAAGTTATTTGTAAAATTCCATGCCTTACCTATGCATTTCCATCATCTTAGATCAATGTATGCATACAATTATACTTTATAAATCACTGTTGTTACAGTGACACATAATTAAAACAGATAAAAGTCATCTCATTGATCATATCAACTAAAGCAATTTTCTTCAAACACTGATTAACATCTGTTCTACATTAAATAACAAAACAAGCAGGCTGATCATTTGCACACCACATACAGCCTAACTCTGTAAGTGAAACAATTTTATGAAAAAATTTTTTTGTGTCATTAGCTGTTTTTTAGTTGCCATAATATAAATCAATGCACCCATAAAGTGGTATTAGAAATCAAAATGTCCCTAGAATTAAGAGACAATAGAAAGTATTTTCTTTACTAAGAAAATAGGGTGGTGAAAAAAAAATACTGACTTATTCTGTGGTAACATAGAACATATGTATAACAATATGCACCCAAAATATATTAAGCATCAAAAAGGCCCTAGTTTTGTAAAACTTGAACTTTTAAACATAAAATTTTAAAAAAAAAGGAACAAATTCAAAACAAATCCATTGAAAAACTTTGAAATAGCAAGTTTGAAGGAAGTAAAGAGTTTGTGAAAGCAAAGAAGAAATGTTTGTAGAGTATTTCTGCATAATATGTTCAGTCTTTCTGCATTTCATTTGGCTGAATAGGTGGGAAAGGAAACAGGATCCCAACCTGAATTAAATCAAACCTGCATAATGTAATCAAGAATAAGAAGGTATTATATATCAGATATAATATAAAGGAGTTAGAAGTTGAAATGAGGAGAGGAAAGGTAAGTCAAATATGGAAAATGAACACAAACTTTGCAAGAGACTGAGATAAGAATTTCCCCAAGTACGTTAAAAACATTGTGAAGAGGACAATAGATTCAAAGAGATGGCAAAATTAATGTGCTGACAGCAGAGGTATGAATGAAAGTAAATGCACTCATTAATTTCATAATCACAAGAGCCTAGGGTTATCAATAGAAGACATTTGTTGAGGTTGACAAGTAGTTCCCAATAAGGGCAAGGTATCACACCTGAGAATGTTAGAGAAACCCCAAGACATACAATGACATAAAAACTACACAGCATCAATAGAAAACAAAGTGTATTGAGATGGCCCCTAATCTTTAATTCATTCTGAGACTTTCCAGTTATATGCTGAAAATAATAGGAAATCACCTTGAAAAGCCAATGGGTCAGAAATTAAAATTGTTGACATTTTTGTTCCGTGTTCCGGCCAGCCATCTGGGCACAGTTTATATTATTCCCTACCTTGTTGCTAGTAATGAGTATAGATAAAGGAGGAACTTCACCCTTGAAGACTGGGCTAACTATAAACTAAAAATAATTCCCCTCTTTTGATTGGCTAGTTGCATTTGGAGGTCGTTTGAAGGAGAAACTGAGGAAGAAGGAGAGGAAGGCTGCCCCCCAGACTCAAATAAAGAAAGACCCTGGGACAATTATGCACATGCTCAAGGGCATTCCAATACCCACACACATGTGCAGAGAGAAAACTGTTATACAACAGATAGGTAGAGCTGGTGACCTCAGCCTAGGCGGTATCGAGGTAGGTATTGGACACACCTACCCAGTCAGACATCACTAGCTACCTGTATTTTAAGAGCAGATGACTGGTGCGCTGGCCTGGCTTGCTTGCCGTGCAGGAAAACCTTGCATTGAGAACACCTTGTTACTGCAGTGAGTCAGCCAGCGCACATGGTCTCAGCTTCCTCCTTCGGAAAATCTAAGTGTGTGTGGGTTGGTAAGACATTAGTATTAGCAGCACCCCCCCTTGGTGAGTGGGGTGGGGGGTGTTTGCACGCCTGGGTTTGTTGCTTTTTGAGGGTTTTTTTTCCTTCCTTTTGCTTCCTCCTCCTTTTCCACTATAAAACTCCTGTTACTCAGCAATTTTTGGTAATAAAAAACCTGTTTGTTAACCTTTCAACAGCTTGTCTGTTTCACTTTCTGACAACCCTTTGAACCCACCCTAAAACAACCGATCTCAAAGACATAAATAAATTGAAGTGCAAATTTAAATTATCACTTTGTTTTAAGAAGTCAGGTAAAGAAATTCAGTAAAGCTGTAATATAAAGTGCCGATTAGGAATAAGATCTCTTTGTTACTTTTCTTTAAAAAAACCCCCAAAACAACAAACAAAACCAAAATAACCAAACAACCAAAACAACTCAGAGGATGGTTATTTGCTTTCCTGTACTGTATGCTTCCATACTATCCTAGGTTTTATGAACAATGCCTTAAAAATAAATATATATTAATTCAGGATTGTTATATGCATTAAAATATGAAATAAGGATGTAAAGGAGAGAAATGTGCAAGAATAATGAAGCACTAAAAAAATATTGTATCTGGATCTAAAAACCCCTAACCGTCAAATCAAATCAAGATTCTATCACTGCAGGAACACTCCATCTGCCTGCTGCTATGACTATTCACACAGAAATACTAACATTGAACAACACAGCACTGCATAAATAATAACTGTCTCCCCAATATTATTCCCTTACTTAAATTAGAATCTTGCCCTCTAAAATAGAGAATTAATGTCAACCTACTTAAATACCCAGAGATTTTTTTATTGTTATTTGAGGTAATGTTCATTTTTTAGACACAATCACAACCAGCAGGAACTACAACCCTTGACTAAGTAACTGCATAATGAATTACAGTTTCTTTTCTAACACTAGAACAACTCAGAATTGGAGCCTGGCAGTTAAATACATTGCAGAACTTACCAGTGAGACTGCCGGCCCCGTACATACATTTCATGTAGAGCCTCCAAATCGATGAAGGATTAAGCATATGCTTAATTATACTTAAGCATATGCTTAAGCATTTCCTGGATAGGAATTGTAATTAAGATTAAATTTTCTAGGATATCTGTTTGACACTAATTGTAATCAATGCAAATTTATTCTCTCTCATAATTCTTCACAGAGCTATCCTGATTTCAGTTGAATGTATCTATTGCTCTCATAGCACAACTCAGCAATTTTCTGTCTGTGGGTTGAAATGAGCAGTTACTGTTTGTGCGCATTTCTGGATTGGTTACATCTCATGGAATTGGTTCGTTCTGCTACGAAACAACAAAAAAAAAAACCATTTCAAAACATTAAAACATTAAGCTCATCATAAAGTATGAATAATTATAGGAGAAAATATTTATTTAAAAGTAAATACATGACTAATAAAATACAGTTCTACCAAAACTGTAGCAATCAACAGCTTTTAAGTGGAAGTCTATATGCCTTCTTTGTGCTATAGATCAGTTGAACTTGTAGAAGACTGTCTCAACTCTCATAGCTGCCTGGGTAGCTTAGCCAAAATAATTTCAGTGCTCAGAGACAGATGGGGAAAACAGCTTTTTTTTCCCTCTGGTTTGCTACTACAGACAATGCAAAAGCCAGTTAACACTAAGTGACTTTTTGTTTTTCCTCCCTGCTGCAAGATAGCAAGGGCTCCCTTCTCACTTCACCTGAGCTTGAGGGCTTATCTTTTCCATAAGTAAAATGTCACACTAGGGAGTTAAAAATGGGGGGAATTGAGCTCCCATGAGAGAATAATTACTGTCTCTCATGCACCACAGGAGAGCTGCTTGCACGCATCCCTAACATGATGACATTAGAAGAAAGAGAATTAACATTTTCCAGCATCATCTTTAATAACTCACTAAATGTGAAGTGAAAAGTAGTATTTTACCTATAGTTCTGTCTTCAGAAGCTTGCAGTTAGCTGAATTTGTAACTATTTCCTGCATGACAAACATAAGACCATAATATATACACACACACACACACACACACACACACACACACTCAACTTTAGTCCATAAAATTCTGTTTGATTTACAACTTACCTTTGGAAAAACATCCAGTCTTCAATTTACAGATTTCAAATAACAAAATAAATCTACACCACCTCCTCAAATCAGTCTTTCAAAAGCTGCAGTACTTTAAGTCAAAAACATACATTTAATTCTAATTTTAATTTATCTAGATTCAACTTCAAACAATTGGATTGTGCATTGTTTTTTTCCTGTGCCATGAAGAATTACTTGCTGCTGGATATCTCATCCCCAAAAACATACTTGCAAAGAGCACTCAAAGTGTCTCTATACCCTAATTTTAGTAATTGAAATTCAAAGATTTCTTACTACACAAAATTTTCTCTTTCCAGAAGGATTCATTCTTGCAGCTTTCTTTTCTGAAACCGTACTTGACTTTTGCACAAATCTTTCAAAATCCTGGGCTAAAAAGAGAATCTGAAAACAGTAGTCTAGCACTACACTTAGTAATATCAAATAACGAATTCAGACTTCCTATTCTGAGCTTATTTCATAGTTCACACTTTTAGCTTCCAGGTTTTAGTGAAGTTCATATTCATTTTACTAAGACAGGCTCTAAAATCCAAATCCATACATTAAGTCTGAAAGTGAGACTTACAGATGGCTTACAAATTTAAAATTGTAATCTCCATACAGTTATGTTAGCCTAGAAATACATAAACTTCAGAGACCTATCAGCTTTCACATTCCTTATGATTCCCAAAATTCTGGTGAAGACTCATAGTGCCTCAAGTCTTGACAGAGATGAGAAACTTGACATTTATTTCATGCTTTTCTCCCAGCACAGTCGAAAAACTAAACCCTCTATTCCTACTAACAAGCAGTAGAATTCTGATTCCTTACAAATATGGCTGGATGATACGGCATCACTTTTATATTTATAGCTCTGTTAACCCACCAAAGATGAGACAATAAGATACTCTCTCTTTGAAGGAAGTATTCAAATACACTTATGAAAACACTCAAAAAGGGTACATATTTCTAGTCTATAGGTGGTTAACCTAAGAGTATACATATACATAGATATGTATATAAATTATAGAGGGAGACGAAGGAATGCTCTATAAACCCTTCTAGGAAATGTTGCATTTGGTACCTCTTGTTTTTCCTTCTTAAGGACCAAGAAGGGAACATAATTCTTGCTTTATTCCTACTCCAAGGACTCTGAGATACTTTATAGGCTACCTTATTCATAATTTCTTGAATTAGGAAGAGCTACCTAAGACGCAGCTTTCAGCAGGGTTTCCTAATTTAGAGATGCATGGTTATGTTTCCTTCTCTCTAGGCCAATGAATCTGCCACTAGACCATGCTCCATCCCAGAAACTTGGGAACAGAGAACATTCTCCTGATATCACTGAACAATTCATCTAAGTATCCAGCAGCTGGAATGATTTAAAATGTACACAGCACATGGCTGGTCTTACGAAACTTTCTGCACAGGAGTTAAGCATAGTTTCCATTCTACTGTCTGTCCTTATTTTAGCACAATTTCTAATGGGAACTATGAATTTTAGCTTCCAGTTGGCAGATTCTTAGGGGAAGTATCACTTCACTGACTCTCTCTGTACTTCTGCTCTGCGAATATACCTCCTTTCTTAGACAACATCATCATCATAGTCTGTCATTCTCATATTACAAATAAACTTTCTGTTTTGGAACATATTATTTTAACTTTACTGTAGTAATGATCTTTAAATTATTCTGACAATTGTTTTACAATTCCACTACTTTTTTTTCCCACTTGGATAGCATTGCATTATGTGCTAGGAGTATGTGTCTGTGAAAACTCAAAAGAAACACCCCTGCTGATGTACCCTTTTTCTCAGGATGTTGAGACACACCACTTTATTTCCAAGATGGTCACAAAATCAAGTTTAGCTACAGTTTTTCCCCCACCAATTTATATTATCAAAATTTTAAGACAGAACATTATAAACCAGTATTGATTCTAGCAGAAGATGGTCACTGTCATTTCCTTGTTGTTCTCCATAATGAGGATTTCTCTTAAGTTCATCCATAAAAAGCTACTCATTAAAACTCTGACAGCTACAAGAAAATGGAACATTATTCTCATACCTAAGAGGTATTTCTTCAGCATTAGAAACACTGGAATGGGTACTGTTGAACAGGGGAAGGATCAGTCTCCAGAAATAACAATCCAACATCTTTCGCAAGCACTAAATCCATTTGAATAAAAGCTAAAAAGCAGAAAATAGACTAACTTGAATTGCAAATGTAATCAGTGATGGCAGACACTAACCTTAAAGCTTTCAAGGTGAAACACACCCATCCTTGCACCATGCTTAGGACTGAATGCAGTACCCTGGGTAGGAATTGTGAGAATGGAAGCCATTTACCGCAGCTGTGCATATGATAAAGACTTGTTGAAAAGCTCCTCTCATTCCAATTCTATTCATCCACTGAGAGAAAAGCTGCATTTTTCTCCTTCCCCTTATGTGGTCAGGGACATAGGATCTTCACAATAATGGAAATGGAGGCCTCTCTCTCCTCCTGTCAGGATAACTCTCAGTCATACAGCCATCTTGGCTAAGTGGCATGAAAACGTCAGGAGTCAATGCCCTTATATCAGGGTTGCATCTTATCTTGTGGCAGATAATGTTGTTTTCTAAAAAATAAACATGTTGGATCTTCAATCATTCAGAAACAAAGAACAAAACATTTCACCTCCAGTATGTAAAGCCACTTGCTTCAGGTAATGAGCCCAACAGCCTCTTTCTTGTTTTTCCTTCTCTTTTTCAGTTTTACTTACAATATCTACTTGAGTGGCTCAAGCTGACTTCAGTGCAGCTAAGGATCAAACACTTATAGCTTTACTTTCAAGCATCAGACACTAGACATGCTTATTAATATTCACCAGATAATTTCCTACTTTACTGATAAAAGTTCTCTCAAAAGACATTTCTTTAGTGAAAAAATCCATATACAGTAAATGTGTAAGCAAACACTATGAATTGGAGGCAATCATATGCAACAATGACCTTGAGAATGAAGAGACTAAACATTTAACATTCAAAAAGTTTAATCCTGCTCTTTCTGCAACCAGCATTTAGTGAATGTTGATGACCTGTGACATATGGAACAAGACTGAATCATCAATCCTTCTGATGCAGGCAGGTGTATATGAGGGCATCTACCAGAAGGCAACAGCTTCCATGGACAATGCAGGGTTCTGAATAAGATTGGAGAATGCCCTCTGACCATCAGTAATATTCTTTCCCAAACTCAAGCTTGGAAACTGACATACTAGGTAGATAAGACACTGTTAAACAAAAAGTAGAACTACTCATAGGTTAATACTATATATCATTCTCTGATGCTTTTTAGTCCTTTATGCCCCAAATTATTAACTTCTACCATGCAAATACCTTTCCAGTTGTATACTATCCCCTCCCAAAAAAGAAAGTGTTACTCTGAATCTTTTCAGTTACCATGATAACAGACCTACATGAAAGGAGATTTCTCACACTATATTAGCAGTGTTCAAACAGATCACTTGATGCAAGTATCTTATGGAGATTTTGTATATAGAAATACAGAACAAATGTGCTGGGGTTGGGGAAGGTTCTGACTAAGCATCAAACTCTAAACAATGAAGACTTGTCTCTCTCAAAGGTAAGAAAATCTTCACTTGTCAGTGGCTCAAAAATAGTCAAAAGTACCAAATAAAAAAACAGAAAAGCAAAAAATCATTTCTTTTACTTTCCTTGTCCCTTTTTCATGAAGTACTATAAAATCAAACACCAGAATTAGACAATGGGCAAAATGATGAGCAAGAGAACAGAGAGGATTAAATGTGATACAAAGAAAGAAAACATAAAACTTCAGAACCACTTTGTATCACACACATATTTGCAAATGTTGTACCAGCAAGTCCTTACTGTTGGTGAATATGTGCATGTCTTGGTTTGAGAGAGAGAAAAAAAAAAAACAACAACAAAACCCAGCAGGTTTTCCTCCGAGGAGGAAAGTTATACTTAGGCAGTGTCAGTGTCACAGCCCGGGTCGCTGCGGAGTGAGTTTCCAGTCCCTCTCCAGCGAGACAGATGAGTGGTGAGCTCTCAGATGAACTCTGTCTCTTCCCCCTGTGTTCCTTGTCCAAGAAGCAGAAACACGAGCAGCCAGAAGCAGTCCCGGGGCAGGCAGCAGCAGCAAGACGGCTTCTCCTCAACCCCGCACACACACTACTCCCCACCGTGTGTAGTCCCCAAGAACAAAAGAGACAAAACCTGCCCCCACCCAAGTGATCAGCAGTTAACTACTTTTTTTGTTAACTACTGGCATGGGCAGTTAGTGGCAGGGGAGAGAATTTACATAATAATTCCAAGCTACAACAGTGCATATTAATAAAACTAAGCAAAGCAAGATAACCTTCCCCTCTTTGCCACAGTGTATGTGTTATCCAGTCACACCAAGTGATCCTTATGCTGAAGAGATTAATTTTGTAACAATAATTTTGTAAATATATTTAATAATGCAACTTTGAGGAAATACACATAAAGCGACAAACAAAACAAAAAAAACCCTAAGGATACTTGAGCATCTTCTACTTAATTCCATATGTTGTGTTATGTACAGCTAGGCTTCGCAAAGGAAGATTTGGGAAGGGCTCTACCCATGTGGGTGTGTCCTTTGAGCCTGTGCAGTGGATTTTTTAGGTGAGGCACAGCATGAACAAAACTGGCCCCATCCTTTAACTCCTAAGATTCATCTGCCACAGCTGAGCAAGCTTGGAGGTGACAGTGAAGTCCATGGGACTGGAACCTACAGCATCCGGTACACCAAGGAAGTCTCCCATCCAGGTACTAACTAGTGCTAACCCTGTTTAGCTTCTGAGATCTGATGGGATCAGATGTCAGGGAGGTATTTAACTGCCTTTTCTTTGTGTTACAACACTTATGAGAAGTGTGCAGATGCTAAAGTTATGTAGGATGTTTAAAGATTGTGTGTTAGTTGAAAACTGAAGGCGAAAGATGTGACTTTACTAGGAAAGTTCCTGCATTTTTTGTAATGGCTTTTCATATCTGAAATAGTACAGCAGTCTAGCATGGCAGAGAAAATTGAATAATACTTTAAAATAAAATAGTTATTTCAAATACCTTGTTAATAATAACAAGTGTATTAACAGAAATTACCTTCATAAATTAATGGTTATGTGATATGTTTGATATAGTGGGAAAAAAACATTGTATATATTTTTCCCTTTTATAAGTGAGTTGTACATTTGGGTAGAAGGTAAATAGATATTCTGTTAATTTGTGTTTGTGAATGAAATTATCCCAAGATGAAAAAAAGAGGCTTAACATAGATTCACCAACAAGAGTGCCACAGAAAGCTGGAACGGAGTTTAAAGGGAATATCCTCATTCATCAAATGATCTGTGAAGTCTGGGTACAGGTATAGAAGAGAATCAGGAGAAAAACGATTTTGGGGAAAAAAAAAAAAGAACGGTCATTTGTCCTAAAGATGACTGACAGGTCACGAAGGCCCTGACTTGGCTAGGAAGGAGGTAAAGATTACTTTAGCAAAAATGAACCTCAGGAAATGAAACCAAGGAATAGAGAGGGGCAAGGATGAAGTCTGAGGAAAAGCATCTCAGAGCACAGATATTGTTATAGGCACCGAGGCAATGAGTGATTTCAGCTAGTGATATCAGCGTTTAATTTATTTAATAAAGAAAAAAAACTGAGTGATTTTATTTATAAAAATAGCAATGAGTGATTTCAGCTAGTGATATCAGCGTCCAGCTGTGTTAGCTCAAGCCTCAGTGATTTCAGCTCTTTGCGAAGGCAGGGAGATGAGCAACACAGCGCTTGTGTCTTGGGTTGAGCTGGCAAAATGCCAACTGTCCGAGACTGAGGGAAAAGGGAAGAAGAGAGGAAAAAAAAATTTCCAAACCAGGTTTATGCTTAAACTAACTTTATGTATTTATACAGAAAAGAGAAAATTAAAACTACAATATAACACACACTTACACAAATTATATATAACAAGAAATAACCGCTAACTCCCTAGTTAACACAAAATCTATTACTCTAGATCTATAAGTACTCTAAAAGACACCTAGAAAGAAGCAAAGTATAACAACAAAGTGTTTCTACTTCCCTGAATTCAAACAAAATGCAACCAGTGGCAGCACCAGCAGCAAGGCCTACTCCAACAAAACAGCAGCTGCACCACGTCCAGCTTGTATCTCGGCCATGGTGGAACTGACTAAGCCACTCCCACACCCTGGATTTTATTCCTTTTGAGATGATGTAATATAGTATGGAATACAATTTTATTGGCTAGAAGAAGTCAGCTGTTAGCTACCTCAGCCCAGCTAAAGTCAGCTGACAATTCTAGGCCTAATCTGAACTTTAAAACCTAAAATTAGGCCCACCTGGCTAAACCCATAACAGCTTGCCAGGTGGCAGAACGCTGGGCGACCACGGAGTCTCGCTCCCAAGGCACGCACTGGATTTCAGCCAGCGCTCGGCTTTTATTCACTTTTTCTGTGTAGGACACGCCCCTTTGCGCAGACTCAGTTCTGTGTAGTAGCAGTCCTCAACCAGGTCCGATAGGCTCTTTGCACGTGTTGCGTAATAGTTGCTGCCTCATGGCAGTCCTGTGACTGGGGGAGGGTCAAAGTGTTCCATGCAACGCAGAACGGCGCGGTCTGAGAGAAGCGCGGTGAAGCTGGGGACATTCCGTCTGGAAGCAGCGAGGCGGCGTGGGAAATTCTGCGGTGGCGCCCCGGGTGTCCCGGGCGTTCCAGGCGGCCACAGGCAGCGGGGGAGGGAACTGCAGACGTGGTGTGGTGGCTGTTCCGAGCAGCTGTGGGCAGCAGGGCAAACCTGCTGGCTCATTCCAAGCAGGAGCCAGTTTGTGCCAGGTGCCGGACCATCCCAGGCATGCTTTTGCTTCAGCATGGGTGCAGGGCGGCCGGGGCTCCCCAGCGCGAGCTGGCGGCAGGCTTGGCTTTTCGGCAGAGAAGGGGGGTTTGCAGCGCCGTGGGCTGAGGAATAGCGGAGCCACAGCCACAGCTGGTACAGGGAGGGCAGACAGCAGGGTGTCCCAGACAGCATGGCGGGCACTGGCCATCCCCTCACAAGGGCCAGGTGGGCGCTGGAGCCCTGCAGGTCGGCAGGAGCGAACCGCGGCAGAGAAAGGGGAGTGGGTGCAGTGCCAGGGCCATGCGGGCTGCGTGGGATGGGCCAGGGAAAATGGCGAGCCGCAGACAGAATCAGCTTCCGGTGGAGTGGCCATGTGGGCACCCACCGGAGCGTGGAGGCAGCTGGTGGCTTTTCAGCGTGGGCCGGCAGCAGGGCTTTGGACAGCATGGCAGGCACTGGGCGAGCTCTGTGCGGAAGCCGGGATGCGGGATATGGGAGGGCGCTGGAGACGGCGCGGGGCCGGGACTGAAAAAGGGGAGTGTGCGTGACACTGGGGCTGCGACGGGGGGGCCACAGGTCGTGGATGTCCCAGGGCCGGTGCGGGTGAGTGGGTGCAGTGCTGGACCACGGGCTTGACAGGTCGCCCACGGCTGCTGCAGGCTCTCCATCCTTCCCTCCCCCACAGCGAGCATCTGGGCAGCAGGGTGCGGTTTGCAATTTTCCATCCTGATAAGCACCTGGCTCCACTGCCCATCCCGGGGCCCCACGTGTGGGGGTTCCTGGTGTTATCTTGCTTGCCCTGTTTGCTCGATTCTTAAGTTTTTAAGCATATCTACTTCTACATTCAAGCGAATAAAATAATTAAATACCATTTGGTTTGATTTCAGCAAATTAATGAATTCATCTATCACAGATATGAATTCAGCTTAACTATAACAGAAAGAAATGTGAATGCTCAGGGATATAGCGAGAGAGTTAACTGCTGTAAAGGTAAATGCTGTTGTTCTTAAAAGCTGGTGTTTAGTTCTTTGTGTGTGAAACAAAACCAACAAACTAGACATATGCAATAAAAGAGAAGAGCCAAAGATGGGAGAATTTAAGGGAGAAGAGAGAATAGGGAGCATAACAGAAATTGAAATTTCTGAGGAAAAGTAATGAAATAAAGGAGAATATACAAAAATCTTCAGTTTTTACACCTACAAAGAAGAAAAACAGCTCTGAGAGAGAGGAATCTCATATCAGACTTTGTATTGTAAATTACTGGCCCTCATTTTCAAAGTTTTGGTATCAAGACTAGATAAAAGTGACCTACAGAAGTCTGCTACAGCAATAGTACTTGCTACAGAAAGGATTGCCAGCAAGTAAAATTAACAGCATTATGCAGCACTGGGGGGAGGGGAGGCATCTCCTGCCTGCCTCCGGAGCCGAGGTAGCGCTGGGAAAGAGATGTTTGCTGTCTGGAGAGAGGCAAAAGATGTTTATTGTAAAATACACGAGGCTTTTATAAGTTCCTGGGAGGAAGGTGCCAAAGCTGGGACTGAATTGGGTCAGAACTCCGGAAGCGGAAGTGTCTTAGGTGCTTAGCTAGCATATAGGAAAGCAGAGGGACTAACACCCAATAGAAATCCATGGTTTGTGGACAGACAGGGGCAGTAGCCAATAGGATTAGGATACGGACAGAAACGGGCAGCCACCATAGTCATGCTGGGGAGAAACAATACCTGCTGCAACTGGCAAGAACGCACCTAGGCCCGTTGGCGCAGCTCCTGTCGCGGCAGTGCAAAGGTGGCGGGTCTGGGACCGTCCCGATCCCGGGGGTCCTCTGTGGAGGGGGGTGAGGGGGCTGGTGCCATCCGGGTCTCAGAGAGAGACAAAGCTGTGTTTAACGATCTCCCAGTGATGACTCATCAGGAGAACAAAGAACCTCCGGGAGACACAAAGGACAGGGTGGGGGTGGTAGCAGCCCGTAGCGATAACAAGCAGGGAGACACAAAGCTTTGTAACTAAAACCACATTATTTTAAAACTTCAACAAGTCTCTTGTATGCAGCTTCTTAGGTTCAGGGTGCTTCTCCAGCGCTGTCCTTGAGGTCCACAATAAAGCCTGTTCTTTCCACACTTCATAGTCTGGTGTGTTTCCCACACAGCATCACCTGAGCTGAAAAATAAATTATATATTGAAGTGTTTGAGAATTCTTTTGAGGCAGAACTTTTCCCTGGGGAGAGCAGTGTTACATAGTCCTTACAGAGAAAACTGGCACAATTACTCTACCAGTACTTGCGGACAGATGGTCTGCTATTCTGTTACACCACAAGGAATTTTACCATTATTAACATTTTTACTGTTTACATGTCTTTTTCTAAGCATCCAGTGACCTTAGCCAGCCTGAAATTCTTGTGGTGATTTAGGAATGGTATTTCTCCAATTTAGTATTCCTACTAAAAAACATGTGCTACTCCCCCTCCCCGCTCCAATTAGAGCCAAAAAGTAAGAGATCATTGGTCAAGATAAGAACAATTTACTGAAAGCAGTAATGAGATAAGAAAATGAATAGTAACAAAATGCTAATGATAGAGGATAAAGAAAAGAAATTATTCACATGGAAAGCATTCTCCTACCTAATAACAGACACCAGCAGACAGCTCCTTGTGTCACATTTTCTTGATGGGAAGGAACCCCGTCTCTCTAGAAGACAGTTCCTTTCCCCTGCCCCCAGTAATGATGTGGTATAGAATGACCTCTGAGTGCCAGCCATGACCACCCCTAGCTACTACAAAAGATTAACCCTGTCCTGGTTAGAACTAGGACATTTCTTTCTCACAGGAACAGAATAAGTATCAAAGACCTCTCCTAAAGACTTTGATTTGAGACATTAAGTAAAAAAAAAATGGAATAAGAGTTAGAAAATAAAAGAATTTAGAGAAGTATGGCAAAACAAAGCATAAGGTACACAGAACCCTTTGGCAAAAGCAGACTTCTCTCTTCCATTTGTCTACCCCTTGTCAGGTTTCAATTTACCAGGAATATCTTGGAAAAAGTCTTGAGGTAGCAGGAGAAGGAAGGTAAGCTGGTTTCTCGGTGATTCCATGTTTTTCTTTGGAGCTCTCTCCTATACAAAAGGCAATACCAAAGAAGGAAACAAAAGTTCCAGGTCAAGAAAAGGCAGAGGATGGCCCCGTCAATTGTAAGCAGGAGGGGACAAGTGCTGAGATGCTTTTTGTCCTCATTCCAGTTTCCTCCAACCCAGCGGAAGAGCTTCAGTACCCTCCAAAGAGAAGAGATGCAATGTTTTTGTTAGATGAAGTGCACGAGCTCTAGAGCTATCAGGCAGTATTACAGGAGTAATGCTTGTGTTAGACCTAGCAGACAGATCACAGTGTAGTGCAAAAATGGACAAAGTCCAAGCACGTTAGCATGACTCACGTTATCATGACTCATGTTATCACCTCCTTGACTCCGATACTCTTTGCTTAAATTGCATCAGCAATTAAGTGTCATTCCCATTTACATTTGAGACTGTGAAATAAAAATGCCAAGAAAATTTGTGCTGAACTCGCAATCAAATTTTTACATTTATATTTTGTCATAAGTTCACATATCAGAATGAAGAGTGTGCTATAAAAAAACAGAACTGTCCCTCCAATGCCCTAAGGCAATCAGCCCTATGGCATAAAGGAATTTAGAAGCCGAAAAAAGTATTCCAGTCAGGAGAACGAAAGTAATTCAGTTTACAGCAAGTCCCACATGCACTGGCATTTCATTCAAGATGTCAGCAAAGCATTGTTTGTAGCTGTATTCACCACAGTTCTTAAAAGATGGCCAGTTGCTCCTGCCATGTATTAGTGTTTCTCCAGACCAACTGTATCGTTAGCATAGGATTCCTGAACTGATTGTAGTAAAGAAGAGATAATACATGCAGCATTTAAGAATGAAATCCTGAATACTTTAAGAAGTATGGGTATAAATTATATAAATTTAGGTAAATAATTATGTCAGTCCTTTGGAACAGAAAAAACCCACATTCATGGTGGACAATCAGAGCTTCAAAGGCTTAATTATTCATCACAGAGTACTGAGATAGTGTTTTCTGCTTATAGGTACTGCAATAACAAAAGGCTACAAAAAGTCAAGTAATTTCAACTGAGCCCAAAATACTTACAGTACCCTAACTTGGTTTTAAATTGACTTTCTATTTAGGTGATTTTTTTTTACAAGGTACAGAAGACTGGGCAGAAATACTGAAAAGATTGCAATATAATGTGACCCTTTGGGGGTTCTTTCTGCCTCATTGGTGCTGTCTGTTGCAGGGATGCAATCTGCAACAGTATGGATGATTCTCCTGGTCCTGAAGGTTATTCTATTACCCAGGAGAAAATATGCTCCCTTCTTTCCCTGACCACATGGTCCCTGAGAGCCTCTGAGAAGGACACACAAGGCCTACTGAAGAGAGAGAAGAATAAAGTTTATTGCTGGTCAGGGGTTTATATGGACCTTGGAGGGATTCAAAACTCACCAATAGAAAACAAGAGGGAATTTGGCTTTGGGCCAATGGGAGTAAGGGTATTTACGTTCAATGAGAGAGGGGTTCAGGTAACAGCATGTCGCAACCTTCCTCCAGAGCCTTGAGATTACAGGGTATTCGGGGAAGAAGAAGCAGTGACTTTTCAAAAAGACATTTTACCAGCCATTTTCTACATTCAAACAATATTAAAAACATCAGTTGTTAAAGCATTTTCAGTGGCTTGTGGTCTTCTTCACAAATCCATTTTTGGCAGGACTTTCTCCATTCTAGATATTGTGAATCAATTCCTACAATAATGTAAATATAAAAGCAGAGTGAAAGTAATTCCAGGCTTCATTTTGCCACAAAAATTTCTTCAAATGTAGGGGAAATTTCTTTTGTCCAGACTTTGATGTTTTCTCCCTGATAAATGTGAAATCATTCACCAAAGAATCCCATGGAAATCAACAAAGAGTAGGGATTAATGGCTCATACTGTGACTAGAAGTCAAATTCCTCAGGGGTCCATCTTAGCATCTATCTTGCGTAATAACTTTATTAGTGACCTGGAGAAGAGGCAAACTGTACCATCTCTGTCAGATCCATTACTAAGAGTTTAGCTGTCTCAAGGCCTGTGCTGAAAAGGTGCAGCCATGTAACATTCTGGAAAGAGTTGTGAGATAAAAGAGTCACAAAAATCCTCATTTAGTATCTTCCCCCTACCTCTTTACATAAGAAGAGAAATGAAATGCAAAATGCTAGCACAAAGCTTAATATGTCAGATATATATTTATCTCTCTGTAAGAAGCAAAATACATTTAAAAAAATAGAAATTAAAAGCTTGCTAAATTGATAAAAAAGTCATCAGAGTTTAACACAGGATCTGTCATGTTAGAAAAAAATAAGGAGGGATAGACTAGAATACTCCGCTGTGACATGTTTGAATGCATAACATGTCTTCTGGGATATTATATAGAGTGTAAATACTGTATGATTGAGATGTACTGGGGATCCGGCTCTCAAGATTAACAAGAAGGTCTAAGGCAGATAAAGAACTCCACAGTAAGGCACAGTTTAGCAGTGTTAAAAAGATGGAAGGATTATCAGGATGAATTAACTAAGCAATTAGAGTGTAAAAGAAAATACTCAGGCACTTCAGATATTCACAGAACCCTAGGTTCAAACAAAGAACATGACAACCTGTCAGTACCAAAGTCTGTCAGCTATAGGCTTTCTGTCACCACTGCATGTCACATACTTGCAATTTATTATAAATATTAACCAAACACCTAAGTAACTATCTTAACATTATTTTAAAAAACATCTTTTTGAATTTAGATACCCTTTGGAACAAAAATTTTTTTCTGAAATTGGTACATGTAATACTAGCAAGACATGACAGGAATCAAGGCATCTTTAGTGACATTAAAGTACATGGCAAAAGCAGAAAAGAAAATGACAAAAGCCTAATGAAACTGAAAACACACTGCAAATTTTCATGCAAAATGTCAATCAGCATAAACTAAGCAAGTTACTGTGGTCACATCTTCAAAAGAGGAGACACCAGGTTTGACTGGAAAAAAAAATCAGTTCCAAACACTCTACCAAGATCCACAGAAATCAAAGCACTCTCATGAGAAGGACAGAAGTATGATAACAAAGTACATTTCAACTGATGCACCATCTCTCTAGGTAATACAGAAACACAAATTCCCTCTGGATTTTCATTCTTATGAGCCATCTAAATTTACAGTGTGGTACAAATGAAATAAGTGATTTGATCAAAATTATAAAGGAAGAACAGAGAAGAATACAAATGGAACCCAAGTCTTGGCTACGTACTCAGGAACTGGTTTCTTCCTTTTGGCCATGCTTGAACTGAGAACAGCAGTCAACACATGCCACAGATAAAAATTTAACAAAATTAAATTACACAAATTGTCCTGCATTTTGGCCACAACAACCCCATGCAGCGCTACAGGCTGGGCACAGAGTGGCTGGAGAGCAGCCAGGCAGAAAGCGACCTGGGGGTACTAATTGACAGGAAGTTCAACATGAGCCAACAGTGTGCCCAGGTGGCCAAGAAGGCCAATGGGATCCTGTCCTGTATCAAAAATAGCGTGACCAGCAGGACAAGGGAAGTGATCCTTCCCCTATACTCTGCGTTGGTGAGGCCACACCTTAAGTACTGTGTTCAGTTCTGGGCCCCTCAGTTCAGAAAGGATATTGAGGTGCTGGAGCGGGTCCAGAGAAGAGCAACAAGGCTGGTGAAGGGACTGGAACACAAGCCCTATGGGGAGAGGCTGAGGGAGCTGGGGTTGTTTAGCCTGGAGAAGAGGAGGCTCAGAGGTGACCTCATCACTGTCTATAACTACCTGAAGGGAAGTTCTAGCCAGGTGGGGGTTGGTCTCTTCTCCCAGGCACTCAGCAATAGGACAAGGGGGCATGGGCTTAAGCTTTGCCAGGGGAAATTTAAGTTGGAGATCAGAAAAAAATTCTTTACAGAGAGAGTAATCAGGCATTGGAATGGGCTGCCCAGAGAGGTGGTGGATTCACCATCCCTGGAGATTTTTAAACGCAGATTGGACGTGGCGCTGAGTGCCATGATCTAGTAAATGGACTAGAGTTGGACCAAGGGTTGGACTTGATGATCTTGGAGGTCTTTTCCAACCCAATCGATTCTATGATTCTATCCTATTCTATTCTAAATTACTTTGGGCCATAATCTGACCATCAAAAATCCCTTTCTTTTAGTGAGGAAGGATGAAATTGAAAACATAAAGTTGTAGGTACACAATTAAAAGTCCTACCCAAGTAGTAGTTGTATATTCCACTGGTGTGCTCAGGAATGGCATCATCATTTGATCATATCTTCTATCCTCAAAAAAAAATTATATCCTAAAAAAAAATTTGCATCTCAAACCCAGCAAATTCTTGTCACTATTTAGCAGACAAAAATCCACTTTGCAAGCAGGTAGCTCTTCTTACTGACCTTTTAAACTCCATTTCATGAGCTCTCCATTAGCTCCATAATTAAATAAACTTCTAAAGAGCAGAGTGTAAGACCTTAGATGCAGTAGATAATCTCAAATGGTTTTTTCCCAGCAAATTCCCTAATGATCATACCAAGAGTTCTGTAAATGCTTTAAGGATAATGGAATGCTAGTAAGTAATCCTTTCTCTGGGTAATATAACCCCCATGGTATTTTTCTTTCAGTTTAACTACAAGCAGTACATGGTACTGCATTATCAATGCCTATCAACACTTACTTTGTACTAGGTGATTGAGAGCATCAATGAAAGTTTTCATCTACCTCTAAATATCCCAAGCCACATTTGTTCAGATATTCAAGGCTCAAATATTTTTTATTAATGTTCATCTGTATGCAAAGTTCAGGTTGATTGCCAAAATCCTAAATACAGAAGGACAATTTATAAGTATGAATACTCACTTTCAAAACAATGCTGCTAGGCAAATATTCCTGACATTTTATGAGATAGGGAGCATTGGCTAAGGATACCAGGTTTGGCTCCTTTCTGATCTCAATACACAGTGAAGCTCCCCTGTGTGTAAACAGATGTATACAAGTGGTCTACAATCCATAACTCTGTGAGTTTAAGGGGAAAAAAAATCACATCTTTGCATTCTGAAAATAAACAGAATATAGCAACCTGCAGAAGCACTTTAACAACTAGGCTGTAAAAACCTTCCATTATGATGTATTGATGAAAAACCATTTTTCTGCCTAAAAAAATAATTGTCATTTAAAAAGACATATTACCTTGTTTGTATATTGCATACTATAAGGGATGCTGCAGAATTGTTTATCAAACAACATGTCCTACAGTCCTAAACCAATTCTTCATGCGTATGAAAATCTGCCTCATTCATAGTCTTTGAAGTCAACCTTAAGGGAATATTCACATACATACCCTAATGCTGAATATTTTATCAGCCACAGAAGCAAAAAGTGCTTTATCACAAAGACACCAATTAATGCAAAAACAAAAAGCCCTTCACTTTTATGTCTGATGTTGAAAGAAACTCAGTTACAAAATAATTAATAAGAAATGTAGCTTTGGTAATGTACATTATGAATATACACTCCCTGATGCTCTGTTAAAAAAAGTGCTCCATTAGGATTACAAAGGGAAGATGTATTTTCTTCTTTTCTGCTGCTGAAGTCTTGTATACGTATTACTACTCTTTCGTGGGTCATACACAGCTGCACATTTTTATGAGAAACACAACCTATGGAGTAAATGAAAATGTAAGTCATATGGGCTGTGATTAATAAAAAGCTGTTGCAACACTATACCAATTATTCAAAGTTTTATTCTACAGACCCATATTAACAATATATTTGTCTATAAGACTCAACAGTTATCTCAAAGCAGGCAGAACATTCAAAAAATACATAAAGAAATATTTTCAAGTTCCTGAAAAGTCAGTGTAATTTCTATTTTTATTTACTGCTGTTCAGATTTTTTAGATGACTGCTTAAATTGTCCTCACTTAGCATTTTTCTGGAGTGTGATCTGTCCTGAAACCATCAGCCCAAGGACAGAAAACTGCTTCAAATTGAAAATTAGATTCATAGCAACATAGTTCAGCAAAAACACAAACTCACAAGTATGCCAAGGGAATACTGTGTCACAATGCTTGATTTTCCGGGGAAGCATTCACCACACATGTAACAGAGTGGTAATTCAAATAGTTCTTTGCAGTTTGTTTTGGGAAGACATGAAGCTAGCAAGAATACCAAAACCGTTCCATTCTTCCTACTGTAAAACAATGTGTGCACAAGTCTCATCAAAAATGAAGTGGCAGTGACCAGCTTTTGAAAACTTCAAAAGGTTTCAGTACACATTTCTGCTGGTGATCATGTTGAGGTGCCAACTAGGCCAAAGTTGCCATGTGCCAGACTCTGTTCATCCCAGTCTTGCTCCAAAGAGCTCATGACTTGAGAGTTAAGTCGTCTTTGCCCAATTTGCCCTTCTATTTTTGCTGAGAGGAAGCCTGTGATACTGCTGAGACTGCAAAAAATGAATGCCTCCCCCAACCCGATCTGCTTCTACTGGTGGAAATATGAAAGGTGATAACAGGGATAACAGTCAGAAGATGTTTTATAGAGAGAGCTGTTAGTAATAACCTGTGTCAGAACAACTGATCTATACATATCCAAGTTGGAGAAAGCCTGCTCTCTGAACCAGCATTCCTTTTGCTGATTTACAAATATGTTTGCAAGGTTGGCAAAGTTAATTAAAGGTAGTAGAAAATTTTAAAGCAAGAAGAAAAACTAGATCAGTAAGAATAATTAATTAAAAATTATGTGTCATCTGAAGGCTGCAGAAAGGGGCTGCATTCTCACAATAGATACAAAAGACTGCCATTTTATACTTAAAGTTCTTCCAGACAGTACAGCACAACAGACTAATCAACTGTGTCTGTGTAATATCTTCAGCATAATGATTGGGCTTAAGTTGACAGATAGGGATTTCCTTATTCATTACTTTCAACATACCTATCAAGTCTCAAAACACTACAGACTTTTTTAGCTTCTCATCTTTGGCAAAAAGGAAGAAAAGTTCTGTGACTCTGGCTCTGCATAGTGTCAGCTGTCTATTCCTTCCTTGGCTTTGCTCTATTCCTCCTATGACAATTTTAGCATTTCATCAACACTGTGTGTGCCTTTATTTGACCACCTGCATCATGCAGGTGTCCACAGAAAGTGGTAGAGGAGCAACTCACTAATATTTGGAAAATACTTTCAGATACCCCTGTGTAATGTAGTATAAATCTCAAAGTTTTTATAACACTATTTGCAACCTTTTCCTTTCACAGAAGATTATATGTAAAAGATTATTCTGCATAGGCATAAAAACTGTGGTTAAATACACCGGATGAATTTTCAAGATTTTTAAAATTATTTTTAAGTACACACACTCGAATGAGGGATTAGTGCTGAGAACCAGGAGATGCAGAATTTATCAGTGGCCCTTTGTCCTCTTTTCAGCCAGGACAGGGGTAATTTTTGCAGTAGCCAGGAGGGGGCATGGCCAGGACCCAGAGGTTAACCTATACAACCTCATTGTCATTGCCAGGAGCAGGAGAGTCTCTTCCAGGGTAAAGGTGTTCCTTTCAGGTCAGTGCAGGGAGAGGTCAGATATTGTTTCCCTGTGAATCATTCATGTCTTTTTGGTACCCTCCATCACTAGTACTGTTACTGTTTCCTTTCTTATCTCATTGCTGTTTCCAGTAAATTGTTCCTATCTTAACCTGTGATCATCACATTTTGTACCTCTAATTCTCCTGTCCAGCCCACCATAGTGGGGAGGAGGATGGGGAGAGTGAGTGAGCGGCATGTTGTTTCAGTGAGAACACTTAATTGGAGAATATCATTCCTTAACCATGACACAATTCCACTATTTTCTTCAAGTTATGGACGTGTCACTTTTGTTTGCTGTAATTTATCTTCCTTGGAAATGAAAGCATGACCTTGCTAAGCTGATGCAAAATCACATTCACAAACACAGTCTAAAGTTTTTAAGACACAAAGCAATAACATTTGGAAGCCATATATATTTAATTTCCCAACTCTATTTGCTGCATAAAAATTGAGCCCAGAAATTAAACGACCTTAAAAAGGATCTGCATGTTCTCAGTTTCCCTTCCCCCTTCCCTCTTTCCCTTTCCCTTCCCCTTCCCCCTTCTCTTCCCCTTCCCCTTCCCTCTCTTTTCAATACTAATACCAATCTAGATTAAAAAAAAAAAACAAACCAAAAACAAAACAACCACCACCCAAACATGCCCAGTACCAGTGATGCCTTTATGTTGCTTCTGGAAAGTTAGCCTGGGGACTGCCTTGACACTCTCCAACTTGAGTGCTGACTTGCTTATATTTCCAGCAAGCCCTATTGAAATGGGAGTTTTGTAAAGCACAAGCAGTTTGTAGTCATCCTCTGCATGCTGATAAGAAAGACTTAAGATACTGCCAGGCCCAGTTTGATCAGAATTGAAAGACAGATGAACTTAATTCCCTGTCTTCCTGTTGTCAAAAGGTTAAAAGAAACCTAACACATTTTCTTTCACTTATCTTCTGTCTCAGAGAAAGGGAAGAAATTATTCTTACAAAAATGTTTAGTTACTTTGCCACATCAATTTCCCACCTTTCATTTTTTCAACCTGTTCTCCTCAAATCCAGGGATTTTCTACCATTCCTACAGCAAACATTCTATTATTCTAACCATTAAAATATGGAAGGACTATGTATTTCCCTTATACTTCCATCATCCATGTTGAAAGAAAAGGGGAATTGAGGTAGTTAATGACACAATTTTCTCTCCTCCCTTTCAGCTAACATCAGGATAATAAGTGACAAGACAATTGTAAAGCTAAATTGTTATTAGTCACCAGAGCTGAGCCCTCCTTGTTCCAGTATTCTGTCCTTAATCTACTTGACGTGTGACTTAATACTGCTTAAATATAATCACCGATATTAAAATTTTAGGTAATTTGCAGCTAATTCAAGATTTGATTATTTACTCTGAGAGGTCACTTTATGCTACCTGCCAGTTTCAGTAATGCTCAGTCACTGGAAAATAAACACAAAGAGTGCAAGAAATTCCAGAACAGCCAAATGAAATTACTGACCTAAAATTAAAGAACCAATAATGAGGAACTTTTTGAAACACTTATGAGGCTGTAAAGAAGCAAAAATCTTCCATAAGGATTGGATTAATTTTAAGAAGGATTAAGACAGCTATTTCTATAGAACACAAAGTGAAATTTTGTCATTTGCATAAAAGAATCTTGTATTTCAACACTGAACTGAAAACATCAAATAAATAAAGAAGTACTTCCCTGGCACAAATGCCAGCCAAATTCTCGACAATGGTAGGGAGAATATGGATGCTGTCAGAGCATTTATATTTCAAATTTCTATCAGCTATTTCCATATGAATCAATTTTCTAAGTCTGGGCAACAACAATACATAATGTCTTGAATATAAATATACAGTATTTCCTTGATAAACAGCAAGGAAATATAAAGAGGTTTCAGATGTTTACACAAATATATTGCCTAGTACACTGATTAGTTCAAGTCATCGGATGACCTATATGCTATGCTGTAAAGATCAAAGGAGGATAAAAATCATGGGGAAAAAAGGACAAAAAAACTCAAACAGATTTCATATAATTTACTAACTAGGACTGTACAGGTCAGAACTGAAGAATTCATCAGATTAATCTCCCAGCAAACATGTACAACTCTAAAGCTGTCACCCAAGTTCTTTTCTTTTTCCTTTCCTTCTTCTTCTTAATAATTCATTTTTTTCTTTCTGTAATTTCATTTTCATTCCACCTCCCTCCATTCAAACCAACACACAATTACAGGTGTAACCTGACCTCTCCAGATGTGAATTTGTTCCTATGGAAGAAGTTTATGAAGGACTGATGAAGTAACTTTTATTCCTTCATGTTACTAGAAGACATGTCTTCTTCCTGTTGTTTTTTTTTATAACAAAAACCAGAATTTTTAAAGATTAAAATTTCATGCTCATATACCTGTAAGTAAAGCAAAATGAAGTAGATTTTATATTTTTTTAATTTATGTATGTAATAACATTGACTTAATTGTTGTTGATCATTGATATACAGAAAATTTGATCATTACCAGCTGAAGGGAAGAATCAATATGATCTTTTTTTTTTAGCATTGGATAAAGATAATTGAATGAAAATTTAGATGGCTAATAAAGTTATAGTATTCTATTCAGAGCAGAACAGCATTCAATATCAAATTAAATAATCTGTATTATTGCTAGATACTTAACTCCATAGTGCTTTTACTGAATGAAATAATGATTTTAAACCACAGTAAGTGCTTACAAGAATCAGAGGCAAAACCAAAGAAATAATATTAATCTATCATTTTGCTCTAGATAATGAACCAAATGGCAAGTGAAAAGTCTGCTTAGAACAGCACACAGAGTAATAAAATGTGATTATTTTGTATTTACAGTCTTGTAGTGACAATGCTGTTTTCCAGTTCAAGTACTGTTGAAGTTTCCAATTGAGATAGAAGTTTCAATTGATGTGAAGACGTCACAGAACCTGCTGCTCCATTTTTGCAAATCTTGCCATATATCTCGTGTTGCAGATTGAATTTTGCATCCACCAATAGACTGCTCATCTGACAAATAAAAATGTTACTTCCAATAAGAGTTTCCTATATTAAAGAATAAATTACCTCTGAGCAGTTAGTCTTGACTGGTGAGAGGAATATGCTCTTCGCCTGTAACAGAAATGTTAAATTAAATTAGTTCAACCACAAAAATACTTTAAAGTCCAGCAGAATGGTATTTACATGCTTTGTCAGTAATATTTAACCAACATCAGGAGCTCTACTCATGGACATTGCTAAAACAAAAAGATAGCCCTTGTGTCAGACTTCCAGCCTCAGTTCAGGCTGAGGCATTATAAACTAAGAGACTATAAAGAAAGGAAATATTGTGGCCCTTATACTTCATCTTGTGCTGCAAACTTATGAAAAAGCATTGGTAAAACTATCTGTGGTGCTCTAAAGATGAATAGATATTCCAGGAAAGGACATCTGTAGATGTTTCCATTCTAGACACTTGATTTTTATTACTGCAGACCTGCCATTCTGTTTTAATGAATGTGTCTCTGAAGCTTGATTTATCATCAAAGCTTCACATCCATCAAACTTCCTTAGATCTGTTTCAGAACAAATTATTTATAGAGTCTACCTTTTCTAAAAGAAAAAAATAAGAAAAGATGAGTTAAAGGGGGATAAGTAGACATTGGTCACTCTACTCCTTTCAACACATATTCAATCAGATATATATTGTGTAAGCAGAAGAAAGTGTAAGTCTCTGAGCACAAACATCTTCACCCTCATAAAAATAAAGGTGTACAATCAGGAATCTTAGTTTTGCAAAATTATTACTTTCTTTGATTAGTCATAACTGTATTGTTGGTATATTTAACACAATTCTTCATTCAGATTAAATTACCATTAATTTGAAAGCATAAGAGATTTAAATTTCATGAAAGAGGCTATAGGTCAAAATTAAATATGTGTTGGCCTATTTCTGTTCATTCCTTTATACTCAAATTGCTTAACCACATACAAGTAATCTCAGGGATAGCAGAAATAAAATAATTGGAGTATTTAAAGCACACTGATATAAAGAAATTGAGTCTGTTTCAATTACTTTTTTGATGGTCATTAGCTAAAGAAAAGATATGGAGATTCTTTTAAGGGACTGAGTTAAAGTAAACAAAATTTAAAAAATGCAGAGGAATAAGGAGATCACACACCAGACCAATATGATCAAGAAAATGCCATTTATAACACACTGCACACGGTTTATATGGGGTTAAGGCTACACTCCATTGGCTAAATTGAACCTCACACCATCTAACTGCAAACTCTAATTGGTTATAATCCATATCTCACTAGTCCAGTGTTTTGGTGAACTCATCCTGACTGTTTTCCAGTACATCTCCAGAGTCCTGTGGGAAGCTTGAAGAGTTCTCATGAGAAACTTCTGGGGAGTAGCTGAGAGCTCCTAGGGAGTGATTTCTCCTTTACTGGTCAGCAGCAGCTGTGACCCTGTTTATTCTTAGCTGGCAGCTCTTTCAGCCCCACAGGGTCCATATAGATCTGAATTGTTCACATTTAATTTCTCAGTATCAACACTAAGTGATACTGACACATTAATTAAAAGTACATGATACCAGAATGGCAAAGCAGTTGACACAAAGGTGATACCAATTTTGTCTCCTCTCTTGTATTAATATGTATGTTCATGTAATTAGGTTTTTTTCCTAATATAAATCAGATTTTACTGATATTAAACTCTAGGGTTTATCACTTGCTTAAAACAAGTAAATTCATACTTTCCAGCTAATGTTTCAAGAAACTTTGACTAAATATTGCAAAGATTCTTTTGGTGTTAGATTGTTTCAAACCAAACAATTTAAGATATTTCTAAAAGTACCAAGTAATTTTTCCTACAGCAAGTTAATCCACCTGTTATGATACCTGGAACTAATACATTAGGTTTGTGACTTCAAGAAATAGCAATAAAAATGTGAATGTGTGAAAAGAGTCCACCTCTAATGGGCATGTTCAACTCCTACTTGCATATATCACGCACAAACAATGTTAACACAAATGTATTTGTGATAATATCTGTGAAAGCAGTTGGCATGATATTAAATTCTGCACAGCTCTTTGGTAGACATGTAATACCACAAACTCTAAACTTATAAAACTTGAAAACTTTAACATCAATGTACCTTACTTGTTAAGACTCCAATCCAAAGTATCCTATGACTAAAGAAAGCCCCTGCATTCCATCAGCAGATAGTGATGTACTACATTGTCAGCTGGGCAGAAATGCCATGTATTGCCAGAGGGCAATAAGTTAGTATAGTATTCCAGGTACATTAATAGTGAAGATGCATTGTTACTCTATTTTGTATATGTTCATGCAAACTCATCTTTTGGAGTTGTAAATAAATAGCTGATTAAGTGAAACTAAAGTAGAAACTATAGTTGTAACAAGGCTTTTGCCCCAGGTGCTGTGAAATCAAGGTTCAACAAAGGAATGAAAAAGATACTTCCTAAAATACTGTAACCACAAAAAAGCAGTAGTATACATCTGAAGAGACTTTTCTGAATAGAACTGGGTAGGTGAAACTAATATTTCACCTTCCAGAGTTGCAGACATTCAAATTAAATATTTTCCAGTTCCCTCAATGGGGGAAAAAAAAGAAGAATGAAAAAAAAAAAAGAAAAAAGCAGTATCTAAATTCAGGTTCTTCCAATAACTTCTTTATTTTGAAAAGTCACACAATTATACAAAACATATATTTAGCTTTCATCTTTCTTTAATGGAATCTTCTGTGAAAGCAAGTGGAGCTGGAAAATAGAAGCAATTTCCATAAATTTACCTCTGCTCCTTTTGAAAACAAATAAAGCAATATTTTTTCATCTTGTTGTATATAATTTTCTCTTCTGGCTATGTAATTTCATTTATAACATAGTTATATGAGTTTTTTTTCTCCTCATATTGTAATAAAATGAAAAATATATTGTTTTGCTATATAAGCTCTTCTTTTTGTGTTAAATCAATGTATGTCAAGGTTAATCTATTTAAGTGGATTTTCTCTCTCATGCTCCTATTTCTTCTCTCTCTCTCTCTGTTTCAGCTCACTGATCAACTTCATGTTGAGGAAAGTTAAACTGCAGGAGAACACAGCCTTGTCCACTAAATATCCCAAGGGTCTTCACATTGTGCACAATCACTATGCAGAGAAAGCAAAGAACATGGTCTTCTTACTCATAAGAGTGTCTTTGTCAGTCTAAGGTCAAGACATGCTTGCTTCAAAGGTAATCTACTGCAACTGCCTATGAAGTCTATCTCAGTAAAGAAGCTCATAGTGCTGGAGAGTTTACAGGACTAAGGAGTTGACATATCTGTGATGATGCAGTTTCATGCACACTTACCATTCCTCCAGGGCTTTTTTTACATTTTCTACATACACATTAAGTTACCCCATCTACTCAGACAACTCCAACTACCAGCACTTCACAGACAACTTCCAAGCTTCAGTCTCCTTTGTTGTAGTTTTGGATGTTAAAGAAATTCACTCTCCCTGCCACCACAGAATTCAGGAGCTAATGCCGCACCCCCATGCCACTAGATAACAAAAGGAGTAGCCAACTGCTTTGAATTCCAACTTGATTTCTTGAAGGGGAAGGGAGAGGTTTTCTCAGAGGATGAAGGAAGATCACTTTCTTTTTTAGCCAGCTGTGATTAGTGAAAAAAGCCCCACCGTTCACCAAACTGGTGAAGGTGTTTGCAGGGAGCTGAGTTGCCCTGGTTTTGGCACACATGACCCCAGCGCAGCTCTATTGCTCTGTGATGCTTGATGGAGGGAGGGGGAGAGAGAGAGCGGAGAGCCGTGGCCATGGTCCTGGATCCTTTGCTAAAGATCCCATTTCCTCAGCCAGTTTTCTGTCTGCAGAAGAGTGAGCACCACCACCACCACCACCAGTCCCTGTCCCTAGTGTCTGACCGGAGGACAAAAGACTCTGCATTGCCTGCCAGAGGGTTCCACCCTATCCTCATCTTCGACCTCCATCCCTCCACGTGAGCGATTCAAAGAAGTCAGAGATTCACAGACCACCTTTTTTATTTGTCTTACCAGAGAAACGGTGAATCACTTTGCTGCCAGCTGAGGTGTGACAGCGACCCCTGTTGTCTGTAAATATAATTACACCAAAAAGGAGTAGAGACAAAAAATCAGTTTCTTTTAAAGGGTTCTGTTCTTTTTTCTTTGGAGGGACAGGGTAGTGGTTTGTTTTGTCCTATGAAGCCCTTCTTTTCCTGGTCCATGTAAATATATTAGTTTCTTCTAAACTAAGACATTCTTTCTGTAACATAAACCGCTGCAACCATACCAGCTGAAAAATAAAAACCACTGGCATCACAGAAAGGAAGAAGACTAGACATGGTGTTTGGTAGGTTAAAAGACAGAAACTATGGGAATGGGTATTCTATCATCCCAATTATTCTATTTGCTTTCTGTTTGTGAAACACCGACATAATAGGCTTGAAAATATAGAACAGCTATGCTTTCTATTTACAAACAGTGGAAAAGAAACAGATATTAAAGAAGTTGGCTTTTCAAACCTAGATAACATTATTCAAAATGGCAAAACTAAATGGAGTGGAACTGAGAAGCATCCAATGCACTGTGACTCATTGGTGTTGTATTTTACAATCACTGGGGAGGAAGAGTTCTAGTTTAATCCTTAGAGTTTTTCTCTTAACGGATTTGGTAATTTAGCAAAAAGAAACATACACAAGGAAAGATCTGTCTTTACATTATCCTAAAATAGTTTTTCACATAAATTGGTCATGTATGCCTTAGACTCAAACAGGTAGTATCGCATGTGTAAATGTAAGTGCCTAACTGAAGCCTGTGTGAACATACTTGTGTTCAGAATCATGAACGTGTTCAAATATTTTGCTAAATCTGTTCCTTAAATATTAATCCAGTGCTTTCTAGAGCCTAATGCTAATTTCAAATTATTCATGGCAGAGTATGAAACTCAATGCATTAAGTGCATTCATGCTTCACAGTCATCTATACGCAATATTTCTAGAAGGCACTCCTCTAGAAAATATTTAATTAAATGTCACATGAACATTAAAAAATAAAAGCAATATTTAGTATTAAAGAGAAAATCCTAATAAAATATAATTACAGAGATTACATGTCACTTATGCAAAAGCTTGTGTTATTTATTTGAACAGCAGATATTCAATGTAATTTACATGATCTAGTCTTTAGGGCTATTTATAATTCTGAAATTAGGAATAAAATTAATGAGATATTCCAGAATAAAATAGTTTAATTAAATAATTAACTCTTAAGTCCTCTGAAGTCATTAAGAGTCCTGAAGCAGAAAGAGGTTGTCTGACCACTGAAAAACATGCTTTGGGGGCAGCACACTAGGGAGAAAAGATGTGTGTGTGTGTATGTGTGTGTGTACATATATGTATATGTTTGGGTTTGGGGTTTTTTGTGTTTTTTTTCTTTAAACTGATTAAGCTCAGTAGAGGGATCTAAGTACTTATGACTGCTCTGGGAATGACATCGCTATAAATAACTCTCAAATTCCTATGAAATGACTGAAGCATGCTCATTAAAGTAAAATGCTTGTTAAGCAATCTTGAAAATGCAAATGATGCTTCTCAGATGACATTTTCTTTCTTTCCATTCAGTTTCATCCCCTTTGGGTTTTAATACAGGTAGCTGCAACACTGTAGATAGAAAAAAAAAACCAAACCAAACCCACTTTATCCAAATACACTGTTCAACATTTCAAATTTTTCCTTTACTTATGTCACTAGGAAATAAGAAGTGAAAAGAACAGTGAAAAATCCTACTTGTCATCATTATAGGCAGTAGGGAAATTTTAATTAAAATTGTTAAACTAGAAAAAGGTCAAGACTTTAAAGCATTTTTGGGTGAGGTTCTGGCAGTCTGGATATTATTATAAGTAAATGTACATAATATTTTTGACCAATTTATATATCAAATGATGATTTTGTTTTTATACCAGATAAATGAGCTCCTTGTACATAATATTCACCAAGTGTAGGAATATTAATAAACTAGTAAATATAAATTTACATAAATAAAAACTGCTTTAACAACCTTAATCATAAGCAAAAAGACTGCCTTGATGGTTACTAAACCTATCTGTAATATGGATAGGCTGTTGCAACCAGCCCTGGCTCATTCTAAAGGAAGGAAGGAAGGAAAAAACAAAAAAGAAAAAACAAACAAAAAAAAAAGAAAAAATGAGGGGAAAAAAAGAAAGAAGCTTGAATAAGAAATCTTCTGCAAACATTTATTTACTCAAAGAATGGCTGATGTCAAAATATTCAGATCTTCAATTTCTGATAAATATCTAGTTCATGTAATGCTTTTGCTCTGAGATGCCTCATCAAGTAAACTCCTGATCACATACAAAAATTATGATATTTTTATTCCTATCATCAACCACTTTTGTCCTTTTATCAAAGGATTTTACAAAATAACCTCACTTGGACACCTTTTTTTTTTTTTTTAACAGAGGGTGGCAAGTTGGCAGGAATCCTCTTAAAATGCAGCATAATTCACATTTCTTGAATAAATCAGTATTCTTTCCCTTCCATTACTGATCAACATATGATTCATTTCTTAGCATTCAGAGGCCAAATTATTGCCTTGAACACGTAACCAGTTAATTCTCAAGTGCATTTTACTGAACTCCTCACATTAACACTGAAACAGCTTAGAGACCATCAGCACTGAAATTCTGGAGACTGAACTCCCTCCTTTTGTCTCCTCCCACCTTGGCCCCAAACCTGTTCCCAAGAGGTCAGCTTTTCCTGATGGTTCCAAACAACTCATTAGTTGCTGGAGATGAAAATGAGAAAAACACACAAGAAACATCCCCAAAAAATCCAAATCCAACACTCCATTATTTTCCCTTGCTCAAAAGCCAGGGAAGCAGGCCACATCATAGGAGAACAAATACCTCTTTTACGCAGTCTTTTTATACAATGTTTTTTGAACACAAAACAAGTGAGAAAGAGCATGTACCAGCTGAAAGAACAGATAATATATAGCAGCAAACTAAATACCTGCTAACAACCTAATAGATGAGATATGCAACTACACATTCCTGTTTAAAGCAAAAAAATATCTCACCGCCCTTCTGTCTTCCTTCTCCCAGCCCTACCCCAGTTTTTCTCTCATGTTCTCTTGGGATACTTGCCACTGTGTTCTCCAAAATCTGTTGCTGCTGTTATTTCAAGGTAATAGTTTAAGAAGGAAAGCTAAACCAGGCAGCAAAGCTACTGATATCCAATTGACAGAAACATCATCTGTCTGTGAACCGGTAAACAAAACATCATTACAGGGAAGTCATACTACGCCCTACCTCCAAACGAACAAAAAAAGTAAACCAATGAGGTCTAAAGAAGATTGGTATCTCACAGATTTGTCACCCATGGTTGATTGACCTTGATGTGTATTGAAGATGTAAGCTCTAAGCGGACCTCTCTTGGAGCCTAGGACATTTATCACTTTTTTACTGGATAGTCAAATAATACAGCATCTCTCTCATTTGGGCATGTTATCCATCTGTTTATTTCAATGTGATTTTATCATACTATCAGACATGGTCAAAACAAGTCCTTATGATCAGAATACATCTAAAAATTATTAGAGACAGATATAATACTGTGTGGTTGCAAAAATCTTGCTTGTCTGGCAAAAGAGAAAAATTACCAAACAAACACTGTTTCTAAACATAAAATGATGTATCTTCACAGGCAAAGTCATCTTGAGGTCTTTCTGATTGTCACAGCTTTGTTACATATTTACTCCATTCAATTACAGAATCAGAATATTCTGATTTGGAAGGGGCTTAAAAGGATCATCAAGTCCAACTCTAAAATGAATGGCCCATACAGAGATCAAACACACAACCTTGGTCTAACCAATTGAGGTAATTTCAGGGCATGATTAACATCTTACTAACCCTCCAGAATTAATATAATCTAGCTCTTCAAATGGGTCCCCCCACCTTTTTTCAGCTTTAACTACACCACACACTCTAGTTTAAATTTATGCCAAATATAATAGAACCATAGAATCATTAAGGTTGGAAAAGACCTCAGATCATTGTGTCCAACCTTTGACCAATCACCACCTTGTCAAATAAACCATAGCACTAAGTGCAACATCCAGTCATTTCTTGAACACTTTCAGGAACACTTTTCCACCAGCTCCCAATGAACTCTGTTTCAATACTTAATGACTCTTTCTGTGAAGAAGTTCCTCCTGATGTCTAACCTCAGCCTCCCTTGGTACAGCTTGAGGCCATTTCCTCTTGTCACCAGGGAGAAAGAGGCCAACCCCCACGTGGCTAAAGTCTCCTTTCATGTAGTTGTAGAGAACTATAAGGTCTTCCCTTAGGAAAGGTATGACAATATCATATATGCCTATTCTTGCTTAATTGCTACAGTTCTTAACATTTTTGGCAGCTATAGAAATATTTTCTAACATTTCATTTCAACATACAGTCTTTTCAGGTATGATGTTAAAGTACATAATAAAAAAAAGGGAAGATTTTTGTCCTTAAACAGATTTTTTGATATCTTTGAAAACCTCAGGCAGTATATTCAAGAAGGTATTTAAAACCTTGAAGAAGTCTTAGATCGGCTACAACAACGTTCAACCATATCTACAAGGAAAAATAAAAGATAAATAGTTACTACATTTATTAATAAGTTTTGTAATTTTCCTCCCAGTTTGATAAAGCCTGATTGGCAACTTTGTCTGATAATATCACAGTACATTTCAAATGAACTAGAACACCAGGAAAACAATGTATGGTACAAAAATGTACAGAACTCTCAGGGAAATGGAAAAACTTGTCAGTTTTGTGGGAGAAAACTATAGGGGATGCTTTCTCAGTAAACAGGAGTAGCAAGTAAAGGCTATTGAAGGTATTTGAAGGTAACTACACTGATTTTTAGCATAAGTGTTCCAAAAATCCCAGAGGATACCTTGTGCTACATTTAAGAAGGGAGAAGAAAATAATAAAGGAAACGAATTCAAATGTTTAGTTTTCATGAAAGCTGACAAAACTAATTTTATGATGAATTTCCATCTACTGAGACCTTTTTTGTCCCCTCACAGTTGTACAGAGCATTGTGTTTTCCTCCCTAAAATATTTTCTTTTGTTTCCAGACCAAAATCACTGTAACTCAGGAAACAGAGGAGTGTAAATCCAGTCCTCCATGGGTGCCTAAATATACAGCTTAGGAAAAAAGCTACAGATCCAGGGACAGCTATGAAAAGTACAGAATATCCCCTTGCTCCCTTTACAGAGATAGTGTAACATATGGTTAGCATAAGGCTTTTCTCATCAGCTCAAACTGATGCAGAAAGTTCCAGTTAAACTCAATTTGCATGTAAAATATCAGCTCAGAGTGTCTACAGATTTGTAAGCCAAAAGTATTCTCAACTTCGAGAAATTAAAACTTGGAGTTGCAGACAGCTCTAACAGATCTTAAGTCTCAGCCACTAGCTAATTCTCAATAAGGCATGCAGGGAATTAAGCATGCAATTTATGTCATTATCAAAGATTGCTGCTACTCAGAGTCTTTATATGTTAAAAACCCACCCTCTAGGGTTTACTAGTAGCATCCATTTACTACAGGAGGTGAAATGTTGATTGCTTAATTTATTTCTTAGTCATTTTGAAAACCTTCTAGTACATTTTTTTCCATATCCTGTTTTTCTTCATCTGTAGACAAAGGGCAGTGAAAAATTCTCAGGGATACAATGGGACCATGGCACAACAAATGAGCATCACAGTATGAATACATTACAGGGCATCAAGGTGCAATATAAAAATCTTCTCAAGTCCATTTACACACTGTGAACTAAATTCAGCCAATGTATTTTTATATGAAACTTCTACCTACCCCTGCAGGGCTGATATGTGCATACTCAACAGTATACTTCAATGTTTGATTGCTTTAGTATCTAGTTTGTAATTTCACCAATCCAAAAACACACCATTCAAATATTTTGGAAGTATTACAGGAAGGAAAGAAGCAGAGAAATAGTTCAATAAATCAAGTTTTAATAGGTTGCTTTCCTGAACAAAGGCTAGATCCTGCACATTCTCCATTTCCAACAGAAAGTCATCTCAATTTGTTAGTAGAGGAAAAAACCTCTAAGGTATGCATTATTTCATGCCTTTCTGGCTCATGAACTCTTGATAGTTGCTTTCCTATTGTCTTACTAATGTTTAGATGTAAACAGCATTTTTTCAGGAATACATACTGATCACAGTTTTTGCAAATAATAAGTTGATCTACAGAGAGAAAAGAAGGGTGATGTTACCTCTTTCAAGGCTGACTTACAGTAAAGAGAAAGGAATTCCTGGGGCATGGTATATAGTTTTTATCTCATTCTGCTTTATGAAGAGAGAAGTGCAGTGACAAAAATAAAATAAAAAAAAAAAGGCAAATTTAAACTCAGGAATTTCCATAGTAGTCATCAGTATAGTACCCTAAGCTCCTCTCAGATAAGACTTTCAGAGAATTTACAAAGTCTTTGATCCTCCTTTCCTTTTCTTGATTATAAACAGCTAAATTGTAGCTCTGGACATCCTTCTCAAAGGTTCTTTCCACAGAAAAACTCCTTTTTTTTTTATTATTGTCAACACAGTGCCAAGCTTCCCAACCAAAAATGTTATGCTTACTTAAAACAAATTGTTTTATTAACAGATGCTGAGGTACAACTCAGACATAGCAGAATTCCTTGTTTCCTCTCTTCACAATTTTTAAAGCTTTTTTCTATCTCCACCATCTCTACAAATTTACTTGTCTCATAAATCATGGGTCATCTACCACCACCACCACCTGCAGCTCCTCGAATGCTTCAATCAGCACTACCTTCGTACAATCCTAAACATCCACTGGTCTGATTAGGTGACTAATGTGTCTGTTCTTGAACAGGTAGGGGTCACCAGTATCGAGGCCATGCTGCTGAGAATGCAGCTGTGCTGGGAAGGGCACGTCTCCAGGGTGGAGGATCATCGCCTCCCAAAGGTTGTGCTCTGTGGTGAACTCACCACTGGCTGCTGCAAGAGAAGAGCCCCAAAGAGGAGATACAAGAACTCCCTGAAATAACACCTCAGTCTTGGCCATATTGACTGCCATCAATGGTCCACTCTGGCCTCCAATCAGGATTAATGGAGACACACTATCATAACGCTGCTGCTTCCTTTGAGAATGCACACAGAATCAGTCTCAAGGAGAAAGGACAATGTAGAAAGAACTGTTCCTCGACAATACCACCTAAGGAGACTTTTTGCTGTGCCTTTTGTGACCAGACTTTCCTATCCCGCATTGGCCGTTTTAGCCACCAACATGCTTGCAGCAAGCATCCCAAATCTTCATTAGTGAAGCCTTGCCATAATGAAAGGGGGAAAGACCTGCTTACCTACTAAACAGCGAGTTTGCAACCTTGCATGTTGCATAGCAGCGGTTGGTTAGCAGATTTCTGTCCTTCCTGTTCTCTAATGCCTAAAAAAACCCTCACTGGCTTAGCTAAGCAGTGCAGAAATCATGTAAAAGAAGATGTGATCAAATGAATACCTTCCAGGGACCATTTTCCACCAAACTTATTTTATAATTAATCTATTATCTGATTCTGAGAGCTACACTATCCTGTAAGGTACAACTGTACTTCCAATGCACTGCTTAAATGTTAATGGAGTGAAATTGCTCCCATCCATATTTTAACAGGCTTAAGTATGTCAGCTCACTCACTTCTGTAAAGGAACTTAAGAGAAAAAATCTACCAGAAAAATTTAATGAAGAAGTTAACTGTGAATACATTATATAAGGTTAGCTCTTTCAGTAGGGATTTGGGGAAGAGAGGTGGTGACTTTTAGGGGTTTGAAGATGCTTTTTGGGTGTGGATTTAAATACATGGCCATATTATGATTTGCTACTTCTGTTTCCTAACAGTCAAGTAGTAGATTGTGAAAGCTTATGCTTCTGAAAACTGCTTGTGCTTTGGGCCATATGAAATGTTTTTCTCCCTCTCTGAGGCCACTGTTATATACAAATATGCCTGTTCTTTAGCTTACTGCTGATTTAATTATACATATATATATGTACGTATGCAATACAAAACTCTGAGGCAGCCAAACTTAATCCAAACTCAAACACTTTTCAAACCCTTCAATGCCATGAACTGCAAATAAGCCTGATTTACTGATTAAAAAAAAGCATAACCAAAACCAACCACAAACATTTACTGATGCTAATTATTCCTATTTTTCTTCTGTCTTCCCCAAAACCAAAACTGTAATTAAAAAAAAAAAAGTCTGCAGTCTTTTGCATCCAGAAAAGGGCACCAAATCTGGTGAAAGGGCTGGAAGTGAGGAACAGCTGAGGACTTTAGGTTTCTCTAGTTTAGAGAGAAAGAGGCTAAGGGAAGACTTCATTGCTTTCTGCAGCTTCCTGAAGAGGGGGCCTGTCCGTGTTGGAAGAGTCTTTTAGACAACATGCCCTTAACAACATGCTTTAACTTTTGGTCAGCGCTGAACTGATCAGGCTGGATGGTCATTTTGGGTCCCTTCCAACTGATTCCATAGATGTGCTAGGCTAATAAGCAGCTAAAGACAAGGATCTTTGATTTTGCTAAGCAACACCAGTAACACTAGTGGGATAGGGAGTTCTTTTTTGCATAAATATTGAAATTTTCCTAATAGTCTTATTTCATCAGTTTGGTCAAATTTCTTGTGGTTCTTACTCTCCTGACTCAGTAGGAAAGGAATACAATCAACTAAGTATCCATATCAATGAGGACCATTTGAGAAGTGTTTTAAATCACTGCTACTGCATGACCAAAAAAGAAAACATAAAATAGACACGCACTAATCCTAGGAGAAGAGTCACTTAGCATTGCAGGTTCTCTTGGATGTAACACAGAATCTGGCAATCTCTGCTGACAGTGTGTCAAATGTGGAGAAGTAATTTTACAGGAAATTTCATTTAAATAGATCAGGTGATTATGCTGTGTGAAACAAGTGATGAACCAAGGCCCACAGAAATCCACATTTAGAAGAAAGAAAATGATACAGGAAGTTGTTACATCCAAGTAATGTGGTATGTAGCCAAAATAGTGACAGTAAGTGGTCACCTGGACAAAACAGTTTAGAAATGATGAAGGGAGGAATAAAAAATCAGATGGCCATATAATAACAAAAGAGTCCTCTCAACCTTCCTGCATAAGAGTTTAGTGTGTTTTAAAACATATAGCATAAGGAACAAATTAACATCTTGAAGTCAGAGTACACTGATATAAATCTCAGGTCATCTGTGTCCTTCAGAGCACACCTAACAGTTGCTGAAGCTGTAGAAGAATGTAAGTAAGAGATTAAAGCAGTGGAATAACCATGATAACAACAAAAAATACCAATGCTTCATACAGGGAATGCAAGAAACTAGAGAGAATGTGACTTCTTGACACAGTACCCAGCTGAATTGCTGGTTCCCTTCTTTGTAGAATTAATTCTTTATTCAGTACTGAAAATCAATTTCTCTCCAATGTCCAAAGAATTCCTATAATATACATAATGAGGGACAAATGGTAAAGGATATATATTTTTTAAAAGTGTTAGGGTATTGGCTTTTATTGTTCCAGAAATATATTTTGAAATACTGAAAAATTATTTTCTAAGAAGAGTTTGGAGAACCTTATTTAGGTTCTTCAAGTATGAACAGAAATCATTACAGGTATACCAAAGAACGAATATGCTTAGAGAAAAATGCCACCTTCAAGTAGTTTCATCCCATAAAATCAGAGGAGGAAAAAATCATTACTTTCAAGTGCAATATATTACTTGGAATTATTTTCCCAGAAGAAACTGTGGAATTCATTTTGCAGATGTTTTCTCTTTTTTGAGTTACTGTGTTCCACAGCGGAAAGGAATAACTTTTCACACAGAAGTCAGTATCATTGACTTTGCTGCAATTTAAGGAGTGAACAGGTGTGTACATGTACATAAACATATCCTCTGCTTGCGATTTTTAAATCCAAATATTTCCATAAAACAGACAAGTCCAAGCACTAAACTCCTTAGAGTTTGTGAGTCACTGAGAGATTCTTTGATGATAAGAACTATAAAAATAAAAAGAGAGCAAAATTTGTGTTTACAATGCAAATTTTATGGTTCCTCAAGAAAAACACACCCCTCCACGTACAACTTGAAGCACTTTAACTTTGACCTCAGTGAAGCTACTCCCAAGTCACAGTGGTGAAAAAGAGAAAACAAGTTGCCTTTCTTGTGATTTTGATAAATTATCATCTAGAACATTTCGGTCAGATTTCAAAAGGCATTTTTTTATCTAATTCCCATTAGTTTCAAAGTGAGGAAAACGTATAAACACATTTAACAATCTGGCCTTTTACATAAACCAAGTAACTAAGGCTATCTCCCTTTGCACTTTTTAAACAAGTTTCACAGCCTATTTCCAAAATGTCTATCTTTTATCTTCAATGAAAGAGCTTTTAGATTTTTCTTTTTGCTCTATGGTGTTTAAGGCAAGAAAGAATGCCTTTTTCTTTCTCCTTCAGTTGAAGAGGGCAAAGAAAAAAATGAGAAGTCAAACATGTTAAAATATGCATGCTAATTATTGACAAAGGAGAAATTATTAAAAATATATTATCACATATTTAAAAATAAACTGTATTACAGTTACAGATAAATAAATGGTAGGATACAAAAAGAGCAGGGGAGTTATTACAACATTTTGAATTTTGTATAGAATATACTAATGGGCTTCATATATTATACTTAACAATTTCTCCTTCCAAAAGCAATGACACATTTCTCACAGTTATTTTTTGAATTGGAACTGAATATTCTAAAGATCAATGCATGGCAAGATTTACTCACTTTTTATTGACAAAAACTTTTCCTTCTATATCAACTAACAAAGTAACAAACCAATAAGGCGTAGTAAAAATGCACCAGCTATTTTGAAGATATTGTCCTTGTCTTCCTTTTTGAGTCTGACAATACCAAATCTCTCTAAGACAGGTTAAAATACTAATTTCCCAGTGTGGGGTGATGGACCTGATAAGCCTGGATGGGTTGAGGAAATGCCTCAGCCCCCTGGAGGGGTGTTCCTAGCCAAAGCCAAAAGCAGAGGCAAACTGGTAAGTGGTGGGTGTTTACAAGGAATGGAATGTTATTAGATTGGCATAGCCTTTCTTTGCTGCAGTCTGTCTCTGCAGACTCAAGGAGCCCACCCCGCCCTCAGGCATCTGTATGACCTCCCAGAACATTTTCACTATAGTCACACGAAACCACCTGAAGGAAAAAAAGTATAAAAAGAAATGCAGTTTTAACTGCAGGAGAAAGGGGAAATGCCATCGTCTCTGTTGAGGTAGCTGCTGGCAGCTTGTCCTGCCTCCTCCTACCTCCTGGAACAATGTAGGGGTAAGGAGACCATGTGCTTTCTATTGTTCTATACTTTACTTTCTTTACTTTCTTAACTTTACTTTCTTACAAAGCTTTATACGTTCTATCTTACATCTTATGCTAACAGCTACTTTGATTCTTACTTTATAAGCATCTCCTTTACTAACTGTGTTTTGCTACCTTGATGCTTATAACAGTAACTTGCTTTACGCTTTGTTACTTTATATTAGTTATTGCTTTCTTTTGCAATGTGCAGTTTCTTTTTCAACATGTGTTGATAAGAAGCAGCTCTGTTCTTTCCTTTTGCTTTGTGTTACAGAGAGAGTGGTGTGCAAGCTATTTTTTTTGTCCTATGTTATTGAAATAATGTCTAGAGAAGTGTTTTAGGTGGCTGTGCTTCTGGTTAGCAGATTTTTGTTGCTAGTTTCTGTCTGTCGTGAAAATGGGATACATTGCTGTATTGAAACTTGAGTTTGGTGTGTTTGTCTCTGTAAAACATGTTTTGTACTGGTTTCTTTTGGGGTCTTTTATTATCAATTAAATACAATCTTGCAGCTAAATGTTATCACCGGCAATGCAAAACCCACAATAACTGTCACATATTTGTAGTAATAAATGTTATTTCAGGAGCTATTGTGGGGAAATTTCTTTTCTAACTATTAAGTGTGGCTTCAAACTGGAGGTTAGAAATCCTTCCAGCCTGTGTTCTGCCCAGAGGTTCGGCAGGATGTGCTGGGTTCATAAGACTTTAATTTTCTGGAAGCACTTATTTAGCTGATGAGTTCTCCCCAGCTTAAGTGTGGCTTTGTATCAGAGATCAGAAACCCTTCCAACCTGTGTGCTGTCCATAGTTGATAGGCAGTGTTGGGACATAAGGATCTGATTGTCTGGAAGCACTTTTTGCCAATAATTTCTTATTAATACAGTTAAGACTATAAATCTTTGCATTTCTGTCTCCCTCCTCCCTTTCACATGACACCCAGCATCAGTATTTCTCAGCTCCCATGTTACTGGTTCATATTTAGATATTTTTTATTCTATTTTTTATTGTCTAAACACTGTTTTATGGTTTTAAAAGATAACATCAAAACATTGATATGCAACTCCAAAGGAAAAATATCAAAATATATTGGAAAATAATCTCTAATATAATCAGCCCATGATATACATAAAAATTGAAATCGCAGAATTTAAAACAAATTTCAAAACCTGATTTGAACATTTCCATTTTCCATTATTAATATCTGTTATCTTCTGTTAACTATTAGAACATTATTTTATGTTTCTCTCTCTCACACTCAATATTTAAAAGATAAAATCTAATGCTTATACATCATGGAAGTCCTATCATCTTTTAGGCATTACCCATCTGTACCAGGAATGGTTCAGAGGGTTGCCAGAAGTGAGACTCAACACTGTTGACAGTTTAACAAAACAGTATCTTTATTACCAGAGGTGGCCAAATAAATGGGAACCCGAGAAGGAGAGAGAGAAGGAGGGAACATAAGCCCTACATGTAAACACCCCCAATTACCTAGGGGTTACTCATGGGGTTGTCTTACCAACCCAGAGTGCTTAGACTCCTCAGAGGCAGAGGCTGCATTCTCTAGGCGTCAGCCGGCTAACAAGAATTGCAGGTGTCCCTGCAGACAGGCAATGTTGTTCTTCATGTGAATCAAGCCCAGACACAGCATGAGCCATCTGCCCTTTATTCAGTCTGCCAATGATATCTACCTGGGCAGGTGTGGCCAGAGGACCATGGCCCTACACTCTTGTTATGTAAGCGGTGCTTCTTCTGCACATGTGTGTGGGCATTGGAAGTCCCCTGAGCATGTGTGTTATCATCCTGAGGGTCTTAATCAAATGGGTCTGGGGGCTAACCTCATCCTTCTCATCTTCACTTTCTCCTTCAAATGTTCTCCAAGGGCTGTTAGCCAATGAGGAAAACCCAGTTAATTTTAGTTTATGCAAAGCGTGGTCTTCAAGGACAAAGCTTTCCCTTATCAATGCCTGTTCACTATAACTTGGCAGGGAAAGAATGAACTTTCCACAGGTGGCTGGCCAAAACACAGACCAAAAGTATTAGCATTTAATTAATCCCGGATACACTATCACCAAAAAACCGCTGTATTCGTGTGTGATGATACACCTTACTTTTATCTGTGTCCAGCCTTGCCACCTGAGAGAGTCTATTCTTTTCTTGCCAAGTTATGAAAAACAAGTACTGGCAATTGTGACTTTGTCCTTGAAGGAGAAACATCTTGTGTGCACTCAAACTGTTTTGTGTCCTGACTACTTGCTGACAACCAGCCAAGGACGAGTCAAGGAGAAACAGGAGAATGATGAAGTAATGACCCTTGGCCCAAAAAGGAAAACGTTTGATATACACTGCTCAAGCACAGGGGGATGTCCAGTTATGTAACGAGTGGAGGGTCTCTTTATCTGGGTGTGTGCTGGCCACCTAGATAGACGTCACAGACATAGTGTATAAAAAACAGACAGTTGCTGCTCCAGATGGAGGTATGCAATGGTTGTGTGGGGTTCTCCAGGTCCCAGACTTAGCTCGTTACCTAGAGGGGTGTGCTCTCCCTGCTGCCCCCGACCACATGGCCCCCAGGGAGCCCGCAAGGACCCACACAGAAACCACAGGAGAAGGACGAGAGAATTTATTGCTCAAAGGTGAAGGTTTGTATGGGTTTTGGAGGGATTGAAAATCTACCAATAGGAAGCAATCTGGACTGTGGTCTATCTGGACTTCAGCAAGGCCTTTGATACTGTCTCCCATAATATACTCCTGAAAAAGCTGGTAGCCCATGGCTTGGACAAGTGTAGCCTCTCCTGGATTAAGAGCTGGCTGGAGGGTCGGGCCCAGAGAGTGCTGGTGAACGGAGCTGCATCCAGCTGGCGGCCAGTCACCAGTGGTGTTCCCCAGGGGTCTGTATTGGGTCCTGTCCTGTTTAACATCTTTATTGATGATTTAGATGTGGGGATTGAGTCCATCATCAGCAAATTTGCTGATGACACCAAGTCGGGAGGGAGTGTCGACCTACTGGAAGGCAGGAGGGCTCTGCAGAGGGATCTGGATAGACTTGAGAGATGGGCTGATTCCAATGGGATGAAGTTCAATAAGGCCAAGTGCCGGGTCCTGCACTTTGGCCACAACAACCCCCTGCAGCGCTACAGGCTGGGCACAGAGTGGCTAGAGAGCAGCCAGGCAGAAAAGGACCTTGGAGTACTAATTGACAGGAAGCTCAACATGAGTCAACAGTGTGCCCAGGTGGCCAAGAAGGCCAATGGGATCCTGGCCTGTATCAAAAATAGCGTGGCTAGCAGGACCAGGGAAGTGATCCTTCCCCTGTACTCTGCATTGGTGAGGCCACACCTTGAGTACTGCGTTCAGTTCTGGGCCCCTCAGTTCAGAAAGGATATTGAGATGCTGGAGCGGGTCCAGAGAAGAGCAACAAGGCTGGTGAAGGGACTGGAGCACAAGTCCTATGGGGAGAGGCTGAGGGAGCTGGGGTTGTTTAGCCTGGAGAAGAGGAGGCTCAGAGGTGACCTCATCACTGTCTAGAACTACCTGAAGGGAAGTTATAGCCAGGTGGGGGCTGGTCTCTTCTCCCAGGCACTCAGCAATAGAACAAGGGGGCATGGGCTTAAGCTCTGCCAGGGGAAATTTAAGTTGGATATCAGAAAAAAATTTTTTACAGAGAGAGTAATCAGGCATTGGAATGGGCTGCCCGGAGAGGTGGTGGATTCACCATCCCTAGAGATCTTTAAATGCAGATTGGACGTGGCGCTGGGTGCCATGATCTAGTAAATGGACTAGAGTTGGACCAAGGGTTGGACTCGATGATCTTGGAGGTCTTTTCCAACCCAATCGATTCTATGATTCTATGATTCTATGATTCAAAGTGGGTTTGGCTCTGTGCCAATAGGAACAAAGAGTTAATAACCAATAGAAAGGGGTAGATAACATCCAATCAGAACACTTTTTGTAACTTCCTTCCAGACCCCCAGATACATTCCTCAGGGGTGAGATAACAGTTCTCTCAAAAGATTTTGGGAAGGAGAAGCAGTGACTTTGCAAAAAAGACAATAGAAACCATTTTGTACATTTAAACAACATTAAAACCCTCAGTTTTTAAGGCATTAGAGTTAGCTTTTTCCTTTTCTTCATAAATCCACTTCTGACATGACTTTTTCCATTCCAAATATCGTAAGTCGAGTGCTACAGAGGTGTGTGCTGGCACAGAGAATAACGTTGCCTCCACGAGAATGCCCACTAAGTGTGTTAAGCCTACTGAAGCCCAAGGATGCAGCAGCTAGTCATACTGGGGATCTTAAACACATTGGGTTCAGTATATACAGTAACTGTGCGAGTAACACATGAGTGAGTGGGAGTTGTCTTGGGTTTCTTTTTATCTCCTATTTTTTTTCTTCTAATTTGCTACTTTGTAATAACTGCTGTTTTTCTTGAATTTTAAACATTGTCATAGTTTTGCCTCGGAATCCTTGCATATCATATCCATAACAAACACTCATTACTAATTACAAGTCTATTTTCTCAAAAAAAACCATTTCAAATATTTCTGAAAATGAAAACTGTGGTAAAATAAGATCAACCTTCCTCAAAACTCACTTTCTGCATAACCTAATAATTTCATAAACTTTTCTGTAAAAAAAATTAATTCTTAGGAAAATGAACAAGAAATCATTTACCAACTCTGAAAGTAGGGAGGTTTGCAGAAGTACACTAGTCCATTTCATGATATGAACTAGAATAAGAAAGCAGTAACGCATTTAGACTCCCAGCCATAGTTTACATAGCATCTCCATTTTCTGGACTTGATGCTTTTGTCCAGGCATATTTCAATAATTTTTTATAGCTTTATTTTCTGATTGGGTTAAAGAAGCCACAACACAGCTATAGGATCTTCAGCAGATTGTTGAGTTTCTTCTGATCTTACTTCTACACAGTGAGGTAAAGTTCTGATCCTACTTTAGGAAATTATTAATCAGCCAAGACATTTCAGATCAAAATTACAAACCTACTCCATTTGCCTATCTTCTGGTCTTGTAAGTAATTAGCAGAGCTTAATGGACAACCAAATATCTGTAGAAGTAGAAAGTGCAAATGGGCTTGTCCCTATCTAAAGAAGTACTATGTTATTATCTGCATGGCATGCCTATGATACCATGATTATATCACAGAAACATCAATTAAAACTGCGGAGGACACATATATGTGATTTCTAGTTTTTAAACGTATCACACAACAGATGAACTTGGTTTCATATCTGCCAACTCAGCTTCCACATACAGTTAATCCAATAAGTGGTATCCCACATAAGATCCAGGAGTGAAAGCCAGGCAGACTCCACCTCATTTGAAACCTTCTGATGAAGGGAGAAATTTGAACTTTGAGGCTTGTATGCCCAACCCAGTCTATGCAGAAAATAGAAAGCCTCTGTGTCCTTGAAATAGTTTCAAAAAAAAAACCCCAAAACAAACAGACTTGCAGTAAGCAGCAGCAAGCAGAGACCAATCGAATCATATTGTAAGGCATGAACACTATTAGCCAATAATGTGCTTGTATTATTCACGTGCTTTTAGAAGTATGAGATATAAGTTTGTGTGTAATAAACAATAAATTAGAGCATTGATGATTACTTCTGTGAAGAGAAACCTTTGACTCTGGATGCCAGAACTCCAGGGCTCTAGTGACCTTTTTTCTATATTCTGACACACAGAAAACTCACATCAGAACTACCCACCTCTATGAGTCTAATTTTCCATTATTAATTTTTCATTAATTACCTTTATTTCCCCAAGGCAAATAATTTCCACTGTATGGAAATTTATTTCTACTTTAATCAAATCAATGAAGACTTAAAGAAATGTATCTATTCCAGCATGAATAAGTCGGAGTTTTATTAATGCACATTTCAAAGATCTGAAAGCTCTGTTGTAATCCCTATTCCAGGTTGTCTCACATCGCGGCTATAATTTCCAGCTGAATAACCTTAGGTAATGATGGCTTTGAATGACTAAAAACAAATGGCTACAAGAAGTCCTTAATTAAGAAAACTAACAGTCATACAATTAATTTAATTAGGGCAAAGAAAAAAATTTCTTGAGCAATCTGAAGTAATATTTGTTTATTACTATCAGCATCTCAGTTATTCCAAGGAAATAAATTGATAATAAATATTGTCAAGTGCTTAGAAAGTATGACCAGCAGGCAATTTCCTTATTCTGTTTTAGAACCAGATGGAAAATGCAAACAGGGAAAGTGTACAAGGCTGACCTGCACACCATGCTGGGCCTGAGTTGATGGGAAAGTTTGTTCTGTTACAACAGAAAACACTGGGTTACATAAGTAAGTCACAGTTACAAGGCCTTCGTATCGCAAAACTGTTTTCTTACCACCATAAACAAGATAGAGCATATGGGGGAAAGCCCACATCTTTGGATTTCAGAAGCCTTTGTGGATCCATTCTGCAGTCAATAAACCCAGTGATGTGCCTGGTAACCAGAGGTAAAGCAGAAGTTGGAAGCTAAGCCATTTAAAAACAACAAACAAAACAAACCAAACAAACCAAAACAGTGTCCCTTTCATAATCTGAGTAATGAAATGCCAGTAAAGGCCATGAGTGCTCCATTTACTCTGCCAGTTTTTTCCCTGTTTCATTATTTGTATTTCTTTTTATTTTGCAGGAATGATCTTGAATATAATTTAAAATTTCAAACTGTGCAAATTACCATTATAATTTAACAACTATTAATTTAAACAAGTAAAATAGCTTCAGTTTAATTTTTAGAGTTTCATCTTGCTTTGTAACTACTATAGGCTTAAGCAGAAAAGACACACCATTTTTTCTGTGGGACTGGTCTAATAAAATAACAACAGATTATGTTACATTAGTTTTGGTTTAAGCTTTTTGCATTAATGCATGCAAAAATTAAACACAAGGGTAAAAAGGAAAATAATGCATCAAAGAGTGGCTTATGTAGAGTGGCCAGGATGATGAACAAGAACAGTTTGGTAGATTTATTTTCAGAAGTTAATATTGTTTATATAATAAACTTGAGATCCTGATAGAACAATATATTTAAAGAAAAATAAGCTCATGATAGCTTTTAATGATGAGAAGTACTTCATCATTTCAGATGAGGTGACTGAGACCTGTTGTGATAGGTTTAGTTAGGCCAAACTTTAGTTTCTCCTAGTAGGCCCTATGTTTCTGTATCAGTAGATACCGAAAGGGATACAGGCTGTCAGCTGACTTTAACTAACCAAAGAGCTATTTCACACCATATGATGTCAAAACAGATATAAAAGAAAGAGAGGAGGAGCTGCTCTGGCTATTATTATGGTGGCAGTCCTTGAGGACAGATGTTGCTCCCTCCAGCTGGGAGATCCCTCCGGAGATCCCTCATTGCTACTTTTGTGGGGAAGTAGATATTTTTCTGTTAGTTTTATTCTTGCGTGTGTGTATATTGCTTTTTTCCATTTTTATTTCATCTTTTCAGTGTAAATATAATCTGCCTTATTGGAAATCGCAGTGTTGTGTTGGGGTTTTTTTTCCCCTTTCCTTCCCCCTCTGGGAAAGAGGGAAGCTGCTGCTGAGTAGGTGAATACTTAACATTTTGCCAAGGTCAAAACTACCACACCTGTGGTATTACATTCTCTGTAATTTCTGTTAATCATTGTGGAATCAATTGATTTTTAGAAATTTGATTCATAAAAATCTTTGTATTAACTGTAAAAATTCCTTGTTTCTTCTTACCTCATGTACTTCTTAAAATTTACAGTACTTAAGAAACCCAACAAAAGTATATATGTATAATTTTTTTAATTCACACAGACGAAGAATACATAACATTTTTCTGGGGCACTCAACAACAGATCAGACTTCATGAGGCCCTTCAGAACCTGTTGAAGCACTTGCTGGAAAAACTCAGTGTCCTTAGGCACAAGCCTAAAAGAATGCTAAAAGAATAGTTCTATGAAATCACTACTTCAACTGTTTCTAATTTCTTTAATCTACCCAGACTGCAGGAAAACTTGTCACATGGAAGTAGCTGATCAGCTACACACTGAAAAGAAATTTATCATACATACGACTCTTGCCTAAAATCAAGGTAAAACTTTTCGAGACATTAGTCTGGGAAAAGCAGAGAACAGTTCTTTAATGAAAATTTTCAGGTGCACAGAGCATATAGATGCACACCCTGCCCCTAATGATGGCCTTATGCTTCTTCAGGTGGGACCTGAGGCTCTTCATGGCTTGTCCAGGGGTGGGGGGGCTCTGCTCCATCCCCGTCACCCCCAGTATATAGACCTGTGCCACAATATAGGGGTCTTACAAATGTATAACACTATTTAATTACCATAACTAAAAGTTACATCCAACCCAAGAACCCTTCAGACCTTACCACCCTGGTGCCACTCTGATGCCACCCTTGAACTGCCCTTTTGGAACACATCCAAGAGTCCTGGGTATTCTATCTTATTTTGACCATAATATGGCTTGTTGTTCTAGTCCTGCTACATGTCCCAAACATGATGTTCTAGCTCCTAGCTCACCCTTGAGACAGAAATCCAGGAATGTGGCACAGAGGTAGAAACTGTTAGCTGCTACCTCAAACGTGAGAAACTATGCAGTGTATAAAAATATACAAATAAATAAAATCCTAAGACATCACCACAGTACAGAAAAACAAATTTCTCTTTGCCTGCCAGTCAACAGTATATCTAACAGAGGAACAAGTTATTCACATGCTGGAATATTGTTCCTGCACCAAAATGGTAGTGAGAAAAACCCAGTGCAAAATATTGTGACCTCTTGAACTCAGTCATCTGAAACTCGTCTCTTCTGACTGTCATTGAAATCAAAGACATCCATTCAGACAGCTACAGTCTGAGCCCTGGCACAGGAGTCTCCAGCAGGAGGGAGCACCTCTGCCAGAATGGGGGCACCCCAGCACAAAGCCACTGAAGCTGGCTGTGTCCCCTGCCATGGCCACTGGATCAGAGGTCATAGAATTGTAGAATATGATGACTTGGAAAGGACCCATAAGGATCATCAGGTCCACCTCTTAGCCCTCCACAGTACTATCCCAAAGAGAAACACCACATGCCTGAGATTATTGTCCAAATACTTCTTGAACTCTGTGAACTCTGTGAGGCTTGGTGCTGTGACCACTTCCCTGGGGAGTCTGTTCCAGCACCCAAACACCCTCTGGATGCAGAACTTTTTTTTAGTATCCAACCTAAACCCCTCCTGACACAACTTCAGACCATTCCCTCAGGTTCTGTCACTGAGAAGAGCTCAGTGCCTGCCCCTCTAGTTCCCCTCATGAAGAAGTTGTAGACTGCAATGAGGTCTCCCCTCAGTCTCATCTTCTCCAGGCTGAGTAGACCAAGTGCCCTCAGCTCCTCCTCATATGGCTTCCCCTCAAAGCCATTCCCATGCTCATTGCCCTCCTTTGGACATTCTGTAATAGCTTAATATCTTTATTATACGGCAGTGTCCAAAACTGCACACAATATTCAATGTGAGGATGCACCAACACAGAACAGAGCGGGACAATCCCCTCCCTTGATGAGCTGGCGATGCTGATGCCCCTCAGGACACAGTTGGCCCTCCTGGCTGCCAGGGCACTACATATGGCAGTTGCTGCCTCTGTGCTGGGAGATCAGGCAACACAGTACAACCTTCACAAAGCTCCCATTTAAAAAAATGTTTTGATGAGGATGACTCAAACTTCAGCTGTTTCTCCCTGGGCTTTCCTCCAGTGAGATCAACAAACACGAGTTCCAGAGATACTTTGGAAGAAGGAGAACATCTCCTTCTCCATCACAGAGCAAGCAGCTACACTAGTAGCTGCTAGGCAGCTGTTGATCCAAAGGGCAAGCAAACAGACACAGAAGCCAAGTTGGCTGCATGGCAAATACTCATTGCCTGAAAAACAACCACTTTTTAAAATGCATTTACTTCCGAACTGGGAGAGGGAAGAGAGAAAGGCACATACACAGAAACAAATAATACAAACCCCAAACATTAAATTTATTTTCATAAGAATCATGAGATAAACAAAACAAAATAGAATGTTTAAAATGCTGAACACAGCAAGATTTTGTCCCTAAAATCAGAATGGGAAGAGGACAACTTTGTTTCTGAATTCATTTGTCACTTATCATTATTTTACAAGAAAATAAGACATATGTATGGCTAGGCTTCAAAAATGAAGATTTGAGAAGGGCTCGACCCATGTGGGTGTGCCCTTCGAGCCTGTCCAGTGGATTTTTTAGGTGAGGCACAGTATGAGTGAAACTGGCCCCACCCTTTAACTCCTAAGGTTCATCTGCCACAGCCAAGCGAGCTTGGATGGTGGCAGTCAAGTCCTCGGGACTAGAACTACAGCACCAGGTATTCCCAGGAGGGGGAGATCCAATTACTAACCAGGGCTGACCCTGCTTAGCTTCCAAGGTCTGATGGGATCAGATGTCAGGGAGGCATTTAACTGCCTAACAAGAAAAGGTGATAGGAACACACTAATGGCCCTTATTGCTATTGGCATATCTCAGTGAGGCTACATAAGTTTGGACATCTGGCTTATCCTCCTTATCATACACCTGATATACTTAAATTTTTTTATCAATTTGCTAGAGCAAAAATACTAGGGAAAAAGGAATTTAACAACAAAAACTTCCTGTGTTTTTATACTTCATTCACACTTCTAACAATCACATAGTGCAAGTACCTGAATTTCATCTCAGTCACATTGGAGATTATGTGAACATTTTATGTACAAGCCCATTTCCCCATCTCATTTTTTCTCTTCTGCATCCCTGAAGATAATATGCCTTTGCATCAATGGCATAATCCTTCCTTTGGTATTTCAGGTAAAAGTTCTGGTTCTCTTGCTTAAACAAGTCTGAAGTTTAGGTCAAGACTTCTACCAGTGCTGGCTCTGGCACTGTCATTTGACTGTGAGCTCACATCTTGGACTCAGAACCCTTCCACTTTCAGAAAATCTGCTGCTCTTTACTACAAAGAAATAATTTTCTCTAAATAATCTTTATAGAGATCACAGAAACATTAAAAGCACTCAATGCCACTGTGAGAGATCAGATTCGTATCTCACAGGATTATTTAAATATTGTGTCATATCAAGCTCTGTGTATGTGGAGGGATCTCCAATCCACAGGGATTGACTGCACCACCCCTCAATCTGGTCTGGAGGACCCTGAGTGGTCTCTGAGCCAGATGTCCCACCTGGGAGGAGTGGCCACAGTGGCCAGAGCATATGAATAGAAGGGCAGAGAGTCTTCTCTTTCTTTTCTCCAGTGGACACCATGTGAAGGATTCTTAGCAGTCACTATTGCTCTCTTGTTCTAATCTCACTCTCGGCTCCTTCTCTCTCTCATTACTTCCATTTCTTCTCTCAGTTTCTTTCCTTTATGCTTTTCTTTATTTTGTCCTTAATCTCTTTTGGGTACCTTGAAACCAATGGGTTGTATTTTACTAAGTGTTGTGAGGGTTGTTATGTGCTGGGTTCTTTAGTGAAATGCTTCTGCCTTAGTTGTATGTTACTCCTTTGAAACTTTTGCCAGAATACCTATATTCTCACTAAATTAAAGGAAATCTCTTAGGAAGACTTGTCTGCATTTTCTCTTTATGCAACCTCAGGGTATTAAAGAACTAAAAGGCTTTGCAGAAGTTTGGTGAGCAAACTCTTGGGAGTCTTAAATATAAGTGAAATGCCTGGGCAGAGTGTGACTTAAACCAGGGGCTTTATAGCCACTAGCCTAAGAAATGCATGGAACTCTCTGATGAACAGTGTGAACTCTTCTGAGCAGTGAAGATATGGAATTGTCAGAACACATCTACCTGGCTGTAATATCTGTCAAGTTATACTTATTCCCACTATAGAAAGTGTTGAGACTATTGAAAGTAAAGGTCTTCCACAAAAGGAGGACTGAACACTGTAAAAGAGGCAGTGAAACTAAGACTTAAAAGATCAACAAACTGAGTGAGAAAAAAAAGAGGGTTTGCAGCAATCAAGTCAAGGTCAAGATGCCTTTTCCAGCTCCCTCACTCATGGCTTTCATAAGTTCTCTGGGACTCTTACTCTCTCTCAACCAACTATGTCAGTGCTCTGCAAGACTGAGCAGTCACACAAGGTAGTACAGACATTCAACAGTCAATAAAAAACTTCTCATGAAGCTGTAAGGAAGAAATCTTCTGAATTCAGAAAATTAGCATTTCCAAGGGAAAACCTAGTAATGCCTTAATAAAAATGATTAAACTGCACAGAAGTAATGGAAACAGCAGTGAACTGCAGGAAGCAATGAAAATTACCAGTTTTCATTCATTCAACACAGCGAAGGTGACTGAATTACAGTATAGATTGGCAAGATAGGAAAAACTCTTCCTCAATTAATATGGATTTCTGATATATTCTTACAGATACATATACACACCACACAGTTTTTATCCTTCTCTCTTACTCTGTGTACATATATTTTTCAGAGATAAACCTGGAGAAGGTTTCTTATTAAAAAAAAAAGTTTCCAGCCACTGTAAACTACTATGAAGAAGTCATCTTACGTAAAAGATGGTTTCATGGCTCATGAAAATTTTCCTTTCAAGTTCTTTTACCCCTAAGACATGTATTTTCACATTTTATCCTCTTGAATATTTTTATTGCTCACCTATCACCCATGAATGTGAAATCATGGAAACAGGCTCTCCTGTATAGGCCTCATGACCATAGAAATTTCCTTGTGGTTTGGGAGAGTCAAAGTTGTGGTCTTTCCTTCCAAAATACTTTCTGTATTTTTATCCATTAGTTATGAACTGTAAAATGTTTTAAATTCTTTGAAAGAGAAAGTGGAATCTGATAGTGCACTAATCCAACGACTAAATCTTCTTTATAGAATCCCTCCCATCCAAAAAAAATAAAAAAGCAAACAAGGGCAGGAGTGGACATTCTCATAAACAAGTCTTTCTTATCAGTGATGTAAGTTAAAGATAAGAAAGAAGTATAGTACACATGATGTCACGTAGGGAGGTACCTCATTAATGTGTACAAATATCAAGGAGACAGAGCAGTGTCCAGTAACACGATGAGGCAATGAGCACAACATGAACTATAAAAGTTTCCTTCAGAACATCAGGAAACACTCTTTTTTTTTTTACTCTGCATAATATCTGCTGTGGACTTTTTCTGCACTTTGCAAATAGACTGTAGGGAACAGAACAGTCAAAAAAGATTAAAAAAGAAATAAATAAAAAAGGTATAAAACGCCACAGACATTTTCAACATAATAGCTACTGTTTTCTTTAGATTTCAGACATACTTTCCCAAACTTTATTTTAAGAACATTCATAAAGAATATAGATAAGAAGCCAAAGAAACAGATTATTTTTTTCCTATTCCCTTGAGGCAATTTCACAAGTGCTTGCAAGGTCAGCCACTGCACATGAAAGACAATAAGTCATGTCTTTCATTGTGATTAATCACACTGGATCATCAGGCAACACACTTTAAACACTCATGTTCCAAGTATATATTTTTATATATGTAGTATAACTTTATATATATATATTTACATAGTATAATATACTCAAGAAAATGTGTATCTCCACAGCCATTGCCAGACAGTCAACTTGGTTATGTTTTAAATATTAAGCTGTAAAAATATTATTTCTAAATACTATTTTTGATATACTACTATAATTTTTTGTACTGCCTTGCTGATAGAGCAATTGAGCTTGACCACACTGAAGCAGCACATGCCACTTATGCTAAGATCAAGTAATCAACTCAGAAGACCTGACTGTAAAATATTTTTCTGAAATAACTATATATATTTATATAAACATAAATTCTAAAACTGTTATATAAAAAAATTAAATTATATATAGTTATAGGTTTTAATATGCCTTATCTATTCATTTTGCAAATATCATTATCTTTGTTTTTGTTTGACCACATCAGAAGATGCCAGTTGGCCGAGGTGAGGAGATGAGCTTTGGTTAAGCCACATTTTCTAGGTCACTCTCCGGGTGAAGCAAGCAGTGCTCTCCTTAAAATAGGTTGCTTGATCATTCAGGATGCTGCCACACGACACTGACATCTTTGGAGTCAGTCTCGGACGACCAATGTCCTGAACTGCCTGCATGCAGCGTTGGGTCTGCAGCTTCCAATGCTTTTTATCATCTTCTGTTTCGACCTTCTCCTGTTGCTACAGGGCTTTGCAATGTGGGTGAACCCTTTGAGCCTGTGCAATGGATTTTTTAGGTGAGGTACAGCTTGCATGGAACTGGCCCCACCCTTTACTCCTAAGGTTCATCTGCCACAGCCTAGTGAGCTTGGATGGTGACAGCAAATACCTCAGGATGTAGGTTTGGTTAGAGTATCCTTCTCTTAGATGGATGGCCTTACAGGGCTAAGCAAGCTCCATCTGCCTGGGTTTTGGTGTTAGAGTTGTTCTTCTCCTAGGATGGGTGCCAGATGGCTAGCAAGCCCATCTTGCCCATGGACACACTTTATCTGACCCTTCAGCTGAGACCTGTCTGGCATGGGAGACCCTACCGGAGGCACAAACCACGGCCAGCATAGCACACAACCTCATGAAGGCACGCAAGCTTCTCCCCCGCGATAAGGGGGTGTCCTCGGAGAAGTTTCTGTAAATATATATGAACAATAGTCTACTGGTACATTAAGCAGCCGAAATTGTTCCTGTTTACCCTATTCAGTACCAGAAGTATTCTGAACTCATGATGGGGCTGACAAATCTCCTCTTGGTATTAAAAAAACACAAGACTGTATAAATTAAGTTAGGAATGCACAGCTGAAATTAAAATTTGTTCAAAAATATAAACAAAGAATTCATTGTCAAACAACATTTATATACCTTTTTGTGTACAGAATTCATGGATCCCTTGTTTTAGCCAGGAATTTGTGGCCAGATGTTTTTCTGTAATGAAAAGCACATATTGGCTGAAACCTAATTTTTTAAAAACCAAAACACCTAAATTATATTTGCAGTTGAAACCTAAAACTTATTTTAAAAACGGCACTTAAATTACATTTGTAGTAATAGAAAGAAAAACTTTTTGATTAAATGCAGAAAACCTAAATTCCACTTCAAAATAATTCATAGTCTAATTATGATATATGGACTTTTTTTTTTTTTTAAACCTGAAGTAGCATCTCCTGTAGGAGCTCCTCCGGGGCTTAATTTTCCAAGTGGAAAGCTTTTCCTAAATATGTCTGGATTTATAAAACCCCAAACTAATCCTTTCTACTTCTGTTAGCAAAAACCTCTCAATAAATAACAAAAATGACCAAACAACAAAAGCAAAACCACAAAGAACCAAAAGAGCTGATGATGGTTTCTAACAATTTTTATTGTATGGCTGATATACCAACACCCCTCTCAGATTTTGTTGTTTATTTAGTGAAAATTCTTCCAATACTTGCATCATTTTCTCTTTTCAAAATCATCATTATTGCAGGTATCTCCAAGCCCTAAAACATCTACGGCTGAGGCCTGACCAGCACCAAATAGAGTACCATGACAGTAATACAATGCCATACAAATAGAGTATTGTACAGTAAATTAGTTAATACACTTCAGAATGAGTTTTGGCTTCCTTGGAACTGCAACATATTGCTAACATGTACTGTGATGCGCTGTTATCCTTTTCAGCATCACTGTTGCATTGCTAATTATTCCCCATTTTCTCACTTGCATTTGTCTTCATTGATCTTAGTCATCTCAAAATTTTATTTACCAAGTTCTTTTTGAATTTTCAACCTGGATTTCAAGTTCTTGCCAGCCCTTGCACAATAAAACCCTCTTAAAGTTTTATCTTTTCTATCATGGAGGAGGCTGATAAAAATCAAATTAAGACTCAGCCCATAATGAACATCCTTTCAACTTCACAATGAACAGCAAAGATATTTTTTGCATTAAGCATCTTGGGAATTTAATTCTTGGTGATTTGCTTCTGAAATGTGCAAGAGGTCAATGTAACAAACCTGCCTGAAGTCAAACTGTATCACAGATGCTGCTTGCCACCTACCCAACAATCCATGAAAAAACTATATCAGTTTAACATGACTCCTTGAAAATCCATGTTGGCTGTATCTTGAATTCTTATTGATCCCCAAATTAACTGCATACCAAAACAAATTATGAAGTGTTTGTAAAATCATTTATGTAACTTACATATCTATAGTCCAATTTTTATTGTGACTAATTGTGGGATGATAGCCCTGATAAACTCTTGATGAGTTGAGGGAAATGCCTCAGCCCTCTGGAGGGGTGCTCCCAGAAGCATTGTCAGAGGACAAAGAAACCCAGTGGCTTTCCAGAAGTTCTAAAGTCAGACTGATAAGATTAACAAAGGGTAGAGTGTTGTGGAGATAACATGGCCTTGCTTTGCCACAACTTATAGGAACACAGGGAGCCAACGCTCAGGTTTATGTCATTTGCCTATCACCCCAAAACTTATTATTTACAATAGTCACTCAACTCACCTAAGAAAAAGTCTAAAAGAGATTGAACATGAGCAGGAGTTGGGGAGAAATGCCATTGTCTCTGCAGGGGTAGCTGAGAGGAGCTGTCCTGTCTCCTCCCACATCTTTGAACAATGTAGGGATGAGAAACTATGTACTCTTTATACTTTTTTTTTTTATATCTGGTACTTACATTCTTTCAATGCCTATTACTTCATACTTGCTCTCTTATGTCTTATACTATGCTTATTGCTTTATAACTTAAAAGGTACCTTAAATCCTTATACTGTGCTTTCACTTTTATACCAGTTTCACTGGGCTGTATCTTAACTCTATAGGCACCTTATTTACTAACTGTGTTTTGCTACTTTAATGCTAATTACAACTTGCTTTACACTTTATAACCTACTAGGTATGTAATTTACTTCATAGTGGTGGTTATGTTCCTTTAAGGTGTGTAGTTTTTTTTAACATGTGTGTTAAATAGGACACAGCTATATTCTTTCCTTTTGCTTTGTGTTACAGAGAAGGTTGTGTGCAGTTCATTTTGTTTTTCTGTGTTTCCGAGGGGGTTTAGATTTGTGTTTTAGGTTGTTGTGTTTCTGGTCAGTAGTTTTCTGTTGTTAGGTAAGTCTGTTGTGGGGAATATACTGCTTGAGTTTTGTGTTGAAACTTAAGTTTGGTATGCTTGTCTGTAGAGTATGTTTTGTGCTGCTTTCTTTTGAGTTTTTTTGTCAACCAGTAAATACAATCATGCAGCTAAACGTTATCACCAACAATGCAAAATCCACAATAACTGTCACATACTTGTATTAATAAAAGTTATTTCAGAAGCTGGTTTAGAGAAAGTTCTTTCTTGTTATTAAGTGTGGTCTCATAGCGGTGTCAAAGACCTTTCCAGACTCTGCTATGCAGCGTTGTCTCTTTAAGTGAGACGCAGACAGACTCATCTGAGTTGTATAAAGCTTTGATGTTCTGAGGATTCTTATAGCTAATAACTTTATAGAGAAAGTTCTCCCTGGCTTAAGTGTAGCCCTCACAGGAGTGTTGAAAATCCTCCCAGGTTGTGTTCTGTCCAGTGTCAGGCGGGCAGTTCTGGGTTACATAACGATTCTAAGCAGATAGTATCAATGAAAACTATTGAGTCACATTAATTGTACCATTCTGAAGGCTTGAAACAGTATGCAAATATAAAGGTCATCTAAATGCAAAGAAACAGATGCACCCTTTAATTAATACATCCCTTAGTATTACGCAATAATTTCAAAGTATAGTGTATTTAAGATAAATAGTATAATAAGATTTTATTTCTTCAACTGCTGTAATTTAATTTTATGGAAAATTATCTCCAAAATTTAACATACTAAAGTTCTAGATAACCAGAATAAATCTTCTCTGTGAACAGCAATTATCTAAGTACTGGCATTTCACTGTGTACAGGACTCAGTGGGTTTTTTTGTTTGTGAATTTCCTGAGTGACAGAGAGCACCATGGGGGCCTGAGCACAGCAGGGCTGAGCTGTGACTTACAGTAACTTTGATCCTTTTTTTCCCCTACTCCCTTATTTTCAATAAATTAAACTAAATTAAACCTTCTCCATGAGGAAGAAGACAGTCAACTATGAATAAACTCACTTATTCCACTTCTTTCACGCAAAGAGCATTTTTTCTTATCCCTGTTACTTCTCAGGCAAGATATAGCCAGTACGTCAGGTTGACCTAGTGACTGCATAACATTAACATCTTTGCTGTGGGAAATTGATTGTTTTCTTCTCTTTTCAATTTACATAAACAGAATATATTCTAGGATTTTTAACCAGGAAAAGCTAGAAGAAAAGGCAGAATGGCAACAAAATGACTGCAAAAGTAACTTGATTCTTTACAAATGCCACGTATGTGAAAATTAAACACAGAAATAAAGCATTGCATCTTCCTAACTGGTTTTCTGAAAGCTGAACATGAAAAAGAAGCACAAAGCTGCACTATAAGCCAGGCTAGAGTCTTTTTTTAGTGACAAAGGTTCCAGAAAAGATATTCCACACAATTTTTCAGGTATGCATCCCTAGTACAAATATTCCATTTGCTCCTAATATCATAATATCTGCATGTTTAATTCGCTACTCACAAGAGCAGATATTTTTCTGAATGTGTAGCAGTAACAGCCTACAAAGTGAATACATTCAAATCCCTTGCCACTAGAAATCAATAAATGACCAATTTTGAGGCAGACCTGCTTTACTGCACTGTAATGAAACTCAGAATTTTGCCAACTATTTGTATGGAGATCTAACAAGCAGTTAAGGGCAAGGAGAGTTCAGTAGATATTTTCTTAAATTAATCTAATGATTCTGAAAAGATATACAGATGTCCAAAATTATCATCTGTAAGCAAAACAATTTTCAAACTATGTAGAGCTTTAACTGAAACTAGCTCACTTTAAAACCATAAATATAAAAAGCACAAAATGACAGAATGGTTTCACTGAGTTAATGAAGTCTGCATTTTTCCTGTATGATAAACCCCACTTAAATACCCATAAAGCCATAAAACTAATTTATTTTCCTTGTATTTATAGTGAAAAAACTCAGACTGCTTCAGAAAATGTATCATTATTTTAACAAAAATGGCATGCAGCTTTTTGTGTTACCCCAGCTGTGTTCTGTGTATCTTAAAATTCTAACATTCATTAGTGTTGTACTTTAAAACACCCCATGTATCACTCAACAAACAGAGAGGTTGCCTTTTCCTCCTCCCATGAATCAGGTCTGAGGGTTATCTTTCTGTCACCTATGACAAAATATCAAAAAATTCATTCTATCCCATCAGCCCATAAAAATAATTAAACTGTGCTTCCATTTGGTAGAAGAAATAAACATTTCTGTAGCAAGACAGAGAAAACAGTGGTTTGAAACTGCTTACAATTGTGGAATGAAGACAGCATCCCTATTTGTGATGGGCTTTCAGATGCTGCTCTGGGAAACACCAGATTACTCATTTCATTAGGAATTTTTTTTTTAAGAAACTGTAACATTTACAGATCCATTTGTCTTGTATTTTCTCATTTGCTCATTTTAATCTTGGCATAGGACTAGCGACTTCCAGCTTTGTTTTGAAGTTCGATGACTACCTCCATGCTTTTATTCAAGTCTCCACATTTTCCAGTTTGTTACACAGGAAAGGGAGAGAACACTTAATGTTCCTGTCTCTGGCAACACTTGAGCTTTTCCCATACTTATTTGCTGCTGATTGCATTGCTTGCTGCCTTTTGCTTTCTTTGCCTTATTAATTTCTGATATCTGCTGAACAATAATATATGCTCTCTGATCTCCCTCTCCCTCCTACAACCTTTCCAAGTACACATAGCATAAAAACCTATTTTGTTTGTAGGTTACTTCTGGAAGAATTACATTACTTTTGACAGGAGTGTGACTACTCAGTCAAGGCCAAATGTTATTTGTGCAACAGAGTGAAATTGAGTTTCACCTGAGTTGATCGTGCATTTGTAAAAGATAATTGTATTTTGCTTGCTATGCATCAAATGTGGTTAAAAATATATATCACCATGATAAAAAAGTAGCTTGCATAAACACACACACACACACACAGACAAGTACTGTATTTTTCATTTACTCTTTTTGCATCTTTAAAGATTGCAGTGATTATGTCAGTTACCCCGTCACGTTGATTATGTGTTCCTGATGCTATATACTTTTAGAATCATAGAATCATAGAATCATAGAATCAGTGGGGTTGGAAAAGACATCTGAGATCATGAAGTTCAACCCTTGGTCCACTCCAGTCCATTTACTAGATCATGGCACCCAGTGCCACGTCTACTCAGTTTAAAAACCTCCAGGGGTGGTGAATCCACCACCTCTCTGGGCAGCCCATTCCAATGCTTGATTACTCTCTCTGATATCCAACTTAAATTTCCCCTGGCAGAGCTTAAGCCCATGCCCCCTTGTCCTATTGCTGACTGCCTGGGAGAAGAGACCAACCCTCACCTGGCTATAACTTCCCTTCAGGTAGTTATAGAGAGGGATGAGGTCAAATCATTATATTATTATGTTGATATTCACTTCCCATCATCTAAATGGAGACTTGTGCATTTTTGAGTTTCTGACTCAAAAAGGCTTTAAAAAGTCATGAACAACACAGAGAGTTTTAACAGCAATACAAAATGTTCTGAGAAACACACAGGTGTATTTTCACTTAGGAAGGCTAGACTGAAGGTCTGTTTGTGGATTCAGCAGCCAAAGCCCTAAATCAGAAGGGAAAGTCTTCAGTCCAACTCAGTTTTATGGTTTGTCAGTGAAAATGAGTTTCCTTATTTTTTTATCTTAAAAAAATATGTCATTCAATCACAGGGTGGTCCCGTGGTGTAATGGAGAGCACTTTGGATTCCAAATCCCAAGGTTGTGAGTTCAAGTCTCAGTAGGGACTGTGCCCTGGCAGTTAAATGCCTCCCTGATATCCGATCCCTGTCAGATCTTGGATGCTAAGCAGGGTCAGCCCCGGTTTAGTACCGGGTGCTGTGGACAGTCCCGAGTACTTTACTGTCACTGTCCAAGCTCACTCGGCCATGGCAGATGGACCTTAGGACTTAAATGGTGGGGTCAGTTCTGCGCACGCTGTGCCTCACCTAAAAAATCCACTGTGCAGGCTGGAAGGGCACACCAACGTGGGGAAAGCCCGGCCCAAAACTTCATTTATGAAGTTTGGCCATACATACATTCAATCACATAAACATTTTTTTCTTTAAAATAAACATGAACCCACAAACAAGGCATTATTGCAAGAACTTGTGGGAAAACTGAACCTTCAATTCCAGCAACTTTCATCTCCCCTGGGATGTTCATTTTCCCCTGTTTTTAACAGTCTGGTCAGTCCACATTCTTGCAAAACTGCATATCACCATTGTTATCTACAGATCGGAGATTTTCTGTTGATACTATACATAAAAGAAACAGGTATGTCGACTTCTATGTGGTCTACCTCATGTAAGTGGAAAGCTTTGCAATAGTGGTTTTTTTTAATAACAATAAACCTGCTTTCATTTCCACTTGACTACAAAGTCTATTACCTTGTTTTATTTCCTTTTGCTCCTCAAAACTAAGCTGAAATCTGGTTTCTTAAGAGGCATCCATCTCCTGTCTTGCCACTTTACTCTTCCTAGCAAAAACAGCTCTCATATATCTGCTTTCCTGCTGATTTCTGGGGAGCCCTTGGTTGGCACCTAATACCGTGTTGCTTTCAATGAGGGAGCAGTTCTGTAGCTGTTGTGTATGTAGAGCTGCCTCAAAATTCAGTGATGTTCCAGAAAATGGGCTGCTCACAACAAATATGGGGTTTAAAACAGATTTACTATATCCATGTGATACTAAAAATATAAATATGGAGTCAAATTTTGCTTCTGCCAATTCCCAGAGATGCAAAACACATATATATTCTTGAGAGAGTAAGAAACCAATGTACCAATATACACAGAGAAGACCCTTGGTTTCTTACCATTGTGGAACATAAAAAATATTTAAATATAAATACTTTTGCTTTTGAGGAATCCTTGATACTAAAGAGTTCACAGCCACTCAACATACAGACACTACTCTCCTCTCACAGTCAATATACGGTCTGCAAATATTTGCTGTGCTTTAGAGCTTGTGCCCAAAATTTTATTCAGGGATGAACATGTCCAAATGATCTGAATTTTATCTGAGCTTTATAATTCCAGTCATTTGTTATTGCTAGAAATGCTAAAGCATTGCTGTATTAAAAAATTAAACACATATTTTATGTTACACTTAAAAAACCCAGACACACCCCAAAAAAACCCACAAAAACATTCACCCTGGCAAAGTGTCTGAAACACAAGATTTTAAGATTTTTTAAAAAACTAATGTTTTGCACAATATTAATACAGAAAGGATGATTGTGAATTTTTTCATCACTTTTCACTAGAGTCATAAGAGACTTTAGCCTTTTACATGATCCTTTCCTATGTGAACTATGATTTGAATTCTTAGAGAGTAGATACAAAAAGTAGGTACAAAAAGCTTCGCAGTGCTGTCTATACCTCTCCATATAAACTCTAACAAAAACCAACAATAAACAAACTTCCTCCCTGGCTAAGAATTACATTCAAACCTTAACACCTTCCTCAGGTAAAGTATTCTTTCCCTTTTTGACAGGTGAACCATGTCCATCCTCACAAAAAGTTGAAGCCTGTTTACCATGATTTTCCAGAAGAAAATGTTCTAAGAAAAAAGATGGTGAAACAAACTAGAATCTACTAAGACAAGAAAAGATAATTACATAGCACATACAAAGAGGACGGAGTGTGTGTCATATTTTGTCTTTTATAACCCTTTTTGTTTTGATATTTTAGCGGCATATTTTTATGTGAGATGCTTCACACATCAAAATAATTTCCTGATTAAAGAAATAAAAACAAACTAGAAATATTGCTCATATTCAATGTGTAGGCTTCTAGGACTCATCTATAGTATGAATTTTAAGTCAAAGTAACTACACAGTAATGTTTATGCAATTAATTTCCCAAAGTTACTGCAAACTGCATTTGAGAACATTCACCTTACAGAGGTTGAAGAAACAAATCACAAGGCTCTTGACCCCTCCAATCACTCCAGGACAGCCTTGTTAGGAAATGCTCCTCCTGCAACAGTTACAAATAAATCACAGAGTGCACTCCTGCACATGCATGTCTAAAAAGCTAAAGTCGGATAAGCTCTATATCACTAAAATAATATACCATCAAAGCACTAATGATAGCTGAAGGCATTATTCAAGGAATGTCACTATGTCCAAAAATCTAATGGTGCTGTTGGACATACTGCTGAGGAAATTCCCATCAACAATATGGAATACTTTTTCATACTTCTAAAAGCCACCGCTTCACCATTTACATTCCCCGCCTCAGGAGTTTTAGTTAAAAGAATGAATACATTATTTGAGGATTTAGGTTTCCACTCAGGAATCACATCTTAGAACGTGGTTATAAGGAGACTTTTCACTGTTAAAATGTTTCTTTTGAGCTAGAATCAATTCTATGTTCTCCTTAGAGCATAGAAACCAAAGAAACATAAAGGAATAAATCCTCATTTATTTGAGCATGAGCTGAAGTAGTGTCTGCAAGTCTTGTAAATTCTGTCAACTTAACACGCAACTTAAAAACCTTTACAAACACAGCAGAAATGCTCAGTTTGGTTTTTCATCTCATATCATTGTGCTGTCATGTAAATTTTAATTCAGGAATCCCTACTTTATTGAGACTCAAAGCTGAAGAACTTGTCTTTCCTGGACTAATGTTGCTTGGAAAAATCAGGATTGATACATAATTTAGGCACATTTAATACAAAAAGTAACAGTAAAAATTAATGTCCTTTCCCAGTTATTTTCTAAGCAAAACAGTCTGTTTACATTAAAATTTCAGTGCAAAGCATAGGATTATAAAATAAAACAAAAATAATAAAACCTAAAATGTTTAACACATTAGACAATTCAACTTTTAAAAGAACTAAGAATAAGAAATCATGAAGACTTTTTTTTCTTACTGTCACCTGTATCTGCCCCTTAGTAACATTTTACTTCACTCTGTTGCTGTTCTTTCTCTGACCTATAACTGTGTAGCTTAATTAATGCCACACTGATTACAATAGCTATTCCATGAACTTCTTGCCATTGCTATCCCTGTTATCTCAGGAAGTGTACACACTATTCAGAGAGTGAAGTATAAGAAACAAGTGATCCATGTACAGTCATGTACTGATTCAGTGCTCTCCTTCCTGCCCCACTACTCTCTGCCAGAGACAGCAGCAGCATATTGCTGAAGAGCTGACAGTTCTCTGGTCTCCCATCCTCATTCCCCTTCCTCCCAACTTTCCCTCACCCCTCAATTCACATAACTAGATGCATAATCCACTTCAATCTCTGGTTTATTTTCTCCCTCACAGGTCTCTAGCTTGAATTTTCAAGTATTCTGACATCTAAGCAAGACAAATGCTCAAACACATCAGATTATCTTGCTTAGTTTATAAGACACTGAATAGCTCAAGGGACTGCTAATGGCTAGAGAGCCTTTTCTTTACAGGCTGTGGTTTCAATACCAAATCATGCCCACAATGACCTTGAGTCAATTTTATCTGATGCCTGTTTCATGAGGATACATAATATGAGTGGTTGAGCTCAACATCCATTTTTACAATAGATGACCACAGCCAGCATTCCTATTGTCAGTCTCAGGGGAGAAACAAGCTGCATGCAGAAATGGATAGTAAGAAATGCTTTACAAGTGCAGGCGTCACTGAAGCAGTAAATACACGTTACTCATCCTGCATGATGCAGTGGAGTCCAGTGCCATCCAAAGTTTCCAGCTTGGTCCCGGTGTGATACACAGCTCTAAGTGCATCAAGCTGGATTTATTAACACAGGCATAGCATCTCCCTAGCAAAGGTGTACTTCAAAACTTATTTGAACCCTAAACTTGCATATGTCTCTAGAAAGTGCAGGCACACTTGCAGGTGTGAGTCATGTGGGGAGCACCGTTCTTACTCTGTGGGAGAGTCCTGCAAGGAGAGCTGCATTTGGATATGGCCATAGCTCTGTTGCTGTCATCACCAGGGCTTAATTTACTCAACGCAAACATATATTCCTTCAGTATCTAAAACATAAGTCTCCTTACCCTTAAGACTTGTGAAAGAAAAAATCTCTTAAACATTACCTACAACTGGGTTGTTCAAAGGTCCATTTGCTTGTGTAAGAACGTATTGTATGTACTGGAACGTACAAGGGTCTGCCACGCCCTGTGTTACACTATCTCCAAGAGTGCGTAACGTCAGGTGTTAGGAATGAGCATAGGCCACACAATATTGTTAATGCTCTCAGCTTCCAATAGTCTGCCCTTCCTGAACTTCTACACCTGAAGGTTGCAACTGAACACTGGACTTAGCAGCCACGCATGTGGCTATACATCTATCTGTAACATTCCTCCTTTAAAGATTTGGTTATATAGGGTCACAAATGGCTACGTCAGTGGATTTATATGCATATATTAAAACCTGTACAAAGAATGGTAACTAGGAAACAAAAAAAACCCAAACAACCAAACCATGCAACATAGTTCCCTAACTTTAGAACAGAACAACATTAAGAAACTGGCTGTATCCCACAGGCCCTTCCCATCAAAATGCCTCCAATTCTGAGTTACTGCCCACCAAAAGTGTGTGCTAAAGAAGGGATGGTCTTTTCACTGGGACAGAGTCAAACATGGAGGATCAGGGAAGGGGGTGTACAGATGTCAGGAATTTTCTTTTAATACTTTTGCCCAGTTAAAGTTAACTGGAAGAAAGCACTTGATTTAAAACAGAAAATTTTAGATCTCTCCTGAGGAGAGAGTATGAATAGCTCACAGCTGCCTAAAACCTTCCTGTGATATGCATAAACTCTATTTTTATTAGAGTTGGATTATACTAGCTGCTATCCAGGAGGTTCAAATGCCTAACCACTGGAGACAATCAGAAGCACACAAAGATCTCTGCATAATGAATATAAATATCTTTTCAAACAGAAAATCATAATCTACTCTGCTGTAATCAAGTCTATATTGTTGCATAAAGAATTTTAAGCAGAAGAGCAATAGAAAGGACAAGAAAAAAGAGAGGCATAAAAGAAATTTGAATGTTTCTTCATGGTCACTCTCAATAATTTTTGTCATAAAATCGTTGTATGTGATAATTTCTTCTTAGTTTGTTTCATTTCATAAGTGTGATTCTAGCACTAACAATGTACTCTTTCATCCACATATTTTAAATCAAAACTTTTTTCAGGAGTTTCAAGGTGGATCTATGATTTCAGCCTTTGATTTTGAGCCTAACTAGTGGCTGCAAAGGATTGTCACTGCCTCTTGCCAGCACTATGGGACCACTTTAAACAAATTAAAATCCTCTCAAACAAGGACAAGCCCAGTGCCAAATTTCAGGCCAGGTAAAGACCTGGCTCTCAAAGATTCCTTGAATAGTTCTGTATTCCTTCTTCTTCCACTACCTGAGCCCCTTTTCTGTCACATAACAATTTAACTGATTATAGACTTTGGCAAGTGACATTTCAACAATAGAGTAATAGAAACACCATTTGAATTTTACATGCCTGCTTTGCAACTTTCAGAAAAGAAGATCATATAGGAAATCTGGGACCAATCCAGAAAAGGCAGACAAAAAAGAATTTACTGAAAAATCTCAGTAAATTCATATCCTCACTTATATTACCTGTAACAGGGTGGGTTCTACAGTTGCTGAAAAAGTAAGGCTGAGCACTGTAAAGAGTACAGAAAAACAGTATCTTTATTAACAGGAGTTACCAAATAGCAGGAACCCAAAGAGAAGGGAGAGAAGGAGGGAGACTAAAGCACTAAGCCCAAATGTGTAAACACCCCAGTCACCAGAGTTACTCACATAAGGTTGTCTTACCAACTCAGAACACTCCCCTGAAGCAGAGGCTACATCTTCTAAGCATTGGCACACAGCAGGTGTGCCTGCTGTCTTTTTGGGGAAAGAACCACCAACACCAAGAGCATGAGCCTGCTCACCTTTTACTGAGCCTGCTGGAAACGTCTGCCTGGGTAGGTGAGGCCACCACCCCCCAGGAAGAGGTCACAGACCTGCTGCTCACTCTCTCTCTCTCTCTCTCTCTTCTTCCTTGCTCTTCCCCCTCCAGCACTCCTCCCAAGGCTGTCAAACCAATAGGGGACACTCAAGTAACTTTAGTTTATGGAAAGTGTCTTCAAGGATGAAGCCTTCACTCTATCAGCTTCTGTTCCCTAGAACTTGGCAGGAAAAGGATAAATCTTTTCACAGGTGGCATTGGCAAAAACACAGACCAAAATGTCAACAGTTTTAATTCCTGACACGTTACCCTAGAACAGATCCAACTTTGTTTGTTTCTTGGCAGCAAAGTTGTTTTAAAAGTATTCTCTTTACTGTATCCCATGAGTAGGAATTAAATAAAATGGAATAGAATGAATGAAAACATCTGCATTTTTCCTAGAAAGAGTCCTGCTCCCGAAAGACAGTGTAGATTGTTGCAATAGAATGTACTGTACAACAGGTGGCAATATTTGTTACCAAGACTTCCCTATGATCACCCGAAGTATTTCCATGCAACTACATTGTTTATTGAATGACTATTTGATATTTACATTTTATACCTACAAACAACACATCTTCAGTAAGTGCTATTAATGGGACACTGTGGGAGAATGCTAAAATGGACCTTTGAGGAGGATGGCACTGGGAAGCAGTTGGGACTTGGCCAGCTACAAATATCAGAGACTTGTTGGAATTAAAAAGTTATGTCTTACTGTACCGTTTTTGGTTCAGAAAGTTTTCTGTATCCCCCTACATGGTTGCAACCCCCCCTCCCTCATGCATTCCCCTGAGACATTGTCCCCAATGAGTCATCGCACCACTTAGGCGTGGGGGCTGTGCTGCCCAGGGGACACCCCTGCCCTATGCTGCCAACACAGCCGCCACTGCAGCTGCTGCTGCTGCCATGCAACAGCAGCCAGGGCCTACCAGGACTACCCCCGGCAGGTCTGGGCCAGGGCCTCCCCAGTTCAGGATCACTCTTCCTCGAGTTTCCGATGCAGTCACCTGCAGCATGCCTGCCCCTCCTATGCTTTTCTGCCTCTGCCCCAATCCCTGGGTTTCTAATTGTTAGTTCTCCTGTCATTGGACAAGTTCTTCCCCATTGGCTATCCAGTTGCCAGTTACCCACTCTGTCCCTATCCTCACCCAATCGCATGCAAGTTCCAGAACCTTCCCCTCAGAACCTTGTAAGTATCTGTGAGTTCCTCAATAAAGGTTCACTTTTGTGCCTTCCTTCCACTGGGTCTGAGTGGATCATTATTTCACGGTCAACGCTCGTCAGGGCACAGTTAAATTTATTTCTTTTCTCCAACATTCCTGAACAACACCTCCAGAATTTCTATTACATCACACAGCCTTTTTTAGGATAAGTAGAGATAATTATAACCAAATGCAGAAGTGACTATTTAGGCAATAGATAAAAGTAACACTAGTCTCTCCACACTTGTATTTAAAACTATAGGTATGGAAAATAGTAAACTTTTCTTTAAGAGATAAAAATTATTCCAATGTAGGAATCAGAAACCTCACAATAATCTTCATTAAGGGTTTATTTCTATAGAAAATGTAAACATAAAGACATTTGAGAAAGATGATACTGAAAAAAATACAAACAAACAGAAAACAATGTAATCTGAAATCGAAGTTCAGGTCAAGCTAGCAAGGCATGTAAATCTAAGTTACATGCTAAATAAGTAGTCTGCATTGAAAATTCCTGAATAATCCTTACTCATCCATCCATCCTGCAAGTGTGGCTATATTTCCACTTATTACCAACAAATCAAAAACTGAATTAAAAAGATTAGATGTAACCCTGTACAGTTTATGGACTTTAAGAACATGCTGGAAATGTTGTTTAAAGAAAACTTCAAAGAAAAAAGAATGAGAGAGAGAAGAGAAATTTTGCTGCAAAATAAATAATAGTGGGACCCACTGTGCTCTGGATGAGTTTCCCAAGTTTAATGCTGAAAGCCTCATCACTTGATTAGTTAAAACAAAGCATTGGGAAATATTCATTCTAAATATACCAAGGCAATCTCGCACTGGATGAGACTGAACTGAATGGCATAATTCATATTTTTCCAGTTCTAATTTCTATGACTATGCCAATATTGCCTATAAAATGGAAACTAATGGCATATACAAATCTTATTTATTTACTATCAATTTTGGTGTGTCCTAAACCACCCAGTACATCATTTTATTGGTACATACAGATTTTGACAGAAACTAATCAACAGGGGGAGGTAAAAATCTCTTGGTTCTTTAAGAACGTAATAGCTATTTACAGTCACAAGACACAAGTAGAGAGTAATAAGAAACAGCAGGTTCTACAGCTTGTAAGAAAAAACAGAACTCAACTTTGAGAAAGGGAGGAGAAAAGATGCATAGAATGTCTTCAAGGTAAAAAAAAAACAAACAACAAAACAGGCTTAGATGTCAGATGGCAAACTCAAATGACATCAGTTGATTCAGGTCTGCTGTCTTTGAAATTGAAAGGGAGGCTTTGGCTATGTAACTGTAATAGCACACTGCATATACAGCCAGTGGGATCTTATTTGCATCCAAGTATTGATGTCCATATCACTGAGGGAGATCACCTACAGACAATTTGGTATCTGACATAGACCTAGAAAAAAAAAAAGCGAAAAAAGGAAGATAACTTTCCTTTCTTGTATAGGTACAGAAAAGAAGAAAAGCAAAGGTGAACTTAAAGGTGAAATGGATCCTTTTAAGTTGCCTACTACGATGTAAATATAAGTAGATGCAAGCACCACTTTATTCCATGAATGTCCTAAATATATTAAAAAAAAAAAGGAAAACAAAAAGACAAGCCAAAAAGGTAAAGTCTGGATACAACTACAGAGAAGTTGATACCCAATATAATGCTATTGCCATTAATATGAAAGAGAAAAACACTCTTAAATAACATGCTAGTGGACTTATAGTATGTACTTATGACAAGGCTCAGTATGTTTTGAGCACTCTTCACCCCTGTATTCACATATATGACTGTATCATCTTTCAATCATGCTTCACATTAGATTCCTTGACAGAAAGGAGGTAAGCACACTGCTTCATGCTTGCCTCTTAACCAAAAAATATCCTTCTTTAATCACAAAATTTTATGTTTAAAACAATGCAATTTTTCTAAATGCAGAGTTCTAAAACTATCCCTTGCAAATAGGAATTTACAGACTTAGCCTATAACATGCTTTATTAGTTTGTGTTGGGCTGCTCCAATATCAGCTTTTCAAGCCTGCAGCCACCAGAAGCCAGTATTTCAAAAAAAAAAAAAAGGAAAAAACCACCAACCAAATGAAATCAAACAAATAAATAAAAAATACTAAAAAAAATGAGCTGTTTATTTCTTAAAGTGATAAAACTCTACAGATTGGCTTGGTGACATTCCCTGTCTTTGAGATCTTCCTGCAGCAGCCTTGCAGAAAGCACTGAATCCTTAATGTTGATTAATCATTTGCATTTAAAACAAAATTTTTCTTACAATTCAGTGGCCTTTCTGCATAAAGGAGTCCAACAGGACAATTACATCCACTCTTTTTTGACACTTCTCTTTAAAGAAAGAAATACAACTATATAAGAAGAAACCAAGCAGTTCCATTGCACTACAGTTTAGCAAGGAGCACTACCTATCACTAGCATTTGTATAACTTCATTCTAAAAACTCAGCTTCTCTTGACTGACTATATTTCTGCCCTCATTCAGTGCAGTGGGCAGAGTTTATTATTCCATGTCTCAAAGATAAATGGTGTCAATGAAGTGAAACAATGCCAGATTGTCAAATACCTATTTAGTTTACATATATTACCCTGTTGCTCATACAGAGAGGACTGCACATTCCGGAGAGAATGCATGTGATGATATTTTGCAGGATTGCAGCATGTTCAATGCTTCCTACTTCACACCTCAGCAGTTTGAATAACTAAAGTTACATCAGCTGACATCCTTCAGCCCTCAGCTTTCACATTCCAAAGACCCTTCTTGCAGGCTCCCTTTCTACCATTCTAACCTCATTCCCCTTTGCACACAGGCACATATTACAGTAGGGACTAGAGGGCATAAAACCCTAAGCAAGCATTAAATTAGCTCATTTAAAATATAGAGATACATAGGCACACCAAACTGTATGAGACTTGGTTTCAGGGGCAACATTTTGTACTGCCACTGTACTATTTTCACTGTAGTACATCTCCAAATGGAAAGGCAGTAACTTAGCTTAGCTCTAACCTGATATCATACAGTCATATTTAAAGGGAAATATTTAAAATAGGACTCAGAATATATTTTGAAAGGAGTTTTTTTGAGTCAAATGGGCCTATCCTGAGGTAGGTGTTAATATTTAAGTGAACACCTATTAAAGTATTTGATAGGCAAAAACTTTTTTTATTATAATTTATTTATTAAACTCAGAGTTAAACTTCAGTTAAGTGTATCCAGTTGGAAGGCATGGGAAGTTGCAATAGTACTCCAGCAAACAAGAGAAGCTAGTGATTTCAAACAGTCAAAGATAAATATGCATATTTAACATACATAGACACATACCCCTAATCAGTACAGACATATACAAAGTACACACCCGCACTTTTTGATGCAAAACTTATTTCTCTTTTCCTCCAGACTTCTGCAGCCACTGAGTTACCAGAACTGCAACCCAGCAAGTCAAATGCGAAGAAATCCTCTGCCTCATTCAGAAAAGTTTTCAGCCTACCATGTTGTAGTTTCAAAACTGTTTCCCCAGAAAATGGTGATTACAGTGACGCAGATGTGGCAACATTCAAGTTAGGGGCTGAATTAGTGCTTTCATTCTTATTGTGACATTGACACAAAGTAACACTTTGGGCTAAAATTCCTTATGCTTCATCTCCCTGCCTCTATTTGTATTTACATATTTTTGGTTGTTTGAAGGAAAAGGGTGAATTTGAAGGGGAAGAAGGATAAAAAGGAAAGATAAAATGAAAACAGTAGGTTATAATTGCAGCTTGTATTCTTTAGAGTAGTAATTCCAGAGTTTTTAAGTCTAGAGAAGATAAAATTCCTTGTGGTTCACATTCTACCCTGTTGTTAATCCTGCTGTGCTTCACTAGACAGAATTTAGACTTTTTATTTCAAAACTGGAAAGTGACTTCTTCTTTTAAATGGTATATAATGTGACATTGTGCTTTTACCTTACTCTGCTTTTGCCTGGCTCAGTAACCTTGTAAGACTTTGCAAAATCCTAAATCCATGTCATCTGCAATGGTTGAGTGGGTCTCTAGGTCCCGGGCTTAACCCATTACCCAGAGGGGTGTGCTCCCCCCGCTGCCCCCAACCACGTAGCCCCCAGGGAGCCTGCAAGGACCACACAGGGACCATGGATGAGGGATGAGAGAGAGAGCTTTATTCATAACAGAAGGGGGATGTGTGGGTTCAAGGAGGATCAGGATATGACCAATAGCGATCCCGAAGGGCTTTGGATTTTCACCAATAGGATGCAAGGGTTAACAACAAATAGAAAGGGTTAGATAATAGGCCAATGAGAAAACTTTCTGGGCCTTCCTCAAGGACACTGCAGACATTCCAAAGTGGGAGATAAGGGTAACTCAAGAGATTTTGGGAAGGAGAAGGGTGACTTGGCAAAAAAGAACAATAGACTTCATTTTGTACATTTAAACAACATTAAACCCCTCAGTTTTTAAGGCTTACAGTTAGCTTCTTCATTTTCTTCACAAGTCCACTTCTGACAGTACTTTTTTCATTCCAGATACTGTAAATCAAATGCCACACATGTCCAGTATAGAGTTGTCCAGAGCAAGCACATGAGCAGAGAGCTGCAGTATTCTGAAGACTGAATTGCACTACTGAATATTGAAGGTACACACACATTATTTTTCTCATCTAAGGATTCTCAGTTGGTCCAATCTCACATTTAGATAGGGTCAGAGCTGCCTCAAATTTGTCTAAAGCAGCCCAAAAGTATGAATTCCTTTCACAGAAGAGTTATATACTAGTGAAATCCATGGCAGTTCTGCCATTGAATTCCATGTGAACACTACAAGTCCTGTACAACGTACACTCAATATTGAGCAGTTAAGAAGCTGAAATGGAAAATAGTTTCAGCACATTCCCCATGACTATAACATTGCACAATTTAAAAACCTGACAAAGTCATTATCAGTGTAATCTAGAGATGATCTGGAAATTTTTCTCAAACTTTAGAAAGCATCATACTAGTTACAAAATTCATCATCATTTATTACCACAATTTTAATGTAGTTTTAGAAATTCCATATTCATGCAATTCTACCACTAGAAGTAATGAATCCTCAGCTGCCAGTCGTGTCTATTTTATGCAGTTTCATTTCTTCAGCCAACTTGCTTAACATATTGTAAAGTTAAAATGGCAATGTAAGCTACTTACTTGCCATAAAAGGATAATATTAATAAATATATGGTAATAGTCACGATTTCTAAACATCACCACAATGCAACTCCTCCATACTTTGCATGAAACCCACTGTGATTCCTGGTTTTAAGTTAAGGCAACCAGCTGAGTTACTCTGGAATTAATTATTTTATTGAAGCTTATATATATATATATATATATATATATATATATATATATATATATATATATATATATTTATGTGTCCATGCAGTGTAATTGTTAAATAAAGTCCTTCTTCGTAGTGCATACACTTGGGAGTATGAAGACAAGGTTGTAGTGGGAAAAATAACTGAATTTCTTGAATTTCCATAATAAAATATCAACTTGAATGCTATATTAATGTTCCTATATTTGATTCTGTAATGGTTTTAACCAAGACAAATTACTGAGGATGAAAGGACATATTAGCACACAATTAAAAATATGTAAAAGTGCTTAATTTTATAAACATATCTCTGCTAGTTTTTATTGGGATTTCTACTTAGGGAGACCACTGATGTTTTCAATCTCCTTTTTCAAAACTGAAGAAGTTTTCATCAGTTGTGTCACAAAACTTTAGGAGGTTTCAGGGCTCTCTAAATTAAATCAAGTTACATCTTTGTAGGTAGGTGCAAAAATCAAAATAAACTATTGTTGATATTTGTAAGCATAAATGACATATGCTTGGTTCTTCACTGCTATTTTGTTTAACCTCTGGTAACTTACACAGGAAACTATTAAGAAAAACTGTACTACTAGAAAAAGAAAGGAGGCACTAGTATGTAAACAAACACTTTAAAAATCTTGTCTTTGATTTCTTACTTGGCTTTTCTTAGGCGAAGAAAAAAGAATAGCAGCAAAACTTTGCCTGAAAATTGGCCTTCAGTTTTAACAGCTAAAATTAGATTCTTAGTAATAATAAATATTATAACGTAGGGTTAATTTCAATGTGTTTATATATGGACTTAGCCCACATACTTACTCCACTATTAACTCTAATGATGTTTCTATTGCAAACAAGTCTTCAAATGGAAAAGAATCCATCCTACAGGACACATAGGGAGCAAAAACATAACTTCATTTTGAGACAAAAAATAATTATTCATCCTATAAGTTTATGAAGACAAAAAAAAATTCCTACTGATTTCTAAGGCACAAGGATTAATACTACAGTAGTCTGCCAGCATTTTCAAAATTACTTGAAGTGTCTTCAAAATTATTTTCTATCATGAACTATTTGGACTTTTTGAAGGACATCAAGATTTTCACATGTGAGAAAAAAAAAGGAAAAACCCCAACAAAACAAAACACCAAACACAAGTGAAAAAACTCTAAGCAAACAAACAAAAAAACATACACACAAAAACACTCAAAGCCAAACAAAAACAAAACAACAACAACAAAACCACAACAAAACCACAGAAAAAGACCCAACACCAAGGTAAATACTCATAAAGGCCTGTTCAACAAATATTTGCATAACAAGGATATTTTAATAGAAAAAAGATTCTTGGGGAAGACATATGGAAGTCAAAAAACCCAACTGTACTGAGCTAATTTCTGACAACTTGTTAATGTCATGACTTGCTAATTCGTAATGCCAAAACCAGATGGATTAAGCTGTGACAAACAAACATCATAGCTCTCACTTCATGGTATGGGCAAAGGCCACTCCTAAAACCTGCCCATTTCTCTTCTTCCCTAGATCCACCAGCCTTTCATGCCTTCACTATAATTCATCTTCAAAGATGAGTGCAAGCTCTATATGAGAGTTATATGGAAAAGGGCATGATTTTTAACAGTGAAGTTTATCTACAAAGAAAGATGGGCTTGCATACTTGCAAGAAGTGGCAAAGTAGTCTACAAAATTTTTTAAAATAAAAATATTTTACTATTAAATGCAAGTGCTTAATGCTTTAAAATAGGAACAAGCATCTTATTCTTTTGACAACACTGCCAGCACCTTACTGTGTGTGACAATTAATCTTGTATCTTAAAGTGATCATTTTGTATGAAAATTTTATAAAGACAATAAAAGGGAGACCGTTTTTAGAAAGGTTCTTTTACATTGGCTTGTGTTGTTTTCTTGGGTTTAAAAATATTTTGGTCTTTATTTATAGGAGCCTTCTGTACTTCTGAAATATTACAATCACTGTGCGGGGTGGCGCTGTGTAACTGGAGACACTGAAAAGATACCTTGGAGAATACAAATAGAGAATAGATCATTTCTCTGAAAAAAATAAAACAAAACAAAAGTTTAAAAAACAATAAAAAGAGGATGAGTTGATAATGGGATAATAATATATGTTGCATCAGTCTGCTAATTGAAAGTTTTCTATGACCAGTGAATAACATTCATTCTAAGTATCTTCAGACATTCAGTCTGCTAAAAGCAGAAAATGATTAAGAGGAAAGATTGTAAAGGAATGAAAGGAATGAAAAAAGACTTTACATACTAAAATATAATGGCAGTTCTCAAAGCCTAGAATGGCAGGCTAATTTCCCAAATTAGGCTGGTTAGTTAATTATACAATTCAATATGCCAAACATTTCTGAATAATACTAAAAATGATCTCAAGTTTTATAGGAAATAAAAAACATCTAAGAACTAGACTAGATTAAAAGACAAGCATACATAACATAAACATGACAAAAGCAGTCCAGCAAATACAGAATTTTGCCGGCTACATAGCTAATCATCTGTGGTTCAAATCTGACTGCAGGTTTAAAAATAAAAATATTTTTATTTTAAAGTGTTTGCATAACACATGATGAACACATGACATTGAATAATAAGAAAATATCAATTTGGGGGAAAATAATATGTATAACACATATCCAGTACTGTAAAAATTAAATCATAAATATACATTTCCTTGAATTTGATTGGGGTTACTTGTAAATGTAGTGTTGACTTCACAATGAGATATAAACATGACAGAATATACTACAAAATTTACTATCATTGTTTTGGGACAAGTTGTCAGAGTCTGCAAGTATTTTAATTCTTAGAGAATGGTATTTGGAAATGCTACAAAAAAGATAATAATAGATTTAAAAGATGTTATTAAAGACTAACCTATGCTCCATGAAGACATTTTCTAAATTTCTTGCATTTAAACAACCCTGGTATGTTCTCCTTACTGCAGAAGAATGAAAGGTGGCTTTTCAGCAATGCCCTACAGTACACAGAAAACTGTATTTCAGAACAAAGAATGGAGGAAAGCACATTTCTGAAAATAATAGCATTTCAAGGAATGATGTGGCTGTGACTGCTTGGGAACAGCTTTTGGAAATCTTTCTCACAAGGTGTAACTGAAGTCAAGAGTTTAAAAGGATTAAGAACACTAATGCAAATAAAACATCAAATAACTATAAACTGGTAAGATTTCCTGATAAATTCTGATGTAGAGATTCCTGAATGTGATCCCTGATGTCTTTGATGCTTGAGATTAGGTTACATTAACCAAAGAATTCCTGTCTGTCTTCAAAACCTAACACTACAGTTAATTTCATGGTCCACTAGGGTTTCAAGGATGCATACTGAAGGAAGATATCAAGGATTTTGCCTTCCCTACTCCAGCAACATATGATGTACACATGACAGGGAACTAATGACCAATTTTCTCCCAGCACTAATCTGTGGTTGTATTTATGGGCATGAGGAAGTTACAGTACAACTCAGTTTTGGATATGGTTCTCTTCTGGTCTTGCCAAGGCATTTTCAGGATGAGGATGATAAGCTGACCTAGGCAGTATTACAATCATCCCAGGAACATAAACTATAACAGAATTGCCAGTGCATGTTCCCTTAAGAATCATTAAGCTTCTTCCCCATGTTCTGCTGACTTCTAATAGTTGCAGGCAGCAGTCTAGGTTGGATTTGATTGGAACTGATAGAATGTTTTGCTATCAGTTAATAATCTGCTGTTAAAAGGTATTGTATTCTATACTGATTATTATAGAGTCAACAGTTTCCAAATTGGATATCTAATACTAGGCTATGAATTTCAAGTTTTTCAAAGGTCAGTATTTTCAAAAGTACCTTCAGTGATTTCAAAGCACAAACACATTTTAGAGACCAAAATAAACTAATATAGGTCTTATACTAAAAAAAGGAAAAGTAGTTCATTATTCCCTAAAAAATGCATGCTAATGCACAGAAAAAACAAAACAAACTAGGAAGACTATCATGGAGCACAAGATCACACTGCTTATGATGTGCTTTATTCAAGCTATTTACTCATTAAATCAAAAACTATCTGCAACCTACTGCACGTTAAGTTTGGGATATGCTTCAGCTGATTTGCAGAGGATGTGGAAGAATAAGCTTAAGAATATTTCTTTTTTAGCCTGAAGCTTAGTTTTGGTTTTAGATCACCTGAAATATTGTGAAGAGCATAGTTTAAGATAGCTGGCATTAATAAGACATTAAATAGTACATAAATTTACTTGTGCATACAGTTCTTGCAGGCACTAATAAAAACCGTTAAATAGCAAACTAGAGTAACATGACAGGATTACTGCTTGTGTATCTCTCTACACTCAGAATAGAAGTAATCTGGGGAGAAAAAGGGTTATATAAAGTACTTATGATTAATCCAGCATTCATTAAAGATAGTTCCCATTATCATGTTGTCTAACCTTGTTCCTACAAATATCAACTGTTTAGTTCTCAACATTTCCCCTATAGGGATCTTTCAGACTAACTATGACACCATTACAAAGGTTTTCTTCATCACATTATGAGGCAGTTGTAAGTAATTGCAGTATACATTCTGTTATATATTCTGATTATATTCTTTCAGTTTCATGATTCTCTTTACTCCCTGTGATCTATCAGAAATCACCTTATAAATCTACAAGTGGGGGCTGGGGGAACAGTCTGAGAATTTTTCACATTCTTAAATTTACATTTAAACTTACATTTAGAGGGTGGAAAATTCAGATAAACTAGCCTAGAAGGCCATCTGTTGTATTTCATGGATATGACTGACTCTTCATGGACTTCCAGATCTGAAAAAAATATAATGATAATTCGATGTGTGGGCCTAAATACAGAGACACTTTGAAGTCCTGTCATAAACTCAGTTTAAATTGATAACTGGCAGAAGATATTTCCTTGGAATGTTTCATTTGTTTCCACTTTTGGGGAGACACTTTTAAATGGAAAGTGCTAAAAAATATTGTCTACCTTTTTTTCTTTTTTTTCTTTTTTTTTAAATAGGTCTTACTAAGAAGGGTACAGTTATATTCCAAGAGAAATATTTCCCAGGATGTAAGATAACACAAAAACACAAAAAAACTGTTTCCATAACTACCCGTGCAACACCATTAGCTACTATTAAGAGCTCAAATACAAATACAGCAGAGGTCTCAACCAAAAAAAATTACTACAATCAATGCTGATCAGTTCAGGATTTTCTGCCAAAAAATATTCCATCTCCTTAGAAATACACTACTTACAAATCTTCCTTGGCTGGCTGTGGAGCATCATAAGGAACTGGTACAAACTCTTGACCAGAACCATCAGCTAATACTGACTGAACCCATCCCCATACTTCAACACCTGGTGATAAAATCTGATACTATTACCTGTAAGGCAGAAAATGTGTCTTATCTGAGAGGTGATAACAGGTGAGGTATTCATCAGAAAGGGTTGAGCTCTTTTTTGGGAAGACCTCTAACAAGCAAATATTGATGGGGAACTGTACAATCATCTCTGGCTTGCTCATTTCTGAAGGACTACAAGGAACAGTACTCACTGGTGATTTTTAATATCCTCAGGCAATCACCATGTGGGCTGATCAGAAACATTTTAAGTACCACAAATTACTCCTTCAAAAAACCACTGATGTTGCCCTGTTGAGCACATACTTCTGAACTAAAACCATGCAACCAAACAGACCAACCCAAAACCTACTTGCTAAAATATGATGTACACTTGCTCCTATGGTATGGAAGAAAAGAAACAATATATGATCATATAAAGTGATGCATGAATGAAAGCTACTCAGATAACATAGGGATAAGTGAAACACAAAAATTTAATCTTCCTACTATTTTAATCCCTCTCTTCCAGTATCTCTCAGAAATACCAATCTTCCCCCTCAGAAATATCAGTTGTATTAATGGATGAATCTTCTTTTATGAGATCACTACAGTAAAAGTACAGAATATTTCATGGACACTCGCTCTGGAACTTCCCACAGTTACCCCCCCCAAAAATTTGAATATTACAATTTTAATCTCTTGAATAAATAACTTCTGTATAAAGGGAAAAATCCTGTAATCTGATAAGTAATCTATTTCTTCCTTTCAAAAAAAAATTTAAAGGATTATGCATTCCAAGTCTAATTTATTTTCTAACACAAGAAAAAGATCCTACTGAAAAATGTTGGTCAGTCAAGGGAGCTCTCTCAAGGATACAGTGTTTTCAACAAAACTTCCACCAAGAAAAATTCACTTTGTGGTCAAGATGAATTTCTGGTCAGCAACAATAGGAGAGGAGTGAAGTATGCATGCCTTCTTTTTGAATGGAAAGACTGGCAAATCCAGATGCTGTAAGGCTGAGAGAGATTTTCTGTCCAATTAACCAGTTTATGTATCAGCCTTTCAGGCAAGTTAACAGCTAGAAAATATTTTTTCACTTGAAGTGACCAGTCATGCAATAATATCTAAATATTTCAAATAAGAGTAATAAGGAAAATGCATTGCTGTTGAAAGGTAAACAGATTCCCTGTATTCCAAATAAAAAAGGAGAGCAGAAGAGTTACAAGATCTGTAATATGGAAAGTTGTTCTATGCCATCAAGGTAAGTCAAATAACAGAAGTTGGACAATTTTCTCTCCTCAAACTAAAAAAAAACAACCAAACCAAACCAAAACAAAAAAAAAAAAAAAAACACCAGAAAACCAAAACCATCAACCTCCCAACAAAACAAAACAAACAAGAACTCCAAAACAAACCCCAAACAAAGAATAGGAAATTAATACAAACAAAATGAGCCTCAGTCAGAAAGCGAGGATGGTAAGGATAGAGGAAATTTTTGCAGCATGAACTTAGCTAGAAGGTAGAACATTGTTTTCAGAAACAGATCTTCTTTTCCAACTCAGAATGTGCTACTATATCCCCTAAAGCATTGAAAATCAAGACTGGAAGAACTTGTTTGTTCCCTACTAGTTGTGGTTTCCCTGATCTGATTGCTTTCTTGTCTAACACAGTCTGCATCTCAGTAGAAAGCTTCCAGCCACTGCCAACCTTAAATGCCCTTCATGAATCCTTCTCTCCATTCTCTCTAGTTTCTCTCACACGTGCTTTCTCACTGTGAGAGGTGACAGAAAAGCTAAGTTTGTGAATGGTATTATAAAAAGCTTTGTGGGTTTTGTTCCCGTCCCACATCACTCTGCCTCTCTCCACCCCATTTGCCAAAGTTAATCACAGTGTTGACCAAGCATACATTTAATAGTTTATTGTTGATACCGGAATATTGGAATTTCAAAGTAATTTATCCTTCAACAAGACCATTTAGGATCCTATGCAATCAGCTCCTCACTTCTCAGACTAAAATTAAGAGGCTAACAGTACAATAAGAATGCACTTTTCCAGAACAGGTTATAGAAAAATCTGTCCATCTAAATACTTTACAATTCCCTTAAAAACCTTTAGGGTTTACAACACTGACTACTTATTCAGCTTTATTTGCTTGACTTAGGTACTGTTACCTAACAGCAAAGTGGTAATCTTGATTTATGTTCTTGATGTTCTATGAAAAGAATGTAGGCTCTGTCAAATCAAAGAAGACATAATTAAGATTTTTAGCTCAAATTACTATTTTGGGATTGAGAAATATGTCTGTGTGTACAAAATGCTTTTTCTTTTAAAATCTTCCTCTAGTATATATTTAGTAATAAAATTAAGTCTTTACTTCTGTCCCATCCGTAGCTTCTTCCTTGCTTGTTTAAAGCAAAAATAGGTGGGGAACATGTTAAAATGCAGCAGAACAACATATACTCAGATAACAGCTTTCTGCTAAGGTAATTTACATTAACCCAAAGTCGCCGTGTCTTGTTATCAATCTCCTGAAGATCTATGCTGCCATCTACTGGTATTAAAAACACACTTCAGCTGCTATTTAAGAGCTTCGGAAAGGTAATGTTCGATTAAAAACGACTTCCCTGCATTTATAGATCACTCAAGACAATAACTCTCCTCTACTTTCTCTTTGCTGCTAATTACATAATGGGCTAAGTAATTTGGATAGAATCTTATGTACAATACATCAATAGTGAACGTTTCACAGCATTTAACACTCATGAAAATCATTCAACTTGTCTATATTTACATTCATTCATTCAAGGCTTACTTTTTTCTTACAGATGTGATCATGTCCAGATACTTTCAGTACTACGGCATGATGAGAATGTCATTGTGGAACAAGTGAATAACCACAGCACAATCAGTCAAACAAATACATTCACATAAGAGCATTTAATAAAATAAGAGCATTTAATAAAAATAAGGCATCAAGATAAGTTATTTCAATGGGTTGTTAACTGCTCACAGAGCAAATTATGTAGCCAGGGAACTCCTAACTAATTCACCCTTTCACAATAACCCAACAGTGCTGAAACATGCATCACAACTTAAAAATTATGTGAATTTCAGTAAATTTCTGATATTGGCTTCTTTATTCTTCATGCAGAAAAAAAAATTATCTGATAAAAATGCAGTGAGTTATTTGAAAGCAGCAATTGCTTAAAAAAATAAAAGGAAATTACAATTGTTAATTATTTGTATAGCAACTCATTTGCCATGTCTTCCCTAGATATGCTTTTGGGTTTTTTTAAATTGGACCACGTGTATTTCGAGGGAGCAAAACAGCAGCTGGCAGCAGAGATCCCAGAAAATTTAGAAATTACAGAAGCTACGTGTTCAATTCTTTTCTTTCCTAGCACCAGTATATTCTTAAAATCTTATTTAAGAAGGCAAAACAAATATCATGAATTATTCCTGAGCAACTATGAAGCCTGATTACCTCTGCTAAGGAAAACATTGGAAAATATATTTAAAATATATATTTTTGTTTGTTTGTTTTAGTAATGGCATTTGTAGGGACATGTCCAAAAACACTGAGGATAATTAGAGTTTGAATTCCAAACTTGATTTCACACAGCTGTGTCATTGTATTTCAGTTACTTTTCCAATAGGAATAAAAATTGAGTCTTTGGATACAGTGGAGGCTCCAGTGATTTTTAGTTGGTGGCGGTCCTTCTATTAACTCACCACTGCATAAACACACTGTGCTTCATGTTGTAAAATGTTCTGGTCCTAGTATGTCTGTCATTGCCATGGTTAGCCTAAAAAATAATAACTGAAGATTTTACTCAGAGATGAAGCCCACCACACCCTACTCCGATGAGAATACTGCATCTGCTCTTCTCCTCTTAGCTCTGGCCAGTATCAACTCTCTTCTCCCTTCCATACACAGATTCTAAAGAGCAGTGAAAATCTGAAAACAAAACCCAACATGTCTTTTTCACACAAGTATTGATGGATATTTGTGTGCATAAACTGAACATGAACTGAAATCCCAGAATGGAAGGCATTCCAAGCTTTTAAAGGCCAAACTATCAGCACAGCTCAACAAGGATGCCAGGTAAGTTTGGGAGAAAAGAAGGTGGTGAAGCCTACATCAAAATAAGAAACACAGTAGAAAATGTATTCCAGAATCCCCACCTAGAGAGATAACATTTGTTTCTGCTCTTCTTACAGGTAATAACCAATGTCATTCATACCAGTTATGCCACTGATGTAGACCCACTCAGCCACTGTGTGTCCAAATGGTTTTAATAATATCATGCAAGTCTAGAAATAATCACTTGAAAAAAAGGAACATACAATCAGACACACAAAATGCAAGGATGTTTAATGAGATTTTGGTAACGTATTTGCTCAACCTTAGGAGGCAAAGGTTCTTTAAAACCATTTTTCACCCTTTGAATGTGCACACTGCAATTTATTATTACAAAGCAAGATAGGGGAATCTTATTTGATACACTTCATTGTATTTTATATTAAAATTCAGGAATTCTAAGCCTTTTTAATGCATAGAAATGTGAAAGAATTTACATCTTCTACTTAGTAATCAGCCATGTTATTGTCTTTTACCCTTAGCTGAATCTAATGTCAGAAGCAATACCCTTATCAATGAATCATAGGGGATGAAACCAGCAGTTCTTACTCATGCAAAACTAATACTGACTCCAATGTCTAGAAATTACTACACAAGCAATATGCAAAACTACACAATGATCTAAGACTCTTGCCAAAATTATACTCAACAAGCATACTTTTTAATATACATGGTAACAACCTCACAATTTTTAAATACATTTAAGATATTAAATCCTTTGTTATCAGTATTAAGAGGATCTTTGCTTGAATCAAATTGTTCTCTTCATACTGACTTTCTAATCCCATTTAAGTACTTTCTTCAATGAGCTTTCTATTCTTAGACATTTTTTATGAGATACTAATTGATACAATAACAGCATTTGGCACAGCATAGCATCATTTATCAAAAAAAGCTCATCTTGAAAGAAAGAACTAGCATAACTTACTGCAGATTGGAACTGAAGGATATAGCTATAGCAGTACCTAAGAAATATAATTAATTCCTTTTGTGTCTCATTCTATAAAGCGATTTTAGCCCTTCATCATTTATACTATTATGTTTTTAAGACAAATATTTGCCTGCAGCTTAAAAAATGAAGTCAAATTCTGACCACAGGAACAAGAAAGAGTCATGTAACACAGAAATCACCAAAATAAGAAGAGTTTAGAAGGCCAAGACACACAGGTTCCAACCTATGGAAGATGAAATGATGGTCACTGTTACTGATGTCAGTGTGCTTCTTTTTCAGGGAGGTCAAGGAATGTTTTATTTCCAAAAAATACTTTTCAAAGAACAGATCAAGTGGATATATTTTCAAAGCAATATATATAAAGGATTAAGGGAGACTATGGAGCTTTGAAGATGTTCCTAACTCAGAGATTCTATTTCTGATATACTGATTTTATTTTCTTCTTTCTCATGTCTGAGCCTTTCTTCTCCCTGTTGTCCCAACCCCTTCTTTATTTGGATTCTCTTCCTTTACATTTTTCTACCCTACACAAATTTGGATTTACTCATCTCCCTGTTGCCTCTTTTCTCTTCATTTAACCTACTCATTGGCAGCCATGCAGTACTTCCCAAATTGTCTGTATTGTTCAGAATTTAAAAGCACTTCCAGATTCATGTTTCAAACAGGAGGTTTCTGCGACTGGAGCCAAAAGGAAATCCCCCTGAGAAGGTCAAATATTTCAAAACTAGTTTATCTGTAGTGACTTCCATATACTCTGTATGTACTTCAGCTGACTGCCACAGTACAAGTTGCCAGTGTAAGCTCTGAACACCACAACAAAAAGGGAATACAACAGTGACAATTTTCCCCCCACTATGGTAAAAAGAATACATCTCAATTGTATTTTGGAAACTTCACAAAGCGAGTAGCAAAATTCCCATGGCTCATAGTCTTTCAGTTTAGTTAGCTGCCTCATGAGGACCAGGCTTTTCATTTAAGTTTCTGTCATTATCTAAACATCTGATGTGGAATGTTGATTCAAGCTACTTTTTAAGCCTTTAGAAGTTTTTCTAGAGTTAATTGTCACTTAAATGGCCAAACACAAAAGCGTCAGAATTAGAATCTCAGTAAGGCTTTGTATATCTAGATGTGCTAGTCTTTAAGATTGCATCAAAACTACATGACAGAATGGCAAGGCATTCACTGTCCTAGAAAATGATCTGTCTGTTCATAAAGTTGCTTCTCTTTCTGAGCATTTTGATAAAGACAGTGATTCCCTCTGCACCTCAAAACATTACATTTCCTCACAGAAACCAAGGTGAAAGGATGAACAAGATGGGGGAGGGAGAATTTAAATCAGGCACCAATCTCTCTTTCAAAAGGCTTTTAAATCAAACTAGTTTCAGCAGAAAATGGAACTTTGCATAAACCCTTGATAAACATCCCATCCAAATATTGCAGTATGTTGGCTCTCCTCAAAGAAAGAGTAAACTGAAACTTTCATGGGAGTTTTAGTTCAAATGTTTCATACCACACTTTCTGCTATGGGTTAGGCTACCCAGCAATGTTACTCAGTACATTTTTTAACACTCCCTGCAACAGGCAAAGTATATTATGTTTAAGCTAAGCAATTAATATATTATTGTCATCACATTTTACATCAATAGCAGGCTCTTAATGCATTTCAATGTAATTTGCACTCAAAAGAGTGGCTGGATTATTTTGCCTCATTGAGCCCAAACACACTGGACAATTATCACTGGGGCCTTTCTCACAGGCTGGTGGGTCGGAGAGCAGGATTGCCCACTGGATTAAGCGCTCATGCTCCATCCACAGGGTTTTTTAATTCACAATGCTTTCTGTTTTAAAACTCTGGACCATGTGTCACAGCACTGCTTTGCCAACATCTCTGTTGACAGGATCATATTTTAATTGGCAAGAACAATCTCTGGGCTGCTCAGTCCTTTACCTTTCTTCTGACAGGCTATGACTAAACAAAAGTATAACTTTTATTCTAATCTGAGCATGTCCGCTGACAGTTTCAGATTCTTCTACCTTGTCCATTAATAGATGGTTCTGCTATTCCCTACTTACCTTCACAAGAAAGGTGAAACCACTAGCAGCATCTGCATGGGTTGAGGAACTACATTGCAGTATACTTTCCTTTTTCTCTCCACTGTTTCTTTCAATGCAGAAATAGGCAGTTTTACGTAGTATTTTGATACATAAACACTTCTGAGGACTCTTACAATTTGTATGGCAGACTGAGAACACAGAACAATTTCTGAGAAAATCACTAATCTCTTCCAATTAAGATTCAGCATAAATTCATTTTGGAATAACGCCAAAGACAAAAACTAATAGGTTTTATCCACCTTTAGACAGGATGGACACAACATAAATCCACTTGTTTATCTGACTCTAGGTCTTCTGTCTTTTTTACAGCAATTGATTTTTTCTTCTTTTTACTTAGTGCTTCCTTTCTTGCCTTCCTTTACCTTAAAATGGTGCTATGTTGTATCACTAGAGTGATGGCATATAACAATGCTCACTGTAGCTGAGAACTTCCAGAAATTTAAACTCCTTTAAAAAGGAGTTAGAAATTAGGCTAAAAATCCCTCCAGAAATTTAAACTCTTTTAAAAGGAGTGAGAAATTAATCTAAAAAAAATTCAACTTCAGGTTTTATTACAGGATTAATTTGACCTGCAAATACCATTTTAATTTCTATATATTAAAGAATTTGTCCATATTTAGAACCCTGTACATTTTTCCAATCATCATGCAGCAGTCAGATATAGAGAGACAAGAAAAAATTTAGGTGATATCTAGATTAAAGATGTGTAAATAATTCATTCTTGAAATTGGTTCTTGATCAACTCAAAAGCTTCATTTGATCTTCTCAGGGAACTGAACAACAGAAAAGTAATTTCAACATTAAGTTGATTTAAATATTTTTGAAATTGTAATCTTTTCAAAGAAAACTTCAAAGGAAAAACAATGTCATGTATCATCTCAAATACCTCAGAATATTTAAACTTTCAGGAGAGAAGAACAAAGATTTATTTTGCATATGAACCTAAAAACAAATACTTGTTTAACTCCGAAGTCTTTTTTCTACTGAATCATTAATTAACTATCTAGCTAACTAACTAACTAACTAACTAACTAGCTAACTAGCTAACTAAGTAATAAATACATAAATAAATATATACATATATATATACACACATATAGATATTGATATATATATAGATATATACATATATATACATATATATATAACTTGATTCCAACAGGAAAAGTTCAGAAACCAGGATCAGTTCACAAATACACAGATTATAACTTGAGAGTTGAGGAGCCTTGGAGTATGGAAGATTAAAAAATAAAAACAAAAATGAACTAAAACAAACAAACAAAGACACAAAAACACCAAAAAACTATTGCATGAGATCAGGAGCTATTCCTATAACACTAGTTATGTTTTTCAAGAATTTCTTTTTAAATTTAGGTCCTATTAATAATTGAGGAAAATTATAGACAAATAATTGATTGCAGATCAAATATCAAGAGTTCATTCAATACATTTCCATAAAAAACGAATGATATTTGTCTAATATTCAGACCACATTTATCTATTCCTATAGCTGTAAGTTAACTGTAACAGAAACATTTATAAATAAGTTCTGAAGCTCATTTCATTTACAGGAATATTTTCCAAAATACAGTTGCAGAATCCTCTCAACACGAAGATATATAATAATAAACAATAAGTAACTTGTATTTAGCTTTAAATATTTCATGTTATAGTACACATAGGTCTTCTAAATCAAACATATTTTAATACAGTCAAAATCGTACATCCAGGGAGGAAAAAAGTGCAGGCTGTTTTATAGCAAAGAGATTCATGTACAAACAAAGGAATGGAAAGGTCATTTTATCTCTAAATACAGTATTATTTAGATCAATGCTGGAATATAATATCTCCTTCTGATACTTTCAAAAGTATAATGAAGATCTGAAGGAGGTGTTAAAAATGCAAGAAGGAGCGCAAAAAAATCTTTCAAGGATTGAACAAAACATTTTAAAGTGAGAGAGTGAAATAGCTCAATCTGTTTAGCTTATCGAAAAGATGACTGAGCAGTAACTTGATTAGTGTGTAAAAATAGTCATGGGGAGAAAGCATTGAGTACCTGTTCAAGTTGTTGCCAACCCCATAGTGCTCACTGAAGTGGGCGGCAAAGCAAGAGAGAGAGAAAGTCTCAGTGCTGTGCAATTAATGATTGGCGACAGCCAGATCCTGTTATAGTCACAAATCTCAAACACAGCACCATATGTGCTGCTACAAAGAAAATGAACTTCATCTCAGATGGGTTCTTTAGTCTTCAGCAGGTGAGAGCTGGAAATCACCACTCCAGCTCCTAAGGGCTCACCAAGAGACAGAGCTGAACCAAACTGCAAAGAAGAAATAGGCCAATACAGTAATAAAAGTTATAAAATAAAATAATAACAGGAATTAGTTACATATCCAGAAGAAAATATTTTTCTTGACCTTCCCAGTAACAAATCTATCACTACTCTTGCCCTGCAATAGCTTTGAGATGAAAGAAGGTGCAGAAAGGAAGATGAAAATAACTGAAATTTCATACATTTTTCATCTCTGTCACCTCTACACACAGCCACTTTATCAGCAACCCCTGGTTTTCTCCCACATGAAACAGATCATGAAATTTTACTTTCCCCTCAAACTCCCACAACCCACATATGGCAGGTTATAATACAAACCCACATGGCCAAAATACACAGTACTGCTGTTTATCAGATCTGGGACCATTAACATTATTCACCCACAAATAAGAATAAAGAGTCCCTAGGCAGGATACGAACCATCCTCCTTGCCTATGCTATGGCTCCTTTGCAGACTGAGAAAGGATTTCACTTCTCTAGCTGTCATTCTGGTTCCTTTCATAAGCATTAAAATTCACTTTAAAGTCTGAATAATAAGGATTGCTGACCCTTCTACACTGATAAAAATAAATTTCAGACACCAGTTTAGTCACACAGATACAGTAAACATTTTTTCTAGCCACACTGCATAGATTTATTTTTTAAACTAATTAGAATTCAAACAAAACAGAAATCAAATGTCACCCTGCCACCCTAACATCAATCAACCAAAATACTTATATCTGCATCAATCATTTGATATAATAGGAGTAAAGTCATTATAACAGAACATTGTCAAAAGATCTGGAATTGGTCTTCTATTTAGTATTCCATCATATAACAGTTACAAGATTATTTCAAAGGCAGAAGTGCCTGCTTTGAAAATATAAGACAGCTTGCTTCAGCATTTTCGTGGCAGTGGACTGTTATTCAATGACAGCATTCTTTATGAAGTAACATTACTGATTTGAGCTTTATAAAAGGGGAGGGCATTGTATTTTCTGTTACATCAGTTTTCAAACTAGAACTGAAAATTTAAAAATTACATTACTTTTACGTATACAACCTGCAACTTGCCTGAAAAGAACTTTTACCATTCAGCAGAAGTGTTGGTTGTATCACATAGCTCAGTAAGTTCATTTGGTGTCTCTTTTACTTTGGAAGGGCCATTGATTTTGTCTCTTCCTGTGTCTAATTTTGCCTTAAACCCCTCACCACTTCATTTCCAGGTACTGGCTTTCTGAAAAGGGTAGTGATACCTGAAGGTTACATATGTGAAAATAGCACACGCCAGTAATCCAAAATGTGGAGTTCACCTATTGCATTGGAACATGCCTTCTCCTTTACAGACTGGACCAACATCTGATGTCAGGCTATGTGGTGCTAGAAGACAGCTAAAAATTCTGCATGCAGAGTGTGTCTGTCTCACTCCGCACTGCAGACAGACACTCAGAAGCAAGGACCATACCGGAGAAAAGAGAGCACAAACGACACAGAAAAGTATTCCCTTTCTGGACATCATGGATAATGTCACAAAGACAGTGTGCTACTGCCACTTCAATCAAAGGAAGATCTTACTCAGAGTGACCTTTCTGTGCACAGATCACCACAGTGAGCATGAAACCCCTTAACCATAGATAAAAATATGCTTCCTTTACATGGGAGGTATCAAATGAAAAAATTGTAAAGAGAACTAGTGAAAAGAAGACTGAAAAACAGTCCTTCAGATCCACCACTACAAGGATTAAGACCATGGAGACCATATTCTACTTGGCTTGGGAAGCAGAAGTATAAAGAAAACCATTTAATGTTAAGTCAAATATAAGTGCAGATCAGATTTGCAGAATCTGCTTGGACTTTATCAGTCTAATGAAGATTTTTTGCAAATAGTACTGCAAGCAGTAATAGTTTTAGCCAAATGCAGTCATTCAGAAAATCAATTAATATACTCTCAAGAGATTTTGATGGAACTTATCTTGTCACTTGCCTTCCTCAAAAGCTATTTGTACCTTGACCCTCACTGGTAATTGCTCATTTATTCACGACAAGAATCATTTATGACTGAATCACTCAACAAAACAGGATCCTATATTAATATGTAAACTTTCAGGAAGTTGAAACCAGCCTTCATTAATAAGTCAGACTTGTTAGTGTCTTCAAAAAGCTGTATCTCCATTTACATCATCTGCTGCTTTTACTTCTAGACAGATATCTCTGTCTAATTAAGTACTTAACCTGAATGTGAATTCATCCTTAGAAACATTTTCTTGCCCAATTACAACACAGCAACAAACTTGTCTGCAATGCTTTTTCTAACAAATAATTACTGAGATCATGTTTATGGATCATAATTTTGTAGATACACAACAAATACATAAACATAGTCTTTCAGACAAGACACTTTTAAAGGATAGAGATCACATTTACATGTTTAGCCAGCTTACAACTGAATGACAATTCCTTTAATTAGCATAAGTTCATATTTGCAGTAAGTACGTTGCATTACTCTCTTAGGAATAATAATGAAAAAAATCCACTACAGAAAAACCAACAAGCAAACAAACACAAAACTAATTTAAAATACAAATAAAACATTTTCTACTAAAGGCTATGATACTACTAAATAATTGATCATAATTGACAAAATTATCAAATCTCATTTTCATAGCTGTGTTTCCATTACTGAACAACCTAAGCCTTCGCAAATTCTTTTAATGTATTTATTACAACAGTCATATTTTACATGTAAACAGAAATGGTAATGTTATATATATCTCCACAGAATTGCTCAGGTTTAAATGGCAAACACTGTATATTTACTTGACATTTCAGTGAACATTAAGGTTTACAGTTCCAAGAAAAAATTAACTTTGGCATTACTTCAGTGAATATTTATTTCTCCTTTCAATAAACATTGATGTTTGCCTCAAGAGAAGTCAATATCCTGTTAATGTACATTACTTGAAGAACATTTGGGAATTACTAAACAAATGAGTCAAATTCAGGGGATCAAAGAGACCAGGACCAAGAAAGACCTGAAAGGTCTTTTATTTAAACCTGCAATCTTAGCAGAACCACCAGTGCATAACATGAAACAGTCCTACGAAGAATCCTTCTTTTAATCTTCCACATGCTAGTACTGCAGTCAAATCCCTCTTTGGTACAGCCCACTTTCAAATGTTTATGTGCAAGGACTTTATCCTCTTTATGCTCTTCTTCAATGTTTCCAAAGGCATCTTGTCCTTGAAACATATTTTGCTTCAAAGATCATGCAGATTGTAGCCACATATTATGTTTTCCTCATTTAAACTGGTTTTCTCAGTTTGTCATTCCTGTTTTATAGCAGTCTTCAAAAGTTCTTAAAGGAATCCTGTTTAAAAGACTCAGAATTTTTGCTGGAAGTTCATGCTATAGATAGGGCTACTTTCCCATATAGCCACAATATTTAAATACTAATAAAATTTACCACATTTTGCTACACACTGCACATTTTGCTACGAGGTAACATAGCAAAGAAAATAATGAAATTTTAGAAGGAACATTACCTTAAAAGGTGAAAATATTTGCAACTTCCCTCAGATCTTGGCAAAATTGCCCTTTAATGGACAAAATATGAATAGTTGAATATATGAATTTTTTGATCATATTAAATATGATATAGCTGACTGTAGTGATAAACTTTAGCAATAGAGGAATTGATGCCAAGAAGATGTGATCAAACTTTAGAGGCTGAACTTCCATTCTTTGTATCCACTTCTTGCTTAAAAACACTAGCCATTGTTGCATGGTAGATGACTAATTCAATAGAGAGGAAATTCTAGCTTTATCATATCACATCAAGTTAGTAACTATCATTTATAATTAAAAGCCTTGGATAACTCCAAAACTCTTACAAAGCCCATGCTATTTTTTTTCAAGTATATTTACAAATTCATACACAAAATTATATTCTGCTAGTGATGAAGTGGGACCTTACAATGAAGAGTAAAAAATAATTTAATTATAAAATTAGATAACTCCATAAATTTTATCGGTTTAGAGTATTCCATTCCAAGATAGGGAAAAAAAATAATTTTTTTTTTTGTGTTCATTTAAGTCAACAGAGAAACATCTTATTTCTGGAAGTCTAGCTCTCTTGAGAAATAAATACCACAGATTTTAGCTATTATATTACTATATTTTACCTGCACATATCTGGAATATAAACTGCAGGTAATACTATTTAATGGTCAGGTTATTAAGAGCAAAATTATCATAAGTATGTTCAAAGATTCTAATGTCTTTCTGAAAAGCAGCACTGGAAAGGAAACATACATATGAGTAAGAGATACAGCCTTGGACAATTAGCATCCAACTCATGTGTTTTAGCTTCCTCAGATGTTTTCAAGCAATTCACATTTGACAGACTGTGAGATGGGACAACAGATCACATCCTGGGTATCAGAAAAGTTCAAGAGCAGCTTATTACCTCTTACCAGTTTTTGAGGAAAGAAATTTACTGGAGTCTGAATTTGAATGATCACCTTGACGTCTGTAACAATCTTTTACCACTTCAGAGAAAAAAAAATCAGTTTGCCGAAGGCTTAATGCTTTCAACGTTCTTCCAGAAGAAGTAAGGAGCAGCTGACTGCAATAGAATGGTATATATGGCCTCATAAGCCAATTTTTAGAAGGTTGGGATCTTGAAAGGAGACAATGCTATGGTTGCATTTTTGTGTTTAGTCCTCTTACAAGTAAATTTAGTGGGGGGAAAAAAAAAAAAAAAAGACAAGATTTGAAGGAATACATCTCAGAGCTCCAGATGAACTCCAGTTAAAAGTAGGTATGCCACTGTTAAGATATGGAGCAATTAGAAGATGGTGGCAGTATTGTCTGTGCTGTGTCTGTGCTGGTTTGGTTCTTTGTACAGCTACTGTGAGATTCTCAGAGCTGTCAATCCAGGAATACTAAACCTTTCACAAGTCCACCCTTAACCTAATCTTTCACCTATCAACCTTTATCAAGTACTAAATTCGCATTAGGCATATTGGGAATGAAAATAACCCTCTATTCTAATAACCAGAAACTGCCAATTAAACCAATAATGTATGGGCATCTTCCCCCTCCTTGGCCTTTTCATGCAAAATAACAAGTTGGATGCAGTACCAACATGTCCATCATTTTAATTATTTCTGGGTATTTGTCCATACTGCATTAGATTATTATAGTTCAAAACCTGATTTATTCACTCATTTGTAAATTTCATCTTAGTGCTTTCACAACTTGCTAACATTCATAAACAAAATACTTAAATTAGGGTTCTTTCCCAGTAAAAATAAGCTAGGTCTTCTTTAGAATTTATTAAGAAACACAGTTAAATGCTTTTTTAACATACTTATTCTGTATTTGCAAGCACATGTTCTGCAAGGTTTTAAAAACATTAGTAAAAGTTGTCCAAAACTCCTACAGTGCAGCCTTTTACACTTTTTAAATACCTACTACCCGAGTAGTATTGTAATTCTCACTGTAAGCCAGTCTTTCTAACATGCTTGTGATTAAAGGCAACTAAAAAAAATCAAAACATACAAAACTCTAAGTTACAGATTCAATAATTAGTAATTTTATATTACACTGCATATTAGCTTTATGCATATATCAAGATTTTCTACCCCTGTGGCTGGAAAAAAAAATATTTTAGTGCAAAAAACTGAGAGGAAAATATTTTTGACCCTTAAGACAGTCAACTATTGCATATGCTCTCATTATGGTTCCATAAATGGACCAAAATCAGATGAAATAAATCTGCTTGAGAAACTTGCAGTAACAAATGCTTAAATACCAAATAATTCTCTTAGTGTGCCTGTGTGTTCTACAGTATTGTCCTCAAGTTCCCTGACATGTGACAAGAAATAAAGTTTGTTTTTTTCTAAAAAAGTAAGTAAATGAGGTCAATAAAAGATCTCATTGCTGAACTAAGCTAATCAGAGCATTCTGCTCAAGTGTTTCTTCAGTAACAGAAACAGAAAATATGCATTCAGGTTTCTGTGTTGAGAAAGTAATTGACTATTATTCCACTTTGACAAACAATGCATGTGCAAACTATATTTTTATTAATAAGACTTATTTAACATTTATAAAATGATACCATTCTTTAGAGCCTATTCAGGACAATGTTTCAAGCAAGACCTGCAGTAATGAACTATTTACACTTAACGTGGAATATTAAACTGTGAATTTTGTTTTGAAACAGTGGGTTTCATTAGTTGACAAAAATACAATATTTCTTTTCAGCTGAGAATTAATTGAAGTTCCAGTTCTAATTTAAAAAAAATAAACCAAAACCTGATCCCCATCTTTTACTTTAGTTTCATCTTCTCACTAATATTAAGATTTACAGTTTCTCATTTTTGTCCATCTAATCACCGTTAATAAGAACACTATGTTCTAATAAGGATATGAATATTTTGGTGCACAAAGACTAGAGTCAGATATCCCCACACTGGTTTGATCTGAGCTGTGGGAATTTGAAAGTTAGGGGGTTTGGGCTTTTTAGTCAACATTTTTCCTCACTAATTTTTCCTCTCTCTAGGACTATTTACATGCCCTTAAATGTGAGCTAGAACTTCAAGACAAACATTCAAAAATCCATAGTTGACACACAACAGTGGGTAAGAAACTGTGTTTCTGTTTGAGGATAAAGAACTGCTATAATATTTCAAAATCAACAACCAGTTAATACTGGTGTCTAAGGTTGTCTGCTTTATGTGAGAGCCTCCCCCTGCTCCTTACAAACATATTGACCTTGAAAAACATTTTCTTCCCATTATAGAAGCAGCCTTGTTTGTATGAACACATACTACTACCCCTAGGTAGGATATCCCATTTCATGTCAGAGTTTTACTTCAATTAGTTTTCTTTCCAATACTGTATTTTCAAACTTATTCAAAGTTGCTTGCTGCATTGTGAATCTCTTTAAATAAACTGAAAGGATGTGAAATTTGCTGTGATGCTACTAGCGTTTCACCTATAGTGACATTTGCAGTGTTTGACTGTATTGTCCCTTTCAGCATAGAACCAAGCAGAAAGCATTGTATCATCAGTTTTTTTGGATGCTATTACACTTTGAAAACACAACAAACAATTATCTGATGCTTTCTTCAACTCAAAGCACTCAGGAGAAGTATAGAAATATAACATAGTGTTAGTATTTTATAAATTCAGAGCAGCTGTATAGAAGAATTTACTTAGCTAGTGGAAAAAGTTTCCTTTGCTCTACAGATGAACACCAAATGTCTTGATATTAAGCAAAACCTGAAAATTAGTTTCTTTACAGTCACCAGAGTCAAAACCTATGCTTATTGGCAGGAAACCTATTGAAAGGAGAGAGGGGGACAGGCAGGACATCAAACCCCACATTATTATTAAATATTAATATTAAAATGCTCGATAAAAGCAGAACTTACTCATTATTGGAGATAACATGTTTACAGTTTCGACATATGGATTTCTCTACTACTACACAAAGCACTTACCTCTACAGCTCCCTTTCTTCTATCAGAACTATTGTTCTATTCATGAGGACTATTTATAAAACTAACAAACAGAGAAAGAAAAATAAACAACTAATACACTTTCGTTCACTATTTTCTCCAGCAAAATATTTTTACAGTAATGAAAGCACAGTAGCTTGCGCCACTTGCTTTTCAGTTTCATATTTAATAAAATGTCTGTTATGCAGCTCTCTTAATAAAACCTGGGTATACATTTTAAAACAAAAATAGCACCATGTTGATCTCACCTAATTCTTTCAGGTAAATTCTGATTAGAACTATGGGAGAAAGAAATCCTTCTCATACTTTTTCAACTTGACTAGCAGTTTTTGATTATCTGTTATTTACCTAAATTAACCTAAACCTAGAATGCAACTGAGCAAAATTTCTGGAGCCTTACTTTCCCACAATTCCCTGTGATAACACAATTTGTAGATTTCATTTTATGTGTGTATTACAATACATATTATATATTGCATTATCTATGTCATGCAGTTCACATAGATAAGATCTGGTTTTTACATTTCCTTGTTTTTAACTTTACCACACTGTTCATTTATCTCTTCTAGTCTTAGACTTTCCTTTATAAACTAGTATGTAAGAACTCCATTATGCCAATGTAGTTATCTTAACTGATAGAAAAATTACTGAAGCATAAAGGTGGACCCTGCAGAAACTGCAGTAATGTGGGACTCCTTCAGCTTTTTTGCAGCTACACATGCACATTGCCTTATCCCCGCTGTGACAAAGTCTGTTTCCACACAGTAAAATCAGGTTTCATGCTGTTAAGAACAGTTAGAAAGGCAGGCTACTGAAGCTGCTCCACAGGAGAACCAGCAAGGATATTTTCATAGAAACCAGCCATTCTCAGAACTACTAATTTTATTTTACACAGACTGATACTTCTCAAATGGCCAAGAGCAAAACTAAAATAGTGACATAGCAGAAATGCTACCCGCAGCTTCACCCTTCTTTGGTGGAAGCAAAACTAGGCAGCATCACCATCCTCCAATCCCTCTTCTCTTATCCAGTACTTGATGGTATTAGTTCCATGATAAAGACCAATTTCTCATCCTGATTTTTCACATTGAAGATAAGACACCAATGCCTAACTTATCGAAAAAGAGCTGGAAGTTGTGACAGTTGAGAAGGGGAGAGCTGAAGCTTTTAGCACCTAGAAGAGACACCAAAGCTGGTGGTTGTTTTATGTATCCAAGAGAGAGTTAAAATGCTTGTCCCTGAAGAAGGCATACATTTCCAGTTATTAACAACAGAAATTTAGGGGATTATTTTGGGAAGACTAGATTTTAAAACTAGGCAACCAACACATACCAACACAAATCCTCCCACATTACCATCAGGGGTTGTACATGAGGCCTAATCTTGTCTAAAGAAAGCCTTGCTATCACTCAAAACTAAATAAATCGTAAGACTTGTCATGAACTAAGCATCAAACAATTCCCTAGCAAAATGGAACAGAACAAATGTCAGCATAACTGTGAAATGAACTACAGGTTTTCTTCCTAAGCAGAGAGAGGCACATGATACATAATTTGAAGGACTCAGCAGAGAACTAAGCAGGCCTTCGACATCTGAGTTCTTAAAAAAAATAAAAAAGGTCTTTAGTTTACAGAGCATTTTTATTATTCAGCAGACATATTTTGACAGAAAAAGCTTTGCTTAGGGAGGAAGACAATATTAAGGATAGAGCCAAAAAGAAAAAATTCAGAAGAAAGCACTTGTTTTTAGAATATATTGTCAATGCTCATTTTTTCCACTTATTTCCAGAGCACTCATGTGTGACATTACACGATTGGACTGTACAGTACACACTTTCGGTAAGGCAAGCTCTGAGACCCATGTACAAAAACACAATTTGAAACTTGATCAAAGTGCAAAAGCTTTACATAAATGTTGTTGCTTGTGACAAGACATGACCCAGAAGATCTATGCTCCTCCTTTGTGCTTGCAACAGGAGCACCATGCAAAACACTACGTTGTATGGATGAATTTTATTATTAGCATTTGACCTATTCAGATATTTGGAGAATAAAACACATAGAAATAAAATAATACATAATAAACATAGTTAAAATAGCAAACTTTTACTATCAGCCTAGTCTTTTCTACTTTGTTAAAAGAGACTGTTTTGTCAATGACAAAGAGTTACAATGACTTGAAATTCTTCAGAGTAGGAATTAAGACTAAACAGATTACCTTAACAGTTTATGTTAAAACAAACCCAGGTTATTTTAAATAAAAACAACACCAATTAAATGTTTGTTTATGAAACATTTCAACTTTACTTTTTGTTTCAGCCTAAGAGGCTTCTAAATATATGGTTTTATTCCCAGAAAGAAGCACTCAGCACACGTCTGGTCCTCCATATCCAATTTGCTCTCACATTCCATAATGATATATTCCTAGACATACACATTTAAAATAGCTAATTTAAGAAAACTAGGGCCAGCATAACTTAGAATATAATTATAATTCTCTGAAAAATTTTCAAACAAAACTTTTTAAAAAGAAATTGATTTGCATGGTGAATTTCAAATGCTAAAACATTATGTACAACTATCTATTTCAAATATCCATACCCTCTTCTTTACCACTGTCAATCTATTTAATGTTTATTATCAAATCATCTTTAGAGTCACTGAAAATCCAACAGCAAATCCTCCTCCTTAGTTACAAAATAGCTTCTGTAGGAAAAGAGAAGCTTTAATTACCAACAATGTTAGCATTCCAACATATAAAGGTTTGACTGCAAACTAATAAAAGAAACAAGATGGTTTGCTGTGGTTTGGGACATTTTTGTGGAAAAAAGTTTCCTACAAAAGTTTAATCTTAAACAGTACCTTAGCCAGACCTGGTATGCCTGCTGACCTGTTACATTACCAGCAACCAAAGCTACCACTGATTCTGGAAGCAGCTTAAAAGAAAATAAGAAAAAAAAATCTCTACATAGCACTTAAGGATCATATGTTTTCCTCCAATATCAGTTAAGAATGTATTCCTGTTCCTAGCACTTACTCTTCTGTTGTTTCTGAAAACCTTGTACACTACTTTGCTAGGTTTTCCCTTCCTCCTGCTCCTGCTCCATGATGTACAATGGATATGTAACACTTATTCTGTAATATATAGTCTCTGGGGAGACAAAATGTTGTAACATAAGCTTTCTATATAAAAAATGCTTGGCCCTCCATTTAATAGTTGAAAATAAAATCCTATGAGAAATAACATACTCCAGTAAACAGCAGAACTTGTAAAAGTGCATCTGTAACTGGCTGAAGTCACTTTCTACTTGTATTTACATGACACTACAGCCACCTAATGAGAGAATTAGTAGCCGTAGCCACAAAACCAGGTGTGGCACATTTCCAAAAGCCCTTTTTTCTCCTTTCCTCCCATCCTCTTGTGCTTTTCCCCTGTTTTGTTTTGGGTTTTGGTTTGTTTTTTCTTTTTTTTTTTTAACTGTAGTTTATAACTTTTGTCTTAAGGTGGCATTAATAAATCACCCTAGTAAAAAAAAATGAGCTAGAAAGTCACACCACAGAAACAAAGGTTTCCCACACTCCTCTTTTACTTGAGAAATTGTTTCTTAAAGAAAATAATTTTACTGTGTAATGATATCAATCATCATTCATCTCACAATTGAAATCAAATATTCCTCAAAAGTTGCAAAATCCATGTTCAAGTGTATCTATTACAGACTGCGAATTTCCAGGAGAGGAGAAAGAAAGCTGTGTGTTTATGCCAGTTTGGTGAATGATACCTGCACAGACCCAAATGTACAGTGCTCAAAGCCACAGTCCCCAACTGCATCAAAACCCAGAAAAGTTCACAAAGGGCTAAACTAACTGGGACTGGAATGAGTAAGAATACTTTAATCTACTGAGCAGGTCTCCAGATAAAATAAACTGAAGAGAAATCGGTAAAGAAAAGAAGCCATTTATAATTCACTATGAAAAATCTGAAAAAAATCCCTAAAACAATACCTTTTGGAAAACCTACATATGGAGAAAACCTTCTGGGCCTAAATCTAATACAAACCTGTCAGAAAATATTGATGGAAAATGTGCATTACAATTGTAAATAAGACATGAATATGGAACGTAATCCTAAACTGAATTTTTCCTGAAAGGAAAGGCTTCTTTTTTCTTTTCCTTTTTTTTTTAATATGATATTTGGCTAGCTGATTTAATTACTCTTAAAGGTTCAAAGAGAGGAAGGTGGTGTTGGGAGTCCCTCAGAGAATTTTTCTCACCCCCCAGCAACACAAAGGTTTGGGTTTGGAGTGCCAAGACTGAGGACAAAAGATGACAGATGACTTTCACATTCCAGCTGAATGGTGGCATGGAGGTGAGAAACAGAACGCCAGCACCTGGGTGGGGGGGAGAAGTTTTCTCCAAGTGTGCTGGTTTGACTTTTGATCTTGGGCAGCTGCAGAAAAGGAGCCACAGCTTGCTAAGCTGGTGAGACCTCTTTTCTGATTCTGCTCCTTGTCCTCTCCCCTCCATCTCTGGGCACCCTGAGCTTCAGAGAGGGAGAGAGAGGAGAGACACAGCTGCTTCAGGACGCACTGCAGACCTTTTTCTTTCTGGGGACTGACTTGGACTACAAGGAGATTCCTGGGATTTATCACCATTAGTCCACTCCCACCTTTTCCTTCTTTTTGAACAAAGGACAAGGAGAGAGAGAGAGAGTCTGCTTTTTCCCTGTCTTAGTTTGTAGGGAAAACCCAAAATATTTACCAAAAACCAGAGGAAATGATTCCTCCTCAATAATCGTGTCACTCATTAAATTTGAGAAAAAGGAACTTTAATTAAAAAATGGATATAAGAAGGATAACTGTTCTTATACATGTATAACCAAAAACTAGTACAAAACCAAAACAACTGCACCATCCCCACAATGAGAAAAGAAATCAGAACAAAACAAGACACAACAAAACCTTTAGATGAAATTGAATTTGTGTCTGCTCTTTCACTGATGCAACTATATTTGTAGACAGTAGGGGGCACTGCCACACCTCTGCTGGCAGTGAGGTGGTGCAGCTTCCCTCCGGGGCAAAGCAGTCAGCAGCCAATGACCTCGCCGAAATTACTCACTTGGAGAGATGAAAGCCGAAAAAAAAAGCCAGCAGGCGATGCAGAACCTCTCTCCCCGCAGATGGGAAAGCTCCCCTTCTCTCTCTGACGAGCAGCACGAAACAACAGAGTCTCACCGTGCCCGCCTGCCCACACAGTCAGCTTGGGGCTGCCAGGCAGAGCTATGGGGCTGAGCCACAGGCAGCAGGCCTGGAGAAACTGTGCACTGGCCCCCGTCTCCTGAGGGAAGGAACTGGAGAGGTGTAATCTACTTCCCCTTGGTATTGCAGAGGCTGAGTGAGGGTCATAGGTAGCAAAAAAAGAAAAAAAAAGGAAAAAGAAAAAAGAACCAGAGCAGCCCAGCTCCACTGCCGGCCTCATCCCCAGTCCCACAAAAAGTAACTGTTTCTCCTCCCCCTGCCCCCAGCCTCCAGTCTGCCCCCACCCAAAACCATCAAGCAGGAATTCATAGCAGTTGACCACTTCTTTTGTTAACTAATAGCATGGGGATTCAGGCATTCAGTCTTTGAATTCGGTAATGGCAGGGGAGAGAATTTTTTCTTTAACATCCCAAAACTACAATATTCCCCCACAAAAAAAGACTCCATTCTGTACCACATGAATTGTTCACCCCCTTGTCTCTGCCTCGCTGGGAAAAGACTGAGAATTCACCTTGCAGCCATCCAAGGTGGGACACAGACACTGTCCATAAATATCAATGCACCAGGAGGATCCTACAAGGATTTTTTTTTTGGTGAGGGGCTGGGGGGGGGTTATTCTTTTTTTTTTTGGTGCCGGGGGAGTAGTTTTCTCTGGCTTGTTTATAGTTACATCTAAATCTCTCTGTCTGTCTGTCTATCTATCTATCTATCTATCTCTCTCTCTCTCTCTCTCTCTCTCTCTCTGTTAAGAACAGTTATCCTTCTTATATCCATGTTCTTTTTCTTAAATTTAGTAAGGAGTGGCATGGTTATTGAGGAGGAATCCTCTCCTCTGGTTTTGGGAAACATTTTGGTTTTCCTTAAACTAAGACAATTAGTTATTTTGGTAAACAAAATTACTTCAGAATGAAACTCCTCTAATAACCATTGACAAATCAAATGGACATCAAAGACTGTCACTGTGCTTATCTGCTTCACTCATAATAGCTCATTGAAAATACCTGTAAGAGTCTAATATGATAAAACCCACCTTCCCACAAGAGAAATATGATCAAAGCAATTGTCAGATGGCATAAGGCCAGCTTTTCATACGCTACACAGGGGATTCTTTCAACTTTGTATTGAAAGGCCCTCTGATGCTCCATTCCAGGTTCTAATCCAACTCTGCCAGTGTAAGGTTAACAGAGTGCACCCTTAACACACCAGCACATCTTAACATAGACAAAAAATAAAAATACATTTTCATTAAGAAGAGTGGTCTTTATAGCATGTTAAAGTAATAAACAGACCTTCTGCTACTCCCTGAATGCACTACAAGCAAGCAGCTGCTCAACATGGATAAATCTCAAGAAAATCTTTCTCATCAAATTCAGTACATCAAATGCTCAGCTGACACAGGTTAGTAAACATATTCACTTGTTTTTGTGCTAGTATGAAAGGTCAAAAAATCCCTGATGAAACACCCCAACACACAAAGTAATATGCCAGGATTCCATGAGGAGGCAGAAAATACTGTAAAAAGATTGTCAGAGTGCTCAAGCACGTGTGAGTTAGCTCAGTCTCCTTGACAGCAATTCGGAAGCTGGTTAGACTTCTGCATGAAAAAAATTAAAGCAGGATCAGAATAGTTAAGTTCCAGTGCATAACAGTACATCAAGATAGTCTGTGGACCATGTAGATGAATCAACAATCAGTTTTGATTTCAATACTTTGGCAAAATGCCCCTTGGCCACACAGGAAGGACGACAGTTCACCATATGACCCATGCTTGGGGTTTACTCTCCTTTGGGGTAGGGCAGGAGAGAGAGACGGGTCTCTTGGGCTGTACTCATATTCTCAGGATCTTGACATGGGAAAGGGGTCTGAACTCAGAAAGACAGTGAAAAAAGGGTTAACACAAGCATCCACCAGGAAAACATTGCTTATGTTATAATTTCTCCATGTACTCAAAACATAAAGATAAATTTGTGATAGTTTAAAAAACAACTCCCAGGAAACCTGCCAAGCTCCAGAACACCCGCCAAAGGTCCTTGGTCAAAACTGGGCAGAAATACCAACATTGTTTTGGTTTGAATACTTTGGCAAAATGCCAAGTATAAACCAAAACAGCAAAGGCTCCCTCCTCCCACTGGCCAAGAAAAGGGAGAAAAAAACTTGGACACTTAAGCTTGAAACAGAAACTGGAATATATATTTACATGAAAAAGGAAAAATTAAAAGTAGACTACAATATAACACAGACCCACACAAGTTAGATATAGCAAATAATTCTTTTACCTCTCAATCCAAGAGAAAACTGGATCCCTCCAAACAAAAAATTCACTATTCCGGCTACAAAATCACCCCACTAACCCTTCCCAAGAAACACTTAGCAAGGAAAAGGGAGATAATAAAAAAAAAATTTTTACTTCCCCGAACTAAAACAAAATGTGACGTAGAAGCATGAAGCAGCGAGGCCTGGAACAGAAGAGCAGTGTGTCCTGTCTCTACTTTGGCCATGATGGAAACTGAGCTAAGCACCTCCCTACACTGTATTTATACTGAGATGATGTCAGAATATGGTATGGAATACCACTGGCCAGTAGAAGTCAGCTGTCAGCTGTCCTGACCCAGCTTGAGTCAGCTGATAATTAGAGGCCTGCTCTAAAACTAAAGACTAAATTTAGGCCTCACCTACTTAAACCCAGGACACATGTTAACCTCAATCAGCAAGAGGCAGTACAAATCATTGGAATGGGTAACTGTACAAGTAAGGCTTCACATATTTTTAATGAGAAAACTCTGCATTGTCTTGCTGGTGTATTTCTTGATTTTTAAACACTTCAGGTAGACACAGGGGAAAGAGACCAGAAAAATGCAGAAATAAACCACATTCAATTTTACTACATCTAAGCTACCCAAGTAGGTAGTACTTTTTAAAGGGCTATTTGGGTTTGTACTAAAAATGAAGAGTGGCAATAAAAAAAATGTTGTTCTTCTAATTTAACATATACTATCAGTAAAAAGATTACAAACCTTCCTTCATGTAAACTCGGAGAATTGAATGTATGAAACCTCCAGCTTCTACGTACCTCAATATCTAACTCCTCATTATCGCATACAAACTGTGAGCCTCGGCAACTTGAACTGAGACTCCAGGTTGATCCCTCAGAATTAACACATCAAACTAGATGTGCTGAGGGCTGATCTTATGACTAAAATCAACAGGATTTAAATTTATGCATCCATCAGGACATACAGATTTCTGAGTCGGACACAAATGTCTCAGAAAGCACACGCTTCAAAGTATTATAGGACAGGAAAGGACCATCAAATTTCAGTTCATGAAAAGTACTGCATAATTTAATGCTTTTCATAAGGCAATCAAATTCCTTCCTAAGAGTGCTTATTATTTCGTTTTGATTGAAAAACCATTGCAGAACCTCACTGCTCTAACAATTAGGAACCTTCTTTTAATTCTCAGCTTGAATTTATTTATAGCCACTGACATCCATTAGTTCTTGTATCAATATTGTCCTTTACTTTATATAGCTTGTCTCCCTCCCTGCTGTTTGCGTCCCTCAAGAATTTAGTTTCCTTCAATTACATTTCTTAGGACTAATTGTTTTAAAAGGAGAGGACATACTCTGTAAAATTATCAATGGCACATTCCAAAAGGAGAAAAATTAACTTCTCCTAGCAATTAAATAAATTAAATATCCACAGAAGTTAAAAAGAGTACAGGAAGGCAGTTATAAGCCCATAAAAACACTTGTATTACTTCAGGATGTAAAATGGAGAAATAAATGATGACTCCAAATGAAGATATTACAGGCAGTAATATGTGAAGCTTTATAAGGATACTGGAATGGAAAAGAATGTTGATTAAAAAATCCTTTTATTCTTCAGCACTCTTGCAGATGGACTTTCAGTTTAAAAATCCTTTTAATGCTCATTTCATTTTCCGCTCTGCAAAATTAGGAAAACCTCAAGCACAGTAAAACTTTCAAAACAGTAAAATAAAACACTTAGGGGCCATGGAAAAAAAAATGCAGAATTTTGCATGCTTGTTAAGGTTAAGGAGGCTTTTTAGTTTCCATTGGGTCAACTTCTAGTTTCACTTTGGTTCCTATAAAGGTAAAGCCAACATGCTTCTTGATCAATCCAAGACCATGACTAAATCACATCATCTTGTTAGAAAAGAAATATGTGCATTTAGATGCATTTGGAGTCGTAAGTTTAGAGATTCATATGCTGTGCTACCTTATTAAAAGCAATGGCATTTATGTCAGCAATTCAGAACCACACACTGCTTAATTTCAGGAAATTCTAAGTTAGTAAACCCAAACCTTTCAGATACTTTGGCATATATTGCTGTAACTTAATTGAACTACAAGGCTTTAATGTTGAATTCTTAGATTCCACTCTGTGCCTACAATATGCGGTGAGAGAATAGAAGTAATAAAAATTTAAATGCAATTTTTATAGTAATAATATGGAGAAATCAGACACCTACTAAATTACACAGGTTGAACTTGTTAAGAGGCAGAAAATATTACTAATTCAAGACATTAGGCAGATAAAGTACAGAAAAAAGCCAGAGTTGCATTTAACCATACTTAACTAAGAGTTATCCATTTCCTCACATCTGAGGAGTACAAAGACCAATGGATTAACAAGATGCTTCCCTACCATTTCTGTAAGATTAAAATCTGTCTTTTGCAAAACTTTCTTCCCAGTTAATGAAGCAAACTAATGTTTCCCCTCTTGCATCTGAAGTGTAAACTACTTCGGTAAGTACAAGACTGTGCATTAAAGAAATCTTGAAGATCCACTGTCTAACTCACTGGAATCTTTAGAGCTGGTCAGTATTTTCATATTTCTCTAACTCCAGTTCTGCAAGAGTTATTCACACCATATTAATAGTATACAAAAGTCAAGAGTTGGTAACCAAGAGTCCTGGTTACCAAAAATAGATATAAGTCAAAAATTGATTGCTTTTTGATTTTCATATCTCAAAAACCAATTTATAATAGCAAATGTTTTACACAACACTAAAACTGAACCTAAATTGAACCTTGTTCTTGAATTTTATTTTGTGAATTTCCCAATACAATTTCAATAATCAATGATAGGGAAAAAAAAAAGTCTTTTCTATTAGAATATGAACCTTTAGTGGCTGACAGTTTCCAGTGAGTAGTCTAAACAATTCTCAGTTCCACAGAGTACAGGAAAACCATGATGATTTTTCAGAGAAAGAATGTAATAATTAATAATTCTATGTAGACAGTGTATAAGTGTGCAAAACGGAATGAAAAAAATCTTTCAAGTTAGTTACAAATTACTACTACTTTCTAAGGACTATAAGATCTAAATTATTCAACTTTTTGCCTCTGCATAAAGGATGATGAAAATATGAAAAAAAACCCCAAACTATTCCTCTGCCCATATTACTGCAGAAACACATCCAGATCAGATCCATATGGAATCCAGGGTAAAACTCATTCAACTGAAGTTTATGAGCATGAAGATTTAATTTTGCCCATATCATAACATATTTTCACACTAAAAGAACATTTCTATTGTCAATACTCTTATTAGAAGAAACCATGACACCCCATGAAAAAACTGCGCTTTCTTGATTTTGGCTATAATCATTCTTTTTAGCCACTCACTGATACTTGTTTTTCTTAAACAAGTAAACAAAACTGTGTTGCTTTGCCTTGTATTTTAATACATCATCATAAAGGCACTGCTGGCCATTTGAAGCTAAGTAGTAATATCTCTTTAATCCTTCTATAAATCACACATTATATAACATAAAGCAGCCACATCCATTTCAGTTCATGTACTAGGAGACTAACACTCAACACAGAAAGCATTGGTCACAGGACATGAACAAAAAAGCAACCATCTGCTAACTCCTTTTGCTATTTAAAACAAACAAACAGACAAACAAAAACCCATCCAAAAAAAAAAAAAAAACAACAAAAACCCCCAAAGGTGTTTACCTGTCCCTGAAAGAAAAAGCCTTCCTTGCTACTGAAAAAAAAGGAAATTTGATCTGCACTACTATGTTTCTAAAACCTCTGCAGACTTTTTTTTTTCCCCTTACATTAGGAGTGGGGAGAAAAAATAGGAAAGAAAAGTGAGCAAAACATTGCTAATTTGTTTAGCTAGTGATGCAGGCTGTTCTCCGATCAAATTTTGTTTCCCAAAGGAAGATATCAGTTTTAAATTACACAGCAAGCAGTCAAGAAAAAGGAAGCAAACAATCAAAACCTTCCCAGGAGGAGTAAGAACAAAGCGAGAACTCCAGAGATCCTATTTAATAAATAAACACCTTTATTTCTGTAAGTTAATTTCACTACCAGAAATAAATTTAGTTTTAATTATATTGTCTTATGTCACGTTTTATAAAACGTACATGATGCTCATTGACTTTCTCTTATTAAGGCCTTTATATGCTACAGAGACCTTGCATATAAATGAAGTCTCAGTAGAGCCCTAGCAGAGTTGCACAGTGATGTAAAGATGCAATAGTTTTACTGTTATCTCACACCTGTGACAAATTCTAAGATTAAAAAACAAGATGTTGCAGTTGACTTTTTTTTTCTGAAAAAACAATTAGACATAAAGAAAATTTAAAAAGATAACACTATACACAATGATAAAATACTTCATCAAGTCAAAGTCTTTATTTACAAATATATGGGAGATGCAGAGGATTTCACAAATCCAGAAGCCTAAAATGTTATATAGAAGGCAAAATAAAGTTTTAAAAATTAACTTCCAAAAAGAGAAATTCTAGAGGAAAATAAATTTGCTTCCAAAATTTAAATACAGGAAGTGAGACATATTCTAAGAACATTTTCCTGACCTTCTGGCACCACTCAGTATGCTATGGCATCAGATTAGTAGATACAGCAATTTATGTGCATCTTCAATTTCTATTTTGAGTGTGTTAGGGGACAAAAAATAAATTTTAGTATCACTGCCTTTTTTACAGTAGGCAAAGCAGAGTTAGGATAACCACCTCCATGCCAGCTGAGGCGCAGCAGCGACCCCTACTGTCTGCAAATATTGTTGCACCAGATAAGTCACAGAGATGCGAACTCAATTTCACCTAATGGGTTGTAGGTTTTTTCGTCCCTTTGCGGGTACTGGGTAGTTGTTTCTTTTTGTCTTGTTATATATATAGTAGTTAAGAACAGTTATTCTTCTTATATCCATTTTCTAATTAAAGTTTCTCTTCTTTAATAAGGAGTGATGTGGTCATTGAGGAGGAATCCTCTCCTCTGGTTTTGGTAAACCAGTTTGGTTTTCCCTCAAACTAAGACAGCTGCTCTTCAAACTTCTGTACAGGGTTTTTCACTTCAGTTCCTATTATCAACATTCACAATATGTAAGGAAAGTTTAGAAAAACTAAAAAGGTTTGCCAAAATCTCTAGCAACCATTACCCAACACATCTATTCCCAGCTGTTCACCCATCTCTAATTCCCATGTGCAAAGTTTGCAACTGAAAATTAAACAGATAAAGTATTTCTTTGCCAAACTGCTTGACACTCATTCCTCAAGCTGTTTGCCCTTCATACAATTCAGAGCATCAGGCCTTTGATTCAATTTTTTATAGAAAAAACATTAAAAATTCCTTTTAAGTTTTCTTCCTCACACTTATTAATAATAACAGAGCAATTCTGGTCCCTGAATGACAAAAAGCAAGGCAATATTTTAAGACAGTTTGGCATTCTCATAAGATTAGGATGAACTAACATGTAATTACCAATAATATCATAGATCCAAAACTTCAAAGGAAATCTTCTATTATTAGTAGCAGATGGAAGAAATGAAAGGAACCATACATTCACCAGAGCTATTCTCACTCTGATGTCAAAGAGGAAATTCCAAGATGCATTTTTAGGATTCCAAATGCTACAGCATTGTCACACCTCTGAAATTTTCAAACCCCTATGCTCCTAACACTAAATGAATTATCTTTTATGATCCATGGTGGTGCTCATAAGACGTACAGAATAAAATTTTTAAAAAAACAAGATGGATAGCTAGAGCTGTCAAAACACAGTGCATTTTTAATCCATCATTCGGAACTTGGAGCACCCCAGCACACTGTCTGCATTGTAGCATTATTTTGAGCAATTTAAAGAATTCAGAGGTTTTCAAAGAGTGTAAAAAATAGGCCAGCTGTAGGTTGTACATATGGCCTAATCCAAGCTGCATCAAACAATAAACAGTTCCTTTTCATAAATGCTTTCAGTCATTACTCTGTTGTTGTAGTCCTCTTAATTCAGCCAGCAGAAATCAATGATTCTTTTCAATCCTATCATATACACATATGCACTGAATTACAAGGCCTTAAAAACAACAACAAAATAGCCATACAAAGAACCACACTAAACCAAAAATACTCAAGAAAACTCCCCCCCAACAAAACCAAAACCCCCCTACACATACACACGACTGCAGTACTGTTTGAAGAAGACATACCTGCATACATTCAATATGTTAAAAAATAATATGCCCAAATAATTTATTATTTTACCACAACAGATTACTGGAAGAGAAAAAATACTGTTATTAGAGAACTGTCCATTAACTAGAAGTTATACACCATCTAAACTTGTCCTGAGAACTAATTTTCACGTTGCAAAACTCTAATTCTTTCCTTACACACTTTAACATATGTCCATAAATCATTTGGTGGTTTTTTCTCCCATACTTTGATTCTTGATTATTAAAAATTACATTAACAGATACTAAGCTAAAAATGTTCATGCAAATTCTGCATAACCTGAGGCAGGAGACTGCATAAAAATAACAGCAAAGCAGTGTTTTTTGTTTGAGGAATAAGTTGTAAGGTAAGGTTTTCAAGGGACAATATTTTATTTTACCTGTGCAAGATCACCAGAAATTTGGTGTATAAAGAAATTTGGAAGAGGTTTTGAGCTGAAGCTGGCTTTTCATCTTCCCTGCTTATTGTTGTTGAAGCAGATAAATAATTATTAAGATTCAACTTCCACATGTCTATGTATCCCTACAAACAAGTCTGTCCAGTCTTATTACACTTCATACATGTGCATGTGCATGAAGGCAAAGTCTTTACAATTTTTATGCCCTCCTTCATGTTGATGAGCTCTCTCCCTAGGCCTTCGTGGGAAACACACCAGACTATGAAGTATAAGAAAGAACAGGCTTTGATTGTGGACTTGGAGGAGGACAGCACTGGAAAAGCACCCTGAACCTGAGAAGCTGCATACATATGAGAGACTTGAAGTTGTAAATTTATGTGTTTTTACCTGTACCAGGTTTTAGTTACAAAGTTTTGTATCAGCTCTCCCTGTTCGTTATCACTTTCCTGCTGGGTTGCCAGCACCCACCCTGTATTGTGTCCCCCTCCCACCCCCGACCCTGTGTTTCCTGGAGGCTTTTTGTTCTCCAAGTGAGTCATCACCGGGAGCTCGTTAAACACAGCATTGTTTCTTCCCAGGCTGGGCGAGCCCCCAGCCTCAGGGGACCCCCGAAATCGGGACAGTCCCAGAACATGCCTTGGCATGCCTCCACTGGTCCCAGGCAGCTATTGTTTCTCCGCAGGCTGTCGTGGCCTGCCCGGAGTGTAGGAGGTGCCTTCCCTCTCTCCCCCGCACTACTGGAGTGACAGCAGCAGCCAGAACTTGCACGGAGCTGCCCTCCCTGCTCCCACTGGTCCAAGCAGGGGTAGCTCCGTGCCAGAATGCCTCTGCCTCATGGAGCCAGTGCTGCCCAGGGCGGGAAGAGCCTATGGCTGCTGCCCACTTCCGCCCCTGTCCTAAATAATTGGCTACCGCCCCCATTTGTCCCCGAACCATGGACTTCTATTGCATGTTGGTCCCTCCATTTTCCTATTCACTAGCTGAGCACCTAAGCCACTTCCCCATCCAGAGTTCTTACCCAATCCTTCCCAACTCTAGCAACTCTATCCCCAGGATCTCATAAAAGCCTCATGTATTTCACAAGAAAGGTGTTTCATCTTGTAATAGATGAATTAATTAATTTGCTAGAAACCAAATCAAATAGTATTTTTAATTTTGTTTTAAATATGCCTGAAAACTTGGAGGATTGTAAAAAAACCAGAAAGACAGCTTCCCAGCAATGCCTTATCGGAGAATGGCTCGGTGCTTAACAAGGAATGTAGGGTACTCTCTGTGGAGAAAAGGAACGATTCCCCAGTTTCGATACCTCTCAGCCCGGTGCCTTCCCCCCCTCCTTCCCCTACAGGTTTTTCTAGCCCCAAACAGTTTCGCCCTGCTAAGAAAAATACCTCCCTGCCCTTTTTTTTACCGTTTCTAGCCCTAAGAATTCCCTTCTTCTCCAAAACCCCCCCCACTGAATCTCCGGGGAAGACCCGTGCCCTGCAAACCCCCCCCGGTTCGTCTCGTTCCCCTCCTAAGCCAGCACCCGGGAAAAACCCCCACTTCCTCTCAGCCCCTCCATCTTTCCCAGTACAAGCCTTTCCTGGCCATACATGCCCGGTTTCACTCCCAAAACACCCAAAACTCAAAGCCACCAGTTTTTCTCTTTTCCCCTACGGCCCCGGTCAATCTCGACTCCCACGCCAGCCGTGCTAGAAAGCCCTGGCTGCCTCCATATTCTGTCAAGGTGCCTGCCAGCCATGTCGCTGGAAACCAAGTCGCACAGAGCACCCCCAAAAGTCCCAGTACCACGGTCACCCACAGCGCAAGCCCTGCCAAGCTCCCCGCCAGTTCCCCCCCAAAGGAAGGCTGTGCAGCCCCCACACCTGGCCCCAGCTACCCCATGCCAAGGCAGGAGCACAGTGGAGATGGATCAGCAGAGATAGCCGCCACCCTGGAGAGCTTCTCCAGCTAGCCACGCAGCCGGACAAAAGCAGCCCCACCGGGGAAGTCCCGCCGCCCATGCTAAAAGCTGAACCAGCGTGGGGAGCCTGCGACCAAGCATGCCAGCGGGCGCCGGCTCGGCACGAGCCGACCCCCGTCTGAACGTGCTGCATTGTAACCCTTCCTGCTGTGTACGACCAAACAGGACATCATGGCAAAGCCTGCAGTTTGTCCCTTGCCAAGTACCCCCGACTGTACAGCCACATGGAAACCCCCCCCCCACTCCTGGGCACCATGAGGCAAAGGTATTGCGAAACACGGCCGGACCTGGTTGAAGACTGCAACTGTTACAACGCACAGAACTGAGCCTGCGCAAACGAGAAGCGATTGCGAAACTGTTATGTAACACATGGAAACTGCGCCTGCGCAAAGGGGGCGTGGCCTACGCCAGAAAAAGTGAATATAAGCAGAGCCCTGGACGAGAGCCAGATGTGAACCTTTGGGAGCTGGTCTCCTGGGTCACCCGGTGCTCTGCTATCCTGCAAGCACTGTGTTGCTCCTCTCCTTGCCTTCACAAAGAGCTGTAATCACTGAGGCTAAGGCCTACAGAGCTGGACGCTGCAATCACTGAGGCTAAGGCCTACAGAGCTGGATGCTGAAATCACTTAATAAAATCACTACCTTTTTTTTTTTTTATAAATGCTATTAACCTTTTTTTCCTTATAAAATAAAATAAACGTTGATTTATCTAGCCAACGCCTCGGTATCTATAACAATCTCTTGTCCTCTGGACTCCAAACATCTCTTTCTCAGCACTATATCAGCTCTGGGGGGCAGGTGGGAACCATTTTCCCCTTCTCCCAGTGCTGCATAGGCCTTCTCTTATCCAGGCTAAAAAATCCCAGCTACCTCACCATCTCCTCATAGAATTGATCCTTCAGTCCCTAAGTCATCATAGTGGCCCTTGGTCTCTCTGTTAACTCCATCTCTCATACTGGGAGTTCCAAAACTGTGCACAGTACTCCAAGTGTGGCCTTACCAGTGCTGAATAATCACCTTCCTTTCTGCTGGAAACACTTCTGAGGCAGCCCAGGATCCTGGTAGTGTCTTTTGCAGCAATGGAATGCTGCTGGTTCACAATTTAATGATGCTCAGGACCTCTCCTTAGACTTGCAGAGAGGCAGATGGGTGTGCCTGATCTGAAGAGCAGAGTTGTCCCATTACTATCATTCACTGCTTCCTCCTGATGGTTCAGGGTCAGTTTGTCCAAATGCTTTGTTTTCAAGAATCCCAGCTCCTCCTAGGCTTTGAGGGTAATAAACCTGTCCCACAGTGGCAAAACTTCATGTAGAGTTGGAGTCACCATCCTCCCCCCTTGACCTTTCCCAGAGTTTGCATTACTGTTCTAAGAACAAAGTTGCAGATTTCACCACAGTTGCGCTCTGGGGTTCTTGAAGTTCTTGCATCTCTGAGAAGATCCTGTTTGTCTCTCATCCTCCCTGACACTACACAGGCTGTTGCATTCCTTAACTCCTCCACTGGCAACAAAACTCTCCAAAGCTAGCGCATCACCTTCAAGACAAAGGACCATTTCTCCTGGCCTCAGGTAGAAGAACCGGTAGCCTGGGACAGAAGGGGCTGCATCAAAGCTGTTGGGCAACATGCCCTGTGATGTGAGACCACCATAATCAGGAACTTTTAGGCTGGTCTGAGTTCAGGGGAGGGTCTCTTCTTTGTGCCCTTCTGCAGGAACTGCCGCACCTGTTCATTGCTGTAAACCTCCACACTTCAAGCTGCGAGCTCACTGGAGGGATTTGACTTCAAAAATATGCAGGAGTCCAAAAATTTGCCTGCCAAATTTATTAGAAGATAGTTTAGTCTTTTAAAATCTTAAGAAATCACAAAGGACAAATGCTGCATGTGTTATCCCAGGAGGTACTTTTACCTGAGTAAACTTGAGAAAATAAGGGAACTTGTCAAAAGTTTTAAAGGGCAACATTTAACCAAAATAAAGTATTTCACAAAGCACTAACTTAGAACATGGTAATGCATACAATTTAGCAAAATGTAAGTCATCCAGTTTTAAGTTAGACAAAAAATTAAGAGATTAGGAGAAGGAGTAAAGAAAGGGAGAAGAAAAAGAGAATTATAGCTACCACTCCTAGATCCAGCTACAGGAGTCCAGAAGACTTTCAAGTTTCGAACTACATGAAGAGCACCTGTTGCTGCTTTTATTTCCTTTGGTCTCCTGTGGCCACCTCTCCTCAAGTGGGACTTCGGGCCCATTGACCATTCTGGGAGTCTGGGGCAGGGTGAGGCAGTGCTCCTGGTGTGTTAGCCATTCAGAGGCTGGATTGGAGAGGAAAGGATGTGTGTTATTGAGGAGTGCTCTCATGCTACTTTTGTTTGACAGCTGCTCTGTGGCTGTTCAAGGAGACTCCAGGGGGCTGAGGTATGAAATTCGACCTGTCCCTTTGCCCACCCTACACACACACAACTCAGTTGGTGACAGCCAGTAATTAATATAATAATCCAGTGTCTCACAATTGCACTCTGGGTCTGTGCTCTGCACATGGATTTTATAGAGACCCTTCCACAACAATAGCAGAAAGAGTGTTTGACCCTCCATCACCAGAGGCAGCTGCCACAAGGTCTGCTGGCACTGTGAGGCCAAAGGCAGCTGATGGAGTTAGTTTGAAGCTGTGAGAGCTTCCTCAGGATACCCCTGTGGCTCCCCTTGTCTTGTGCCCTTGACTGCAGCAGATCAGCTAGCACTAAGGCAAAAAATTACAGAAACTTCATTCAACATTTATTCTATTGCGGTTTGTTTTAGAAAAATGTTTTGACAGTGCAGTTTCATGAGACAGTCAAAAACGGACTTTATTCGGAGGGAGGAATAAAGACAACTTATTGTACAGCTTCTTGCTTAATATATGGTTCTACAATCCAGGGGCAGGCAACATGCAAAATAGTTCTTAACTAAGGAATTTACAGTTTGTATATCTGTCTACAGCAGAGGCCTAAAGCTAATCCATTATTCATGAAACAAGGGGAAGAAGAACAAAGAGAAATTCTACATAGGTTTTACACTCTGGAGGCTGAGCAAGGTTTACATATGCAATCTATATTTCTTTTAAATGCAAGGGACAGCAATACCTGCAGACGTTTATTCCAGCTGTTACTGGCGTCCTTTTCAAATTCTGCTGGTTTTCCAAGGGGCTGCAGACTTCCCAACCAATCTTCTCACAATCGGGGTGGTTTGTGATCCCACAGTTTCAGAGCATAAGAGAGAGTCATGCTCTGTGTAAATTCCTCTTTTTCCTTTAAATAAAGTGTGCTTTCATATAGGTATGACTTAAGAAGCAATTATTGTTACCAAAAAATGCCCCCTACAAAACAAACCCAAACAAACAACCAAAAAAGCCCCACCAAAAAAACACAAAACCAACCCACAACACTGGAATCCATGTTGTGAAAGTAATGTACAGTTCTGTAAAAACAAGCTGAAGCTGAAAAAGTGGTAGGTGTTTCCTCAGTAGTAAGATTTATTCCCCCTGGGACAGAATAGAAACTATCACTGGAAACATTACCAGGTCTGACACTTACAAAACTGCAAAGAGATTTTGTTAAACAATGCTCAGCCATTTAGGGTTAAGAAACAGGCCTATCTCACTTCTAGAAGTAGGCACATACCCATTTTTATACCATTTTTAAGTCAGTTCTGAGTTTGAACACATCAGTAATCTTTATGTTCAAATAGCACCACCCTCCTGTCACTTGATTTTTACATTACAAAATTAAGCAGTTTCCACTACCATCATCAATCCTTCCAAGAGGATATAAACTAGTCAAAGGTAAGTGGTAGCACTTAATATGAAATCCATATAAATGAATACAAGAATTCTTTTTATTTAAAAAGGAAAAAGAAATGTGCTTGAAATTTCCTTCACTTTCCTTCATTGCTCATTAGAATTACAAAGCAAAGTAAAAAGTGGCTAGCAAAAAATATTACTCCATCATCTTCATAGCAAACAGCACAAGAATCCACCAGAACATCAGGAAATTAAACAGGGTTTTTTGGGCAGACCAGAATATTGTGCACTGGCTAGCAGACATTTGGAAGTATTCTAAAAAATTCATTCTTGCTATCCACAGAATTTGCTGTTGAATGCTTCAAAGACACTCATGGAAACCTGTGTGAATGAACAGGAGAATGTATACATCCCGATGTACTTAGGAGGCCTGAGACAGAGCAGCTGGGCTTTAACTAGTTGCTGACAGTGAGTTCAGTGTTTATATATGCTTTTAATACTGAAATTAATTTCCAGAGACAGAACTTGGCTTTCTTTGAGGTAAATAGTACAAAATCCATCTTACTCTATTTCCATTTCTATTTCCATTTTCTATTTAATGTATGTCGCAAGAGAGATGCTGTGACTTACTTCATTTCTTTAATTGCTTCCCTGTTCTACTATAGCTCAACAAAGCGTATAAGTCTATCATTCTTGTTAGAGGCATAGTCTTAGGGAGACAGCTGGCAAGCTGAACTGTATTTCTACATCAGCACTGAGGTACTCAGTAACTTTGGAAAGTTTAGTTGTCCAACAGAATACTCATAGCCATCACAGACCACTTACAGGTATATTATCAGGATCAGCCGTATGCTATAACTAACATGACTAATGTGACAAGAGGTCCAGGTTTAGCTAACATACATGAAAAGCAGGCTTAATTTGCATATTATTAATATGTATTCCTAATGTAAGATGCCTAGAGAGACCCCAGCAAAGCAGGACTCTGAACCAAGTTAGTGTGGGATCAGATAAAAAGAGAAAGTCTTTTAATATCAGGCCTAGGGCCCACAGGAATACATATTGATGTGCACCCCAAACACTGATTTCTATGGGGTTTGTAATATTGTCTACCCAATCCCCAGTTCACACATCTCTCGGTCCAGCCCCATCCTACCCCTAGTTACACCTCCTCAGGATTTGAGTCGGGGGCAGTGGTTTCCTCTCTTCATCATTTTCTCCTTCTCTGCACACATAGGGCCCTTGGAGCTTTTCCAGTGCTCTCAGACCCAAGGTTGTTGGCTCATGTTTATGTCTCATTCTGCAAGCCGCTTGATATTCTTCAGCTTTCTACCTTGAAGAGAAGTCTAAACATCTAAAAGAATTTGAGCTACTGATATGTGGCAGAGGTTGGCATGTATAAATATTGAACTTAAACTGCTAGAAATATTAACACACTAAATCAACATTTTACTACAGTTACACGTACTTCTAAAATCTATAAAAAATGAAAAAAAATCAGACAATCAAAAAACCCCTATGGCATCAGTAGATTGGGAAATAAAGCACAAATTTAAAAACATTGGAAAATTAGAATTAAGTGTTTTTCCTATCCATGGTTTTAACAACTTCATCATAGAGAGAACAACAGCTCAAGCATTTTCCACTTATACCAATGTATACATGCCTGTAGCCTAAGGCAAAGCAAGAATAACAACTTAAAATTACAGCATTTTTCTGGTATTAATTTAGGCTTTTCTCACACTGTCCTGGTTCTAGCTAGAACAGGTCTAACTTTTGCAGTAGCCAGGAGCAGGCATGACCAGGACTCAGAAGTTATTCTGTAGGACCTCATGTCATTTTCCAGGAGTGGAGAAGGAGTTCCTTCCAGGTCAGGGTTTGATATCTTGCCTAATACACATTTTGATGTCTGTGTAAGGTCAGGCTCAGGTAGTAGAGTGGTGCTCACCTCTCTTCTACACTTTTGTTATTGATATTCTTGCTGTTACTGTTGCTTTTCTTATTTCATTGCTGTTTCCAGAAATTATTCTTATCTCAACCCATGATCTTCATCTTTTGTGCTTCCAATTCTCTCCAGCCTGACTTAGGGGAGGAGGAGGATGAAGTGAGTGAGCAGCAGGCATGGTTTGGATTGTTTCAGTGGGAACACTAAATTGGAGAATAACATTCCTAAACCATGACACACAATAAATGTATAGAGTATGAAAAAGATATAGCATGAAAATTTTGGGCAACATTAAAATTTTCAGATTATATTACCATTTAGTACTTTCATCTTCCTGTAATGCCCTGGCTGTTCTGGCCCTGCTGAGCCCGGAAGGGCAGTGCCACCATTCCCCTGCCATGCTGCAGATAGGCGTGTCACCAGCCACTCTAAACCTCTGCAGAAAAATATAAAACCATTAAACATCTGCTCACACCCCCAGACTGAGGGTACCATGAGTTCTGTTCCTCTGAGACAGCTGGACCTGTCTTTAGGATGGATTTTTCCTGTTTCACAGGGCTGCCTCTAGCGCACCACTTTTACGGCTTGTCCAGAAGAGGGTTTATTCTCTCCTACTGAGCTGCTGGCTTGTGCCCCTTGCGCCAACCGGTGCTGCTGACACCACAGCACCCGATGGCAGCGCACTCTCTGCTAACCCAGGCAATCCCCACCATGCCTGCCTGCATTTCCTCCAGCTGCACCTTCCCAGTGCCAGCTGGCACAGAGTTCTGCAGTGCCCGGCACTGCAACCCTCCACTATCGGAACCCTTGCAGTGTGCCCACGTGGTGCCTGCCAGCACCCTTTGCCAAACGCTTCAGCCCCACCCCCAGGAAGCTTTGAGCCGTACATATATACATAAATACGTACATACATACATACATACCTACATAAATAAATGAATAAATAAATGAATGGATAGATAGGTAGATAGATAGATAGATAGATAGATAGATAGATAGATAGATAGATAGATGAACAAATGCATGCTTTCAGTTTTGAAATCCAGTGCTCGCACTGCAGCCGCCTCTCGCACTGCTCTCAGCCCTACTGCCAGCTCCAGAACCCACCGGAAACTGATTTGTCACCACCCCCACACCACCACCACCCTGAAGCCTCTGCATCATGCCAGCTCAGCACGCTGTTGGCTCCCTGCTGCCATTGTGCTACTCATGCGTGGAGGCACACCTCTATCACAGCTTGGCATGGCATGGCTCTGTTGCTGCTGGTGCCCAGGCTCCCTGCCACAGTGCTGCCCAACTTCCACTGCTTCCCGCCAGTGGAACTTTTGCCCGTCGCACCCACGTGGTGTGGCATGCAACTACTCCCAAGGTGGTCCCTCAATGGACACCATCACTAGAGTGTTGCTGTCCTGCACCACCCAGCAGGGATTGGGGATTGCTGGATTTAGATGCTGGGCAGTCATGGCAGCAGTACCAGTTCACCACTGCCTCTGGAACTGTCTCAAGCTCCCACACTGAGTCCAAGTTTCAGCTCGCTCTGCCGCTCGCTTTCACGTCTGGCCCCACATGGGGCTTGATCATTTTATGGCTGTTGGCACTCACCAGCGCTGCAGGAGCATAGCATCATGGTCCCATAGCGGCAAGTTCAGCCTTCACTTTGCAAGAGTCCGTGCCTGGGAACACATGGCTTGGTGCCATCTTGAACACACCACAGGTCTGCTCCGGATTGGAACAGGGGTAGTTCCTCAGTTCCCTGCTCGTCTTAAAGGGGTATTGTCTGTCTTCCTGGAGCATTTCATCCCAAAAAAACCCAAGGACTTGAAAGGTACTTTGAACTAGAATTGTTACTAAATTCATCTTGTTTAGTCTTTTTCTACTTGCTTTCGCAAGCAGCCCACAACTTTGGCAGTGTTACTGTTTTTGTTCTTGTGAATTTCTACCACCCATGCTTCAATCTCTCAGCTCTCAACTGAGTTTCTCTTTTTTCTTTTTTTCAAGTTCCGTGTTCTTTTTTTCTGAACAAGAGGTGCTGAGTGTGCTTAAATGTTAAGAGGGACCCTTCTTTCCTTGATTCAGTTGAAGTCACCAGAGGATCCTGCCCCAAGAAGCATTTTCCTGGTTCTTGGTTTCTGGATTGTTTGATAAATCCCAGATAAATCTTTGATTAATATGTCCATGTCCTAGACACCTCTTCTGTCTGCCATTACTCACCCCTACCCCACAGAGTGCCAAATATTTACTTAGGTGATGCAGCCTTCCGCCCCTTCCCAATAAGGGAGAAGGAAAAGAAAAAACTAGAAACCACAAACCTACTGCAATTTAAAAGCAAGACAATTTATACATTTACACAAAAAAGAAGTAATTGAAAACAAAAAGTAATATATACACACATGAAAGTAAAAGATAACAATTCTCCACTCCCTACTAAGTAGTAAATTTCACAAACTCTGACCCCAGGAGCCCGCCTCCTGAGAGACACCTGAGCAGAGAGAAAACTAACAATAAATGTTTCCTTCCCCAAATTAAAACAGCAGTGAAGGCAGTGATGAGGCCCAGCTCTTGGAACAAAGCCACAGCATATATCTCTGTAGAGCAGCCACGAGGAAAGAGACCCCAAACATTTCCTCCCCATTCCTTTTATATTCACATTTACATCATATGGTAGGAAATATTTCTTTGGTTGCCTAAAGTCAGGTTTGACAACCTGTGTCCCTTCTAATATAAGTAGCACTTTCTGGGCCTACTGTAAAACTAAAGTCTAGTCCAGGCCTAAGTACCACATTTATTTAGCCAATTTGTGTTCAAAATGGAAATCTACAGTGTCATTCTTCTCCCTGATGCTACAAAATGAGACAGTGGAATGCTCAGTTGCGATTAAAGAGGTTTGACTTTTTTCCTAAGCCAACTAATGACTTAATGAATAACAGCAGAAAATTTGTTCCTGTATTTCCTATCTTTAGGAAGGGAAAATATTCACATGATCCATTGAACTACTCTTTCAAACAGAGTTTAAGCATCTCACATTCTCATCCAACATAATAGAGGGGTTTATCTCCTAAGACAAAGCACATCTTCAACCAAATACCACCTATTTCAACTCGCAAAACATCACAGTGGTGTTCAACAACCAGGGAACTAATCCACACATCTCACTTAAAGCAATTCTGTATTGTAGCAACAATATGTATGACTTTGAAGTAAAAGGAAAAAATAAAAAAGAGGAAAAACCAAAAGGTTACATCAACCTGAAAGTATATTGGTCAGTCCTGTATTAAAAAAAAAAACCAAACAAAACCCCAAAACAAAAACACCCTTACAGGTATCCACACAGCCCCCTCCATCAGAAGGAAATAGATGATAAGAGATGTCTGATCAATTTTGATATTTGATTTCTATATAAATATTTTAATATCTACTGATGAGCATCATAATTAATGCTTTAATAAATAAAGTGTTGAAGAACAGCAGACATCCAATGTGCTGTTGTCATGGCAGCATCACTTAATGTTGCTTTCAATGCAGCATAGGAAGAAAGATGTGTAAATTCTGAAAAACTGCTCAAACAGATATTGTAACACTCCAGCCGCAGAAGCTACAGGCTCACAGGCTCAGCTAGGAGTTTTTCTTGAAAAAAATATATATAGGGTTCTTTAATACCTCGAGATAGCACCATGATAATAAGCCACATACTTTTTCCCAAGGGGTTTTTTTATTAATTTAGGGGAGAAAATAAGGAAACTTGGCAAAGGTTAAAAAGGAGAACTACACAAGATAGACAAAATGTTCCACCGCAATACCAACTCAGTACAATTCACAATACTTGAGTCAGGATCCAATCAATCCACAACACTTAAGTCAAAATCTAATTCTTCCAGCTTCAAGCCACCCAAAGCATCAAGAAATGAGCAAAGAAAGAGAAGCAGAGGCAACAAGAAGAGAGAAGGAGAAAAAGGGAGAGACAGATTATATAGCTACCTCTGAAAATTTGTGGAAGATCAGCTCTCACATGTCCAGATACCAGGGCTGCAACACATGCCAAACATATGCCTTTGGTTTTATCTGTTCTGGTCTCTGTAGCCAAACCGCCTAGGTGGGGCCTCTGACCCACCAGCCACTCTGGGGTTCCAGGCCAGGATGAGGGGCAGTGTTGTCACTGCCACTGCCAATCCAAGCCTAGGCTTGGAGCTGTAGGAGGTGTGGTGTGTTCTGGTTTTCCTGGTCTGTTTGTGATTGGCAGCTGCTCCTGGGCTTCCCCATGTGGGCTCCAGGAGCCTGCAATGACGGGTATGACTCCACCCCATTTCCATGTGGTTCAACTCATCCCTTTCCCCTCCATGCACACACATGCACTCCCTACAAGGTGGTTCTGACCCAATAATCACTTGCCTGGTATGTAACAGATATGTAGGTATTGTCTTCATGCAAATCACATTGCACAAAACAAGAAGACCAATTTAAATGTTTGAGAACATTTAATGAAATTGTTCACAAATCATTAAATGGTAATTACTTCCAAAGATTATAGATGTCTTAAAAAAAGAGCACTATCACCACAAACGATCAGTGGTTGCAGAGAGGATGCAATGACAAGGTTCAGCATTAAGGTGAATCTATTTTTGCATTTGTTGCAATGTAAAGCAAATAAATGAATGCTGTGAATTCACGAGCAGTCAGAGATGTCATGTTATCTGGTGGATTAGCATGTGAAGTAAATGAAAGTGTCACCGAGATGACTTCTAGGAGAATCAAATTTAGATTTAAAATGAGCCCTGGAAATATCTCTTTAAAAAGCTTCAACAATGAAGAATTCACTGACTTCCCAGAGAGCAGGAGGTCATGTATTACACCAAATCAATCAGTTATGCCCCTTCACTGAAAAAAGAAATGAAGAGCTCAAAGTGACTGAAATAGAAGTTCTTAAGAGTGATACTCTGTAACTAGGGTCATGACTTACAACATTTAAAGATATCAGAAGCACTATTCCAGTGAGTGCAAATGAGGTCCAGAGTGATACATTCCTTTTAGTAGATCAGAGCACTCTTGTAGGCCGAAGAAACCAGACATAACACCCTTGTTTTGTATCACAATGGGAAAAGTTCTTGTAACTCTAGAAAACCACAACTAAACCAGAAATAGCTCTGAATAGAATGTAACAATCTGTCTTCCTGATTTATCAGAGGTGTTGTAGTCATTTATTTTGAAGAGAAAGTTACTACATCCTGAGTTATATATAGGCAAGAAATAACACTGCAAAATTCTGTAATCTGAGCTTGACGGGAGGCTTTCCCAACCTTTTGACTAAAAGATATAATGAATGGAATATAACAACTATAACAAACTACCATTATATACAAAGTTACCAGTTACCCTTGAGGGACATGAGCTTTGCTATAAGGCTACAACCTATTTGGGATCAATCCAAATGAAATGGAGAAAGAGGATTCCCAGCACTAATGGTACCTGCAGCCTGTTTGAGCTTTGAAACAGTTAGGCACACACCCTTCATTTGAGAGCAGAATAGTAGGCCCCTCACTCTGGAATGCACTGGAACCATTAATATGTAATCGTAAAAGCTATGTGTACACATCCTCACATCTACAAATGGAGATTTCTTTCCCACACAACAAAAAAGATTTCAGTAAAACTCTCCGAAGTCCCCTATGCTAAGCTTTTCTACTTGCAAAGTATCTTCTTTAAGTGTTCCCCTCCTCAGCTATTGGCAGAGCAAAGCATATCTCCTTTCAATAAATTTCTTTTTCAAAATTCAGTCAGTCTGCATTCTTTTCCTCTCCCAAAAAACCACTGGGCAGAGATGTTCAGAACTGTTTTGGGCACAAAATGCCAGACTATTGTAGAATTAAAAGGGGCAAAGAAACAACAATGCAATGAACGAACAAAGAAATACTTGTTCAGTATGAATTAAAATACTAAACTGGTCAGTAAAGACCAGCAAAAGTTCAGAGGAAATCATCATGCATCTTAATGATGAGACAGACCCTGCAAGAACTGAGCACAATTGAAACATAAACACTTCTGCGAGACCACATTACAAGAGTACAGTGTAGAGATTCCCTGTGTATTCTGAATGTGTGCAGGTTGGTGTTATAAAAGCATAAAGCTGTTCTGAATAAGCAATCTAAAATTCTGCCTGTAGCATACCATAGCCAGCGGCAGTCAATCTGTTCTATAATATCTTTAATTTTCTGAATATAGAAGAAGTGGTGCAGTGGGAAAAGAAGGAGAAACGATAAGCATACACCATCTGATATGAATCAGTGTTTAATAGCTTTTGCGTTGTTATGGCAGCCTGGTCTAGTTTTTACAGACCTCCCAAATTGCCTCTCTGCAGCTCTAGATACTTAAGTAGCAGAACACAATCTTATTTCAAAGTAAATTATTTACTTTTGAAACTAAATAGTTTTATTTGTCAAATGTGGAAAAGGCGTAAAATTAAAAAGCAACAGTACAAAGAAGATGTAAATCTGCATATGTATGTAGACGTTATCACTGTTTAAGTCAGAATTATCTCTTTATCATCATACTTTTTCCTTGATTAAAATAAAACCACTATATAATTCCAATGAGGGCCAAGTAGAAAGCATACAAGTTACTCATATTTACAAGTATGTCTTTCCTAAAGACAAACTTAGTCAATTACTTCGAAACAAACAAGATACCAAAATGATTCAAGTTGCAAATACTAAATTTAAATTGCAAGATCTGCATTCACCATTAAGAAAACATAGAAAATTAATATAGTAACTTAAGTACTATTAAGAAACAATTTGTCTGTGATATATTTATTTGTTCTAAATAAAATTTTTCAATCAGCTATTTGAAACTCATTCCAAAAGCTTTGGGAGTGCCTGCCACCATTAGGGAAATACAGAAGAAAATGCGAAATAGCCCCCTAGGGTCCCACCTCTTTATGACAATTGATTTTAAAACATATGCCAAAAATTAATGACACAGAAATGGAAACAGATTAGGTAAAAATTGAAATAGCTTAAAATGGAAGATATATATTATAAATTATTTTAGTAGTTTACTGAAACAAAAAGTCAAGAAAATAAACACTGAGGTAATGATGTTGTTGTGATAAAGTTGGTTCAAAAACAACTGAGAAAATATATAATCACTGCAATAAAGAGACCTGACAAGAACAGACAGAGAGTTGTATATTTTAATTTAATATGCTTGGAAAGATACTCTGAAAAAAAGCAGATGCTCACTTAAAGAATTGTGTCTTCTTTAGTTTCATCACTAGTTCAATCAAAAAAATGATGATTTTCACAAAGGATTTTAAAGACTAAACTTCCATCAACTTATACATATAATTTACTTATCCTTAGAAAATTCTGATGTATTATATGTGCAAGAAATTATGTTCACTTTACTGGCAATCTTTCTTTTCCTTCATAGTACTTATTCAATAAGTGCAGATTAACCATGAATGCAAAAGGATCTAAGGGTATCTGGCAGAGTATCCAAAGAAATAAAGCATTCTTGTAGTTTCATAAGAGACAGACAAGACACATCTTATGGATTTGGAATATTGTTTTTATGAGGTAAACAGGAGAGGTGACCTTCCTGACAGATGGCATTCATTACCTATATTCATTGTCTTCTGTTTTCAGATAAATGTACATCAATGTCTTAGAGAGTATCATGAAAGTGTTCAGATTAAAGAGCATCAAAGAAAAATAATAATTAAGAAAAAAGTTAAATTATTTTTTCAAAATTATCTTGACTAAAGATAGGCCAGAATATTTTTTTCCATTTATGTTGATGTACATCAAGGTGGAACAATTCTTTATGGACATATTTTAATATTGTATCCTTGATGGAAAAAGCAATTGAGACTCAAACAGTTTTTGCATTGAGATAGGCCTGAATATGTAAATATGTTTTCCTGGACACAGATGAACCTCCCAAATCTCCACGTGGACCTCCAACTTTTGTAATTTTTGAAAATGTCATAGTCCTAACATTCTTTCTAAGGTTTTCCTTCAGGAGTGCAGTAAGAAAGATCCACCTCCTAATTTGGTAGGCTACTCAATATTAATAAGGAGTTGAGATGCACCAACCACATGCCCACTGAAGCACAGGACAGCTTCAGCATGGGAAACCACAGCATGGGTAAATTCTTCTGAAAAACATGAATTCCATGAGACTTTCTTGCCATTACTCTTTCTGAATAGTGAAGTATAATGGATAAATTACAAAGTTTGTAGTGATTTCACTTGGTTGACTATGTGCCAAATGCTTGTAGGACAAAGTCAAAGAATGAAGTTCCTAAAATTCAACTGCTTGTCCAACTGCATGAGATCGTCAGCTGGTATTAGACTAATGTCTCTGCAATTGCACTTATTTTTAATTAAGCTATTTAACAGGATCTAAAAGATATCTCAACACTTAGATCTTCTTCCATAACTAAACAAAAGTATCCCTTGAATATTAACTCTTCACTCAATTATTCATACACTGGAATAACCCCTTCCAGTATGAAGAATCTGATCAGTAGTCAGGTTGTTTTATAATCACTGAAGATTCTCACAAATGCTAATGCAGAAAATTCCTATTTACACTGGACTATATTCCACTGAAAACTTTTGAACTGTGAAGAACATAGACTACAATACTCTGATAACTCAATGAAAGCACCACAAAATAAAACTTGTCTTCTATTTGGGGATTTCATTTATAAGCATAAATTCAACTTTTTTTTTTTTTAATGTCTCCTCACCAGCAAGGAACAACTATCTTGCTTCACCCAATCACCTTAGGCTTATGCTTTTTGTTTGTTTATTCTATAGTGGAATAAAAATTAGAGCTTTCAAATTTATAAATTACAACAAAAATATATATTTAAAAAAAAAACAAAAAGAAACAAAAACAATCAAAAAAACCCCGAGAACTACCCTGGGAATATGGTAAGACAGTGGTTAGAACATGGGAGCAGAATATTGGACTAGATTCCTGAAAAAAAAAAGTCCCTTTAGACTTAAGTTTCCTTGGTAATGTAGCCTCTTGGCATTGTCCATTCTGAGCCAACTTGGTACACATGTGTAACTGTTTATTCTCTCCTCAAGTACTCCATAACTCTTCTGACAAATATTTCTCATGAAAATGAGAGTAAGTAAGTTTTTATCAAACATAGGATGTCAATGGATTGACTATTCTTCAGCAGGGAAAAAGGGAAAGTTGAGAAGCTCCATTATAAGTAATATGTTTATATTTGGATTATTTCTTTATTTTCCCTCTAAACCAATCACCATTCCACACACTGCAAATATTTTGTGGAATCATGTGTGTCATCCATGCATTCTTTACAAATGCTCTGCATTCTGAAATAATGTCAATAAAGTTTTATAACATTGCCACAGTATCCTATGTCTTTTCATGCCACCTATTTTGTTCTTTTTTAAAAATTCTTATTCCAACTGCTATTGTGTCCTGTGAAGTGAATCAGTTACTATAGAAACAATTGTATATGCAAACCTGAGTTGAATTGACTAGCATGGAAATAAATAATATCATTTCATTGAATAGCTTGAATTGCTAGACTAGTGAAATGTGAGAATTTGTGTGTTGGCTAAAATTCATCCCTTGCCTTAGATTCAATATAAGATGTAAATAGTGAAATGTTAAAGGATGATACTAAAGAAACAAATAACAATGTCTTAAGCATACTTAATCCCATCGAATATTACCACAGAGTTGTGTATTTTATTGATTTTATCTTTCAGTGAAAGGATTTAAATGTAAATATTCATTTCAGTAAAACTCCATGTGATTCATTATTCCAGTAATTCACATTAATTTAAAATTACTGGATCAATTTAATACAATAAACTCTCTTGCCTTCCTAAAAAGAAATATATTGAGTCAAAGTTACCAACTTTAGGATGCCCAAATTTTCTTTCAGTGCCTTATACAAATTAAAGCAAGACCAGGTTGAGATTTTACAACTGATTTTTTTTCCAATTTCTTCCCTGCCTAATACATTGGATTTCATTTTTATTTTTTTACAATAAGAGAAGTTATGAGCAAATATAAAAAGTTTCACACAGAAAGAAATTCTCATAAATTTGTAAAGTATTTCTCATCTTGCAGAATTATAAAAATTCACAAAGTATTTATCATCTTTCAGGATTATAAAAATTCACAATCAATTGGCTTCCATAAAATGCTAACTAGTTCTGCTTTAACAACTAATTACTGCAACACTTAAAAAGAGTCTCTAGGAAGCTTGCTTCAACCTGAATACCCATAAGGGTTTTTTTAGGTGACAGAAACCTTTGAAACAGTCAAAATCAGAGCTGACATCTCTCCTTCTCCCAAGAAGTGTGATAGTGAGCCTTTGGTGTCATTTCTCTGTGCACTGCAGACCTCAACTCTTCCAAAAACTGCTGCACTAAACCTCTTGTTCTGGTCTCCCCCACAACAGAATTAAAGGACTGACCTCAGCTTTCAGTCAGTGCTGCTCTATCATTCAAACATTTATGCAAAGTTGGAGGATTTTTAATCATATTTGATTATTTGTTTCAGTCAAGAGGCACTCTGAGTAAGACTGTTAATTACTACTATTTGTGCTGAACTCAAAGTAGAATATCCCAGTGACTTCAAAGAGCTCTGAATCAGGCCCAAAGGGCTTAAATTGGATTTAATTTATTTCTGGACTTTACTGACCCTCTGTACAGTGATGAATTTAATGTGTCTAGAAATTACTAATTAAATAGGCCAAGGATATATTTTTAATGGCTTTTCTGATTTCAAAACATACTGGAAAAATGGCATCTGTATAATTTGAACATTTCTATGAAAGATTTTTGTGGCCTATATTATGGCCCATGTATTTTTAAATTATTTTTTTAACATCAGTTATGTCTGAAGCAGTAAATGTCATTGAGTATTATATGCTGATTAATGAACACACATTCACAGGTGACAATGACTTTAAATTTTAAGATAAAGCAAACTGATAAAAATAGAAAGGCATAGTTCAGGAAACAATTATCCACCTTAGATAAGGGAGTTCTACAGACTTAATTAAAAAAATGTAGAGAATGCATTACTGTCAATTAGAGCACACTGCGCAATTCATTAAAGCCCTCTCCTCTCTATGCTGAAGTGACAAATGCTCCATTGGGCCCTGGAGAAATGAAGCAGACCACAAAGGGGTAATGTCAATTGAAAAAGAGACTGACCTGTTCATAGCACAAAATTATATTATTCAAAACTTAAGGAACCTGGACAAAAGGGATGAAACTAGAAGAGGAAAAACCGCTTAAGGAGTGGTCTAATTTGTTTACAGGGCAGTTAGGGTAGAGATTTACTGAGGTAATTAAGCTATTATTCAATGACAAAATGAAAGGAAAGAAAAGAATTCTTGAAGAAACCCCACTGTCACTTATTTGGCCTAAAAAGATACATATCTGGCTAAGAAAGGAAAAGGTAAAAGAAACACAAAGAGAAGTTTTTATGAAAGGTTTTATTCAAAACCAAATGAATGAAGTTAGACCCATCATCATGTCATTTGTCACTTTCCTGATCTTTTCCATATTCTTTTCCTACATGACTGAAGTCTCTCTCATAGTTCCCACACATTAAAGTAGAGACGCCTTGATATAATTTGGAATTACCTTCCTCTTTTCTTTATTCCACTTTGACTATTTAGTTTCATTTACTAGTACTGTTTTGAAATATAAATTTTAAAAAATAATAATATTTGATATCACATTCATGTAGTGCTAAACAGTAGTTGTGCCTTCATTAACATTTCTGAGTGAGGTTCTTGATTCGGATAGAGAAATTTTAAATTTGCAATGGAGCCTTTTTTTCCCAATATGTCTTTCATATACCTTAGCTAAATTCCAAGTAAGCAGCCAATTCCAGTAAAAAGTAGTCTATTAAAATTAAGATGAGTCTTCTGAAAGACCTACCTGAAAGTTATGTGAGTTTGTAGGAGCATTTGTTGCAATACATGCAACTGCTGAGCTTTGGACAGATGATCAAAATGGTTTACCTTTTGCTTACGAAATAACACACAGTCTTTGGTAGCTGAAGAAGTGATCATAGGATTATAAGCAGTTTAAAAGAAATTCTAGGTAATACCTCCTGTGACTGTTTAATTCCCATGTTTCCCCCCACCTCCCAGGGTGCTGCTCCAGCTGCCTTCTCATTCTATCCAAGAATTGAAACAGAGTTTTTCCATGCTTAATTAAACATCTAGAATTTTACTATTTCATCAATTGAACTATGATACTATCCACCAATGCCATTTGTCAGAATTTCTACACTATGATACTGTTTGTCTCCCAGAACAATCCTCTACTTTCAAGTATAAGGAAGATTTTGGTCAACCTACCTGTTACTTAACCTGTCTCTTTCCTGAAGAGTTTCACAACACTGTAGTTTTAGCAGAAATCTGATTTCACTCTGCAAAACTTCAGATCTGCTTTCTTTGTACACCTTGCACTGCTGGTGTCTGTAAGAATACAAACATTGTGATCCTAACATCATTAAAAAAAATACTGATTTCTCTGATTGTAAAAGCAGAATGAAACTGGCCCTAAAAAGAATTTCATCTCTGAAAAGAATATACATGAAAGAAAGTCTATACATGTGTCCCTAGGGCAGTTAAATGCCTCCCTGACATCCGATCCCATCAGATCTCGGAAGCTCAGCAGGGTCAGCCCTGGCTTAGTACTTGGATGGGAGACCTCCTGGGAAATGCCGGGTGCTGTAGGTTCTAGTCCTGAGGACTTCACTGGCACTGTCCAAGCTCGCTCAGCCGTGGCAGATGAACCTCAGGACTTAAACGGTGGGGCCAGTTCTGCGCATGCTGAGCCTCACCTAAAATCCACTGCGCAGGCTGGAAGGGCACACCCACGTGGGGACAGCCCTTCCCAAATCTTCGTTCGCGAAGCCGAGCCACACACACACGTGTCCCTAACTAGAGGTCATGGAAATCTCCCTGAAAATCTTTCTATTGACTTATGTGACATTTAAATTTAATCTTGAAAAATATTGTAGAGATAAGTGTTTTTAAATCATAGAACTGTAGGATTATTTATGTTAGTAAAGACTTTTAAGTTCATCGAGCTCTGCTTCAATTGAAACAGCAAAGGGAATTTGCTTACCTGTAACATTTGCCTACTCAGTCTGCCCATCTCTACCTTTTCAGGAGTGTGAAGGGGAAATGTCTTTTTAAAAATTTAAGTACAGGGACATTCTTTGGAAGTGTGATTATCCATCTTTCCACTCATGTCAAACACAAATTGATCAGTTCAAGTAAATATAATTACTGTACTTATTAGTAAATGTGACAATGGGGGTCAGGAGGCAGGATGGGACAGGGACATGATGACATGGGATCACACTTCAAAATACAGTATACGGTAAGCCCATGCTTAAGATGTGAAATGTAAATGCCTAACAGCTGATGCCATGCAGGTGAAACATAATTTCAGGCCCATAGGAGTATCAGGAGAGAGACAGAGGTGCAAAAATACAGTTGTTTGCAAACACAAGAACAGGAACTTTTGATCTAATGAAGGCAAAAGGAATGAATGGAATCATGATTTCCATGCAGGCATCTCATGTAGCCGTAGATAAGTCTACCATTTTCAGGGAAGATTTATCTTACAAGAGATGCAAAAGCAGAGGGGATCTGATAATTTTTTGTTTATATGCAACATAGTTATTAAAATCTTACAGATTACCCCTCAAAAGTGTTGCTACTTTATCATGTTGCTGATAAGAATTTGCTAAAGAATCTAAGGAGAGAAGCTCAATATGCTAAATTTGTACCATAAGTATACAGCTAGCAAAGCATGTAATTTTTAGCCACGCATGTAATTTTTAGCCTTGTTACAAAGAAAAACAACCCAAGAATTAAGATGCCATTTGATCACTAAAGCATATTGCTAATAATCATGTCAGTAATGTCTTTATTTTGAAAAGAATAGCACTGAACAGTAGTTATGCTGAACTATGGTTTGTTCATTAAACTATGAATCTTGTTCTATTAGCTACATAAAATATTTTCTAGAAAGATATGTCATTTCATTTGGTTAATAGGGATAATTTTTACTAAAAAAATACAATCTAGGCCTAGCTAAAACTAAGGCCAAAGCCACCACATCAGGTTAAACCAGTCTCACTAATTTCAAGCCATATGAGGTCTTCCCAATGCATCAGTTCTGTCAGTCAGGTCTCTTTAACCCTTTCCATGAGACTACATAGAAATATGACAACCCACATCTTGCTTTTTAAGAGTAAAGATATGCTTCATACTTCTTACTATCTAGACCAGACTAGCTGAAATGCTTTAGGAAATTTATTACACATACTAGCAAAATTCAATGTCAAGCAGATTGGGGGTTTTGCATCCATATTAAATGACCTTTTCTTTTACAAGTTACCTGTGTGTTTGCCTGACAAGCCTTTCTTTTTCCCTTTATAGTATTTGCCTCATTTTTTTTTGAGTTCTTCCCTCCCTTAGTACTCAGTGGGGTTATAGTACTCAATCTTAATAAAAGGCTCCCCAAGCTTTTTTGCTGCAGTAGCACTAATCACTTTTGCCATTCTACTTTCAACCTTTTTATTAACAAAGACTGGGCTGACATTAAAAATTCAGCAAAACAGGAGATCAGTAGATTAAAGCAAATCAAAGCACATGGTTCTGAGAGCACTCCATCACCATCCCCACTTTGAAAGTGTCAGTTTCACATGTCTTATGGATCAAGCATCCCAAACATACAGTTCAAGGCTGTCCAGAGGAGCAATGGGTTTGGATTCTCAGGAGCAATGGGTTTGGATTCTCACATGCCCATTATAGATCAGAGAGCAGCAGGTGAGCTACTAGTCTGACTTTCTCTAAAAAAAGATCTAGTTCATATGCTTGGGATAAATCAAGACCTACCAGGAGATAAGGCTTCAGAATACATTTTTACTCCAAAGTGAAGTACTAGCAAATGTGCAGGCAAATACTCACATGATAGCAATGAAAAGAAAAAAAATCCTTCAAGATTATAAACACTACAGACATAGTAAAGAGATAGATGTACTACCATAACGAATTGGAGTTTGACAATTTAACTGGAGGCAATGAACCCTTACTTACTGATCTCCATGTATGATTTTCTTTTAGTTCTGTCAGACAAAAACCTCTTCAGTACCAGTAAATGCCTTTTCTTGCCATCCATTTTAAAATTTCAGTAATGACTGTATTACATGTGTTTTGAACACAGTGTTCATTCAAATTTATTGAACTGTCTAAACTTTTACTTCCATTAGTCTACTTCTTATTTAACTAAGTCAGTTATTTTCAGTGGGGAAGAGAAAAGAAATAAAATCCAGGGAAAAAAAAACAAACATAAAACCACCAAACTTGCTCAAGACTCAAATCACAATTGCAAACATTTTGAAAAGAAATTATACGTTGGTTTTTTTTTTCTTTTTGATAGGAAACTATTATTTTCTCTTATTCCATTTACTGAACAACAGGGTAATGAAAGAAATAAACCAGAGTTTTATGAAACCACAGAATAACAAGATTGGAGCTTTTTTCTTTTAGTCCAAGATCTGATTAACACAACTGTTCAAATCTCTAATTATTGGTTTAAGAGAAGCAAAAAAAATCAACAACAACATGCATTGCTTAAAGTTGTTATTTTGTAGGTAAACACTATACGAGATGAAACCCATTTTTATGAGAGGCATTTAGCCAAGACCAAGCCAAGCTTTCTGCTTTTTTATAATTAGATAAGTCCAGACCTTTAAGTTGTAAACCAAGGCTGCCCCTGGTTCCACTGGAGGGTCTATCACAACTGGGTCAAGTTTGTTGTGAAATTTTCAAGATGGACTTACAGAATACTTAAAACAACATGGTGGTGTTTTGGTTTGGTTTTTTGTTGTTGTTTTTTTTTTTTTATTTTGTGGCAGATAAACCATGGAAGTGGGTTCTATTCAGACAGCTAGTGTGAACCTGCATTTCATAAAGTCTCATTAGTTTTAATGACTTAATGTTTGCTAAACACTCATCTCAAAAAATAACAAGCTTTGAAATTTACCAAAACAAGTGTTAAGTTCCAAATCTCTGTTCATATCAGAATTGACTACATTGATTTCCCATTTTTAATTTCATTACTGGGGAATTTCCATAGTTCACGCAGATATCCAATGCTTTCATCTCGCCCTCTCAAGTCTGGGTTTGTTTTTTGGTTTTGTTTTTCGGTTTTATTTTTCTTTTTTTTAAATGAGAAATAGAAACTTAATTTTACAGAAATCGTTATTGTAAAAATAAATCGCAAAAGCTGCATGCATTTTTAAGCCTGATGCATAAGCAGAGTCTTTTTGAAAAAAAAAAAATCTCCAAACATGACTGTGAATAATTGCTTTAGTAGAACAAACCCATCTTTTTAAATGACCTCTATGTAACAATTACCTATCTATTCACTGTATAGAATAGAAGCAAGTGGTTTATTTATGTGTAAAATAACTAGTGTTATTGAAATGGTATCCATTTCTCAATCCATGTGCTTTTGCAAGTCTTCATATGTCACAATTCCATGACATTCTTGAAAATGTTTGAGGTCTCCTGAAACATATTTGCTAGAGATATCATCCCGTGTCATAAATATCTTGTGCAGCACATGAATAATTTGTCTTTTAAACAATGTATAAATTATTTCTTGCACTTCAAATCTGGACTATTTAAATTTCTATATTAGCATTGAATCACAGTTAAGAGTGTTTTTATACTTGTCTTGTGAATAAGCAAAGGGACAAAGGAGGTCTCAGCAACGGTTCAATGAATTACTGTAGAACAGTAATGCTTTTACTGAAATAATTCCCATCATGAAAGGTGACTTGTGTGAAAACAGTCTTAGGTATAGCTTCAGATTCCCTTACTTGGGATATGTTCAATACTTAAATGTAGCTTGAAAGAGATACTCCATGTAAATACTTTTTTTCTTTTTCAATTCATATGTAGAAGTATGATTCATTTGCATGTCTATAAAAATAACATAAAAAGTCAACTTAGTTACAAAAGACTCTGAGACTAAAAAGTCCAAACCTTATGAAAATAGAGCAAAAACTAACATCCAGATTTGTCAATCAGTATTAACCAGGATACATCCACTGAGGTCCAGTGTATGCTAGGTAAGAATCCAGCCTTAGGTTTAAGGATCTCATTGGTAATGAAGCAGAAAGGTGGGTTTACAAAATCATCAGTGAGGAAACAAAAGAAAAATAGAAAGAAACAAATATTCTGGCAGCAATCCAGCATTCATAACTGAAATTATGTTCAATTACTGTGAAATGCTTTGTGGAAATAAATGTTAGTTCTATATGAATCCCAAATGAGTTTATTACAATTAATGCTATTCAAATGACTAAAATAAAGTGTTACTAATACATCAAACCACTGTGACTGCAGTTCCATAAACTAATGTTTAATATTCATCAGAGATTAAAAAAAAACTGTCATAACTAAACATAGTGATGTGTCTAAGTAATTTGAAATTATGACATTGATGATAATGTTAATTAGCCTTTTAAAAGAAATTAACACAGTGGAATGTGTAAAAGACATTAAAATACCTAAAGGCTACTTAAATATCACAAAACTACTCTTACTATGTTTTATATAATCAAAACAACATAAAACCATTCACTTGTTTTCAATTTATTTTTTCCCAAATCCAAAGTGATTATGAACATATCATTTATCTTAGAATTTTTTAATTAGTGTAGTACTGAAACATGGAATTCACTATTTTCAGATCCCTAAATGACAGCTAAAAACCCCACAATTACATACACAAACACTATTAATAAATATCATTTAAACATAATGGGGAAAACCATGAAACTATGTGAACCTGTTCAGCATGAATATTTTCAAAGACCTTTTCCAATGGAGAATAACACATTTTTGTTAGAGCATAATGTGCAATTTTCCTTGCAAATATATTTACAAAGCAGTTGTACAGGCATCACCATCAGTACTGCAATTTTCCTAGTGGAAAAGGTTTCACTTAAAACAAATGCATACATAGAGAACTTAGTCACAGATTTTAAACACTATACATCTATGGTGGTAACACTTGACGCAGCATCAGAAGGACAATAACTGCACTGAAGATGGTGCTACTCATACTATACTTTCTAAGATCCGTATTTCTCAAGGAATCTGACAGTTTCCTATTTTATTTGGAACTATGTCAATTTAAATACCAACCTTGCAGTTTGAGTGGAAAACTACCTGTGAGCACCTAGGACATAGAGATGGGTAGATTAGATAGATAGATTAGATAAAATAGATTAGATTAGATAGATTAGATTAGGTAGATAGACAGACAGACACAATGGTCAGAATTAAATAGCTACATATTCACTTTGAGGAAGAATCATTTTTGTTGTAATCTGTGATAAAACCACAGCTAACTGGCTACTAGTAATCGTAACTAAGTATTTCATTTAGGTTCCTTTCCCCCCACCCCCTTCATTACCGCTTTAGTCAGTAGAAATACTCCAAGTGCTCTGACAAAGAAATATGTATATTTCCACCCTTCCTCAGTCACCTGATGGATTATTACCTTTTGCAGCAATCTCTTGGGGAACAAAATTTTCTAGTTCCATGCTCCAATATTAGAACCACTTCTTAGTTTACTTTCTTGCAACCTTTACTTAAGCAATTTTGCGAAAGAAATGGACATGAAATGGACATCACAAGACAATCAATATGATAAAGTAAATGCCATTTATTCACAAACTGCAAGTGGTTAATATAGACCCAAATCATGTTCACGTGCCTTACTCTAATGTTGACTGGTGACATGATAATGTACATGCAACAAAACAACATTTCTTATTGGTTGTACTTCATAGTTCACGAGTACATTATTTTCGTCAAACCACCAAAAGTTCCTGCTTCAGCATCTGGGAGATGTTTACTTCAGCATACTTCTTCCTCCTTGTTAACCACAGTCATGTCCTTTCCTTAAACTTCACTGCAGCCTGCTTCAAGTCATATCTCTATCAGCTTCACAGAGTCCATGCAGGCTGGATTGCTCACATGTCCATTATATGTACGAAATTCTCCCACAGTACTGTAACTTTTTTCTTCTTAATCTATTTTTTAATTCCACCATAGTTTCTTTAATAAGAGGCTTTTTAAAAGTGCCACAAAAGGAAGCATGGACAATCTTGCCCTTTGTTAAATGGAAGGTAGCACTGAAATTTCTGAAACTCAGAAGAACATGTAACTGACAGCAAAAATGCACCTTTTCAGGCAACGTCTTGTATGAGTCTGCCAAAGTCATAAAAATAGAAGTGACATTAGACAGATAGCCTTCTTTCATAAAAATTCACTTCCCACTCCATGGAGAGATCAAGTGCTCCCCTTAATTATGACACACAGCCGACATGTGATGAGTACAGCAGATGGAGGAATATATCAGAAAGTTTCCACAATCCTTGCATGCCAGACAAGTCATGTCTGATTTCAGTCCACAGTCACACATAGAAAATTACTTAAAAGGAACTGGAAATAGCTAAGGAATGAGACAAGAGAAATTCTTACAGTTCCTGACCCACAATACAGAATAGTGACCACTGTTTCAGCACATCTGTAGAACAGAGGTAACAGGGCTCCTATTTTCTGATGGTATTGACACCAGCTGTGAAAGGTGGATTCCATGTCTAGCACCTTCCCTTCTGTCATTTGCACACTTAGCTCTCCTACTTTGTACAGCATAAATTACATGTGTAGATTTTCCATTCTCTACAGATCATTACATAGTTCATTTGGTAGGTGAGCGGTAAAGAAACAGTGAAAATTCCTCCAACAAATATGACTAAGAAAGTGTAGGAGATAGTTTACCAATGTGTCTGTCTACATCCCTGGAGTTTATGTCCTTTTATTAGGTTTTATGTGATACTTTTTGTAGTGAGATAATACAGAACTCTTAAATTGAGCTAACCAGAATACAGTACATTGAAGCTCTACCAGCATGCCAATCTGTGCTGGAGCTAAATAATTCTGTTTCCAGACAACATTCAGATATGACTAGTACAAGCTATTTTTAAATGCAGAACACATGTAACATCTTTTTCCCCCTCACTCAATGCTCTTCAAGTTTAAAATTGCCTTATGCAACAAGTGTATTATACTGAAAGTGACTGCAAATTGCCAGAAGATTCCAAGTACATTTCAAGAGCTGTTCAGGTATACCAAAAGCTCTGAGAATTGTTTTTCTTAGATTTCTATTTGTACACATTTTTTCCAAATTATATTCTAGAGTTGTTTCTTCTCTGAGGAATTTAGAATACGTATTTTCTAGTTATAGATATGATTTGCACTGTATAGGGAGACAGAAATTTTTTTGCAAAGGACTGGGATGATGAAAGTGACTTTGAAAAATAAAAAAGGATTTTCATGATTCAAAATATCCTCTAAAAAGAGTCTTTTCAAGGTAGTCATTTCACAACACAAACATTAAAAACTTCACCATTTAAAATGAGTAGCAGTGGGAATAAAGCTAAAATGTCTATTCCTCTCCCCTCTCTAGGGTTTTTACTCAAAATTGTATTTAAAGAAAATGTGTCACTAAATGGATTTTTTTCCCTAATTCCAGTAGCCACATTGTTAACACCAGCATTTTTGGAGCTGTGATTTTGATCAGGTTTTAAATTACAACGTTGTTACTGAGATCACACGCATGGAAGTCCACCCACCAAAATATATTTTTGCCACTCTTAAAATACCATGGATATTTAAAAAATAAGCAAACAATCCAAATAATCTATCGTCCCACCATAGAGTAGAACCAATAGTACACACACAAAGAGAAAACAGAATGCAAAACTCCTATAACCTGGACACCTAAATTCAAAGCTGGAGCCTGTACAAAGGTGTCTCACATCTCATGGAACCACTATCCAAACTGGACTGCACAATCAGATGTAGCCCAGTAAATCAAGGGTTTGGTACTACTGGTAAAAGATCACAGACATTGTGCAGAACCAACAGAACCAGATCTCAGGCTGGAATGGTCTTGCCATGGCCCCAGCTGGGTTTAGCTGTGACAATAGCTGATAAGCAGGCAAGTGAGTGCTGCTGTCTCTGCAGGTACTGGCTACAGCTGAGATGAGGGTGAAAAAGCCCTCATCCTATCCAGGCCATCCCCGAGGAACCAGCAGCAGTCATGTGTGAGCCCAGGGAGGTGCTGGGACAACTTGCTGACTTTTCCTGGGCATCAAGGAGAGTCGTGTGCTGGGAGGAGAGTACATCACAAAAGCCCAAACAAGAGACTGAGGAGGAGGAGATTCCCAGGAACCCCACAATCCTGTGGCTGCTCCATGAAAGACGAGCAGTATCACCCTTGAGACAGGACCATTCTCATGTCCAAAATTTGTTTCACTCAATTTTCACACAATATTCTGAGTTGGAAGGGACCCACAAGTATCATGCATCCAACTGTTGAGTACATGGCCCACATGGGGATTGAACCCACAACCGTGGTGTTATTAGCACCATGACATCACAAAAGTGAGCCAAAAACCACCAGATAACAAGGTGCTTTCCGTTTTTCCAGTAATATTTTCAGTGTAACAGTTCCTTTTTCCCTGCTTCATTATCTCTTGACAATGCTTATTTATACCTCAACTATGGTTTATCTGTCAAATTATGAGGTTTGAAAACAGCTCCAGGTAAAACAGCTATTAAGGGATGATATTCTTTTGCATCCTCTGTTTTGCTCAGAAATAATGTTCTGTACCAAAATCACCAATATGTTTATTAGAAGAAAAAATAATAATATATTTTTGTTCAGTTTTTCTGATGGAAAATCATGTAGGAGAAGAATCTCAACTTGGATCTGATTCCAATTATAAATTAAAACAATTTCATAGAATTAGATGACAAGTAAGGCAAAAGCCTCTATACCTTAGATTAGAAAAAGTAGAAATTTACAATTACCTGTAGACAAATTCACCTCATTTTTTTTATTTATGTCAACACACTTACACTTATGAGAAGCCCAAAAATAATATAGCACATATTTATGGTTAAGAGCAAATAAAGCTCTAAGAAAAAAACTTGCCATGAAAATTGTTAAAAATCAAGCTTAAAAGAAAAAATCTGAAACATCCAAAGGCGCCTTTTAAAATGCTATCTACTTGAGTTGTTACATAGCATTAGTAAAATTTTAATTCATAAACTGACACGAGAATAAAGACAGAAAGATAACCATATAGAGTAATTATGGACAGAAAAATATTTTCTGGGCTTTCAGAGTCATGGAATATTTTAAAGGAATAATGGCAAACACAAAATAAGTGTACACAATTGTAATCACTTTCTCTGCTCTAGAAGCTGCTACTCAGCAGTAAATGAAAGTAAAAATTATTATTTCCTGACCAAAAAAATATCAACTTTACATTTTATTACTCCAATAGTTTTATTAACAAAATAGCAATATTTTGTTTTCATAACTTTGAAAGCAGAACCATGTGAATTAATAGCTAATTCCAATTTAAAATTAATGACCTTTACTGCATTGATTTCTTTCCAGTTTTCTTGAAAAGTGTTTCCTTTAAATAGTCTTTCACATAATGCACAATGTTATAAGTCCCAATGAGCAACAATGAAGTCTCATTAGTCTTTGTCACCTGATAATCATTTATGCTACGTTTTAAACAGTCGACATAAATTGCTGCCTTGGGAAATTATTTTTGAGTTATGGAAGAAATATGTACCAGCTTAAGTTGTATTTGTTCTTGTAAAGCATTTTATAATAAAGAAGTTTTACTGCCAATATAAAAAGTGTTTTCTCAATGAATTATTTTTTCTGCCAAGTGCAGCTTACTTCTCACATGAGTTAAATCTTAACTGTCCACCTACTTCATAATCACTCTATTTAAACCCACCATTTTTCACAGAGGTGATAATGTAGATTTATTTATCTTAAAGGAACACTTCAAAGCAATTCAAAAGAAGAGATAAAAATAATACATGCAGATATTTTTTCTTCAGGAAGAAATTCCACATGACATGGGTTTGTTTCAAGGGATTTCTTTAATGTTTCCCATACATTATTGTCAAGTAATGTTTCTGGCTTTTTGACAGCAATTACAATGAAACCAACCCCTCATTTGTTGATGTACCAATTAAGCAATGCTAAAAATTAAATTAGAATCCACCTCTGGGCAATGGACCAGCACAAATCTCACCTACCACTTACGTGCTGCTTATGACTCATTTTGAGACTAGATGGCAGCTCAGTGATATGTATGTCTCCTGCTGCACAAATTAGTCCTTAATCAATGCTTTCATTCTGCATGAAGATTCATGTCTTATCCTTCAGTAAAATGCATTGTTTCTTGTAGTGCACTAATTTGGCATTAGTTTTAGTGCTACAGGGTTAGAACATGTTTTCTAAATCTGGCCAATGTCCATCACTAAACGTGGAAAGAGAACTGTCACCATATGCACTATCAATTCCCTGTAAATAGCCAAGGTGCTTACTTCAGATTTGGAGAGAGAGCAAATAGCAGGCAAATATCACAGAGACAAAGCCAGAAGATTAATTGCTCTTTGGTGTACCACAGAAGTTATGTTACCAGGAAGAAGAAGGTGAAATGTTGGAAATTAGCAAAGCTTTTGAACAAAATATGCTTTTCATTTAAGCTTCCATATTCTTGCAGATCATGTAAGACATCTTTGCAAGGGTAGCTTCAAGTGTGGACACCCTGGAGTTACTTATTTCATGAAGAGGGAGAGTAAGACATCATGCCACCAGAGGGCTCCCATTAGGAATTCTTTTCTCTCATTTCTTAAAGCAATTGCTTTCCTGTACCATGGGAGGGTATGACCAGACCATATGACCAAAACTATGGGGCTTTGATTTTAAAAGAACAAAGCCTTGATCAACCCAAAAAAAGATAAAAAGATAAATGTTGTGAGATTGCTTGCAAAAAGTGAATTTCTGAGCAATCCAAACTGCTTCAGCTCCGTGAGAATCATGCAGGTATTTCAGCTTGCAAGGACACACACCTGCTGTTTGTCCGTTAGGCGACGGTCGCTGCTTGCAAGTGTTTTCATGAGAACGTCTCAACTGCCTTCCTGATCTCCGGACATGGACCTCAAAACATCGGGATGAGATAATACAAACACTGGACTTGTGAGAGATAGGCTTTTAACCAATTAGAAGTTCTAGGGTGTTGGGGTGAGACCTTTTTAGCCAATAAGAGGTACCTCTAACCCTATATAAACCGTGTGCTGTGTGAAATAAAATGTCTTCACTATAAACTTCATAAGCTTGTTGGTGAAGTCCTTTCTCTCCATGAAAGTTTGTTTACTTTAGCTAAACATCGGGGCTTTTAACCTTTGCCCCTATTTATTTTATTGTTTTAAAAAGACAGAAGACAAGGATTCCACCCTCCACCATAGTGTAACTATACATCTATCTTTCTTTATTCCCTTTTAGTTTAGATAAAATACTTGAAAAATCTGAACTTCCCAGTTTATTGCTTGAGAAAGATAGAAGACAGCTAGTAGTCTTGCATGTTGAACTGCTGTTTCAGTTTACTTAGCTATTTATGTAAGGTTTTGACTGAAGTATTTATGAAATGGAAATTTCTGTCACCTCAAATACAGAATCATATCCTCTGACCAAATAATATTTAGCACAAGCAAAAATGCAGCTGCTTTAACACAAACCAGAAAGATTCCAGTACTCTAAACCCAGTTAATTAGATACTTCCTGGGCAAAATGAAAAAGTTGGGTCAGATACCAGTCCAGTTTTTAACACTGTACATGCTTCATCCTAAGAGCCCTGACAGTATTCAGTCTCTCATGAGGAACAGCTTGTTTAGACAAATAGTTTTCAGACAGGAGACTGAATGTGACTCTTCAGTGGAAGGATATGCCTCCCTGACATATCTTTTCTTGTATAATTTTCTGTTGTGGAACCTAGGTAGGTCTCACCTTAGCATGAAGACTTTTGAGCATTTCAGTCTTCAGGAGCTTAGTCCAAGCACAGTATCACCACCTGAAATTACCAGAAAGGCATGGAATTCCATTGAAAGCCAAAAAGTTAAGAATCCAGACTGGTTTATTACAATTTGGATTTACTTAGGCATAGATTATTAGATATCTGAAAAAACCTTTTCCAGTTTGTAGGCATGACATACATAAAATAGAATAACTTTTCAGCATTAATAAGTTTGAAACTCACAGTTCACAGATGTCTACATCACCTTCAAGCCCTTATTTTTTTCTCACAAGATGTGTAGGTCCTCAGCTCCTTCTCTGTCCCTAAATCTTAAAAAGCAGAAATTGAAGCTTCAGCATAGAGGTCCCAGTTACACCACCAGGGGATCTGGAAATACAGAGACTTCAGGATCCCTATAGAATAGCTTGGAAACCTGACCCATTATTAGATACCTAAAATCATCAGTCCTGTGACAGGGACCTGGAAGATTCAGGGAGCCCTAGTCCACCAGCTCAACTCAATGACATCACTGTGGTAGGGAACTTGAGCCATAGAGGACACAATAGAGCTAAATGACCCCAACCTCCTTCTGAAAAGACTGTCTAAAGCTTCAAAAAGCCCAGATTCTCCAGAATAAACATGAGAACAGTTAGGAAGCCATTAGATTATTTTATTTTAAAATATGTCCTGGGTTACACAAAGATTCTGGTATCCACCTTTTATTTTCCTCAAATATGCCTACTAATTAAGACTGTGAGAAGGGACTTAAGATAAGAGGGGTACTCTATTGTCCTAGCAGAATATATCTATGCACAAGAGTAAAAAGACTGGAATGTTGATGATTCAGATAACCCAGGTGTTGAGGGCATGCACTCCTGCCACCTCAGTCTATGAGCTGGGTGTTCTTTCTTTGTCCTTACACAAATTACTCATCCGTGACAACTCCCCTCAGGGGGGCATCAGGACAGTTCAGCCACATGGCCTCAAGATATTCATCTCTGCTGATGGCCATAATGGATTCAACTGTGCTGACATAACAGGCAGCCATCTTAGAAGGTGTCAAAGACTCTTGAAATGTTGTGTGATCCAGTATTAATCATCCAGTGAAGAACTCCCAGCCCCAGGGGAGGTAACAGTTGTTCCCACCTACCCTGAGGCCAATAAAAGACCATACTCAGATTTTACTTGGCAGATCCAGGGTCTTCTTCCCTCACTCCATGGGACTTCTACCACCACCTCAGTAGATCAGGACTACAACCACCATTGGAGTTGCAGCAACCAGGTCTCATCACTGGATCCAGTGGGTGTCTACTGAGTCCTTCCAGTCACCTGGAGGTCCGCAGCTCTGCTCCAACTTTCTTTGCCAGCAATACAGCCTCACTCTAGCACTGACCCTCCAAACCATTCCTGTCATATTTTCATGGGTTGGGGGAGACCAGTCACCATCTTATTTTGGTCCAGGAGGTGGGAGATTGGGACTTTTCTGGTTAGCTTGACCAAGTTTTATCAGTATTGTTTTTTAGTATTCTTCTTGGTAAAGTGTTTTTTTTTTCACTTACATGCTGGTGTATTTGACCTCTCTCTCTATCTGTATTGGAGAGAACCTGGGGTATATTGAATCAGCAGAAGGACCCTTCCTTCTGAGGTCTGTGCCACTCCAAATTGTCTCAAATCAAGACAAAATAGTTATGGTTTTTCAAGACATTTGAATCAAAAGAAATAAAAAGATTTCACAACAAGTCTTGTTTTGGTGCACAGTTCCCTAACCTAGTTGTAGTCTTCACAATCTTTCCTTGACCAGAGTTTCATCAATTCTGTCATTCCCATTTGAAGAAAAAAATTTCATAGAGCCAAGACCTCTTCTTGAAATGCCTTGTGAATGAGGAAAAAAATCTTTATACAAGAGCTTGCAATTATTAATTGGCTTCACTTTTAATTAGTTAATGATCTAATTGAGCTGTGATCAAAGCACAACAGCTAGATAATTCAGGATAGAAAAATGGAATTAATTTATTTAGATATTATACTGTTTTACTAATGACTTTATTTCAGTGGAGTTTCAATTAGTTACTAGGTTATTTTACTCATTAGTCCAACAATATATCTGCAGGCAATTAATGTGCCACTCCTTCTGAAAATAGAACATATATTTTTCCAGAGGGATGTCTCTAAGATTTATATTACTGAATTTTTTAAAAGTTTATGACAAAACTAATTAAGCATTGATGCTCAATGAATTGGCCATTAATTTTTGTTTATTTAGGGGACTCACTGACTAATTAAACAAAAGTTACAAGTTTGTTGGTGCACCATTTAGTTTTCAGTTCTGCTTGCCAGTCATGGGTTTCCCTTACCTAGTCAAACACAGACCATACACACTTTAAGAAGAGACCACAAATCAAGACCTTCAATTTTTGTAATAAAGTCATTCTCTCAAACAGCTAAACCATATCCCTGAGCAGTGCTAAAGACTTAGGAATAGATAAAAAAACCCAGGAGCTATAGCAATTACTGTATTAGAATGTATAAGACTGTTGAAGTTACTTCATATTCTAATATACGGAAAAGAAGTTTGCCTTCAATCAGTAATAGCTTTGTAGCTAATGAGTAAAGACTTTCCTCCACAAAAAGTTGAGTATTTTTAACTTCTACATTACAAATTACTTTACCTTTCAAATTTACTTCATGGTACCATGTGTTCTACTAGTAACATTCAGAATGATTGAGGAACTAGGCAGCTGTCCTAGTTAGAGTGGCCAGGACCAGCTTATTACTGAGTGGTTGTAACCAAAACTGTGTATTCCACAACCTCTGTGTCATTTCTAATGAACTATTAATATGAATCTTTTGCAGTAGCTGCCCAGGGCACACCTGACCCCTCAGGCTACAAGCTGGGTGTTAGAGAACCCTGTGAGACAGGCTCTTCCTATCAATCACTCAGGTGTGATAACTCCCCTCTGAGGAGGCCTTAGCACCTTCACACTCAGCTTGAGGGGTCATGTCTGCTAATGGGCCATCAAGGATTCCAATGACTCACCGAGTTAAATCATGCACTGTGAACTCCTGGCCCTGGGGGAGGTACTGGGCATTCTCATCTGAACCTGAGCATATATAATCTTGGGATTTTAGGACTTGTGATACCATTCGTCAGATCCAGAGGAGGACCAGAACCTCAACAGGACCGTGACCATCATTCTCACCGACATGTTTTCCTTTCCTTTTACTTTGGACTCAGAGGGCTCACATAGTGCTCAGCACAGTAGCTAGCAAACACCATTCTGTTCATGCCCCAGGTTGCTAGGTTATACATCTGGGTTTTGTGGGTTAAACCCATTTTTTTTCTCTGTATCCCTGTATTTATTGTAATCCTTTTATTAAATTGTAACTCTGATTTGTAATCTCTTTGAGTTGGGTTCATTTCTCCGATGGGTTTACCTTTAAACCAGCACAGCAGCTACAAGACCATACCCACGAAAACAAACAAAAATCTCTTGCTTACTGATACTTTTCCTGGATGCATTGTTTCAGAAGGGAATTTCCAGCATATCAGTCTTTATTCTATGCCTTTTTTAAAAAAAGCCTGTTAGTACAAACACTCTTTACTTTCCCCCTACCAAGAGGCCCACACTCTGAAAGTGTATTCCTCTAGACAATTACTAGAAGAAATTATTTTCTTTCTTTAATTCAGCCAACAAATGAGAAATAGATCCCCATTATTTCATGCAGGTTGGGCCACAATGAACAGCACTTGATTGAGAGCAGTTCCAAAAGTCTGACCTTCATTCCTTCACTGTAGGTGTTTAGCATTGATGCCTAATCACATAACATGGCAGGTAATAATTAAATACATATTAAAATCTCAGTTCCACAATGACTTGTGTTTGTAAACCAAGACTGCAAATCCCTCTGCCCATATGTATATAATGTATGACCTCCTATAAAGATTATTTTACTTTTTAAACCAAGGAAAATAGTAGATCTTCTAGTCTTTGTCTTCATTTAGCTGTTTTCAGTTGTTCTTAGGCTCTTAAATACTCATCCCTTATAATGAAATGCAGTGGTACAAAGCAGGGAAAGGGGAGGGTTTCAGCTGTGGCCTTGCAAACCTTTTTGCTTAGGATAAGCAAATTTAGACTACTTGGACATACTGGCCCTGCAGAAGTCAAGCAGAACTGCTTACTGAAGAGAAACAGAATTAACTTATCCTTCTAATTGTATTTCCCAAGAGACAACATCCCACAAACTTCATCAGCCTAGCAGAATTGCACAAGAGTGAGTCAAACCAACTCAGAGGAAGAATAAGGAGCTTGACTGTCATTCTCTGACTCACTGAACCCTCTTCTCTGTTATTTATGGTGAGACAGGAGGTCAAGTCAGAGAGGTTTCAGTTGATGAAGAAAAGATACAGGAAGGATTTGCTTAATTCCAAGAGAGGGCAAGCAATTTTTTTCTTAAAAGAAATTACTAAGCACATCCTTCTTAAAAACTAACAAGTTCCCAACAAAACTGATGTCCAAATGTAATTTTGCATAGGCAATTATTTTTTCCCCAACTTAGTGTATTTGACTTTTGGTTTTATTTTTTTAAAATAAGTATTTTGGAAGGATCCTTTGGTTTTTGCCCAAATAGTACCACCACACCTTTTTGTGGGTTGAAGATGACTTAGTTTTATTTATCCAATAGGAGAGTCATGGCAGCCTGTACCTCCTGCAGAAAAAATGCTTCAGAAGAATTTCAGAAATTTTCAGAAAGGTGAACCCAAATTGAGAGTCTTTCAGAGACCACAAGATTAAACTTTTTCCCTGGGGTGCCCAGTTCAGACGCAAGTGCCATATGATTGCTGCTGCAAGAATATACAGGATGCTAATTCTGATTTACAGGATTGGTTTAGAGTCAGATTAACATTGTCCTGTGAAATTCTTAATAACCATGTGCCCAAAAAAGTGTTTAACATCATCATTATGCTGTCATCACCCTTGACTGTGTGAGGTATTCACCACATTCTTCAAGCCATGCTTAGTGCCTTACAGGACAGAAGTGAAGTTTTAGCTTTTGGGATGAGAATACCATGGAGTGCAATTGATCAGTTAGGGGGAAAAGAATCAAAATGAAAACATAAACCAAAAAATCAAATCTAGCATCCTAAGAGATTAACCAACATGGGAAAAAAATCCAGGTCCTTGCTATCCTAAATAGTTCTGTGGGAACTTTAAAAAAACATTTTAGAAACAGATGATGTATTACTATCCCAGACTTGCAGGCTCAATACCTCAGTAAAAAGTGCCTAATTTCTCTATGGCACAAAAAAAAAGTTTTAGATTCCAATTTTTTCCATATATCATACCACTGATATTGTCATTCTACAAATATTTCTTCCCTGAACAGTACTTCTAATTGTATGCACATCATCCTCTCAACTGATCCCATACAACCATCGAGGGCAAAAGGTCAAAGAGTGACTGATGCCAGCTAAAAGCAAAAAGGGGTGGGGGGAGAGAAAGAAAACAGAAAGCTACTTCAGTGCTGTGCTGAAACTAATTTACTTGTATTCCCACACTAGCTTTCTCTCTCTCACTCAAAACCAAAAAAAAACCACTTCAGTCAGTCCTACAGATTTTTTAAAGATAGGAAGGTAAAGTAGGCTCTTTTAACCCGGGCCTTCCAAACATTGAATTAATGTATTAGCTCATTTTCTCCTTAGCTCATTTTCTCTTTAAGCTAAGGAGAGTCAGACCTAAGTCTTTCTCTGTCTAGACTAGCTTATTCAACCTGCCATGACTACTTTGAGGAAATTCAGTCCAGCAGCAAGGGTGTTCACCTTTGGAGAAGACTCCTTACACTTTGGAGTGCTAAAGTATTTTATCTTAAAGAAGTACTAAATAAGTATGCACAAAGTCCCTTCAAAATCCAAACCAGCTTGGAAGTGGTTGTATCCACAAAGGGATCAGGTAACAACAAATTTATCTGTCAAGACTAGACAATGAACAAAGATAGAAAAAAAAAAATCTCTATTAGACAATTGATTCTCAGTTTTCTGAATAGCATATAGTTTCATGAATGTAGTAAAAAAAAAACAAAAACAAAAACAAAAACCAACAAAAAAAAACACACCAAAACCAAAAACCCCCAAAACCTTAAGTAGAAATTGCATTCCAGTATTTAAATCCCTGTCATTATAAACCCTTTGGAGAACAGAAAAAGCTAATGGCTTTCCTTTACTCTTTTTTTTCATTGGGAAAAAATGAAAAGAGTTCCTAGCGACAGGGAATACATCCAGCAGTATTATTTTGGACAGTTTCTAGTTCTGTAGTGCTTGATATGCTTAACAGATTTCAGTTAACTCAGGCAGAGAAAAACTGTTATGAAATTACTATAGAAAATAGAATACAGCACTCCATAAAAAAATGGAACATGAATATATTTGCCAATGTCAAGCATTAAAAAGGAGTACAGAAATGGATAAAACAAGGCTAAATCAACTGTGTTTTGAGGGAGGTGGAGGAGAAGAAGAGCAGGATATATTTTCAGATAAGATCAGACTCAATTTGGTGTCTCAGACAAAACTTGTCAGACAAGACAGTGAACACCAACAGTTGAAATTGCTAAGCACCTAGAATTTCTTTAGTTTGTCCTGAAAGTTTTAGATGGGAGATAAAATTCTCTGGTCATCATAGAAGTCATAGAAAGAAAAAATTTACAGCTTGAAAACCGTGAACATTTAGCATCCAAGCAACTTCAAGTTCTTAAAAGCACAGCAAAATTAACAAATTTCTGACTGTAAGTTCTCATAGGGTGAGGAAGTATCAGGATGGCCCATGGTTTTTTCTGTTCTGGGATTCATCTCTCTTCTTTACATTCCTATTTCATGACTGCATAGAAAGCAATATGCTAACAACTGTCCCAAGTTAATAGCTGAGCAGTGACATTTTCCATTCTCAGGTTTGCTTTGGGTAAAAGTTTATTGAATAAAATTCAGAGAAGTAGTCATTGCTGCATGTGTATCTCTAGCAATATTCAAGTCCCCAGCAAGTAGAAGTGTTCAGACTGTTCACTGAACTAATTACTGAATTAATCTGCCATTCATTAAAATTTTCTAATTAATGTTCTATCAAGTAATAAACTGCAAAGCAAACTTGTCTTAGGGAAGAAAAACAAAACAAATGGAGGAGGGATTACATCAGGAGTCAAAGAAAATTGTGCATTAAAAAGTAAATCATCTTTTGTTAGCCCAGGCCTGGATTAAGTAGTTAATATCATATGGGTTGTGTGTCATCTAGGCACAACAGCAGCTTTACCAATTATCACAAAAGTCATGGTTTGCGGCTTCACTTTGAAATAATTTCCAAGTTAATCAGAAGTAATTATTCACATCTACTGAAAATGTACGATCTTTTTGATATTTTCCCCTATGTACATTGATTTTCTCATAGATGGGAAATAGCTTTTCATTTCTAGGGTACACTTTTTGTGTGACTTCAGGGTAACAGAATATTGTTCCAAACTAAGTTAGAGGAACCATACTGTGCTGTTAAGATATTGCTGCTCAGTTGCTAGCCCAGCAGAGATGGATGATGAAAAGCACACCTCTACTCTTGCCCAGCAGGACCTAGAATTGAACTGGCCTTAATCACAACTAGAGCAAAGCTCAAAGCTGTATGTGGTCACTCAGTCTATTTCTTCTGTGGGACAGAAGTTAGAAAATAAGAACAGGAGCAAGAAAACTCACAGCTTGAGAAAGGCAGGGAAACCGCTTACTAATCACTACCATGGGCTAAATAGACTGGGGAAATTAATTTATTTCAAGTCAAAACATATATTTAGTTCCTGATATGGGTAATAGTAAACCAATACAAAAAAGAAACAAACATTTATACACTTCAGAAGACTTTCCACCTCCTTTTCCAGGCTCAGCTTCAACCCAGAGGTGTATCTACTCTAGTGTGGCTTAGTCAGGGGCCTCAGTTCCTTTGGGGAAATACCTGCTCCGAGGTGAGTATATCCACTGCCTGGAGTTGCTCCAGGTAACTGGAGTTGTCTTCTCATTGTTTTTTACTTGTCCTTTCAGACGCTGGAAGACGGATAGAGGCTCACTTAAAATAATTGAAAAATATAAATTAAAAACTGGAGGCTCGCTTTTCAGTTTTGCTTTAAATATTTGGAAAGTCAAACATTTGAAAGGGATTGCATATAATCTCCACCCTTAACACTCCTTCCTCTGCTGTTTGCTGTCCTTAAATGCATTTTCACAGAGGCATCACCACCTTGACTAGTGAGCTCCCCTTTGTATTTGCCTGGAACCAGCTGGGTTTGAGCAGCCCTGCAATATGCAACACTCTACTCTGCCTGCTTATGAACGACCAGGTAATCATTCCACTTCCCCATTTCTGGTGGGAAGTACTGGGACAAAAATACAAGGCAAATGCTGTTTCTACCAAATACTGCCATTTTCAGACTTCTAGTGCAGAGCAATTCTTACTCCAGAGGTAGTTCCACTGCACAGCATTTGAAAGATGTACAATTGTTTAATCTTCATTAGGGAAAAATTTCAAGATACAGAACCTAACCGCACAGGCCTAAGTCAGATAAATCTTTCTTTTACATCTCTGTACATTCTCTAGATTTTTTTCCAGGTTTTATTATTCAACAGTATTTATTCTGTTTTTTAAAAATCCTGTCTTCCTACCTCCAAGTCAGCAGTTACTATGTTATGGGAAGCATTAGGAGTTTGCCTGTAACATCAAAAGAATGAAAGTTGAGAAGCTGGCAGGCGGCAGGGCAGGGAAAATAAAAAAAAAAAAAAGCTCATTTTTTTTCACTCTGCTCTGAGCTGGTCATAGATTTCAGTGAGAAACTCTGCAAGCAAAATGGTTCCCTCTGCTGACTCCATTTGAGGATTAGAACTTCATTTCTCGTTGATGAAACCTTATGAATAAAAATGAAGCTGAGCCTCTGCCCTTTATCCTCTGCAAAGACAGCTAAGAAACTCTTTTATCCTCTTCAACCCATCAAAGGTATGCTCAGATCATTTGTCTAAATCTGCCAACAGACCAAGTTCAGTAATAAAATATAAACCTAGTTAAAATAAGGGATCACAAGCCTTCAAAGGAAAATCATTAGGCTGTGTTAAAAAAAAAACCAAAACAATCAAACACTTAAGATTACTGATACCAAAATTCCAACCAGAACTGAGAAAAATCATGAGTTTCTTTACAGCAACACTTGCTTCGAAACATAAGTTATGGAATAACACAATTACAGTGGGAATATAAACTACAGTAAAAACGCAAATACCTCTGAAGTTACACCATCTTTCAAAAGCCATGTTCTGATAGTGGATTTACATTCATAAGAAACCACAAAGCAGACACAACACAGCAATCTTTATGTTACTCATTCTCACTTGCCCTTTCTTTTCTGTAACCACCATCTTTCACTTTGTTGCTTAAACTCACATGAATTTGGCAGTTCTCTGAAGAGGCAGCTGTGTTTGTCAGGAGGCTGGATACAGTCTCACAGATGAGAGTACTTATGTATCAGAACCCACCCAGAAAACTAATCACATTAATTAAAATTTAGGGCAGAGTAGTTTCTAGCCTTGCCTCTACCTGTTAAAGCAGATAGTTTTAATACTTTAGGGGGAGGAGAAAACAATAAAACTCCCACAAAACCGTAACTGAGAAAGCAGCAAATTCTTTCTCATTATTAGTCATCTTTATATGTATCCTGTAACTGTAGACCTATTTATCCAGCCAGTCTCAATTTTCTCTCAACACAGAGATTTTTATACTTAAACACAAAATTTGTTAAGCTTAAGAATTATGCCAGTGCATTTGATATGTCTGTACTTCCCTAAATATTGTACTATAACATGTGGGAGGTGTTATTTAGATTACTAAGCAGTTACAAATAGTTAGATGATTAACTATTTCTAAATATTAGTCTAACTGGAGAGATGAAAGAAGTGAAAGACCAGTTAACCAAGTCTGGTTTCACAAGACAGAGAGATGATGGTGGTAGATTTGGGCAGAAAAGATTAATTGTGGAGTTTCTCAAGGCTCAGTCATGTGAACTAATCCAATGCAAAATTTTCATTGGTAATTCAAGCACAGAAAGCAGGAGAGTGGCAGTAAAATGCCTGGATTATTCAAAACTGTCAATACACAAGAAGATTGAATATCATGTCCAGAAAGAGCAGCTGATGTTCCGTGAACAGTGCTGGATCAGTTTTAAAGTATAAAATGCAGTGTTGAATAGGTCTCTTAAATTCTTGGAGGAGACCAAGTAAGCTTGACATACTTGGCCTCATAATCTGGAAGTTCAGAGAACACTGTTGCTTTCTATAAATATACATGGAGTGAAGTTGCCACAACAGGAATCAAACTGCCTGAAAGGCAACACTAGCAAATGAATGAGCAGTTATATACTAGGCATGAGTACATTTAGGCTGGTAGTTAGATACTTTCCAAACACCAGAGCATGGAGTTTCTGTGCCAGCCTTTCTATTACAAATAATAGGGTCAGAAAATGTTGCTGGCTTTCAGCTGAAGCTTCTTCATTTCCTTTGGAGAGAAATATAAGATCATTACCTAGCACAGAAGAAGATTAACTTCAACACCTATTACTCTAATTTTAAAATATTATGCATGAAATAGTGGTTCTCCTTCAGGTGAATACAATGGACTTTTCAACAGTAACAACAAAATTCAATGACTATCTACACCAGCTAATTTAATGGTGTGTAGGTGTGCTGAAAGAAACACTTAATTGCTAACTTTGGGCAAAGTTTTCCACATAAGGGTAAAGAATATGGTTGGTCTAATTACAGTGACTATCATAAACATTTCCAAACTCAGAAATCCCAACATGTGTTGCACTATGACTGTAAAGATCTTTTACCACAGTATTTCTGTATTTCTTTAGAAGGAAAGAGAAAGGAAGAGGATGTAGCATTGTTATTGTCCTTTTTAATCCTCATTCTAAGGGAGATGCTTGGGACTATGGGACATCAAGGAAAATTACAGTAACTGTCAAGTTTAGTCACTACGCACAGGCTAGAGGTAGACACAATTAATAGCAGTCTTGACCCTTCTGTCTTAACTGAGGTAAGCATGCTAGAGTTAATCCTTAAAACCTTGAGAGTATTATAAATAAATATGTATTAGAGAAAGAGGGCATTTAAAATACCTTAAATAAGGTGAGTGTGAGGATCTAATAGAACACAGCTTAGAGCTCTGCTACTGCATTTGGTTTAAGATCAAACTACATCCACCACTTAGAAGCAGTTTGCTAAATAGTAATGCTGTTGAAGAACTGGTCTGAAAAATCAAAGTGACTTTTGAAAAAAATTTCCTTTTTTTATGTATGTTTACAACTTGATTATAGTTAAAAAGGGCATTTTTAGTACATGCCTACTTCTACCATTTTTCAAGGGGAAAAAAAAAGAACTTTAATACTGCAACAATACCTAATGGCTCTCCAAGAAGGCTTCCCAAACTTATTTTTCCAATAAAAAAACATGTTATTGTCACACTTTTTCTATTGGCAGTTCCTATTCCAGCTTTTGGATGTTATATCAGCATAAATCTATTGGAACCATCTCCTCCACTTCAGCTGAATTCTTTGTTAGGGCACAAGACAGAGCATTATCCCTTAAAAAATTACTGCCCAGCTTTAAATTTCAGGGCTGTCACATACAATATCTTCAATGCAGGGGTTAGTAATGCTTCCCAGTGAGTTTCAGAGACAATATCATGCAATTTTGATCCATAAAGATTTAATACTGCAGTTCGAATCTTCTTAAATTTGCTTTCAAATGAAGATAATAAATTTACTGGGGTTTCCTCACGTATCAGAGGCAAGAGACTGTTTTTCTAAATTGGGTTCCAACACAAAATTAATATACAGCAGTGAACATCTTTGCTTTCTTTTTTTTTTTCAGAGATGATTTATCATTCTCTCTAACACAGCCCTAAAAGATATTGAATTCTTCAGCATTTGACAAGAACAATCACTTCTCCAGATGTGACAGAACACATATCGGATGACAAACGGAGGACATGAAACAGAGAGACTGTTAAGACTGTTACACTGAAGTTTGGTTCAAGTTCATTGCATTTATTATTGTACCATTTTTAGTTATAGAAATCCTGTGTTACTCCCGCTCATTTTTCCCTCATAGCTTTATCCCGGTTTGTCCCCCATATTGTCTTCTTCCCCCTATACCCTTTTCCCACCTTTGCCCTGATCCCTAGAATCCCATTGGTTAACTGTCCCACCTTTCCCAAGACCCTGTCTTCCCATTGGCCTTTGGTGACCATTGTCCCATTGGCTATCTGGTTTCCCTAGTTACATAATCCACCCCTGCTTTCACCCAATCCTGTCCAAGTTCCGGAACCTTCCCCTAGAACTCTTTATAAACCTGAGTTTCCCTTAATAAATTGCTTTTTTGTGGGAGGAGTGAGCTGGAAGTCTTCTATTTTCATTTCTCTCTCAATCAATGGCCATCATCCACGCTTTTTTTACTCCAAAAAGCTGACACAGAGTCAGCTGAAGTAGAGCTTTACAGAGCACTGACCGCACATACAGAGGTAGTTTAGAATAGCTGGTGAATTTTAAATCTGCCCCACAGCTGACTGCACTAACTGACCCAAGAAATGATGTATTAGTCCTTTCCACAAAGGAAAAATGCTTCCTTAGTGTGCAGAACAAGGATGGCAGCAAGCACCACTCCAGTCTGGGGGTTGGAACTTAGCTGTCAGGAAGGCAAAAGCAGTCTGTATTCAAATCCAGCTTTTGCATTAACAAGTCCCACAATCCTGCCTTTCACTCACAGACTTTAACCTCTGCTCATCTCAGACATCAAGCTTGGGCATCCTGATTCTTTCTGGAGGTTTTGTATGCAGTTTTGGAAACCTCTGCTGAGTACAGGGAATTGCCACTACTGGATTTTGCCCCCTGAGTTGTTTTTCATCTTTACTATACTGTTCTTTCAAGTCTCTATATTTTAACCAGAATCCGTGTATCTTTCTTATATTTTCCCCTTCCTTTGGAAATTAAAAATTACATGGTGCAACATACAGCACAGATAACAAGCATGAAGGCTCTTCACCTTTCTTTACTTCTTCAGAGCACAAGCATAGTCCTCAAATTAAGATTCTTCCATTCTGTGATACAAAAGCAACTTCAGGCATTAAGCAGATGGCACTCCATATTCAGTGTTTATGTGACAGTTGCATCTCCTAAGATAACTACAGATTCTTCCCTTCACTGCTCACTAGTCCTTTTTGCTTCCCTGTGTAGGAAGCATCTGGATCTGACTGCTTGGTGAGCTCCAGTTATCCTTCTGGCTGTAATAATTAACTATTTTCTACCTGGCATCTTAAATTTGCCAAGACCACTACGAGGGGGTTTAATGCCTTTATGGTGCCCCAGGCCAATGTTCAAAGGTTCCAAGGCTGGAAACAAAAATTTCTCATTCCATCACAAAGAAGAATTTAGACTTTTAAATCAGTTGCTAGAGCTGACAATAATAGAAATATTCAAGCATGGAGTTGAGTTGTTTACAGAGATTATATGATTTGCAGTTATCATGATTGCATGTAGAGGCTGAAATGCAGATTCCTAGGATTTTTAGGCATGCTTAAAAATGCCATGTCTTCAAATATATGCTTTCTAAGAACTCTCATTTATATAAAATTATGCTTTGAATGACAGGGAACTCATAAGAACACTGAAGCAGACACCAAAAAATAATTCCAGAACAAGATTCCTGTTTTTACAATTTTTTTTGGCTTTGTATATATTCTACTATTTCACTTTCTCCAGGTGATATTAGATTATCATTCCAAAAGTATATGAGAAATGTACCTCATAATGTGTAGCTGACAATGAAATACAACTATACTGAAATATGTCATGGTAACCTTGTAATTGTATCTTCTAAAACATGATTCCTCTGCATGACAGTAAGAACTGATGAGAAGAGTGACAATATGTGCAGTTCAAATTCATGAAACGTGGATGAACAGTGAACACTACTGCAATAACAGATATTTACTTCCACATACCCTCATACCAGAGATATGGAATGGTTAGCAGAGGTATGTGAGATAACTGTAGGCTGGTGTTACTGATCAGTGTTGAAGAGAATGATTGCACACTAAAACTTTTAAAATTTTTAATATTGACCAGTAATTGTAATTCCAACCTAATTGCTCTTGGCCCATACTAAAGAAAGAAAAACACTACAATAGTGTTCTCAGACCTATGTGCAGTTCAATTTTGAATTTGTTGAAGCTGATACAGTAGGTTTAATTGTTTCACAGGCAAATGGTAGTTTGAGAGAAGAAACAAATTCCCTTACTAGTCATGTCTAGGGTGATTTCTATCTTCGTTTACTGACAGAATCAGACAAAGCAAATATTACAAAATCAAAATATTTGAATTTCCTATCTGATGGACCTTCCCATACCGACAGTTAATGGACAAATAAGCAAAACAGAAGATATCCTAGCACAGGTCACTAGAGAAGTCTTAAAGAATCCTGGAAGAGGTCCTGTTCATAGATACATAGTTTAGCAGGATGCTTCAGCCAATGTTTAACTCTAAATACAGCTTTATATACATCCCTGTGCAACTTTTAAACATATCTTTGTGTTTAGATATGTTTCTGAATCAGAACCATAGCCAACTATCAGAAAGCATCTGTCCTCTGATGCCGCCTCAACCCTATTGTCCTAGTTCAGCAGGTGGGATCAATTTATCACTGTGTGGGGGTGATCAAGGCTATGTATTCTACCCCTCTATTAATTTTCCAAGAACAATGGGCCATTTGTAGCTGCCCAGGGCACACCTGACCCCTCAGGGTGTAAGCTGGGTGTGAAAGACATCTGTGAGATAAGAGCTGTGATAACTCCTCTCCAGGGGTCGTTAGCACCTTCACATCCATCCTGAGGGGGTGCGTCTGCTGATGGGCCATCAACAGTTCCAAAAATACCCCATGACTCACAGAGTTAATCACCTGTTGTTTTACTCCCTGCCCTGGGGAGGGACTGGGTGATCCCACCTGGATCTGGGAGTACATATCCTGGGGTAAGAAGACCTCAGGAACCACTCATTGGATCCAGAGGAGCAGCGGAACCTTGACAGGAGGAGACTATCACTTTCAACCAGCTTGCAACCATCACTCTTGACCAGACTGGGACTGTCATCTGCACCAACAGGTTTCTCACTTTCTTATACTTTGGACTTGGAGGAACCACATGGAGTTTGTATCCCAGGATGCTGGGTCATACTGGGTTTTGTGGGTTAAAACCAATTTCTCATTTGCCATTGTATTTGTTGTAATATTGTTATTAAATTGTAACTCTGACTTATAATCTCTTTTGTGTTGCATTCCTTTCTCTTGCCAGTTTATCTTTAAACCAGCACACCTGTCTAGCTCCCAGATTTTCTGTTTAACATAAGAATTTTAAGTCTATGACAAGACTGGTTTTTTTGGAGTTACTTGCTACCACTCTGCAGATGGCTAATGCTGCAATTTGTACCTTATATGAGCAACATTCCAGGCATTGCATTTCTTAAACTGTATGCACTTTAGATCAAATTCTTACCTAGGCTGAGAGAGCTTTGATCCTGACTGGGGCTGGGCAAAAATGCCTATAGCCCAAAAAGCAATTTGTGGTAGGAAAACAGACATTGATACTACTAGCATGCTGTCATGGTGTCACGTGCAAAGGGACAGAAATGTAAAGATTTCTTGACCTACCTGTATTAAGATATTTTTCTTGACTATATGTGTCCCCAGAAAATCAAAGCCTTTTAAAGCCTAAACCACTCTGTCCGTGTCTCACCTAAAGAGACCCTTCACTAGACAGATTCACTGTGATGGACAGGACTTGTGATACTCTGATATGGGGATGGCACTTAACAGCAAGGGACAAGCTTCTCTCCCTGCCAGCATCAGAAACAAACCAGACTAACTCTAGCGGTTCATAAAATAACTTTTATTAATACAAGTATGTGACAACCACTGTGGGCTTCACACTGCCAGTGATAAACTTTAACTGCCTGATTACACATAACTAATAACAAAAAAACAAAAACCAGAAGCAAGCTCCACAAAACAGCACAACAACCTAAGCCTCAATACAAAACTCAAGGAACCCCCCCTTTCCACAACAGACCAATTTACAAAGACTAGAACAAAATCTAAACACACCTGTTAACACAAAGCCTCCTTCTAAGGGGGAAGAAATATAGCCGCTTACCACTAACACACCTTTTAACTCGCTAAGATAAGGAACGGAACACTTTAAAGCAAGCCACAAAAAAAGAGTCAACAATAAAGTAGAGCGTAACAAAACAAAATAAAAAACAAACAAAAAAGAATGTAAAATAAAAAATATATATCTGGTAAGTTACAAGGTATAGGGCAAAATAAAATTAGTATCAAAGCAGCAAAGTACACTTAGTAAATAAAGTATCTGTGGGGTAAAAGTAAAAGATGGTAAACTATAGGTATAAGTTGTAAGGTATAGAATATAGGGCATAGAAAAAGAGTAAATGATTGCTCACCCCTACAGTATCTGAAGGAGTGGAAAGAGACAGGACAGCTCGTTGGTTACCTCTGCAGAGATGATGGAACTTCTCTCCCCATTTTGCTCATGTCCGATCTCTTTTTATACATTTTTTTTGTTAGGCAATTTTAGTGACTATAGTCAATAATAATTTGGGGAGTGATAGACAGATGACATAGGCTTAAGGGTCAGCTCTCTGTGTTCCCACAGGATGTCGAAAAGAAAGGCCATGCTACTTCCATAACACTCCATTCTTCATTAATCCTATCAGTCTGTTGCTGAGAAATTTCATTTTGTTGAGGACTTCCAGGAAGCCAAAGCCAAACCAGGTCTCTTTGTCCCTTCTTGTGTAACCCATTATCAACTGACAATGGTTTCTGGGAATAGCCCATCCAGGTGCTGAGGTGTTTTCCATAACCAATCAGGAGGCTATCATGGCCTTGAATTGGCCTATCACCCTACACATGGCATGTGTGCTGACAACCTATACATGAAGGAATCATAAGACTACCTGGGAACTCAACAGGTTTGGGGAATTTAGTTACATAAAAGATGTCAACCAAACAAAATTGTTTATTTTACATTTAGTTGTAAAAAAACAAAGGCAAAAAAAAACCTCTAAGAGGCAAATGTCTGAGACTGTAATGATGGATTAAAGATACAGGGTCAGATTGGCAGATGAGTTAAAAACTCGCTGATGGAGCTATGACAATTTCTTCCACTAAAAACTTTTCCCATATAAGTTTCTGAGTTCCTGATTATAAGATCAAAAGAACTAGAAGAACTATAAGGTTTAATTTTAAATCAAAGGAGTAAATGTTATGATATTCGTGGTGTGGATCAAATACCCATCCTTCATACAGACCTTTTTATTTCTTAAAAATGTTATGCATTGTATGCAGATAAGTATTGCAAGAAGCACTTTCTATTACCAGATACTACAGTGATGAAAGATAGGGATAGAATTTGGAAGGAGACAATCATCATGTTTTCTTCTTGAATTAGTTAATAAAAATTCTTTCAATATAACACTGAATACCAAGAGGGCTAAGCTTTTATATTAGCAGCACTGGTACTTTATAGCAGGACCTGTTTAAGAAAAGGTATTATTTCTCTTTATAATTATTTCCTACTAATTTTCCTAATATCATTGTATAGTATTTTAACTGAACTCTCCTTCATGAATTTTATAAGTAGGACTGAAACCACAGGCTCCACTTGTTCTCTATAGCTAGCTTTCATTTGAAGTGGAAATGAAGGATTTTGGTTGACCTCATTCTCTTTGTTCTTGTGGTGGTAGATAGTCACTTCTGAGGGGTGCATGAAAGACACCCATTGTGTTTGGCCCAAACCCAATATCTTTACATTGATATTATTCATTGCACAATTAATTACATTGGAGTGCTAGGATTTATAACATAAAGAGGTTAAGGTGGAATAAGGTCTGTCCTAGTTCAGCAAGGGGGGTAGTCCCATTGTGTAAATGAGAGCACTCTGGACTCTGAATCCTAAGGACCTGAGTTCAAGTCTCAGTGGGGACCATCCTCTGGCAGTTCAATGCCTCCCTGCCATCCGATCCCATCAGATCTCGGATGCTAAGCAGGTCAGCCCTGATTAGTACCGGGTGCTGAAGACAGTCCCAAGGACTTAATTGTCACTGTCCAAACTCGCTTGGCTGTGGCAGATGGACCTTAGGACTTAAACAGTGGGGCCAGTTCTGCGCATGCTGTGCCTCACCTAAAAAATCCACTGCGCAGGCTGGAAGGGCACACCCGCTTGGGGAGAGCCCTTCCCAAATCTTTGTTCACGAAGTCTGGCCATACGCACACACAGTTCAGCAAGCTGGAACCAGTTTATCGCTATGTGGGTGCGACCAAAGGCTGTGTATTCTAAACCCTCTATGCAATTTCCCAAGAACTGTTAACAATGCACAATTTGCAGTAGCTGCCTGGGGCACACTTGACCCCTCAGGATGTGAGCTGGGTGTGAAAGACACCTGTGAGATAAGAACTGTGATAACTCCCTTCCAGGAAGTTGTTAGCACCTCCACACCCGGCCTGAGGTGTCATGTTTGCTAATGGGCCATCAATGATTCCAAAACACCCTATGACTCGCAGAGTGAGATCACCCAGTGTGTAATTCCCCACCCTGAGGGAGGTACTGGGCAGTCCCAAGTGGACCTGGGGGGATATAATCTTGGGGGTTTTGGAACTTGGGGAACTAGTCATTGGATCCAGAGGATGAGCAGAACCTTGACAGGAGGAGACCACCACTCTCAACCAGACTGTGACCATCATCTGCACCAACAAGTTTCTTGCTTCCTTTTACTTTGGACTTGGGGGAACCACGTGGCGTTCAGCACAGAGGCTACAAACCTCTTTGTGTTTATGTCCCAGGGTGCTGGGTTACACTTCTGGGTTTTGTGGGCTAAAACCAATTTCTCTTTGTGCCATTGCATTTATTGTAATATTGTTATTATATTGTAACTCTGACTTATAATCTCTTTTGTGTTGGGTTCATTTCACTTTCTGGTTTACCTTTAAAGCAGCACAGGTGACAATGAAAGGCTTGAAGAATTCAGACCTACAGAGGTTTCAAGAGTAGCAAGAAGTCTAAGTCCCTGAGTTTACTCAAGAAAGCCTTTCAAACACACTGAAACCACATTAAAGCCAGTTGCTAGCCATCATCCCTTTGTTTTGAAAGCTGGAACATTTTGAAGTTTAATTCAAAATTTTAATTGTATGTTTTGGAAACTGTGTGAGGAGGAAATACTTAGCTGAACCCAAAGCAGCAAAGAAATCACTTTGCATGTCTTCCCTGGAAAATGGTAAGATACATTAGAAAATTACAGAAATGCCAGTAACGAGGTTTCTAGAACATTTCCCAAGGTTCAGAAGGCCAAAGGAGCACTGTAAGATTTCCTTTGAGAAAGCTTTTTAAAGAACTTTATTTGCCAGAAATTACAAATAGAAATAAGGATGATGATCTTTGAACACAGACTGTTTAAGTCTTGAGAAGCAAAAATCATGTTCCTGTATTTTTCCATTAATTAGTCCTTAATTACTAATTATTAATTTGTGAAATAAGCTAGCTTTAGCCACATATCCTTGTAGCCTGATTAATTATCTATTTTTATCTGTATATTTTTCTAAGCATGTAGCTGCCATAAACAAGATTATACACATTATCCATGATCCATGAGTTCTGCAGATAAAGCTGGAGTTGACCTATTTATATTAACAAGAAACAAATGACTCATGAAAACCTCCTATTCAGAACATCAGGAGTATTCTCAAGGTAATGACTTTTAGTTCAAGTTTAAGCTGAAATTTTCCCTTGAAATGTTCTTATATATATTGCCTGCATCAGAGGCAATTCCAGTCTTCCAGTCCTTTCTAGTTTGTAGTACTGCAACAGCGGCTAAGTCCAAGTCAGTCAATTGCTCTTAACATAGTTTAGCTAATTAAAATTTCTTACTGTCAACCACAATGCTCATTATCTAATCCAAAAGGGAACTGGGGGGAACATTCATAATGATATATTAACATATCAATAACAAACAGCACAATTGCCATACATTACTTCTAACATATTTTTTAGCCATTACTGTATGTCAGTGATCTTATCAAGCTTATCTCGCTTTATTATTGTGATGATTTCAACAACATTAAAGTGTAATTATAAAAGCCTATAATTTCTTTGTATTACAGAATTATACATAATAGCACATTAATAATAATTCCTCATTAGTCATCAGTTCTTTCAGAGATAAAGAAGAAAGCAGGCCCTTATTTTCAGGGTGTTATTGCCTAGAGTCAAGCAGAAAAGGAAGCTTTAAATATATGGTTATTTATTTTACTTTTTTACAGGGATAAAAAATGTCAGATAATAATATTGGGAAAGCCCAACATATAATTGAGAAATACCATAAATAAAGCTGTTATGTCAGAGTTATTTTCTATAGGCACTATAATAAAGTTATTAATTTCATGATCTTAACCTGAATTTTTATGTTCAGACAGTGAAAAAATTTCCAATGCCCAGAAAACAGTTGTGGATGTCAACTTAGAAATCAAATGACTAAGACCTTCATCTTACTTTTTCAAGTTATGAAATTTAAAAATGTGGGACTCAAGGGAGCTAAAAGGCCATACTAGTTAAAATTATTGGGTAGGATTGCTTTGCACAAAAATTGTTTATTTGACAAAGAAATATTTCCTGTAAGATGAAGACTTGGATAATAAATTCAGGGAGTACTTTTTTCTGATGTAGCTGAAATCTTTTGTTCTGAGCCACTCAGCAATTCATCATACAAGTTTATAATTTCAGTTTTGTCACAAGACTGAAGCAGCAATCTGTTTTTCAATGTGCTTTATTCCTATAGTTAAGGCAGTGTAATGCCAACTTAGAAAATGTATTCTGTATCGTCATCTGTCACAAGATTACCGTATGATTCAAAGTAAGTCACTTAAACCAGATTTTTAAGAGGAAAGATGCTCCTCATTTTCTTAATGCTTATCTTGTCACAGCAAAGATTTCATTTGCAAAAACACAGCTTCCACTGAAACTAATAAAAGTTGGACTTTGAAAAAAACAAAGCAAAAGCCTATGGAAATCTGTATGTAGAGAATTCTAAATGGGCAAAAGCAATCTGAAATCTCGCTTTTCCTAAAGTTTATACTTTACAAATTGGTTTTATTTAAAAACTAATAAAACAGAAAATGCAAATATCCTCATGTTGAGCCACTGGAAAACATCAAAACCAGTTGGAATGCTAGCCATCAAGGGACAATTACATTCAAATTACTATTCATGTTTCAAATGGTTTGTGGCTAAGTCCTAGCTGGATAATCAGCCTCCAGTAATTTGCCTGAAGGTTTAAGGGAGCACAGGTGATAGCCTTCAGAACTCATCCACCCATTTTATGCTTTTCTGCTGTTACAATCCAGCCAATTCTGATCACATCCTGTATCAAAAGTAAAGATACCAGATGAAACTATTCATCCTCCTGTTGCACTTCTTATACAGAATGACCAATATGCAACTTGCCATATTATTTTGGCATTAGAATTTGCTAAAATTATTCAACAATCAATTTGCATTTCTTCCTGCAAATAGCACTTTTAGGGCATTCAGTTATTTTATCCCAATGCAAATCTTTAGTGGTCTTCTGTCTTTTATTTTCCTCAGAATCTGGCAATTTTCCCCATTTTCCACATTTTCTGCTACAGCTTTAATAGTTGTATTTTAATGAGAGAGGAGATAGAAGCCATGTCACCGATGCATGCTCACATGATTTAATAGAGACAAGGGGAGGAGTCTCTGTGTAATGTGTCCCTTTGAAAATAACAAAATCTGATCATCTTTACTAAATTGAAGGACTTATAACCAGTGTTTCAACTGTTTTGCCTTGCAGATTCTTCCCTTTAACAAGTGAGATGAAACTGATTTACAGCCTACTTACATCCTCCCTGAACATACCACTTATCAACAATCTTGTCAGCCAAGATTATAAGGAAAAAAAAGTGTCATCTATAAAATTATTACTTTCAAATATTTTGTTTCCTGTTGGTGATTTTAGATGAGGATAAGATGTGATTTTTAAATTTTGCAGCACTGCAAATTACCCAGTAGCTATAGGTGCTTCTTGCCTGGAAGCACCACCCATGGTCCAGTTCATGTCCTGTTGTCAAGAAGTTCTATCTCTCTGCTCCAAGCACTTCTGGTACTCTTTTTCTGTGCAGGGAATGGAGAGTAAATGATCAAGTGTTTCCCACTGAAAGGATTGAAAAAAAAGAAGTAACAACGTGGTCTGGTCTTGATGCCCACAGAATGTTAAACAATGTTTACTCAGAGTAGTCATGAATACCTAGCAGGGGTTGAGGGATGGACAGCTCCCTATGCACAGCCTCTCAGAGACAGGGCAGGGTGCTGCAAGTCCTGGTGCTGGTGGCAGAAGCCATGATGGGACCACTCCGAGAGTGCAATGGTGAAAAGCAAAGCATTTATTCAAAGAGACAGAGGGTTTTTAAGGCTTCTGTGGGAAGGCCCCAGGAAATAGTGTGCAACTGGGTAAGGCCTCAGGTGGAAGAGAGTGGCTTGGGTACTCAGCCAGCCAATGGGGGAATGGAAGAATCAAAACCCAGTAGGAATTCAGGGACTGGGGAGAGATGGGTGAGATAACCAGTGGGGGGTTAGGGGAGAGGTGGGGCTGGCTATGTGTGTAGAATGACATGGTGCTGATCAAGGAAACCATGTGGGTACCGCGTGCTGGGGAATAACAAAACTTAAAGGGAAACCCGTACAATAAAAACACAAGTTCTAAGCTTAATCTTTAAGAGTCTCTAATTCTGGAAGGTTGCTGTCATGGTGATCTGATTTCTAAAGGTGTTCTTTCCATTTCATATAGTTGGGACTTTCTCGCACAATTCTCCAGTTTTATTTTTTTCATGAAACTTAACGTTGCATGAAACAAGAGATTGAAAACATCTAGCTATACATGGGAGGACACAAAGAAGGATTAATACCACAAACAAACCTAAAAGCAAAAAAAATAGGAATTTTTTTCAGGGGCAGTGAAAGTCCTTTTAGGGATAACCAAGTAAACATATCGTTCCAAATAACTTTGTCTAATTTTAGGATCTGCTGAACGAGTCAGCGAAGTTCATTTATGTGGGAGTGGATGGATTGGGAATGGTCTGAGAAATTTAGACAGCACAGCCCTTCAAACTCACTGCAACCATGTCCATTAACCAATAATGCAATATCAATTCCAGCTCTATTTTGTAATGTTGCTTTCTTAATTTGTTGGGAATCAAGTAAAAGGTCTTTCAGTGCTGTGCTAGTTACATTTGCCTCTTTGGCTAACCAGCATCCCATTTTTGTGAGCAAATCTAGGGCGTGCATTGTGCCAATGGCTGGAATTACTATGCTGCCGCAAACATCTTGGCTGTGTGACTAAAAGTTAGAGTCATAATCTTCTGTGAACTGATACAAATTTTGGAATTTAGAAAGGGGATGCTGCTGAGCTGGGAGCTGAGGGGTTGCTTGAGGGCTAAGTTTTTAACAACTGGTCCTACAATGAATGGTCATCCACTCTCTTTGAGTAGCTGCACTGTGGTTAAGTCTCGCCTTTCGGGGTGGTTTCTGATGTCACACTTTGTAATTTCTTTGGGTGGATTAATAACTAGGGAAGAAACTGTCTTTGCGGGATTGTAAAGTGTTAATTGACCAAAGGTGCAAGGTCCTGTGACTGCCTCTTTAGGAATTGATTTCCATACCCGGAGTCCACAGATAAGGAACACCTACTCAGGGAGGACAATGGACAGTGGGGAAGATTGGATTTCAAAGGTTATTTTTTCCTTGCACCATAACTCAAACTTGAATAGGCTCCATAAGATGTTACATTGAGCTGCCACTTACTCTTCTCCTCTTTTTTTGTGTTAAAATAAAAACAGTGGACTGAGGGGAGGGTGCATAAAATTTCCAGTTCTTCAGGATAATTATTTTCATAGGTAAAGGATTGTGGGGTTGTTTTGGAATCTGGGGGACAGGGAATGCAGGACACAATCTGTTTTTTTTTTCTTTTTTGTCAGGATCATTACATCAAAGGGAATATTGATTTCAAAATCCAGACCATTTTTGAGGGGACCAGGGGATTGCAATTAAACATGTTTTGAATGGGTTAGAGGGATCTGAAACCAAAAGACACAATGAATCAACTTTTAAGGACTTAGCCAAAGAAGACCATATGTTTCCACCATTCCTTGCAACCCAGTCTGGAAGAGGAGGAGGTGTGACAAAGACTGATATTACATGATGACTGGATCAATCAGGATGATGATGATGGAGATCATTGTGGTAGCTACTCGCTGTTGTAAAACTTCACCAGACATGATGGAACTCAGGACTGGATCCTGTTGAGACACAAACATGCCCCCTCTCGCAGGATAAGAGGAACAGTGCCAACCCATTCACCTGTTTTCACATCTTTATAAGTAACTTTGGCATCAGTACTGACTTGATTTTGGTGTGCATTAAAGTGCCTTTCTATGGGTGATATGTCATGCTCTAATCTATTTAAGAAATTGAGAACATATAATGCCTTATTTAATTTTTCTTGTGGTGTGAGTCCAATATGTGGTTAACATATTTTTGAGTGTCTGCTGAGCATGATGTGCCACTGCTTGACCAGTGGGCGAGTGGGGGATGACATGGGAGATGTCCCACATGTTGGAAAAACTCTTTTAAAGAGTGAAAAGTGTATGTTGGACTGTTATCTGTTTTTATAGTTTTGGGCATGCCAGGGACTGATATTGCAGACATAAGGTGCTTTTTGACATCTTGGACCTTCTCTCCTGCATGTGCTGTTGCTGCAAAGGCACCAAAACATGTATCAATGGACATATGGTTGTATTTTAATTTTCAAAATGATGAATAATGCGTTATGTCCATCTGCCAGATGTCAAGTGGGTTAATTCTACAAGGGTTTACCCCCTCAGAGGTAGAGGAGTGAGTCTCTGGCAGTCGGGGCACACAGAAATAATTGCTCTGGCTTGAGATAGTGTAAGGTGGAATGTTTTTCTGAGGGATTTTACATTTTGGTGAAAAAAGCTGTGGGACAGCTTCGCTTTTTCAAAGTTGTTTGGTACTGCAGTTTGTGCAAGGTGGCCTGTACTAGATATTTGATCTGGAACATGATTTCCTGCTGTGATGATTCCTGAGAGAGATGTGTGAGAATGAATATGGATTATGTGAAATTCGTGTTTATGATGACTAATCTCATAGAGTAATGATTTGAACATATGAGCTAATTGTAAATTGGAGGTACCTTTTATGTAGGAATTCTCAATTGACTGGACTACTCTGACGACATATACCAAATCAGAAACAATGTTTAAAGGCTGTGGGAATAGCTGAAATGCATGTATGAATGCAGAGAGCTCCACTATCTGAGAGGAGCCTGTTACCTTGTGCGTGTCATATACCCATTTTTTTGCTTTAAGCCAGGTGACAACTGGATTAGATGTTTTGCCAGAACTGTCTGTGAAAACAGTTCTAGCACCTGCTAATGGAACAGGTGAATAACTATGTGTTAACTTTGGTAGAGTAAGGGCTAGCAGCTGCAAAAAAGGAATAGACAGGAGGTGAACTGAAAATTGACCCCTGTAATCAGCAATGGCTAACTGAAAATCAGAACTATGAATCTGCAATTGAGTTAGTTGAACTGTTGACAGAAGAAACATAAATAACATTTGGATCCCTCCCCAAGACCTCCCAAACTGTAGTCTGCTTTTGTGGCAGACTTTGGAAAGTTCAGAAAACAGTATCTTTATTAACAGGAGCCACCAAATAGCAGGAACCCAAAGAGAAGGGAGAGAGAAGAAGGGATACTAAAGCAGTAAGCCCAAATGTCTAAGCACCCCAGTCACCAAAGAGTTACTTATGTCAGGTTGTCTTACCAACTCAGACCACTCTGCCAAAGGCAGAAGCTACATCTTCTAAGCATTGGCAGACAGCAGGCATCCCTGCTGTCTATTTTTTGGAGGAAAAAACAACATGAAGAGCACAACCCCTCTTAATTTTTTATTGAGCCTGCTGGAGACATCTGCCTGGGGAGGTGAGGCCACCACCCCCCAGGAAGAGGTCGCAGACCCTGCTGCTCCTTTTTCTCTCTTCCTCCTTGCTCTCCCCACCTCAGCTCTCCTCCCAAGGCTGTCAAACCAATAGGAGAGACTCAAGTAACTTTTGTTTATGCAAAGCCTGTCTTCAAGGATGCAGCCTTCTCTCTATCAGCTTTTGTTCCCTAGAACTTGGCAGAAAAAGGATAAATCTTTTCACTGGTGGCATTAGCAAAAACACGGACAAAAATGTCAACAGTTTTAATTCCTGACACAGCATCTAAGGATTTCTTGTTTCATTTAACTTAAAACAGCAATAGTTAAACAAACAAACTCTTCTACCAAAGTGACATTCATGATGGATTTTGTTGACAGGGTTTTTTTTTATTGTTCACTATGTGTCTGAGTGACCAGCACCAAGCAATTAAAAGTGACAGATATATGAATGACACTGTGTGTCACATAATAAAAAAGGCTGATGATCTGAGCCTCAATTTCCAGTATACTTTGATGCCTGCCATGAAAATTATGTGCACATAAATGGCACACAAGCAGTAAACCTGATCAACAGGTTCAGTGTATGTTTACTCATACAAAAAGCCTTTCCTTTTTTTTATGTCTGTTGTTATTTATTATTACCATCTGCTATTGAAAAACTGGGGGTTAAGATGTGCATATCCCACTAAACCTGGCTAGTGGGGCAGGCAAACAACTTTGTTTCAGCTACTGTTTCATTGAAAATGACACAGTCAATTAAGAACCTTTTATATTATATGCTTAATAGCAGGGACACTGATGTACAGCTACATTATCTGATATCTTCAGAGATTTCCAGAAGGCCAATTACGAGAATAACACAAAGAGATTCTTTTGTGTCACTTTTCTGCAGTGATTAAGCTGAAATGGCTGATCAATGACAAGTAAATATGATTGAGGAACTACTTTAACATTATATATACATACATAGAGAGATATGAAAATAAATAAAACTGTGATGAATGAAAGCTAACCTCTTGCACTGATACAGCCAAGACTTTTACTTCTATTACCAGCTTTTCATGGAGGTGATTATCTTCTACAGACAGCTTTGGTTGAGCTGACTCAGGCTTAGCTGTGCAGTCCAGCCAGTCTGAGGGAAGAAGAGAGAATGGTAGTGCCAAAAAGAGAAGAAGAAATAGAGGTAAAGGAAGGGGGAACAACAGGATTTTCCCTTTTACTGGAAGGGCTATTAGATTAGATCAGCTTTTCTGTAAGAAAAATGTGTTACTTGAAAAGCATGAAGAATTCACTTTAAAGCCAAATGGAAGATAACTATGTGCTTCACCAAATCATTTGTCAGCCTCTATCTTCACAGACAACAGCTGTTTCCTTAAGCTTTATATTTCAGTGTTAAAAACCTTTTTTGCCATAAGGTTTGCTAGGAGTTTAGAAGCATTTTAGCAGTGAATTCACAGCATGCTTTTATTTTGCTCACAGTGGTGGTACTGAACTCTGGAATAAGGGCATTGGCCACTGGGAATGTTTCTGCTTCTCTACAAAACTGCAGAAGCACATCTGGAGGTCAGTAACATCATGTACTGACTAACAACAGACTCAGAGTTTACACACAGGTGAATTTCTTTGTGGCCATCAAGGCAATGTTGACAAGCCCTGAGACTCCTGTGAACCCTTCAGGATTGTGTCAGTGATGGTACAAACATTGAGAATAGCCTTACAGTTTAAGGTGAGGTGTTTTGGAGAAAGATCACGTAAATGACAAGGAGAAGAGACCATGAAATTCAAAGGAAATGGGTCAAGGATTTTGAATAAAACCAATGTAAATGTTAGTTGGTGTGTGCAATATATGAACTGAAAAGGAAGGTAGTTTTCTTGAGATCCAGAAATACTTTTTGTGTGCAGTATTTCTTGACATGGAGCTGCATATATGTTTAAACTTTGTGTTTCCTGGAAGACATATAAGGAAAGACGAGGCAGTATCAGCATCTATGTTTTTTCTTTGATAAGTGCTTTTTCCGCAATGTGAGCCATCATACTCATGCCCTCAGAGAGGCAAATTTAATCCACTGTTCTCAGACTGCTTGTTTTCAAACACTGTGGTTGTAGTAAAAGCAAATGGTTATTAAGGAAACTGATTAATTGATTGGTACATGTTTATGGGAAGACACATTTAGCTTGGCATTCTAGGAGTGCTGAACTGTAGCTGGATTGCATGTTTCAGAGCTCAGGGAACAATATACACACCAAAGTGAACTAAGCAGTTTGTTTGCTTGTGTCCACAGTTGTTGGGATTCATACATTTTCAGGCTAGCAAACCAAAGACAAATTTACAGGTGCCAGCTGCTATGACAAGCATGGGATTTGTCAAGAGACCTTGAGCTGGTGCAGAAGCAGGAAATGAAGCCTGCAGAAACTCTGCAGGGTAACATTAATAGAGCTCTTTTATAAAGTTGAATAAGTTGCATTAAGACTGTTTAGATCTAGCAATTTTTAGGAAACATGTATTACTTAATAATTATCTATAGCTGTGCGATGTTAGATAGTTTGCATGGTGTATATAGGTTTTAAGATTGTGTGTAACTGTGTGAAAAAGTAGTTCTGAATATAGTCCCTCCTGAAACTTGAATATTCTTGTGCAATGACAGTTTAAATATTGTTAATGTAAGCATAGTTGCAGTTGCACCTTGTCCTCCCTTTTCCCCCCTCTCTTCTCCTTCTTCTATTCCTCTTCCCTTCTCTCCACAACTACTGTAACCCATGATGAAGAGGACCAAGAAATAAACTACGAAAAAGAGTAAAACCTCATAAAATTAGATGCGGTCAAGTGATTTATTCAACTCTAGGGGTTGAAGCCTCTGAAAAGCCCCTAAGAGGCTCAATTGACAACTGTGTCTGTGGAGGTCAGGCATCATGACACACAGTAACTTAACCTTATTAGGTATAAATAACAGTGTTTCAAAATTAAAAATCTTAAAATAAGAGTTTCCAGCCATGTAAGTCATTAATTTTCTACTAAGTAAGGAGTGTGTGGCAAAACATTTTATTGCATTCCTGAAGCATTGTGGTTTCTATAATTTCTTTAAAATCCATACCTTTCATGTACAGTTTATTAACACTGATCAAAGCACTTATATTTCTAATAAAGTCAATTTTTTCTTGTAATCATTTGTAGAAATTTCCCATCATGTAATATTTTGGAAGTTCTTTATCCTAGAATCTCATTTCAAATGTGTAGCTATGGTAAGAGATGTAAAGGTCTAGCAACCAGCTGATCCCAGTTTTTAGGGTAGAAACCAAAATCTTTTATTGAACGTGCGACACACAATTTAAGGGTCTTTGGGGCAGGATGTTAATGAGGAGGATGGGTTATGGTAATTTATTTTATCTAGGGGATTACACAAGTTTCTGTTATGGTTGCACAAGTGGTTAACATTTTCTATAACAAGGATTTACATGGGGGGAAGAGAACAGGTTTCAACATGGTCTGATAACATTCATCTCAGAGGTCCTTCCTTATCCTGCTGCAGAAGACAGGCTAATCAACAAGGCTGAACATCAACAGGTCTTCTCTATTTTTTCAGGTGATAGGACTTCTTTCAGCCCCTGTTGATGAAAGTTTTGCTGCTTAAACATATTAAGTTCTTTACTGCTGTTAGCTGAGTTTCAGTCCTCACACAGAGAAATGACTATATAGAAATTATATCTTGGTTTACTGCATTTCTTCTCTCTAAATGACATCCATAACAAATTTCTCATTTTAGAAGTCAAAACAAGATTTCTATAACTGCCAGTTTTCAAACTGGTGCCTGCAAAATCAGCTGTTGGTCTGACTGCAATATCTGCTAAAATAAAGAATTTCAAAATAAGTTTCAGAAGTAATTTTTAAACTTGCAATTAACATAATGCATTACAAATCTCAATAATGACTGAAGAGTTATACTTCTCACTAAGCAGCAAGATGTATGGTGGCTTGAATTTCATATATGAAAAATCTGCCTTGTGCATTGAACTGGACAACTTTCTTTTCCCTATCAGTAACTCCCTGCACAGTCAAACAAGAACAATACTGTGCTTTACTGCAAGCCCATTTTGAATTTCTTGCACTAAGTGAAGTTCCACATGTACTGATCTTTCTGCTGAAACATCTAAACAGACTGATCATCTCCCCATGGCTGAAGAATCCGCAGTGCAGTCAGAAAAAGGAAAATTCCACAGGCTGATTTTTTAAAACTGTGTTTCTATTTTCTCTGTTTCTGATGCAAATACACATAACCTTGTTGATAGCACATTCATTTAATGCTTTCCATTTTAAGTTGTTTGGGTTTTATTCCTTCTGAATTTGGTATGCTACTCAGTTTCTTTTGTCCAGCGTGGGAGGAATCCACACCAGAAAATTATTTCTGCAGGTGAGGCAGTGAATTTCCAACATCCGAAGCAGTAAATTCAGCAAACTCGAGTCAAAGAAAGGCAGAATTACTTGATGCACAGGACAGATGTCCGTGGATCCCAACTGTCCCTGATCTGCCAGATGTGGTTTTGAAATTACAGTACCTCTTCATAACCTGAGTTCTACTTGGTTTTGCATTTTTTTAGGTAAGCTGCCTCATGATGGGTCAGAAAAACATCCCTTTTAAAGAACTGGGTAGATGCCTGGAAACTTTTCAACGTGGGAAGGTAGGATTGAGTTGTAAATTCATTAACACTTTTGTAAGTCTATATTCACTTCAGTAAAGCCAATACTATGCTGTATCACACAATTGTTCTATCCAAACAAATACACAAAGATAAAAAGACCTCACAGCTCAGAAAATAACGAGTCTCTCAGAGGTCCTGACAGAGTATGTAACCTAAAAGTACGAGTTTCACTGAGAACTTAGAAGGGGGCTTCCAGGATGTGGTGGGTGATTCTGCCTTCCAGATTTCCCTAGAGGAGAAGCCTGTCCCTCTTGATGTATGACACAGACTAGGAGCTTTATACTCAACATGGAAATGACTGAAGTGAGTTTTAACGTCAAGATACTAAAATCAAGACAGAAAAGTAGCTGCATGCAGAACCTCATTTGCAAATCCTGCCCTGAAAAGAGAGATGTAAAGGACAGTCACAGCCCCATCAGCAGTGCCTTGACCGGTAGGCAGAAGAAAAGAAACTGCTGCTGGGCATCTATTGTTATGGTGTGTGTCCTTCCAATGACCCAGGAGGCCCACTCAGAGCACAGAAGCCCATTGTAGTTCAGTGCAAAGCATGTCAGACACATCCACATTTCATGAGAAGGAATCTCATGCCATTTGTAGGAACAGCTGGGAAAAGAAGTGGATGTGAATTTCATCACTAGTCTAGCTTATTTGTAGAGAAATAAATACAATTTTATATGTCATTATAATAATATTCAGAAATGTGCAGACAAATGCTAAAAAGCAAAATAAGGGTATCAGGATTTATTTCCAGACTTTCTGTTAAATATATTGTGTAGCATCACAGATTATCTTTTATTATACATGAGTCTCTTTAAAACATGGTTTTCTATATTTCTTGAAAGTGGGAGACAGCTCCTTCTGGGTTATTATTTTATTGATATAATACCATAAGTGCACACAGCAAATGTCCATAAAGTTCTATTTCAACAGACCTTTTTTACTGAGGGCTTTTCCTCCCATGATTTCCTCATTTCATGCTTACCTAATTGTATTTTCTCTGAAAACAAGCCTTTTATATTTAAGGCACTAAATTCTAGGTGTTTAACTTGTGTCTTTGTTCTTGAAAAATATCTCTTTCAAGATGCCTCAAGGAAAGATAAGAGTTCATTTCTCTACTGCATTATTGTTAATTGATGCCTTACTCAATCAAAATCTGTCCACAGTCTTTATAAGAAATCCAAGGAGGACCCCTGAGGAGAAGAGAAGAGTTGCTTTTGGCAGAATCCTTTGTGTTCTTCAATATTTCATGAAGCAAAATGATTAGGTTCAACATACTTTGGCATTCTACATATTTCAGTCTAGTCAAAGCAAATCTAAGCTACTTGTCAAGTCATTACACAATGTGCTTTCATAAGCATGATGACCTAAATACTTGACCTATCAGGCAACAAAAGCAGTCTCAAGTGACAGGACTGTTTAAAGTGGCATCATGACATAGGTGAAAGCAATTGCAGCTTCCAGAGCTGCAAGTTGTACCAAGTACAACTCAATAACCTAAAGACTTCAGGCTGTAGAGGAAGACCAGAAGGTAAGTCAGAAAGCATCTGTCAATAGTTTAAGTGAGAGAGCAACATAAAAGAAAGCACTAACCAATTCAAACCATGGGAGAAGGATTAAGTTATTATATAGAATTCATAGTAATAACAGACCATTAGAAAATTAACTAATAAGATTCCATGAAAATAAAGTAATTAAACATGCTAACTAATTGATCATTAAAAGGGTGATTGGAGTCAGCAGATTTGTAATGAATTTGGCATATTTGCATTATGTGTTCTTTAAAAACAAAGTCAACATTCTATCCTGTTGTCATTACATCCATAGTCAGTAGTTGGACTTGATGATCATTGCAGGTCCCCTCCAACTCAGGATATTCTATAATACTTCTGTCTGCACCTGCCTGAGGAATCTGCTCCTCACTGTGGTATCGCAGGAAGTTCTGAAGCATGTTTTGTAAATGTATTTATCAAAATTCCCTGATACCTTTGTGCATTGTCATCAGCTCACAGCCAGCAAATATTTTCTCCATGCTCTTGCTCATTAGCACTGCCATGTAACTGCCTCCTGCTGCTGAACATTGATGTGGAGTACAGGTGAGCTACACAGATATTTGAAAAAAATACGTTAATTCCTGGATGGGCAGAGGCTGAGATTAACAGAGTAGTTTTTGGCTGCTCCCTTCATGCTCCAGCTTTAAATAGTCCATGGCCTCTGAAGAATAATTTCTCCAATATATCTCAATTGTTGAAAATGTCTACTGTGACTTTTGTGGAAAGCCTCATAATTTCATGAAGTGTTTGTTGCTTTTCCCACAACTCTTTTCTTTAATGTCCAATAACTAAATAAGTGTCATCAGTTGTATGGGCATAGCTCCCACTGGCTTTAAAGGCAAAAAAAGAGTGAAATTTAGCTTTATCTATGTAAATGAGGCCTTGTCACACTACACAATACTGTAGACACTAAGGAACTTGTACTAACAAAAGTCTTTATAGAAGGCCATCTTCCTTGATCCAAGAAAAAAAAAATAAAGACAGAAACTGTGAGGAAGGGAATATGAGTGCACATTTACTCATTATAAATTTGCAGCCATAAAAACAGTGTTTAATTCAAAATCTAGAACCTAAGAGCTGTAAGCCAAATATTAAAATAAAAGTTTATTTGGCAATACAATGATGAACTTTAAGAGTGCAGTGAACTGAGTGCCTTGCACATACATATTAATCAGAAACCCTTTTGGTTAAACTAATATTCAAGGTAGGATTCAAAGACTCAAAAGCAAAAAAAAAATGGCCAGCTTAGGCCAGAATTAATGATTTTTGAGTACTAAAATGTAAGGTTCATAATATTATGCATTGTTCTTAGACTTATTCAATACCTCTAATGTCAGCTTAAGACTGAGGAAAATACCTTGACTGGTGAAAGAGACTTTCTATTAAAGATACTATATTGTAAAGATATTTACTGTAAATTTGGTATTTTCACTGTTTCTAACCTTTAAAATAGAAATCCCACAACAAGGTTTTGGTGTCAAACAATCAGTTGCCTGAGCAGGCTGGAAGAAGAATGTTTACCTCCATTTGATTTTAGTTTATCAAAAGACAAAATAGTTGATGACATTTGTTATGTTTAGTTTCTTGTGTTTCCCACACACCCTAAGGCTTGTTCCTGGATACTTAAAAATACTGTTTCATGTACTTTTCCAAAGACACTCATCTGTGATCTCTGTTAGAGAAAGACTGTCACAGGAGATTGCCAGTTCCACCATTCATATATTCTTCTGAATGTGCAAGTATTGAATGAAGGTGCTAATGCTGTTTACATGCCTAGCTCTCACTGTGGATTAAGCCTTGCTTCTGGAACAAAGTGGACAAAGTACTGAAATGTGTTAAGTGAATTTCTTCCACAATAATGTTCTATCTCAATTAGATAAACAATCAGGATTGTTTTCCTCTGATGGACAGGAATCCTGCCATTTTCTCTTTAAAATAATGAAAGACATGTATTCCTAGAGACTTCTCTGTGTATAAATGTACTTAACTGGTAGCTGGAATAGAATAATTTATGTGTGTTCAGAGGCAATGAAGCATATGGCTGAGCATTCATTTCAAAGTTCATGTCAGCAGACAAATATCTTCTATGGTAACAATTGAAAACATTTACAATTAATTGGTGCTTCTTGATAGTTGTTGCACTTGCCTGAAAAGTCTCTAGATCAGATGTCTGTTAATTGATCATGCAGAGGAGATTTTAACATGGCACCAATAATACGGACATATCAATTGGTAATTTAAGCACAAAAAAACTTGAGAATAATCAGCAATTAGTAAATATATGTCTAATTATACAGTGGGAAGAAGCAATTTGAGGAAAATTTGAAATTGCGTCCCTATTATTCATTATTTTTTAATCTTCTGTGCCTGTAACAGGGATATTCTACCTTCATTCCCCACCTCAAGTTTAGAAGATTTAGTCCTGATATTACTTTTAGAGTTGTCAGGAAAAAATGATAATTTTATACCAGTTTTTCCTCATAAGTTTTTAACAAAACATCACTTTTGGTGATGTTTTGGATGGGGAGAATAAGACACCTTTCTGCATAGAATTTTCAGTATTTGGAATATTTGTTTTATCAAGAAAATTCAAGGCATTTCCTAAGTATAAAACATATAACAGTCATTCTGCCCCCAATCTCCTTCATATGGACTGTGTTGTGGTGTAGTTTAGGAATGGTACTCCCCAGTTTAGTGCTGCCATCCAAACTCCAAACCACATGCTGCTCACTCACTCCCTTTTCCCCTCTCCAAACATGTTGTACTCCAAGGAAGAGAAAGTACAGAGGCAAACAGTTTACCTGGCAAAACAGTCTCAGGATGAAAATGACAGAAGGACACATGTGAGCTACAAATCCCAAAGGAAACTGTAGTAGTGATTCCATAAATATAAAAGGTGCTGTTGGAAGGAGTCCCTAAGAGGATTTTTCTCACCCTAACAACACAATGGTTTGGGCTTGGAGTGCCAGGACCGAGGACAAAAGATGGCTGATGACTTTCAGATTCCAGCTGGATGGTGGGGTGGAGGTGAGAAACAGAATTCCATCACCTGTGAGGAGAGAGAGGTTTTTTACTTGTGTGCTGGTTTGACTTTTGGGGTTTTGGGGCAGCTGCAAAAAAAGAGCCACTGCTTGCTAAGCTTTTCCTCTGGCTCTGCTCTTTCCTTTTCCCCTTCCATCTCTGGTCACCCTGAGCTTCAGAGAGAGAGAGGAGAGACGCAGCTGCTTCAGGACACACTGCAGACCTTTTTTCCTCCTGGGGACCAACTTGGACTGCAAGGAGATTCTTGGGAATTATCACCATTCCTCCACTCCCAGCTTTTCCTTCTTTTTTGAACAAAGGACAAGGAGAGAGAGAGAGAGAGAGAGAGAGAGAGAGAGAGAGAGAGAGAGAGACTGCTTTTCCTCCATGAAAACGGCTCCATCCTATACCACATGAGTGTTCACCCCTTGTCTCTGCCTCACTGGGAAAAGACAGAATTCACCTCACAGCCAGCCAAGGTGTGACACTGCCACTGTCCATAAATATAAGTGTACCATGAGGAACCTACCGGTTTGGTGTTTTTTTGCAGCGGATTGTTCTCTTTTGATTTTTTTTGGTGCTGCTGGAGTAGTTTGCTCTTGTCTGTTTACAGTTATATCTATAGCTACATATCTATATATATATATAGTAGTTAAGAACAGTTACTTCTTATATCCATCTTCTAATTAAAGTTCCTTTTCCTTAAATTTAATAAGAAGTGATGTGGTTATTGAGGAGGAATCCTCTCCTCTGGTTTTGGTAAACATTTTGGCTTCCCTCAAACTAAAACATTTATTTGGTGCCCAATGTGGGGCAAGAGCAAAGAAGGATAACAGTTCTTGTGTCACCATGTGTGTATTGAGCTTAGGGTCCATCAGGACCATCCTGTATAATTTATCGCCTTTTTGTTGGTACAAATTTATGCCAAAAGGTGCAGCAGGTTTAAGTCTCATCAAGAAATCATCGATGAGTAAAACTCAAATAGCTGCAATTATTGTTGAGTTCTTACTTTGGATTTATGGTGTTATGAATTCAACGCCTGTGGGTCTCATTTGGATTATGTTCTCAAGGTTGTATTCCTGCCCTAAACTAAATTGTTACCTCTGGGGATTTAGTGATAATGGTACTGACCCTTGGGAAGGAACACAAAGAAGTATTTTCTCCCAAACCTTCATCCAGTCCCCTTTCAAGTTTGCTACAACGGCCTTTGGGATGTTTAAATTCTCTCTAGATGCCAGAGATACCTTGCTCTTTGTGTTTTGTCTGCAAGTTTGTATCATTATGGCCTACCTTATGTTTGAAGGTAGGGCCAGGGCTTTCCAAGAACACATTCAGAAGCCCAGTCCAGTGCAGGGGAAAAAGGAAGAGAGTCAAACCCCTGACGTCACAGTGATGCAGGATGTGGCTAAACCAAGAAAACAGTCCAAGCCTATGGAAGTTGCCCCTATCCAGAAATGGAAATATAAGACCAAATCAGTCCATCCATCAGACGATGAGGGGGTAGTGGCACCTTCACAGCCAGCAGATCCAGAACCAGAGGTCATTACTGAATCACTGTCATTTGATAACCTCCGTGGTTTGCAGAAAGACATTGCTCAACACATGGGAGAGCCCATCCTGACTTGGTTGATCCGAGTTTGGGACCTTATGGGACAAACCTTACAACTGGATGGTGCTGAAGCCAGGTTTTTGGGGGCTCTGGCCCGGGATGTGGGTATTGAAGAGGTGTTTGTGAGGGAATCAAAGCCCCTTTCACTCTGGGCATGACTTCTAATGAGTGTAAGAGAGAAGTTTGTTTATAGAGAAATCCTGCAGGAACATCACATTAAGAAGACTTGGAAGACCATTGAAGAAGGAATTCTACATTTGAGGGAAATGGCACTGTTAGAAGTGTGTTTTGGAAGGGTCAGGCAAACGAATAATGACCCTGACAAGGTCAGATGAACATCACAGATGTGGTGGACCCTTTCACACCAGGGGCCAGCTGAATACACCAATTTCCTGGCATCCGTGTATATGGAAAGGAACCAAGAAACAGTGGGCTCTGTAGCAAATAAACTCTGGATATATGAAGGCATGGTCCACAGCCCACTACAGGCCTGTATTTCTGCTGTAGAGACATTGGTTGAGAGTCTCAAGATGCTACCTGCAGAGGTAAAAATGAGCAGAGGAAATTTAGAGAGGAGACTAGAGTGGAGATTAGTGAAAGTCTCCAAGTGGCACCGGTGCGAATCAGAACCTCTGAAGTCAGAGACAGACGCCGCCCAACCAGAGAAACTGGACAGACCTCACAAACTGACATGTAGTACTTTCTGGTCAAACATGGAGAAGACATGGGACGGTGGGATGGGAAACCCACCCGTGCCCTTGCAGCCCGAGTACAAGAACTGAAGGAGAATGGAAGAAGGTTAGTGAGGATAATTGCAGTACCAGTTTCCCATGGGCAAGGATCTGACCCATTGGAGGGCACCTCCCAGTTGTATTCATCAAGAAAAAGCTCTGACCGCTATGACCAAGACCAGTGTCAGGGGGGCCCTGCCTCTAGCCAGGTAAAGGCATGGGACAACCGTGTCTATTGGACTGTGTGGATTTGATGGCCTGGTACATCAGACCCACAAAAGTATAAAGCTTTGGTTGGTCATGGTGCTCAAAGCACATTAATGCCATCAGGACATGTGGGCTCAGAAACTATTTCTATTTCTGGGGTGACAGGGGGATCTCAAGAGTTGACTGTGCTGGAGGCTGAAGTGAGCTTGACCAGGAGAGATTGGCAGAAACACCCCATTGTGACTGGTCCAGCCACCCCATGTATCCTGGGCATTGGCTATCTCAGGAATGGATATTTTAAGGACCCGAAAGGACATAGATGGGCTTTTGGAATAGACACTTTGGAGACAGAAGAGATTGAACAGTTGAACTCATTGCCAGGTCTCTCAGAAAGTCCTTCTGCTGTTGGACTGCTTAAAGTTGAGGAACAGCAAGTGCCAATTGCCACCACGACAGTGCACCGTCGGCAATACCGAACAAACCGCGATGCTGTGATTCCCATCCATAAGATGATCAGTGAACTGGAGAGACGAGGGGTGGTCAGCAAGACCCACTCACCCTTCAACAGCCCCATCTGGCCTGTGCGTAAGTCTGATGGAGAATGGAGATTGACTGTGCACTATCATGACTTGAATGAAGTTACCCCACCGCTGAGTGCCATTGAGCCAGACATACTGGAGCTCCAGTATGAGCTGGAGTCCATGGCAGAGAATTGGTATGCCACTATTGACATTGCTAATGCATTCTTCTCCATCCTCCTGGCAGCAGAGTGCAGGCTGCAGTTCGCTTTTACCTGGAGGGGCATGCAGTACACCTGGAACTGACTGCCCCTAGGGTGGAAACACAGTCCCACCATCTGTCATGGACTGATTCAGACAGCACTGGAAAAGGGCAAGGCTCCAGAACACCTGCAGTACATTGATGGCATCATTGTGTGGGGGGACACAGCAGAATAGGTTTTTTAAAAAGGAAAGAAAATCATCCAGATCCTTCTGGGAGCTGGCTTTGCCATCAGAGTAAGGTTAAGGGACCAGCCCGAGAGATCCAGTTCCTGGGAGTGAAGACGCAGGATGGACCCTGTCAGATTCCAACAGAAGTCATCAATAAGATCACAGCAATGTCTCCACCAACTAGCAAAAAGGAAACACAAGCCTTCCTGGGTGCCATAGGGTTCTGGAGGATGTATATCCCAGGATACAGTCAGATCGTAAGCCCTTTTCCTTAATTTAATAAGAAGTGATGTGGTTATTGAGGAGGAATCCTCTCCTCTGGTTTTGGTAAACATTTTGATTTCCCTCAAACTAAGACAGTGCTGAATAAAACATTTTCAACTGCTATAATCTAATTTCAAAGAAAAGCTATCTCCCTTGAGAGTAAATAATTTTTTGCAATAAACACTAGATATCACCCAGATAATGGGTTCCAAAAGAGAAGTGATTGCCTTTCAGTGCAGGCCTCCCATGTTTTATTTGATCCTGACAAATTTTAAAGTATGCTCCAACTCCAAATTTCATTCTTTGTACTGCATTCCCATTAAAGCTTTGAAAGTTGTGATTTTCCTTCACATTTTTAATTCTCTTGGTCTAAACAATTATAGGTTCTCACAAACTGAGATGACAGAATCCTAAATCCAGCTCTAATTAATCTATTTTTTTACTAATTTAAAAGCCCAAGCACCAGTCTATCATCTTATGAAAATTATATCATGTATGCAAAACCTTCATATTAAGAGGCCCTGTTATTATTATATTAAGACAGTCACAAATTAAAAATATTTTGTACTAAATAATAGCACAAAAATTCTAGGTAAAAAATTGAAAAATATATATAAACAAGTACATAACTTCTTATATCATTCTTGCTTTATGAGTCACCCTCCCATCTACTACAACTGCAAAACTATTAATGAAATGAAAACTAAATTTATTGAAATATTAATTTAAATAGCTCCACATCCAAGCTGTACAAAGAAAAATCTCTTTTATCTCTTTCTTTGATGAATCTGGCCTGTGATCTTGTGAGCTTCTAAAGATGATCAAATTGAGCAGAGAACCTCATGAATCTTATCACAGCACACTGACTCATGTCCTTAATGAATACATCATGCAGTATTTAGACCACCTTGAGGACAACTGCTTCCATCTAGTTACTCATATCTTCAAGGAGCTATTTAGTCAAGATACACTATGTCAGATGTTGAAGCACTCATCTAGTAACAGCTCCTTTTATGAAGCAAATTAAATTTCCACATGTTGCCATGTCTGAGAATATTTCTATCAGTAGAAGAAGTTTGAATTTGGTTTATTTTTTAAAATTATTTTATTTTACTGTTTATTCTATTTCTTGCTACTATTATTATGAGTGGAAAATTGATGGGAAAGAAAGAAGAAGCTAAAAAAATATGCGAAAATAGTGTTTATATATGGACTACAAATAATAATTTAGAATCACTTTGTCTCCTTTAGCTCATGCTGCCCATAGAATATAATTTCAAATCACTTCCTAAGTAGTTTCTTACTATCATCAGAGGTGAAGCAACAGCATCTTCCACCATCTACTTCTTTCAGCATGTTCATATTTTTCCTTCCAAGTAAACAGTTTCACTGTCCCTTCATTTGAAACTTCATTCACTTGGACTAACACAGGTTCTGCACCTTGGATTGATATGACTGAATCAAACAGGCATACCTGTCCTGGTTTAAAGGAAACCAAAGTGTCTTATCTAAACTACAGAAGGGGACTCCTCCTCAATAACCAACACTACATCCCTTTTAAATGTAAGGAAAAAAAAGAAAATAAACTTTAATTAGAAAAAATGTATGGAAGAGGATAACAGCTCTTAACTACTATATATGTCTATATCTATATCTATTTAACTATAAAACAGAACAACGTAAAATCACTCCGCACTGTAGCAAAACAATCTCGAACCAAAAGGCTCTCTCGGTGCAATTATATTTACGGAGAGCAGGTGGCAGTGTCACACCACGGCTGGGTGAAAGGTTCGATCCCAGTCTTTTTCCTGGCTTTTTCGTGGGGCAGAGTAGACTCTTTTCCTTGTCCTTTGTTCAAAGAAGGATATGCTGGGAATTGATGGAGGCACGGTGATGGTTCTTAGCAGACCCCTGTAGGTGAAGTTGGTCTTAAGGAAAGACTGCCGCAAATCCAAAAGGATCTTTCTTCCTCTTTGAAACCCAGGGTGCATGGAGAGTGGGAGGGGAAATAAGTGGCGAGAGCTAAGCTGGAAAGGTGCTCATATCACCTCAGCAAAATGGGTTCTAGTCACAGCAGCTGCCAGAAACACACTGAAGTTCTTGCACTAGGGAAAACTTCTCTCCCCACCGAATTCATCAAGGTGGAATTCAAAGCAGCCACCCCTTTGTTATCTGGCAGTGTGGGGAGCTGGGCATTAACCCTCAAACTTCTGTGTCGGTAGAAGGAAATTCCATGACAGATTCTGGAACTATAACAATACCTGACCCAAAAAAGGAAATGTGATTGTATGATCGTACAATTATGCAGATGGCACCTTGTAATTCTTACTGTCTTAATTTTACAATGAAACCAACATTTTGACATGAACTTTGGTTTCCGGTAAAACATAGTAGTAGCATTTCAGAGATACTAGAGAATTAAAAAATATAGACAAGTTCTATTACATGAAATTCCCTTTGAAGTTACCTCAAGTTTCATCTGTTCAAGTTTTAAGTAAGACAATTACTTCAACAGAGTCTGCAGTCAGTTGAAGATCACAATTTTTTTAGAGGAAGTTTTGTGCCATTATTGAGTTTTATACATACAGCTGAATCTTCTTTCTTGTGAAACTATCTTTGCAAATTATGAATCATCAATATTTAATTTAACATATTCAGTAAAATATCCTGTATATCTTTTTCTTTGTTCTGTCTCCCTTCTTTTTTGTAATGCCATCTTTTTCTTTTTCATCAGAGAGAAAAATATCCAGCCCTTCTTTTAATGACTTCAGAGAAAGAATTTTACCATTTATCAAGAAAAGACCTATGCAAGAACCCTTTCAGAATCCACACAAAAATGACATGGTGAGAGATCTGTCCATTAAACTGTGAAAGAAGTACAATAGGTGATATATTCTCTGGCATACCATTTTCTGCTGAAGCACACATGTACCTTCACATGGGTCAAGCTGTTAAGAGTCACTGCTACTTGAATTGTGAAGAAGTCAGATTGGAAAGACAGTAAGGATGGTAACCTGCCAGATGCTGCTGGCAGAGGAATTTATAGAGACACAGTCATTGCACTACCTCAACTGCCAAATTTGGTTCCTCCTCTGCAAGCTGAAGGCTTAAAACATCTGCAAACTTTTTCTGAGAAGAGAAATGTAAGCAGACAATTAAAATATAATTGTGTATAATTGTGTTGTTAGATTAGTTATTAGATGCCTGAGCATCCTTTCAGTGAAGAAACTTTTCTCAATACCTAGTCTTTTATCAGAGACTAAGTAGCTGTAAAAATATATTTCAGGGCAGGATTTAATGGTTATTAACAAGAAGGACAAATGTTGCTATCGCCTGTTGCTACTAAATTTCCTGTCAAAAGAAAGAGATCATAAACTGTACTCTTCTGCATTTCACTTTAGTTAATGCATTAAACGTCTAATGCTCACCTAGGCATTTTATTTTCCAAAATAAGCATTAATTTTTCAGTAGATCAGTTACTTAAGTAAATATGCATGCAACTCTATTCTTCACAGTTTTATCATACTGCATAGTGTCTTCATTGGGTTTCAGTGACATCCCTTAAAGAGTTCAGAGTTTTTACCATGAGTGAAGAATGTCAGTCTTCATCAGCTGTTTATTTGGGAAGTAATTATTATGTAAAGTTTACCAGTGTATGCTACTGTGAAAACCTTAAAAGAGAATCAATCTGCACATGTCTATTTACTCCTTTCAGACCTTCTTGACTGAATACAGCAGCTACATTATGATCCATATATCCTGCAGTCTCAGATATTCTTGACATTCAGGCCTTTAGGTAGGTGAAAAGTGGCTGACTAATACTGTGCATAAATTTTCTATACTGGTATGAGCTCAGATTTTTATACAGAGTATTTTATGCTTGATGATCCGTATCTGTGAAATACAACATTAAACACAAGTTAAGTAGAACTGTACCAATATGTTGCAAAGTTCAGCAAGGTTTAGACAAAATTAAAGGTCAGTGTGAGGTCATCTCCATCACTCATACCCTGCATTAAGGCTGTGAGATGCTGTCAACTGGGCACAGGGATAAGCTGTGTTGTGAAGAGCTGCCACAACAAGGCAGTGTTGGTACAGGCCACAGCCAGTTCAGTATGGTGTAGCCACCAGCTCTGTGTGAAACTAACAGCACTGGCCCCAGGATTTTTCAGGCTTTGTCTGGACTTCTCTTTGCCTGCCTAAAGCTTTGTTTTCTTTTTTTTTTTAGGTAAATGTCAATTTTATAAGCGTTAATGCTATGTCAGAAGCAGTCAACCTACTATCAAAAACCTCATCATTCTCACAACCTGCCTCTGATGTCTCTGATGCACTCCTTAGTGATCACCTTGATGAGGTCTGGCTTTCCTGACCAGTGGAAGCTTTGAAACACTCCCACAACACATATTAAGGCTAATTGTCAATTGCCACTGCTTATTTCTAAGAAAACCATGTGTGGGCTGCTGTTTATTTGCAAGTGAGAAAATTTATGAAGAATTCAGCATCTTGTTCCAAAATTGTTGAACAATTTGGGCAAGCACAAATGGAATAGCTGCTCCTACTAGACCAATGTGACTTCTCCTAAGGAAAATTTTGCAAACAGAAATTGACTAACTAATTGCATCTTGGAAAGTTTAAGGAATACTCAGAATGACTCACAATAGTTTTAAACGGCCCTAGTGACTTCTTTGGAACTCACATCATGGTTAAGTTTAGTAATAAACATCTGAATTGACTATTTTCAGACATCATTCTAAAGCATGTAAAATATCTTTCCTACAGATGACTGTAATTAATGAATGGTGAGAAACCATGAATGTAGTAAAAGGGCTTCTTTAATTTTAAAAATTGTATTTAGTGTTGCTATTGTTTTTGTTTTAGTTATGAAGTGTAAATATGTTGTTGACAGAGTTTGGCTGTCTTCATCAAGAATTCAATTACTTGCGCCATGAGAAATAAATTCAAGATAAATATATTAGACTTTGCAGTTAGGGAGATATGTTTATACTTATGGAGACATACTTTCTATTTTTATACTTGAAAATAGACTAGAAAATGTTAGGAGCATGTTTGAGTGTATACACTGATTGCATATCCACTTGGGAGAAAATAGAGAAAAATGCACATTATTTTGAAAGTGACATTCACTGGAGTGCCAAAGAGCTATAGCTAATTATCCTTGCTGGTGGGGGTGGGGGTGGGGTGGCGTGGGGTTGAAGCATGTACAATCTTTTTGCAAATAGATTCAAGACCCTGGTATCTGTTCTAAGACATGGCAAGTGATAATCCAGGAGCTCTTTCCTTGTGACTTTATACAGAAAATTCAAAGCAGTCACAGAATATCAAGATTCTCAGATATTTCTAATTCTGCAAGATGTGTGTGTGTGTATATATATATATATATATATATATATATATATATGTATAGCAGACATACATATGTCTGGTATTTGAGATGAACAGCTGGTGATACTTTTTATTATTTATAGTTATTTAAACGATCTACTCTCTTAATGAGAAGATCAAGAAAAACAAAGGAAATAAGAATGTATATTTTATGACGAATAAAAATACTGAATTTTTGAGCATATGTGTTATGGAAATAACTAATAATGCATCAACACATGAGTTATTAAATTTCTGGCTTTAGGCTTTGTCCCTCTCAGAATATCCTGTAGCTTTGGATGCCCACAAGGGGTGTGTGCATCTATGTATTTATACACATGTGTTGCCCATCCCTTACTGCATTACATAACTGAAATATATGGCTTTTATGTCATGCAAGAGCTTGTTCTACCAAGGGCTTTATTTGCATATTTTTATGCACATTGAATTACACAGACTATTTTGCCAATGTTGAACTGTTGAGGGGAAAAAAATCATAAATGTTAATGAAAAATTCAATAATTGGCACTACCAAATTCAATGGGAATTCTGTCATATTCTTTATGAGGATCAAGATTTCAGCTCTACTCTTTGTCATGGGCAGGGGCAAAGAAGAGTAAAGATGTTTCATTATTCTCCAGCTCACACAAATTCTTTTCCTTCTATACTGCAGCAGTACTGGAACCCAGAGCTTAAAGAAACTAATCCTTATAACTTGCAACTACTTCTCTCCTACTGAACTCAACTGCAAAGCTCTGAGCTGAGCTGAAAGTGACCCTGCAGAGAAATAGATTACAAGAAGGAGGGGGAGGAATTTTGTCATAAAAAGAACAGTGGTTGTGCATTAGAGTGCATATCACATTAGTTCTATCGTGTATACTTTGTATTTTGGACAAGCTGAAGAGAGGTTATTCCCAGAGAAGCTACAGGATGATACATGAGTTTCTGGAAGGAATTTACAGGGCAGCTGTGCATCTCTTAAGATTTCTTCTTTTTAAACTGCATCCATTTGGCTCTTTCAGGTTCCCCACATGAATTTTAATCCTTTCAGCATTCTTGTTGCCTGCCTCCAGAACTTCACAAGCATTGAAAAACAGAACACATAATTCTGTTTTCACCAGAGCTTGGCCAAGTCCTAAGTTGATTTACATAAAACCTCCTGATCCACTTAAGGCCTGCTCCAAAGCTGTTCAAGTCAGTTGGAAGTGTCCCACTCAGTACCATCAAACTCTCTGTGGAGACATCAAAATGCAGATTACACTGCATTTCCTTTTTTTTCTCTGACAGTATCTAATTGCAAACTCCTCTCAGAAAGCTCCATGCTGACATTCCTAAAACAAACATTTTCTCATTTATTGACTAGTACTAATTCCTTAGTCTGTTTTCTTTGGAAACAAATTACATTGCTCAAATTTAAAGCTTTTATCTTCCACTTAGAAAGACTATTGAGATACTAGAAAGAGTACAGTAAAAATAGTCACAACTATTACGCAGCATCTGGAATCTTCATTTAGACCGAGTGATTATTTTGGTTAACATAGATTAATTGCTCCTGATCTGCAGGAACCTAAATGGGAATAAAATTCTTCATAGTAGCAGGCTCCATAGTATAACAAAATTTAATTACTGGGAATTTTAAGTTTAAAAGCTTAGGGCTTTTTTACCAGAGAAGGCAGGGAACCGTTGGAATTATTCATTTTGGAGCATGCACGTTCTTAATTTATAACAGCTTAAATCAAGAGACAGCCAGTCGGCCCATAGCCTGTGCAGAGCTGTTGTCCTGTTGCAAGATTCGTTTGATGAAATTTATGACCTGTATATGCATGAAATCTAGCTAGATTTTGTCTTTTTTTTAAAAAAAAAGGGCATATCAAATTTTAAAACTTCTTGCATCTTTTCCTACAATTTTTATGCATAAGCAAGTCCAAATAAGTAAGCATTTTATTTAGGTTTCAGTTTTATCCATTTCATATTTTAATAACAACCTGTGTATGTTCAGTCTTTATCTATTTGCAGGAAATCAGGTCAGGATCTATCTCAGACCTTGGGCAGAAATTGTTGTTTTCCTATTACAAACTTAATTGAAAACCCAAAAAGTACAAATCTTCTGTGAGATTATATGTGAAACAGAGTGTTCCACATCAATCAAAGAATCTTTCTAATAAAACTGAAATATTAGGTTTGGAATTTAAGTTTTGTTTGCTTTTTACTCATATTTGAATTAATGTAATTTTCAAAAGTAATCTAAAAATGGTAACTCCCATTGAGCCAAAAATGCCAAAAAGAAGTGTTACCATGTTGTTAAAATATTTTAAATTTCAGACAGATTTTACTTGCTCCACTATTTGTGTTAATTAGACAGTAATGGCTTTTCCCATTGAAACTCGTTTAATAAAACATTATACCTGGACCTATGGGGATACATTAATATTTAAAAGCCAAAACAAACAGGGGAGGAAGGAATTCTACTGAACCAAAAGTATCGGATGGAAGATGTTTGCACCCACATAATTGTTCTAAGATACCCTTTCACAATATGTTTAGTCTCTTAAACAAAATTATATTTTAAGTACATTTGGAATAGGATCTAAATGAATGCATGGACAGTGCCTCATTTGGTGCTCATTAATATCCTAAAGCATGGCCTCTGTGTTTTTTCATGATGCTAGGGTGTTAGAATCATAGAATATTCTGAGTTGAAAGGGACCCACAAAGATCATCAAGTCCAACTCCTAGTCCTGCAGAGGACATCCCGAGAATCCCACCATGTACCTGAGAGCATTGTCCAAATGCTTCTTGAACTCTGTCAGGATTGGTGCTGTGAACACTTCCTTGGAAAGTTTGTTCGAGGCCCAAACCACTCTCTGGGTGAAGAAACTTTTCCTAACATCTAACCTAAATATTCTGTGACAGCACAGTATGTTAATATGAAAGACACCATGCACTACACTGGTTGTCTCCTATTTCAAACACAATGTACCGGAACTGAGGAAGAACATAATTTAATTTGCATTAATGCCTCAGGGGTTTTTTTTTATTTTTTATTTTTTAATTTTTGTAGATTTTAGAAGTAACTGTAATCAATGTAGATTTCAGTGTACCAGTATTTCTAGTAGCTTAAGTTTGATGTTTAAACATACTAACCCCTATCCCATATCAGTCCCTCAAAATTCGGTTAGATGTTCTTTTCAAGGTAGAAGTGGCTGAAAAACATCTTGAGGCCTGCACCACGAGACATACAGATAGGCAGAGTGACCTCCAAGCCCAGAACACTGGAAAACCTCCAAGGATCCCTGTGTGCTGCAAAGAAGATGATGAAGAAAGAGTCCCAACTCCCCCAGACTCAATTCCTGACAGAGTGTGCCAGGGGATGGGATGGGGTAGAACTGAGGGATGGGTGGACAGGGATTGGATGAACATTATTATAAAACCCATGGAACTGGTGTTTGGGGACACACATCAATATGTATTCCTGTAAGGTTCTAGGGCTGGAATTAAAAGACTTACCCTTTTTATCTTATCTCATACACTTAGTCGGCTGTGGTCTCTTAAGACAACACACAGATACTCATTTCAGGTAATGTTTTTCATAACATTTTAGTGAGATTCTGTAGAATGCTTTCAGAACAGTGTGCTTGTATTACACTTTTTAATTGTGTGCCATCCTTACACAATCCAGTACTTTCTTTTTTCCCTTCTGTTGAGAAGCTGGGGGACTACTTGCAACATAAGTATTATTCAATATGAGAAAGGCAGAAAATGGGGACTTTGTGTGCAAGTTAAGCACAATTCTGGCCCATTTCTTGTAATAATTTTTGTGTCTTTCTATGTAATATTTTAATTTTCATAATTTTCCTTTATACTGAAAATTAAGAAAGCATTGTTTTGAAAAATTCATCCATCTTGGAGCATTCACTTACACAGTCCCTTTGTTACTTTTGAGTGGTCTTCTTCTATTCTCTCTAGATATTTCTAGAACCCTTTGTAACCTTCTTACATAGGATTTTGCTTTCTTTGCTTCCCTTGCTTTACCTCTGCTTTATTTGCCAGTTAGATTGCATCTAGTCCTTTCAATATATTAATGTGTTGGTTTGGGGGGTTTGGATGGGGTTTTTTTTTGCCTTCCTGGGTTGTAATGAATAATACAAATCACTTTGATGTTACCTAACAAAAAGAACTATGGGGCTTTAGGTTCAGTTCTTTATTGCTTTACTTGCCTCCCTGCAGTGAGCAGTATTTTTTGATTGATATTTATTTTAGCTTAACGGATGAATTTATTTACTGTGGTGTCTTATTTAAATATGCTTTGATTTCATAGCACAAATAACAGAAAACTCCAGAATCACATCTCTGTTTTCTAAAGCAAATGGCTTATTTGTTTTAGAGTGAGAAAAGGAATTGCGTGTTAAAGCAGATGTAGATAAATCTATTCAAATTCCTACACAATCCTGTATTTCCATTTTCTTTCAAACACCATAGCTGTAACTATGGTTACATATATGAAAACAATTACAATATTATACATAAGGTACAGTAAAACTAAATTGCTGTACATCCATTCTACTGCACATCTGGCAAGAATGCCATATTTGTAAACAATACTTCTTGTGATTAAAATGTTTTGATACATTATGTTGCTAATATTTACCCCACAACACTGTCTTTCCACTAAAAACATTGCAGAGTGCTTTATCAATAGAAATAGGAAGCAGAATCTGGCTCCAAAAATATTACTATTTAGAATTTAATTAAATAGTGTAGTAGATGGTAAAGTGTCTTACTTAAGACAAGGCACCTGTCCAAAAATATTTTTCACTTACTTGGATTCTACCTCTCTGTTTTTGTCAAAACCTATTGTGACATTTTGAAATTCACTCTTGGGCACTCACATTTGGGTCATTTCATATATAGTGCATTCACAAACTCTGTCCTCTGCCCTTTGCACATTATATCTGACAGAGTTCCCATCTCCAACCTCTTAGCATCATAAAAAACATTAAAATAACAACATCAAAACTTTCCAGTGGTGCATGAATCTGGGATTTCTTAACGGAAGTACAAACTGTTATGTAAGTGTTTACATAAGGATTGGAGTAATGCCTTAAAAAACTCTAGTCAGTCTACAACAAGGAAATTCTTATTAAAGAGGAAGACAGAACTCTACCATTCCTGACTTTGAAGAATAAATAATAGCTGTCTAAAATTACTGGTAGGCAAATATATTAGACAGATATTTGGCTCAATGCTTTGCAATGCAATTTGTTTAGGAATTTCTCTTTGGAAGTTTGTCAGGGTCAACCCCCAAGACTCACACCCCCCATGTTCCTTCCCTCTCTCTCTGTGTTTTCTCCCTGAGGTTTTTCCATGCCGTGAAGGTATTTTGACGGTTCCCTGCCATGCTGTAGCAGACTCCACCACTCCTGAGGCAGCACAGGGTGGCAGCTGTTCCCGAAGCCCCGGCAGGACTGGCAGTGTGCCCACCTGGCCCCCGCTCACAGTTTCTGTATTCCCCATGGTTCTTCCTCGTCCCTGAGTGTCCTTCCCAGTGTGGTTCCTCCCAGTAGCTAAACCTCTATTGATCCTCTGGGCTGCCCATCCTTGCCTCCAAGCCTAACCCTGCCCTCAAATGTACTACCCAATCCTTTCCAAGTTTACACCCCCTTGTGAAGCCACTCCCTTATCCGAACCTTTAAGACTGGTCCAAACCAGGAAATAAAGGCTTTTGAGTCCCACCACCTCCTCGTGTATGTATGTGTTCTTGGGAGCTGCTTCCCCTATCGGTTCCTGAGAGGAGTTTGCTTGTTTTTAATGAAGGCAGCCGGTGAACCTTCTGTAATTTTTAAATTCTATTTTGAAATGATTCACAACAAGCTGTAGGGTTTTATAGTAGCCAGAGGAATGTATGCAGGCTTATTGCATCAATAGTTCTGCGGCATACGATTGAGGCATATTTGTGAGCACACACTGACTTGGACATTGATATCAGAATGAGATCATTTGCAAGTAATGGGGATTTCAGTTCTGAACTGTGATCACGTTTGCTAAGAGAATTCTTCATAGACTTGACTTTTTGGTGTCACACTCAGGAATGAATGCATAACACCTCATCTGCCCATACAAGCTCATGCATTACTATAATCAGTATTTAATTATTAACATAGCTGAATTTTAGAGTTTTAGCTTAAAAAGGTAGCCTAATTGAGATGTTTTCAAGTAATTGATATATGTATATAAGTAGTTTGTCAAATAAGCTAACAGATAAGATATCAGAGAATGAAAGAAACATGTTATGGACAGATATAACAGCCAAATCAAAAGCTCCTTGATTCAGTGAACACTCCTGGCAACACTTCTTAAGACAAATTTTAAAAACATTGTAGAAAAATGTCTTGGCATACTTTAGAGAAGCTGGTGTTTAGTGATGAATTAGATCTTAATTGATTGATTTCTGTTAAGATTAGGAGAATCTGGGTTGCAAAAGGAAAACTGGAATACATGCTAAAATAACTTAAACAGGCTCTATATTGAGGACAGTTTTATTCATTGTGGAAATAAATCTACTCTTCTGTCTGAAACTATCAATTAAAATGGTAGCCATTATTCATGAAAATAAATATATAAGGTGTTATTCATGACAGGAGAATATATCATGTAAAAGTGGTCAATAAATCATTTTAGGGGAAAACTGATATGGAAAATAGTGGCACATAAGCTTTCAATTTTCATTAAAATTGTAACTGCAGCAAGCTTTTCAGCAGAGAGACAGGGTCTCCCACACAAACCCGAATGAGCACTCGGCTGTTCAGAAGTTTGCAAAAACTACTCACCCTTTGTCCAGTATCTGGCTCTGCTGACTTCCAAAACCTGCCATAAACCTTGCAAAGCGGCAGTGCAGGGTCATGCTTTCCTATACCATGTACTCACCTCCCCTTTGGTTCTGAAATCTGTATGGCTTTGACTTGCACTCAATTTGTCACAAGGAATATGGGAAAATTTGCTGACGAAGTCAATACTATTAGTAAAATAGTGCAATGGAGAAAGTCTGTTTTACAACTGATTTTACTACATTTTCTTATTTTCCTTATCTACTTTTTTCTTGCTTTGTCAAAATACATCCTTAATCTGCCATCAGTACCTAATTGTGTTTCTGTTTCAATCATTGTTTCTGTTTAAATCACCTACACTTAAGTGATCATGCTCATCTTCAAAACACTTTATTCTAATTGCTTTGAATTGACAAGATTCTCAGCAGATGTTTAGTGACATTGAGTACACTGGCACCTCAGACCCTGTTAAGTCCCCATCTCTGCCATAAGCTGTTGTAAGGGGGGTATTTTTGAATTTAGATGATCAGTGGAGCATAGAAGGGTGAGAAAGTAGGTGCTGGGAAACTAGGCAAAATAGTATACAAAGTATATAACACTAGATGTTCTTCATTATCAAGGCCTTGTTCCTCTCTGACTTGGCTGCACACATGGGAACACAATGGTGAAAGTTGTACAAGGGGGTGAGAAAGCTAATGATGGGAGAAAGAATAGGTGGGCAGGGGTCGTAAGACCACTACCCAACAGGCAAGCATGCGCAGACTGTTACCACTCATGCAATTAATAGTGTTTGGCTGCCTCTCAGGCATCACCTTATACTGAGTCCTGGTCCTACGTAGTATAATGGATAGCTGATAAATAGGAACACCAGGAGTGGGGGAGCTGAGCAACACCCATCCTTTCACCAAGCCCGTGTTGGCTCCGCGAGGACACCCGCTAAGCATGAGTGCCATCCAGCTTCTGCCATTCTGGTAGTCCTGGCCTGTCTGCTCAAGTAAGCATCAGAAATAGGAATCAACTGCTGCAGCATCAACTATGTTTCAACTATGTTGTATCCTTTTGTATCCTTTAATAAAGTTTTAAATATTTTATTCTTTCTAGTCTTTTTGCATTGAGTATTAAGTATTTTATACTTTTAATTCTCTCTTGCTTGTTGTTATTGCAATAAATGCTGTTTGTGGTATCTTATGACTGTGATTAGCTTTATTCTGGACATGTATCCAAAACGAACTGTTACAGCTGTGTTTCATATGCTGTTTTATATGTAATACCATGAAAAGATATTATACCTATAAAACTAGGGCAATGACTGGGAAACCTCATTATAGAAAATGTTGCAACTAGGATAAGCACCATAATGTAGTTGGATACCAGTTGATACTGCTCCTCTTCCAAACACATCCTATGGAAGATAATCCTCTCCCTTCCCCCAGGAAGAGGTGAGGGAGGGGCAGGGCCATAAAACAATTTTCTTTTTTTCCAGCCCTGAGGTCCCATTTTACTTAAGTACAGAGCAATCAAGAAGCCCAAAGACTGCACTGAATGATGCCAAGTGCAGAGCTCTTGGCTTCCGTCTTCACTTTGGGAGGCACAGGTTGAGTTTCATCATCCCCAGTTCCTCTGCCTTTAAACACTGCAGAAAGTATTTCTCAACAGGACTTAAAAATTAACCATATAGAAGAAGTCAAAGAAGATGAGTAGAGGGAAATGTCATAGGACAAAACACTTTCTAGATTTCAGACTGAAAAGAAAAACCTGATTTAGTCAGTGAGAATTTCAAAAGAGTTGGGCCCTGAATGTAAGAATTAATGGTTTATGGCATAAAAACTATATAGTAGTTCCCTTTTTGACTAGTTAGGGAGACTTATTCAATTTTCAGGTACAGCTTAATTTTATTCATTGCCTAATGGGTTTTTTCAGGTTTAAATTTTCTATCTGACATTAATCTTTCCTTAGTGTTTCATTTTTTTAAAGGAGCTTGCAGTTAGAAATTAAACCACTTCTAAGTAGAATGTTATCAGGTTTTACATGCTGTACCAGTCATATCCTTCATTGCAATTTACCTGTCTTGAAAGCTATTGGCTTTCACTTACAACATACTCATAGCACACTGTCATAAACTTGTTTTGCACAGACCTTCTGGCTCAATGGAACTGGTTGCTGGAAGAATTTAGACTACCAGTTACGGTAGCACAAGTTCAATCTCTGTGATATTTGTTCAATTGCTACAGAGGCAGATAAAAGCCAAGTAAATTTGATTTGTGTAGGCTGTATATTGCCATCTAACTGATGGACCGCATAGCTCTTCTCTTGGACAATACACATGATCAAGTGTTTTCAAAGTACTGCAGCACATTACCCCTTCCTAGGAAAAAGCAAAGCTTCAAGAAAAAAAAGGCTTCCCTGTGGATTTGTTTAAGATACATCATTAATGGTTCACATGTCCACACAAATATAAGTTCTTGCACTTCCTACTCAATCTTCTGCATATCTCTAAAGTTTCATATATAATAATAACTATATAAGCATATGTACATACATCCATAATATGTAAACATATGTGAATATATGTATATTTGTAAATATACATCTATAAATACATGTAAACGTGTATATGTTTATTTGTAAATATGTATTTCCATTATCTACTCTTGTATGCTGTCTTAAGTTCATTTTCCTCCTTTAGAGTGGTAAGTTGAACACATATGGTATTATAATGATGTACTAGTCATTAAAGAAAAAACCAAAAGCTCCTTGCAATTTAAAATCACTACATGTGTCAATTATTCAAGGCAAAAGTTCCTCCAGGTTGCTCCAGGTCTTGGTATTTCCCAGCAATTCCCTTCATTCCCTTCAACAGTAGTCCTTGAAGTTTCAGATTATGAAAGGTCTTATTATGAAGTACTGATTCATTCTGGAGTGTGAGCTATCTGTGTGAAAACTCTAAATAGGCATGCACAGCCATTGCAAAAGAGGAGTGTGTCATTGTTTAAAGCCAGTTTGGCAAGTTAGAGGTTACTGAACTGGTAATGGTGTCTCTGATGGTGTCTTGAAAGGAATGACAAGGCTGGTACAAAAGAAAATCTCATAAGATGATGTGTGCTGTCTTCTCCCAGCTGCCTGAGGCTGAAAGGGCCTCGGGTGATTATTACTGAGCAGTTTGAGTTGACTTGTTCTGTTTTAGTTTGTGTGTTTGTAAACAAAGCAAGCCCTGAGAAAGGGGATGCAAAGAGACAATCTATGGTAAGGGACTGCATGGCTAGTGAGCCTGCACAAGAACTTAAAACTGTAAGTTCCAGACAGTCCTTTACAAATCATGAGCCAGGTGAATCCTTTGCATCAAAAAAACTGAATGCCTTTAAAGAAAATACCCCTTTCATTGACTGCCTGTTGAAATTCAAATCTTAATTAATTTCAGCTATGCTTGGTCCTCTTTTAGATTCTCTTTCTGGGAACATTGAAGCAAGCAATCGTTACCTGTAGAAACCAAAATTTAACTGCACAGGTTCCACATTCATATCAGATAAAGTATAATTTCTCTATGGAATGAAAAACTAATTGAAATGGCAAAGGGTAGAAGAGGAAATATTCCAGTAAAACCTTATCAGAGTCCTGCAACAGGAGCAACTGAGCATCCACCGATTATATATATTATTCACATATAACAGGTGAAGCATATATGTAGCCATCCTATGTGACATTGAGGAAAACAAAATACATATACTTTATATATGCAAATATGTCCTTTGTATTATAAATGTCTATACCTATAGGGGTTGACAGCAGGTCTGTGGACCCCTAATGTCTGAGGTAATTGATGAAGAAATAGATATAGAACAGCTCAAAGTATATCCTTTGAAAAAAAGCAGTTTAGAGTGCACTCTTAAGGAGGAAGGAACTACCTGTAGAATGCAGTAGACCTTCTGGCATATAGAATGTGTCCATCTGTGCTTGGGGAAGCAGATTGACCAATTATGTGATGATACACTGTGGAACAAAGTAGATAAAAGTAAAGCTCTAACTAAAAATAAATTTGTCTTCTGTTCAAGCCTTCCATTCTGGTTGTTGCCAGAGTCTGTCTCGTCCTCCTCTGACTGCTGTAAATCAACTGTACCCTGACATATACCTACACATAAAGCTGTATAAATGACATATACATTCTGCAACTCTGTTCACTATTTTAAGGGTGATTTATAAATGTTTGTTTGTTTACCTTCTGGAGTTTTTTTCTCCTTTAAAAGAGGATTTCAAAATGATTGTGGCTTCTCAAAACCCTGATTCAGTTAAAAGCCAGTATTAACAATCAGTTGCACACATACATGAGCAAGATTGTCAAGATGAGCATAGAGGCCTGTAAAGACTTTTAAAATAGTTTTGTATGCAATGCACATGTGGAATTAGCACCCACAAAGGCAACTTCACAAACCAGCAAAGTGGTAATTCATTTGAATGCAGAAAATGTCAGAGGAGACCCACAACTCCAGGTTCAGTATTCGAAGGTAGATAAGTTACATAACTGCTTGATACAGTGATGCTTATTTCCTTTAGACATTCATCAGACACTGGTTCTTATTCTCAAAGAAAAATCAGAGAATGATAAAGAAAACCAAAGAATAATAGAGCAGTAAACCTTTCTTATATTCCTTCCAATTTTTATTAATGTGGTGCAGAGTACACAACCTAGGTGTCCTACATTCTGTGTGAATATTTACCCTCTGGACTGCACAGTGTCTCACCCTCTTTTCCTCCTGTCTAGTAACACAGGCATTTCTGAGGGTGCCAGCAATGATGAGCTTGCACTCAGCCACACAAGTATAAGAATAGTCTTGTGCTTTTTAACATTTTGTCGCAAAATAGCTTCGCTGAAACAGCTCAGGGATAGTGCACTAGATGGGTACTCTTATCATCTTCTGAGAATGTCCTTCCAAACCCAAGATCCTTTTATCTCATACAGGCATGTGTGCACATCAAGCTTGAATGGTCAGGTGAGGGAGACCATTTCTTTCTCACTGCTTCCATACAGGTGTCACACCACTGAAAAAAGAAGCAATGTTTCAGCATAATAGAAGACATGTCGATTCTCATGTTATTTTCCTCAGACTTTTTGAAGGATTGTGCTGGCATTGCAAACTCTTTCTCAAGCAGAAAGAATTGTAAATGGCTCCTCCATTATCATGCAGAAAAAAGCAGGAGAGAGTGGTGATTTGACTACCTATTCTGGAGCTTGAGTCTGTGAGTTTATGAGCGTTTTCACAGCCTGCTAATTTGCATGGAAGTAGATAATGCCTTGTACTTCACTGGATGTTGAGCCCTTATTTATGCTAATGTCAGCTTTTATGTTTGAACATAACACTTATGCCAGTGCAATTACACATGAGGTTTTCAAACCTGAAATTTTTTTACTGCAGATGAATTATTGTAATTATATATACTGAAGCAATGACAAAATACTTTCTTAGCCATGAAGAAAAAAACTGTAAAGAGAAAAGGTTTTTCTGTACCTGAAAGTGAATCAGATTTGTGCATGCATTCCCTGGACTCAGTCAAATTCAGAAACAACATGTGTGGGCAATGTTCATGACTAGGAAAAAGACAATAAACCATGTAGATACCCTGTCAACCCTGTCTTTAACCAAGGAAATTGCCGGTCTGGGAACTTACTACTTCTGAGTGGGATGACCTGAACACAGTCATTAACACTTGAGAAAATGCTAGGCATGCTGCACCTTCTTACTGTTATTGGCTCTTTTATTTAACTGGTAGAACTGAAATCACTTGCAAACTTTAGTATAGCAGCTAAAAGAAATACCTAGAGGGTGGATGTACTAACATAAAATCATTCTCCCTATTTACTATATTTTCATATGGAGAAAAACAACTGAAGGATTTGAAAGCATAATTTTTGGGAAAAGAATTTGCTAAAGATTGAAAACATGGTGGGGCTTTTCAGCAAATTCCCTTGCTGATAAAGGAACACCAATGCTGAAGCCCTTCTAATGAAGATGAGTTTTATCATAGAATAAAGTCATCAATGATGAGCAGAAAACAGTGCATTTGTAAATACAACGTAACACAGAGTGATAAAGCACATCCAATTTATGCGAAGATGTGCTTGCAGAAGTACAATAAATAATATTTGCATAATCAATTACTAGAAGAAAGACAGACTGAATAAATTGTTTTCTGGCAATTTATGGAAAACTAACCTAGCACAAAAAAAGACAATTTGGCATTAGTCTGTTAGCGAGATTGTTTGACAAGCACTAAACCTACACTAAATAGTGATTCAAAGGACACAGTATTTATAACCGTATATTTTCATTAGTGATAGAACATTTGAATTAGGGCAAGAGAAAAATTCCTGGATTTTAAGGTGAAAGGCAGGATACACAACGTAATTATATATATCATATATATATATACATGTTTTCCCCTGCACCTGAGATTCTTTACTTTAAAAACAGATTGAGAGGAGTAGGACAGAAAGCTAGAGAAAAGTATTTTTATGCCTCATCAATAACTAATAATAATGGAATATGTTATGTATTAGAATTACTTATAGTAGATACACATTTAATGGCTGTATGTGGGAAACTTTTTATTGAGCTGTGTGAACTAGTCTTTAAAGAAATTCTAGAACTACTTTAAAATGGAATTGGGAAATTTGTAATTTATATCACCATTCATTTACAGACCCATTTACTTTATGATGCCAAATATCTCTAGGATGCATGTAGTGGTTCTAGAAAGCTTTCATAGCTGTTTAGGATACCAAGAATACCAAAATGAGTGATAAGCCATTTAATATCCAGATATTAGCTTTGGAGTACAATGTCATTGAATAGCAACAATTACCCTCATCCTTCTTCCATCAACAAAAATAAAACAAAAATTAATGAAAATAAACGGGATCTGACAGTATATAACACACAGGTAATATAGAAATGCCATGAGTAATGTTTCACCATTGTTTCTGCCTGTCAAATCTTCCTACCAAAAATTCTCTGTCAGGCTTCTGCCAGAAGTTCTCACTAGAGCTTCCTGCTAGAATTTTCCTGCCAGAATATCCTGCTATTGTTTCATCTGAATAGGGCTACATACCAAGAAACCATGTACAAACTCCTTTGAACACTACAGAAGTTAAAGAAAAATTTTGAAAAATCAGGAGGAGAGGAAAGAGAGAGTGAACTTGTTGCCACAGCTGGGAATCTCTCCCCACCTTCCCCTCAACTTTTCTCCACCACTGCCTGCTGCCCACCTGCCACCATGGACCGAAACTCTTCCAGCCTCGAGAGAACTGAGACCTGCTATGCCACATGCGTGAGTTATATCTTATCTTTCTACCCTTACCATGTATTTGGGGGGCCAAAATGTTATAAATTAGGACCCTGCATGGCCTGCATATCTCCACGTGAGCACTCCCTGCTGCTGCAGCTAAAGAGATAACATTGAAAAGCAGTAGAGACAAAAAATAAATAGGTAGAAACTGCTTGTCTCCTGCCCCCACATACCCCCTCAGCAAAAAAGTAGTTTTGGTGGTAGCTTTTCTCTGCTTCTACAAGTAATCTTAGCAGCCTTTTCCAACCTTATTTCTTCTCTTTGCATCTCTTAGCAATTAATAAAATCAGTTTTCAGTATCAACAGATAACTTGTGTGAGTTTTAATTTTGCTCAGGGGAATATTTGAATTTGAAGTTATTTCTGCAACATTTAAGCAGGTTGTAACACACTACATATAACTTTTGTCTGTAAGGATATTCAAATGATTGTTATAATTTTCATAAAACAGCTAGATATTCAACTTAACAAAAACATTTAGCAGTTTTTGACCTTCAGGCTATGCAGGACATTAAAATTCAAATAACCACCAGATTCGTTTTCCACATCAAACATTCAGTGATACCTGTAGCACGACATGGCCTGTTAATAAATAAAACACTGCTCTTATTTTGTTGTTATCCCAGCCAAATCAAAACCTCTTTTAATTTATCTATGAACAAGGTACACCTAAGTTCCAGCATACTAAAGTTTGTTGTTTGTTCTATTTATGTGACACAGCCCTAATTTCATCAGCTAAGCAGATGAAAAAAGAAAATCACTAGTGAGCAAATGTGAGGCTGAGCAGGATGTTTCATTGTGGCTGAGAAAAGAGAGTGTGAAATCTGACTCCTTAACATTTGCTTCTGACTTTGGGATTTGGCTAGTCATTTGAACCTACCCAGATGGCAATATCTCTCTTTTGGGGACTCCACATCAAATCTTCTTTTATTGCTGCAAAATGGGCATGTTTCAGGTAATCATATCTTGATTAGCCATAGTTAATGGAAATACTTAATTATTAGAGGTCTAACATCTCCCCAGATGTTTCACTTCAGTTCGCAATTCTTCAGGTGCTGGTCAGGCTTCACTGCCTGAGTGCACACAGGAAGCACTCCTGAGGTCTTTATGCCTATTTCAGGGCATTAAGGCTTCACTGCACAAAGATTTATATGCTGAGATGTCGACCTCACAGAAAGACTATGTAATAAAACCTGAAAAGCACTTGCTGCTCTCTCTTCCAGACCCAGGCAGCAGTCACACACAAAAGTGAGGCCCAGGAACAGCCTGAGCACAGACCTCAAAGCAAGTGGAGCAAGCACCCTTAGTCCCCAGAGAGCCTTTTGGAAGGGCTAGGGAGTGTGTGTTGAGGTGCTTTGTGTTGGAGCATCTATACCTTACATAAATTTTGTGTGTGAGAAGGTTAAGGACTTTCTACAGGTTGGAAATTGCCACACATAGAGAGTAGATCTCTGAAACAGCAGAGCTTCACCCACCACTTAGAAAAATGTGCTGCTAGCAATAAACTGCAAAAATTCATGTTCTGAATGTAATAGCCTGAGGTCTAAAACAGTGTAAGCCACTTTCTGAAACAAAATACCTATGGATAGTTCATTGTTGTGCAATACTTTTTTGGTCTTTAGGATTTGACTCTGTAATATTGATAGGAAAAAGCATTTCAGCTTCAATGGAAGCCTGACTGGTCTCTGCCAGATGCTGCAGTTCTTGTGCTGACTAATCTGGCATCAAGGCTAGGAAATTCAAATGGCTTCTGCAGAATGAGGTGATCAAGCCCTCAATGAATCACTGGTAAAATTTTCAATGAAAGTACCTGTTCTCAGCATTCTAAGCACTGAGTATTTGGTGATACTGTCTACTACACTGCAGTGAACCTATACTTCAGGTGGTAGACAAAGGCATATGGATATTTTTGGGTGGAAAAGTCCCTTTATAAAACATGGCATTTTTACGAGAAAAGTACTACACAGATTTTCAGCCCTCTAACCTTATCTACTTCCCATCCACAACAGAGCTATCTGAGCAAAATGTTAAAAGAAATAGTTCATTGTGAGGGCCTTACAGAGACATTTACTCTCCTGGATCTTGAAAGAAAAAGGTGAGAATTAAGTTGTCATTTTCAAATAGATATACTTACCAACATTAGTAGATAGGTTGTTTTGTCTAGATAAAGTGCATTTTACAAATGCTAATAATTTCAAGCTGACAATACATTGTTATTGACTCAGACTATAACATGTGAGGAATGGAAATAGTTATGACTCTAGAACATTCACATATAAAATACTATGTGTATGCATTTTGCTGGTTCCTGTGAGCTTCCTTTTGAACAAATCAACCACACAATCAATCAGGAGAAGGAAAAGAGGGAAAATAGTGGGGGTTAGGGGATATATTTTGCGATGTGCAGAATACATTAGTGTTCTAAACTACATTTTTTTATGCTAATCACAAAGCCCAACATTAAACATAAGACTTGTGAGGAAAGAAATGAAAATAAGTGGAGAAGCTAAATATTGATTTCCTTTTTGTGTAATTCTGGTAATGAGCATTATTTCATTATGTGTTTTTTCTCTAAAAAGATGCATGACCCTGTTATGCCCTAAAGATAACCTGAAGCTGATTACTGTGAAAATTCATGCAAGGAAATTTTAGAGGCAGCATAAAAAAAAAAGAAAAGGAAAAAAATATCACTCGATAGCATGAAGTAGCCAGAATAGCATGAATATTAAATAATTCCACTGGCTAACAAGATTTCTTGAGATTATGGGTATCTTCTAGCAGTAATTTGTGAAGTTACTCCTACAATATAGCTTAAAAGAGATATTATCATCCTAAAATGGGAGCAGAAAAAAGTAATGAAATCCACCTTTCAGCTGCAATGACTATAACTGCAATTAGCACTGGCCATATTTTAGCGTAGTTTTCTAGGTTCCCTGTCCTATATGGGGAAGCAGTTTTGTAAGAAATACTGAAAGACACCCTTGAATACCCTCCACCTGAGCTCCCTCATATGTTTCTTACCAGCAGCCAGCGGTCTGGGCTATTAAGTTCACAAGATATATAACCTGCTCAAACTTTAGCATTGTATTCAATGTTAAATTATAGTTGAACTTCTATGGAACTACAAAAGTTTTACTATCTTTCTTAAAGACACATGTTTATTACATACTGAAACTGCAACAGGAAGATTCTGGGTTGAATATTTCATTAATGCAATTTTTCTTCTTTATTTTGAAAGAAAAATTTTGGGGAAATTTAATGAAGGCAAGGTCTTTATGCCTTACTTTAAGAAAGTACCTAAATACTATAAATAGAAAATGATGACTTTAGTGAGCCACTGAATGAAGTCTGAGGTAAACTTCCACACAGGTTCTTTGTCAGAGCCTAAAATTAAGAAATCTTTCATAGTTTGAGAAAAAGCTGTATAAATACTCCTCTCCATATCTTGTCACTATTGCATATTCTACCATCCTTGCTATTTTTGTGTTGATCTCCTCACACACACACGATAACAAAGTCATTAACTACATTTTCATTTACTTCTCATGCCTTAAGAGGTGATAGGTCTGGTCCATTAACACAAGGTTCTTCTCTGTGCTGTAATTTGCATGTAGTTAAGAAAAAAAGATTTAATGTTAATATTTCATCTAACTAGTTATGACAACTTTAAAAACAATTGTGAAAAAAATAACCTCTGACACATCAAAGCAAGGATGTTTTTCACAAGTGAAGAATCCATAATGCATGTAAAAAAATGAAGTGATGCTGGGGATGTAGAGCCTGAAAGATTTTGAAGCATTTCTACAGGAATGTAGGAACAAGTGTTGTCTGACACAGGGATCACTGCTGACAGCTATACAGTTTTTCTCACCTCTAGGAAATTTTTCTTTATCTAATATATAAGAATGTATTTCTGTATAATTTCCCTTTACTTTCTAATCTTGAAAAGCAAATCAGATGTATAATTCGATTTTTATAAATGACACAGTACAGAGGAATTACTTTTTAATATGCTGGAAAAAACAAAGGTCTAGAATGTTTTGGTCACTTGTAAAGCAGAACTGCATATGTTCTTTGGAAAATTAAAACTGAAAGGGAACATTCCCCCACCTTCAACAACAGAGAGAGAATGAAAAATGGTATTAGTACAGGTAAAACTGCCAAAAGCTACACACAAACCCCACATCTATTTTCAAGAGCATAATTTGAAACATAAAAGGAAGACATTTTCTTTTATGGAACAGGTTGCCCAGAAAGATGGCGTCCCCTCCCTGGAAACATTCAAGGCCAGACTGGATGGGGCTTTGAGCAACCTGGTCTAGGGGAAAGTGTCCCTGTCTGTGCCAGCTGGTTTGGACCATTAAAGGTCTCTTTCAATCCAAGCCATTCCATGATACTATGATTTCCTCACTTTTCTGAGTGCATGGACATTTCTCCATAGGCTCAGATAACTCTGCAGGAAAAAGGCACTAACTTGCATGAGTTAATTGAAGAATTCACAGTTCTTCCTAAGAATGTTGTATATAGACAGATGGCCTTAATAAACAAATCAATCCATTTTGCCATATAAAATCTCAAAACAAGAGACAATTTACTAAGTGTAAAACTATTCTCTTTCTAAAGAAGGAGGGGAAATGAAGACCTGTTTCTCTTCCCTCTAAACTGCTTTCAAACTGTTTCCTACTCATGCAGAGTGTCAGAACTTCTGCACAGAGCACACCTAAGTGAGGCCTAAACATTACTGAAATTAACTATTTTAGAGAAAGGAAGAGACTTCTGCAAACAATCTAGCACAGTACTCATGATATCTAGTCACCAATGTACAAAAGGCAGTGCCACTTGTCATGATAGTTTTCTGTTCTTTGCACATGTCGCTCCAATACAGTGGGGCCTGCTAATAAGTGTGGCTCCTATGAGCAACTGCAATATAAATAACAACAAAAACACAAACCTTATTGTACCTGTAAGTCATATCCCCTTCAGAGCTTCTCTTTATCTGGCATAGTTTTGTTCCTTCAAGTGAAGCTATGGCAATTTAAACCAGCTGACAACTTGACCCATCCTCCTAAGTCCTGCTATAGTAACATAATTTGTCAAAATTACAGCATCAGAAAATTTGATGATCTGAAGCTACTTTAGTTTTTAATATAACATTTCTAAAATATTAGAAAGTATTTCAGTTTTTAAGGAAAACTAGATGGTCATTTTTTTGTATTATATGTTAAATTAATAATGCTCCCAGAAACATTTTTTAGTTTTCTTTTTCACCCAGTTGCCCTCCTCAATTTTGTAGATAGTATAATTCATGGAGAAATAATGGGATTTTTGAGAAAGTAACAGTTTTAAAATAGATAGACTGATATGACACAACTTGAACATAAAACTTGACATTGCATTTATATGGCTGGATCCCTACATGGATCCCTTTATAGAGCTGTGTCCTCATTGTAAAACAAACATTGGTAGGGTAAGGACCAGAATGGGTGAATATAGTCACTGATTTCCACAGACTCTCTCTGGCACTTTTGTTTCACTGCTGCTGATGGAGTTCTTATTTATGTAGCATCTGATCCCTTCCCCTGTCTCCTGATGACCACAACAGGTAACATTATCTCCTACCCTGTCTCAGTTGCCTTTAGGCTCTGAAACTTTTCATTTCTCCTAATGTCACAAGTTAAAACTGAATTTGCCCCATGAATTTCAATGATAGTTTAAAACTTTTTTTTTTTTATTTTACTACTAGAGCTTCCAGGATTTTGCTGTTTGATGTTGAGAAATATGGACATGTAAAGAAAAGATCAAAGTACACTCCTGGTTAGTAAAACTCAGCAAAAGTTACTACTCAAAATGCTGGTAACATTAGACTTCACCAAAGAATATGGATGACTAAGCATCAAGGGAAAACATTAAAAATCAAGGTAGAAATATTTCTTAAAAAAACAGAAAAAAAAATTGGTTTTGCAAGGACAGCAGGGAAAGACATTACAAATCATTATCCAATTTCATATTTGCATTTTCACACTGGTTTACAGATAAAGTGTTGGAAGGCAGATTAGAAATTCCATAGTAATACTGGTAGTGATCAATGAGTATATCTTCTGAATGAAGGCACAATATTTACATTTGATGTCATAATACTTCACAGTTAAATTAGTTATAAAATATGGGAACACTACAGTCTTGTTTTCAAGAACAAAGGCAACAAAAACTTTACAAAAGTTAACATGCATGTATAAATATTTACTCAAAATATTTTATTTGCTGTTTATTTAGAAAAGAGAAGAAACTACTTTCAAGTAGCCTATTTTTTCCTTTGTAGGGAGTTCATTAGACAGGTTATGTATAAGAATGGAACTCTGTCTTTCACATTACATTACTGGTTCATTTTAATATCTCTAGCGTTGTACATACCATCGGTTTCAAAGCCGATTTCTGTAACAGAGATATCATTGAACAACTGAGAGTAACTATTTAAGAAATAGTGTTTAATCTTCACAGCTAAGACAGTATGCTTTGTATGATAAATTTGAAATCAAACTTGAAACAGTATAATTTACTGTCAGTTACCTTGTTCTTGCTATAAAGAATCAATCTTCTAAGAACACTGTTAATATTTTCTGAAAGGTGTGGTTCCTCCTACAAGTTTCAAAGGACACGCTTAATTTTATTGTGGTGTTGCATCAGAAATAAATGATTACTTGGGTTAGTCTTCCTATGCTATTCCTTACTCTAACAAATCTAGTCCTCTAAACATAACTAGATATTTTTATCTATCTCTCCACAATAATACAGAACACTACAAATAAATTTTGTCACCCTTCCATCTGGATAATCTGAATAGGGTAGGGAGTTAAAGGTGAAAACACAGCTGATTTCATGAAATTGTTCAGTTTCACTATTGACCAACTGTGCTTCCTCCAATTCTTCATGAGAACTGAACTCTACTGGCTTGGCTGTTACTGGACGCTAAACAGGTGTTTCATTACACTTGTCCCAAAAGATTTTTTTTCCTTTGTATAATCAAGTGGCATAGATTGCATCTGACAGGTAGGAGCTTTATTAAACTAATCACATAGAAAAAGTAAAGAGATGTGGAATAGTGCAATCCTCCTCTGTAATGATCATAAAGTTCTTTTTAAATTGTCCAGACCGGTCAGAGTACAGAATTTGAATACAAGTGTAGGATGATGACACTGAGCTTTCCCTGCAGAGTCCTGGAGCAAGGATTCAGTGGCATCAAGCACTCAGGGATCATCCTCTTCAGATGAGGAATGAGAAACCCAGTGGCATTCACTTAGAGAGTGAAATTTAAAGCCACACACAGTCTCAACCTTGCCTCTCAAACTGCCTGTGCAGGAGCTGAAAATAAATATATGTCTTGTTCAGTGATAAATTCATTTTTTCTGACCTGGAAACAGCAACCTTTCAGAGTCTAGAACATGCTGGAAAAATAGTCTTTCCCAAAGAAAAGGAGAGCTATAAGAACAAAGGAGGCATAAGGTAACACCACTAGTTACTACTTTGCCACATTATAGGGGTAAATGTTGCCTAAATTGAGAGAGTTAGTTTAGATGGGCAGCAGCAGAGGTCAATAAACTCATTCTTTCATTGCATTTTGAACATGGATTTCAATGCCTGTCAATGAATTAAATTCAGAAAGATAGGATGAGGAGGCTCTTTCAGATTGTGCAAGGGAATTACCCCATGTTCATTTGTGAATTTGTTATTTTCAATAATTGAGATTTAACTAGTGAAAACAAGATAGTAAAAAACCTGTGAACTGACTCCCTAAAAATTCATAAAGCACCAACCTTCTTTCTGGGAGACATTACTGAGTTAAGGTCACCTTTCAGTTTTAGTATCATTGTAGTGTATTTAAAGTAGTTTCAGTAAAGCTTTCAGGCTTTGGATTTGGCTTCCCAGTCACAAGTTATGGAAACAAGTTGCTTTCAAGCAATTGAATAATTTCCAATATCAAATTCTGTGAGTAGAAATAAACAAACAGAGCTTTGTACTGATTCCTGGGGAAGAATCTTTTTCAATGGACATTTGGTAATTTGGATTCCAATCCTCTTTTCTTCCTGCTGTACAGTCACAGGAAAAATTGAGTATTTTTAACCAGTTACTCGCTAGAAATATTTTGGAAACTGTGTTTTTGAATCCAGTATATTTTCAAGTAGCGAACTCAGATGGTATTGAAAGTCCTTCTGCATTTCACTAAATGCTTTCTCATGAATTCTCTTGAATTTTTCCTTCCCTTCTTATAATTTAATTAATTATTTTCTCCTTTTTTATGTGTTTCCAATTTGCTTCCTTTTTTCAGTTTTTAATATACAGTGCATTTCACATCCTCCTCCATTTCTTCCATCTCTTTTGTTCCTTTTTTGTCCTATTATTTTCTTCCTTCTTTTCCTTCATCATTTCTCATTTTCCTCATTCCTTTTCCATGACTATTTTTCTTGCTTTTTTTGATACTCTGTTTCTTTCCCTCTGTCAATCTATTGATTGACAAGTTGATGTAACTGATATGAAAGGATTCTCTGAAATAATTTCAATATCACAGGAACATGCAGATGTACACAAGACATGTTCATTTTCAATCCATTACACTCTCATTGGAATACTAAAACTGCTGGAGTGCACTGACAATACTCCATTTTGCATCTTCAGAGAAGGTAAGTTTGCCAAATATGCACAGATCACGTATATCAGAGTCATGCCCATAAAAATTGCAGTCTGTACTGTGCCCTGCTCAAATTAGAGTCTGCTGTCAGATTGTTTGAAAGGATATATAGGAAAGTACACAGCTGTGGCAGTCTCTAAATAAATGAATAATGCAATATCAACATCTGTATGATTTTTGAAATGCTAAACATTCAGATATGAAGCCTCTGCCAAGGACACAGATGGTAACGATGTTATTGTTCTTGCAGTGGTTCCACCAAAAATGGACAGAGTTCCATAAAGAGACTGAACTGCTAATGCCTGAAACAAACCTTTCATTTTGCAGCACTAGCTTTCAATGCGTCACAGAATGATAAATGCTTGCTTTGTGGGTTGCATTTAATTCCAAGCTTTGTTAAGCTAAAGAAATCCAGTAATGACTATGGACATCTTCAGCCATGAATACAGATGATGACATCAGTCCATGGTACTCAGCAGTTGAATTTAAAATGACAATCCAAGTTAAGGTAGAATAATTAACATAATTCTCCATTCAATACAAAAATGCATAAGAAAGTCATATGTTTACCTCAGGAAACCACAAACAACTAAGCAAACTCTTTCTAGATGCAGAACAGTATTATTTCATGGGATTATGTGTATTTGCTTTTTAAAACACATTAGTATGCATTGCCAACTGAAAGAATAAAAAGAAATAAAACTTATTTCTGAATACAAGTAAATATATCTATTCATCATCCAGTATTTTTTGAACACTCATGGAACAGGGCACAATGTCTTCTAAGTTATTCTTCATCTTACTTTTTTTCATCGATAAAGACAGTGAGAAAATACAAAATACCCCACTTTTGCTCAAATTAGTCTGTCCCTTAATTTAGAAATAAGCTAATGAACTAACCGAAAAGTCAACATAAAGTTAAGCAATGTTGAAAGGCAGAGGAATTAAAGGGGCTAATACAGAAAGCAATGACTATATAAATCAAGCTTCTGAGACAAGGCATGGTGTCACCAGTCAGCTCATGTGGACAGTTGTAGTCTGAACACTTGATCCCAGACACAACTTATCTTCTTAGCTGGTATAGGCTCTCCAGAAAGATCAAGGATTATTTCCTTTATGCATTGACACAGTGGAGACAAGGATATAACAGATATTAAAAACTGTACCCAAACTGAAAAAGAATATTTCAAAAGTTTAAAAGACAGAGGGAAAGGTCAATACACGAACCTAGAAATTACAGGAAACCTGTCCAGGCAAAGAAGGAAAAGTACATATAATTTTCAACAAGAGTTCTTGATTAACCCTATACATAACTTTATAAATTTCAGTAAACCCCATTTCACAGTGTGTTTTAATTTTTGGGAAAAGATCGGAACTTCAGCCAAAAGAAACGTGACAAACAGCATTTATGTTTCCTCTTTTAATGCAGGAAACATGATATTCAGAGACAACTACTCACCTCTGCAAGGCTTGGAATTAATAACCAGTAGGCTCTTTAAGCAACCAGCATCATTTCTTGAGGAAGGGATGAAACATTCTTATTCCTGCAAATGCTCTATGACAAAATCTGACAAGGTCTTTCATCAGCCACATGGTAGTCATCACGACCTGCTTAGCAGCTTTATGGTGTCATGCTTTTAGCATGCCCAAACTACTTACTTTTTCCTCCACATCCTGGTAAGAAAGGGAGTCATGCTTCTGCTGCTTGCTGACAGAGCTGTCAAGAAATATAGATTTGTAGTTTCGTTTTGCATACTTCTTTTTGAGTTTGGCTCCTTCAAATGTTAGAGTCATTGTCTGTTAGAAGGCTGCCTTGGCTCTGAGACTGGTTATGCCAGTTAAGTAGAGCCTGCAGACAACTCTGCTTCCATCCTTTCAGCTGAGAAAGGATTTTTCTATTCGTAAAGTCACACTCTGAAAAAAACATTAAATTGTTATTAGAAACACTAGGCAGGGGAAGCAAGAGGAAGGGAAGACAAAAAGAAACATAAATAAGAGCAGAAGAACTTGGTAGAGTCAATAAATCCTACAGGGGCCTGGAATAGAAGACTCTGTGGGACCACCAGATGAGCAGTAGTACAGTGGTTTAATCACCTCATAATATCCCAAGGGGTGAAAAACTGTGCACAAAATCCTCAGCTATAGTTTTAAGGGTGAGAAAGCTACTATAAAACAGAGCCTCTCAGCTCATACCATTCATTAAAAAAAAAAAGTACTGTTCTTCCCATAGGAGAAAGAGAAGAATCCATTGTCAAAGAAGAGAGGCAGACTGTGAACTCTGGGATCATAGAAGCTGTTGCAGCCAAGACTAAAACTCAATAAGAGTTCTCAAGCAGAGGCAAAACTCAGGACCTCTCTGCTGCAAACTGAAGAACTTCTGCTACTGAAGTAGCAGATAGGGATAAAATGTTCATATAGGGATTGGAAATACATATGCAGTTTGTGCATATGGCACTGGTCAAGAGAACGAAAAAAAAAGAAAAATCTTCAGAAATTTAAAAAAAAAAGGTCAGCTCCAGTATTCATATTTTTCTGCAAGGAAAAATAAAAGATTGTACACCTTGATGCACAGAACATCAGCATTTTGCACAAATCTGAGCTTCAAACCAAACCACAGAGGGCCTCAGTGTCTCTGGTCCAAGGTCAAAATATAAAACCCCATGTAAGGTTCTTTGATTGTGATTTGCTTTCTAATACAGAAAAAGCTCACATGCTGAGGGAACTGAAACACTTTGCAGGCAAACAAGAGCTTCATCTACCTAATTTACTATTCATATATACTTTAAAGAATCTGATCCCAGTAGATGTTGTTCACATCACAAAGCTACCACTTGTTTTGAAATAATCTCTTAGAGTTGGAAGACTGTATAGAAAGACCAAGAACTGAAACAGAAGTTGTGTTACAAAGCAGTATCAAAGGATATGCTGGCAGACACACTCAGGAACCCAAGATAATGTTTCTGTGCTCTGTGAATAACTTGAATCCAGGCTATCTCATGTTAGTATTCATATTAAAAGTGTTTATCGAAACCTTAATAATGGCATCAACATGGTAATACAACCTCTACTCTCTAGTGAAACTTTTATAGTTGGTAAGGATTCTCGCTTTTTTTCCCCTTTAGGAATCTTCTTTGTTGCCCTACGTCTTCTATTTCTCATTTTCGTAAAAATTTCAGATATGTACTCAAGCACATTACTGCAAGAGCCACACAATCTGCTGATATGCTTAGGCCAGTAAGGGCCTGAAAATATCCGAGCCAAACCCAGAAATGCCCTTGGACACTCTTAGTTTTAGCTATTTAGTTAACACCGGTTGAACAGTCACTGGAACAAGATTCAGAATTATATATATTGAGAAATACTTCACTGATGGTCAGCTGCCTCACTGCTGAATCAGTATCTCTTTGTAGTATGTGTCCTGAAACATGTACAGAGTTCATACATGTTACCTATTTCCTAAGAACACAAAACCACAGGACCTTGTCTCTGATTTGTCCGTCAGTGTCTGCTTTCTGCTGTATGTTTGACACTGAAAAAGTAGAGAATATAAGCACTTTTTCCACCTTAATGCTAAATAGACCAATACCTGCAATATTCTGACCAGTGCAAAATGTCTTTATCTATATATGCACACCTACCTACATATCTAAGTATATTTCTATTTCTGTAAGAGAAATACCACTGTAAATGAGGAAGCTGGTCTATAACATGCACTGATATGACTGATTACCAATGCAAAGCCTCAGAACAAAGGATCTGTTTGGAAAGATAAGTATTTGTAGACCTAAAATCTTAGGAATGTTTTAGTATGTTGAAGAACCTCATAAAGTAAGAACAAAATGTCTTATGAAATTTTAAATTATGTAAAATACTAGCATGTATTATATATGAGGCATTTTAAACCAGGGCAGAATAAAGGCTAAATACTTCTGAACTGTCTCAGAAAAATTAATTCGTCTTAATTCATGCACCATTACTAGACTCTGATATTAAAATGCCTCCTGCCTTTAGGCTGATGTGGGTATAATTATTCCCTTTTTTTAATTCATATTTTACGTACTGTATGTACTTTTACGCAGCACCAGTTGTGGTGGCATTCAACAATTAAAAACAAGCATAAGTTAACCTCTCATTTACAGGCAAACATCTTCAATTAATGAACTAAAGGACTTTCTACAATTTTTAATTAAAATTCGGAGTAACCCAATATATCTCATATAAATCTTATGAAATCTGAGCTTTTCAAGAGGACCTTTTTCACAACATCTTGGAGGCCATTTTATCCCTGTTGCAAAAATAAGACCCTAAGCTTTCTGTCTCCCTGACTACTACAATATGCCCCAGGACCAGGTAAAGTTCTCCCAGGACCATTTGAGCAGTATCGAGTGTATTGACTTTTAGCCTCAGAAAAGGTATGTTCCATTTTTTAGCACTCTTTCTCTGAATGACCCTGGGAAAGAAAAGTGGCATTTTATGTACAGTTTTTTTGTCTCACAGAGGTGCCACAGTGCTAAGTCAGGGAGTCAGTGAGAACACTATGTAGAAATTGTAATGTCTTTTCTGTAAATGTTACTACAATCACTAAGCAGCACCTTCTTTGTCAGGGTTCATCCTTGAACAGTATCCCAGAATTTGGATCAAAAGATGCTATTTTGGGTATAGATGCACAGAACAAATGAGGATTTGGGACAAAACTCACAGACTTCATTCTGGGAAAGGATGACTCTAATAACACCCTTCATATTAATTAGGCTTTTGCAGTTCCTGAATAAGAAACAGTGTGGTGACTATTGCCAGAGAACTTACACCCAGCAACCCAGCAGGCTTTTTTCTTGTAGACACTTACATGATGGCAACTGGAAGAAGATTGTAGGGTATATAAATCTCCCAAGAACTCATGCTTCCAGAAGCAGCACAGGATTCACTCAAAAAACACAAAATGAATATGTTGAAGTGTAAACCACAGAATTCAGAGTTCATGGCAAATATGCCCTCAAGAAGAGAGAAAAAATTAAAAATAGAGATATTTCTAACAGATTAAGGTACACAAAAATCTTCTCTTTTTAGACCTAATTTTGTACAATATCATCTTCAAGTCATCCTTCCAATAAGAGTATAAGAGATTGTGGTAAAAATCCAGCTCCCAAATAACTCGGTGCTAGACTGACACACGGTTGCAAATTGGAAGTCCACATTAACTTGGTACTTACCACTGCTTTTTAAGCTATAAGTAATCACCCACTGTACAGATAGACACATCATTCTATTAATATTAGATTGGTGAATATCAGATTATCGATAGTTCATGAGAATGCTTCCCATGAGTATGCTGTACTGCATAACCTATATTACTGACTGGAGTCCTAGAATGCATTCACAACTTAGTTACAGTGGGAGCCCTGTGACTAAAACAAAATAATGTCATATTGCATGAGTACTAAGATTTGATTATACAGTAGAAAAACACATGTATATAGTACTGATATTTGTGAAAAATGATAATAAAACTTTTTTTTAAAGGTCATTATTGACTTTGACAAAGCTATTCTCTGCTTTTAGATGTAGAATGGCATTTCTATTGTTTGTTACCTTTTGTAAATTAGAATATTCATGTTGAAAAGACTGAGAGCACTACTCAACAATATTTACATTTGAAAGACAGATGAGAAGGATAACTCTTTTAAACCTGCCCTCAAAGAATTTAAGAACACATTCAAAATTTTAGAAATAGAGCTACTATTTGCAAACCTAAATATAGATTTATCCTATTTATCATGAAATATGTAGTCCCTATTCTAAACCCTCACTAGAAAATGTAATCAGAGATTTACAATCTTTCTTGAGATAGCCAGTTAGAATAGTTTGGGTAATTAATTCCTACATTGCTTCTTGATTAACCCCCACACCAATGCATATATGTGTATGTTTCTATAAACATGAGGTTTTGAATATTAAGGAGAATGGTATTCTTTTAATTGTAACCATCATAAAACTGAAGAGCAAAAATAAATTACTCAATAAAGACCCATGTATTTCTCTCTTCAGTGAAATTCTATACCTTTCTGTCTCATCAAAAAGGGACTACCATATGTAGGCAGAAGACTCTCAGAAATCGAATAAACTGTGCCATGCAGAGCAAATAAAAACAAGCACAACATAGGGAAGTGAAGATAAAGGCAGATTTTTACAGTGCTACTATCTGTCATACATTTATTTATGTCCATTGTCATATATGTGCCATCCTGAATTATATGATACTCTATAAATATCCTTTCTCCTTTAAAAGTTACAGGAGGAAACTAGGCTTCTACTGCTTTGAATTTGAAGGGGACATGTTCATACATACTCATACATGCAGTGCTAGAAGACAAAGGTTATATTGCAAACTTCAACACTCAGATACTGATAATTGCCAGAAATATTTCCATTTAGACTTCCTGACTATATAACAGTGTTTCATTCCATTTTCATTTTATTTTCTAGAACCTCTTAAAATCATTGTTATCTTAGCCCATTGTCCTGATAAGCTAAGTTCCCTGGGTCCCAAACCTGGTTTATCTGACTTAAGATATCCTGTCCAATTAATTTTCATCTATTTAACAACAGGATTTAATATCTCAAGCATAATGACACACTGAATGCAATACCTAGCCAGATTAGAAATCAAGCACAAAAACTTGTATCTCACTCCAACAAGTTGTATGGCCACATGCTTCATTTCCCAAATTCGTGCCACGATATTCTCTGCCTTGGGTTCCCACTCCCCAGCTCTCACACATTTCTATTTTCTAAGCACATCTACCTCTGCTTCCATTTCCATCTATGCCAAGAAGCATTCATCTCCTTTTCCCTTTCAATCTGGAACAACCAATATCTTCATTTCAGAACGTGAAGCATGTGAAGGCTAGAGGAAATCTTCGGGGCACAATGATGCTGAAAAATATAAAGCCTGTATTTAGCTGCATGAACCTGGGCAAATTGGGACAAATTTCCAATAGATGGCAAAGGTCAGAGCCTTGATGGAACAATCGCTCTCTGTGAAACTTATTGACATTAATTTGACAGTTACAGTACATAATTATTTTAAATTCAGACTAGGAAATATTTTTCTATGTCAATGAGTAATGCTTTCAAATTTTTCCCAAATTGTTCACCTTGTATCTAGGCAAATTTTGAAACATCTAAAAAGAAGTGTCAAGGAACACAAATAGATACTTCTTCTTATCCATCTCCAAAGTGGACCCTAAAAATCTTCACAGACAATAGTAAAACAAGAATGTTCTATATTCTGCAGCTTTTAATTTTCATATGAAGTCAACAGTCATTATCCAAATCTGGGGATGGACATGCTGTGTGGATATCCACACAGTGCTATTTTATGAAGACATCAAATGCCCCAAAGAGGAAAAAAAGGCATCAAACAGTTGTTGCAACTGTCTCAACAGAAAATCAGCAACATCATAGAAAATTTTAGTGATCTATAGTTTATTTTATCCTCATGCACTCAGTCAGGTGGACTTTATAAAAGAGGTCTCAAAGCTAAGGTCACACAGGGAGCAATAAAGCAAGTGTTGAAATACTGCTCTGTGTATTTCAGGCATTATCCATTATTTTAGAGGGAGCAAAAGAGGACACCAAATCCTTTTCTTCTCCACAGCACTGATAACAAACACTTCAAGAAATGGTGTCAGCGCCAGTTGTAAGGATAATTTTATACCAGGGAAGCTGTTTCACTAGGAAATAGATATACGTCATTGACTTGTGACTCACACAAACAGAATTACAAAATATGGAAAGTTGGAAGGGACCCACAAGGATCATCAGGTCCAGCTCCTGGCCCTGCACCCATTCTCAAGTGTCACACCATGTGCCTGAGAGTATCTTCCAAATTATTCTTGAACTCTGTAAGGCTTGGTGCTGTGACCACTTCCCTGGGGAGCCTGTTCCAGTGCCCAGCCACCATCTGGGTGAAAAAAGTCTTTCCAATATCCAACCTAAACCACCTCTGACACAACTTCAAGCCATTTTCTTGAGTTCTGTCACTAGTCACAAGAGCGAAGCAACTGGTACCTGTCCCTCCACCTCCACTTGTGAGGATGTTGAAGATCATGATGAGGTCTCCTCTCAGTATCTTCCAAGCTGAACAGATCAAGTGCCCTCAGCCACTCCTCATATGGCTTTCCCTCAAAGCCCTCCAACATCTTCATTGCCCTCCTTTGGATGTTAACATGCTCAGAGATGTTAATGTGGAGAGCAAATCCAGACAATTTTCTAAAGCTTCTGTCATTTTTATGGATATTAGAGGAAGTTTCTACAAAAGAGAAAGACCATCATGAAAGCTGTCAAACTCCTAAAGTTCTGATATACCTGAAAAATATCAATCTTCTGTCTGCTATCAAAAAAACCTCAACAAAACTACTTGCTGCTAGGAAATTGAATGAAAATTACCAAAGATACACCATCATTGAAAGCATTAAAATTTGATGCTGAGAAGAAAAATGTTTTGTTTAGTTGGTTTTAAAAACCTCTTGCCTAAAACAAGAGGTGATACTTTTGTCTTAATGCCCTAAAACATTTCCAAACTTTTATTTTCTTGTTCTGCAAGAGAATGAAAAACTGAATTCTCAATTTTTCGGTACAAGAATACATTGGAAACTCCACTGTTTTTTCTAGTTCTATCTTAATTTCATGCCTAATGAGCTGAATAGATGGCTATCATTTCATTTCAGTGGACAAGCAATCAGACCATAGATATTCTTCCTGAAGTGAACTTCATTCTAAATTTCAGTTTCATAGGCCAATGTTACATATTGTTCTGGAAATTGGCTGGGACAAGTACTCACACAGCAATGTGGTAACAAGTTCCCTATGGAAGGAAAAAATGCATATTATCATTTAAATTATGAACTTGATATCTCCAGCAGCATAAGGCACAAGAAATCCAAGGTAACACTTCCATCTTCTGTGCTAATGCTATCAGGATTTCTAGATCTTTCTTTATATTTCACCTTTAAATGAAGTAGGTACAAGATGCAGTGTTTAGTCTTATACCTGGGACTTGATCTTGTTAAGAGCTGAAAGTTGTGAACTGAAGTAGAACCAAAGAGTGCAGAATGCATTCTTGTTGTGTCTTGGGTTGAGCTGGCAAAATGCCAGCTGCCCAATACAGAGTCAAAGCTTCTTCCGGCCCCCACTGCCCCCCGCCCAAGGGCGAGTAAAGGGAGGAAGAAAAAGAACTTAGAAACTCAAACAAGTTTTAAACTTAAACTAACTACATATATATTTATACAGAAAAGAGAAAATTAAAAGAAAACTACTATATAATACACACTTACGCAAGTTAGAAATAACAAGAAATAATTTCCCACTCCCTAGTGAACAGTCTTAGGTTGAGCTGGCAAAATGCCAACTGCCCAACTCAGAGAGTTAGAGCCTCCCTCCCCTCACCGAGAAAAGGGAGAAAGGGAAAAAACTTCAAGCTAGGTTTATGCTTAAACTAACTATATATATTTACACAGAAAAGAGAAAATTAAGAGAAAACTACAATATAACACACACTCTACACAAGTTAGATATAACAACAATTTTCTACCTCCCACTGAAAAACAGATTCCATCACTCTAGATCTATAAGCACCCCAAAAGACACCCAGAAAGAAACAGAAAGTATAACAACAAAATGTTTCTACTTCCCTAAACTCAAACAAAACGCAAGTAGCGACAGCAGCAGCAGGGCCTACTCCAGCAAGACAGCAGCTACGTGTCCTGCCTGTACTTCAGACATGATGGAACTGACTGACCACCTCCCACTCCTGTATTCATATCTCAGGTTTGCATCATCTGCTATGAAATATTTCTTTGGCTACTTAGTTAGGTGATATTTGTCTCTCCTAATCTACGTAGATTCTCTGAGCCTGCTAATTTGAGGACTAGCTAAAACTACCACAAACACAAATCCCACTATTTTAACTACAAATCATTCCGGAGAACTGTGACATACAAAGAGAAGCCAAAAATATGTTTCTGTATTGTTTTCTGCATATCGATACATCCTGATAAAACCTCTGTCAGCTTTTCACGAAGACTTTCTCAAGGAAATGTTTCCTGCCAAAAATCCTGCCTTTGTCATCAGTTTCCGAACATCTGGACTTGACTACAATTGACTACGTGCCAAAAATCATGTACAGCTATCGAAAGAGCATTATAAAGACCTGAAGATGAATTCAGAAATCAGAAGAACCAAGAGAGAAAAGAGAAACTGGGAAATTCTTACCTAGTCCTCTCTCTCCTCTCAACTCTCTCAACTTCCTTCTGCTATCACCAGCTTCTCATCGGCCTTGAGAGAGACAGCCTGCCAGCCTGGAGAAATACTGAGACTGCATGCGTGAGGTATATCCTTTCACTATCTTTTTCTCTTAAGGGCTAAATAACGGCAGCCTTTTTTGCAGCTGAACTAGAGGCCAGCCGGTTGGCGTGAGGGGTGATAATGCGCATCCCACATTTCAAAAAAGACCTACCCTCCTCCTGCTAAGAGTTAACATAAAATCATGGCAGAAACAGAGAGAGGAATTGCTCTTTTCCTTCCCCCACCCCCTTTCATCGATACGGCAAAAAGTAGTTTTTTCATGGTGGTAACTTTTTCTCTGCTTATAAAAAGTACTCAATCATTTTTTCTAACTTTTCTTATTTTTCCTCTTTTTCTTTTACATCTCTCTAGCAATTAATTAATAAAATCAGGTTTTGGTATTTACAGATAACTTGTTTGAGTTTTCATTTTGCTCAAGAGAATATTTGAACCTATAGTTCAATCTGCATCAAAATTAAGCAGATCTGAATGTTACAACAACTCAATCCCCAGAGAGACAGATTCAAGCAGAAAGAAAAACTAAACACAAACATTTTACTTCTCTATAACATGATGGTAAGCTGGTGCTCTGGGCTTGGTCTTTCCCATCCCTCCTGGGACAGCATGGTGCATCCTCCTGGAACTACAGTTTGAAGCAACTGACCAAGCCACTCCTGTACTGGTCTCTACACTTCAAGATGATGTCGGAATATGGTATGGAATACCATTGGCTAGAAGAAGTCAGCTGTCAGCTAGCTCAGCCCAGCTCAAGTCAGCCGACAGTCCCAGCTCAGTCTGAAATCTAAAGGCTAAATTTAGGCCTACCTAACAAAACCTGTAACAATTGTACGCTTTTACCCAGCAGGCTTTTAATATCTCAAATAATTGGTTTATTTATTGTTTCTGTAGAAGTCACTGCTCAAAAATTATGAAGTATTTGAAACAGAACTAGACTTTTTTTTAAAGGCTTTTAATAATGTGGTTTTCTTCACAGAAGCTACTGTCTAGAATTTGTCTATGTCAGGTTTAGGAGATACATTACTGTTTTCGGCAGAGGAGGTCAAATGGGCACCCTTATGAACAAGCCCTATACAGAGACAAGTTTCTTTCCTTTATAATGCTATATATTCTGTGCACATCAAGTCTTAAGTGTTTTTCATTCTTTCATGAAAACTCGGTACACAGCGTCCAAATAAAGAAAAGTAAGCTTTACTGAAGCATAGGTTAAAGTTCGTAATTTCTGACTAATGATTTCTCTCATGCATGAGTGCAAACACTGTCTAGAGGCTGAAATTGCAAACCTGGACCACCTAGGAGAGGTATGTTTGAGTCTCAAATAAGCCCTGTGTTTTTGGAGGTAAGATCTGTGTAGTGATCAGGCAGTATGGATATATTTATACACCTTTAAGCTTTCTTCTGGGAAAGGAAAAGTTAAAACTGTGGTTTGGGATCCACAGTATACCCAGAATTTTAATATAAAAAACAACAGCTGTTTTTTTCCTACTGTGGCTTCCCACTTTGCAGATTTTTTGCTTAGAGGACCTACCACCTGGGCTTATGCCAACAGATGTAGGAACAGTTTGATTTAGTCTGTGATTAACAGAATAAATTGCCCTCCCCACAGATAAAAAAAATCTTGGTATTATCAGAAGGAATATGTCACAGAAAAGTGATGACAGAGCCAGGTTTTCACACTTGGATATAATGAGGAGGTGACTCTTTTGAAGGAAGAGTCCATTCCGCCAATTGTGAATGGTGCACAGGATCTCCAGCACCAACATCCCCCAGAGGCTGCTTTCAGGCACCAGAGCACAAAGTCTCCTCAGTTCTGGTCTCCTGCCCCAATTTCTGCTGCTCTGGGCTCTCATTCACATAAATCCAGTCTCTTAAAAACATAATTGACCTAGAGGTTTCCTTCACTTTTGTTGTGACACATCTGTAATGCAATCCTCAAAAGAAGCACAGATGTAAATTCTGTATGATAATGGGATTGCATTGTCTGGAAAAAACATCATGTCATGTTCTTCATAGGGTAAATCACAATTAGCCTTACAGTTTGCTGACACAAACTTTGCTATTCTGATTATCACTATTCAGTTGGGATCTGTATCAGCTGTAGGTTTGTCCTGATCTCATTTGTTCTACTTGGCTGTTGTAATCACAAATTACCTTGTTTCATGGAGGTAAGATACATTTAGAGGGGAGAAATTTACTTCACCACATAATGATCTAGATCAGAAACCATGTGCAAGGCTATTAGAGAGCCTGGAAGGCAGTGACTTCTTTTCCCTAAGTACCTGGTAATCTTGGAAAGATTGCACTGCCCTACAGATTAGGCACCTTCATGCAAGCAGTGACATTACTGCTGCTTCCTTCCCTCTTCTACATGTCTCACTGCATAGGCCATAGATTTTAAAATTTAGAGAGAGCTGATTCATACACTTGAGCTGTAGGCCCTACTACTTTTTTTTTTGGAGATTAAGGGCAAACCTTTAGCATAAATGACTGCTATCTTTTCAATCTCAGTTTAGCTGTAGCTATTCATAAATATATACTCATTGCTAGTGGTAGTGTCTCTTCCATGCCCATGACAAAGTTGATCTGGGTGTATTTAAATCAACAGCCCAATTTCTCTGTGATATATGAAAGTGACAAAGTCCTGTGAAAATCTCGTCTATATTACACTGTACATCACATCCATACATGCAGCTGCTACAGTTGACATCTGAAACTTTCAACAAGCTTTACATTACCTTCCCCCCATCATTTTACAAAAAAACCCCATCATGAAACCACAAAAGCCCTCAAAGCCCCAAACATATTCAGGGCTGACATTTGGTGACAGATTCTGATTTTTGGGACATTGTCAGTCATAAGAAAATGTTTCTTTAGCTACTATAAGCTCTAATGCTTATTAAAGACATGAGCCAACTTCCATGGAAGACACTTCTGTTGTTTCTGTATGAAGTATTTATAGGAAAATATTGAACCATATTTCTCAGTGACTCAGTAAATAACTCATGTCATGCGCAGTGCTCTTGGGTGGTAATTAAAGTTTAAGACACGCAGTAAAAATGTCATTGCTTAATTAAAACCCATAAAAATATTTCCACATTAAAATAGTTGCCTGTTGTCTCTCAGACTTTGTTCTAGGTGTACTATAGGATTTTTCCAGCTAATCTTACTTAAAGCAAGCAGGAAGCTGTTTCTCCCTCCCTGAAAGGTATAATTGCCTTAAGCTTCACACTCAAGAATTTCAATGTGTATTTATTCTTCAAATGTGCGGTCCCATATGCATTACTTAATTTAATTAGTGACAGTGGACAAATTCATACTCATGATACTTTCATACTGCTTGTGTTTCATTGTTGAAATTGTGGAGCTATAACCTGGTTATTATCCAAAAGCATCATAGACTGCATTGGCCTCTATAGCTGGCTCTCAGGTCCCTCTCCAGCAGTTTCTTGGTCTATAAAACATATATATACTCTTAGTGCCTTCAACACACACAAAAAAGCGCTTCCTCCTCCATCATGCATCCCCCCATCCCCAATGCCATTGGTTTGATGAATTACACTGACTGTTTAGTTTTCCTTGCAGAAGACACTGTTTTGTGAAATGCTGAACAACCACATGTACAGTGAAGCAAAAGAGAGAATGCCTAAAGGAAAGAGAAAGGTGGAATCCACTTGTATGATATATGAAGCAGGATCCTGTTATGACCCAAGTTCAAAGGAACTAGTTGATATCTTCAAGACCCACAAATGATGTGTTCTGGGGGATTGGAAAAGAGAATTATTTGAAAGCTAAGTCTATATAACTTAGTGGAAAAAAGGTCACATTGACCTTAATTGATAAGCTTGAAAATCTGTCCCTTTGCTTTCTATTTCCTGGTTTTGGAGACGTGGACACAAAATTAAAAGGTCAAACTCTGTTTAAAAGAACTTTCTCAAGTAAATATTTATATATCTTTCTTACTGGTTGGAAGAACAGTACTTAGGCTTATACTGAGGTAAGAAGACATAAGGGAAAATGACAATTTGACAAAAATAAAACCTTGTAAAATCACCTCAGTGAACCAAAATATTTTCACAGAACAGATTGGTCATAACATAGCTTCCTTCACCAATTTTACACCATAAAGTACTCATCTAGCTTAGATCTGTTTGAGCTGGCTCTAACACTGGCATCAGTATAAATATTCCATTAAGATACGTAGTTCAGCTCTCCTGAATCCAAGTGGGCTGGTTTAAAGGCAAACCACTGGGAGAAATGAACCGAACTCAAGAGAGATTATAAGCCATAGTTACAATTTACTAAAAAGATTACAATAAATGCAATGACACTGAGAAAAAAATTGATTTTAACCCACAAGTAACCCAGAAGTATAACCCAGCACCCTGAGGCACAAACAGAACGGTGTTCATTAGCCTCTGTGCTGAGCCCCACATGAGCCCCCTGAGTCCAAAGTAAAAGGAAAGGAAAACCTGTTGGTGAGGATGATGGTCACAGTCTGATTGAGAGTGGAAGTCACTCCTATTGAGGTTCTGGTCCTCCTCTGGATCCGACAAGTGTTATCAGAAGTCCCAAACCCAAAAAATGATATATGCTCAGGTTCAGCTGGGAATGCCCAGTACCTCCCCTAGGGCGAGGAGTTTCACAATGGGTGATTTAACTCTGTGAGTTATGGCATATTTATGGAATCTTTGATGGTTCACTAGCAGACATGACCCCTCAGGCTTGGTGTGAAGGTGCTAATGCCTCCCCAGAGGGGAGTTATCCTATCTGAGTCATTGATGTGAAGACAGGAGCACTCTCCTATTTCACAGGATCCTTTAGCACCCAGCTTGTAGCCTTGAGGTGTCATTTGTGACCTTGGCAGCTGCAGCAAATGGTCCATATTATTAACAGTTCATCAGAAATTATATAGAGGTTGTAGAATACACAGTTTTGGTTACACCCATACAGTGATAAGCTGGTCCTGGCCGCTGTAACTAGGACATCAAGTCAGAGGCTTTCTTACTGTTTAAATATCCTTGATTTCTTTTTCTTCATTACTTTTATTTTCATGCCCAAAGAAGTTTAAGTAATTAGTAGGATAGCCTTTTATTCTTCTGCATAACCATGACAGCAAATTCAATAATAACATAATTTTTCAGGTGTTATGTATTCTATATTTTAATTTTAGCTAATAAAAGATGAAAGGATTACTAGTAATAAATACTTTAACTGACCTTAGGACACTGTATTTCATTTTCCACTTTAAATGGTGGTATGTACATTTTTATGAACTTGTCTTTCCTTCTTAGCATCCTAATTTCCTCATAGGCTTCATGTTTTTTATATCTTTAGGAAGACTTTGATCTCTCTTGCACCTTAAAATATTTAATTTTTTTTTAATTTGATGTAATAATTTTTGTTGGGTTCTTTTGATGTCTCCATTGTATTCATTGCTTTCCTATATCTCTTTATTTTTGTTTTCAAGGAGCCCTCTTTGTTCAGAGGCATAAATTACTTACCCAATGCTATTTTCCTGGCACATTCATCTATAAAAAATATACGTAATTTATTTTAATCTGAATGGCTCTTAGACTATGCCAGTTCCTAATACTTACCTTCATTTTGTTACATCCATGATTGCTAAACACAATGAAAATGCATCCTCCTGTATTTGGTGCTTCTCAGATTCACTTCTATGCTAATAAATGTTAAATAATCTCTTAGAATAGTAGAGCAAAACCTTGAAATGTTAATAAAATAATTCTCTGTTTTTTATGCTTTGTTACTGACTGGTTGATATATAGCTACTCGAGTCATTTATGTTTTGCCAATTTTTTTCTCCCTCTTAAAATTTAACTCAGAACTATGCAGTGTACTTCAGCTTTAGGAATCCAAGTGAAAATACAGTGCAGAGTACTGATGGCAGCAAGTTGGCCATCCAGCTTCTCTGCGTACTGCAAACTGCATGCTTAGACCAAAAATGTAGCGGCATTTATTCGTATAGCACTAAGATCTGTTGTTACAAGCAGCTCAAAAGGGATCTAGGACAATGCAGGATCTATACAAATTCACTGATCATAATACTCCAGAACTATTCTCATTATCAATGAAAGTCCTGTAACAGAGGCAACCATATAATTTCTTGAGATTTAATTGTTAAGTGTCACTCTATAGTTGATCAGAGCTCCTGAAACCAAATGACTGGATGAGAATGTCAGCTTTCAGGTGAAGGAAATTGAAGGTTTTTAGCCCCCAAGATTGTCAAGAACAGCTAGCAAATAAAACATCCTAACTTATTACATAGAAACCAGATCAAGACATAATATGAATTAATAACTTTAGATGTGTGCATTTTCAAAATAAAATTGCCATTTTGGGAGACAATAAAGAAGTGATTTATGGCAATAAATTCTGCCAGGATGCAAATAAATGGCACTTTCACCTCACCTTTTGAAGTGGTGCAGCAAGTAAATGTGGATGCATATTCCTCATTGTGTAAGTTCAGCTTCCACTACCTGTCATCCATAATTCCCCAATGGACCATGGTACAACACAGACATCTTTCTTTCCCCAGGTAAAGCCACGTTTTGCATAAGAGCAGTCACACTCAGATTTTGTTCCCCCAAAAGTGAAATTATGCTTCTTTTATGACAATAAATAAATTAAATAAACTAAAATCGAGGGCTATTTTGAATAAACTATTTTTGCACCCGTTAGTCTGACAGTTATATAACCTCTCCCTGATGTCTTGTTCAATATTATTTTAATAATAAAAGAAATAATAAAAATTATGTTAGAAATCTGTACCTTGTTAAAAATAAGTGAAGTTGGTACAAATGCTTCAACAATATAATTACATACTTTCTTTCCATATCAAAAATTGTGGGGGTGACAGTGAGTCTGTGGATCCTCTAATGTCTGAAGTAATTGATGAGGAAATTGATCTTAAAGAGTGACAGACCTTGTAGCCAGTAGAATGTTTCCATGTATGCTTAGCTGAACTGACTAGCCAATAGTGTGATGACATGCTGTACACAAGAGTAGATAAAAAATAAAGTTGTAACTAAAAATAAAGCTCTAAGCTCTTTATTCTAAGTTCAAAGCCTTCTGTTCCTGCTGCTGCCTGAACCTGAATCGGCCTCTTCTGACCACCATAACTAACTTAACTAACCAACTCACTGATGTTACCCGTCCAAAAAGTAATCTTCAGATTCTGTATGTCAGCCAGCCAATGCTCATTTATAATTTCAAGGTCATTGAAAAAGAAAAGAGACCAAAAAACCCGTTTTGTGAAATTTTCTAATACTGCTTTGCAAAGTGTTATTTGCACAGCAGGGCCACTAAAAAGCATAAAGTGCTAGTGCCACTTTGTTCTAGAACAAATTGTCTAGTAATTATAGAAACTAGTGCACCATGAGTTAGAAGTCATACGTTAAACTAAGCTGGACATTTAAATAAAATGAAATGGTAAAGATCCAAGATTTTGGAAAGTTGGAGCCAAGGTTTTACAAGTTTGACAGGTCATGCCACTGAACAAAGAAAAGGCAGAAGTCCAACACTGATGAAGACACTTTAAGACCACCCTGAGGGATGAAGTCAGGAGACCACTACCCAAATTTGAAGCCAAAAGGTCTGCCCAAGATTTCACCCAGTCACTAATACGGAAATTATAGGGTGTTAACTATGAACTTAAGGCTATAAATTGCTTATTTTACACAAACAAGTTAGGCAAGTTTTGCCCAGTATAAAGTGGCTTGCCTCCAACATTATCAATAAATACCTTGCTGCTGTTAGAAGAAAACTTTCTCTTAGCAGTTATTTTTTTTTTGGTGCTTTTCACTTATCAGTCACTATTGCCATTTTGAAGTACAATCTGTAATATAAAGAATATGGTTCAAATTGTGTTGTTCTTTGGCAACAGTGGGTAAAATAGAGGGGTTTAAGGTCAAATTATTTGCATGACTGCATCTCAACATTATAATCTTATATGATATTGAGAAAGCTTAACTCCTGTATTAGTGCTGATTTTAAGAGAAATGTCATTTTGGGGAAACTGAATAGAGGGGAGTAACATCAAGAAGAAATTACTAACAAAGAAAAAGTTCTTTTACTGAATTAAGCCCCATAGACACGGTAGTGTAATTTCTTGTCAATTAATGCATTAATAGAACCTCTGAATTTTAGACTGTCATAGATCTTTGTTCAAACTGGGTATGACAAACCCATTTTATATTGATTGTATATTGCATTTGCACAGTTGGATGCACTAATGATATATTCTGAGTTTCTTTTCCAGTAACTCAGAAACAGTAATTAAAATAAGTAAAATTCTTTCCACAGCATAAAAATTCAACAGTGTAATGTCATTTGCGGATTCATCATGAAGACCTCAGTCATGCGATGGGGGTTTTATATACACATTGCTGCTAAGGGTTAAAGAAGCAAGAATTTATACAGCAAACATCTGGCCAACAGAATGTTTTTTCCTCCCTTCTTGTTCACGTATCCAAGAGCTGAGTGGGAAAAATAAGCTAAAGAGTCCTCCTCCTCCATTGCCATTGAGCAAAGAGCAGCCTGGGCTCACACTGCAAGGCAGCCTCTGGGCCCATGCGCTCATTCCAGCTTTAGCAAGAGGCTTCCATTCTTCAGACCTGAAGGGTATACAAATTATTTACCAAGAGCCCAAGGGCCACATCCAGTTTGCATATAAACTGTAGATATTTGTTATAAGTGAATATAACCATATTTGGCATGTAGATGGAAAATAATGTATGGTGGTTCGAGTTCATTAGCAGCACCACCGAGCAACTCTCCTTCTCTGTCCCCATCCCTCAGATACAGGGAGAGGGCAGCTGGAGCTCACACTGTATGACTCAGCACGTCCCATCAGGCCCTTGGACTTCACATTGCACTTTACTATTGATGTGCTGAGCAATCTCCACTTTACAGCTGGGGATGTAAACTGATAATGAGACTACTTTAATGCTCTAAATCTCAGTGGCATTATAACAAAGGTCTTTTTCTGGCTTTTGAAATTGCCTGAAAGGGAAAGGGAAATAAACAGTAGAGGTGAAAATAGAATTGTTGTGCAACTTACAAGACAAACAGGAGCTGCTGATTCAGGAGACAGTGTAAACTTGTTGCAGTCAAGCAGCAATGTTGTTTTCGTCTGACACATGTCACATTGAGTATTTATTTAAAATGCTGTGCAGGTGGACAGGCTTAAAAGAAAGTGGCATCATATTTCCACGACTCGAAAACAGCAGATGAACACTGTGAATGCCTTGCAAACATTCAAATAGCACAGTATGTCATGTGATCTTTTTGCATACAATCACAGTATGTCAAGAAATCTGCTTTACACCAGCCACAAAACAAATGATCTGCTAACTGCAACTTTAAACAATTCACTATCACTTCTGTTTCCAGGTGTTATGACTGTCAGTAATTGACTCTCTAATTCTTGCCCAACACTTGGGCTATAGCATAATTTCTAGCTGTCAGGCATCATGTAATTCTATTTTAAATTCTGCTAAAGAAGCATAATCTTGAGAAACTACAAACAGCAGGGGGCAAATTTTAGTAAGTATTTCTCCTACTGTCACTACAGCAACACGATTCCCATTGTTGTAATCACAGGGGGCCTTGAACATGCCTTCAGGGTGTTAAAGATTCAAATAAAGGAAAGTGGTGGTGGGAGGAGTCCTTCAGGGAATTTTTCTCATGCTACCAATACAAAGGTTTGGGGCATTGAAGTGCCAGGACTGAGAACAAAGGAGGGGTTAATGATTCTAGATTCCAACTTAATGGAGGGGCGGAGCTGCTGGGAAAGAGCCACTGTTTGCTGAGCTGCTGAGAGATCCTCCATCTCTGGGCAGCCTGAGCTTCAGAGAGAGAGAGAGAGAGAGAGAGGAGGGTCACAGCTGCTTCGGGACACACTGCAGACCTTTTTCCTGGGGACTGACTTCCACTGCAAGGAGATTTCTGGGAATTACCACCATTCCTCAGCTCCCAGTGTTTCCTTCTTTTGAACAAAGGACAAGGAGAGAGAGAGAGTCTGCTCTTCCCCCACAAGAAAGGCTCCATCCTGTGCCACATGAGTCACATACCCCCTTTATCTCTGCCTCGCTGGGAAAAGACTGAGAACTCAACTCGCAGACAGCCAAGGTGTAACACTGCTACTGTCCGTAAATATAATTGCACCAGGAGGAACCTACAGTTTTCGGGGGTTGGTATTTTTGGTGCTGGGGGAGTAGTTTGCTCTGGTCTGTTTATAGTTACATCTATCTGTGTGTGTATATATATATATATATATATGTGGAGAGAGAGAGAGAGAGAGAGAGAGAGAGAGAGAGAGAGAGAGAGAGAGAGAGAGAGAGTGTGTAGTTAAGAACAGTTGTCCTTCTTATATACATTTTCTAATTAAAAGGTTTATTTTAAATTTTATAAGGGGTGATATGGTTATTGACGAGGAATCCTCTCCACTGGTTTTGGTAAAAATTTCAGTTTCCCTCAAGCTAAGACACAGAGGCACACAGTTAAAGCCAAGAAGAATGTCACAATTATTAACTGACTGCAAAGAAAGAAGAGTAAGGATGCTATTTTAGCATTGCTAGAAAACTTACTCTCTTAATTAGAGCATTAGAATGTTTATGTCTCTTTTCAGTAGCATGTCGTAGTACTGAGGTAAACAGACAAGACACTGACTAATCTTTATTAAAATTAGTAACATATTCTCTTGCAGTATCTTTGAATTCCCAAGACTTGTCTGTGCTGTTGAGTGAGGCTGGCCCCACTTGCCTGTCCTCTTTGTCCTCTTCCCCACATCACAGCTGTGACACATGGGGGCATGTCACAAGCCCCTTCCTTAAGTTATATATGCACCCCTGTCCAGTGACATCCAGCAAAGGCACTGACACTTTATCCTTTTCACTTCTGTCCTAAGCTGTTTACCATCTTTGGCTGGTGCCAAATATGTCCAGCTGAGCTTGACCACCTAATTACAAATGCGTAACACTTTTGTCAGGCTTTGACTGGCAGTAATGAGGGTAATCTTCAGTTTCCAGAAGCTCCTTATAAACTGTAGTAAACCACTGACCAAAAATCCAGGAAAATTAAATTAAGCTGCTTGTGAGCTCAGTGGGCACAGCTACATCACTAATTTAGTTGTAGGGTTTCTTTCAAGAGAGAGGCTGCCTTTGGTCCATACTTAATGTCCTCTGATGCCCTTTAGACATAACACTATTCACTCCAAGCCCTTGCCCTACTTTTGGAAAAAACAAACATAGAGCAACCAGCTCCCCAAGCATGCCCAGTAAATCTCAGAAAGGCAACCAATGTGAAAGCACGGTGTGGACACAGATTTAAGGGACATAACAACTGAAATAAAATCTAACCCCAAACTTCTTTAGTAAGGCAGATGGACTAAGTAAACTCCACTTCTACCTATTCCTCATAGAATGAATGAAATTACGTAAGAAAGCTGTATTGAAGTTAGAGAACAAAGTAGAGACAGAAAGTTAAACATAGTAATGGATTTTTTCTTATTTTTGTTAATAGTTCTATAAAGAACAAAACTAGTAATTGTGTCATAAAGTGGAGAACAATATGTAGTTCAGGGAGAAGAAATACAGTCATCTGAGTGAATCAAGTAAATTTGCCTCAGATTGAGTGGCTACACTAATCTAATGCAAAAGCTTGCAGCTCTTTGGGAAGGAAATACTGAAAAATTGAGCTCTCTGAGCACCTGTAAAATTTAATTTACATTGATTTCTGAGTAGTGTCTAAACCTAATCTTTATTACTTTAAGAATTGAATTTGGTCGCTCTTACTAGCAATCAAATCAATTATCCTCAACACAAAGCATAATAATACTTTAAAGTCTTTCACTGTTTCTTTGGTGAATCAACTGTTGACTTCCAACCTCCTCTTGTAGTATCAACTTGCAAATTGTGGTTATCAAATGATGGAGCTTAATTGCCTATCAAGTCAAATACCAAGGCTATCCACTATTCTGTCCATCATCTGCCAATTGTATACTTTTTGGGCTTGCCCACTGTCTCTTTTTATTTCTTTCCCAATCTCTGCATGCACACTGCCAGTATGCCTCTCCCCTCCGAGCTCCCACCAGTCTGGAGCACTCCAGGAGAAGAAGCCACTGCTTTCTTTTAAGCTTCCCATTGCACCTAAAAGTGCCACCATATGTAGAATGACATTTATATGGAAGGAAATGTAAGGTTCAGAAAGCTAAAGAGACCTCAAGAGGCAACTCACTATGTAAACCTGCAGTCTGGAAAATTTCCTGAGAGACATGATCTGTGGATTAGAGCCTGAAGACATAAGTGTGTGAGTTCCCAAGAGCATTTGCTAAACTCTGGGCACATTATCAAAACTAATCCTTCTTTTGGTCTGTGCTGAAATAAAAAAGTGAATCTATGTTAAACTGCATAAAAAAAAAATGGCTAAGAGTTTCTGACTCCGTGGAATACTGGGTTTGGATTTCAGCTGAATGTAGTCACCTTCTGGCAGCCCAAAAGGTAGGCTGATGAGGGTGGGGTTTGAGCAGTGTCAGCAGGATTGCTGTTGCTGTTGGTTGGCTGTACATGTGTCTCTGTCCAGCTCATTCTGAACCAATATTCTGAGCTCTCTCTCATGCCTCTGCACCACATTAAGGTGATGGATCCCAGAGCAGGATCTATAGGATACTACAAATGCTTGTCTATGAGTAACCCGGTTCCTTCTTCAGTCTGTCTCTTTGCTTAGGACAAGCAAGACCTGTCCATTTGGAGACATTGCTTTGTTGCTTGTCTTTTGAGCAAATTCTTCCAAATATTGAAATTTATTTTCAACACACAAAAAACTTCTATGAAATTTTATCTGATTATACCAATAACTATTTCCAGAGCCTTTCACATATGAAAATTGTGAGGATTATAAAGATTTTTTGAATTAGGAAGGCTTTGGGGCTGCAGCCAGCACTCTAGGCCTAAAGGTAGGCTAGTACCTCTTGGGAACAGTGAAAGATAATTAATCCTGTGAGAAAACTAGCAAGCTAACTAAAACAAAGTGAGATAAGGAGGACTTGAGAGAAGCAAGCATGGGAATAGAATGTGGGGAGTGTTATGGGTTTGGCCAGATGGGCCTAAATTTAGGTTTTAAAAGTTCAGCTAGGCCTGGGAATTGTCAGCTGACTTGAGCTGGACTGAGTTAGCTAACAGCTGACTTCTTCTGGCCAATAATATTGTATTCCATACCATATTGCATCATCTCAAAAGGGGTAAGAGCTGGTGTGTGGGTGTGGTTTGTTCAGTTGCTTCACAGCTGTGGTCCCAGCAAGACATTCTGCTGTCCCAGGAGAGATGGGGAGGCCCAAGCCTGGGACACCAGCTTACCATCATGTTATCTTAGGGAAGTAAAATGTTTGTTCTTAGCTTTTCTCTCTGCTTAAGTCTGTCTCTGAAGAATTGACTTCTCTAGAATGATTTGTAGTTAAAATGGTAGAATTTGTGTTTACTGGGAAGTGGGAAATTATTTCTTGTTATACATAACTTGTGTAAGTGTGTGTTATATTGTAGTTTCCTCTTAATTTTCTCTTTTCTGTATAAATACATGTAGTTAGTTCCAGCATAAACCTGGTTCTGAGGGTTTTTTCTTCCTCTCTCTCTTCTTTTTCCCTTGGCTGGTTGGGGGGAGGAGGAACCCTCTTCACTCTGTCCTGGACAGTTGGCATTTTGTCAGCTCAACCCAGGACAGGGAGAAAAATTTCTTATGAAAAAAAGTACATCTGGACAGTGAGTAACATCCAATTAGAAGCTATAATAAAGTTTATGGACACTGCTATTGAAGCTATGGCAGCTGGCCATGGGTGGGTTTTTACAATATATATTGTGTAACTTGTAGTAAGTGGCTTTTATTTTCTTTCTTTTTTTCTTCTTCATGTTCTTTTTGGTGTGATATAATAAACTATTGTGCGTGTAACACCTGCGATCTGTGCTCCTTTTTATCTGCCACAATGAAACACAGCCACGGAAAATAATCTAGAAAATTAGAGAAAAATTGAATTTTCAACTCATATCTTTCTGTAAATATATATGAAATTTTATAGAAACACAAGCATTTTCCACATCCAGACTCCTTGTTTTGTGTCAGAAGGTGAAAAGATTTTAATTATTTAGGACTTCTCTCAGAGTAGGAAAAGTAGCAGGTGTTAATTTTTCTAAATTTTATAAATAGAAAACCAGTTGTGACTGCCTCTTAATTACAATAAAAGTATAAGCAAGTTTTAAATTATAATGAAAGTATCAACATAATGAGAAAGTATATTAAACATTTAATTACTTATGTCTACATCAGCACATAAATTCTTAACCTATGGGAATGTAGATAAACATATATAATGGGAGTATTCTCTTAAATCATTAGCCAGTCATCTGCCACTACTTTTGGTCAACTCTGCTTTGCAACTTTCAGGCAATGAAGTTCATACTTTGGAAGATTGTCCTAGATGAAACAGTTCTTGTAAAACAAAAATTCAGAAGAAATAAAATAAAAATTATAAAAAGTAACGGAAAATTACCTAGAAGCATGTAGAGAGGAAAAGGAGTCTATGTGAATTTCCCTGCAAGGAAGGACTGATTATTACACTGATTTAGAAGTACAAATAATGTATTGTAAAATCATACATGGGAGCTCCTGAAGAAGAGTCCTTATTGTTAAATACAGTATAAGAGAAGAGGAATTTCTGAACAATCTATGTTGCTTCCAGAAAGGACAAGTTTTGCTCCCAGCCTCTGTAAGCACTGGTTACCTGAATGATGTGTATCCATGCTTCCTCATTTCCCAAGTATGACATATTGGTCAACATGCATCCAATCAGTCAGTTAGGACCAGGGCTTTGGAAAAGAAGGAATATTTTTGATCCATTTTGCACTAAGTGTGAAAAAGAAGGACAATGATCTAGCATTTATTTCAGTTCCTCATATCACAGATTGTATATAAGAATATAACTCATTAAAGTCTTTCTACTAAAGTCAAGGCATCTTAGGAGAAAATACTGTTCTATCTCATTACAGCACTTGTTGTTTAATTAATGTAATGCATAGACAGAACAATATCAGGCTATATAAATAACCTGCTAATCTTAACAGGACAGGATTTTCAAAGTGAAATGTACTTCTGATGCACTTATGATTTTTGTTATTCTAGGAATGATGATAGCATATTCAAAAATACCTTTCTGTGTGAAGTTTTGCTTTGCCTTCTTCATATAATTTTCCTTACAAGTTCATCAAAATTATTATTTAAGTATTTACATGGAACTCCTCTCTTTTAGAAGAGAGGAGCTTACAATGCAGGGCTGTGTACTATCAAATCAGATCTCATCTGCAATACATCATCCAGGAAATTTCAGCATTTATTCAGGTGGAATTTAATTAAACTGAATAAATGAAAGCTGACTACTGAGTCATTTCAAAGCATTGGAGAGAGAAGTAGACAGTGACACTGGAAAAATTTGCAGCCATCTAGGACATTGTCATCTCTCAGTAGCCCCCAATTAGGCATTAATAATTTAATGAGATTTAAATTCAATTTGCACTGTGTAAAAACTAATTTGAGAAGAGAGACCTGTTAAGTCATGCATTTCAACAAGTCTGTCAAAACGTGAAAACACTTTTTGACTACTACAAGCAACTGTCACATTGGCTAGTGTCTATAGGAACATGTGTATGCACACTTCATATTTTTTATCTTTGCTTTATTAGCATTTCCTTCATCTACTCAGGTCATGGCGGAACATAAACTGTGCTGACCTGTTGTCTACATCCAGATGATACAAAACTGAGGCTACAACTAGATAATCACTTTGTACACACTTTTAAGTACTTATCAAATTATAATTTCAGGAATTCCAGAAAAACACACACAAAAAAAGCAAAACCAAAACAAAAAACTTCCCTCAGATTTGTATGTATTTGATTGCCTTTACCAGTCAACTGAACTCAAATTGAAAGCTGAAGCAAAGCAGTCGTAAAAGGTCAGTACAAAGATCATGTGCTTGCTCACTCCAGGTGCTCAGATTGGCATACGCACTGCTAGTTTAAGTATCAGGGAAGTATTTGCCATTGATCAATTGATCTCCTTCAGCCTCTTGCTTGTCTAGGACTCCCTTACAACTCTGTGACATTAACTATAGCAAAACCACAGCTAAGGATGTTTAACATAAACTGTGCTAAGAAGTGTCCAGTGAGGAAAGTCCCACAACCTCCATCAATAACCCATTCCAGTGCTTAACTCTCCTTGCACTAGAAACACTGACAACTTAATCTGATCTCCCTTTAGGCCATTATATCTTCATATGCCAGTGACCGGGAAAAAGAACTCATTCCTTTAGATCTTAAAACAACATACATATTTGAAAACTGTTACTGAGCCTCTCTTTTCTTTTCCTTTAGGAAAACTGATCCTAGTTTCAAGAGCCTTTTCTCTCAGGTGGTGGTCCCAAGCCCTCTAGCATTTCTGATGCACTCCCTTACAGAATAACCCTTCCCTGTGTTCCCTCTGGAGCTGCTCAGGTCTTCAGGGAACCTGATTTTAGAAGCTGGGCAATTTCCAAGGTAGCTTAAGAAAGGCAAAAGAATTGACTTACAAGATTGCATGTAAGTTAAAATGAAAGTTAAAACAACTTGGGCTCTAACTGATGACAGGGTACCACAATGCAGGAACTGCAGTAACTCTACAGTAACTGAAGAGTAAAAATAGGTCAAATATTCCACATTTTCCTAGAAAAATGGAATATGCTGGATAGCCCTGATATGTTTCCATAAGTTTAAGCATTTAACAATATTCAGAACAAAATCTGTCTCTAAAATAATAATTTTTAAAGCAGAGGGAAAACATAAATCACTATGATTGCAAAAAATTAGTGAAACATAATGGATGAAAAAAAATAAGTATCAAATAGCACAGAACATTTCTAGAGAGTAAAATGGTGTCCAGTAAGTGTTCACAACCTTTAATGCCTGAGGATGAATTTTTCTTTACTGAAGAAGAACAAAAAAACTTGTATGGAAACAATCGCAGAAAAAAAAAAGTAGGTAAATTTACAATCAAAACCACAGCAGAAAGCATCAAAAATATAGGAAAAAGGAACTGCTCTGATCTGGTTTTGAAAATCAGGACCACTTATCCAAGACAGATAATACACAGATGACTCCCAATGTTAACTTTTTCCCACATACTGACATAGCCATCTTTAGTGTGGTTTTATCATTTCATGTGCAAAACCAGAGTCTGTACATGGGAAAAGCACACACATCCTATCTTTTACCTGGTGGTTGTCTGTAAAACTGCTCTGCGTACTTAGAGAGTTGGGGTTCAGCCTGAAGTAGTGAAAACTCTTCTATAATGAGACCTTATTCCATCCTTTTAGTGCTCAGAGGGAGCTTAAAAGAAAGATGGGGACAGATTTTTTAGCACAGCCTGAATGATAGGACACAGGGTAATGGTTTAAACTAAAAGGGGGCAGATTCAGACTACATAATGGAAGAAATTTTTCGTGATGAAGGTGGTAAAACAGTGGCAATCTGTCTTTCCCAGAGGGGTGGTGGATGCCCATCCTTGTAAATGGTTAAGGCCAGGTTGGACTGGGCTCCGAGCAACTTGGTCTAGTTGAAGGTGTACTTGCTCATTGCAGAGACATTGGACTAGATGGCCTTTAAATGTCCCTTACAACTCAAATTCTGTGATTCTCTTTGTAGTCCAACAATTCACAAATCCAAGAAATATTCATTACACGAAAAAGACTTTAGGGCTACCCAGGCAAACTGTAAACCAAATTATTTAATTTCAATTTTTCAGCAATTTAACTAGGCAGAAGCAAAAAAAGATCAAGCATGGGCTGTATGCAGAACTTACCATGTACTTTGATGACTGAAGGTAATAGACCTATCACTTTCTCTTGCAAGATAATGTTTTTTACCACCTCAGTTCTATTAGATTTATGATTTTTTCATGAGCAAAGTCTCATCTTTAATACATTTGCTATGTGCAAGCTCTCCTGGAACAGTTTAGAGAACTTAATTTTCAGGTTATTTTTAGTGAAATGTTGGGTTTATGTATTCTCAGATTTCACAGTGGGTGGTTACTGGACTGTTTCAATTATTGTATTGGCTAACAATCTTCTTGCAAAGAATAACAAATCATCCTCCTCCACACTCCCTCACTGGCATGTCCAGGAGGAATTCTTATAACTGATCCATTTCAAATAATTAAAAATTCTGAGACTCATGAACATTTGTACAGTTAAACAGAAGATGGTAGAAGATTCATATTATTAGCAGCCCACTAAGAAGCACAAATATTCAAAATTTGACACATGTTCTCAGAAACGTACTTGTATTATGAATTTGATTTAAAACCTTTGCATATTTTTGAACCATCTGTGAACACTAGCTTGGAAACTATTTTTACTCTTACACTGATGTACAAAAAACAGACAGTGCAGATGCAGATGCTATGGGCATGGTGTTTGGCTAGGATAAATCAACAGATTTTGTACAAAGCTGGACTCCCTTTGACAACTGCACAGATTTGGCCAAAGATATTGATCAGACAGTTAATAGATCTTTTTGAGGCTATTAAGAATTAGACAGGTTCTCCAACACTTTACTTTTGATATTAATGACATACAGGCATACAAAAACAAGTTTAAAATTGTCTCAAACTTTAACTCAGCAGAAAAAGGGCAGAATGATACCCGTAAATAGACATATAAGGAGTTAATACACTGGATCACTTGATCTGGTTACTAGGTCAGAGTTCAGTGCACAAAAGTACTCTGTGAATAAAGCATACAAATAAAATTCTTTTCTAATACTAATGCTAATATTAATACTAATAAGAGTGTGGGGATGACAGTGTGTGTGTGGCTCTCTTAAGGTCTGAGGTGATTGACCCAACACCAGGCTGCGGTTCTGGGCTGCGGTTCTAGACTGGGGTTCTAGACTGGGGTTCTAGGCTGTGGTTCCGGGCTGCAGTTCTAGGCTGTCTGGATCTCTTAAGGTCTGAGGTGACTGATGAATGCATCCTTAAGGACCAGAGAGCCACCTGTATAATGGGGATGCCTTGTAGCCAGTAGAATCTCTCCATGTATGTGAGGTGAACTACTGACCAATATTGTACTGGCATGTTATATGAAGGAGTAGATAAAAGTGAAGCTGTTACTAAAAATAAAGTCCTTTCTCTTCGGTGAGCCTTCTGATCATGCTGCAGCCTGAGTGTGTCTGCCTCCTCGACTGCTGCAAAGCTGATCTACATTACCCCAAGAAAGGGTGACTCCAATATAAGAGTGCATTTAGGCAATCAATTAGCATAGAAGAGATTTAAGAGTTAAAATGCTGGCAAATATTCATCTCTAAAGACTGCAGAGATTATGCAAATACAAGCTGTGGAAAACTGTGGCATTGAAATACTGAGCCCCTCCCTAGATTGTAGAAATGTCACTTTCCAACTGTATATTCTCTCCCAGAAAACTATAATGTATTATATAATTGAAAGTGTACTTATTTAACAATAAATAATGTACAAATAACGGCATTCTGTATTTACATGGCACTGTGTTACTTTTAGGGCCTGAAATGCTTAAAATTTAGTGTCTCAGTCTTACAAATATTTCACACAGCTTGTTACCAGATGCCTTACAGCACAGTTAACTGAGCTACACAAAATAAATAATGCCTGTTTGTAAGTATTTGCAGAATCATCCCTAAAAGAGACAATGTGACAGGTTTGGAATTCAGTGTTAAACACCATCTAATCAAACACTGAAAAAGTGTCCTAATACACAATTCAAAGTAATGAAGGTGTAGACGATACTATTCAAGATAAATTATGGTCAACATATAAAAATAAAATATTAACTTGAGCCATTCAGCATAGTACAAGTGACTGAGTATAAAAATACCAGTTATTGAGGATTCAAACCCAAAAGAATTTAAATTAAAGGGAATAAAGATTTTGATAAAGGTTTTATTGTGATTTGTATTGTTCAAGATGCTTAGCATTTTCCCCACTAAATGCTGTGTCTACTATTCAGCACCTGGAAAGATTTTATTGAGGGTTTTTTATTTCCCAATATTGACTCCAATTATTAAGGAAAGAGTGAAGAGACAAGTATCTACCTGCCTGCACTTTCCATGGTTCAGATTAGGAATTATTCCTTGCATCATATTCATTAATGCCCTTGAAAGATTTGTTAAAATATCCTTACAAGGTGATACTGTTTAGTATTTAATCAGTTATTCCCCAAAGTTTCAACACCAGAAAAGAAATCCCAAACAAAAAAATTAGTAACTTCTCTGGCTATTGAAAAACTCATATTTATCTACATATTTTTAAAATCTACTAGTATCTATAGAGTTTTTTTGGAAGATGGAAATACTCTTTTCCAGTGGTTTATCCTGGAAAAATTTAAAGAGATACAGACAACTTGTTCTTTTCCTCAGTGTTTTTAGATGCAACATTTAGAGATCTGCAGGGAAATAATTTCTTCATTTTTTGTTTGTTAAAAAGTTTTCCTGTTGAAAACCGAAGTTGTCTTGGGTTGAGCTGGCAAAATGCCAACTGCCCAATACCAAGTGTCAGAGCCTCCCTCCCACCCCTGCTGAGAAAAGGCAGGGAAAAAAACCCTCTGGAAACTCAAGCTAGGTTTATATTTAAACTAATTATATATATTTATACAGAAAAGAGAAAATTAAAAGAAAACTACAATATAACACACACACAAGTTAGAAATAACAAAAAATAACTCCCCACTCCCCATCGAATGCAAATCCCGCCATTCTAACTACAAATCACCCTGGAGAACTCAATTCCCCAAAGACAGACCCAAGCAGAGAGAAAGACTAAGAACAAACATTTTACTTCTCTAAGATAACATGGTGGTAAGCCGGTGCTGGGCCTGGTCCTCCCATCCCTCCTGAGACGGCACAGTGCGTCCTTCTGGGACCACAGCTTGAAAGAACTGACTAAGCCACTCCCACACCAGCTTTTATGTTTTGAGATGATGTCAGAATATGGTATGGAATACCATTGGCCAGTAGAAGCTGTCAGCTAGCCCAACCCAGCTCAAGTCAGCTGATAGGCCTACTCTCAAATCTAAAGCCTAAATTTAGGCCTACACCTATCTAAAGCCATAACATATGTGTAGTTACTTCTTTACTCTCCCCACACATAACAGACTACTCTTGTTTGTGTATTCTTCCCTACAGCAGTAGAAAGAAAAATACTAGGAAAGTGTAACTAATTCCACAAAAACTGTTTGACAAGACATTCTAATAAGCAAGATGCTTCTAGAATTTCTAAGAATGACTAGATTTCAAGTTCATACTATTCTCTTAGTGCTTGTAGAAGCTATGGCTCTGAGACCTTGTAAAGCTGAAATCTTTTCTCATTACTTCCACAGAACAAACGTGGCTGCAGTACAAGATTTTCCAACTTTACAGACAAACAGATTCCCCTTTTTCAAAGCATCAGTTCTACATGGGTGAAGCAGTAGTAAATTAGTGTGGCATTATCTCCTAGGATGCCCCTGCCAGTTGCAGTGCTAAGTGGCATTCTCTTGGCTAGCTGCAGAATCGTCACATTGGTCTTGAGAGACAGAATGCATGCCTTGATATCTTCAGGAGCTGGAAAAATGGTTAAAGACATTGTAGAGATTCTTTCAGCTTGAAATATATTGACCTTAGATCTTATTTCTTCACCTATTTTCAGGCTCAATGATAAAAAAAAGATAGCTGCTGAAAAGGAAAATTGATTCTTTTGAATTTTCAACACCAAGTAGCTATTCCCAGCTGCTGAATACTCCTGAAGTTAATGAAGATTGCATGCAAGAGAGAGAAATACATTGGCAGCTCTTCATCAGATGACAGCAAAACTTCCACATCTATATCTGTAGTTACAGTAATATCAAAAGCGAGCAATTCAGATCTATAGAAAACCCTGTGAGACTGAAGGCAGCTAAGAATAAACAAGTCACAGCGAGGTTCTTGAAAACATCTAGGGTAAGTTCTCCAAAACATTGGACTTGTGAGATATGGGATTCTAACCAATTGAAGTTTCTAGCATGGTGTTGTGTAACTCTTTTTATCCAATAAGCTGTAGTTCTAACCATATATAAACTGTGCGCTATGTGTAATAAAATGTCTTCATTATGAATCTCATAGATTTGTGTGAAGTCCAGTTCCTCTGCTGTTTATTTTTTGTTTACTTTATATATCTTGGAGGTGAGTGACTGACACAGAAGATGTTAGCTTATAAATGGTCAATGAAAGTCTTTGTTTTAGCAATGTTTTCTTGCTGTTGCTGCTGTCAACAGTTATGAGGATTGCAAACTTTTATTCTCTAAATATTTTATTGATGGGTAAGATAACCTCCAACATGTACACTTTCATTGTTCAATACAATCAATACCAACTTTACTGTTTCTTTAGCACTGATTTAAGGGTGTTTTATTTTTTTGTTTACAGTGAGGAGAAAAATCTCTAGCCATCAATAGATTCTGAGTCTTTAACATAACATGGCTACCATTTTTAGAACAGTAAATCCAGAACAAGAAATATGGCTGAACTTTTTCTTCACCAAGTATTGCGTGATCTCAGGAGAGTACCAAGTTAAAAAACAGAATGGCATTTATATTAAGAACTTGCTATGCATTGATGTCATTGACATCTCTGTAATTGATTGTTTTGTGACCTTAGACAATTAATTTACTCTCTGTTTTACTTTGTTTCTCTATTGTGAAATGAGTTCTTAACAATATTCAGTTATTTGTTATCGTATGACTTTGGGAAAAGGGGGCCAGAAACTGGTGTGTCTTCATCAAACAAACTAGATGGCCTGGCATTTTTATACATTTACATGCCTAACAATTATTGATGCTCTTTAAATGAAGCAAGGGGGAAAAAGGGTCTTCTAATATTTGGTCCTTTCAAAAGTATGTTCAACAGAGTCAATAATGTATTTAATTGAATAAGTCACTAATCAGGACTATTTATAAAAAATTTCCAGTAGAAATAGTTCACCTTATCTTTTGCCATTTTTCAAGTAGATCTCTGAATTTATTCACTTTATGTAATCATAACTCTCCTGTTTGTCTGGCTCTTTATGTCTTCAGCCTCAATTACTTTCCATGGATCTTACAAGCTGTGATGAGGTACCAGGTTTGTTTGCTTTCATTTCATGGTCTACAAAGCAAAATTTTACTGGTCTTGCTAAATAACATTTGCAGGGGGAACAGGGGGAAAGAAAAAGAGGGAAATAAAAGATCAATAATGTAGTTTGAAACTTGTAACCTGTAATCCTTGGTTATACTGACTTGAGCTCAAGCCTACACTGTTGGGGAGACCTAAAGTCCTGCTCCATGATAACCCAAACACTCCTCATTTACTTCTAAAGACATGGACAGCATAAAACAGAAAAAAAAGAGTCTAAAACTTATTTAGACATGGATATAGTCTGGACCCATGTTTATTCCTTGGAGTTAGGATGTCCTCAAAGCTCACAGACAGGTATGCATAATGGTAAACAGAATTATTCAGTTTCACTTGTTATCATTCTCCTGATCTCTGATTCAAAAGCATTTGAAAACTTTCTAATATAATAAATGTGATTCAGTTAAATGTTTACAAGATCTGTGTCCCATTGTTCCCTTGGAGGGTTTCTAGCAGAGTGACTTAGATCTTTGAAAATCACAAGCAATCTGTTCATTTTCAGGCAGTCACTAGCCTGTGTGATCCCACTGAAGCAGAATATTCAAACAAGGGAAAAGTACAAATCTAAAGAGAAAAAGGTCTTTTAAGGTTGTTTTCTTTCTTCCTCTGCCCAGAGCACCTACAAAGAAAGTACTATTAAGTGCAGGGAGAGGAGTAATTGCAAAACTCCATCCTTTCTCTAGTATTGATATCTTTCAGATATGCCAGTGCAAGTGCTTCAAGGTATACAATTAAGCAAGAGCAAGCCATGGTAAAGACATAAGGTAGGACCTAATGTGGGATTACAGACACAGATTTACAAACAGGTAGAAACATCACAGTTTTTTTCTGCAGCAGACAGCAACCACGTTCCTATAGATATGACTGAGATAAAATTGTACAATTCCCAAGGAGGAATATATCTCATACACTGTAAATAGGCTGACACTGATGCTGCCATACACTGTATTGTCCAGAAAGTAGATTATAAAGCACAAGTTTCAGAAAGTACACGTGCAGCAAGTTCAACGTGGCATAAAAGCTGACAGTTGACCCAGCTACACATAAGCAACATTAAAATCAGCAACACTTGCAACACCATTTGGGATTGCAGTCTTCAGTCAAACAGCTGAGGTCCCTCATACTGTCATAAACTTGTGCCTGAATTATACTACCAATTCATCTACACTAATTTGTGCTCATTATGTCATGGTATCTTTTGCTTTTTCCTAAAGGCAATATTCATGTTGTCATCCAATACCTTGGATCCAGTCAGAACAAAGTAACTATACTGTTTTTTAAGGCTAGATGTACCCTTTAGACTTCATTTGTCAAAAAGGTAGAGTAACATTAGATATCTACAACAAATGCTGAATTTACCTTGTATTCTCTATGTTTATGCTTCCAGATGCACTGTCCTCTACAATTCCAGATTCTTTACAGTAAAATCACAGCACGCTTTTCAAATTGCAGTTTCTCAATGAATATATTAATTTTGATCTTTTCCTTCTCTGGTATCCTGTCAGCAAGACATGGCAACAAAGAAGAAAATGAAATGCCATTAAAACAGAACTTTTTGATGATTATGAACTCAAAATTTTAGAAGGCAGTGGCTTGATCAATAAGCAAATACCAGCTGAGAATTTTATAATAAAATGTTGCAGTTCATTAACAAATAATATAGAGAATTAAACCAACCACTTTTACTGAATAGAAAGCAGTGAGATTCAAATATCTGTTATTTATGCACTTGTCTGGATGTGCACATTATCACATTGTGAAGAAAGATTAAGGACAGGTACCTCAAAATGCAAGGCAGTGGAAGGATTTAGGAAAATTTATTTCTAAAAGTTGAGAACAGTAACATTTCAACACAAGCTGCACCAGGGCCTGGGAAAGACATGACCCCTGTTCTTCTCAGGGCTTTTATGGTCATTCAATCTCCCATCCTGCTATGGTGCCTTCAAACATATCTGCATGAACTTATCTTCTCTTGTACTAGTGAGTCAGCTCCTCTGGAATACAGGAGGAGAAAACATCTAAGACTATCCCTGCGAAAGATGCTGGCAAAGCCTTCTTGAGTGACATACCCCATGCCTCTTCAGACTAAATCTTCTGGAAAGATTCTTCTATACTTACATACATATAATGCAACATTATACCACATCAACCCAGAGTTTAAGCTCTACACAGAGAGAAGACAGAAAACACAGGAATGACAAATTAACCTTTTCCTTGCTTGTCTTGCCAGCCTGGAACCACAAGCTGGGTCTAATACCAAGTGAATCCCAGGCTGCTGTTTAAGCCCAGAACATGGAATGATGGATCCAAACTTTCTTGTGGTAAATACATATGAACCCACATCCCTTGTATATCAAAATTACATTTCCTACTGCTCTGCAGAGGTGTGGATATTTTTGCCATGCCTCTCAGCAATTGTGCAGACAATTCTTTTCATGCCATCATTGTGAGTGGGCTCATCTTTGTCTGTGATTGTATCTTTGAACGAAATTTTCCAAGTACCAGAAATATAAATAGACAACATAGGAAAGTTTGCATTCACACTGGTTCTAGCACCTGCACCTCTACTCAGCAGTATGCTTAAATAGTACAGCAACACATTTCTTTGAGCAAATGTAATATTTATTGAATTCTCCATTCTCTTCCTTTCAGGAGTTTATAAAAATGACAATTGATGGAGAGGACTAAATCAATCAAAAAATCTTATTTCAGATTATTAGAGGACAGAAAAGATAGCTGCTGTTTTTTGAAGTAAAGCAGACATTAAAAGTTCCTTGAGCTGTGAAGCAAAATCATGGAAATTATTGCTCCATAAATACATCTCATGGAGACAGACAAATCTACCATATACACATACCTTTTGGATCTGCTTCTGCATCTTCTGTCTCTTAAGCATCTCCAAAACAGGTCACGTAGGGAAAGAAGTGGATGTGAGGGAGGAGTTTCATTTATCTTCTTGTCTATCATAGACTCCAAAAGAGACAATATGTCACCAGTTTAGGTTTGACAAGCTCTTTCTATGTCTGCCTGCAAGTGATTTGAACTATTACACAGGGTTAGAAAGCCGTAACTCAGTTTTCTCCAGTCACAGGAAGATACATTGCTTTGGATGGCGATTTACATTGAGATTAATCACAATCACGACCATGGCAAATGGTTTCCCTGTTTTGTTCCAGAGATTTAATTGTACTGCACATAAGAAATCAAAAATGACTGAGTTTGGATTCTCGGTATTCTTTGAAAGTAGCCTTACTGCTGCTATTACACATTGGTTTCCTGAGTTAACCAATGATATGGTTATTTAATGCAGCTAGGTTATCAGCCTTATGTCATGATGTTGAGTCAATTGTTAAAGTGCTAAATAAAAGTAAACAATTTTGACCAGGAGTCTGAACATCTGACAAGAATGCTCTGCTCATTTCCTGCCAGGCTTTGTTTGCTGCTCCTCCAACTGTCATCAGGTGACTCAGAGGTGAGTCAGAGGTGTAGCTTGCTCGTTAGCAGGGGATTGAGAAGGCTTTAAAAACATCTCTGGGGAGCAGGGCAAACAGGGGCGTGGCATGGCAGTTTGCACAGGCAGGGCGAGCAGGCAGGGCACAAGCCTAGGTGTTTTTGTGGGCTTTTTATTTTTTTATTTTTATTTTTTCTAAGCTTTCCCCACAACTCAAGGCAGTCATGCCTTCCAAAAAAATGAAAGCTTTTGCTCCTGTTACCAGTAGAGGTGTGCCAATACAGACAGAATCCTCTAAAAAGGATGCAGCCACTCAGGCCTCTGGCTGCACAGACTGTTTGAGCCTGGAACTGCTACCAGAGGACAGTGTGAGAAGCACCTGCATACGATGTGAGCAGGTGAACGATTTCCTGTATCTGGTGGCAGAGCTAAAAGAAGAGGTGGAAAGGCTCAGAAGCATAAGGGAGAGTGAAAGGGAAATTGACTGGTGGAGTCACACCCTTTCAACTCCTAAGGAAGCCCAGCAGGAGGTGGTGAAGCCCAACCTCTCCTGCCATCAGGCAGATAGAACAGATCATATGGATGGGGATGAATGGAAACAGGTTCCTGGTCATAAAAGCAAAAACACCCCCTCTTGACCCCTTCCACCTACCAGGGTGCCCTTGAAAAACAGGTTTATGGCCCTGGACCCAGAAAGTCTGATGAAGGACAGTCAGGAGGAAGATCTGTCTACAAGGTCTTCTGGTTACCCCCAGTCTACCAGAAGGATTACAACTACAGATACGTGGAAAAAGAAAAGGGTTGTTGTAATTGGTGACTCCCTTTTGAGGGGAACTGAGGTCCCTATATGTCGGCCAGACCCATCCCACAAGGAGGTTTTCTGCCTTCCCAGGGTCAGGGTGAGCGATATTGCTACAGACTTCCTAAACTTATTACCCACTGTTGGTTGTCCAGGTTGGAATTGATGACATCAATGAAAGTACGAGGGTAATTTAAAAAGATTTTAAGGCACTGGCCCGATCACTTCATGGGACAGGAGCACTGGTAGTAATTGTCTCAGTTCCTGTGCTAGCTGGGATGAATGAGGAGATAAATGAGGAGAGGTATAGGAAAGCCCAGCTTACCAATTGGTGGCTTAGGGATTGGTGCTACCATCAAAATTTTGGGGGTTTTGATCTATGTTGCCTAGACTCCTCAAACCAGATGAGCTTCATTTGTCTAGGAAGGGCAAGAGAACGGTAGCCCATAAGTTGGCAGGGTTGGTTAGGAGGGCTTTAAACTAGGTTTGAAGGGGGAAGGGACGGCAACTGGGCTCTCCAGAGATAAGCCTAAGGGTGCAGAGCCCGAGTTGAGATTAAAATCAATGGCCCAGCTGAAGTGCATGTACACCAATACACACAGTATGGGAAACAAACAAGAGGAGCTGGAAGCCATAGTGCAGCAGGAAAACTATGACATAGTTGCTGTCACAGAAACATGGTGGGGTGACTCACATGACTGGAGTGCTGCTATGGGGGGCTACAAGCTCTTCAGAAAGGACAGGCAGGGTAGGAGAGGTGGAGGGTGATTTTATATGTTAGACTCTGTTGAACTTGAGGTCAGCAGTGAAAGGGTTGAGTGCCTGTGGACCAGAATCAGGGGGAAGGCCAACAAGGCTGACACCCTTGTGGGTGTCTGTTACAGACCGCCCAACCAAGATGATGAAGGAGATGAATTATTCTACAATGCATCTGCTCATGTCCTCCCCTGCCCTTCAGTAAAGAACTGTAGTATCCTCCTACATGAAAGTCTTTCTGCTGCTCCATCATTTCAATCACTTCTTAGTAAGTTTACCATAGCTTTCCTAGAAAATGAGCATAGGAACTGAACAGTCATTAGGTTCCTTTCCATATATCTGCAAAATTTCACAAATTTTAGTTTAACTTTGCTTCTGACTGCCTTTTTTATTGCCTATGCTTACACTCTACACTTAATGGTATACCACGTCCTAGCTATTATTTGACATATTGCTACAATCATTGCATAGCAATTCCATACCCTCCTAATTAAGCATCCAGCATCAATCTGAATTATAGCTTGCCATTTTTTAGAGAAAATTTCAAGAGAAAACTTGAGTCTACTGTTCCTTACTTTATGTGATTTAACTTGTCAATAGGAGAGGTTATTACATTTTCATCTTAATTATCTTAATTTTAAAATTCTTCTTTCAGATCAGAATAGTATTGTATAATGGATTTCATTCCTTTAATTATTTCAAAATCATGCACTGCTTAATAATAATTAACAACTGTCTGCAATTATGGATGCATAGGGGTTTCTCTGCTTAAATCCAAGTGTCCTGTTGAAAGTCAAGATATTTTAGTGGGGGAAGGACATAAAATGTCACAGGATATGCTGAATAGATAGCTTTTCTCTTCTGATAGAGAGTAATATAATTTTCAAATTAAAGTTTAATTTCTTTTATGGTCTTTAAAAAAAGCTGACCTCTTCTAGAAACCATAAAGAAGCATATAAAGATATACATATATAGCTGTAATTACTTGAAGGATAAGCAGGATTATTTTACTGACAGTCTATCTTATTTAGTCTGGTTATTACTGAGAAAATAACAACACTCTGTTTTGTGGATATGGCAGGGTGGTTCTGGTAATCACATTCTGTTATTTTCAGAGGCACCAATAATATTTATATCTATAGACATCTAGTGAACTAAGGACATTTTCCTACTGAGAAAAAGATTATTCTGAAAGTGATCACAAAATTGCCTTTTTTTATTCCCAAAAAGGATATCTGTCTTGTTCTAAATGTAGCAGTGCTGGCAATCAGAATAGTCCGTGTTTGAAGTCTTTTCTTCTAATAAAATTTGAAAATCAGTCACCCAACATTCAGTTTTCCTCTGAATTATGAAATAATTGTCAAAGTTATAAATTACTCATAAATGGAGTTATCACTGATCTTGAAGTGTTCATGTTTTTACTGTCATCTTTATCTAATGTCAAGAATTCAGACCTATATAGATTCATCTTTCCTAGAATAAGAACCTGTGTTCATATGAAGATCTGTTCATCTTTCCAAAATAATAGCTATGCAAAAACAATATATTGAGAAATATTTTTTCTTATATAAAAGGATGGATTTTTCTCAATTGACAGCTTGAAGACTGCACCCTTGTGTGTACAACATATTTCTAACTCTCATAATGGAGTTGAGATTTCCTCTTTCTAAGCTTTTGTTCAATAAACAGAAACAAAGTCTTTTGCAGACAAGAATCAATGACCATTTGGAATCAATCAAGCTGTACTTTTTTCCTCTTGATTAATGAGAACAGCAGCACTCCCCATGAATGAAATTGTGATTGTATTAAGAAGAACTGACAAAAGTCCTATTAGAAAAAGATGCACTCTACTATGTTTTCCTACAATGCTACTTTTTAAAAGAAAAACTGCCATATTTCTTTTGTCAATTGGCAGCCAGAAGCTGAAATTCATCCCAAATATCTCAGTACTTGCTAAAAAAGTATTTAATTTTGAAGATGATGCTGCAATCTGTTGGGCGACATTACCGTACAAAAGAATTATGTCCTTTCTGGATCCAGCAAGGACAAATAAATTGTGTGATTCATCTGATTTCCTATGGTGTTTTATTAGCGACTAGCTTATAGCAACTTTTATTTAGTTTACAAGACATGTTGTATACAAAGAACTTTGTCCTGTCTTTGTCACCATTACCAAATTTCATGAAGAGAAATGTTTTAGCATAGTGATGAAGTTAAATTTAATGTGTCACTGGAACAATGGAATAATTAAAAAATCAACAAATAAAACACCCCCTAGTACTGCATCACATCTCAGAAATTTCTTATAGAGATGTTTTGATGCACAGTGTTACTAGTGGAACTGCATCACTGTGTTGGGATAAAAGATCTCATCTCCATGTAAGTGGCAATCTTTTGCAATACAAAGAGATTCCTGTGATAAACAGGAACTTCACAGACTTTTTTTTTTTTTAATGGAACCTAGTGAAGCTTCAAAGAAATATTTTGTCCTTTTTACACTGATTTTATTCTCTCATAAAATTTTAGGTGGATTTTTGATTCCTTTTGTAACATCCCTGAATCTATATCTTTGGCAACACAAAATGAGCATTTTATGAAGAATACAAGTGTCAAGAGTATATGCACTGAAAACACGTATTTGAGCTTTGAAAGTTGCAGTTTAGTCTTTTTCTTAGTGAGACTGCATGAAAGTAAGCACATCCAGTAAAATAAATGAAATATGTTGAAGTGTTGCCCTATGCTCTAGCAATTCTGGCATTGCAGAGGCCTTGGAAGCATTGCTCTGCTACAAAAAACAACTAATAATAAAAGAAAACAATAGCAAAAGAATTAACAAATATCCTTCTCTGATGTCATCTCTTGCCATATCTTTCTGATGTTGACGAAACAGGTGGTTTTTGTTTTTCTTCTTTCCTAAATTTTGGAAGAGCAAGAAGACATTTTACCTTTTGTGACCCAGAAGAAAATTATCTAACTACAGTAAGTATCATGTGGATTATTGATGCATAGACCACTGATAACCAGCTTGACATTTTATTGCTAAAATGGACTGATAAAAAGACAGCAACCAAAAACAGCAGGAAAAAAAATCCTCTCAACTTTAAAAGAGAATATTTGTAACTCAAAACACCAAAGCAACAGCAAGCTGGAACCTCACAATGCTAACCATATCAGGACTGCAGAATTACACTTTGCATCCTCTTTGAGTTTTTTATTGCTGAGGTTAAACTCAGACAAGTTTAGCTAACTGCATGCTATGGCCAAGAAAAGCCATCACAGACAGTAAAAAATTCTTTTCTGCCATGCTTGAAAAAGAATAATTTCTTCAGGCTAGTGTTCTCCTACATAAGTATAAATGCCTCCCATTACCATTAACAGCATAGAAAGGACAGCTATTAAGTATTAAACTAGATCTCAGATCTTGAATCTAAGTATACTTTTGCTATAGCATTTCCATGACCTTGGGCCAGACACACAAAAAACTATCTATACTTCAGGCTACCACTGGTAAATGGAGATGGTATATTTGTCCCTTACAGCAGCATTGTGAGGTTAAACTCAGGTTACTCTAATGTTAACATTTGTTTTCCAGTATTGAAATGATAAAAGCCATTAATGGTCTATTGCAATAAGATTAGAGAGGAGTCTGACTTTTCTTTTGGATGTTTACCTTTCCCCTAATACATCATTTAAGGAAAAAGGTATCCTTCTGTAATGGAAACTGACTGTGGGGGAATGGCTTCTCAGAGAACACACCACACACAACATGGGGGTGAAACAAAAAAGTGTTTACAAATGGAGGAACCTGACCTTTAAAGGGTCGGTTCAGGGAGGGGCTTAGAACAGGGTGGAACCTCAGGAGGGACTGGGTGAAAGGGGCATCAGTATACTGTCAACATCCAATGAGAACAGAGGGAGACAGTCTGAGGGCAGGGCTCTGGATAACTGAGAACCTGAGTAACAAATGGGAAACACCTGTAACTGACCAATAAGGGCTAAGGAATCAGGGCAGGATGGGCAGAAGAGACAGGTGCACTTCCATCGGACTGCTGGAGCGCCTGAAAGGGCTGTAATGGCTTGGATCTCCTGGTGGGCTCCAGAAACTGTGGTCTCAGCATTCTGCCGGCGCCACCACCCCCACCGCCACCCATGCCATCCATGTCGCATGGCGTAGGTGCTGCAGTGCTCCCCAGAAGCAGAGGGGCCATGAATCTGTCGCTGGGTGAGAGGGGGCAGCAGCTGCCTGTTGTGGCAGCAGTGGGAGTCAGGCAGTCCTGTGGCAGGAGACATGCCTGAGTGGGACTGATCCAGTCCAGGAGGGATGGCACCGGTGCCTCCTGGTGCTGAGGCTCATCAGGAGAAACCGCAGGGTGCACACAGTGGGAGAAGGAACACAGGGATACAGAAACCACAGGGGAGGGGGAAACTGTGCAAAATCTTTCAACATTCAAACTTTGGGAGCTTCAAATTCAATTTCCACTGATTCTGCTGCACCTCTGTCCTCCTCCATCCATTGCCTGCAACACTGCTCCCATTCTTCATATGACATTTGGTTCCCTACACTTCTGGAAACAACCCCTTTGGTAGCAACCCCTCAAAGAAACAATAAGTGAAGCAAAAAGTTAGGTATTCTGTTCTACAAAGTCTCTAAAGTTCAACATAAAAACCCCCAAACTTGTTCAGTTATGTAGTACAGCCTCCTCCAAAAGAAGCAGAGACAGATTCTAGTTTACAATGTCACTGAAAATAGAAATTATTTTGTAACTTTTATGTTTCCTGGGTTTTATCCAAAGGTCTCTGATTCCCAATTTCATTTTAAATGTGCACTGGATTTCTCCCCTTTCTCCTTCTCCCTCCTGTGACAAGCATTAATTTTTTATATACTATACAATCTGAAAGGGCACACACACTTTTATAGGTGAAGGGAGACAAACATTTTAAGCTGAGGCGAAAACAGGAAAACATTTATTAGCCCCCAAATCAACACTTTGCAGAGCACAGTTAGTAGTCCAATCAAGCCTATAATAAGCAGAGATCATGGCAAAAAGGAGCAGAGGACAGCAAGCTTCCAACATCCCCAACTCCATCCACCCAGCCACTGTTCTGGAAACACATTAGAACAATTTTATAGCCATGCTTGTAGATGCCAAATGCTACTTATTAAACATAAATAAGACTATTAAAGGAGAAGCTAATCCATAAGCTTTGGAAGACTGTTAGTCTATTTTCTGTCAGTTCAATCCGATATCACTTCAGAAAATTCTCTAATTCCACTGCATACTGTAGACACCTCCATAATTAAAGCTATACCTATCCTTTACAGAACCAGCTTGAGACAGTAGAATTAACTAAAATAAATCAAGAATTAAACCACAAGAAAAATAAAATAATGATGATAGAATCCTGTTCTTGAAATATAGATAATAAAATTAAAATTCTTAATTTAATTTCAGATTGAAATGAAATGTCCTGTGTGCTTATGGTGTTGTCACCAGAGACATTGCTTTTAACAACAGAGAAGTGGTAAATTGTGACTGGATTGCAAGAAAACCAAACTTGTATTATATTTGATTCATTGTGGGTTAGTGAATTTAAGCAAACAACTAATCCTTCACATCTATCAGGCCAAATTCTGAAGGATTAGGAAATACAGATGTTCAAACTGTTCCTGATTTGATGGTTTGTGCTCCTCCTTTCAGTCCAGTTGTCCCTAATTCCAGGCGAAGCATTGTCATACGTTTAGTTAGACCCAGATTTAGGCTTTAGTTTTAGAGCAGGCCTTGCATTATCAGATGACTAGAGCTGGTACTCCATACCATATTCTGGTGTCATCTCAGATACAAAAGGAATGAGAAGGCAGGCCTTTCTTTTTCTCTCCATGGCCATTGTCCCAGGAGGACACGCTGTCACTGTGCTGGGAACAATGGGCCTTGCCACTACTTCACATCTGTTTTGGTTTGGGGAAGTAAACATTTTTGTTGTTGGCTTTTCTCTTTGTTGGGGTTTCTCTCGTGTAATGGTTTGACCCATGGCTTCCTCAGTAACCATTGTATCTAAGGAAGTTACAAGTATTCCACACATGTCTTCCACATAGCAGGGGAGGGTGTGGTTTTGTTGTGGCTTCCCTGTCCTTGGCTGAGGAGCTGGAGGGAAGTGGTTGAAGTCTGGTCCCTCCGGTCCCTGGTGGCTCTCCTGTCCTGGGTGAGATTGTTTCATTCTTGTTCCCCTTCCTTGAAGTTTTTTAATTGTGTTTGTTTTAATTCATTCGGTTTCTTTGAGTTGAGTTGGTGTCTTCCCTATTTTCCGGCTAATCAGTCCCCTTTTCTCCCTTCCCCTTACCCCTGGGGGGTGGGATCCTATGTATTGTGTATACAGTGTGGTTTGTAAATGTTAGTAAACATAATTTATTCTTTTTATTCAGTTCAGTTTCTTTAAAGTGCGTTTCTTTTCAGTTTTTTTTTTCCCTTTCCTTTGCTGGGAAAGTTCTGGGAGGGGGAAGGGGGGCCAGTCCAGGGTTGGCAACAGCTAGGCCAAACCTGTGACATCTCGGTAAGCTGGTTTCTGGGTTGGTCAGAGTTGTGGATTTTGCTATTTCAGTGGGCAGGTTGTTTGTTCTCTCTTACCTTTGTGGGTATGTATTGTATTGCATTTTGCTTTTAATTTTCCCTCTTCTGTGTAAATATATAAACCAGTTCTGGTTTAAGCTTCAGTTTTGTTTTTTCCCCGGACCTGCATTTTGCCAAGGTTTCAAACTACTACAGGCATCCAGCTGAAGATGCACAGGAGCAGTATTGAGATTCCCAACACTGATTGCAAAAGACATGTTCACTGAATGACCTGAAGCTGGGCTTTGACAATGACAAAATATTTGCCATTATTTTGCTTATTTCTATGCTCAATGAATTTTCAAAATCAGCTTTCTCTAATACTGCCTAGTGTACAGAAGAAAGGTCACAGTTAGCAATGGAATTGGAAGGATCTACAGATTTGTAGGTTGTTTGAACCACAGCAACAAATTTTCGTGTTCACTACATTAACATTCAATTAGCTCTAATGTGTAAGTTTTAATGTTTAACACAATGTCTCTCTAAGGATATGTTTGCAAGGAGTTGTAGCTACTAGCTGATAAAGTATAACACTATCTGATTAGGACAAATTATTTTCAAAACATAACTGCCATAAAAAGCTATAATATAAGGTAAATTGACAGAACAACTGCTGTTAAATTCTATTTTCAGCATTGCAAATGGGATAATATACCATAATTTATTTTAATGAGTAACAATTAAGAAATAGTTTATCGAGTTGTATGTAATTTCTTTCAATTATTAGATATTGGTTTTTCATGCATAAATGTGTTTTAATTTTGATTTGTCTGACTTCTAGTAGGAGATTAAAGCCTTTCAGTATATTAATATTCTTGTTTTTAGAGTTGTACATTGCAGAAATTTCTAGCACAAGGCATTTATAAGAAAGAGACCAGTGACACCTGAGACAAATATTCCTTAAGTATTACAAAAATATATATAAAGAATTGTGCGGAATGTGTTAGAAAAAATCCTGATATGATTAACATTGAGTCTTGTTTTATCTAACTGCAGCTACAGTTTAATGGCCTCTGTCTTAATAAAATATTTAAGTTAACCTGGTTGCTGAGTGACTTACTATACTGCATATTTTTCACTTTATTAGGTTGAAGAAATACTATCATGGGAGGCTGTACTAACAAGCACCTAGACATTGCTTGTATCATTAAAGAACAGATTCATGTCTCAGAGAAGTATAAAGACCTAGAGAAACTGGCACCTCTTTAACTGAAAAGGCATTCTACTTATCTTATAGAAAGCAGTCTACTTTGTGCTAAGAAGAATGGCTTAGAACAACAAACAGCCTCTCTGCTATCAGTCATTCTCATGTAACACAATATTTATTGGGCTTGCTCTTATCCAAGCTGAGCAGGACAAAGAGGGGAAAGAAACAAATGTTGAACAATTCTCTTCAGAAGGCAATTTTTAACCTGACCTAACAGAGTGCATCATAAGCTCATCAGAATGAGTCTCATAGGAATCAATGCCAGTTCTTACAAATTCTTCTGTGGAAATGTTCTTAATCAGGATATAGTGAGTTATCTTGGTATACAGAATTTTTTTGTTATTTACTTACACTATTCTGTCAGGTTATATTTATAAAATTTAGGCCTCTGTGTATCCAGAAACTTAAGAATAATGAATAAACCTTTGAAGACTATTTTGGTAGTTGAACTGTAGGTCATTAAAATTAGCTTAAACTGCTTCAATAAATGTGGATATTTCCAACCACTGTGCATATGTTGCTTCTGCTCTACTTTAAAACATATTTCTTGTTTCAGTTACATTTAGTCATCAAAACAATAACATCTCACTGTAATTAATAATTTTCTGCTGCAACTATATTTCAAGACAGTAAATAATGCACTGAGATTTCCAAACTCCTCTTAATCAGGCTTAAAATCTCTGTTGATAGGAGTAAAAGTGCTGAGCAGCTCTGTACATGAGGAGAGCAGACTTCAGGCTGCTCAGAGAATTAGTAAATAAGGTCCCCTGGAAAAAATGATTTTGCATTTGCTGAGGTCTATCTGTGCTGATCACTTTTAAACATCATGCCTTGTAGATAAAGCTAAAAATGAAGGTATATGCCCAGTGGAAGCAAGGTCAAGTGACACAGGAAGAATACAGAGATTCTGCTTGCTGTTGTAGGGAGAAAATTTATGGGGTCAAAGCTCAACTGGAGTTGAAGCAGGCTGGAAATATGTGGGGCAATAAAATTAGTTTATCAAATACATTAATGACAATGTGCAGTATAGAAAAATCATCGGTCTATTACAGGATAAGAATGGTCACCTAACGGGGACAGAGATAAGGCAGAGATGTTTAATGCTTTCCTTGCCTTTGTCTTCAACATGGATGATGGACCAAAGGGATCTCAGTACCCTGAGATAGAGGACCACTACTGTGAGAATGATCAGCTACTAGTCTACCCTGAAATTGTGCAGGATCTGCTGCTCCAGCTAGATCCCTACAAATCTATGAGGCCTGATGTGATTCATCTCAGAATCTTCAAAGATCCATGTCATCACATAACCTCTCGATGATTTCTACTGATCTTGAGAATCCAGAGAACTCCGAGTTGACTTGAAGCTGGTGAATGTTGTGCTGATTATCACGAAGGGCAAAAAGGAGGACCCTGGAAACTACAGGCCTGTCAGTCTAACTTCAGTGCCTGCTAAAGTTACAGAGCAGATTACTCTGGGAGGTATTGAAAAACACCAGAAAGATGGCACTGTCACTGGTCACAAATAGATCAGCTTCATGAGAGAAAAATCCTGTTTATTAAACCTGATTTCCTTTTAGGACAAGTTAACCAACCTAGTTTATCAAGGGAAGCCAGCTGATGTATTCTTTTTGGATTTCATTAAAGCTTTCCATACTGTCATAGTACCCTTCTGGACAAAATGTCCAGCACACAGCTGGATGAACACATCATATGGTAGGTGAGCAATTGGCTTATGGTTCAAACACAAAGGGTAATAGTGAATGGCATAACATGAGACTGGCAACCCTATGGGGTTCCACAGGGCTCCATATTGGGCTCTGTGCTCTTCAACATCTTCATTAATGACTTGGATGCAGGACTGGAAGGGATACTTAAGCAAGTTTGCAGATGATACAAAATGGGAGGAGCTCTGCAGAGAGACCTCAACAAATTAGAGCACTGGGCAATCACCGACTGTGTGAAGTTCTACAAGGGAAGTGACAGATTCTACACCTGGGATGGGGCAACCCTGGATGTATGTACAGACTGAGGAATGAGATACTGGAAAGCAGTGCCGTGGAAAGGGACCTGGGGGTCCTGGTTGATGGCAAGCTGAATATGAGTCAGCAGTGCCCTGGCAGCCAGGAGGGCCAACCGTGTCCTGGGGGTCATCAGGCAAGATCAGGGAAGGGGATTGTCCAACTCTGCTGTGCACTGGTGCGGCCTCACCTTGAATATTGTGTGCAGTTTTGGGCATCGCCATATCAGAAAGATATTTAGCTTTCGGAGAGCATCTGAAGGAGGGCAGTGAAGATGGTGATGGGCCTTGAGGGGAAGCTGTATGAGGAGCAGCTGGGGGCCCTCAGTCTGTTCAGCCTGGAGAAGAGGAAACTGAGGGGAGGCCTCGTCACAGTCCACAACTTCCTCATGAGGGGAAGAGAAATGGCAGGTACTCTGTGGTCACCAGTGACAGGACACAAGGGAATGGCCTGAAGTTTTGTCAGGGAAGGTTTAGGTTGGATATTAGAAAAAAGTTCTTCACCCAGAAGGTGACTGGATGCTGGAACAGGCTCCCTAGGGAAGTGGTCACCAAGCCTGACAGAGTTCAAGAAGAATTTGGGCAATACTCTTGGGCACATGGTGTGACTCTTGGGGATGGCCCTGTGTGGGGCTAAAGGTTGGACTTGATGATCTTTGTGGGCCCCTTCCAGCTTGGCACATTCTACAATTCTGTGATTCTGTGATTATATTCTCTGTCCTAGTTGGATAATAAATACATGTCAACCAGGCTTAGAATTCAGTGTCCCTTTGCCCTGAATTTCAGTAGAAACCAACAACTTTGCTCCCTTGAGCTCTGCCAAGAGGCTTTGTACTTGGGTCATTTTTAACTGTGGGAACAACTGAACAAAAAATAAGAAGTGATTTCATTTTGCTATTCTAAACATATGAAGTTTTGTCTGAGAAAGACTGCTGTGATCAGCATGAAGGTTTTCTGTGTGCTATTTCTCAGGATGTCATGGATAGGTTTTGTGAGGATTTGTTACTTGTTTTTCCCTTGCAATGAAGCAAAGCCTATTTTATAGAGATACAAGGCTGAGTAAATCCTTCTTATGCAGCAACACAGAGTACATGAGCAATGCAGCACAAGAAGTATTACAGTCTGCATAATAAATTTATTGAAGCCTTTATTTTCCTGCACTTCTAAATCTTTTATTTTCCTGATGAAGATTATATTCATCCTGAAACATTACCCTTCAAGTGTTAAAATGACAAGTGCTGATGAAGGTAAAGCTGATCAGCTGCAAGACTCCCACTGCTGAACATTATAAAGTTTCTGTTGTTCAAACAGCTCAGTTAATTATCCAAATGTGAAAGATATCAGGGGGGACATGCTGAGCTTTACTGCTGAATTCCAGGGAATTATCCGTAATAGAGCTGTTATAAAAAAATTATGATAGACACGATGTACAGGGACCTCTGCTTACCTCTCCTGAGGATTTATGCAGGACCTTACAATCAAACAGGCTTGGAACTTTTCTCAGAATCAAAGAGAAGCTACATTTTGCACTGGAAAAGCAGTCCAATCGACCTCATGAGGTTTTATCACATAAACCCAGAGAGGATCCCAGAGTCATGCATATTAACTGGTGGCTTCAAAGATAACTGGAGTTCCTCTGGTGCATTTCGCAGCAAAATAATTCAGGGCGAGGAAGCTTCAGTGACTACGAAAGAGTGAAAAAATGAGCAGTATTGAGGTGAATTGTTTCAAACATGGAATCTGTTCAAATCAGCTGCTAGAAAAGACAAAATTTTGACAAATTGGCACAATATTTCCTGATACTGCAACAGCTAAAGCTCTACAAAAATTTATTTCATGATCACAGCCACTTAGGCTAAAGGAAAACATATCAAACTCTTTCTTACACCCCCAGAAAGCATAACTTGCGTAAACAACACCGTGCTGTACTAGCATAATGCTAATTAGCTCAGAGACTGGAAGCATGCTAATTGTCTCATCCTATCTTGCTGTCCTAGTTCAGCAGGTGGGACCAGTTTATCACTGTGTGTGATCAAAGCTATGTATTCTACCCTCTTTATTCATTTCCCAAGAACAATGGACCATTTGCAGCAGCTGCCCAAGGCACACCTGAGCCCTCAGGCTGTGAGCTGGGTGTGAAAGACATCTGTGAGATAAGAGCTGTGATAACTCTCCTCAAAGGGAGCACCTTCACACCCAGCCTGAGTCTGCTAATGGGTCAGCAACAATTCCAAAATACCTCATCACAGAGTGAGATCACCCATTGTGTGACTCCCTGCCCTGGGGGAGGTACTGGGTGCTCCCACCTTGACGTGGGGGTACATATCTTGGGGTAAGAAGACCTCAGGGAGTCACTCATCAGATCCAGAGGAGGACCAAAATCCTCGACAGGAGGAGACCACCACTTTCAACCAGACTGCAACTATGAGCTGCACCAACAGGTTTTTCTACTTTGGACTTTTACTTTGGACTTGGGGGATAACAAACCCCTTTGTGCTTGTGCCCCAGGGTGGTAGGTTATATGTCTGGGGTTTTGTGGGTTAAAACCAATTTTCCCTTTGTGCCATTGTATTTATTGTAATATTGTTATTAAATTGTAACTCTGACTTATAATCTCTTTTTTGTCGCGTTCATTTCTCCTGCCAGTTTACCTTTAAAGCAGCACACTTGTTTAGCAAGGCTAATATTCCTTGTTATTTGTACTGTTTCCATTAATCACTCTCCAGTACAGATGTAAAGCATTGAATTCACATGTATGGGCATGTCCTGACTGGGGGAAATTGCATAGACTTGTGATTAAGCTATTGAAAGAAGGCATTCTGAATGCATTGGGTAAGGTCCTAGTAACAAATTAATATTTGAAAATGAATTGAATCAGTTTATTCAAAGTAAGTATTTAATATTCCATGACATACAGTGGGAAATATTTGTGCTATCATATTTTTCACGAAAACTCACTATTTTAACTTTATAAGATTTTTGAGAGGCCTATCATCATAGTATCTATGACACAATCAATTAATAATTTCTAGATATTTATAATTTTTCTAGACATTAAGAATCTCTCTCCCTTTGAAATACTGTGTAATTTTGCAGTATAACTTCCAAATCCACTGCACAGGCTGGAAGGGCACACCCACACTTCGTTACCAAAGTCTGGCCATACATAACTTCCAAGCAGGTGTGTCACGACATCTAATCTCACACAGACACAGTTCTGAGTGGCCTTTTGTGAGGCTACAACCTCTAATTGTTAAATAACAACTTTGACTGCATCTAATTTTAATTTTTTTTTGTGATTTTTTTCAAAGTCCTCTTCATCATGGCTTACAGCTACTTGAGGAATCAGGGAAAATGGGCAATCTATGTTTACATTAAAGATTTTTATGGTTCTCTGCACAGGGATTTCACTTACTACAAGAAGGGCTACAAGCAGAACTATTTTTTCATATAGTTGCACACAATTTTAAAACTTACACACACACCATCTAAGCTATTTAACAACACACTGCTACAGCTAAACAGCAACTAATATATATGTCATAAAATTGTTGGATCCAAACAGTCTTTATGTATCTTATTTTTAACTTTAGAAAAAGAGCTTTTGTATGTATTTCTCCACAGAGTTCAGCAGAGGCATCTTCTCTTGCCTCTGCATAAGCCCAAGGTCACCTGAGGGATTCCACAGTTATCTTAGAGATTCCCACCTGGGAGTCTGCCTTTGGCTCACCAGCCTAAAAATGTGCGTGTTTTCCAACAGGTGCACCTAATGGCTTCTATAAAATAATGTGCAGTAGAATAAGCAATTTTGGGTGTGATACTATCAGTGAAAACTATGCCCTGCAATTATTACCATAAAGTCATAAATGACAGGGTATAATAATGGAATAGTAATGGAAACCACATTTCCATAATTGAGAAAACCCATATTCTGTAGTACCATTGATTAATTAGCAAAATTATTTCAATCTGATAAATAGTTGATACAAAGCCAAAGCAAGTGAAAAGTTTGTCTGATATAACCATTCAATTTATTATTTTTGTTTCTTCTTTCTAGTCTGTTTTGAAGGCTTGGAGACTTAAAGCACTATCATCAGAGGATTAAGATTGGAAAACAGACATCGTTATCCTGACTCCAGAGCTGATGAAGCTATACCACTTCGAACACATGAGGATGTGTGTGCAGGGATGTCAGGAAAATTGATTTTGTTAAAATATTATATACTGTTGTCTGAACACAAGCCAGAAAAGGAAACATATATAAAATCTAGAATATATCAAATCTATAATATATAAATAGATATTAAATATTCATATTATTTTAAAGTTTATTTTCACTTCAAACACTTCTCAAGATAAAATCTGCTTCCACAGAATTTCCTGAATCTCTGGAAATGAATCCTTGGTATTTCTAATCAATAGCCCAGTGACACAGGTATTCATTCACTCAGAACATGAGGCCTCTGAGTTCAATTCCTTCATCATTAGTGAAATTGTGCACAATTTTCCAGTAGTTCATGAAAGTACTTAAAACACTGAGCTATTGGTTACATGCAGATCAGAACACTGGGAAGTATTGTCTTAAAAGGTGCAACATGGTATGTCTTTGGTTATTATAGTTGTTTTGTAGGATGGAAAATAAAAAAGAAAATTTTGACTCTAATACCTGCCATCTGGAATATTGCACATTCCTGAGTGGCAGGTCTTCCTAAGACCAGTGAAGACCAAAGCAACAAAGCTAAAGAAGAAAATCACAACAAAGGATGTTTTTAATTTAGACAAGCCCTGACATTAGCCTTCACTGTCCTATGAAATTATGATAACTCTTTTTTTGAAGAGAACTCCCTCTTGACTTCAATGATCTGTGCAGCTTAATTCTTTGCTTTTCTCAGCTGGTTCATTTCATATAACTCAAGACGATTGCAATGTTTTTTCTGTGACAATACAATTAATCCTACTCTAATAGGAACATCTTCAAAGTCATTAATGTTTTCAGTGAATGTACCTGTTTGCTCCTGTTTTACTAGAAGTAGTATTCCTGACTGTAATCTCTCCCCTTCAAAGTGAAATGTCTCATGTCAAGCATCAGTGTAAGTAAAGTGTCTTCTGAGACAACAGACAAAGCTTTCATGAGAAAGGAATGTATGACTTGTGTATTTCCCAAGGGACTACAAATGATTTCCAAAATACACCATCCAGGAGAATAAAAATCCAGCTGCTTCTCATGAAACAAGGTTTCTTGAGGGCCATCTGTCAGGGCTGCTTCTGTGGTATGTAGTTAGTTTTTCATACTAAATTCTTCAAAGCAAAATTCATTTTAATTGACTTTTTTTTCAAGTCAATCCACATTCACTCATGCTCTATTTCTATTTACTGTATTTTAAAGTGAAGCAACTTTGAGATATTGTCTTTCATATTTATAACCTCAAGGGCATTTGAAGTTCTGATGACATTGTGACCACTACACTTTAGATGAGTCTCAACTTTTATGTTATTTATCATCCTTGTCTTATTTTCCAGCAATAGAAGTAAGTACAAAATAGCCTGTACTTCTGCTGGATAGCCTGAAAAGTGTATCAGAAAGGAGTCCTGCATTACTTCTAGGAAGAGTTAACTTTTCTTATCAAATCCATAATTGCCAGCCCAGTAAATATGAACTAATTGAATTTCCACTGATTAATGATCTCTCCTTTTTATAGGTTTTCCTTATCTTCCTTTTCTTTTTAAATCTTGCCTAGGAGCTCTATACCAATTTTTAGTGCTTTTAAGGTTTTAATTTGCCTGTTGTTCTTCTTCATCTAAAGTGTCCCTACTCAGATTTCCAAACCACATATGCCACTTATTTCTTTTGTCAAGAAGGGTATATCTATATCATCTATATCTATATCTATATATCTATATCTATCTATATCATCTGTCTATATCTATCTCCATATGTCTTTTTGTCCTGCTATGTCTATGCCTTTTACAATACACATTTATTAAGGCATTTTAACCTTTATTCTGTTTCTTAGGACACATTTACAAAATGGATATTAACAACAAGATATATTTGTGTACCTAATTAACATTCTACATATGGATCTGCTTTTATAAGAAAGCTGGCAGCTCTACCTGTATGGCATAAAAAGTACTCTGAAAATACATATAGTCCTGAGGAAAGGTGGTATTTCAATAAATGTTGCTTTGCTGGATAGTGTCATTTTGCTATTCAGAAAAAGCTGCAGATGTTCACCTCATCTGAAAAAATCTGACCCTAAATTGCTAAATATTAGCCAGTCATATCTGAAAATCATCATTTCAACAAGACTGTGCTTGTGTACATGATGGGATTAAGAATGCTTATGGATCTCCTGTTTAAAATTGTTCTAGTCCATTAAAGACACTTTTTACATGACAGCAGTGCTATTTATTGAGCCAAAGACCACTGCAAATAAAGCAGTAGCTATTGCAACCAAGAACAATTACACTATAATCTGACATAGACTAAGCCAGAAAGCTCTGACCCCTCTGTATATATTATTTGGTGTAAACTCTACCTTAATGGCATGAAGCAAGATTAGGTCAAAGATAAAGACTTTTCACTATAAAAATTCCATTTCATTCAGAATTGGATTCATTCAGGGATTTTAACCTGTAGAGCTCAAGCAGAGCAGAAATCTGAATCCTTGAGACTATAGAATCCCTTGTTTACAATTCTTTTGAATATTACAAAAAGATTTAAGTGTTACTTATCTGAGCCACTTACACAGCATTGTACAATGATATTTTGATTTGTTTAGGGGAAAGCTTTGATAATTTTTACCATCACCCTGGAAACAAATTGTGAATATATGGTTGTTCCTTTACAATATCAGTGCTGGATTTACAGACTGGACAGCTAATGTATTGTTCATACCCATTAACATGTACAGCTCAGCAGGAAAATGTTGGAGCTTTCTTTTACTGTCCTGCCAAGGCACCTCAATGCTGATTGGGAAAGAAATTGCAGATGAGGACACACACTTCACTTTTCCCTCCCCACAAGTTCTTCCTTAACAGTGTTATCTGTGATCTTCTTGGAGTTTTTGTGACTTAGGGACAAGACTCCTAGTCCATACTTATTAAAGTGGTTGAAATGCAAGTATAAGAGTTCCAGTGGAAAAACTCTCTTTTGTTAAATTTTACTTTCTACATATTAAATGAACCAAAAGAAACCTTCTGATGATGGATTATCATAATGTTATTCACAGCAAATATGATGCTAATGGAGAAAAACACCTGGTAATTTTGCACATCATCAAAAGATAATATATACAAACTGACAACTAAAACTTAAGAAATACTTAGCCTAACTTGAAACTTAGTGTTATGGGTTCACCTAGGTGGGCCTAAATTTGGGCTCTGAAGTCTGGACTAGGCTGAAGCTGTCAGCTGACTTGAGCTGGGCTGAGCTAACAGCTGATCTCCTCTAGTCAGTAATTTTGTATTCCATACCACATTATGACATCATCTCCAGGGAAGTAGGAACCAGTGTGGGAGTGGTTAAGGCAGACGCTTCTCAGCCCTCCTCTTGGGAGGACGCACGATGCTGTCCCAGGGGGGATGGAGAGGACCAGGCCCACCACTGGCTCACAGGGCATCTCAGGAAAGTAAAATGTGTTGTTCTGGGTCTCTCCTTTCTGCTTGAGTTTGTCTCCCTGGGGAATAAGTATGTTCTTAAGTAATTTGTAGTTTAGACAGTAGAATTTGTGTGTTCGTTAAGAAGTTGAGGTGGGGAACTTGTTGTTGCAGACTTGTGTGAGTGTATATTTGTACTCTCTTCTAATTGTCTCTTTCTTTCTGTGAAAATATATGTAGTTTTAGTATAAACGTGGTTTGAAGTGGTTTTTTCCTTCCCCCCCCTTTTCCTCTCTTTCCCTGGTGTTAGGAGGGAGGCTTTTCTCTCTGTGCTTGGGGAGGGGGTGGTTGGCAGTTGCTTATCCCAAACCAAGACAGTTACTTTCTTTTGAAATTGGTTTAATTGCAAATAATATTCAAAAAGGAGATGTCTGTAGGGTTTGCTAGTTTATATCCTGTATAATAGGCACTGGAGAGACACATACATCCATGGAGAAAGAGGAGTCATCCAAATGATTATTTTGTGCTGTGTCATAAGTCCTGCTAAATCTCCTGGAATGTCTCACGTTAGGGCTCTTACTGGAGGTTTTTCACTTCTTCCTTCTGTTGATGTAGTAAGGCAAGCAAAGCACAGTCACATTCTTCCTTTGCCAGTTACGGATATATTTTCAATCACTTTTGATTGCTATATAAAAACTTAACTTTGAGTTGAATTTTAGGAGCAATTGCAAAACAGTATAGAACAGTAATCAGAACCCCCTTGAGCATAAACACAGACTTATTTGGACACATGTAACCCTTGTTGCCAGGTTAGATCACTTTTACTGGTACATATGTGAGTTATGGTTTAGCAACAGAAGAGGCTCTAACAATCCAGCTGCTCTAAAGTAAACCACCAGCACCAAAAGAATAGACTAGATAAAGATCAAAATTTTTGAGTGACTTGAAAATATATTCAGCTTCTTTAGCAGAACAAAAAACCTGTTATATGTGAAAATTCACTATCAAATATTATCCATATTTTAAGTACTCACTGCAGTACCCAGAAGAACAGTCCTTTTTTTCCATTGTCCAGCTGTGGGGTTTTTTTCCCATTAAATTAATCAGAACAATAAAATTAATGCAAAACTACTCATTACTAAGTGCTTGTATTTGCACACAGCAATGCATGCAGTTCTGAAGGCCTGGCAGCAAGCTAATGAGGTTTGAGTATTCAACAACTGAGATAAAACTGACCCAGAGAAACAATAGAGCTGTCAGTATGTCATTTCTAGCTGGCAGCATAATGAAACCTGTAACAGAGGGCAGTTAAGAATAAATGCACATTAATAATCTAGTTGGATAAAAACACTCCAACAATCATTTTCCTTATTTACAGTTAGCCCTTCTTAACTCATTGAATTGTTTACGTATTTCTATATTTGACAGATATGGAGCAAAGACAGTAACTATGTGGAATAAATGTGTAGTTATTTAGCCTTCTTCCCGCACCCCTATCCCCACCCCACCCCCCACCCCATGCCAAGGGATAGCAGAATTTAACTTTAAAGATAAATTCTCCAGGAGAAGCATTAAATCCATGCAACTAAACAATTTAAGCATATACTGTTTGAATTCTGACCTCAGTGCTCCCAATGAGAAGATGACAAAAAATAAAACTATATAATTGGTAAGGATTAAATCTATTTAAATCTATGTTTGGATATACTCTGGACACACAAAAAATACGGATTTTCATTATAAAGATCTCCATCAGAAATTAATTTTTCCTCCACAATCTGAGTCAAGGGAAATAAATAAACCTAAATTCCTTCTCTCCCAAAAAGGAAAATTTGTGTGTATTTCTTCAGGTGGGCTCAGCATTCCATAAACCTTCCAGGAGGTCCCAAACATCAGCTACTCTATATGCTCAAGGCTTTCTGATGCACCCAGCACCCAAGCTGACACAGATGGTGCAAAAACTGGGGGGTAGGTTTGAGAGGACCTGTGCACTGTGGAGGGATGGCATTGGAAGAAAGAGAATTTGGGAGCAGTGGCAGCAGATCTAATTGATTGCTTCAATGTGGCAGCAATCGTTTTAAATATCCAGCATTTAACATTCAAGGGGCTTTTATGCTTGCTTATTCAGCATGCTTTTGAAACAAAGGAAAACAAATGGAAGCTGTTGCAACATTAATCTAGTAGTTTTTTGCTTTAAAGAGATATTACTGATTCCAGTTTTTCACCACAGACTGTGAATCTCACATCGTTGACAATGGATAATAAAGCCCTTCATCTCTTCTACAAACTACGAAATCATCTTTGTACAGCCTAATTCCCACAACACAATTTAACCACGGGAACGCAATATTTCATTTAGCAGAGCTATGTCGTTAGTTGAAAACAAGTTCTGCTAGTATGTAACATGGAAGTGCAGGCAGATGTTTTCAAAGCAAGATGCAGACTTCTAGTCCAACAGTTTTTACTGGAGAGGATGAAAGACACAGATATCTCTGAGCACCAGGACTGTGAGGCTGCACCACCACTCATAGGGCCTAGCATACTTCCAACAAAAGTACCCTTCCTGATTATCCTGCTACTCTGGGCTTCCATTACGCACAGCAATATTGAAAATATGGGATGAAAACCACTATTGCTTACTAATATTTTAACTAGAAATTCCTGTAGGCTCTGTTATTAAGAGACAAGTACATTAAAAAATTGTTTTAATTTAAATAAACTCTCTGAAAACCAGTGAAGAAATATAATGAGCCTGGACAAACCCTGGAATTTTTAGTATTGTTTTGTGTATGTTATAGTGCTTTCTTCCTAGATATTATAAGAATGGCAGGTTTTTATTAGTAGTTTTTTATACCTGAAAATATCAGGGCTTAGAAAACAGATGTGTACAACCTTTTTTAACTATAAGTAGGATGTTCTTCCAGTTCATACTTGTCTTAATGTCAAATACCCCAAGCCAATATGTCTTTACTTGTGCACATAAGTACTCCTGAAACATGGGGTCTGTCTGGTCTCCATTTTTATTTCCATTATTCTTTGAAATACCTCTGGTTTTCATAATACCATATGAAGTAGAAAAAACAAAGATGTTTTCAAAATTGTAGTTTCTGGTGAGTTTTGATACTTTTTTTCTTTTTTATTACTAGTTTGGACACTGCACAGAACATAATTTACAGCCTGGTAAACAGGGATGAGCATCAGAAAACTGTGCCCACATCCCCGGGGTTGGAGAAGTCACAAAACAGTGTTTGCTGTTGTTGCCAACAGCACTCATTTGTTTCAGTTTAGCTGAATTTATTTTCACCTTGAACAAAGTAACAGTTGCAACTGTACAGAGGTTTCTTTTCACCTTCAGAAAGGCTGAATTTTGAACTGTAGTATGAACAAATAAAGGGCGGTAATAACTTTCTTAGCCATTGCTGATTGGAATTTATACTTTCCTTCACTATGTGAAGGAAAAAGTGTACCTGATACTTTGCTCTACATGATACAGGAACATTTTCAGTGCTCCTTTGCTCATCACACTTCCATATGTGGTGTAAAAGTGATTTAAAGAGCAGTAAGCTTGGTTTTCATGTCATTGTGGAATGTCAAAAGAGTTACTGGGAGTGCTGAAAGTCCTTTGCTGTACCAGCAGCTTAAGCAATTTAATTAAGGCTACCATGAGAATTTCTGTGTCTAATTTCATGTCCCAGAATAGAAATTTAATCTTTGAACATGCTAAAAATTAAAAAGCGGAGTAAAATAAGGAAAAATATCTTTAAAATGAAGCTTCTAAAAAGGAGAATAAGGACCTTGGTTTTCTCTCTTTTTAACACAAATTTTAAAATAAAATGCACTTGAAATCATATCCTTCCTCTGTGTGAAGTGATCCTCCATGATGCTTTGGATTAGATCTCAAACGCACTGATAGATGGAACTTTGTATGAACACATCATCATGGCTAGGCTTTGCAAACGAAGATTTGGGAAGGGCTCTACCTACGTGGGTGTGTCCTTTGAGCCTGAGCAGTGGATTTTTCAGGTGAGGCACAGTGTGAGGGAAACTGGCCCCACCCTTTAACTCCTAAGATTCATCTGCCACAGCTGAGCGAGCTTGTATGGTGACAGTGAAGACCTCAGGACTAGAACCTACAGCACCCAGTATGGGATTTCCAGGAGGTCCTCCATCCAAGTATAAACCAGGCTTGACCCTGTTTAGCTTCCATGATCTGATGGGATCAGGTGCCAGGGAGGCATTTAATTGCCCTGTATGAACTACTCAATTAGTAATTGTGTTGGATACCAAAATAAAAAAACCCTACAATATAGACCCTAGGAAATTTCCTGGTAGGTGCAATATGATGGGTAAAAGCTCCTGAAAAAAGATCTGAAACACAACAAATGAGGAAAATATACCACTTATTCTATGGCAGTTTCTTGAATGCAGAATTTCATTTTTTGGCTTTTATTCCAATCACTGAATCATTTCCATCGTAAAGAATTGTGTTTCAGCATCTCATTTCAGCGATTCTGAAAGTACATTTTTGAGAAACAAGTAATGTAAAAGGAAACTAACATTCAGCTCAACTTCTGAATGACCTGATTGTCTTGTATCTTTCTGTTGTCTGGTGAGCACCTAAAAGAGGTTTCCAAAGTTATGTAGTATATAAAGTTTGGGGTGCATCGCAAAAGGTTAGAAAATATATTCCTTACCATTAACTTTAGAGCTGATGAAAAGAGTTCTCAGTATTTGTGGAAGACAGTGTGATATAATTTCAGTTAAAAAATGACAACTTTTAATGCTGATCAGTGCATTTAAATTTACAAAATAATTGCAAAATAAACATTGTGGAGACTTCAGAATTTTTTCTAGTATTTAAAACAAAAGTGAAACTGAAAAAAATATCCAGAAATATTCTGGAAATAGCTCCTAAGATTAATAAAATCAATCAACCAACTAACCAAAACCACACACTTTTTCTCCACTTGAAATGAGTTTACATAACAAGACAGCATAAAACCAATATGTGATCCTTTTTCTGTCTGTCTGTCTATCAGTCGTTTATTACAGGAAATTTACATTTAACCTTGCTGAAACTATATCTATGATATTCAGAAAGATGATGATGATGATGATGATGATGATGATGATGATGATGATATCTATGATATTCAGAAGTATGATGATGATGATGATGGCGGTGGCCAGGCTTCGTGAATGAAGATTTGGGAAGGGCTCTACCCATGTGTGTGTGTCCTTTGAGTCTGCACTGTGGATTTTTTAGGTGAGGCACAGTGTGCACAAAAATGGCCTCACCCTAAGGTTCATCTGCCACGGCCAAGAGAGCTTGGACAGTGACAGAGAAGTCCTCAGGATTAGAACCTACAGCACCTAGTATTCCCAGGAGGTCTCCCATCCAAGTACTAAGCGGGCCTGACCTTGCTTAGCTTCCAAGATCTGACGGGATCAGGCATCAGAGTGGCATTTAACTGTCTCATTCAGAAATATAGGGAATTCTTTAATTATAGGGCAGAACATGTGAGTGATGCTCCTGCACAAATGCTAGGAACATCAAAATTTTCATTAGATTTTCCTTTTTATTTCCACCTCTTTTTCACTTTTTTGTTTGTCTGTGATCATTTTCCTCTGTCATCAATTAACTTGAATTTTTTCAAGTTTTATTCCAGCTTTTCTATGCTATATTTTTTGTTAAATTCTCCAGGTCTGTGTTTTTTGAGTGGCATCATGGAAAGAGTTAAAAAAAGTAAAAAACACTTCTTCTGCTATAATTGTAATACAAAAATGAACATCAATATTCCTCTAATTTCCCTTTACTCTGTTTTAACAAAATAATTCTTGGGGCACTATTGTCAACTCTTATATTAATAAGATAATAAAGAAATAAAATAATAATTAATAAATAACTAAAATAATAATTAAATAAACAATAAGGTAACAAAAGTATCTGACTACTGGAAAGGTAATCAAAAAAAGTAATTGCATTGACCTGAGTTATGAATGACAGCCTGAGAAATCCCAATCAATATAAAAAGGGAGCCTAAAGATCATTTAGTTGAAGTAGAGTAAGTAGAAACTTACATGGTTTAAATTACATCTACAGAAAAGTTACTGTTTTCAGCTCAGTACACATGATAAGACTTTGAGAGTCATAAGTACCTAATACCATCTCAGGAATTTAGTGGTGAGTAAAGATTAAAGCTTACTGTCTCTACAGGGTGCTGAGCTCTTGATTCCTGTTTTTCATAACATCAAGTCTGGATTATTGTAATACCCTCTTTGTACGTCTCTTTGATACAGTGGTTTGCTGTTCACATGATTCAACATGCACAGATTATAATAACTCAGATTCTCAGTGGAATTGAACTTTATCAACATCCTAACAGAACTGATTGCCTTTTGTCAGATGTAAAATGATTTTGAAAATGTGCATGTTACCAACTTTTTTTTAACTTCCTTTTTTTTTTTTTACACTAACCTACTGATTTCCCATTTTCTCTGCTTGCTGCATATTATGGTGATAACTGTATTATTGGCTACAGACTCTGAAAGCAGATGAAATCAGTCAGACTGGGATAAATATTAGAAACTCTACAGAACAGATTTCCTAATGCATGTTTTGCTTGTTCTCTTGTTTCATATTTCAGAGTGTCTGGCTCTGGTTCAGTAACAGTGAAAACTTGAGTGTAAGATAATTTAGTGGTTTTTAAATATAAATTTTGACATTTGAAAAGTGTCATTGGAGAATAGCAATAATTTATGGATTTATACATAGTTATAAAGTCTAATGCATCAAGGCAGTAAGTTGTTGAGCTAACTGTACTACTAACAATTTCTCAAATGTCATAAAAATGGGAAAAGGCAGTAAGTGATTGGAGAAAAATAATACCAGTTGATAATTAAATATGAAAGAAAAAGGTAATATTTTAAATTGTTATTTGCAGTGTCTATTCCCATCATAAAAGAAATATTTAAAGTAGACAAAAGCCCCAAATATTTAGGCTTAATTTCAAAAGAATTCAGCACTCCAAAGACAACTGTAAATTTCCTTACATAGTGTTTTAGCTAAGTAAATAAAGGTTACATGAATATGCAGGCACTACCAAATTGACATGTATTGCAAGTCTAGCTCTGAAACAAGTGTACATAACAGAAATGTGAACAAGAACTAAGTAATATATAATATGAAAATATTATATGAAATATAACATTAAAAATAGTATTTAAAACAAACAATTAATTTTAAACAATTAATTATAATATTCCAGTGGGTTGAAAGGTTTAAAAATCAAGGAAACAGCTGTGTAAGGGCTTTTATTTTCTTCTACATAAGTAAAATAAATATGTAGTTAAGTAAGAAAAACTGTTATGTTATAGAATGCAGTGTCAATTATCTGTATCTGAAGGTATAAACAATTGTAACATAAATTATTCATGTTTGTCCTTGGGAATGTAGTTACATTTTTTACAGAAATTGGAGGGAAAGAATTATTGTAGAAGTCTCACAAAATGACAGCAGCCTCTCCTCTTGCACCACGCAAAACACTAGAAGCTGCAATGTCTTGAACCCTCATGTATTATCTTAAGAATTGACTGGAAATTAGTGATTCCCACAACCGTTTCAGTGAGGTCATGTTGTCACACCAGGGATATGGCCCAGTATTATGTCAAGTACTTTCAAAGCCTTTTTTAGTATGAGTTCTTAGCTTCTCTTTTGTCTTGCCTAGTTTTAAATTTTCCGTGCTTTTATTCTGATTGCATCATTTCATAGTTACACGGATAAAGCACATTCACAGAAAAAATTCTTTGCAGGAATTCAGTCTTTGGTTCTTTCCTTCCAGAGTAGTTTCTCCTCTAAAACACTGTTTCAGTATAATAATCTCAGGGTAACTGAATACAATACTGTAGGCAAGCCGCTTCTCCCTTCTGATTTTCTTGCACAGTCTCTTTTCTCTGCTTCTTATTCCTCATTTTTATAAAAACACAGATTTCCTCACATTCTACAGGTGCCTCTCTGGTCCTTAAGGATGCATTCATCAATCACCTCAGACATTAAGAGATCCACACACACACTGTCATCCCCACAGGCTATATAAAAAAATCAGCCTTTAAAGGGTCATAACTGTTCTGAAGTTTAATCAACACTTCACTGCAAAGCTGCTATTACTACTCTGAATGGCAGGAAACTTCCTATCTGTGTGAGGAATCTGAATGGAATGTAGCTGCATGAGACTTCTACGAAAAGAAAATGTTAATTGTCATTTATATTCAAATACGAATTACTTTAAACATTTCCCATATTTCACTTTTAGTATATCCCACATATGAATCAAGGGACTAAGAATGTTCTCTTATGGTTATTTTTAAAGTTTTGTCTTCAATCTCTCTAATCTGTTGCTTCTTATAAAACCTGTATATTTACTCAAGCACTTAATCCTATGCTTTTTAAATGTACATTTACCAAAATAATGAAGTGTAGGAAAGGGTTTTCTTGGCAATGCTTTCTTTCAATGTTATATTGAAAGAAATTGTGGACTAATTTTTAAATGCACCACATAATCGACCCTGAGATTAGCTCAGCTGGTTAAAACTTGGTTGTATAATTCCAGGGTCATGGGTTCAATCCCCTATGTAGGCCATTGACTTAAGAGTTGGACTTGATGATCCTTGTGGGTCCCTTCCAACTCTGAATTGCCTGTGACCTGTGATTATACAGTTCAGACAATATTTAGATACATAATTTGACCTATTGGCAAGTGAAGGCATTCAAAAGCTCTACAAATATTACCCTGCAAAAGAATCAAGAAAAAATGAAGCACTGTGAAATATTAAAGTGAATACAACAAACACTGAAATTATTTATGTAATTCTTGCATTAAAGGTTTATGTAGCTGAAAGGCCACCTGACGTAAAAGCTGCAATTCACATTAGTGCATAAGATGAATAGGGGGACGAAGTGAACACAGCCAAAAAATCAAGAGCACAGGGGTAGGTAACCGTAGAAGAAAATATTTCACCAGCACAGTGAGTGGGAAGCAACTGCAACTGAAGAAAGAGAGGACAATCTGAGAAAAGCAGTGACAAAACCAGTATTTTTCATCTTCTAACTGCTCTACTACTAATGACATTCTTTTTTGTATAAAAACCTCCACCATTCATCAAATACCCAAAGCTGGGTTCTCCTGCTATTTTATTGGACACTTTACAGGCTAAGTGGCTTTAACTTTGTACCTTCAGATAGGGCATGTGAGTAGTATGTTTCATATCCCTCAGTTGTCATCCCACTTGCATTTTCAAAATATGGTTTAGAAGGTGGTATCCTTTGAGGGTAGATTTTACTCACAGCAAATACAACAAATTCATGCACAGCTTCTGATAAAAGCAGTGATTTAGATTGTCAGCTGCTATGAGGAGGATTACTGTTGCATTACTGTTGCATACGGAGGAGCATTCTAACACCTGGATGCAAACATTATAGTGGTGGACCAGATGTAGAGAAACATGAAAAAATATTATTTTACAGCACTGGCTGCTGCCAAACAGAAAACTACAGTTCATAAGAACATATCTCTACATGTAAAATTACCTCCAATCCCAATATGAAGCAAAAGTTGGACACACACACACACATACTGAGTCAGCTGGTGGTTTTTTTTTTCCTTTAGAATTGTTTCCTAGTATCAGATTTCAGCCCTGAATCTGCAGAGTCCAGCAGTTAATTTTTTTAAGTTTTTCTTATTTAATACTGATATCAATATGTGCAATATTTAGAGTGTTCCTCAGAAAAACTCAGTCGTCAGGCTTTTTTATGAATACCGTATTTAAAAAAACTGAAAGAGACAGATGTTTGGAGACCATTTGGCATTTCCTTATTTCTTTATATCGTATATTGATTTTTGCTCCAGAGGTGGGGAAACACTCTTGTGAAATAAATTTATTGAAAAAATCCTCAGATGAGGCCCTGGAGTTTCTTTGTCAAAAGAAAAAATAGCAAAGAACAACCACCGCCACCAGAAAACCTCCACGAAGAATATTTGTTACATCAGAAGATCAAGTTTGTTTTTATGAGGTCTTTTAAATCTGAAAGTAAGAGCCTGAGGAATGACTTACTTAAAATTTCTGCAAAGGAGAGGGGACTTCTTCAGTTTTTCTGAGATTAATTTCCATCTGAATTGGAAGAGATATCATTCTATTTTGGTCAAGCTGCACAGACCACAGTTAAAAACCAATAAATGTAGGATGGAAGTGACTTGTTTTTTCATCTCAAAGTACAGTTCCATGGTTAATGTCCTGCAAAGACCATGACCCTGCAGAGAAACCACAGTAGCAGCTTGAGGCACTAGTACTGTTCAGGACCACTACAATAGTGTAAAAGGGAACAATAATGTATATAAGGATCTAGGAAAAGACAATAAATATAACCCTTCCTCCCTAGAACCCAGTATCCAAATTTTGTTGATTATTTTTTAAAGACAGTGGGATGGCAGACACCTTGCACAATGGTAGGCATATTGTAGACTTCAATACTATCATGTGAAATACTTCAATACTATCATGTGAAATACTTAATGATAAACAATTGTACTCAATTATATAAGTGCACAAACCAGACCATAAGGAATAAGCTGTTCAAAAATTATAACTGGATATGTATTATAACAGCATTAATTTATTTCAGTAGTTTTCACTGGGACTTTCTTCTTCTCTTCTATAGTCAGTGCCAGAACTGTCACTTAAGAATTGTTACATTGAAAGTACATAATTAACACCTCTATTATGCACCACAAATGGTTTGTACTTTACTTCCAAGTTATAGGATTATTACATTTTTTCTCTTAGCTATGCATTATATGTTAATTCTGCTTTCTTTCCTTAGAGTCATTAGCATATAAATACAGACACTGACTCAAACTACAATTCTCTGTAAAAGATTAAGTTTTTAAATTTCAATGAACTAACCATTAAATAGTAAACATGCTTTGTGAAGGTCAATAAAAGCTACAATGATCCAAGCTATGCGGACGAAACTGGAATGGTTTACTGAACACTCGATCGCAATTTAAGGTTTCAGGGAGACATATGCTAATAGGGAGGAAGGGTTATGGTAATCCAGAGAGAGTTTATTTTAATTTGGGAGTTACACAATTCTTGCTAAGTTACAGAAACAGTCACTGATTGTAATTTCAGGAATTTATGGAGGGCAGATAGCAAGGGATTACAACATGTCTGATAACTGAGTTCTATCTTATCTCAAGGCAGGAGACAGCTTATATATACAAGGAGAGGAAACACAGACTTATGTCTTTGGTGATGGAATTTTCTTCTAGCTTTGTTGACTAAGGTTTATTGCCTAAGTCATTAATTTTCTTGCTGCTGGAATCTATATTTTTTGTCCCTGACAAGTCCCCAGTTTTAATTTTTTCAAAACAAAATTTTGGAGAGGTTTTTACCAATTATATACTGGATACAGGAAAACAGACAAGAACCAAAGGAACAAAACTTTGAATGATATTATCATAAGCAACATTTTTTAAAGCAAGGGTTTATATTTAAACTCGTTTTTGAGGGATATATGAAGTGTTGGTTATGTGCTATGTAAGGTGTGTCACAATTTCACAAGTTCATACACTCATACCTTTCACACATATTTTCATGCATTCAGGCCAGCCTACATTCACACTTTTGTATACACACAGAGATTTTTGGAATGTTGGTTTGCTGTGTTTGAGAAATTTCCATTCTCTTTTCTTCTTATTTTTAATGTAGCTCCACTTTTCTCTGGTCTGTGGAACAACTTTAACAGAAATTTTATAAAACACAACTACATCTTTTTCTCATGTTCAGCTTCAAAATTCAAAAAATACATAACTTTTTCATAAACATTCTTATAGATTTGAGGTAACTCTTGATTCCCCTTTTTTCCCCTTTTTTTTTGCTTTTTTTTTCTTCATGAAATTACTCTTACCCTAATATTTCCACTAATAAATGCACATCTAGAACAGAAGTTATTTTAAAACTAAATTGGACAAGATGAAAACAGAAATTTTAAATGAAAAAATGCATATGTGATATTATAAATGCTGTATTTTGTTTGATATATATGCCCTTCATTTAGAGGCTGTTTTCCATTTCAAATAATTCAAGAATACTTGGTTAAACATTTCTTGGTTGACATTTCTTATGTTTTGTAGTAAACCAAATGAGCAGATGAATAGTCTCAATATTAATTACTGAATACTGTAGCAATATTTTGAAAAAAGTTGCTGAGTTGGAAGAAATCTCAGAAATATGTTTTTCTATAAAGTAAAAAAATTTAAACATTCAAGTATTCCCTCCCACCCGCAAAAAAAAAAAAAAAAAACAACAAAAAAACCCCACAGGAATAGCAGTTTTTTTCATATCCTATCCATTCTTTGTGCTGTCATTGATTGAAATTATATATATATATATATATATATATATATATATATATATATATATGTACACACATACATATCCATTTTTCTAATAATACCACAGGCAAAGACGATGCATTCTAACCAGTGATATAGATAGCACAACATCACTGATGGAAATAAAAGGCTGCTGTGTAAGAGGTGGCATGTTTGTTTTCAGTTTTATACAATATTCCTCCAAGAGAGGTGACAAAGAACCCATCTCCTGAATTCCCTTTTCCCATCTCCTGAATTCTCTCTCAGCTTCTACAATGTGGCAGAAGCTGTTACAGTCACAGCAAAGAGCAGCATTCACATCTCAAGCAGGGAGTCTACAAAAAGATCAAGTTGTTCACAGTCATGGGGTGCATGCCTTGAGCACTTTTTTTTTGTCCACATTTTGGAGAACCAGGACTGATTTGAAAGAGAATTCAGAATTAAGTAGCAAAATATTCCTGCTACAGCTTTCCAAGTATCAAGGCTCTTTTGTATTATGCTGAGAGCCTTTGTAAATCTGTCTGGGTGATGTTTGTTAGTCCATTTGAAGTTTCCACATCTTTCCTTGCTCATGAATCAGATGGAGCTCTTGGAAGCTGACCAGACAGATAGTACATTTTCTCTACTGCATTATCAGTCAGGAAAGTTTGTTACTCTTTTCTGCTGCAGACATATTCTTTCACATATTAAATTATCTCAGACAGGCCTATTATAGTGAGTTTAGCACACTAAACCTATTTGACTAGAGTGCATAAGACTCTTATTACTACACAGACACAGTTGCAATAGCAATTCATATCTTTGAGAAGCCCAAAGGAGTTTTCTGTATGGCCTTTTATACAGTTAACAAATGCTCTGTAACAGCTTCTCTGGCAAGTTTCTTGCAGCAGTGCCCTATAGGCTATATAGACCACTAAACCCACTAAACATCCTGATGACATAGAAAGGGAGCTGAGGTAACACAAATGAGAAACAACAACCAGTTGAGTGCTCCACATAGCCTCAGTTCTACTCTGCAAACTCTCCATCCAACTCAGTCAGAAAATATTGACAAATCCCACTGAAATATCATAACAGAGCAAGGAAACACTCACTCTTTTCCTAACTCAGGCAAGACACATAAAAACCACGCAGTTCATTCTCCATGGTAGCAGGTATCAGTGATGTTCCAGCTCACTCTATGGCTTTCTCTAGCCCTCTCCTCTTTCTACAACATTTTACTGTTGTTGACTTGGTTGTTTTGGTTTGGTTTTCTTTTCCTAATAATACTTCTTTAAAATAATAAATTGTGTACTTTGTACTTTGAAGATACTTGTTTTGGATTAAAACCTTGGCAAAATGTCAAGTATAAACCAAAGCAATAAAGCTCCCTTCCCCTGCCAAGAAAAGGGAGAAAAACCTGGAAACTTAAAATGGCAAGCTTTTATATTTACACATATAGGCAAATGCAGAAGGGGCCCCACTGTCTCTCGGACTCAAATCCTGACAGGGTGTGCCAGGGGCAGGATGAGGCTGGACTGAAGAAATGTGTGAACTGGGGATTGGGTGGACAATATTATAAAAACCATGGAAATCAGAGTTTGAGGGTGTGCATCATCGTGTATTCCTGAAGGCCCTAAGCCTAGACATTAAAGAATCTACTTTTCTATCTTATCTCACACTAACTTGGCTCAGAGTCCTGTTTTTTGCAGTCTCACAAGGCATCAGTATAAGCTATTTGATTTTGCCTGAGTCACATATTAATGAGGCAGAGACATCTTTTATATGGTCTTTCTCATAATTTTCTAACAATCAGTCACCTTGTAAAATAGTTGTAATCTATCAAAAGGCATAAAATTACAGACAACACCTAATACTTCAAAAATTACAGAGTGAACAGAAGGCAAAATATACAGAAGTTTTCATAAATTAATGTTTAGCATAGGTGAGGAAAGAAAAATGTCTCTGTTCACATGTATATATATTTAAACTGAAAGAGTGTAGGTTTTTGCAGCCAACGTGGCTAGGACCTTTTTGAAAGTTGGCTAGAGTTTGGTTTAAAAAAAAAAATCATTGTTATATCTCGCCCAAACTGTTGGCTGCCTTGGCCTTGGAATTTGAGGGCTGATGAGTCCTACTGTTCATTCTTTCCAGTTCTGGGATTTAATTTAAGAACTGCTTCTGGTTTTCTGCATCACAGTTAAACACTGTCATCTTCTTGGGTGAAGCTTTTACATGGATCCTAAATTTTACCTAGGTTGAATGGAGGACTTGTTATGTTTGAAGAACAATAAATCAGCCAAAGTATCTTGATTTGAGCTAGCAAACTGCCAACTCCCCCAAGTACAGAGAGAAAAGCCTGTTTCTGACCACCAAAGAAAGGAAGAAGAAGGAGAGGGGAAAAAACCCCTTCAAACTACGTTTATGCTAACACCACATGTATTTTTACAGAAAGAAAGAGAAAATTAGACGAAAGTACAATACACGCTCACACAAGTTAGAAACAACAAGAAACAATTCCCCACTTCTTAACAAATGCACAAATTCTACTCTCTTAACTACACATTACTTTAAAAGACTTAGTCCCCAGGGAGACAAACTCAAGCAGAAAGGAGAGAACCAGAACAACACATTTTACTTTCCTGAGATAACTGCTGAGCCAGTGGTGGGCCGGGCCCTCTCCATTCCCCCTGGGACAGCATCGTACATCCTCCCAAGAGGAAGGCTAAGAAGCGACTGCCCAAGCCACTCCCACCCAGGCTTTTACTGCTTTGGAGAATGATGTCGTAATGTCGTATAGAATACAATATTATTGGCTAGAAACTGTCAGCTGTTAGCTCAGCCTAGCTCAAGTCAGCTGACAGGTCCATGCCTAACCCTAGATTTAAAGTCTAAATTTAGGCTCACTTAGGTAACCCTATAACACAAAGCTAGATGCAGTTTGAAAGAGATGGATTACTGCAGTGAAGTTTTTCCAAACACTTTTATTTTATCTGGCCTTTTCACATATTTATACTCTCTTTGGGTATTCTTAATGCACATGAAGGGTAGTGGTCTATGAACTCTATACTCTGATTTCCACAGAGAGAATAAAGAGACATGTGAAGTTGTCATGAAACCGACAGATATTGCTTAATTCACATATAAACATTAACTTTTGTGCCAAAGAACAATTTTTCTGAAAAAGTGTCTTCAAAGTAAAACATAACTTGGAGATTTAATATCTACTCTGCAGGCTGTACTTATCTACTGAAATCATATATATATATATATCACTCAACCAATTTCTTGACAAGACAGGTGCCTTGATGACACCAAAATATCTGTGGTCTCTGCTGTCTCAGTGTTCTAAGGAACAAAATTCTTTAGCGTAATTAAGATCTCATGACTCTGGTAGTATGAACCAAAAAGGCTTGTGATATAAAAGAGATTGAATTAGATGGAATTATCCCTTTGATCTTAAACTCTATGGAAATATTAAAGCTTTACAAACTGCAGTTAGCAGTAGTGTGCATCAATAGCCTATATTCTGAGCCATGGCTCCCTGATTTCATTTTAGTTCTGCAATGTCAGCTTTAATGAGTTTGAACTGTGGCCTCTGATACTCTGGCTTTGTTTAAATAACACCAGAGAAAATTTGTAAAAGACTGTATATGAACTAGTGAAACAGTTCAGATTCAATAAAATAATAGTAATTTAAAATATATTACCTATTTTTTTAGTCTTTGAGAGGATTGATCTTGGCACAGTGTTTAGATTTGGAAGCTTTACGTAATAGCTTCAGGCTGTGTGAGTAGCTGGGAATTTTTTTTAACTTTTCTGACAGTTTCTACTGTGGCAAATTAGAAAGCTGGAAATAGGTGTTATCTGCTTAATTTAGAAATAGTCACAGTAATGCAAAGTATTAGCTAGCCTTTACAGATTCACACAGTGAAGCCTTTGGAGCTGAACTTCTTTTAAATGCATGCCATGTGAATATTCAGTCAGATATGCAAATTTAGGGTATCTGTTACTTTCAGTTGATTGATCTTTATTTGAGATCAAGGCACAGATCACAAGAAAAACATATCAAAATATCAGACCTTTTATAATATTTTTGTACAGAATATTCTGCAGGTAGTCATGTTTGTTTTCTATTCCTTTTGGTAGTTTCCTTTTTTTCTATAGGAAAAGTAAAACCTTAATTTCTCTTAGTTTTGTCAGTCCCATATGCTTTGATAAAGTGTTTCATCACTGAGGCTTTACAAATAAGCACTTAGACTCCAAAAGGAGGTTTTGACACTGTAATATCAAACCTACAAATTATCCAGCATCTCAGAATTTGTTGCATATTGCAGATAAATGCAGCTAAAATATTTGGAAAGTCAAGCAGATTCAATATAACTCTATATTTCTCAACTACTAGCTGGCTCTCTAATGTATTCAAGACAGTGAGAGAACAGGAAGAATTGCTACCCTATTTCAGGTACTATTTCAAAGCAGATTATTTGTTAGTTTCTTTAGATGTATTTTTAGAAAACAATTTTGGGTGTTACTCCCAAAAAAACTCAGAGAAAAAAATGAAGTGTATTGGGGGAAGGGCTTTAAACAAAGGTCAAAAGAAAATAATTACTGACTACTGAAAGAATTCTTGGTTAGTTAAGATGAGATTGATGTAAAATTCATGGGACAGGAGCACAGGTGGTATTTGCCGCGGTTCCTGTGCAAGCTGGGATGAATGACGAGGGGAGTAGGAAAGCCCATCTTACCAATAGGTAGCTAAAGGATTGGTGCCACCATTGAAATTTTGGGGCATGGGGCAAACTCCATGGTACCTAGTCCCCTCAAATCAGATGGGCTTCATCTGTCTGTGAAGGGTAATAGGACCATAAGCTGGCAAGGCTGATCAGCAGGGCTTTTAATTAGGTTTGAAGGGGAATGAGATTGCAACCAGGCTCTCCAGAGATAAGCCCGTTAAGAGTGAAATCAGCAGCCCAGCTGAAGTGCACGTACACTAATGCACACAGTATGGACTACAAACAAGAGGATCTGGAAGCTATTGTGCAGCATTGTGGTGGTTTTAGGTAGCCCTCAAATTTGCAGGCTCAAGGAGTCTGCATGGATTGGGAGAAACAAGTATCACCTGACTAAGTAACCAGGGAGATATTTCATACCAGATGACGCAAACCTAAATATGACTGCAGCAGTGGGAGGTGTTAGTTCAGTTCCATCATGGATGAAGTAGAGAGAGGATGTGCTGCAGTTGTTCTGCTCTGTTGGGCCCTGATCCAGCTGCTGCTACATCGTATTTTGTTTTAGCTTCAGGGAAGTAGAAATATTTTGTTGTTATGCTTTCTCTTTCTTGCTGCATGTCTTTTAGGGTGCTTACAGACCTAGAGTTATGGAATCTGTTTTTGGTGAGAAGTAGAAAGTTGTTCTTATACCTAACTTGTGTAAGTGTGTGCTATATTGTAATTTTCTCTTAATTTTTTTTTCTACATAAATATATAGTTAGTTTAAGCATAAACCTAGTTTGAAGGTTTTTTCTCTTTTCTTCCTTTTCTCGGTGAGGGCAGGGAGGCTCTAACCATCTGTATTGGGGGTTGGCATTTTGCTAGCTCAACCTGAGACAAGCAGTAAAGCTATGATGTAGTTGCCATCACAGAAATATGGTGGGATGACTCAGATGACTGGAGTTCTGCTGTGGATGGCTACAAACTCTTCAGAAAAGAAAAACTGAGTAGGAAAGATGGAGGGGTGGCTCTGTATATTAGAGTCTCTTGACTCTGTAGAACTCGAGGTCACAAATGATAAGATTGAGTGCCTGTGGACCAGAATCAGGGAGAAGGTCAGCAAGGCGGACATCCTGATCAGAGTCTGTTATAGACCACCCAACCAGGATGATGAAGGTGATGAATTATTCTACAAGCAACTGGCAGATGTTTCAAAATCACCAGCTCTTGTTCTTATGGGCGACTTTAACCTGCTGGATATCTGCTGGGAGCTCAACACAGCAGAGAAGAGATTATCTAGGAGATTTCTAGAGTGTATAAAGGATAATTTCCTGCTTCAGCTGGTGAATGAACCTACCAGGGGTGGGACCCTGCTAGACTTGCTGTTTACAAACAGAGAGGGGCTGGTGGGAGATGTAGTGGTCAGAGGCTGTCTGGGGCACAGTGACTATGAAATAAGAGAGTTTTCAATACTCAAGGATGCAAGGAGGGCCATCAATAAAACCTCTGCACTAGACTTCCGGAGGGCAGATTTCGGCCTATTCAGAAGACTGGTCCAGAGTGTACCCTGGGAAACAACCCTTGAAAACAAGGGGGTACAGGAGGGATGGACATGCTTCAAGAAGGAAATCTTGAGTGCGTAGGAACAGGCAGTCCCAATGTGCTGAAAGGCAAGCTGGCAGGGAAGACAACCAGCTTGGTTGAACAGAGATGTTCTGAAGGAAATCAGGGAAAAAAAGAGAGCTTACCAACTGTGGAAAAAAGGGCTGGCTACCCATGAAGAGTTTAGGAATATAGTTAGGTTATGTGGAAAGAAAAATAGAGAGACAAAAGCACAATTTGAAGTCAATTTAGCTACTTTTCTAGGAATACCAAAAAGTGCTTCTATAAATACATTAATAACTTGAAGGAGGGGCAAGAAAAACCTCCATTCTTTGTTGGGCTTGGGTGGGAACGTAGTTAACAGAGATAAGGAGAAAGCTGAGGTACTTAACACCTACTTTGCCTCAGTTTTTACCAGTAAGGCAGGTGGCCCTTGGGACAACTGGCCTCCTGAGCTGGTAGACAGAGACATGAGCCTAATAGCCCCCCTGTACTCCAGGAGGAAATAGTGACTTACTGAGCCACCTGGATCCTCATAAGTCTACAGGACCAGATGGGAACCACCTTAGGGTGATGAGGGAGCTGGTGAAAGACCTGGCCAAGCTGCTCTCCATCATCTACCAACAATTCTGGCTGTCTGGGAAGGTCCCAGATGATTGGAAGTTGGCCAATGTCACACCAATCCAGAAAAAGGGCTGCAAGGAGAACTCAGGCAACTACAGGCCTGTCAGCCTGACCTCGGTGCCTGGCAAGGTTATGGAACAGATCATCCTAAGTGCAATCACGCAGCATCTACAGGATGGACAACGGATTAGACCCAGCCAGCATGGGTTTAGGAGGGGCAGGTTCTGTCTGACAAACTTAATCCCCTTTTATGATCAGGTAACCCACCTGGATGTAGTCTATCTGAACTTCAGGAAAGCCTTTGACACAGGCTCCTGGAAAAACTGGTAGCCCACATCTTGGACAGCTTCACTGTCTGCTGCATTAAGAGCTGACTGGATGGCTGGGCCCAGAGAGTGCTAGTGAACAGTGCTTCATACAGCTGGCAGTCGGTCACTAGTGGTGTCTCCCAGGGGTCAGTGTTGGGTCAAGTTTTGTTTATCATCTTTATTAATGATTTAGATGATGGGTTTGAGTCCATCATTAGCAAGTTTGCAGATGACACCAAGTTGGGAGGGAGTGTCAACCTACTGGAAGGCAGGAGGGCTCTGCAGAAGGACCTGGATTGGCTGGAGAGATGGGCTTATTCCAACAGGATGAAGTTCAACAAGGCCAAGTGCTGGGTCCTGCACTTTGGCCACAAGAACCCCATGCAGCACACTACAGGCTGGGGACAGAGTAGCTGAGGAGTAGCCAGGCAGAAAGAGACCTTATGGTCTGGATTGACAGGAGGCTGAACATGAGCCAGCAGTGTGCTCAGGTGGCCAAGAAGGCCAATGGGATCTTGGTCTGTATCAAAAATAGTGTGGCTAGCAGGACCAAGGAAGTGATCCTTCCCCTGTACTAAGCGCTGGTGAGGCCACACCTTGAGTACTGTGTTCAGTTCTGGGCCCCTCAGTTCAGAAAAGATATTGAGGTGCTGGAGTGGGTCCAGAGAAGAGCAACAAGGCTGGTGAAGGGACTGGAACACAAGCCCTATGGGGAGAGGCTGAGGGAGCTGGGGTTCTTTAGCCTGGAGAAGAGGAGGCTCAGAGGTGACCTCATCCCTGTCTAGAACTACCTGAAGGGAAGTTCTAGCCACGTGGGGGTTGGTCTCTTCTCCCAGGCAACCAGCAATAGAACAAGAGCGCAGAGGCTTAAGTTCTGCCTGGGGAGGTTTAGGCTGGATATTAGAAAGAAATTCTTTTCTGGAAGAGTAATCAGGCATTGGAATGGCCTGCCCAGAGAGGTGGTGGATTCACCCTCCCTAGAGGTCTTTAAGATGAGACTGGATGTGGCACTTAGTGTCATGATCTAGTAATCACAGTGGTGTTGGATCAAGGGTTGGACTTGATGATCTTGGAGGTCTCTTCCAACCCAGTTGATTCTATGATTCTGCAAATCTCCTGCTATATTCTTTGGAACATTAATAAATCTGAAAAGTGGATCTAACTTGTCTGAACTTAAGCCAAAATTTCTCCACTTCCAAAAAGACCTTGGACTCTTTATCTCCCTTTTCTCACTTTTCCTGCCTTCTCTCCTTCCCCCCCCCCCCTCCCCAAAAGGATGGACACAACAGTCCTATGTGCTCGGGAGTTTTACCTGCCTGAGCGAGTATACACTCTCCAGATTTTCTCCAAGTAGTTCTTTTCAGGTGGATTTTCTGAGAATAGCTGTTAGGCACGTTGCTCACAATCATCCATTCAGAATTATCAGTGGGATGTTTAGCCTCTGTACACATTAGTTACATAGTAGAGGATAAAAATCCGGGGTGTTTTCCCCCTCCCTCCCAGAAGAAGAAAATCCCATCTCAATTTTGTCATTCCTTAGTATTCTCTGTTCTGCTGTTACTGCAAGGGATTAAAAATCCCTGTAGCACTCCTTTTTTTCTCAGCTGTATCACTGGGCACAATGAAAGATGTCAGTTCTCCCTACAGACTCTACCTTATCTATGCTTAAACCAGCACAGCAACAATTCTACTGTCAAAAGTTTAAAATGCAGTATAGGACAGCCAGGTTTCTCTAGAACAGGTTTTGAATGTTGACAATAGTGTAGAGAATAAGATTGCAATGATCCAAGTTTCCCAAGTTTAAAAGAAGGGTACCTGTCTCACTGATACTTAGCTTGGCTAAAGAATTTATTTGTAGGTCCCAGGGGTAGAGATAAAGTTAATCTTCTTTGTCATGATCAGTCAAGGCTCTAAAGAAGCTTAGCACCAGGCCATATAATCCAAGTAAACTTTAGTTTTAAATGCATAAATTTCCCCAAACTCTAGCGGTGACTAAGACAAATACTATATACAAGCCCTGTGCCTTGGAGTCTCTGCTGCTTTCTCTACAGGATCTTACGCAAATGAATATTGTTGCTGTAACAACTTATTTCAATTAGGAAGTTCTCTTTAATTTCTTCCCACGTTAAGAGACTGGTATTCCAAAAGAACAAACTATGGAAGAGATGTGATTTGCAACTTGTTATCCGTTAATCAGGCAACAAGCTCATCAATGATAATAAACAAATAGGAACTAAAAACCAGAAAAAACACATGAGAAGTGAGGAGATGAGTAACTTTTTGAAGAGCAACAAAGGAACAGTGGGGAAGTTTCTATTTAGCAGCAGATTGCAATGAGTTCTAAGAAAACTGTATGATGAGAAAGACAGTTCTAAGTACACATAATGAAAGAGCATGGAACACTCATAGGTGGTTCTTAGAATTCTTTGCACAATTCTATTTTCTTATCAAATTATAAAATACTTTTGAAATATTAATATGCAGTACTAATTAAAATCCTTAAAGCACACTGACTTTAAAAGTTTTATGAATAAAAATATTGAAACCAGAAATCATTGAAATTGCACCAGTCATCTTATTTCTTTCCTTTAGTTCAACCTTTTATATATAATCATAGCATAACTTAAATGAAAAATGCATGGGTTTATCAGACAAGCTCGTTAAAACTAATTTGACATTATATTTAATCTAAACAAAACAAAATGACAGCTTTGCTTCAGTCTCTGGATCTTTTACGAACTGCTGAGAATTTTTTCCAGCATGAAGTGGGGCAGGGGTGGAGGGAAGGAAAAGAAATTGAAAAACAAAATCAGAAAGATTCTGCATGTGATCATATCAAGCCTCTGGAAGCAATTTGAAAGCATTCTTTAGAAAAAATGAAGTGAATAACCTGAACGCCTGAGGACACCAAGAAACAGAGATAGTATCTGTTCCTTCTAATTGACCCATCTGACTTCAGCAAAATGCATCTAACAGACTGATATTGCAAAATGTGCACTTGAATTGCCATAATGAAAAACATAAACATTTAAAGCTAGGAGTGACATATTGCTTCCTGAGGAGAAACTGGACAGAACTTAGCAAAGCTAGCATTGTAATTTTATAAGGAAATTTCCAGTGGTGAAAGAAGAGAAAATGGGAACCATTTCTGTTGAACTATTCTATTGAAAGACCTGCAATTTGTTCAACCTCTAATGACAAAGAAGGCAAAAATTCCACTAAAATGAGCATTATGTAGATTATTCAGATTTGGTTTCAAAGTCTTTCTGTTGGCCAAATTCTTAGTTCAAATCATTCATGACAAAGACTGTCCTTGAAATCAGCTGGTGGTGTAAGCAGTAAATACTACTTTGCAGTCTTCCAGGTCCTGAAGGAAGCTTACAAGAAAGATGGAGAGAGATATTTTACAAGAGCATATTTACAAGACTTTTTACAAGGACAAGGGGGAAGAGATTCAAATTGAAAGAGAGTAGGTTTAGATCAGATCTTAGGAAAAAAATCTTTACTGTGAGGGGGCAGTGAGGCACTGTCACAGGTTGGCCAGACAAGCTGTGGGTGCTCTATCCCTGGCAGTGTTCAAGGTCAGGTTGGACAGGGCTCTGAGCGACCTGGTCTAGTGGTAGGTAAGGCGTCCCTTCCCATGGCAGAAGCATTGGAACTACATGATTTTAAGGTCCCTTCCAACCCAAACCATTCTATCATAACTTCCCTAACTACCTATAATTCCTCCAGCTAAAGGCTTCAAATCAACAATGCAAAATTAATAAAATGAAGATGTAGCGACTTCTCTTGAATTACAGTGCAAAGGCATCCAGGAAGAACCAAAGTTACCTGTATCAGAAGGTAGGTAAGATGATCATGGCTATGAAATATGCAAGGTGGGGTTTTTTGGTTGGATTTTTTTTTTTTTTTGGTTGAATTTCTCTGGAAAGCTAGAAATCTTGAGTGTGCTGCCATTATGGTCCCAGATCTCCAGCTGCAATTACTATTAGATACTCTGTGAATTTTCAACAATTCACATATGGAATCATAACGGTAACTGACCGAAAGTAAAGGGCTTCCCAGAGAACACTCCATACTCAGTGTGGGGGTGAAACCAAAAAGCACTTTTTTAAAGAAAGTGCTGACCTATAAAGGGTTGGTTAGGGGAGGTACTCAGAGCTGGGTGGAAACCCAAGGGGGATTGGGTGAACCGTATGTTGGCAACTATTAAGCATCCAATAAGAACAAAGTCCTGGAAAGAGGAAGGAAATCTGAGGGGAGGGCTTTGGAACTTGGATGCAGTTGGAGGAGGGGAGGGGCAGAATGGATAACTGGCAACTCAAATAGCCAATGGGAAAACACTCATCAAGTGACAGGAGAACTGACCAATAGGGACTCAGGGATTGGGGCAGGACAAGCAGAAGGGGCAGGTGTATTTCCAGTGGCTCGCTGGCAGTGACACAGGGATGATTCTCTCGGGAGGGGCTGCCCCAGTTCGGACCCGCTGGCGGGTCACGGAGCTGCTGCAAGGCAATGACACTTGCTGCAGCAGTTGTGTTGGCAGCGCGTGGCAGGGACTGTGTTCAGGAGATGGCCCCAATGCCTCAGCAGTGCAGCATTAGGAACAAACCAGAGGGGGAACACACAGCAGGGGAATTAGTGTGGTCTGTAGAAACTGTGGGAGGGTACAGAACTTTTCTGAACTCAAAACCATACAAAAAAACACATTAACTTTAAACTCCAGCATAAGTCTCTCATGCATGCGGCTTGTAGAATTCAGGGTGCCTTTCAGCGCTGTCTTTCCCTGGGGTCCATTTCACAGCATATTCCCACAGAATTGGTGTTTTTAAAAGCAGTATGTTTGTTCTAATTCAAGTGAAATTAGACCCAGAAAAAACTTGAAGAGGTCCAGACAATTTTTAAAGGAATATTATTTATATTTTACCTCCCAAGTAGTCTGTGTTCCCAGTACACAAACAACAATGTTGATTAAAATTATTTTTGAGTCATTGAACCTTCTTGCTGTGGGAAAAAATTACAGTCTTGTCTAGAAATGCAATCTAAAGTAAGCTAATTTCAGACCACTATAAAAACATTAACAAATGCGCAGAACTCCCTTATCAGGTCGTCAGCTATCCAATTTTCCTGAGTTTACAGACAGAGAAATTGTGCTATTGAGGAGTTGGAGAGATTGCTTGAAATCATGGATTAAAATTGGTAGAGACAGGATTAAAAAGACTCTCCCCCTCTCAGAGCAAGGGCAGCTCTTTCTTGCACACTGAAAACTACGTCAACTAATTTAAACTGCCTTGCTTTTGATCAGAACATAAGAAGTGATATGAGACAGCAATTAGTAAGTGCATATGCAAAACTTTCAAAGGAGAGTGGTCACTTTACACCATATGAAGAAAATACGTCCTAAAGATATGTGGAAGTATGAAATTCTGTATTCATAGGTATAGCAATCCTCAACATAGAGGACTAATGGTCAGAATCATCATCTGAAGAATAATGATTCAAAGGAAGTACAGAGATAGATTTGAACTTGCGCACAGACCACTGCCACTCTCAGGCTTCACATCATTAAGCCTCAGCTTATCCTCCAGCTGCTAATATGACATGTAGTATAACACATGAGCTGAAATAATTCAATAAAACTCAATACAGAGTGTATGGCTGTATGTGGATTCTAGGGAGGTCAAACCCATGGAAAGCTTCATAGTACCTTTCTTGGGAAGGAAGGGGTGTGCATTTATAAAACAGCTTTTAAAGTACATTATGTGGTACCTAAGAGCATGGTACAGAATTTATTTGCATCTTCCACTCCTTGTCCAGCTGAAGGCTGCCTGTGTCTTAACTAAACTCTGCAGCTTTAGATACAGCTTCACACATGATTCTGAGCTACTATTACTCCCATATCACTGGTTCACAAAAGCCTAGATCAACAGTATACTTCTAGAGACAAGTAGAAACAACCCAATGACAAACATTGAGCTGACATTGTGACTGTAGTTTCAAAGAGCTCCTGGGTTACCCACATAGAAACAGGAGTTTCAAAGCTTTAGCTAGCTTTATTTTTTCCAGTGTCTTGCAGACAGGATTCCTGTGCTGCTTCTCACAGACTAGCATCCAAAACAAGCAATTTCACAGCTACAAGAAGTTTAATGATAGAAAAAAAAGAAACTAGAGAAGGTCATGTGAATATTAAAACAGTCCTGAAACAATGAAATGTAGTAAAAAGACCTTTGCACAAAGAAGAAGTCTAAAATACTGACGTTTAAAAGACTGGGTTCATATCTCATTGCATTATTTGATTATTGGGTTGAATCGACCAACTTGTATGTGTCAGGGGAGGGACCAGGTCAGAGTCCTTATGGTAAGATGTGCATCAGAATCCATGTGGCAGAGGCTGTCAATCAAAAAGGCCTGGCAGGCCTGGTAGGCCCGGTAGCCCACTCACACCATACCCCCCCAGAGCCTCTGATTGGCTGCACCAGCCTTTACTCTGGTCTAGAGGACTCTAAGTGATCAGTGAGCCAGATGTCCCACCTGAGAGTGGTGGCTACAGTGACCAAAGCACATAAATAGAGGAGCACAGGGGCTCCATCTTGCCTTTTCTCTTGCAACCAGACATTGCCATGTGAAGTTCTGGACTTCCATAGGACCCTATGCAATTCTTTATTCTAACCTCTTCTTTTGCTCCTTTTTCTTCTCTTAATCTCTTTCTTCACTCTTTCCTTAACCTCTTTTGGGTAGCTTAAAACTGATGGGTTATATTTTACTGAGTTGTATAGGATTGCTGTTTGCCAGGAACTTTAGTTAAATGCTTCTTCTCCTTGGTTACATGTTGTTCCTGTGAACCTTTTTCCCAAAATGCCTATTTTCTCATTGAATTGAATGAAGTCTCCTGGGAAAAAGTGTGTTGCTTTTTCTCTTTAGATGAACTCAAGATATTAAAGACTGCAAAAATTTGTTCAGAATTCTAAGAGTCTTAAATAAAACACCTGGGCAGCTCATGGCTTTGACCCAGGACCTTACAGTGACATATTCCTCTCTTCACTTGTCTGAACTTGGATGGGGGGGATGCCTCACAGATTACATGGAAAAGTTATTGTAATGGAGTAAAAAAGTATCTTAGGTTGAGCTGGCAAAATGCCAACTTCCCAATACAGGGTCAGCTTCCCTCTGGCTGAGAAAAGGGAGAAGGGGAAAAAACTAGAAACTCGTTTAAACTTAAACTAAAAATATATATTTATACAGAAAAAATTGAGAGAAACTACAATATAACACACACTTACACAAGTTAGAAATAACAAGAAATAACACCCCACTCCCCATTAAAAACAGATTCTATCACTCTAGATGTATAAGCACCCTAAAAGACACCCAGCAAGAAACAGAAAGTATAACAACAAAATATTTCTGCTTTCCTGAATTCAAACAAAAGGTAAGTAGCGGCAGCAGTAGCAGGGCCCACTCCAGCAGGACAGCTGCAGAGTGTCCTGCCTTTACTTCAGCCATGACGGAACTGAGTGAATACCTCCTGCTCTTGTATTCATATCTCAGGTTTGCATCATCTGGTATGAGATATTTCTTAGGTTACTTAGTCACGTGATACCTGTCTCTCCTAATCTATGTGGTTTCTCTGAGCCTGCTAATTTGAGGCTTAGCTAAAACTACTACAAAAGGAAAATTGCAGCTGTTTTTCTTTGCTGGCAAAATAGATTTGGTTAAGATATAACATGCATACCAGCATTATTAATTATAATTATTATAATGCTGAGAATGTCAAGATTAATATTTCCAGAAAGTGCTTTTTCTTCTTCCTTAACCTACCTATACAGAGTTAGAACCCTATGGAATTCAAACTGAATTCATAGGCTTGGTGATTTTTCTATGCATCCCGAGCACCAAAGCTGATGCTTTGGTGTACAGTATACAGCAGTTTATTATTCCTACAGTAAAAAACAAGGCTTAGTCTGCAATAATATCACTCATAAAAGCTGATAAATAATAAAAGCATTGATATCAACTAATATGGAACAAGTAACAGTTTTTCAGCAAAAGTATTCCCCTTATTTCTTTTGAATCATCTGCTTTATGAATTCTTGCATTCATAAAACTAGACAATTAAACGCCATAAACAAAATTATTTAAATGTATAATAAAATAATCATAGAATTGATTGGGTTGGACAAGACCTCCAAAATCAAGTCCAACCCTTTGTCCAACTCTAGTCCATTTACCAGATCATGGCACTCAGTGCCACGTCCAATCTCAGTTTAAAAACCTCCAGGGATGGTGAATCCACCACCTCTCTGGGCAGCCCATTCCAATGCCTGATTACTCTCTCTGTAAAGATTTTTTTTCTGATCTCCAACTTAAATTTCCCCTGGCAGAGCTTAAGCCCATGCCCCCTTGTCCTATTGCTGAGTGCCTGGGAGAAGAGACCAACCCCCACGTGACTAGAACTTCCCTTCAGGTAGTTCTAGACAGTGATGAGGTCACCTCTGAGCCTCCTCTTCTCCAGGCTAAACAACCCCAGCTCCCTCAGCCTCTCCCCATAGGACTTGTGCTGCAGTCCCTTCACCAGCCTTGTTGCTCTTCTCTGGACCCTCTCCAGCACCTCAATACCTTTCCTGAACTGAGGGGCCCAGAACTGAACACAATACTCAAGGTGTGGCCTCACCAATGCAGAATACAGGGGAAGGATCACTTCACTGCTCCCACTAGCCACGCTATTTTTGATACAGGCCAGGATCCCATTGGCCTTCTTGGCCACCTGGGCACACTGTTGGCTCATGTTGAGCTTCCTGTCAATTAGTACCCCCAGGTCCCTTTCTGCCTGGCTGCTCTCCAGCAACTCTGTGCCCAGCCTGTAGCACTGCATGGGGTTGTTGCGGCCAAAGTGCAGGTCCCGGCACTTGGCCATATTGAACTTCATCCCACTGGAATCAGCCCATCTCTCAAGTCTATCCAGATCCCTCTGCAGAGCCCTCCTGCCTTCCTGCAGGTTGACACTCCCTCCCAGCTTGGTGTCATCTGCAAATTTGCTGATGATGGACTCAATCCCCTCATCTAAATCATCAATAAAGATGTTAAACAGGACTGGAACCAACACAGACCCCTGTGGAACTCTACTGGTGACCGACTGCCAGCTGGATGCAGCTCCGTTCACCAGCACTCTCTGGGCCCAGTCCTCTAGCCAGCTCCTAACCCAGCAGAGAGTGCCCTTGTCCAAGCCATGGGCTACCAGCTTTTCCAGCAGTATCCTGTGGGAGACAGTGTCAAAGGCCTTGCTGAAGTCTAGATAGACCACATCCACAGCCTTACCCTCATCCACCAGGTGGGTCACCTGATCGTAAAAGGAGATCAGGTTGGTCAGACAGGACTTGCCCCTCCTAAACCCATGCTGGCTGGGTCTAATCCCTTGTCCATCCTGAAGGTGCTGTGTGGTTGCACTGAGAATGATCTGCTCCATAACCCTGCCAGTCACTGAGGTCAGGCTGATAGGCCTGCAGTTGCCAGGGTCCTGCTTGCAGCCCATTTTGTGGATAGGGGTGACATTTGCCAACTTCTAATCACCTGGGACCTCCCCAGAGAGCCAAGACTGTTGGAAGAAGATGGAAAGCAGCTTTGCAAACTCTTCTGACAGCTCCCTCATCACCCTAGGGTGGATTCCTTCTAGTCCCATATGATTTTCAGAATGATTTTCAGCTTTCATGAATCTACTGTCTATGTCTAAGAACAACAAAGTCATCCTACTCTTTCACTTCAGAAAAGTTAATTTCTTTGAAACAGTGTCTTAAGGTGTCTTAGTTTAGGAGAAACCTGAGACATTTATATGTACCGGAAAAGAACCTCTCCCCAGGAATCATCACAGCTTTGACATTTAGGAGTTTTAATCAGAAAAGTGTATGGAAACAGAGGATAACAGTTCTTAACTACATATGTACATAAATATATACAGAGATAGAGATAGATATAGATAGGTAGAGATAGATACAGATATATAGATATAGATATATAGATATAGAAATAGGTGATATAGATATCTATCTATCTATCTATATATATATATAATCAAAACTAGGACAGAACAACCACACTGTACCCTCCAAAGAAAAGAACAAATGCGTTAAATGAAACTGAAGGTTTTGTCTTTGCGTCTTGGGTGCACTTATATTTACAGGGGTCACTACTGCACCTCGGCTGGACATAAAGTCACCCTACTCCAGTAAAACAAAGACAGAAAGGTGGGATGAGGTATTGACTCCTCCGGATTACTCACGTGGCAATAGCAGTCACACAGGAGGCAGGATAGAACCTGTTCTCAGAGGGCAGAGTAGACTCTCTCCTTGCCCCTTTGTCTGAAGAAGGAGGCGCTGGGAGCTGGAGGCAAGTGGGATGGTAGTTCTCAGCAACCCCTTGCAGCTGAAATCAGTCTTCAGGAAGTCCGCACCAAATCCAAAAGGCTCTGTCTCACTCTGAATCCCAGGGGTGCGTGGAGAAGTTTGAGGGGGAAAGCAGGAAGAAACAAGCTAGAAAAAAAGGAGTGCTCTCTGAGGCGCGCTCACCAGCCCAGCAAACTGTAGCTTCCAGTCATCACAGCCACATGAAACGAAGTGAAGACAGCACACAGAAAAAGCTTCTTCCCCTCCCAGGTACTGGAGTCAGTTCCTCACCTCCACCCTACCATTAAGTTGGAATCTAGAGTTGTCAAGCACTCCTTTATTCTCAGTCCTGGCACTTCAACTCCCCAAACGTTTGTGTTGAGAAGAGAAAAATTCCACCCCCAACCTTTTTGTTTGAACTTTTAACATAGGGCAGGGAGGAAAAAGAGGGAGAGGAAGCAAAGGGTTATTTTTTTTTTTCACATTTAGTAGATTTTTCAGGGTAGAGAAAAAAAAAAAAGGGGAATGTTGGAATATTTTGTTAGCATAACTTTACATTTACCTATTTATATAGCAAATTTTTGACATGTAGCTATATTAATATAATTTAGATTTTAGATTGAGTATATGTATACATATTTATTATTTTACCACTACCATTACCAAAATAAAAATAGTAAGAATTTCTTTTATGACCTGTTGTGGTAGTTTTGGTTTTAGTTTCAGCTAGGCCTCAGGTAGGCCTTTAGTTTCAGCAGGGCCAGAGAGTCTATGGAGATTAGAGGGAACAAGCATCACCTGACTTGAGCAACCAAAGAGATATTTCATAACATTTTGATGTCAAAATCAAGTATAAAAGAAGGTGTAGGCGGTGCCTAGTCAGTTCCTTGATGTCTGGGTGCTGAGAGGACCTGCTATCACCCTTCCTGGGAGTATTGGGCTTCATTCACAACTTCACAGCTGTTTGGTTTGGGCAGTACCTTTTTCTTTTCTTTGTTGTTAGTTTTCTCCTCTCTTGCCGGGTATCCTTTTGGGGGAGTTTGTTAGAGTATTTTTGTGAGCTGGGGTGGTGGAAGCCTGCATTGTTTGGGTGGCCGACCTGGTGGTTGTTGCTGCTGTTGGTTTGTTTTTTCTCACATTTGTATATATATGTATTATATCATATTCTGTTTTTAATGGTCTCTCTTTAATATAAGAAGCTTGTTATTTAGGGGGAGTGGGTGGGGGGATGTATTCTCTGTGTTGGGCAGTTGGCATTTTGTCAGCTCAACCTAACACACCCATAAAGGACATCTGCCAACAGCAAAATGATTCTCAGAAATTCTAGAGTCTAAAAATTTTACTAACTAAGCAGCTTGGTGGCTAATTCTTTGTATTTCAGTGATATGAGACCTGGAGAATGACACAAAATGTGTCTGACAGAAACAGTTTCTCTCCAGAAATAAGGAATTTTACAGAGCATGATATCATGACCATGTCATTGATAGAAGAAAGCTCTTCATACTGATGAACATAGGATACAGCATTGGAAAAGTTTAATGGCCATTTCACCTTATGCAGCTATCAAAGATTATACAAGCAATTTTTATTATGACCAATAAAACCTATTTCCAGTCTGTTGCAGATGGACTCTATTTAATGGTCAGTTTCCTGATGTCATCATTTTTGCTGCTACTGTGTAAAATGTAATGATAATTCCATTGCAGAGCACAGCCCTGCTGCATGTAGATCAGATTATCTGGGTCAATTTAAATGTTATTACTGGGTCGATTATATTGGCCTAAGGCACCACTGATTTAAAATATATTACCATATTGTTTTATTATCCTGTAGATAATGAGGTTAGCTCAGTTGGGTAAGGAATGGTGCTAATAATGCCAAGGTTGCAGGTTCAATCCCTGTATGGACCATTCACTTAGGATTTGCACTCAATGATCCTTGTGAGTCCCTTCTAACCCAGAATATTCTGTGATTCTGTGAAACCTGAACAGTTTCATGTACAGATTTATTCTTCAGATCTAAACAGATTCACAGGATGACTTCTAATTCTGTGAAATATCAATTTTAATAAAAACTAAGACAAAAACTCTGTGTAAACCATATGTAGAGAATTAATCACAGGTTTATGGACTTGTCATAGTGTGGGAAAACAGAAAACAAAAGAACTTTATAAATATGAAATCTAAAAGGATTACATATTGTATAGTTCAGTCAGTGACTGATTTAGATTTCAGTTGGAGGATATACAAAACAGAAAGAGCAGTAAGGTTCTTCCTTTTTAATTGAAATAGATTATTGTAATATTTCTGGTAAAAAATAATTTTTACACCACATTTGAGGGGGTTTTTCCTTCCTTTTCTTTCTTAGTCTAACCACGTACCAGAGGAAGTCACTTTTCAATTACAAAGGAGGCCAAGGGTTAAAAATCAATAAAGTCAAGTCATAGAGTATTTTGACAGAGGTAAATTCAGGCAGAAACTCTTGTTTCCTAAAACCTCTAAATTGCATATTAAATTGGATATCCAGTATAGTGTGCTAATGCTTGCTAAGGCAATGAAGCAACCTCTCTGAAGTATCCATTACATACTAAGACTGGCAGAATTCTATCAGTAGCTTATAAAACATAGACACTTTTCTCAAGATATCAAGCACAACTATAAAAATTGATCTGTGAAGTAAATAATTTGCAGATAAAAATGATGTTGAAAGGCTTCACTTACATTGCGAAGTCTAACTGTTGGCATCTAGGGAGGACTGAATCACAGTTTAATACACTATTGATTAATTGACAATCACATTTTCCATAAACTCCACTGACGCCCTTCTGAAACGTATATCTGGAAATGTACTCTGATTAGATACTAGTACTATTTGGTGGTTGCACAGTAAATATTTAAAATTAATTACTTTCTTTTGAAAGGTCTTTTGAAATCTTTATTTATCACAATAGTGGTCATTTTGTTTGTTGTATTATAAACCAAAATAATATTAGTCTGTATATCCTGTCGCATGAGCCTTGTATTTGCAGCCTATTCCTCTTTGAATTTTACAAGTGCTAAGTCATGATAATCAAACTCTCCCTTCTCAGGTCTGGACTATGGGTTGTTCTGTTTCTTTTATGGTTAAATATGCCTAAAGTTATTAAATAGTTATGGGCTTCATCTTTGCATCAGTTATTACAATTTTGTATACACCTTAAACACAAATCTAAGTATTATTAAATATTTAGCAATAATTAATAGAGAACTCTAAACTTCAATGGAAGGTGCATGTAATCAAACTTCTGCCAAGAACAGAGGCAAGTATGCCCTTGTTGTGATATCTGGATTATTAGATTTAATGATTTTTAAATACCTAATTACAGGTCAAGGTGGAATATACCAATACATCAAAACCAATTTTGGCATTAATCTTCAATATTTTTTATAAATCTTACCAGCCTCAGGAAGGCTTTTCTTAACAGCACCACTATGTGTACTTCTAGTCTGGTCCTTCTATATGGGAGAACACTGATTAAACTCCTCAGAACCACAAGATTGTGTGTGGCTCGGCTTCACGAACAAAGATTTGGGAAGGGCTGTCCCCACGTGGGTGTGCCCTTCCAGCCTGCGCAGTGGATTTTAGGTGAGGCTCAGTGTGCGCAGAACTGGCCCCACCGTTTAAGTCCTGAGGTTCATCTGCCACCACCGAGCAAGCTTGGACAGTGCCAGTGAAGTTCCTCAGGACTAGAGCCTACAGCACCCGGCATTTCCCAGGAGGTCTCCCATCCAAGTGCTAATCCGGGGCAGACCCTGCTTAGCTTCCGAGTTCTGATGGGATCGGATGTCAGGGAGGCATTTAACTGCCTTACCACATGATTATGTCATTGCAAATTAACATTAAACTCCTCATCTGCTGTACCATCTTGAAAATTCTCCCGGTTTCTAGAGAAATAAAATAATTGATCTAGAAAAGTCAGCTTAACAAAACTGCATCAGTCCATTGTAACACATACCTTCATCTTCTGGCTCCTCATCTCCTCTATCTCAATGTTTTGTTTTTAAATTCACTGGAATGGAAACTTATAGTTTGGAATTATAATGTAAATTCCCTCCCTGCCACTAACTGCCCATGCCACTAGTTAACTAAAGAAGTAGTCAACTGCTACCGGCTCCTTCTTGATTGTTTGGGTGGGAGGCAGACTGTCTCTTTCGGTTTTGGGGACATTCCATTTTTAGCTCGACTGAACGCAGGAGCTGTGTGTGTGTGCTGCTGTGGAAGAGAAGCCGTTTTCTCCTGCTCCTCACTGCTGCTCCTGCTTTTAGCGAGCTGGTTCCTTTTTTCCTTGCCACGGCTGTTCTCCTGGTTCTGCATTGGGGTCCTGGTCACCACTCGGACCTCACCATCACCTGCAGTGTCACGGCTGCCCACCCCACCACGGCAGCGACCTGGGAGAGAGAAGCTACAGCTGCTCTCCGGGACACGCGGCGGTTCTCCACTCCCAAATTTCCTTCTTCGTTTGGGACAAGAGACACAGAGGGAGAGATAAAATTCATCTGAGTGCTCACCGCTTGTCTCTGTTTCGCTGGAGAGGGACTGGGAGCTCACCCTACAGCCAGCCAGAGTGTGACACTGAGACTGCCCATAAGTATAACTTTTCTCCAGGAGGAAACATGCTGGTTTGGAGGTTGTTCTCTTTTTGGTTTGTTTTTTTTTTCCTTCTGGTGTTGGGGAAGCAGTTTGCTCTGGTCTGTTTACAGTTATATCTATACCTACATAGATAGATAGATAGATAGATAGATAGATAGATAGATAGATAGATAGATAGATAGAGATGATATAGATATAGATTAGATATAGATATAGATAGATAAGGATATAGATACAGATACAGATATAGATGTAGATACATATGTAGATATAGATGTAGATGTAGATGTAGATATAGATAGATGATATAGATATAGATAGATATATAGCTGTTAAGAACAGTTATCCTTCCTATATCCATTTTCTGATTAAAGTTCCTTTTCTTAAATTTGATAAAGAGTGACGTGATTATTGTGGAGGAATCCCCTCCTCCGCTAGTGAGTAAACATTTTGGTTTTTCCCCTCAAACCAAGACAAAACTATAATTTACTATAACTGTATGACATAAGTCTTGATTAGGTTAAAGGTCTTTGGGTGCCTCACCAATATAACTAGTAAATATAGAAGAAATGAGACCTAAGTGGGAGAACAATAACAGGTCATGTAGAAACTTCTCTACTGATGTCAGAACAGTGCATGGTCTCTTTAAGACAGACATCTGAAATATGATTTGGAGTGAAATTATGGCTTCTCTGAAGTCCATTAGCTTCTTTTTTTTTTCATTTACTATCAGTTATCCTAATTTGGTTACACTGTTGTGTAACTTACAGCATATCTGTATACAAAATCATCTTTGAAAAATGACATATATTTTTCTTTTCTTCTATTCTGCAGTAGGTCTATTATTCTATGTACAAGCCCAGTATGACAGAATGTTAGTTTACATCCTTCGTTTCAAAAAAGACCTATTTTTTTCCTTTCAAGTTTATGAATCTGATAGCTGTGTGTCAGTTTTGTAAACTTGATAGATTTGTTCAGTTAAGTAAAGAGATCAAAGGGAAAGCTGGTGAGCCTGAAAGTTTTTGGTTGTGACAGGATGAACTCATCATGGAGCATTGTACTGACAGGTGGTACTGCCAGGGCACAGCAATAGCCAGCTGCTTTCTTAGGGAGCTGAGGGTGGCCTCCATGTTTCCACAGGGTCTGAACACAGTGCTGGTAAAAGAGCCCATCATTAGCCCTAGACATGACAGTGAACCAAGTCCAGAAAAAGTCCTGTCAGGAGAAGTTGGTGATGGGACCAGAGACACGGCCTCATCTATACTTTGGGCAAGGACTGAGCTGGGCTTGTGGACATTCCCATTAAGGTGAAATCAGGCCTCACAAATTACTGCTTGCTTTTCATTCTTTCATTTCTTTTTACCTTCCTATCAACAGCAGACCTAACAAGCTGAATACAGGTTGCCTCACTTCTTTTGTGAATGGCATCCTGTGTACACATCTATGAATAACACGTAAGAGGATAAAATGTTGAAAATCTTCTTCATACTTCAGAGAAATACAGTTAAATTGTACTTAATTTCTAACTACTGGATATGCTTAGTTCTCAAGCAGCCTCTTATAAAATATTTCTTACACAAAGCTCCATCTGCCTGATTCTACAAATCAGCAGACAAATAAACAAATAAGAGACTCTTTTTGCATTCATATCTTTGGACTTTTACACTTACAATTCTGAATGGGTTTTTGTTGGTTTTTTTTTTCATTTGCTATTCTGTAATTTATTTTGTTAATTAATTTTACAAGAAAGCCTGCCAGGATTCTTTGCTTCTCTGTACAAGCTAACCTTCACGAGTCATGCTGAACTTGTCAGGGATATTTATCATCTGAGTTTAAAAGGTTATCTATAAATTTTCCAGCTAGGGATGTCATTCATTAGTTTGCCCTTTTTTTTTACTGATTTTTCAGCATGTACTGATATGGGATTTGTGATCCATAAGGTTTACATTTTAGAACTGCTTAGGTCAAAATAAGATCAGTAGAAACTGTTCAGTCACTTTGATTGATTTATGAGTTCTAATGACACCACATTAAGTAATATGTTTTCAAGAATGCCACATAATCATAATGAAATAATCTTGTCTCAACACATGATAGTTCATTGGACTGAGGAGTGACAGAAAATGCATGACACCATTTAATTTTATCACCATGTCATTAAAAACGTGAATTGAAAATTATGTACTTACTTATTCAATTCATCAGTTGGAAATAATGTTCTTAGCCTGTGAATTTAAAAACAAATTATTTGCTTTGTCTTAATAAAACAAATATATACCAGTGAAGCTGAATGAAAGCCAACATGTGACATAGTGCTTTTCAGTGACATTTAAGAACTTACTGACTAAAAGAAAGCTTCTTCTAAAAGAAACTGGGTACTTTGCCACGTATATCTCATTAACTTTAAGTGGGCTTTTTGGAAAATGAGATCACTAATTTTTCACTTTTATTATAAGTATTAATGGAATACTTTCCAGCATTTTCATATATCTCAGCCCCAATACTTGAATGCCTAAAAGCACATTCATGAATCACCAATTTCTAGGTTGATTTCTTGTTCTTCTATTTAATTGCAGCTCAGAATGACCTCAGCACTTCTAAAAATGCAGCCTATTTTTACTTAGATCTCATCTCTGGATCTCAAAAGAAAACTTAAAAATAGTCATCCAAAGTAGACACTACTAGTCTCATTTATCTAATTTGTCATTGCCAAATACTGTAACAATTTTCTTTTGATTTTGCCCTTGATTAAACAGATAATTCATACCAACTCGTTGAAGAAAATACTGGGAAGCAGAATGTGTGTGCTATTAATATTTTGGATCCAAGTAGGTTTTAGGTCAAAGGGAGGACACAAATATAATTGAAACCAAAATTCTTCATTTCTTTCCCTTCCTTAAGGACTCTTCCTTCGCTTAGTCCGATGAGTCAGTGATATCTGTAAGAATCTTTCTGATATCCAGAAATCTCACTAATTTATGTGGAAAACTGCTCACTGAAATTACTGCATGCACAATAATAGAAAAGTCCAGAACATTGTTATTATAAAAGATTACAAATACTCACAAATACAAATAAATTTTTTGTGAATACCCATACAATAAAACTTCTGTTTATACAGCAAAGACTGACAAAAATACTGAGCAACTTATGTTTGGGAAGAAAAGATCAAAGGTCATTGTGAGATACCACTTTTACCATAGAAGTTATTCATCCAAAGAAAATTTTGAATGCATTAGATTTCTATGATTGAAATGCTACTTATATATCTTCTGTTTAAAATATAGTTTAGCTAATTACACTTTAGCTTGCTGGACAGTTCCTAAATCATTATGGATGCTGACTCCCACAGTTTTGAAATCTAGGAATACTGCCAAAAGTATAACAGATCCTGTTCTTCATTTCAATAGTTTTTTGTTACAGACACTGTGCAGAACATCAAAAAAGCTCCACTGCAGATATAGGAAAACCTCAGCCTATTCTCCATGGAATCCTGTCTGGGAATGTTCAAATACTATATCATGAAAAAAGCAAAATATGTGGAACTGAATTCCTTTTTCTTGTAATTAAGAAGAGTCATGGACATATGAGGATCAACAACTACAGGAATCACAAGCTAGAAAACTCCCACTGTCTTCCTTGTGTTGTGGATTTAAATTCTCTTCTTGAATTCCCCCACGCCACGCCATGCGGGAGTGCTTGCTGATAGTGGTGTATGGTCTGGCTGCCGCTGAGGGACCAGCTTCAGAGAGTGAATGAGGGGAGTGAGAGAAGATAGAGTTATTGCAGGAAGTCCTGTGGGAGCTTGGAGGGGATAAGAACAGTTGGCGGGATGACACAGCAGTAAAGAAGAAGCAGTCACCTCTCTTTTGTCTTGGGCCTGTGGCTGCTGCTGTCTAATTCAACCTGCCATGGGACCTGGCAGGTCCCCAACTGCTCCCTGTCATGCCTTGCTACACAGAGTTTGTGCCACTCTGCTCTCTTGGTTTAAAAGACAAATGTCTGCCAAGGAATGAAGGAATCTTCCTGGAACAGAAAGAAGATCACTCCCTCCAAGTTATTACAACTTTGAAATGAAGAGGCTTTCAGACAAAAATATAGAAAAAGGAATAACAGTTATTTACTAAAAATATATAGAACAGAATAAACAACAACACCGTAATAACAGAAGCTTTAAACAATTGTGCACTTCTTTGCCTTTCAGTGCAGTTTTAACCACGCCCAGCAGGGAGTGCTGGCATGCCTCGGGATGCAAAGGCTGCAGTCACAGCAGAAAGCGCATGCTGTTGGGCTCCGATGGCAGTGGTGGCCACCGCGTGTGTGGGAAACTGGCACATGGGTGGCAACTGAGGTGTCTGATGTGAGCCTGGGGCTTTCCCGGATTGTGTGGGTTGCTGCCAGCACATTAAGTGAAAAGGAGGTAGACTCCCTTTCGGGGCATTCCTGTGAACTCACACTGTAGGTGGCTGGTTTCAGTCCAGGCAGTCGCTGAGGTCCGAGTCAGCAAGAGGCAGCTGGGCTCCTCCTAAGAGCAATGGGCACAGGCAGGGACAAGTAGCAACTTGACCATATTGCTGAGCTGTGCATGGCAATACTAAGTGAGACAACACAGCTCCTGGCTGCATTGAGTGGCAGCGAGGCAGCCCTGGTCCCAATGCAAAAAAAAAAAAGGCAGCTCCAAGCCTTTGGGGCTGGTGCTCCACTCGAGGTTACATAAGGAAAGGGGTCTTCCCTCCACTGCCTAGGGCATAGGCAAAAGGAACAAAAGAGTTTCACTTCTGCAGGAAAAACCATCAACCCTTACACAGGAAAGCCATTAATAGTCATTAAGATCCTGAGCTAGAAACACAACTGAATCTTAGTGTTTATCTCTCCCTAATAAATAAAGCTTGCTTCCTCTCACCCCCTTGACTGTGTCAGAGTGGAAAAAAAATCGATAAAAGGTTTAGAACTATAACACCTCTGCTGGCACCACCAGCACTGTGGTGTATACCAGTGCCACCCTCGCTGCTGCCAGGGAGCCTGGGGAATTCTCTTTGTTTGTGATTATTACTCCAAGCTGCACGCTCCTCTCCACAGCCTTTGCTGCAGCTGCAGCCGAGAAGAGGCCACTGCCTCTCCTTATTCTGGGATAGCAGCCAAGTTGGGGAACCCCCACACTCCTGCCCCCAGCACTGCTCCATATACCAGCACTTTTGCTACCAGCCACCATCCCCCTACATCCTGTGCTGCCAACTGCTGAGCTGGGAAGCCTGATCCTGTTCACCAGGTGCCAGGACCACACTGCATACCAGTGCTTTTCTATCACTGGCATTGCTGGTGCTTTCTCCCTAAGGCGCTTCCTCTTCAGGAGTTCTTACCCAGTCCAGTCCCAGATCCAGCACCTTGCCCCCAGGAACTATAAAAGCCTTGTGTATTTTGAAATAGAGGTCTTTTTCCTCTTGCCTCCAGACTGGAAACATCTCCTTTCTCTGCACCCCCTCAGCTCCAGAGGCAGGCAGGAGCCCCTCCCACCAACGCTGCACACCCTGTGAAGGATAAAAATTTCTCTTATGCCTTAGGGTCTTTAGTACATAATAAAGACATGGTTACAGAATAGAAACAGAATAGTTCAGTTGGAGGGGACACAAAAGGATCACCTAGTCTAGCTGGTTATGGTGATCAGAAATCTCTCTTTTCAAAAAGTAAGGTTAAAAATACTTAATATATTAATAAAAAACATGCAGAATGCACAGGAAAACTGTTAGGCATCAGATTAGTTATTATTGGTCAGAACCACCTTGTGAAGCACATGGAGGTGTGAGTGTGGAGCAGGAAGGGATGGATCCAACATCACAAAGGTGAGGTGGCATCATATCCCTTGTGGCAGGCCCCCAGAGCTCACATGGTGAAACCACAGAGCAGTTGTTAGTCAAAACCAAAATTATAACACACCACACATAGTGGAGTCCCTAAACCAGGCTCAAATTGACAAGGATAGTGAGAACACTGCCCCTCACCTTGGCATGGAACCCCATTGGTAGTGGGTCACAGGTCCCATCTGGGAGCTTTGACTTTAAGGACCAGAGCAGATAAAAATAGAGGCATAAATGTGCTGTGTGTCACTACTCTGCCATCTGGATATGTGAAAGCAGGTATTCCACAAAGTTTCAGTGGTAGCTCTCTCTCCCTCTTTATTCTTCTCTCTTCTAGTTCCATCTATTTCTTTTTCTTTGCTCCTTTCTTGATGCTTTGGGTGGCTTGAGGAATTGGATGTTGACTTAAGTGTTGTGGATTAATTGAATATTGACACGGGTGTTATGGATTGATATGTGCTGGGATGGTATTTTGGTGGAACACTTTGTCTAGCTTGTGTAGTACCCTTTTTGAACCTTTGCTAAGTTCCCTTATTTCCCCCCTGTGGGGTGATGTCCCTTGATAAATTGAGGGAAAAGCCTCAGCCCCCTGGAGGGATGCTGATAAGTGATGGTGTTACCAAAGAATGGAATGTTATTGAATTAGCATGGCCTTTCTTTGCTGCAGCCTGTGGCACTCTGCAGAAGACCCAAGAAGCCACCCCTCAGGCATCTGTCTATCACCCCCAAAGTATTGACTTTAGTCACACAAAAAACACCTAAAGAAAAAAGAAAAGGTATAAAAAGAGACTGAGTATAAACCAAAACTGGGGAGAAAAACTTCCACTTCTGGGAGGGCAACCCATGAGCTACCCTGTCTCCCCCATTCCATCGGACATTGCAGGGGTAAGCAACTAAATACTTACTTTATTTTCCTATGCCTTACTAATTATAATTTGTTATAGCTCACTGGGTGTATACGTGTTAATGGTAAGCAGCTATGTTTTTTCCTGTTGCTTTTCTTTTGGATTACTGAGTGTGTTTACATGTGGTGTTGAACTGTTGTGTTTCTGTTTAGTAATCCTCTGTTAGTTAAGTTTGTCATGGGAGGGGTATTCTGCTGGAGATGCCTGTAAAACGTGTGTTGTGCTGCTGTCTTTTGGGGTATTTTTTTACAATCCTGCAGCCAGATGTTATCACCAACTAAGTAAATTATATAGTCATTGTCACACACCTGTATCAATAACTGTTATTTCGGGAGCTATTGTGAGGAAAGTTCTTTTCTTGCTATTAAGTGTGGTCTCATATCAGAGGTCAGAAACTCTTCCAACCTGTGTGCTATCCATGTCGTTAGGCAGAGTTGGGAACATAAGCCTCTGATTTTCTGGGGGCACTTATTGCTATTAAGTTCTCCCTGGCTTAAGTGTGGTCCTCACAGGAAGGTCAAAAATCTTTGCAGCCTGTGTTCTGTCCAGTGTCGTCAGGCAGTGTTGGGTTCATAAAGCTTTGATTGTACCAGGGATGCTTATAGCTAATAATGTTATATTTGTACAGGCAAGACTAGAAATCTTTGCATTTCTGCCCCCCCTCCCCCCGCCCCTTTCTCATGACACCCCCCTAAATTAATAAAGGAACCTCTTGAGAACAAGTCTGTGGCTTCTTCTCTTGATGCTGTCTTGAGGTATTAAGGAACGCTATATATATTTTTTCAAGTAAAACTCCTGGCTGAGCCATAAGTCTGCAGCTCCCGGGGCTGAAGTGCTACAACAACCAGTAGAAATGTATATTTATCTCAAAATTTCCAGTTGTAACAAATTCTAATTACCATAAAAAATATGTTGAAAGGTTCTTTGTATTGTCATAGGACTTTGGGAAGCTGATGGAATCTTGCTCCAAAGAGCAAGTCTAATGCAAGGAGAGAGGTTGTAAGTTTGAAGGTTTATTAAAAAATAATTATGTATTGTTTGACCTCACGCTTATTTGTTATATAAAGACACACAGAATAGCAAACAAATTTGTGTACCATATTTAAATGTATATATTATTTCAAAATTACTGCTTTCTGAATCTCACTGGTAAACATTCATTTACTAGACTAGAGTTTTAGCTCAGTTAACTGAATCTCTGAATTGGAAGCCAAGCACATTAACTGAGTGACAGTAGATAGAGCCTGCACAAATAAGTGAGGAGTTATCATTGAAAAGAATGTAATAGCTACTAGTTCCAATTCTTATTTTTAAATTAAGTGTAATATGCACTTTCTTCCAGAATCGCCAAACCAGATTTAAAAATGCAGTCTAAATGCACTGTGGTGAGTTCACCCTGGCTGGACACCAGATGCCCACCAAAGCCGTTCTCTCTCTCTCTCTCCTCCTCAGCTGAACAAGGGAAAGAAAATAAAAGCCCTGTGGATCAAGATAAGGGCAGAGAGAGATCAGTCACCATCACAGAAAAAACAGTCCACACTTTTGGAAATTCGTTTATTACCAATTAGATCAGGATAATGGGAATATAAAAGCAAATCTCAAAATCACCTTTCATCTCCATAGCACCATTCAGGAATGCATATACTGTGCCTAGTAGTATACATCCCACACCTACTAGTGGATCACAAAATGCTTCACCTATTTGAAACTCCACTCAACCACATGTGGTTAAATTACATTTCTATTAAAACATATGCAATACCCATACACCATGCCAGACCTCTGAAGGGAGAATTGAAGCCATTTATTAGAGTATTACATTGTTAAATTGTTCTAATAGTATAAAGCTTCATTCAGCTCTTCACTTTAGGCACTAACGCACAACATGCATAACTCCTCATATTTTTGGTGTACTCAGTTACCAATTTTGTTGTATCAATGCCCAGAAACCCCTGGTCACTACTTTCAGTAAGCAGTCACATAGCAGGGTCAAGAGAAGAAATTAAAGGCACATAGCAGGGTCAAGAGAAGAAATTAAAGGCAGTGGTGAAAGGATATAAATAGTAATGTATAGGCCAAAACTAATTATAATTTCAATTTAATTGATTGTTTACTAATTTAACTACATAGACTTAATAGAGGTATGATGATTTACATCACTGCCACTGGCCTATATTGCAAACACAGATCATAATTCTATATTCAGTGCTACCTAATCCCTCAGGGAAAAAATGAAAGTCTTTTTCTTAAAAAAGGCATATATTTTTAAAAAATATATACATAAGTATACATACACACATGCATCTCAATAGATGATTATATATAACAAAGAAAAAAGCTGCTTAGGTATTATGTAGTTTATGTATAAAAAAGAATGGTTCAGGATCATAACTTCCTTTGTTAGCAATCAAGAGTAAATTCTAAAAAATAAGAAGGAAACAATACTTTATGAGCATTCTTGCAGTAAAAGCAATTAAAACACAGTATCACAGCATCACAGAGTATTCTGAGTTGGAAGGGACCCACGAGGATCATCGAGTCCAACTCTTAAGTCAATGACCCACATAGGGGATTGAACCCATGACCTTGGCATTAGTACAACCAAGTTTTAACCAACTGAGCTAAAAATTAATGAAAAAATTTCATTCTTATATTAAATATGCTGGTTTGTAGTTATACTCATCATATCTGCATTATATTATGACACTTTGTCATATTTTAGGAGTGGTATTCCTGTTATACACAGATAACATTGAAATGTGGTAAATAATATTCCACCATTGTTTCTCTGTAAAAAAGGAAAAGAACATTGCATTTCAAAGAGCTGTGTCAGCCGATATTCTTGCTGGAACAGTTCTGCCAGAAAACTCTCACAAACATCTAGCCAGACATATCTTTCCTGGAGCCTACCTGCCGTATCAGCAATTCAGCCAAAGAGTTCTTACAAACAAATATCCTGCTTGCTACCAAAGAGTTTCTCACAAAATATCCAGGCAGCAACAAAAAAGTTTCCTGCTATTATGAAGCCTGCAAGCTACGTGCAAAAAGACCATGTGTAAGCTTTTTTTCGGACTATAAAATCTCAAAAATGCACTTTGGAAATTAGGTAGGATGTGTGGGAAAAGGAGAGAGAGAACCATTTACCACAGCTAAGAATCTCTCTCCTACCTCCCCCTCTCACCTCACCTTCTCATCTTCTTTCTTTGCCAGACAAGCTGCCTGACTGGGGCACTGCCAGCCTGAAGAAAGCTGAGATCTGCCATGCTACATGCATAACAGGGACCAGCCGTATTGCACATGTGAGTTATGAGAGGCCCTATCCCTGCATTCTAAGAGCAGAGACCAGTGTCTGCCACGACAGGAGTGGTGGCTTTGTGCTGCCCTGCCACTGCCTGAGTGGAGTGTGCTAGGGCAGGAGCAGCAAGGACCAGGCATCACATCTGCATTTCAAAGACTGCTGCCAGACCCCCCTGGAGCCACAGAGATAACATCGAAAGCAACAGAGTGTGGTAGTTTTAACTAGGCTTCAAATTAGCAGGCTCAGAGAATCTATGTAGTTTAGGAGAGACGGATATCACCTGACTTAAGCAAGCAAAGAAATATTTCATACCAGATGACGCAAACCTGAGATATGAATACAGGAGTAAGAGGTGTTCACTCAGTTCTATCATGTCTGCAGTGGAGGCAGAACCTGCTGCTGCAGCTGCCGTGCTCTCCTGGGCCTTGCTCCTGCCACGGCTACATCGTATTTTGTTTAAGTTTCAAGGAAGTAGAAATATTTTGTTGTTATACTTTCTGTTTCTTGCTGGGTGTCTTTTGAGGTGCTAATGGATCTAGTCTGGAACCTGTTTTCAGAGAGAATTAGAAAATTGTTGTTATATCTAACTTGTGTAAGTGTGTGTTATAGTTTTAATTTTCTCTTTTCTATATAAATATATATACTTAGCTTAAGTTTAAACCTAGTTTGAGGTGTTTTTCCCTTTCTCCCTTTTCTCAGTGTTGGGGAAAGAGACTGACTCTGTGTTGGGAAGTTGGTATTTTGCCAGCTCAACCCAAAACACAGAGAAACAGAGGGAAAAAAGGGTAAAAACTGCTTTCTACCACACACACTCATTTGGCAACAAAAGATAGCTTTTTGGTGGTAAATTTTCTTCTTACTTCTAAAAATAATCTTAGCATTTTTCTAACCTGTTCTTATTTCCTTTCTCTCTGCATCTCTTAGCAATTAGTTAATGAAAAATAATAAATCAGTTTTTGAAATTAACAGATAACTTGTTTGGAGTTTCAATTTTGTTCTGGAAAATATTTGAACCTAAGTTCTTCCTGTGATAATTAAGCATACTGTAACAATCTCCCAATTTAGTGTTCCCACTGAAACACTCCAAGCCATGTGACAGTCACTCACTCCTCATTCCCCTTCCCCTTTCCCTGCAGTGGGATGGAGAGGGGAATTGGAGGCACAAAAGGTAAAGATGACAGGTTGAGATAGGAATGATATACTGGAAACAACAATGAAATAAGAAATGAAGAGTAAGAGCAATAGTACTAATAACAGAGTGTACAAAAAAAGAGATGGATGATTCACATGATATTGCTCACCCCACAGAAACCCCTGTTGGGGTCAATGGGGTTGACAGTGGGTCTGACTCTTGAAGTAATCAATCTTGAGCAGTTTAAAGTGTACCCCTGAAACAGAGAAAGCACGCAAGCGAAGTAGTAGATAAGTAAGCTATAGAGGATGTATCAACAGCAGAACAGGATGTGCAGCACTAGCAGTACGTGCAAACCTTGTAGCCTTCTGATATGTTTGTATCTATGCTTGAAGGAACTGAATAAACAATTCTGAACAGATTTAATGTTGTATTAAAGATATAAAAAGAAATATGTAACCCAGAAGCAGGACTGTCTCCCAGAATAAAGACTTACTGCTGTCTGTAAATACTGCTGTGTCTTGGATCTGCTTTTGCAGAAAGTTTACCAACTGTGGAAAAAAGGGCTGGCTACATATAAAGAATTTATGAGGATAGCTAGGTCATGCAGAAAAAAATTAGGGAAAGAAAAGTGAAATTTGAAGTTAATTTGGCTAATTCTGTGAGGGATAGCAAAAAGTCCTTCTATAAATACATTAATAACAAAATGAGGGGCGAAGAAAACCTCCACTCTATTAGAACTGAAGGGGAAATATAGTTAACAAAGATGAGAAGAAGGCTGAGGTACTTAACACCTACTTTGCCTCAGTTTTTACCAGTAAAACAGGTGGCCCTCAAGACAACTGGCCTCTGGAGCTGGTAGACAGAAGGAGGGAGCTGAATAGCCCCCCTATATTCCAGGAGGAAATAGTTACTGACATACTGGGCCAACTGGATCCTCACAAGTCTATGGGACCAGACGGGATCCATCCCAGGGTGATGAGGGAGCTTGCAGAAGAGCTTGTCAAGCCACTCTCCATCATCTTCCAACAGTCCTGGTTCTCTGGGGAGGTCCCAGATGATTAGAAGTTGGCAAATGTCATGCCAATCCACAAAAAGGGCTGCAAGACTGACCCTGGCAACCACAGGCCTGTCAGCCTGACCTTGGTGCCTGGCAGGATTGTGGAGCAGATCATCCTGAGTGCAATCACACAGCACCTTCAGGATGAACAAGGGATTAGACCCAGGCAGCATGGGTTTAGGAGGGGCAGGTCATGTCTGACCAATCTGATCTCATTTACAATCAGGTGACCCACCTAGTGGATGAGGGTAAGGCTGTGGATGTGGTCTTGCTAGACTTCAGCAAAGCCTTTGACACTGTCTCCCATAATATACTCCTGGAAAAACTGGTAGCCCATGGCTTGGACAAGTGTACTCTCTCCTGGATTAGGAGCTGGCTGGAGGTCTGGGCCCAGAGAGTGCTGGTGAACGGAGCTGCATCCTGCTGGCAGCCGGTCACTAGTGGTGTTTCCCAGGGGTCAATGTTGGTTCCAGTCCTGTTTAACATCTTTATTGATGATTTAAATGAGGGAATTGAGTCCATCATCAGCAAATTTGCTGATGACACCAAGTTGGGAGGGAGTGTCAACCTGCAGGAAGGCAGGAGGGCTCTGTAGAGGGATCTGGCTAGACTTGAGAGATGGGCTGATTCCAATGGGATGAAGTTCAGTAAGGCCAAGTGCCGGGTCCTGCACTTTGGCCGCAACAACCCCCTGCAGCACTACAGGCTGGGCACAGAGTGGCTGGAGAGCAGCCAGGCAGAAAGGGACCTGGGGGTACTAATTGACAGGAAGCTCAACATGAGCCAACAGTGTGCCCAAGAAGGCCAATGGGATCCTGTCCTGTATCAAAAATAGCATGGCCAGCAGGACCAGGGAAGTGATCCTTCCCCTGTATTCTGCGTTGGTGAGGCCACACCTTGAGTACTGTGTTCAGTTCTGGGCCCCTCAGTTCAGGAAAGATATTGAGGTTTTGGAGCGAGTCCAGAGAAGAGCAACAAGGCTGGTGAAGGGACTGGAGCACAAGTCCTATGGGGAGAGGCTGAGGGAGCTGGGGTTGTTTAGCCTGGAGAAGAGGAGGCTTAGAGGTGACTTCATCACTGTCTAGAACGACCTGAAGGGAAGTTATAGCCAGTTGGGGGTTGGTCTCTTCTCCCAGGCAGTCAGCAATAGGACAAGGATTCACCATCTCTGGAGGTTTTTAAACTGAGATTGGACATGGCACTGAGTGCCATAATCTAGTAAATGGACTGGAGTGAACCAAGGGTTGGACTTGATGATCTCGGAGGTCTTTTCCAACCCAATTGATTCTATTATTCTGTGATTCTTGGCCATCACGACTCCCAAGAAACCCCAACAACACCTGACTGCTGTCTCCACCACAACAGTCACCTGGAAGAGAGCCCTTCCCTTACCCTCAGAAAATGACATGAGGTGGTATAGAGTAACCTCCACATCCTATTCCTGCCCCCCTTCTGACTACTGCAAAAATTAACACTGTCCTGTCCAGAACTAGGGTACACTTCCATTGAAGATACTTAATTTCCCACTGAGAAATCCACTTTTAAGACAATTAACATTTCTTGGGTAAATTTAATGCAATTTGATTTACAACATAAAAACTTTCCTATGTAAATTTTGAGCTACCTCTACTCTGAGGTCACTACTAGCAATGAAAAAGATTAAAACATCCCCTATGAAAAAGTTAGCCTACTTCTAAAGAATCAATGAAAAGTTTCAAACTAAATTTTATGTTTGTGATTTCATCAGTTCTGCCTGGATACTTCATTAAATAATACTGCACCAAGATCCACTTTGAACTGTCACAAATTTTTTATATAATAAAACATAATTGCAAAAGCAAATATATGGATATTAATTAAAATATTTTAATTTGTGACACTTGCTGCTGAGCTGACTATTTTAACCCGGGTTATCCACTACTTGTTTTACCATTTTTTTCCCAATATATAGATCTTCAGACAGAGAGGCATGTGGTTCAACAAACATAGGAATCTCCTTCAAATGGAAACATGGAACTCTACTATAGCCACTGCAGCAGTTCAGTCTCATTATTTTAATCACTGTGCAGCATTTACAGTTCTCAGGAAAAGGGTTGCTTCCATTAACCAGTTGTTTGTCGTCTTAATGAACATACATTCCAAGTCTTATGCCCATGGTCATGTCTGAATTCATCCGCCTCAGCAAAATACTTTAACAAGAGCAAGTTTTAAAAAATACATAGCTGAATAAACCATCAAGCTTGATCTTCAGAGTTAATAGCTATCTACCTAATTAAAATGCTTAGAAAACATTTTTGTCAGGCTTTTTATGGCTATTAGGTTTTTGTTATGTTTTGGGGTTTTTTTACCTTTTTTGTCATCCATTAGTTATCTTTCTATCATCAAGAATAATTTTTGTTTTACAATAGAGAAAGGAGTAAATTAGAGTATTAACCTAACTATTATCCTCTCAAAATTTATAAAAGGACCTAGCTCTGGAATGGGGACCTTTCACAGAGTTACAGCAAAGGTATGATTCGGTGAAGCTCAGTGGTACTGTCTTCCCAGTTTTGGAAACTGTGTCATCCCTCAAAACTTGTTCAGTACAGGCATATCCATCTGGCTTTATGTTTTTTACAGGTTTTGGAAGACTGAGGAGTAGGACATTTGTGAATAAAATATTTTTGGCACCCCAAACAGGCAGTTTGGCACTTGTTTCAGTAAAGTTCTGTTATTCTTGTAAAGTCCAGTAATTTATGTATACTTCATGTACGTGCATGGCTAATAATCTGGGGAGAAGATTCATAGATTAAGAGAACACAGAGAAGTCCAGCCTAAATAAGCAATGATTTAGAGGACAAAAGTCAGTGTTTTAAAAAGAATGAAAGAGAAAAGTAAAAGAACAGGAAAAGAAAAAAAGTGAAAGACGCAGCTGTAATGACCTACTTTTATAATTTGTAAGTGACATGATAACTGAAAAATATTTGTGTTTCATAATATGTAAGCCTCAATAGTAAGTAGCTGATCTGTGCAACTGTGAATGAGACTGCAACAGTAAGTCCCATTCCAGTATCCAGCTACCAGTAAATCAGATCCCTTACAAACATTTAAGTCTCATATTTCTTTTTCACACATGTACATGCCCACATTTCAGTTTTAGCTTCAGGAGATACTTAGCAAATGAATTTTAGGGTGATAAAGGAGCTCCACGAAACAAACATTTGCACTAATTTAAATTACAGTAATGTATTTTTATTGATCCGATTTGCCACTGCTTTTGTTCTACACATTTTCTCTGTGCATTCACATTCCTAAGATTAATAAAATGAATATTTTTTGAAAATTGCAATTACCTTAGATATCAATTGCACATATTTCATTGTCTTTGTTAAACCTGTAGTCATATGTAACTCAGAGAATTAGTAATTATGTGATAAATAGTTTACTCTGCTTTTCCAATCTGCCTTCCAATTTTTTCTTGTCATCCCCTCATATCTCTTGAGACAGTTGTAGCCTGTGCATGCTGACATATCTTTCCATCCCTGGCTGAAGGAATCACTTACATGAAGTTTCCAAAAATGCACAGTCATAAATCACCACAGAATTGCACAGAAATTAGTTTAGTTCATTGAAAACCTATCTTTCTAACTAAATGTTGCTACATGTAGTAATGAAACCTATCAACCTGTAAATCATAATACAGGTATTAGCAGTAAATGAAGTACAAGAACAATTTTATTCCCTACAGTATTGACATAAAAGGGAATGTAGACTAAGTAAAGATTCATTCTAGATTCCTAGCAGACAACCCACAAGCTCTTAAGTTTAGTTTTGAGAAACAGGCATATGAGCAAATTGTAAATTCTGTTTATGTTTTTCCAATAAATCAGGGAGCCAACATCTGCCTGAGCTTTCACTTTGCGTTGCTCAGTGCTGTGTGTGCTAGTTATGCTGGGCAGCAAGTGCTGCAGACCTGACATCAACATCCCCACTTCTGTTGCCTCAGAAGTGACAGCAGCTCCACAGAGGCTTTTTGTTGTTATTTAAACAGCACCATCTCTCTTGCTGTGGTCTGCAGCATCCTCCACAGAGCTTGTGTCAGAGACTTAAATAGTTAATGGCTTAAACATTGTAAGATCACCAAGACTTTTGTCTGCCATAGCAAACTGAAAGGAACAGTTGCTCACCCAGCAAAGCCTACCCCTCCCTGAATATGCCTACTATGAAAGGACCTTTAGATCAAGTAATTAGGTGCTATTGTCCAGCTATCCCAGGTGCAGAAGGGTATGCATATCTGAAGCTACAAACTGGATTTCCAGATAAGGGAAGAGGCTAGTAAGAGGCATATCCCATGAGGTGGTGTAATCCTTCCTCTTATTACGCTAAAGTCCTTTCATACATGAATGACTCTGCTGTAAAAATCCCTCCAGAGAACCTTGAAAACATTTCTCTGGGCTGTTTATCTCAAATGTTGGACGATGATGGACCATGATGGATGATGACATAATAGGCAGCTGTAACAGAGGTGTCAGAGACTCGTGACCTGTCCCAACATGTCCCATGACACTATCCATTGTAAAACTCCCTGACTCTGGGGTGGTACAAGGCATTCCCATCTGAGCTTGAAGTGTATCACATTAGATATTTGAGTTTGAGGGGGGGCTTCCCCAAAAGATCAAGATCACAATTTTGACAGGACTGCGACCACTAGTTCAACCAACAGACATGGAAGCTGCAACTACCAAGTTTCATGCTAGATCCAGTGGGTGGTGATTATACATATCTTGGGACCCTTATCTATTCTGTCTTTTCCTTTCCTTATACATTTCCTTAAGTGTTATTTTTATGCTTTAATATTGCTGTATTACTATCGATGATAACAACCAAAATGGTAATATACCTGTTTACCTTTGAAACAAAATTGTTCTAAAATAAACCCTATATATATATATTTACAAACACTGCTTATTCAGTGTCTTTTCAATCTAAACCACCCCAAGGGATTTATTAACAAGAACCTGGGTTACCCTCACCTCCTGAGGCAGGTTGTAATAGCTCATAATAGGTCATATTGTATACCTTTACTGTTTTAACCAGGAAGGGACTGCTTTTTTTTTCTTTGTAATGCAACTCCAAAAATTATAACTCAATCCTGTTTCAAATTGCCTGTATACCATTTGAGAATTTTAGCAAGAAAGACACTATAATTGCATATTTTTCCATTAGATCACACAAGATTCAGAGAGATAGCAGGCTTCTACTTCCCACATGGATGACCAAATCCAGATTTCCCCTACTCAGTTCAAAGCCTCTTTTGAAGAAAACTAAATAAAAATATTTACATAGCATAGAAAGACATAAGACAAATACTGGTTTAGTTATGGGAAATCTACCTATACATCCAGCACATTCAATATATGAACAGAAAAAAGCATGTCAGAATAAAATTTAAAAAACAAAACAAAACTTGTCAGAACAGAGTAAAAATAGTCTGTGTATTGTACACTAATCCAGAAAGCAAAGCAAATCTTGGAGTTTTTAAAGTCCCTGCTTAAATTTAAATATTTTATATGCAAGCCTGTAAAAATCGATATGAAATAGTCATTGTATGTAGCCATGAAAAGTTTGTATATCTATCAGACTAATTACTGGTAGATGTAGATTATCCTGTGTATAGGCAACATGGAAGTCATTTACAATGGGTGACCTGTTAAAAAGGTGAAATATTTGCTTTTCTCAGCATGAACTTCAGTTTGTTCCTTTTTCAGTCATTCTGACAACCTGCTCCTTAAACACCATGCTGATGCACTCTTTGGACAAGGATCTAGCTGCAGAACTGATTGCTGATGGAGTCAGAAGCTTTTTACTTAAAATCATTAGGTCTTCAAGTATTGAGCTGAATCCAAGCTAGAGCTGAAGAAATCAACAGCTACCAGAATGTAATGACTGTTCTAGGGTGGTCCTGGTCCTTCAACCATATCCAGCTCAGCCAACAGAACAACCTCAGAACCCACAGAACAGAAGTATTTCTGTCTTCAGTTGCATCTTAAATAGGCTTCACATCAACTTACTTTGTCAGTCCTATAGTTTATCCTACTAGCCTGAAAACAAAGGGCATGGAACAATGTGAGAAGACTGACCTCATTGCTTGTGTGTCGGATTTGTACAATCAAGAGGAGTAGGCAACTGGGTCTGATAGACCTCCGGCCTCTGCCGTGGGTGCATGTATGCCAGAGAAGGGGAGAAGAATGGGGCAGGTCATTTTGCTCAAAAACAATTATTAGATATCCCACTGCATCAACTATTTTCTCTCTACATCTCCTCTGACAATGATTAGATGCATAAAACATTCTCAGTGATTGCAAATATCCTGCAAAGTCATATTCTTTTGAGCTCTGATTAGCTATCAGTTAAGTATACTCTGCCTACAGCTCTGACAGATTAATAAAGGATGCAAAGAGCCAAGTATTTTGAAAGGTGTAAGGCTGTGCTTCTGTTTTGGCAGTCAGTATACAAAACAGCTGAAACTATTGGAGCTTTAGAATTTAACCAAATGCAAATTGTCATCTTTGATACAGAGAAGGTTGACACTGTACTTATTCCTAGAGTGGCATATGAAAATATGCAGTCAATGACTTCAGGAAATCATCTAAGCCCTGCAGGTACATTTTTCACTCTGGTGGTAGCCAATAGATCTAATTTCAGCAAGTTTGTGCTCCTGACAGCAGTCACATCAAATTACAGAATCTTCTAGACTTAGCTGGCATCCTCATCCTAGCCTTTCTATCAAATAAGATGCCTGTTGCCTTTCATCATGAATCTTTAATTATGAGAAAATTAGCAGACCACTGGTTATGCCAGCAAAGAAAATGAGGAAAGAATAGTGTTCTTTCCAATTAACAGGACTGGACACTCTTCAAAGACATCTGATTTGATTGCCACTAACAATATTCAGTTGATGTTCTTTTTTATATCTGTACCTTAAGGCCCTTTTCCTAAAGAATTAGTTTATGCATGCACAAAAACATGCCTTTTTTTTTTCTTCCTCAGTAACAGAAGTACTGTGAATTTCAGTTCTGATTTTCCAAAATATGCTACTTGGTAGATAATTATGATGTATCCCTAGAGTCACTATACTGTGCTAAAGAAAAGATTAGGAGGATGAGTGAAGATTGTTTATTGCAGAGGAATACCATGCATAAATCTCATGGGAGACTCAAGAAACATCTTATCCTAGTCCCAAACAAAGGTATTCTAATTTCTTGGAATCAGATACAAACCTCAAAGGGAATCAACATCAACACAGCAAACTAGGTGATCCATCAACAACCTAATTACATTCTATTGACCCAAAAGAAATTCTAGAAGCCACACAGATACCTCTGGATGCTGGAATGATATCCGTCAATTTCTGACTTCTGGATCTTTTCATTACCTGCTAAAACCACTCCTTTGGAATCTTCTCATTTCTATAACCTGATTATTTAGACTGGATACCAATACCTAACAAACTTCAGGCTAAATTCTACAAGGCTGCATCACAAAAGGGATTTTGTTCCTTGTAACATCTTGCCTCTCATTATCTATGAAAAATATTTTAAAATACACTTCTTTGGAAATCACACTCTGATATTTGCCATGCACTGCAGGAAACCCGACCATAAGGACTGAGGACTCTTGTCTACCTTAGTTATAAAATAACCAAACCTTACTAACGTCACCAATAAGAAAGGATAATAATTGAAATATTAAAAAAATAAGAAAAAAGAAAATTATGCACGGACAAAGTGACTAGTCTTTATCAGATGTATAATGATCTCCCTCTTTCCTCTTTTTTACCTGGTATCTCATTGGGACAGGGATTTGATCTGTGTGCCCACAATATACTATCAATTACAGAAAAGTAATCAAACTCATGCATGACAAATATGCTTTACAAATGTTTCTTGCTAATGGCTCAGTACAACTGTTCTTTCCAAGGATGTCCACTGGAACACTGAGGACATCTGAAAAAGCAAACAAGAAAATTGCACTGGAAGGATAAAAAGAAACAGCATATAAGGATTGTATGTTTCTCACAGTCTGATGACTTTCCAGGGCAAGAGAAGCAGGCAGTGTTATTGGCAAGAAATTAATATTAAAATATAAAATAAAAGGTACATTCAGTCAAGTCCCAAGTCTATGAAGCTCTGTGAGTGTGAACTGTAAAAAGCATTCGATTGTTACAACTGTATTGAATGGTACACTATGAATTTCTTTTTGTTTATTGTCTCATGCCACAAATACTCCCTAATTCCACGTCTCAGTCACATGCAAGAAAATATATTTGTGCTGCAATCTAAATGGACTAATAAAAACAATATTCAACCATTTGGAACTGAAATATTCATGAGATTCTCAGGAAGCAATGAAACTGAATTGCTTCAGCTATTTTGAAGGAACAAAAGTCAAGAAAACACAGCAATAACTAGAAAGTGTTCTAATATGCCTTCAAACTTTGCTCTTTATTTTTCTTTTGCCTTTTACTCCTCTTACTTCAAATCAAGCAGCTTCATTCCAATTTAGTAGATACCACTCCTGGCTACTCGGGTGGCTCACATCCATTCATTTAAATTTTAGCCTGTTGTTAAATTACTATGAAAACATTATAAGAAACTATTCTGCCTTCCTGAGTGAACTTCTTTTGCCACAGTATAGTCATATAGGCAAATGATGTATTTATGTGTGTTCATCTTCACGTGAATCCAAATAAATATTGAAACTAATTTTTGAAGTTTTCTAAATTTTAATGTTTAATCTTAGGGGACACTGCATACCCCTCACTTCTCATAATTAAAATATATTACTTTACTGGGAACTAGCTGTAGGCTCAAGCTTCGTGTGATACTTGTTTTAACTGACCATTTCCTACCTCAATGAAACATATGACCCAAATAAGAAAAACAGTTTCCTAATTAAAATTACAAACAGTAAAACTAAATTATATTACTTCATTATTTAGATATCTAGGTCAGTGCTATTCTTGCCAGGAATTAAATGAATCTGAAAATAATGCACACTGGGGGCAGCTATCTTAAACTACTGCTGCTGTATCCCTCAAACCCTTATGACTAATGTCTGCAGATGGAGGATGTGCCTCTTCAGTATCCCTTGGTCTGAGTGAGCAGAAAGCAATTTCACATGATTCTGCATCTGCTTGTCATTCTTTATTCTTAAGCATCTCTCTAGCTGCACCTGTAATGGCAAATATAACTGTCAGCTTTCTCTCTTTTTTAATGGATGTCCCTTTTCACAAGGGAAGATGGAGCACATCAGCAACAGCACACAAGAGTTTTCTGTGTCTCCCATTTCCCAGATATCTTCAGTTAACCTATGCTTTTTTCTCTCAACATTATATGTAGGAAGGCAACTAAAACCTAAATACAAAATAAAGCAGATAATCAGCCTGATAAGTCTGTGATACATGAAAACAAGAGAAATTTTACAGAACTCAAAATTTTCAAGGAGTCTTTGATCAACTCTTGATCTGCTTTGAACATTTTAGACTCTGTCCCAGCTGTCAAGATTACCTTTCATTCCTGCATGCAACTTTCCCTTCCTCCGACCCTGGTGCAACAGCCAGCACTGCCTCCTCACAACTTCTTTACACATCATGTAAAGGCAAAGGCTGCTCTGGCAGACTACTCTCTTCCAGCTCCCCAAAGCTGTTAGCAGTTTTCTGCACCACCTCTATACATAACCAGCTGTCTGAAGTGCAAGTTAAAGCTTCTACATCAAAACCTAAACAATGTTTAAAGTCAGGAAATATTAACACCATTCAAAACCACATTTCTAAATCCAAGACTGGCTTCAAATTGTTTAAATTCTTGCCCACTAAAAGATATTTTAATGAGAATAATAAGAAGATTTGGTATGAATTATTGTCAACTCAACTTTTCTTTTCCTGAGTACAAGAAAATGACTAACCTAGGGGAGGGGAGAAAACCTGAGTTTTTCCTCTAGAAAAAATGGTTTAATTGACAATTTTTGACATGTCCTTGAATACTGACAACAATTTTTTACCAGCATAAAATTTCTCTTGCCAATTTCTTTCAGTTATCAAATCTTCACATGATATGTACTATTGAGAGAAGTCCTCTGGATGTAAGATACAAATATTAATAGAGTATTTGACAACTGAAGACCTAAACTCTAGTTAACTAGACTTATGTTTTTGTATTTGTATCAAGCTGTCACATGCTTACAGCAGTACAGCAAAAACAGTTTTGCTCCAAAGAATCTTGTAAGTTAATTTGGTTTGATCCAACTAACTCACCCCACAAGGCCTCTATTTGTACAGCCTTAATCAGGAGCTCTTAAACAACTTTAGGCAGAGAAAGAGACTGGATTTGTATCTCACTAGATTATGTAATTATTTGGTCAAATCAACAAATTTGTGTGTGCTGCAGGAGGGGCCAAGTCAGAAGCCACATGGCAAAGCCAGCAGCCTCATGGCAGCCATGGCAAAGTGCTGGCAAGACACACAGCACAGCCTCATTGCAGCCATCAATCAAAAGGCCCGCCTGGTAGCCCACCCTCACCACACCCCCTGGAAGTTTCTGATTGGCAGCACCAGCCCTCACTCTGGCCTGGAGGTCTCTGAGTAGTCAGTGAGCCAGATGTCCTACCTGGGAGGGATAGCCATGGTGGCCAGAGCATACAAATAAAGGGGCATATTGCCTCTTTCTCTTCGGCCATCAACGTGTGAAAGATTCTCAGTGGTAACTATGGTTCTCTTATTCTAATATCTTTCTTTACTCCTTCTATGTTATCTCCTTACTCTTATTTCTTTTCTTAATCTATTTTTCCTCTTCCCTTAGTCTCTTGTGAGTAACATCAACTGATGCATTCTATTTTACTAGTTATGGGTTGGTGTTTCCTGGGGGCTTTGTGGATTCTTCTTCTTGATTGTATGTTACCACTCTGAACCTTTTGCTAAAATGCGTATTTTCTCACTAAATTAAAAGAAATCTCTTGAGAAAAAGTGTGAAGTTTTTTTGCTTTATGTGACCTCAAGATATTAAAGAACTAAGAGTTAAGTGGGAAGTCTTGGAATCTTAAACAAAACTCCTGGTAAAGCTTGAGGCTTTGAGACTAGGGTGTTAGAGGTGCCATCCAAATTTCTGTATTATAAGCTTTAAGACAATTTTTGGCTGATAACTTGTTCCACCTTGTCTTTTTTTCTAGATTTATACTGTGTATTTTCTGAAGTGTTTAGCCATCACTCTGGTATACCAACTGTTTCAAAGACATGAGAATGTGCATCCTCTCCACTGAATGTTATGTTCAAAGTTAAGCCATACAAAATTGTTCTTCCCACTTTCACAAACACATGAGAAATTTCAAGAGAAAAAATGGATCATTTATTTCCTTCTTATTCAAAAAAGAAAGCTTTTTATGCATTTAGTGTTTTCATTAACATGAGTTGTCTTTTGCTTTTCAGAAAAATATTTGCTGGAAAATTAAGCATTTAAGAATGAGGGGGACTTCAAATTATCATATAATGAATAAAGAAGGACCAACTCAAACAAGTGTTTGTTTCTATTTTCTGAAGGTATTCTATATAACAGAAAAGTGATATATATTGTTTCATCTTTGTAAATCTACCAGTTTTGTCTGTTGAAATTATTAACCTGCTGTCCTGTTTGATTCCAAGTTTGAAAAATGCATATTCTGTTTTGATGCCTATTAACAGAATTCTGAATTCAGCTCAGTTAAGTCTGCTCAGCGTTGTGGTTACTGTTAACAAACCTAAGTATTTATATTAGCATTTTTATTCAAGGAATCTAATAAGTGAGATGACATATAATTCAAATGTCAACTTCAAAATTTTATTTGAACTATGTGAAAACTGAAAAAGTGTAAGAAGATGCAAATAAATAAATAAATGAGAGAAAATTAAAGTCTAGTACTCTTGACAACTTTGATAACAATGTTTATCATCCTCCAAAATATCATTGAAACTTCTGTTCTGCAATATATAATTTTTTTTAGTTCATTATTTTGGTTGGAGATCTACTCAAACCATTGGATTTCAAAAAGATCTCCAGTGATTCTATGTCTTGTAAGTCAGACATGTTCAGTAAATAAACCTCCTAATATGAAGAAATTAATGACAAATTATTTTCTGAATATCCCCTTTGCAGAACACTGCTGCTCAGGAATTGCCAGAAAACAGTGGTTATATTAAGTCTTTATCTATTGAGTCATTGAAGCTTTAGATTTTGATCTGTACTACCAATGATACCTTTGTTTTCTAAGGTATTTCTTGCTATTTTTCTAAACAGAAATTCCATTCTTCACAACGCATGTAAGATGTACTGTATGGAAGATGATGTGCTTTTTCTCCCTCGTATCAGTAAACCAATTAAACCTTGATTAATGTTTGGCTCAATGTCACATAAATTTCTCTAAAAGCTGATACTGCATAGATCAAGATGGATGGGTGCCAGCTCTCTTAAATCATTGCATTCAGTCCATTCCATATATTACTTTCCAACCACAGGTTTGCTTCCTCTCACTGCAGAAAATTGTTAACATGTAGAACGAAGACCTAGGAACACCATCTTGTGTCTTTTGTTTGCTGTCAAACGTGGCTAAAATGCAATCAGAAATATGGTTACAGTGCAAATCACAAGTTTCAATATATACTTTAGAGTTTACACTCTATATGCTGCTCTTTTTATTTGCATGATAAAGACACTAACGAACTGGAAGATTGACAAAGCTGTCATATTCCTTCAAAATAAGCATTCTAGATACATCTTCAATATTTTGATGAAAATTTCCTTGAGTCATTCAAATTTATTGTCTGATTTAAGTCATCTCTACAAGCAATCTCACTATACATAGGCAAAGAATGGCTAATGCTGTGATGAGCTCCAATGAAGCTTCCTTTCAATAAAGGAATAAACTCACTTCTGAGTATTTGCCCGTGCCAACCAGAAAGGGTATAATCATACAAAGAGGTGGTTCTGTCTTCTCTGGGGCACCCCCTTGTCACAGGGGAGAAGCTTGTGTGCCCTCATGAGGTTGTGAGCTATGCTAGCAGTGGTCTCCAGTAGGGTCTCCCATGCCAGACAGGTCTCAACTGAAGGGTCAGACAAACTGTGTCCATGGGGAGGGTGGGCTCGCTAGGCCTCTGGCAACCATCCTAGGAGAAGGACCACTCTAACTCCAAACCTGGGCAGATGGAGCTCACTTAGCCCTATAAGGCCATCCATCTAAGAGAAGGATACTCTAACTAAACCTACACCCGGAGTTATTTGCTGTCACTGTCCAAGCTCGCTAGGCCTTCGCAGATGAACCTTGTCGAGTAGAGGGTGGGGCCAGTTCTGTGCATGCTGTGCCTCACCTAAAAAATCCATTGTGTAGGCTCGAAGGGTTCCCCCTCATTGTGAAGCCCTGTAGCAACTGGCAAGGGTCAAATAGGCAGATGATAAGAAGCACTGGAAGCTGCACTCACAACCCTGCATGCAGGCGGTTCAGAATATTGGTTATTCGAGACTTGACCCCGGAGATGACAGTCTCGTGGGGTTGCATCCTGAATGACCAAGCAGCCTTTTCCAAGGACAGCACTGCTTGCTTCACAAGGAGAGGGGCCTAGCAAAGATGGCCTAAACAAGGCTCATATCCTCACCCAGATGGATAACCACAGCCAACTGGCATCTTCTGATGTGGTCAAACAACAACACGACAAAGAGACAAAGGTGCCTCCAGAAGTGTGTTCAAATTGACACTCGCATGTTGGAACATCAGAACCATGCTTGATACTGGAGATAGTGGATGTCCTGAGCATTATTCTGCTCTAATTGCCCATGAACTGTCATGGCTAAACATCCACATTGCTGCTCTCAGTGAAGTTCGTCTTCATGAAGAAGGCAGCCTTAAAGAACATGGTGCTGGCTACACACTCTACTGGTCAGGGAAACCCAAAAGTGAAAGTCACCTTTCAGGAGTTGGGTTCATGATTAAAAACTCCATCACCTCCAAACTTGAAAATTTGCCGAGAGGTCATTCCGTTCGCATTATCTCATTATGCCTCCCACTACACAACAAGAAACATGATATTCTTTTTAGCGTATATGCTCCAACTCTCCAAGCTGACCCAGCGGAAAAAGACAAATTCTACACCAAACTGCACTGCCTCAACCAAAATGTTCCTGCAAATTATAAGATCATAATCCTTGGTGACTTCAATGCCAGAGTAGGTAAGAACTCTGAAGCCTGGAAAGCATGGTGTTGGAAACTGCAATGACAACAGACGCCTCCTGCTAGAGTTTAGTGCAGAACAGCAGCTCACCACCAACACTATCTTTCAACAGAAAGACAGCCTGAAGACAACCTGGATGCATCCTCAATCCAAGCACTGGCACCTCATTGACTATGTCTTAGTGCAACAGAGAAATGTCAGCGATGTCCGTCATACTCGAGTGATGCCTAGTGCAGAATATCAAACAGACCAAACTTAACCTCCACTTTAAGCCCAGATCTAAGAGAGGCAGCATTCCTTCCTTCATTAACACATCCCTAAAGCTGTTAATAATCCTTTAAATTGTTCTTCCCTCCAAATCAAACATAGGAGGCTCTTATAAGCTTTGCCTCTCTCCACTTGTTATTCTTTACGTTTCTAATTACTAGTATATCCTATTAATGATTATCTTAATTCTTACTAAATAGGTAATTAAAATATGAATGTTCAGTATTCTGTTTATCAGCACATACAAACCATAGAGGTCTATGAAAAGGCTAGTGTGTTAGATATTCAGAAATAAAGATGGAAAGGGAATATTACTGGCCCCTCAGCCTTCTAGTTTTGAAATGGCTTTCCTCATTCCACATTGCACTCAGGCAGAGCTCTCAATTTCTCATAAAAGCCTTGACATAGTAAAAAGTCCGTTTTTTATCTACCCTTAGTTTTTACTATGTAAAGAGACTGTACATATCTCAGAGATTATGTCAGACCTTTATGTATCACCATGTATTAAAGCAAAAGTCTGATTCTTAAGAATAAAACATGTAAAGATGACAGAAATACATTTTCTATTCTGTTTATCATCCTGCATGTATACACCAACATTCTTCATAATTTCTTCTTTAATGCTGCAATGACTTCCACATTTGAGAATAATCTCTCAGAAATAAAAGGTAATCAGTGTGGCTTTATCACCTCTCTTTATTTCTAGAAGCAGCTGCCCATCTTAAGTTAGAACAAGGATTTTTCTTTTACTTCTTCCACAGAGCTCTGTCATTTTCATTGTATCTTTGCTGAATAATAAAAATGTAATGGTGTTTCAAGTCAATTCCTGCCACATTACTCATCATGTAGAGCAACAGAGCTATGCTAATACTTGCTGTGGTAACAATGCAGAATTTACGCAGATTTTACTATTAGAAGACATTAAACTCTTCAAGTTTGGTATGCTAATCTTGTTCTAATTCTTTATCCACCTCTTTTGAATTTTTCTCCATCCCTCCCCCTAAATCTGCTGACAATCCCATGCCACTGAATACTATTACAGTTTCTAGAACTGTTCAGGATATATTTTATCTTGCTCAAGGAGCCCTCCTGATAATATGAATATGTACATGTAATAACTTAAACTGATTGGCAACCAGTCACCTTTTCCTCAGTCAAGACAGCTATTTAGTAGTTTACTATCTTCCCTTTAAAAGGTAAGAAAGAATGCAGAACTTCAACACTGCTTTTAAAAGTTCTGATTTTTCATTCTTCTCAAGAAGCAGTGTTTATGCTATGTGCTATTCAAATACCATTCAACCAAGGGGATGAGATAACAAGCTAACTTAAAGAAATTATAAATAAAGTTTCTGTTTGTTTCAGTAAGATTGGTTTGGGGTTTTTTTGTAATTTTGGATTAGTTTTCTTATTTTTTGCTTTGTCACGCTATCAGCTTGAAAGGGAAAACATGACATAATTACTGGCATAATGTAGCCCACTCCTACTGGTGTTTTGAATTAAGGTATTTGAGATTTGTGCTTTCACATAATAACTTCGCTGTCCTGGTAGAATACTCTGCCTTCAAAAGCAGATAAGATTTCCTCCTTCCTCTCGCCCCCCAAAACCAAACCAACCAACCAACCAACCAACCAACCAACCAATCAACCAACAAAAACCAAAACCAACCAACCAACCAAAAAACCACAAAAAGCATCAAAGTGAAAATCACTTTGACTTTTTTGTATAATAACTGCATTCAAAATACAAAAAGCTCTACACAACATTGAAAACAATCCTTCATCACAGAGTCTAACCTGAGAAATCAATGTATACATCTGACATTGTCCTGATTACCTGCTGAGATAAGGGTATGCATCATCTCATCCTCTCCACTCTTGTTGAAAAGGGCATCAGCGTGCTTGAGCTGGACTGCCAACCAGAGCAGTCACAGACGTGAGTCAAATGATGCTCCATTATCTAGTATCAGCAAAGAGACAGGTTGCATGAAGGATGTAAAAAGACAGGAGTGCACTGTGATAGAGTTCCTTGTAGAATATCTCTTTCATAGAGAGGCCTACTTCATTTTTATCTCACCTGAATACAGAGAGAAAGTAAAGAAATTACAAGGGAAGGAATACTGGTATCACATGACTTTATTACAGATAAAAAATATAAAAGCAGATCAAAGTTTATGCTAAAAAACAGGCTTGCTAGATGTACGTTATCAAATTTTGATTTTTTAAAAAAGATGGGGATTTGCCAATTTTATGAAATTATGTCCAGATGCAAGAAAGTATGTAAATCCAACACAACCTGATTCAAAAAATGGAAAACAGAGTGGAAAAAAACGAAGTTTCTGCTTGTCTGGTAGTATTTGGTGACATACTAATTCAGTAAGGAATTTATACATCTGAGAGGTTTTGGACTGGACAAATGCAGGGAGGGTTAAGGGGAATTACTAAAATTTGTGAAATTTATATTACTGTGAGAAAACTGAACTTAGCCTTTGCAAGCATTTTAGTATTTGGCCAAAACCAGACTCTTATATAGAGCAACATATTATCTTCTGTCATTCAGTGCCTCTCCAATTAGCATCAATCCACTTCTCAGAGGAGTAAGAAATATGAAAGACAACTTTGTGAATGACTGATGAACATGGAAAAGATCATTTCACCAAGATTATGCTGTATCCCTAACAAGACCAAAAGAGTGCACTAAATTATTATGATAATTACCTTTGGCAGACTTTGTCTTATTGTTAAAAAGCAATAATAAGGTACTTTAAGAGGCAGAACAATTACACTTAACTGTGGTCATTAATAAATTAATTCTCAGGCTAAAATAATTCGTAACACTGAAATTATGTAACTGCTGCCTTTTAAATTTTTACTGCAATGACTTCATATAATTTGAATCAAGCATTGTTAATATTTCTAAAACTTTGGTTCAATAAGGTAGGAGAACAAATTCAGTTCAGGAAGGAGACCCTTTCATTTCTGTGTCAAAGGACTGGAATGTCTGAAACTGAATAGCAAAACTGATAGTTACAGGAAGCATATAGGTCATCATTTTTCCAAAGATAAATGTATAAATCCCATAAAGAGGTGTTGCAGTCCGCTTAAATATTGCAGAAAGAACCCAGGTTTGAAATACTTTCCACAATAAAATTAAAACTCAAACAAGTTATCCGTTAATTCCAAAACCTGATTTATTATTTATTAATTAACTAATAGCTAAGAGATGCAGAGAGAGAGAGAGGAAATAAGAATAGTTAGAAAAATGCTAAGATTTCTTTTAGAAGCAAAGAAAAATTATACCACCAGACAAACTATTTTTCTGTCAATTTAGTGTTTGTCTGTGGAGCAGGGTGAAAAGCAGTTTTTACCCTTTTCTTTTCTCTTGGTTCTTTCAATGTTATCTTTGCCACTCTAGGAAGAGGTTCGGAATGCAACTTTTGAAATGCAGATGTGATGCTCCATTTCTGCTGCTGGTCTCAGCCTCTGGTCCCTGCTGCTCAGGTTGCTGCAATCACACAGTTGCAGGGAAGATGCAGGGACAGGGAGTTGCACAACTCACATGTGGAACATGGCTGGTCCCCATTGCATGTAGCATGGCAGATCCCAGTTTTCTTCAGGCTGGCAGATCTCAGTCTTCAGTGGCAGGCAGGCAAGCAGCTTGATTGGCGAAGAAGAAAGAAGGTGAGATGAGGTGAAGGTGGGGGAGATAGGAGAGTGGTTCTCCCTCTCTTTTCTCCACACACACCCTACCTAATTTTCAAGGTGTCTTTTCAGAGGTTTTTATAGAGTCTAAGAAAGCTTAGGCACTGCTTTTTACACATAACTTGCAAATTTCATAAAAACAGGAGATAGCTTTAGCTAAGCTGTCACAAATGTGTATTTGTGCTGGTAGCAGGCCAGATGTTTGTTTGTAAGAATTCTTTGGCTGAATTTGCTGACATGGCAGCTAGGATCTTGCAGGATGTGTCTGGCTAGATGTGTGTGAAAGTTTCTGGTAAGACTGCTGATAGAATGTTTCTTTGATAAGATGTTTTTGACAGAGGAACAATGAAGGAATATTATTTATTGCATTTCTATGTTATCTGATTGCCACAAGAGGCAGTGAGAAATAAAAGACCTTGACACCATGCGAGCACTGCTCAGCAACAGCTAAAACATTGGTGTGATATTAACACTGTTCTGGTCATAAATACAGCACATAGCACTGCACCAGTTGCCACAAAGAAATTAACTATTTCAGCCAAGCCCAGCACTGTTCTGTATAATTAATTGTGTATAAAACTGACTGCATATGTAAATGAAAGACCAATACAAATAAAATAATATTCTCAAATTAATTTAAAGCTAGTGAAATGCTAGTGTGATAACTACATATTATAGTGTGTGTACATTATAGGGGATAGTTAGTTGATGATAGTCTAAGCATCTAAGATGCAAAAGTAATACAAGTACTGACTGTTTTTTAACTTTGAAGGGAAAACAGACACTGGTGGCAAAACAACTTAAACATGCTTAAGAGGAAAGTAAGCAGATGGGCAATTCTTAAGAGGCATTTTAAAGAGTTTGTCTAATATTGTCATGGTTTAGAATGGTAACCCCCCAAATGAGTGCTCCCAGTGAGACTCTCCAAACCATACTGCCAGTCTTCCCCATCTTCCCTCATCCATCCCCATGCTGTGAGATGGAGAGGAGAACTGGAGGCACAAAAGGTGAAGATCATGGCTGGAGATAAGACCAATTTACTGGAAACAGCAATGAGATAAGAAAATTATTGTAACAGTAACAATATCTATAACACAGCATACAAGATAGGCAAATGATTCACACATGGTTACTCAAAACTGATGTTACCCAACCACTCCCTTTGCCATGCTCTCGGAAGGACCCCCTTCTCCCTGGAAGAGGCTCCCCCCTGCCCTCAGCAATGACATGAGATGGTGTAGAAACCTCTGGGTCCTGGCCATGTCACTTCCTGATTATTGCAAAAATTAACCCTGTCCTGGCCAGAACCAGGACAGGTATCTTTTCGTTGACAAGTATGATGTCATTATGATTTGTCTTCTCATCAACATTGACATATAACACTTCAAGGTTTTAACAGCATCCTCTGCAGTTCCTCCCTCACAGCAGCTTTGGGATCAGACATCTTCACTAAATAGACAGTCTCTTTGAGCTGTATAGAGGTAAATAGCTCTTTTCCAGAAGATATTGCTAGCAAAGAGGCAGTTAGTTTTCGCTAAGGAAGCTTTCCTGGCTGGAATGAGACATCTTTCCTAGACACAGTTTTGGGATCTTTCTTTGCATGCATTTCACAGAAGGTTACTCCGTGGGCAGAAGAGTAACACTCACAGATGTGCTGCAAGGCCTTGGCAGCCAATGGGGCACCAAGAAGGGGGGGAAGTGATGATAAAGCTGAGGCATGAATTAAAGCCTCACTTTTTTGCCTTTGTTCAAAGGCCCGGTGTTGTACTTACAGTGTCGTTAAGATCTGTAAGTTTTCAGTGTTCTCACCTCTGAAATAAACCTTTCCACTGTTTACCATTCTTTGAGGGAATACCTTCATATATTTTGCTTTACAGCTTGCTGTCAGGTCCAGCCCAAAGTGAGAGAATACCTGCCAACTCAATGGTGGTAGCAGTCATAGGTCAAAGAATCTGAGCTCTGCTGTCTAACCAGCATTGTTAGCTCTCTTGATAACAAAAAGGCAGTCAAAAATACAATATTTACAAAGCATCGTCTCCTTTTAAGGGCTGCCCATGTAACCTTGACAAACATGAGCTGCAGTATACTAGATGATATTTAATGTCCCTCCGAAGCCAAACCACTCTATGATGGCACTACTACTGAAGAGTATGAAAAGAGAACACACCCTTAAGATTCACATGCATGGAGCCAATAGCAAATGAGGCAGAGGTATAACTAGTCAACAGCAATGAAAGGAAAATTAGAGTTGTGTCAAATAACTATCAACTATCAGGATGACGGATTTCCCACACTCTTTCCAAATGCTAGGACAGGCCCTGGAACAAATCCAGACTAAGAGAGCTGGATTTGGATAAATGTTGATAATAAGTTTTTTGCTTTTTGAAACATTGTTTCCAACCTACCTGATAGTATACTTCCATAGAGAACTAGAAGGATTTTTCATTACATAAATTTGTCTAGTCAACCATATTGTTCTTAAATAAATTGATGGGACCTGAGCTTGAGAGTGGTAGGTCTATTTCCAGTGCCATACATACTTATTGCTTCTCCGGGGACACCCCCTTGTCGCGGGGGAGAAGCTTGTGTGCCCTCATGAGGTTGAGAGCTACGCTGGAGGTGGTTTGTGGCGCCAGTAGGGTCTCCCATGCCAGACAGGTCTCAACTGAAGGGTCAGACAAAGTGTGTCCACGGGCAGGATGGGCTCGTTAGCTGTCTGGCAACTATCCTAGGAGGACAACTCCAACCCCAAACCCAGGCAGATGGAGCTCATTTAGCCCTGTAAGGCCATCCATCTAAGAGAAGGATACTCAAACCAAAACTGCGTCCTGAGGTATTCGCTGTCACCATCCAAGCTCACTAGGCCGTGGCAGATGAACCTTAGGAGTAAAGGATGTGGTCAGTTCTGCGCACGCTGTGCCTCACCTAAAAAATCCATTGCACAGGCTTGAAGGGTTCACCCACGTTGCAAAGCCCTGTAGCGACAGGCGAGGGTCGAAAACGGCAGGTGATAGGAAGCAGCTGGAAGCCGCAGACCCAACCCTGCATGCAGGCGGTTCAGGATATGGGTCAATAGAGACTTGACCCTGGAGATGACAGTCTCTTGTGGCAGCATCCTGAATGACCAAGCAGCCTTTTCTAGGGACAGCACTGCTTGTTCCACAAGGAGAGGGGCCTAGCAAAGGTGGCCTCAACAAAGCTCATCTCCACACCTGGTTGGATAACCGCGGCCAACCAGCATCTTCCATGCAGTCAAACAAAAAGATTTCAAAGGCATACACGTGCCTGCAAAGGTGTGCTCAAACTAACACTCACATGTTGGAACATCAGAACCATGCTTGATATTGGGGATAGTGGATGTCCTGAGCGTCGTTCTGCTCTAATTGCCCATGAACTGTCATGGCTAAACATCCACATTGCTGCTCTCAGTGAAGTTCATCTTCATGAGGAAGGCAGCCTTAGAGAACATGGTGCTGGCTACACACTCTACTGGTCAGGCAAACCCCAAACGGAAAGACACCTTTCGGGAGTTGGCTTCATGATTAAAAACTCCATTGCCTCCAAACTTGAAAATCTGCCAACAGGTCATTCCGATCGCATTATGTCCTTACGCCTCCCACTGCACAACAAGCAACATGTTGTTCTTTTTAGCGTATATGCCCCAACTCTCCAAGCTGACCCAGAGGAAAAAGACAAATTCTACACCAACCTGCGCCGCCTCACCCAAAATGTTCCTGCAGATGATAAGATCATAATCCTTGGTGACTTCAATGCCAGAGTAGGTAAGAATTCTGAAGCCTGGAAAGGAGTCCTGGGCAAGCATGGCGTTGGAAACTGCAACGACAACGGACGCCTCCTGCTAGAGTTTTGTGCAGAACAGAAGCTCACCATCACCAACACTATCTTTCAACAGAAAGACAGCCTGAAGATAACCTGGATGCATCCTTGATCCAAGCACTGGCACCTCACTGACTATATCTTAGTACAACAGAGAAATGTCAGTGATGTCCATCATACTCGAGTGATGCTCAGTGCAGAATGTCAAACAGACCACCGCCTTGTGCGCTGCAAACTTAACCTCCACTTCAAACCCAAACCTAAGAGAGGCAGCATTCCAAGGAGGAGGCTCCAAGTCAGCAATCTTCAAACAGCCACAGTGAGAGACAGCTTCCAGGTAAACCTTCAAACTAGACTTAAAGATAATCCCATAGATCCCTCTCCTGAAGTGCTTTGGCAACATATTAAATGTTGCATCCTGCAGTCCTCTGAAGAGTCCCTAGGGCTCTCCTCCAAGAAAGAGAAAGACTGGTTTGATGAGAACATTCAAGAGATCCAGGAATTGCTGAAGAAGAAGAGAACTTCTCACCAAGCACGCCTTGCTCAGCCATCTTGCCATATAAAAAAAGCTGCCTTTTGTCTTGCATGCAGTAAGCTCCAACGGAAACTTCAAGACATCCAGAACAAATGGTGGCTCAACCTAGCAGAAAAGACACAACTATGCGCAGATTTGGGTGACCAAAGAGGATTCTATGAGGCCCTGAAAACAGTGTATGGACCAACACACCAGGTTCAAAGCCCCCTACTCAGTGCAGATGGTCAAATGCATCTAACAGATAAAACCTCGATCCACGAGCTTGTTGTGTGTTGCTGGGAACAAGGGGAACTACCACCAGATCTCCGTGATGCAGTCATCATCACCCTGCAAAAGAAGAAAGGAGAAAAATCAGACCGCTCAAATTACCAAGCTATTACTTTGCTCTCCATTGCTGGTAAAATCCTTGCAAGAATACTTCTGAACAGATTAGTACCCATTATTGCAGAAGATCTTCTACCTGAAAGCCAGTGTGGTTTCAGAGCCAATAGGAGCACCACAGACATGGTGTTTGTTCTCAGACAACTGCAAGAGAAGTATAGGGAACAGAACAAAGGTCTCTATGTAACCTTCATTGACCTCACCAAAGCTTTCGACACTGTGAGCAGAAAAGGCCTGTGGCAGATCCTGGAATGTTTAGGATGTCCCCCCAGGTTCCTCAAAATGATCATCCTGCTACATGAGGATCAGCGTGGACAAGTCAGATATGGTGATGCACTCTCTGAGCCCTTTGCAATAACCAATGGTGTGAAACAAGGTTGCGTTCTTGTACCAACTCTATTCACAATCTTCTTCAGCATGATGCTCCAAAGAGCCACAGCAGACCTCGATGAAGAAAACGGCATCTACATCCGATATCGTACAGATGGAAGCCTATTCAACCTAAGGCGACTGAAGGCCCACACTAAGACCCTGAATCACCTTGTCCGTGAGCTGCTTTTTGCTGATGATGCCGCCCTCGTTGCTCACACAGAAGCAGCTCTGCAGCACTTAACATCCTGCTTTGCAGAGGCTGCTGAGCTTTTTGGGCTGGAAGTCAGCCTGAAGAAGATGGAAGTTCTCTACCAACCTGCACCTCAAGAAGTCTTCCATCATCCTCACATCACCATAGGCAATTCAGAGCTTAAGTCAGTCCAGCAGTTCACCTATCTGGGATGTATCATTTCCTCAGACGGTAACATTGACAAAGAGATAGACAACAGGCTAGCAAAGGCATACAAAGCCTTTGGAAAACTCCATAAAAGAGTCTGGTCCAATAAACACCTGAAGAAAAGTACAAAGATCAGTGTCTACAGAGCCATTGTACTGTCTACTCTTTTATATGGGTCTGAATCCTGGGTCATCTACCGCCACCACCTGCGGCTTCTCGAACGCTTCTATCAGCGCTGCCTCCGTTCAATCCTAAACATCCACTGGTCTGATTACGTGACCAATGTGTCTGTTCTTGAACAGGCAGGGATCAGCAGTATCGAGGCCATGCTGATGAGAACGCAGCTGCGCTGTGCAGGGCACGTCTCCAGGATGGAGGATCACTGCCTCCCAAAGATTGTGCTCTATGGTGAACTCTCCACTGGCTGCCGCAAGAGAGGAGCCCCGAAGAAGAGATACAAGGACTCCCTGAAACAACACCTCAGCCTTGGCCATATTGACTGCCACCAATGGTCCACTCTGGCCTCCAATCGGGATTCATGGAGACACACCATTCACAACACTGCTGCTTCCTTTGAGAATGCACGGAGAGTCAGTCTTGAGGAGAAAAGACAATGCAGAAAGAACTGTTCCTTGCCAATATCACCTAGGGAGATGTTCCGCTGTGCCTTTTGTGACCGGACCTGCCTATCCCGTATCGGCCTTTTTAGCCACCAGCACGCTTGCAGCAAGCGTGGGTAATGCCCTTCTCAAATCTTTGTTCGCGAAGCCTAGCCATGATGATGATGACATACTTATTGAGTTACATGCTCTAGAGACATTTCAGATTCTCAGAAGTGGGCATAGTGTTTTAATACCCAGCTGGTAAAGTCAAATTCATGGATTTATGATGTCAGGCATTAAATCAGAGGGAAAAAATGGTGTCCTCTATGAGAGAGAAAAATAGAATAGCTTAGAATTTCTGACATATTTTGAAATTCTGCTATGGTTTGTCTTTTTCATTTGATTTGTTTTTAACATTTGCTCAAAGATGAGAACTATTTAGTTTAAATGTGAGATAATTAAGTGACTAAATTGGGGTATATTTTTTCAAATATTCTAATGAATTTCTGTAACATACCTTTAAAAAAGTAGAACACTTATTCTGTACAAAAGTCCCCAACCATTACACACAGAGGAGAGGGAAGGGAATAATGCAGAAAAATGGCAAGCTTATCAGAGGACTGGAGTACCTCTCCTATGAAGACAGGCTAAGAGACTTCAGGTTGTTGAGCCTGGAAAAGAGAAGGCTCTGAGGAGCACATTCCAGTACCAAATAGGGACTTAAAAGAAAGCCAGAGAGTGACTTTTTATAAAGGCATGTAGTGACAGGAGAAGGGGTAGAGGCTTTACACTGAAAAAGGGCAAGTTTAGATTAGACAATAGAAAGAAATTCTTCACTATGAGGGTGTTGAGACACCAGGACAGGTTGCCTAGGATAATGGCTTAAGACTTGTAGCATACAGATTTTTAATAATATAGCTGTATACTTTCTAACACTTTAAAACAGTAGTTAACAGTTACTAAACTCCGTTCTCATACTTAATATTAAATTATTGAAATTCATGACATTTTATTTAACATTATTTTCCATGAAAACGCTTCAAGCAAGGACATGGTTTTTTGGGACACAGAAAGACATAATAAGATATCATTGTAGTCAAAGCAGAAGGCCCAGAAACCTTGGAGAAGCTACAAAGAAGGCATGATGATGGTGAAATGCAAGGAATCAAGGATTTTGGAATCTGACTTTAGAATGAGCACACCACTAAGCTGGGTAAAGAACATATTTTGATATTTTGTTGCGTAAACATATGTAAACAAACAGAAAAAAATAAAATAACAAAAGTCAAAAAATGGTTCTCACTGTAGTATCATGGAGAAATGTGCCCTGAAAGAAACTGGATGAAATCCACATAAAATTCCAAGTTGCGTCAGTCTCTGTTAGCCTTACTTTCAAATTCCTTGTTAGTTTCAAAATACTGAATTTTCACCCCACTCCTCCAAACTACTCGACCACATATCCCTGCAGCTAACATACAGATCCCATCTTTGCTTTCCCCCGACTTCAGCTCAGTTACCTGAACTTTGACCCTGCTGAAGACATCACTGGTTAACCTCCCATTTGGGATAATCAAACACATCTTTTCCACTTCAAGGAGTGCAAGTGAAACGACACAGAATACTGTTTTTAAGAAACGTGTCTCAAAATATGACAAAACTGCCTTGATAAAAAGGGGGAAGTATTTCAACCCTTTGCATACATACATTAGCAAATCAGTTCATTCATTTATGCTTCCCTCATGAAAAGGAGCCACAAGCAATTATTCTTGCACCTTTCCAAGCCTATTTGAACATATGCTTACTCAAAAGATGAACAACTTCTGTCTCCATACAGAAGTCCACATTCTGGGACCTAACAAAGAATCACAGAAAGGTTTGAAAACCTCTAGGTATACTCTGGTTTTGTTGTCAAGTCACATCTACAACTGGAAATAGGCATTTTTTAGACTACCTCTGTACCATAGGTACAGAATTTAGTTAATGGAAAAAAAGACACTGCATTAGTTTCCTGAAACGCTCTTTGTGTGTGCAAACTGTAATACACTATTCAGCTGTATTCATTCAGGTATTCTAAGCTTATTGTCCTCCTTATAACATTAGCACATTCTAACATGTTTCATCTCAGACTACACATATACAGGCTTGCACAAAATTTGCATTACTGGGAATCAACTATACAGAGAAGAAAAAGATAATATAGTGCAGATATGTGACTCAAAGAACAGTTCAAACTGTTTCTTCTGCCCTCTCTGCCTCAGTTGGAAGGCTGATTTCCTCAATGACCTCATGTTCCCCTTCCTAAGATTAATCATCAGTCTTTGGTGTTCTACAATCCATTTATGTTATCTCTATAGCTGAATTCCCCAGTTAAAGCTGTGACTCTCCAAGAACAAAATCTCTACATATACACTAGGAAACAAGTGATTCATTCAGTTCCTTCTGACATAAGCATACAAAGAGGTTCCATGCTAATGTCTCAGCACTCCTGGATTCAAAAGGAGTAATTAAATTCTTAGTGTTCAACTGAAAAAAAAATCAATCTAGCTTCTACATATGATGATGGTACCTGAATCTATCACTGATAAGCAGCATTGCCGATATGATAATTTCTTTATTTAAATTTTTTCTCATTAAACATCCTTGAGAATCAATGAATACTTTGAGAGTTAAAATAAACCATTACAAGATAAATGAAACAGGTTCTTATGAATATGACAAAAGTTTAAAAGTCATAAAAGAGTTCTCTACAGGTGCTAATTTTACTGCTTGAATAAAATTAATAACACTCTCCATGAAACAGCAGGAGATCCTTAAATTACATGAGTAATCAGCAAGAAAATTTATTGTAAATTATGAAGCACAAAGTGTTTGTGTAATGTATGCAAAAGTGGTACTTTACTCTTTGCAGTGAACAACACTGAGTCCATATAATAGAAAAATATTTAATAGCTTGAAAACTCTTGAGGCATAGTTTCAAAAAGTTGTTCAGCTGTGATTAATTCAACTCATGACAAATTAGTAATGAAAGCAGGTCTGCCTTATTTTAATATTCAGTAGGATCCCTTATTGAAATAACTACTTAGGGTTAAACAATGGATATAGAGACAGCTGAAAATACAATTTGATGTCTAGGAATGTGAGGCTTAGGAGAGTGGGATTCACAAATTGGGAAGTACATAAACCTGAAAAGCTAAACTACTTTTCACCTTGGCTGCTGTACAGGCAATGTATTTATTTACATGACTACTTATTCCTGTAAACCTCATGTATGTTTTATGAACCATTTCAAACGAAGAAGTTCCGAAGAGGAAATTTTATCCCATTTGTGCTATTAAATTCTCAGCAAATTATACTCTCCAAAGAACAGTGTATTGGCAAGCTTTAATAATTTTTAAATGTCTTTTATTACAATGTAGCATGGAATTATGAATTTGTGTTCAGTACTTTATAGCTTATATTTACTGATAACTGCAATTAATTGCTTAGTTTTGTATCTTGGGTCTTCATTAAGTGGACTAAAAGTGTCAATTACACTGCAGTTGTTCAACTGAGTCACAAATGAAGCTAAATAATGCTTTACCATGACTAGTTATTAATGTTCTGTCAATGAAACAAGCAAGGGGACTGCCTGGGTCAGGGAACTAGTAATAATAATAAAATACAGAGCCTTTAATTTTTAGATTAGCTACTCAGCACAGATTAACAGCAGCTAAAATGATTGTAATCTAAGCACACTTATTTACTCGTGTTGTATGTAATATGCAAAATGAGATTACTGATAACAGTGCAATGATTAAAGACATCTCAAATCCTGAACAGAGGTGAGCAAACTGTCCAGTTTTGAAACTGACTGAAAGGCACATGGCTGTCTTAGTACAGTGCTAAACCAAAGCAAACACATCCTAGAGACAAGGCCACAAATACAAGATGAAACTAATGAGCACAAAACTGTGTTCCCGAGACTTGAATTGAATCTGTGTCATATTCCACAGGCCTATAGTTTGGGCAATGGCAATACACAATGCAGATATAGCCACTGACAGTTCAGGAAAGAGGCTTTGCATCAAGTAATTTGGGGACAGATCTACACTGTGACTTCTGTAACTTACAGGACTCTAACTCAGTAATGTAAGTACACTTCATTGCTACACTTGTCAAGTATCAAAAAAGGGAAAACCTCTATTTTGAGAGCTTTGGCACTTCTCAGGGATAGTATGTTAAAGCATGTGGAAATAAAGACTATGTTGAGGTCAATTGGTACATCTTCTTTGACAACAATATAAATTTGGAGAAGTGAGAAAACCTGCCTCAGAATAGGAACTAAAATCCAGTATCCCTGCTTAAAATATGAGTTTCATATTAAGAGATGTTATAGATTAGCAATTTCCTATATCTATTCTATGCAGGTTCTTCTAGACTCATTGCTTGAAAATCTGGACACATATTGTTTCTAAGAACTAATCGGTGTCACAAATGATGTTCACAAATTTTTCATCACTAACCAGAAGGCTTAAAGTGAGGCTTCATTCGTCAGTATTGCAGGTTATCCATGAAGATGTTGCCAATCTTTTGGACATCAATATGAAAGCAGACTATGTTTTCCCGGGCTCTCAAGGTTTTCCCTTTCCTACATGCAAAGAAATTTGTCATTTATCAGATTCCTTTCAAACTTCCACACCACTGCCCTTATCAAAGGACAGCATTCAGTGACAACTGTTCTTAAGCCACTTACTTTTGGAAAAGCTGGCTGACTTGGCTCTCAAAGTACCACAGTTTGCTCAGAACTTTGGAAATCTTCCTTTTTACCAAGTATTGGTGTTTTCATGACTCCTCTCCAAATGGCTAACTATGCTGAAACTCCTTTTAAAATTATTTCAGCCTTATTCCCCTCCCTCCACACACCAACACACATCTACCTATCTATCTATATGTATATTTATACATCCATAGATTCAATGAGGTTTATCTGATGCAGATTCCCTATAATGCCTTCAGCCATTTTCTCCCTTACTGGAGGCAAATCAGTCTCACTAATCCTTCAGTTTACTATTTAAGGTCAAATATTAATCTTGCATTTAGGGTAAATGAAATCAGTTCACACTCAATAACATTTGCATTATATAACATCTATAAAGTGGGTTGCACAGAAATATAAGATTTGATAAGTTGTAAAATACTTATATTTTGAAGCAATATTTGTGTTTTTTTATATCTTTGCAAATACAAATGCAAGACACAAATCATGCCCTTTAACATATTCCTCTGAGTTTTCAGAGACTAGATGAGATGGAACATGTCATCAGAATCCTTGAAATCATGCAAACAACAAACGTGAGCATCTGCATTTTAAGTATTAGCTGTTAAAGCACCATGAAAAACTCAGCACTGACAGATTTGCTCTGACTCCTCTGCCAAAGGGTGCGCTTATATTCTTTACCCTGAAAGCATTCCACGCAAGAGACAAATGTGAAATTTAGCTTTCATTGCTGACACATATATACCAAAAAGCCTTACTGTCATTTAATTTAATCCTGATAAAAACCAGTAATTTTTATGCTACATTTTTTATATATTAATTACAGAGAGTATTCAGTAGGCCAAAATGCAAATAATTATATCCACTCTTCCAAAGAGATATCTTTGAATCCTATTAATGTTAGTTCAGCATCTGCAGAAGTGGCATTACCTACAAACACACACACACGCACAAATTTTGCACCATATTAGGCTAATTCCATCCTTTAAAGGCCTCATGCTATGTGACTGATCTTATTTAACTTCTTTTGCCAATTATTTATCCAAGCATTTATGAAAAAAACCCAAAACAAATAAGACAAAAATCCCACCAAAAAACCAAAAAACAAAACAATCAAAATTCCTTAATAAATAATTCCATGTGATCACAAAGTCTAAAATATACATGTAAAAGGCAAGGCCAGCTGTCTGTGTTTTTCTACTTTGTAGACTATTTTCAAGTTTCCAACAATGTTTACACCAGGTGATGTAGAACAAGCACAGAGATTTCTGTGTTTAACTTCAGCCACACTAGTAAATCTGGAATTGGTTTTCATATAGAACTCTTCCCAAAATGCTCCCTCTGAAAAAATACCTGGGGATGAGAAAAAAAAAAAGAACAAAAATAAACAGCCAAATGGTATGTACAGTATCTCTCAGAAAGATCAAGACTTTAAAAGCAACAATAACCACAAGAGGATGCAGACAAAATCTGAATGGTCACATAAAGTAAGATTTGGCATAGAATTTATAGTTTGGCAGAGTTGCATCTTCAGTTTCTTACTTTCCTTACCCCTTCTACATATCACAGTATATTCCTTCTATCATATATCTTTCCATATATTTGAGTACGTGATGTGGTCAAATTAGAAACTCTAGATGCTCTTTAAAGAAAAGAAAATGGGCCTAAGGACTTAGAATTTTATGACCAGTCCAGGATTCCAGTTTCCAAAATCCCCAAGGCCACTTTGAAAATCTCAGTCTAAATGTTTAGCCAAGTTACTATCTGCTTTGCTCTCAAACTGCAAATCTCAGCTGTTCTCAGAATTTCCTGATGTGTAACATGTTTACCCATGAAACATAAGCTGTTGTTAGGATGAAACCTTTGCCCGACATTTTCTTCATGAATACAAACCATCTGTCAATATACTATAGCACTGCTACCATTCAGTTCACATAGCAGTTACCAACTCCTGTAAATTTAGGATTTAGGAGGCTTCAGAAACCATCTTTATAAAGCATTTTCAGCAGTGTAAAAAGCATTATTGGTCGATTCCAAGTTTTTTAATACAATGCAAAAGAATGTGACGTAGCTACAAACACAAGGCACTGTGGAAAGGAAGCAGGCATTTTAGATAAAAGTACTTAAGAATAATTTAACATGCACAGGATTTCCCAATTAAAACTTTCACTTTAGCACTGCATTTTAAACAGTTAATCTCCTAATGAGACAACCCCAGCAATAAGAAGTGAATTGCAGGACTGAATAAGGCCCTGAGGCCTGCATCTGGAAAAGGCTGTGCTTTATAAATGCTGGATTTATGCTGCCATCCCAAGTTCTGCAACGAAAGAGCTGTACTGCCACCTACTGCAAAGATCTCTTTTCCCGTCAGGAACTGCCACGAAAAGTACCAAAGCACATACACAAAAGAAAACCACATAACTTAATTCTTCATGCACAAAACTTTTTTTTTTTTTTTAACTCTAGTAACTTGAAAGGCTGCTTGTTTGTTTTTCTGTGTCTTTTCTTCGTAATGCAGTAAAAGCCAAAGAATGCTGTGCTAAACAGCATGGGAGAGCCTGTGCAAAAGTCTGGGTTTCCCTCTTTACCTTATTCCCAAATCTCTGCTGTCACACCTGTGAATCCTGGCTGACCTGCAGTCCTATCAGCTAATGAGTCATCCAAAAGAGTTACATTAAAGTTGACTTCTTCCTTTCCTGATCTCCAAGAGTCTAGGTGTGTAGGAGTCTTGCACAACAGCTCACAGCACTGAGGTGGAGGTCCTGTCTTAATTGAAAAGGAAATTTTACTTCATTTTCCTTTCAGAGTTTTTTTTGACAGTTAAATTTGCGAATCAATTAATGTTTCAGAACTACTCTCTTTCCTAGCAGACATAGTCACTACCAAATGCTCATGAAATAAATTTTTATAAGCAGAAAACAAAGGGAATTAATATTTCAGAATTCAGAAAAGGACGCTTAGCTAGTAGTAAAATAGGGAAGAGAGAACATCAGGATTAATGAATGCCAGCTGTGCACCCTGTAAATTCTAGCCAACATGAGCAACCATGTATCTAGGATTTGAGATACAGTAGCCTATACCACTGTGTTTCTTCTGCTCTTTGCCTAAATAGAATATTCTAATCACATTATAAACATACTGGGTGGGAGAATCCCCATCCCCATGTTTATAGCTATTTGGTAACTTTAAAGCAAAAACCAATTAGAGCTGCTGCTAGGAAAATCACAGCATTACATATCATCTGCAAGCACCCTGGGGGGAAAAATATCTTCCATTGACTTTGTGTCAGTGGTGTGTCGGACTGAAGTTGTAAATGCACACTCAAGGAAACACATGCTTTTCCTACAGTACCATCAAAATAAATCCAAAACCAGAAAGACAGCTTAATTGTATATTTTAAGACTAGACTTTTTTCTTTTTTCTGTTTTCTAGTCCATAAAAAAAAAAAAAAACAACAACAAAAAACAAAAAAGGAGCTCCTGCAAGTACAGATGTTTTCACTTGTTTTATATCTGGAGAATAAAACTCCAGACATCCCGACAGAATGTCTCTTATTGTCTGCCTTCAGTCCTAGCAATACTCCACACTTCAACTACCAATTCAACTACCAAATCTGTGTGATTCCATGCTGTGTCTTTTTAGATACATAATATGGTCATGGCACCAAAGGATTTCTCTGTTTGGTCCCTAAAAGAGAGCTGCTTCTATTTTGAAGCATAAATATAGTACAATAATCCTTGAGAAAACATAAATTTCCATACATTTGCACATGAAAATGTCCTTTCACTTTTCATTTATCAAGAGAGTAGTTCTAAAAAATTAATTATGTTAGAAATTCAATTCTATCTGTTGCCCTGAAATTAAAATCCTGTATTTATCTGTTCCTCATGTACTTTAGGATTTTTACTGCAAATACATTCAGATTTTTTGTCTCCATTATGGAACAGTGGCAACAGAGGTAATAAAATGCAAACATTTTTATCTTTTATCTTTAAAAAAAATGTTCCCTTTTCTTCCCACTGGAAATACTTAAAATATCTTCCAGCAACAAGACCAGATGAAAAGTTTTATGTGGCATATTAAGTAGTGTTAACAAAACAAAGTTGTATTTTATCTGTCCCTTCTATCCACTGGGCTTAAATTCATCTATTGGAATTGTTTCCATCAGGAATAGTAGACTTTTAAGCCATCTCTACAAAAGCCCTTCAGGCAACAAAGTGAGTCTAATTAATTATATGTTTTCATCTTGTCTTTACACAATATCATCTGACAAGACAAATACATAGCCAGAGAAGACCAGAAAAAAACTTCAGGAAGACTAATCTATCCCTCTACACTTTCAGTAGCTGCTGTCTTGGGTTTCACCCCTAGTTGGCCAGTCCATCACATACTTGGCCAATGTCAGTTGCCACTTTTACCTATGTTTGCAAGATGTGTCTAGGAGACACATGTGAGCAGTAGTGTTAAAGCTTAATGTTCTATAACACAATAAGTATTTAAGCAGTCCTTGATCCAAAAGCATTTTGGATTTCTATGTTAATCAAAAATATTTAATTCCTTTCTGTACTTAGTTCCATAAAACTGGGTTTTTTTTTCCTCTGCTTGTCTTTATTTTCATTCCTTCAAACTGACTCTCTTGGTATCCTTTTCATTTATACAAAGAAACATCAAACACTATTTCAGTTGAACCTTCATGTTCAGTTGTGCCTGTGGTAGAAAAAAAGAAGCTGTCCATTTTTAAAGAAACTACAATGAATATGAGAATCAATGGGGAACTGAGAACAAAAAAATAGGAAAATTATGAAGATTGTTTTGGCAAGTGAATAATTTCTAACAAAAACTATACATATTAATTTTGTTATTATTGTTTATGAAGGACCTATTCTGCAACACATTCTCTTTTATAAGTTACCTTTTTTAGTACTGGAAAAGCAAAGGGAAGGGTCAGCACCTCAAATGCTGTAAATGATGGGACTTGATGGCACACAATAGCACTGTTCTAATAGAAAGCACGATAAAGCAAAATCCAGATGTATTACAATGCAAAAACAGGACTTCTACTCTTTGAAGTGAACTTGAGAATTCACTTAATAAGAAAGCTTCATTAACACACAGCAGATATGTTGTTATACAGACTAACAGAACAAACCTCTGGCACTCACATAGAGATGAAACCTATAAGAGCACAGGTGGCACTTTCTGACAAAGACTGAGTGAAGCACTGCCCACCTTCCAGCTGATAAATGACATGATGTCCAAATGACAACATGGCAACTTAACTGAGCAACATAAGGACACAAACCCATGAATGACAAAGGTGTGAGAGACTGGGTTCATATCTCACAGGATTACTTCTTGGGTCGAAACAGACCCAAGTGTGTGTCTTGGAGGAGGGCCTAGGCCAGAAGCCTCATGGCAGTACTTTATTTCTGTTTCTTCTCTCTGTTTCTCCTGTTTCTTCCCTTAACCTCTCTCCTTTACTCTTTTCTTTATTCTGGTCTTAACCTTTTGTGGGTAATTTAAAACCTATGAATTGTATCTTACTAAGTGTTGTGAGGGTTGTCTTGTGCTGGGGACTTTAGGGAAATGCTTCTGCCTTGGTTGTATGTTACTATTGCGAACTTTTTGCCAAAATGTATATTTTCTCACTAAATTAAAAGAAATCTCTTATGTAAAAGTGTGTGGCTTTTTCTCTTAAGCAACCACAAGGTATTAAAGGACCAAAGGCTCTGCAAGAGTTCAGTGGGGACTCTTGGAGTCTTAACTATAAAAATAATACTCCCAGTAAAGCTTGAGGCTTCAGGACCGGGGTCTTACCAAAGATTAACAACATACAGCGAAACATCCAGTCTAAGTAGAATGCCACATTACAAGGCTTGAGCTGTATTTTTTCTCATTGCTCCACTATTAATAACCTGATCCCTACTACAATAGTGAAGAACATTGTCATCAGTTACAACTGAATATGCTAGCTGACCAGCAAAGCTCTTTCATGTCTTTCTCTGCTCACAAACTTTATTACTGGTACTCTCAGATAAAAGCTCATGAAACATCTGCAAGATCTGTATATATAATTAGAGCTGCGCTAACTAAGAACTTAAAGTTCTCTTCTACAAATATTTACTGGCAAGCCTGTGTCACTTTAAGGGCATATATTCCTGGAAAAATAGCCTAGCCAGAAAAAGTATGGAAAGAGTTGAAAATTGTTCACCTTTTATACAGTTTCTCTGTTTACTTAGGGATTCAGGTTGGTGTAGGCTTTTACAGATCCTCCAGTTCTGTCCACCTCTAAGGCATTTATCTCTCCTCCAGCTTGGTCCTGTAGATAGAAGGAGGACTACAGCAGGACTTCTTACTCAGGAGCTGATAGCTCTTGCAGAATTTAATTTTATTGTTACCAGGTTATTTAGTCTTCAGATGATTAGGTAAATTAAAAGCCTAATGTCTTAGAAACTAGTGGTAGATTTAGTACAGAGTACTATGCCTCTTTTTGTACCAGATGCTCTATTTTGCATATTCATACTCTTTATAAGGATCTTCCAAGAAAAAAGAAGAAAGAAAAGAGAGTATGCTTTCACCTTTCATTATCAGCCTAAAAATGCAGTTCTGTACCCTAAATTCCTTACAAACAGTCTTCCTTGGTTTCTGATCTCTGTGATGGTAAAGAAAAAAAAATAAACATGTTCAAGATCCAGAAAATATTCCTGATACACAATCTATTTTAAAAAGGAAAAACACAGCTTGACCCTACACATAAAATAGTTTTGCTTAAGTAATGTCTTTAAGTAACAGTGGTTAAGCTTAAACCGCTATAGTTTAAGGAAAAACACTTTTTCTTCTATTTTATCCCCACTGTATTAGGCACAGGGAGTTGCAATTAATTGTACTTGACATTAAAGTGAAGACAATCAGTAAAATGTTCTTCACATTTTCCAGATGCTGGCAGTAAAAATGTAAAGCAATACACTGTATATATTGACATGATATTGTGAATACAATGTGTGAAGCATACTTGAGGTGAAGGCAGTCTCTGCATCACAGTTTTTCCAATCATAAAGAAAGAAGAGATTGAGAAAAAGAAACAAAACCTTCAAGTGGTAACCCTGCAGACGTAAGATACTGTTGAGCTGAGTGATACCTTTGAAGTGAGACAAAGTTGAATTGGTATTACTTATTCACATACAATGATTTTATATACTGATTATGCCTTCAAAGTACTTACGCCAGTTTTTAAAGTTGGTTCTTACATAGTCATCTATGAAGCACTTCTGCTGAATTTAAGTGACTCTCAGAGATCCACTGAATCTTCAGCTACATGAAACAACATGTTAGATTTAACTTTAATCCTCATTATTGAACATGGTCAACAGCCTAACTTCATTTTAAGATTTATGTATAATGAAGTTTATGGGCCTCTTACTTGGATAAGCATTGCTGAAGGGTGTGCTTATTAGACACAGAATACTCATTTGTTTCCAAGTAATTTCAGATTTGATATCAGGTGACACTCTTAATTTCTGAGTTGCTTTCTTCCATAACTTGACCAAGTTGCAGTGACAATTAAGCTGGCATTCTGTTAAGGCTTTGCAATTGATGGCACAGGACTTTATAGCTATGGCAGAACGCTTTACCAAGCATTTTCCCCAAGTAAAGCTATGATCTCTGTTTATTTGCCAGTTCTATCAAGTTCCTGCCTGATGTTTCAGTGACATGAAGAGGTGTTGTATGAACAATGGAAACAGAAAGAACTCTCAGGTTATAATGAAGAAAAAGAAACAAAAAAATCCCTACAGTGTTAAACAAGAAAAGGGAGGGAATCATTAGCTCTGAAGAGATCTTTCTCACTCTCTAAAATAAAACTAAATATTTCAAATCCCACAACATAGTGAGGTCAAATAAAGTGAGAGCCCTCCTCCTCATGCTTGAGAAACATGCATGTTAAGATTATTTCTTTTTAATGAACCAGCTTAAAGTGACCCATCTTTCATCCAAAGTATATTAACATGAGCCCCCTTAACCTAGGAACCTTGTGTTGAGTACAGGCATAACGATCTTTTGGAAAAGTCCATTGCCAGGACTGACAGAGTACCTGAAACTATAGGCTCTTTATGACTCACCCTCCACCTAAAAAATATGATATAAAAATATTGTTCTTGAAGGAATAAAGTGAATGTCAAGCAAGCTTGCCAGAATTTCTTCTAGATAGTTCTGTAACTTTCTTTGATCACCGTTTCTTATTGTGCCATGCCTATGAATAAAGATTAAAGGTGCCAAAACACATTTGTGGATTACCCAATGCACATGGTTTACAAGAGTTCCAAGTGTATTTTTCTGACTCTAATACAAAACAGAAAACTAAAGCAGAAACCCCCACCAAAAATAAGAGTGTTAATAAATGTACTGTCACTTGCAAGACAAAAAGACTTGACAAATGAACCTGTCATTTTATACTTGACAATGGCAAACAGGGCTTGAGGTGAGGTGAAAAACATTATATTGACAAAAACTTACTTGCTTCAGCCTTTGTATTAAAGTGCTCTTCAAGTCTTACTGAACTAAACAAAATTGAGAAAATTATTTCAAAGCATCACACTTCTAAGAAGCCGCTGTAGTGGTCAGAGTGAACGTAAAGTATTCTTCTGCTAGTAGGCACAGCAGTAGCAGAAGGAATCAGTGGTACTAAGGCAGAAAGGAACACTATACGTTGGAGAACACATAGATGGACCTGCCTCTAGAGACCTCGAGTACAAATGAAGCTTCTTGGTCTGCTGGCAGGAACTCCTGGTACAGGTAGCCAGGATATGACAAAGCCTTTTGTTGGGGTGAATTCCCATCTGGCTGTTCATGGAGGACCTCAGGCAGACAATCCTCTACTCCAGCCCTTGGACCTCACTCCCTTCATTTAATCCATAGTTTACAGAATCTTCATACACATTTTTTAGCATCTCCTTGATGTCTACAGGTTATATTTATTCTTATTATTGTGCATGCACATCCAAGTCAGCAGCTAATACAAGCAAGAAAATATATTCTGTGCTGGAAAAGCAACGGAGTGTTTGTCCTTCACTAAGACAAATAACCAGGTTCTGCTTTAAATAATCCAGGCATCCATCACACTATAATATTAGCACTGTTTCTAAATAATTGTATAGAAAAAGAGTTAAGCATAATCAAATATAATTTTAATCCCTTCAGATCCTCATATAATTCTCTTTAGGATTAGTTTTAGACTTCTAAAAACATTAGATTAAGCACAGATAGAAAAAAAGGCATTAATTAGCTCTATTTGTTCATTTTATGAGGCTCTCATTTTGCAAAATGAGATACAGTGAAGGATGTTGAAATGCATGAATTGGTATATTGAGATTTTCCCATTGCTACCAACACACTTTTAACCGAAATTGACTGCAATCCTAAACCAGAAGTAGCTATCAGGAAAGAAAGTTTAGTCTCACTATAATAAAGCTTTCATTTACATTTCTGTTCTTTTTTTCATTCCTCCCTTGTGCACACTTATTTATTTACCTTCCAAAATCATGGAAACAGATGTATCTTAGGATAAGACAGATAGATTTAAGAAGTGTACTTAAGAGAAAATCTGTCCCAAATCTGCAGCTTCAGAAAGTTTAGTAAGACTCTGGACATCTGAATTATATGGTAAATGTTGTGTTATTTTTCTTAATTACTAATATTCTGTATGGATTAATTATTAATGTAGTATTCCTGTATCATGTACAGGAATGGGCACATAACCTATTAAGTCTGCCTGAGGCCTCCTTTGCACCAACAGGGTTAGTGGGAAGTAGCTGACAAATGGAAATTGATGCATTGTCCCACTGTATCACACACAGGATAAAATATTTTCTCATTCTGATCTTGAGCCTTCTTTTGAAAGGGGCAAAATCTTTTCTATAATACTGTATGTACACAGCAATATGAGAAAAGAAAACCGTGATGCACTGCATCACACATAATTAATGGCATTTAATATCAAAGTTCTTATGTAGTGACAATTAATTATTAAAAACACACTAATTTCTGTCCCTTTCCACATACTAATTAAATACATCCTTTCAGAATTTGTGCTTCTGTTAACACTTCTCAGATTAAAGATCAGAACCATTCTTGCAAACACGTTAACTCTGCAATGGTTTTCAGATGGTCATCTCCTGAGAGGTGGGAGATGAGAGATGCTAAGGCGCGGTGGTTTTCTGTTGTCTCTTGTCTTCGCTTATTCACTAGTAAGCATTTCTGTGTACTGAATCATCATGTAATGGCATTACACTTAGGAAGGACTAAGATTCCACTGTATTATAGGCTCCCATCAATTAGTTTCTGTTTTTATACGATTTCCTTGTTAACTTTGCAGAAGGCTCTAAAATACCATATTCTTATTAAGCACTATTAAATGTGTACATAGAAGCCATTTTTTAATATAGCATCACAAATTAAAGCACTGGCATCACTAACCATTTACAAATATGCATTCAGTTATAGAAGCATCATGATGCAATTGTGACTTGTTTCAGTCACTTCCTATAAACATTCAAATGAATGTGTTTATCTTCACACAAATATGCATTGAAAAATACAAAAAGTGATGTGAGTAATTATATGGTCTTAAAGGTACCAAAACAAAAAAAAAAAGGGGAAGGGGAAGGGGGTGTCCTTCAGGGAATTTTTCTCTCTCTACCACCACAAAGGTTTTGGGACCTGAAGGGCCAGGACTAAATAAAAAAGGTGTGGTTGATGACTCCAGATTCCAACTTAATGGTGAGGAGGGAGGTCAGGGAGGAGTGAGGGAGGCTTTTCTTGGTGCTGGAGTTCACAGTTCACTTTGTTTTGATCAGTTGCTCTGACTAGAAGCCACCGTTTGCTGAGCTGATCAGCTCACCTTGGAGGAAGCTCCCTCTGACTCTGCTCTCCCACCTTTCCCCCTCCAACTCTAGGCACCCTGAGCTTCAGAGAGAAAGAGATAGGGAGGGTCATGGCTGCTTCTGGATGCACTGCAGACTTTTCTGAGGACTGACTTCAGCTGCAGGGGATTGCTGGGAACCACTACCACCCCCCAACTCCCAGAGTTTCCTTCTTTGAACAAAGGACAAGGAGGGAGTCTGCTCTTCCCCACAGAAAAGGTTCCATCCAGCCCTGTGTGACTGCCATTACTATGTGAGTAATAAGGCTGGCACCTCTTTCTGCCTCTTGTCTCTACTTTGCTGGAAAAAAAAAAAAAAGATGGGGGACAGACCTTCATGGTGCGCCACTGTCACCTGCTGTCTGTAAATATAATTGCACCAGGAAGAAACTCCTGTTTTGGTGGAGGTGTTTTGATGCAGTGGGGTAGTTTTGCTCTCGTTTCTTTATGGTTATATATCTATATATATACAGTAGTAATCAATTTTTCTATAATTATCTAATTAAAGTTCTAAATTTCATAAGAAGTGAAGTGGGTTTTGAGGAGGAGTTCCCTCCTCTCGTCTTTGATAAACACTTTGGTTTCCTTTAAACAAGGACATATGGCCAGCAGCTGCGTAAGTCCTTATGTTAGATGGCTTTGTATATAGTTTGAAACTTTTTTGTGGGGTTACAGTTCATCAGATAACAGTAGAGAAAAAAATATGCAACTAGCTATTCAATATTCTACTGAAATTCAGACAGTCCAAAGATAATTGATTTGTACTAAAGGCAACAGAACACTAAAGCATAGATTGAAAGTGGTAGTAGGAAAGTGGTCTATGACTCAAATTCAGTTGTAGTGGAAACTTTAGATAGACAACTATAATTTACAAAGTCAATTTACAGTGATCAGGATACTAGGATATGGCAGCTAATACTAATTTCACACATTTCCTTCAATGACGTCTGGATTTATTTAATGTACAAAATTGTCTTTAAAATGTCTATACTTCTCTCACATATTCAGGTTGATAAACTTAAAATTAAGGAAATATGCACTTCCCATCAAAACTATTTACAAAAATTTTGTGAGTTGTTTAGATTAATTAATCTTGGTAAATCTTCCATTTATAGTGTAGCAAATATGTGCTGTATAATGGATGCCTTAATTCCATTTTGCTCTGTTTTCTCAAATTAATCCATGAAGCTGATAATATTTTTGTCCAATAACTACAATCAAATGAAAATCAAATAAGATGCAAGCTTAGACCTTTGTACAGCAAAGTATGTCAACACCCATTTGAATTTAAGGAGGCAGTCTCTTTTACGTTAAAGTCATTATGGATGCTCACATGATTAAATCTAAGCAGACTGCCAAGTGATAAACTGGATCAGGGCCGAGAAATCTATAGGCAAAATCTATCCTTTGAAAGCCAACAAGAAATCCAGGTAGAGAAAGCTACCGTTCTCACTACAGTTTAGGAGAACAGTGAAAAATTATTAAAACCAATTTTCACACATTGTATGCATTGCATTTAGTTCACACAAATTACTTCATATTAACAAATCAATACTTCCATTCATTCAAACTATAAGACTGATTATCTTCTGTATCTCTGTAAAGACCATAGAGCATTTTTACCCATTGATAATCCATATAAGGGTAAAGGCCTTCACTAGGCACATAGATTAAAATAGAGACATATAAATATACCTTTTATTAATATAAAAGCTAAACTAGAGAGCATTCACTAACATGTTTTGCAAACAGACAAATTCCAGTATTGTATTTGCAGATTCTTATTCTGTTACTGAGCAGTGTGTTGTTCAGTATTTCCCCCAAAGCGATCCCATCCCATTGTAAACAGTGGTATTAAAAATACACTAGATGAGCAAAATTTGCTTAGTTGGAAATGAGCACCTGAACTACATAAATTAATAATAATAAAAGAACTACTCCTATTTTTTAGGCAAGTAGCCCAGCTGGAATAAATTTTTGGATAAAAATCCACCCAAATAGGGCATTTGATATAATGACAAGTTGGCTGAAATGAGAATCAGGAAATACAGGTTTTAAACAGAATGATGTCAGTGAGAATTTGGTCTTCAGTACTAAAAGAAGGAGGTGCAAACTCATCCTTTTTGCTGTCAGAATTGTACTCAGCTGAAAACTGTGAGATTGTATCACCAGACAGCTGATCTAACAAGCCCACTGAGAGCTAAACCAAATACCTGCAAATTCAGGTCTCTGCTTATGTGGGTGTTCAGCTTTCAGACCAGAGTCCTCTCATCTCTCACTTTCTAAGTGAATTGGTTCTCAGTCTGGGGGAAGTCACTTCATGTTTTTATTTGCTTTCCCACTGCCATCTCTTATCCATGCAGAGTAAAAGCTCTGCAGAGCAGTGCAGGCATGATCACAGTTGGTACTTCTAGATGCTTCTATAATATGAACACTATCAATAAATCACATGAGGATAATGGAAGTGTCAACTCAGTCCTAATTTCAGCAGCAGAGCTGTAATGTACTGTACTACACCCTACATGTAACACTATTCTTCAAGGTTTTTGCACAGTATGGTTTATTCCACTACAATAATGAATGTATTCATAATGCACCTCCAAGTATTACCCAGCATTAAAAATAAATCAAAGTAATGTTACCTTCACTTCTCTCCAACAAGAAGATAATTTTTTTATATTTTTCCATGTGATACCACTCTGTATAGTTTTTGACAAACTGGAAATATTTTATTGAAATAAGACTGTACTGGGAGCATATGATTCATCTCGAGGCAGTAGTATATAAAAAGAGAGTGCTGAAATGAGTGTGGTAATTCAATTTATATCTGTTTAGCTGAGGTTATTTATATTGTTATTCCCAACTGTTCTAGATTCCAGCAGATACTTCCTTTGCAGTTCCTCCTATTGACTACAATCAATAGTTTCTAAGAGGTTCATGAGATGCTACAAGCTAGGCAGGAACTGTCAGCAACTCTATGTATCACTAGCACATAAGCAAATTGGAGAACAATTAATGTATAATTTTTCATTCTCCATTAAGGCAATGGTGCTTTTTCAAAATTTGAAATATTGCTGCTGATTCTCTTGTTTCTCTCACAAATCAGTAAACCTGGTTACTGGTAATCCCATGAATGGAACTGCAAAGAGCATATGAGAATCATTAGCATTTTCTATTCATGCTGTTCTTTTTTACTGGATGCTTGCTAAACCCACACTACTCTTCGTTCTGTTTCAGCAGGTTTCGCTGATATAATGTTTTATGATTTTGTAAATCCATCTAAGTATCAAATGTTTTCCTAAAACCCCAAGAATTTCTATCACGTAGCTATTTCAATGTTATCTACCAATTTAGCAATGTTCAAACAAAACACATCAGTCTCAATGTCCTTTTTATAAATCAAGGCTGACAGACCTCGCTGTGAATGGCATATTTACTGTATGAATGTCCTATAGTTTTCCCAGTATTTTCTGTATCTTTCCAAGAAAATTAAGTGCATTTCCCTATGTCACATGAAAGGGAGGAGAGACAGAAATGCAAGGATTTCTAGTCGTAACTGTATTAATATAAAGTTAATAGCTATAAGTGCCCTCGGGATAATCAAAATTTTATGAGCCCAGCACTGTCTATCGAAACTAGGATAGAACACAGTCTGGAAAGGTTTTTGACTCCCTATGAGAGCCTCACTTAAGCCAGGGAGAACTCATCAGCTAAATAAATGCCTCCAGAAAATTAGAACCTTATGAAAGCAACACTGCCTAACAACACAGCTAGCACACAGATTGGAAGGATTTCTAATCTCTGCTATGAGGCAACACATAATAGCAAGAAAAGAACTTTCCTCACAATAGCTCCCGAAATAACATTTATTAATACAGGTATGTGACAATGACTATATGGGTTACTTAGTCAATGATAACATTTAGCTGAAGGATCGTACAAAATACCCCAAAAGACACCGGCATAACACATGTTTTACAGGCATCTCCAGCACTATACCCCTCCCATGACAAACTTAACTAACAGAGGATTACTAAACAGAAACACAACAGTTCAACACCACATGTAAACACACTCAGTAACGAAAAAGAAAAGCAACAGGAAAAATATAACCACTTCCCATCAACATGTATACACCCAGTGAGCTATAACAAATTATAATTAATAAGGCATAGGAAAATAACGTATTTGGTTGCTTACCTCTGTAATGTCGATGGAAAGGGCGAGACAGGGTAGCTCATGGGTTGCCCTCCCAGAAGTTTTTCTCCCCAGTTTTAGCTTTTACTCTCTTTCTTTTTATACCTTTTTTTTTCTTCAGGTGGTTTTGTGTGACTATAGTCAAAATGCTCTGGGGGGTGATACAGATGCCTGAGGGGTGGACTAGTTGAGTCTGCAGGGTGCCACAGGATGCGGCAAAGAAAGGCCATGCTAATTCAGTAACATTCCATTCTTTGGTAACACCATCACTTATCAGCATCCCTCCAGGGGGCTGAGGCATTTCCCTCAACTCATTAAGGGCCATCACCCCACACCCCTAGTTCCCACTACTCTACAAAAACATTTCTCTCACATACTACTCATCACATCTATTAATCTTCTTAGTTGAAGACCTTCCTTTTTCTATTGCTAATAATTATTGAAGCCTAATATATGATTTTTCTGAGCGTAAGTCTAATCTAATTGCCTTATTATCATCTGCTCTCATACAGTGATAAAGACTTCTAATGTTTCATGTGCTAGGAATGAAAGGGAAAAAATGTGAGCAAGAATCTCTTTGTTCCTGGAATATTACCACCTCCACAGTTAATAATCATTATGCCAAAGTTTCATCCTTTCAGTGACTCTGCTGTTTCTTCACAATTTTTGCTACAGTAGCAAAATAAATGGATCATTGCTGCTCCTTTTGCCACCTATGATTTCACATTCTACTTTAACATCCCAGAATAATGATTTCTACTCACTTCTATGAACTGTAAGTCTCATGCCTTTTTTTAAAATACGGTTTCTTGTACCCATGTATAACAAAAAAAGGTGTATCATCATTATGTTTGCCCATGACCTGAATTTTACAATCCGTTTTAGCATCCTATTTTTCAGTACAAGGACAAGCTTTACAAAGTGTAGATTTAAAAATATGGCTGACCCTGTGCAGATTTGCCCAGCATTTTGAGTTCTGTCCCTTGAGAAGTTCCAAATAGTACAGTCTCTAACACCATTCAAGTTATGCAGACTTTGAATTTCAGACTTCAGAAGCATCTACACGAAGCTTACACCAAGTACCACCAAAATCCTAATTAGAAAACTTTCAAGATTATCTTCCAATGATTTTATAGCCCACTTAATTCAAAAGCAAATAAACTTAATCTTGTGATTTTTTCTTATATATATTTTTCAGTCAACAAAAACTGCTGTCCTAGTTTCAGGGAAACCAAAGTGCTTACCAAGACTTAGAGGAGGGGACTCCTCATTAACCACTTCACCCCTTATTAAATTTTGAAAATTAACTTTAATTAGAAATGTGTATAAGAAGAGTAAGTGTTCTTAACTACTGTATAAATATAGAGATAGAGAAAGAGATATAGAGATAGATGTTAGATATAGATATAGATTTAGACATAGATATAGATAGATACATTACAAAAACCTAAAGACATGTTCCTTTGTCTGGATTGTTAACAAGTTACCAGTCATAAACATTCTAATCAGCTTTTGTACCTCTACTGTTAGGGTGGTAGTGCAGTGCCTTTCTATTAGTGCATTAAGCTACATGACTAGCATTTTTCTGTCTTTCTGTTCTCAGGTGGAAAATTGCATGTATTTAAAAAGAATTAATATTTTACCTTTTATCTATGCTGCACATGCACTTTCACTAGCAAATGCAGATGGAATATCTCTCACATTTTACTGTATTGAATTTAAAGTACTAGACAAGCCTGTTGTATTAAAATAACTTTATTTATATGCTTAATTGGTGGACATAAAAGTGTCTTGAGGAATATGTTTCATACCCTTAACAGCAAATATTTTTAATTATCCATGCTCCAGAGTAACCACTGATGAACACTTTGGATGGATTTTCAGATATGCGTGGTAGTGGCTTAACTTTGCTTCAGCTGGAAGTTTTATCACATAGTGTAACGGGAGCAGAGTTGGGCCACTGCTCAGTGCATCTGCAAAGGCTCTGAGGACAGTGTAAGTGCATAAGCACAACAGAAAACTAGTCCCTGACTAGCTGCTCAGTGACCTAATTAATCTGCTCCACTTCCCTCCCAGTCTCATGTAGTTCTTTGTTCACCTCCATATGTATGAACTGCAAATTTCTTCCTGCTACATGAAGTGTAGTCACCAATAAAATTTGGTGTTTCATACAGGCAGTTACAGTTAACTTTACCACTTTCCAGTTTACAATATGATGGAAACCAGATAGTTTTAAATGAGAAAAAATTGACATCACCTTTCACATAAGGTTACACCAGAATAACACCTGTGAGTTACCCAAAAACGTTCTGTCACTGTATTTTATTGCACTATTTTGTATATTACACTGATTATTCATTATGCTACTTTCTTATTAAAATCCCTTACTTCTTTCATTTCCAAGACATAACCATCCAGAGATTTCAAATCTCAGGCCATTGTAGAATACATATTTTAATCAAGTTTAACAGGAAAATTCTGATACTTCAAAATGCTTTTTCTGCTGGGGACATGAAATAAAGGGCATTTTACTAAAGATACTCAAACTTAAACTGGGATTGGATCTGTACAACTTTGCAAAGAAAGCATAGAAGAACACATCCAGTTTTGAAAAACATAATAGTCAATGCAGTTGTCAAAAACAATGAGTCCTTCCATTTGCTTAATGTGCTTCTAGCATTTGCTTGGGAAGTAGACTCCCAAGAACAGACTATAAAACTCAGAAAGAAGGAGACATTATAGAATTATATAGGCAGCTACACTACTGCACAGCTATCCTACCTGGATTTCTATAAATAGTAAATACAAAATTTACTTCTCCCTAATTGTTTATGCAGATATCTCTTTTTCTCTTAATAAATAAATAAATAAATAAATAATAGAAGGAAAAGTGCTTTCTACCAAAGTATCTCAAATTCTGCAGTGGAAAGATGTGCAGAGATCCATTAACAAGAAAGAGTTTTCAAAGAATGATCTGAATTATGCAGCAGCCTGACGTTCAGAGTGCATTGCATTACTGCACTGGTGTACACAATCCATTACTGCACTGGTGTATACATTCCCACAGCCCCATTCCAAAAACCCAGCAGTCATTTCAAAATAATCCCTTGAATCTAACTTCACTAATTTGTGAATTTTCTATAGTCCAAAATTACAAAGTTTGGAACTGCATTCCTCCTTCACAGACCAAAACCTGTTCATGGAACTGTATTTTTCATTTGTAATATCAAGAGGTGTGTCATTATCATTCCAATAGCTTCATTGTTACAATACCATCATGATTAGCACTTTTAGAGGACTTCTGATCTCTGAAAGACTGATGAGGCAGATTTTCTTAAGGATATATATCTTCTCTTTCCCTTTTTTCTATACTATCTTAAAGTCACCTTCTGACTCATCTCTTCCTTTACCCACCCTGTGCTCCATATAATCTTTTCAAGCATCCCTATGATTTTTCCACTGGCCAATAGATAGCACATGTAGTCTAGTGACAATCATTTTCATGCTGATTGACTTACTGCCTGTGGCCAAACAGAGTATAACAGTTGAGTTGTTCCTGGATAATCCTCAGAGCACAGGGAGAACAAACATGGCTTTTTGCTCTTCTTCCCAGCTTTGGATTTTCATAAAACTTGCAATTTCAAGATTCCTACCTTCACTCCAATTTAGATGAAGATGAGCCCCTGGTGAAAAAGCTACTGGGAAGGGATTAGCGGACAAGCAACAAGACAGGTTTCAACTCTGCCATCCAAAATATAAGAAATATTGGGACCATTCAATGGTTCCCCAGCAAGTAAAGGCAGCAATTGTGTAGCAACTTTCTACCAGAGGAAACCAAAAGCATCTCACAATTATTCTTAATGAGGTCAAAATTTTTTCAGATTAACACAACTATATTCAGAATTATCTCTGTTTCAAAGATCAGAGATCACTCAGTTTGGTCAGTTTTCCAATACTTAATAGTGCTATATGTAACAGCAGAGAACCAGGACAGCACACTCCTCAGTGTTAAACTATTATCTTTTTAAACCAGCTATACTTGTGAGCTTTAAATTCTGTTAGGATATCTATTCTTGATTACAATGTAAGGTAAATCCCTGTGGCAGAGGTGCCCCAAGACATTTACATATGTAAACTCTGTTCACCCAAGAAAGCTTGAGAGACAGACAAATAGTACTTGAATAATGGTACACTACAAGTGTCATTGTTGATTCATGTTTTTAGAAGTTTATGCCTCCCTAAAATGTAGAACATATTGTTTGCCTGAAATATAGAGGTTTTGAGAAGAAAAGTAAAATAAAAAACGCTATGTATGCAAAACACAATCATATTTTGGCAAAATCTGAAAACAGTAAAAATAGAAGTAGTGAACTCCTCAAGTGTATGTTTTAGGAAGTTTGTAAGGTACAAAGATCTTATAACCATGTTAACATCACTGGACCTATTCCAAATCTTGATTAATAAGTAAATTTAATAGAATCATAGAATCATAGAATCATAGAATCGATTGGGTTGGAAAAGACCTCCAAGATCATCGAGTCCAACCCTTGGTCCAACTCTAGTCCATTTACTAGATCATGGCACTCAGCGCCACGTCCAATCTGCATTTAAAAATCTCTAGAGATGGTGAATCCACCACCTCTCTGGGCAGCCCATTCCAATGCCTAATTACTCTCTCTGTAAAGAATTTTTTTCTGATCCCCAACTTAAATTTCCCCTGGCAGAGCTTAAGCCCATGCCCCCTTGTCCTGTTGCTGAGTGCCTGGGAGAAGAGACCAGCCTCCACCTGGCTAGAACTTCCCTTCAGGTAGTTATAGACAGTGATGAGGCCACCTCTGAGCCTCCTCTTCTCCAGGCTAAACAACCCCAGCTCCCTCAGCCTCTCCCCATAGGGCTTGTGATCCAGTCCCTTCATCAGCCTTGTTGCTCTTCTCTGGACTCACTCCAGCACCTCAATATCCTTTCTGAACTGAGGGGCCCAGATCTGAACACAGTACTCAAGGTGTGGCCTCACCAACGCAGAACACAGGGGAAGGATCACTTCCCTGGTCCTGCTGACCACGCTGTTTTTGATACAGGACAGGATCCCACTGGCCTTCTTGGCCACCTGGGCACACTGTTGGCTCATGTTGAGCTTCCTGTCAATTAGTACCCCCAGGTCCCTTTCTGCCTGGCTGCTCTCCAGCCACTCTGTGCCCAGCCTGTAGCACTGCATGGGGTTGTTGTGGCCAAAGTGCAGGACTCAGCACTTGGCCTTATTGAACTTCATCCCATTGCAATCAGCCCATCTCTCAAGTCTATCCAGATCCCTCTGCAGAGCTCTCCTGCCTTTCAGCAGGTTGACACTCCCTCCCAGCTTAGGGTCATCAGCACATTTGCTGATGACAGACTCAATCCCCTCATCTAAATCATCAATAAAGATGTTAAACAGGACTGGACCCAATACAGACTCCTGGAGAACACCACTGGTGACTGGCCGCCAGCTGGATGCAGCTCCGTTCACCATCACCCTCTGGGCCCGACCCTCCAGCCAGCTCCTAATCCAGGAGAGGGTACACTTGTCCAGGCCATGGGCTACCAGTTTTTCCAGGAGTATATTATGGGAGACAGTGTCAAAGGCTTTGCTGAAGTCCAGACAGACCACATCCACAGCCTTAACCTCATCCACCAGGTGGGTCACCTGATCGTAAAAAGAGATAAGGTTGGTCAGACAGGACCTGCCCCTCCTAAACCCATGCTGGCTGGGTCTAATCCATAGTCTACCCTGAAGGTGCTGTGTGATTGCACTCAGGATGAACTGCTCCATAACCCTGCCAGGCACGGAGGTCAGGCTGACAGGCCTGTAGTTGCCAGGGTCTTGCTTGCAGCCCTTTTTGTTGATTGGGGTGACATTCGCCAACCTCCAATCATCTGGGACCTTCCCAGAGAGCCAGGACTGTTGGAAGATGATGGAGAGCGGTTTGGCAAGCTCTTCTGCCAGCTCCCTCATCACCCTGGGATGAATCCCATCTGGTCAACTTGTTAGGATCCAGCTGGCTCAGTAATACTGTCAGTAACTATTTCCTCCTGGAATACAGGAGGGCTATTCAGCTCCCTCTCCCTGTCTACCAGCTCCTGAGGCCAGTTGTCTTGAGGGCCACCTGTCTTACTGGTAAAAACTGAGGCAAAGTAGGTGTTAAGTACCTCAGCCTTTTCCTCATCTTCCTTAACTATATTTCCCTCCATGTCCAAGAGAGAATGGAGGGTTTCCTTGCCCCTCCTTTTGTTATTAATGTATTTATAAAAGGACTTTTTGTTATCCCTAATTGAAATAGCCAAATTTACTTCAAATTCCACTTTTCTTTCCCTAATTTTTTTCCTGCATGACCTAGCTCTATCTGTAAATTCTTCGTAAGTAGCCAGCCCCTTTTTCCATAGTCTGTAAACTTTCTTTTTATCCCTGATTTCTTTCAGAATCTCCCTATTTAACCAAGCTGGCTGTCTTCCCCTCTGGCTGGCCTTTCAGCACACTGGTATAGCCTGTTGCTGTGCATTCAAAATTTCCTTTGTAAAACATGTCCATTTCTCCTGGACCCCCTTGCCTTTAAGGGTTGTTTCCCAGGGTATGCTCTGAATCACTTCTTTGAATAGGCCAAAATCTGCTCTCCGGAAGTCCAAAGTAGAGGTTTTAATGGTGGCTCTCCTTACATCCCTGAGGACTGAAAATTCTATTATTTCATGGTCACTATGCCCCAGGAGAGCTTCAACCACTACATCATCTACCAGCCCCTCTCTGTTTGTAAACAGTAGGTCTAGCGGGGCCTTCCCCCTGGTAGGCTCATTTACCAGTTGATGAAGGAAATTGTCCTCTATACACTCCAGGAACCTCCTTGACTGCCTCTTCTCTGCAGTATGAAGCTCCCAGCAGATATCTGGCAGGTTAAAGTCACCCACAAGATCAAGGGCTGGAGATTTTGAGACATCCACCAGCTGCATGTAGAATAATTCATCCCCTTCATCATCCTGGTTGGGTGGTCTGTAACAGACTCCCACAAGGGTGTCAGACTTGTTGGCTTTGCCCCTGATTCTGGCCCACAGGCACTCAACCTTGTCACTGCTGACCTCAAGTTCAACAGAGTCAAGAGACTCTCTAACATATAAAGCCACCCCTCCACCTCTCCTTCCTTTATTTGAACCTGACTGATCCTCCACTAACTGTGTATAGGTCTCTCATATGTTTTAATAGTGGTATATAGAGCACATTTGAACTGTGTGTGCAGCAAGACCACACCTGCTGAAACATATGGAGCCCCAGCATTCCTTATTGTGAAGCTGCAGGACCTTTCAGCTGGAAGCTTAGGACCAGCTCTGCAATTCTGTCCTTATATCTCTACCTGGTACTCACCAAACTGCCTGGAAAGTATTATTAATCATCTTACATTTGACAGCTTACTGTCAAAGACTGTTGTGGAAAACAAAAATCTTACAGAATATGTAGCATATATAATTTACCAGATAAATCTAATGAATTTTAAATTAAAATAACTTTTAAACAATTTTGTTTTATCATTTCATAATCAAATATTCTTTCATTATTTGGTGATCTTTAATTAACAGATTCTTCAACCATACAACAAGAACAAATTAAACTTACATTTCATTAAAGATATGTTTGAATTCAATGTTATATTAAATCCGGTGGCAAATTAAGATGATACTCTAAAAACTAAAACGTCATACAGATATATGAAGGCAATACATTTTATTGTACTCTAAAGAAAATATTTAATCTTAGATTTTAGGTTTTATACTTACATGCACTAACTCAGTAACTCCAAGACAAAGAAAGCAGCAAGGCTACAACAAGATCCTTTAGTGATAAGTTTGGTGAACAAATATCTTCAAAACATTTTTCTTATTTAGCCCATATGGTATAAATATGAATTCAATGATACATAAGAAATTTATAAATCTACATATTTAGGAATAATAAGTCTCACAACCTCTTACTCAATAAGCAGTTCCTATTACAGTTTTTAGACAGAGCAAATTATTTAAAGCATGTTTGGACTACAATACTTCTATTTTAAAAGATAAATCAGATTTTTCAATCTCAGTTCAGTTCATTAGTGTACTTTTTTTGAATTAGATGCCAAAAGCTACAGTAATTGAAACCATATGTAGAGCAAGAATGTCTAATTTTTTATCTTCAGCATTATTATAAGAACAGCCTGCCTGATGTTAGTCTAATTTTCTCCTCAATCTTAGGTTGAGTCCCACTGGGAAACAGAGATATTGTGATTATTAAGAAAAGCAAAGAAAGGAAATACTAAAGACTCCCTGCTCACAAGAAAAGGAGATGTGCCAATCTACAGCGTAGTACCTCTAAACTGAACTGCCAAAAAATAAACAGCAGTAGGAAGTAAACAATTCATTATAGAGACATTTTTAGATGTTCATAGCTAATAAGTACAGAATGAACAAAAATACTGATAAGAAAACATCAGAATAGTAATATACAAATTGGAATTATTATAATGTTTGCCTACTTCCCCTACAGCCTTTGACAGAGCAAATATAATACAGACAGCTGGTATATTCACTAAATATTTGAAAAGAATGATGAATAATTAAGGTTCAGTAAGATATTTTTAATTTTAATAATTTTATATCTACTTAGCTGATTAAAGTAAGGAACATAGTTCACCTTCACAGAGAAGGAATGCAATTGTTCTATAAAGTGGTATTAAACAACAAAAGCATTGAACTGATCAAAAAGCTCAGCAATTGTGCAGACAAAATATTTAGAATCTTTAAAAGTATTTAGACATTACTTTTAACCTCCAGGAAGTCTCACACTCCCTGTACTCCCTGAATCCTAATTCTATGGAATTTACAAAAAGCACTATGATTACATGGACAAGAAAAATGTCTTTGAAGGTTCTCTAAAAACTGATGCTACAGCATCAGGTGAACTATTTCTTCTTGCAATATATTTGAACAGAGACCATCTCCTCATCAGGAGATCTCAATACAGTTTACAAAGGAGGAAAATTTTTTAGATGGAGAAAATCAGGGTGAAAAACCACACAGAATCTCTAAAATTAGCCAGTATATTAATATGGCATAGGTAGCAGTAGTAAATATTATTTTAAAATTCACACTTTTACAAAGCAATATTTTTACATTGGCAAGAGGAACTTGATGCTACTTGAGAGAATTACCAGAAAGATTGGTGGAACTGTAGACATATCTAGATCTATTAGATGGCTGCAAAATATCCTTAAAGTACTTGAGAATCATCTCCACTTTGTGTGACTACGGATGGTGTTTATTCCAGGCCACTGACTAGCCTTGGAACACTGTCTGGCCATTCCTAATACCATAACACCTGTGCCCATGTGATGATTACTCATCACTCATTTAGCCACTCTTCATTCATGCAGTATGTACTGGGACCACTTTGTAGTATTCTAGCTGCTTAATCAAAATTCTGTGTTCTACCAAGTCCCCCTTTGCCCTAAAAAAGCCTCCCTACAACAACAGCTTTCTTAGATCTATCAACCCAAACTGTAATCTCATCAAAAGGGTGTCATAACAGCTTTACTGTATCTGTGCTCCACAAGTTTAATAACTATTATTATCCTTATTTCATTCTTTATAAGTAAATCCCATATCGGCTGTCCCATTATTTTGCCTAAGATGGATGTCAGTCTGACAGGCCTATAATTACCATTGTAACCTCTTTCACCCTTTCAAAATATTCCCTCAGCAATAGATTTCTTTTCATCTTCCAGATTTTTCCAGTGCCAATTTTATTGGGAAAAAAAATCCTCTGGGATAGTTTTTCTGTAACACTTGGACATACTATAAAGAAATGTTGATTTTAAAAGGACTAAGGTTAGCAGCATGTGTCCATTGTCATCCTCATTAATTGCTGAAACAAAGTATTTCAGCTTCAGCATCATCACATGGCTATCACCCTGTTCCTTTTCCAGAGAAAACCAAACAGAGCATTCTGAATCAGCATTAACTTTGAATTTTACACATTAACCTGTAACAAGCCCCACTTGGAAAAGGCAGTAAGTGAGACAATAAGGGAGCAGTAGATTAGACTCCTGCTCAGGGAGTAAAAAGTGTTTCAAAGGGAGAATATCAGTCTTACAGAACAGAGACAAGGCAAAGTTGTTTGCTTCCCAGTGTGCAGGCTACTAAGGAACCTAGGGATTTGAATGGACTGCAGCAATGTGGGAGCTTAAGGAGAAAAATCTCTATGTACAAATGAAAATCTGTTCAAAATGAAGGCTTGAAGATCCAAAATATTAAGTAATTTTTTCCTCTTATCTCATCTCATATCTCATCTCATCTCATCTCTAATTATTTACCACCTTACAGCTCCTCTGCTGCTGCTTAGCCCTTCAGCTTAATCTAAAGTTTCCCTGGTAGCAGTTTTCTGTGCCACCTAAATCCACGCAGAGGAGATCACAGAATACCCTTTAGCTGGCAAACTAGGTGTCTTAGCTGAAAAAAGGTGGAGAGGTTAGCACAAAATTCAGAAACTAGTTGGTTACCCAAGTAATAGAAATGTTTGTTGACTACCTCTGTTTTAACATCATTTCTGTCTTTTCCACATAATAAGTCAATACCAGCATTAGTGTTTCTTTCAGTTTAAAAAAGGCTTTGAAGTCCTTAATCAAATGACCATAAGTTTCCTCTTGTGTCCTTCTGCTTCCTTTACAATTGTCTTCAATTCCTAGCTTCTCATTTACATTTGTCTATTCTTTGCTATGAACTTTCTTTTTTTCCCCCATTTGTTTCATTACATATTACATCTGCTTTCTCTTCCCCTGTAAACCAGGCTAGGTTTTAACTGCAGGAAAATTTTTATTAAAAAAACGCTGATGAACTAACCCTGAAATATTTCACTCAAGACATCCCTAGTTTGATAAAACTTTTGTCAAAACCAGCAAAGGATCCAAGAAAAAAACTCAGACGGGATGCCTTGGGACTACCACAGGGCCGTACACTCTCTCTTCCTGGCTCTGGGGAAGATCCAAGAAGTGCAACAGTAAACTACAAAAATTTCTAGTTACCAAAACCAAAAAACAAAAACAAGACAAAAAGGAAAAAAAACCCAACCCAAACAAACAAACAAACCCCCCCATCTCAACAAACAAAAACCAAACCACATAATATTTTAAATCCTCAGTGCTTAAACCCAAAGAAATTTATCTCTCAAATAGTTTCAAAAAGGAGATATCTGAATAAGAACTGCAAAAATACAAAATCACAAAACAAATAATCTAGGTCTTAGTATATGCTTGTCTAAATTACCAGAGTTTGCTTAGTTATCCATAGCTCACTCAATTCCAACATTTTATATTTTTGAATTTGTCTAATTCATCGAATGTCTCAGGAAGTGATGAGTGCCTCTCTGGGTTAGAGTGACTGACTGTGCAGGCACATGTGTAAACATGTCACAGACAACATGGAGGCTTCCTCAGAGAATGGCACCATGAGAGACAGCTTGTCTCCTGGCAGCTGGTAAATGGAAATCTGGTGGATTCGAGTTACCAGTCACTTTATTCCTGCCTGCTCTCTATGGGAATCAGGAGAATAAACAAATGCTTTACATCATGTCAATTCCCATCCACAGTGGAAGACAGTGTTCAGAACAGACTGTTACAAGGGGGAATCTGAATTTTGTTTTATCAACATCTCAATTGTGTTGTTGCAACTGAAGCAGTAGACAAATAGTTATCACAGACCTAGATTTCCATGAGATGTGATTTTAGGATGTGCCTAGTCTCTCCCCTTTCAAACAGAGCACGCATGCCATTGTCCTGGGTTGAGCTGGCAAAATGCCAGCTGTCCAAGACAGATTGAAAGGTTTCCTCTTCCCCCCAACCAGCCAAGGGAAAAAGAAGAGGGAGAGGGGAAAAAAAAACTTCCAAAGCCAGGTTTAGGCTGGAACTAACTACATGTATTTATACAGAAAAGAGAAAACTGAGAGAGAGAACTACAATATAACACACACTTACACAAGTTATGCATATATAACAAGGAATAACTTCCCACTCCCCAATTAATACAAAGCCCATTACTCTAAATTCATAAGCACTCCAAAAGACACTCAGAAAGAAAGAGAAAGTATAACAACAAAATATCTCTACTTCCCTGAATGCAAACAAAATGCAAGCAGAGGCAACAGGAGCAGGGCTTAGCATAGTAGAGGAGCTGCTAGATGTCCTCCCCTTAGTGCAGCCATGATGGAACTAACTAAGCCACGCCCACACACTGGATTTTACACTCTTTGAGATGATGTAGTATGGTATGGAATACAATATTATTGGCTGGAAGAAGTCAGCTGTTAGCTAGCTCAGCCCAGCTCAAGTCAGCTGACAATTTCAGGCCTAATCTGAACTTTAAAGCCTAGTTTTTTTGGCCTACTTGGCTAAACCCATGCACAAATAGTGGATGGAATGCTAAAAGTACAGTCCTTTAGAGATGCATTAACCTGTTCATGACTTTTACTGTCTATGTTCCTGAGTTAAACCTAGGCACAAGAGCAAATAGTTTGCCAAGAGCACTCTCACACATCAGTGCAGGCAGCATACTTTCAAGCTAAACTGTTCCTAGACAGAATAACGAGCCTTTTGTTTTGTTTCTCTTACTGCATCTTTGTATCACATAGAATAGCAGAGCAAAGATGAAAAGCAATAACTACAATTTCATTCAGTGAAACATGGATGCCAGGATGGTTTTTTTTAAATATAAGCCTTATTTTTCATCCAATTTCAGGGCATAATCAGGACAAAATCCCCAAAATTAGCATATCCCTTCCCACCACCAAGAAATCCAATAAGAAAAAGACTGTTCATTCAGATTTATACAATATTTAGCTTGTGAGATACAACAATAAACCTCAGAAGTACTACAAGACTAAATAAAAATTCATGTAGTGCTTCAAGATCTTTCACACTCCATTCACAGAGTCAGTGTTGCTGAAAGTGTCACCTGATAAGAGAGGAAAATAATATATGCTCAGACTTAATTTAAGTGATACAAACCTGTATTGTGTTCCCTCAAAATAACCCAATGGGATATTTCAGAGGTGGTTTTTTTTCTTTTCCTCCCAAAAGGAGGGATAAATGTACCACACATGGCTAAATTGATTCTATTCTGTTGCTTTTATTAAAACAATTATACTGTGTATATACAGAAAACTGATGGGGATTATTTAAAAAAACTAAAATTAATTACATTGCAGCACTCAAATGAATAAGTAAATAAATCTAATTATAGCTAAGGAATTTGTTAAATGGCTTTACAAAAGGTAGACCTTTTTTGGGTAAGCCAGACCAAAATTTTACAGTCCTGATTAAATTATTCTCAACCAAGAGGCAATCATTTTCTTTATCATTGAGTCAGAGATCTGGCAAAACTATTGGATTTCAAAAGCAATGCTTAGAAACTGTTAGCCTGCATGGAATTGTCACCTACTTTAGACTTTGTTTTGCAAGTTTCATTTTAAAAAATATTACTACCCCAATTACTCTGATGCTCTCATCTCACATAAAATTTTAATTTAGTTAAAGGTCAAACAAATAAGATTTCTTTTTATTATAAAAAAGAACAAAGCAACCTGTGTGTTTGTATTTCCTCTTTCCCATACTTTTAAGAGGGCATATTATTTAATGAAGAAAACATTCATGTTACTGTTCAATTACGTGCTTTGCTTATAGATATACATTAAATATTAAATAAAAGTGAACTGCATTTTAAACATTAATTAAAAATTACATACCTACTGTACAGTAGATGGCAGGAAGGGCTCTACATTCATCTGGTTGTTTTAATTCATTTCAGCTGACTTAATTACACAGGTTTTTTCTTTTATTGCAAGTGGATGATAAATCTTCAAAAATTTTGGCTGTTTCTTTAGATTAAAATAAGCCCCACTATACATTAAAGAATTCTGAATGGCACATTATTAGTGATATACAGAATACACATTGTAGCTGGTTAATAACTTTTCCATTGGTTATCAAGCCATTTCTGTGAAAAAAAAAAATGAAAACCAAAAAACAGAACCACAATTCAACACTCAGAATCAATTTTATTGTCCTTAAAGAAAATTCAAATTTAAAAAAATCTTATTATTTGAAGCCTCTTAAAGTGCCGACACGTAGAATTATTAGTATATCTACCTATACATTTATATACATATTAAACATATTTGTACATGACAATAAAAAGTCTGTTTGCATCCATCCTTGTTCCTAACCATCTGGAACACAGACTCTTAGGAATGCATCCTGTTTCTAACTGTCCTACAGAGTTCAATGTCCAGGACCCATCCATGTGTCCACAAAGAAAAAAGCTCTGATCAGACACTAAGACACAAGGATATTTTCAGTCTTTGATAAGCATCAAGTTTTCACTGCTGTCCATGGTAGTAGATTGATGTCTGGCTTCACTGCCTTGATTAAAGAAGTAGAAAACTAGTATAATGAAAATGTTACCATAGTAAATTTTATTAAAAGTTTTGGATACATGAGTGCAACAGTTGAGGGGCACCCAGGTCCAGGGAGCTGTTACCTGGAGGGGATGTGCTCCCCCTTTGTCCCCTACCACATGGCCCCCGAGATGCCCCAGAAGAGCCACACAGAGATCACAGGAGAGGAACCAGAGAGAGAGCTTTATTAACATGGGTGGAGGTATTTAAAGGTTTTGGTGGGATTCTAGCTACAACCAATAAGAAACCAGGGATAACAACCAATAGGAAAGGGTAAAATAGGGGCCAATAAAGAAACTTATACAAACTTTTTCAAGAACAAATTCAGGCAGTCCTGGTTGGTGAGATAAGGAGCTTCTCAGAGGATTTGGGGAAGAAGACAGTGACTCAAAAAAAAAAGAACAAGGAATTCATTTTGTAACATACATTTACACAACAGTAAAAGCTTCTGGTTTTAAGGCATTTGGACTTACTTCTTCATCATATTTGCGAGCCCATTTCTTACAAGATTTTTTTCATTTCTGATACTGCAGGTCCTCTGCCACACATGAGGTAAAGCTGGGTGTTTTTTTTAACAGAAGTAGTTTCAAGTGCTTATAGAATTGCAAACAAAGCATTTTTAAAAGTTATAGAAGCTATAAGGCCGTTCTTCTTTGGTGGGCTGTGTGTGTGTGGTTTTTTCCACAGAAAGTTTTACAAGGCTTAGACAGACTTAGTAAATTACATGGGTGCATAGGTTCTACTTGTACATAAAATGCTGAGATTTGGAAAAATATTGCTTCTTTTAATCAGATTTTTATTAAAGAAGTAGTGTCCTTCATTCTAAGATGAGTGACTATAATTAGTTGGTTCCCTAACCAAATCCTCCTACTCTCCCATCTTTCAATACAAATGTAAGCCTTGCACAAAGTTAATGAGATGCACAATAAATGCATCATTAATTTATGTTAGATAATATTCTGTTCCTTTCATATCTATTGTTTTTATCCTCCCACAACGCTCAAGCTAATTCTAATTGATGGTTCCCATTGGCAAATTAAAAAACAATATACTTCAGACTATAGTGATGAAAAATAGAGGGAGTAAAGCAATGTTCTAAGAGAACGCCACACTTTGTTATCTTTATGGTGCAGAATGAAAGACAAATTAGCTAAACAATGCTGTGCAAGCCTTTTTATTGCTTCTATGATAATAATAAGATACTCCTTATTTGTCTTGATTGGATGGTACAAAGTCATTGTCCTGTTACAAATTATTGATTTGGTTGAAAATCAGTACTGCCTGATTTAATATGTACAGGTGTTTCCTTTTGATAGTTTACATTTGCAATTTAAATTACATATGAAAAGCTTAAATGACTAATCCCCAACTTGTAGGCACACTCCTCTATGGAAAATATAAATTCACTGTCAATTTTTTTTCTTTTTCTTTTTTTTTTATTAAATACATTATGGGTGAAAACTTTTTACTTGTCCTGTGAAATGGAGAGAGAATCCAAAAGTTTCAGGAGGGAGGTAGAAATTTCATTGGGTTGGGTGAAGGTATTTATCAGTTGATTTGGTAAGTGTTTGACAGCAGCCCTAAGATAATTGCATTTTGTTTGGTCTACACACAAAAAAAATAATTTTATGCTTTTATAGGGAGGATGGGAAAGGAGTTGCAGCTTCTTTTGGGTTCTTCACTGAGGAAGACCCAGCCTGAGGACCACAGCCACCAGGCCCACCTGGTCATTTGGGCTGTAAAAGCAACATCTATTTGACAGTATAACATGTCTTACTCCTAACTGGCATTTATTTTGACTTCTGTTAAAAAGCATTTGTCTTTTGGAAACAATAAACATCACTTCTCCATAGAAAACTATCGCTTCAGCATGTATTGCCCAGCTCTAGGGAAAGATATAGAAGATCTTTCAAATGAACCCTTCCATCCTCCCCCCAGTCTGAAACTCAGCTTCAACAGCAACTCAGACTCATTTTACACACAACTTTTCAGATACCCTTGATAGCGAAAAATGCTGTAAAAAATAACTGCTAAGAGAAAGTTTTGTATTCTAATAGCAGCAAGGTATTTATTGCCAACGTTGGAGGCAAGCCAGTTCATACTGGGCAAAAACTTGCCTAACTTTTTTGTGTAAAATAAGCCATTTATAGTCTTAAGTTCATAGTTACCACCTTCTAATTTCCATATTAATGACTGGGGAAAATCTCAGGCAGAGCTTTCCTTTTGGCTTCGAATTTGGGCAGTAGTCTTTTGACTTCATTGCTCGGGGTGAAGTGTCTTCATCATATTGGACTTCTGCTTTTTCTTTGTTCAGTGACATGACCTGTCCAACTTGTAAAACCTTGGCTCTAACTCTACAAAATCTTGGATCTTTACCATTTTATCCTATTGAAATGTCTATTTTAGTTTAATGTATGACTTCTAATCTCTAGTGCACTGGTTTCTATAATTGCTAGACAGACTGTACTAAAACAAAGCGACTAAAGCACTTCATGCGGTTCAGCAGCCCTGCTGTGCAAACAACACTTTGCAAAGCAGAATTAGAAATTTCACAAAACTAGGTGGGGTTTTTTGGTCTCTTTTCTCTTTCACCCTCTTCAAATGACTTTGCTCCCTTTCTGTGATCTGCTCAAGTCCCCTTCCAAAGCCTATGTCAGGCAGTCTAGACCTCTGTCACTGCTCAGGTTCTGAACTTGACACATATAGTATCCGGTATTTTCTCATATGGCTATTCATGTATTATCATTACCAACACTGCCTCTGACCAACAAAAGAAGCTACACTGATACACGAACTGGCACAACTCGAGCAGATTAACTACACAGGTAAAAAACCAAAATCTGTTCATTTTTCATGGAAAAATATTATTTTAGGGCAAACACTTCTCTAGTAATGTCTGTTGAGTTCTGAAGTTTTTGTAAATTAAAACAGTCTATTCTTTCCTGAATACCTAGTAATAAACAGAAATCCCAAACCTTTTGTTTTAAGATATGTGTATCATATTCCATTCAATTATTTTCCTGTAGTTAGCTTCAAAAAATCAGCTGAAAATACAAGAGATAGAAATTCTTTATACAAGTCTTCATTTGGAGTCTTGCTTGAGAGACAATATAAGGATTTGATACATACACCACAAAGTGCTTTAAGTCATATTTTTAGTTTTAAACGAAAGCATTTTTTAAAAGTGTCCTCTCCAGTTACAATCATACTTCAACATATCAATATTCCTGCTTTCTAAGTTTGGGATCTTAAACACTCCCTCCTGCAGTTCCAAACAATAGGAGAAAGGTGTACAAGGAAAGAATTGCTATTTCATTGCGCTTATTTTCTTTCTGCTTGAGTTTTTGCAACCTCATTTTGAGCACACTTTATCCTGTGATTTTTATACCCATCTGGGAAAGAAGCAGCTATTTTCCTTTACTGTCTAGGTCTGTCACCACACTGTACCTTCAAGCACAGCCTGTGTGATGGAGCACTCAGTTTGAGGGACCCATCAAAGACAGACAGCCAGTTCCAAGACCCATTCAGCATACAGTATTGTTGTTGCCTAAAACTGAGGGAAAAACCCTTTCAAGACAATATTAGTTTAGGTAAAGTAGAGAGCAGTTCTTTAATGAAAGTTGTCAGATCCATGGAGGATATAGGTGCCCACAGAGAATAGGATTCTTACAAATTTACAATACTACTTAATTATCATATCTAGTGGGTACATCCAACCCAAAAAACCTTTGCCACTGGTACCACTCTCAGAACTGCCCCATTGGAGAGCCTCCAAGGGTTCTGGACAGCTCTATCTTGTTTTGTCTACAATATGATTTCCAGGAGCATTTGGCCCAAAAAGAATGTCCTTGCTGAAATCTTGTTCCTTGACAAGACTGTCAAACAGAATTTCAAGAATGTGGCACAAACCATGAGAAACTGCTAGAAACTGTTAGCTGCTACCTCAAGTGTGAGAAACTACAAATATATAAAATATTAAAATCTACAAATATAGAAAAATCCCAAGGCATCATTGTAATGCATGTGAACCAAATCGTTTGCTCTTTTTCAAATACTACTTGAATACCATGTTGGTATAATCTGCTGAGTGACATAAAAGCCAGACTCCACTGCTCCGTTTGAGCAAGCATGACCCTAAGAGCTGTCAGTTAGTGAAAAGGGAGTCAAAGTACAGTTGTTACAAGCCTGAGTCTCCACCAAACTGACAGGAGAGCTTTAGATGTGCAGAATAATCAGCAGCCAGCTGGAGGTTTGAGCAAACTCCAGCAGGATATCATTCAGAGGTTGTGCTGGTTTAAAGGTAGACCAGCAGAAGAAGTGAATCCAAAGTATAGAGAGATTATGAGTCAGAGTTACAATTTACTAAAAAGATTACAATAAATGCAATGATACAGAGAAAAAAATGGGTTTAGCCCACAAAAACCAGATGTATAACCCAGCACTCTGGGACATGAACAGAATGGTGTTCATTAGCCCCTGTGTTGAGCACCACATGGTCCCCCTGAGTGCAAAGTAAAAGGAAAGGAAAACCTTTTGGTGAGGAGGATGGTCACAGTCTTGTCAAAAGGGGCAGCTGAAGTCCTGTTGAGGTTCTGGTCCTCCTCTGGATCCAATGAGTGGTACCAGCAGTCCCAAAACCTTAAGATTATATACACTCAAGTTCTAGTGGGAATGTCCAGTACCTCCACCAGGGCGGGGAATTCCACAGAGGGTGATTTAACTCTCTGAGTCATGGTATATTTTTGGAATCTCTGATGACCCATTAGCAGAGATGACCCCTCAGGCTGGGTGTGAAGCTGCTAATGGCTCCCCAGAGGGGAGTTTTTTTGGCTGTCATTGATGTGAAAATGGAAACACTCCTCTATTTCATAGGGTTCTTTAACACCCAGCTTGTAGCCCGAGGTGTCAGGTGTGCCTTGGGCAGCTGCTGCAAACAATCCATTATTAACAGTTCATAAGAAATGACATAAAGGGTGTAGAATACACAGTTTTGGTTATATTCACATAGTGATAAACTAGTCCCAGCCCCTGTGACAGAGTTAAAATGTCATTTCTTGAAAAAAAGATCACAAACTGATGAGGAGTCTACAGCCACCAAACCACACTGCAAGCAGCCACAGGTGTTGATTTTCTATCAAAGTGTATAAAAGGAAAGGAGTTGCAAAGAGGAAGAGCATTCTAAAGGCTTGCAGAAACAGAAGGTGGTCTTTTCAGGTTACTGCTATTGGAAGCAAGAATTGTGGATATGCATGCACTTTTAGCACCAAGTAATTTTTTGAAGAGAATCTTGAGCATTTCTTACAATTTTAATTTTTCACTTCTACTGCTTTAATGCCCCCTGAGAACACTAAAAATCCATTGTCTTTCCCTATAGTTTTGTCCTTTTTTATTTAATATACTCACTTTTCTGACTTTCTTAGCAAGCCTCAAATTAACAAGTTTTTCTTTCCCTCTCCCATCCGTGTTTGGAATGTCTGTCTTGTTTCATATGCAGAAGACAAACTGTCTTAAAGCAAAGAGCATAGCATATCACAAAACCTATCAACTTCCTCTCAACTTCCCAGATCATGACTAGGAGCTGAAGAACCTATCCCACAATCAGGTACGTCTATAGCAGCAGCCATGAAACAAATGTTAAAGGAATAAAAGAAAACTTACTGGTTTCAGACTCAGGTCCAGACATCCTAGCATCCAAGCAATCCCACCTATAACTAGGAGGGGTAAAATCCAGTAGTCATTCACTGTGCAATTTAAACATACCAGCCTGGATACTTGTTGAGAGGGTCTGCAAGTAACTACTTTGGAAAATATATTATTTGTCAAAGGTCTCCCAGCAGTCAATGAAAAGTAATGCAAAACAAAAAGCAAAGGGGCTCTGAATTGCAATCAGGAAAAAACTCTTTCTGCTGATGACTGCAGAAGCCTAGATAGATAATTTTGCTGGATAACTTAAACATGTATAGTAAAGAGATAATTTAAGGTCATAAAAAGAGTTCCCTTTTGTCCAAAATGCAAAGAGGGGGTGAAAATAGCATTTAGCAATCTTTCATTCAATTCAGTTCAAGTCCTCTTCTCTGGGCTGCTTATGTCTTGTAGACACTGCCTGCTGAATGTAAATCACACAAATGCTGCTGTAAGCAGAGAGTAGATGCTACTACTCCTTCTGCAGGCATGCTTCAGCTAGCTACGTAAGTAATCTTATTACTGGTGCTCTCTCTTTTCTTGTGACTACATAGAGGATCAGCTTCAAGGATGGCTACTGAGATTGCAGTGCCAATCAGATAACTTTATGTTTCACATCACTTTCCTGATGCTCAAGAAAATACATATGAAGGAAACCAACAGCTCAATGACTATCACTCCTGTCCAGCTCTGCTTTAGAAATAAGACACATGCTCACTTCTTAGAGAAGATAGTAAGAAACACTTAACATCTGGAATCAGTTCTTTAAAGTGGTGGTGGTGGAAATAGAGATGCTCGTTTACAGGTCTGAATAGTATAGTAGAGGGTAAGGGGCGTGATTCCAGACACAGCAATTAATTGTTATTTCCTACTTACTAGTTAAGCAGTTTGCCATTCTTGTGTGATTTTTGATTACTTGAGCAATTTAACCCACCACACACAATGCACAGGACCACAGATTAGTTACCCAAGGATCTGTTTGCAGTACGTACCTTGCAGATACTTATATTCTTTATCAGAACTACCCACAGTTAAAGTAGTCACTGCAAGCAATCATGTTGTCAAGAACAGACGAATGCAAGAGAGAATGATTTGAAGATGTGTCATCTCTTTAAATGTAAACCAACAATAATGATTTTAAATATATTTTCTGTAAGAGACATTAGTACTCAAAATTAATATTTTAAAAATCAAACTTCTACAAACCCCTGCTATTACTGTCTCTTTTCCCTAAGATATTTCTGAGTAGTTAAAATTTCTCTATGTTCCTTGTCTATCACCTACTTTTGAAAGCTATTCTAAACCTTTAAATGTTATTGAAATACTTGCCTGTATTTTCTGTAATTTTCCCTATGTAATCTCTTTCTATGCAGAAAATGTAATAGCTGCTGTTTTGGGGAGACATAGATGTGCAGTGTGTTGCAGAGGACTTTATTTTTACTTCTTCTACTTGTAAGAAGGAAACTACTGCAGCAGAAATATGTTGGTCTTTGTGAACAACTCATCCTTCCAAAAAGTGAAGATTGGACTACCACTTTCATACAAACTTAAGCCAGCAAAATTCAAATTGAAAGGTATGAGGAAAGAAGCCAAAAGTGATTGTGTTTTCCAAGAACAGAAACCGAATTTCAACCCATGGCCTTCACTCTCCACTGCTCTCTTTCTTTGCAGAGGGCTCATATGTTTCAAATGATGGTTATCCTAAATGGATTACTGTGAAAATTCTGCTTACAGTGACACTTTGTTTTAAATGAATAAATACACAGGTTAGTTTCTATCTTTCTTTTCCTTTCTTGAATAGAATTGAAAAGTCTTTTTCCTAACCTCATTAATACTCTGCTAGTAGTACAAGAGGGTTTAGATTTCCCCTGGAAAGATCCCATTGTGAGAAATATCCCATAATGTGAGAAGGGCAGTAGCAAAGCATAAGCTTTAGCAGGGAGGATTTATCCTATACATCTGAGCACTATCAGGTATCCTGCATTTCCCTTGGCTTCTGGAGTCATACTCCATTAGCCAACATATTTACTTCACCCATCTTTCTTGAAATCATAACTGGGAGAGTAGTAATATTAGTAGGAATTTTTATCAGGAAACACACAGTAAAGCAAGATTTTTCTCTGTTCCTGTATTCAGATGAACACTCAAGAATATTACCTTTCATTTAGAAACAAGGAAAACCCAATAAAAACTCAACTGTGGAATTAATGAAGCCTAGTCTGATACAGCTCAGTGCCCTTACAGCCTTCTCAGAACACCACGAGAAATCCCAATGCTTATTTTCATCACATATAACAGCATGCATAAGACAGCAAGCTGGCTGCTGCCACAGAGGACTTGTCAGACCTACCAGACTTTCTTTCACTGGAGGTGGAGGTTAAGAATGTTGCGACTTCATCCCTTCTTTCTAATCTGACTTAAACTGTCTAGTTAGATTCAAAAGTTATTGGAGAAAGTGGTGAATAGACAGAGAGGTCTTAAATCATCATTTCCTGAAGAAATTCTGTAAACCAAAGTTTTATAGATATGAAGAAAATAGTTTGAGGTGTGACAACCTGTACACTCTCTTGAAAGAGAGCAATAACTCAGGTGTTTTGAAGCTGTTGCATATTTGAATTCTATATTTGGGCAAGCGAAGGCTTATCAAAGAGATTTTAGAAAGGTCATGTCTTAGTTTAGAAGACGAGTAAGATATGGACCAGAAAAAAAAGGGCGAAAAATCAACACAGCTTTGAAATTTAGGAGTTTTAATCAGAAAAGTGTATGTGAATGAAGGATAACAGTTCTTAACTACATATATATATATATATATATATATATATATATATATATATATATATATATATATAACGAAAACTAGGACAAAACAAACCACAACACTGTACCCACAAAGAAAAAGGAACAAAACCCTTTAAATGAAACTGATTTTTTGTCTCTGTTCCTTTTTGGTGCAATTATATTTACAGACAGCAGGGGTCGCTGCCGTGCCTCAGCTGGCAGCGAAGCATCAGTTTCTCTGGTAAGACAAAGACAAAAGGCAGTCTGTGAATCGCTGACTTCTCTGAATCACTCATGTGGAGGGATGGAGGCCGAAGAAGAGGATGGGGTGGAACCCTCTGGCAGGCAATGCAGTCTTCTCTTTTGTCCTTCAGTCAGGGATGAGAGACAGGAGCTGGTGCTCACTCCTCTGCAGACAGAAAGCTGTCTCAGGAAAAAGGGATCTGTAGCAAAGGATCCAGAACTATGGCCATGTCTCGTCTCCCTCTCTCTCTCCCTCTCTCTTCCTCTCTCTCTCCCTTCCTCTCTCTCTCTCTCTCCCTCCCTCCTTCTCTCTCTCTCCCTCCCTCCCTCCCTCCCTCCCTCCCTCCCTCCCTCCCTCCTTCTCTCTCTCTCCCTCCCTCCCTCCCTCCCTCCCTCCCTCTCTCTCTCTCTCTCTGTCCCTCCCTCTCTCTCCCTCCCTCCCTTCTGGAACTTCTATTACACTATCTGTTGTGAAGTCTTATTTCTTTCTCATTTAAAATCCTCTCTGCTGTGTTTGCTCACTTCATTTCATTATTGGTTCAAATTGTTGTGATATTGGAGCTAACATATCCAACGTAAACCTATGAAATGAGAAAGACTACAAATCAGAATGATAATGATAAAGACAGTCACTAACAAAGAAAAGTTTTACCTATTTTTAAGACTGCTAGGTATAAAGAAATCTAATCAATAAATAATTTAATCTTTCTTTACCATACCATACATAATCTTATTTGCATCCATTGTTTTTACAGAATTCTCCTTGAAATGTAAGCTTAACTCTAACAATTAAAATTACTTAAAAGCAAAATTGACTACTTACAGGTACAAGCACTCATTATGTTCGTTTAAATTATAAATGCTTTTTCTTCAGTGCAATCATGTATTTTTGAGTCTTCCAGACAATCATGCCTCAAGCACATTTGGTATGGAGTATGCAAACTGATAACTTTCTGTTATAGGGTTACCTAAGTGAGCCTAAATTTAGGCTTTAAATCTAGAGGTAGGCCTGGACCTGTCAGCTGACTTGAGCTAGGCTGAGCTAACAGCTGACAGCTTCTAGCCAATAATATTTTATTCTATACCATATTACAACATCGTTCTCCAAAGCAGTAAAAGCCTGGATGGGAGTGGCTTGGGCAGTCACTTCTTAGGCTTCCTCTTGGGAGGACTCATGATGCTGTCCCAGGGGGGATGGGGAGGACCAGGCCCACCACTGCTTTGCCAGTTATCACAGAAAAGTAAAATGTGTTGCTCTGGTTCTCTCCTTTCTTCTCGGGTTTGTCTCTCTGGGGACTGAATCTTCTAAAGTGATTTGGGGTTAAAATAGTGAAATTTGTGTGTTTGCTGAGGGGTGGGGAATTGTGTCTTGCTGTATTCTAGCTTGTGTAAGTGTGTAGTTTTTTCCAATTCTTTTCTTCTTCTGTAAAAATACATGTAACTTAAACATAGTTTGAAGGGGGTTTTTCCCCTCCTTTTTCTTTCCTTCAACCAGCGGCAAAAAGCTTTTCTCTCTGTACTTGGGGGCTTAGCAGTTTGCTGGCTCAAACCAAGACACTTTCATATGGTAATAACTTTCATATGGTAATAAGTTACCAATTTAATGTATATCTTTATTTTTTTAACTGAAATATTTATCTTTTATTCATTACCTAATCCTCTTTACATACAATAGCTATACAAATTACCAGTAATTACCTGTTTCATCCTTTTGATTGTTTAACAATTTCATGCAGACCAAAATTTTATTTTCTTCTGGGATTTTTGTTTGTTTGTTTGTTTGTTTGTTTGTTTTTTCTTGTTTTTTCCATATTTTGCTTGGTTCATTTGTTGCTCACACTCAAACTGGGAAACTGATGGAAATACATGTAGGCCTGGTTTAGTAAAAATACTTAAAGCATCTGCATTTAGGATGGTTGTGGCATAAATGTACCTACTTCAGTGTTTACAGTTAGGCAAGGAGTTATGTGCAATGCTGCACCTTAAAAAATTTATTTTATATTCAAGGTATTATAGCCAGCCATATGACTGTATTCTCAGATGATATCTTGTTAATAAACAAGCAAGTTCCATATATATAAAAATAGTTCACTGAAGAATCAGCTCTCATTATAACATTTACAGGCTATTTATAATCAAATCTTTTCTTAACCCTTCATACAGTAAAAATAAGAACATCACCCTTTAACATATTCAAAATAACCCTAATTGCTCTGTGCTGGACTGTGGGATACTCAAACAGTTCAAATGGATGCTTGAGGCAGTGCGGAGCCTCAGCAATGACAGGAGCAATGGGATTTAACTCATCTCACTGTAGACATATATATCTAAGACAGTCAATTATTTCTTCTTTGTAGTTACTGGAAACTTGAAATAGAGGGTTATATTGGGGAGCATAACAGGGAAAATACACTGCTAACTTGTCTTAAAAAGGCCAGTGCATTAAATATAAAAAACACTGTTTTAGCCAAGTACTGATGAAGAGAAAAACAGGTTTTAAAAGCAAAAATCCATGTAAGCCCAAGGATACTTCTAGAGTAGAAAGATGTGTGAAGCAAATTCAGAAGGTTATCCTTCTAGGGAGGTCTTCATTAGTCCAAAATTCTTTGACAGTTCTTGAAAGTTCCAGAACCTCTAGTGCTGAGGAGGAAAGTATAATCTATAGGCCAGATGAAATGACAGAATCATTGCCACTAATCCTGTCTAATTCATCATCTAGTAGCCTATTAACAGTTCTTCAGAAGATTCCAAATAACATCTTTTAACATTTCACTGAAGAGCAGAACTACACTGTGCATGCACAAAGTAGGTTCTCTGGATAATAGTTGGGCATATAGACACACCAGAGGTTTCCTAACTGTTTGCTAGGTGGATAAGGTCAGACAAAGATAAGGTCACTTTCCAAGAACTGAAATGTCAAACGAATCACCATCCAGGTTGCAGACTTTGTTTCTAAAGGAGACTGGTGTGATTTGTGACTTCAGGAATTGGGGGTCTTTATTGTTCATCCCACTGAGCTCATTTGTTTCAGAGCCTGCACAGTCAAAATTCCAGCATGAGGAACTCACAGAAGGCATGACCACCAAGCACACTCTTCTTTTGTTCACAGACGGCATCTTTCAGAGGTCAAAAGAAAATAAGTCTGATAAGCTAATGCCAAGTCATATTTCATTGCAGAGATGACTGACTGAAAGAGGCAAAGTGAAAGATCTGTTTGAAGCTTGGATCATCCAATACATCCTCCACAGACAATTTCTCAAATAAAAATAAAGCAAGAGAAAACCAAAGTGCCTGCAAGCAGTTTAAGAGATTAAAAGGAAGTGTATGGCTGTGTGTTCACAGTAAGAATGCTTAGCTGAAGGTTCGGTCAGTGGTTTACAAGGGGTTTCATAATCTTTTTAAATGTCAACCCAATTTTTTAGCACATTCTCCTGAAATTAAAATGGATAGCAATATGGATATATTTATTAAATAGACTATCATGCAACTTTTATCACATACTAAAAATTCCTATAAAACTAGACTAAAATCTAACTTTTGTAGAAATTTAAGTGATACTATACCAGTTGTCCTACTCTGAATTCCCTTTAGCCTGTAACAATGAGGCCTGGGTTAGGAAGTCTAAGTTCTGCATAGATATCATTACATAATTTATGTACATTGGAAAGTCAACAGGAGACAAAGGGGAATGCCATCTACATTAGGAAAGAGTAAATACCATTAAATACCCATCATCAGCAAAGTCTCTTCTGTAGTTCACAGCATAATCCTTGTTTTCCTAAGTCTGAAAGAAAAACAGAGAAAGAGTCTCCAGAGTACTTTTTGCAAATATCTGGACACGGTGCTTTGACAGCCTGCGCTGCCTCATTTTGAGTATCATAAGCTCTTTGTCCACAAGTATCACATTAGGGGATGATCAGATCCATAAACAGAGTGCAAATCTCAAAATATTCGCATATAGAGTCTTCTGTTCGAGTTAACAACACAAAGAACTACTTTATGTTCAAAATCCCACCTTGGAAGCTTTGGTTAAAGTTGGATTCCAGACAGGTCATTAGGTATGAAACAGTATTACCCCATCTGAGTTTAGGAACGTGCCCTCAGACAGAAGGGATCAAGACCCGCAAAGCAGGGGCTTAGTGGCAGCAAGCAGTCTCTATTTCATGTCACCAGATGCATTTACGGATCATATTTATGATTAAAAATAAACAAACTAAAATCCTTCTTGTCTTTCCTGGCATTTAGAAATGTTACACAAAAACCTACAGTAGTAAATACTTCTTACCTGAATTTGGCGTAATTCTGTCTATTCATCAGACAGATTAAAAAAAGGCTAATTGTGCTTTTAAAGCTGGTACTGATTTTACCAGGCAGTGTTCATTTAATTGGGTTGCACACAGCTGTACTGAGTGACAAAGATAGGTTGCTTACACATAGACTGTTCTGATTTGCCCCTATTGTACTTCAAGTAGATATTCCTGTAAAGATCATATTTTATTGCACATATGTAGTTCATCAGTAAGTCCTTTAAATGATGAGATCAATGTTATCTGGTGGATTCTTTCTCAAATTTCCTGAATTTATTAACTGCCTATGCAGGCAGAAGCCTGATACTCCACGACAGCATCGAAAACTGTCAAAACCATGAGCAGTTCCTTAAACTTATAAGGTTCTGTGGGGGAAATACAATTTTTACATTAGAGATGGAGAGCAAGGGCAGAGGCAAATGGAAATGATCAACCACATACCACAAAGGATAGCTGTGCCTTAAATGAAAATTTACTTGGGATTTTTTGTATCCAAGCCAAGTACCTCACAATCTCCCAAGTGCAAAGATAACTGCTTATTAATTAAAAACTATCAGATGTGCAAGTTTTCCTTCTGTACCCATCACTGAGATTAGTAGGTTTAAAATATTGTCAGATAAAAATATTTTCAGATAAAAAGGGATTTAAATATATTCCCTCATCCTATCCACAGACATCTTTGCCATTATCATTTTAGTGGCCTTTAACAAATGGAGGATAGATGGGAGAAAGTGCATGTTATCATTAAAAATGGTAAAACACTAGACAGGGATCTTCTTTCAATACATTCCATATTGATGTTCTATTAGAAAGGCATTTCACCTTTCTTTTATACTTTGACACTTGCAGCAGTTAATAAATTAACACTTTTCAATTCCAATAAAGTTATATTATCACAGAAGTAATTTAATTATTTACAGTGGAAGTTAAATAGTAATATTTAAATGCAGTTATTTAAAAATAAAATAGTGGATAATTTCAGTTCAATTCTAGCCCAGCAAAATCAAGCAGAAGCCTCTTGAATCTGAATAAAAATCTGAAGCCATCCGAACTATTAAAACACACAGAAGTCCAAAATAAAGCTTGTAAAGTAAGTATCAGTAAGATAAATCTAAAAAATTCAGATAAGAAATACTGAAATATAGCACTGACATACAATGAACATTTCAGGCTCAGAAGAGCATGGTTTAAAAAGTATTGAAGTTGCATGTTTCAGGAAAGTTCTGTTTTAAAAGTTTAAAAGAAGATTTTGAAAATGTCTCCTAAAACTTCAGTCTTAAATGTGCAGATTTTTCATGTAAAAGATATTCAAACCTGACAATTATCAAGTAATAAACTTTAAACTATAAATCAAACAATAAGGACCCAAGTCAAAGATATTTCACTTCTAAAAAAAAAGAAAAAAGTCTGATAACAGGGCTTGAGACTTCCTTTGTAGTTCCTTGACTATCCAGTTCACAGCATAATTTAGAAGTGTCATCAATAGGTCAATTCCCAACCACAGTTTTAATATTTGGGTTAAGTAATTCAGCTTGTAAGAGCTGAGTATGTGTATTTTTTAAGTCCTACTGTTTTGCCTTAGAAGGTAGTGACCTCTAACAACAATGACTGTATACATTTAAATACTGTCCAAGTTGTATAAAAATATTTGTTATGTTAAAAAACAAGAACTGCAAGAAAATCTTGAATTACTAAAGGAATCCGATTTCATTGATAGCTATGGAAAAAGCAGAAGTGTTTTTTGCACTGGTTACATTCTAGTTTTAATCTGTCTGTAAGACAGTATAACATAATTGAAGAGAAAACAAAAGCCATTGCCTGACCATAAGCAAGCTTACTTAGAATAATTGAATTGAATTTTCATCCAATCTCACTAAGGGTATCCTCAGCATTTCATTTTAAAATATTTATTGCAACTTTAAAAGGTGGATTGGTAAATATTTCAGTTCTCCACATTGCTTCTCTAATGCTCATGCTTTAATTTAGTTTATCCATCAATGTCGCATATTGTTTGGAGAATGGATGTGGGGCTGTTAGCACTCCATATGTAAAGGACTTTGATTTAATTAACAATAGTATCTCTGTAGAAAAGCTAAAGGCTATATTCATTCTGTTCTAATAAATTGGATTCAGGCTTTTAATGTTTGGACAGAGAGAGGTGACTGATGTTCAGGTCTATTTCTTAGAAGTTGCAGGACATGAAACAGAGATAGGTTGCAGAATGGCAGTAACTTCAAACTACTTAAAAAATAAATTATTACTTCACCTTATTTGAAATGTACCATAGCACTGCTTTACAAAGCCATTTGAAAAACACTGTTGCTTCCTTTTCTGTAATTTTTTCACCTGCCAGGATGAAAATTTAACTCCAACAACAATACTGGAAACAATGGTATGGACTTCCATCTTGAATGCATAAGATACTCCTTGTAAGTTTTGCCTTGGCAGACAACTCATTGAAAAGGCTGACTTAAGGCAATTACTCACATGAAGGAATATTCAAAGCAGACCAAGATAGTCCTGAAGGTGTGTTGATATTGACAAATGAGTCTCATTCCGCTTCATAGGTTTCCACACATCTTAAATTGTTTTGCATTTTGTACACTGCACTGAGCAACTTAAAATAATAGACAAATACTTTTTTTTTTTTTAAAGTAACATTCTTGTTAATGCATGAAGCACGTAGTTGAGTCTGGACCATGGAATAGAGAAAAGACAATGATCACTTAAATTCTGCACTGCAGAACTGCTTTCCAATATCTGATTAAGGTACAGAATACAGCATTAAATGGGCACGTGATGAAATGTATCCTCTACTTTTTATAGTAGCTTCTAATCTGCTGTGTCAGAGGCAGTAACACATCACAAGTAGAAGTAACAGTGGCTGCTCTCATTTTAATCCAGAAATCTTATGTTTTAATGTCAAACAACCAAGAGTGAGACCCTTGCAGAAAGATAGATGGATCACAGGGTTTCTGAAGTGGAAATACATTAATCAGTACCAAAGAGAGGACTGGTGATGCTATACAGAACAGGGGATCTTAGAAAAGGGCAAGAACCACTGATAAATGCTTGAGCAACAGCTGATATTAAACTCTAAAAGTATTGATTCTATTTTTTAATCTTCCAAGGCTATGTGAGCTAGTAAATAAACAGCAGGACAGCATCAAAAACAAGACTATTCAAATAGAGAAGAGAAAGATCAAAGTAATCCTAAATGTGTTTTATCATTGTTTCCTGCTTGCAGGTAGTGTTAAGTGGAAGCATAATAGGAAAGTGTGAAAGCAAAACCAGAGTTATGCATTTTGTACCAGAAGACAATAGATAATATCTAACTAGAGCATCTAACAATACACCAGCTTAAGTGTAAAGACAAAAAAAAGGAAAAAAGGTGTTACTATTACATACAGAAGCTGAATCTAACAATTAGCAATTCCACTGTATTTTAGAACACAAGTGTGTTTCCCTGAGGGTTGGAGTATTTTGGTTTCATTCTTTATAGTTCTGCTCAAATTCTTAAGGTAGCAAGGAAGGACTTGATATAGCTCACAGAAACTTCTGGACAATAGTCCTAGAAACAGGAAAGGAAGGCAATAAGTCTTATGAATATTTAGCTCTCAGCTCAAAACTACATAAATTTAATGCAAATAATGCACTGCATTAATTTACACCAGTATCAATCTTGTTTGGGGTCTAGATACTCCCTAGACATGGCAGCCACAAGACAGCACCTGCTTGATTTTGAACATTAATTTCAGAATTTTTGGGGTTTGCTTTTTAATTTGTTTGATGTTCTGTGTTGTTTTGTTTTGGTTTTCTTTTTTCATTCAACTGTATAATAATGAGGTGGGTCATTCTACCACTAAAGAAACTGTAAATTAAGGTTAACTCAGCACTGAGCATTCATGGACAACCACTATGGCTGGTCACTGCTTCTTTTGGGCAGAGAAGAACTGTTTGAAGCTCAACAAAGAAAAATTTAGGGTCCACACCTGTGGAAAATTCAGGTCTGCACCTGCTGAAGAATAATAACCCCATGCACCAGTACAGGCTGGAAAACAGCTCTGCAGAGAAGGACCTGGTTGTCCTGGTGGACAATGAGCTGTCCATGAGACAGTAGTGTGCTCCCATTGCCAAAAAAGTCAAGAGTGCATTAGAAAGAGTATTGCCAGCAGGCTGAGGGAGGTAATCCTGTCCCTCTATTCAGCCCCTAATGAGGCTGCATCTGGAGTTCTGTGTCCAGTTCTGGGAAACGCACTACAAGACAGACATGGAGTTCCCGGAGCAGGGTCCAGTGGAAGGCAATGAAGAAGATTAAGGGACTGGAGCATCTGTCTTACAAGAAGAGTCTAAGGAAGTTGGGCCTACTGAGTCTCCAGGAGACACAACTAAGAAGGGATCTCATCAATGTCTATACATAGCTGAAGGGAGGATGTCAAGAGGATGGAGCCAGGGTCTTCTTGGTGGTGCTGAGCAATGGAACAAGAGGTAACAGGCAGAAACCGATGCACAAAAGTCCCACCTAAAGATAGGGAAAACTTCCTTACTGTGCAGTGACTGTACACTAGAACAGATTTCCCAGAGAGGGAAACTCTCACTGGAGTTACTCAAGAACTGTCTGGACACAATCCTGTGCCAGGTGCTATAGGATGATCCTGCATGTGAAGGGAGGTTGAACAAGATGACCCATTGTGGTCTGTTCCAACCTCACCTTCTATGATTTTATGATTTTTGTTGTTGTTGTTGTTCTTCACTAAATGTAGCCTAGATCAAATAAGTCATACAAGTGAATTAAAATCACTCTTATTTAACATTGTGTAAACTGAGTCCTTTATTTCTGGAATACAATGCCACATTCTTTACATATTATCTGAATTTTTTTTTGTTTTTCAATGCATAGCTTTGCATTTTCTCAGTGACAGTTATGTACCTCTTTGTTTACTATTCCATCAGTCTTAGTTTCATGTGTAAACAATATCAGAATTTTTTTTCCAAAAACAGTGAACAGTGTGGTGCTGTTTCCCAGACAAATCCAAATAATTTTTTCCTCTGAATATTAAAGCTGATAATGAAATATTCAAATGCTCCAATTCTCATCTTTCTAACAGAAACAATAATCACAATTTTACAATGCTATTATTTTGATTGAGATGTCCTCTGTTTATAGGGCATGACAAAAGCCCACCAGGTCTACAACCTCCATTCATCAGTCTCAATATTGTTTTACTGTCAACAAGTAATACAGTTTGAAATTCTATGACATCTATCTATGGTAGATAATCTGCCAAAAAAATATAACAGCTTGTCAGCTTGCTGAGTTATATCAAGCAGTGCTATATAATTTAAAGACCCATGTGGAGACCAGGGTGGTTCCACATGTCAGTGTTTTTAAATTTGTTATGGTTCACTCAAAAAAGTAGAAAATTTTACATTAAATAATTGTGTTAAAGGTTGAGACTGGAAAGTAAAGCACTCCAAAAGGTAGGAAATAAAGGTGTATATTGTGCAACACAGCTCATATCCTTTAGGCACAAACACTACAATTTCAATGTTACCTTGCACAACATATGCATGCCCTGTGTTCCTTTCCTTTTTCTTGTCCCCACTCTGTGCCTCCCAGCCAAAATTACCCAGACTCTTTCATTAGAAAAAGGCCAACTGCTGTGAATGAGTTAGTTTTGTCCTTTGGAAAAGAAGAATGGTGATATCAAATCAGGTGGATCTTGTCTTCAATGATCCTAATACTGATCAATAACTCATGTTTAAGATCCAGTATAAGAATAAAACAAGCATATGGTGAAAACTACTACTCCTTGCAGCTCAAGGGTTTATAAAACTGATGTGATGACAATTCACATCAACAGGAACTGAGCTTTGAATTCAGGAACTACTGTATGAATACAAAAACTGATGGAAAACTGGACCAAATTTGGCACTCAAAATTTGTGAAAACCTTTTTCTTTAAATTTTGTTCTGCACTAAAAAGGGATAAGAAAGAGAAAACAAGGAAAATCTTGAAATTGCTGCGAGGATAAATTCCTTAGGTTTTGTGAAGTACTTCAATACTACAGCTATAGCGTATAAAAAAGGGGCACACAAGGAAATCAGGAAAATTTTACTATGTGGGTTATGGATGGTAAAAGTAAATAAGGCTTGGGGAATGCACCATATGATCCAGTACAAACAAATGATGAGCAATTATCTTCATGGTAACCACTGTACAGTTGAGTATAAGTGCATATATAAACTATATATATACAGTTAAAGCATAAAAGGCAGGGGTTGTGGCTAGAAGGGAATTAAGTTAAGTGGCAATTAAAACCTTTCCAACTGTAGATGCACTGAGGAGTTGTCCTTGTTCAGCAGGTGGGACCAGTTTATCACTGTGTGGATGTGACCAAACCTATGTATTCTACACCCTCTATTCATTTCCCATGAACTGTTAACAATGGACCATTTGCAGCAGCTGCCCAGAGCACATCCAACCTCTCAGGATGTAACCTGGGTGTTAAAGAAGCCTATGAGATAAGAGCTGTGATAACTCCCTCCACAGGAAGTTGTTAGCACCTTCACACCCAACCTGAGGGAGTGTGTCTGCTAATGGGCCATCAAGGATTCCAAAACTACCCCACGAGTCACAGAGTTACATCACCCACTGTGGAACTCCCCGCCCTGGGGGAGGTACTGGGCGTTCCCACCTAGATTTGAGGGTACATAATCTTGGGATTTGAAGACCTCTAGGACCACTCATCAGATCCAGAGAAGGACCAGAACCTCAACAGGACTGCAACCACCACTCAACCACACTGCAACCATCATCTGTACCAACAGATTTTTCCCTTCCTTTTATTTTGGACTCTGCGGAACCATGTGGGCCTCAGCACATCGGCTAATGAACACCATTCTGTTTGTACCCCAGGGTGCTGGGTTATACTACTGGGTTTCGTGGGTTAAAACCAATTTGTCTTTGTGTCATTGTATTTATTGTAATATTTTTATTGAATTGTAGCTCTGACTTAAAATCTCTCCTGAGCTGGGTTCATTTCTCCTGACAGTTTACCTTTAAACCAGCACAGGAGTTTAATAAAATTTCCACAGATTTCCCATATTCTGTCATTTAAAACAAGGTTTTCTATTTTTCTTAATGCATTTCTCTGGGGTGCAAAATATATACATTTGTATTTGCACAAATTCTACATATTTGTGGGGGTTTTTTTCTTTGATACACTGGAGAAATTTGATGTATATATTTTAAGGGGCTTTTTCCCTATGTACTCAAGTTGACTCCATTAAGAAGCCAGATGATGAAAGGACTATTGAGAAAATATTCTCCTCCATCTCTTATAGTTCATTATGACATATAGCTTAATTCCTTACTAACAGTTTCAAAGGCATACTGAAGCCTCCAGAATACTTAAACATTATGTCAGGCCTTGCACTGCTGATCCTTGACCTAGCCTGTCCCATCTACAGGACTTACTACAAGCAAGATCAGTTTATAGAAAATTGCCTTGCGTCCCCAGATCAGTAACAGAGCAAACCATGCAAGTCACTGAATCCCCACAGAATATCTGCTCAAGGCCCAGGTGATGTGGAAAGACCTGCTCTGGATTTTGGTACCAAAAAGAATTTCACTCCAAGAAAAAACATTTCTGAGAGCAGTGACAAGCAGAGAGATAGCTATCAAAGCAATTTTATATAAAGGGTATTGAAGCCTTAATATTTACAGTCCTTTTGAAATGTCTATCTTTGGACTCACATTTAAGTAAACACTTCCCTTTAAATCCCTGCAGTTTTTTCACAGGTTCTGCTTGACAAATTTACTTCCTCTGAAGTCCTGCTTCATCCCTCAGGAATACAATACAAGCTTATAATAGCATATTGCAAACTTTTAAAACTATTATTGATATTCTTTGGGAGAAAAGTCTGGGTTATAAGAAACCAAATGATCAGGAAGACTTTGGGTGCATTCTGATTCTAGACTTGTTCCTCTGAAGTCCAAATTTCATTCCAGGGAATGCAATAAGCCAGAAACATAAGAGTATACAAGAAAACAGCATCTTAATACAGAAAGAAAAATCAAAAATAGTCTTCAGTATGCAGAGAAGCTAAGAAGTCCTATCTGGGTCAGGCTCTCATTCTGATACAGCTTTTACTTCCAACATTTCAAAAATATATTTTTTTTTATTTCTGTGCTACGTAAAACCTCAAGTTGTCACTAAAATGTCACTAAGCGGTATATTTGAGGATATGCATTTGAAACCTATGTATAAACGTATGATTGATTCAGCTGACCTTTCCATGTTACTGTGAATACAGATATTCTAATGGCTAATGCAGGAAGCTAGTTCATGTGTCACACCATACTTCTAACTTGCTTCAACCCTCCACTGCACAAATGTTTTCAAGTACCAAAATGTCAGTACCAAAAAATAAATGCATTCAAAAACTTTAACTATTATGAAACCTGTAAGATTTTTCATCTGTTTTCACCTGAAGAACCCAAGTTAAAAGATTAAACTGAAACTTTTCAGTAAGCCTCTTGCAAAAGGGCCAAGAAGGATCTTAGAAAATAAGTACATCAACACTCCTAGCAGATGTCTATGACAACAATGCAGAACAACTTATGGATAACAGCTACCCCAAATTTAAAGGAGCTAGCCCAGGTTTCCATTTCACAGGACCATGAAGTTTCCACAGATATTTCTATCATACTGGAATGTAATCCTTGTCCTGGTGTAATCCCAGTGAATAAATGATGCACCTTGTCAAGGAAAATGATGTTTGCTGTGCCAGGGTCATGCCTTTCTCTCCTATTCATGTATTGCCACAAATGTGTTTTGACTAAGGTTACACTATCTGATCTTGAAACTGACCCTGACTACCATACACAGAAAGTAGGGCAGGTATTAATAGCAAGTCCCCTTTTAACCATAAAATGCTTGTTGTTTGACCTAATAATCAGTGCTTAGGAACACACACATTTCAAAAACAGTACCACTGAAACATTGTCAATCCACCAACACACTTTTACCTATGGCTGTACCGTGCTCTGGTTTGCTCATGGGGAAGCATTTGCTGTGTAAATGAATTGCTGCTTCTTCAGCTGTCAAATGTATAAAACACACAAAACAGCTATAAACCATCCAATAATAGCATATTATAGTATATAATTGCACATTATTTCATTAACCTGACCTTTCTTATTCCCGAGTTGTTACTCAGGAAACATTACAGTGTGTGTAGAGCAATTTAAATAGTGACTCTTTGAGTAGATTAATAAAGATTTTCATCTTTAGAACAGGTAGGTAACAAAAAATCTTTCAGTCCTAAAATGTACCTTTGATAACTTAAATGCATATAAATTTTACAGTAACAAACTAAAGCTTGGAGAGCTGGGGAACCAGGTTATCTTTTGTGTAGTTGAAGAGGAATTACGTGCCAAGGGAGGAAAGAAGAGGTTGGCAGTCTTAACCTGTCTTCACATTCTCAGTTTTAAAGCTGGTCTTGACCCAAATCAGGCTTCTGTGTTATCCTCTACTGCCAAGAATAACTGGAAAGCAGCTGGCAAACTAGTAACATGGCAGACTGCAAGAGAATGGTCAGATCAGCTTTTCACAAGAGACTTATCCAATGGCATATTCTCAAGTTGAGATTTCTGCTTTCTCTCCTGAGTCAAAGAAGTAGAGAAAATGCAGGATCAAGTGTGAAATCAAGCACTAACTGTTGCACCAACACTTGGGAAATCATAATATTGTTCCGTCCATAGCTTTTTAACTGAATCACAGAATTATTTCAGTGAAATAATTTAAGAGTCTGATCCTGCTCTCAAATAACTCAGCAGCAATATTACTGTTTTCCTACATAGTGAAATCAATCAAGGTATTATTTTTCTCCATTTGTCCACCACCAAAATGGTGCTTACCAAGGAAGAGTTCCCATGTAGCCCTCCATGAATACTTCAGTGACTCTTTTTCTCCAGAATCTTAGTTTTCTGACTTTAAAAGACTGCAATGATGCTTTGCTGTCTCAATAGTGCATCAGTCCTGTGTACATACACCATTGGGAGACATATAAGAAAATTAACCTTTGCCATGTACTATTCACTCCCTTGTGCCAAGTACAGTAGCAGAGAATTGATCCCACCGGGCCATTATCATATATTCAACACCATTTGGTAGTCAGTGCTTCACAGGAAGATGCAAAATGCAGCTTAGTGAAATGATTGCATCAATCTCAGAATTTTAGATGAACAACTCAAAAGAGAAGCACCTGAAAATGTGTCTGAGACACAAGACAACCCTCCTTCTCCCAGATTATTCTTCCCTGTGTATAGGATATAATCAGTTTGGGTTTGGTCACAACATCTTGGAATATAAGAAATTAACTTTTTGGTAAAGAGCAAGCAAGAGTGAAAAAGTTTACAAGATTAAGGAAAACCAGACTGCTACCTAAAATTCTCTGCAGCTTTTGTGGACCTCCCCAGGTTCAGTCTGAGGGATCCTCATGGAACTGTAGCTGGGGCACTGTAGCTTCCCTTACATTCTAACTCCAAATGATAGCCTAAGAGGGTCAAAAAAAACCTACTCGATCCCAGATATGGGGGGGAAGAAACTGGAATCCTTTATTGAATGACGACACACAATTTACAGGTATAGGGGCTATGATATGTTAAACAGAGGAGGATCCAGGTTAACTAAGGGATTACTGTTTGTTTATCCTGAGGAGAGCAGATACCTAAAGTTAAGCCATTATTCATGAACACAAGGCAGAGGGGAACAAGGAATACTGTACAAAGCAAGGAACAGGCACACATTACATTTCTTTTTATATGCAAAAGATAGGAGATAAGCAATGTCTGCAAACTAGATTAAGTCATCATCTGGGAAGGCTTCTTGGGTCTTGGTGTTTTTCAGTTTTGAACCCCAACAATAGCCTAGTTTATATAACACACAATTAAATCCATGCAGAAATTCATAAGCCGTGTTATCTTTCTTAATTGTTTTTCTTAAATCTGAAACAAAAGTCATTGGGCATCCTCACATTTCAGCACAAAAAACATAATAGTCCATTGGAATAATGTTTGTACCTGGGGAAATGGGGCACTTACAGCCTCATACTTGTAAGGCAGTAAATGGTCCATTCCAGAAAACACTGCACATTCCATGGACTCTCAGTGGCCCATGCAACATTCATGTCCAAGTACAGATGGGCTCAAATATCAATTCATTACATTGTTATTCATAGAAAAGTTTTCTTAGAGTATTTCAAAGGTTCTCTTAAATCTAGTAAATTAAATTTGCTTTCACCCTTTGAGACTAGAACAAATAGATTCATCTTACTAAGGAAACCTGTCTGTGAAAGTATCTAGAAAACAGCAACAACAACAATCCCTAAATCCATTGTTAATAAGGTTCTTTTCTCTTACAATATTTGTGACATACGCAAAAGCATGACTAGATTGTTACAAAGGCACTTCCTTGGATGACCTACATAGCTCATTTATGTCTTTGCTGCTTGTGAATCTTTGATACATCTATCCAAAAGAGATGCCAGTAAAACATTTATACCACACCTTGCAATTTTCTGTTTTTATGACAGATACAAGTTGTACCTGAAAGTAGCCAGAATTTCAATACATAACCTTTTCAATACTGACTTTAATTTCTGCTGCTATCTTCTTATAAAAACAAACTACAAGATCCTAAAACAGTAACAGACTATAATAAATCTCAAATATTCCTTAGGCAAATGTATAAGTATGTAATGGGGATCAAAGCTGAATATATAAATCCAAGATGTGAAAGAGAGCAAAATACGCTCAAAGTATCTAAAATCCCTGGCCGACAATGTCTGTCTGATGTTAGACTACCAACTAAAAGATAAGGAAGGCATATAATAGGGGAAATTATCTTTTCATATTACAATGGAGGAAAAAAATTAAGCCAGAAATCCCCTGTACAAAACCACACATGTACTGTGCTTGTAATATGACAGAGCTCATCTATTCATCCATCAATCAATGTATGTGTAAGGAAGTATGAACCAAGAACCAACATACAAAGATAAAACATTATAGAATCATAGAATAACCTGAGTTGGAAGGGATCCCTCAGGATCACTGAGTCCAACTCCTGGCCCTGCACAGGACACACCAAGAGTCACATCATGTGCCCAAGAGTATTGTCCAATGGTTCCTGAATTGGGTCAGGCTTGGTGCTGTGACCACTTCCCTGGGGAGCCTGTTCCAGTGCCCAACCACCACCTGGATGAAGAACCTTTTCCTAATGTGCAACCTAAACCTTTCCTGACCCAGCTTCATGCCATTTTCTTGAGTCTTGTCACTGGTCACAAGTGAACCTGCCCCTCCACCTCCCATCATGAGGATGCTGAAGACCACAATGAGGTCTCCTATCAGTTTCCTCTTCTCCAGGCTGAACAGACCAAGTGACCTCAGTCCCTCCTCATACAGATTCCCCACCAGCCCCTTCAGCATCTTCGTTGCCTCCTTTGGACACTATCTAATATCTTAATGGCTTTCTTATATTGTGGTATCCAAAACTGTAAGGTGAGGCCACACCAGTGCAGAGCAGAGAGGGACAATCACGTCCTTTGACCTGATGCTTTACCTGATGCTCCACATGGCACAGTTGGCCCTCCTGGCAGTCAGTGCAGTGCTGCTCATATTCAACTTGTCATCAACCAGGATTCCCAGGTCCCTTTCTGAAGGGCTGCTCTCCAGCCTCTCGTTCCCCAGTCTATATACACAACCAAGGATGCCCTGTCCCAGGTGCAAAATCCAGTGTTGAACTTCACATGGCTGATGGTTGCCCATCTCTCTAATTTGTTGAGGTTTCTCTGCAGGGCCTCCCTGCCTTGAAGGGACTGAGACAACAGTTCCTCCCAGTTTAGTGTTTTTGGCAAACTTACTTATATGTCCTTGAGTCCTGCATCCAACCCACTAATGAAGATGTTGAAGAGAGCTGGGCCAAGGATGGAGCCTTGTGGAATCCCACTAGTAACCAGACTCTATCCTGATGTTACCCCTTTCACCATAACTCTTTGTGCCCAACCTGTGAGCCAATTGCTCATCCACTGCATAACATGGTCTTCCAGGTATGTGCTGGCCATTTTGTTCAGAATGATACTGTGGCAGACAGTATCAAAAATTTGCTGAAGTCCCATATATTTTTAGAGCAGAATAATGATATGTAGCCATATCCTGTATCTATGCAGATAAAAATAGGTTTTTAGATAATAAAATGCATTTTTTAGGATAAATCCCATAATACTAAAACAATCAAGCATTCATGCAGAGAACTCTTTTTTTTTTTTTTTTTTTTAACTAAAGATGGCATAAATTTGAAACCATATCAGCTGGTCTAACAAAAAGCTATTAATACTATTTGCAAACCTCTTTTGCTTGTGTCCTTAGGAGCTGCCATAGCAAAACCTCATTACATATAACTAGAAATGTGTACCATTTTTATTTGATTTCATAAAATTATGAGAATTTGAAGAAAGCTGTGATAGTTTAAGTATGCACTCATTTATATTAATACTCAATTTCTAAAAAAAAACAACAAGAAAAAAACCCTAAAGAACACAATAGAAAACACTGAAAATCACCTTGTGGTGGTTTAAAGGTAAACCAGAAGGAGAAATTAACCCAGCTCAAAAGACATTACAAGTCAGAGTTACAATTTACTAAAAAGATTACAATAAATACAGTGATACAGAGAAAAACTTGTTTTAACACCCACCCCCCACCCCCCAGATGTATAAATAACCCCAAATGTATAACCCATCACCCTGGACACAAACAGAATGGAGTTCATTAGCCCCTGTGTTGAGTGCCGGGTGGTCCCCCGTGTGCAAGGTAAAAGGAAAAGAAACTTGTTGGTGAGGGTGCAGTCTTGTCCAGAGTGGCAGTTGCAGTCCTATTGACGTTCTGGTCCTCCTCTAGATCCAACGAGCGGTACCAGAAGTCCCAAAACCCCAAGATTATATATACTCAGGTCCAGGTGGGAATGCCCAGTACCTCCACCAGGGCAAGGAGTTTCACAATAATGAGTGATTTACTCTGTGAGTCATGGAGTATTTTTGGAATCTTTGGAATCTAGATTGTTGTGGTTGCCTATTTTGCCAGTCCCTAATGGCCCATTAGTGGACATGGCCCCTCAGGCTGGATGTGAAGGTGCTAATTCCTCCCTGGAGGGAAGTTAGGACAGATGAGTTGTTGATGTTAAGACAGAAACACTCCCATGTCGCACTGAGTTCTTCAACACCCAGCTTGTTGCCTGAAGTGTCAGGTGTGTCCTCAGCTGCTGCTGCAAGTAATCCATTAAATGTCTGTCAGAAATAATATAGAGGGTATAGAATACACCGTTTTGGTTATACTCACATAGTTATAAACTGGTCCTGGACCCAGTAACTGGACACACTTCTTACTCTTTGTCAGGATATACATAATGTTTTGAGGGATTCTTTCAAACAGGTGAAAATCTGTCCATAAGTAAATTGTATTTTAAGTGTCAGTAAAAGCAATTGTTTTTCAAAGTAGAGATCCAAAAACTGACTCCATGCTTATCATGCAAAATGCTTTGAGGTGATTTCACAAGAGAAACACTAAAAAATAATTCCAATAAAAATGCAAGGAGAATAACAGAACAGACAAGCTACAGTAGAAGAAAGAATAGAAATTTTAAAATGTTTACTGAACCTAATTTTAAATAATTGTTAAGTAAAAGTGTTTTTAGAATATTAAGCAGATGTTTAATCATCAATTGAAAACTGAAATACCAGATAACAAAAATTCAGGTTATTGGTGGAATATTGCAAATTCAAGGTAAAATAAAGTGGCTCAGTTACCTCTGTGAATATGAATGGAAAATACTTTGTAAAAATTTTGTTATGTAGAAACAGTTTAGGCATTGATCCTGTAAAAATATACTTCTCATTTTGTGAACTTTGAGTGTCTGACTTTAATCTCTGGAGCATTTTGGTCCCACCTAGCCACTGCATGCTGCACAATCACTTGACATTAGGCATATTATATTGTCTGACATAGTCTTAAAATAATCATCATTTAATTAAAAATTAAAGAATATAACCTATATGAATAAATCTCTAGGTTACCTGAAGAATTACAATGTTCCAAGTTCAAGGTATTATTTTGACTGTTTTGTCTACTGGATTACTGTTGGACTAATAGACCTCATGGAAAGATCATTGTTAAAACAGTTTTCATGATAGTGAGAGACATTTCAAATGCACTTTTTGGTGAAACATATATTAGGAAGCATCTGTTACCTGTAGGTTTTGAACTATTGCACCAAAGAGAGGGAGCGTGAAGACATAAAAAGAAATGTTGCTCATTCCTCAGTTGTACAGATAAAGAACAGAAGAAAAACTGAACAAACAGTTTTAAAGAGGAAATAGTCGTGCCAGAAGAAAGAAAAGAAAATGTTCCTAGTTTAAAGGGAAAATAAACTGTACAAAAGGTGGCTGGCAAGAAGTTTGTTAAGTGAAAAGGAAGGGCAGAAATGCAAAGATTTCTTGTCCCATCTGTATTAATATAATGTTATTAGCTATAAGTATTCTCGAACAGTCAAAACTTTATGAACTCAACACTGCCTGCCTGCCACCGGACAGAACACAGGCTGGAAAGGTTTTCGACCTTGCTGTGAGGACCACACTTTAGCCAGGGAGAACTTATTAACTCTAAGTGTCCCAGAACATCGAAGTCTTATGAACCCAACACTGTCTGCCTAACACTGGGCAGCACGCAGGCTGGAAGAGTCTTCAAGACTCTGCTCTGAGGACCACACTTAATAGCAAGAAAAGAACTCTCTGTAGCAGCTCCCAAAATAACTTTTATTAATACAAATATTGTGGGGTTTGCATTGACGGTGATAATGTTTAGCTGCATGACTGTATTTAATTGGTGACCAAAAACCTCCAAAAGAAAGCAGCACAAAAACACATTCTAAGTTTCAATACAGATCCCCCATGACAGACTTAAATAACAACAAAAAACTACTAACCAGAAACAGAACAACTTAAAACACAAATCTGGAGCTTCCTCAGTAACACAGAGAAACAAAATCACTTGCATGCAACCTTCTCTGTAACACAAAGCAAAAGGAAATAATATAGCTGTTTGCCATTAACACATCTGTTAAAAAAAGGAACCACACATCTTAAAGGAACACACCAACCAATATAAATTAAGGTATATACCTATTAAAGTTATGAGGTGTCAGGCAAGTTATAATTATTAGTATTAAAGCAGCAAAAGACAGTTAGTAAATAAGGTGCCCTTAGAGTACAAATATATCCCAGTGAAATTAGCATCAAAGTAGCTGTGAGGTAAAAGTGAAAATATATTATAAGGGTATAAGATACCTTATAAGGTGTAATGTAATAGGCATAGTATAAGATAGAATGTATAAAGTAATAGGCATTTGTAAAGTAAATACCAGTAAAGTAATAACCCAGGACAGCATTGTAAGAGATATAGCATATAAAGTATAGAGAGTACATGGTTTTCTCATGCCTACGTTGTCTGAAGAGGTGGGAGTAGACAGGGCAGCTTCTCTCAGCTACCCTCGCAGAGATGATGGCATTTTCCCCCCAATTTTTGCTCATGCCCGATTGCTTTTATACCTTTTCTTTTCTCTTATGTGGTTTGGGTGGCTTCAGTCAATACTTGGTTTGGGGGTGAAAGACAGCATAGGCCTGAAGGGCTCACTGTATTTCTAGAAGATATCACAAAGGAGGGCCATGTAATTTCCACAACACTCCACCCTTTGTTAATCTTATCAGTCTGGCTTCAGCACTTTTGGAAAGCCACTGACATGACTTTGTCCTCTGACAGGGGTTCTGGGAGCACCTCTCCAGGGGGCTGAGGTGTTTCCCTCAACTCATCAAGAGTTTATCAGGGCTATCACCTCACAAAGTTATACTTACCATATAGGCTGGAACTTGTATACAACCCAGCTTGAGCTAGCAGATGAGGAAAAGAAAGTCATGATGCAGAAAGACCTTGGAAGAATTTGGCACTAGCAGAACTGGAGACAAAGCAAAGCTCTAAGCTGAGGTGTCTGAAACTATGGTGAAGGACATATAATTGTTTTTTTTTCTTTAAGCTTTTCTTTCTAATATGACACTGATCTATTAAAATTTAAGAGTAATGACAAGCAAAGCAGGCTGTTTTGTGTTATAAGCAACATACTGTATGGTATATCCACAAAACTGTATGTAAACCTGGTGCAACAAACTGTTGAGCACACAACACATATACTAGAATGAAATTATATTTGTCACCTACAGATAGGATTAGTAATGGCAAAAAAAACAAGTTTCCTCTAAACTAGTAGGCAGAGACCTGCAGCCAATAAAGTCATGATTATGACTGACTCAGTTGTCTCCAGTGCAAGAAATGTAGATGAGGTACTCTCTATGCAAACTGAAAACAGATATCTGCTCCAAAAGAAAGTGATGCTGTACGAAACAATTAGCAGGGCCGTGTCAGGCTATACTGAGTAATGCTCCTTTTGCTATAAATTACTGCAATATGAAATCCATCTAAACCAAAAGCACTCTCTTTTTGACTTACACTATGAGATACAAGATTATGTAAGTGTCAGAATGGGTAATAGGTGCTGTAATTGTCCACACTTAATTTGTATTAAAATTCCAGTGACCAGCAAGACTAGAATCATGCAATCAGTAAAGCATTGTTTTTTACATACAAGAATGAATCATTATAAAAATGTAACAACAGACAAGCTCTAGAAAGCACAGAGGCTGATTCTGGTAGATCATGCAACATATTTCACCAGTTATTATTATTTCACAACTTTATTTTGTTCTATACATATTATTTGAATACATGTGTACAGGTACCTGGATTCAAAGGGGTTTTAATCAAGCATAAGGTAAAACAGCAAGGTGTTTCAAATACCCAGCATGAAAACAGTCCCAACTCAATCACATTTTGTTAAATTTGTGTTCAAGAATTTGATCATGTAAAACTGGTATTTGTTACTTTATATGGATCATCATCATCATCATCATGGCTAGATTTCGTGAATGAAGATTTTTGGAAAGGACTCTACCCACGTGGGTGTATCCTTCGAGCCTGCGCAGTGGATTTTTTTTAGGTGATGCACAGCATACACAGAAACTGGTCCCACTCTTTACTCCTAAGGTTCATCTGCCACAGCCTAGTGAGCTTGCATGGTGACAGTGAAGTCCCCAGGACTAAGGCCTACAGCAACTGGTTTTCCTAGGAGGTCTCCCATCCAAGTACTAATCTGGGCTGACCCTGCTTAGCTTCTGAGATCAGACAAGATCAGGTGTCAGGGTGGCATGGATAATGCCAGAACAACTTGTAACTCTGGACTTGCATCCTGCAAAATACATATAAATAAAAAAGCCTTTAGTCTTAAAATATTCTTAAGTCAAATGCAACAAGGCACATTTAAGTAATTATCTTTATATACTTTTTAGTTTAATGTAAATGGACATCTGCAGTTTTACAACTGAAATATTGCAATTAGAAGTCAAAAACTGAAACAGTCTATTAGCTTACCATAAATGAAAATATCTGCCTTTACCCTAGTGGAGAGATGAGCCAAAACAAAAAAAGCTAATAGAGCAAATTATGAACAAGGTTTCGATGAAATCCTGAGCGAGGTCCCTTGCATTTGACCGATTTTTAATCTAAAAATGTTCCTTAGGCTGGCATATAAAATATAAAAGGCTTTAATAAAAGATGGCAGCCTTTAGCTATAATCCATATAATTTATTTACATGGTTTTTAATGTAAAGGTATTACCATATACTTTGATTTATTTTTTTTAAATCACAGATTTTACATTAGTAGAATGAAAATAAGTTCATGGTCTGTGCTATCATTATCAAACACATTCAGTATTAAAGGTACACAGTGTTCCTGATCTAATTGATAAGTAAATACCATCAATGCAAGCTGTAACAAATGAAGCCATTTAGAAAAATAACACAAGTCTTTTAGGACAGTGGTTTGGAAAACCTCAAAAATATTGCTATGCCCCTTTTTTTTTTTCTGCAGAGCTGGTACTCAAAAGTCACCAGCGTTTTATGTTCAATAACAGATGTCCAATTATAGCCAAATCAATTACTATAGCTCTGTGATAGGGTGTAACATATTCAGGTTTGACTTACATTATGCTGTCAAGTATATCTTTAAAGTGGTTTGCAGTTGCATGGCACTAATGTTGCATCAAGATGTTTACAGCACTGAAGAAATTAATATTCATATCACTGGAATTCTGGATTTAGATTGGTTTCATGTACAGTTTAGCTGAAGGAAATGTGCACTGTTTGGCTGGATAGGATGTGGCCGTGCAATCCTTTTTATTATTTTCCCTCGCCAGAGATAGCATGTGTCTCATTCTGCTGACAAGGAGCTTACTCTGCTGCTTCCTTTCAGGATGCTCGAACCCTTACAGATTTTTTCATTTGCATTTAGAGCTTCTTGAAAATAGGCACCTTATAAAGAGAAAAATTCACCCTGCTCACCTTTGAAAATCAACAAAAACCCAATTTCAGCTTTAAGGTTAAAGAACTGCAGGTTATAATTATGTCCTTAGCAAGAGCAGAAATGGTGGGTTTGTGCTCACATTACCTCAGTCACCCAAATGCAGCACCATTGCAGAGGCTCCTAAAACTTACAAAATTTTCAAAAAACACCTCACTATCTTCTTCCTGTTCTCCAAATGATACTACAACATGAAATTTATAAAACTTTTGGTCAATTCAAGGAGCAGGTGGGATGTAAATACTATTGACCATGACAATTGTTCCTTCTTCTTTATTATATGGCTCCATATTTTTGCTGTTGTAGGTAACATTAATCCTAGCAAAAAATTTGCCTTCTTGGTTTATGAGGGACTTTTCATTGCATATTTAATCTTATACCAAACTGTGGACACATGGACAGAAGATATATTTGCTAGAACGAGTCATCACGTTGTGAATAGCTTTCTACATCAACAGTATGGATTCCCATTATAATTTCAACTTCGAACTGTTTGTCATTTTAAAACCTTAAAGTCACATAGTTTATTTTTGTAAACTCTTTTCTCCCACGTATTTTTCATTTGAAACAAAAATAAATCTCTGCCATTTTCTACTGAAAATATCTAGAGATTATATCAATTTCCAATACTTAGATGACTCAAAAAGGCATACATGACACCAGGATTTCTGACAACTCTCAGTAAACCACTGAAGTTTATCATCCAAATCCCTTTCACAGATGTTTCCAGTATGTTTTCATGAGACTTTTGATGAGGATACCTCAAAATGTTTAAATGACAAATCTACTGATGCCCTGGGCTTTTCCTCAGCAGTAGCTAACGTTTATCTTCTCTATTATTCACAGGGTCAACCTTTCTACAGCTTTCATTCTGTACAACTTTAAAAATCAGTTTTATTTTTTGTTGGTTTCATAGTGACTGGTAGAATTAAAAGAATTCCTGAGACAATTCTCAACTCATTTGGAAAAGCACACAAAATCTCATTTCTTTCCTCCCCACCACAACTTCTTGAAACACTAAAAATTTTCAAAAACACAGAATATTTTTACTTTGAACAGCCCTGTAGTCTGTAGTTAATTCTACTTTTACTTACTCTTTCCTTATTACAGCAATGTTACCACTGCATTTATGATTCTTCACCTTCTTCATCTCTTCATGGACTGGTTTCAGAAAGGCATAAAATGCCAGAGCATTAAAAGTTCTCATGCATGATTGAAACATTTACATATGCAAATGAGTATTTTCTATACAATGTTGAGATATCTGTATCAAAACTTGATTCCCTCATTAATAAAAGTCTAATGAGATTCAGCTTGCCATTTAGCACCATAATAGTCACTGCTCCAATTATACTTTGCAGTGGGAAGTTCAGACTGAAAAATTACCCCAAGTAAAAATGTTGATGTTCAGATAATTAATATTTTAGTAGTTTCCTTTTGAAAATACCCTGTGACTCTTCTACAGGCTTCTCTATATAGTCTCACTTAAGGGAACATTTAATTAGGCAGGATTTAAAAGGTCCCACTGGCCACTGCAAGCTCTACCTTTGCTTCAAAAAGAAAGCAAAGTAACTTACACTGTATTGTTTAGTTTTGTCACTGAGATTTCCTAATATTTAACAGAGGGGGCAGAAATACAAAACAGCTCTGAACAACCAGAGAACAAGGTAAAGCCAGAAGTGAAACTATTTAAAGGGAAGTAAAGAGGATTTAAAATCCATTTTACATAGCTGCATCTGCTGTGACAGTTTCTTAAGCTGCAAGGCAAGGGATTTTTTCCTTGCTGAAATATTTACCATAAGCTAAATAGAATTGTCACCGTTTCTGAAGTCACTGCTGCGGAAAACTGAGCATTAGCATTCTCAAATGAGAACATTACTTGATTGATTCACTGACTGAAAAGGTGAGCAAAATCAGATCAAAATGGAAGCCAATCTGCAGCACTGAGATTTGTGAAAGGAACTGAAAATAGGAGAAAAACTGGAGGGTGGAAGCAATAGACTCTGTGCATTGGTGGATGGAAAACAGCTGAGAATTTGCCATTTCTAAACAGGTTCCAGGCTCTGATGATGTACCAAACAGAAATGGCATGCATGTGAACCTACTTTCTAGCAGGAGAAACTGAACAATTTCACAAGGGCTTTCTCTTTGTGAAAATGACCATCTTAGGTGAATAGAGTAATGTGTAAAATAATGATTGGAGTTATTTTCTCTTTTGAAACCATTAATGCAAGATACAGACCTTTAAGTTGCAACATTCACAAGTGGTGTGTTACTGGATTTGGTAGAAAAGCAGGAACACAAACCCTTCACCTCCCTGCTGACTTATCAATGGAAACATCCCTCCCAAAACCACATGCCAACAGCAACAAACTAGATCTGCTGCCATCAAGCCTCCAAGAAACATCATTCTTCTAAATTAATCCTTCTCTACTCAATCCTTGTTAAATTTTCATTCATGTGAAATAAGAGTCACTGGTGCCCATAATACCAAAATAAAAGTCTGGGCTTTCAAAACGGACAGTATTTCAGATGATCAGTTCCAACACTAAATTAACCATGATAATGCCCAGTTTTATTTCACAAGTGTAAACAGAGCAGCTGTGTAGAGTAAAGGAGAGAAGAGACAGAGGGGAAAAGCCACAGGAGCAAAAGGCAAATCTCACTTGCCTGATCCCTGCAAACTTCTGGAGATGTCAACAACAATGCTTCATCGAATCTGGCATGCAAGATGTGATCCCTCACTTTTTCCTTTGATATTAGAGACAAATTGTTGCACGCCATGTGTGTCACACAGTTAGACCCACAAATGAAGACACTGGCCTTTAAGAGCTCATTCGTAATTAAAGTTACCTATTTGAAAGCACAGAAAAAGTTCTGACACCTTTGGCTATATTAACTATTACCTGAAAAAGCACTGCAATACAGTCTACAATTAAATTTCATTTAAAGTTTTAAATAAAATTTGTGCACAGCTTTCTTTCAAGTCCTCTGAAAATATTTTCAGTACTTAATTTTATCATTAATTAGACTTAAACTGAGAGAAGAAAGACTTATGATGTTGATAGGAAATTGCATTGGAAGTCAAAGATTTCATGATAGGATGTCACATCGCTAAGAAGCTATTACATGGACTATAAAATACTGAAATATAAGCTGTGTCATAATGTCTTACCTGCAGCACTCATTTTTTTATCACATATTCTATTTCTACAAATTAAATTGTTCTGGAATTTAATTAAGCATAAGTTGCTGTATTCTTTCCTTATTAAAATATATGTAGGTTCCTCAGATATTTTCATTATCTTTCTTACTAAAGACTGAACTGAGCTCTAACCCATACCTTTTGCCTTCCACTTTTTTCAACACAACTTTTTTTTTCAGGAAGAGGCTAGGGGGCTGGAGAATGAGAATCATCTACAGGAATATTCTTTTCCAGCAGTTATGAAACTTACGGATTTAATATCTCTGAATCTTGTCAAAAGTTGCATTAGCAGTGAAGGGAGATCAACAGCAGCAGATACTGGGCATACCAGGCCTCAGAATTCAGAATATATTCAAAAATCAAAACCAAATTAATAAAATGAAAGAAAGACAATATCTTAAAAAAAAAGGCATTGATTTAGTCTGGGAAGGAACGAGCAGTATCAGAAGGCTAATGTGTCAATAGGAAGGTTTTTCCCTTCTGAAACCAAACAGCTGGGTGGTGGGGGGAGTAGTAGTGAATGTCCCTAGGATACTACACCCATTCAAAGAACAAATAACTCTTTTTCACCCTCAGCATGATCAGCACTGAAAAGCGCTCATATGGTCTATTTTCATTGAAACATCATTGATTTTTTTTGTATTTACATATTTATGATAAAGATATTCAGGATAGTCACTGGTCATAAAAGAAAGAACTAAAAAATCATATTCAGTGACAGAAGGTGGAATAATTACCTAATTAACTGATAACTACAGGAAATTAGGAAAATTCATTAAATATGCAAGGGTATCAGTATATTTTCTAGGCTTCTACTTTGCTGTTTTCATCTGTAGCTTGCATGTTAAAAAGGAGGGGAGAGGCAAGCAGGAGAAATGAATGGAAGAGCGAGACCAAGGGAGGGTTGTGTGCTGCATCTGCATTGCAACTTGAAAGATTAAAATAAATTATCAAAACCAGTTTCAACTGGATATATTTAGCATATACTTCGGATACTTAAACCCAATATTTTTCATATATAAATAGTTTTATATTTGTGTATATTATAAAAGTGCAGGAGATCCAATGGAGCTTGGATATAAAACAACTGAGACTTAAAAATAAGGCTTTACCAGAGCTGTATTAAAGTAATTCACTGAATTCTGTACACTCAGGAATCCTGACCACATTTACTTCATGTCTGTTTTTCAGATTCTGATATAGAAGTCCACAGCGCTGGGGAATTTTTTTTCCTATTTAATCTGTACACATACTGGGACCATGTTAACCTGCAGCCTAAATTTCCTGGTTATTCTAAATTATGCTGTGCTTTTCATGACACTCTGGAGTCCGGGAAACATATAATTCAGTCTCACTAGTTCTATTCAGTGAAGGAAAAGCCAAACAAGTTGCTGAATACCAACTTTTAACCTGCTGGAAAAGTATTACTTCCCTTCTTGAACTCCTTTGTATTGTCAGGAAATGCAGAAGAAACAAAACCAAAAAAATTAACTGGAAACAAGGATTATGAATGCCCTGAAGTCCCATTAACAAGACAAAATGATAGAAAAGTCATCACAGAAACTTCTGAATAGGAAAAGGTAAGGAGTGAGGTGCCAAGAGAGAGATCTCTTCACATCTTAAGACATTTACATTGCATGGAACACACTGTCATGGACATAAATTGATAAAACAGCTCAGTTAATAAAAAGAACAAGAAGCACGAATATCAGCATTCAACAGAATGTCCCCGAAAGACTCAAAATTTTGCATTCCTTTTCACACCTAATTCACTAGTGATGCACACAAAGTAAATTTTCATATATTTACCCTGAGCAATACCACAGAACACCAAAAACAGCACTAATCTCAAAATAAGTAGGATATGTAGTTTGAGCACAGAAAAGAAATATCCTTATAGCAGATTTCTAGCAGCTTTTAACCTCTATAGTACGTCTTAATTTTATTCTCTCTGTTTGTGTAAATCATCAAATGAGCTAAACGTAAAATCATTCTATCAGTGAAAATATCCTGTCAACTCAAAACATGATTCATTTAATTCAGATCCTACTTTTATCAAAGGAGGTTCATAAACCAATAAGCCAGGAGAGATCTTTTTGGCAGCTCTCGCCTTAGTCTCTGAGCCCCCTTAGATTTGGGATCCTTACAAATACTTGTCTTGCATTTACAGCACATGCATCCAACCAAGTACATCCCCAGATAGTAAAGAACTGTGCCAATTGAGTCCTTTACAGTGGTGAATCTTTCCTTTCCGTATGTTGACACTACTAGGACCACAGAAGTGCATCAAAACAGCAGGCTTCAAAGTCTTCCTCTAGCAGCCCATTGCTCCTCTTCAGACTTGTAACAAAATTCAGTTCCTCCTCTGTGCCACAATCGCTGAGTTGCAATTCATGTAAAGGACATAACAATCATTTCAAAGGTCTCTGTGTTACATGTGCTTCTGGGTTTCACTTCGAGGGGTTCGCTTTACAAGAGTATGGGTTGTTATTAACCTTTCCCATTGTGATTTGACTATGCACGAAGTGACTGTAAAGACATATTTTTAGCCTTGTGGAGTGTTTTCCCGCTCTCCATTAATTATCAAGTACCTGACTTATGTCGGATAAAGAGAAGGTTCAGCAGGTATTAATGGGTTGGTTGATGTGAGTGACATGGAGGAAGGAAGTGGTCCAAAATGCCATCAAAATGTGCATGCTGCTGTTGCCTGTAAATAATTTTCTCCATGGCAGAGTGTGCATACTAAAGGAGTATGATTATTTCTGATCTTTGGTTATGGACATGTTTATTTATTTAAACTTTCAAGTGACACAGAATATAAAGTCAAGTGAAAAAGAGCTTCAAGTGGAATAATCAAATTAAACAAACTGAATTCAGCATCAGAAAAAAAGATCTTGATATGTAATTCAAAACCTATTCAATAGCTTCATATATATGAAGAGAAATTAATTTACATGAAAGAACTGAATAATTTTTGAAGTTTATAGTCAAACAGGCCATCAACAGCACAATTACTTCCTCTGAGACATGGGAAATGCAGTCAAGTGTTACTTAAAAGACAAAAATCCAAACCTGAAACTGACTTCCAATTAACTGAAACACAGAGTCACCTTCCTGAAGGTTATTTTTATAGGTTCATATGTGTTACTCCCCATCATATGTTTAGCTGGCTCTTCTTGGAAGCAGATCCTGAAGGGAGTTGGCTGATATTGCTACCTACAGAGCACTTCAGTGAAAAGAGATCAGGATACTCAAAATCTTCTGGTAAGATTGGGTATTATGTAATCTCATGTAATTGTGTGTACACAACTGCAGTGACTTACCCAGTTAATAGGAGTATTCATGCGTACAAGCTTGTAGAATATGGATAAGAAAGAGACGACCTGAAGATCTTTTCACTTTTGTGCCATTTATGTATTCTGTAACACTTTATTTTCTTACTTCCTAAAGGGGAAAAACTCCTAGAAATAAAAAATGTCATTCCAACAGAAAATCCAAAGAATGTTTATGAAAACATCTTAATAAACAGATGAATAAATACACAAGAAGAGACATCTTTAGGCTAAAGTAATACTTAAAAATGATTCAATAAAGGTAGTTAAGATTTTGACATTCTTTCAAACCCCTAGTTTTAATGTGGAAAAATTAAAAGGATAGAGAGTATATACAATGATACATAATTAAATACTTTTTATTATAGTTAGCAATGAATCTTTTATTTATGAAAATATTAAAAGCTTCCTTTATATATATATATATATATATATATATATATATATATATATATATAAAAGAAATTTTACAGGTAAGTACAAGGATCTGCATATTTCTAGAACAATGAATAGGATTAAAAATTAGAAGAGACTAAGAATATCAGGGTAAAATGCAGCTGCCACTTCTTGATTAGAACTTGGTTGACATGCCCCACAACAGTTCCTTAAACAATGATAAGCACCTGTTACAGGGGATGGAACGAAGAGGGTAGTAGCATGAAGGTGCCATAGCCTCCCTGCAAAAATATCCAACAGGGACAGGAAGAAGGGGACACTTTATATTTCAAAGACTGTCCACTGAGAGAGAGAGATACCAAGGACAACTACTCAATTAAGTACTTAAGACTAGAGTCAATCAACCTCCATCAAAAACAAAAGAAACAATATAAAAGTTGGAAATATAGAGAAATCAGAGAAAGACTCCACCAAAACTGTTGAGATCAGCCAACAGGCTGAATCTGCTTTCTCCTAGCCTATAGGGATTCCTACTGGGTAAGAAACTTATTCTATGCACACTGATTGCTGCTTTTAGAACTGGAGCTTGTGCTTTGCTCCATAGTACATTAGTAGATGGCTTTGCATTAGTTTGTGTTTGTGTTTGCTTTGTAGTATTATTAGAGTGATTTAAACACATTTTTGTTGTCAGACACTATCACTGATGACCCATGAACCCTATTAACCTGTCAGAATTTGTATTAATAAAGAGTGTTATTTTGTAAACTCCTAGAGTGAATCCTTTGTACTACGACCATGCCACCCTGATGCCCAATCTCGTCTGATCTCAGAAGCTAAGCAGAGTCGGGCCCAGTTAGTACTTGAATGGGAGACCTCCTGGGAATACCAGGTTCTGTAGGCCTTAGTCCTGAGGACTTTGCTGTCACCGTTCAAGCTTGCTAGACTGTGGCAGTTGAACCTTGGGAGCAAAGGGTGGGGCCAGTTTCACGCATGCTGTGCCTTACATAAAAGAACCCAAAAAACAAAAACCAAAACATGTCCTGTCCACAGGCTAGAAGGATACACCCACGTGGGTAGAGTCCTTCCCAAAATCTTTTTTCGCAAAGCCTAGCCATGATGATGATGATGAGAGTGAGTCCTTGTCTTGGGTTGAGCTGGCAAAATGCCAACTGCCCAACACAGAATGTTAGAGCCTCTTTCTCCTTGCCAAGAAAAGAGAAGAAAGGAAAAAACTCTCAAACTATGTTTATGCTTAAACTAACTACATATATTTATTCTGAAAAGAGAAAATTAAGAGAATATTACAATTTAACATACACTTATACAAGTTAGATATAACAACAATTTTCTACCTCCCACCAAAAACAGATTCCATCACTCTAAGATCTATAAGCACCCTAAAAGACACACAGCAAGAAAGAGAAAGTATAACAAAATATTTCTAATTTCACGAATTCAAACAAAATGCAAGTAGCAGCAGCAGCAAGGTCCACTCCAGCAATACAGCAGCTGCGTGTCCTGCCTGTACTTTAGCATGATGGAACTGAGTGAACACCTCCTACTTCTGTACTCATATCTCAGGATTGCGCCATCTGGTATGAAATATTCTTTAGTTACTTAAGTCAGGTGATACCTGTCTCTCCTAATCTACGTAGATTCTCTGAGCCTCCTAATTTGAGGCCTAGCTAAAACTAAAGCCCAAACTACCACAGTCCTTTATGAGGTGCTTTATAAGGTTGCTGGCAGCTGACAGTGCTTCTGCAGGAACTGCTGAGGGTACTGCACGCTGTTGGTTCAGTCTCTGCCCTGAAAAGGGCAGTTGAACCACCCTCTGATCCTGTGAATCTGTTGGTGGAGGGTGACCCTTATGTGACTCTGACAGACTGGTTGTACATTGTCCCAGTTAGAGCGGCCAGGACCAGTTTATCACTGTGTGTGTGTAACCAAAATTGTGTATTCTACACCCTCTATACCATTTCTAAAAAACTGTTAACACTGGATTATTTGCAGCAACTGCCCAGGGCATACATGACACCTCAGGCTACAAGCTGGGTGTTAGAGAACCCTGGGAAATAGGATCTTCACAGCAGTGACTCAGCTGTGATAACTTCCCTCCGGGGAGGCATTAGCACCTTTACACCCAGCCTGAGAGGTCATGTCTGCTAATGGGTGTTGTAGTTTTGATGAAAATTCTCTCCCTGCCAGTAACTCCCCATGCCATTAGTTAACAAAAGAAGTAGTTAACTACTACCAATTCCTTCTTGATCGTTTTGGGTGGGGGAGACTGGGGAAAGATGTGGTGGGAAATGGGCTTGGACTGTCTCTTTTGTTCTTGGGGACTACACACGGCTCTAGGGGGGTGTGTGCTGCTGTGGGAGAGAAGCCATTGTTGCTGCTCCTTGCTGCTACCATGGAGTAAGCCAGGTTTTTTTCCCCCTGCTACTGCTGTTGCTTCTGGTTTCAGCATTGAAGTCCCGGTCTCCACTCCAGTCCCACCGCCACCTGCAGTGTCGTGGCCAGCCCGCCCTGTCTGCAGCAGCGACCTGGGAGAGAGAAGTCACAGCTGCTTTCTGGGACAGGCTGCAGTTCTCCATTTTCCATCTTTCCTTCTTGGTTTGGGACAAGGGACACAGAGGGAGAGAAAGAATTCATCTGAGTGCTCACCACTCGTCTGTCTTGCTGGAGAGGGACTGGCAGCTCACCCTGCAGCTAACCTGGCTGTGACACAGACATTGCCCATAAGTATAACTTTTCTCCAGGAGGAAACCTGCTGGGTTTGGGGGTTGTTGTGTTTCGGGTTTTTTGTGTTGAGGAAGCAGTTTGCTCTGGTCTGTTTACAGTTATATCTATGCCTATACACACAGACACACAAATACATACATATATATATATATATATATATATATATATATATATATATGTATCAATCAGTTAAGAACAGTTATCCTTCTTATATCCATTTTCTGATTAAAGTTCCTTTTCTTAAATTTGATAACGAGTGATGTGATTATTGTGGAGGAATCCCCTCCCCCATTTGTGGGTAAACATTTTGGTTCTTCCCCTCAAAACTAAGACAATGAGCCATCAAGGATTCCAAGAATATCCCATGACTTGCAGAGTAAATCACCCATTGTGAATCTCCTCATCCAAGGGGAGGTACTGGGCTTTCCCACCTGAACATGAGCATATATAATCTTGGAGTTTGAGGACTTCTGGTACCACTTGTCAGATCCAGAGGAGGACTAGAATCGCGACAGGACTGTGACCATCATCCTCACCAACAGGTTTTTCCTTTCCTTTTGCTTTGGACTCAAGGGAACCATGTGGAACTCGCACAGGGGCTAATGAACACCATTCTGTTTGTGCCCCAGGGTGATAGGTTATATATCTAGGTTTTATGGGTTAAAACCAATTTCTCTTTGTATTTATTGCATTTACTGTAATATTTTTATTAAATTATAACTCTGACTTATAATCTCTTTTGAGTTGGGTTCATTTCTCCTGCCAGTTTACCTTTCAACCAGCACAGTCATGAAGGTTTGGGCTTTCCTAGGGCACCGACAGACAAATAAATCATTAAGGGTAAAAAAAAATCTCCCTTCTCTAAGGGTGGGCAAACTCCCACCCTGTCTTTCATGTAACCTTAAACTATTAAAGAAGTTAGAAAATCAAGCCAGTTTTGTGCCTTGACACTGAAATGTGTATTTATATTCCTTTTGAAATATGAATTATACAAATCTATACTTGTAAATAAAGATAAGACTAATGCAATCATCTCCTATGAATTATCAAATAAGAAGCAATTTCTGAAACTCCTGTCACTTCATTTTGATAAGTGTCACTGAAATTCATAAAATTCTCCTTCAGAATATTTTGTAATTTCAACTAGTTTGTGTAGTGGTCTGTATTAAGAGGCTAACTCCAGCTGCTGGTGAAGTAACAACTTTATTAACATTTAAACTACAAGTAGCAAGCAAGAAAATCCAGAGGCCCAAAAACCCAAAGAGCCCAGGAGTCCAGAGAGCCCAAGAGCCCAAAGAGTTCTGCTTAACAGAAGCCTTAATTCTTTATAGTCTCTGTCTCCTGTCCATGCACACATGTATATCATTTTTAATTGGCTAAAAGTCTTTGTTCACAAGCCTTAGGTTGAATCTTGATAGGCAGGTGGTATCTATCTCCATATTAGCAGTTCTTAAACTTTGTGCTTTTATGTCAGAATAGTGAACTCCTTAAGCAGAAGGAGTGTGTGGTAATTTCCAAACTGTTCTGTGGGAACAAAATGATTTTGGCATAGAAGAATTAGTGAAGGCTTTTACCCTAAGTAGGAACAGCAAGTCAGGCATTTGTCCTGTACTAGACTTCAATATTTTGAAATTGGAAATCCATGTCAGTGACTTCAAGGAAACTTGTAGACAAAACAGGACTTTTTAAAGTTATGGGGGAAAAAATCCACACATACAACAAAAACCCCAAACAAACAAAAAACCAAACCAAATAAACAAACAAAAAATACAAACCAAAAACCCCCAAAGAATTTCAGAACAGATGGAACAGATGAATAAGAGAGATTTTGAGGCAGTCTGATGTTCAAAAACTAATTTCCTTCCCCTCCAACTCAACCAAACAAATATATTGAAACAAATATTCTTCCTGCTTTCAGTAGTAACTGGGTACAGCTTCAATACTTGTAACAAAACTCAACAATGAATGTAAAAGAAATAGGGAAACTACCAAAAAATGAGACATTTTAATGATCTTGGCAATACACCTGCTGAGGTCAAGAATTCAGAAACACAAGAATCTACAGTAGAAGCACAGCTGTTTGTGCTACATCCCAAATGTCCCAGGGCATGCATTTGGATTACGCTTTTCACTAAAGAGAAATTTTACAACCTCCTCCTAAAGTGGCAGTCAGACATTATGGTTTCCTGATAGTGATATGTGACTATTGCAAATAGTGCTTTCTGAAGGCAGTACTTCTAGTTACTATTAACCCATTAAGAATGGCAGATTTATAGAGGAAAACATTGGGAACTACCATACTTGAATATTGTGATAGAAGCCACAAATTTACCTTGTTCAGGTTTGAACAGGTGCTTTTAGGATGTAGTCCAAAGAAAAACTATCTGCTATGGACATGCACAGCTGTAAAATAGAGATATATATACACACAAATACACACACACACACACACACACATATATACACATATATGTCCATATATATACACACACATATATATACATATACACTTATATACATATACATATATATATACATATATATATGCACATATATATGTGTGTGTATATATATATGTATATATACACATATATACATATATGCAGAGAGAGAGGGGGGGAGAAAGAGAGAGAGAGAGAGAGAGAGAGGGAAAGAGAGAGAGAGAGGGTCGGGGTTGATGAGCTTGACAGTGGGTCTGCTGACTCCCTGACTCTTGAAGCAATCAGTCTGGAGGATTTTTAAAGGTAATAACAAACCAAAGGCTTTCCAAAAGTTTGGCAGGCAAAATGAAAAGTCTTAAATATGAGTAACCACTCCAAGCAGCCTGTGGCTTAAAATCCAGAGTGTTACATGAGTGTTGAGTGTCCAGTTTCGGGCCTCTCACTGCAAGAAAGACACTGAGTTGCTGGAGCGTGTCCAGAGAAGAGCAATGAAGATGGCCAAGGGTCAAGAGAGTCATATGAAGAGTGGCTGAGGGAGGGGAGGATGTTTAACTCGGAGAAGAGAAGCCTAAAGGAGTAACTTACCACTCTCTACAACTATCTGAAAAGAGGCTGGAGCCAGGTAGGTGTCAGTCTCTTCTCCCAGGCAACTTCTCCTGTCCTCCTAACAACAGACAGGAGGAAATAGCCTCAAGTTATGCCAGGGTAAGTTCCAGGTGGACATGAGGAATAAATTCTTCACTGAAAGGGTAGTCAAGCATTGGAATAGACTGCCTAGGAAGGTGTTTGAATCACCACCCCTGGTATTGAAACAAACACATGTGGCATTTAATGCCATGGTCTTGTTGACTTGTTCACAAGTTAGACTCAATGATCTTAATGATTCTGTATCAACCTTAATGGTTCCGTGGTTCTATAATTGTTGGTGTGTATCACTTATAGGGTTTAACTAAATCCAAATACTATGCAAAGAAATATTTTTCTGAACTGAAAAAGTTTAATTTTATATCATTATTATTGATTTAACAGAATTATGTATTGTATACTATGTATGCAGCAAAATGCTGAATATAAAGTGTTTTATATATATATATATATATATATATATATATATGTATATATATATATATAAAGTGTGCAAACTCTGCACCAAAAGGCCCACTTGCCTTCCTGATTTTCACCAAAATATTTCTGTTAATTCTAGAAATATCATTGATGACAAATTTGCTCCCAACAGCCTAGGCAGACACTTAAATTTTTATTTTGCTTTGTTTTTGCAAAGGAGTATGTACAATTTTTTCCCCTACAGTAGATCCTATACTATATAAAGCTTATTTCAAAGATAAATCATTAATTCAAGAACTTATACCTTCTTTTAAAGCAATCTGGAACATTAAAATGCTCTGTCTTTCATGACATCAGGTTTTCAGATTAATCACTGCCACAAATGCATATCCTCTGCAAGTCACAGGTGTATTTGCTGAGGAGAAAGGTTCAGCCCCTTTCCACCATATTGATTTCTTTTTGAGAGGATAAGCCACTCATGACAAAGAAGGTTCCTTATATTTGAAGATAAAACAAAACTGAGAAGCTTACAAAATGAAGTTTTAGAATAATTCATCACTGTCCATCCAGGTAGCCAAAGTCATAAACTCCCCCAAATTATCCTAGTGTGTCTTTCTTCTGACCAACATGATTTTGAAACAATTTAAAAATCTATTCTGACCATCCTTTTTATTTAAAACTTCTTTATGAGGTCTGAAATAAAACTGCACTATTCATTGTTAACATTGCAGAGGTTAAAGTAAGCAGGTAATGGCTACTAGGACTCTTTTTCTTCAATGGATTTAACATGTAAAACACTAAAGTAAACAATCTTCTGTGGAGGAAAAGGACTTCACGCAATAAGTCTTTAAGGTTTATGGTGAAAGACCCCTGATTACACAGAGCACACAGTTTATATAGGGTTAAGGCTATGTCTTATTGGCTAAATTGAACTTCAGACCATCCAACTACAAACTTGAATTGGTTATAAACCATATCTCACAAGTCCAATGTTTAGACAAACTCATCCTGGATGTTTTCAGGTACATCTCCAGGGTCCTGTGTGAAAGTCGAAGTGTTGTCATGAGGAACTTCTGGGGAGTCGCTGAGAACTCCTAGGGAGTGATTTCTCCTTTACCGATCAGCAGCAGCTGTGGCCTTGTTAATTCTGAGCTGATAGCTGCTTCAGTCTCACAGAGCTGATGCAGGCTGGATCATTCAAATGCCCATTTTCTGAAAGAAACCCCTCAACAAAACACTTTAAAAATATGTCAGGTATTTAGAAGACCAAAGCTACACAATTCTGCACAATTACTTTGATGTGGATTTTAGTTTAGCTTCACCTAAGAAGTTCAGGTCATAACACTGTGAAATGAACCAATTATTGAAGTTGAGAACACATACTGTGCAATTTTAGTCTTTCTGTGGAAGCCCATCAGCATCTAAAGTCACTACGTTAGAGTGTTGCACTACTGACTTAGCAGTAGCCAAAGCAGATTAGTTTTTATAAAGCGTTTCAAAATTTTTAATGGACTGTACTGATCTTATCTAAATGATATTGTGTATTTTAAGGGACTGTCAGTTGTTTCACATAAACATAAATACTACTACAGCAGGAGGCTAACAAGAACTGTAGTCCAGTCTTTAAAAACAATCAATTGCTTTTAAACATAAAGTCAAAACATGGCAGTTTGTAGTTGCTCAGTCTCAAAATAATAAACTATCTTCCTCATTAAATCAAGAGCACTCATGTTTTACTTCCTCTTGGCTAAATCTGTTCTTCTCAGCACTGAACCAGGTCTAGTTCACTGTCTGTTCAAGAGCTGCTCCTCCTCTGAATAGCTAAGCATCATCAGCTGGCTTGCTCACTCCATAACTGTCACTCATCCCTTGGAACTGGAATACACAATTCCATTATTAGTTTCAGGAAGATGAATACCATACATAGAAGGTAGCAAGCAAAAGTGGTGGCTATTCTAATTGCCCTGCTTATCTGTCCCTGCCAGAAAATGTGTCTTCACAGGAAATAAGAAATACCATCAGTTATTTTTTCCTAAAAGAGACTAGCAAGTGTCTCCCCTCAAGAAACACATCTTTCCAAGTTACAGCTATCAAAAACAATGCCAATATTCTCACATTAAAACTGCAGCAAACAAACAAATATATCACCTTAGAGAAAGCAGTCTGGATTTTTGTTAATCACAAACTGATCTGCTACATAATCAAGATTTTATTGCATATGGATGAGAGACAAATATTTGCTAGGAAAAAATCAAAAGACATCAAAATGCATTCAATTTTCATTTTTTTCCTGCAATAGAAGGAGCTGATTACTTTACAGTATGTAGCCTACAGTAAAAGTAAAAAAAGCCCATAGTGGTAAATCTTATCCAGAAGCTGTGAACAGAAGGTTTTATATCAACATCAACAAAATAACAGAAAACATCAGAATAATTACTAGTGACACTAGAATAAAAACACAACAGTTATCAGAGGCAGCGAGGAGAGGTTTAGAATAGAGTTCTTCAGGGGAAAGAAAAATCTTTTGAGAGCCTTTGGCTATTGTGGGGGAAACCTCATTTTGTGAAATTCCCAGAGAACTTTTCTTGAATATTTGTGACAGGTATTTGACTAATAGCTGCTTTAAAACTTCAAAAAACAGTGATTCCTTTATCTCAGTGGACAATCTATACCAATGCATAACTATGTTTGCCTGCAGAAAATTTAGATTTGCTTTTAGAAGTGTGCCTGCATGTTCCAAATGGGCAAAACATATAATGGGATGTCCTCCTCAGCACTGAAGGAAGAGAGCAACTCAAGCTACGTGATTTTGTTTATATATGTAAATATGATGCTTTCTGTTCCTTAAATAATGCTGATGATGTAGGAACAGTAGCTTGCTCTAAACTCTACATTCTAATGAATTATTGCTGAGATGTTGTCCTCTAAACAAAGCAGGATGCAATTCAAAAACAGCAAAAAACACTGGATAAAACCCAACCAAACAAGCAAGCAAGACAGGTCTAATCGGAAATAACTGGAGCAAACAGGAGTAAAGTGCTTTCAATGCTAACACTGGACTTATTAATAAAACACTGAAGGGAATTGGACTCAGGATAGGGCTAAACAATGTACCCCCACCAGTCTGCCAATGCATCACCCATAAGCAAACTTAAGTTTCATTTTGTTTAATGAGCAGAATACTGATTAAGTATCTCCCCTTGCTCAGAGAATGAATTGTGAGACTTAATTTGTTTTTTTTTGGGGGGGGGGGGTTGTTTTGGTTTTTTTTCAGTACTTCCTTCCTTGATCCTTTATGCTGCAGAAAAAGTAATACTTGAAATCCTAGCCTCTTTTGAAGACCATGACATTGCCATTGACTCAGGGTTCTGTTAGTTGTGTTTATTCTAAATGTTTTAGTCCAAATATTGTTGGTACAATCAAAATATTTACTTAACTAAGAGTTCATCTTCCTTCTGAGCCTCCTTTCCCTCCCACTCCCCATTTATAATAACTACTGTGTCATTTGTTACATAGCAGTTCTTCAATCTTGACAATTCCAGTTCCTTTTCTTCATGACAGTGATAGATGCATCTGATAAGTCATAGAAAAGTAAACTTGACAACATTTTCTACTTCCAATTCAATTTCTAATCTGTTTCTACATTGACTCTTTTGCTCATGTTAACAAAAAATTGTTGTCTCTGAGCTCACATCAATTTTAATATTTACAACCTGACATAATGATTTATATTCCTCACTGAAGCCTTAGTTCAGGTGTTTCATTGATCAGGTCCCAAATCACTTTCTTTAATATGAGTGTTAAATCAGTCTCTCAGAGCTGGCAACATCCCTCACAAAAGGTAAAAAGACATTTTTATTAGAGATAAAAGCAAGAGCAAAAGACGTAATGTCTATTTAGTTAAGGACTGAAAAATGACGACACCCTTCTGAAGTGTGAAACGACCTTATATAAATAACCCACGTGAAGTAAGTGGCAATACTGTGACAAGAAGGTTGTTGTTATTCAACATCAGTGTCAGGTTCTATCTTTCCTTGTGTGTGTGTGTGAACAGGGAACTGTCTGCTCCAGCTGGAGCTCCCTGAGTGCTCCTAAAGGTGAGACCTCAGTGCTGCAGTGCCAAACACCCTCTGTGCTCCAGATTTGCTGACAGAAGAGACAAAGGCAAGGACCAGTCTCAATTCCACTCACTGGAGCACTGTGGGAAGGGAAAAAATGGTTCTCACTTGCCTCTGGAGCCGAGGGAGTGCTGAGAAACAGATGTTTGCAGTCCAGAGGACAAGAGGCAAAAGACTTTTACTGAGAAACACAGGAGGCTTTTATAAGGTCTTCAGGGGAGGGTGCTAGAGCTGGGACCAGACTGTAAGAATTCTGGACAAGGAAGTTGCTTAGGTGCTCAGGCAAATAGGAAAATGGAGGGGCTAACACCCAGTAGAAATCCATTATTTGGGGACAGATGGGAGTGGTAGCCATAGCCATGCCATCCCGGCTCCATGAGGCAGAGGCATTCCAGCACAGAGCCGCCTCTGCTTGGACTGGCAGAGCTGCCTCGGTTTGTCCTGGAGCTGCCAGGCGCAGCTCCATGCAAGTTCTGTTTGCTGCCACCACTCCGGCAGTGCGAGGGTGGGCAAGGGGCTCTCCCCAGGTGGGGCCGCGGCAGCCTGTGGAGAAACAATAGTTGCCCCAGACAGGAGGTGGCATGCCCAAGCATGCTCGTGTGGTTCCTGCTGCGGCAGTGTGGGGGAGAGTGTCTGGGACGGTCCCGATCCCGGGGGTGCTCTGAGAGGGGGCTTGCCCAGCCCAGGAAGAAACAATGCTGTGTTTAACAAGCTCCTGGTGATGACTCACTGAGAGAACAAAAAGCCTCCAGGGAATACAGGAGAGGAACAGGGGAGAAGAGTGGTGGTGGCAACTCAGCAGGAATGTGATAACGAGCAGGGAGAGCTGACACATAAATTTTGTAACTAAAAACCCCGGTAAAAGTCAAAACACATAATTTTAAAGCTTCAACAACAAGTCTCTTATATGTATGCAGCTTCTCAGGTTCAGGGTGTGATAAATATAGGACTTAATTTGTGTCTTCTCTGGGGACACCCCCTTGTCGCGGGGGAGAAGCTTGCGTGCTCTCATGAGGTTGAGAGCTATGCTGGCAGTGGTTTGTGCCACCAGTAGGGTCTTCCATGCCAGACAGGTCTCAGCTGAAGGGTCAGACAAAGTGTGTTCACGGGCAGGATGGGCTCGCTAGCCCTCTGACAACCATCCTAGGAGAAGGACAATTCTAACTTCAAACCTGGGCAGATGAAGCTCGCTTAGCCCTGTAAGGCCATCCATCTAAGAGAAGGATACTCTAACCAAACCTACGTCCTGAGGTATTCACTGTCACTGTCCAAGCTCACTAGGCTGTGGCAGATGAACCTTAGGAGTAAAGGGTGGGGCCAGTTCTGCGCACGCTGTGCCTCACCTAAAACATCCATTGCGCAGGCTTGAAGGGTTCACCCACATTGCAAAGCCCTGTAGTGACAGGCAAGAGTCGAAAATGGCAGGTGGTAGGAAGCAGCTGGAAGCCGCAGACCCAACCCTGCATGCAGGCGGTTCAGGATATTGGTCATTCAAGACTTGACCCCGAAGATGACAGTCTTGTGGGGTTGCATCCTGAATGACCGAGCAGCCTTTTCTAAGGACAGCACTGCTTGCTCCACACGGAGAGGGGTCTGGAAAAGGTGTCCTAAACAAAGCTCATCTCCACACCCGGTTGGATAACTGCAGCCAACCGGCATCTTCCATGTGGTCAAACAAAAACAAAGAGATTTCAAAGGCATACACCTGCCTGCAAAGGTGTGCTCAAACTAACACACGCATGGTGGAACATCAGAACCATGCTTGATGCTATGGATAGTGGGCGTCCTGGGCATCATTCTGCTCTAATTGCCCACAAACTGTCACGACTCAACATTGACATTGTTGCTCTCAGTGAAGTTCATCTTCATGAGGACATGCTGCTGGCTACACACTCTACTGGTCAGGCAAACCCAAAACCAAAAGACACCTTTCAGGAGTTGGCTTCATGATTAAAAATTCCATTACCTCCAAACTTGAAAATTTGCCGACAGGTCATTCCGATCGCATTATGTCCTTACGCCTCCCACTACACAGCAAGCAACGTGTACTTTTTAGCATGTATGTCCCAACTCTCCAAGCTGATCCAGCAGAAAAAGACAAATTCTACACCAGCCTGTGCTGCTTCACCCAAAAGGTTCCTGCAGATGATAAGATCATAATCCTTGGTGACTTCAATGCCAGAGTAGGTAAGAACTCTGAAGCCTGGAAAGGAGTCCTGGGCAAGCATGGCGTTGGAAACTGCAATGACAATGGACGCCTCCTGCTAGAGTTTTGTGCAGAACAACAGCTCACCATCACCAACACTATCTTTCAACAGAAAGACAGCCTGAAGACAACCTGGATGCATCCTCGATCCAAACACTGGCACCTCATTGACTATGTCTTAGTGCAACAGAGAAATGTCAGTGATGTCTGTCATAACCAAGTGATGCCTAGTGCAGAATGTCAAACACACCACCGCCTTGTGCACTGCAAACTTCAACTCCACTTCAAGCCCAAACCTAAGAGAGGCGACATTCCAAGGAGGAGGCTCCAGGTCAGCAATCTTCAAACAGCCACAGTGAGAGACAGCTTCCGGGTAACCTTCAAATTAGACTTAAAGATCATCCCATAGATCCCTCTCCTGAAGCGCTTTGGCAACATATTAAAAATTGCATCCTGCAGTCCTCTGAAGAGTCCTTAGGGTTCTCCTCCAAGAAAAACAAAGACTGGTTTGATGAAAACAGTCAAGAGATTCAGGAATTGTTGAAGAAGAAGAGATCTACGCACCAAGAACACCTTGCTCAGCCATCTTGCCATGTAAGAAAAGCTGCCTTTCGTCTTGCATGCAGTAAGCTCCAACAGAAACTTCAAGACATCCAGAACAAATGGTGGCTCAACCTAGCAGAAAAGACTCATCTATGCGCAGACTTGGGTGAACAGAGAGGATTCTATGAGGCCCTGAAAGCAGTGAATGGACCCACACACCAGGTTCAAAGCCCCCTACTCAGTGCAGATGGTCAAACGCTTCTCACAGATAAAACTCCATCCTGAACCAATGGTCTGAACATTTTCAGACTCTCTTCAGTGCCAACCGTGTAGTCCAAGGCTCAGCAATTCAGCACGTTACACAACAACCAGTGAAAAATGAATTGGATATAGCCCCTACTATGGGAGAGACACTTAAGGCCATACAACAGGTGAAAACTGGCAAGGCAGCTGGGGTTGATGGAATTCCACCTGAAATCTGGAAGCATGGAGGTCAAGCACTCCATGCCAAATTCCATGAGCTTGTTGTGCATTGCTGGGAACAAGGGGAACTACCACCAGATCTCCGTGATGCAGTCATCATCACCCTGTACAAGACAAAAGGAGAAAACTCAGACTGCTCAAATTACCGAGGTATTACTTTGCTCTCCATTGCTGGTAAAATCCTTGCAAGAATACTTCTGAACAGATTAGTACTCACTATTGCAGAAGAACTTCTACCTGAAAGCCAGGGTGGTTTCAGAGCCAATAGGAGCACCACAGACATGGTATTTGTTCTCAGACAACTCCAAGAGAACTGTAGGGCACACAACAAAAGACTCTATGTAACTTTTGTTGACCTCACCAAAGTTTTTGACACTGTGAGCAGAAAGGGCCTGTGACAGATCTTGGAACGTTTAGGATGTCCCCCCAAGTTCCTCAAAATGATCATCCTGCTACATGAGGATCAGCGTGGACAAGTCAGATATGGTGATGCACTTTATGAGCCCTTTCCAATAACAATGGTGTGAAACAAGGTTGCGTTCTTGGACCAACTCTATTCACAATCTTCTTCAGCATGATGCTCCAAAGAGCCACAGCAGACCTCGATAAAGAAAACAGCATCTACATCCGATATCGTACCGATGGAAGCCTATTGAACCTAAGGGAACTGAAGGCTCACATTAAGACCCTGAATCACCGTGTCCATGAGCTGCTTTTTGCTGACAATGCCGCACTCATTGCTCACACAGAAGCAGCTCTGCAGCACTTGACATCCTGCTTTGCAGACGCTGCTGAGCTTTTTGGGCTGGAAGTCAGCTTGAAGAAGACGGAAGTTCTCTACCAACCTGCACCTCAGGAAGTCTGCCATCATCCCCACATCACCATAGGTGAATCAGAGCTTAAGTCAGTCCAGCAGTTCACCTATCTGGGAAGTATCATTTCCTCAGACAGTAAGATCAACAAAGAGATAGACAACAGGCTAGCAAAGGCATACAGAGCCTTTGGAAAACTCCATAAAAGAGTCTGGTCCAATAAACACCTGAAGAAACATACAAAGATCAGTATCTACAGAGCCATTGTACTGTCTACTCTTTTATATGGGTCTGAATCATGGGTCTTCTACCACTACCACCACCTGTGGCTTCTCAAAAGCGTCCATCAGCACTGCCTCCATTCAATCCTAAACATCCACTGGTCTGATTATGTGGCCAATGTGTCTGTTCTTGAACAGGCAGGGGTCAGCAGTATTGAGGCCATGCTGATGAGAACGCAGCTGCGCTGGGCAGGGCACGTCTCCAGGATGGAGGATCACCGCCTCCCAAAGATTGCGCTCTATGGTGAACTCGCCACCAGCTGCCACAAGAGAGGAGCCCCAAAGAAGAGATACAAGGCCTCTCTGAAACAACAGCTCAGGCTTGGTCATATTGACTGCCATCATAGGTGCACTCTGGCCTCCAATCTTGATTCATGGAGACACACCATTCACGATGCTGCTGCTTCCTTTGAGAATGCACGCAGAGTCAGTCTTGAGGAGAAAAGACAACGCAGAATGAGCCGTTCCTCGCCAATATCGTCAAAGGAGACATTCCACTGTGCTTTTTGTGACTGGACCTGCCTATCTCGTATCGGCCTTTTTAGCCACCAGCACGCTTGCAGCAAGCGTGGGTAGTGCCCTTCCCAAATCTTCATTTGCGAAGCCTAGCCACGATGATGATGATAATTTGTGTCAAGAACATAACGAGAATTCTGTGTAGCTTGATGCAGTAAAGATTTAGCAACAAAATGTCTATGAGCTTATCAAATTATGTATAAAAAGTAGAAAAAGAAAAGAACTAAAGTTAATAACTAAGCAGCCTTTTGAATTAAAATAAATACAATGCAGACCAAAGATAATCCAAGAATACCTAAATACAATGGAGAAGTAAACCCAATCAAGATAAGGAAGAAACACCTCAAAACAACAGATAAGGCTTAACTATCAAAATTGTCTCTAGTTAAATTTTAAGTTAAGAATCACACCAAAGGAGACGCCAGCCCCATGACCACCAAGAAGCAACAGGAAGAATCAGATGAAAAGATCTCAATGCTGAGAAAGAAGAAAATCATTTATTGGAACTAGCTAAAAATCAACCTGCTTTGACTGTATAAAAAAGGAGCCTGCAAGCTCAAATGTGTGTCACCAGTGGAGCAGACTCCCAGTGCACTCAGTGCCGTGCTGTTTACTCTATAGCTTTCATTATTTATAAAATTAAACTACCCTTTATACCAAATGATTGGCTATTTGGTTGGTCATTTATAGCAAGGGTGATCCTCCAGCACTGTCTTCCTCGAGGTCCACAATCAAAGCCTGTTCTTTCCACATTTCATAGTCTGGTGTGTTTCCCACAACTCACCATTTAGGTGATGGATGGGGCTGCTGAGACTCAGAAATGTTTCTCTAGAATACAAATAACATATTCGATTGGTGAAAACACAGAAAATTTCATGCAAATAATTTTAAATAAATAAAGATTTCTGCTAGTCCAAACACTGTAGTAGTTCATTGCCTCCTAACAGCTTTATCTTCCATTTCAAAGAGTGAAAGTTCCAAGCTGAAGATAGAAAACACAGGACTCCCCAGTTTTGAGTGATTCTGCCAGTCACGAGACAAGCAGCCCTGCAGGCCAAGTGTTAAACTTCCTGTTTAGCATTAACCGCATGTCAACAAAAAATACAAGAAAAAATTGTGATTTTATGTTTCCATTAACCACCTTTCTCCTTACCATCACTCTATTTAATTCACATAAAAAGATAAATACACACACACCTCCTTAAATTCAGAAGGAAAGCCAAACAGCAAAAATCTCACAATTCATCGGGTTAGATATTCCAATAAGAAATGGCATCAGAGGTTTTATGGGACCTTGAGCAGCAGAGCTCCTTTACATATCCTCAAATACTTATATCTGATCCTTCAGAAAATATTGTTAGGCCAATTTGACATTTAATTTCTCACTGTTAAAAGTTTGATTTTTCCATCTCACCACCTGAAAATTGAAGACATTCCTTGTAATAAGAAAATATCTTCTTTCAAGGATATGAGAGATAATTTACTGGTCATTCTTTAAATCAGGAGGTTAAACCTTTTTACTGTGAGCTTAAGCATAGATTATATCAATATATAAATGCTCTACAGTACCTTGATTATTCTTTTGTAATATTGACTTGTTCCAGTTGGTGTGAAACTATGATACAAATCTCAAGGTCAGAATTTGATAGTAGCATCTGCTTTTTCTATCAGTCATTACCAATGAAGAACCTTTAGACTGATTTTTAAAAATAGTAATTTAAGAACTTTCAATACTATTTATGAAGATCAAATACTTTTGCTTTGAGCATACACAACTTTGCACCAAATATCAAGCCTCTCATATTTGGGGGGTTGGTATTTGAGGGAAAAACATCTTCAGGCTATTTTGAAAAAATCTTCACATCTCTGAGACAGAGCTGTTAATTAGCTACTGTAGCATTATCTAATTTCCAACAGTATAGTATTCAGGGATGAAAACTATTTATAGAGGTTGAAGTATTTAATATGTATTTGTCATGTCATATGTCATTCTGTTTCTCCTTGGATATAAAAGAAAAAGATCTTCATTTTGATTACACGAACTCAAATAAGCGAATTTCCTGAAAACAGACTCTACTTTCCTCTGAAAGGTAAGTAAGTGGTCACATCTATCATTATTATCAGGAGATGAAAGCTGTGAGAAATGCATGGAGGGGCTGCTGGCACCTATAGTCTTTTAAGCCTCTCTCCTAGTCAAAAATAAAAATAAATTCTTACTTACTGTTAGTGGATCCCATTTCAGGGCATAGCATTCCAAACTTTACTTTTAATGATATTCCACTGTGTAATAGGGAGGCAATCGCTAACATGACCACTCAAGGTTAGAGTTCTGAAAATCTTCATTAAACAATTTGCTGGCTTACCGTACCGATTCATGGTATGCTGCCTTTACTAATTAAATTAATAGCTACACTTGCTTTCTAAAGAGATTAAATTCTGCATTGCCCTCAGTAGGCAGGTTAGTTGCTAGGCAGCTCTCACTGGTGATTTGACACTGTATTCTTATCTCTGAAAACAAAGGCTGCCATGCATTTCTCACAAGGCAAATGAATGCTACACTGCTCTTGCTGAGAGCATTCATCTTCATCTTTATATCTCAGTTGCTCACCTTCAGTTGTTTTAATAATTTAGTGCATCCTAGTGTTGCAGGCCCATTCAATCTGAAGTATGTTTTGATTTGTATACTATGGAATTGCTTCCATTTTTTCCTCCCTTGCCAGTCTACAACGTCAAAATTTATTCCAAGTCATACGTGAACTTGCACACCAGAGCATACCATAACTGCTGTTGTAGTAATATTCAGTCTGATGTTTAATCCTTTCTCAATATTTTTCTATTTGCTGAACTGTTAATTTTCAAATATTTTTTTCACTTTGTTCATTTTATTCCAAACTTCCAAGGTAATTCAGACCTTCGATTAGTAGCTTCATTGTGGCAAATGTGTTGTCAATGTAAGCAGCAGAGTTACTATGATGTCACTGAGGATGTGATTTATGACACCAATAATCTGGTCTCTTTTTCTACTGAGCAACTGGATCTGCAGGTATTCAGATATAGGTGCACTAACCCCTTTTGCAGTACTCAGATGACTTCCAAAGAATAAAAGATAACCTTGTTGTTTTCTCATTGGTTTTTCCTAGTGAATAGATCACATCCTTGCACCACATCAACAGCTGGGAAAATTCAGCTTAGCTCCACAGATCTCAGGAAAACTGAAGACACAATTTCTATTCTCCAAAAGAATCCAAACCAAACCCAAGGATTAGTAGCATCTTCAGGTTTAAGCTAGAAACAGAATTCCTTCCTGGACTAACTCTGTCACATATTCTTAATAATATCTTAAAATAATAATATTTTAAAGTGATATGTGTATCAGTGTTATTCAGAATTGCTTCCAGTTGCTCTACTTGTAAAACAATGCTGTGATTACTGAATTATCCATTTCTGACTACTTGCTCTCCTCTAGATATTAATCATCTAATGTAATTATTCCAGAAAGCACCATTTGACTGGATGGCCCAAACTTTAGAGAGTTTGAGGAAAAACCCCTGATTAATAGAATATATATACAAATTCAAATTCCTTTGTTGAATAAAGAAAATAATATAATTCATGTTGTTTGTAGTGAATATGTAAGCACAGTCAAGTTGAAACATTTTTGTAAATAATTGGTCTATCTTTTTGCCCAGTTGTGATAATTGGCAAGGTTACTTGCAATTATGTAAAGTCAAAACCTGTCAGCAGCCTTGCATTTTTTTTCCAAGAATACACTAGTAATCTTATACTTCCTGTGGTAATACAAGAAAATAGAGAGACAGAGTAAGGCACTCAGTTCTGCCTCTGAAAACGTAAACCTATGGAGATTTTAAGGCTCAGCTGAAACAAACAAAAAAGTGATCTTATCTTTATAAGTTGTCAGAAAAAAATTTAGAAAGGAAGATCATGATAATGTTGAATTCATAAGAATAGTATATCATGCTTTTGTTTTTAAACAAAGGTTAAATCAGCGTATTAGATGCATCAAAGTTTTTGATCTTTTTCAGCATTCAAGGAATTGAGATGCAAAAAACAAACAAAAAAAACTGTCAATTTTTTTTCTGTAAATATCATCCTGATGACTTAGAGAAAAACACAAGGTAATCACTCCACTTGAAGGCACCTTTATTTACTCTAATATGTCAGAGTCTTTTGACATTTCATGGAAAAATATTCAAAATATTCAAAAATTTGCCTGAAAAATTATGTCTTCTGGGACATCAGTTTGAAAGATAATTTACTAATGATGTATTAGTTACCAGGAAGTATTTGAGACTGACATACATAATTTATACTGTAAAGTCACAGAAAAATAATTTTCAACTCTTTTATTAGCACATTAGAAAGTGCTTTAGACATATATGAATATAGAGTAGACTCTACAGTTTTAAGACTCAAGGAAAAATACTGGACTTTCCGTGAATCTGAAGCATTAAGGACAAAACTTCTGAGACTAATGAACAAATGTTCAGTTACTTAAAATAACTAAATATCAGCAAACTTTATGATCTCTATATGATTACTATTGTAATGATGACAATTATAAAATAATCCAACAATACACTGAGTCTGGATAGATTGGTATGGTCTTGAAACCCTTTCTCTTTTTGACCAACATGACTGTTTTTATACAGGAAAGCACATCAATATCCACAGACTTTGCTACTCAAGAGTTACAGCCATGACCAAACAATAAATAAATAAATGAATAAATAAATAAGACAACTGAACAAACCAGAATTATTAAATTTCACCTTCATTATACAACCAAACAGTTTGGAGATATCCATCTGCTTGATAATTAATAGAAAGCTGTACAACAGGTGATACATAATTAAGGGTTTAGAAGTCAATTCAATAGAACTGATCTACTTTAACATAAAACATTTAGAAAAGAAGCAGGCATCATGTTTTCTTGTTGGCTTTTCAGAAATTGCTGTTTTGGTTTTTTAAGCAACCTTTCTTTTGCTTATCTCTCTCCAGAAGACTCTTTCCCTAAGCTTAAAGTCTGAGCACAAAGTCAAAGGAACCAGAGCAGAAGTCACCCAAAGACCACTGAAAGAGATTTCTCAATATCTGATGATTAGGGAGATTCACCTCATGTCTGGCTCAGTGCTTACTGGGAACTTATAAACTGTCTTAAGGTGCAGAAAAAATGAAAATTTGCTTGTTCCAAATACATAAGAAAAGAAGAACGTTAAAAGAAATGCTCAGTGGTATTGGGAAATTGCTGATTGTCCTATCCCCAAAACTTCTTTCTCTGCAATATTAAGAACGTGATGATTTTCTTTTCTTTGTTTGTTTTTAATTTGCCTCTCTCAAAATGAGAAACTCCTGTGTATATAAATCAGATCTGACACTACCACAGGAAGTAACATTCTGTTTTATAAACAGACATAGATTTAATTATCATCTGATAGCAAAAAAGCCTTGAAATGAATAACTGCTAAGAGACTTTTTTATTCTTTTAGCAGCAAAAGTATTTATTAACAATGTTGGAGGCAAGCAAGTTCATACTGGGCAAAAACTTGCCTGGCTTGTTTGTGTAAAATAAGCCATTTATACAGTGTTGAGTTCATAGTTATACATTCTAATTTCCATATTAATGACCAGGTGAAATCTTGGGTGGAGCTTTCCTTTTGGCTTGAAATTTGGGTAATGGTCTCCTGACTTCATCCCTCGGGTGGTCTTGAAGCATCTTCATCACTGTTGCACTTGTGTCTTTTCTATGTTCAATGATATGACCTGTCAAACTTGTAAAATCTTGCCTTTAACTCTACAAAATCTTGGCTTGTTACCATCTCACCCTATTCATATGCCTACTTCTACCTGATTTATAGCTTCTAGTGCATGGTACAGCAAACTTAATCAATAGCCTAGTGATATGGGTTGGGTAACGTTGCCTACAAGATTTTCATGAAACTAAGATTTTAGGTGTCCTTTTGGAAAATCAGGCCTTACTCCTTCTCATCATCCAAGCAGACACAGGCAGAGGATTGTCCAGCATGTGCAAGAGAAAGAAGAGCCCATATACTCCTACCATCCTCAAAATAGTCACAAACTCCAAAATCAAGAAACATATTGCTGACTTGCTTTCTGTAGCTAAGAATTATATCTACCGTAAGTTTCTCTTTTAAGATGAAAAACTGTAACAGCAACAGACATGGAGAAAGAGAGAAAGTCTCCAAGAAAGAATTTCTCAAGTAGTATCAGACAATGTACTTTATGGGAAACAAAGTAGTTATTGGAGAATTCTGTTGGGTATGGGATTTTTTGGTTTGGTTTTTTTTAAAGGAGACATCAAGATGAAATCATAGAAGGGTGCAGAGAAAGTGCACCCTAGACACAGAGAGAAAAATTTAACCTCCAGCAAACCATCTAAGTCAACAGAAAGCATCCAAAAGTATCCTTTATATATCAAGAAAAAGTTGTACAATTTTTCTTCAGCAGAAAATTCACAGATTATGGCGGGTCCACTGACATAAGTCTGCCTACTATGACACCAATTGAGTTTGAGTTTGGTAAGTATTTCTATGCTTACAAAGTGCTACTTCTGGGTTCATGTGTTAGTCTATGAGTTTGAGAAGAGTTACTCTTGTTCCTGTTCAGCCCAATGCAGCTAGCGTAGATTTTCTCTCTGTCCTCTCCCTGTTGCTTTTCACCCCAAATCACTGCTGACATCATCCGGATGTTTTAACAGCTATAGATTTTGCAATAGACACATCAGAACTTGCACTCAGATCAGATGATTACACACTTTTAAGTGCATTATGCAGGACAAGTTTGCTACATTTAACATGTTAGAACTGGGGGGTTTTGATACTGCCCAAAAGTGCATATGTATTGGGCATATTCTACCTTTTTAAAGTTATGTGTAGAGCTTCATAAATCAAATGTTTGAGAAAAAATTTGTTTATTCTCAGTACTATATAAACAGATAAAGGGGCAGTCCCATGGTGTAAAGGAGAGCACTCAGGACTCTGAATCCCAAGGTCCTGAGTTCGACTCTCAGTGGGGACCGTCTCCTGGCAGTTCAATGCCTCCCTGCCATCTGATCCTGTCAGATCTCAGATGCTAAGCTGGGTCAGCCCCGGTTAGTACTGGATGCTGCAGACAGTCCTGAGGACTTCACTGTCACTGTCCGAGCTTGCTCAGCTGTGGCAGATGGACCTTAGGACTTAAATGGTGAGGCCAATTCTGCGCACGCTGTGCCTCACCTAAAAAATCCACTGCACAGGCTCAAAGGGCACACCCACATGGGGAGAGCCCTTCCCAAGTCTTCATTCGTGAAGTCTAGCCATACATACATACATAAGCAGATATTTTTGTAATGATATTTTACCAAATCTATCTGAACATCTTGCTGGTGTTACAGAATTTCAAGCAAGTCCAGTGAGGCAAACAACGTGACAGTAAAAGGAGTGTGGAATACATGTCAGAGCAAATAACTGATGCAGCAGCTAATAAAATCTAATGCAAATATAGCCTTTACTGGGGTGAAGTAGCATGAGAGTGCTAGTGTCTCATATATAGTATTTTTCAAAGTCTATCTAGTCACTGCACTGTGTCATTCATGGCATGTAATGAGCCATGATGATGGTGGTCTGGAGTAAGATTAGCTTTATAAACCAGTTTGTATTGTCAGTTTAAATGTTTCTGAATATGAAACTTCTTTAGCATTATTCCACTTGTAAGATTCATTCAAGAGAAAAAACTGTCCTCATGAGCTGTTCTTGTTTAAAACTTAATCATGCAAGATTAGAAGGAGATTTTTCTTTATATAGGCACCTCTGATATAATTCTTATTGAATATAATTTTGGAAAAAGCTTTCTTTATTTTCATTATTGATGTTCAGAGTGAGAATCATATTTGGATCCATTGTCTTCATTTTTTTGGTCACAATGATTTATCACCCAAGGCCTGTATCTAACTTATACACAAAAACCTTCAAAACATTTCCAGAATGTTGACAAGTAGATCAATCCTTGCAAAAAAAAAAAAAAGACAAAACAAAGATAAAAAAAGTAAAGGAGGCAAGATGTGCTATTTCCCCATGATAAGCTTTTGCCACTACAGACACTACCAATTTTATCATCTTTGTAGCCAAACATTTTAATATGAGCAATATAAACCTCCAGAAAAGTGTAGAATATTATAAATACACACACACAACCTGGATTAATTAAATTTCTAATCCCAGGTTTAGCAGTTTAAGCATAATGAAAAGAACTGATTCATTTATATATTTTTATATCCTTAGAAAATATTTTAAAACATCTCATATACTGGAAATTATTAAAGAGTATTTGAAGTTATTTTGTCTCATTCCAGTTAATTTTAACTGAAGTGAACCAAGAGGTTTGGGTTGTTTGGGGTTTTTTAAGCCAGTCTTTTTATTGCTTATTTCTCCCCCGAAAATTCTTACCCTGAGCTGAAAGTCTGAGCACAGGAAAAAGCTTGAAAGCCAAATTAACTAGAGCAGAAGTCACCAAAAGACCACTGAAAGAGACTCCTCAATATGTGTTGTTCAAGCAGATTCACTTCATGACTGGCTGAGGATGTTACAGGGGAAGCAAACATTTATGAAAGAAAACCTACCTCTACTGAATAAACAAGAGAATTTATATTCTCAGCAGTAAGGACCTAAATGAACACTGTCTACACAAAAATAAATAAATAAATAAATAAATATAGCCACACCTTATTATAAGTAAATGGACAACCTTCTTCCCTGTAATCCACAAAAAACTTGCACATAGAATAGTCTGTTTAGTAAACAGCCTTCTGCATTTAGCATGGAAATCATGATCTCAGAATTACAGGATCAATCAGGTTGGAAAAGACCTCTGAGATCGCTGATCCAACCTTTGACCAGATACCACCATGTCACTTAGACCATGGCACAAAGTCACTTGAACACCTCCAACGATAGTGACTCTACCACTGTGGGCAGTGCATTCCAATGCTTAACCACTCTTTCCACGAAGAAATTCCCCCTACTGTTCAGCCTGAACCTCCCTGGCGCAGATTGAGGCCGTTTCCTCTTGTCCTGTCACTACCTGCCTTGGAGAAGAAACTGACCCCCATATGGCTCCTTCTTTGAGGTAATTGTATGAGAGCAATAAGGTCACTCCTGAGCCTGCTCTTCTCCAAGCGAAACAACACTAGCTCCTACACCCATAATTTGCTATTGAAAATTACTTGATTATTGAAGAATATAATCAAAATTCCATGAACTGGAATTTTGACCAGAACTATTTCTGAAAAACTATTTTTTAAAAACTATTTTTAAAAAAAGTTATAAATTTATTCTAAACAAAAAAAAAAAAAAAACAAATTACCCAGCTCTCAAACACCCACTCTACCTCCTTCTTTCCTTCCTCAAAATATCACATTTTAGAATTGTGTTGCAATGCACTCTGGGAGTAGTAACGTGTACATCACAAGCACCTTTTTTATAATTATTTTTCTAAATGGTGGATATGGTAATCCATTGTTGCACTAAAATATCTTAAAAATGGCCCCATGTCCAGAAGGGATTTGAATCAGCTGATTCTTGGGTTCAACTAGGCAAATGTGTAACCCATGAACAAAAAATAATTTGCAATTACTGTTATTACAATTGCAGTACAACACCCAAAGCCTCAAAATAGTAGTTAATTTTCAAACTCAAAGTTATCCAAAAAAGACCACAGTCTAGATGCTACATAGTGAAGCATCTAGAAGGGAAAGGAGCACTAATAATGGATTCACATCAATCAGATCAACAAATATGCTAGACTTGACACCACTAACTGATGCAATTCAAAGTCAATAAAAAATAGCAGATTTTCATAACATAACACCTTTATTCTCTATTTTCCCATATTCCTTCCTTTGCATTCTGCCACTTCAAGTGCATTTTTCCAGTTTCACCATTTCATGCCTGACTTAACTGCTGCAAAACTTTACTTACTAAGAAAAAATCCTCTGTCTTAATAATTTAGCAAGTTTAGTAGGTAAGAAAGTGCAAGAGAATCACCAAAGATTTCTCCAGTAACAAAGTCCTGGAAATAAATGCAATTGGGCTAAAAACACTTCAGAAGTTCTCTTCCTTGAATACTACATCATGTGCAATCAGCAGCAAAACAAGGTTTTGCTTCACTTCAAACCGGAGAGAGTGAATTGTATTCCTTAATCTGCTCCTGATGAAAAATTATTTTACTATCAGCTGTTGCAAAACATTTTGAAGAAAAGATCACAGGTAAGACATTATATTTAGTCTCCACCTCATATTTTTAGAGCAAGGCTTTAAAACTGGACCTAAAACTTTCTAATTTACAGAACTATTTCTCTATATGCACAGGTCTGAAAGAATAAAACCAGCACATTTTTTTTTCTTGCACTGGAAGAAATACCCAAACAAACAGACAGCTGAAAATTTTGTATGAGACGAACTATTCCTTTCAAAAAGAAGCTCCAATATTCATAGAGCTCCAAGCAAAACCCTACTTAGAAGAATCCCCCAGAGTCAGTGAATGGAAACTCTGAAACATTAAAACAAACAGGATTTGGCACTGAACCTCACTGCCAATGTACTGTTTTCCCCTCACTCACTCTTCTAAAAATGGTCATGCTATCCAAATGCTTATTTTAACACATTTTTCACACACTTAAAAAATATTGTAAATAAAAAATCCCAAATTTGTTATACAAGTACATTTTAGATACCTGATTTCACAAAAATAGCAACAGAAAGGACCTTCTCCCACTCCTTTTAATGTTATAGATATCTGTGAATCTCCCTATCCTGGGAAACAGTGAACTATACCTTTAGCAAAATAAAAGCTTAAGTTTTCTACCCTTTCTTATTTTAATTTCTGTTGGGATTCCTGAATCAGATGTTATTTCTCACTTCTTGACTGCATAAGAAGTTTATTTTAAAAATAAATAAGGTTGAAAAGCCCAATGTAACACAATCATAAATGATGTATTATTTTTTTTTCAATGTATGCTTTTTTTTTTTACCTCAACACTGTAAAGGAAAATAAAACTCCTCTGGATTTTCTTACAGATGAATAAGTGTCACAGTTGGTTAGAAAAACTTACAGCTTTGCAAATAGTATTTTCTATGCACTTTGTGGACCATTAAAATGATCTAATTTATTAACTGAAAGGATTGCTACTCAAAGCTCAGTCCCTGTGCTATTTGCAGTGCAAGAACACTTAAAATTACCTGATGACTGAAGTCTCACAGTAACAACTGACATTTCATTTAACCTTTTTAATAAACTAGTTATCTCTGTGAATCACTCATGCCATGTTGAAGGACATCTTCACCCTGATACTGAAATATGAGCTTACAAAATTACATGCCTGGCAATTTATGAATTATATCTCCAAGTTATAATACAATCTGTCTTCTTCATGCAGTAAGCTCCAACAGAAACTTTGAGACATCCAGAACAAATGGTGGCTCAACCTAGCAGAAAAGACTCAGTTATGCGCAGAGTTGGGTGAACAAAGAGGATTCTATGAGGCCCTGAAAGCAGTGTACAGACCCACACACAAGGTTCAAAGCCCCCTACTCAGCACAGATGGCCAAATGCTTCTCACAGACAAAACCTCCATCCTGAACCAATGGTCTGAACATTTTCTGACTCTCTTCAGTGCCAACCATGTAGTCCAATGCTCACCAATTCAGCACATTACACAACAGCCAGTGAAAAATGAATTGGATATAGCCCCTACTATGGGAGAGATACTCAAGGCCATACAACAGGTGAAAACTGGCAAGGCAGCTGGGGTTGATGGAATTCCACCTGAAATCTGGAAGCATGGAGGTCAAGCACTCCATGCTAAATTTCACAAGCTCGTTTTGCATTGCTGGGAACAAGGCAAACTACCACCAGATCTCCGTGATGCAGTCATCATCACCCTGCACAAGACAAAAGGAGAAAAATCAGACTGCTCAAATTACCGAGGTATTACTTTGCTCTCCATTGCTGGTAAAATCCTTGCAAGAATACTTCTGAACAGATTAGTACCCACTATTGCAGAAGAACTTCTACCTGAAAGCCAGGGTGGTTTCAGAGCCAATAGGAGCACCACAGACATGGTATTTGTTCTCAGACAACTCCAAGAGAACTGTAGGGCACACAACAAAAGACTCTATGTAACTTTTGTTGACCTCACCAAAGCTTTTGACACTTTGAGCAGAAAGGGCCTGTGGCAGATTTTGGAACATTTAGGATGTCGCCTCAAGTTCCTCAAAATGATCATCCTGCTACATGAGGATCAGCGTGGACAAGTCAAATATGGCGATGCACTTTCTGAGCCCTTTGCAATAACCAATGGTGTGAAACAAGGTTGCGTTCTTGTACCAACTCTATTCACAATCTTCTTCAGCATGATGCTCCAAAGGGCCATAGCAGACCTCGATGAAGAAAACGGCATCTACATCTGATGTTGTACCGATGGAAGCCTATTCAACCTAAGGCAACTGGAGGCTCACACCAAGACCCTAAATCACCTTGTCCATGTGCTGCTTTTTTCTGCTGGTGATGCCCTCATTGCTCACACAGAAGTAGCTCTGCAGCAGTTAACATCTTGCTTTGCAGAGGCTGCTGAAATTTTGGGCTGGAAGTCAGCTTGAAGAAGACAGAAGTTCTCTACCAACCTGCACCTCAGGAAGTCTTCCATCATCCATAGGTGAATCAGAGCTTAAGTCAGTCCAGCACTTCACATGTCTGGGTAGCATCATTTCCTCAGACCATGAGACTGACAAAGAGATAAACAACATGTTAGCAAAGGCATTCAGAGTTTTCGGAAAACTCCATAAAAGAGTCTGGTCCAATAAACACCTGAAGAAAAGTACAAAGATTAGTGTCTACAGAGCCATTGTACTGTCTACTCTTTTATATGGGTCTGAATCATGGGTCTTCTACCACCACCATCTGCAGCTTCTCGAACACTTCCATCAGCGCTGCCTCCATACAATCCTAAACATCCACTGGTCTGATTACGTGACCAATGTGTCTGTTCTTGAACAGGCAGGGGTCACCAGTACTGAGGCCATGCTGATGAGAACGCAGCTGCACTGGGCAGGGCACATCTCCAGGATGGAGGATCACCACTTTTTCAATATTGTGCTTTATGGAGAACTCGTCACCAGCTGCCACAAGAGAGGAACCCTGAATAGGAGATACAAGGACTCCCTGAAACAATACCTCAGCTTTGGCCATATTGACTGCCATCAATGGTCCACTCTGGCCTCCAATCAGGAGACATGGAGACACACCATTAATAATGCTGCTGCTTCCTTTGAGAACACATGCAGAATCAGTCTCGAGGGGAAAAGACAATGCAGAAAGAACTGTGTCTCACCAATATTGCCTAAGGAGAATTTCTGCTGTGCCTTTTACAACTGAACTTGCCTATCCCACATTGGCCTTTTTAGCCACCAGCATGCTTGCAGCAAGCATGGGTAGAGTCCTTCCCAAATCTTCGTTCAGGAAGCCTAGCCATCATGATGATGATGATTTTAAGTACTTGTTAAAACAAGATTGCTTTCTATAGCAATAATTTCTGTATTTGGATTGAAACTGATGCAAACTTCAAAACTCCCATTAAGTTCATAAGGGCATGATCTCACCAGTGGGACTTCCTTAAATGCATTCAGCTCTTAGTAGATACCATTGAATCTGCAGACCACACATGTATATTGTCTTATTATTATTAAGGCTCAGTATTCTGATGGGCATCCTAAACCCTGCAGTAAGAGACAGAAATCATTCCAGAGCAACCATGGCAACATACAAATAAAATATGAAAGAAGAAATATTTTTATGTTAATTTTTATGTTAAATCAACTTAACTTGAATCTCATTCTGGTTATAGGTTAATAAAATACAAGAGAAATTAATTACAAGAAAAAGTAAATATTTATAATGCAGGCACCATGATAACAACACATGAAAAAGCCTCTCAGTGGAAGTGCTTGTCCTAAAGGGTAAAAGATATGCCAACCTCTATAACTTCATCAGAGGTTATGAAAAATTTACACATTGCTTAACCGCCTAAGGTAAAGTCTTACGGTAGCTCTTGAAGTGGGTTAAAGGGAAAATGGAATACACTGCAAAGTAGTACCATTTGTCTAAATCAGTGGAGACATTTCTTTCTACATTGACCTTCACTGCATCTTGAGGAGCATAAAAAGCATTAAGGAACATTTTAAAAACACCCAGGGGTTTTCTTTATCTAGGTTTTCTCCCTAATCAAATAAACTGGAACACCTTATTACAGATACTTCCCATATTTCTAGTTAACGTACATGTCTCTGCAGCTCAGCCACCTAAATAATCCTAACACTTCATGAGAGCCCTGACAGTCTCCTAGAAATGTTATATTCATCCCTTGATGAACATCTCTCAGAACAATAGCTTTGCAATATCCCTTTGCACTGATACTGACTGAAATTATTATCCTTAAGATGACCAAGGAATGAACTGAAAGGACCAATGCTTAACATCAGTGCAAGTACTAAAGGCTGGAAAACCATGAGTGTACATGAAGTGATACTGTATAGGTGATAAAGATTACCTGCATCTGTGCTCTTATTCAAGTGCTCATGAGAAATAAAACTACTGACAGAAGGGTCATCTCTGTTACCTAAGACAGCAGAGTAAACTATTTACTCCTAGCTCTTTCCTCATGAAGACTCAGATTTAAACCTTGCAACAATGACAGTGGCACCTAAGCAGACCTTCAGTAACCCAAACCAAGCATATATATCACCTTAGCACAATCAAATCCCTCTTCATTCAATCAGTTCCTATTTACAAAGGTGTTCATGATCAGAGAGCAACACACAGACATGAAATATAAAGATATATTGGACTTATAATCTTTATAGAGCTTTAGTGTCTCAACTGTTTGATGTTGGTCTATGTGAACTAGCTTTTCACACAGAAGAAAATGGTAAAAGCAAACTCTACACACAGATTGCAATAGTATTTCACTCATAGTTCTCTTTACATCTGTAGCACTTAAAGAACTGTAATAAATTTGGAAGGTAAAGTAAAAAACAGAAAGATAAACTCCTCTTTATCGTACTTATTGTACCATATAGCAGTACAATAAGCAGTGGATCCTGACTACATGAGATATATTAATTTCTAAAAGTTATCTTCAATGTCGGTATTCTTTCTAGTAACATAATGCAGTCTCATTGGGCAGTATTTCTAAGAAAGAGGAAATGCAGATGAAACAAAAGGTTGGATTTAAGTAATTTCTTTATTCGTATTGCCTCTTTTTTAATTACTCCTCACTATTGGCATTAAAACATTCTATTTGCATCTGAATTTTCGTCTTTCCACATTTTATTTTTATAAGCTCTAGTGTTTAATTAGCAAAACATCTAGCTCCATTTCATATATCCTTTTCCAAATTTCTCAACCAATAGGTATTTGGATTTAAGCAGAAAACTGGTCCAAAATCTAAAAGTAAATTAACAGCTTTCATAAAAATAATGCAAGTAGGTGTGCAAAGCCTTTCATTTAATACCACAAGAGCGATAGTATACCAAAAGTAAATTTTATCAGGCCTGTCAATTCTTTTTGTATATAAATTATCAGGCTTACCTTCATGCTTTATGATTTCAGGTTTAATTCACCTTCACTCATGAGTTTCTGCATACCATTAGTAACATCTGCACTGCTGCACTGTCTCAGAATTATTTTATTTGTGTCGAATTTCTTTACTTCTCAGACATTTTTCCCTTTTCAACTTCCAAAGCAGCAGATTTTTTTTTCTAAAAATTATAAGAGGCACGTGTTGTTCTGCTTCAAAGTGTAAACTTCAGAGAGTAATTAAAATCATCATTCAGATCATGAGACTATTCTATAAAGCTTGACAACAACATAGAACAATGACAGAATAAACATGTATCGAAAACATTTATTAAAAGACATTGATCAGAATACTGGAAATACATGAGAATTTGTGTCTTACATACAACAAAACACCTGCTTTTAAAATTCAGGGTAAAGATCTGCATGTCTTGCTTGTCTGTTTTTTTTTAATTCCCGGCATCTAGTCTTTAAATCCTATTCAGAAAAGAGTTGTTCAGTTTTATCCTCTCCTCAAAATTGATGAGCCATATAAAGCACCTGGGATCAGTAATCACTCCTTTATATTTAAAATACATGTAGCTAAAACAAATGTATGAGTTACTTGGCCACATTCCATAGTTGTGCAGAACAACTCTCCAGCACTTCACCTTTCTTTCACACATATTGCACATGCTTTAAAGCTGTCTAGTGTAACAGATACAACCAGGCAATCTCCTACTCTGTAATGATTTCTTCTGATATTTTCAATTACATTTTTGAAGGCCTTGAGTAAAACATTTCCAGTGGTTCCCTGAACTGATAGCATAAATTTTGTTAAAGTGCAGCAGAGTGCTGTGCAAGATTTATTTGTTCAGCAGTTAACTCTGATTTAACCATGAAAAGCAGGAAGAGAAATTGCATCATATTTCACCAGCAGTTATTAATTTGTTATTTTGAAGAGAACTAGTAAGAGCCGAGCTTCAAAGAAAGATTAAATTCATGTAATCACAACACAAAAACGCTACTTTACATTTTCTACAAATCAGCATGGAATGCAAGCCATCAGATAAGAAGGCCATTATAAATATTATTAGAGACCTTGCTAACATTTTGGCAACAGGTTGGAAGTTAAAGAAGGTATGAAGACAGTGCTCTGGAAATACTGTGTAGCAGCAGGTAAATTCTTATGAACACAGATACTTTTTACATTAAATGAAAACCTGGCTTGCTAGGGTGATACAGACTTAGTGGATTTTATTCCTCGCATGTAAAAGCTGACACATTTTGAAAACTCATAAACTGACTCAATACTTTTTTGCAGAGTGGAGGGTGGTTGCAGTGCAGGGAAGTGTGATTTTCAGGAGCAGGTTGTTTGCATTTTTTTTAAACCATTTCAATCTGAAAGCAGCTCCTAAAAACAAAACAGAAATGTACAAATACTATGATTTTTTTTTCACTCAACTAGAAAAATAGCCAAAACCATTACTCTTAAGAGTGGTTCTATGTAACATTATGCTTTGTCAATGGCTAAGACAACAATTGTATCCTAGTAGCTCTGAAGAGAGAGAGTTGTCATCTGTATTTCTAGAAAGGACATACCAGTTCAATTCTGGGGGCATGAGCAAGGGAAGGAGCCTCGTCATTTTTTTAAAGGATCAAAATACAAAATTAACTTCAGACAAATAAGGAACTAAAATGAATAGTGACAGTTTACTCAAAACAAAAATACTGGTGAAAACAAGCAGGTACATAAACTGACATTTAGAGAGAAAACAGTACATATGCATACTATACTGAACAACAAAATATAACTGGAACAAGGGAAAAAGTAGCATTTCAGCAAGAAAATTCCTACCTTAAACATACTATTTCCATAAAAGGTCTTGAACAAAATGAGAGGGAAAAAAAGCAAACCAAAACAAAAAAAATACTGGTTTATAGCTGATCTAGTAAGATAGTCTAAGATATTTACTACAATCTTGAGCTTTCATTAAATTCCAAACTTACAGGAGATCTCCTTTAGATAAGCATTTTCAGTTCCATGCAAAAGCATCTAAAGTAGAAAGCCAGAGGGAGGGGAAAAAAAAATCACATGAGGAAACTATACACCCAAATCAAGTGTTCTAGTGTCAACAATTCCAAATTATGTCAATCTCTTAGTACTTGTGGAGTATTGGAAACATTAGGGCATCTTGTGACAGCATGATTAAAGGTTTGGTTTTGAAAGCTGAGCCTGAAATCCTTTTGCTTTGCTGTTCCCATCTATAAAAAAGGATAATGGAATCTCCCTCCCACAAGTAAGCTCCAGGAGGATACAGACATCTATCAAGATGTACTTGCATACCACAGTGATAAGTACTCTAGTTTTTATTACAAAAATAAACCACATTTTGGTCCACAGAATAAGCAGATCGAGTTCTCTGTTTCTACTGAAGGTGGTTTTGGACAACCATGATCCCAGTTAAATTTAAAGCAGTGTAAATAGCCTCAACTGCAAAGCCAGGCAGCCCAAAAGTGGCCTTGAAATAGTGCCTTTCTGAAGCAAACAAATTGCAGTGCACTAAGTACCACAGCCATGAGAGTAAGGTGAGAAAAGTCACAAAGAAAAGGATTAGCTAGCAAAGTTTCTTTTAGCTTGTTGGTGTAATTAAACTCAACATGAAGATCAGAAGAAGTTCATACAACCTATGGAACATTGACTATACATATTTTCAAAGTCATGCTCATGAGCAGATTTCTCTGACTCTTTCTGAATCTTACACTGTTTTACTTTTTCTATACTGCATTTCTTTTCATGTCTCAGTTTCCACAGCTTGTCCCCATTTCTCACTTACAAAAAATATTTTAATATTCTCTTCCCAGTCCTGTTAGCAGCTGTTATAAATCCTAAATTACCCACAGTTTTGCTCTCTGCCTTTCCCTTAGACTCTTCTCATCTTTCTTGAGAAATGTGAACTCATATTTAAATTCATTTGCAAGGTGCCAGCAGGTTTTCAAAGTTGCCTGTAATTTCTCTCCAGGACAACATTCCAATAAATGCAATATCTCATTCAATGGAGAACCTGATTATGTACAAGACAGAGTACACCAGCTGGTCTAATAGAGACACCCCATCTGCAGGAGATACAACTTCCTCCCCATTGAAAATAGCTTGGACATTCTAAAATGAAACCAATAAAAGTTACTGTTTCATCATACGACTTCAGTGATCTTATATAGAGTTATTGAATATAGTGACAAACTGCCCACTGAGCACGCCCTGAGCTTTCCGAACAGAGCACTTTCTACATGCTGCTGAGTTGTTCCTTCCGGAAGTAGCAATTCATGTCAGTGATTAACAAGAGACTGATGGAGATTCAGCACAGCTGGAGGCCAGCAAACTACAAGCTACAGTGGCAACTGCAGTAAGTGAAATTAGAGACTGAAAATCTTTAAAAGCTGATAAGTGGAAAGAAGAAAGTTCTACAAGGCTGTAATAGGATTTAAAAATGTTGTAAAACATTTCTATGCCTGTATTTGTGGAAATTTTTCCAGCAATCTTTTCTCACCCTCTGCTAATTTATGTTAACAACTATAATCTCTGTCTTCAATGGCAGAAAATTATACTCATTTTCCTTGTATTTGTTCTTTAAAACAACTTAGAAAAAAGATAATTGTAGCACCTCCTCTTGAAAATATAGATGTGTCTTAGAAATAAGTATGTTTTCACTTCATAGTATTGTTTTAACTGTGTTTTGTCCCAGATCGTAAACACGGCAACATTGTGGCAGAAAGGGTTTTACAGAGATAACATGCAACTTCACAAAAGCATTACAACAGCCTACTGGGACTATAGGGCTGCTATAGAGTAGAGAACCTTTGTTGCACACAGTGAACAAAAATCTCTATAAATTTTAAGTGAGATACCCACAACTTATAGGTAATAGGTGTTTAAGTTTCCCACAAGAGGAAGAAAAGAGTAAAGGAAGAGAGATCAAGAGAAGAAAGAATAAGAAGAGAAAAATATATTTACCACTTTAAAGTCTTATGTTAGCAGATCAGGAGGGTAGGCTGAGGGAAGATGGAGATCTTGTGTATGTCTGTTTATAGACCTTGGTTACTGTGGCCATGTGGGAAACCGACCAGATTATGAAACATGGAAAGAACAAGCTCTGATATGGACCTCAGAGAAGGACAGTGCTGGGAAGTAGCCTGAACCTAACAAACTGCATACATGAGAGACTTGTTGCTGGAGTTTAAAAGCTGTGTGTTTTCTCTGTATGGGTATTAGTTTAGAAAGTTTCTGTATCACCCTCCCCTTTCCCACATGGTTGTATCTACCCCTCCCCTGTCTTGCCCAGAGGGATTGTTCTTCAATCACAACCACTGCTCAGGCACGGAGTATTGTCTGCCATGCTGGCACAGTCCTGCCTGAGGGGGCCGCTGCCCCCCGCTTTGCCATGGCGGCGGCAGCAGCACTTGCCTGGGCTTGCCCCCACCAGTCCAGGACAAGCTGGAGCTTGCCCCCACTGGTCCATGCTGGGGTGACACCATCTTTGGCACCAATCTGCCTCATTTAGCCTGTGCAGCCTGCAGTGGCATGGCCGCTGTTCCTGTCAGCTTCTGCCCCTGTCCTAACACCATTGGTTATCACACCCGTCTATCCCCAGTCCCTGGGTTTCTATTGGGACTTTATCCTTCTGTTTTCCCATTGGCTAAGCCCTCCCCTCTGCATGAGCCCTTACCCAATCTAGTCCCAGTTCCAGCACCTTCCCCTTGGGACCCTATAAAAGCCTTGTGATTTTACAATAAAACTGTTTTTGACACTCATCTCCTGGACAGAAAAGATGTCTGTCTCAGTGCTCCCCGTCTCTGGAAGACCAGCGGGAACCATCCTCTTCTCCCAACATCACATATGGCCACTTCCTCTAAGCAGATCATCTGGTTCACTGACCACTCACTGTTTTCCCAGCCAAAGCAAGGACTATCACAGCCAATCAAAGACTATATGAGGCATGGTTTTTGATTGACAGGTCCCCCATGCCAGCTCCATGCCAGCTGACTGCAGACCCCAGTGGTCATCTTGGCTGACCATATAGACAGCAGTGCTGGAGGCCTGGTTCACTCTCCCAACACACACACACACGCACACACGCACCCCAAAAGGGTTCTGACCCAATAATTACTGATCTAACAACAGGTTAAATGGACAATCTGGTTTAGTGGAAGGTATCCCTGCCCATACCAGGGGGGTTAGAACTAGCTGATCTTCCAACCCAACCATTCTGTGATTCTATGATAGCAAAATTAGAAAGCTATAGAACCTTCCTTACTCAGCTAGAATGCTGGTAAGTTCAATACATACAGCAAGTACAACAATTCCTTATGAACTTAAGATTGGAACTGCTATGAAGGCTACACTGCACTGTTTTCAGTTGTCTTTGCATATTGACTATGGTTGTCGAAATTAAATTATTACACATTCATGCCAACCTCTGAGATTTCTAAGGCAGAAGGACTGCCTACATGTGGTGATGTTTTAAATGTTGTTTTCATTACCTTTGGACCATCTTCCTCTGACAGACAAAATACCGTTTACTCCTATCAAATCAATTCGCCTCATTTTGTTTTCAGAATGTGTAAGGCTTAACCCTGTCTGTATTGAAGGTCTTTTAGTCACACATTATTACCTATTGTATCTCTATATCATCTAGCAGAGCAAGGCTCTCACCTAAGTAGATGTCACTGCAAAAACACACATGAAAAGATACTAACTAAAATGAAAATATCAAAGCCAGTGTCTTCCTATTTATTTTAAATTCACTCTGCTGCTGAGCTGGATTTTGTAAACTACTTAATATTTGCTAAAAGCAATTAAATGCCTTCCTGACATCCAATCCTGTCAGATCTTGGAAGCTAAGCAGGGTCAGCCTAGGTTAGCACTTGGATGGGAGACCTCGTGGGAATACCGGGTCCTGTAGTTCTAGACCTGAGGACTTCACTGTCACCATCCAAGGTCACTCGGCTGTGGCAAGATGAACCTCAGGAGTTAAAGGGTGGGGCCAGTTCTGCTCAAGCTGTGCCTCACCTAAAAAAACCACAGCACAGGCTCAAAGGACACACCCACTGGGTAGAGCCCTTCCCAAATCTTCGTTTGCCAAGCCTAATCATACATACATAAGATTTGTTAATGTTCCCATGAGAGACCCAGAAATTCAAATACTATTGTTCTTAAGTATCCCAAATGTCACCAATCTGTTAGTTGCATTTAAAGAAAATACTGTAAAGTTTATTCATATAAATTCATTACTTAAATCTTAATTTTGAACTCAACACAAAACAGAAATCAGAGTGGATTTTATTCTTAAAAGCCAGAGAGCTAAATTTGTTTATTTACCAGAAGGACAGTATGATTTTTCATTTCCAGGGCAGGACCAAGTTCCATTGAAAAAGTGAAAATCCTTCAAAATCAAGTATTGTGAAATGCAGAAAATGCAGACAAGCCCATCAACATGGAAGACAAAACAGGCACCAGTGGAAGTCTTGTACCAATTCAGTAACTGTTACTTTGAATAAAAGTTTATATTTTGTGTCCCTTTTCCAGCTTTGAAAAATGCAGAGGGAAATAGAGATTCCAGACTGCACCCACATAAATATCCCTCTCTCAGCCATGCTGGAGGACTTCCAAGAAGTAGGAATAGAGGGATGTACCTCAGAAGCACAGCAGTCATCTTTTACAGATTGGGCTTATGCACACCAAAACCAGAAATAATAAATCCAGACAAAAGAGAGTCTGAGATAACCCACATAAAGAACTGTTCTTTGAACTCATATAATCTATACTGCAGCAAATGAGTTGGAAGCAGCTATTAATCATGAACTCTACAACTGACTTGTTAAGTGCCTGCAAGCTCTTAAATGAATGAAAGTAGCGTTCAATTTTTCTATCAGTTTTCTTGCCTGGTCTTGGATTTTGAATGCTTTTGACTCTTTATGGGTTTTTTATAAATGTTACTTAGCATGCAAGTGTATGAGATTGTACATTACCTGGAGAAAGAGTGTGATTTCCAGCATAAATGAGCAATTTTCCTTTACTCAGATAAACTGGATTATAAAGCTGTTCTTTCACCATATGGCTTACTTTCAGCCATTATGTAACACAGATCTCTTTGCCCAGCAAAATTTTATACTTTCACAATCAGCACCCCATTCACTCCTGATAGTTTTGGAATCATAGAATCATAATACCATTTGAGTTGGAAGGAAAATTTATAGGTCATCTATTTCAAACCTATGCAATGAGCAGGGACATCTTCAACTAGATCAGGTTGCTTAGAGCCCTGTCCATCCTGACCTTGAGTGTTTCCAGGGATGGGGACCTTCTGTATTGGTATAACAATCACCCCTGTTCCCCTTGTGTTCTGTTCTGTAGTTCCTGTTCTAGCCACTACACAGCTCACTTGTCTGTTCTTCACGTTTATCAGACTTAGATTTAACTGTGACAGGATATTTACCAACACATGTTCCTTATTTTGAATCTGTCCTTCTCAAATAATGTAGGGTCAAGATGACTGATGCAGGACTATGAGAGGGCGAAAAAATAAAGTAGAGAGAAAACTAAGTCTAAAGTTAAGAATATAAAAAACACAGTCAATAATGAGCAGCTCAAGGGACGAACACAGAATCATATGAAGAAATAGCAGAAATAAAAAGATACCAACCCACCTTTCAACCTTCTGATAGAGCCTTTCCAAAGAGAATAAAAAAATAAGTGCCCTTATTTCAAATTTTCCGTTCTGCTTTGTGCTCTGGATAAGCCCGATGTCTTCCAAAGAGTAGAGGGGAAAACAGTGTGGAGAATTCTAATTTCCCACTAGTTTCAACAGAAGGTTGTATGTCTTTGGCCTTTGTTACAAAACATGCTGCAAAGCAGCCAGTATAATTATGGAGGAGGGAAGGGAATAAAGAAGATGCCTTCTTTCTATGTCACTGAAGGCTGCAGCATCCCCAGGGCAGAAATCTATTTTTCAGGAATATGAGTAGAAAAGAAGAATGTTTGCAAAGCAGCAGATCCTGCAATACACCTAGTCCACCTATACTGTATCCATTTGAATGTGAACAGACAGTAACTGTTCTGAGGGTCATACACATGGTGACATATACAGGAAATGCTGATTTTGGTGTAAAGGAGGTTCTGCAACATGAGGTCATGACAACTGAATTTAGGTGTCACTTTTTGGTATGTGTGGTTCTCACTGCAAATGCCCATTGAAATTTAGCACTAGTGAGCTGTTGTGAGACACTGGACTATTATACTAATTATTGGCTCAAACAAACTCAAGTGTATGTATGTGGGGATAAGGGACAGGTCAAACTTCATGAAGGTGAAATAGTGCCGTGCTCCATACCCCAGCCCCTTGGAGCCTCCTTGAGCAGCCCCAGGGCAGCTGCCAGTCCCTGGCACACAGAGAGCACTGCCCCTCACCCTGCCCTGAAACCCCAGAGTGGCTAGTGGGCCAGAAATCCTGTCTGGGGGTAGTGGCCACAGGGGGACCTGAGCAGATACAACCAACACCATGTGGCCATCATGTGGTCACAGCCCTGTCACTTCCTGGACTCCTGGGAGCTGGATCTGTGCTGCAACTGTGCTGGTAGCTGTAATTCTTTTTCTTTCTTTCTTTACTTCTTCTTCTTCTAATCTCCTCTCTTGATATTTAGGTAACTTAAAGCAGGACAGATTAGATTTTGCTAGTTGTATGGGTTAGCTTGTGATAAGTTGTTGCTTTGTGAAATATTTTATTTCAGTTGAATGTTGCCCTTAAACTTTTGCTAAGTTCCCTTATTTTCTAAAGTTTGCCAGTAAAAGCGTGTTATTTGACCTCCTGAGAAATATGTGCAGCATGTTCTCCTGTGTGCTCTCTCAAGATATAAAAGAACTGAAGGCCTTTTTAATATATCTGGTGGGTGGATTTTTGGAGTGTCGTATATTTTTAAAGTAAAACCCCTTTGATGAGCTTGCAGCTGAACCTGAAGTCTTACAGCTGTCAAAATACATAAATAGAGTCCTAACATATATGCACTGGACAAATAAATGTGGCTATCTTAAAATTGTTAACATTATTAAGCAATCCTATATAAAATAATAACAAAAAGTCACTTCTTGCAAGAATCATCCACTATCATCATGTTCTCTCTCTTTAGAGAGTGATAACCACTTGGCAAAAGAAGCATATCTACTTTAATAGCTTCTTTGACTCTATGTCTTTCCATAAAGTCATATTGTTTCTAAGAATTGCTTTTGTGTATCACTTCCTAGCATTTAGAAAAATCTTTCTTCTACAAGACTTTACCATGAGTTGTTTTGCACTCAATCCTTTTCCCCGCCCGCCTACCTCCCCCCCGCCCCCCCCAGCTTTTGTATATCTTTAATAGGCACTTCGAACATTGAAGCTATAATCTATAATCAATGGCTTCAGGGCCTGTGTGGACTTAGAATGGAAATAAAATTATACAGTCAAGGAAAAAATAAGTATTACTCAATAGAAATTTTTATACAACATTTCTCTTTCAGATGGAAGACCAAACACCTAAGTTTCCTTTTTTTCCTAAGCTCCCTTCTCCATCAATTAAGCCTCCTTAAGACATCTCACTACCAATAGCAAAGACAGAAAAAAGGCAAGAAAATTTAAGTTTGCACATAGGTTGTTCTCTTTGATCCCCACTGGAAAGTACTTATCATATTTGTACAATAAATAAGAGACAATTGCTATCAGCAAAGTAAAAAGAGCTCAGGGCACAGGAAAATTCAGGACTGACATTTGTATCTAAAATCAACAAAAATCCATTGTCTTTGCAATAGGCCAACTTACATATCTTACATATTTGGTACCTGTAGTTGAATAAAGATCTAGATGTTTAGGTTGGTTTCTTTTCTGAAAAAGGTAAAAGGCACAGAAGATAAAAACATTATTTTCTCATTAGGAAACTTAGAAAAAAATGAGAGGTTTTGCCTATAACTAAAATGGACTACATGGTTAAAAACTAGATTTTCCCTAATTATTTAAAGAAATTGAAGGTCATATATGTTGTTAAATATGTAGTGTCCACTAATAACTAACTGAAAGTGAATTGAGAAGAATTTCATTAGGCTCTCTTAGTATAAAAACTAGCAATGGGAAATACATTTGGAGATGCCACTCCCCCAGGCAGATTTGAGCGAGCTGCTACCTTTTTTCTGAAGAATAAAGCTTCCAAAGCTAAAATGATTTACCAAATATGACTACTAGTGTTAAAATCACCTATGGTACCTATATTCTGTGGCCAAAGTATGATCTTGCCTTTAGATTTGTTTCTTTTTCTAGTTTTGAAATGATTCCATGATAATCACAGGTGACTCCAATGATTGAGTGACTTTTCTTCTGCTCCTTACCTATCTGACAAAAATCACTGTTTGGCGATGGTCATATACTTGATGGCAGCAGTGAGATCACCCTATAGCTGACCTGTTAACAGTTATCCAACTCCCTTTGAAGTCTTGCAGTATTCCTATTGAATTGCTTTTTCTCAGTTTCTCCTCCCTTAAAAGTTCCAGTTGCTTCCTCCAGCACAATGGTTAATCTGTTCATCTCCACAATTAAAATGGGAAGCCAAATAGGTCAACTATTACATATTCATGGATATTTAAAGCTTGTGAATCTCACTCATAAAAACCTGCCTAATTTTCCTGCATGCAGTTCACTTTAATGAAATATTATCTATCAAATCATAGCTGAACAGTAATGTTTGTATTCCCTTTGTTAAAGGAACTTGGGAATTCAACTTTTGTTCTTTTAATTACAATTAAAATTTTTATCCATCATTCATCATCATTTCAGTCTGTTTTTCTTTTATGAAAAGTGATTGTGTAAAAAAAACTTGCAACAATACAATCCCATAGGCTTGACTTTTACTTGCATAGAATTATTGATAAGAACATTGTAACATGTCCTTCTGATAAAACATGGGGTTTTTTCAGAAGCTGCTTATTCATTTAGAAGTAAATACTGCCAGGAGCTGTAATTCTTATGTTTCTGGGTAAAGACCAAACTGCCTCAAGGCTGAACATCTCCTACAAAATATCTTATCCACTGGAAAGTGGCAACATCTTTATGGTAATGATTAAAAATACTCACTGGAACTATTTTTGAATTTCTTTGAAGAAAAACTTTATTTCTCCTCTGTTTTTTTCTTTACACATTATCTTACTTCATCCATAAAGAAAATCTCTGTAATGAATCAAATATGTTATAAATCATCAATTTGTAACACCACTGTGTCAGACTCCCAAATAACTCCTAGGATGTCAATGGAATATTTCATTATGAGATAAAAATATGTCCTGTGTAATGGCAGTATGGAACATGGACCCAAAGAGCCACAGTTTTTTAACCATTCTCAGTTGAATTGTGGCCTTCACCAGATCCAAGAAAAAGTAGGAAAGTTAACCTTTCGCTAAATATATAACACAAATTCATACCTAATCTCTCAAATTTGTGCAACCAGCAGCCTAGAGAAGTTTTGTCACATCAGAGTAAGAGATGCTACTGGCTCACATGTTCATCAGAACAGATGTCTCCCTAGGGCTGTACAGATTCCCATTTATCATCATGATTTTTCATCTGCAGTTGACAGCAGAAGTGCAAATTATAATTATCACCACTATACTGAGATCAAATCAAATAGCCTGTTTTGCTCATATTAAAATCATTGACTTCATTTTGTATTTATAAGAAGTTCTAAGAAATTCACCACATAATCTATCTGCTTAGAGAGAAAAGCATCAGCTACTAATTTTCTGTATCACTACATGATAGCAACCATGATAGTTGTAAAGAAAACAGACTTACATCTGTAATGCAGAGCCAAAGGAACCAGCACACTGGCTTTCACCCTGCCAGGGTGGTGAATGAGTGCTGTGGTTAACTGTTACAAATAAGGATTACATAATACATTCCACAAAATATGTTAAAAATTAATTCTTGATAAAGCAGTTGTCCAGTTCTTAAGTACAAACTCAATCTCAGTACATTAAGGGCTTCTTCCAAATATCATATAAATCAATAGAAAAATATTTTCCCATATAAATAACTAATTTATAGGCCACTTGCATATTAAAAATATAAAAATGTCTTCTGCTGTTATCAAATTTTGTTAGAAAAACAAAAGCTGGAGTCAAACCAGTCAGTCCTATTGTATCAGCCAGCAAACCTCTGTCCTGCCTGAAAGTTTCTGATCACGTCTGATTACACTTATCATCTTTAGGGAGCTACAAAAGAGAAACACAATACTAGAACTGTTATTACTATTCAACTCTATCGACCTTGTCTCTGAAGGCTGTGAGAAAAGAAAGAAGGGCATTTTAGATATTAATAGTATGATAGATTCATATAGCTAGAGAAGAATTGAATTTAGCTATGGTCCCAGAGGGTGGTTGTGCACTGGAACATGCTCCATAGGGAAGTGGTCACACCAAGTCTGACAGAGTTCAAGAAGCATTTGGATGATACTCTCAGGCACAGGCTGTGACTCTTGGGGATGGTCTCGTGCAGTGCCAGGAGTGTAAATCAATGATCCTTGTGGGTCTATTTCAGTTTAGCATATTCTGTGATTCTGTGAACTATAATCCAAATTTGAGCAGTTGAAGGGGAAGATGATCCAATCATTAATTGCCAATAAGATGAGAGTTTAACAACTTCCCACTCTACTGCGTGTTTCATGCACAATCTTATATTTAGTTCATCATAGTACAGTCGCCTGTGTTGCACAGCATGTACTGCCAAAGGCTGGGTGACCCTTCCAGCCGTGGTATGTCATGAGCAGCCCAGCCAGCTATGCTGCACTCCTAGCAGCTGTCACAGAACCAACTCTGCTCCTCAGCACCCACAGCATAACCAGGCAGTCCTATTCCACTTCCCAGAGATATCCCAGCACCTATTTTGCTGTTAGAATCTACATTAGAAAAGCTCTCCATTAAAATCATGCTCTATTCTCAGTTCATGAAGTAAGTAAAGCATAACAGTTTTCTCATCATTTGTTGATACACAGTTCAAACCTGGCTTGTCTCTTAGTTCATCAACTTGAACTTATGCTTCTGTAACCATTACAATCTGTTAATGAAAAGCTCCTTTAGAGAAGGGGGAGTTTTCCTAACTGACAGCATCCATCACTTTGAAGAGTCAAGGGTAAGGATACTATTAGCAAATCTATTCCAGCAAACACTTGTATAAGAGATACTAAACTACAGTAGGTTTAAAAAAAAAATTAGGCACCCACTTATTCCCTAGGATGCATATTTATTCTGTAATTTTTTGTCTTTTATGTGCAATCAACTATATCTATTTCATTACTTACGTGTTTAATAGGCAAAATATTGTCATTTCAAACAAATTAGAACCATAAAATAATTGTTTATGCAAAAAAAATTCTGTTCTATGGGACAAACTCGCTGTATTTTGGTATCTAAATACATATGCTAAAAGTACTGCATTATTTACAGTCAAAAGAACAAGAAAATAAGGTTATGGTATTCATTTTAAACAGATATGTCTTATTAACTGTTGTTTTATACATTGTGTATGCCCTAGCACTCTCTAATATCTTCCAAGAACATATTTTTCATAGACTGTGATGGAATTTATTCTCTTAGTGATTTTAACTCTGGGACACTGTGTATAAGCCAACAACTCAGCATTAAGTGCCGTGCTGTCAAAGGTTTGGCAGAAGCAATTATTTAGAATATTTTAAGTTGGATATCTTGACCAAAATCCAGTAAGGTCAGTAATCACCTGGCCTTCAAAAACCTGTTTATAATGATACAGAAACAAGATAGATTAATGAATGTTTTAGAGAACTCGGGCCTAGCTTGAGACCAAATCTCCAGATTTCCTCATTCCAGCTTCAGCTTCATATCAAGCCTGCACAGTGTGTAAGAATCTTCTTATACTGATATCATCAGGGTTTGCCTTTGAGACAAGGAATCGTTGATCGTCCATCAAGAGCATGAAGCACATCAGACCTCATAATTCTGGGTACATTCTTTAATTTTGATGAAAACTTGCATTTCTTGACTCCCTCTGCTACTGTCTGCTTTCCCATCACCTGGAACAAAATTACAAATCTGGAGAGGTTAAAAGAAGAATGTAAAAAATGTACTTGAAGTAAACGAAGATATATTTCATCATAGGACAGTTTAAAACTGAAGTACCCACATTGTAACATGAAGTCTATGAGATTGTAATCTTAAATATTGACTTTGTATTCACTCTTATTGACAGAAGTAATTCTGCTTTTGCTGAATGTAATAAACATGACTTTAAGCAGAATGAGGCCTTTCCAGCAAGAAATTTTACATCTGTCTCTTTATAAGCTTAAAATTGAAACTGCTAGAACTGAAAAAAAAAGAAAAAAATAACCAAGGGGGTTTTCAAAAATTTAAAACTCTATCATGCATAAATGGAGCTCATCAGCAAAAGTAATTTCCCTGAAGAAAACACTCCATCTTTTGTTTTATGTAAGTTAGCAATATGAATATTTCATTCCCAGTGAAACTGCCATTACCCTTTTACATTTCATAGCTTTGCTTAGTGTCTCAGATAAATAAGCTTTTTTTCCCCTCTCTTTGCTGTTCCTCTATTGCAATTACGTATTTTGCCGTACTTGAGCAGATACTAGAGTTTGGAGTCTGGTATTAGCAGAACTATATCCTTTGCCCCTAACATCCCCGCTAGAAAGCAGGTGCGAAGAAACATGCATAAAGGACACTGCACAGAGGGTAATTATTCTCAAGATACCAATCATCATTTGGAAGGTACATTGGATATAATTGCCTTCAAGCAGTTTAGGTTTTTCTCAAAAGTACTTTCAACCTGGGCAAAATTTTACGATTAAAGATAAGGTAGTAAAAACACCTAAATGCATATCCACACTAAAACAAGTGGCCTAAAAGAATACTGAACTGCATTTACCAGTGAGATGCATTTCAACTCCAGGATGAGAATCAAAAGAATCAGATCAGTGGATAACATTGCATTGCTGGGAGCTGTTGCAAACTGTGAGCAAAAGAGGCTGCACAAGAATATTTACCCTATACAAAATTGTATTTTAAATGAGTTTCATCTCAAGAAGCTTAAAAGTAACTTTTTCAATCAAGTTGAAAACATGAAGAAGATAGACTATTTGACCTATGTGTTAGTTCCATTACTATTGCAAATTCTCTTCTTTGATAGAATTTTTTTTAATTTTGTTATTTGGCATGTGGCAGTGAGGGGTTGATTTTCTCACTTAGTGTTGTTGGCCTTTTTTCAGTCATTTTACAGGATTTTTTGTTTCAAGATTGAACATTTCTAGAAGATCATTGCAACATATATCAGATCTTCCACCTAAACAGGAATATACTTTCTTCTGAAATGCAACCTTCCACACAGACTTTTTGAACTGTGAGGAGTGAGCAGAGGTAGGGCACTAAGGGCATGTTAGCAGGAGGTATTTACAAAAAGGCTTGTGTGCCTTTGTCTGAGCATTAGAGGGTAGCACTTTTAGAAGGTATTAAACTCAGGAGAGCAATGCTAAAACAACAGCACCCCTGGCTAATTACTTTGGCCAATCCAGACTAAGGCTTCAAATTAAACTGACAGATTCACACTGTATCCATTGCCAAAGCTAAAGCGCTAACTCCTGGAACTGTATACACTGTTCACATTACACAAGATACACAGGCTATACCAAGTACTCTCAGTTGTATGTAGAGGCCTGATTAATGAGGCAAAAAGGACTGAATTTATGCAGGCTAAAGGTGACCGAATTTGAATACCACTACTAGGCAGACCACCAGCACTCATTGTCAAAAGACCACATTGGAAGACTCTACAAGATAAAATCACTTTCCAATTGCAATACCATAAGTCAGCACAAAAAATATTTGCCACCTTAGCCAAAGATTATCAGGGGAAGATTCATGCTTCAGAACACCTGAGTCTAATCATGAAAGGTGGAAAAGAGCAGCCACTCTCCAATAAAAGTCATCCAGTAACAAGAAGCATCGTGTTTAAAACGTCACTGAGATTGCTGGTTAAGGTCCAGTTTTCTCTACTGCTGAATTTCAGAATACTTTGAGATATGAGATACATTTCAAATTACTTTTCATTTCTGATATCCACTTTTTTCTTTAGACTCTACATAAAGATAAGGTTTTTCAAATGGTTCATTGTGAGCATGAAAGCATTTGCAGAGGCAAGGACTCAAAATCCCCACAATAAAGATATCAGGACCAGAGCATCCCACGCTCAGAAAGTTTATAAATTGCCTAAAAGACATGCAGCAGTTTTTTTGCCCTGTTCCATAGTTAAAGATCTACAAAGACAAGAAACCTATAATTTGTGATTTCTGGCAAACAAGAATAAGAAAAATTCATCTTTCAACTAAGACATAAGTTCATCAAGTGGTTCATCAATGTATAAAATGGGAACTTTAAAAGTTAATTGGGTGGGAGAATATGTGGCATACTGGACAATTTACTTTGGTATTAAAAGTTTAACTACTGCAGAATCATAAACTGAGTTTGCAACACTGCTTAGTTTTATAATAGTTGACATGCAAGTTGTTACCCATCCCTATAAGTCCTGCTCAGCATTAGGAAATTGCTGATCCTGTGATCCATCTTTGGTGTTGTGATCAACATTTGACCTACTTTGAAAATCACTGCTATATTTTTACTTTATTTTGTTAAGGAAATTTATTGCTTGATTGATTTTACCCTATGAGGTCCTAGATCATTAAGGATAAAAATATGCTGAGTCATAAATTAAGTGATATTCCATAAGGAACTAAAATCATATTATTGAGGGATATTAGCTAGTAAGCCTCATGTCTCTTTAGTTTTTCCTCTCCTCATCTGTTTCAGTTTGTCTTTAATTCTTTCAGTGTCCTTAACCTCATTAGTGGACATAGGGATTGAGAAATTTATTTCATTGGGAATGGTAGTAATGCTATATAAATATGTAATCGCCTCTCATTTGAAATTTTCAAAGGACAGTTGGCAAGAAAATGTACCAGAAAACAGTTTCCTCTTCCTCTATGAAAGGTTTTTATATAAAGGAGTTGTAACTGGGGGAGGTCACTCCTATGAAACATGCTGAGGGTATTCCAGAATCTAAATACTGCATGATGATGACAAAAGTTGATGAAATTTATAAATTAGTTAGCAAATGTTACATAGAACAAGATGTTTGAATTTCTTAAGCTAGCCTGAACTTTCTAGAGGTCTGTGAGGTCTTCTGTATTTCAAAAATCATGAAGGCTTTAAGGTTAACTGTCTTCAGGCTCTGTAGTAGAAACTGAATTAGGACCACAAATCTATTTTTCTAATTACAGATGGAGTGAAAAAAGAAATATTTTCTTTTTTGTTTGTTGGGAGTTTTTTTGTTTAATAATAAAAGGCATCCCTTTTTAACCTAGAATCATACAAAGAGGAAAAAAAATAGCCAAACCTCATTCATGGCTGAAGTTGCTATATTATCTTGTTTTTAAAGACAACCCTATATATAAGAAAAATTATCAATGACCACAGTCTGGCACAGCACTGCATTTGGAGAGATAATTTTCTAGTTCCTTCATACTCTGCTTTCTGTGTTGGACTGTCATTTAATAATACAGTCCCAAATCAGTGCTATTTCCTTATGTTAATGTAAAACATGAAAAAAAATAATGGTATAACTCATAAACAGAGTCTTGTGCTAACACTCAAATCTATCACTGAAAACAATATAGTTTAACTTTGTTTCAAAGTGGCTACTCAATTTGTCCATTAAACTGTATTTCAGAAAATAGCATAATTTTATAATCAGGCTTATATTACTTTAATCTCTTTAACTGTTATGGCATCACATTTAACAACAAGTATTTCATGAAGTCTTTTAATCGTGTTATTCAGAATGTAGACTCTGGACAGACAGAAACTAATGCAAGGAAATTATTTTCCTAAGGAGTTGCATTGTCTCCTAATTGTTTATTGTATACGTATTCTCTTACCGGAAATCAAGATTAAAATTCTGTCTTCTTCAAAGCTTTAATGTTGTTTGGATCTCTGAAGCATTTATATTTAATTTCACAGCAGTGTTACAATTCAAGTGGCATATTTTAATGTCTGCAGCAGCCAATTGTTGATTTATTTTCTTTCAGGCAAAATGCAAATAATCTCTTAAGAGATTTGCTCACAACCTTTTTGTTTGAATTAATATATTTGTAGTGAATAAATTTAAAGAAGTTCAAATACTACTTTTTAAGACACTCTTGAATTTAAAAGCTCCATCCAGTTTAAAAAAAAGTGTGATTCAGAAGTTTTTCTATGAGAAGTAGCTGGAAACAAGCTCATTAGTGATCTTGGGCCATTTCCAGTATAGGGGTAACAATACCCAAATCTCAGTTAGAGACTCCCAAATTCCTAATTAAGGCAGCTCAGAGCTGAGGAGCTCATCTGTAACTCCTAAAGATTTTGTTTCCTACCAGCATTCTTTGCAAGCCTCCCTTTTATGCTGTTATATATCTATGTGCCACCTGATAGCACAAAGAGAGGAGAAAGCCTGGATTTTAAGGAGTTATGCAGCAGGTCAGCTTCAGAATTAAACTACAGATTCTAAAGATAGTCAAGCTGACTACAGGCCTGGTTTAAAAAGTTACAACAACCTCTTAGGGTTAATTTCCATCAGAGATAACAACAGGTAAGAAGGACACAGGTATTTTTTTAAAAGCATAGATGTATGCAAAAATTAATCTTGGAGGAATTAGGTAGTCTAAGGGAAATATTTCAAATGTCATATTTGCAATATTAATAATTTCCCAATCAAAAATGCTTTGTCAAATCATCAGTAAACATTTAGGCTTGGTCTTTCAAATAAAGCAAGGAATGGGACGTTTGAAAGTTTGTACCTTCTGACATATCACTCTCTCTACTGATCATAGCAAGAAAATTTATCTAACTTTTAAGAATTTTCAACTTTTTTTATCATCCTTGTGAGATAATTTATTTTTTACAAGATTCACTAACTCAAGAGCATCATGTGTCAAAGAAAGATATTTTTTAAACCTGGTCAACACATCTGAAAACTATCTGCATTACAAATATTTTAAATATTTCTCTTTTTTCTACTCTATCTTGCAACTCTAACACAATAACAAACCTACAAAAACACTTACAGAGCAATTCTTCTCTCACTGGAATAAATGCTATTTTGAGAATTATACTGAAAGAAATGGGATGGTGCCTTAGTTTGAGGGAAAAACCGAAATGTTTGCCAAAAAGCAGAGGAGAGGATTCCTCCACAATAATCACTCACTTCTTATTAAATTTAAGAAAAGGAACTTTAATTAGAAAATGGATATAAGAAGGATAACTGTTCTTAACTACTATATATATATATATGTAGATTTAGATATAACTGTAAACAGACCAGAGCAAACTATTCCACCACCAGCAAAAGTAAAAACAAAAGAGAACAACCCCCAAACAGTAGGTTCCTCATGGAGCAGGTATACTTATGGACAGTGTCAGTGTCAGACCTCAGCTGTCTGCGAGGTGAATTCTCAATCTTTTCCCAGCAAGGCAGAGACAACGGGTGAGCACTCACTGGACTCTCGCTCTCTCTCCTTGTCCTTTCTCCCAAACAAACAAGGAAAAGCTGGGAGTGGAGGGATAGTGATAGTTCCCAGGAAGGAAAGGTCTGCAGCGTGTCGCAAAAGCAGCCGTGACTCCTCTCTCTCTCTTGGGTCGCTGCCACAGTGGGGCGGGCAGCCACAACACTGTGGATGATGGTGAAGCCAGGGCAGTGACCAGGGCCACAATGCCGAACCAGGAGAACAGCAGTGGCAAAAAAACACCAGCTAACTAAACAGCAGCAGCGATGAGCAGAACAGCTTCTCTCCGACACCAGCTCACACAGCTGCAGCCTTCAGCCAGAGCTGTGTATGTCCCCAAAAACAAAAGAGACAAACCCATTCCCCACCACACCTTCCCCCAGTCTTCCCCCCACACAAAACCATCAAGCAGGAATTGGTAGCAGTTGGCCAGTTCTTTTGTTAACTAAGGGGATGGGGAATTAGTGGCAGGGAGAGAATTTTTCCTTTAACATCCCAAAACTACAACAGATGGAATCTTAAAATACCAATGTTGTAATGAACTTCAGATAAGGAGTTTTCAGATTTCAAATAATCTTGAATCAAATTGATCCTTAATACATTTCTTTCTAGTTTAAAAAGCCTGATATAACTCTGTGTCCAGAAAGCTAAAATTGGTCTTTGGATCTATATTTACACAATTAATTTTCTTTTTATTTTTAGACTCAATTAATTTACTTCATAAAAAAATGTTAGTGTTTTGCTATATACCTTTAAACCAATAAAACCCTTTCTTTTATACAAAATGTTTTCAATCTAGAAATCTAACCATTTTTATAAAAAAGAAAGAGTCATGTTTGAGGCAGAGCCTGGGAAATTGTTAGAGGAAGGAACTTCTTCAAGGACAGAGCAAAGATTATTACAGAAACTATGCAAAGTATTTTTCAGATTTTTTTTTCAAGTGAAAGATGTTTTAGGGATGAGTGTAAGTGCATCCCTTAAGGAAAGCTGTTTGGAGTTCTACCTTAAAGAGAACAGAGCTACCTAGAGTATGTATGGTGCCTTGTGACCAATGAGAGGCTGTGGTGTATGCAAGTTGAATTGGTTAACCAATTATGTGGTAGCATGTTGGATGTGAGAGTGCATAAAAGGTGTGGTTGTTACTGCGTGACAGTTAGATCTAGATTTACTGATGTAATAGGAACTTCTAGGAACTAACTTCTTCTACTATGAGCTGTGAAGAGCTGTGTGTTAACCTATCTTGAATAAACTCTGAAGTTGTGAGCCTTCTGATCAAACCTTCTCATGTCTGGTGTGCCTGAGCTCTTCTGACCGTCAGTCAGCTCGGTATAAGGGGCTCACCCTATAAGATGTTATTCTTTTATAATTTATAATAAAGGCATTTATTATCTCAGAATTTATAATGAAGTAAAGATTTAACTTCTCTGCAATTTATTCTAGATTATTGTTAACTTTCTCACTTCCGTTTTTCATAGACTATTCTGAGTTGGAAGGCATCCACAAGGGTCATTGAGTCGAACTCTTAAGTGAATGGCCCATACAGTGATCCAACCGACAACCTTGGCATTATTAGCACCATTCTCTAACCAATTGAGCTAATCTCAGAGTTAATTTAATGAACATTGAAACTGTACTCTGAAAATCAAGTTACAACTTGGAGTTTACTGACAAAGAGGATTGTATCAAAAAATTTAGACTTATATCCGTGCTGTAATAGACTAAATAAGAGTTTGTATGTTGGCAAAAGTAATTAATTTACAAATGAATAATCCCATATCAAGAATGAATAATTCCATATTTTTGCTCAACTCTTCCTTTGACCCTAACTATAAAAAAGAAATTATTTTAATAATTTTAATAATGTTTATTTTGACAAAGGAAAATGTACACACAAATGGAACTTCATTAAGAAGTTAATATTACAAAATCCTCCCTTTCCATTTAGTATATCTCAATATACAGTATAAAAGGCGATAATTGTTAAGTCAAACAAAATTCACAGCTGATTAACTCACAATAAAAATAAGTTTCACCTACAAAAAAATGTGAAGGGAGAGATAACAAGAACTGAGGAAAGGATTTTAAATTTTGATTGTATCCCTTTTATCTATGAACTCTTGATAGCTTGGTGCATGTGCTGGTTTGAAGGTGAACCAGCAGGGGAAATGAACTCACCACGAGAGAGATTATAAGTCAGAGCTAAAATTTAATAATAATATTACAATAACAACACTGACACACAAGGGAAATTGCTTTCAACTCACAATACCCCAGCAGTATAACCCAGTGTCCTGGGGCACAAACCCAAGGGGGTTTGTTTGCCCTTGTGCTGAGACCCCTGTGGTTCCCCCAAGTCCAGAGCAAAAGGAAAAGAAAAACCTGTTGGTGCAGGCGAGGGTTGTGGTCTGGGCGAGAGCGGTGATCTCCTGCTGTCGAGGTCCTGCTGCTGCTCTGGATCCGATGAGAAGTTCCTGAAGTCTTCTTACCCACCACTTATGTACCCTCAGGGAGCACTCAGTCCCTCCCCCTGGGCGGGGACTCACACAATGGGTGATTAACTCTGGGAGCCAGGGGGTGTTGAACTGTTGATGGCCCATTAGCAGCTCCGCCCCCCTCAGGCTGGGTGTGAAGGTGATAATGGCTCCCTGGGCAGCTGCTGCTAATGGTCCATTGACCTTGGGGAATGAATAGAGGGGGTAGAATACACAGCTTTGATCACCCCCACACAGGGTTAGCTGGTCCCTCCTGCTGAACTAGGACAGTGCACTATATAATATCAACATTATAAAATATATATCTAATGTAGGATCTTGTCCAGTGACCTCTAATATTCCTGGATCAAGTCTCTTGGCAGCCCAGCATATTCAACTATCAGATTTTCCAGATCTTGTCTCCAGCCTTCCAAGATCAATGATACGTGGAGAGCATCCCTCTTCTGAAACCAAATGCCAGCATTCAAAAGACACTAGACCTGACACTAAATGAAGAAACAGCGGGTTTGCTTCAAGCAACACATAATAGACTTGTTATCTGTCTGTATTTGAATTACAATGCTCTAAGTAGTTGTGCTGGTTTAAAGGTAAACTGGCAGGAGAAATGAATGCAACACAAAAGAGATTATAAGTCAGAGTTACAATTTAATAACAATGTTACAATAAATGCAGCAGCACAAAGAGAAAATGGTTTTAACCCACAAAACTCAGTATGACCCAGCACCCTGGGGTACAAATCCCACGTGGTTCCCCTAAGTCCAAAGTAGAAGGAAGCGAGAAACTTGGTGCAGATGACAGTCCCACTCTGATCAAGAGTGGGGGTCGCAAGCTGGTTGTAAGTGATGGTCTCCTCCTGTTGAGGTTCTGCTGCTCCTCTGGATCCGATGAGTGGTTCCTGAGGTCTTCTTACCCCAATATATGTACCCTAAGATCCAGGTGGGAGCACCTAGTCCCTCCCCCAGGGTGAGGAGTCATATGATGGGTGAGTCATGGGGAACCATTGATGGCCCATTAGCAGACTCGCTCCCTCAGGCTGGGTGTGAAGGTGCTAACGACCCCTGGAGGGAGTTATCACAGCTCTTATCTCACAGGTGTCTTTTGCATCCAGCTCACACCCTGAGGGGTCAGGTGTGCCCTGGGCAGCTGCAAATGGTCCGTTGTTCTTGGGAAATGAATAGAGGGGTAGAATACGTAGCTTTGATCACCCACACACAGTGATAAACTGGTCCCACCTGCTGAAGTAGGACAGTAGTAAAGCCTCTGAGAAGAAAAATCGTCACAGCAAATTGAACCTGGAAAAAGTAGATCAATCACAAAGAAGGAATTTAGTCAAAAATGAAACTAACAAGAAAAACACACACATTCAGCAAACTTTCATCTGGATTCAAAAGGAATCATACATCTGCATCATCAAAATTATCTTGAATGTCAACAACAACCTTTTCCTTTCATCTGCAGGACAAAGGTCTCAGTTAATTTGTGCTGTAATATATATATATGGACTCAAAACCCAATGACAGCTGAAAACACATTTAGTTATGATGAGGTAAAACTAACTCTCCCATCTCTCTTTCCATATTCTCCCTTTACTTCTTTTCAGAGAATACTTGACAAGAACTGTCTCTTCCTTAGTATATATTGTAGTAATCATACTAAGAATTCTACTCTAACTGTAAAACTCAGACACTACTAGCTTTTAGAATTCCAACCTAAACTTCCTTCTATCTTTGTCAATTAAATAATATAACACTGTTTCCCATTGACTACCACACTCCTAGAGACATGACAGACATGAAATTTCACTGTCATGGGCATCTTTACTTTTTTTTATAGGCTAACATGAGGAAGATTAGGCCATTGTTCAGAAGACGGAGCATCTGGTAACATGGACAAAGTTCCAAGTACTTACAGTTTGCCTTTCGTAATCAGAAGACTCTAATTTTGCTCTTGCTCTGACATCTTTCCGTTTCAATTCTTTATTGCAAAGATTCCCAGTGACATTATTCACCAACATCTTGACATGATGTAATCATAATGCATTTGCATAATTGAGATCTCTTAAGGGCTTGGAGGAGCATTTCCTCTTTGTAGTATCATGTCTGTGAATTCACAATGACATATATAGGAGATTGTTGTGTTCACAAAAACAAAACTAAAAAACCCTACTGGTGTGATTAAGAAATTTGCAGCACTATAAAATATGAGAAGGAAAAATAATGGATTTTTTTTAACCTCAACTATTTCCAAGTCTTTTAATTAAGGCAGAAAAACCTTATCTATGCCTACTGACTGGACTTAAAAACTAGACCTTGTTACAATCTTCTCAATTATTGCAGGAAGAACTTAGGTTTGAATATGTTCCCCAGCAATATCAAAACTCAAACCATTGCTAAGAGATGCAGAGAGAGAAAGGAAATGAGAACAAGTTTAAAAAATGCTAAGAGTACTTTTAGCAGCAAAGATAAAGTTTACCACCAAAAAACCTACATTTTGTTGCCAAATTAGTGTGTGTGGGGGCGGAAAAGAAGTTTTTACCCTTTTTCTGTTTGTTTATTTCTCTGTTGCTTTCGATGTTTTCTCTGTGGCTCCATGAAGGGGTGTGGAATGCAGTCTTTGAAATGCAGATGTGCTTCTGGTCTCTGCTGCTCAGGCCTTAGCAGTTGGGGCAGTCACTATGCAGCACAAAGCTCCACGTCACATCTTGGCAGGCACAGGCCTTGGCTCTCAAGATGCAGGGATAGGGTGTTTCGCAACTCATACGTGTAACACAGCTGGTCTCCGTTGCCTGTAGCATGGTAGATCTCAGTTTTCATTAGGCCAGCAGATCCCCAGTCTCTGGTGGCAGGCAGTTTGTTTGGTGAAGAAAAAAGGTAAGAAGGTGAGGTGAGGTGAGGGGAGGGGAGGGGAGATAGGAGAAAGGTTCTTGGCTGTGGTAAGTTGTTGTCTTTCTCCTTTCTCCCCACACACAGTCCATTAGGATGGGGTAGGTGCTTCAGATGGGAACAAAGCAGTTCAGCTCAGGTCGTCTTCATTTGATGGTTCATGTTCTTCACTAGGGTTACTATCCTTTTTTCAGGGGTCTTAATTCTTACACTGGGGTTATTATCTCCTTGGCAGTAGCCCCGGCAGCTCTGGCAACCTCAGAAGCAGCCCCAGCAGTAGCCCCATCAGCAGCAGAGGCAACAGCAGCCCCAACAGGAACAGCTGCAGCGGCAACAGCCTCGGTATCCCAAAGCCCCAGCGGCAGCCCCGCCAGCAACCACCCCGGCAGCAGCTCTGCCAGCAACAGCCCCGACAGCGGCCCTGCCAGCAACAGCCCTGGTAGCAGCCCCGCCAGCAGCAGCTCTGGCCCCTGCGGGTTGCTCAGCACTGCGGGCGGCGGCTCTGGGTGCTGCGTCTGCAGGATCCTCTGCAGGGGGTTCTGCAGCTCTTCTTCCTCCATTCACTGGGGTCTCATAATAGCAAGCACGCTTCACAATTGTGGATAACCTTAAAAATAGTGTAAGAAGACCATGTGCTTTCTATTTTTCTATAATTTACTTTATTTTCTTACAAAGATACATTCTATCTTACATCTTATGCTAACAGCTACTTTGATTCTTACTTTATAAGCATCTCCTTTACTGTGTTTTGCTACCTTACTACTAACAGTAACTTGCTTCACACTTTGCTACTTTATATTGGTTACTGCTTTTTGCTATTCTTACTTTACAAGACCAGCTCTGGTTTGCAACTACAGTAAATTGCTTTACTTTCAATGTTCAGTTTCCTTCTCAACATGTGTGTTGCTAAGAAGCAGCTCTGTTCTTTTGTGTTACAGAGAGAGTGGTGTGCAAGATATTTTATTCTTATGTTATTGAGAGAGTGTCTAGATAAGTGTTTTAGGTGGTTGTGTTTTAGTTAGTAGTTCTTTGTTGCTAGTTTCTGTCTGTCGTGAAAATGGGATACATTGCTGTATTGTAACTTGAGTTTGGTGTGTTTGTCTCTGTAGAATGTGTTTTGTGGTGTTTTCTTTTGGGTCTTTTATTATCAATTAAATACAATCTTGCAGCTAAATGTTATCACCGGCAAAGCGAAACCCACAATAACTGTCATATATTTGTATTAATAAATGTTATTTTGGGAGCTGTTGTAGGGAAAGTTCTTTTCTAGCTATTAAGTGTGGTCTTCATATCAGAGGTTACAAAACCTTCCAGCCTGTGTTCTGTCCAACAGTTCGGCAGGCAGTGCTGGGTTCATAAGGCTCTAATTTTTCTGGAGGCGCTTATATAGCTATTAAGTTCTCCCTGGCTTAAGTGAGGTCCTCATAGGGAGTCAAAAATCTTTCCAATCTGTGTGCTGTCCGTTAGTCGACAGACAGTGCTGGGTTCATAAACTTTGATTATCCTGAGGGCACTTATAGCTATTAACTTTATATTAATACAGTTAAGACTAGAAATCTTTGCATTTCTGTCTCCCTCCTTCCTTTCACGTGACATTAGACATTCAAAAAGTTACAGTGAAAAGTCAATAACATTTTGAAGAGCCTTAAGCAGAGCAAAGGAATACTTAATTACTTGCACAAATTAAGATTTTTATTACATCTTCCCTTGCCTGCTTTTGTCTTTTTGAAAACATTTATGATAGAAAACAATCTTGGACAAAAAACCTTGACTAGGAAACAGAATTTGCTTGCCTGCAGGCTGTCAGACAACCCTTCTTTGATCTGGAAAAAAGCAAAATGTTCATATTCAGTTTTGAAAGTGGAATTTAGCAGCCATTATTTCAAATATTCCTTTTGATATAACATGAGAATCATAGCACTGAACAAAAGGTCAGGCACAGCTTTGTTATTACTAACAAAAACCCATGAATGCCTTAAGGCTAGTTGTAATGCTAAATAATACTTTTAGCTTTTTTCATAAGTAAATGCCATACATGCACAGCAAATGACAGTCCCAACTACCATACTGTAATATAAAGATGACGTGAAATGGCATTAGCTGCAAGCAAAAACCAATAAATAGGGTTCTAGATTCTAACAGCCTTGCAGAATTTCTCTTCAAAGCTGTTAGAATCAACTTCTCTTGATTCTGATTGTAAAATAGGAAATCTAGTATAATTCTAAAAGTCATGTTTAGCAATTTTCATTATTCTCAATGTAGGCATTCTAAGTCTCAATTCTAGAACTAAGTCTAATTAAATTCAGTGCCATAAATTGAATCCATTGCCTCAAACCTGGGATTTCCCATTCGGGACTCCTCAGAAAAGCACAGGAAAAAATCCTGCAACTGAACTGTATATGGACACCTATTAACACTGGATACTTCTAAGGAGTACTAATAGCAAGCATTTAACAATCACCTCAACAGCTAAAATTACTTCATGAAAATTTAAGGGACAACTCACACATAGATTATTCACAAATACAAAAGAATCCTTAGTCAAATTAATTGTTCTTACAAACTGCTCAGAGAACTCTCTCTGATATGTTTTCTGCCATCAGTCAGAGTGAACTTGTATGTCGCAGCCTTGGTCTCTTTTGGGAAGGGACCAGACCAGCGACGGGGTTCGCAGACTGCCTGCTGAGCTGTCGTTCGCGGCTATCCCTTGACCCAAGGTATGGTTTGCCTCGCAAGCTGAGAACAAACACCAAGGAGCCAAGGGTGGTCTGACCTGATCCAAAGATCTAGGCTGATCCAACTTTATTGGGGGAAAACAGGGGTTTATATAACTTGGGGTAGGGAAGGTTCTGGAAAGGGGGTGGAGCTGAGGCGGAGCATGCAAATCCACCTCAGCCCATAGGGTATGCAAACTAGGAGGGAGTGAACTTGGGCGTGGACTGGTGACAGGCAGGGCCAGGGCTGCCCCCTAGGGGGAGCTGGCCAATGGCAGCTGTTCTCTTGTTGCTAGGCGCCTGCCTGCCTGGGGGAAGGTTCTGGAACTGGGAGAGCAGTAGAAATCTTTATTTTAATAAAAACTGGGGATAAAACTGGGGATTTAGAAAGTCCGTATTGTAGTGTCATTGTCCGGGTTCTTCAGGGCCTTCCTGGACTTTCCACACGTCGAACTCCGTTCGGCGATCCCGCGTCCTCCTCCATTCTTCCATGTCCATATAGTCCCCATCTCCAACACTTGTAGTCAACCATCCTGGCAGAGCTGTTTGTGCTGCTCTGGTATGGAGATGATTACCTCTTCTGGTAATCATATCCAGAAGCTTGGAAAAGGAAAGTGACCTAAAAAACCTTAGAATTAATCATTGCTTTAAATTTTCTTTTCTTTATTATAGGTTAATACCACTGTGACCTTCCAGCACTGCTCCAAGTGAAATACAACAAGCCTTTAGTATGAAAATTGTGTGACTTGTATACTTGTAACCACCAGTATGAGAAGGACTTGGGGGTGCTGGTGGATGAGAGGTTGGACATGAGGCGACAATGTGAGCTCCCATCCCAGAAACTAAATGTGTCCTGAGCTGCATCCAAAGCATCACGGGCAGCAGGTCAACAGAGGTGATTCTGCCCCTCTGGTGAGACCCCATCTGGAATGCTGAATCTAGCTCTATGGTCCTCAGTGCAGGAAGGACATGGACCTGTTGGAGAAAGTCCAAAGGAAGACCACCAAGATGATCAGAGGGATGGAGAGCACCCCTCCTATGAGGAATGTCTAAGAGAATTGGATTTGTTCAGCCTGGAAAAGAGAAGGCTCTGGGGTGACCTAATTGCAGCCTTCCAGTACCTGAGGAAAGACAGAACAACTCTATTTGCAAGAGCATGTAGTGACAAGACAGGGGAAACAGGTTCAAATTGAAAGAGAGTAGAGTTAGCTTAGATATTAGGAAAAAAATCCTTACTATGAGGGTGGTTAGGCCCTGGCACAGGTTGCCCAGAGAAGCTGTGTATGCTCCATCCCTGGATGGGGCTCTGAGCAACATGGTCTAATGGAAGGTGTCCCTGTCTCTCACAGGGGGGTTGGAACTAGATGATCTTCAAGGTCCCTTACAACCTAAGCCATTCTATGATTTAATGAAATTTAAGAATCAGAGGTAGTGATTGTGGATACCATGAGATTGTTACCTACAAGGTTATGCTGCAGCAGAATCCCAGGACAGTTTATCCCTGCATCTCCCAAGCAATTTCTTGGCACAACTGCAGAGTGAGAGTGCTCTAGAGCCTCTCCACATATGCAACATGTTTGCAACCAGCCTGAACTAGGGGCTATGACCCTGGCAGCACTCAACAGTCTCAAGTTCCTAGCATATAGAAGTGTTCCTAGTTTGCAGGTGCCTTGAAGTCTCAGAAATACCCCAGTATCTCATGATAAGGTACCAAGTGTGTCTCATCTGAAAATGAATTATTGCAAGGAGAGTGCATGCTCAACTTCAATGCAGCAGGAGATTACCCAAAACACTGGAGTTCAGATGTCTTAACAGAACAGTACCTTCTGATGGAAGATTGAAATGTTGAAACATTTTTTTAAGCCTTTCCTTAAAATAAAGCTGCTTTTCTGGCTCAAGGAAATTGAGTCATATTTCATGTCTACAGTTATTTTTGATGATGAAAAGGAGATCATCTGCTGACAACCTGTCCCTTATATATTAAGCATTTCTCCAACAGTGTAAAAGGAGGCAGACAGTTAGGTGTGATTTAAGTGAAAAGAATCAGGTCTCTATACTTTCTAAAATAAGGGGTGATTATAAAATATATGCCTGTGTCCCCCAAAAATGAGCCTTACTCAACTCACCCCCCAAAAATTTCACTGTTACCACATACAAAAATAGCAGACAAAAATCCCCAACATAAATTATAAATTTAGCCTCATGAGAGCTGGAGTTCAATTACATTGGCTTCTGAGAATCATTTTCTTTAGTACAATATAACATTTGTGAACCAGTACAGTAGCATTTTCAAATCAAAAGTTTCCAGCTTTCTGCTGAAAGCTTCTGTTTTCAGGTGTTTAATTTTTTCACTCAGAAGTCAAATGTGTATGTTAAAAACATACATTTTTTACACAGAAAATAATTTCAAAATAGTATTCAAGAAAATAGTTTCAACAGAATTCTTTGGGCCATTTCTACAATGAATTCAAGCTGGTTTGCCTTTTACAAAGCAATAGCATGAAATCTCAATGTTCAAAACTAATCCTGCAGAGCAGCCTCCGCCCCACTGATTTTTAATCAGAGAGTGCACCCAACACAGCCACAATAGCCAACCTCATATTATTCATTTAAATCAAGAGTCAAAAAATACACAGAAAGAAAACCCTCAGTTTTTTTTTTCCTCTTGATGGAGACTTCTTACATTTGGATGCATATAAATTATGCTGTTTTATCTCCGGTGACAAATATACTATATCTTCGCTGCACCAACACCTCAGATACATGCTATTTCTTTCATTCATTTGCCTCGTGCTTTTACCCCAGTACCTAATGTGCTGTCAGAATCACAGAATCCATACATTATGTGTTGAGTAGTTGCTGTATATGCAAGCACACAGGAGAAAAGCTTTTGTTTTCTCCTTGAAATCATTTACATAGTGAATATGATCCCATATAAATTACTTCGTCATCTCTTTACATTTGATCAGCCAAAGGATCCTTCTATTGAAACTGGGAGAAAAACAGAAAAACTACCAGCAATTGGACACTCCTTTATACTTAGAGTTTGAAGGTTTGTACAGATTTATATTCAAAAATCTAGACTTTCTAATGGTTTCTCATCTTAGAAGAGGATTCCTTTGATAGTCAGACAACTTCTATCTTATCCCTCTAGGCTAAAAATCTCTATTTTCATGACTTGCCTTAGAAAATTAGAAATTTTGTATACCTCAACATTATTAAACAAATGCCTTAGATGTGACAGAACGGATAAAAATTGTAGTTCTGGAGGCTGGAGGAATCCACAAAGTCTGAGTAACTGACATACAGCTTCCTACTATAAATATTTTTCACATTAATATTGGTCTTCAAATGAGTTCTCTAAGAATTTAACATAGTTACACCTTGACAGGATTCATCCTAATTCACATCTTTGTCTACATTTCTTAATACAAAAAAATCTACTTTGAATGAAAGTGACAAAAGAGTATGATTTAAGCTCTTAAGGCAATTCACAGCTGAAATAACTGAGCAGTTACAAGTCTTTTTCTGTGAACATTTTACAATTCCCTTGATATTGATGACTAATACTGAACACACGCTCCCATTTAAAAAAATGTCATATTTCTAGTTAATATTTTCCAATCTCTTTAAGGTGGAAATGTTGGGTGTCAGGGGAGGTAGGTTTTTTAGTTCCATTAACATCTTTAGATCTTTCTCAGACAAATCTGTCATAGACAGGTCACTGTCCTGTGATGTTATAGAAACAATGGAACAGGTTTTGCTTTTGCTTGACAGAAATTCAAGTCTCACAAATATCAGTGAAGAGAAACAGGCCAAATTATGCTAACTGTACTCAATACTGTTAGTGGCAGAATTCAGAGGATAAGTGGAAAAGATATGGCTCACACCATTTGTCATTTTCATGCATCTGTGTGACCAACATGAGTAGCTCTTGGCATACCAAAAATAACTCCTAAAAACTAAATTAGGTTTTTTTTTATTTCATTTTTTTTCCTACTTGAAATGCTTTTCAGCTATGACCAACTACTTTTCTGGCCAACAAAACAAGATAAGTGTAATTCCAACAGGCTAAAATTTGCATAAAACATAACTGCAACTAGCCTGAGAAATTTTTGGTGAGCAAACAATTAAACTGTTAGGTTTGGTTGGATGGGTGCTTTGAAGACAGGAGTTACCCAGTAGTTATGAAATGTTTGCAGTTTTTAAAGACTGTTTCACAAATGCTGCAGTTTGTAATGCAATCTTTTTCATAATCCAAAAGTGAGCATCAGTTATTTCTAGCTGATTATTTTCTGATGTAAGGAAAAAAAAAATCTCAACTTCTGTTTTAGTAAGTTGTTGTAATGATATGAGATCCAACTGGCTCATCACAACACAATCAGTAAGAAAATAAAGCCCAGTGGAAATGAAAAGCCTGAAAGCCCAAGTATAAGAATTATTTACTCACATTACCCAACACAAGACTTTAAAATTAGAAAGCCTTCCATCTACTGTATCCATTGTGAAATTGAGTAGTAAAAGGATTTCATATTGTATTTTATCTATTCAGTTCATACCATCTCCACTGTAATTTTCCAAGCATTATAGCCTTATTTAAACTTTTTATTTCAAGAGCACACTTCTATTCAGAAAAATACCACATATATAGGAGTCATATATACACTGTCTTCACAGAACGGTCTCCTGTGATCTTCACTGAAGTAATGTAGGATCATAAAAAGAGATCTATTTCCTTGTAATTCTGGAAGATAAAGTGCCTTCATGCAAAGCAAAATCCCTACAAGCCTGTGGCCACTAAACATTTACATTACAATTTTAAATCAATGTTACTCACAGATTAAACCCTTTGAGTTTAGGCATCAAGGTTTTTTTACAACTGCACAGAATATGAAATGCCCTCTAACAGGGATGCTACTACACAACTCCTCCAATTAGTAAACATGCATATTCTTTTACAATGCACTAGAGAAGCCAACAGGCACTAACCTATGTAACAATATGCACAGCAGAAAGCTCCACAGATATATTTTTTGAAAACACAGTGGTTTTGTTTTCTCAGCTCTGCCCAACTGATATAATCTGTCAACTTTAGAGTTAGCTTTCTCTATATATTTTTGTCTATTGCAAACAAAGTGTTAGATATTTCCCTGCTCCCTTTATTATGTTAGTTGAGAATCAAACAGCAAAATATGGACTTCTGCTTCTTTAAAACCCAAGATTTCTAATTTTGCACCTGTTATTGACAACAGACATAACAAATCTTGTAACAGATGTACCTTACTGCTCACTTTCTAACACTATTCTGCATTTTTTTTTTAAATTGGTTTTGTTATCCTCCTGGTCATCTAAAATATTTGCATTAAAATTCATACCCTTTCTTGCATTAGCTTACATCTCATCTGAGCTGGAAGTACGCTGCTATGACAATCAGACTTCTTCCACAGCAATGGAAGTGGAAAAACCCCGCAAAGGAAAGCATGCATCAGTAGCACAGCAGAAGACCTGCTCACACATCAAAAAAATTGTGATGAATATCATGCATAGACTTGTGCAGGCAGTCATTCATGGACCATACTCTGCTCATTGCTTCCCACAGCCCCTGTCAGCCTTATTTAAGAGAGACATCTTCAAAGATGATAATTAGTTTACATAATACTTTTTCTAAGTATATATTTGTCCTGTAAAACTGTAAGTAAATCAGTGCAGAGCTTCTTGACTGACCAGGCAAAAGCAGAGAGGGTTGAGGAATGCATTTTAAAACTGCACTCAGTTTTTCAGGTCCTGAGAGCACAAAGAGGTTCTAACAGTCCTGCCCTTCTCCCAGAGGTCCCATTTTCCAGCACAGTGCCTGTGCCCAGCCCCAACTCCTCCTGATCCTTCCTACACCAATGAGAGACCTGATCTTTTGCCTTATAGGACAGTCCCTGGGCTGTGGTCTGTCACAAGCCTGTTTGGGGCACCCAGGGACTTGGGGCCACTGTTCTGCCTGTGCTCTGGTCACTTCCAGACCCATTTTGTCTTCCTTCAGAGGCAGCACTGATGTATGTTTAAGCATTGTAACATTTGAGAACACTGAGGATATTTTAAAGAGACTTTTTCCTAGCAAAGAGTGAAAATGCCACAACTTACTGAAATGTATAGCTTTTCCTACAGAGGTGCCACTGACAAAAGATCTGAAGTGAAATATCTGGTCAAAATTTACAAAGCAGATAGTACACTATCATAATTCGGAATGAAGCACAAGTGGAATTTGAACCCAAGGTTTCTTTATCTCTGATAGGAGGCCCAAGTCACTGATGCTTTATCTGTATATTCATCACTATTCTCACAACATTCCTGTACATGTTTATTTAACTGTAAGATATACATGGAAAGCTATTTGGATACAGAGAGAAGTTTAATGTTTGGGGATAAGGTGACTGGGGCTTTTTGTGGTTTGGATTGGGGAAGGTGGATCTGATTCTGATAAAAAGGGTGGGAACTTCAAAGATCTCACAAGAGGGAACTGGGGAAAAGGCCTTACAATGAAGAGGTTAGTTAACCTCAAGGGGAAGCCACTGCTTCTCTAGTTTACCAAATTCTGTCTAGTTAGTGGACTAACAGGTAGGCCAAACAAAAACTCAACAGGAAATCAGTTGTATTTAAGAAAAAAAAATATATTCAAGTCAAGCCATCCAAGACAACTTTTGTTGAAATTCAGTCCTTTTCCTTAATATGTTACAACCTGGACAACTTGGCAAATTTTCAAGAGATATTTCATTAAAAATAGAGAACAAGAACCCTAGAGAAATAGAAATACTTTAAGATAACTAACCTTTTTATTAGCTGACTCATCTTTGATTCCTACTCCTTGCCATAAAATACCTATATGCATCTGCAAATATTGCTTCTAGGGAGAGTATGATGGGGACAGCCTTTCACTATATGCAATGCTACAAAATGGATGAAAGAAGAAACCAGGACAGTAGCAAGGAAATCCCAGTTGAACAAGACAGTGATCCCAAACTGCAGTTTGAGACTTGTCATTTAAGAGAACATCCAAGCTGCATACTCCAGGTTACTCCAAGACTACAAAAGTAACAAGAGGTCTATATGATCTATTTACTCTTTGGTCTGTTTTACAGAAACAACTCTTGACAGCAGGCAAGTTGACAATAAATAGCAAAGCTTTCCCACTCTTCTTTCAAGCACGTCTTTAGATGTTGACTCCCTCTTCTTTCTCCCATTAAGCGATAGATCTAAAGACTAAAAAGGAACTGAAGAAGTGCAAGATCTAATGCCTGTTGGACTAAATATGTAAAATATAAAATCAAGTCTCAGAACTGGGAGACCTCAAGTCTGACTACTGGTAAATCAAGAAAAGTGATTAAAGCAGCATTCACCATTAGAAAAGATGCTGATTTTATCTGTAACATTTCTAGCCCTCAGAAGCCCACAATATTTTTCATATAAGATCAAAGAAAATGCATTAATATTTGCATATGGTTTGCTGTATATTTTCCCCCTTCTATTAGCATCTTTCTCACTCCCTAACATCAAACACTTCCTTTAGTGTAAAGGAAACAAAAACCTTCTGTTTCAGATAACTAAAATGCATATGGAAATGGGAATTATTTGATTCCTTCCTGTGACAAAAATCAGACATTTCATGGAGAAAAAGTGTCTTTAATCTCCCAGGTGAAACATGAGAGTAGAGAAGTGTGATTTACTACTGGAAGCCTTTTTGTTATTCTTGTATTTTTCTGCATGCAATTTTTGCAATGTTTGTTTGGCATATGTTATTTTAATTCCTTCACCAAGCATTTTGCTTTTATTCTAATTTTGTGATAATTAAAAAGAACTTGTCATATTTAAACATTTTCTGCATGGTTGGCACTAGGGCATTCAATGCAAGGAATTAATGAAAGTATTGAATTAACTGTGTCAAATGCATCCAATTTTTAAAACCTCAACATAACAAACACAAAGCACAAAAGTTGTTTTGTCTACATAAATGATGTTCAAAAGCTTAAAACTGTTTCATTATATGGTGTTTTTTAATGTCTGAGGTGGAGTAACTCTTCATAGTATCTTGGACTTATAATGAACACACTTCTTTCTTGAGATGATGTTTATACTTCTCTGGTGGTTCAGAGTAAAACAAAGCTGGGATGTGTCTTGCAACGATTTAGGAATGCAAGCAGCTTTGCATCTGTGACTTCAATTGTCTACCTCTGCTCTACAGAAACAAAGACATTTGCCTCAGTATAAGTACACAGCAACCCAGTTGAGTTCATTAAGCCCTTAGTGAGGTTGCACTAGAACATGATGGCAACCTGACTTCTCTGCCTGGTCTGTTTTGTATGCAGTACAAAAAAATCCCAAAACCTCACAGCCCTATTCAGCAAAACCAGAAGTTTTGTCCATCTAATAATCAGCTCTCAGAGCAACATTTCAATTCATGTAGTAGTTCTAAAAACATAACACAGATAGTCACGCACCCAGAAACATGACTGTGATTGCTCAAAGGAAGCAGCACTACAAAAATATTCTGGTTAGGTTCATACAGTTTATTAATTTCTGAGTTTAATACTGAAAATTTTCCAAAAGGTAAGTTGCAGAATTAAAATAAAATTTTATCAATTTAAATCTCTTTGAGGACAGTCAAGTTTGTCTTTTCTCAGTTCATTTCTGCCTGTCAGAATGATTTGTAATTGTGCTGGTTTGAAGGTGAACCAGCAAGGGAAAATGAACTCACCACGAGAGAGATTATAAGTCAGACCTAAAATTTAATAATAATATTATTATAACAACACTGACACACAAGGGAAATTGCTTTCAACTCACAATACCCCAGCAGTATAACCCAGTGTCCTGGGGCACAAACCCAAGGGGGTTTGTTTGCCCTTGTGCTGAGACCCCTGTGGCTCCCCCAAGTCCAGAGCAAAAGGAAAAGAAAAACCTATTGGTGCAGGCGAGGGCTGTGGTCTGGGCGAGAGCGGTGATCTCCTGCTGTCGAGGTCCTGCTGCTGCTCTGGATCCGACGAGAAGTACCCAAGGTCTTCTTACCCACCACTTATGTACCCTCAGGGAGCACTCAGTCCCTCCCCCTGGGCGGGGACTCACACAATAGGTGATTGACTCTGGGAGCCAGGGGGTGTTGAGCTGTTGATGGCCCATTAGCAGCTCCGCCCCCCTCAGGCTGGGTGTGAAGGTGATAATGGCTCCCTGGGCAGCTGCTGCTAATGGCCCATTGTCCTTGGGGAATGAATAGAGGGGGTAGAATACACAGCTTTGATCACCCCCACACAGGGTTAGCTGGTCCCTCCTGCTGAACTAGGACATTATCCACCCCTTATTCTACTCCATCTAGTCATTCCCAAATTAATCCCCTTTTTACCTATACATATATATATATACATATATGCAATGAAACATTACAAACTCTTCTCGCTCAAAATTAGGTCCCCTTGTGGTACACAACGTGTTTCTCCATCTTTTTGCATTACCCACCAAGTGCAACCAGGTCCTTGAGCAAAGACAATCCCTCGGATGGGTTTGCCTTTGTTTGAGGTGGGACTAACCCAAACAGTCTTTCCTAACATACCTCTCATATGGACCACAGGGACTTTATCTCCATCTACAGTATTCAAGAGTTCTGATTGGGCAGGGCCAGCTCGATTGATGGAGCCCCGAGTGTTGACCAACCAGGTGGCCTTTGCCAAATGCAGCTCCCAGTGTTTGAAAGTTCCCCCACCCAACGCCTTCAAGGTTGTTTTCAGCAGTCCATTACATCGCTCAACTTTCCCGGCAGCTGGAGCATGGTAGGGGATATGATACACCCACTCAATGCCGTGCTCTCTGGCCCAGGTGTCTATGAGGCTGTTCTTGAAGTGGGTGCCGTTGTCAGACTCTATTCTCTCTGGGGTGCCGTGTCTCCACAGGACTTGTTTCTCAAGGCCCAGGATGGTATTCCGGGCAGTGGCGTGAGATACGGGGTATGTCTCCAGCCATCCAGTGGTTGCCTCTACCATGGTCAGCACGTAGCGCTTGCCTTGGCGTGTTTGGGGAAGTGTGATGTAATCAACTTGCCAGGCTTCCCCATACCTGTATTTCGACCACCGTCCACCATACCATAGAGGCTTCACCCGCTTGGCCTGCTTGATGGCAGCACATGTGTCACAGTCGTGGATAACCTGTGAGACACTGTCCATGGTTAGATCCACCCCTCGGTCACGAGCCCATCTGTATGTCGCATCTCTGCCCTGATGACCAGAGGCATCATGGGCCCATCGGGCTAGAAACAATTCACCTTTATGCTGCCAATCCAGATCTACCTGAGAGACTTCAATCTTGGCAGCTTGATCCACCTGCTCGTTGTTACGATGCTCCTCATTAGCCCGGCTCTTGGGTACATGAGCATCTACGTGACGGACCTTCACACTCAGCTTCTCTACCCGGGCAGCGATGTCCTGCCACATCTCAGCCGCCCAGATGGGTTTCCCTTTGCGCTGCCAGCCGGCCTTTCTCCAGCGCTCCAGCCATCCCCACAGAGCATTGGCCACCATCCACGAGTCAGTGTAAAGGTAGAGTCTTGGCCACTTCTCTCGTTCAGCGATATCCAAAGCCAGCTGAACAGCTTTCAGCTCTGCAACCTGACTTGATCCACCTTGTCCTTCAGTCGCTTCTGCAACTCGACGTGTAGGACTCCATACAGCTGCTTTCCATTTCCGGCTTGTCCCTACAATGCGGCAAGAGCCATCTGTGAAGAGAGCATATCGCTTCTCCTCTTCTGGTAGCTGGTTATATGGTGGGGCCTCCTCAGCTCGTGTCACCTGCTCCTCTTCTTCTTCAGAGGACAATCCGAAACTCTCACCTTCTGGCCAGTTGGTGATGATTTCCAAAATCCCAGGGCGATTAGGATTCCCTATCCGGGTTCGCTGCGTGATCAGAGCGATCCACTTACTCCATGTGGCATCAGTGGCGTGATGGGTAGAAGGAGCTTTTCCTTTGAACATCCAGCCCAACACTGGTAGTCGGGGTGCCAGGATGAGCTGTGCCTCAGTGCCAATCACTTCTGAGGCAGCTCGAACTCCTTCATAAGCTGCCAGGATCTCTTTCTCAGTTGGGGTGTAGCTGGCCTCAGATCCTTTGTATCCCCGACTCCAGAATCCCAGCGGTCGTCCTCGAGTCTCCCCAGGTACTTTCTGCCAGAGGCTCCAGGATGGGCCATTCTCCCCGGCTGCAGTGTAGAGCACATTCTTCACATCCTGTCCTGTCCTGACTGGCCCAAGGGCTACTGCATGGGTAATCTCCTGTTTAATCTGCTCAAAGGCTTGTTGTTGTTCAGGGCCCCACTGGAAATCATTTTTCTTCCGTGTCACAAGGTAGAGAGGGCTTACAATCTGACTGTACTCAGGGATATGCATCCTCCAAAAGCCCACGGCGCCTAGGAAAGCCTGAGTTTCCTTCTTGCTGGTCGGTGGGGACATAGCTGCTATTTTGTTGATCACCTCTGTTGGAATCTGACGACGCCCGTCTTGCCACTTCACTCCTAGGAACTGAATTTCCTGAGCAGGTCCCTTGACCTTACTTCGTTTAATGGCAAAACCAGCTCTTAGGAGAATCTGGATTATCTTCTTTCCTTTCTCATAAACCTCCCCTGCTGTGTTCCCCCATACAATGATGTCATCGATGTACTGTAGATGTTCTGGAGCCTCACCCTTTTCCAATGCAGTCTGGATCAGTCCATGGCAAATGGTGGGACTGTGTTTCCACCCCTGGGGCAGTCGATTCCAGGTGTACTGCACCCCCTTCCAGGTGAAAGCAAACTGCGGCCTGCACTCTGCTGCCAACGGAATGGAGAAAAAGGCATTGGCAATGTCGATGGTGGCATACCACTTGGCTGCCTTGGACTCCAGCTCATACTGAAGCTCCAGCATGTCCGGCACAGCGGCACTCAGGGGGGGTGTGACCTCATTGAGACCACGGTAATCCACCGTCAGCCTCCACTCTCCACTGGACTTTCGTACTGGCCATATGGGGCTATTAAAGGGTGAGTGAGTCTTGCTGACCACCCCTTGGCTCTCCAGCTCACGAATCATCTTGTGTATGGGGGTCACAGAGTCTCGGTCAGTGCGGTATTGCCGACGGTGCACTGTGGCTGTGGCCAGCGGTACCAATTGTTCTTCAACTTTCAGCAGTCCTACAGCAGAAGGGTCCTCTGAGAGGCCAGGCAAGGTGCTCAGCTGTCTGATTTCCTCTGTCTCCACAGCAGCTATGCCAAAGGCCCAACGCAGTCCCTTTAGGTCTTTGAAATATCCATTCCTCAGGTAGTCTATGCCAAGGATACACGGGGCTTCTGGACCAGTCACAATGGGGTGTCTATGCCATTCCTTGCCAGTCAAGCTGACTTCAGCTTCCAGTACAGTCAGCTGTTGGGATCCCCCTGTTACCCCAGAAATAGAGATGGATTCTGCCCCGATGTATCCTGATGGCATCAACGTGCATTGTGCGCCAGTGTCCACTAAAGCTTTGTATTTCTGTGGGTCTGATGAGCCAGGCCACCGAATCCACACAGTCCAATAAACCCGATTGTCCCTCTCCTCTACCTGGCTAGAGGCAGGGCCCCCCTAGTTCTGGTCATGGTATTCACTGCGCTCTCCCTGTGAATATGACCGGGAGGTTCCTTCAAGAGGATCGGGCATAACATCATCATTCCTATACTGTCTGGAGCCTTGCCCACGAGAGACCGGAGCAGCCTTCAACCTTGAAGAATTCCCTGTGTTAGTTGTGCCTCTTTGCAATTCACGTACCCGAGCTGCTAAGGAAGAGGTGGGTTTCCCATCCCACTTTCTCATATCTTCTCCATGCTCATAGAGGTAAAACCACAGATTGCCGCGTGGAGTGTACCCTTTCTCCTTAGCTGGAAGACGCCTGCTTCTGATGGCGGAGACTCTTGTTTGTTCTGGAGAGATATGGAAGAGTCCTTCCTTAATCTTCTCTTCCAGTTCAGCCAGTTTTGTTTCCACAGCTGAGACATGGGCTCGTAATGGAGCAGTGACAGTGTCTTCATAAATCCTGAGTTTGCTGACCAGTGCACCCACCTTGTCTTCTCCCTCTCTCCACTGCAATGTTGCAAGGTAGCGAGAATACATTTCTGGCCCAAGTCGTGCAAATTTTAACCACATCTGGGATGTGCACTGGACACCATCTGGACTTTTAGGGAATCTCTCATCCTCTGAAAAGATTATCTCCAGTACGGCTAATTCCCTTAAGCACCGGATACCTTGTTCCATCGTGTTCCACTGTCCTTGCTGTACGTGGAGGTCCTCCTTACAAAGATATCTCTCCCTCACGCTTGACAACAGTCGCCGCCAGAGGCTGAGAGTTTCCTGTCTCTTTCCAATGCCCTGATCAATGACAACATCTCGAGACAGGGATCCCAGCTGCCTTGCCTCACTCCCATCTAGAATTGTATCATTGGCTGCAGCATCCCAGATTCGAAGTAGCCAGGTCAAGATGGACTCATTTGCCTGTCGTGTGAACTCTCTCCGGAGCTCACGCAGCTCTCCCAGGGATAGGGAACGGGTGATTATTTCTGGCTCCATTTCTTCTGCTTGAGATGAAGGTCCTGACTCTTCCTCGTCATGCACTATACGAACTGATTTGGTCTTTGATTTTCTTTTCTGGACAGGGGCAACTGCTATCGGTTTCTGTTGTCCTTCTGGCTCCTCCATGGTTTGTGTGGACATGGTGCTGGTTGATGTATCTCTCTTCCTCTCTGGCTCAGTCATGGTCTGGGTGGACATGGCGCTAGTTGATGTATCTCTCTTCCTCTCTGGCTCAGTCATGGTCTGGGTGGACATGGCGCTAGTTGATGTATCTCTCTTCCTCTCTGGCTCAGTCATGGTCTGGGTGGACATGGCGCTAGTTGATGTATCTCTCTTCCTCTCTGGCTCAGTCATGGTCTGGGTGGACATGGCGCTAGTTGATGTATCTCTCTTCCTCTCTGGCTCAGTCATGGTCTGGGTGGACATGGCGCTAGTTGATTTGCTCCTTTTCTCCTCCTCCTGATGATGCTGTACCACACCAAGCAGTGTGCGGTAGGCAGTGGCCAGGGCCCAGCAGGTTGCTGTGAGCTGCACATCTCTGGGACTACCAGAGCATCTTCCTTTCACATAGCTTAGCATTTTGGCAGGGTCCTGCAGTTGTTCCGGGGTGAATTTCCAGATCATTTGAGGAGAGAAGGTCTCCAAATACTGGCCCATATCTTCCCACTTCCCGTGCCACTCAACATCATCCACTCCCAGGGCAGGCCTCCAGCAAGTCTCCTTAGAGAGCCCAGTTCTGACCCTAAACATGGTGTATACAGTACAGAGGAGACAAAGCAACACTAACAGCAAGATTATGCTGTCCCTAACATCAAAAGGAAGCTCAATATTTTCAATGATTGTTGTAGCAGAGGTGAAAAGGTGGAAGTAACCATCTCCGCCTGTTTTCCCCACAGTCTGGGTGCTATTTTTAATGAGACCCCAGAGGTAACAACCCAAACCAGGACAGGCACACCAGACTGAATATACATTCACAATGAAATTCATTGCTTCTGATGTTATGACAACATAAACATAGTATATTAATAAAGCAATTTTGATCCTTCTCCCTGGTATTAAAGAGAGCATCAAAACAGGCACATGGTTCCCCATGTGTCGAAATATGAACAGGCCCAGATACACCATCCACATGAATACATCAAGCAACATGGTAGTCAGGGAGTTTCTGTACCCAAATACACAAAATGAAATTGTAGTTCTGACTTCTCTCTCGTGCCCCACGTTGGGCGCCAAAAGATGTGCTGGTTTGAAGGTGAACCAGCAAGGGAAAATGAACTCACCACGAGAGAGATTATAAGTCAGACCTAAAATTTAATAATAATATTATTATAACAACACTGACACACAAGGGAAATTGCTTTCAACTCACAATACCCCAGCAGTATAACCCAGTGTCCTGGGGCACAAACCCAAGGGGGTTTGTTTGCCCTTGTGCTGAGACCCCTGTGGCTCCCCCAAGTCCAGAGCAAAAGGAAAAGAAAAACCTATTGGTGCAGGCGAGGGCTGTGGTCTGGGCGAGAGCGGTGATCTCCTGCTGTCGAGGTCCTGCTGCTGCTCTGGATCCGACGAGAAGTACCCAAGGTCTTCTTACCCACCACTTATGTACCCTCAGGGAGCACTCAGTCCCTCCCCCTGGGCGGGGACTCACACAATAGGTGATTGACTCTGGGAGCCAGGGGGTGTTGAGCTGTTGATGGCCCATTAGCAGCTCCGCCCCCCTCAGGCTGGGTGTGAAGGTGATAATGGCTCCCTGGGCAGCTGCTGCTAATGGCCCATTGTCCTTGGGGAATGAATAGAGGGGGTAGAATACACAGCTTTGATCACCCCCACACAGGGTTAGCTGGTCCCTCCTGCTGAACTAGGACAGTAATACTGCAAGTAATGCCCATTTCTTCTTACTGAAGACCCTCAGTAAGACCATCCACAACACAGTATTTTTCAGCTGTTGAAAAGCAGACTAGCTTGAACATAAGACAAAATTCTCATCACATAAAATCCAGACAGCTCTTTCCTTTTTTAATTGTAATATTGCACATCTTTCTTACTGAGAAAAGAATACACCTAGTATAAAGAGTTAATAATTTGCAGCTGTCTTCGGAGAAGATTAAGGATCGATACCTGTCAGTTCACAACCAAAAAGGAAATTAAGAAACTTCTTACTTTTTGAATTTTGTTGAGCACATCACAGCCATCACTGAATGGAATGCATTGAACTACATCAATTGATAACAGAAATAAAATTTTCCAGGCTAAATCTGTTGATGAAGTATCTATGGAACTAAAACCAAACATACACTATATTTACCTATCTTCAATGGCAGATCAGGGGAAGTTTAAACAGAAGCTTTTTTATGAAAATAGAGTATTTTTTTAATCTGTCTGCCTTTCCAAAAGTATGGATAATAATTAATGCTGTATTACATTAAGCATGCAGGTTAAATCGAAAATCCTATTACATACAAAAACTTAGCTGTGGAATGACATAAGACACAGCCTTCAGCTCTTAACTGTTTAGGAGGAGTTCTTGTTTAACCATTCAGAAAGTCCAAATTACATATAATTCCACTAAACTTCATCCTTCTCATGAATATCTTAAGGATTGCTCTCAGGAGACTGGTAAGGAAGCAGGGTCATTTGGTCCATTTTTAAATGTTGCAGTAGGAACATCCATAGCAAAATAAAATAGCTGGCATGACTGACTGTGAAGAAACATAATGGGAACTAATGAAGTACACCACTTTAATGACCGTGCTCCAAATTTGTTAGGCCCAGCAAAACAGGGACTGTATTTCCTTTCTGTATGAATGCATATAAAGGTGCTATGATATTGGAATATTTTCTGTGACCTAGTCAGTAAGTAATATTTGTCTTTGAAGGGTTGGTAACCTGTAACTCTTTCCAAATCCCACATTTAAGACTAATCAGAAGTCTGCCATTTTGTAGGATAGCATTTCTCATTCTAAATGACTTTAGCAGACAACTATTTTGGATGCACAGATTTAAGGGACACAGCCATATATACAAATATAAGCAAGTTATATACAAATACAAGCAAGAAGATTTTACATGTTCAAACCCATTTGCAGAAAGCTATAGGAGAAAAAAAAATTAAAGTCTTTTCATCTACATTATAGGGATTTGGGCAGAGTGAGGATTTAATACATTTATTTAGATTTTTTAAATTTAAATTACAGGCAGCAATAATCAAAAGTCCTGAACAAATAACCTTTTAAATACTCAAAGGTTCTTTAAGGCTGTCTACCCATTTCACAGTCATCCAGAACAGGGAGACTGGGCAGACATCCTGACAGAGACTTTCACTGCGAAGGGCTCTTAAATCAAAGCAGTGGGTTTCCACACCCCACAGTGCTGCAAAGCATTGTTAGACTGGAAGGCGTTAATGGTTGCCAGCAAGTATGCCTCTTTTGCAAGCAGATGTATACTCCAGCAGCCCTTTGTTCAGAGGAATTAAGATCTTTAATAGAGTAAAATGGCTGAAACAACAGAAAGCTTTGTGGGAAGGCCCACAGGATTGATTGGAAACATTGAGCCCTGTACTGACAGGAGGAGGATGTGTTGATACATGTCGACAGAAAACCACCAAGAAGCCAGAAAAACAATTGTAGGCTAGGCCTCAAGAACAAAAATAGACCTTCATGGGTGAGGCAGTGAAAAGAAACAATAAGTTTAAAAGTTTGAATTAATAAAACTGTTCATTATTATCCATTTCTGCTGTGTTTAGGAAAAGAGGATACACTCACTTCAAATAACTAGGCATTCTCCAGAGAAATGCCTGACAAATATAAGCAGCTTCTCATCCAGAAATTAAACGCTAAAACCCAGCTAATAGTTGCAAGGAGTTGAAAATAACAGGTTTTAGTGTTTAGCCCATAATGAAAGGATTGATTTCTTCAAAAGTTTAAAGGATGGTTCAATTTACCATTGAGAACACCAGCCACAACATCTTGCTCCAAAGCACTTCCTTCTCTACGGTTGCTTCTGCCTGGAAAAGCCTGTCTATTGTCTCAGCTACAGGGCCATGATGAAATCCAGAAGCTTCCTCTGCACCACAGGACATCAGTCCTCTTCACCTGGAAAGTGTCTATGCCACAGAGGGGCTTCACAATGGGTAGCTGCACCCACTCTACTATGAGTCACACCCTGGTACCAGGAACTGGGAGTAACATTCGCCAGAGTCACTAAGATGGCAAACTACTTGAAGGTGAAATGTATAGTAGGTACAGCTAGCTCTTCATCTTTCCAAGCCTCCAAAACCTAGAACCATAGAATGGCTTTGGTTGGAAAAGGCCTTAAAATTCATCTTGTTCCCTGCCATGAGCAGGGACAACTTCCACTAGACCAAATTGCTCAGAGTCCCATTTAACCTGGCCTTGGACACTTCCAGGGGTACGGATGCGGCATCCACAACTTCTCGGTGTGACAGAAGTGCTTGACAATGCAGACACACAACAGACCAATTAATTCAGAAAACAGCCTCCTGACTCAGGTATGTGGATGCACACAGACAGGATGTTGCCTCACACCACAATACAATTTATAAATGTAATGAAGATGGATGTGATGGAATGACACACATACCTCTGCTATGATGGACAGAAATCACTTTATTATCCAGGCCTTTTATCCGTTCACCTTCAACTGGGAGTGGTTTAAGCAAATCAAGGTAGAGCACAGCTACAGGTCACACATTCACCACACTCATGGCTGGCTGATCACACAGACACATAGACTCCAGAGTTTCAACCTTCTCCTTTGTACCCCACACATAGCTGAGAGCCCAGCTCTGTCCCTGGACAGTAAATCAAGGCTTTAGATAAAATAATACAAGGTCATTCTGACATTTCCCAGGCCTTCTTGTTTTTTCTTTTTAGTTCTCATGTTGTCTTGCTACAGATGGATTGTTCCTAAATCAAGTCCTCCTGAGAGCAGTGGCCAAAGGTAAATTTTGCTACTTATGATTTATGTATTTGCAGACAGCTTTTTAGAAAGAAAAATTTCAAAAGAAAGCGGACATCAAACTTCTGAGGTACCTTTATTAATGTAAACATGGGCTGAATACTTCAGAACATAAGCTCTGGCAAACCAAGCTCTTCAAATCCATGCTGCCATTGAAAAACAATGGACTAAATAAGATACATTATGGCATTTTTCCAAAGTTGTTTGCCATGCATCTAACATGTTATGTTTCATGGTACTGTTGTCACATGAAATACTAACAACAGCAACTACCAGTTAAACACTAAACATATACATTTGTGCTGTATTTCTTCATACTTGACATGACCATAATATCTAACCTAATCCCAGATTATGATCTTAATGATCCAAAACTTGGCTAAATTCACTACAAAATAGGAAGAGAAAAAAGAAGAGATACTGGATAACTTTACACTGGATGTATTGTTGACAGCACAAAAACATGTTTATTTTTGTTATTCCTTCTGGTGCTCATTATAAGGACCACACTTGTGGATGAGTTATGGCTAAAGTGTCTAGTTATCAATAAAATATGGGTTTACTGAATCTGCAGCAACATGAGACATAAGTGTGGTAATCTCCTGTTTACCAATGGTACATTATGCAACATTATTTTTATTCAAACCCAACTACTGGAAAATTAGAACAAATTTTACCACTTTTGGACATTCTGGGCTAAGATTTCCATTTGTAACTATCAATTATTCAAAGAATAGTTTTTAAATGTTCTTAGAGCTTTTAAAAAAATTAAGAGTAATTTAAGCAGCAGATGATTACAAGCGTTAAGCCTCATATGGAACAAAAAGTCTATATAAAATAGTCACATTGCCATCTACTGACAGCTCTTTATAAAAAGGATTATGTTTTTTTATTAGCTGCCTGACTGTATACTTAATACTCTCTCAAGATGCAGCAGCACGAAAGTTAGGAATGTACAGTATATGCCATTAAATACATCCCAGTGCTATAATCCTGCTTCTCTTTGAGTCCATCCCAATTCACTTAGGTTTTCACAGTTACATACCACAATTAGATACATTTATTAATAGCATTATTACACAGTATTTCACAGGAGGTAAAAGCGTTTTCAAGAAAGTAACTACAGAAAGGTTTGTTAATAGTTCTAGGCTATGTGCGCAGTACATAGGGACTTACTAATAGGATTTCTATAATAGCATTTATTTCAGTGCACATTTTATAATACCAATCACTGGCAACCACAGTATTGTTATTATATTCTGTGAAAAATAGGATTTCATGTAAAGGACACATCCTATAGACTAAAACAGCTGTGTACCGATGTATTTACACATTAAAAATCTTTTATCTCCTTATTATACTAAAATATATTTTGGCTTGAACCTTTATGCCCTGCAATGTTATTGCAACAGCAGCAGATAATTGCAATTTAAAACTAAATGTAGGCTTCATATCAGTTCTACCTTACTGCAACATGGGGCAGTGGATCCTAAAAATGACCTATAAATTAAATGATGCAGAACTCTTTCAAGGAAACAAATATGCCAAGCTGGGATTTCCTCACTGTAACCCAAGCAGCATATTAATCCTCTGCACAAGCTGAAGGCCATCCTTAGCTTCCCAATGCTAAGAATTCCTGCATGCTCTTTGGTCTGTGGCATAAGGTGATTTTTCTTCACCTTTGCCTCTTAACTGTAACATTCAAGTTGGAAAGAAGAAAATAAAACAACAAAGTAATCTATCAGGTCTTGTACAACCTACAGTACTTTTTCCTTCATAAAAGAGTTTTTAAAGCTCTACATTCTCTTTAAGACTTCAGTTACTGTAATTTCTTACAGTCATTTGAACATCTTGGCATACAGAAGAGCCCTGAGAAGGCAGCACCCTACAAAATATGGGGTATTGTAATACCCTGTTGAGAAACTTTGAACCAGTGATCTTCAAGTGCCTTTTAAGGGTTGGGTCCTCTGCCAAATCAAGGTAGTAGAGAAACCTATCTCCATTGTGCAGAGTAGCTCAGGATGAGGGAGCTAAACCAAGTGCCACTTATTGCTCCATAAACACAATCCTTGTGCTATTACCTAATCAGTCAAGAAAAGCAGTATTTTTTAGACAACTGGAAGTAGTATCAGCTGATATGTATGTACCTCACATATACCCAAATTATTTTTGGAGCATAAGGAGACTAATAGCAAACAATACAATAAGCTAAAATAAAAATTTACAGAAACACCGCTACTGACCATTAACTCCATGTGTGCTCAGTCTCTGAAATTTAAATAGTCTAACAGCATTTGCAGAAAAATCCAACAAGGACTCGGTATTCCTATGTCCTGTCTAAGCTATCCCCAGACCTCGCAGTATCTTGAAATTCTTTCTGGATGTCGTTTCATAGGACTAGTATGAGTCTATTGCATAAATCCTAAGCATATCCAAGCATTTTATTTTGTCTACTTTTCCAGAGTTACACAACCACTTTAATCTTTTTAGAGCTACTGAGCCATATCTAATTATTACTTAATCACTGGTATATCTGTGATAACTAAAATAACTAAATGTCAATACAGAATGATTAGTATGCACACAGCAGGAAGAGCAAGGCAGTCTGCTACAAGGTAATACTGTGTTTGTCTGAAATTCATTTTGTTTACAGATAAAAAAACCGCAACTGCCAGACTTAGCACTCTGTAGCCTTCCATTTTGTCTTCTCATCCAATGGTTGCTGGCAATAACTTCACCCTGAAATCACCCTGAAATTAAATTCTTGCAAGTCAATGAGCACTGAATAAACTATGAAAGTCACACTTGTCTCCCCTCATAAATGATGAGTTTTTCTAACAAGCTCCTACACAAACAGAGTGAATAGAAATTTACTGGACAAAATTTATAGAATTTTCCATTGCAATAATTTAAAGACAGCTTTAAAGAATCTTGAATGGAGATTAATTCTTCAGGGGCATTTGTTTACAGAGTAAGATATTTGCTGCCCTAAAACTCAAGGGTAGCATCAAATTTCACAAGTTTTCTCTAGGTGTAATAATCATCTCCATTTTTCTTTGAAGACAATGAGGATAAGCACTTTTACTACTGAGGCAACAACAAAACAAAACAAAAAAAACCAAATCAACTTTCAAATTTAAATGCAAATATATTTTTAAGTAACAACTATATAATACTGGTGGGAAAATTAAAATAATTTATTTCACTATGATTGTGACTGAGAAGCACAAGGAGATAAATATAAAAATATTGGAAACATATTATTTCTTCCCTTAAAGAGTTCAGGTAAAGATTTTGCAAATGGAGTTGAAGGGGTTTGGTAGTGTTTGGTTTATTTGTTTGGTTTTAAACAGATACAGCTCTTGCAGAAATAAAACAGCTGAAGTAGTGGAAGTGTGCTGGTTTAAAGGTAGACTGGGGGGAGAAATGAACCTGACTTAAGAGACACTATAAGTCAGAGTTACAATTTACTAAAAAGATTACAATAAACACAATGATACAGAGAAAAAAATTGGTTTTCACCTACATAAACCAGCACCCTGGGGGACCAACAGGATGGTGTTTCTTAGCCCCTCCACTGAGCACCACGTGGTCACCCTGAATACAAAGTAAAAGAAAAGGAAAACCTGTTAATAAGGATGATGGTCGCAGTCTGGTCAAGAATGGCAGTCGGAGTCCTGTTGAGGTTCTGGTCCTCCTCTGGATCTGATAAGAGGTACTCCAAGACTCCAAGACTCAAAACCCAAGCATTACATATGCTCAGGTGGGAATGCCCTGTACCTCCCCCAGGTTTTGGAGTTCCACAGTGGGTGATTTAATTCTGTGAGTCATGGGATATTTTTGGAATCCTTGATGGCCCATTAGCAGACATGATCTCTCAGCCTGGGTGTGAAGGTGCTAATGCCTCCCTGGAGTGGGGTTATCAATCTGAGTCATTGGTGTGAAGACAAGAACACTCCCCTACTCACATGGTTCTGTAACACCTGGTTTGCAGCCTGAGGTGTCAGGTGTGCCTTGGGCAGCTGCTGCAAATGACACAGAGGGTTTAGAATACACAGCGTTGGTTATACACAGAGTGATAAGCTGGTCCTGGCCACTGTAACTAGGACAACTGCTTAACTGAAGACTACTTGTTGTGTTTGTATGAATTTCCTCAGTAGAATCAACTCAGACTTTGCTACTCATCATGTTCAGGCTTTGGTCTCTTTTTGCACAAGATACTGATGAGCTGAAATGACCTAGCACTATTGAGAAAATTCAAACAATCATTTAGTGCCATTCAGAAGTGGAATTGCCTTGTTTGTAATGCAGAAAACACAGAGCAGTGACAAATTATTGCTTTAACATTGTATCAGCATCTGCTGCACACAGCATTCAGGGCTGAGATCTGGCTCTTGATCTACACCACTCACACAGAAAAGAGCAAGGTACTCCAGATACCTTTGGGACTCTCACACAGCTTTGGAGAATCTCTAAAAATAATACTGTCAAAAAATCACTGGGTTGTTGTTGCTTTTGTTTTGTTTTGTTTTTTGGAGTGGGGGAGGTGGAGGTATTTTGTTTTGTTGCAATAACTAAAAGGTAGAATAAGAAGGAAAAAGTCCATCACAGAAAGAACTGCAAGCTGATATGTTTGATATTTTTCATTTGATTTTTTTTTTGTTTTCCACCATTTCTGTTTGCCACAGATAAACATAAAAATACATTTACATTCAAAGCATGGCTGAATGAGGGGAGAAAACAGTTAATGATGGAAACAACTTCTGTGACTGACATGAAAAAAACCTCTAAACTGTTTAATTTTAGAATAATTTCTGCATAGTTAAAAACCCCAGCAAATTCCATGGTGTGAAGTGTCACTTCTGCAGTGCAGAAGATCATGCCATTCAGTACAGCATCCTGGGAGAGCCTCTGAATTAAAAATTTGGACTTCTAGCACCTATAGCTCATCAAGAACTCCTTTGAAAGTCTGAAGGTTTCAAAGCCACCACCAGCAGAACATAGAAGTTTGGAGAGTACTTTGGAATGGCACAGCCCTAGGGGCTTGTGTTTCTCCTTCTGAAGAAATCACTTGGTCATAACACATGCTTAAAATCAAAAATATGGAAAAATACTACAAAATTAAGCCTTAAAGAATATTTCTCCAAAGATATTGTGAAAACTTTAAAAATAAACAAAAGCTTAATTGTGTGTCTTTAGCATTTGAATATGCATGTTCAGAAGAAACAATCCAAAAGACAGGGAAATAATACATATATATATATATATATATATATATATATATATATATATATATATATATATTTTTTTTTTTTTTTTTTTTTTTAAGATGTTCACACACAAAATTTACTTGGCTTTCAAATTCATCCATACTGCACTCTGAAACACTTTTGGGAGTGAACTGAAGGCACAAGAAACAATGTAGAGTGTAACTGTCATCCTTAATGTCTTGGAACACTAGTGGGCAGAGCAAAATATCTTTGAAGGCTGCAGTAGGTGACAACAATTTAAGAAGAGGTAGGAAAATCAAGGAGCATTGACTGGTTTATACATTGTCAGTGAGAAAATCACACTTTTTTTTGTTTGTCTGCAAGATCAAGATATTTGTATTCTATTAAGGACTCCTTAGCAGAGAAAAGTATTAGTTACAGACTGATTTTTTATTTTGAAGGTCTCAAAAAATTAAAGCCCTATAGAAAAGAAAAATGCTGGACTGACAAGAGATCTCAGCAGAAAGTATGCCCTGATGTCTTTGTTACAATGAAAACATTGCATATTGAGTAGCTAAACTAATAAAACAAAATTCTAATTATAGAAAACTTTCTAAACAATTTTTCAAGTCCAGATATTTAATTATCAACATGTATTTCATATGATATTTGTAATTATTTCAGAACTAATTATTTAGCAGGAAAATCAGCCTTATTTTTTTACTATAGAATTTGATCCAGGAAATATCTAAATGCTTTGGCTAAAGTGCTTAGAAAACATTTTCATGCTGGGAAAAAAAAAAAAAAACAAAACAAAAACAACCCAAAACAAAACAAGAAAACTCCACACCACCCAAAAAACCCACCTAAATCACTACAGAGCACTTAAACATTTTCAGTATTCAAAGATAATCTTAGAGCCTAAAGTAAGACTAAATGGCTAAATTTTGCAATATTACCTGTTTGCAACTTTCTTATACTCAATGCAGACCCAAGAAAAATAACTGCAATATGTTCAGGCAAGGTCCCTCTGCCATCACCACACTGTACGGGCTGTATACTCACTCACTGAATGAAAATGTGGTGAAAACCTTTCCACCTCACATTTCACTTCACATAAGTGCCAGAAGAATCTAGAGCTTGTGACATCTCTCATATATTTATCATCATTTTATGCAAAGTTTAGAGAAAGAGGTGTGATTGCATGACCAAAGCTGACCCCTAACAGAATTTACTTCTCTTGTTTACTCTAAGACATTGCAGAGCAGACAACATTAAGAAAGGTGTAAGAACATGAGTTGTAAATGACATATGGGACAAAATTCATTCATTGGTTTACTGCATAAGCTACAACACATTAGTAATAAAGGGAGGAAAACTATAAACAGAAATAATTCATCAACCTATTTTCACTCTGGTAGCCAAGTGGTAACAATCACAATTTATTAAAAATCATGAAAATACATGACATTATGAATATGTCCTTCAACAGAATAGAAAGCATCATGATTATGAATGACTTCTATACAAATTGAAACACTAATTTTAAAACACTGAATAACTAAAAATTCTAATTATAGGACAAGGTCTAATAATTTGTATTACTGCATCTTCTCAGATGCACAGTATACTCAGTGCAAATCTGCAATATATAACTCATCTGCTAGCACAGATATTATGTGTCTTACAGCCTGAGTGCTTGGAAGAACTGATAGTCCTTATGACATGTTTTTAATGAAATAACACTATGTTTGTCAGTGGAATTGAAGAAGAATATGTTAGACTGACAAATAGAATCATCCTGCAGAATATTGATTCCCAGAACTGGAGGTGGAAAGATGTAAAAGGCAGGCAGCATAATGTGCTTATTTTTGGTCTCCTCCTGGAGCCAGGGAGACTTTGTGTGATTTTATGCCCAGTGGAGTAAAAACACTGGGGTCTGAATAAGTTTAGTGTCAAAATATCAAATTATTGCCTACAAATACACACCTTGAAAATAAAGTGTTTTCTCCTTTTTTATTTGTATGAAATTGCAAACAGCTTTGATTTGCACTTGATTTCAAACCATGCCAAGAAACATGACGCACAACAAATATGGACCCTAAATATGTTTACCCTCTGCCTCTTATGCTTCCAGATGTCTCAGTTTTATGTGCCAAACCTTCTTCTCATTCAAAATTCTACCCCTAACTTTTGAAAAGTCCACTTCCTTTCTTTGTTGTGTTTTGTGGCAGAGGAGCAGGACTGTATTTAGAAGGCATGTTTCAGAAGCACTTATGAGCTATTTCCAATCAAAAATTCAACCAAACTCAGTGCTATTAAGTAGTAGTAGTAGATCAGTAGTAATATAAACCTTAAATGATAACAGTGGCCTCTTAAAATATGGTAGCAATACTGTGATTAATTGCAATCCAGAAAACACAAAAGTGTTCAATAAATATTTCTGCTGCATACTTCAGAGACAAAAGTATATGTCTCAGGATTGATGAAACACTTTCGTGTATTAACTCAGGAAAATGTTAGCTAGCAGATTTTGAAGTCTGACATTTTAAAAATCAGATCCAAGTAACTGAAGTGTTTTAGAAGAACCAGCCAAACATCCTTCTAGCCTGTCGGTGAATTCTGTCACACTGAAAAAGTTTCAGAAGTCTGAAGAGGATGTAGAGTTGTACCAATATGACAAAATGGGGCTTTATAAAATCTCATAGAAGTTATCAGAGTAAAACATTGAGAAAAACAAACAAACAAAAAAAACAACTTCTACAAAGTCCATCTTATGTACAGTGGTAACTCCTATATACTCAACTCCAAAAATCAGAATCTTGTGGTTTCTATTGGTCAAAAGCAGAGACTGGTATTCGGAATAGAGTTCTGGTACAAAATACTTGTTTACAGGAAGGTATCAAATTCTGCTTCTTTGTACACAATGGAAGTGAACTGAAATAATTACCTTTCACAACATCAGAACATCAGAACATTCATATTCATAACTCCTTCATTCATCCCATTCCAAATATTTGCCTTGGAAGAACACCGCTTGCATCTGCTCAGGTTGAATAAAATATTTCATCTCCATTTTCCAGTTCTCTCCATGCTTCCTGGGTGAGATAGTTCAGCCACACAAGCATACCTCTTTGTGTATCAATAATCAGACAAATTTTCTTCACACAGAACATCTGGATTACTAACTACCTGCTTTTTTAGGGGTGAAAATACATTTAGTTGTGTCTCATTGCTGCCATAAAATATAGGATGATAATTAACTCCAACAGTGTATACTAGATTAATCCAATTTATACTACTATGTTCAACTAAAGAAGGACTTCGTGCATAGTGGTAAAATTAATGTTCATTGTTTTCAGCACATTTTATATTAGTCTAATTGGCAAATGTTTCCATCCCTGCGGTAAATTAAAAAAGGTAGCTTTCTAAGCAGTGAAGAAACATGTAAAAGTTTATTCCCTGAAATTACTTGGCTATGAGGATTTTAAAAGTAATGTATAATTAATGAACAGATCCAAAAGACTGCAAAGTTACTTAAATTGAACATGATGGGCAATGCCTGAGGACCATGGGCTCAGCTGATTCTTTCAAAAGAAGTCAAGTTTGTGAATCTAAAGGTTTTCCCTCATCCATTCATTTTGGATGATTTTGATCCTGTACCACTGAGGACATGAAAGTCTCGTCTTTGTTTCTTTGCCTAAGAACTAAATTTTCTTGTACTAAGGAGTTCCTTGTTCCTGCACTCATCACAGAAAAATATCTACCTTGACTGTGCTGAGACATTTGCCTTTCTGTCCTATTCTGTCCTCTGAGGAGATTTGGAAATGCCCCATGAAATAGATTAATCCCATCTTTACACCCTGTACAGTTTCTGAAACATTAATATCCAACGTATTCATTAAAGCAGGACGAAATTTCTATATGAGACCACCATCAAAGGCTAAAAAGAAGTTCTTACACTCACTCAGCCAAGAATAGTGCAAAGCAAATCTTGATAACCTACATTTATGGGATCAGTACAGCACTTACCAGTAATAGCAAAAACCCATATCTAGAATGTATAATGGAGATACAGCACATATAAATAGGAAACACTAAACAGAACTGATTGACTATGAGGATAGTATGATCACAATTTTTCACAGACTGATGGTTTTCTAATATTTTTAAACACATTTATTTTAAATCCAGTTAAATCACAATAACACCTTCTGAGGTAGGGCTTGAAGCAAAGCACAGAACTAAGGTATAGAGTTCACATAAGGATTTTCAAGCATAGAAGACAGTACAGAAAAAGAAATATGGGTGAAAAGAGCAAAGGGAAGTTCAAATGTTGTATCTTTGAAAATGTGAATAAGAAACAAAACCATGCAGTTTTAAAACAAATCTTACACACAAAAAAACCCAAACAAACAAAAAAAAAACCAAAACAACAAAACAAAACAAACACCATGAAAGTTTTTCTTCCACTGAGCATTTGGCATTTTTACCTTCTATGCATTAACTTTTTTCAACTTCTTTTTGTTTTTCAAAAACTGTCTTAAAAGCAATTTGATCTTACTGTCATGGAAAGCATAACTGAAAAAGAAATTTGTGCAACTTTCAGGTTCCGCCACAGGCTCCCTGACACTATAGACTGGGGTGCTCCTCTTCTGAGGTGTTTCTTGTGTCTGCTGCATTGTAAAATCTATAATATTAAATAAATCTCTAGTATAGATTTTTGCTCTTTCTTTAAAGTTTGGAAATTCAGGGAGATTTTTTTGGCCTGCTGGCAGGTAGACATTAATGCTACACAGAGCAACACCTCTTCATTTTCTGCCTAACAACCTATAACCCTCCCTCTAAAAATAACTGCTCTAAAATATGACCAGTGACCTTTGGTGGTGAGAGACTGATTTATTCTAGCTGAGCATCAGATTCTAAGTGCTAGAAATATCTTAAGTTCCCCTTGAATTCACAATGACTAGGACACTTTCACAAATTTGAGTGACTAGATACTGTTGAGTAGAGAGGAACTTGAAAAGGATAGGTTTAGGATGAGCATTGGGATGAGTTCATTTTGGGGTTTTGTGGGGTTTTTTCTTTCTTTTTTCTTTAATTTTTTTTCTTTTTTCTTTTTTTCTTTTTTTTTTGTCTGGGCAGGTGGGCTGTGTGTTTGATTCTTCAAATTGTTTGCTTTATGATTTCAAGATTCAAACTGGAGTGTCTCTATGACTAATTTTCTGTCAAAGGGACCTAAAAATACATGTGTCTACCCTGCAATATAGAGAAGAAACAGAATTTCCAATGTAATTTTTAAGAAAACAGTTAAATTCTAATAGTTAACAGATAAAACTAATCTGTTACTTCTATAATTTCTTCCTTGCACTCCATCAATGTGAAGAGACTTGCTTTCTGAAAATTAACTAAGTTGCCCCACTCTCCTCTTTAAAATTTACAGTTGACAACTGAGAGACTGCTGATGTGCTGAGGGAAGGCAGCATGGTTTCAATCATCTTATGCTTCCTTGTCTATACATATCTGGTGCCTCATGCACTTGCTTAGACTTAGATACTTTGATGGCATCTATCTTGCTTTTCTTCTTTGACATTTAACATAATCTTAATTCTGACAAAAGATTTAAACAGCATTTTTAAGAGAGACATAAGCCAGCTGAAGGACTACTGGGAAGAAGTACTGTTCCTACACCCTTGAGTCTCTCTTTTCCAAAGACATCCACTCTTTGATTCACAATAGAATTAGTATTAGATTCCTCCATGAGCCAAAACCACCTGATTAACTGTGACCTAGAGCAGAAATGAAGAGTTAAGCATTTTTCTGCCCTATAAGATGTTAATGTTTCTCCTCAAGAGAAAAACTTGTATGGATCACCACGCAGTGTATAATTCACTTCTGTCTTTTATCTCATATTACTTACCTACAGATTTTGGAGCTAGGTCACACCTCTTCCAATTACTTGCCTGAAAAAATTTACTGTCTTGAATCATTACTATCTAAAAGCATGACAAATACACCCTTTGCCATACAACAAACACAGTCAACCATATAACATAACAGCATATTCTGTTGTGAGGATGCACAAGTCACAGAAGAGGAGGTGATGAATGCTCTGCTCTCATTCTGCCTCTGCTCATCATGAAGACCTGCAGCAGCCTGTAACAAGTACTGGTATTTTTTCATTGTTGCAGTTCCCAGTTTGTGAAGCCAAACTTGGCAAAACTGATTTCCTCAAGCCTTGCTTTAAATTACTTCCACACCAACAGCTGCACTTCAACACTTAATGGCTTATTTAATGATCACCCCACCTACTAAGAATGTTTTCGGGGAGTATTGTAAGTCAGATATACATTGATAGACACTTTATTGTAGCAAAGTTTGTATATACGTACAACAACTTCATCATATCAGAGTTTCTAGCTTGTCAACATTCCCCAATGTCCTGGTCAACATTCCCTAACTCACTAGTCATTTTTTATGCAAAAGTAGACAGGAAATATTTCTCCACTATAAATGAAGAACATAATGAAAACCATTCCCATTGCAATTATATTGAAATTTATACTGGATTTGATAAGCTGGTACATTAAACACAGTAAAAAATGAAATGAGTATGAACAAATGTCACATTAGGACAGCAATAAAAATAGATGGAATTAATATCTTTAAAATTATTAGTAGAAGAATAAGTAATACAAGTGCATGCTATTATTAACCAGTTTTTGTAATGAAACTGTCAATAATTTTTAGGGATTTTGTCCCAATAATAACACTTCATAAAAATTGGAAAGCAAAAATTAACCTGGTGTTAAAGGTTCAAAACAAACAAACAAACAAAGGTGGTTGGGGAAGGGGTCCATCAGGGAATTATTCTCTCCCTACCAACACAAAGGTTTGGGAGCCAGGACCAAGAACAAAGGTATGGTTGGTGACTCCAGATTCCAACTTAATGGTGGGGGGAGGTGAGGGAAGAGGAAGAGAGGCTTTTCCTGGTGCTGGAGTTCACTTTGTTGTGGGCAGCTGCTGTGACTAGAAGCCACTGTTTGCTGAGCTGGTGAGTGCAGCTTGAAGGGAGCTCCTTCTGGCTCTGTTCTCCCCCACTTTCCCCTTCCAACTCTGGGCACCCTGACCTTTAGAGAGAAAGAGATAGGGAGGGTCATGGCTGCTTCTGGATGCACTGCAGACTTTTCTGGGGACTGATGTCAGCTGCAGGGGATTGCTGGGAACCACCTCCCCACCCGCCCAAGATCTTCCAGCATTTCCTTCTTTGAACAAAGGACAAGGAGTCTGCTCTTCCCCACAGAAAAGGTTCCATCCTGCCCTGTGTGACTGCCATTACCCCATGAGTCATAAGGCCAGCACCTCGTCCTGCCTCTTGTCTCTACTTCACTGGAAAAAAGACTGGAAACTGAGTCTCATGGCCAGCCACAGTGTAGCACTGCTACCTGCTTTCTGTAAATATAATTGCACCAGGAAGAAACTGTCTCCTGTTTGGAGGTTGTTTTGGTGTGGTGAGGATAGTTTGCTCTGGTCTGTTTATAGTTATATGTCTATATATGTAGGAGTTATGAATAGTTATCCTTTTTTCCTATACATTTTCTAATTAAAGTTCTTTTAAATTTAATAAGGGGTGTAGTGGTGATTGAGGAGTCCCCTCCTCTAGTCATGATAGACACTTTGGTTTCCTTTTAACTAGGACACCAGGATGTCAGTTTTCTAATTTATGAGTCTTTTAACTGAATAGTTTTTAATTGTATGCTACTAGTCAGAACAAAAACTTCTGAGAAAATAGGTTTACAACCAAAAGCAGAACTTTGTTAATTTACTGAAAGCTGCCTGTGATTAATTTGGTATATAAACTTAGGTGGAAATACAGACAGCTAGAAAAACACTAATTGTTTTGCAAGTGTAGAAAGCAAACCAGAGGCACGTTCCACGAATATAGTGAAATGGTGAAAAGTTCCTGGTATGTTAGATGTGGGCATTCACCACAGAAGGTGAAGCCTCCAAATACTTGAACAAAATCAAGTAAAGGAGCAAACAACCAGTAGAATTTCATGTTTACAACTTCTCAGACATCCTCACTCCCTAATAGAAAAATATTTTAAAAGTCCTGGGTTTAAAAAGTCCAAAAAATGCCAAATCTGAAAAACTATTGTAACCATCGAAACTGAGTCCTTCTATGCAATCTCTTTTATCTTTGACATTACAGTTTATGCAGAGGAGAATAAAAGTATCTGCAATAGCTATTCTTCCAATAAACAGATTTGGTGATGATTCTATATTTATGGTAAGAGAATTTCCAGTGGGAGTTATTTTAATATTTTCAGCATTTTAGGAAGATGGAAGTTATTATTCTAACATAAGTTGAAGCATCTTTCAGTTCTTACACTCAACTGTCCTCATCATGATGACACTTGAACACTGATTTAAAATGCTTCCTTGCCAGTAGTGAAATCAGGAAGACAGTGTTCATAATTTTTCTTTTAACTCTTAATTAAAACACATACATAAATAGATATAGATTTATATATGTGAGAACTTATTGGTTTTGATCTACATTCTTGACACTTTGGTACACTTTACTTTGAAGAAAATTTTAAAAAGACATTTCTGGTATATGCTCCACTACCTTAATTTGCATACGAGATCCAGAACTACTATCAAAATATAAGTTGTTCTACTACAAAGTGAGATAATTTCTTTAAATTGACTCACACTTTCACAAGCAATGACAGTTGTCAGTGGTTGTAGAGGCCATAGGCTGCACTGAATTTTTAATATTATAGAATCCATTACATCTTACAATTTATTGCTTTCCAAAATTCTACTAAGAGGTGAGCCAAATAGTTTAAGTCTTCCTCACTACTAGGTTAATATTGAGTCATTTTCAGGTACCAAACATACACATCTGTGTATCAGTTCAGATGTTCTGCAGTGCCCAACTCCAAATGAAAAATTACATATTTGTGCTTGCTGTTTCAAAAGCTGCAGTGTTCAATATGCTGCATCCCTAAGAAATGCAGCGACTGTTTTGAAAAGCCAACAAGCAAACATAGCCTCAAACCACTGCCTCAGGCTTTCAAAAATATGATGTACACATTAAATATCTGCTTTCTGGTTAAATGGACCTTGCTTTCCACTGGTGTGCACTTTGCTTAGTGCTAATACTAGATTTGATATCTGATCAGGATTAAGTTATTATAAACTTGTATTCACGAAAACAGTTCTGCTGCACTAAAAGTGTTGGTGAGTTACCATCCTTTGCCTCTTGTATGTTTATTCTATATAATGAGACTAAGTATGTAACAAGATGGAAAAAGAATCTAAATACCTTATAATTGTATGAAAATATGAAACTGAATTCAAATAATTGAGACTTGGTCTGGAATTCCTCAGAGGACAGAAGGTATGGGTTGGGGGAAAACTTGTTTGCAAACACAAGCAAGAAAAGAGTTTACATGACAGTCAACTTCATCTCAAGGCTTCCCAGATTACGTTGCATGGAAACTGTAACACTCTCTGTGCCATGTGCTGAGCCTTTACTATGTGTTCCTGATGATTAGCCTCAAAGAGAGACAAACACTGATTAATTAATTACTTGGTTGAAAGTTTCACTTTTGCAAGACTGTTTTCCTGAGAATTTGCACAAAGACTTTCCAAGGAAAAACTACATTCTTCATTTGATATTTTATAATAATATATTTACTGATAACTATTTCATTCTTCATTTTTTTATATCCCTATTTCCCTCCCATTTTGTTCCAGCTAAAAAAAATTCCCAATTTATACATAAACTACTTATTTCAGAGAAGGATTTTTTTTCTCCCTAAAAATTAAATGTGGAAAATTCTTCTCTGTATTACCCACTATAGTAAAAGCAAAGGATTAAAGGTAAAGGCGAAGCACATCTATTTTCTTAGAGCTTGTGCCTGAGGGCAGCAGCATTGGATCCATTACTGCCACTGAGAACCACAAGGCAGTTGCATCTCTGGAACTGTACGGCTTCCTGAGCATAGACTGTTGGGGTCACCATTTGTAGAGATGAAGGGGGGGGAGTTAAATGACAGCCAGAAGAGATCAGGCAGAGCAGGCATCAGAAGGCTTGATCAGAAGGCTTAGCACTTATTTTTAGTTACAGCTTCACCTTTTATCTACTCTTGTATATAGTATGCCATCACACTATTGGTTAGTCAGTTCACCTAGCATACATGGAAACATTCTACTGGCTACAAGCTATTCCACATTCTACAGGTGGCTCCTGCTCCTTAAGGGTGCATCCATCAATGACCTCAGACATGAGGAGATACACACACACACTGTCACCTCCACATAGACCAGTTCAATCTATTTCATTTCAGACTACCATGCACTATGCAACATGGAGCTGGTTGTGGGAAACAAACAGGACTACGAAATATGGAAAGAAGAAGTTCTGATGTAGACCCACATGGAGAACAGCACCGGCGAATTGCCCAGACCGTATTAACTGCAAACATGAAAGACTTTGGTTGGAGGAGTTTGAAGGTTATGTATTTTCCTTGTATGGGTTTTAGTTCAAAAGGTTTTATTGTCACCCCCTCTGCATGGTTGCCATCCCACCCATGTGTTCCCCCTAACACTTTGTTCCCAATGAGTCATCACACCAGTTAGACACAGGGTTGTCTCCTGGGCCAGAACTGCCACCCAGGGTTGTCCCTTCCCCGCCACATTCCCAATGCAGCCGCTGCTGTATTGCCACTGCTGCCAAGCGGCCACAGCTGGGACCTGCCAAGGCTATCCTCGCCAGTCTGGGCCAGGGTGACTCCATCTTCAGAATCGCTCTGCCTCGAGATGACAATGTAACTGCCAGTAGCATGCCTGCCCCTCCTATTGGTTTCCACCCCTGTCCTAATCCCATTGGTTATCTCACCCGTCTGTGTCCAATCCCTGGGTTCCTATTGGGTTTGATCCTTCTTTTTCCCCTATTGGCTAGCTGAGTACCCAAGTTACTCCCTTCTTCCAGAGCCCTTACCCAATCCTGTCCAAGTTCCAGCACCTTCCCCTCAGAAGCCTATAAAATTTGTGTGATTGCACAATAAATGGGTTTTTGCCTCCAGTGTCTCTGAGTAAACACATCTCTCTTGCGCTCGCTGGCTTGGAGGGACCTGTGGGAACCATCTCCTACCCCCCCAACACCACATAGTTGGTTATGCTTTTGCATTATTTCCAGATTAGGTCAGATTTGTTTTGTAAACAAATCCATTTGCCACTGTAATTGTTTAGCTCTGAGTCCATATTTGGGGCTGAGAGGGCAGAGAATCGTCATAAATGGTGTCTTGTCCAGATTTTATCACAAGTAGCTGAATGAAATAACTTATGAACCCAATCAGTTCTTCTGAGTTATGAACTAGCTCTTCCTCCAGAGTAAATTAGAATTCTTATTGCATGCAAGAAGCCCAGAGAACAGCTTTTATTACTGTTGCAGGGATGTGCAGAAATAATGGAAGTAAAGCTAAGGTATATATATAATCCAATGCCTCTCCGATGGATTGTTTCCTAAACCTTGAAATTTTATGCACTCAAGTTCCTCAAAATGATTATCCTACTACATGAGGATCAGCGCAGACAAGTCAGATAGGGTGATGCACTCTCTGAGCCCTTTTCTATAACCAATTGTCTCAGGTTTAGCCTAGTTTTTTACCAACCCTGTACTGCCTCCTCCCTCCTCCCAGAGTCTTCCCAGCAAAGTGAAAAAAACTGAAAAGAAAGAACTCAAAAGAAACTGAACTGAATTAAAACAGAAATTATATTTTCTAACATTTGCAACCACATATACAATTTGTACACACTACGTGGAGCCACACACCAGGGAAAAAAAAGCGAAAAAGGAAGAGGGAAGAGGTAACAAGGAGTGAGGAGGAACAAAACCAAACCAAAACAAACGAAACAGACAAATACAATTAAATACTTCAAGGATGAAGGAGAACAGGCAATGATACACTCTCACCACATCCCGGGCTAGGAAAACCAACAGAAACAAGGGACCGTCCAGGCTTCTCCTGCTCCCCCGAGCCTCACCAGAAGAAGGAAGCTTAAACTTCTTCCTATCTCCCCTCCTCCTACTCTTACGTGGAAAACATGTGTGGAATCCTTATGTAATGTCCACTTTCTTAGTTACACCTAGTTACTGAGGAAGCCATGGATCAAACCCATCACACCAATGGTGTGAAACAAGCTTGCATTCTTGCACCAACTCTATTCACAATCTTCTTCAGCATGATGCTCCAAACAGCCATGGGAGACCTCGATGAAGAAAACAGCATCTATATCCGATATCATAACAATGAAAGCCTATTCAACCTAAGGCGACTGAAGGTCCACACTAAGACCCTAAATCATCTTGTCTGTGAGGTTCAAAAGGCTCAGTAGAAAAACATAAGTTGCTGGGACATGGCAAAGTAAGAGGTCTGTGATGACGGAAAAAGCTACTGTAAACAAGGAATATGTCCTAAGACCAATGACAATTTTCTGCTACATTTCACAATAAACAATCTCATCCCAATTAAAGAACAATGGATATTTTAGTTAGCATTTGGGAAAAGAGAAGATGGCATAAGGTAATAGAAACTATGTACATGGGGCAATTATCAAGTTTAGATTAAATGGAAGTTGGCATTTATTCTGCAGTAGAAATTCACAGTTTCAGAAATATACACTCAATTATAATAATATATGTGTACAATGAACAGAGCAACACACACTTGAAATTATTACCAGAAAGCAAGGACAAAACCCCTAAATGGGATAAGCATACACAGGGAGGAATATTTGTCATATGCAATATGACTTTGAATTGAGAAACGTGGCTGCATTATTCTGAAGTTATAGGAAAGCAACAGGCTAAAATTCATCCCCCTGGTGGCAAAATTCTCAGTAATTTCAGCAGGTCTGGACAGGATTCTGTAAAAGGAAGAAGAGAACTTTGGCAATAATTGAAACACATCGACTCAATGATGCAGAGACAGAACAGGCATAAACCTTATTACTTGTCAACTGAAAAAATCTGACCTTTGAACAGAAAAGAACTTATTCCAACATACTTATTTTTTGCTGCAGTGACTAGATGAACCTACAGCCTTCCCATGCATGAATAACAAAATACATCTAAGTTTACTAGCTAATAAATGTGAAAGTGAAAAACAGAATTACTGATTTTCATCCACAAAGGGGCAAGACTAGCAATAATCTTACAGGTTAATTATTCAACACAATAAGATCTTGAAAGTGACTGGACAGTATTTCTGGCTTAATTTTTGAGGATAGCTCTTGGGAAATGTTAGCAGTGTAATTAATGGGACTCAAATACAGAAAGTTCATGATATTGATTCAAACTGAGCAACAGAAAACAGGTTCATCTGTAGATGACTTATAAAATAAGTGAAGTGATCTACAGGAATACATATTAACTAAACATACCAAAGCAACATGAGAAATCAGTCTTTATTATTACACAACTGCAGAGCACACTTAAAAAGATTCTTTCAGGGGAATAAATAAAAAAAAAATAAAAATTGCATATGGAATAAAACCCAAGCAAGCCTCAGCAGGAAAGAATGTTCAAAGTGCCATCAGATAGAAAATGTCAGCATTTAAGGAATTGAAAGCTTTCTGAAGTAAGGAGGCTATGAAAGCTTATACGACAGGGGAGGACCAACTGAAAATGGAAATTAAGAGAAATAAAAATAGATTTGGAGGAGTGTCTTGTAAAAAGATTTAAAATAAAGTAAAAGATTTGAAAATACATCAAAGGAAGAAGCCAAGAAGGGATGTAGAGGATCAGCAAAGGTGTGGCACTTATAATTGAGAAGACAAACACAAGCAACTGGGCAAGAAAATAGGAAACCAGTTCATAATCAGGGAATATGTTCAGGGAAAATAGTCCAAGTCATACCTACACGATGCTCACCTCAAAAATGAGAGTCAAAACTTGAGGGAGAACCAGAAGTCATCCCTGCCAAATTATTCTTTCCAGATAAACCATCCCAATACGCAGAAGGGGCCAAAACCAAGAGAGACACTGACCATTATTAGAAATGGTGTAAAGAACAAGACAAAGGTATCCATGTCTGTCCACAACTTTTACAGAGATTTCAATGCTGGTCAAAGTCAGTTTAGAATCACATAACAGAGCTGGAAAAAGTATAGAGAAGATAGTTATAATGTTCAAAGGGCTGGAGCAGCGTCCTTAACACAAGAGGTTGAAGGCTGGAAAGAAGTCCCAAAGGAGAAATAAAGATTTAAAAAATGACACAAGAAGTGTACAGAACTACTATTCCCCAGCTCTTTGCAACATTACAACTAGGAGACACTTGGTGAAACTAACAAGGGATTAATTTTAAAAAGAAAGAAGAAAGTATTTCTTCACTCAGTGAATATTAAAGTTCTGGCATTTGTTGTCATTGGAGGTTGTGGAGGCACTATCAGACAGTTGAGAAAGGAATTAGACAGATTCCTAGACACCGAAGCTTAGATCACAACTCAAAGGACTAAAAGGATATCAATGAATACTTAAAAAGCAGTTTACAAGCACTGAGGAATAAATTGCAGTCAGTAGGCTCTCACACTTCACCCAAAGTAGCATCTCTTTCTGTCACTGAAGAAAAGAGACAAGCAAAAAATTTCTGCCACAGAAATGAACATGTTTAGAGAAGGATAATTTGTAAACAAATTTAACCTTAATTCTCCCTGCATTTAATGAAAATGAGAAAAGATTCTGCAATCCAATTAATGACTTTGAGCACATACTCTGACACAAAGTCTTGTTTCACTTTGGGCTTTTTTGCTATCATCAACACAGCTGAATCACTTGTTACACCAGACTAGCTGATGTTTGAGTTTTGTGGCATAAAGTAAACTAAAAATAAACGGCGGAGGAACTGGACTTCACACAATCTATGAGATTCATAGTGAAGACATTTTATTACACATAGCACACAGTTTATATAGGGTTAGGACTACAGCTTATTGGCTGAAAGAGTTACACACCACCACACTAGATACTTCAATTGGTTAAAACCTATCTCTCACAAGTCCCATGTTTATATTATTTCATCCTGGCTGTTTTCGTGCACCTGCAGAGTCTAGTGAATTCTTACTATGTGAATTCCTGGGGAGTTAACCACCTCTCTATCAGCCAGCAGCAGCGGAGCTCCTTGCTGCCTCTGGCTGACAGCTCAGTCTCACAGGGTTTTCTATAGATCTGAATTGCTCACTTTTGATTTTACTGTAACAACAGTGGCGGATGTTTTATAACAATGCTCTCTGGCACTGACATATTCCACTTCAATGGTGACATGAAACTGCAACCTTAGCAGGATCCAATGCTGCTCTGCTAGATGCTTGCACAGTCCTCATAAACCACAGTGGGACAGGGACTTTTTCGTTTACTGGTCTCTAGAGATTCTGACTCCATGATGTTCATAGGGTTTGACTCAGCATACAGTGGTGTAGCATGATCTCACAAAGAGATTAAGGTGAAAGTTAAGGTGCCCTAACAGACCTCTCTCTGTAGCAGCACAGATAAGATCTCCATTCTGGCAAGAGGACAGCACGGTCTAGAATTTGCTCATAAAACTGTTCTGAGGAAGAAAATCTCCAAATGAAGTCCAAGAACAAGCTCTTACTTCAGATTTTTCATCAGTCTTTGCCCTTGCTTCTTTTACAGATTGAGAAGGAGGATCTCTTCCCCAAAATAGCTAGGTAGTTTGGAGGGTAGCCTGGGTATATAATCATGTTTTCTGCTCCCTCAGGAAAAATACTGCTATGCTTTCAATGTCATAGTAATCCAGGAATGCAAAGACCACTCTCTACCAATTGCAAAGACCACTCTCTACCAATCATTTTGGTCACTCTATTTTGGCTTCATAATTTTCCATGTGCCTACCAGTGAAGAGCCATTTCCTCACTCCTATTAGCTCATACACATTTGTGTTAACCATGCCTACATTAAGCCCTTCAGGCTTTCCTAAGATTTGGACTAAAGGAAACGGAGATATTCCTTCCAGAATTCCAGATGCAACATCTGGGGGAAAAAAAGAAATAAATATTGCAATAAGGTAAAATGTCAATTCAATCAGTTTCTATTCAGGCCTTGTTCAGAAAAAATCACTCTTAAATAGCAAGTCAACTGCAGGAAATGCTAAGCAATAAGCAGAGAATAGACTCTCTCATGAGACACTTTTCAGTTCTCAGGTGGCCCATTAGTCATTCCTCCCAAGTAAAGATTTCATATTTAACTATTTTGAAAATATCAAAGCCAGAATTTCTTCATCACTGTCTCTCGTGAAAGCACTTCATGTACACTAGCACCACAAATTCAGACCTGTCCTAAAATGCTTCATTTCCTGTCCCTAATTTCCAATTGATATCAGTTTTATCCTTATAGCCACAGTTATAACAAGGGATCAAAATTGTCCCAAAGAGCGGTTCTTAAAACACTACCCAGATATTCCCAACATATATTGCATTATCAGTAAAAGAGGCCAGCAATAACTGTCATGCCTAAAGGAGAGTCAAACAAGCTGTGCTTATAGAACAGCCAGCAGCAAGATGACTTTACTAATAGGTAACAAATTGCCACTCTGATTTGAGCCAGCTGCCTAGTGAAAAATTGGAATCATGCATAGATGTTTTTGAGCACTTGCTTTTGAAAAACATTGGTTGGGTGCAGCACTATTTATATGCAGCTCTTCTGTATGCTGCATTCAAGATGAAGTGATAGCTATCATCTTAAAACAGCTCTAAATTCATCTCTGCCATTAAATCATACAAATTGGGGTATTTTTTCTTAATTTATTTTGGTTTAATTGGAACAGTGAAAACTTAGTCCAGAATAAGCAGGTACACTAGCCTACCATTTCACATGGCAGTCTTCAGAAAGACCCAGTCAGCTCTTGTATTTATTCTATTTAATTTCAATTGCCTTATACCAGATTTTCAATGACAGAAACATGGATGCATTCTGAGCTCTCCCACCTTGAGGTTCATACAGCCTGATAAGGGGAGCAAGGGTGGGGGGGAAGGAAAATAGAACAGAAAGGGCACTAAGCCACTAAAGACAGGCCACTCTCCAGCAGCTCAAGCTGCTTGCATGCTGGAAGAGTAATTTCCCAGGTCTGTAATTGCTTGCTCCAGTTACATCTTTCTCAGGGGTCACCCTCCTCCCCACAGATATCCAAACAGTTAACAGGTTTAAAAGGTAAGTGAAGGAAACACAATGCACCAAGTTTGACTGACTCTCCTCAAACTGCTACCCAAAAGCTGATTGTTGTGTCCTTTATCTGCATTAGACTGGCAGCACACAGCTTCCTTCCTCTCAGGAGCTTCTTCATCCATTCCTCCCACAAGGAGATAATGGGTTTGCTCCATCTCTATGCAGGCCTTGTACTTGGCAGCTTGATAAAGATAAGCCATCATGCAGCAGCTTCTCATCTAGCAGGCAAGGACAAATGCAGATACACCTCAATCTAGCAGTAACTGTTAACTTCTAGTTTTTCACAAGAAACCAGAAGCAAGACACACACAGACATCTTTTTCTCTCCAGCACTTTCTGCCACAGGCTTTTTCTTGGCCCCCAGTACATACTTATTGAAGTTTGGTTTTGTTTTCATTGCTTTCTGAATAATTAAAAATGAAAAAAAAAAAAAGCTTTGGGACTGCCCATAATAGAGATTTCTAGAGCTTCAGCAGATTTGCATCTGAGGACCAAATCAATGATATCATTAAGGTTCCAGTGAAGAGCATGAGTTAAAGCCACAAGCGTAGAAGTGAACAAATAGTCCTCTGATATAAGAACACAGACTTGTAATCAAAGCAAAACATCTTTCATTCTGAAAACTCTTTCAATCAAATTATGTAATACGTAGACATATGTCAGTGACATTACAGGCTTAAATCAAAATGAAAGGATAAGATAGCCTGAAGAAGCTACTCTGGTTTAGTAACTGGTGAGGGTCAAAGGGGTTGCAGATGAGCTGCTGGCTTTCCATGCATACAGCTTGAGTTTGCCAGAAGATGACAACTCCTGGCAAACCACTCACTTTTAATAAACTCTATTTAAGAAACAACTGTTCTCAAAAAATGTGGCCAAAAATAGGTTGTCTGCTCACATTATTATCTTAGCATTCACAAGTCAGTCACATGAACTTCCAGCTTTGCAGAAGGAAAATCTTTCTTGAGTAAGAAAAGACAGTGACAGTGTTCTGGATCTGTGGACTGCAAGCTCTTGCACATTTCAATACACATAGCCCACAGACTTCATTTTAATCTTTACTTATTGTAAGAGTTTCAGGATAAAAGGAGCACCGTTTTGGAGTAACAGCAGCCCATACCCTTATCTATTATCACCTTCTATCCTTATCTTTTCTCACCCTCATTGTTACCACTTCACTATCATAACCTTTAGCAAAACAACTCCTTCCAACTTTAATAGAGGCCTGGAGTTTGAGGACATTTATTTTTTTGCTTTTCATTAAAAAAAATTACATATAGGAAAACTAAGTGAGCAAGGTTAACTGGCCTAATACAGCTAAGCTAATACAAAATGCCCCACAGATAATCACAAACAGTCTTACACACATGCAATAGCAAGGAAACCATCTCCTAGCAGAAACAGCTTTTTGTTGAAGGTATACAAATAATGGTGGTGTTAGGGATGTGCACTCTGACAGCATTCAAGCTGTTGACTCAACTCATTCATCACAAACACTTGAAAATGCCAACAAGTCTTCTGTCCACAACTTTTTCTTATACCCACATTAATAACAGGCAAATTTGAGCTACTTTAGGAAATTAAGGGACTTTATCTCAGTAGTAACACTCAGTGTTTACAAAAGGAAATGCTACATTGTAAAAAAATAATAACCTTTATAAGATAGGGAAGTGCTTGAGGATTTAAAATTGATAAAATGGATAAAATTATACAATATACACAGGACTGAGGCATCAATTTGAATTTTGTGGAGTGATGTTTAGAAGAGATTTTACTTAACAGAGACAAACATTCATCCCCTGGTATCAGTCTGGGCTGGGGGATCAGTAGATTGAGAATAGCCCTTCCAAGAAGAACTTGGAGATGCTATTGGATGAGAGGCTGGACATGACCCAGCCAGGCATGTTTGCAGCCCAGAAATCAGTCATGTTCTGGGTTGCATCCAAAGCACCATGGACAGCAGGCTAAGGGAAGTGATTCCTCCCATTCTAGTGAGACCCCACTTGGGACACTTCATCCAGTTCTGGAGTCCCCAGCACAGGAAGCACATCAACCTTTTGGCGTGAGTCCAGAGAGTGCCACCAAGTTGACCAGTGGGATGGAACACCTCTCCTATGAGGAAAGGCTGAGGTAATTGGGATTGTTCAGCCTGTAGAAGAGAAGTCTTCAGTGTGACCTAATTGCAGCCTCCCAGTGCCTGAAAGGATACTCCCAAGCTATCTCAGGTTCTGCTCTGAGAGTGTCTGTGACAGTACAAAACTCAGACCAGATGAAATACCCAGCTGCATATGTACAGGCTTTCTATACTGGCAAAAAACACCCAGCTGCTTTCTTTTAGGCAACCTATGCATTTCTGCATGAGCAATAATCACAGTAGGACTGCAATGCAGATACACTCCAAGAAACTGTACCTGCAAAGATGTCCCTTCAGATGAAAACAGGCAATTAATTCCCTAAACCAAAATGGATCCCTGAGCATCTGTGCAGTGATCAGGAAGTTTTCTCTAATGGGGTTCACAGTACAACAACATCAATACAGAAAGAGAAAGTTCTCACCAGCTTTCACAGTATCAGAGGAATTTTTGTGACACAGAAACCTCACAGCAATGGTATCCAACATCCTTTACAAGGGGATTTTTCTTTTTTTAAGGACAAGAGAGGTTCTACTAAATTCCCAGAAATAAAAAGTCTGTGCATTGAAACATTTCCTATGGAGGACATAACCAGTGACCACACCTTATCAAAAAGAAAATATTTTTACAGACTAAAGGCAGTGACTATACAACATAACCTCCCCCTATACTCACTACAGTGATTGTTCTCTGTGTTGCTGAAGCCAGATAGTTCATAGAGTTGCCACCACATAAAAAGAATTCCATAGCATTTTCTGCATTCAAAAATGCATATAATAAAACTGAAAAATATCTTCTCAATGTAGTACAATACTCAAGCAATTGCAAAAAAAAATTGTGTGTTCTTCGGCCTCATGGGTTGTTAACACTGTTTTTAATGTTATCCCTGTCTTTTCATATTATCATCCACAGAAGCTCATGGCCAAGAGTTTGGCCTGGTAATAGCTGACCATTCTCTCTGATATCACTCCTTGCTCTTTATGGACAGACCAATATTCATTGTGATTAGCATGGGACAGCCCTGTCTATCCAAATTAGTCATGAGTACTTAGCAGTTCACTCCATGCAGCATCACTAATTGCTGTAAAAGAAATTTCATGCCTTTCTTTTCTTAATAAAAAAAGACTATAAATTTCTCTCTCCAGGGAAGACAACAATGCTCCACCACAGTTGGTGAGAATTTGTTTCCAGCTGTAATTCCAGGAATTTTTCATTGCTTTTTATTCTTTGATATTTAATGTTCCATGAACCTGTACTAAAATAGAATGTGTTAGATAAGACTCAGAATGGTATTATCATAGTTATTCCAGCTCTCCTAATATAGGAATAAGTGTGGGTCAGAGTATGCATGACTAGTCCTACAAAGACATGAAGATACTATTTCTATTCCCAGTTTAACTCACATTCTTAAAAGAATAAAAACAAACTACCATTCATTTAAACAAGATACAGCTTTATCTTTGCTTGTATTTGGACCATCTCTCTGCGAGAAATTTGTTTTCTACTCAAAAGTTACATTTATAAAATAATTTTTCTGAAGAGACACTTTTAAAAGAAGTTGTGGGTTTGGATTTGTTTTGTTGATTTTTCTTTTGTTTTATTTTAAATAAGCTACTCTTGAAATGTGTCCATGATTTTGTATCTGATGGTGACTGACATGCTTAACGGAAATCATGGCCTATCGAAACCAAGTAAACTAATACTGAGCCAGAGATACCAAGAATGTTTTAAAATATTCTCTGATAAACATGACATTCCACACCTTCAGTCATTAAAGTAAAAATAAAATGTTCAATCATTGCATGAATCATTATATATAATTTTATGATAGGTTAATGATATTGTCTCAGAGAATAATTTTTTTCCATACATTTTCAGCTTTTAATAGTATGATCTAAACCAGTGGCTATAGTCTGCAGTGAAATCTGTTGTGGGTAAATGATGCCGTATAACTTGCATTTTAACAGACATAAGAAAAGAACTCAATGTACCCATAATTAAACCTATGCAACACTGCCTACAATTAAAATTATGTACATTAAAAAGGCCCAAAAGTTCTTTTAACATATTATTTAAAATAAAAAAAACAGTCACTAAAACTCTGCAGAAAATGTTGTAAAACCACCAACTTGCAGCAGTACCAATATTTGTATTAACAGCGTTTCATTGACTATACATGTTGTAAATGCCAAATATCAAATTCCATAGATAGTTACTGGGCCTGTTGATACTCTTTTTTGAGAAGATTCATTGTTACATATTAAAATTTTTACAATTCATTTTCCCCTGAGTATAAGTACTCAGATGGGGAGCATGAGGATAGAACATTGACTTTGACATTAAGTCTGAAGTTCCCTAACCAAAGCAGTGAGAACAAGACCTCTCTCAGAAGAAAGACTTTAATATGGAGCTTCACAGTGGCAGAGGCACCACTGGCTCAGTAGAAGGAACTTTTGCAGAAGCATTATGCTTCCAGGAAGGAGGGCAGCACCTTAAAGACAGGGATAAGTAAGGTCCACACATCATCATTCCTGGCCACCAGTGCCAAAAGCTTTTAAAAGTAATTTACATTTAATTTCAATTGAAAGTCTCCTTATTCATCATTATTCTCACAAGTGCTGGATGGAACTCAGAGATACACTATGGGTTAATCCTGTCAGTTCATGTGTGAAACTTTGGTTTTATGGGTACTCAGTTTCAAAAGCTTGTGCTGGTTTAAAGGCAAACTGGCAGAAGAAATGAACAAGACTCCAGAGAGATTACAAGTCAGAGACACAATTTAATAAAAAGGTTACAATAAATACAATAATACAGAGAAAAAAATTATTTTAATGCGCAAAAACCAGATGTATAACCCAGCACCCTGGTGCAAACAGAATAGTGTTCGTTATCCCCTGTGCTGAGCACCACATGGTCCCCCTGAGTGCAAAGCAAAAGGAAAGGAAAAACTGTTGGTGAGGATGGTGGTCACAGTCTGGTCAAGAGTGGCAGTCGCAGTCCTGTTGAGGTTCTGGTCCTCCTCTGGAACTGACAAGTGGTACCATAAGTCCCAAGCCCCCAAGATTATATACACTCATGTTCAGGTGGGAATGCCCAGTACCTCCCCCAGGGTGTGGAGTTCCACAATGGGTGATTTAACTCTGTGAGTCATGGGATATTTTTGGAATCTTTGACGGCCGATTAGTATGACCCCTCAGGCTGGGTGTGAAGGTGCTAATGCCTCCTCAATGGGGAGTGCCACGTGAAAGGGAGGAGAGACAGAAATGCAAAGATTTCTACTCTTACCTGTATTAAATAAAAGTTATTAGCTATAAGTGTCCTCAGAGTAATCAAAGTTTTATGAACCCAGCACTGCCCAGAGAGGTGGTGGATTCACCATCCCTAGAGATTTTTAAATGCAGATTGGATGTGGCGCTGAGTTCCATGATCTAGTAAATGGACTAGAGCTGGACCAAGGGTTGGACTCGATGATCTCAGAGGTCTTTTCCAACCCAATCGATTCTGTGATTCTATGATTCTATGAACACACAGTTTTGGTTACACCCACAAAGTGATAAGCTAGTCCAGGCCACTGTAACTAGGACAAGCTAAAATTCATAAATGCATTAGTAGTAATTGTGCTCATCTAGCTGAAAAAAATAATTCATTTGCAATAGGTATAACTAAAAACAACATGAAGAGAAACCATTATTTCACTGAGAATGATATAACAGTCTTCTCCATGCTATAAGTATTTAATACCTACTGCTGGCAGTGTTTTATTTTTCTCATGTATTTTAATTTTGATTTACAGTAGAAGAAAACATCTATTTGCCTCTGCAAAGTTTGCCCTTCCTTTCAGCCATACCATATCAAGTCTATAGATGTTTTACTTGCTGTACTTAATATTTTATCCCTATTTTTAGGACTCTCATGATATTTCCAGCATCCAAGAGAACTAAGCAGCTCATTAAGCTTCTCATCTGTTGAGATTGTCTTAAAACTCTTAACTTTTTCACATACAGATTCAATTTCTCTTTGTGCTTCTAATTGATACCTGACACCCAGGAGAACATAATTGGGCAAGTTCATTTTGGCAAGTGTATCAAATGATGAAGTTTCCTATGTTGCAGAGTTCACCAGCCAAAAGAAAGTCTGTGGGACTCCACATGAGATTGTGCTATAGGAATGTGTTTCAAAAACTGAGCCAAAAATTGTTAGGAAGAACTTGATTCAACCCAAACACAATGAGGTTTCTGGTACACTGCCCAAACATATATGTACTATTTTTTTTTCCAGACAAGTGAGGAATTCTTCATGTCATCAGTTTTGTGCTGGTTTGAAAGTAAACTGGCAGGAGAAAAAACCAAACACAAAAGAGATTATAAGTCAGAGTTACAATTTAATGAAAGAAATTACAATAAATGCAATGATATAAAGAGAAATTGGCTTTTACCCACAAAACCCAGAAGTATAACCCAGCCCCCTGGGGCACAAACACAAAGGGGTTTGTTAGCCGATGTGCTGAGCCCCACATGGTTCGCCCTGAGTCCAAAGTAAAAAAAAGGGAGAAACCTGTAGGTGCAGATGACAGTCACAGTCTGGTTGAGAGTGGTGGTCGCAGTCCTGTTGAGGTTCTGGTCCTCCTCTGAGTCTGATAAGTGGTTCCCCAAGTCCCAAAACCCCTAAGATTATTTCCCCTCAGGTCCATGTGGGACCGCCCAGTACCTCCCCGGGGGGGGGGGGGGGGGGGGGGGTGTAATTACACAATGAGTAACATCACTCTGTGGGTCACAGGGTATTTGGAATCATTGATGGCCCAGACATGACACCTCAGGCTGGGTGTTGAGGTGCTAATGACTTCCTGGAAGGGAGTTATCACAGCTCTTATCTCACAGGTGTCTTTCACACCCCGATCACAGCCTGATGGGTTGGGTGTGCCCTGGGCAGCTACTGCAAATGGTCCATTGTTAACAGTTCATGGGAAATGAATAGAGGGTGTAGAATACATAGCTTAGGTCACACCCACACAGTGATAAACTGGTCCCACCTGCTGAACTAGGACAAGTTTGCAATTGAACATTACTTGAACAGCTTCAGCAGACATACTCAGCATGTCACCTTCTGAGAGTCCTAAACCTTGCTGCCAACAAATTACATAAAAGGGAATTGCAGCTGACATAAGCAGTGAACCACAGGCACAGAAACTTTTGCAAATATAAAACTTAACAGGGATGACAGAATCAAGAAAAGCAGGAAAATATAATCATTTATTGGCTAGACAGAGGTTTGGAAAGATAACTTTTTCCATTTGCCTCTGCAACTTGACAGTATCAGTGGTTCTCCAGTGTGGTACTGAACCAGGAGGCATTTTGTTTGGGTAGTTAGAGCTTAAATGAAGGAGTCAGATAGACATGTTTTATTACAGACAAAGGACGTTTTTTAACAAGACTCTAAGGATACTCGTTTTAATGATGCTTAACACAATGTTTTAAAACACACAGTTTTCACTCTCTAGGCATTTTTAAGTATAACATTTACATTTGCAGACAACAATCCCATACAACCTATCTTTTCCAAGGGTTACTGTGCTCATGCTTTCATAAATATGCACACAGAGATCAAATATGATAAGAATACGTATGGTCCATTACACAATTCTTTCAAAATGCCTGTCTTTTCCAGCCTTTACATTTTTAATGCTTGTAATAGTTACATTTTAAGTAATGGCTTCTCTGTAGTATTTCTGGGCTGGCCATTGCACCTTCTAAAAAATTTAATTTTCAATTACTTTCTTTTATTATCCTTTTATTGTTATTTTCCTTTCTTCTTTCTGTTAGTTTCTTTTCTATAGTTAATTTTACCTTTCTATTTTCTTTTTTGTTGCTCTGAATTCCTTTTCAATTTTTTTCTCTATTCAAGTATTTGAGATGACTATAATATCCTTTCAGTTACTATGTCCCTGGCTACATCTCCTTTTTTGGCTGTGGCCCTTCACTGCCTCCAAATCAAATATATAATCTTCCACTGAATTTTGTCTGCATGGAAAGGGTACAATCAGACCATTTAATCTTTTCACACTAATTGGTCTATACAAATCTCAAGTCCCTTTTGATAGTTTTTTTTCCTGAATTGCTTTCAAAACATTCACGTTTTTGTGTCAGCTCCATCAATACTAGCATATGTAGGCTAATGCATACTATATATGTACATGCAAATGTAGATTGCAAAATAGAATGAATTCAGAACAGATTTTAGACAAAATCATGCACCAGTGCAAATCCTTTCAAGAACTCCCAAGTATCCTGGAATTAAATTGTACTCTAGTGAACAGCTGGAAGTCAGTGTGTAGTAATAGAAAATTATAGAATGATTGGAAGGAACCTTAAATATTACCTGGTTCCACTACCCTGCTACGTACAAGGATATCTTCCACCAGACTGGGTTGCTCAAAGCCCCATCCACCCTGGCCTTGAGCACTTCCAGTGCTGGGGATACATATATATCTGAAGCAAGAGAGGCAGTACAACAACAGTGCCTGTTTATATAATACCAAGATCCAAGGTGAACAATTGTCAAATATATGTATGCTCCATTAGTTTAAGACACTGTCTCAGACAGAACAGTTGTAAGGCCCATAGTTTTAGATTTGGAAATTAGAAAATTAGTAAACATACTGCAAAGTGCTCTTGTACCAACACACATTGAATTTGAAGCAGGCTGAATGACTCCAATTTGAAGGGTTAAAGCAGTTTACACTGTCACATAAGGAAAGAGGGCTCAGCCTTTTTAAGAATCATTTTGACCAATCTGTTGAACCCAGTACAAAATATATTAGGATGAAAATGAGCTTAAAATACAGCAGACTAGTAAGTGTAATTCCATCCAGAGAGGACAATTAGTAGCATCTCTGTAATCTTCCACTTAAGTACTTTTAGTTTGCACATACCAAATACATTGTAATATTCCACCTTGGTGTTTGCCAGGTGAAACCTGAAGCCTAAAACAATATCTGCTCAACATGAGCAATCTCCATTTCTGCCTGTTTGATCTTCTTATCCTGAAAAATTAATTTTGCTAGTCATAAACAACATTTTTACAATACATAGGCTTCACCTTGTGGTGTTTCCAGGTAATTCTTCATGCTGATTTGTTCTAGTATGACATCTCTGTGTGTTTGGATATAGGTTAACCTTTTATGCTTCCCTAACAGATGTTTCATACATTCCAGTCAGGGATTTTTTTAAGTGCTTCTCAAATGGTGAGGACATATCTTCAAGGGATTCGGAAAGAATCAGGAAATCAACATCAGGTAAATTAGAAGTGGATCAGACACTTCCCCATTGTAAAAAAAAAAAAAAAAAAGAAAAGTAAACGTTAAAAGCTAAGTTTGATCCTTATGTTCGTGCATGCTTTCAAAATAGGATTTGTCAATTGCGGATGCAAAGCAGTTTCAAATATTAGTCACTTTGTCTAGTTTATATTCCAAAACATTAAAGATGCATAAATGGCCTGCTAGGTATTGATGTAAGCTTATTGACAAAACAGAATGCTTCACAGTAAGGGCATCATCTCACAAGGCTCCACACAGTGACTCTGCAATTACTGTTTCAGCCTCTGCATATCAGATCTCTAGTATATGGTGCGAGATTCATCAAAAATAAATTTGTAAAAATTTTAAAAATTAGCTGATTTAAGAAGTTATAAATTATCTGAAAGCAATACTCCTTGAGAATTCACAAAACAGAATTGTTCTAAAATGATCAGTTATATTTCTTTCACTAAGCTTTAGAAATAATGGGTAAACTCAGCAATTTCTTTAAAAATTCTTTAAATTCTTATCCAGTAGTACATAAATCCCTAGCAGACCCTCTAGAAAGCTAGAGCAGTAGAAAAAAATAACGTGGAACAGAAATACAGCAGAATAGATCTCTTCCTAGTATTTGATATAAAATGAGTATACCTTCTGTATTGTGCAAAACACTACATACCCAGAACTAGGAGATCAGAAGGCCCAGCCAAAGTTTCAAATTTGGGCTGGGCAAGTATAGAAACATTAGTTATTTCATGAGAAGGTAGAGACAAAAAAAATAACAAAATTGAATACCAGGTGTTATGGGTTTAGCTAGACCTAAATTCAGGCTTTAGTTTTCAGAGCAGGCCTTGGATTATCAGCTGACTCGAGCTGGGTCAGGCCAGCTGACTTCTACTGGCTAATGGTGTTCCATACCATATTCCAACATCATATGCGATACAAATACAGTAGAGTAGGAGGAGTTCTCTCAGTTCCCATCATGGCTGAGGTAGAGACAAGACACGCTGCTGTTGTCCTGCTGAAGTGGGCCTTGCTCCTGCCTTGCTGCTACATCGCATTGTTTTAGTTTGAGGAAGCAAACATTTTATTGTTCTTCTCTCTCTGTTCTTTTCTGGGTGCTTTTTGGAGCAGTTTATAGATCTGGAGTGATGGGATCTGTTTTTGGTAGGAGGTAGAGGATTGTTGTTACATTTACCTTGTGTAAGTGTATGTGTTATGTTGTAGTTTACTTTTAATTTTCTCTTTTCTATATAAATATATAAACCTGTTTTAAGTTTTCCATATTTTTTTCTCCCTTGTCTCAGTGGAGTGAGAGAGACTCTGACTCTCTGTGTTGGGTACTTGGCATTTTACCAGCTCAACATAACACATCAGGTCCAAGTAGATATGCATATTTTAAGTTATGTCTGTAATTTCTTCTCTTAACTTTAACTGTCCTCTTTCTACACTTGCTCTTGTCTTTCATTGTCCTCACTTAACACATTGCATATTTATTTTATTGGGAATATTTTCATTATGCTCTTTCTTGGTAAGAAAATCAAGTTTAAAATTTCTTTTAAAACCTTAAATTTTTTCATCATCTGTGAAATGTAGATAAGTTTATGCAACCTTTTGGACCCCGATAGTATATCTCTTCTGTCAGGGAAAACAGCTCTAACAATTGGGTTGCCAACAAAGTATGTCTTTGGATTTTTGATTTTGGTTGCTTTTTGGCCAACTACTACATACACCTGCCTCAGACATAAGAAAGGTTAATGCAGGTAGCACAAATTAACACCTCAGAGGTTTCATTCAAGCTACTTGAAATGACCACCCAGAAAATGAACTCTGAAGATTGACTTAACACTTAAAGAATTGTACAACAAGGAATCATTCCTCTATATAAAGTACAGGCATAATCTGGTGTATAAATGCACATCATTCAATAATCCATCATTTCAATATCAATAGCAGAATTTTTTGAATTGTGCAATCTTTGTTCAGTTGCTCTGTTTCAGAGAGTTTTTATTCAGAATTCCTTCAGGTTTTTACTCCTATTAATATTCATCTACAAAACTAATGTACTTAAATACCAATAGCTGTCCCACATCATCCATAATTTATGAACATCTTCTTAGGACAAAATCCATAGGTATAACTGTTTGTCCCTTGACTCCAAAAATTAAAGCCAGGCAGAGCCATAGTGAAGAGAATAAGAATATAACTGTTATCTGCTGCATTCTCTCTGCAGTTTAGATATTAATGTAACTTTCACATCTGAGGCAAAAAGCTATTAAAGGCACATTGTGGTTTTGAATCAATTTTATTTGTTTATTTACATTTTAGTGATGTTTGACAAAGTAAACTCTTAAGAAATATTGTATCATTGTGAAAAAGGGCATTGAATCTTAAGTTAATATCCTGAACTACTATAATAGGTTCCCTGACAGGATTACTTTCCCTTAAATTACAGCTGTCAATCAAAGATATGACCTTTTTCTTTGGTATATGGAGACTACATTTCAAAAGAAAGAGTAACATATTGTTGCACACCAGATCACTTATTATTGGGTCAGAACCACCTTGGTTCCGGGCGCGGGGGGGAAAGGTGGAGGAAGAAGAGATGGGTCAACACTCACCGAGGTGGGGTGGCATTGTGTCCCACATGGCAAGCCCTGGAGCCCACAGCAGCCCTTCAGCAGCTGTCAGTCACAAATAGCCCAGGAAAACTATAACACACCACACATCCTGGAGTCCCCAGCCTAGGCTTGGATTGGTAGAGACAGTGAGAACACTGTCTCTCACACTGGCCTGGAACTGCAGAGTAGCCAGTGGGTCAGAGTCCCCACGTGACAGGTTTGACAATAGGGACCAGAGTAGACAAAAGCAGAGGCACAAGTGTGCCACCTGTCACAACCCTGCTGTCTGGGATGTGTGAGAGCTGGTCTTCCACAAAGTTTCAGTAGTAGCTCTCTCTCCCTCTTTCTCCTTCTCTCTTTTCTTGCTCCCCCTGCTTCTTTTCCTCTGCTCCTTTCTTGATGCTTTGGGTTGCTTGGAGCAGGAGGGATTGGATTTGACTTAAGTGTTGTGGATTGATTAAATATTGACATGGGTATTGTGGATTAGTACGTGCTGAGTTGATACATTGGTGGAACATTTTGTTTAGCTTGTGTACTGCCCTTTTCGAACCTTTGCCAAATTCCCTTATTTTCTCCCCTAAATTAATAAAGCAATCCTTTGGGACAAGTCCATGGCTTATTCTCTTGACGTTATCTCAAGGTATTAAAGAACCATATATTAAAGTAAAACTCCTGGCTGACCCAATGAGGCCGCAGTTCAGGGCTGGAGTGCTACACACAGAAATATATAAAAAATCTTTACTCAAATAAGGATAAAGAAGAGACAGGATAATCGTAAATATTTCAGAGAGAAGACAGAAGTCAAGTCTGTAAATCAGGCTGTGAAAATTTTTAGGAACACTTTCAGATATGAACTCAGGTAATTTGCAAGTTAAAAGGTGTCATTCCTGTAGGTATCTTCCATATTTAAACATCAAATTTAGCATGTTTTATGACATGCAAGACTGTGGGGTGATGGCCCCTGATCCCCTGGAGGGATGCTGATAAACGATGGGTGTTACCAAAGAACAGAATGTTATTAAATTAACATAGCCTTTCTTTGCCACACCCTGTGGCACCCTGCAGACTCAAGGAGCCCACACCCTCAGGCATCTGTATCACCCCCAGAAAATTGACTATAGACACACAAAACCACCTGAAGAAAAAAAAAAGGTATAAAAAGAAGTGCAGTTTAAACTAAAACTGGGGAGAAAATTTCCACCTCTGGGAGGGCAACCCACGAGCTACCCTGTCTCCCCCATTCCACTGGACATTGCAGGGGTAAAGCAACCAAATTCTTACTTTATTTTCCTATGCCTTACTAATTATAATTTGTTATAGCTCACTGGGTGTATACATGTTAGTGAAGCAGCTATATTTTTCCTGATTGCTTTTCTTTTGGGTTACTGAGTGTGTTTACATGAGGTGTTAAACTGTTGTGTTTCTGTTTAGTAATGCTCTGTTAGTTAAGTTTGTCATGGGAGTGGTACACTGCTGGAGATGCCTGTAAAATGTGTGTTGTGCTGGTGTCTTTTGGGGTATTTTGTACAATACTGCAGCTAAATGTTATGACTGACTAAGTAACCCATATAGTCATTGTCACGTACCTGTATTAATAGATGTTATTTCGGGAGCTATCATGAGGAAAGTTCTTTTCTTGCTATTAAGTGTGGTTCTCATAGCAGAGGTTAAAACTTTCCAACCCATGTGCTATCCTAGTTTTGGTAGGCAGTGTTGGGAAAACATAAGACTCTAATTTTCTGGTGGCACTTATTTAGCTATAAGTTCTCCCTGGCATAAGTGTGGTCAAAAATCTTTGCAGCCTGTGTTCTGTCCAGTGTCGTCAGGCAGTGCTGGGTTCATAAAGTTTTCATTGTTCTCAGGATGCTTATAGCTATTAACTTTATATTAATACAGTTGAGACTAGAAATCTTTGCATTTCTGTCTCTCCTCCCTTTCTCGTGACACTGGTAGCAGTCACATAGTTACTAAAATATTTTAACACTGTGCTCTTAATCATCTTACAACTTGACAAGGAACCATAAAACATAGGCCATGTGTTGTTTTCCAAACATATCCCTCTCTATCTTTTCCCACATAGAACACAGTTTAATTTTATGGATGGTATTAGGGGCTAAAACTAAAGAGATATTGAGAGAACATAACCTTAATACTGTCAGGATGCCCAGGATTTCCTTGAATAAAAAGCTAGGCTTTAAACATCCAACATAGTAAATACTGCCTAGAGGAAGAATTTTAAAATATATATATATATCTTGGCAACTGAGCCTGATTCTATGCCATTCATTAACTGTCCTACAGAGCTTACATGTCCCAGCTTAAACCCTAGTGCACTTCCAGAGATTCAACTAGCGCTAAAACATTGTTAAATATGGCCCACTCTAAATCATTCACTTAAAACAAATTAGTTTATGTGCTATAGCTGCTGATTTTATGCTAACCCTTTACCAAGCAACTAACCTGGCAAAAAATTGAAATGGTCTTTAATCACTGTTTCAGTTAAATTACATCCTTCAACAAAACATGCCCACAACAAACAAAAAACTGACAGACACTAGCCTCACAAATTCAAATTACAGCTACTCAGACAGAGTTATTGCCAAATAAACAACCTAATGCGAATAAAAAAAATATGGCCTAATAATGAGCCTTTTTCTTGAGTGCTGCCATATGCAGAAAAAAGACACTGTCTTGGGTTTAGCCCAGCTTTCTCCTGCCAGGCCCGGACTGGGAAAAAAAACCTGAAAAGACAGCAAGAACTCAAATGAAACTGGACTGAATTAATGCATATATATATTCTAACATTTATCACTACACACATAATTGTACCCACCCAGGGGTCCCAAGGGAAGAGGGGAAAGGGGGATGGGAATGAGAAGGAACAAAAAACCAAACCAGTCTACCAGACGGGTTACAACTACAGGTAAGAGGAAAAAGAGAAGGGTTGTTGTAATCGGTGACTCCCTTCTGAGGGGAACTGAGGGCCCTATAAGTCGGCCAGACCCGTCCCACAGGGAAGTTTGCTGCCTTCCTGGGGCCAGGGTGAGGGATATTACCAAAAGACTTCCTAAGCTTATCCAACCCTCCGACTACTACCCGCTGTTGGTTGTCCAGGTTGGAAGTGATGACATTAATAAAAGGAGTACCAGAGTAATTAAAAAAGATTTCAAGGCACTGACCCGATCTCTTCAGGGGAGGGGAGCACAGGCAGTAATTGCCTCAGTTCCTGTGCTAGCCGGGATGAATGAGGAGAGGTTTAGGAAAGCCCAGCTTACCAATAGGTGGCTTAGGGACTGGTGCTACCGTCAAAATTTTGGGGTTTTTGATCATGGGGCAAACTCCGTGTTGCCCAGTCTCATCAAAGCAGATGGGTTTCATTTATCTAGGAAGGGCAAAAGAACTGTAGCCCATAAGTTAGCAGGCCTGGTTAGGAGGGCTTTAAACTAGGTTTGAAGGGGGAAGGGATGGCAACTGGGCTCTCCAGAGATAGGCCTAAGGGCACAGAGCCCGAGCTGAGAATGAAATCAATGGCCCAGCTGAAGTGCAAGTACACCAATGCACACAGTATGGGAAACAAACAAGAGGAGCTGGAAGCCATAGTGCAGCAGGAAAACTATGACATAGTTGCTGTCACAGAAACATGGTGGGATGACTCACATGACTGGAGTGCTGTTATGGGGGGCTACAAGCTCTTCAGAAAGGACAGCCAGGGTAGGAGAGGTGGAGGGGTGGCTTTATATGTTAGAGAGTCTCTTGACTCTGTTGAAGTTGAGGTCAGCAGTGACAAGTTTGAGTGCCTGTGGGCCAGAATCAGGGGCAAGGCCAACAAGGCTGACACCCTTGTGGGTGTCTGTTACAGACCACCCAACCAGGATGATGAAGGAGATGAATTATTCTACAAGCAGCTGGCGGATGTCTCAAAATCTCCAGCCCTTGTTCTTGTGGGTGACTCTAACCTGCCAGATATCTGCTGGGAGCTTCATACTGCAGAGAAGAGGCAGTCTAGGAGGTTCCTGGAGTGTACAGAGGAGAATTTCCTTCATCAACTGGTAAATGAGCCTACCAGGGGTAAGGCCCCGCTAGACCTACTGTTTACAAACAGAGAGGGGCTGGTAGATGATGTAGTGGTTGGAGGCCACCTGGGGCATAGTGACCATGAAATAATAGAATTTTCAGTCCTCAGGGATGTAAGGAGAGCCACCATTAAAACCTCTGCACTGGACTTCCAGAGAGCAGATTTTGGCCTATTCAAAAAACTGATTCAGAGCATACCCTGGGAAACAACCCTTAAAGGCAAGGGGGTCCAGGAGGGATGGACATGTTTTAAGAAGGAAATTTTGAGTGCACAGCAACAGGCTATACCAGTGTGCCGAAAGGCCAGCCAGAGGGGAAGACGGCCAGCTTGGTCAAATAGGGAGATTCTGAAAGAAATCAGGAATAAAAAGAAAGTTTACAGACTACTGAAAAAAGGGCTGGCTACTTACGAAGAATTTACAGATAGAGCTAGGTAATGCAGAAAAAAAATTAGGGAAAGAAAAGTGGAATTTGAAGTAAATTTGGCTGTTTCAATTAGGGATAACAAAAAATCCTTTTATAAATACATTAATAACAAAAGGAGGGGCAAGGAAAACCTCCATTCTCTGTTGGACTTGGAGGGAAATATAGTTAAGGAAGATGAGAACAAGGCTGAGGTACTTAACACCTACTTTGCCTCAGTTTTCACCAGTAAGACAGGTCGCCCTCAAGACAACTGGCCTCTGGAGCTGGTAGACAGGGAGAGGGAGCTGAATACCCCTCCTGTATTCCAGGAGGATATAGTTACTGACTTACTGAGCCAGCTAGATCCTAACAAGTCTATGGGACCAGACGGGATCCATCCCAGGGTGATGAGGAAGCTGGCAGAAGAGCTTGCCAAACCGCTCTCCATCATCTTCCAACAGTCCTGGCTCTCTGGGGAGGTCCCAGATGATTGGAGGTTGGCCAATGTCACCCCAATCCACAAAAAGGGCTGCAAGCAGGACCCTGGCAACTACAGGCCTGTCAGCCTGACCTTGGTTATGGAGCAGTTCATCCTGAGTGCAATCACACAGCACCTTAAGGGTGGACAAGGGATTAGACCCAGGCAGCATGGGGTTAGGAGGGGCAGGCCCTGTCTGACCAACCTGATCTCTTTTTACGATCAGGTGACCCACCTGTTGGATGAGGGGAAGGCTGTGGATGTGGTCTATCTGGACTTCAGCAAGGCCTTTGACACTGTCTCCCATAATATACTCCTGGAAATGCTGGTAGCCCATGGCCCGGACAAGTGTAGCCTCTCCTGGATTAAAGCTGGCTGGAGGGTCGGGCCCAGAGAGTGCTGGTGAACGGAGCTGCATCCAGCTGGCGGCCAGTCACCAGTGGTGTTCCCCAGGGGTCTGTATTGGGTCCAGTCCTGTTTAACATCTTTATTGATGATTTAGATGAGGGGATTGAGTCCATCATCAGGGCTCTGCAGAGGGATCTGGATAGACTTGAGAGATGGGCTGATTCCAATGGGATGAAGTTCAATAAGGCCAAGTGCCGGGTCCTGCACTTTGGCCACAACAACCCCCTGCAGCACTACAGCCTGGGCACAGAGTGGCTGGAGAGCAGCCAGGCAGAAAGGGACCTTGGAGTACTAATTGACAGGAAGCTCAATATGAGCCAACAGTGTGCCCAGGTGGCCAAGAAGGCCAATGGGATCCTGTCCTGTATCAAAAACAGCGTGGCCAGCAGGACCAGGGAAGTGACCCTTCCCCTGTACTCTGCTTTGGTGAGGCCACACCTTGAGTACTGTGTTCAGTTCTGGGCCTCTCAGTTCAGAAAGGATATTGAGGTGTTGGAGCGAGTCCAGAGAAGAGCAACAAGGCTGGTGAAGGGACTGGAGCACAAGCCCTATGGGGAGAGGCTGAGGGAGCTGGGGTTGTTTAGCCTGGAGAAGAGGAGGCTCAGAGGTGACCTCATCCGTGTCTATAACTACCTGAAGGGAAGTTCTAGCCAGGTGGGGGCTGGTCTCTTCTCCCAGGCACTCAGCAATAGCACAAGGGGGCACAGGTTAAGCTCTGCCAGGGGAAATTTAAGTTGGAGATCAGAAAAAAATTCTTTCCTGAGAGAGTAATCAGGCATTGGAATGGCTTGCCCAGAGAGGTGGTGGATTCACCATCCCTAGAGATTTTTAATTGCAGATTGGACGTGGCGCTGAGTGCCATGATCTAGTAAATGGACTAGAGTTGGACCAAGGGTTGGACTTGATGATCTTGGAGGTCTTTTCCAACCCAATCAATTCTATGATTCTATTCTATGAAACGCACAACAAACAGAATACAATCAAAGTTTTGAAAACAAACTGGCAAGGATACAATCTCGCCACCCCAAGGGACAGAACCGAGCCAAACAAAAGATCTCCATCTCGGCCATCCTCTGCTTCCCCGTGCCTCCCTTGGAAGCAGCAAACCAAAAACTAAACTCCTCTCTCCCGTTACGTGGAAAACACGTGTGGAATACCCACGTATTGCCCACTTCCCTAGTTGCAGCTGGTTACTAAGGAAACCTAGATCAAACTCGTCACAGACACAAAATGATGTAGCTTTTCTGAAACAGGCCTTTTCTTCCAACTATAACATGGAGAAAATTCAGTCAAAAATTCCCAACTAGTTCTCTTTGCTGAAAGTGTTAAGTCACTATTAAAAGCAACATTAAGATCAGCAGGAATCAAAACACTGATAAAGAGCAGACACCTTAGGTCTGCATCACTAAAAGATACTAAAAAGTATTTCCTTCATTACATCACTGGATTAGTGGGGATCAACAGAACTGCACAAGGACTTTAAGCATCTACTGAGCTGCTCTGTGATCCTGAGTGTTAAACACATTCCAACATTATAATAAATTTAAATTCTGTTTGCATCATATTAGTAACACTAGTCCAAACGAATATGCTAAACATTGAAAATAAAATATTTGCCCTTCACTACTTCTCCAACTTTTACAAACTTTGCAAGAAGTGAAAAGTTTTCACTTACCTTTCACCTGTAAGCCAACAGATACAAGGTCTTGGAAATGTAATTACAACATAATTTTGCTGCCTACCACACAGCTGATAAGAAAATATCTCCTCAAAGAAATCCTGTTTAAGTGACATAGAATCATATCTTTGAGTAGCAACACAGAATATCCATCCTTTTAAAGAGAAAGTTTTTCAGATGGACATGTTTATTTTGTCAGCTCTCATTTCTCAAGCTACAGTTGCCAGACACCCTTCTGTTCCACATATGCTTAAGATTCCATGGGAATAAATGCCCAAAGTAATGTATGCAGAGTAATGCTTAAAGTTTTGGTAGCAGTAATGGGACAAGGGCAAGGCATTCCCTACTGTACTTCTGAAAAAGCACAATTCAATAAGTTACTGCATGTTGTTATTAGAGCTCTCTTAATAAATGTCATCAGTAGAGATACAAAGGTGAAGACTTACTTCTATTTCAGGTCACTTATTGTATTTGTTGTTATTGCCTTTTCTCTGTGACAGTGACTGATAAAATAATCATTTATCACTTAGACACCTAGCCATCCCATTTTCACACTACATGCTCCAAAAAAAGGCAAAGAATTCCATGCAATACTGATAATTTATATTCAGCAGAGCCACCGTGCGACATCTTAATCTGTTGAGATATATCATAAAATTACCACCGTAGGCCACTTCCAAATTATTCTACCTTCTTTGATAACATCATGCGGGGGAGGGTTATGTTTTGTCTCCTTTTTAAGTTCTTGCACATCCTCACTCTAAAGATCTTTGTTGAGTCAAAATATCTAGTCCTGCAGATTTCATTGTTATCTCCTTTCAACATATTGATTTCCCCAGAGACAAAAATCAGCTATTTTTTATTTTTTTAAGCTACCTTATACTTCAACAGAGATGGTAAACTAGCAGTAAACCCAGACAAATTCAAGCTACTATCATACGTAAAATTTTCTACACAGTTACGTTTCCTCTATGCTAAATAAATCAGCTTTACTCTTTTCCAAAAAGAGTCTTACCACTTTAAACTGGACCTTTCTTCTTCATAAGTCAATGAAAATCCAAAAGTGACCTTAGAGAAACAGATCTGTTAACTAGACTTGCAGTAACCAGCTGAATTTTCCTAATATTAATGACTGTCTGTGAAAACTCTTCATATACATTTTCTCAAAAATTTGTTCCCTCTAACACCCACAACCACCCATTCAGTATGAGGACAACAACTTCAGTACATGGCATCCACTCAGAAATTGAGGGATGTCTTTCATTATGCTCTACTCAGCTTACATCCTCTTAGCATGTCCAGAATTGTAGTAGAAGACCTAGACATACGGTTTTTAGACTGAAAAAATGAAGTATTGTAGAAAAGTCAGCTTTTCTTTTTTATCAAAAAGTACCATAGATCAATATATTCATCCCTCTTGAGCAAACACCGAGAAGGTATGAAGCTTCAAGAACACTCAGCAGAACTATAAGGGGAAGCAAGTTACGGGGGGAAAAGAACTATTTGTTTTTAGATTCCTTTCAATGTTTGTCAATAAACAAGAGATGTAAATAGAACAGGAATTGTAAAGTTTGACAGCAAAAAACATCTTGACAAACCACCACATTGCTAGACCAACACATTTTCTCATTCACATGAATTAGTTTCTGGCTATCACCAGCAACATTTGAAAGATCCTATTTAATTTTTGGTGGTACCTTTCATAGTAAGACATGTAGGTTAACCCAACCCTGGATAATGATTTTGCTAGTAGGAGTTTTGAAAATACTCTTAAGCGGTATTAGACATCCCCAAATTAATATTTGAGAGATGACAACATGGGAATGTTTATTAACCATAATATCAGTATTCAAAATTTGGCTGATTTCTAACATTGTTGTAGGAATATAGCAGTGCACTGAAGGCCTCAGTATTACTAAGGAGTCGAGTTGTCAAGAGTTGTTAGATTGTCAAAGAAAATTCATTTTAGGCAGCAAATGTGCATGCTGTCAAAAACTACTTTCAGACAACATAGTAAACCAATGGCAGGCATAATTTTTTGGCTTTGTTATTAAGAGATTATTGAATGGCACATAAGAACAGGAATACATTCTTCTATGACAAATGAAAGGAAAAGCATGAGCACCCCAAAAAAAAAAGAGGTATTGGACCTTGTTGTAAAACAGATATTCAAAACTTAGGTTTTGTATTGCTGTCTTGGTTCGAGATAAGCAACTGCCAACCCCCCCAAGCACAGAGAGAAAAGCCTCCCTCCTAACACCAGGGAAAGGGAGGAAAAGAGAGGGGAAAGAAAAAAACACTTCAAACTGCATTTATACTAAATCTACATATATTTTTCACAGAAAGAAAGAGACAATTAGAAGAGAGTACAAATATTCACTCACACAAGTCTGCAACAACAAGTTCCCCACCTCAACTTCATAACGAACACACAAATTCTACTGTCCTAACTACACATTACTTAAGAAGAAGCTTATTCCCCAGGGAGACAAACCCAAGCAGAAAGGAGAGACCCAGAGCAACCCATTTTACTTTCCTGAGGTACCCTGTGAGCCAGTGGTGGGCCTGGTCCTCTCCATCCCCCCTGGGACAGCATCGTGCGTCCTCCCAAGAGGAGGGCTGAGAAGTGACTCCCTTAACCACTCCCACACTGGTTCCTACTTCCCTGGAGATGATGTCATAATGTGGTATGGAATACAAAATTACTGGCTAGAAGAGGTCAGCTGTCAGCTCAGCCCAGCTCAAGTCAGCTGACAGCTTCGGCCTAGTCCAAACTCCAGAGCCCAAATCTAGGCCCATCTAGGTGAACCCATAACAATTGCAGAGAGAAAATACATTTTTAGCAGTTTTCCTATGTGAGTTTCTATCAATATGTACAGTAAAATTTTATATCTGCACAGCTCTTCATCTTTTCAATCTGCTGTTTAGTAGTATTAAATCATATACATAATTTACAATTCAGAAGATATCTATATCAATATAAATTCAGAACAACATATTGTACCGCCAAGAATCCACTGAAAACTACCAACACTATTACTTTTACTGTTTGCAGGACCCAGAACTTACAAAGTCTTAAAGACTTTTAACTAACAATCACAATCTTTGATCTCTAGAAAATTATTGTGGCATGTGTAAAAACAAAATTCATAAGAATTCTTACCCTCTTAAAAGATAAAGTAATTTAGTGATTATACTGCATATTTAAGAAAAATAAAAAAGCTATTTAAATTTCAACAAAATAGATCAATCTAAGTAATCATCATCCATATTCAGAATAGCATGAATGATGTTCCTGAAGATAAAAGAAAGTTCCATGAATGCATTTGCAGCCTGACGTGCATATTCATTTCACCATATTGCATCATTAATTATTCTTTTATAATCTCTACTAAGATCATCTGTCACTCATTTAGGTTTCAAGCCTTCTGAAACACAAATCTTTTCTCCTGTATTTCCAAGTACTATTGAAGGTATTTAAAAAATAAAAAAATAAAATCTCAGCATTAGTTGTTTAAGCTGTTTTATGCCTATACCACAAAGCAAGAAGATTGCTTCACTGAGTGACTTGGTAAATTTAGGTTCATGCTTCAAATATTTCCCACTCTTTGTTGAAAGCCTTGTTTTCGCTCAAGATATCATTAACTGTCAATATCATCACCTATTAACATCATGGTTTGAACCTAGTCTTTCCAAAACATCATAAACAGACATAAAACAGGTATCTTCAAGTAGTTGCACACATATATCTGAGTTCACAGGACCAGTTCACTCCTCAGTATAAAATATGTAAAGCACTAAGGATTCCTGTGAGATATTTTGAGTTGTTAAACAATATCCTTGTCTAAAGGTCTCATCCACACACAAAAGTCTCCAGAAACCACAATCAGAGTCATGACTGGCTCCAGATTATACTTAAAGTCTTCACAGGTGACTGGGTCTTTCCTGGAACCAAGAAGAGTCAGAGAGCCTGCACACATTTACCACATTAGGAGCTCAGCAGCACAGAGCACTGTGAGAGAATACTTGGAAACAGTAGAATGCTGAAGTTGCAGTAAGTTCAAAGACCAACTTTTTAAGTGAGCTTTACCCAAGCTTATTGTCGATATACAACCAAAGACATTAGACTCTGTTCAGTAAACACTTTCTACAAAACCAGTTCTGTTCTATTATGCAAAATGTTACAGCCATCACTACTAAAGGCTCCTTACAGAGAGAAGAAGAAGAAAAAAGTACTAATATTGGTCTGTGAAGCAGCACTGACTATTAGTTTTTAATGAAATAACAACTAGTATTTAGATTTCACAAATTTTAAGTCAGCTGTTGTGTTATAGTGACAAAGAATCTCAATATTAAAAAGAAATCTAGCATTTTTTCTTATTGATGCAAGTACTACATAAGTAAATACAAAAAGCCACTGTTATTTTAAAACACCTCACTAAAGAACACAACTAGAAGAGGGTAACGCTTTCCAGTGAGAAGCTCTGTAAGAAGGATGTTTGTTTCTCAAGAAAAGAAAATTACTGTACTATGAAGATGTATCCAGTAGCAATACTCAGTTGCTCATCACAACTTCATCTTGGGCACTACAAGTTTGCCAAAGACTGGAACATCAAGTTGTTCATTACAACACTTCTTAAACAAAACTGGAAAATCACTATATCTGTAAATTAACAGCAATAAGAGGACCTAGTCCAAACATTTGTTGTACCATAGGCAGTTGCCCAACTCCACACTGAGATGAAACATACCTTCACAATCGGATGGTCTAAGGCTCTACAAGTCCTGGAGCATTTTTTCTCTGTGAAAACTACTAAAAGAGCTCTGTTGCACAGAACATCCTTCTGCCTCTACGAGAACAAATATACTACCTTCCTCCAGAGACAAAAGCAAAACCTCCAGGTACTCAGGAGGAAAAAAAGAAAATTAGGGGACCTTCCCAGCCTTTCTTTCTTCTGTGCACTCATTAATAGCACCTGGAGGACTCCCTTTTGTCTGGAGCATTAATTAGTTTCACCTGAAAGCCATTTCTGCCCCACCAGAGCATTAAGTTATCAATCCCTGAATGAAACAGTTTATTTGCTTGAAACTAGAATGTAGCCTATTCCTTCCTTGACAAATTTAGTGTACAGAGAAGTGTTCTATGAATAGCAGTCACTTAAATTTTGAGACTGGGTTTAGCTGTTATGATAATGTTCAAAGAATGGAAAAGAAGAGTGGTTTTCTGATTAATAAATTAAAATATTTATTAACAATGTAGCACAAGTTCTCATAGAGCTTTTCTTCCCCCGCTTATTTCTCTCTATATCTGCCAAGCATATGACTGCCAGACAGTACTTAATGTTACTGAACTGGGATATGTTATCTGCTGCAGCAAATAACATTTCTTTCAAAACACCTTTTTTAATTCCATGTGAAGTACACAGGCTCAGCACCTCAGTCTTCTTTTAGCATTATTCATTAGACTGAAATGAAAAATGCATATGATAGCCTCCAAGATTTTCTCCTTTTTCATATTTGTTATATTCTTTTCTTCTTTTCAAGAGGTACAGTACCCAAGCACATATCCCTTTACTCACTGCCACTGTCATTAAACTTTACATTTTCATCCCTGAATGTAGCACATCTCTGAGCATGCCCTGCACTCATTTTAGGCAGAATTAATGTAATCAGTGAAGTACTGCTAACCAATGTACCAAAGGACTAAGTATTCCATCATATCCTTCAGAAAAACAAAAGCTTACCCATGACTGTCATATTTTATCTGAAAGAAATATTGTGGGAAAATTACTGAGATTTAAACTTGAAGCATATCTATATGGTTCATTATTTATTGTGAATGATGGCCATTGACTGTGTAGTTATGTACCAAGTGTGCTTTTAGTAACAGTCAGTGGAGTAAAATACATAGATGAACTTCTGATCAAAGTCCTAATATTAATATTACTATGGTTTTAACTGTGCAACACTAATACTGCATTAAAAGTTTATGGCAATTTTCTTTGCCTTTTTGCCCTTGGTGCAAGCAGCACTGCACATTTCAGAGTCAGAGGCCCCACAGTAAGTCTAATGAACCTTTCAAGCAGACAGATGGTCCTTTTTAACATCTCAAGTGTTTATACAGCCCAGTCAACATATATAGGGGAACCTAAGATGGCCGAACCCTTACTCTTTTAAAGAAAATAACATCTCATGAGAATGAGGGCAGCTCTCTTGACCAATTTATAACTATGTAACGCCCAGAGAACTGATAAACTCTAACAGATTATTTAATTGCAGCCAACGGTGAAGACGTTAGTACAGACCCTTCTGTTAGTTAGCAAACGTTCTGCAACAGATTTCTTTGTCATCCTTAGGAACATCTCCAAATAAAGCCATTAAAACAATCTGCTCTGAAAACAGTGATTTGAAAGTGTTCAAAGAAAGCTACATTCATTCTGAAATTTTGCATTTTCTCTTTAACAACACTTTATAAATCTTAAAAAAGGTCCCTAGAACCCTATTAAACAGAGCTCAACAGATTTAATCCATTACATGGGACTTCTTTTGCAGACATAAAGGCTTAAAATGAAACTACTTGTTCACAGAAAGCTCCCTGCAGATTGACTTGGAATCACGCAGGAGCCCTTACAGAAAAAAACTTTAATAGGGGCCTAAAAACATGGTTAGGTATCTAACATGAGCTATCTACTTCATAAAATACCATCCCTCTAAGAATTTGATTTGGAAACCTCAGAAAAATTTTCTTTAATCTGTGTCCTCGTTCCAGCCAAGACAGGGTTAATTTTTGTGGTAGTCAGGAGGGTCATGGCCAGGACCTGGAGGTTATTCTAGACAACCTCACATCATTCCAAGGTGGAGGGAGTGGTCAGCCATTGTTGTTTTCCCCAGGGTGAGCAATAACCTGTGAATTGTTCACCTCTTTTCTTATACCATCTGTCATTAGTATTGATTTTAAGTCACTCAGAAAAACAGAACTTAGGTAAATTTTTTTTCTGGGATTCTATACGTACTGAAATCTGTAAGAAAAGGTAAGTCAAACCTACTGAGGCATTTCAGGCATCTGATTCCTACTGAGTCAACAAGAGCTAGAAGCCTGTATGATACAGTGCACAGAAACCTAAACACATCTCAAATACATGCTTTCTAGAACAAAATAAATAGAAATTGGCCATTTTAGAAGCTTAGACAGACATTAGAATAAATTACATCTGAGAGTCTTGATGCAACAGAAAATACCTCAATTTTTTTCATGGCAGTGCAGACCTACTTTTGGGTGCTACAGGCAGAAGAAAGCAAGATTGCAATGCATCTCATGAGAATTTGAAAGGTATAAGAATTATGCAGCATTATAGAGAATATATGAAGATGAAAATTTTGCAACACAGGGTAGCACTTTCAAAAGACAATTGTATTTAACAGGCTCAAGTCTGAAATATTGAAATCACATGAGATACCTTGTTTTCATATTATTTCATTGTGTAAGACCTAATAACTTCCCTTGACTTGGTGAATCATAAAATTACTGTCAAGCCATATTTGGCTGAGATACCTGTTTATATAAAGCAGATTCGTATTTTTGCTGCTAAGTAAAAAGATAAATCCATCTGCTGTCTTTCATCTCACCTTTTTATGAAAGCTTGCAAGGTGAAGCTTGTGGCATTTTCTAAATTTTTAATCTATTTTGGCTGTTCCATTTTGAGATATCAAATAAGGGTTTTCAGCACAGCTTACTAAAACTTCTCTCTACTGAGATTGTAAATAGTCATTATTTCTTAGTCCCAAAACATTACATATGCAGGATGGTTGCATAGTCAAATGCTCATAAGCCTCCTGCTTCAAACAAAGGTTGAGGTATAAGAAATGTCATGAGGAGGTTCTTACTGTATTGAGTTACTTTATCTTCATTCCAAAGACGCAAATACTTTGAGCCAAAGAAGAAAGGCAGGATATTTCATTTCCTTACATCTCAATATTTTGAGTCCATTTAATATTAGAGGGCCTGGCTTCCTCTGTTGACATATCATTTAAATTCTAGACCAACAAAGTCTACAAGTTAAGGTTAAACACATTCCACTGTAAATGGTACCTGTGTTGTTTTCATAGAGCACAGAGCCACCCATGGAAAAATGAAATAGGGTTCCACTGAGATACCTTGTTTAAATCTGCTTAGATGTGCAGCAGAAAGAACTTAGATCCGAATATTTTCCCAAACAAAATTAAAACTCAAGTTATCCATTAATTTCAAAACCTGATTTTTTATTAATTGCTAAGAGATGCAGAGAGAGAGAGAAGAAATAAGAAAAGGCTTTAAAATGCTAACATTATTTTTAGAAGCAAAGAAATGTGTTACCACCAAAAAACTACCTTTTGTTACTGAATTAGTGTGTGAGGGAAAAGCAGTTTCTATCCCTTTTTTTTCCTCTGTTTCTCTGTTGCTTTTGTTGTTAACTCGGTGGCTTCAGGGGGGTCTGGCAGCAGTCTTTGAAATGCAGATGTGATGCCTGGTCCTTGCCGTTCATGCCCCAGCTGGGCAGCGCAAAGCCACAACAGTCTTGGCAGACACTGGCCTGAGCTCTCAGAAATACAGTAGGGATTCAGGGATAGGGCCTCTCAGAAGTCACATGTGTAACATGGCTGGTCTCCGTTCTCTGGAATGCAGTCAGGCCACATGGGTCTGTTGCTCACGTGAAGCTGTGTCGCAGGCTACCCCAAGCTGAGCAGGGCCAGGTTTTCATTTAACAGAGAAAGAGCTCACACATGTACTATGGCAGATCTCAGCTTTCTTCAGGCTGGTAGAGCCTTAAGTCTCTGATGGCAGGCACCTTGGTTGGCACAGGAAGAAGATGAGGTGAGGGAAAGGGAAAGTAGGGAGAGATTTTCCATTATAGTAAACAATTTTCTCTCTTTCCTTTTCTGAATTCTCAAGGTGTCTTCTCTGAACTTTATAGTATTCAAAAGCTTGCATATGGTTTTTCTGGCACATAGCTTATTCAGACATTTTGAAGACTTCACAATAACAGGATGCAGCTTTAGCTAGGCCTTTACAATAACTGGATGCTTTGGTGCTGACAGGATGTGTATTTGTGTGAGCTCTCAGCAGACAAGAAGTTTACATGTATGAGGATTCTTTGGCCGAATCTGCTGACATGACAGGGAGGATCCTGCAGCAAGCCTTCTGGTGGATGTTTGTAAAATCTTCTGGCAAAACTGCTGATAAAAGGTTTTCAATAGAATGGTTTTTGACAGAGAAACAATGGAGGAACATTACTTATTACATTTTTCTCATAGCCGAATGTTACATACATAAAGTCATCCTCATCTGCAGCAGCTCATGACTACTTAAAAAACAACTTCAAATTAAGGACCAAAGTAAAACTTATAACTGGAAGGGTTCATCTGATTAGATGAAAAGGTCATTGCCAAGCACAGAAGGTGGTACACAGAGCTGCTCAAAAGCAGAGTAGTTATTCAGCTCTGCTAACTACGTAGTTGTCTGTCTTACAAGAGACTTGGTAACATTCATGGATCACAACACAACATACTCATGCATGCTTCATCTTCCCACATCAATCGTCTAGTTCCACCTGTGCAATGTTAACTAGAAATTCCATTTTCACTGTTTACAAATAAGATATCAGCACTAACATAGCAACCATTTTTTTTTTTTAATTTGGGTTCACATCAGTTATTTATAAGAACATCTGACAATACACTGCAGTTCATAGTTTGTATTTTATTCAGAGAAGTACTCCTGAATAGATAGGGTTTGATACAGCAGTTCCTTCATTGGGGTATTTCTTTTCCTGTTTATCACTCCAAATATTGAGCAGGAGCACAGGGCCACCTGCAGAGAGGAAAACCAGGCCAGTTCTCATCTCACTACTATCAAATTCAAGCAGCAGCAATTTTTAAACAGAGCAGTGGGACCACAGGGTTAACCTTTAGTAATGACCCTAAATACTACAGATACTCTTTTAGAGAGAATCCAGAGATCATGCATTTGTCAGCTGTTCCTACATTCATAGCTTTCAGCTTCAGCTACAGTATGTACACCAGTTGGGAGTGGAATGGGAGATAAGATATGTGCTTCAAGTGCATTACAATGCAGCAACCAGATTGTAGACTTCATGCGATGCTAAGCTCTCACTTCAGTGTTCCTCTTGGTAGACTGGCTTGCAGCCAAACAAAAGCCTCTACTTAAAATTTAGATTGAACTTCTTAATTCTCAAGGACTCATATCTCTGAGTATTTTCAAGCCTTCTCTCCTATCATGAATCATTTCCTCTGAGAGTTTTGGAATATTTAAGAACAATAAGACTGTCACTGGATGAGTTCACATCACTAATATAGAAACTGTGGGTCCATCACTTTAAGAAGTATTTTTTCCTTTTAAAGCCCTGGGGCAAACCTTGCTCTGCCCAGGCATTTTAATTATATTTGAGATTTAAGACTGAAAGAGTTCACCCATCAAACTTTCTTTAATACCTTGAGGTCACAAACAGAGAAAATGCCAACATATTTGCCCAAAAGACCTTGTGTAATTTAGTAAGTAAATAGGTGTTCCAGCAAAAGGTTCACAGTGGTAAAATATAAGCAAGGCAGAAGCATTTTACTAGAGTACCCAACACATGCACCAGCTAAGTAAAATACAACCCATTAGTTTCAAGTTACCCACAAGAGATTAAGGAAAGAGTAAAGAAAGAAGGATTAAGAGAAGATACAGGAGTAAAGAGAGAGTGAAGAGAGAAGGAGTAAAGAAAGAGATTAGAATAAGGAAAAACAGTTACCACCAAGAATCCTTCACATGGTGATGACCAGAGAAGAGAGAATCTTTGCCCCTGTATTTATGTTCTCTGGCCACCGTGGCCAACCCTCCCAGGCAGGACATCTGGCTCACTGACCACTTAACTGCCCTCCAGGTCAGAGTGAGGGGTGGGGCATCCAATCAGAGGCTCCAGGGGACATGGTGTGGGTGGGCTACCAGGCAGGCCTTTTTGATTGCCAGCTACTCCATGTGGGCCCTAACCCACCCCTGTGAGCTTCATGCTGCCATAAGGCTACAAGCCCATGTAACTTTTGACCTGACCCCTGCTCCAAAACACACACACAGTGTGGTTGATTTTGACCCAATAAATAATCCAGCGAGATTTGAATCCAGCCACATTTCTCCTGCATGAAAAGATGATTAAAAACCTCTAATATATCAGAAGAAAATAAAAATTGAAATCATTTGTACCACTTTTTTTGCCAGAACTTTCACAGAGCAGAATCTCTAAACAAAAAGTTCCTTGTAATTTTTCAGGATGATAATGCAGACACATTATGACCAGAGAGCACTTATAATTTTTTTTAAAGTAACCAGAAGAAAGTATTGGCTCTTCTCTTGATACCTATTGAACAGAGCAGAGGCTCAGCTGGATACAGACCCCCAGAACCCTTGCTCCCATTATTCTCCATTCTGTATTTTCAATAATATCTAAAATAATACATTCTTGACCAGGAACAATGGAAATACAGATTATGCTACTCAGAGAGACTAAGGTGAATAGACTGAAAGCACATCTGCTGTGAAACTAGAACATACACATGGGCTTCAAGAGCTAATCACTGGTTAGTCTTCAGGACAATGAAAGTTGTATTTGCCATTCCAATTTCTTTGCTAAAACAAAACAGAGCGCCTGATGCTGTCTGTTGCAATATACAGTTGGGGTTTTTTCACTTAGTAACTCAACAGATTTATCTTTACATTTGATGCCTCCATTTGATCCTCCCCTTGTCTGTGTGCCATGGTTCACATGGAAGCTAAATTAAGAATCACATTTACTTGTGTTCATTCTTTTTTTGCCAAGTGACAGTTTTATTGGCGTCAGAGATTTTCTTTGTATTTCACTCACCTAGAGTGGCATTTGAAAAGGGCATTTTCTACTTGAAATCAATAGCTTCTCCAGCCACTGTAGTATTTCTTCTTATTAAAAATATTACTCAGAATATAAAAGCAATTGATCGTAGGCAGAAAATATACTTTGCAATTACTGATGGAGAGAGGAAGAATACAAAGCAGTTCCAGCTGGTGACACACAGTACTAATCAGCACATGTGTTTCAAAGGCATTAGAGCCTTCTCAAGCAAATACCTGGGTTTTTTTTCTTTTTATAAGTTGAAACACAAAGTGTGGTTTATTCCAATGAAAACATGAACTCAGATTTCTAATGCTGGATTTCAGAGATCTATTTTCACAATAACTGAATCAGAACATCCTGTTGCTGAATTAAGGTTGTTAAAAGGCAAGTTAAATTGTCTTTTTTTCAATGCAAGCTTTCCAGAAACCTTAATAGTATTTGAATAAGTCAACAGAGCAGTGAAAGATATTTAAAATAGTGGAAATTTATCCTTTTTTCTCTGGGCTGAAGTTAAAATAAGTTGTGTACTTGATTTTGATAAGTTGCGATTACATAAGAATAATGATACTAATTACTCTACAGTAGATTATCAGAATTTCCAACCAGCAAATTTCTCCAAACAACTCAGTTCTTCCCTGATTATCATAGTACCTTCAAACCTGTTGCAACCATTTCAACACTCATTTATTCTCTCCATTGTAACTGGCTGCAAGGAAGTCTCATGGATTTATGTAGTACCTATGGCCATGTACTGCTCCTTCTCATGTTCCCCAGTCACGCATAGGGTATGCATCAGATGATAACAATAGAGCTCGAAGAAGAAAAGTCCAAAAATAAGTTACAGAATTTCAACAATCTTGACATAAGCAACAGCCAAATGGCCAAATTCCTAAAGAACTTGGTCTGAGCAATGTTTTTGGTGACATTAAGATACCAAATCTATATATTAAATGACCCAATAATAAATAGAGTAATTTCTGAAAATGTGTCCTTCTATACATACACAGTTTAATTATTTAAGAAACTAAAATAAATCCTTTGATAAATTTGAGTTCTCTTTGATAACCTTAATATACTAGAACCCAATTCCAAGTATCCTCTGTATGGTTTGTTTTCTTGTCAGTGTCTATATACTATCACTTTATGTGCACCTCAAACATTTACTCAAATTGGCTCACAGAAAGTGTTTTTGTGTGGTTTTATTATCAGCAAAAAGATTCTGAAAAATATTTTATTTGCAATATCTCTATTGCAAACTAGAGATAAATGATTGCATGATTTGTTAAAACAGCAACCCCTAAATTCATAAAATGCTTTGGCCAGCTTCTCTTCACATCTAATTCTCTCTTTCTTGATCTGACATTATATAGTCACTAAAGCAGGTAAAACTTCCAGCTAGCACAATTAGAGGGTGGTTTACATTTTAAAGGGATGATTTGGAACATGCTCAATTCCAGCAAACATTACCTAAAATAGAAGATTACACATTGAACAATACTGAACTACATTTGATATGCTGCTTCTGCGAAGAATATATTGACAAATATGTCAACAAACACTATGTTAACAAAGAGCCTACAGCTTCATACTTCCAAAACATTTTCTTCTATTAGGAAAAGTTTCTCATCCTTCACATGGGTTGCTAACGTGACAGAGTGTGCTGGTTTAAAGGTAAACCAGCCAGAGAAGTGAACCCAACACAAAAGAAATTATAAGTCAGAGCTACAATTTAATAAAAATATTATAATAAATGCAATGAGACAAAGAGATATTGGTGGTTTTAACCTCCAAACCCCAGAAATATAACCCAGCACCCTGGGGCACAAACACGATGATATTCGTTAGCCACTGTGCTGAGACCTGCCCTGTGGTTCCCTGTAGGAATGCAAAAATGAAGGAAGGCTCCCAGATGATAAGACTTAATCTAGCTTGCAGACATCCTTATCTCCTATCTTAGCATTTAAAAAGAAATGTAGTGTGTGTGTTCCTTGCTCTGTTCTAAGACTTGTTTCACAATATTCTTTGCCTTGTGTTCATTAACAATGGATTAGCTTTAGATATCTGCTCTTCTCAGGATAAACAAACAGTAATCCCTTAGTCAGCCTGAATCCTCCCCTGTTTAACATATTCTAGCCCCTATGCCTTTAAATTGCATGTCGCTGTTCAATAAAGTCATTGCAGTTTCTACCACCATATCTGGGATCATGTAGTACTTTTGAACCTTTCAGTTCCCCTGAGTCAAAAGAAAAAGGAAGTGCTGGTGCAGATGACAGTTGCAGTCCTATCAAGGTTCTGGTCCTCTTCTGGATCCAAGGAATGGTACCAGAAGTCTTCAAGGCCCAAGATTATATATCCTCTGGTTCAGGCGGGAATGCCCAGTACTTCTCCCAGGGTGGGAAGTTACACAATGGGTGATCTAACTCTGTGAGTCATGGGGTGTTTTTGGAATCGTTGATGGCTCATTAACAGACATGACCCCTCAGGCTTAGTGTGAAGGTGCTACTGACTGCCCAGAGGGGAGTTGTCACAGTTCCTATCTCACAAGATTCTTTAACAGCCAGCTTACATCCTGAGGGGTCAGGTGTGCCCTGGGCAGCTGCTGCAAATGGTCCATTGTTAACAGCTCATGGGAAATGATGCAGAGGGTGTAGAATACCCAGCTTTTGGTCACACTCACACAGTGATATACTGGTCTGGGCTGCTGAACTAGGACACAGAGAAAATGTGAAAACAACAAAACTACCCAAAAAATAAAAAATAAAGAAATAAACTGCACCCACGGAGCTGTGTCTGAACCACAAAATTTTAGGTTCAAAACTGGATATACATGAATTTAAGTTTTACTGCAGTTGATATATAAAGTAATAGACCTCTAAATGAAAAATTAGCAGGACAGGTTTTTGGTTCAGGATGATTTGTAGTGTGATTAAGCTTAAAATATTTAGACTTCTCTTTACTGGGAAATTTAATGATGTTTCAGTCTGCTGCTAACGAATACGTTAAATGACATAATGCTGCTCACATCCAACTGATCAATAAAGAAACAGTGATTTAAGTTCAAAATTTATCATCTCCTCAGGGATTAACCTGTTCTTGTCTAATATTTTAAGTAGGATGAAAAGAACTTATCTATTCTTCATACTAAGTGGTTTATTGCAACTTTATTCAATTCTAAATACATCTAAATATCAAGATATATCCTACTACATACTAGACTTCTAACACGGCAAATATTGTGCATAAAAAGAAGAAAGACCAAGGAAGAACAGACAATTATATTCATTTGTGCAGATGAAAAATTAAGAGAACATTGTAATAAAAAGCCTCAATCAACCACTTTCCCAATTTTTACGTAGGTCTGCTTTACTCATGGAAATCTACCAAAACTTGGTTTGACCAAAATTCATTTTACATCAGTTTGGCCTGTTGTCCAGCAAAGAACTTAGTAAACCTTATCAGAGTAAAGAATCAAATGGACTGCTACCTTAGTCATCCCTTGCATCTCAGTCATGCTATTTATCCACTCTGCAGCGCATTACCACTGTCAAACTAGATCACCAGCTTTGCACTTGATGCAGCTTGGCTTTATCATACTACTGCAATTGAAAGGTGCTGCTTATTTCTGCTCAGCCAATATAAAAAATTATTGTTATTCTATGCTAATATGTTTCTGTTCTTCCAACTGCTACCCAGATACAGAAGTGTAAGCAGAAAAAATTGATTGCTCCACAATTTTTTTTCTGAGTAACATACAAACAAGAATTAGCAAAATACTCTCTTCCAAAATTTCACCTTTGTTTTCAAGAATCAAATGCTTCCATAGTTTTACGTATTCACATAAACCCAGTTTATTTTGCACAAGCTCAACCAATTGAGAAGGTGAGGATTATCCTCTGAACAGCACTTTTGTTATGAGTAAGGATTTCTTCCGACACATCACTTTCTCAAAAGAATTTTCCATGCTGTCATTGCCCTAAAGAGTCTTTTCATTTTTTGAAATTCATGGTATTATTGGACTGACTTTTTTTTAATTTGGCTTAATGACAATAATAGCTGTGTTCACAGATTGCTACCTTGACAAAACAAGGGGCATGGCTCTATAAATTTTCCTTCTTCAGGATCTAAAGCTAAATGAAGCACTTCAGTTTCTTGGGCAGGAGGAGGGGTGAGGGTCAAGGATCAAGGTCAGACTATAGTAATAAGGTATATTTAACCTAAGGGCTACTCATTCTTCAGACTCTCACTCTGTGAGCAAACTAAGAAATCAGAGGGTTACACACAGAGTAAGGTGAAACCCAGTTAAGGTAAAGATGACAAAAATCTAATCTTCATAAAACTATAACAAAGTTCTTGAAAGTTTTTTATTCCCTAGGATTTAATAATATTTATTGACAGCTTAGTCATTGAAGCCCTTGGTGGTGTACCAAGCACTTTAACAGTCATCCTAAGAATATGTCTGTTACTGTCAATTCATAATTGCATGTTTATTTTCGACAAGGCATGAATAACCCACACATTCATCATCAACAACAATCAGATGAAAATGTATGTGTAATGCAACTAGCCATACATTATTTTTATGTATCTGCTATGTCTACATACATTTCTCTCACTGCTCAGAAGAGAGAGAGAGAGAAGATGGTTAAACAGTAAAGGTAGATCTCAAGATTACAGTCAGGAAATAAATCTAAATTTAAAAAGTTCTCTAGTGGCCCCTATAAACCCCATATCATCTCAGGGTCTCTAAAACATGTTAGTGATATTCACTTCTCAAAAACTGCCATTTGAAAATATGGGTTAGGTTGCAGTTTCTACTTGGTCTCCTGTCTTTCCCAAATGAACAGAAGTAAACTGATTATGTGACATAGAATAGAAAGTAATTCTTGCATCTCCAGTCTCTACATTAGGAGAGACTATCAATGTTACGCTTCTCTTACAGTAAGCATTCACTCTTTTTGAACTAGTTTCTGTAATTTACTTATCTGTATAAAAGGGTAACAACATAATACATACCAAAGCATACAGTCACAATAAATATAAATATATAATAAAATAATAAGATCAAATATAAATAAATACAATGTTATGGGTTTGGCCAGGTGGGCCTAAACTTAGGTTTTAAAGTTCAGCTAGGCCTAGGATTGTCAGCTGATTTAAGCTGGACTGAGCTAGCTAACAGCTGACTTCTTCCAGCCAATAATATTGTATTCCATACCATACTACATCATCTCAAAGGGTGTAAAATCCAGTGTGTGGGAGTGGCTTGGTTAGTTCCACCACGGCTGCACTAAGAGGAAGTCACCTAGCAGCTCCTCTACTATGCTAGGTCCTGCTTCTGTTACCTCACTTTTTGTTTGCATTCAGGGAAGTAGAAATATTTTGTTGTTATACTTTCTCTTTCTTGCTGATTGTCTTTTGGAGTGCTTATGAATTTAGAGTAATGGGCTTTGTATTAATTGGGGAGTGGGAAGTTATTCCTTGTTATATATATGTAACTTGTGTAAGTGTGTGTTATATTGTAGTTTCCTCTTAATATTCTCTTTTCTGTATAAATATATGTAGTTAAGTTTCAGCATAAACCTGTTTTAGAAGGTTTTTTCTCTCTCTCCCTCTTCTTTTTCCCTTGGCTGGTTGGGGGAGGTGGAACACTTTTTCTCTGTCTTGGACAGTTGGCGCTTTGCCAGCTCAACCTAAGACATACTCCTTCCCAGGAAGCTAAAGACAAAGGCAAAAAATTGTCTTTGTTCAAAGCCAACTTCAGGAAAGAAAACTTGATTTTGGCTTAGCCATGTTAAAAGAACAATGTTCTTGAGCTAACAGCATCTTTGTTTCAGAATTCGCACTATCTTCCTATCTTCTTATGTCATGTTTTGGCTTTCATTGACAAAATGTTCAGCTCCTAGAAATCACACCAACTTATATCACCTAGTAATGATTCCTTTGAAAAAAATAAGTCATCCTAACAAGTACAGAAGAAATCCATTAGCAATATATATTGTATTCTAATACATATGAGTAACACACATTGCTATATCATCTCAAAAAATGAGATAAGATTCCCAAATTATGTCTACACAGGATGAAGCTCTCTTAAATGCATAGAGACCTCCTAGTCTAATGAGCATTAAGTTTTAAATAATAAAATCAACCAAATGTCTTACATTTGTTCTAGAATTTATTTTATGAGTTAAAAAGAAAACCTTGTGAAACAGCATACTTCAAAATCATCCTTGTAATCTTTCAATCTCAAAAAATAAGATCTTTTTCTTTATGAAAGCAGTCTTTCTTCATGGCCTATTTGTGCTTCAACACCTCTTACCACTGCTGTGTAACTAATACCTTTAGTCTCATGCAGGAGTAAATTCCTAGGAATAAAAGGAACATCACAGTACGAGCTAGTGAACCACTTCCAAGGCAACCACAAGCCCATTTTCATGTCTTTGGATTCTGTTAAAATTTGCCAATGTCAAGTCAACCCTCCTTAAAGAAAATAGTTCTTAAATTAGAAATGTAAACAACAATTTACATGCAATTTAAATCCTGCAAACTGGCAATCCTCTAATGAAAAATACAATTATTTCCAGGCTCATGTATCAATACTTCTGATTTGCCATCATTTTTCTGCTACATGAATTAATCCCTAATTTCCAAGACAGGGAAAAAGATCTCATTTTTGACAGAGGTTACTGATTTGCCATTTAGTCACCACATGCTGTCAAGCATACACTCCTAGAAGTTTAGGGGGACCAAATAATGCTTCTCTCTCCCAAATTTAACGGACCTTAGGAATTCCCACTTCACCCTCATCTTACCTACTAAAACAATATAAAATTGTCTTATGAGCTCTTTAAATTTGCCAGCTTTCTTATGCTGAACATTAATCTAAATGTGTTTACCATGCAACAATGACTGAAAACATGTATCTAAAATAATCTCCCATGAGAGACACTGAATTTTTATTTAAATTTATGAGGTTGTGTGCATGTACAGGCCAGATCTTCAATTAGTTAAATCAATATATCCCCTTTACCTTGAGGGAGGCAGTGATTTAGACCCCCAAACAGCACAGCCCTGCAGTTCCACTGAAATCAGTGGGTCAATGTGTAAAATTCAACAGCAGTGCTATAAGGACATTGGCTAATATCAACAGACTGATAAATCACAAATTGACTGTGATCAAGAATAAGAAACCTGTCTTTTCGGTTACTAAAAGAGTGCTCAAAGACTCATACAAAGCTGAAAATGAAATGAGGAAATGTCACAAGGAAATTCAAAAGAAGGTGACATCTTTCAGTGTCAATGTCAGTGTTCAAAACAGCAATGTTCTATTTCCCAAAAATGCTAGAATTTTGATCTGTTCTGATGAGCACTCATTCAAAATTAGAACTCACTCTGTTTTGTTTGTTTGTTGTTGGTTTTTTTGGAAGGGGGGGAGCAGAAAATCAAAATTTCTTTTCCTTTTCAAAAAATACTTCCAAACGAGTCTTTCTTTCTTTCTTTCTTTCTTTCTTTTTCTTTCTTTCTTTCTTTCTTTCTTTCTTTCTTTCTTTCTTTCTTTCTTTCTTTCTTTCTTTCTTTCTTTCTTTCTTTCTTTCTTTCTTTCTTTCTTTCTTTCTTTCTTTCTTTCTTTCTTTCTTTCTTTCTTTCTTTCTTTCTTTCTTTCTTTCTTTCTTTCTTTCTTTCTTTCTTTCTTTCTTTCTTTTTCTTTCTTCTTTTCCTGCAGGATTCTGCCATTCCTGAGTGTCCAGAAGCCATGGAGGAGTATAAAGTTTGCTAGAAGACATTTAGGATGTTCTGTGGTTTGCAGTGTGTGCCACGTCTGAGTATGAGCAAAGGCAAGCAAGGAACCATCTTGTACAGTACTGCTGTACTCAGAACTCCAGCCAGCCACAAAGTCCTTCATGCCACTGGTTTTTGGGTATTAACCATATGCTCCTAGTTGCCAAGTTGATTTCTAATACAAAATGTGTAAGTAATGTGCAATTTCAGTTTGGGTGTTTACTTTTTGAATTTTATTTTTCAATTCAAAATGGTACATTTCAGTGAAATATTTTAATTTAGATGAAAGCACAATTTGCAGAAGAAAACCACCATTAAAAGTATTTTTAGATCTTTCACAGAGGACTGGGAACTTAAAACTACATTAAAAATTCTCAAAAATCCTAATAAATGGCTCTGATTTTGCAGTTCTTTGCACATGGGAAAAGACACAGGTCTGTGCAGGTCTGCAAGCAGGTACATCGAGCTCCAAGAAGCAGGCACTTGTGTACACAGACCTCACTGCAGCCATGAAGCTCCATCTGTCTCAAAACAACTGCAGAATGAGCATCATGGATTCCTCAAAATAACCTGAAGGCAATATAAGGCATATGAGCCAAAATAAGAATATCTCTTCACAGTTAGCTCGCAAACACTTGATATGGCCATCAAAATACTAGAGGAAAAACTTGTTGCCAGTTAGTCAAGGGCTCTCTTAATTTCATGCACTGTGACTTCAACAATTTATTCATTTCCATTTTACTTCTTCAAAAGTGGCTTCATTTAAAAGCAGGGAAACCACATTTCATGCTCTTCAATTTCATTAAAGGTACACAAATCCCTTACCAAAAGAAGACTAGTCTAATTAAACCGTTGTAGCAGAAGGAAATACTGAAATGATGAATCTAAAAGGGCTCTGGCACATTCCATATTCTCTTGCACATCATTCCTTATGCTATTAAAAAAAAGAACAAAATACCTCCTCCCTTTAAAAAATGTTTAGAATCACATGATGGAATATGTAACACTTACCTAGAGTAACACAAATGGACTATCTTGCAGATTTTCTAAGTTTTGTCAAGAAAGATGGCCATTGATTACTTCTTCAGCAGTGTGGGAATATAATATTACACCCTAAGAAAACCAACCTGTATCTCCTTGAGGAGGAAAATATGTTTAAATCCTTTGCTTAAAAGTCATTCCATCCATCATATGATATAAATAGTGCATGAATTACATAAGAGAAATACAGCATAATTCAATATGTGCTGCTTCATCTGTACCTGAATTAAAACATTTCTGAAAATAAAATAATAAACTAAAACAAGAATATTACTCCTTCCCTCAGGAACTGCAAAATAAGACTTTTTAGATTAGATCTTTGCAGGAGCAAGAGGAATGACAATGACTGTTCTGAGTTTGACACCAGGAATGGAAGGAGGTGGGATCTTACTTCACTTTTGAGGCTCACAGTAAACTCAATTTCATGAATAATTAATATATTAATTACATCAAATAGTATTTTGGGGTTCTCTTGGTTACAGAACAAATACATTGATCAAGCTGGTTTCCACTTGGGTATACAATCATTTCTGGGGCTGGCTCGAACAAAAGAAGCAGCTTAGATTTTTCAAATCCTATTTCATAGTGGATAAGGATATTCAGTGCCCCTTTAGCATTCACATTCAGTATAGGTAACCACAGTCTGTTGGCTGTTGCATCAGATGAGGCTGACAAACTATATCAGTTAAATTGCCCATTGGAATTTCTTCCCTTCTCATTTTCAGGCTGGTCTGTAAAACAACTTGAAAAGAAAAATGCCAAAAAAAAAATTCTCTCCTCTCTTTCTTTTAGATCTGTACACAGAAAGAAGACTACCATAAGCTTTCTATCAGGAAGCCTCCTTCACAAACACACCAGTCACTTCAGTTCCTGATGTTCTCTACCTCCTTCCTCAAATCTGTACTGCCTCAGACTCCTGTAGCTACAGTTTCCTGAAGAACCGCCCTTAAGGGTCTTTCTACATGGAAAAGAAAGATTGGGAATACATATAGTTACTCCCACTCCTGACAAAGCCTGTACTGCCAATGTCATATCATGCTTCCATGGGGTTTCTGACACTGTTGGACTTCTGTCTAGCTCCAAGATGATAGAACAATGGCATTGAGACAGGTGATTAGATTTCCCTATCCTCATGCCACGCTGTCTTTCATTCCAGGAAGAAATATCCTACAGACCTTCTGAATTATCTTCTTAGCTACACAAATAATGAGCAAAAGTGATACTAATTTTGTGTGCCTTTTTGATTCCTATTGACCTTGTCACAGTAGCCCAATGTCTAACAAAAGCCCTGTAAAATAATTTCCAGTAATCCATTGGAATCCATTTCCAATAATCCTATTTATAATAGGCAAGAGGCACAAGAAAGGATATTCCAAGGAAGTCAAGAAACCAAACTGTTGTTTCTTCCAAAGCCTGAAGGAAAATGAAAGACATATCTTCCAAAAAGAAGAGCAGATGAATTAGTGAGCCTTATTTCAAAAAGTATCAAAGTAAGAGTAGTTAAATATTAATTATGTTATTTTAAATACGCTTTCCTTATTATCTACCAGAAACACTGAACTACTTGAAATACCCTGTAATCAGAAATTCATAGCTCTGATCTGTTATCACCAGGGATCAAAGAGTGCAAATACATTACTGACTGACTCTTTGGAAACTTTAATCTTTTCTCATAAATCATTTTTCTCCTGCTAACTTTGGATTTAATATAAAATACACAGTTATGAAAGCTTCTGACTAATCTGAGTGGCTTTGTCAAGTTGGAGCATGAACAGTCTTAAATGGCAATGGCAATGGTCACAGGCCATCCTGGTTTTTATGCATCTATTCAGGTAAGATTGCCTGAAATGAATCATGGCATCAGCTCATAAGGAAAGCTTTCCTGTTTTAATATTTGCTAAATCTTGACAGCAAGCCCAAATAAATTAAAAGCTTGTTGTTTATCTATTTCTCATTTGCTTCCTCCATGTATAACAATGGATTGCACACTCTGTATTCTGGTGGGAGAGTGTGTTCCCAAAAATGTTGCACACTAGGAAACTGGTCTAACATACCTTGCCAATTTTGCCTGAAGCTGTTTACATCAAAAATGGAGAAAAGGAAGTATCATTGATATCAAGAGATGCTGGCTCAGACAGAAAGACATTATACACAAACAAAGCTTTAGGGACTGGTTTTGATCACCTAGGGGTTTTTTTTAATTGTTGCTCATCTCTGCACTTCCTGATTTTGCTGAAATAAAGAACAGCAGTTCTTACAAGTTTACCAATTCAAAGCTGTGAAGACAAAGCTTGCATCCAAATTTCATTTTTCTTTAACAGCATAATATAGATCCTATCTCGTTCAATGGAGAACAAAAGTAACTCCAAAAAAGGTATAGAGGGGAGTCAGTCTCACAGTTCTGGTAGCTGTGGAAAAGCGTATCTCCCTGCATGTGTGTCTACAGGCACACTCTGCTACAATTTCTTACTCCCTGACTGTGGCCAACAGAACAGATACTGTGCTGAAGTAGTTCACACCTCAAGGACTGCTCCCCAAAATTACTCTAGGATCATTACAAAGACAAACCTGAGGCCACCTTAACAGAACTGGCATTTTTACTGGACAAAAAGATAAATGTGACTTCTTCACCACATAACCCATGCACTGTGTTATGATAAATTTGCATATCAGTTGTAGGCACAGTGTCTGAGTATTACACAGTGAACCTGTGAGGCACAGTGAACCTGTCTTGGTCTTTGGCCATTCAGGTGTCCAAAGATCCTTAATCCTTGTTTTCTTTTGCAAGATAAGTAGATATGACCAGAGAAACGTGAAATCAGAGTAAGATGAAAGCTAGGTATGACCTCACACCAACACACAGCTTACATGTGCTATAAGGCTTGCCTAGAAAATTGGTCCAGTGTTATGCTACTGCAGACACATCACCAAAATATACATGCTATAATAACTACCTCTTAAGTTTCCGATGGCATGAGTCAGTCCAGAGAAAACACTGCACCTGTGGAGCTGCCATGTTTTTAAGTGACACTCTCTCTTTGGACTGGACTGTGCAAGGCAAATGTACCTGCAGCCTCTGTACTCTTTAGCTTAGCTTGAGCATCACCACACTAACAGTCACTACCATAACAAAAGTTTACATATATCCTTAAAGTGAGATACAGTCTATAGCTATAGGAACAGGACCTCCACATTTGATCCTGGCTCCCTTTGTAAATTCAGTTAACAAAATTAGGCACTGTGCCTCAGTGCCTACTGCTCAAGGGCAGGTCTGCTGTGCTTTTCAAAGCAAATGATAAAGATTGCCGTCTACACATAGGTGGGGACAGACAATTAGTGCACTACACAGACACAGCAGCAAACAAGGGAACATGACTTCTAGTTCTGGCACTTTCTATTTCCTTTCCCTGCTGCCTCAGACAGTGAAATGAGGCAGGACTGAGAGCTATCAGATAAGTCTCTACTTACATGCAAGTCAAGTGCCACACACAACTCGCTGGCAGTGTAGCTTCCCATACACATTAAGGGCCCATTCAGAATTCCAAATCATAATTTACCTCACGAGAGTTTGATCATTATGTGCTTTGCTTGGCCCCCATGGTCTTGTAAAGTCTCTCTGAGTAGATAGGCATGAAATCTCCTGCTCCTTGTAGCACTGACCATTTTTCTTTTCCTGTGACTGCAAACAGAAACTCCTCAGTCAAAAAGGAAAAGGTTATTAAATTCAGCAGATTTATTCTAAAAAAAAAGATAAAAATGAACTGTGACTGCAGTCTTGAGTGTGAGTCTTGCCTGGAAAGCTATTTGACACACAGAAGGCAAGTGAAAAACAGAGATTGAAGTCAAGTCTGACCATTTTCATATGTAGTCACCATTAAGTGACAAGACAGTAATCTGCAACCTCACTTTGTTATGAACAGTCCTTTAATTTGGGGTTATTATTACTTTTATTAAAGATTACCTTAAGCTGTGTGCTCTCTTGAGGGGAATCTCCCGTTATAAACAAGGCACATATCTCAGAAGGATTTAGGTGTTTGTGGTTTACACTGGTGAGGTTGTCTTACTGATGTTAGAGTGAGTCACATGAGTAACATGAGGGCCAATAAATCTAAGCAGCACTGAAGCCCTGTCTGATTAAATCTTTAAATCCATAGCAGTTAATCTGTAAAACAACATCACAGTCATGACATGAAAAATCAGCAACCCGAAAGCCAATGAAGCAACACCACAGACCTCCAAAAACAAATGTTAAAGGAACTTGCTTATTTTAAACAGGATGGCGAATGATGGGAAAAGTGGCACTTGCTCTCCATCCCTTTCATGCCCTTGTTTGTTTAATGGTTGGACTGCCCAGATACAAAATTCCTTTTACACATAGAACTTATTGAGCTCCAGACTTGAAGTATTAAAGCTAGTCTCTATGATAACATTTGCCTGGTGCATAAATTGCCACAACAGCCTAGCAGCTACTGTGATGGAGGTACAATGACTTGAAACAACATGGTCTCAGGCTGGTCTGAATGATTATTACCACTAGACACAATTGATGGAAAATAAAAGAGATGAGCTGTTTTAAACTATATTATTGGTAACTATCAAGAAATGAAATGAGCTAATTTCCTTTCTTTTCCCAGTGATCTGCAATCCCTGGATGAACAGTATGTAAACCAGAAAGATTTTTGTGGCCATCCTTTAGTAATTGACCTTTAGCTCTCCCCATTTCATTTGCCCTAAGTGTTAATTGACTTTGAAAAAACAGTATATTATCCTTTTAGAAAAAAAGAGTCTGATTTGTGCCCGCCAACATCTCACAGCATCAAAGCCGTGTTAAATCATAGTGCAGTATAACTGAAAATGAGACTCCAGAAAAAATTAAAAGAGGGTGGGGGAAGGAAGCAGATCGATCATTGAAAGAGCTCCACTGCCATCTAGAGAGAATCTGAACTGGCCAATTTTCTGAAAGGGAGGATCAGCTTAGTCAAAACATTTCCATTATGATGGTGTTTTGGGGGAAGGTAGGGACTCCACTCAGGTTCATTGAACTTCTACATTTAATAAATCATCTTTTTAATAATCTGCACTAAAAATAACACAACCTGAAATATAATCTACCATTAATTCTATGGAAATCATTGGAGATAGCTTTAAAGGCTTACTTACAGGCTCACCTACAATGAGGTGTGATACCTGCATAGTTTTGTTTCAAAGAAGCTCTTTTGACGAGGTAGATGATGTATCTTTGCAGAAGGGTCACAAAAAATTACATTTTGACATACATGTTACACTCATAGAAGCTGCCTTTATGATGTTGCTAGTCAGTTGGAAAGAAAGAATACTCTATTTCAGGCTATGTTTTTTTACTCTTTTAAATATATTGCCTTTTCTGTATGTTTTGTATGCAGACAGCAGGAGGTGTCCATGGAATACATTACTGGTAAGAGTCTACTTTAATATGACCAATTTAATTTCCTCTGCCTCTGACTGAAAAGCCACAACTCCATTCAATGTATGAGATGTGTCAGGTGCTATGAAAACCAGAGAGGTGTCCCTCACCACCAGTACCTAACCCAGTTACAATCTCAAAACAGCTGACTCATGGGCACATGTCTAAGTGTATCAGGAATAAAAGAAATTAATTTGTATCTTAAGGCATAGTCAGCAAGTAATGCAAGTGCATCACTAATGCACCTCAAAAGGGAGAATTCATTACTGCTGTCTCACAAAAACACTCCCAGTAAATTCCGGTCCTCTTGTTCTCTATCACTGTTATTTGCTAATTAAACAGCAATGTGGGACTTGTAACAGCTAATAGGACCTCACAGATTCCTCTGTCTACTGACTCTCTGAAAATTTTGAAACCAAAAGCGGTTTGAGGACTGCTAGTATGAATCTTGCCACAACCATTAAAATACAGCCAGGATGTGTTTCATATTACACTGTAGTTTGTGTTTCCTTCCTTTGTGAAATTCTGTTGGACTGAAATATCTTGAGATCCACAAAATTAGTAAATTAGTAAATTAGTTTGTGGTTATTTCCTTTAGCTAACCAGTGAGGTGTTTTGTGACAGTGCAAGGTCTTTGCCCACTTTGGCAGCAGTGGTAGGTTAATAGTACACAGAAAATTATGAAGGTGGTTACACTCTAGTAAAGAAATGTAAAACATCCTGCATGATGCAATTATGAGAGGTAACATTGTAATTATTTATAATCTTATCTTCTGATGAAGAATGGAACCTCAAAACAGGTTTATCAAGGAAATTATACCCAGAAAAGAAAAGCAATCTTCATTATCACTGAAATTAGAAACATTTTATTCTACACTGCCCGGCACTCCTTGACATTTATTCTGACTGTATTCTAATCAGACCATTCTGAGCACTCATTTTATATAAGCACGCATGGGTAGTTAAAAGAAAAACCAATGAAGAATCCAGCATACAGAAACTACTATGCAAACCGTAAGGTTTTTTAAGCTAAGAGCTGATTTCAATGAAGTGACCATTTGTCTTCTCATTTCTACTAATGCTGACACTGATGATTCCTGGATGGAAGAACATAGTAATTTTGAATGATGGATTTATGAGCAGACACAATCTACCACCTCGATGTAATATTAGGAAACAGAGGATACAGAAGGCTGAAGTGGGTGAATGACTAAATAGATATTCCAGTCCAAATGTTTTGCAAAATGCAGGGCAGGAGGTGTTGCTTCCATTCATTGCAGCCAAGACACTTGTGCAGAGGAAAAACCTGAAGGCAGCTTTAAAACCCAATTTGTCTCTTCTGCTGACAAACAGAATTAAGCTGTGCAATTCAGAGATAGAACAACAAGACTAAGAATAGTTATCGTGAAAGGGCAAACATTTATACAAGGCTAGACTGGTCTTTTTGGTCTTGTCCTGTTTCTTACCATTTCCAGATACCTTGAAGACGATCCTGAATAATGAGAAAGAAGACTGCACCTTATAATAAAGTATTAAAATGGAATCAGGTAAATGCCAAAAGCTAGACAGCTGTAGTCATAGAACTGCTTCTGGTGAAGCTGAAGTACAGACTTTCTACTTCTAGTTCTTTTATGAAAAGTAAATAAATTCAGTCCATAGTGCTTGAAACATGTAGACCAGCCCGTCATCTACTGTATTTTACAGCAGAAGTTGTTTTAGGCATTATTGTCAATGGATAGTCTCATAATTGTCAGACACAAGTACATAAACTAGAAATAGATGGTAAGATAACATTCAAATTGTGGAAATGAAAGAATAGCATCTCTTCTGGATCTAGAATTTATTGTGGAGTCAAAGTGCACTGTAGAAATTCTGCTTGATTTGTACTTATAGACTCATAGAATGAATTGGGTTGGAAAAGACCTCTGAGATCATCAAGTCCAACCCTTGGTCCACTCCAGTCCATTTACTAGATCATGGCACTCAGTGCCAAATCCAGTCTCACCTTAAAAACGTCCAGGGAGGGTGAATCCACCACCTCTCTGGGCAAGCCATTCCAATGCCTGATTACTCTCTCTGGAAAGAATTTTTTTCTGATATCTAACTTAAATTACCCCTGGCAGAGCTTAAGCCCGTGCCCCCTTGTCCTATTGCTGAGTGCCTGGGAGAAGAGACCAACCCCCACGTGGCTAGAACTTCCCTTCAGGTAGTTATAGACAGTGATGAGGTCACCTCTGAGCCTCCTCTTCTCCGGGCTAAAGAACCCCAGCTCCCTCAGCCTCTCCCCATAGGACTTGTGCTCCAGTCCCTTCACCAGCCTTGTTGCTCTTCTCTGGACCCGCTCCAACACCTCAATACCTTTCCTGAACTGGGAGGGCCCAGAACTGAACACAATACTCAAGGTATGGCCTCACCAACGCAGAGTACAGGGGAAGGATCACTTCCCTGGTCCTGTTAGCCATGCTATTTTTGATATGAGCCAGGATCCCATTGGCCTTCTTGGCCACCTGGGCACACTGTTGGCTCACGTTGAGCTTCCTGTCAATTAGTACTCCAAGGTCCCTTTCTGCCTGGCTGCTCTCCAGCCACTCTGTGCCCAGCCTGTAGCGCTGCAGGGGGTTGTTGTGGCCAAAGTGCAGGACCCGGCACTTGGCCTTATTGAACTTCATCCCATTGGAATCGGCCCATCTCTCAAGACTATCCAGATCCCTCTGCAAAGCCATCCTGCCTTCCAGCAGGTTGACACTCCCTCCCAGCTTAGTGTCATCAGCAAATTTGCTGATGATGGTCTCAATCTCCTCATCTAAATCATCAATAAAGATGTTAAACAGGACTGGACCCAACACAGACCCCTGGGGAACACCACTAGTGACCAGTCGCCAGATGGATGCAGCTCCGTTCACCAGCACTCTCTGGGCCCAGCCCTCCAGCCAGCTCCTAACCCAGCAGAGAGTACACTTGTCCAAGCCATGGGCTACCAGCATTTCCAGGATTATATTATGGGAGACAGTGTCAAAGGCCTTGCTGAAGTCTAGATAGACCACATCCACAGCCTTACCCTCTGTCACGACCTGCTCCTGGGAAGGGGACAGGGGCAACCTAGGTTGTTATTAATCATTCCCTTTGGGGTGAATTAAAGTGAAATGACACTATATAATCGGTGTTCATTTAACAGTTCCGTGTAATGTGACATAGAAGATAACCTTAGCGCGGGGCGGGGGGGGGGGGGGGGAGGGGAAGATGCATAGGGGGAAGAAAGACAGGCCATGGTCACCATCTGCAAGCGGTGGATGGCCAGGAACAGAACCCAAATTCCCAAAGTCACCAGTCCATTTTTATACCCTCAGCATGCCTTTTGCACCTCCCCCTGAGGCAGGGTGTTGTTTTCCATGAAGCAGTGTCGCCAGCCGGGCTGTGAACCCCCATATTCACCAGGTTCATGTGGAGGGCAGGGCAACGGCTCTTCTTGCCTCTTCAGGGCTGGACACTTTAGCACTGGAGGAAGGGAGGGCCCAACTGCCCATCAGGGGTATAATGCAAAAGTCAAAAGCCTGCAAAGTCTCTTAGAATGCATAAATCATTAACCGTTTCAGTCTCTGACACCCTCATCCACCAGGTGGGTCACCTGACTGTAAATGAGATCAGGTTGGTCAGACAGGACCTGCCCCTCCTAAACCCATGCTGGCTGGGTCTAATCCCTTGTCCATCCTGAAGGTGCTGTGTGATTATACCTAGGATGATCTGCTTCATAACCCTGCCAGTCACTGAGTTCAGGCTGACAGGCCTGTAGTTTCCCGAGTCCTCCTTGCAGCCCTTTCTGTGGATTGGGGTGGCATTCGACAACTTCTAATCATCTGGGACCTCCCCAGAGAGCCAGGACTGTTGGAAGATGATGGAGAGTGGCTTGACAAGCTCTTCTGCCAGCTCCCTCATCACCCTGGGATGGATCCCGTCTGGTCCCATAGACCTGTGAGGATCCAGTACGCTCAGTAAGTCACTATTTCCTTCTGGAATATAGGGGGGCTATTCAGCTCCCTCCCTCTGTCTACCAGCTCCAGAGGCAAGTTGTCTTGAGGGCCACCTGTCTTACTGGTAAAAACTGAGGCAAAGTAGGTGTTAAGTACCTCAGCCTTCTCCTCATCTTCCTTAACTATATTTCCCTCCGAGTCCAACAGAGTGGAGGTTTTCCTTGCCCCTCCTTTTGTTATTAATATATTTATAGAAGGATGTTCTGTTATCCCTTAACAGAATTAGCCAAATTAACTTCAAATTGCACTTTTCTTTCCCTGATTTTTTTTCCTGCATGACCTAGCTATCTTCATAAATTCTTCATAAGTAGCCAGCCCTTTTTTGTCCCTGATTTCCTTCAGAATCTCCCTATTTAACCAAGCCGGTTGTCTTCCCCACCAGCTGGCCTTTTGGCATACTGGTATAGCCTGTTCCTGTGCACTCAAAACTTCCTGCTTGAAACATGTCTGTCACATGAAAGGGGAGGAGAGACAGAAATGCAAAGACTTCTAGTCTCAACTGTAATAATATAAAGTTAATAGCTATAAGTGTCCTTGGAGTAATCAAAACTTTATGAACCCAGCACTGCCTGCCAAACTCTGGACAGAACACAGGTTGGAAAGATTTTTGACTCCTGTATGAGAACCACGCTTAAGCCAAGGGAAGCTTATTGGCAATAAGCACCTCCAGAAAATTAGAGCCTTATGAACCCAACACTGCCCGCTGAACTCTGGAAAGAACAGAGGCTGGAAGATTTTCTAACCTCTGCCATGAGGACCACAATTAAGCTAGGGAGAACTTAATAGCTGTATAAGCGCCTTCAGAAAATTAAAGTCTTATGAACCCAGCACTGCCTGCTGAACTCTGGACAGAACACAGGCTGGAAGGTTTTTTAACCTCTGATACAAGGCAACACTTAATACCTAGAAAATAACTTTCCCCACAACAGCTCCTGGAATAACATTTATTGATACAAGTATATGATAGTTATTGTGGGGTTTGTGTTGCCGGTGATAACATTTAGCTGCAAGATTGCATTTAATTGATAACAAGAGACCCCAAAAGAAACCAGCACAATACACATTTTACAGAGATAAGCATATCAAACTTAAGTTTCAGTACAGCAATATATCCCACTCTCACGACAGACAAAAACTAGCAACAGAAAACTACTAACTAGAAACACAGCCACCTAAAACACTTATCTAGACACATTTTCAATAACATAGGACAATAAAATAGCTTGCACACTACTCTCTGTAACACAAAACAAAAGGAAAGAACAGGGCTGCTTCTCATCAACACATGTTGAAAAAGAAACTGCACACTACAAAAGAACACAATAACTAATATAAAGTAGCAAAGTGTAAAACAAGTTACTGTTATTAGTATTAAAGTAGCAAAACTCAGTTAGTAAAGGAGGTACTTATAGAGTAAGAATCAAAAGATGTAAGATGGAATGGAAGAGAATAAAGTATAAGATATAAAGTATAGAAAGCACATGGTGTTCTTACCCCTACATTGTTCCAAGAAGTGGAATGAGGCAGGACAGGCTGCCAGCAGTTACCCCCGCAGAGACATGGCATTTCTCTCCCCAGTTGCAGTTTAAACAGCATCTCTTTTTATACCTTTTTTTTTTCCCTTCAGGTGGTTTCGTGTGACTATAGTCAATGTTCTGGGAGGTGATACAGATGCCTGAGGGGGTGGGCTCCTGCAGGGTGGTGTAGAGGTAAGTGTAAGTGCATCCCTTAAGGAAAGCTGTTTTGGAGTTCTACCTTAATGAGAACAGAGCTGCTTGGAGTATGTGTGGTGGCTTGTAACCAATGAGAGGCTGTGGTGTATGCAAGGTGAACTGGTTAACCAATAATGTAGTAGCATGTTGGATGTGAGAAAGCATAAAAGGTGTGGATGTTACTGCGTGAGAGTTAGTCAGATCTAGATCTAATGATGTAATAGGAACTTCTAGGAACTAACTTCTTCTATTACGTGCTGTGAAGAACTGTCTGTTAACCTATCTTGTATAAACTCCCTAAGCTGTGAGCGTTCTGATCAAGCCCTCTGATGACTGCTGTGCCTGAGCTCTTCTGACTGTCAGTCCACAGCCCAGCTCGGTATAAGGGGCTCCTCCTATAGGTGGCACAGGGTGAGACAAAGAATGCCATGCTAAATTTAATAACGTTCCATTCCTTGGTAACACCCATCACTTATCAGCATCCCTCCAGGGGGTTGAGGTGTTTCCCTCAACCCATTAAGGCTTATCGGGGCCATCATCCAACACATGTCCATCCCTCCTGCACCTCCTTGTTTTTAAGGCTTGTTTTCCAGGGTATGCTCTGAATTAGTCTTCTGAATAGGCCAAAATCTGCCCTCTGAAAGTCTAGTGTAGAGGTTTTAATGGTGGCTCTCCTTGCAACCCTGAGTATTGAAAATTCTCTTATTTCATGGTCACTATGCCCCAGGCTAGCTCCAACCACCACATCTCCCACCAGCCCCTCTCTGTTTGTAAACAGTAGGTCTAGCAGGGCCTTACCCCTAGTAGACTCATTTACCAATTGATGAAGGAAATTATCCTCTATACAATCCAGGAACCTCCTAGACTGCCTCTTCTCTGCCGTGTGAAGCTCCCAGCAGATATGTGGCAGGTTAAAGTCACCCACAAGAACAAGGGCTGGAGATTTTGAGACATCTGCCAGCTGCTTGTAGAATAATTCATCTCCTTCATCATCCTGGTTGGGCGATCTGTAACAGACACCCACAGGGGGGTCAGCCTTGTTGGCCTTGCCCCTGATTCTGGTCCACAGGCACTCAACCTTGTCAGTGCTGACCTCAAGTTCAACAGAGTCAAGAGACTCTCTAACATATAAAGCCACCCCTCCACCTCTCCTTCCCTGCCTGTCCATTCTGAACAGCTTGTAGCCCTCCATAGCAGCACTCCAGTCATGTGAGTCATCTCAGCACATTTCTGTGACAGCAACTACGTCATAGTTTTCCTGCTGTACTATGGCTTCCAGCTCCTCTTGTTTGTTTCCCATACTGTGTGCATTGGTGTACATGCACTTCAGCTGGGCCATTGATTTTCCTCTCAACTCAGGCTCTACAACCTTAGGCTTATCTCTGGAGAGCCCGGTTTCAGTCCCTTCCCCCTTCAAACCTAGTTTAAAGCCCTCCTAACCAGGTCTGCTAACTTATGGGCTACAGTTCTTTTGCCCTTCCTAGATAGATGAAGCCCATCTGGTTTGGGGAGACTAGGCAGCATAGAGTTTGCCCCATGATCAAAACCCCCAAAATTTTGATGGTAGCACCAGTCCCTAAGCCACCTATTGGTAAGTTGGGCTTTCCTGTACCTCTCATTTTTCTCCTCGTTCATCCCAGCTAGCACAGGAACTGAGGCAATTACTACTTGTACTCCTGTCCTGAAGCAATCAGGCCAGGGCCTTAAAATCTTTTTTAATTACCCTGGTACTTCTTTCATTGATGTCAGCACTTCGAGCCTGGACAACTAACAGCGGGTAATAGTCTGAGGGTTGAATTAGCTTAGGAAGTCTCTTAGTAATATCCCTCACCCTGGCCCCAGGAAGGCAGAAAACCTCCCTGTGGGATGGGTCTGGCTGACATATAGGGCCCTCAGTTTCCCTCAAAAGGGAGTCATCAATTACAACAACCCTTCTCTTTTTCCACGTATCTGTAGTTATAATCATCTGACAGATGGGGGGTAACCAGAAGACCTTGTAGACAGATCTTCCTCCTGACTGTCCTCCATCAGACTTTCTAAGTCCAGGGCCATAAACCTATTTTTAAGGACACCCTGGTAGGTTAAAGGGGCCAAGAGGGGTTTTTTTTTGCTTCTACGACCAGGAACCTGTTTCCATTCCTCCCCATCCATATGATCTGTTCTATCTGCCTGATGGCAGGTTGGGCTTCACCACCTCCTGCTGGGCTTCCTTAGGAGTTGAAAGGGTGTGACTCCACCAGTCAATTTCCCTTTCACTCTCCCTTGTGCTTCTGAGCCTTTCCACCTCTTCCTTTAGCTCTGCCATGAGACACAGCAAATCGTTCACCCGCTCACATCACATGCAGGTGCTTCTCACACTGTCCTCTGGTAGCAGTTCCAGGTTCAAGCAGTCTGTGCAGCCAGAGGCCTGAGTGGCTGCATCCTTTTTAGAGGATTCTGTCTGTATTGACACACCTCTACTGGCAACAGCAGCAATGGCTTTCATTTTTTTGGAACCTATGACTGTCTTGAGTTGAGGAAATAAAATTTAAAAAAAAAAAAAAACAGAGCAGAGCACCTGCCTTCCCTTCCTTATCAAGCCTTCTCAACCCCCTGCTAACAAGCAAGCCTCACCTCTGACTCACCTGATAACAGTTGGAGGAGCTGCAGTCTCTGAATCACCTGATAACAGTTGAAGGAGCAGCAGCCAAACCTAGTTGGAAATGAAATTACTTGCCACTGGATAGGCATATCATGAAGATAGGAACCTCTCAGCTTTTTTTGAAGTCTTGCTTAAAATGTATTGTTTTTCAAAGTACATAAATAATACACCTTTAAAGCCACTTACTTACAGTGTGAGAGTTGTCAGTTTGCTTCACATCTTGATGCTTCCCTCCCCTTGCTTCCAGACTTTGTCTTGTTTACTGAAACTCTTTACTTCTAAGGTTCGACTGTCCCTCACAATTTTTTTTTAATGACAGGTACAGTGAGACCAATTGCCCTTTCTAAAGGTAACAGTCATGTTAGGGTCCAGTAGTTTTTCAAAACAGAATTCCTGGAAGCATACTCATTCATGCTAGATGTTTTCATTCGTTTTAGGAAAAAGAAAGGCAAGCACTTACATCTTCCTCCTTCTTTCACAAGGTCTTTCCTCATAGATTCATTAACTAAGGAATTGCATTGGAGTATTTGGAGCACATGGAACTTGGAGGTCCATGTATGTATAGGCTTCTCATGTAAAACATGACATTGCTGCATTGTAGTATTTTAGGAATTTTTAAGAATGTTTATTTTTATACTGACAGTTGTCCTAGTTCATCAGCTAGGACCAGTTTATCAATGTGGGGCTGTAGCCCAAACTGTGTATTCTACACCCTCTCTGCCATTTCTCATGATTGGATTGTTGGCAGCATTTGCCCAGGGCACACAAGACCCCTCAGGCTACAAGCTGGATATTAAAGAATTCTATGAGATAGCAGGGTGTTCCTGTCTTCACACCAATGACTCAGACATCCCTCCAGGGAGTCATTAGCACCTTCACACCCAGCCTTAAGGGTCACGTCTGCTAATGAGTCATCAAAGATTCCAAAAATATCCCATGACTCACAGAGTTAAATCACCCATTGTGAAACTCCACACCTGGGGGAGGTACTGGGAACTTCCATCTGAACCTAAGCATATATAATCTTGGGGTTTGGGGACTTCTGATACCACTTGTCAGATCCAGATGAGGACCAGAACCTCAACAGGACTGCAACTGCCACTCTTGACCAGACTGTGACCATCATCCTCACCAACAGGTTTTACTTTCTTTTTACTTCACATTCAGGGGGACTATGGGGTACTCAACACAGGGGCTAATGAGCACCATTTTGTTCATGCCCCAGGGTGCTGGGTTATACATCTGAGTTTTGTGGATTAAACCCATTTTTTTTTCTCTGTATCACTGTATTTATTGTAATCTTTTTATTAAATTGTATTTCTGACTTGTAATCTCTCTTGACATGGGTTCATTTCTCCTGCTGGTTTACCTTTAAACCAGCACAATGGTAAGTACTTTGGAGAATAGAGTAGGTCTGCTTTGGAGAAATCAAAACTAGCAATTTCATGCTATTTGTCTAGTTTCTTCAGTGATCAAACAAGGAGTTACCAGTTAGTCATTTGAAGTCAAAAGTTGCTGTTGCACAAATGTGATAACTTGCTTTCTTGGTATAGAATGTCTTGAACTTGATTATGACAAAAGATCAACATGCATGCATATAGCCATGACATTCAATATTAAAATCACAAAATCATATTCAATAATTGCAAATATCATCATAGCTTTTCACCAGTGTGAAAAACTGTCCTGTCATATAGTGATATACAGAAGCGCCTTATAATATGGAGACAAGAATGAACAAAGGGGCAACAGATATTAGTGCTCTCCTGTTCCTTACCAGCAATCTTTAGTGATAATCTCTCTGAAATTTTTTGCTTACACAACGTTTTGATCAGCCTGTTGGAGACCTGACTGAAAGCACTTCTAATGAAGAATGCCACAGATTATTCTTGCATATTCACTTTAGCATGTGAGATGTAGGAGACAAGCTGCCTGAGTGTATAAAAACCAGCTAACAAAGGATGGCCAGAATGTACTTATTGACTGGAAGCAGATCCAAAGGGAAGGATCTGACATGTGGAATACCATAACAATAGAACTGATTTTGTTTGCCTTATAAACCTGAAAGGAGGAAAATGCAGTAAACTTATGAAATGTGCTGATCATATGAAATGGGTGAATCAACAAACACTCATGGGGAAGCAATAAAGTTCACATGGATTTGACTGGACTAAAATCATAGGCAAATAAGTGGCTTATGCAATTCAGTTTGGAAGAAAGTAAGATAATTACTCTCTGGATAAAATAATAAGACAAGGAAACTCTATCTTCAATGGACAGAAAGGTGACTGCCAAAAAGCTTTGCTTTATATCAATTCAATGCAGAAAATGTATTCAATAAACTCAGGTTTCTCTAGAAAAGCCAGCTCTTTTTCATTTCAGGAGATGCTGCTCTATGGTAAGAGACACTAGCCAGAAGAGAGAATTGAAGATGTGAACTTCTTCAACTTTTGGCCAACTGAATCCTTTTAATACTAAAAAAGGGATGAGAAACAATGTTTAAGAACATAAAAACTAAAGGAGACTATTCTAATACCAGGCTAGATTAAGTATCATGGAAATGACATTCATAATATGTATATCACTGTGGTTAAAAAAATGAAACACAGTTGGGAAAGTAGGATGTGAAGAAGACAGCAAGGAGATGTGTATTGGCTAATACCAAATACTTATTTATGAAGTCTGAGAAACAGGGTATGTATTTGGAAAGCAGTGAACAAGATTAGCCACATCATTCTTGCTGACTTTACTGAAGCACAAATCTGAGATATTGTTATGAATCCTGTAAACATACTGTTAAGAGAAAAGATAAAATCCAATCCCTGACATCTGAGACAGGATTTACTAAGGAATACGAAATCCCAGAGCTGTCAGGATTATCCCAGCAACTTTTGCACTATTGTTGCAGGTTTGGCCTAGCTGTTACCAACCCTGGACTGGCCCCCCTTCCCCCTCCCAGAACTCTTCCAGCAAAGGAAAGAAAAAAAAACTGAAAAGAAATGAACTCAAAAGAAACTGAACTGAATAAAAAGAAGAAATTATATTTTCTAACATTCACAACCACACTGTATACACAGTACGTAGGATCCCACCCCCAGGGGAAAGGGGAAAGGGAAAAGGGGACTGGTTAACCAGAAACAGACAAACACAATTAAAAACCTCAAGGAAAGGGAACAAGCATGAAACAATCTCACCCAGGACAGGAGAACCACCAACAACCAGAGAGATCAGACTCCAGCCCTTCCCACCAGCTCCCCGGCCAAGGCAGGAACCCAAAACCACTCCTCCCCTGCTACGTGGAAAACACTGTGGAATACTTGTAACTTCCTTAGATACAATGGTTACTGAGGAAGCCATGGGTCAAACCATTACATTCTCCACCCCTTATTCCACACTGGTCTTTCCACGCAATCCTTGTATTCTTGCATTCGCTTATATCCCGCACACATATATATAAATAGTCCATATGCGGTCCTTCGAGGCAGATGTCTTGTCATCAAGGAACACCAGCATCAGTTCAGCTTTTGTTCTTTACCTTTTGGTTAATGTCATAGTTCCAAGTTCAGGCCTGGTTCACAGTTTAGGGCTGCCTTATTATTGGACATCATGGGATACCAGTATTAGCTTTGTTTGGGTCTTTCTCGTCCAATGTCTGGTGTCCTGCAAGACACAACTCAAAGCACAAAATTAGTTTTTCCCCAAGGCTAGATTGCCCTGGGGCACACACTGGATTTCACCATCTTTCCTCATTACCCATCAGGTGTTTCCGGACCCTTGTGCAAAAACAATCCCACAAATGGGTTTGTCTTGGCCCGAAGGAGGAGTAATCCAGACAGATTTCCCTAACATGCCTCTCAAGTTTATCGCTGGAACTTTGTCTCCATCTACTGTGTGGAGGGATTCTGCTTGGGCAGGACCAGCCCGATTGACGGAGCCTCTAACCAACCAGGTGGCCTTGGCTAAATGCTTATCCCAGTTCCTGAAAGTTCCTTCACCTAGTGCCTTCAGAGTTGTTTTTAACAGTCCATTGCACCTTTCAACTTTCCCAGCAGCGGGTGCATGATACGGAATATGATATACCCATTCAATACCATGCCCCCATGCCCAAGTGGCCACTAGATTGTTCTTGAAATGAGTCCCATTGTCTGACTCAATGCGATCTGGAGTACCGTGCCTCCACAGGACCTGTTTCTCAAGGCCCAAGATAGTATTCTGGGCCGTTGCATGTGGTACCGAAGATGTCTCTAACCATCCGGTGGTTGCTTCTACCATGGTAAGCACATAGCGTTTACCTTGGTTGGTCTGTGGCAATGTGATATAGTCAACCTGCCAGGCCTCTCTGTATTCATACTTATCACAGCGTCCACCATACCAGAGGGGCTTCAACCTTTTTGCCTGCTTAATGGCGGCACAGGTTTCACAATCTCGGATAACCTGGGAAATAGTGTCCATGGTTAAATCCACCCCTCGGTCTCGTGCCCATTTATAGGCTGCCTCCTGGCCTTGATGGCCTGAAGCATCATGGGCCCATTGAGCTAGGAACAATTCTCCCTTTTGCTGCCAGTCAAGGTCTACTTGTGACACCTTGATCTGTGCAGCTCGGTCTGCCTGTCTGTTATTATCTTGTTCCTCATTAGCTCAACCTTTGGGCACATGGACATCTACATGGTGGACGCTCACATTCAGATACAGTGGTTACTGAGGAAGCCATGGGTCAGACCATTACTACTATTGAGACCTAGCTCCCAAGCTCTGGTAACATCATTTTGACCCCAAACCTTCTCTGTCATGCCAGTAATAGTAAGAAGCTGTTATTGTTAAATATTTTACTCATCAGTAGTACAGATGAAGCTGCAACAAAACTGATTTCTGCTTAACTTTCCATTGTAAGAAGTGTGCCTTCCCAAATTTCCCCTCTTCCATCCAATTCAAAAATGTTAAAAATGAAAATGAACTCCCAGAATTCACTAATAGCAAGAGAGCCAACATTTCTGTGGCAAACATAGCAGTTCTTTACTTCACACAAACAGCTACAGAGCAGAGTATCCATTGAACACCTAACAAGTACCTGAACACACTTCCTCTCTCATACAAGTCCCTCTCACTGGAAGAGACATTATACTGTTACCTAAAATAGAGGAAAAAAACTTTCAAGACCTTATTATTATAGGTCTTGTAGACCTATAATAGTAGAGGACAGTTCTTTAATGAAAGTTTTCAGGTGCATGAAGTATATAGATGAATACACAGTATAGGGTTCATACAAATTAATAACATTATTTTATTATCATGTTTAATGGGTACATCCAATCCAAGAACCTTTTGCCCCTGGTACAACCTTGGTACCACCCTCAGAGCTGCCCTGTTGGAGTGCCTCCAAGGGTTCTGGGCCTTCTATCTGATATTGTTTTGTTATTCCGGTCCAGGTGCATGTGTTCTTCTGCTATCATGTGGGTTGGAAAGACAGTTAAATAGAAGCTCAGAAATATGGCACAAACCATGAGAAACTGTTAAAAACTGTTAGATGCTGCTTCAAGTGTGAGAAACTACACAGTTATATAAAAATCTACAATTATATAAAATATTACATGTACAAATATATAAAAATCCTAAGGCATCAATACAAGATCAGATCTTGAAAGCTCAACAGTGCAATGAAACTGACTTTTAATAAAAAATAAATTGCTAATAACAAATTAAAGACTCCAGTAATGTTCCAAACAGGGAAATATTTGGGAAAGAAAGAGTTAATGAAGGCTTAGGTCTGCTCTGCAATAATTTTGGGGAAAGAATAGCATTTTGTCCTCCGATGAGTTCTAGGTAAAATACAAACAATTTGCATGCAAAGACAAGCTCTGTTTTAACTTTCAACCATGTGAAGTTTTATCTGGACCAAAGAAACGGTATGAAGTCTTTCCATTTAATATCTATATATTAACAGAAATAGTTTGTTGTTTTATTTTCACAAGGCTTTACAATCAAACTGAACCCTCAGCCCATAATGCCTTGTAAGATCTTCAGTATCACCTGAGTGATAGAACCAGTAAAATTTGGCTAAAAATGCTTCTCCTTTGCTTCACACAACCATGAGGGATAAAGCTTGGCATCATGTACACACATAGAGTATTGCAATTTTTTAGTATTTTGTGGCTAATAAGACTAGTGCTAGAGTCTGAATTGCTTGAAATCAAAGTAAAATAAAAAGCAATCCTCATAGCTGTTAATTTGCCAGCTGGTAAAGAATCTTTGAGCCAAGACAGCTTTTAGAACTAAACAAAGGCACGTTTCTGTAGGAGGCAACATAGCAACAGGACTTCGAGGGGGGAACTTGATCTTTATTTAATAGACTGGCAGCTACAAGAGAGAACTCCTGCACATTTGCAAATGTGCCTTTAGCCAGTGAGTGCACATGCAGCTCAGAAAGGTTACACATCTCCACATAAAACTCTGACCTAAATCTAACACTCAATTTAGAAACAAATTATAGTGGGAAAAATTTGTGTAAATAATTCATAAGAATTTTAATTGACGTTTCTTTTCCATGACAAGCCCCTGATGCCTTATCCCTGTGAACACAGGCACTTTGGAAACAGGTTAATGGAGAAAGATATACAGGTTACCTTTATTAGAAGCGTCTAAGGTGCAAACCAAAAAGGTCTGACACTACCAGACCCCCCCAGCGGTGTTACAACTTTTATAACTTCTCTAGTAATTTACATATAAGATATTAATATCCAATCACCATTCTTATTTCTCTTGTGGGCCCACCCTTAGGGGCCTTCAGAACTGTCCCCTTCCAGGGACTGTTAGGCTTTCTTATTATATTTTGTCTTCTGTTATCTGCAGGTGGCTTCTCACAAACACCATGGCCTTGGCAGAGCCTGAGATAGCACCCAGTCTTGTGGGAAAGACATTTAATAACTGCATTTAGGATTTGAGCAGCCTAGAGGAACTTACGTGATTCTAAAATCTACCAAAAATACATTAAATCCTTAGGCATCACCCTCATTAGCATTATGTGTGATTACCAGTTTCTTAATCACCCTTTCTGTTATAGCTGTGCATTACATCAACGATCCAATTCTGATATGCTAGAACAATCTAATGACAAATTCTGCAATAGTACTTGCAATAGTACACAAGCAGTACTATTTTCTTCAGGAGAATTATACCAGTAAAGGCAACTTACCAGTGAGAATGTATTGCACAATATCCTTTTTCTGAGACAAATTATGCTCACATTTTGTGCACTCTGAAGTCCAACTGGTTTCCACATCACTAATTACAAGATAAGGTTATTATATAATTCAGAGGCAGGTGATCTTAGTACTTTTTCAATTAAGACTGGTGTCACAGCAAGAGTGAAGGAACAGTGCAGCACAGTACATTTATACATCTTCTCACCCACCTCAACTTTTTTATAACAGTATTTTGCTAGTGTTACTAAACCTACTCTCTGATTGTCATCCTGTGGAGATATTATTACATATCAATGTCTTTTTCTATGCTTATTTTTAGCTATTTTTTACTTTTCAGAAAACACGGTGGAGGTGGCTTAATTCCACCTGAGGCACCTAAGTCAAAGCAGTTCAGGGAGAGGTAAATCCACACAAGCAGTAAATCCTTGACCTTGGTTATATCAGTTCATCAGGTAAGTCTATTCACTGGAGTGAGAAATGCTCACATTTTACCAATAAAATTTAGAGGGCACAAAGTCATCAAAGCAAAACTAAACTTTTATTTAACAAATTCAGCTGAATCGGGTGTGTCCGTCTGGCCTAGGAGACAGATCCAGAACAAAAAGAAACAGAACTTTTTATACCCTTTCCCAGCTGAAAGGTCCCTGCCCCCTCTTGCTATTGGCTAGGAATTGGGGACTTACAGTCTGGTCCAGTTCGCCTGCCTGCCAAAGAGCCCCCATCCCCCTCCAAAGGCTGGAAAAACCATTGGAAAATAATTACACCTTAACTATTTTCTTACAGTTCCTTTAGCTTCAGCAAAACCCTAATTCTGTTAGGAGAACTAGAAGGAGAATTGCAGGTTGGGTGACTAAAATTACTCAGATGGAATGTGTCTCAATATATGAAGCTTATAATTTCTATAGTCTTGTCAATGCCTCAGGGACAGACCACACAGCAACTTCCATACACCTGCTCTCAGTTTCATGCAACCATGCTTGGGGGTAACCGCTCGAGTCCTAGTATCAAGCAGAAGTGAAAGCAGAGCAGTGGAATTCCTGTGAGAACCTGGGTAACAAGAGGAGAGAAGGAAACAAAACCCATTGGAATAATCAAGCTAAAAGCTTTTCTTTTATCCATAACATTAATTGCATTAAAATTAAAAGGATAATTTTGTAATCTGACTACCAGTGGATTTGAAGTAAAGTATAGGACTGCCATCTACTGACACTACTCATATCTCACAAATAATAAACATGGCAACAAAATGGTTCTTTGGAAGTTCCTGAAGGACTTGGTTCTTAGCATATCTGTTGGTAGCAACATGCCAAAATAATAGCTCTAGATTGCACCACCAAGGTATATACTGCTTACAGAAATTATATTAAATCAATCAAGAAATACCAAGACTCTGCTACTTTCTGACATGTACTGCAAATGTAACAGGGACCAGTGTAGGCTGGGACATAACATCAAAAACAAAGGGAAACCAGAAACAGAACAAATGCATGCTTGCATCTGCAAAGCTTTAAGCAGGTTCTAGCCCAACCAGCACACAAATTCAGCAAAACAGAAAAGTATTATTCAGTCTGAAGACTATTTTTGTTTCAGGAAAATGAGCATGTTTTGATATACACTTATGCTGTGTATTCTCAGCTTCTCCACATAATTTGGTGTGAGTCTTCAACTCACTGTTTTTTTCTGAAACTATGCGTAATGTCTAGGGCATGTTAACTTGAGGATACTGTAAATTTATAAGATATATTGAAAAAAATGTTTCAGAACCAAGAAAATCAATGGTACATACTCTTTCTTCTATTATTCCCTAGGGTCTTCCCTTAACTATAAAGCAATTTATGTCTCAAATTAGGCTGCGTAATTGTTCCATTACTTCCTTGTTCTCACTATGCACTAAAACATCCATTCAGCAATTTTTTCTCTACTAATGTAACAGAAACTCATCTGCTCAACAAAATTTATTGCTTTCTTCTTTTCCTATGTTTACAAGAGATTGTTGTGCATTTTGCAGTAGGTCTTCATTATCTAGTAATGATGGCTTGCTAATTAAATTAGGTTTTAATGGCACAGTTAAATTCTAATTTATGTTTTGGAGCTTTGTTTAATTCATTTTTGCTATAATTACTTTCTCACTATTCTTTTATATTACTTAGAAAGAACAAAATAATAGCAACTCCTCTTCTCATATTCAATTGTTTTGCTTTTATTATATATTGATACTTACTGCATTTCCCTGAGAACATTTTTTAATTACTGTAGGCAGATCTGAAGGAAGGGGGCACAGGGACAAACTGTGGTTTCTTTGGATTCAGTCTTGAAGTAGTCAATGGGAACACTTACTGTAGCTCCCCAGGATTCAACTATACACATCACTTGTGCATACGTAATCGTCAAAGGCATGACTCATTACTGTCCTACAGATTTTTGGCAACAGATACACATGAAAACAGAGAAGTAAAGAACAGCTTTTTACCTTTCGTTTTTCAGCTGTGAAGGCCTGACCTCAAACCAGTCTGTTACTAGCAACATTCATAGGACCTATTTTGGAGGACTGAAATGAGACTTTAGGAGTGATTGCACCTCCAGGTCTGCCTCAGAGTGATTTTTCTCCCTATATTCCCATTACATAGTGTTCTGCCCTGTAAATCTTTGCTTTTGTGATTGAACTTTCTTATAGGCATCACACTTGTTCAGCAAGAGGCTCAAAGAAAAGCACATATTCCATACATCATGTAAGGTAGTTAGTCTAAGTAAAATAAGTTTGGAGAGCACAGCATGCTACAGATTAGTTTATCCCAGTACTAATGTAGCAGATGAAGTGAGTGACAGTGATTGCACAGACCCACCAGATTGAGTGCAAACTGGCAAATCATTTATTAACAGTTGTGCACATGTGTTTTATACACCTCAGTGGGGGCAGTTACATAAGCATCATAGAACGCTCCCCACCAGTCAGTCTCAAGTCTGTCCAGTTGACTTGCGTAATCAGGCACTCTCTTTGGGGATATACTGCAGACTACATTTCCCATCCTTCCAAGCGACAACCATCCTGTAAAGAATTAACCCCTTCCTCACATCTACCCCTTTATTATAATAACAAGTTACAGAACAGTACAACTCTGGAACGTTTTGTAACATAAAACTTAACTACCTATACAGATCAGGGCCTAAAACTCAAAGGTCTTTATTAAAACTAAATATGCTTATTAATCAAGTAACCTCAATGACTGTGTAACTTTCATTGACCCAGCATTCTTAACAGGTGGGTCTTGCAGGACTTATGTCTGAGGGTGTGTTTGTAACCCAGATGAAAATCATCAACTTAATTTTAAGGGGGAATGTGTTAGGGTATTGTGCTTAGCTGTTATTTGAGGATATTGGTGTGGATGAGGTAGCATTTATTTGAGGTATGGCTGATAGAAAGTGTTCTTGAATTCACACACACACATTTTTTCACTCATGCAGGAGGCTGCTTTACCCACACTTTCATGCATACAATTTAAAATCTTTATACTCTTGTGTGTTTCAACCATAAGTTAGCAGCAGTTATTAATTACGTGTTTCCTCTGTTTCTGTTTCATCATTTGGCATTTCTCTTGCTGTGTAATCTTCCATCTGAGGTAGGACCATGGCTGAGTGTGCTGGGTCTTCTCAGGAGCAATCTATAGCCCTGCTTCTTGAATAGCATCTGGTAGAGCAGTCATTATCAACTGTAAATCTGTCTCTTGAGTGGCAGCCACTGATATATCATCCATATCCAGTCATGAGGTATGAATACATAGGTGTTACTCAATGGCTCCAGGAAGGAAAACATGTGGGGGGATCAAACATCACTCTCTTTAATGATCTGCCTCAGTTCCTTGATAACTTCATATGACAGGCCTTGGAACTGAGGGGGTTGCCAAGGGCAATAAATGACAAGGCATGCATTTAACACCTTCCAATCGCCCACACGTAATGCTTCTTCCTAGCACTTTTCCCACATGTTGACAGAAGCACCACTGTACAACCACCAGTCCTTATTAGGAGGGGACATGATCGATTCCCTCCTATGTCGTCCAGAAACTCACTGCCTATCAGGTCATCATACTCCCCATATGCCTCCTCAGGCAGGGACACGTGAGAACAAGGCGGGCAGGGTGGAAGGGAAGCCTCCATTTCTGCCCCACAGCGGGAGCAATGTGACCATCCCCTGGTTGGCAGGTGGCTGCCATGAACTGGCAGTTCCTCAACAGCTGTGCAGCAGGGGCGAGCTTGCAACAACTCACCAGCCTCACAGCATGAGCATGATGGCTGCCCCTTCACAGTGGCTGCACAGCAGGAGTGAGATAACAGCTCCTCAGAAACCACACGACTCCAAAAATTGACATCGAACCAGGTGGCATGCCATTTCTCTCCCACTGTTGGCAGCGAGAGAGTGATGCTGGGTTGTGTGGCACACCATTTCACACCCATTCTCTGTCCTACCTCAGTCGCAAGGGCCCTCCTGCACCCCTACATTCACACCCTGTCTCAAGGATCCCTAGGGAGAGCAGGGACAGCAGGAGGAACAGGGGGAGTGGGACCGTCAGACATGGCAGGAGCTAGTCCCCTCCATGCCACTTTCAAGGCATCCATTATTTCACCCCAAGTGGCTAGGTTCCTAAATGCCTCTAAGTCTCTGAAAACCACTTTCTTGTAAAGTCTCTCCAACTTTTTGCCAAGCAGTCATTTGAAGGGTTTTGGCCAGCAGAAATCCCAGTACAGTTACAGCAATCCATTTTAAAAGCGCCACTATCTTGGCTTCAGAGATTTCTTTTTTCTGTCTTTTTATCAGACAGCGCAAGGCTTCAGCATTCTGTTTCAGTTCATGGGAGTTACTTCTCCCGATTCCTGGCTGCTCACCTCCTGACTACTGAATGCTGTTTTCTTAGTATTTCAATTATCTTTGTAATGCCAGTTCCTATAGTCCTATAGTTCAGAAGGTGATGTGCATGTGCAGTGTCCTTGAAGAATTCCTCCTTTCCTTTGAGTTCAGACAGGGACTGTCACTGCTCAGATATCCCAGCAGGTCCCAGTCCCTGGTTTCTGACGTCTCTTGTAATATTCCTGTCCCAGGGATGCCATTAGTGACAGTGATTGCACAAACCCACCAGACTGAGTGCAAACTGGCAAATTGTTTATTAATGGTTGTGCACTCCTTTTTATACCCCTCAGAGGGGGAGGTCACATAAGCATAGAACACAGGATATTCCCCAATGGTCAGTCTTGAACCTGTCCAGTAGGGATACGCAACTGGGAACGTGCAACTGAGCACTTTCTCCAGGAGCCTGCTGCAGATTACATTTCCCATCTTTCCAAGCGACAACCAACCTGTAAAGGATTAACCTCTTCCCCACAGAAGTGGTCTTCAGATTCTGGTCTTCAATCTTCACCTTTTAAATACAAGTAGTTTGCTGAAAACTGTAGATACTAGACCTCAAACAGTACCTAATTTATGGATATTTATATCTGAGCTATCATGGTGCACAAGTAATTAAAGCCTACTTGAAAATCCAGCGTTTATTTCTACAGGCTCATAATTCTGAGCACTGTATAAGATGTGTGTAACACACCCTTGGAGAGTACCTGCATTCACTTTCTAAGCACATAGAAAGTTGCAGCCAGCATCATCTTTTTGTGAGAGGAGGATGTTCATATGGTGATCCCACTTAAAGCTTTTTCCACATATAACTGTTCCAGTACAAGTCACAGGGCTGCAAATTAAATTAAAGTATGAAAAGCAGCTAAGGAAAGGTATATAGGACTTATAGCCTATGCCAGAAAGACAATATGCCATCAGAATTAGACGCAGAGTATTATGATATAACAAAACCTATTACACTGATGCCATTGTTGGGTTTATGAGTAAGCAATATTTCACTTTGAATAATGACAGAAAGGGGATTCAGGTTGACACAAGTGGACTTATTTTCAAAACCTCATTTTGACAAACAAAAAAAATGTCTAAGGAATTTATTTACAAATATCACATCAAAAATTTGGATTTTCTGAATAAAAGCTTGCCAGAATATGGCAGTGATGTGGACTGAAATGGTTACTTGAATGACATGACTTCAGAGAACATTATTAACTGAACACCTATATTTTCTCAGCTATTCCTGTATACCATTGTACTGGTTTAAGGTAAACCGGCAGGAGGAATGAACCCAACTCAAGAGCAATTACAATAAATACAATGATACAGAGAAAAAAAATTGAGTTTAATCCACAAAACTCAGATGTTTAACCCAGAACCCTGGGCCATGAACAAAATGGTGCTCGTTAGCCCCTGTGCGGAGTGCCCCATGGTCCCCCTGAATGTAAAGTAAAAAGAAAGTAAAACCTGTTGGTGAGGATGACGGTCGCAGTCTGGTCAAGAGTGGCAGTTGCAGTCCTGTTGAGGTTCTGGTCCTCATCTGGATCTGACAAGTAGTATCAGAAGTCCCCAGAACCCATGATTATATATGCTTAGGTTCAGATGGGAATGCCCAGTACCTCCCTCAGGTGAGGAGTTTCACAATGGGTGATTTAACTCTGTGAGTCATGGGATATTTTTGAAATCTTTGATGGCCCATTAGCAGACATGACCCTTAAGGCTGGGTGTGAAGGTGCTAATAACTCCCTAGAGGGGAGTTATCATGTCTGTCATTGGTGTGAAGACAGGAACACCCTGCTATCTCACAGGATTCTTTAACACTTGGCTTGCAGCCTGAGGTATCAGGTATGACCTGGGCAGCTGCTGCAAATGGTCCATTATTAACAGTTTATAAGAAATGACATAGAGAGTCAGAATACACAGTTTTAGTCATACCCACATAGTGATAATCTGGTCTCGACCTTTGTAACTAGGACAACCATCCTTTTGGCGAGATTTAGAGTCATGGTACTACAAAGGCTGACTTTATGGAGAAAACTTGACAAAAAGGAAAATAACTTTTCAAAACTTCAGAAAAAATATGTTTTAATGTCATATATTATAGCTAGTAACCAGAGTTCTAGACTTGACTACTTAATAACTGTAAATTAGAGAGAGATTTCTCCATTAGGCACTAGTGAAACTCAGCCATTACACATTGTTGTAGTTTAGTTAACTGAGAAGAACATCAGTAGTGCATATTCATACCACCATGTAATCCAAAGCAGGGGGATTGCCCCTGCCTGAGCCAGATCAGGGAAAAAGCATTTCCAGGGCCATGGAGCCAGCCGGAAAGGGCCAGAAGAAATGCATTTCAGGAGCCAGAGAGGACAGAAGACAAAAAATCTGAGCACCCCAGAACTCACTTTCTTTTACCTGGTTGTGACTGCCAGAGCAGCATGAACTTGTGGAGTCTTTGTCTGGACCATCTTTTCACTGTTTTTTTATTTAATTCAGACTTCTTGTAATTTTTCCTTTATCTTCCTCTGTTTATAATGGGAGGAGGAAAAATAATGAGGAGAAGAGCTGACCTCATTAGAGGCCCCACCTTCCAAATAATACCAAGACACACATGCACTAGCCAAATACAGGTATTCAGCTCACTGCAGCATAGACTTCTCCTGTCATAGAGTATGTCTGGCAAAATAGAAAGTTCTCTTTTAGGGCTGGAGTGGAGCACCACATGTGAGAAGAAGAGGAGGACTACGGAAGAGTTTTCTTCTAAGCTTGGGTTTTTTTGATGGCAGTTATTCACAAATGCTTCATGAAACTGAAATGCAACTGCAAATTCTGGAGAGAGAGATCAAAAGGCATTGAGCAAGTGATGCAGTCAGGGGCACAAGATAAAGATATCAAATCCATTTCAGCTCCACAAATCTGCTATGAAAACAAAGGTAGGCTTACCTGGCATGAATACGTACATAATACCACTGACAGAAAATTGAGTGGTTTATATATTAACTGGAATTTGAAGCCAGAACAATTAAACTTGCCAAAATTATAAAATCCAGCAAAATGAACCCAAGTAAATACTCAAAAATAATAAAAGTAAGAATACCAGATTAAGCAATATTAAGCAGCAAAAACTTAAATGTAATTCAGAGCCATTGTGTGGTAGTTCTTGTCTACAGTCATCTGTTCTTTTGAACAATTAAGAAAATTAAAATGCTGGATTTTTCAAATGTGTGATTACAACAGTTTATAAAGCTAAATACAAATTAATACCAACTTCTCCAGTTCCCTGAAAAGTGAAAAATTCATGGACAAGAATGTGATTATTGTACTTTGTGGTGTTTCGTCAGATTGGTTGGACTACCAACATAACATGTGCATTGCAGAATGCCTACAGAGATGGACCTCCAGCCCAGCTTTCACAGTCACTGAGATAATTTCTAGGAAAAGCTGATAGTACAAGGAACAGAAAAATATGTTAGAGGAAACCCAACACACAATCACAAGAAGAAAAAAATGAAATTTTATTGAAATCAGCCCCAGACTGAATTTGCAATTTCTTTTCAAACTAAAAAAGGGCACATACATTGGCTTCTATCAAGAAGTTGTAAATGTGTTATTTCAACCAAAACATCACAAAAACATGACAACAGCAGATGGTCTTATAAAATCCAGTGCAAAATTGGCCTCCCCATATAGCTTACAGGTTAGCCTAAAAGATGAATCAGAACCTTAATACCCAAATCTTATTGAAGTACCTCTCTTCCCTGCTCCCTCTCTCCCTCCATTTCCCCCCAGAAATGCTTTAAAAAAGTGGTAATCTGCTTCCTTACTCTGATTTTCTCAACACCAAACTGTACACTGATATTATTCTATGGTTTTAAAGAACAGAAGATAATTTCTAAGCCTCTGCATGTAATATAATAACAAGTAAAAGATCTCTGCCTTTTTACTCATTTTCATTCCCTGCTACAGCAAATAAAACACTTCCCATTGTTATGGTCAGTAAGATACAGACTCCATCCCAGGGTAGAACAAAGACATTTGTTGTAAAAACTTTCAGTCTAATATAAGGCTAGCGAGCTTGAGAGGCAGGGTTATTCTAAACGTGGGAGGTTTATGTAAACTAAGGGATTATCGTATGTTAATCGTGGGGAGAGCAGGTATCTAGAGCTAATCCATTATTCATGAACACAAGGCAGAGGGGAACAATAGATGTTGCAAAACAGGTATCATGCCAAGCAGGGAATACACAGAAAACTGCAGATCTTGTCAAATGCAAAGACAAGAGATGGGCTGATGTCTGCAATCTGGATTAAGTTTTATCATCTCGGGATCCTTGCCTGATGTTCTTCAGTTTTGAATCTCAACATCCCACTTACAAAAACCCAGCCCAAAACATGTGCCATCTGTCACTCAAGGATTTTTCAAAACCTGAATTACACTTGGTAAAAGAAAAAAAAAAGGAAGCATTTTGAAAATTAATGCTACTACTCTTCCAAATCACGTTGAAAACTCATAATTGTCAAGTGTCTGCTGTATCTTAGTACAAAAAAAGTATTAAATACAATTGCCTTTGACTAATTGATATTTTATTTTAAAGGATAACCCCTAATTCTGCTCCAAGACCTACATACATGCCATTCACTGCAGTTATTAAGAGTCATGATGAAAGAGAAATACATGTTTATCTCTGATAATTTATTAATGTGGGGGGCTCTGACCCTTGTAGAGAGTTGTATTTTAATCATTTTAATTGATTTTTCTTTTATCAGTTTAATATTTTAAAATGAAGATTGAAATCTTGAGCTAATCAAAGAATACTGGGGTAGTGCACCTGGAAGAAATTAATTTACAAAAGTCATACACCTCACAGAACTTAGTCAATAGATTTGCTAAGAAGTAAATTCAATAGAGAATTGTTTAAGTCAAAAACAACCTAGACTTATATTAACCAATGGAAAATGAAAGTGTCTTAGTAGGAGCTAGAACAGTCAGGTAGTAAGTTGGAGGTGAGCAAGAATTAATCACACAGGCCAGGAAATCTGCCTATGTGAGGAAGACTCCATGAAGTGGAAAGTGCAAAGACACCCTCCCCCCACCCCCTCCCCACCCCTCCGCAAAGCTCCATCTCCACATTACTTCTTAGCATGCCTACTTTTATCTGCTGCTTGTTGTGGTACTGTCCTTACAGGGCTCCAGGTTCTGCAGAAGGGAACCCTGAGGATTTTCCTGTTGTAAGGAGTCAGCAGGATGGCAGCACAGGTCTGCATGGTGGCAGGAGGCAGATGTGAAGAACCTGGGGCAGCCTTCCCAAGACTAGAAGTGAGAGGAGCTCTGGAAGTAGAAAAGTTTTATTTGAATAAAAATTGCAACAGCAATATTTCACAGGTTTCACAGAATATCCTAAGTTCAAATGAACCCAAATGCCAAAAGGGCACCTTTGCAATAGGGGATAGACAGACACAGGGCTGGCAAGCAGATTCCCTCCCATTCCATCCTCAGCTCTGCCCTCAGCCTAGCAGTCAGGATAGCAGGGGCAGGAGATCCCTGGGAGACTGTTTTCAGTCATCCCTCTGAGCCCCAAAGGAAAACATCTCTCTTCCCCTGTCTTCATCCCAGGCTGCCCACTGGCCTCTCCATTCAGCACCATGGCTGCTGGTGACTACAGTTAGCCCATGTTGGGACTGATTGGCTAATTACAGCTACCTGTAAGTCCTCTACAGATTGCCAGGCTAAAATTTGGTAATGTATAGGCAGGACTATTTGAAAACAGCTGTTCTAAACCCCTGTGGAGGCAAAAAGCATATGATTATTCCATGGGAAACAATCACTCACAGGGGTTTTTTAAAAGCCTTTTCATGCTTACATGGCATAATGAAAGAAATTAACTGCAAGCATTCTAACAAGGAAATACACACACTTGAATGCAAAAATTACAGAATTTTCTAAGCAAAAGACAGGGAGACAAGGGTTTTATCTTGAACTATCCATTACTAGATCAATGATAAATTATCTCAACAAGGAACCAGGAACTGTATGGCAAAGCTGTAGTTTTTTGCATGTACAAATACTTGGGGTATATCATGAAGCCTGAATTAGTTTGGATATACCAAAGCAACAGGTTTCTCTGGTGTTTGTATTCCTTAACAACATCTAAAAGCGTATGCAGTCATTTTCTTTGTTTTAAATACAGCAGACAATAATTGCACATTTAAGACCTTGTGCTGGTTTAAAGGTGCACCAGCAGGAGAAATGAACCCAACAGAAAAGAGATTGTACAGAGTTGCAATTTAATAACAATATTACAATAAATGCAATGGCACAAAGGCAAATTGATTTTAACCCACAAACCCCAGAAGTATGACCCAGTACCCTGGGGCACAAACACAAAGGAGTTTGTTAGTCCCTGTGCTGAACTTCACATGGTTCCCCCAAGTCCAAAGTAAAAGGAAGTGAAAAGCCTGTTGGTGCAGCTGATGATTGCAGTCTGGTGAACATGGTGGTTGCAGTCTGGTGAAAAGTGGTGGTCTCCTCCTATCGAGATTCTGGTCCTCCTCTGGATCTGACAAGTGGCTCTCTGAGGTCTTCAAACCCCAAGATTATGTACCTTCAGGTCCACCCAGTACCTCCCCCAGAGCAGGGAGTTACACAATGGGTCATCTGACTCTGTGAGTCAGGAGGTATTTTGGAATCGTTGATGGCCCATTAGCAGACACACTCCCTCAAGCTAGGTGTGTAGGTGCTAATGACTCCCTGAAGAGGAGTTATCACAGCTCTTATCTCACAGGCTTCTTGCACACCCAGCTCACAGACTGAGGAGTCGGTGTGCCCTTTGCAGCTGCTGCAAATGGTCCATTGCTCGTGGGAAATGAACAGAGGGGGTAGAATATATAGCTTTGGTCACCCCCACACAGTGATAAACTGGTCCCACCTGCTGAACTAGGACAGACATTTATGCAGTACCCAGTAATTTCATATATACTCCTTTTTTCTGGCAGCTGTATTATACATTCATTGTACTACAAGTGCAAAGCATAAAATGCAAGGTGAATTCATGTTCTTTCTAGAGGAAGGTTTCAAATAAGCAAGCTATTATAAGAAACACTCTTATAAAACTGCTATCTACTTGTTTGTGTGCAGGCAGGCAAAAATCTGTCTGTTTGATAATTCATATAGATATATACAGTTTGGTCTTAGTTCTCAATATGCAGATATTCCATCAGTTTTATTGGGAGTCTTAAATATGCAAGATCACTCCCAGTTGTGTCATTACAACTCTGTTCTGAGGTGTCAGTTACTTCCTTTGAGAAATATATTCATGGTTCAGAGAGGAAAAATCTGTTAGCAAATAAACAAATTGTATTTACAGCTTTAAAATGGGTAGCAGTAAAAACTTAGAAAATAACCTTTAAAGGCAGAATTATATGTATACTAGACACCTTTCATTTCAAAAATAAGACCCCTCCATGCAGCTAGGCTTCAGTGGGAAAAGTACCTCAAAACTGCTGTGTGCTAATACTTATCTTCCTCAACAATGCCTCTTCTGCCTCCATGTGTTCCAAAATCCACGCAAATCTCTTTTTCCTTTACTCTTTTTCAGTTGTAGTAACTGGTTCATTTTGCTGTACATCTTATATCTACCAGCCTTTCAAGAGAACTATTTGCCAATGACAATTCAAGGGTTCTCAAACCATACTGCCTAAAGTCCTATATGTGACATCAGATAACAAGTTAAATTGAAAGAGATATTTCAATAGCTCAAAGTTTTGATTGTCACTATATCAAAAATTCACGTTTTTATGTACTAAGCTCTATTCGTTTGCTCTTAATGTAAGGCCAGAGTTCTTACATTAGAAGCTGAAGGCTTTTCTAATGCTTAAGTAGTTTTTACATACTGATTTTTTTTTCAAAAAGATAGCTTTGTCCATTCAGAGTCTGGTCTGAATTTCAGTAGTCAGCAAAATAATTCTTATTGATTTCAGCAGTCATCTGTGCAGCAAAATCAAACCATGTTAACATCACTTAGAACATAAAAAGAACTATTACATTGTCTAATGAAAATTACTTATAGGATAGAATATATGAAATAATTGCCAGCAAAATAAATGACATTTTATATTCATTTACAGGCACTTAAGTGGGCAGAAATGCCTAAAAATGTCAACCTTGTCATGTTACTTAGGTAGCTACTTATCTGATTACTATTGGCCCATAACTATTGGCTTTTTTCCCATTTCTTCTGTCTCTTATATCTGTGTAGTCCTTCCCACCTTGCAAAAGTTTTGACAGGGTACATTCTTTGCTTGTATTTTGTTTGGGGTTTCTTAAAAAATTTTTACTGAGGTCTTTGCCTGTAAGAATTATGATACAAATGAAAAAATAGTAAACACCAATTTTTTAAATGAACATGGGAAAAAAGTTGTTCCAAGTGATTCTGAATTAACTTATTCAACCTACTGTTGGGACTTACCCTTGAGGGATAGTGTCCATAAAATAAGAGGGATAAGGAATTGCTCTTCCATGAAATTTCCCTGACCAAAACTCTAAGTGAGCTCAGCTTATCTACTGCCTTATTTTAGACAAGGAAATGGCAGCAGTATATATACATATGCCCTCTACAACACCCAACTAATATCATTATCAGCTTTATTGACAACTCATCCACAGATGCTGGTGCCAGTACTCTAAACCTACACTATAAATATCCTACTTATACTGACAAGAAGGAAGTCAGATAAACATGGAGCCCCCTCATAGCAATTAGTTTTTTAAAAATAGATATCCCATATGCAGATGGATCTTCAGCATCTTATTCTCCTTTCAGCAACTTGCTCTTCTTCAGCTTCACAGTTATCAATAATCAAGTCAATGAGGAGGGAACATTACCATTTTTCCTCCTTTGTTGCTAAACGATGATACAATTCTAGGTGTTACAAAAACAATAGTAATGTCCTAATTGCATTAGTTTCCCACTATTTGCCTAGCATAGAATAAGTCCCTCAAAAATATGTTATTTTCTGAGGATGGGAGGAATAGAGTGAGTTTTAACCATATTTGATATTGGCCTGCATGCCCCATAACATCATTTCAGAAAACTCTGACTTCAGTTTGGACTGAGGCTATGCTACCACAGTCAAAGTTTCACTTTCATAATTCAGATTTTCTTGGGCTTCAGATTTACAAGCATAAAGTTTCTTCCTTTCTTAAATGGTCCAGCAATCAGTAATCATTAATATCTGTTCTTCCCTTTTTCCTTATGAAAGACAAGAATTATTTAAAGGAAGTTATCCTTCATGCTTCACAACAACCCTTGCCTTCCAATTTGGAAATATAGTAAGTTTTCTGTTGTCTAAATCTGACTAATAAATTTTGGTCCTGTAATGTTTTACCCAAATTTCTAAGAACTCACTTTAATACTGAAACATAAAACATTTAAAATAATTATTCATTACTTTATTAAATTAATCTTTCCTAGAAGTTTCATATATGTTTCCAGCATAATAATCATCCTAAGCAACATTTCCTAATGGAAGTTGATGCTTGCACATGGTGTTGATTGTCATAAAGATATCTAGGTCTTCTTTTGCTTTGCTTCAGCATTTCAGGAGAATCCTCCAGTTCTCTCAGCAAGGTTAATTTATACAATTTATCTTCAATATTCCTTTGAAGGAAGTTATGCAGCCCTGTACACTGTCACTTCCAGTAAACACTTCTTTAAATGTATGGATCATTGACTGGTGGCTCTTTTCCCTGAGTTCCTTCAAGACGTCAAGAGAAGTGCAGAGAATAGTGACAACTGTAATCTGTAATGGTTCTGTTTACTCCAGCTGTGCAATGATGAAAGTACTGAAATCAAGGGAATTTCACCATATACATTTAAAACAGTTATCTATCAAGTGAAAATCTTAAAAGTCTGACAGTTAGAGTTTCCCTGCATTTTCACTCTTCTTCTCTCTCCTCTGAAGTGTTCAGTTCCACTTGTGAAATAATTAGGGGATAAAGGAATTCTTAATAGGGCACAGAACCAGGTGCCAGGAGATGAAGGTTCACTTCTGACACTTTTTAGTTTCAAAGTCCACAGCGGTGAAATAATTTTATAGACTATGGAAAAATTAAAACACAGAAAAACAAAACAAAGGGCTCTATTTAAACTCCAGTATTTTTTTCAAAAAGTAAATCTCAGAAGGTCTTTTCTCACTCAGACTGTATCTTGCCTGTGTAGGTGGAAGAAACTACACTTTATCTATCACAAGAGGAAAAACATTTTTTCAAAATAAAATAATATTCAAAATACCATGTGACTGGAGAGAGTAGTAATTTCAGTGATTACTCATGTTGATAAGCCTCTTGGATAAAGAATACTAAACTCACTTAGTTCAATATTGGTAGCTTTAATAATGCCCAGCAGACAGCTTTTTAATGGGAATATCAGTCTTTGAAGCAAAAGATATCAAGCTGTAATTTTCATGCTCTACTCAGACAACCAGAAGAGTAAAGGAACCACTAGGTTCTGGACTACATGGCTTTGTGTTTGGTGCAGAGTGACAGTTTTCAGTCTGAGTGATGGGCATAGGTTTTATAAACCCACCATTGCAACATCACTAAAAGAAAGGCACAGAATTGCCTTGGAATCAAAGATTCCAGTGAACATCTCATTGTCATCTCCATCACACGTGCAAGCCATAAGCTACAAAGCTTAAAACATCTTACCGCTTCTGGTTGTTGAATTTCACATTCGCTAAAGACAGATACAGAAGCAAGTGCTGCTGCAAAGCCATTGCAAAGCACTGAGTTTGCCATCTGACTATGGTAGCAATATAAAGCTGTCCATGAGAGGGGAAAACTTCAAATTAAAACACATGTAATTAATTTCCTTCACAGAATATTCTCTGATGACATCCGTAGAGATCTCCATGTGTCAGAAATCTATTTGCGATGTTTTACAATTGGTTCAAAAGCTGGTTTTGCTCTGCAGAATGACAGCAGTAGCGGTGATTAAATGAAGGTCCTGATGCAATTCCTCTGCCATGGAGAAGCCAAGCCACTGTACTTGGGAACTTTGGAAAGGTTTTGTGGTTTTGTCTTGTTTTCCTTGCCAATTTATGATTTGTTCTGTTTGACTTACTGTCTAAGTTTGAGGGAAACCAAAATGTTTACCAAGACCAGAGGAGAGGATTCCTCCTCAATAAGCACATCGCCCCTTATTAAATTAAAAAAAAACCAAACAACTTTAATTAGAAAATGGATTAAGAAGGATAAACGTTCTTAACTACTATATAGATATAGATATAACTATAAACAGGCCAAAGCAAACTACTCCTCCAGCACCAAAAAAACCAACCCCCAAAAACTGTAGGTTCCTCCTGGTGCAATTATATTTACGGACAGTGACAGTGTCACACCTAGGCTGTCTGTGAGGTGAGTTCCTAGTCTTTTCCCAGCAAGGCAGAGACAGGGGGGTGTATGCCTCATGTGGTGTAGGATGGAGCTTTTTCCATGGGGGAAAAGAAGAGTCTCTCTCTCCCATCCTAACATGTTTATGCCACAATGACAATTATATGAGTTAACATTTGCTGCCTGCAGATGGCTATATAAAAAGAATCCTTTTTTTTTTTAAATTCCTGGTGAAAAATCCATCCTTGCTGACTAGAAGGCAGATAACAGGTGTCTTATGTCTTTAACTACGTAGTCTTTTGAGAATAAACCATCAGTGATACATGATCATAAGGATGCTCCAAAATGTCACTTCAATTATGATGATTCAATATCTTTGGAATAAATCTCATCTAAAATAATAGCCTGCCCACACCTTTCTTTGGAATTAAATATGTATTTAACAAAACTAAGTGTAATTCTTAAAACAGAAAGTCACCTCATTTGCTGCCTCCCACCTGGCAGGCACACAACCGGTACCGATTTATGAATTTCATCTTTATCAGGTAAAATAAATGAACTAAGTAATGTGCCGTTCCTAGGGTTGATAGTATGATATAATTTCTTTTCTTTTAAAAATCTTATTTTGAAATACTTAATTTATAAATAAAGGGCCAAATACTTATTTAGGCCTGAAAGCAGTTCTACATTGACTTTATTTTTACGCATCAAACCTTGAGATTTTCATGATGAAAACTAAACAGAGAGAACTATTTTTCTCACTTTGACTACTAGAAGTTATACCAATAGGCTAAGCAAGACCTTCAGGGTCTCCTTGGAATTAATATAGAGAAACAGGCATCTTTAGAGAGCAATCCATCTGCTCCCAAAACAAATGTCACAATTCAGAATTGAAGTCACCTCTCTGTTCACCATTGAGTAAATAAGTGTGGTAGTTTTAGCTAGGCCTCAAATTAGGAGGCTCAGAGAATCTACGTAGATTAGGAGAGACAGGTATCACCTGACTTAAGCAACCAAAGAAATATTTCATACCAGATGACACAAACCTGAGATAGGTAGGAGGAGTTTCTCAGTTGCCATCATGTCTGCAGTGGAGACAGGACGTGCTGCTGCTGCCCTGCTGTCCTGGGCCTTGCTCCTGTCACTGCTACATCGTATTTTGTTTTAGTTTCAGAGAAGTAGAAACATTTTATTGTTATGCTCTCTCTTTTGCCTTGCTGGGTGTCTTTTAGAGTATTTTATGAATCTAGAGTAATGAAATCTGATTTTGGTGGGAGGTAAAAATTTCTTGTTATTTCTAACTTGTGTAAGTGTGTGTTATATTGTAGTTTGCTTTTAATTTTTTCTGTATAAATATATATAGTTAGTTTAAGTATAAACTGGTTTGAGTTTCAAGGTTTTTTTTTTTTTCTTCCTCCCTTTTCTCAGTGGAAGGGGGAAGGAGTCTGTCTTTGTGTTGGGCAGTTGGCATTTTGCCAGCTCAACCCAAGACAATAAGACACCTGCTTTTTCAGATAATTAGAGATGGTAAAGTCATCTTGGAGTTTAAGGGAAGCCAAAGTGTTTACCAAGACTAGAGGAGGGGATGACTCCTCAATAACTACTTCAGCCCTTATTAAATTTAAAAGAAGTTTAATTAGAAAATGTATGTAAGGATAACTGTTTGTAACTTATATATACATACATACATACATATATATATATATATATATATATATATTTATATAACTATATACAGACCAGAGCAAACCACTTCCCCAGCACCAAAACAACCCAAAACAGTAGTTTTCTTGTGGTGCAATTATATTTATGGAAAGCAGGTGGCACTGTCAAATCTGGACTGGCCATGAGGTAAGTTCTCAGTCTTTTCCCAGCAAGGCAGAGACAAGAGGCTGTATGACTCAGGTTGGGGCGGGATGGAGCCTTTTCTGTGGGAAAGAGCAAACTCTCTCTCCTTGTTGTTTGTTCAAAGAAGAAAACTCTGGAAGGTGGGGGGTGGTGATAGTTGCAGCCCAAGTCAGTTCCCAGGAAAGAAAAGAAATGGTCTGCAGTGTATCCCAAAGCAGATATTACTCTTCTCTCTCTCTCTCTTTCTCTGAAGCTCAGGGTGCCCAGAGATGGGGGAGAAAGGCAGAAAGAGCAGAATCAGAAGGAGCTCAGCAAACAAAAACTTCTAGTCCCAGCAGCTGCCCAAAACAAAGTGAAGCCAGAACACAGGAAAAGCTTCTCCTCCTCCCAGGTGGTTGGGGTCTGTTCCTCACCTCTGCCTCACCATTAAGTTGGAATCTAGAGTCATCAGTCACACCTTTGTTCTTGGTCCTGACCCTTCAAGTCCAAAAACCTTTGTGTTGGTAGGGAGAGAAAAATTCCCTGAAGGACCTCTCTCCCACCACCTTTTTTCTTTTGAAACTTTTAAGAACAGCACACACCTCAGTAAAAGCAAACCTGAGCCTCCATTCATGGCTACAGCCATCTAGTAATGGCCTAATTGTACAACACTAGCTACAGTGTTTCAGAGAAAAACTAAGAATATTTCATGATTAAATAAAATTATGATATAAATATTTAAGTTCTGCTATAGGTGAAATACCATGTAAAAGCAACTGTGCATACTTTCTCATTAGAACACTCCTTTAAAAGCCATAGGAAAAAAATTTGTTCTTTTTCTAAAACCAGACTAAAACATTTGGCTGAAAAATATTAGCCCATCATTTATGTGAGAGACCGGATTTAATGGATAAATATGAAATGAGGAAAATGTTGTCAAGCTTCATTTTTACTTTCTGCTTCTGTCAACTTGTGTGAATAACTTCCATCTCCTTTTGCACAGCTCTTAATGTATTAAAAATAATGAATAAAGGTGGCTCTAAGGGGAGAAGTCAAACATGACAATATAATTAAATTACTCACTATCCAGAAGTCTTATGTTTTCAGGTCTATGAGTGAAATACATGCCAGTTCTATTTCTTTAAATACTTGACAGGACCAATTTTCTGTGAGATTTCTGGCTAACAGGCTTTCAGTCACATTAAGTGCTTACGAAGTGCACAGAAGTTGTATTTTACTGCACAGCCCTAATTGAGCTGTCTGAGCTAAAGTAGCTGAATGTTACAGGAACATTTATTGTGCAGACCCACTTACTCTCAAACTAGAAAAGAACATTCCTGTACATTTGAGTGTGATTTATCCTAGAAAAATGAAATCAAAAGGTCTTTTATCACCCTCTCATGTCAGTGAATTCTGCTTATGGAGTTTCTTTATGACTTAAAATCTGTTTTCACTCCAAATTGCAAAAAAAACTAAAGTCTCAAATAACTTTTCAGTTGCTTTTCAATTACATTTCACATCTCATTCTGACCAAAAAATATAACTTACTTCACTGTAGCATTTAGTAGCAACCTCAATAGCACACTATGAACAGGGAGGTGATATAGTTGTGTTTTCACTAAACATCTTGTTATGCATTTTTGCCGTCTTCCTATAACTTCATTTAGAATTTGTTTCTCCATTTCTTTTGAGCATCTATCCATCCAGTCTAAGCTAAATGTTTAAAACATATAGGATACATAAAACAAAAATAAAAAATCCTAATACCTGCATGTGAAATATAACTGTGGTTGAAATGTCACACACCCAAAATCCCTATCTATCTGATCTATCTACCTACCTATCTACCTACCTACCTACCTACCTACCTACCTACCTACCCCGTATGTTTTCCTCATGGCAGAGGAGGCAAAGGACAGAAATCAATTTCACTCAAACAGGTAACTGAAATCTAACTCTGTTACAGAGCAGGAATGTGTTGTAACAACCAATTTAATGGATAAAAGCTGTAGAAAAGCTATTTCAGTTGTAAAGCAAGATGATATTAATATAAAACCTGGTTTTGGCACTTGATAGAGCCACAAGCTCATCTGACCATCCCTTGGACAGCTCCTTGTATCCCTGCAGCATAGCTCAAAGAGTCATGAGTACAGGGCAAAGTCACCCAATCTGACGCCACAACCTGGGCCAGAATACATCAGCAGAATCTATTCATTGGATCTTTGGGTCACACCTTATCTGCTAGTGGCTTACTGATGAGTACATGCCTAGGAAAAGAAACAGCAGTGAGATCCTTAAGTGTTGAATTTGATCTGTTTTTCCTTATTTCCACATACCTCTGCAGCTTCTTTAATAAATAAATAAAGGGGGTAAAAGACACAAAAAAACAAAAACAAACTACCAAATTCCAGCACTGTATTTTGGTTTAAGCCCAGCTTAAACCAAAAAGCCCAGCTTTTGCCTCAGTCTGGTTCCCCTTATGCAAGATTATTGTCAAAAAATCCCCAAGAGACTTCAGCCTAAGAAGACAAAGGGAGAAAGAACATTAATAAAGAGCAGACTGAGAACTGTGTTTGTTTGTAACTGTAATGTCCCAAAATAATTTAAAAATTCATTTTTTCTTCAGGCTTTCTTCCCAACATGCAATCAGCATAATTACAGGCACAGATATTAGATCACAAGACAGAAAGGAGTTTGCACACAGGGCCAGAAAAATAAAATTTATTCTCCTGTCAAATCTTCTTTCCCCCTTCTGTATTACCTCTGCTTTTCCAACTAATAAAATTATTTCATTTACTTTTCCCAAGTGCCCTGTCATTACGATTTAGTGTCTATGCTGGACCTGCACTGTGACTGACTGATTCTTTTTCCCCTATGTCCATGCTTGGCAAACATTTAATAGTAATTAAAGATTTCTCTAGTCTATTCAAAGGTTGCACAGATAATCAGTAGACTGTGACTTTGATTGATAATCACCATCATGAAAAATGGAGGATGAAATCTCAGAGTGAACTTTTTTGAAGGAAAGCTGGGTAGATAATATGTTCCAAACTATGACTGAGACATATTGTTACCACATGCCATGCTGCTTACAAAGTCCATACAAATACCAGAGATTGGCTCAATGAAAGAGCTTTGCTGCAGCCATCTGAATTCTTTGTGTGCCTCACTTGCCATGGGACATCTCATCTCCTCAGTATTACTTAAGACTCCTTACTTGTATGACATATTAACAGAAAATCAATAGCAATAAAACTACAGTGAAGCAACCTTCGTTACTGAGAAATCAAGATAGAAAGTGACTCATGGATTTCAAAATAATGATGAGGTATTACAAAAAACCAGCAGCAATGGTAAAAGGGAAAAACCAGCTAAAGGGTCTCCATGGGTCAGCACTGCAAAACATTATTTTGGTATACATACCAAAGTGCTAGTTACAGGAGGTCTAAAGTACAACAAAATTTATTAAATCATTGCCTTAGATAATAGCCTAAGCACCTGTGCTGCATCAAACAGCAGGTAGTCTTGTAAATTACCTGAGAAGCAACTGGTACCCATGCAGCATTTCCTGTTAGAGTCATGCAAATCCCAGTTCAGCACGTTGATTAGGTTCATTTCATTTCCAGTATTATTAAAGCCAACATAAACACTTTATTGTACAATCTATCTTTTTACCCTGATTACTGTTTTCAGGAGCAAGTTAATATCATTTTTTCCTCTTGTACTAACGGAGATGCAGTATTTCTGATTTTTGAACTAGTATCAGCGTGTCCTTGACAACAGTCCAGAGCATCTGCTAATTTAAAAGGAAAAGTAATGGCTAGAGAGTGCTGTTGTAACATAACATATAGGCACTTGCAGTTGAGGATAGATAGATTATTTATTTATATGAGAGTGAAGGGACAGGAAAACTTTTAAAATTATTTGACTTTGCAGTGAAACTTGGGATGGATTAAGTTGATTTGCACCAAATATTTCTTTCGTAGATTAAATTTTCAGAGAGTTCAATAAAAACATTAGATTATGTGTCAGCGTCAAGGAGAGAAATTCCACTGACATAACTAGACCACCATTTATATCAGGAGGGAGCAGCACCACAGAGTCTTGATAGTATGCAGACAAACATGAAACACAGTAACTTCGTGGATTGCAGCTCAAATTCCAGCCTAGAAATAGTTGAGTTAATTCTGACATTTACTGTTTCCAGCAAAATTTTCAAAAGGGAGAAAACACAAACGCAGTGTGCTTCAAATATTAAGAGATGTGAGTTAACTCAGTGGAATTTTTATTTGAAGTATTTGAAGCTGAAACCGACTCTCAATTCCACTTTTAAATAAATGGGAAAAAACCTCAAACCTGAATTCATGCAGAGAATACATGAATGGCTTCTAGTAACAAAAAGAAATCCTGCACCAAAATTTCTAGTGTGTTGAACATATTTCTAAGTTCTGTTTAATATGTTACAGAAGATGACTTTACATCTGAGGCAAGCTTTATAATTTTCTCCTTTCCTCTTTTCAAGGCTGGACAGCAAATACCTTTAAACTTCAGTAAAATATTGCCTGGGATTAATTTTATTCTGATTTCAAAGTGGATTTAGCAAAAGAGATGTGAAACTTTGTATATACAAGGTCTAGGTGAACTTAAACTTCGCATAAGCTAAACTAAGAGGTTATAAATAACAGTTTTAAGAACTTCAGGAGAGATCTCGATGAAGTGAACACTTTAGTTGAAACTCATATTTCTGGATAAATTCATGAAAAGTTTGTTTTTTTAAAACTCAGATCAACACTTCATTATGAAAAAGATAAAAATCTACCATCTAATAAAGATGTTTGTTTATACATTTGAAACCAATCAGAATGTTACTGTTCAATTCCATATTTGGGGAAAACCCCATAATTAATCAATGAAAAATGAAAAAGTTGTGTGCAATGATATATCTGCAGTTCACCTAATTAGAAATTAAAATCTTCTAAATAAATCTAAAGTGGCTTAACCCTGTACTTTAAAATATAGGCATTTCCTCCTGCTCATGCACACTAGTTACAATAGTTGCATGTCATAACAGTAGTTGTGCTATCACAGTAATACATGTAAAAACTATCAGCAGCTGTTATGATTCCTTTATTTGACAAAAAGCCATGGATAAAATAATGGTTATTTAAAATAGCAAATTATGCAATAACTCATAGATCCCTATCTGTGAGCAGAATGATGCTATTTCAGTCATACCACAAAAGAGGCAATCTAGAACCACAGTGTCACTTATTGCGGTCACACACAGCGAGAAATGTTTCTCCTTAACATGACAACTTTTGATAGCCTGAAGCCTTTCATGGAAGCTGGGATTTAGGCACAGAGGTGCAATGGGAACAGAGAAGTTGCTCCATCACTTCCTACACTGTGTCTGTGAATAACTGGTTGTATGCTGCAGGCCTTCTCTTCTAAACAAAAAAGACAGCTGTGTATTTGCAAAACATTACACTGTATTTTAAAAAAAATAAAAAAAAATAAAAAACCCCTCTCATTTAGATCAATCTAAAATGAACTTTCCTGAGTTAGGCTGCTAACATGGAGAACGTTCTGGCTGCAGCTTTTATAGACTCCACACAATAGTAGTTTGACAAGCAAGTTTAACATGGAAACCAATAGCTGCAATTTGGCAGCCAGAAATTTATCTGTTCAGGTGATTTATCTGTATCAGGTGATTTATCTGTTACTAAAATATAAATCACCTTGCCAGTTAATCATACTGTTATGAATGCTGAAGGCATGAAAACCAAGAGGGATTGAAATACATGTATTTGTAGATTAAGAAAAGCTATTTAAAAAGTAAAGGTGGACAAGAGAAGATGTGTTTTGAACTGCGTTGGATTGATGCATGAAACTGAAAAATTTTAATCAAAAGTGGGTTTTGCCCTAGTTTCTTTACACTGAAAAAGAAACTGAAAGACTTCCTTCTTCTGCTCAAAATGAAGATGTAGAAGAATGAATTCAGTGCATTTGGACTAAACCAAACATAATTAAAAGAACGATAGATAAATACATCAAGGCAGAAGTGGCTGATGCATTTAGTCAAAGTCGTCATCAGTGCTGCAGAGCATCATTAATCTCTTGCTTGTTTATTCATTAGCAGTCACTCTACTTCTCTTGCAGGGACTTTGCTGCCACCTCCAGGATACTACGATTTAAGCCTAGAAGTTTAAAACAACTGTCATCAGCCAACAGTTACTTTGCTCTGAGGTGCAATATTTCAAATTGTAAACATGGTTTTAGTTTAATTTTAGAATGAAATCACCAAAAATCTGTTTGCAGACAACATTCAAAAGCATAGGTGTCAGGATGGCTTACAGATGCCAAAGCTGCAGGCCGCTTGTTAGAAAAGTGAAATGGTGCTTTAAAATAGTAGCCTATTTAGCATTATGCTAAATTACAGAGGATACCCTATGAAAAAGATATTTATGGCATACATTCATTCCAGAGTCTTTTGTGATTTTTCTTGTGCCTAGTTCCAGGAACAGAAAAAGTAAACAGACAGCTCTTAACTTGAAATATTTTACAGGATAGGAATTTTATTTCTTTTTTTATACTCTGTTAAGTCATTGAAGTCACAGCCCTAACTCTCTAGAAGCAGACAGTAAATGCAGTGGGAAAAAAGCTTCAAAACCCTCTAGAACTAGAAGGTAGTAGTGGTACCTTTCTCCTCTTTTATTAATAAATGAATCAAGTTCAAATGGGTGCAATATTAGGTAATAAATTATTATTTATCATATATAAGAAATTCATTTTTCCAAAAGCTGTAATGAGACGTTCAGTCTCACAGTGCACAGTTGTACATAATGGACTATGGAAAATTCGTGATAAATTAAGGCTCATATTAGGCTAGAGCAGAACTTTTTAAGGACTCTATGCAATTAGGTGCTTAATACAAGGAGGGTAAAAAAGGATCCAGAGCTTGTTAAGGCTAACAGTATGTTCTCTGTAAGCATACCATCTACTTTTTAGAGAGGGGAGTTTTCCAAATTGACAAGATCTTGAAGTAAACATTTACAACACTGAAGGAAAGCTCACCAAAGAGTCAAATTATTTTTTACTTAAAATAAGATTCAGTGAAAACTAGGTTGTACCCTACATGGGTTTTCATTTTTATTATGGATCATGCTATTTCTAAAGTACAGGATGAAGTCTACTCCCATTCTCTAATGTCTGCACTACAGGCTTTTCACTACCTGATTAAAGGTAACAAGGGACAAACGAACACATCACACGTTGTGGCAGAAATGCGCTGTACCACTCACTGGAATGGGCATTGCCACACTTTCTCTGTCGTGAAGATAAGCATAGGTACGATACATCACAGAAGCCACAAAACAACTTTAGTGATATTTAAGAAAGGTCTTTAATTTTTCTGACTTTTGCAGAGTATACTTTACTGGCACAAACCGTGCTTTGCCTGGCTTCTGTCACAGCATGTGTAGATGGCAAGCTGCAATGCAAACATATAACTCAAGTGCTTTGCCAAATATCATCCAAAATGATGTTCTCAGGGTAAGTTTTTTGGCTCCATTTTTACTTTATTCTTACAGTCATTAAATAAAGACTTAGGTTGCTAAAGATGAGATGTGTGTTCACTGGGTTCTTCTAAAATCACTTGGCAATGATCTTGCCAGAAAAAGTGGAAAGTGTAATAATATGCCTTTCATTGATTTCCTGCACTGATCATTACAAATGTATCAGAGCCATCAAAATGCATGGAATAAGTACTCACTGTGTTTACAATAATGCTCAACTATACTTTCCTCTTGGAATTCAAAAGGTTCCATTACTTTTCCTCTGTTTTAGATAGAATTCACTTGCTCTCCAGTGTGACCAGAATTTGAAGGAGTTACTAATTTGTACACAGTAAATGTACGATTCCCTTATGGTGGAATTGAGCAGTCTCAGAAGAAGAAAAGATAAAAATTTCAGGGGAATGTTTGTATGTAACCTGATAAAATTTCACCCTCCACTGAAAAAACAGTGCATTATATATCAATATGTCAGATATATATCAATATTTCAAAACATTTCAGACCTACTGAAGAAATTATACCAAAATAAAAGAACTGCACTCAGAATAAAGGCACAGATGCCTGGAAAAATAACACAGTAGTGTGAATCAAAATAGTCAACTATTCTGGGATCTTGGACCAACAGTAATTTCCAGGAAATCCCTTTGAAAGGACTGGTACTTTTTTTCTGATGAAAACAATAAAATCTAGCATTAATTTATTTTGTTCAAGATGGAAACCTAAGCTAATTCACAACATATCAGCACCTCATCAACACTTAGACAAGGGTGTGTCTGCTAAAAGAAATTCAAACACCAAGTAGTAACAAGGATATTTAAGATCTTTTTCCTCTGATGTTTTGTTTGCTTTTTGCATGCTCTGTAAAAGCTAGGCTTCTCCGGGGACATGCCCTTGTTGTGAGGGAGAAGCTTGCGTGTCCTCATAAGGTTATGTGCTATGCTGGTGGTGGTATGTGGCTCTAGTAGGGTCTCCCATGCCAGACAGCTCTCAGATGAAGGGTCCGACAAAGTGTGTCCATGGACAGGATGGGCTCACTAGCCCTCTGGCAACCATCCTACGAGAAGGACCACTCTAACTCCAAACCTGGGCAGATGGAGCCCAGTTAGCCCTCTAAGGCCATCCATCTAAGAGAAGGATACTCTAACCAAACCTACACCCTGAGGTATTCACTGTCACTGTCCAAGCTCGCTAGGCCCTGGCAGATGAACCTTAGGAGTAAAGGGTGGGGCCAGTTCTGCGCACGCTGTGCCTCACCTAAAAAATCCATTGCACAGGCTCGAAGGGTTTACGTAAAGCCCTGCAACGACAGGTGAGGGTTGAAACGGCCAGTGATAGGAAGCACTGGAAGCTCCAGACCCAACCCTGCAAGCAGGCGGTTCAGGATATTGGTCATTCGAGACCTGACCCCAGAGATGACAGTCTCATGTGTCAGTACCCTGAATGACCAAACAGCCTTTTTTAAGGACAGCATTGCTTGCTCCACATGGAGAGGGGCCTAGAAAAGGTAGCCTAACCAAAGCTTAACTCCACATCCGGTTGGATAACCACGGCCAACCAGCATCTTCTGAGCAGTCAAACAAAAACAAAGTCAAAGAGAATTCAAAGGCATACACGTACCTCCAAAGATGTGTTCAAATTAACACTCACTTGTGGGAACATCCGAATCATGCTTGATACTGTGGATAGTGGATGTCCTGAGCATCATTCTGCTCTAATTGCCCACGAACTGTCACAAAATGACATCGACATTGCTGCTCTCAGTGAAGTTCGTCTTCATAAGGAAGCAGCCTTAAAGAACATGCTGCTGGCTGCACTATTGGTCAGGCAAACCCAAAACCGAAAGTCACCTTTCAGGCATTGGCTTCATGATTGAAAACTCCATCACCTCCAAACTTGAAAATCTGCGGACAGGTCATTCTGATCGCCATTACCTCCTTATGCCTCCCACTACACAACAAGCATCATGTTGTTATTTTTAGCTTATTTGCCCCATGTCTCCAAGCTGACCCAGTGGAAAAAGACAAATTCTACACCAACCTGCACTGCCTCACCCAAAAGGTTCCTAAAGATGATAAAATCATAATGCTTGGTGACTTCAGCACCAGATTAGGTAACAACTCGGAAGCCTGGAAAGGAGTACTGGACAAGCATGCTGTTGGAAACTGCAATGACAACAGACCCCTCCTCCTAGAGTTTAGTGCAGAGCAGCAGCTCACCATCACCAACACTATCTTTCAACAGAAAGACAGCCTGAAGACAACCTCGATCCAAGCACTGGCATCTCATTGACTATGTCTTGGTGCAACAGAGATGTGTTTGCGATGTCTGTCATACCCGAGTGATGCCTAGTGCAGAATGTCAAATGGACCACCACCTTGTGCGTTGCAAACTTAACCTCCACTTTAAGCCCAAAAGGGGGGCATTCCAAGGAGGAGGCTCCAAGTTAACAATCTTCAAACAGCTACAGTGAGAGACAGCTTTCAGGTAAACCTTCAAACTAGGCTCGAAGATCATCCCATAGATCTCTCTCCTGAAGCACGTTGGCAACACATATTAAAAACAGCATCCTGCAGTTCTCTAAAAAATGCTTAGGGTTCTCCTCCAAGAAAAACAAAGACTAGTTTGATGAAAACAATCAAGAAGAATTGCTAAAAAAGAGAACTACTCACTAAGCACACCTCGCTCAGCCATCTTGTCATGTAAGAAAAACAACCTTTTGTCTTGCATGCAGTAAGCTCCAACAGAAATTTTGAGACATCCTGAACAGATGGTGGGTCAACCTAGCAGAAAAGACTCAACTATGCACAGATTTGGGTGACTGCAGAGGATTCTATGAGGCCCTGAAAGCAGTGTATGGACCCACACACCAGGTTCAAAGCCCCCTACTCAGCACAGATGGACAAACGCTTCTCACAGATAAAACCTGCATCCTGAACTGATGGTCTGAACATTTTCAGATTCTCTTCAGTGCCAACTGTTTAGTCCAAGGCTCAGCAATTCAGCTCATTACACAACAACCACTGAAAAATGAATTGGATATAGCCCCTACTATGGGAGAGACACTTAAGGCCATACAACAGGTGAAAACTGGCAAGGCAGTTGGGGCTGGTGGAATTCCACCCAAATACTGGAAGCATGGATGTCAAGAACTCCATGCTAAATTTCACAAGCTTGTTGTGCATAGCTGGGAACAAGATGAACTACCACCAGATCTCTGTGACACAGTCATCATCACCCTGCAGAAGAAGAAAGGAGACAAATCAGACTGCTCAAATTACCAAGCTATTACTTTGCTCTCCATTGTTGATAAAATCCTTGCAAGAATACTTTTGGACAGATTAGTACCCGCTATCACAGAAGAACTGCTACCTGAAAGCCAGGGTGGTTTCAGAGCCAATAGGAGTACCACAGACATGGTATTTGTTCTCAGACAACTGCAAGAGAACTGTAGGGCACACAACAAAAGACTCTATGTAACTTTTGTTGACCTCACCAAAGCTTTTGATACTGTGAGCAGAAAACGTCTGTGGCAGATTTGGAACATTTAGGATGCTCCCCCCAGGTTCCTCAAAATGATCATCCTGCTACATGAGGATCAGCACAGACAAGTCAGATATGGCAATACACTCTCTGAGCCCTTTCCAGTAACCGATGGTGTGAAACAAGGTTGCGTTCTTGCACCCACTCTATTCAGAATCTTCTTCAGCATGATGCTCCAAAGGGCCATAGCAGAACTCAATGAAGAAAATGGCATCTATATCTGATATCATACTGATGGAAGCCTATTCAACCTAAGATGATTGAAGACCCACACTAAGACCCTAAATCACCTTGTCCATGAGCTGCTTTTGGCTGACTGTGTTGCCCTCATTGCTCACACAGAAGCAGCTCTGTAGCGCTTAACATCCTGCTTTGCAAAGATTGTTCAGCTTTTTGGGCTGGAAGCCAGCTTGAAGAAGACAGAAGTTCTCTACCAGCCTGCACCTCAAGGAGTCTTCTATCATCCCCACATCACCATAGGCAAATCAGAGCTTAAGTCCAGCAGTTCACCTGTCTGGGAAGTATTTCCTCAGAAAACAAGATTGACAAAGAGATAAACAGGCTAGCAAAGGCATACAGAACCTTTGGAAAACTCCATAAAAGAGTCTGGTGCAATAAACACCTGAAGAAAAATACAAAGATCAGTGTCTACAGAGCCATTGTTCTGTCTACTCTTTTATATGGTTCTGAATCCTGGGTCATCTACCGCCACCACCTGCGGCTTCTCAAACGCTTCCGTCAGTTCTGCCTCCATACAATCCTAAACATCCACTGGACTGATTACATGACTAATATGTCTATAGGCAGGGGTCAACAGTATCGAGGCCATGCTGAAGGGAATGCAGCTGGGCTGTGCAGGGCATGTCTCCAGGATGGAGGATCACTGCCTCCAGAAGACTGTGCTCTATGGAGAACTCATCACAGGCTGTCGCAAGAGAGGAGCCCCAAAGGAATGATACAAGGACTCCCTGAAACAACACCTCAGGCTTGGCCATATTGACTGCCACCAATGGTCCGCTCTGGCCTCCAACTGGGATTCATGGAGACACACCATTCACAATGCAGCTGGCTGCTGGCTTCCTTTGAGAGTCAGTCTCAAGGAGAAATGATAAAGCAGAAAGAACCATGCCTTGCCAATATTGCTAAAGGAGACATCCCACTGTGCCTTTTGCTACCAGACTTGCCTATCCCACATCGGCCTTTTTAGCCACCAGCACACTTGCAGCAAGTGTGAGTAGACCAATCCCTAAATCTTCATTCTCGAAGCCTAGCCATGATGATGATGAAATGCTAGGATTTTCATTTCTAAAGTCTGTAAATCAAGAAAATGTAGAAATTGAAATGAAAATAGTAAATGAACTGAGACTTCCCAAGAAAATATTATTTTGTGTTTTTCACATCAGCTTCTTTTTCATATATAGAACAGAAATAAAATGCTCATATAGCCTGTTAAGTTTTAAAACAGGTTTCTGGAATACATTATTAACTCCATTACTGTTAAAACTCTGCATCGTTTTTTCATAGCAGAAAACTGGATCACTTTTCTAACTGTTGTAAACTTGCAATAGTTCCATGTAGACATAATCCCAATTAGATGTTCATCACAGACAGACTTCTGCTGTCAATATTCAGGATGGCTCTTTACCAGAAGCCATCAACATGAACTAAGCACTCTGTTTTCTACTGACAGGTGATGCATCAGCCACATGCTGTTTATGTGGATGTGGTCTATCTGGACTTCAGCAAGGCCTTTGACACTGTCTCCCATAATATACTACTGGAAAAGCTGGTAGCCCATGGCCTGGACAAGTGTACCCTCTCCTGGATTAAGAGCTGGCTGGAGGGTCGGGTCCAGAGTGCTGGTGAACGGAGCTGCATCCAGCTGGCGGCCAGTCACCAGTGGTGTTCCCCAGGGGTCTGTATTGGGTCCAGTCCTGTTTAACATCTTTATTGATGATTTAGATGAGGGGATTGAGTCCATCATCAGCAAATTTGCTGATGACACTAAGCTGGGAGGGAGTGTTGATCTGCTGGAAGGCAGGAGGGCTCTGCAGAGGGATCTGGACAGACTTGAGAGATGGGCTGATTGCAATGGGATGAAGTTCAATATGGCCAAGTGCCGGGTCCTGCACTTTGGCCACAACAACTCCCTGCAGCGCTACAGGCTGGGGACAGAGTGGCTGGAGAGCAGCCAGGCAGAAAGGGACCTTGGAGTGCTAATTGACAGGAAGCTCAACATGAGCCAACAGTGTGCCCAGGTGGCCAAGAAGACCAGTGGGATCCTGTCCTGTATCAAAAACAGCATGGCCAGCAGGACCAGGGCAGTGATCCTTCCCCTGTACTCTGCATTGGTGAGGCCACACCTTGAGTACTGTGTTCAGTTCTGGGCCCCTCCCAGTTCAGGAAAGATATTGAGGTGCTGGAGCGAGTCCAGAGAAGAGCAACAAGGCTGGTGAAGGGACTGGAGCACAAGCCCTATGGGGAGAGGCTGAGGGAGCTGGGGTTCTTTATCCTGGAGAAGAGGAGGCGACCTCATCACTGTCTATAACTACCTGAAGGGAAGTTCTAGCCAGGTGGAGGCTGGTCTCTTCTCCCAGGCACTCAGCAATAGGACAAGGGGGCACGGGCTTAAGCTTTGCCAGGGGAAATTTAAGTTGGATATCAGAAAAAAATTCTTTCCAGAGAGAGTAATCAGGCATTGGAATGGGCTGCCCAGAGAGGTAGTGGATTCACCATCCCTAGAGATTCTTAAACGCTGATTGGATGTGGCGCTGAGTGCCATGATCTAGTAAATGGACTAGAGTTGGACCAAGGGTTGGACTCAATGATCTTGGAGGTCTTTTCCAACCTAATCGATTCTATGATTCTATTCTATGATTTGTTGGCTTCACTGATTTAAACACTTTCTTAGGCTTTCCCTTGCATGTTGAGGAGGAAAATTATAATAACAGAAGCCCCACAATGAAGATACAATGAATAACTTAAAGCAAGCACACCATGAGATGAGTGTCCTTGGCTGGAAGAGCAAGAGACAGTTAAATTCTGTAGATATATCAGGCTGCTTCTGTCATCTTGATTAAAGAGTAACAGGCTTTCTGAAATATATGTCCCTAACAGAGTTTGTAACAGAGACTACACACTGCACTTACTATGTAGTACCACTGATGTCCTCTTTTGCAAGCTAAGCCTTGTCTCATTTTTTAAAATGTGACCTTTTTTATAGTTTACACTGTTATTGTGATGGGACTGCTAATTATAGTGCTAATGTAAATGAGAGAAAGACTTCCAGTCCTCAGTGTGGAGAATTAATTCCAATTTCTGAGACCTTTACAACTCTTCCTCATCACATGAGGTTAAGTGAGGTGTTGTTTTGTGCTGAAAGGAGGAATTCATGTTCCTTTAGGGTTGTTTTATAGTGTTCATGAGATTACAACACCTACAAAAAATCCAAGGAGGTATAATTTATAATTTCACCCCATTACAACAAAAGGGTCATAGTCTAAATTCTCTGAACATAGGCATAAAATTCATTACAACAAAAAACACAGGAAAACATTCTCATCAAGACAGCCACAAAAGAAAAAATAAAATTAGTGGCCTCTGTAGGCATAGCACAACTCCTATTTCAGGCTAAATCTTATTGAGATGAAAGTCCCAAGATAGTCCTATTTAAACTAATTTAGCATAAAATACAACTCAATACAATGCCTAGTTTCAACTGTCTCCTGCAATTTACTTTTAATTTTTAATGTTCCCCACCTTCTGTGTTTTAATAGTAGCTAGAGACAATATCCTCAAGCTTCCAATAGTAATGTTGAGTGCAAAAAAACCTCTGTAGTGTAAGAAAATGTTGTTCTTTCTGTAATCATGCTTACATGCCCACTAGCACAGTTGCCTCTTCAGAAAACACATTTAGGTAATGCTTCTCAGTGCAGCTAATCCTAATTATAATCAGTAGATATTTTTTTCACTACATTTAATTTATATCTCCTAGTTCTTGTTCACATTTGTCTGCACCTGTTCAATCATTCTGTTTCTTATTCTGAAGATCCTTTGAAGGGATTTCATTGAACTTCTTTAATACATAGCACGGGCTCTCTTCATTTTTCTACTCTGAGCTCAGGCTAATCAGATTCTGGAAAAAAAACCAGTATAGATAAATGTTGCAGTGTCTAAACAAAAAAGAAAAGGTTAAAATGTCCCTCAAAGACCCTGGTATCATAGGTACTCCTTAAGGCTCTGCCTCTTAAGTTTTTTCTGTTCCTTTCTTTCTTTCCTCAAGGGAAAATTATGAACTTTTAACCACCCCTCTTTTCGGTCCATCCTCCAGACACTCAATCCAGGTTGGAAATGTACAGCATCCTGCTTTCAGAGCCAACTCCTTCATCTCCAGTGCACAATCTTTGGTACACATCTTGTTCAAAAAATATAAAAGCTGGAGATGAGGGGAATGGGAGAAGGAGGAAGAAAAAAAACCCCATCAATTATTATTTGAAGAGAAGAAAATGCTAGATAACAACAAAAAGTTAAATAACCATTAAGCAAAATTTCTTTTTCACTGCATTATGAACCTAAAAACAGGTAATGTCTGAAAAGATTTAAAAGGCAAATTTTGGTATTTTTGAATATTTCAGCTCTTAAGTGATGTTATTAAATGAAACTGAAGGTTCATTTTATTTAGGTAAGCTTTCAAACATTCCTGAAAAACACATCAGTTTATAAAAAAATGAAGCATTCAAATCTTTTGTCCACCAAAAAAACATCATGCTGTTGTGAGAAACAAGTTCTCCATGACTTAAAATTCCCATTTTTTTTCCTTGGTTTTGGTATTACTGCACTGCAGGAACGAGTTAGTATTACAAGTCATGAACCTTAGCTAACTGCACCTAGAGGTCTGTATTTCTCCTTATAGAACCCAAATAAAACCTGCAGAACATTCCAGTACAGGTTCTGAACCAGCTTTTGCCTTGGACTGTATAATTCACATGACTGCATCACAAATTACTTTTGTGAAGTCTAAGTCCTAAGATCATAATGTCATATTCTCCATTACTCAGTTTAACTTGATGCCTAAAAGGTTTTTGATTTTTTCAATTTTATAGATTTTAGAAGTATTTTTAACTGCAGTAAAAGGCAAGTTTAGTGTGCTAATATTTCTAACAGGTTAAGTTCAATGTTTATACATGCCAACCTCTGTCACGAATCAGTAGCTCGAATTCTTTTAGTTTTTTAGTTTTGTTTTCAGGGTAGAAAGCTGAAGAATATCAGGTGGCTTGCAGAATTAGACATAAACATGATCCAAAAACCTTGGGTCTAAGAACACTGGAAAAGCTCCAAGGGTCCTATGCGTGCTGAGGAAGAGGGAAATGATGAAGACAGGGTCCCACTGGCCCCTAACTCAAATCCTGATGAGGTGTGACCACAGAGGCAAGATGGGACTGGATTGAGAGATATGTGAACTGGAGATTGGGTAGACAATATTATAAAAACCATTGAAACCAGTGTTCGCACATCAATATGTATTCCTGTGGTCCCTAGGCCTGATATTAAAGGACTTTCACTTTTTATCTTATCCCACACCAACCTGGCTCAGAAGTTTGCTTTGTTGGGGTCTCTCACGGCATCAAACTAAAGTCTGTCTCATCCTCTTTCTAGGTTTGGGAGTATATCCACAGACATATAACCTAATCAAAAAGCAAATACTTCAAAAAACTTCTGGTCTCATTCTTTAATGCATTCTATTTTTAGACACTAAAGGTATATTCACAGAATGACTAATTTTCAAAGAAGCAGCAAGATCAAGTGTTGCTGGTATGGAGGTAGTTATATGTAAACCAGTCTTCAGCACAGATACTAGTTATAGGTGCATTTATACTTAAAAACAAGGCAGCACGTTAATTATGCTTAATCATTCTCACAAGTGTAAAAGAACTACATTGTTTGAAACTTAGTGGGAAACCAAGCTCTGCTTCTCTGTGTTCTGATCTCACAGAAGGGAAAGTTAAAAAATGAGGAGATTGAGTGGATACTCAAAGTCTCCCTAGGGAACAGCAAGTTATTTTGTTGCTAGGGCCACAGCAACAAGCCAAACAGTGCTTATGAACTTGGATACCCCTCCTAAAATTTCACTTTGCACTCAATGAGCCTTTGATATGCATACTTCAAAAGTTCATAAAGTTAGAACTGAGATAGATTGCTGACATAATAAATCTTTTATTAGAACTTTTTCAAGTATCACTTTCACCAAAGTCATAATCGAACTAAGGCTGAGGGAAGGCTCATTGATTTCCAGGAATAGTCCCACTCCATTCCACAGTGACACTATTGACTTCAGCAGGAGATGGGATGCTACCAAGGGATTAATTCAAGCTCTAAATTTGACAGCAGACTGATTAACTATTGAGATAGAGTCATTGGTTCACCCTCCATAGCCTCAGAAAATCAGGGAAATTAGCAATAAACATGCTTGCCAGATATTTTCAAGGCTATCCTATTAGAATTTTTTATGAATACCAAATCCAGTGAAATGGAATGAGGTTTGCTAGAATAATTGGCAATTATTGAATTAGCAGTGAAGTCTTGCCTTCAAGAGCAGCAATAAACAGTTTAAAAGAATCTAGTTTAGTGTGAAATTGCAAGCAAAATAAGTTTACTGATAATAAAATAAGTCTAAATTTTTATTTTCTCATTAAATATATTTGCGGGACTTCCTGAGAATGGACCATTTCAATGCTATTTCAAAATGTTATCAATTGGCTTCACTATGCAAGTTGAAAATAAAACCTGAGGAATATCTCATAATAATTGTCAATATTGATGTGATATTCTCACAAAGAATAATCAATGGACTTAAATTATCACTCATTATTGTGCCAGAAAACCAAGATTCTGTCCCACACACATCCTCTTTTTTTTAAAGCTAGAAAGAGAACATTATGTGGAGGAGCACTTTGATGAAAATTAAGTCTTTTGCTGATTTAAGACTTAAAGACAACTCAACATTTTTTCTAGCTGCTTGTCCTGTTGACCTATCTCATCAGTACAGGCCCAGTTGGTAGATGGCACAAACCCACGAAGGAGCTATGGAGCTGGTCTAGGAGTTTAAAACATACCACTAAAAGTTATTTTCTCACTTCAGAATAATCAAAAATTAATGAAAATTTCATATTTTTGTGTCATTATAAACACATTTCATTCCATCATCAGTATTTGTCATGACTCAATGAATACAGTAAACTGCTAATAGTAATGGAATTTATTTTCTTCTAATTTTTTCTGAGAAAGACAGAAGAAACGCTCATGCCTTCTAGGGGACATGTCTCATATCAATGTACATGCCACAGTTCTGCACACATGAAAACTCAGAAGAGGACAAATAAAGTGAGAGTTTTGGAAGCCTTTAAAGGCTTTATTTTAGTATCTTCTATGCCACTCAAGTGCAACTCAATAAACTCAACAGCTTAAAGTTTAAACGATTAAGGAAAGAACATACAGTTGGAAAAGACATGCTAAAAGTAAACACCATAGTCAGAGGCAACCATGTTAAAAAATAGAGAAATTCTAATGATTCCCTATGCTTAGGAGAGAGTATTGTGCAGGTAATGTAAATAATGAACCTTTCATATGAAATTATGTAGTGTCACAACTCATTTACATCCCACTTAAAGTGTAATTAAGTTTCCCTGACAGCATGGCTTATGGCTGGAAGAACAGACCTGGCTTCTAAATTAATCCAGAATTCTTCTAGTTAAGTAACACTCCACAAAGAAAACTTAACACACTTTCATTTAAAGTTCCTAAACTTACATTTAAAGTGGCACTATGGGGAATTTCAGAGAATGTTTTTAAAGACTTCTAGCTACACTCAATCACACAGCTGACTTGAAAATAGGTGTACCGAATCCACAGCAAGTTCTGGCCCAAACCACAGTGAAATGAGATAATACAGTAAACGTGTCTAAACATGTTTCCATTTTTGTATTCTGTCGGAACCGACCTATGCATTGCAGAACTCCATTTCCAGGAGAGTGTTCTGAAATGCAGAGATAGATCAAAAGTCTCAGTGAAAAAGTGCTGCTAAACTACAGCAAAACACATGACCATCAGTAGGTTCATTACTTCCAATGATACTCTTGTCTAATTTTTTTATGGAGCAACATTCAGCAGTATAAGCTCAATACTAAACAGTTGTTTTGTCTTTTAATGAAAGAAGCCTTATTATTAACCACTCTTTTCAGCCACCTATAAAACTCATTCCTGTAAAGCAAAATATAGGCAAGTATTCCCCCTAAAGAACAGTAAGCAGTGGAAAGAATTCAAAAGGTTTATTTCAGAGGTGAGAACACTGAAAACTTATAGATCTTATTGGCACTGTATGTCCAGCACCGGGCCTCAGAGCAAAAGAAAAATGCGAGGCTTTTGATCATGCCTCAGCTTTATCATCACTTCCCACCCCTCAGCTCCTCCACTGGCTGACAAGGCCTTGCAACACATCTGTGTGTTACCTCTCTTGTTCCCAGGGAGCAACCTTCTGTGGAATGCATGCAGAGAAATATGCCAAAACTCTGTCTGGAAATGATGCATCGTTCCAGGCAGGAAAGTCTCCTTAGTGAAAACTAACTACTTGCTTGGTAGAAATATCTTACAGAAAAGAGCTATTTACACCTACAATTCCCTAAAAAAAGAAGTTACTAGAAAAAAACAAAATAAGGTTGTCTATATAAAGCATTTGAGCGTGTCCTGGTTCCACAGCTAGGACAGGGTTAATTTTTGCAGTAGAGCATTGCTATGTCAGGGCAGTTTTCTGTGTGAATACCTTGGCTCTTTCTTCTATCCTCTGTAATTAGTATTGGTGCTGTTGCTTTGTTTTGTTATCTCATTGCTGTTTCCATGAAATTGTTCTTATCTCAATAAGTGAGCAGCTCTTGGTTTGGAGAGTCTCAGTGGGAATGCTAAATTGAGAAGTACCATTTCTCAACCACAACAGAAAGTAATATTTTATGGTTTATTAATCACTTTCTTTTTTACTGATTTTCATCTTAGAAGTTCTATTTAGAGTAGAAAAAGCTGAAACACTTCAGAATACATATATCCTGTAAAATCCACATGGATTTAAGAAAGGTTAACTCATTACCATGAGCCATAATTTATATGTCTAGAATAAACAGTTTATAAACACTGTCATGCATTCCATTATATTTCTGCCTGCATGTTGCAAAAAGTGAAGAATATATGCAGTTTCTCCATGATTCTGAAAATATCATTAGAGATAATTCCATTTCTGCCACTGGGAAGAATCCAACTTTAGCAGCTTTACAAGATCACTCCCAAGAGCCACTCTGAAATACCTTACATGAAAATCTGCAAAGAGGGAATCTGGATCCCAAAGGAACAGGTACACAGTGGCTAAAATTAAACTGTAGCAATTACAAACGACTTAATCCTTCTCTATGAGAGGATTAGTTGTAACAGGTTTTTTGACTACTGAAAAACAAAAATGATGTTTTGATGTCCTGCAAAACAATTTTTCTCTATAGTCAAATAAAAGGTAAGCTGGTGGCAGTTATTTATAAAGAAATTAGCCCACTAGTCACAAAAACATGGTTTTTCACATGGTGGTAAAAGAACATGAACAACCAAGTCTCTGAATTTGAGACCTTAAGTTATAGATTTATAATATTAATTGTGTTACTACTTAAAAGGCTGGAAAAAAAATAATTTCTAATATCTCCTGTTAATGGAATGTTTAAGAAAAGCCCTTTGTGACCAGGAAGAGGAGTTTAAAACCCCAATTATCCCTGCACAGTCAGAATTTATAACAATAAATGCAAAACATAATAGCAATAAATGCAAAACCCAACTAACAATAAATGCAAAGCACAAGTACTTTAATGCAGTCCCTTATATGGCAGACCTTGTTGATTTGCCAGACTGTGATTTTCAATGTAAGAAAATACAGTTTAATAACCTGGATCAGATACTTATTTTCAAGTAGTTTTAGTCATTCCTTGACAGTAGGAACTGCTTTATTTAAGATATCCAAAGTAGTAAGGAAGCTGGTTCCAAGATCTCTCCCAGATTCCATTTCTGACTTAATATTTTCAAGTAATGGTAAAAATAAGGAACAGGAAAACAGTGTGCAAGCAAATGTTATGAGTTCCACTAAAAATTTACACTTAAAAATTAAATTACCAGTGCTAATTGAGCTTAAACAAGTGTGAAAAGCTTCAGACTATCTTTTGCTTCAAAAAACCTGCTAAGATGTCAAATTCAGTTCAGAAAGGATATTGAGATGCTGGAGTGGGTCCAGAGAAGAGCAACAAGGCTGGTGAAGGGACTGGAGCACAAGTCCTATGGGGAGAGGCTGAGGGAGCTGGGGTTGTTTAGCCTGGAGAAGAGGAGGCTCAGAGGTGACCTCATCACTGTCTATAACTACCTGAAGGGAAGTTATAGCCAGGTGGGGGCTGGTCTCTTCTCCCAGGCACTCAGCAATAGGACAAGGGGGCACAGGCTTAAGCTCTGCCAGGGGAAATTTAAGTTGGATATCAGAAAAAAATTTTTTACAGAGAGAGTAATCAGGCATTGGAATGGGCTGCCCGGAGAGGTGGTGGATTCACCATCCCTAGAGATCTTTAAATGCAGATTGGACGTGGCGCTGGGTGCCATGATCTGGTAAATGGACTAGAGTTGGACCAAGGGTTGGACTCGATGATCTTGGAGGTCTTTTCCAACCCAATCGATTCTATGATTCTATGATTCTATGAAATGCACCCTACTGAAAGGTAATAATATGCACGAAAGCAAACAGTTAATTTTTTATACAAAAGAAATTCAACATATGTGAGATACTGGATTATTATTTTAATTATTGGCCTGGACCAACTCAAAGTGGGGGACCGGGGAAAGGACAGATTGGATTTTACAAAAGTGAGGTGCTGTCCTGTTCCATAGCCTAGCCCCTTCAAGTCTCCTTGGGCAACCCCAGAGCAGCAGTCAGTCAAAAGCAACCTGGGATCACTCTGCCATACCACACTCCCTTTTCACCCTTAACCCAACTTCTCAATGAACACACCAGAAGCACTGCCTCTCACCCTGCCCCAGACTCCAAGAGTGGCCAGTGAGCCAGAATTTGCACCTGTGGTGGGTGGCCACAGGGGAGCCAGAACAGATAAAACCAAAAATGTGGTCTGCATGTGGTTGGACCCTAACATCTTCTGAACTCCTGGTAACTGGATCTACTATGGACCTAGGGGTGGTAGCTATAATTCTCTCTTTCTCTCTGTCTTTATTTCTTCTCTTAATCTCATTTCTCGATGTTTTGGGCAGCTTAGAGCTGGATTGATTGGATTTTGCTAAGTTAGTTTGTGTTAAGTCAATGCTTTGTGAAATGGCTTGTTTTGATTGAATGTTGCTCTTTAAATTTTCCCCAGGTTCCCTTATTTTCTAAAGTTTGACAGTAAAAGCATGTTCTTTTACCTCCTGGAAAATGTGTGTAGCATCTTCTTCCTTGAACCCTCTAAAGGTATGAAAGAAATGAAAGCCCTTTTATTAAAATTCAGCCGGTGAATTTTTTGAGTAAAACCCCTTAAATGAGGTCAGAATGCAAGCCTGGGGTCTTACAAAATGATCCTGTTGTTTTCATTTGTGATAAACTGGTGATAGATACTCAGCAAAATCAGGGTCTGACAGCAATTACAAGCTCTTTATCTCTCATCCTTTTAATGAGACTAAAGTTTCTCAGTGATTTCTAATGCAGTAGAAGGGCTCAGAGAACAATGAACACAAATATAATGGGAACAAGGCTTCACAAAAGAGCTTGTCAGCTCCACTGACTGAGTACAAGAGAACAAACTCATGAAATGAAAGACAAGATTAAATTGGCAGGTAATATTCTTTACAGGTGGAATTTCTGTATTTCAGAAAGGTGACATCTGAAAACTCCTTTACTCCCACCCCCACCCCAAGAATCTGTTCCATAGTCCAAGAAAGCCAGGTAATTAGTCAGGCTTAGGTTGATTTTAAAACACCAGTGAGGGCACAGTAATTTAATTTTATTTAAGTTCCATTGTAACAAAATTTAGTCAGTTCTGTTTTATCACATGCATAAAAATATATTTATATTTGCAAATCCACTACATAATTGGCAGAGAGTACTCCATGAGAGTATTTGCCTACTCCTCCCTTCTCTTGCCTTGAATTGCTATACCTCTTTTGACTTGTCTTACCAACTACTGCATGTCATTGGTACTACTGGTACCACTCCCTTGCTTGCATTGCCTCTCTTGTCTTTCATTGCCTTGCATACCCATGCCCCACTTTGAGTTGCCTACATTTTCTTGCCTGGTCTTGCTCCTCCTGTGATTTGCCTTCCTTTGCCTACCCCTCCACTGCCTAGCCTTGCCAACCCCTGTGTGTCTTTGCCTTGCCTACAACTCCCTTGCTCTCTCCTCCTGTGGTTTGCCTTGCTTTGCCTACCCCTCCAGTGCCTTGCCTTATTAATCCCTGTATGTCCTTGCCTTGACTTGCCTACACATCTCTTTTGGCTTTCCTTTCCTTTCCTAGCTGTCCATTGACTTGCCTCTAATATCCTATACATCCCTTGCATTTTCATTCCTACCCCTCACTTGCCTTGCATTGCAAACCCAGCCCCTGCCTTGCCCACCATGCCCTTGCTTTGCCTTGTCAAAGCATCCCTTACCTTACCTTACCTTCCAGTGCCTTGTGTTGCCTTTCGTACCATCCCCCATGTTGACTTGCCTCCCCTTCCTTGCCTGGCCTTACATTGCTTTGCCTGTCTCTATCCTTTCTTGTCTACCTTTCATGGGACTTGATTTGCCTTCCTCTTCTCTGCCTTGCGTGCAAATTCCTGGCCTTCCCTTGCTTGCCACTCCCTTGTCTTGCCTTCCCCTCACTGGTGTTGCATTGTCTTGCCTTTAGTTGCCTACCCAATCTTACATTTCCTGTCCATTCCTTCCCTTGATTACCACTGCCTTGCACTTCCTTTCCTTGCTTTGCCTACCCCTTTCTGTGCTTATCTTGCCTACTCCTCACTGGACTCGAATTGACTTGCCTCCTCCCCTCCTGCTCTTGCCTTGCCTACCCCAATTTTCCTTGCCTTGCTTTGACTACCCATGACTTGCCTTGCCATGCCTTCCTTGGCTCTCCCTTGCCTTGCCTCGCCTCACATACCCCTCCTTTGTCTTGCATTGCCTATCTTCCTTTCTTGGGTTGAGCTGGCAAAATGCCAACTGACCAATGCAGACTGTCAGTCTCCCTCCCTTTCTCACTGAAAAAAGGGAGAAAGGAAAAACACTTGAAAACTCGAAACAGGTTTAAATTTAGACTAATTATACATATTTATACAGAAAAGAGAAAATTAAAACTACAATATAACAGACACACAGGTTAGATAGAACAACAGTTTTTTCCCTTTGCAATGAAGCTAGACGCATCACTCTAGATCTACAAAACACTTCAAAAGTGTTTGAGAGAAACCAAACTACTTACCCAAACCAGAGGAGAGGATTCCTCCTGAAAAACCACGTCACTACTTATTAAATTTAAAAAAGGAACTTTAATTAGCAAATGGATATGGGAAGGATAACCGTTCATAACAAAACAAGAAACTACCCGGTACCCGCGAAGGGAAAAAAAACCAAATTAAAATACTTTAGGTGAAACTGAGTTCGCGTCTCTGCACCTTATCTGCTGCAACAACATTTGCAGACACCAGGGGTCGCTCCTGCGCCTCAGCCAGCAGTGAGGTGCCCCAGGGAAGGTACATCATAGTCGTCTCAGATTCCGGACCTGAAGCTCTCTCTTGGCATAAAGCATAACTGCTCCTTCTTAGCAGAAACTCCTCTGTCAAGTTGCGATTTTCTTCCCAGTTCTCTGCCTAGAAGTGAAACGTGTGAAGATTCCTCTCAGACTCAATGTGCCACAACAGATACAGCTTGGTGCTTTGCAAAGGGACAGGAAAGGAACATCTTATTCATCTGAGATTCCAGGCGTGCACCGCTTTCCTTTGGCAAAAAGCACAATCGTTTCTTAGGAGAAGCTCACCTCTGAAATTGAGAGTTTCTTCACAATTCTCTGTGAAAAGGGAAACCCATGAAGTTTCCTCCCAGAACAAACATGCCAGGACACCAAAAGCTCCTTGCTGATAGAAAGACAGGGAAAGTACATCGTAGTCATCTGCAAGTCCAGGCCTGCAGATTTTTCTTTCTTGGCGAAAAGCTCAACTGCTCCTTAGGAAGAACTTCATCTTTCCAAATGCGATTTTTTTTTCCAGTTCTCTGCCAAAAAGTGAAACATATCAAGATTCCTCTCAGGCAAAATGTACCCACAGGGCAGAAAACGCTAGCTTCTTTGGGAGGGAGTGGGAAGGAACATCATATTCATCTGTGATTCCAGGCCTGCGGCTCTCTCACAAGCGGTCCTCTTTAGGAGAAGCTCATCTTTTGAAATTGCACTTTTCTTTGCAGTACGCTGTGAAAACTGAAAGGAGTGAAGATTCCTCTGAGAAGAAACGTGCCAGGAGATAAAAAGCTTGTTGCCATTTGAAGGACAGGGAAGGCACACCATATTCATCTGAGATTCCAGGCCTGCAAATCACTCTCTTGGTGAAAAGCAGAATCATTTCTTGGGGGAAGCTCATCTCTCAAATTCTGGTTTTCCTCACAATTCTCTGCGAGAAGTGAAACCAAGAAAAGTTTCCTCCCAGGAGAAATGGGTCAGGCAGAGAAAAAGCTTGTTGTTTGTAGAAGGATAGGAAAGGCACATCGTATTCATCTCAGATTTCAAGCCTGCAGTTCTCTCTTGCCCGAAAGCACCATCGGTCCTTTGCAGCAGCTCATCTCTCCAATTGCAACGTTCCTCCCAGTTCTCTGTCTAGAATTGAAACATAGGAATATTCTTCCTCTCAGACAAAATGCACCAGGGCAGAAAACGCTAGTGTCTTTTGGAAGGACAGGGAAGGTACATCATAGTCATCTCAGATTCCAGGCCTGCAGCTCTCTCTTGGCATAAAACATAACCGCTCCTTCTTAGGAGAAACTCCTCTGTCAATTTCTGATTTTCTTCCCAGTTCTCTGCCTAGAAGTGAAACATATGAAGATTCCTCATTTCTCAGCCAAGAATTGAAGATGGACGAAGATTCCTCCCAGGGAAAAGGTGCCAGAACAGAAAGGAATTGTTGCTTTTCTAGTGTTAATGGAGCCAAATCATTGGCACCTGAGAGCCCAAGGCTGCCACCTTTTCTATTGGCCCAAAGCTCAATGTTTCCCAGTGGTTCCAAGGAACCCTTGAGCTTTGCACCAAGATAAAAGGTGGCAGCCTTGGGCTCTCAGGTGCCAATGATGCATCTCCATTAACACTAGGAAAGCAGCAATCCCTTTGTTTCCTGTCACCTCTTCCCTGGGAGGAATCTTCATCCATCTTCAATTCTTGGCTCATAAATGTCAATTTCTCAGACCCACATGTGCTAAGGAAGAACTGAACTTTGTTCCAAGGTAAAGGGGCACTCAAAAATTGGGGAAGGGGCACTCAAAAAGTGGGAAAGAAGCACTCAAATTTTTGGCCAGGAGTACTCCCAAGTTGGGGAGAGGCACTCAGATTTTTCGGGAAGGGGCACTGAAATTTTTAGTAAAGGGGCACTCAAAAATTGAGGAAATAGGCACTCAATTATTGGGAAAAGGCTCTCAAAGTTTTGGGAGGGGCCCTCAAATTTTTGGAGGGACCCTCAAATTTTTGCCATGGCCACTCAAATTACGGGTAGTGGCACTCCAAAACTGGGGAAAGGAGCACTAAAAAATAGGGGAAAGGGGCACTAAAAAATAGGGGAAAGGGACTCACAAATTTTGGGGAAGGGCACAGAAAAATTGGGGAAAGGGGCACACAAATGTTTAGGAAGGGCTTTCAATTTTTTTGGAGGGACCCTCCACCCTCCAATTTTTGGGAGAGCTACTGAAATTTTAGGGAGGGGTACTCAAATTTTGGAGAGGGGTACTAAGAAATTGGGAAAGTGCCACTCAAACTTTGAGAGGGGCACTCAAAAATTTGTGCAAGGGGAACTCATATTTTGGGGAGGGTCTCTCAAATATTAGGGAGGGGCACTCAAATTTTGAGAAAGGGACACTCAAAAATTAGGGAGGGGCACTCAAATTTTTGGGAGGGGCACTCAAATTTTAGGGAAAGATGTACTCAAAATTATGGGAGGGGAACTCAAATTTTGGTGAGGGGCGCTAAAACTTTTGGGAGGAGCACTGGGGACAGAGGATCTCCAAAATTGGGGAGAGGGGCACTCAAATTTAGGCAGGAGCACTCAAATTTTTGGGAGGGGCACTCAACTTTTGGGGATGGGAACTCGATTTTTGGAGAAAGGCGCACTCAAATATTGGAGGAAAGTGCACTCAAAAATTTGGGAAAGGGGTACTCAAAATTTGGGGGCAAAACTTGGAGGAAAAGGCACTCCAAAATTGGGGGAGTGGTACTCTAAAATCGGGAAAAGGGGCACTCAAATACTGGGGAAGCGCACTCTAAAACTGGGGAAAGTGGCACTCAGATTTTGGAGTGGAACTCAAAAATTAGGGAAATTGGCAATGAAAACTGGGGAATGGGGCACTCAATTTTTGGGGAGGGGCCCTCAAATTTTGGAGAAAGGGGCACTGAAAAACTGGGGAAGCAGTCACTCAAAATTTTGGGAGGGGAACTCAAATTTAGTGAAAGGGGCATGCAAAAACTGAGGAAAGGAGCACTCAACAATTGGCAGAGAGGCTCTCAAAATTTAGAGAAATAGGCACACAAACTTTGGAAAAGGGGCAATAAAAATTGGGGAAATTACCATATTATTGTAGTTACTGCCATTACCGTAATTATCTTAATTACCGCAATTACCCCACTATAATAATTGCACTATTACCGTAATTACCCTTGCTACCATAATTACACCATTACCGCAATTACTCATTACCGTAATTGCCACTATTACTGAAAAGGTGCCAGGACAGAAAGGGATTGCTGGTTTTCTAGTGTTAGTGAAGGCACATCATTGGCACCTGAGAGCCCAAGGTTGCCACCTTTTATCTTGGCGCAAAACTCAATGGTTCCCACTGGTGCTAAGAAATGACTGAGCTTTGCACCAAGATAAAAGGTGGCAACCTTGGGCTCTCAGGTGCCAATGATGTGCCTTCACTAACACTAGAAAACCAGCAATCCCTTTCTGTCCTGGCACCCTTTCCCTGGGAGGAATCTTCATCCGTCTTCAACTCTTGGCTGAAAAATGGCTGACTGCTGCAGGGCTAAGCACTTTGTTCACCTCTTCTCTTATAGTCTTACTAAATATTGAGCTCAGGCCAGAGAGATGGATAAATTCATCTCATTGTGCCTGTACTTTCAATGTAGCAGAGTAGCAGCAGATCAATACATGCAAAATCTCAAATCCATAGCCATCTTATACCTTTAAGCCCCTTAAAAAGCAAATTATTTCTTCTTAATAAAAGGATCAAATGTTTCTTTTACCTTCTCCAGGTTTTAAAATACCCTAAGCTCAAGATATATTAGCTCAGTATTTAGCTGGAAGAAATAGTTGCAAAAAACAAGGAATTTTTATTATTTGTGTGAAGAGGTTGGGAAGAATATTCTCAGTAGCAATACTAATTCTTCCTAGAAACATTTTGTATCACTCTGAGTAGTTCTGATACAGTCATACACATATCTGCACACCTACCTAGCAGCCAGTACTACTTACATATTCTCATAGCTGTGATGCTGATGGTTCCTTTTCACTCTTGATACTATTTTGTTAAGCTGTCAGTGCTAAGATCAATTTCCCTCAGCAACAGGGTTCTCTGGAAATAGAGTCCAGCAGCATCTGTCATAAATTAGGCTTTAGCTGTTTTAGAAATAATTTGCATTATTTTTCTACCCTTTGCCAAGTCAGAGTATTTTGACACCTATCAAATGAGCAGTGAAAAAAAGTAGTGAAGGTTTTCTAGGTAGCACTTCACATTCTGTTAATACCCAGGATTTTTGGTAGCAGCTATCACTGTAAGAGGCAGTGATCTATATTTTTTTTTCAAATAGCTAAATAACAGAGATGTCGAGGTCAAGAGAGGCTTTTTTTCCATGTCTCCATTCTGCTGGTGCTTTAGGTGGGCACTGTAGTGTAAAACCTTAAAGATCTGTGTCCATCAGGAATTCCAAACAGAGCACATCCATGCCAAACTGGTCTTAGCAAGGCAATGCACACCACTTGATTGACTGAGACCCTACTCCATTCTGAAGCCACAGGGCTGCTTATGGGGCAGTTTCTGGTAGCTCTTTGCAATACTGGGATGCACTACCTTGTCTACAACTATGTCTAAAATAGGAATCTTCTGCTTTGGATTTAAAATCAATTTCTCTGAGGATGGCAGAGTATAAGTTGAAATTTATAACACAGGCAGATCAAAAGGGAAGGCAAGTAGTAAGACTATAATTATGGAGTTCTACATGTAACAAGGATACTCAGGGTATCCCAAGGCCATTGACACAGGTATAACAATACCCCTGACCCTGGAGTCTGATCAGGAAATACAAGCTCTTTTCCTAAATGAGTCCCAAAATAGGTCTGAATTCCCTTGAAGCAGTATGTATCAGGTGCCTCATCTTTGTACTTGTTTCAATGTTTGTTTTAGTTCATCCGAACAGACACTAATCCATCATAAACAGGACTCATCAGGCATTCCTTGTCTGCCACTGTCTCATGTTATTTCTTGTGGGATTCAAATGCCCTTCTTTCAACAGTGTTTGATATTTTGGGCTTAGCTGGCTCTATATCCTGCTGCTTTGCACTAACATGCCTTTGAAAACACTAAAATATAGCAATGATTGTTAGAAGACTCTTTAGTGGAATTCTTCTCCATTTCTATATACTAAAGCACTCACTTCAAGTTCTAGAAGGAGGAAAGTTTCATCCCAAGGGAGATAAATTCAAAGAGAACTAAGCAGCAACATTTTTAAAATCTATTTTACTGTCATGTCTTAGTGCTTCATTTGGATTATTAGGTATGACTTCAGGTGCAGTCATTAATGGCAATCTGGGTGTCTGCTGATTTTCAGAATACATGAAAAAAATAAAGAAGAAATTGAAGTTTTCAGTAAACTTAGGCCTTACTTTTTAGGTGAATTCAAGCTTTCTGACTTGTACATAAAGAATTTGTTTCCATATTGAAACAGCTCTCCACTCCCTCTCCCTGTTGTATGGAATCATCTGTAGTTTGCTTGAATTACTGAGTGTAATTGATTATTGAAGATAATACCTTCTTTAAGGTCACTGGTTGTGCTATAAGCCAGAAGTGAGCCTTTACATTAAGTTAGTCCTGCAAAAATCTTTTTCATCCTTTTCAAGTCTAGTTGTAAATAATGAAAGAATCAAATATTCTCAGACTTCAAATGGTCCAGAAAAACCCTCCCTTACTTCATTATCTGGAGACAAGCCTTTCTTTTTGTAGCCAAATTAGCATCAAAGAATCACAAACTTGGAAAAAGCAAGTAATGTAGGATTGTGTAGAATGACTGTAATGAACCCTTTAATTATGAGAATCAGTGCAGTACTACTTTTGCAGTTCCCAGTCCAGTATTTGTTATAGACAGAAACCCTAGTAAGTGAAACATTATGGGATTCATTAAGTGTCATTTTATAGGTTGTAACTAAATCCATTGACACTCAATAGAAATGTTTGATACAATGCATTTTGTTATATGTTATATTGAATATTGTATGTATATCCAAGACAGTTTGGTTATGTTTCTGTTAACAACAATTAAGGGCAAAATAACATCTCTTTTGCCATCATGTAGTTCAGCAAATAAGCTGCACAGAGATATTGGATTCTAATCCAACAAATATTTCCACATAAGCAAGGAACAATTGCTAAGTACTGCTGAGCCAGCCAACACAGAGCAAGTGTATGCCAGAAAAGTAACAAATGAAACCCTGCCATGTATACTGCTGCAGGAACCACTGGGAATATCATGATTCTGGATGTTCCTAACGGGGTGCCAGAAATCTTTCTTCTTTCATGGTGGTCAGGGGAAGATGCAGAGCACTGCCTTGCAGACTTGGCCAATTAGCAAAAAATCCAGTTATTCTTCTTTAGATAAACAAGAGAACATGTATTTTGCAGAACCAAGAAGAGGAGGAGGCAAAATCACCAGGGAAGTAGACAGCATCTTGATTTATATAACTCCCTTTTGAAGGACAGGAACCTCTTAGGTTCAGTCAGGGCCTTGAAGTAATTTCTTATGCAAACCAACTTGAGCTCAAAGCCAATAGAAAATATTAATTTTTAAAAATCCTCTAGCTTTTGGTAAGATTTTTACATTTATAGGAACAGGTGAGCTGCCATGAGAAGAAAACAGCTTGGTATCACTACCTTAGGGTTTGTCTCTCCCAGTGCAATAGGGCTGAGAAGCTGGCAAGGGCTTCCTGACATCTCCAGGTGAGAACATCTCATTCAGCTTTAGAGTTTTGTGATATATTAACAAAGGACAACACAGAACTGAGGAACCTCTGTACTGTAGCCTGAGCCCATTAGTGATGACTACTATCTTCCTCTCCCTGTTAAGTCAAATAGAATCTAAGCACAAGGTCATCTGACCCTTTGCCCTACCACCTTGCCCCTTGATCTGTAATAGCTGCCATGTGTTGGACCTGGCCTGTAACGGCTTGTCTGTTTAAAGGGATCACGTTGTGAAGTGCTGTTCAATACTGCATTATTTCTCATGTGACATTTTCTTCATACCTTGGCACTGAGATCCAGGGATGCAAATGGTGCCTGATCTTGGCCATCCATGGGTCTGACATAGGCAGTTGGGTTTTGCTGCATTGCATTTGCTTTTGATGTCAAAGATGGGGGGAAAAGTCTGAGAGGAAGGCTGAGTGGTGCTGGTCAGGGTAACGGCTGAGCTGTCCCAACCTTCCTTGTTCTGTGAACCTAGGTCCTGAAATTATTTGGTTTGACTGTAAGTGGGCCCATGACTTTTGATGCTGTTTGTGTGTGCCATGCTCAAGTGTGCTACAGCCTATGCAGAAGCCACAGCTCTCCTCTTCCACCCCAACCCTTCTTCCTTCTCTCCTTCCACTCCACACCCGGCTACCATTACCTTGCAGGGTTCTGCAAAGAGAGGAATCTTCTCAGAGAACTGGTCTTTGTTCTCTAGAATCTCCTGACTCTGTCTCTCTTGAATATACAGCAAGTTTCTGTCTTTGTTGCACAAGCTTTAGGAAGGAGAGAAGGATAGGATGATGAACACTTCACATCAGTGCTATCAACAAGTGTCTACAACGGGTCTAACCCCCTGCTCTTCCTCAACCACATCTGCATGCACTCAATTCCATCAACACCACATCAAAGCACCAATAAAACTGTGTCACATGCACAGTAGAATGACTTAATGGACAACTAGAACCTTTAAACTACACCTTATCTGTGAAATACTGTTGCAGAACAAGGGAATCTCTTGTTCTAATATTATATATTAATATTGTAACTGTCCAGGAAAAGACATTGAGTCCAAGGACTAGCAGCTGCTTAAGCCAGCATCTCTGCTGAGCTCTCCAGCATTCCAAACAGGGAACTAAACTGCAGCTGATGAGTACCTGCCTAAATCAGATTTTCCACTAATCTACCAGAAAACTTACCAAAATTTACTGTTATTTTGTATTTTTCAAACTGTCTCAAAGCAAGTAAAACATACAGTTCAGTACCACAGCTTGAATTTTATTAATAATGAAAAGCTGGGTGAGACACACATGTACCTGCCTTATCATTCAAAATTGATACTGCAACTAGTATTCATGAACAACAACAAAAAAAAGGAGTTAGAGCTGAATCTGGAAAGCTCTGACTCTGCATCTCAGGAACTGCAATAATGAGGGGCAGAAGGAGTTATTTCACTGGCTTTCCCTGTGGATAAGTTATTAGCAGGTTAAGTAGCAGTTGTCAGTTCTCTACTGTTGCCACTCCATTTCTTCTTCACATTTCTCCTAAAAGGAAGAACATGGATAAATGTTGGTAATGAAGCTGAACCCTTCATAATTCCTGTTTCTCATTTTTAAAAGTTACTGTCTTTATGTCACCACAGCACACAGTGGAGATGAAAGCAGGCGCCCAAGTGGCCCTGATCAGAATTGTTCAAGTTTTTTTACGGTTCTCTATTTGGCCAAATTGATTTGTGTACCCCTTAGCTAAAACACACTGGATTCCTCTTCATTTTGCATTTCCCCATCAAGTTGCAGGTAAACAGCTGCTCTAACGGAACATGGAAACTGCTTGGAAACTTAAACCTCATGTACACATCTCAAGAACTTCCCTTCAACACTGCTATTACTAATACAGAAATGATATTATTATGGGCAAAACTTGATGTCTTGCATATATTAAATTGAGAGGATATATCAATGTACAGTCACAGGCAGCTTTGGATCATTAAAACTGTAAAATACCCCAGATTAATAGCTTTGGCTTCACTTCCTCTATTTGAGTTCCCTCACACAGGCTTTACCATCTTCCTTTGGAATCAGTGGCTGTGACAGCTCAGCTCTAAGACCAAATAACACCCATGTCCTGGAGAGAACAGTGGTGCCCCTCACTGGACTTCACACCACCCAGGCTGAGCCCCTTGTCCCAGCAGCTCTTGCCTCACTCCCCTGCATGGACAAGGCTCTCTCAGCCCAGCCTCTCACAGCAGCTACAGCCTTACCTGCAATTTACCACGCGAGAAGACTTCTTTCAGAGAAAACTATTGCCAGCTTGCAGAGGCAGAAGTAAGAATTGGTATTTAAAGCTGTTCCTGCCAAGCTCCGGTGATGGAAGGGACAGGAGACATCAGTGCCTGCCCTTTCTCTGCTGCTTTCAGACAAGCAGAGAATTACCTTGCACAAACAGGCTTTCCAGACAAGGAATGCCTCACAGCATGACAGCCCCGGTGCCAGCTGAGCTGCTGTTCACCTCACAGCAATGCCAAAGGAAGGGCTCTGCTCTTGGCAGGTGCCTGGGTGGCATGGGGGGATCACAGGTCAGAGCCACGTGGCAGTGGCTGGCCCAGCCAGGAAACTGCTCACAGACCCTGCTGGAGAGGAGGAATTTGGCACTTCCCAAAATCAGGACGCAGGCATGACAAGGCAGGGGCACAGCACACACCTGTGCCACCAAGCTCCCAGGCCCCTGCCCAGCAGCTGATAGGGAGCCACTTAGGGAACCCTCAGCTACCAGGGTCAGACATGCAGGTGCTTTGTCCAAAGGCTGTGAGCTCAGAGGCATCAATTTGTGTGTCTTTTGCCATGTTTTGGGGGGCCTGAGTACTGATGGAATCCAATCTACCAATCTAGACAGGCAAACTCCTGGACTGGGGTCTCTGCAACAAGAATTTCACATGGAAATTACTTGTTAATGGGGTATGAAAAACAAAATGGCACTGGAATTCTGTATCCAGCAAAACACAACTGCAGCCCAACCAATCTCTATGATTCACAGATTCTTTACCTCTCCTTCAAGTACAGCTGCTTCTTGAAAGACTTCACATGAGAAAGGGCTTCTGGACACTGAGTTACCTTCATCAGATAGCGAATGGGGTATTAAATCATCTCTGTCAATCACAATTAATCAAAAAAAATAATATCAAGACATCACTGACAAAATACGTATCACCAATTCCAAGACTTTCTGATTTCCTGAACAAATGATGGAGATGATTTGCCCACCTTTACACTGAAAAATAATTATCAGATTATTTTTTCATGACAGCCAATTCCCGCAGCTCAGTTGCTCTGAGACTGTCAGTTGCACATCTTTTTTTTCAATTTGATTGCTACACTGCAACTCTATGTCCAAAAATTTTCTGTGAAAACAAAAAATCCTCTATGAAATTCCTATTTAGGACAGCTTTCAATCACAACAGTAACAGCACATTTTGCTGCCTGCTCTCATCACAAGAGCTATTGCCCAACGTCCTTCTACCTAACCCGGTTTCCCAGCTTGAACTTCTACAGTCACTGGAAATAAAATCAGAGGTTTAATTTCACTTCACACTCTTTAGTCTTATTATAGAATTTTCTACTCCCTCAGCTTTAAATGTACATTTTTGTTTTAAAGGAGATAAGCACTTGTGTCCCATTTCCCCATGCTTAATGCTAGAGTCACAAAAAGAATTTAAGAGAATTCCACATTTATTTTTTTACCAATGTTCTTGTAAAGACATTTGCCATTTTCCAGTTGATGTGAGTCATTACATTGTTGTGGTGCATGGTCTTTCCTGTTCACACTGTTTCAAGGAGTCACTGAAGAGGAACAACATGCAGCTGATGCAACAGTTAGATGTCTGCACTGTACCATGTCAGTTCTAGCTACTAAATTGCTGTGTGGGATTCTCTTTTTTTCCAGAGCAATTCTTGCCCTTACACAAAGTAACAGCAGGTGGAAATAAAGCTTCTGTCTGGAGTGATTCTTCTGCTTCACTAGCTATTTAAATACAGTGAACTGTTCATCTCTTCTATAACAATCATCACAGAAAACTCACCAGGTGTCAAGAAGCAGGTTTAGTATGCTAAAATAAAGACAGTGCCCCTGAGCTGCAGATTTCTTCTCACCTTTTTACCTGAGCCAGACTGCTTACTCTAACCCCTACCTGCACTCAGCTTACTATTCAAATTAGCACTGAATGTATGCAAAGCAAAAGGCTCATTTTTTCCTAGCTGTGGGGTTAGCAAAGATTTTGTGCAATAATTTCAAGATGTATACCTCTAATGCACCTCCAGCTCTGATCTGCACACACTGTATTTCACATACTGTAGGTCTGCAGCACAATTACTTTTTGTCCACAACCTCTCTCTGGACCAAAAAAATTCTAGCTACTCCCAAACACTGTATTATCTAAGTAATGACCCCTTTACAATCATTAAACCAACAGTATTTTCTGATCTTTTTCAAATGAAAATTAAGCAAGTACTTGAACTTACTACAGCTATAGTTTCCAAGTGAAAGGTACAGTAGGCATCTGGGGGAAAAACCCACATGCAACAAGTGAAAAAGAGATGCATTTTATTACATGGAATCTGAAAAAAAACCTGAACTATTCTTTCCATTTACAAGCATTTCTTCAAATATGAGCAGCCAGCAGTAAAATCAAGATTTCACTAAACAACCCACAAGTCTTGCAAATGCGTTTGGCAGTGCACAGCATGGCCATGATGCTGTGATATGAAATGCTGAGCCCAAAGAAAACCTGAACCTCAGCAATACTGAGTAGGAGTGGAGAAAAACCCAGCAGGGACTCTGGGAACCCTGTACCTTGGCAAAACACATCACAAAGCAGCAGTGAGCTTAACACTGCTCTTGTAATGTGCACACATCCTTGTTCCAGGAATGCAAAGTTTACAGAAACATTCAGAAATGCTGATGATGGCCCAGAACAGTGTTGTTTTAGAGTAGTGATAGGGGTTAAAGAAAATGCAATTAAAAGAAAGCACAGGCTGCCAAAGGGCTATTTTAGTGTTTGGAGAGCAGTACAAGGCTGAGAAACTGCAATCAACTTGAATGCAGCTGTTTTGCCAAAAAACACATTTGTCTTTGAAAAGGAGAAGCCAAGACAAAGAGAGAATGCAAGCTCATCTACAATCAATAACAAATCTCAAAATAAATTAAACATGCTTCAAAATCAGGTTTGGTCAGTAAAGGCTAAATCAATAAACAACAAAACATTATTGGAAAACAACCCCAAAGTATTTTTGCCTATCTTAGCCCTGGGGGGGAAGGGGAGGTGGGAAGGGCCACTGTCCTGGGCAGAAAGGCACACAGGCCCGTTAACACTTTCTAAAGACCCATGGCATCCCACTCCTCCCTCTGCCTGCCTGGCTTTTGGATGACCTCCCTGCTGGCACATTGAATGCCCTTCCTCTGCTCCCCATCTCTATCCCACCCCCAAAACTAACCCTTCTTGCTTTTGCCATGACCAAGCAGTGTGGGAAACACACCTTTTGGGATATGAGGGGAAAGGAAATGGTGAGACAGAGGGAGTGAGTGATCCAGGAAAAGCAGCTGCCTCCAGCCAGCAGACAGGACAGCTCATGTCCAACCACCCCTTGCACCACCCAAAGCAGAACAGAACCCACAGATGCTTTAATCCACATAACAATGGGCACAACCATGAGCTCTCTTTCCATGCTCTTCCTTCACCCTCTTGCAACCAGCATGGGGCTGACCTGGTTTCAGGCCATTTGAAACAGGAATTGAAGGCAGTGAACTGAGTTCCAGACTCACTGTGCCTGAACAAACGCACCACCAAGCTCCTCTTGTCTAGTCTGTAGCAAAGAATCCCACACCAGATGCTCATGTAGGGACATGTGACATTTCATTTCTTTTACTAACTAGATACTTTTTCATTTTACTCTTACTTTAATATCAGTTTTGCCATAAGGAGTTTAATCATGGAGTGAACAAGTTCACTGACCCTAATAAAAGAGTGCATTTCTATACACAGGATCTGTAACAACAATGCATGTAGTGGGTATTAAAACGGGTTTCAATGTCTTCTACAATTTACACAGTACAGAAGAAACTCACATCTATAAATATCTAGTCTATTGCAGAATGGACCTGAATTGCACACAAAAATTATGTCCCAATAGTGCACAGAGATGCAAAAATTATTCTTCCAAGGAACAGTTACATTGCCTAACACAGAACAAAAACTGTGAAAAGCCTCAAACAAGAAGTGTTTTACGCCCATGGCAAAGAGATCTCCTTGTACACCCAATAAGACACAGAGCTACCACAAGGCATGAAATCCTGTGGGATTCCTTGAGGAAAATCCTCCTCAAACCACTTCAGAAACTAATGCATGAATAAGACCTGAGCAGACCCTTCTCCCAGCACCGAGCCCTGCAATACCTTTGTGGCAACCACAGAGCAGGACACTTTGGCCACTACTTCTGTGCTTTGTCTCCAGGTTTTCTTATTAATTGCCTGAAACCACTCCTGGGATCTTCCTGTCAGTGAGTGCTCAGAGCCAGGCTCTGCGGGCAATCAGTCTTCCCTGACTTGATTTTCGGAGAACAGGAAGCAGATGTCCTGAGTCGTCACCCTCCTGCCACTCTGAGCATCTAAATTTGCACTCATTTTTCATCATTATGGAAAAGGCAAGGGGCAACAGGGCAGCACTGGAAACAGACACTTCATGTACAGAAATTCAAAACTAAACCTCATTTAGAAGGGAAATACTAAGGCCATTTGGAGAGAAAAGGCAAACTCCAATTTCTCTACAAGAAGCTAAGAACACAAGGACTCTTGCAACACCTCATAACAAACATTCATTTATTGTTTAGTTCCCATATGAATGAATCAACCATCAACCATCTTGGAAACTCCATCTCACACACAGGGAAAAAAAAGGTTATATACAAGATGGACAAATGTCCCAAAAATAAGATGTACAGATTTATTATGGGAACCAAGAGGGAGGGGAGAGGACAAAACCAAAAACTAGGACATTGCAGTCAGACTGTGACTTTCAAGAGATCTCTATTGCCATGTAAGTGGGGTTTTCAACTATTAAATAATTGGCATCTTAAAAATAGAACATTTGACAATTTCAACACATGTATTATTTCTTTTAAATAAATATTGCATGGAAATGATGCTTTGCCACCATAGCTGCCTCCTTTCCTTCCGCAACTCAACCATCACCTCTGTTTTTCCTTGGATTAATGGTTTGCCTCTGAATGGCAAATACTATTTCCTCCACTGTTATGTTTTGGTTTGTGTTTTTATTTTTGTTTGGCTTTTGTTTGGTTTTTGCAAAGGCTTGAATAGGCCCAGGTGAAAATGATGATTATTTTCCTAACCCTTTGCAGGCCTCTGACCTGGCTCAAGGTTGAAATACAATGGCTTGTTTAAAATTTCCTATTATTTAAACAGTGTTCTCTGTGTCCTGAAATGAAACATAGCTCCCTGCTATGGAGCTTGGTACTGATAGTTCCACAGATCACTTTTGAAGTGAGAGCCCCCAGGTAGCCCCCGACAAGCCTGTGATATGAACTGCCCATGGTCTCATTTCCTGCAAAGTCCAGGGGAGTTTGCCCCAGGAACCAGGCCTGACAACAGGGAGGGACATGGGTGCCCACAAAATGAGAGTACCAGAAGACCTGAGTCCCTGCTACACCTTATGCTTACCCTTAACACTCTGCTACACTTCTTGAAGGCTCCCACAGTGGTCTTCAGGTTCAATAAAGCTTGCTTTCTTCTTCCCCCTCCTCGGCTGGTGATTCTAGAAATAGCTTTGTCTAAAGGCAAAGCCAGAAGAAGGCATCGATCCACTAGTCTGGGATCGAGCTCCAAAGTGCACATTAGCCTTCAGGCTGGCTGCCCATCCCCATGCTTCCTGAGAATAAATTGGTTAATGCTGAGCCTCTCTCTGTCCCTGGCTTACTCTTAAGAATTTTCTGCTCCAGGGAGGAGGAGTGCAAGTGAAGTCTGATAGGTAAAATGAGGAGGGGGACATGGACCTTCCTTCCATTTGTTAGGACAGATAATCCCTGAAATGTACTAAGGCTTTTAACAAAGTGAACATAAAAGGACAGTCCCTTCAGGGTGTCAGAAGACCCAGCCATGATCCCAGCAGTCCTGCACTGCCAGAGAAGGTGAGAGGAGAACTTCCTTGTGCTTGGGACCAGGGCAGAGCCTCAGCATGCTCCAGCCACCTCCTCCCAGAGCCAAGATGACTCCAGGTTTCCCCATGGCAGGGGCCACTTCTACAGAAACTACTTCTGGAAATGCAGACCTTTTGCTGATATTTTACTGTCCATTTTCATGAGCCTCAAACCCATGAGCAGGTATTTTACAAAGGAAATACTGCTGCATGTGTGTAGAAACATTCCTCCAACCTGAAATTCTGTGGAAAAGGGAGAATTCTTTCCTTTAAACACGAGTATTTTGGGATATCATCTTTCTCTTCACCACTCCCACAGGTCTGTCAGAGATAGGGCAAGGGATGTGAGAGGGCACCAGAGGGCTAAGGCACACTCTTATATATAAGGATGGCAGGATGCTGCTGTCACACAACAAGAAATCTTTGGATAGAAAAAGGTGTCATTTTACTGAACACACAAATGCCATGGATGCTGCCTTCACTGATACTGTGACATGGAAAAAATGCTTGCAAATTATTCCCTTTTGCATTCCCTTGACAGATTTCTAAGTCACTGGGCTCATCCTATAGTGTGGCTGAGAAAGAGCACATGAGTTCTGTCCCATGTGAAGGGGAGACTGCTTTGGTACCAAATCCTGCTCTTAGTTAATCACTGAGACCTTAAATGGTAGCAGGCAAATATCCAAATGCAAAATTTGCCTTATGTTCCACATTCAGCCACTTAACCAGAAGCATTTCCTCCCCATGGAAGCTCTCAAACTCCAAGCTATCACAGTGAACCAGTGCAGCTTTCCACCCCCACCCACTGAAATGACAAAAACCCGCCCAACAAGAACTCCTCCTTGTGACATCCCTCAGAAGAGAGGCAGATCTGTTCCAATTGCACCATGTCATTTTGCCACTCCAACTGTGTTTGGCTTCCAAGACCCTCAGTAACACAGTTCAAGTGCCATGGGCATGGATATGCATGAGATCACAGCAAGGAGGACCAAAGCAGTGATGATTTAAAAAGTAAACTTGCAGCACTGAAGGCAGTGGCTTCCTCAATTCTGTTAGCTAGCTGACAAAAGCAAGACGGTGAGGTTGGAAAGCAGGCAAAGCAGATCCTTTTGCTGTTTTTACTGTAACACAACGCTGGTTGGTGCTGATGAGGTTGCTACTTGCTCTATGAGGAACAAAGATCCAAGATTGCATCCGTGCTTGTAAAAACAACTTCTCTGGCACATTTTCTGGGTGTGCAGCTGCTGCAGACTGTGGGATGTTGCATAACCACCTCTGGAGGCAGATTTCCTTCTTGTCAGCATCATGTGCAACTCTTGTCCTGCTGGTTATTTGTAACAGAAATGTTTATAGACCATCGATACATTGGGCCATTCAGACAATTCATTGCACTTAATCATTTTAAAGGAAGGTGCCATCCTCCATCTCTTCTTTTTCAAGGCAGCAAAATGCTACCCTAAAACAACACAGTTCAAAGGTTTTTCCAGTGTAACCAGATAACTTCCAACTTTATTTAAAATATTTTCCCTTGCAGGTGCTTGTATTGAACAATAAAAAAAAAATAAACTGTTTCTGAGGCTTCAAAAGTGCAAAAAACTTCAAGGTATTTAACCACCTAGAGAACCAGTTAAGGCATATTTGCTTCCAGTCTCAGCCACTGTAATCCCTGTCTGATGTAGTGTACCAGGTCGGTCAGGCTACTGGTCAGTGCCAAAGAACATGTCACTCTGCTGAGTTCAGCAAAAAACTCTGGAAAAAAAAGGTAGGGAAAGAGAAAACATTTGATTGGTTTCATACAACAGGCATGTCTGACAGGCAAGGAGTGACAGCAGTCAGTTGGCCAGTCCTATTGAACAGTGCTAATGCCAACAGCTCAGCAGTCAGAGAGGGCTGCGGAGCATAACAAGCACAGGAGGCAGGGCACACAGGAGGAAAACACACTTGCACACACACACATACACACTGACCTGCCTCCTCATGTCATGGCTTTAAAGGACATTGAGCCTCCATGGTAGGTGGGCAAGAGTTTGGGTGTTCACACCACAGTCCCTGCTTAGAGCTTCCCCCAAATTTTAAACAGGTCAAAATTTGAGTGTCTTCCTAAGCAACACCCAGAAGCATGCACAGCTGTCTTCAGACTGGTCCCTTTTCTTCATTCACCCTCAAACCTTGGAGACATCATAATTTCTCCACGGAACAGATTTAACAATTTGTGTAGCTTGCCAGACTATAGATCTGATTTGGACTGCTTATAAGCTGAGCATGTCAGGCAGATCTCACAGTCCTCCTATTCTGTCACCAACTTCGGGTATCCCTCCTGCACAGGCAGGAGGTAGCTCTTGCAGCACATCTGAACATACCAGGAGGTGCTGGCAGGCTGCAAGCCCTGCTCTGTGCAGGTGACCACAAGTTATGGAAAATTCTCACACCCACTCCTTTAAAGTCACCTTTCCAAGACACTCCTGTATGACCAGCCTTCCAGTGACCTGGGCTTATCCCAGTCCCTCAGTCTCTCAAGCCTCAATCATGTTGCCAAGTACCTTTTCAGAAACCGGTCATTCTCAGGTCTCCTTTTTTGACACAAAAAGATTGAAGCTGAAGGCAGAAAAATTCTGTTTGGCTACACAAGGAACTCTTCTGAAGCAGAGTGCACAACACTTTCATTCTAATACTTGCCAATTCAGAAGCAGAGAATAAATTTTCCCTGATTTTCCCGCTTTTGTTTACTAATTTCATGTTTAAAAAAATCTTGTTTACTAGATCCAAATCTTACAGAAGAGTTGTAAGCAGAGAAAAAATGTCCAAAGCCCTTGTCTGAGCACACAGAAGATAACCTGATCTGTGACCACAGCATCATGTGAAAGGATAGGGACTTCCCATCCATGCCTGCAACCTCAGCTTGTCTTCGCTGGCAGAGATCAGAGGCTGGAAGACCTGATCACAGCCTTATGGTTCACAGCACTGCTGTGAATTACAGTGAGGAGCTGGGTCCTGGCTGTGGCTCCACCAGCACTTCAGCTCTGCACACGTGACTTGGGCATCAGTTACAACTAACTGCTAACTTAGGACTTCCCTCTTTAAAGGATCTTGATAGCCAGGCAGCCAACTGCTCTTTCTTCCTCTTCTTGGGCCCCATGAGTTGCATAAAAGAATCAAAGATGTGGCCTTTTTATTTCATGTTCTCACTCTCTGTACTTCTTTGCATCTGTACATTACACTGACTATCAACAAGCTTCTGTTCTGAAATGCCCCCTGAACAGTGACAACAACTACCAAGCCTACATGAGCATTTACTGGTCTCCTGCACACATCAACTCCCTAAAGAGTATTTACTATCCCAGTCATCGTTCCCCTACATCAGAACTGGCCACACAGAGCAGGTTTTGAATTAAGTCTTGACTGATGCAAAGTTGTGCTCAGGATGCCCTCCCACACATTTTCCTCCATGACTCACTCCTCTGGCTTACTAGCAGCATCCCCTGCTGCTTCTATGTGACAGCCTTTTATGAGCCTTTTGAGGACAGAATCCAAAATACTACACATGAACTGCTGCTGGGAGCATAGATTTGTTCAGAGGGCAGCCAATGACTACAGTTACTTTATTCAAAGGTGACTTGTGAAGCCCTTTGAATTTCAGCAACTACCTCATTAGTGTGAGGATGTTTGCAACCGTCCAACAATTCATCCAGGCACATCGTGCTTGTTTTCTTTTGCAAGTTTGCCAACAGGTCACAGCAATGCATCTATTCCCCTACAGTGCCCCACAAAACTTTGTGTTTTATGAAAAATAACATGGCAAAAGCCACGTGGGATGGCAGGTTACAGGCTGAACTGCACCCACCCTGTGGCTTTCATATATTCACCACTGCTTGCACCACAGGACAATACAGCATTTTTAACAACAAAACTGTAAAATAAAAAAAGTAGCAGCAATTCTAGGAACTGCTACTGGCAAATACTGGGCACGCACCCAGTAAGGACTCAAATTCAAGTACTGCTCAGCTTCTCTGTTAGGCAGAGAAGCCAGCTTAACCATTTTCAAGACAAAATGACCCGGAAGTTTGACAAAAACAAAAACACAAGACAACAGGCCAAAAAGATGTTTTTAAACAAAGTGAACCAACTCAGAAAAGCTCAGTGCCCAATGGGAAAAAAAGAAAAAAACCTACCCAACTTCTTGTTATGCTTCTTGTGTTACCATGAAGTGAGTTGGCTGGATTCCTGCACTTGATACCCTCATTCCTTAGCTCTTGGACATTTGTGGATGCCAAGACAACCGTTTAATTGGAACACTCATCAATATATCACCATCAAGTATCTCTGCCAATAACCTGCCAATATGCTGTAGCTGTCTATTTCAACATAAATAATGCTTTGATCTTTAGGTATGGTGCTTAGGTATGGTAGGATTTAAGCAAGTACACATCACCAAAATACATGAAACAGGAAAGACAAAGGGCAAAAACCTACCCTTATTCTTTCTGGCCAGTGCATCAGCCTTTTCCCAAATTTCATAGGCATGGAGGATATAGGAAGTGATGTTGACATAGGAAGAAGTGACACTTGAGATATGACAGGAGACAGTGACTGTAGAGCCAACGCTGTTGCCGAAGCCATTGTGGCCAATGCTGCTGCTATCATTTGATCCCGGCTGAGAACTCACAGAACCAGCAGGAGAGGGTATTGGAGAAAGAGGAGAAGGCAAGCCTGTGCTTCTGCAGCAGAAAAGAAACACCATCATTAACGTTCAATTTCAGAGCTAAAAGTCTTTCCACAAGGCTGTCTTATGCCAGGAGCTATCCGGTGTCATCCAGGCTTGCAGTATGGAGTGGACTGTTGAAAAGTGAGATGTGTTCAGCTACAGTACAAGTAATTGTCCTTTGAGTGGAAGGCCAAGTTTTTTGAAGTGATTTGTGACTCTAAGGACTCCTCTCAACAAAAGAAAAAGTGGAACCAGACATCAGAAAGGGCCACCCATCCACATTCCAAAATCTACACCTGCTTGTGAAAGTCTTCACCAGATTATCCAAGTGTTTTTTGCTAATGCCTTCCATTTCAGGCATGCTGAAGCTCCCCTGCTATGGAGACTGGAGCTCTCTGACAGCTACTCAAACCAGCCAGGTCAGCCTACACACACTTATTTATAGACCTTGGGAAGCTAAATGTGGTCAGCCACCCGCCTTCCAGACACAGACTGGCTTCATCACATCACTTCACCCCTAACACTTCAACCAACCTAATTTTAGTCACTGGTATGACAGGGCTTCCACCACTGCAGTCGAGAGGCCATTTACTTCCCAATGAACAATACTGTGCAAGGTGGCCAAAAAATGTCACTGGAATCAGCACCACTATTATAGTCCAAACAACCCTATCTCAGCCACAGAGCTTAAAGGGCACAGATGTGGAGCCTGGTAGCTGTCTGCCAAATGGAACTACCACAGCACAGAGAATAGCTCTTTGCTACTCATTGTCATTAAAACAGAGACACATGACAACGCACAAATTTTTAAATCTTACCTTGCAACACCTGGAGAAGGTGCTTGTATTACTCTGAAATTACTCTGCAGCAAGGAATAAAAGTCTTATTAGTTTTGGGCTGTTCAGCTGACATCAGTAATTACTGCAGCCATCCAGCTGGCAGCTTAGCACTACTTGTGCCCTACCTTGAAGTGGTCATTCAGGAGTCTGGAATACCTCATTGCAGTGTCTTTTTTGTACCCAAACATTGCCATGTGCAGAATGGACTGGCAGCGCATGCTGTGAACAGAAACACACCTGAGTGTCAGTGTGTGTGATCAGCACTCACCAGCCTTGTGGGATGGAGGCAAGCACACCTCAGCTGTACTGAAAAGCCAAGAAAGCTCAAAATTTCTCCTCCTGCTGCTCATCTTGAAAAAAAAAAGACTGGTGAAAAAAATCACAAGGCAAAGAAAGAAACGAGGAAGGGCCTTGTCTCTTCTTTATAAACAGGTGCCCAGCCTCTCAGAGGTGCCAAAGGCTGAGTAAGCCCCCGTCCAGAAGTGCCTCAGCTACAGCTTCAGTTACATGGCTAAAACACAGGCAGTCAAACTGCATTCTTTCACCTGAGGTGAAAGCCCTTATGTGCTCTCAGGTTACCAGCAGATCAACTTTTAATGCCTGTGCCTTCTACATATGGTCCCTTGTGATCTTCCAGCTCACTTTAGAGATGCTTCAGTTAATTCTAGTTTTTCTATTGTGTTTTTTTTCCCTTGCATAACTCTAACTCCCATTAATTCGCTCCTTCGACATTGCAAGTAACGGGTCTTTCACTCTATCCAATCTCAAAACAGAACATGAAGGAACAGAAAGAAACAGCTACTCACCGTAACACGGCAAAGATTTTTCCATGTGAAGAGACTGAGGAGTCTGCAAATGGGTTCAATGTCATAATGAATCTAAGGAAACAAAATAAACAGAACCTTGTCAGCTATCAGTGTGTCCTCAAGACCCACTGTTTATGAAAAAACAGTGTATACCACTCACTCAAAAGCCAGTCCAAAAGTCAGGAAGCCTGCTGTGAGTTCTTAGTCCTGGCACCAAGAACTTTGCATGATCTTGAACAGAGGACTGTGTCTCAAAATGCCTTGTTCTCCACACAGCAGAAACAGATGTGCCAGCCCCTTATGTGACTCACTCTCTTACACAAATTAAGGGACAACATCCCTACAAGTAGATGACCCATGTGGGCCACCTACAGGCCTTGGGCCCAGAGAAACCTGGAAAATCTGCCTTCAATCAAGCTGCAAGATCTTTGGGGCACAAACTGTTCTTCCACATGCCATACTGTTGTTTTGCTTTTTATAACTTTGCATAACTATTGAGGTCACATGCACAAGCAACTGCAGATCTGGGTAAAGTATAAGCTGCTTCATCTTCTTGATTGTCATGATCAATGTCCTCTGGTGTACCTCAGCTTCTGAGCTCAAATGCTGAGGAGGACATGGTGCTGCCTTCTGATAAGCAATGCTGAAACATTTCAATGCATTTGCCTCTGGGGCCTCTGGATAGTCTGTCTGTCTCAGGCTCATGCAGCAACCCCAACTCTGCTCCATGGTGGGAGTCCAGAGGTGTCACAGTTGAAAACAAGCAATGCAACTAATCCTTCCCCTCCAAACATTCTGCCAAACCATTATGCTTTGAAAGGCACTTACTTGATGAGAACTATGGTGTCGCTGAATATGCTATAAGCTGATTTTGGTTCTAGTGCATCCGATTCCAAGGCAATCCCATATTCGATGAATAAAAGGGCAGCCTCTAGGTACTGAAAGGCCTTTCCAGTCTTGTCAGTCTATTGGGAAGAACACTCACATTTTTAGACTAAGACCAAACCCCCTTCTCTCAAATGTACTTGAATTCTCTTTTTTTTCACCCTAGTTAGGCAGGATTTGAAGAAATAAAAGATCCCAGTCTGGCTCTGGGTGACAATTAGAGGGTTCTCAGCAGAACCCCTAATATGATCCCAGTCATCAGCTTTGCGGGCTCTGGCTACTTGTATCTCTTCCTCTTGCACAGCAGTTTCCTTAAGTAATTTATTATCTTCACTCTTTTCAGATATTATCTGGTCTTGCAGGCTTGTCTTTCAAGAGGCAGAGGGGGCCTTCCCACTGCAGTATTCCCTGACTTCATTTTCACAGGTAAAAGGCAAGTAGCAAATGGACAGTATCTGACTGAGCCATAATTAGAAAAAACAGTAAGTTCACTCATGCATGCTGTTAAACTGCACAGAGGAGAGAAAGCCAGTTAGATTTGCCAAGGTCACTTTCAAGTCTTGTTCACCAGCAACACAATAACTGTCAGGATCCTGATTTTTCCAACTTCTTAAACTATCTTAAAACCTACTGTATCATATGTCTTCCAAGGACTCTTTTGTTGCTCTGCAAAGCAAACAGGCTTGCTAACCTCAGACAACGTCAGTTCTGAACCCTGTTCTCTAGAGGTGTTTACACCCAAAAGAAACATCTGAACATCTGGCAAATAAAGACAGCCTCCCAACATACGACTGGAACATACTCCAATATGGAGCACAGAAGTCACATTAGCCTGTGAATCTTATTCACATGCACACAGGTACCAGGTCTGAATAAAAGATCTGGTTGACATTTCTGGCATGGGCCCAAGACTTACCATTGCATCAGCTTTGTGCTTCAGACTCTGGGCCTGTTCAAAGTAGTATTCCTTTGAATGCTGTCTGAATTGGGGACAGAGAAGAAAAACAGATGAAGAAGAGTAGAATAATTATCAGCTTTACTTTCATATCTAGAGGATGCTATGGGTCCAAACACCATGTTTTAGTAAGCCTGTTACAGCCTGATCAAACACACATGCCAGTTATGATAGTTACTGAATGAATGTTGTCTGCATGTTCAGAAGTACACAGCAGCAGAATGCACAGAGAAAATCCATAGATTTCTTAAAAATGTATGCTGGAATAATATTGAAAACTTACATTTAGAAATGAAAAACCACCAGAAGTTAGGCTACTATGGGAGCAAGTTCCCATGGAAAGACAGTAGTTATGCCATCTATCATTCCTCAAGTACAGTTCCATAAATACATTTAAATTGAAACATAGAGTAAACTTAGCAGCACCACACACTAATCTGAGACCAAAAGAGCTTGCGTTCAAGTTATCTGCTTACAAGAAAGATAGTACTTAACTTTCAGAGTAGCTTCCCTCAAACCAAGAACCTTTGCTTTGTTGTAAACCTTTGCTTTGTGGTGGGTGGGGTAAGTCCCAATCACAAGAAGGCAGTACAGAGCAGGTCTCACAAACCCCTCTCCTCCCAGAAGAAGAGCTCATGAAAAAGCAGAATGGCGGGTGCAGGGCCTGCCTTGCCTCATGTTTTCAGAAATACTGATCAGGGGTGAAAAACAAAACCTTACTTTTCAAACTTGAGTAGAGGTCTGCTTGGCTTGGAGGTACCATTTGGCAAAGAAGGCACTGGGAAAGGCTTTGTGTCATCCTTTACAGACCCCTGAAAAAGCATAGAGATAAAGTTGGTTAGAAAGTTATGCCTAAACCAATTCCAAAATGTGGCTTTCCTAAATTTCAAGAGAAAATATTTATTTGTCTAAGCATAGTCTATTCTCTAGACTCTCCCCTCCTTCCTTTCTTTATTCACCAACAACCCATCCTATAATGGAAATAGGAGTTTGGCTTCTCATTTGACTGCTCATAATATTTAAAACCATTCAAACACTTTCCCAAGAACGGAGAAATTCAGCAACAGGTTTCTTTGCACAGTGGCTAAGACAGCAGTAAGGCTGCAAGCAGCACTTATTTCACAGCCACTTGCCAAGGCAGGAATGGGTATGATCTGCTCACACACATTTTCAGCTTAACCACACAACAATTGCTGATTCTCCCTTACTGACTACACTGCCAGGAAAAAAGCAAGCAGTTAGAAGCCTGCTAATACAGCACGCCCAGTCTGGCTTAACATAGACACACAACAACATTCTGGACCACACCACCACCACCCAAGCCACCAGTAAGTGGCCATGCCACTGAATTTTATAATCCAGAAATGCAAAGATCCAGCTGCAAGGATCATGAATAATTTTTTAAACAAGCTATAAAATGTTACATCTGAGTTGCAGTCAATACCACAGGTTGCTTGTCTCTTATTTTAGCAATGCTCTCTCTCTTTTTATAAACATATTTTATTTTTACACCAATACTGTATTTGCAGTTGCCTGCAATCAGAAATAGTGACAGCATAAACATGATTCTCCTGCTTTTGGTGTTTGTGTGGTCACTCCTTCTCACTGTGTTTTACTGGCGAGATGAAAACAGATGATGGAAATTGGCAGAGAAGTTACAGGCTTTTGGGCTACCAACATACAGTCACAGACAGGCATTAAATGCTTCCTTCCACGAGCTTTCTCTTGTGGCTAGTTTATCTTCCTTTTTAATATCCTCAGAGTATGTTTTTAAAGAGAATCATACAGCACCCACGGCTTGCAGGAAGGATCCTACCAGTTATCCTGGATACCTACTCTGATGCCCTTTGACAGTTCCGTATGATTTTCCTCCACTTTCCTGTGCTTGGCAGACAAAGGATGCTTGTGGTTGCTCTTGTTCCTGGCAGGGTTATCCACGGCAGGCAGATCATCAGTCTTACTTTTCGATCTCTTTTGGGCAATCTTGGTTGACTGTGGTGCAGGATGTCCAGTAGACATGGGTGGCAGTGATGGGAGCAGCAGATCTTTCTTCTGCGTATCAAAAGAAACTTTTGATGGCCTGGAGATGGGAAGAAAATTCATTAATATGGTGTACATATAATGTAGGGATTTTTTTAAAACTTATTTACATCATGTACCAATTCTGTTTAAACTCCTCTGGAAGTGTGAGATGACTAGTTAATAAAAAGGATCCAACAAAAATAAAATTTCAGGACCACACCGTCACCTACCATCAACATACACACAAGTTGCTTTTCAAGTAAGAATTAGTCTCAAAACTTGTTCTTGTAGTAAACACCTGAAACCAGAATATGAGGACATTGCAAAAAAGGAATCCTTCCAACACAGCCCCTTTTCACTGAATGAGGAGGGTGATTACAGTGACTAAAATCCCTGTGACAAATCACCCAACGAGGCACCTGTAAACCACCTTTCAGTTCCTGCAGCACTGCTTGCTTCTCCCCCTTATGGTACATGGTACCTTCTGTAGTCAGAGATACTCCCCCTGACACTTGATCCTGTATGTGCTTTGACAGAATTAAACTGAGTTCCTCCTTCAAGACTTGTCAGCTCAACTAGACAACACTTAGAAAGTTCAGAGGATTCAACTGAGAGAGACTTAAAATGCTGTGCAGAGAATGTCAGAGATTATCACATTTAATAATAGAGGGACTAATGTTATATAATTCTCAGCATCTGAAGTTAGGGTGACCAGGGAGCTTTGGCAGCAGTAAGCAGCACTACATAGTTCTAAACCTTATTTCTCCACTGCTCCTTTACAACATTTTTATTCAGCTTCTCAAAGTTTCCAAGGAAACACTGAGCAGTGAATCGTGGGTCATGGACTGCAATATCAGAAGAGGATGAAATTAAGTCACACGTAGTGAGAAGGCTTGAGTGAGGCACATCTTGCCTGATTCTGCTGTGCACAGCACAGTTCTCTTCTCTTTCATCACTCACTTTCCCAAAGGATGGTCCCTACTCACTGCATACATGCTCTCCAGCTTCTCTACCTTGGCACAGCTGATGTTCCAGAGCACAGAATCATTCCTTGACCTGGTCTGGTGCACTATTCATCGTGTCCTTCCCACTTCAAAAGCCAGATAACAGGTGCTCATTTTCACTAAGAAGAAGGGAGGAATAAACTCCAGAATTAAAGCTCTTCCATTACTACCACAGTTTAAATATCCCTTTACCCAGCTAAATGTTAGTCCCCATGCCTCAGTGCTTTCAGAGTATGTCAGTGTTTTTTCTGCAGAAATGCATTTTACTCCTGTTGTCAGGACAGAAACCCCAACACTACCCATCAGTCCAAACCAACACCTCAAGTTCTAGCCACTAACAAGCAGGAACTGAAGGCAGTAGCCCATGACTGATGCATGAGTCTCCCCTCTCAGGAACACTGCCCAGTTGGAAACACGCTCCTGGAAGTATTCATTCTAGCAAAGACCTCGCCAAAATTCTGGCAGTGCCCTGGTATGCAAATTACAGGGCAAGCTTTGGCAGGATCTACCAGAAGCACTGCACATGCTATGCTAGGATAAATGAGAAATTCCTGGCCACAAAGGCCACCTGAAATTCCAGTCAGGACTCAAAAGGCATTGTCTTGTGTTGAGCCTAGATTTAGGCCTACCTAGCTAAACCCATAACAGGCATGAGCGTTGTGTTTCTGTTGGGTCACATAGAATAAAAAGACAAAGACAACAATAAAATTTTAGTGGAGAAGGGAAATACTCCCTGTTTTCTGGAGTGGTTGTTTCCAGGATGTTAAGGCAAATCTGCAACAGATTAAGTTTTAGAAGGCACATTATGTTAGAAGCACACTCATGAGTTTAAGGACAGGAGATCAGTTCCTTGCTTTAAGCCTCTTAAGAAAAGCTTTTCTGCCATCCCACCACTGCATACTCACTTCAATTTACTGGAGTCTTTGTTAGCTGAAGACAGTGATGATTTTGTTTCTTTTCCTAATTTCATTTTCTTCCTATCAGTCTCCTCCTTCTCTTCCCTCTAAGAAAAAAAAAAAATCATTCCAGTTTTCAAAGTTCACATGAAGTACAGACCAATACAGCTAAGCGTGATTGATGCTGGTATAAAAAAAAAAAAGAAAGAAAAAACATATCAGAACCAACAAAACAGAAACCACAACACAGCAGATATAAATTACAGGCTCACTGACAAGTAACCTAAAATGGCAGTTTATCTACTTTTGCTTGGCTAGATTAATTGTTTTGTAGTGGCAGGGATGGAACTTCTAAACCTGTTGCAGCTAATCAAAAAAAATCAAAAGTAAGGCATGTGCATGTGAGTCAGATCACACAGAACCCCCAGATGTGCAGGGGTATTCAGTTTCTATTAACAAGAATCTGATATAGGTGAAATTTTAAAGTCAGTTAAAATCTGGGGACCCCAGAACTGGATGCTCACTCAAGGGTGTGGGTCTCACCAGAGCAGAGTAGAGGAGCAGAATCATCTTCCTCAACCTGCTGACCACATATCTTTTGATGCAGCCCAGGATGTGGTTGGCTTTTTCAGCTGCAAGCACACACTGCTGGGTCATGTCCAGCTTCTTATCCACCAGAACCCCCCAAGTCCTTCTTCATTGGGCAGCTCTCAAGGAGTTCTTCTCCCTGTCCCATGCTTATGTCTGGGACACATCCAGGCTTATGTCACTCAGTGGGCTGTGCTGTGACACAGAGTCTACCTCTGGCAGTGTGCTCAGGACAAGGCTCTAGGACCAAGATCATGCCCTTAGACTGTTTTTCAAGTTGCTCTCCACACTACCACAAAACATGGCTGAGAGCTGTGCCCAGCCCAGCTGGCTGCCATGAAGCCTGAGCTTCCAAGGACATTCATGTGTACTGACAGAACTGACAGTGAGACTTAGAGGTGGATTTTCCTGAAGTTGGGCACTGAGATTGCACAGGAAGACATGCCTTACATCAAATAGCTTCTCTCCTGGATCTTTCAGACAACAAAAGAAGTGACAAACTGACTGACTGTTTCTCCTTCTGCCTCTGCTCTGCAAGACAGGGAACTGCTGGGTTCTCAAGTTTCTTCACCATTTCCCTGTTCTTCTCAATTGTCCCTCACAACCACAGGAAATTCAGAAAATGACAAAACTAAATGACACCCTCACAAGAATTAGGCTATTCACCCACTCACGTGGAGCCACCTGCTCTGTGAGAAGCAAAAAGGTAGACAGGCACTGAAATGTCCACAGGGAATACCCACTGACTGCAATGCCTGCAGCCAACATTTTGTGCAGCTGATCCAGCTGGCTGGAGGTATATTCATAATGCCCTTTGGGAGTCAGCTTTCCAAAAAACACTTGTGAGCAATGACCACCTCAGTCAAATAAAGGGCTGTCTTGTAACTCAAGGGAAAATGACTGTGATTGCTGAGGGACTCTGTAAAGGGGTCTCTGGAAAGCCCTTTAGATCTCTAAAGCATCAGCATCACTGCAAGCACCACAGCAGCTCCAGCAAAAACCAAACAAGTTTTCTACCCATTTATCCAAGTGCTGAGATTCAAAGGAGGGGTTTGTGGCAGTTGCTACTATGAGCGAACCCAGTTCAGTCAAAAGTCTGCATTTCCAGAAAAGCAAGAGGCACAAAAGGTGCTGCTATCACCCCTGGCAATAACACAGCTCCCATCTGCAGAATTCGTCCGTCCTGTAAGCAATCCCAACTGTTTCATGGAAATAAATGACTCCACATAGGAAAAGACTACACTACTCAGACTGAGGTTGTATGGCTCAAGGCAGCCAGAAGCTGTATCCATGAGCAAAACTGAAAACCACAGATCACAGTGTCCTGGGTCAGTCCTCTCTCTTGGCAGCCCACAAACTGTAAGGCCAGGTGCCCCCCAAAACAGACAGTAAATGCACAGTGCAATTGACTGCACAGACTGGGATGTGCTTCAGATACTGTGCTTCTTTTAACAGGGTGGCATGGGGAGGGGGCACCACCACCCTGCAAAGCTCTTGCTTGGGTTGAAAGTCAGAGATGCTCACCAACACTGCCAAGGGGCTGGTCAGCCACATGCTACACATAGCCTGCTGCTGAAAGCTCCTCTGACAGAGGAGGGCTGGGGTTTTGTTATCTGAGAAAACTAGGATTTCAAAAAAACACAGCAAAAAATTCTTTAAAACAGCAAAGCACGTTAGACAGTTTACAGGGGTTTTTGTTTGCTCAGGAGGGGATGTGAAACCAACAAGAAACATCTCCACATTCTCCTCAGAAGTTTGTTAACAGCTTTATAGGAGGAACATAATGGCTCCACTTCATACCTATGAAAACTCCACAGAGGTTTTTTAAACACCACCTTGGTCTTTGTATAAACCCACCTCCCCCTCCACCTCTCACCCTCCTCTTTTGAAGGCAGTCCTCAGGAGTGTCTGTGGCCTTCCTCTTCAAGTCCTGCTTCCTTGAACCACAGAGGTCCTTGGTCTCTGTTCTCTTCTGGTGTCGGTCTTTCCTGGGGGGCTGAGGGACTTTTCCCAGGTGACAGAGATCAATTTTCACCATGAGGCGCTTATGGGTTGGGGGGTCCCTCACTGGCGAGAGCAACTTCTCCCCGAGAGGCAAAGGCAGTTTCTCCTTGTGCAAATCCTGAGGCCTGTGGCTGCTGGTCCTGATGGGGGTTGTGCTCTGGCCTTGAGGAAGGGGACTGAGAGCATCATGTCCCTGGGCATCTCCAATGAGTTTGGGGTCCAAGAAGGGTTTGGTGTTGGCCTGGTGGGAGCTCTTGTGCTTCCTTTTCTCAAAGGGCTCTTGAAGAGCTGACTTCGTGTCTTGTCTCTCGGTGGATTTTGGCTTGGCTACTTTTTTGACTTTTGGCTTGTCCTTGGAAGACTGGTCTCTGCCCTCCAAAGGACCAGAGTCACTCTCCACCTTTAGGCCTCTCCTGGACCCCTCATGCACCAGGGGCTTGCTGGGCCTTTTACTCCCCACAGTCTGCCTGGTCGAGGGCTCCTCGGTGCACACGGGAGGCTTCTGGCAGTTGCGTTTGGTCGGCAGATGAATGTCCTGAGAAGCCCTGGCCATTTGGTTCTTGTGATGCAGCTCCCTTGGCTCAGCTTGCCCATGGGAGGAGTTGCTGCTGAGGCCCTGCTCCTGCTTCTTGCCCTCCTCACGTCCATCCCCATGGGCGATTTCACCGAGACTCTCTGTTGGCACTGCTGGTGGGTTCACCTTGGTCAGCCAGTTGTCGAGCTGCCACTTATTAGAAGTTGGTGGCTCAGGCTGTAGACAAAAAGAGAAAGGAAGGATTCAAGACTGATGCCTTTATGGGCTGTTCCCATCCTAGCACAGCTTACCAGAGTCCAGAGACTATTGCCTAGACATCTTAAAGTGTGTCCTTTCATATGCAAAGAACTGACTATAAACAAACAGGCCACATATGCACTAACTTGATCTAGAGCATCATGGATGGACAGTTTGTTGAATAAAGGAAGGATAAAATGGTCAATGACAAATAACTAGGACTTCAGTAGAGAAGAGTCCTACAACTTTGTATTTTCAGGACAAACCAGGCAGAATTTGGTAAAAGAGAAGTGTAACATCTGGTTCCTTCCAAAGACACCCATACTGCAGCGGGCAAACTCTATAACTGAGTTGCTGGTCGGTAAAGAGTATTAGGGTGAGATGGAAAGATAGGCCTTCTCAAAGTTTGTTTTCGGCACATAAAATTCTCCCTGTTCAAGCACTTCTAAGGTAAAAGAAAGAAAAGCTACAGCTGAGGCAGGACAGGAGAAATAAATTACAAGTTTCCTGGACTTAGTAAGAGTATCTCAAAACTGCCAGTGGATTAGTTTACATCAGCTGTGGTCTGCAGATAAAACCATGCACTTCCCACTGGGCTGAGAATGTTTTGCAAACTGGAGAAACTCGTAGAAAGGGACATGAGCACTTCAGCACTTTCATTCCTAGAAAGTGCATGGTCTCAATTATGAAACTTTAAGGCACCAACTTCTGTTTGTCTGCTTTCCCCAGTAAAATCTTGAGAAATGCCAGCGTAGCATTATCCAAGACAAATTCAATAGAAGCAAGACTAAGTACATTCCAGTCCTTCCTGCAGGTCTGATCCCTTCAGCTGCGAGCTGGGAGAAGCTGAATCTGTCACTCAGGCACAGGATCTCCAAGGAGGCAGCAGCAGCCCATACCCTCAGCACCCAGAAATGCTGCACAGGTAGAGGTGGGCTCCAAACACCCCAGACCAGCTGTGCTTCTCATTGGCACCTCACTTGTGCCTTGCCAGTGAAGGCACTGATTCCTCCTAGAGTGCTAGACAACAATGCCAAAGCAGAAGGGGGAACATTTCAAGGTCAGGTACCTGAAAGGCTAATTACATTATTACTAAGGGTTATTTAATTGACAAACTAGAACAGGAAGCAAAGGGCAAGAAAAGTCTGGTGATGTAGCAAAAATGTCAAGGGGACACCTGAACAATGGCAGTACTTCAGGTCTTCCATCCTCACTGCATTGAGACAGCAAGAGGCTGAGGCAAGAGGCTGTGTTATGCAGCCTCAGTGTTTTATTTGCATTCACCTCAGGTACTGGTGCTCTTGAAGGGTTGTTCACTTCACTGTCACTGGAGTGGCTCTCTGTTTCTGAGTCTGAGGAGCTGTCTGAGTCACTGGTGCTCCCTGACTCCAGGCTGCTGGAATGTGCTGATCCCACACTCTTGGGCTGAGACTGTAAGGAGCTGCAAGGCCACCATGAGATAAAATTAGAAAGCAGCATGGGGGAAGGTTACTTACTTATTATATTGACATGTCAGCATTCAAAAATAAAACTAAAACCCCATGTTTTGGCACTGAGACAAGAGGAGAAAAAGTCAAGAGGAATATACTACCACACTCCAAAAATAAAGAACCAGAATAAAAAATTCACTGGAAATAATAAAATCAACTCCAGCCCAATCAAACATTTAAGAGGGATGCCACTGCTACAATGTGATGCTCCATTTAGCCAATCAAAGTTTAAAAATCCACCAAAGCTGACCAGTGCTTTTTCTGAAAGTCCTAAATTTCAAAATGAAAAATTTCCAGTGAAGGTGAACAAGACAGAAACATACATTCCAGGATGGTTTCTGGTTTTTTCTATTCTCACCCTTAAGTTTTCACTACTTCATCTGTTTTACTTGGTCAGGCTGCTGTAACTACTTCATTAACAGCCATATCAAGCAGCAGCATTTCTTGCACCACCCTCTTCTAATCAAGTGTCTTCCTCCACACTAACAAGGGGAGTGGATGGAATTGAGGGAGAGCTGTCACTTCTAGGTACTGCTTTGTTGTTTTGCAAAGGGTTTACAAAATTTAAATGTTAAATTTTTATGGGTTTTTTTTTACTGTGCAAATGGTTTTCTACATCAGTATCAACACAGCTGTATGACTTGGAGGCAAGCTCCTTGCTGCTCCAAAACTGGTATCGTGAGAACACTTATTTTGCGAGTTTGCAGACATACAGATCATGCCAAAAATCTCCAAGTCTGACTTTGTAGATCATTATCCTGTGCTTGAAGAATATAGAAATCAAACCAAAAATGTATGACAGTGCTCTCCTACAGGAAAAATTCTGGGGTCCTCCACTTTTCTTCCTCTAATTCTGGCATGCAGCTATTCAGTCTACCTATTGCTTCTGACTAACAATACATGGCAGGAACTGCTTACAATCAGCTGCCTTATCAAGAGGAGCTGAAACAGCTTCACCAAGTTTTCCTAACCCTTTTCTGTTCTTTACTTCTTGTTTGGGGCTCCCCCCTGAACTAAAACTGGACTCACATCTCACCCATTGCTACTGCAACTGAAAATCCTGTTCGCTGCAGTGTGATCTACACACACACACTGGTGGAAGGGAAGAGGAAAAAGAAGGGAGCAGTTGAGGAAATACAGTTCTGGTTCATAGGCAAAATCCAGCAGGTCTGGATTATTCATTTCTAATTGGAACTTTCCAGAAAATGGACACACACTTAAAGCTGACTTTCAGTGGCAGCTAGAAACCAAAGCCTGTAGCTACAAGACAAACCGTCTATCCCAGATACAAAAAGTTTTGGTTTCCTCCTTATGTAATCTAGCTAGTAGTTTGGGAACAAACCTGTACCTTGGAGGAGCAAGTGAGGAAGGTGACTTTTCAACAACCTGTTTTGTTCACAAAAACAAAGAGGAGAGGGGGAGGAAAGGTTAGCTCACGGAACTCAGAACAAGGCAACAAGCGGTGATGAGTTAAAGGGATGTCTGTGTGCCTAGTGTGTAAAACATCTAAAACCGACTTGGTCGTCACCACTCTCTTCACTATCACTGAGCTGCAGGTCGTCCTGAAGCATTCTGAAAGACAACCAGAAGATAAATATCAGCCAAGGCAGACATATTTTCTATCAGCAGACACTGAAAAAAATTGGTTTGTGTTTGCCAAAACAAATCTCACATAATTTCTGAATATTTGGCATGCTTGAACTACTAAACCCTGTCATTACCTGAACAAATGGTTAAAATGTTCCCTCCTCCCCAGCTTTTCTTTTTAACTCTGTTTTTCAACTGACATTGGGATATTTTACAGTGGAGGTCCACAGCAATGGCTGCCATCTACAGACAACAAAGACCAAGCCAGTGAGGGGAATGCTTCTCAGAAAAGGCCACCTAGCACACCACCACAGGGTGGAAGAAGTCTGATCTTTGTACAGTAAGAGACTCACATGCTCTTAGCCTACACTGGCTCCCCAAGGGACAGAAAGCACCGTCTTTGCACCAGAAGCTGTGCATGTTCATGCTTTCTGCACTCAGGGTTGAAAATATTTCTCCTGTCACAGGGGTTCTCATTTTGCTGCTGAAGTCTCCTATCACGTGTGTAAGTAAATGCCAAAGTAAACCCTATCTCCTATTTCTTCTGTGCATAATGAACTTCATGCTCCTGCACATCCTGGCAACGTCCAGCAGTTCGGACACCCAAAGCCATTCACGAGTGAAGAGGCACAAGCTCTGTTTTACTATTGCTGGAGAAGAGAGCATGCTGCATGCAAATGCTTCCAAAAGCATCAATTAATCCTCTGCCTGCCGGTGTTAACTGCTGTTTGCAATTTCAATATATTACCAAGGTCCTTAAAAGGCTGGAAGGAAAGGATCTGTGGGAACAGACCTAAAGTTCTCCCAAATTGTTATCCCCTTCTTTGGCAATCATGCAGACATCCCAAAAGGATATTGAAAAATAGTCAGGCAAAACTTTTGCTATTCAGATGTACAGTTATTCAAATCTTGAAACTAGCTGGCATCTGACTGCTCAACCCAGAGAATTACTCAAGTGTCCGTACAAAAATGGGATAAAAAGCTTGTGAACTGAGACAGGTATTTAAATCAATCAGGTCAAAGCTGTTTATTTCAACCTCACTTCAAATTAAGAAGTTTCTCAGAGAGCCCTTACTGCTACATAAGAAAAATAAGCCTCCAGCTCTTCATGACAACACATTTCATAGCAAGAAAACAAATATGAATGATCTCCAGTGAATCACATCACCCTGGAAAAAGGTGGTGAAAGTTGGTGGTTTCTTTGTTCAGGCATTTTGACTATCATTCCCCTATGACTATCCTCTATTGCCTCATTTCCTCACACACCTTCTCAGTGGAAATCACCTCTTGTCTCTTCTTTTAGAGTAAACACTGAAGGGAAGTGCTAAGAGACACCACCTTGGAAAATGAGACTCCTGAATTTCCTACAGAAGGTAAACAGCTCGCAGCCTGCAGCAATCCTGCACGTGCCTACTCTGTTTGTGGGCTAGAGCTGAAGCTCACTGCCAGACAGACGCGGCACAAAAAGGAAGAAAAGAACAGCAACAATACAGACACTTCACACTTCTGGACAGTCTGGCCAAATGTCTACTGGCATCTCAATGAATTCTTTGATTTTCTTTTACAACTCTTTAGGGGTAGTAGTCCTTCAAAGGCGATAGTGAAGAAACTTCCAGGGATGCTAAAATGTTCTGAAAGTGGGTTTGGGTTTTGTTTTGCTTTAAGAATTTACAAACTTATTTCCTTCAGAGGTAAGAGGATAATCATAGAATTATAGAACAGTTTGGGCTGGAAAGGACCCTAAAGACCAGATAGTTCCAACCCCTGCCATGAACTGGGACATGCAGGTCTTCTTTTAAATCTTTCCACATGAGCTGCTGGTAAATAAAATGCATCAACATAAAAGAACACTGCCAGTACTTAAGCTCCATTTAGGATCAAGAAAGGGCAATAAAACCTCAAATGAGTCATACTTCTGCAAGGATAAACAAAGCCACTTTCCCCAAAACAAAGTTCCAACAAATTGTTAAATAGCTTAGTTAAAAACAAATAAATCTGCTTTAATTTTAATGCTTTAATTAGATCACAAGTTAATAGATGCCAAGTTTTCATTTGCAGGACATGTTCATTTGCAGCTTATATACACACCATTAATCTCCCTGTAAAGCTATTTAACAAGAGCTCTTATAGAGAGAGAAGCAGCACTAAATTAATATCACTTGCCAAACAACTACACAGGGAACACAGGCTGATCCCTCTCTGCTAGCCAGGTTAAAGATGCATCACCAAGGATGAGCTGGCATCTGCCTTTTAAAAGGGCTGTTTCCATTCCAGTGCAGCCAGGTGCAAACTTCGGGGCTGCATCCAAGAATGAAAGCCATCTGGGAAAGCCTTGCACGCTCTGAAAAGCTGAATGTTTAATTTGGGCAGACAGATGCCTTGGGATTTCAACTTCTAATTAACCAGCACAAACACTGTTTGTTTTCAGCCAGCTACTCTTCTCAACACAAGCTACTGCAGGCAGCTGAATTTTCAGACAGTCACGTGTGCTTTGAACAGCAAAGAAAGCCAGTCCTGTTGTGCCAAGGAAAACAAACACAAAAAAGAAAGATGCATCAGTTCAAGGGAAAGATGCAGAGGAAGTCCTTGGGCAAATCTCACTTGACTTCATTTTGGACATAAACCCAAGCCACCCTGTTCCTCCTTCTTTCACTGCCTCTGTCAAGTATGGGTATGCACATTCCTGGCAGATGAGTGCTGGCTCTGAAATGTGCAGCAAGGATGTTGAGCAGAAAGGGGATCTTGGCAAAGGACAGAGCTACATACCATGCCAAATTTAACATTCTGGTCCTTTGGGCTAAGAAAGGAGTCTTTTCCAATTCTTATCTACAGGAAAAATTCATTCTCTCTGCTCCCTGGAAAACTGACTAAGTGCTAAAGGGATTTTTACAAGCAGCTCAAAAGAGTTGAACTAATTATGGTCATAGGGTAGCTGAGGAGGAAGGCAGAGCCTAGAGCAGTTGAAAGTACTTGTTTTAATGGTGCAAAGAAAATTTCCAGAAGTCATTGAGTAGCAATCTGGGCTGGAAGAATGAGGAACAGAATAAGAAAGGGATTAAGGGAGTAAGTAGCTCAGTGCTTAACAAGACACTATCTCACACTTCCAGTGAGCAAGGGCTCCGCTGCATCATGCTGTAACAGTAGGAAAAGGGATATCTTACAGGGCTTGAGTACAAATTTCTACAATCTCAACCAAGATGGAGACATGCTCTTCCTCTTACTCATGACTAGCCAAGCTTTATTTTGGTTTAATGAAATGGTTCAGGATAATGAAAACAAGAGGAGTAAGCTTTGTAGTCTGTAGTTTGCAGCCTTTCATGGAACAACATACTATGGAGTAACATGAGATCTTGAGGTATCACATGAACTGACAGGCATTTAATGGTTTGGCAATAGATCCCTGAGCCTTCCAGACATGGAGAGATTTCTATTTGTTAATCGGGGCTCAGAAGCCACCAATGCTGCCATCTGGCCAGGTTAATCCTGAAAGACTAATGTCAACCCCCACCAAACTGCTTTCAAAGAGCATCTGTAATTAACCTCATTAATGGATAGCCACTTTCATCTACAAGAACAGTACCAAGTTATTCTAATCAACAACTTAAATTTTCTATTGGAGCAATTAATTTATTAGATGCATACTTCATATATATGTATACACACATACAAAATTAAAATACACTATAGAAATTTTATCTTCACCCCATCCTGCAACTATGTTATTAGAATATAAATTGAATGTTTTAGAAAATATAGGTGAAATTTTTTTAATAAAAATACAATTAAGACAACACTTTTTTGAAAACCTTTTCTTGAGGAATTGCAGAAAGTTGTACCATGCAATTGCTTTAAAATTTCACCCTAGATTTTGCAGGTTTTGTAGCTGTAGCTTTATGAGCCCTTCCAGGCTTCAAAACATTGAATTGATTGGATTCAGTTTGCATCCCTTATAATATGTGAGTTGGATGCATTATGAGTAGGTTAAGGAGGAGCACAAAAGTGTGAGGTTAAGCAGCCATAGATTAAAAGAACAGGAAAATTTTAATGTAGTACATTAGCAGTTAGGTTTTTTCTTCAGTTTTGTTTTGGTTTTTACACAGTCATCATAATCAGGACATGGTTTAGTAGATCTGCATTGCTGGCTTAAGGGTTGGACTTGATGATCTCTAAGATCTTTTCCAACCTAAACGATTCTATGATTCCATCACAAAACAATAATGTTTCTGTGGGTGAAAATTGCCTGTATTGAAGTTTTCTATGAAAACTCAGATTGATAATACCTTAAAATCTTCAGAATCATCAAGTAACCCAAATTTAGGTTATTCCAGGCTTTTTTAACTAACTGCACAGTAGAGACTGGAACAGAATTTAGTTACTTACGATGTTCTTGATTGAGAACTAGGCAATGTTTCTGAAGGTGCGCCATACTGCTCTGTAAATGAAAAAGGAACAGGTTGGTTTCATTGCCTCCTTGTAGCCTATTTTACCCTATGGGCTCTGAGCACCAGATTAGACTAACCATTTTCTTCTAGGACATAATTATTTGCCGTTGAGATTATTCATCACTCCAAATGGGGTTTCCTAGCAAAACATTGCTTGTCCTCTGCTGAACTGTGGCCTTAACTTCTAGATAATGAATGTATACAATCTCCTAAGCCATTTCTAAATTCATCACTGTTGAGCAAAGCAGACTAAAACATGCCTGTTAATCAATGTAAACATTTGATGTTCTCCACAACATACGACACTCAACACACAGATCTGTCAATACCCATATAACTATGTTTTCTTCGGATTTCTACTTACTCTGATCCTGTGCTACAGATCCCTCAGGCTGCAGTTCCTAGAAAGAAAGGATGAAGTGCAAATTGAGAATAAAATGAATCAGCTCTCTCTTAAAAGCAGCGTACCAATGATTTGCTTTCCATGTGTTACTGTAATAAATACTCTGACAAGCTTGTCTAAGCTTGACTTTCAAGTGCCCAATAGTTTAAACTGGCCTGATGTAGCTTAGCATGGAAAGAAATGATTTGTGCTACTGCCACCAAAAATGTGTTGCTAGCACATTAGGGATATGCACATTTTTGAAGAAATATTTGAAACATTTTATAAGAGCTGTCAAACGCTTCCGTTTAACACAGCAGATATTTTTGTTGACAATAAAGGTAAAATGTATCTTGTGGTTCAGCAGAGATACTTAAAATGTTTCTGAAATTGCAGACCACAATTACAAGTGTGTAAGTTGCTGAAGCATATTTCATTCATCCCCATTGTCCTTTCATTTATCAGACCTCTTCTGAAGATAATAATACCTCTTAACAGCCTTTATTTATGAAAGGGGGACAAAAACACATGCAAGTGCCAGAAAGCTCTCTTCAAGTTTACCAAAAATGCTGGCAAAAAGAGGGTGTTTTACCTTTGTTGGGAATGAAAATTTGGAAGGCTCTGCTTTAGTAGGCGTATTAAGAGCTGTCAGGGGAGGTGGCCATGAGCGTGTCATTTCCTAGAAGGAGTGAGAGGAGCAGCTATCAGGATTTTTTGCTGAGAGACACAGACAAAGTTTCAGGCTTCAGAGATTCACATGGATCTACCTCTTCATGTGTTTGTACATCTTTCCCCATGGAAGGACTTGGGTGCATGGTCCTGCTCAGGACCACACTGCTGCAGCCGGCAGTACAGACACAAGGCAGTGTGTCCAGTGCCTTTGGAAGAAGGTTGCTCAGGAAAGTCAACTCCTGACTTGATGAAGGAGCAGCTCTGTCTCTTGAACTGCTCTAGACTGCATTACACTCAACTACTGCTAGAAAGCCTGATCTGGCAACTCCAGCTGTATCTGAGGCCGACTTTTATTTTTACTTCTCCTCAGCACACCCCAAAACACACTTTTAGTGATGGCAACATCCACTGTGTGAAAAGAAACAAAGTAGCACTTTTTTTCCCCCACCCACTACCTTAATGAATATAAAATAAAAGCAAACACAGAGACCTATTATTTAAGAGCACCTACCCTCAAAATTTCTTCAATGGACTGCACATCAATAGGGTTGGTTTGCTGTAACAAGAAAGAAGGAAGCAGCATGACGTTTTATGGTTTTTTACCAACTGACATGAGATAAGTATGCACTTGGCTAACATTTGCTTACCAACAGCTCTACACATTTCATGGAAGTCCATTATTAATAAAATGCTAGTAAGGAACAAAATCCCCATCAGAAGGGCAGTTAATAATGCACTTCTAAAAAGCCTTGCTTTCAAGTCTTTAATAGAAGATATAGTCTAATAAGGATGAAAAAGAAGGAAAGTGAAACAGAGCTCATTAAGCAATTATGCTCATTCAGCTGACAGGATTCCCCTTGTTTCATGATATGCATTCTTCTATAAATCCATGTGTACTCAGCAGAAAAAGAAGCCAGTATAAAGTCCTAACCTTGGAGATGACACAGTAGAGGTGGGTTTAAGTGGAGGAATCATGCACCAGGCCCTCAAATTCCAGCTCTTGGACTCATATAAACATCAATTGCCATTAAAAAATAGAAATGCAATACAATTTAACATGTGTAGATTAGAATAAAACCTTGATTGCAGCACTGGGTAGAGGCAACATAGTGATTTCTGGAGAAGCCTGCAGATAGCATGGATCTGGATCAAGGGACTGCCCCTGTACCTCCCAACCCCATTTTGCTGGAGCCCAGGCAGCGATCACACATGCCTGCCTGGCCCCTGTTCCCCAGCTCAGGTGTGGTGATGCCCTCTGAAGCAAGGCCAGCTCCCTGTGGTGCCCTGGCACTTCACCAACGCCACCGGAATGGGACCAGGAAACAGGGTGGCAGCACCTGCAACTGCCCTCAACCAGGCTCACAAGCCCAGGCACAGCGAAGCTCTAGGGCAGAGTACAAAGCAATAGCAATGCTTCTATTTTCCAGTTATTTAACAAACAGAAGACACTGCAGCTTGTGCAAACACAGAAATCTGCTTTTAATGTATCAGCAAACCCACTTGTCCTGGCAGGACACACCCCTGCACGCACGAGGCACTGCTCTGCCTGGAGCAGGGTAAAACAACTCCAACAACATTACCAGTGGTAAATGGTATTTGCAAAGCTACAAGTGGTACAGGGAGAAGGGGACATCAAGCTGCTTTTTGTGTTGAATAATGCTGAAACCAGTCTGACTCATCAATCCCAAAGTTAAGCATCCTGATACTGAGACGTAGATCTGACAAAGTACCTAACAAAGGAACAAACAAGTGATACCACTAACTTATCTCAAGCTTCTGAGCTGACACAGCTCGCCTAAAGTCATCTGACAGTGAAACACTTTGTTCTATAAAAACCCAGCCCCAAACCCTACCAGCAGGGTCTTTAACATATCCCTTCCCTTCTTGGACCATGTGTGTGGAGATTCCTCCCATGAGTGCAGATACCATTCAAGGGTACTCCCTGAGGCTGAGTGAAAGATTTGCCCATGGTTGCTGGTATGATTAAGTAACATCAATCTCTACATAATAATTGTTTTTGTTAGCTTTAATAAATATTGCTTCCTAGTGTACTATACTATACTAATTATTATAGCTCCTATATTGCATAGCAAAAAGTTCTGGTTAAGCTCTTTTTGTCTAATCATTATTTTAATAAATTATTTTTATTTCTATAAATATATCTAGTTTGCCATCCTTAATCCTGCAGGACAAAGTTGTATAAAGGTTCAGTTACACCTATATAATCCTTCAGGCATAAACAGTGGGCAAAGGCTGGGGCTGAGATTGGATCCAGACACACCCAGGTTCCTCTCTAGGGAGGAGTTTAGAAAGCAAGGGGGTCCTTTCTGAACCTTGTGATTCAGTGGGAGCGCTCCTTTAATAAACTCTGGCTGAAGATCCCACTCTGTCTGTGACAGCAATGCCCCTGGACAGAGCCCACTGCACCTCTCACCAGACTATATGTGGTGGAAGAGGATGAAGCAGCAGTGCCCTCCCTTCCAGCACCACTGGCAACACTGGGCACTGGGCATGCTGCACAGCAGGACCTCAGCTGCTTCCACATGCTGACCCACCACTCAGCCATGGGGAACACCACTTCCCTTCCACAGATTGGCTTCTCATCTGCTAACAAGTCATGTGTTTTGAAGATGCCTGTAATTTACACATCTTTTCCTAACTGGTATCATTAAAGGAGACTGAAACTGAAAACAACCAAACAACTGAGTAGCTGTAATGGGCAAAGTGCATCACAGACCAGTTTCTTCCCTACAAACAAGGAATTCAATGGAAACATCCAGTGATCTGTGTACTTGCTGAAAGGGAAAGGCCAGGAAGACCTCGTTCACTTTAAAGGCAGAGGGCAGCAAGCTACAGTGCCCAATCAGAAGGATCTTCCCAAAACCAGATAAAGAGGAAAACAAACACTTCAGTAAGTCAAAAAATGTCATTCTCAGCCCTCTCACAGAAAGGCCACTCATCTGCTTCCCACATGCTGCTATTTACATTGGAGGGATAAGAAAAGATAAAAGAATGTCTTTTCCCTGCAACTTCATTTGTCTGAGTCTTAATAAAGCTCTCATCGAGGCAGTACTCATTTGACAAAGATTTGACTTTTCCTCACAAAATCATGCATGGAGTGCTGCTTCTGACCTTACTCATCCAAATAAGCAGAAGCTGAGGCACAGCCAGATGAGTCACATGAATGAAAGCAAGGCTTGCAGATGTGTCCCACAGCAGGCAGAAGGAGGGGAGAGAGAGAGCAAACAGCAGGGAACTACCACATAGCAAGAGATCAGGATGCTGCATACCCCATGGTGCCAAAAAAGCACCTCTTGTTCTCTTTTTCTTCCAGCAAGCTCAGATAGTTCAACCTAATTTAATTCTTAACTCAGTAAGTGGTGAACAGCAGACACAGAAACTTGCATCTTCCTGTACAGAAAAGCAGCTCTCAACTAGCAGATCGCTTCAAAAACTCCTGAGGTACCCCATGAGAGCATTATAGTAAAAACCCTTCCCACAAAACAGATAAGAAGATCCTGCCTGGGCAAGGTATTCAAAAACTCTCCCTATAATGGATTAATTGCAAGAAATAAAAATCAGTTTACTTCACCCACTTCAGAAACTTCTCTTTTATGAAGTGATAAGTGATGACAAAAGTGGAATTCATTTAATGTGAGAATCAGAGAATATGTACACCAGCCAGTTTGGACCTCTCTTATCCTTGCCAAACACCACAGACTCCTTCCAGAAGTTCTTTCTGATGAGTCTGGAGAGGCTTTGACATTGATTCAGGTTTACATACAGTATTTACAGTTCAATTGTCAGGAGGATTTATTGTAACCCCCAAGGGCACTGATCAGTGACTGCAGTTCTTCACAAGTCCAGGGACTTAGAAGAAACCACTTATTTATGGCACAAAATTTAAAGGAAAGCAAACACATGACACTGAACAAGTACTGCACAAGTCTGCATCAGCAGCAATAGGGCCTCTCTTTTGTTGGGTTTTTTTAAAGACACCAATATCAAAAACATGTTGAAATGATTGCTCTAGGGATTACAGTCAGACCATCTGGGACATGCACAGTGCCAAAACCACACCAAAACTGGTCAAAGTCATCTGACTGAACTGGGGAAAACTCCTACTCTCAGCTAGGACTGAGATTGTCATTTCCACCTCAAGCCTGCAGCCCAAAGCAGTCCCTATGCCCTGAACCTGTGGGGCACAGCCCCTTTCACTCCATCCCAGCTGCAGCAAACAAGGACTCCCCGTCATTTACAAACCTACTCATCCAGTGCCTGAAGGAGCTGGACTTTTCTGCATGCTGAGTAAATTCTTGCCTTTTATTGTTTGTTTGTTTCTTTGGGGTTTTTTTCCCCTTTAAGTCATATCTCAGCTCTGTTTCCGCTTGTTAAACCACTAAATCACCATTAAGCCACAAATACCACCCAGTAGCAAGGAATGTCCTTGCCAGTTTTAAGAGAAGAGTTTAAGGGAAAGGAGAAATACACTGATGCTTCATGAAGAGCCATAAACCCAAAGAAATCACCTAAGTGAGACCAGCTTTACTGAGGACTGTGGGTGTAGGAGGTCAGATATTACATGGTGCTATCTATCCCCACCAGCAGTTTTACAGCCTTTACTGGGAACAATCCCTCCACACAAGTCCCTTTAAGTCTGGTGCACATTTGCTGTCTGACACTGACATCTGTACTATCTCCAGCTAGGACTCCCTTGTGTCACATTCAGACTCACTTTCAGTTTGGGAATGACACAGGCACCCCTGAATGTCACTCACAAAAGGTTTTGATGGTCGAGGTCAAGCACAATCACAGGGCATCCAAAACTATTGGGTTGTGGAACTTTTGGTTTGGCTTTTTAAAGCCAGTGTTCCCATGCAAACTGACGTTGTGCATCTGTAATGGCTAACCTCCTAGCAGCAATAATACTAATTTAACTACTAATAATGTTTATTTAAATGATAAAATTAATAATTATACTAATTTAAAGGTAAAAAAAAAAGGAAAATAACCACTGAAGGATTCACTACTACTTTCATCATGAACTGCAAAGGACCTGAGGACTGGGGCCAATATAATTTCAAGCATCTACGCAAGCGTAAGAAGCCCTAGAAGTTGCACAAGGAATTAGTCTCTCTTTAGTACAACAGGCTTGCAAAGATGCACAGGTGCACATACTCACAAAAGAAGAGAGGGAGCTCTTAATTTAGAAAACAATTTAAAATCTGCACAGGCACTCCATTCAAGCTTCATAGCAATTGCGTGACAAAACTCTCAGAAATACTTCAAAGTCCTCTCTTCACCAGCAATTCCAAAAAACTACACACTTGCATGAGCACATAGCTCTGCTCACACTCCGAGCCTTGCTCATCTCTGTTAGGGAGATGAATGAAAAAATCAGGATATTAAGAATCACCCAAAACCAGACTAAACTGCTTGAGGAACCAGCAGGCACAAAAATGAGATGCCCCACTAGCTGCGATATGTGGGCCTTAGATACTGCATTGAATAAGCAGTTCTTTTTCTTTTCTTTTTTTTTTAATGAACCTGGGGTTGAATGACCTCTAATGTTGCTTCTTTTTAAAACAATACTCCATTAAAAATTACAGCACACATCTTTATTCCATTCTTCCAAATGTGCCAAGTGTAGCTGAAGTATCGTACAGCTCTCTCATGTGTGGAGGACTGAAGCTTTCTCCCTAGTCTTTAAATAGCTTGCCTCATGAGGAGGATGTGACAGAGTAGTTTCAAGCACAATGTCAAAAAAATCGCCTCCCAGAGAGAGTTGGCCATGCATTATTCCAGAAGTCTCTGCGTGACACTGTCGAGATGTGTAGACTCAAACAAGGCCAGCAGCAGTAACAGCATATAGAATATGCAAAGATGAGGACAGAAGGTCTGGAAGGAGATATTAACGGGAACACATACAGGCTGCCTCTCAGGCAAGTATTAAGGTATTGCAGACCTTTCTGTTTCTTCTCATCTCAGTAATTTCCCCCCAACTGCTTATTCCTGCTCTTTGCATGTCTCTGCTGTCACAGTCCATTGGGAGCTGCCCCTCTGACACCCTGTGCGCAAACGAGCCCCTTGCTTCTCCATCTCCTTCATCTCGGGTGAAACTGGTGCCTGCACATTCCCAGGCGGTGTGGAGAGGAACAGCTACAGCACGTGTGTATTTCCTATGCTACCTGATAAATCAAAACATGAAATGGATGCGTGTGTAGCTCAAGTAGGCCAACTACTGTTCTTTGCCCGGTCTCAGACTGAGTTATTAGGGCCAAGAAAACTCAAGCAGGCAGTACTGTAAGGAGAAGAAAAGCCAATTATGAGTTTCATGCCCTTTATTCTGCTGTCAGGGTTTTGGGTTTTTTTTCTAATGAGAGCTTTACCATCATAACTATCAGTAGAAATGGTCACCTCCTGCTCTCATGCTAAAAAATTTTTTTTAAAAAAAATCACATTTACAGCTGCTTCCCATTTAATACTACACTTTAATACATCTGAATAGAAATACCTAGTTTTACATTTATTTTTTCATGTCAACTGCACAGCCATTGTCATTTGAATGCAATGAAGATCACAAAACTGCATATGCATTAAGGGTTAGTTCAAAAACAACATGCAGGACAAAATCACACTGAAAGCTACCATCCTGTCCTCACTTCACCCATCTGTGCTTAACCAGTCAGAGCAGAAGGAGATCTTGCATATTAGATGCACTCTCGTCCTCACATACAAGACACGCCAGCGATAGCACGCTAACTTATTCTCCAAAGCAACCTTCCACCTGCATTTCCATGTAGTTAAAAATCCATCTTCTCCATACTATATAGAGATGAGAAATGCACACACACAAAGACGACATTTCCAAAATGAACCAGTCAATAAAAGAGACATGTTTTAACCAAAACTCTACTAATCTTGATGATGGATGCAATCATGTTCTGCCATGTATTGAAAAAGGCTGCCAAAGTTTGAAGCTCATATCATCTTGCTTATCAACATAAACATGTAAATTCATAAAGGTTTTCACATGCTCTCTTGAGGAAAACCAGACACCATGCAGATTCTCTGCCAAGGATGTTTTAATGCTCCATACCACAAAACAGAAAGGCTATAATTCTTTGCATTTTACAAATCTGAAGTGCCTCTTATATTGTACCCAATACTTGCAAATAATAATTTTTAAAACTTTATGAAATGGGCATTTTAGATTATGAAAAAGACTCAAAGAAAACCACCCCGCAATCAATGTATGCTTCGCTATCAGCAAGTTTTGTTTTCCCTAAAAAGCACACAGATTGTGTCATGCTTTCCCATATGCACTAACCTAGTCCGAAGCACTGTGTTCCACAAACTAGGGAACAGGGGTTTTCTAATCGCCTGTCGCTGAGCAGATTGGAAACAATAGAAAGTGATGACTCGGTTTTGAAGCACATGCTGGTGAAACTTAGTAACCTCAACAGCTCTCTGGGGCATAAAACCACATTTTCATTTTCAACCCACAGGTTCCATCAGCATCCACCCCTTATAATGCAATGCAACCTTGTCAGCTCTGGCACCAGCAACCCTCAGGTTAATCTGATTTCACCTTCCAAGGAAGAAGCCAAGTCACCATGACAGCTTTCCGTCTGCAAATCGGTTCCTTGCCTTGTGGGAGCAACATGAACTCAAAAGCAAATATTGCACCAACGCACCACCGGTGGAGGATCGAGATGAGTAAGAGCCCACACACAAGGAGCAGGGATTTTTCAGCCAGCTGGCTCCTGAGTGCAGTGCTGTGGGGCTGCAGAGCCCACAATGCTGGGAACAGAACAGAACAAGCCCCAGGCGCTCTGCAGGGCTTCGCCCACCGCGGCTCTGAGGGGCGGCATCCCGGCTGCACAGCACATGGGCTGTGGGGAAGGCATAGCCAGAGCCCAGAACAGCACAGGGATTTCTCTGCCTCATTCCTGCACCATCTGCAATGCTGCAGGGATTTGGGAGCAACAGGAGACGCAAGTTCAAAGGGCACATGGTTAACCCAAAACATGCATACTTGAAAGTCAAAGTGATTCAGATATGTCACTTGCATTTGTAAGCAAGTGTTTTTGCAAGAATATACAAAGGTAAAATACCACTACCACAGCTGCTGCAATGAAAAAGACCCCTGTAAACCACTGGAGAATTGACTACACAGGGGAAAAACAGGGAGAGTGACGAAGAGCAAACAAAAGCAGCAAAATTGCATCAAGTAAGAGAGATGCAGGCAGGTAGTCAACCCACAATTTTCTTCTGATTCCGGTTCTGAAATTGTAGGGACTGGTTTTTTTTACTCCTTTCTTTTTTAAAGTTCATGAAAAAAGTATTAGTATTTTTAAAAGAAAAAATGTGGAGTGTGAGTTAAAACTTACCAAGATGTGTCTTTGTACTGTTGCCTGTGAGCTAAAGACTAAATCAATAAAGAATCAGATTGAAGAGTGTGCAAACACTTCAAAACAAGCTGTATTTTAAGGATGAGACCATCCCTTCCCTGACTTCACACTTCCCTAATATGCCAGTGTGGGAATACTTGCATATATTTAGGATTTTTTTGGTGCTATTTTTGTAATAAGCTCACAAAGGTTCATTTCAGAAATACACAAAGAGACTTTCATTATCATCACAAAATCTTTTCAGACATCATTTGTTTAAAAACTCATATTGCACAGAGTTCAATATGTCTTTAATGACTGGCTTCATAAATTATATTTACAGATTTTAAAGGCTGTTTTTCATGACTACTGTAAAATAACGTACAGGTACTATTTGGCGGCAGAGTCCTTCTAACAGCAGCTTGAGCTGTTCCAGGAAATTCAGGATGCTGCTGTCAGAGAAGGACAAACCTGTGAGAAGGGAAGGCAATTTTCTCAGCAGGATTAATTTTCACGGGAGGCTAAAAATTACCACTAGACACATCATTTTTAGCACAGAAGAAGAAAGCTAACCCCATTTCAACAATAACATGACAATCACAACAAAAATACACAGGAAGGTAGAGTACAGAGGGACAAAAAGAGAAAATGAAACAAAGAAAACTGAAATAGAAAACTGAAATTTTATAAAATCCTTGTATCAGATTATCTTTGTGGAAAGTAGTAACAAAGTACCACATGCTGCAGGAGCTGTAAAAAATGCACATTGGGGGATGCACTTGCCGAAGTTTTGTGCTAGCTTCAGGTAGCCAGCTGGGTGGGGTTAGATGTGAAGGATGAGCAGAAACAACACCCCATGTCTCCCCTCTTACCAACTTAGTTCTTCCACCTATTCCAGTGAGACTGGAATGATTCCAGGAAATCATAGCAAAGCTAAAGTAGATCTGCTTGACATTGCTTACCACATTACGTTTCACTTCTGTATTTCAGGAAAAAAACAACCCTTTAGTGTGCACACTAAAACAATGCTGAGGCACCACAGAAATGTATGGAAGGACTCTCCCTCATCCAGCAAGCAAAATCTTAAAAATTACACTATGAATGCATTTGTTTTCACATTTGCATTTATGCTGCTTGCTTAAAGTCACAAGACCTCATTGTAGACTACAAATCCAATCTACCAGTCTCAAAGTCCATGAGAGCCTTCTAAAGTAATTTTTCTGGGTGCTGTTTCAGGTCCTCTGTGGGCACCAGGGTTTAACCAGCAGCTTGAATGTAGCCAAGTTCCCTGTGGACAGTTTCACAGACACACTTAACCCCTTTGAGTCGACTCCTCTCTCTTCCAAGGCAACGCCAAAGCTACTCTACCTAAACATGCCCCATCACCCATCGCCCTCCTGCTTCTGCCCTAGCATCAACCCAGAAGCTCAGCTCAGGAGAGAAGGCAACAGCTCCAGCCTGTCACCACCCTTGTCGCAGGTTTGAAAACAAATCAAACCATTCCCACGAACTTTCTTCAGCTGACACTGAATGATCCTGGCAATTTAAGCATTTTACATCAAAATACTGAGGAAACAATGGTTGCACTGTCCTGTTCCTGCGTGGGTGCCTGGAGGAAATAAAACATTCTTTAAAGATTTTACACGCTTTTCTGCCTCTGAGATGGATTATTTTGCTCAATCTAAAAATAAATGCATGGGCCTCATTGTGTTCAAACACATCAGAAAAAACAAATCGCTATTTTGTCTTTCTTTGATTGAAGCAGCAAAGGGGTTTATGTCCTGGGGGAACAGACTGTTGATATGTTTTAATGAAGGGTTCTTTACAAATCTTGAGCTACTGTAAGAAATTTGTGCATTTCTTGTTAGTCTTTATTAAATAATAATATAGTTGAAATCAAAACAAACTAAATGTGAAAATTAAGTGCAGCATCACCGGCATATAGTCATGCGGACCAGGACTCCAGCCAAGTCTGATTATTTCACTAAGAAATTGTTCCACATAAAGAAACGCCACACAAAAGCACCTCCCACTGCAATTACCATCTGTATAGTAGCTCACAAAAATCTAATTTTGACCCCTTGATTCTATAAGATTTTCTTACCTACTCTCCCCTTAAAGGCCCTCCAATAAATAATTTCTAATACTGCTTAATGTGAATCTCTAAGTATTGTGTCCATAAAAAGCTGAGGCTTTGTCCTCTTGTTCCCTGCAGAACAAACAAGGTGTCTTTCAATGTAAGTGTTGAACTTTAACTATGAAAAGCATTTGAGTAAGAGCAGCAAGACATGATTTCAGGTGTTTCCTCATTTCCAATACCGTCTCATTGTAGTTTGAGTAGCCTGACTTTTAACCTGCTCCAGAAAAAAAAAAAAAGCTGGACACTGCACCTGATACAACGGAAGATAAGACAACAGTGACTACATTTGTTAAGACCATCAAGGAAATTGTGAGTTTTGGTGGTGAGAGACATCCTGTGGTTCTGGGAATCACCTCAAACAATAATTAAGTGCTGCCATCATTCAGAAATGTTTTCCATTTCCAAACACCACTTTTCTCTTAGAGAACAAGCCAAGTTAGATTTATGATGGCAGTGGTGGCACTTGGTGCTCCTCCCCTTAATGACACAGTAAACAAGACTTGGAGATGCAGGCTCTCCCACTGTTTTAATACTTAACAGGACTTCTTTTCTGAACCAAGACCACCTATTCGTCCATTTCTTTGAAAATAGTGCCCCATGGCAGTTCCCTGTATTACCACCACTGCAAATAAAAATTTGAAAAGCAAACGAATTGAAGAGGCAGGCAGGAGCCTGGAGCAGCATCACAGCCTCAGTCCAGCACAACTCTGTGCTGCTGCCTGAGACTGACCACACAACTTGGAGGGGAGCTAGAAGGCATCAACCACCAGGAGCAGTGCATCAATGGAGAAAGCAAAGTGGGAGGGTTGTGATTAAAGGGATGCTTGTTAGTGGATCTAAGGATAGTATTCCCAAAGGAAAACAAAAAAAAAAGAAGAAAACTGTGTTGAGAGAAGTGTATCTCTCTTCACAAGCAACCAGAGTTCTTAACTCAGAAAAAGCCTAGGTATATTTTTAAACTTTAATGGAAATTGAAAAAATATTTTTAAATGCTTCAAAACCAAGGAACTTAACCTGTGGGGGGAAAAACAGCAGGATATCCCTTTGCTTGCAAAGACAACTTTCACCATTGTTTTACAACTGACTAAATGCAAAAAGACTACCTCTAGTTTTTAAGTTTTGAGGTTGGAACAGCAAAATGCCTTATTATTATCACCATCATGCATACACAGATGGAAGTTATCCTCTTGGAGACAAAACATTGGACAAATCTCTTGGAAAGCTCCCCTATCTTGCTAAACATAATAGGAAGCCAGATGAAGCTCTGTCCACCAGTTACCTGGTCACTCTTTTCAGTATACAGAACTAATTGTTGAAATTTAAAACTTTTTTTTGGACTTAACCTTTTGGCTGTAAAAGCAGCATCCAAGGTTGACATGGCCTGTTCCTAGAAGATGTTTGTTAGCATTTGTCTGAACACAGACACTTTCATCCTCTCCTCACAGCTTTGTACACTCAGCTAAAAGCCCACAGCACCCTCAGCTTCTTTGCCATGTAGATACAGAGGCCAGGGCTGGACACGGCCTTCTAGGACTTGCTTTGCTCCTGCTGTGCTGAGAACAATCTGTCTACAATCAGTATTTAAAATCCAGATAGAAGAAAAACACTTGCCTCTGTTATGATTCAAAATGTAACCTTCCTTAAAAATCATTTTATCATCACCTAAACTCTGCATTAAAGACTGCAGACAATATTTCCTAAATCTCAGAAGTTCTTTATGCCAGGCTTAGGCATCCAGTGGTGTCACATACAATTTTCATCTGCAGCTAAGTGCAGCAGGAGTGCTGAGCTGAAGTACCTGGCTGGCATTTGAGAAGTGATTCTTCTCAGCCAGGTGCAATAGGAAGGCTGTAGGTCATGAGCCTCCCAGGCTCAAAAGGCTGTAGGAGAACAAAGTAATGCTGAGAGGATGGGAGAGGGTCCCTTCACTGTTTCCTTCCTCGTACTCTGGAGGGAAGGAGCAGATTTTTGGCTTATTCAATATACTGTCTGAATGGCTTATAATTAAAATCCAAACAATGGGAGATGGTTATGTGAAGCACCAAGACATCAACCAACCTCTGCATAAGGAAAAGCTTTCTGCATCTTTTCCTGAAGCAGCTTTGGGGCAGCAAACTGGAGAAGACTACACTCGTTTCCAGATTTTCTCTATTACTGTTTCACTGCCTATAGTTTTCTTTACACACAATTGCTCAAATGACGCCATATTTGGAGAAAAATTACCAAGAACCAATGGCAACATGCTCAGGGATATGAGCAGGCAGCTTTATAATTTGTAGCCATATGATAGATTAGGTTCCACACCTTTGCATACTACAATTTATGTCCTCTCAGGCAAAGGCTCTACAATCACAATAGTTTCACATGAAGTCCCCAAACTCCCGAAAGCTGGAAAAGCATTCCCCACAGAAGGCTCTGAGGAAATGTCTAAGGGAAGGGTAGGACATACCTGAGGGGTTACTGCTACCATAGCAAACAGAAAAATAAATACCACATTGCTTCTCCTCTTGCTTTCAGTATGGAAACATGCTCAGTCCTACCGCAGTAACACGAATGCTCTATTAGCACAGAGGGGCAGGCAGGGAGCTCACCCTGCCCTGCAGCACGGCACACCAAGGAGCAAGGGAGGTCAGCCTGCACTGGTAATGCACAGATGGTGTTCCTTCAGCACATTCAGTCAAGGATTAACAAAGGAAAACTGCAAATAGACAAGCAACATGACAGCCAAGAGCACCTTTAGTAATAAACACTTGCCTGAAGTGAAAACATTCAGGCCAAATACACCACACCTTTCACCTTTAGTGAACAGATGGTGTCCAGCCAGGTCTGAATTACAACTTGGGCTGAACAGCAGTGAGCTGACAGGCTGATGAAAGAAATCAAAGTATTCCCTGTATAAGAAGGAGTAGGTTGCCAGGATCCAAATCTGACATGAGTTTGTCTCCTTTTATATCAATTCACCCTACATCTGCCCAAACCTACAGCACTCTTCATAAGCCACTGCTATTCAAAATGCAATGTGCATAAGGCATATTTAAAAAATACAGTGTTCTTACAACACGTTTAAAAAACACAACATTTAGAAGAAATATATACCACAACATTAAAACAGAATTGTTCCACACATTGTTTATTTTAGAATAGACTTGTAAAACATTCTGTTACTCTGCCAGTGGGCTCACTCTAGAGACACAGAAAAATACTTGTAAACACATACAGCAGCAATAAGCCTGAAAAATCATGACGAAGTGCTCACTCACTTTTCCCTTTGGGGGTGCTTTGTTTATTCAATTCAATAGTATTTTAAATCAAACATTTGAATTTAGGCTCTGATTCAAGAGGAGTAAGTTTGCTCAAAATTATGCTAATATACAAACTTAAATTTTCCAACATTTCCCAAGAAAAGGAAAAAGTATGCATTGCTATTTTGTCACTATTCTTTGTAAATTCAAGCAGCAAAAAAGAGATCTGAAAAATTTGGACGTATTTTAATTTTGACTTAGTGAAGTTTAATAAGCCATCCAAGATAATATTTCTGACTGTGGCATAATCTAAGCTATTAGGTAATGTACTGAATAACAATAGTTATTATTTATCTTCAAAGGAAAGTGCACATTTATACAAGTCACCCAAACCAGAGTTTCTGTAAGTAATGGGAGTTTAGGTCATGTTTCATAATGAGTTAAAAATGAGTCCACAATCCAAGTACTATTGAGTGCTATTTCCTTAGCAGCCAAAGCAAACATCACACTTGTTCCTTCCTCCTTTGATTCCAGACAAGCTCCATCTGAAGAACAGGCAGAAAGGCCAAAGTGATTGAATTCAATATCCTGGAGAAGCAGGACTCATAGAAGGCAGCAATGCCTTTTATGAGATGAAAGTAGCTGCAGGGAAGGGAGAGGGCAGAGGACACTTTCCAGCATCAAGCCCTTATCATGTCTGAAACAAACACCAAGTCATGTCAGCTGCAGTTTTTTTCCCATGTGATTGGGTATATGCAAAGGCAGCTGGGCCGAGGCAGAGCCTCTCTGGGACCTTTTGCTTGGAGCACGATGGACTGCCAAGATCATGTCTCGCACTATTTGCTCCACCTGACTGCATGAGAAAAGAGGGCCTCAATATCAAATGACATTTATGAACTATTTGACCAATGGAACAAATTGGCAAGAAATTGTAACACTACTAATGCAATTTAGAAAAGAAATTTGACTTGAAAAGTAGGTGATTAAAAAGTTAGGAATATCACCTTTTCCAATCGGGAATTAAAATATTCTCCTGCCTAAAACAGTAAAGCACTATTTTATTGTCTAAGTAACATATTCTTATCATTATAAAGATGAAAATTGGCATCTAAATCTTGGGAGGGAAAAGGATGTTAAAGATAATTCATGAGAGAAAATGAAAAATGAGACCTGCAACTTTAAAGTATAGAATAACCACACAAGGCAACAAGTAAAAGAGGCATAACTTACAGAAAATAGACTACACTATACCATGGCAACAATACTGCTACTTGCTGAATTAATTTCAAAAATTAACATATTGGTATGGTCAAGCTTTGGTGAGCTCCGGCAATCTTATGCCCTTATCAGGGAAAATCAGGAAGCCCTTCTGTGATGGAGAACTCTACCAGGTCATACAAACATCAGGGCAACTTTTCTCCCCTTAATGCTCATTGAAAACTAGAGAACTGACCAACACTTGAGTGTAACACCTTCTCACTGCAGCACCCGTATGGGGCAAGAACACTGCAACCAGTGCCCATGAAGCAAAAGCAGTGCCACCAGAGTTGTCATAACCCACATGGCTGTGCTGATGCAGAATACTCTGTGGAGCATCCCTAAGCTGCAAATGGCCACTTCCACTGATGTTCACTGGAAGCCAGTAAAATATCCCACAAATTAAGAAATACAATAGAAAGCATGTGCTAACCTTTTCCCTTCACTCAAACAATACAAAGAATCAGATCAAAGACCAGGAAGTGCTCAAAATAGCATTAGGAGAATATTAATGTGATGACCAATGTAGGAAGACAAATCTGTATTTCAATCCTGAAAGTACATCTCTTGAAAAAGACACCATTGGTCTACTCCCAAAATAATTCAGAGGCTTCAAATGGGCAGATTCACTCTCTGAGGGAACATGTCCAGTGGCATTCAGGACCATCAGAGGAAAGACCTCCAGGCTGGCACTTAGCTATGAAGTGCTGCTTGGTTGGGAAGGAGCACAACCATACATCGGTGTTTTCAGCCTTGCCTTGTTTACGAGCTCTTTGACCCGTTAACAACTAGAGAAACCAACTCCGTTTACATGAGGCAGCAATTACGAGACTCACTGAAAATAGCCTCCTCTCTCTCCAAGCCTATCCTTCAGCAACCTGCTCCCAGTGGGACACAAAAGCCAGACCCTGACAAGGCCCCCACTGGCCTCCATGGGGCTGGGCACCTGCCTGGGTCTCACCTCCTCCCACCGAAGCCAAGCCCTGGCACCGCCCTTGCACAGGCAGCTCAGTGCCGCGCCACGTCCACCTGGTACACTTACCTCTGTGAACATGTCTTACCGCCCTCCTACATGGCAGGGGAGGTTTCCTGTTTTCGTACATTCCCTTGTCAGCCCTAATCAGTGTCAATAGGTTATGGTGTCTTTTGTGCTGGCGGCGTCAGCCCTGACAGGAAAGAACTTTTAATCTCTTCCCTCACGCCGAGCCATGAGACGCTGCAAGTGCTCCCAGGCACAACTCCCTTGGCTACCCTCCGAAAAATGCTCTCTCAAGCACTCCGTTGCTTAGCAATATTTACCTTCCCCCTGTACAGTTCAAACTGGCAACATCTGTCCCTTTGGCACTTTCCACTTGTGCTAGAAGTGGTGCGGAGAGTTTCAAAAATCTACAAACAGGTTGGTGGAGGATGTTTCATGTGAGCTATTAGAGCTGCTTTGGCATTTTATTGCTGGTTTATTTCCAGCCTGGATAAAATGTGTGGCTTCTTCCAAAGCAGAGGCACACAAGGGAAAAACCTTTTTTGCACCCAGTGGGACTCACCTATTAAATCCAATACAGGAAGTAGCTTTTTCTTTTTACATAACTACACCTGCGTGCTTTGGCTTGGTTTAGATAAAAAAATTACCCAAACAAGACACAGCACTGCCATATAATTCTCTCCTGTCAACTGGGATTGTCTGTGATATCTTCTAAGACACTGCATACACATCAGGTGAAAGAAAACAAGAGAAGTCAGAATCTGTTTATGTATTTAAAAATGCCAAAGCTGTGTGCAATCCTGACCTCACAAACCCTGTCAAAGCCCCAGACTGCTTGCGGTCTGTGCAACCACTCCAAGGAGCAGTGACTAGGATCATTGCCTCTGGAGGTACCTGAAATGCAGCTGCTACAGCAAATGTGGAGAAAAACTGCCTTCACTTCTGAGAGCCAAAAAGGACCACAGGGAAGACTCAAGCAAAAGGATCCATCTTTGGGCACTTCATATTACAACAAGCAGCAGAGAATCCCACAGTTAACCTTTCTCTGGCTGCAATTCATTTCAGGTCACACTTAACACAATGCCCAAGGGTTTGAGAAAGGCCTCGGACTGCACAGCTTTGGATATTTACATGCAAGTTGTAAGGGAAATGAGATAGCTCAGTCTCAGCCCTTAGAGTGAAGTTGAGATATACTTTTTTGTTTTTTAACTTTTCTTACCCAAAACAGTCAGAAAAAGTAACAATTCTCATTCATGTTTGATCTGCTTCTTTAGCAGTCACACACCAACAAAAAGACAAATTAATGCATGTGGTGAAGCACAGAAACCTTCTCCAATCACAAAAGGCACTTCTGATTAGAAAAAGGGTAGAAGAGGAGACACAGAAGTAACACCTGTCTTGGTGCAAAGCAAAGAAAAAGATAAACAAAAAAAAAGGAATACAAAGGGGAGAGGGGAAAAAAATCACAATCTCCCTTCTATTCAGCAAATGAGAAATACAGATAATTGGGTAGAAAGATGACAACACTAGCTTAATACTAAATACTTGTGTATTCCTTATATAAGACCAAAAGTACTACATATGTCTTTAAAGATTTTCATCTTAAAAGGATGCTGGATTAAAACAATGTATGTGTTTCTGCTCTACAGGGTTCACCTGTCTGACAACTCCTGCCAGTAGAAAAGCTCAGTTGCCATGGAGAGAAGTCAGAGAAAAATTATTTACTAGAATGGACTTTTTATATTTGTCATCCAAACTTCTTTGTAGGTAGTCATTATATACACTATGTAATAACCATGTTTTAACTGGCAATCTTTCATAAACGTTTACTAAGGGAAACAGCGCAAATCACAGCAATCCCAGTTTGAACATAGAGATCTTTGTGTGTACCCTGTGCTTCAAGGATAACACAGCATTACCAAAAAGATTTAACACATCTGAGCCTCGTCGCTGTTGCTTCTAGTTGTTGTTTTGGAATTTAAATTGACTGCTTCCCTATTTGCTTCCTGGTTCACAGGCAGGAGAGTCCAGTGAGGCCTCATTACATGAGGTAAAAGGAGCTATGCCCTGACATTTACAAAATTGCCAGGAAAACAAAGCCAAATCTTCAGTGAGCATCCAGGGCTGTACATTCTTCCAGACACTCTGCCCTTAATAATGCTTGAGGATTTATAAACACTCTCCCTCAAACAAGCCTCACTGCTTCTTGGCCCTGCTGTCAAGCCAATTTCCTTTCACACATCAGAGACCATGTCAATGGAGGAAATACAAGGGTCTCCATTGGTGCTGCAGGTCTCCTGAACACATAGAACGGCTTTAAAAGCATCTTTGTTCAGGTGCAAAGGGAAGAGGTAAAACCTGGCAGAGATACATGTAAGCTTCTTCATGTGTGCTATACTTTTAAGCCTCCTCACAATAAATTTGGAAAGATGCCTTAAACAGACAGGGATGGCATTTGAAAGTGAAGGTTTTGATAAGGGGAAAAGGGGAAAGAGCTGTTCAGTTTCTTAATGCAAATGTGAGTCACTGCATGGTTATCTACTCTGGAAGGCTTCGGTTTTCAGTATTCCCAGGAGCAGAAGCTGTCAATAATGTATTCACAGCTGCAGGTGAAACAGGGCTCAGAAATTCAATTACCAAACACACATGTTATTGAGGAAATGGCTTTCTTAAATCATGTCAAGGGAGATCACAGGAAGAACCATATTTGGCATATTCAGTAAACTGGGGCCAAACACTTTAAATAACATGTATAAAACCACGCTCCCAGTTGCTGGGAGGAAGAGGGAAGAACAGCAGAGTTTTTGCTAGTCTAGACCCATTCATTGCCAGAGTCATTGCAAGGCAGGAGTCTCTCTGCAGCTCCTGTTTCACAAAAAATATACAGGACGACCTTTCAGGCAAAGGACCCCTGCTCAGCTTTCTCAAGACCCTATCTTTGGGTGAATCTTTCATCTGTGTTCAGCATACATCACTGGATGTTTCCTAAAAGCAAACCAGCCCAGCCTTGTTCCCCAGTCACCTCTCTCGAACTGTACATCCAGCACACATGGCACATATACAGGCATGCAACCTCACTGTTTCTTCCTCTTGCCTCTCTAAGCTTCAGCGCTGGAGGACTAATATCAAATAGATGTTAATCATTGAGACCAAACAGAACTAGGCAAATGTGACATTGACAAGACTGAAATAAGCAGAAAACAAAGTAATGGATTTTTCAGTAGGGCTTACAGAGCCATTATCCAAAATGCCTATGCACAGAAAACTGTCAGGGGCCACGGCCTAAAGATCCCTAGATCAAAGGAGCATCACTCCACATGTCCACAAAAAGGTTCATCTATCTGTTTCAAAAGAGACTAGGCATATAATTAAAACTAGGGTCTTGATTTGTGCAAAAACTTATTTTCATTATCTTCAATTCCCTTTTTATTGTGTTCTTACTTTGTCACAGATCTAACAGAAGGAGCATGAGTAGCATTACTCATGCACTGACAGCTGTAGGATTGGGCATTTGGCCTTAGGCTTCTGCTTGATGGAATGTGAGTGAGAAGCTTCACTCAGCACACAGCATCACAGATAATACCACCCTATCCAAATTCATATTAAATCAGAGATACATGAGATGACAGAAGTATGGGGATGGGAAGAGAGATGCAGAAAATAATGCAGATGAGAACAATAAGACAAGAAGGTGATGCCCTGCACTGGTTTACTTCTCCCCCAGGAGTAAAATATCTGGTCAAGCAAATAAGGAAATGCAGACCTCAGTGAACTTCCTGTTTTGAGGTGTGATGTGCAATGTCAAACCTACTTGGAAGCAAATAAAGTCTCTCAACATGGGAGAATTCTAACAACTTCTCAACCATGTAGTTTGGACTGTTTGCTCTCATTTTTCACAAGATACTGCCTACAGCCACTTTTAGCTGATCCACACACCCTTTTCCATGAAAACCAGACTTCACCCACACTCTTCCTTTTCATTACAAAGGCAGTAAAATACAATTTGAAAACTATCTCCTTGACTCTCCTTGCCCAGCTGCTTTAGGTCAGCACTGCAGGATCCCATATCCCATAGGACACAGCAATATTCTACATGCTGAAGGATGTGCACAGTAAAACCCCAAAACGTACCAGGAAACCAAGTGCCTTTGAGCTCATGGGAGACCAAGCTCCAAGGCAGGCAGGGTCACTGCTGGTCCCTCAGAACAACTGAAACAGGGCTTCAAAAGGGCACAAGAAAAAGAGCTGTTTGCTGGACAACACACGTACACCAACACTGCTTCTTCTCTCCCACTGCTTTGCCAGTCAAGACTTCTGTCTCCCTCACCACTCTGTCCACTGTTCTTTCCCTTTTCTCTCAAGTGAAAGCTACAACAGATTAATTGAATCCAGCTCAACTGTGCCAATCTCTGCCACACTCTGCACATGATCTCTAATCAACTCAAGATGCAGTGAGAACTATACAAAAAAAAAAAAAGGCATCTTCTCCAAAGTTTTCTTCCCTTTGTCAAGGACATTTAAACAGGACAACAGGGACAGCATTGTGTTCTGAATTGCACCTGCTGATCTACAAACCCTGTCCTCATGCCTTGTTGTACCAACTGAAATGGCTCATCCTGGAAAAGAGCAATTCATACTTCCCTGTGGGTCTACAAGTGAAATCTTATAAACTTACTGAGGAGAATCCTGTGGTGTTCACAATCCCAGGTGACCACAGAACTCACTGCAAAGTCTGCTGTCCCAATATTCAGTGAAAATGTGGGGTCCCCACCCACCAGCACTCATACTGGGCACTGACACTGCACATACTAACTGCATCACCACTGCACCTCCCCATATAATTTCCCCCTTCTTTTTCAAGAAGCCTTAGAGGAAAACAAAAATTACAGTCAAAGAAGCAGTCTCTTGAACCATAAAACATGCTGCAGCCTCACTGAGAAAATCACAGAAGAATCATGGCAAGTATCGCGTTTTCACCATCCAAACAGGGTGGTGTCTCAGCCAGGTCATCAAAAGCCAACCTCAAAATGCACCTTCTAAACAGGGCCATCCATGTACAGCTGTCATTTCTTCTGGCAGTCACTGCTGTTTGATGACTTGATCTCCCACAGCTGAACTTACCCTGCCTGGAACAGAGATCCTCAACAACTGCACTTACCTCCACAGGCTCTGAAGGGATTTCCAATTTGGATAGTCCAGCTTTGGCTTTCGCCTTCAAATCTGAGATATCTTCATCATGTTCCTTCATGGGCTCAGAAGGGGTTTCCAATTTGGATAGTTCAGCTTTGACTTTTGCCTTCAAATCCAAGAGATCTTCATTGGGTCCTTCGTGGTATTCCTCTAGGAGAGGTTTGAGCTCCAGTGATTCAAATGGTGCCTGATCTTGGCCATCCATGGGTCTGACATAGGCAGTTGGTTTTTGCTGCATTGCACTTGCTTTTGATGTCAAAGATGGGGGGAAAGTCTGAGAGGAAGGCTGAGTGGTGCTGGTCAACGTAACGGCTGAGCTGTCCTGACTTTCCTTGTCCTGTGATCCTGCTGCTAGGTCCTGAAATGATTTGGTTTGACTGTAGGTGGGCCCATGACTATTGCTGCTGTTCTGTGACCTGGAATTGATATGCTGGCTGGAATGTAGAGGTGACAGGGGTGCCACTGGAGAAGACAACAAACATGGCAGTAACGGGGAAAGAGGCAAAGGGGAGGCCTGCAGTTCATGAGCACGACCTTCACCATCCCCAGGCTTGTCATTCTGACTGTGCTGAAAACCTGCCTGACCATCTCGGCCACCACGATTGTGTCCTTGACCTTGGCTCCCACTACAGGACAAGCTGCAACTCTTGGTGTGCAAACCTGAAGCTGGTTCTGTTCCTGATTGTGCCTTTTGGTAGTGATTGGAGTGGCTTGGAGGACGAGGTGCTACAACCATAGGTCCCACGGGTGGACGGCGGGGTGTGTGCTGGAATGAAGATTGTAACGTATGGCTGGTCTTTCCAGGAAAGTATGGGCAATCAGGCTGTCCTGGTGGGATCAGAAAAGTAACACTTTTTGGAATTCCTATGAGATTCTGACAGGACTTGTTGCTCATGAACTCCTTAACCTCCTCATAATTGCCCAGCATGTTCTGAATTCGGCTTGACAACTCATCTTCTTTATTAGTCTGCAATAGAAGAACAAAGAGGTGGAAATTTCAAAAATCCTCCAAGAGATTCAGCTCAAGAAAAGGCAATTCTTCATGATTTTAACTTAGTCACCACACATCACCACAAGTGAAGTTAGGCAAGCTCATCTTGATCTTGCAAATCTCTCCAAAGGAAATGGGACTCCTGTAGCCACTATCAGTTATTCCAAGCCAGGCTTGCAGGTGCACCTGCAGCCTTCAGGAGCACTACTCAGATCTCTCTTTTATAACCACAGCTGCAGACAGACAGGCAACCAAGCTACTCACGAGCACGCTCCCTCAAATTGCAGGAGGCCAACTCAAAGTCTACACTGTTCTTTCACAACGAGCAGAGATTTAAGCACATACCCTTGAGCTGAAGTAAAGCAGATGGGAAGATGATGTGTTTGCATGTACTATGCTCAAGTGCGCTGCAGCCTATGGAGAAGCCAGAGCTCTCCTTTTCCACCCCAACCTTTCTTCCTCCTCTCCTTCCACCCCACACCCAGCTACCATTACCTTGTAGGGTTCTGCAAAGAGGGGAATCTTCTCAGAGAACTGGTCTTTGTTCTCTAGAATCTCCTGGCTCCGTCTCTCTCTTTCTCGAATACGCAGCAAGTTTCTGTCCTCGTTGCACAAGCTTTAGGAAGGAGAGAAGAAAGGATGATCAACCCTGTACATAAGTGTTATCAACAAGTGTCTACTGGATTTCAGACAATGGTACAAGTCCAAAATGAAAGCAATTTTGTAATCCACAGGGTGGTTACAGCTGACAAATCAGTTACATCAAATATTTGCTGCATAACATAGTAATGTGACACACAAGGTACATTATGCATCCTTCTTAGTGATTTCTACTCCTGATACCATCCTTCAAGGAGAGTGGGAAGAGAAAAACTATCAACCCCATTTAATTGTGAAACAAACTGAGAAGCAATCAATGGGAGTCATAAGCACATGAGCAAATCCGCTTGCAATGGTTGATATGAAAAAACTATCCCTCTTGTTTTCCTTCAGACTTCCAGCCCAACTCTTCATCCAAGAGTAAAAGAGAAACCACTATTTTGAAGGTGTTGCTATTTTCAAAGATTGAACTTTGCCTACTTGGCAAAAAATAAGGCAATACAACTTGGCAATGAGCATGCTTGAAAACTTCCTCTCTACTTTACATGGACATTTGGAAAACTCCTTACCTGAAGAACCTTGTAGCTGCATTTAAAGCAATCACATGAACTTATTCAGAAAGAAGATCTCAGAAATGGAGAAAACATCAGACCTAACCCCCTGTTCTTCCTCAACTACATCTGCATGCACTCAATTCCACCAGCACCACATCAAAACACCAATATAGCTGTGTCACATGCACAGCAAGATGACTTCACAGAAAACCAGACCCTTTAAACTACACCTTGTCTGTAAAATACTACTGCAAAACACAGAAATCTCTTGTTTTAATCTTTATAGACATTGCGGAAGAAAAAGCACGCAGGCATCTCTTTTCTCTCCTACTGCTACTCTACTGTACAGTCTACTGTATACATATAATTCCTATATTTTATTTATACACTCAACTTCTCAAGTGCCTGAGTCTGCAAGGGAAGAGCCTTGTCTTTCCCACCAGTGACATTTTCCTAAATACTACACCAAGAATCAGCTCCAGTCACCCCTAAAGGAAAGGCAGAGGACTGGCTTTGATGTAGCAGTTAACCAAGAGGTCTGACTGCTGCAGAGGGGGTTTCCTGACTCAGTGGGAGCTCTGGAAAATGATGCTGTCTAATGGTAAATTTCTATATTTGGAACTGCAGCAAGGATGTACTTGTACCACGAAGATGGAAAATCACATTCAGGGGGTAGACTGTGCACATTTATCGTAGTTTACAATTTTGCTAGTGCTGAACTGTTTCCAAATATAGCAAAATAGAAGGGTCCAGTAATATCTATGTACCCATTTCTGAAAACAATACAAGCAATTTTAAAAATTTACAAAAAAATCCCTGTAATAAACAACAAAAACCCAACCAAAACAGCAATCACAGACCATTGCTTCAGTAAATATACACAGTCCTTCTGTTACAAACTATATAGTAGAAGCATTTCCCCTGTGCATCTTATGTAATTTTCCATGTGAGCAATTCCCTAACTATAAGTAGCTGCCTTGTGTCTGCCAGGAAAGCTTTGTGTGATCAGGTGTGGGAGATACCAACTACAGAAGACAAAAACTTAGGAGGAATTATAAGGCAAACTAGAAGCAATCTTGGCTATAACTGCTACTCAAAGCCGTATGCTTGCAAAAGATATTTTGAAGTGAATGTATTTCACAAAAAGCCAGGCCACATATTATGACCCTGTAAATTGCTTTCTACTTAAACACTGTCCTAATGTCCATGTGGATTACAGATGTCCTTCTATCTCTAAGCTGGCGAGCATCCAAATCCAGGGGAATCAAGCTGTTTTGCTCAGAGGTTCTGATCATGCTCAAACAAAAGGCAAACACTAAACCACTTGAATCTCTTGCAACAATAATATTTACGATGAGAAGTAGCTGTGTTTCCTATACATACCTCAACACTGCATGTAAAACAACTTACATGCCGCTTGCTGCAAAAACAGCAGCTGTAATACCTCTAAAGGTCTTTTCTTTCCCTGAACCTTCGCTGACCCCAAGCTGTCTTCCCAGCAATAAATTCTTTCTATAGAGCGTGTGAAAAGAGAGAGGGGAGGGACAGAGGGAAGGGGAGGGGACATCGCTTTGTTGCCATAATGGCAGCTCCTGCAGGTTTAAGTAAAGCCAAACGTAGCCTGTTCCAGAATAGCCCAGCAGACACGAGTGCTCACACACGTACAGCACTCCTAGGCACTGCCCAGCGAGGTTACTCATGCATTGGTACCACTGCAGACCACCTCGTGTGGTCTGGTCATGCTGACAAGTGGCCCAGGCTGCCGGCCGTGCAGAGCTGGCTGCCTGTGAAGCCAGGAGAGGGGTCATTCCCTCCCCCTGGCTGTTCAGGTTTGCCATCCACCCTCTGGCTCCTTGTCTGAATTGGATCAAAGCTATTTTTGCTCTGAGTTTTTCTCCAGCTTCATTGAACAGAAGGAGCTCACTTTTAGAAGCAGAAGAATAAAGAAATAGTGAGTAGCTACTTATTTGATCATGCAGTTGAGATCAGCAGCCCTCCCTTCTTTAATTTACAGATAAGACCTTAAACTACCTGAAAACAGCAGCTAAAACTCATTTCAATTCTATTTTATCATGTAGGTGCCATGTTTTTTCCTTGCACACTGCCTCATCTCCTACTGAGCAGCTTCTATTTTTAAAAAATAGGTTGTATTGCACTAATTGTCATTCCAAATTCAGAGCAGAAGGGTCTGCTGTCTAGCAAAATGCCCACTTTTTTAATATAAGGCTGTAGATATCTACTCTCAGCACCTGTGGAGACACCATTTCTGCCCACCATTAACCTGACCACTGAGGGCATTTGTCAACATGCTCTTCAAAGATTTTAAAAACCTTGGTTATGGTGTAACTGGTCACACAAACAGTTACCCTAAGGTCAGTGTTAGAAAGCCAGGCAGAAAGCCACACAGAACCACAGTCAGCTCAGGCTCTGAGTGGACCTGTGCCAAGAGGAGAAGAGGTCTCCATGACCTGCCAGGCGCCAGCAGAGGAAACCCGTACAGAGACACCGCCTGCCCGGCCCCAGCAAGCCATCCCTCACACAGGCATGGACAGAGCCCTGACCCTGCTACTGCCAAAGCTGCAGGGAGAACCCCAGCTCCTATTCTTCAGAAACCTCTCCAGAGGAGCAGCTTTGATATTTAGACTTTCCTAGAATAGGAACTAAAAAAGCCCTCAAAACCTTAAAACCAAAACCACTCCCAAGCTCTTCCTTACTGACTTGCAAAAAATGCCTTGGGAAAACAGACTTCAAGGCTTAGCACCAACACACCAAGCACATGCAAGCCTGGGAGCTGGGGGACAAATGTACAAATCACCTGCATCCCCAAAAAGCCCCTAATCGTGCTTTGCTACTGAAATGGCAAAATACCCCTAGACTCAAAGCAGCCCAAGCTGAAGAAGGCAGTCCAGTGGCTTCTGTAATAAGAGATTTGGTTCAGGAAGTTCAGCAAAGCATGCACCCTGACCCACAACATCATCCAGGCTTGGGTCTGTAACAGAAGCCATGAAAGTACCAACATGCACTGAAGCCATTCCCAGTGACATGCTAATCCTTACTTTAGAGCTTCAAATGCTGGTATGTGACAATCCATCCCATGACAACATATGCAAAAAATAGTCTGGTGCAGGAAGAAATTCTGCCTCTCCTGTCCTGTGTGTTCTCCAAATGAAAACAAAAATCTGCTTTAATTGTAGTAAGATCTAGTGCTCCCAAAAGGAATTATCCAGGAGCAGGGAAGTGGGGTGGAGAAAGGCTAAAAAGCAAACACACAACACACACTTCCTTCTCAACACACAGAACCTCTTCCTCCGAAACACTGCAAGAGAACATTTCATTGTAGTACAACTGCAGGAAATCACAAATTTATTGAAGCTGTTTCGTCATTAAAATTGATTCTCTTTTTACCATGGGAAACTGCTGAACAACGTTGCTCATGACTGAGAGATGTATTCTTGTTTAAGGCAAGACACATCGCCTCCAAAAACAATTAAACAGAAATCACATGGATACACCGTAACAGCCTTGCTGCAGCCCCCCATCTCTGCTGCTCTTGAAGTCTCCATAGAAGAATGGCCACCAATTCACACAGCTCGGTTCACATCTATAAAGATTAAATATGCAGTTTCACTTATCAGCCTATAAGCTTGAAAAGAAACACTGATAATGGCATGGCACAGAAAGTTACTGAGCTGTGCTCAGCTCTCTCAGGTATCACCTAAGCAGTAAGCCTGACAGTGACTAAGATTAGCAGATGAAAGGGCAATATTACAGTTAAACCAAACAGTATCAAAAATGCCTTGCCTCGGCCTTTGTCTCCTTTCCTTTATGGAAATATTGCCAAGTTGTAACTTGCTAAATTTTTTAATTTCTCTTTCACATCAATTTCACAGAAAATACACAGTTGGAACATACACAAATGGTAAGAGAAAAACATTGGGCAGAAGCGCAACAGATGGTACAGTTAGCCAGTTATTTTCTGCATCATCATCATCATCAATCACCCTTGGTACATGCTTTCCAAAAACAAACACCTTTACATTGTAGAAATATGAATGAATTGGAACTTCCTTTTCAAGATTTTGCTTTCCCTATCTTCTTTAACTCACTGAGTCTATCCAGCCCCATTTATTGATGGTATGATAGCATGAGATCCACTGAGCATGAGATCGGGGCCTCACAGTGCACCTGTTTATCCACGGTGATTGCAGGAAACCTCTTGTCAAGTATTTTTCAACAAAAATAATCTTCCAAGAAAAGGTAGCACAGCTGCAACCTTTCCTTCAAAGCGTATGGAAAAATGATTCTCAATACACCTCTTCCTATGTTTTATATGTACAGCCCTCTAGGATACAAAAAAATGGAAGTAAAGGCTAGAATGTTACAACAGGCAAAAAGGAATTGCCAGTTTGCTTCAGCAGAAGCTAAATTGGCTTTTACGAGAAAAAACTTTTGTAATATTTATCATGTTCTCATTCAGCCTCTCCTATGGTAATCTTTGAGTTCAAATTCTTACTTATTTGTTTCCTACTGCTGTTGCCAAGTTTAAAATTATATTCATTACTCAGCCATTAAAAGGTTCTTGCTTCCTTTCAGCCTCAATAGGTCTTTCATCTTCAAGCAGTTCCCAGAAGTAAGCCTGAACATTTCCTGAGAACTGAGTCCCTGCAGAGCCCAGTGACTTTGCCAGGAATTGGGAACTCTCAGATGTTCTTCAAATATGACAAATCCTTCATAGACTTTTGCCTAAAAACCCCAAATGGCTATGCACTTGAAAACACAGCCCAAGATTCCTCAGCCTATGGTCCACAAACCACTGAAGTCTCAAAAGAGGAAACAGACTTGTCAAAAGATGCAAATAACTGACAGTAACAACCTCCTTTATGCCTACTCAAAAAAGGCAAACAAGTGAAAAGTCTATGACCTAAACTTTACCTTTCCCAAGATGTTTAAAATCTAACTTAGTTATAAATAAAAGCCAATATAGCAGTATCACAAAACAGGCCTCAGCAGAAAAGCCTCATGATGAGTAAGAAACACAAATTACCCCCTCCCCAAGTGGTGAACCCCTGAGAGGTCAGAATACAACATGCAAACAGTCTGCCGGCAGAAAGATGCTCCCAACAAAAAGCAAGAGTTTATGCTGATGTCCAGCCTCACTTAACAGCCATGCACGACACTTAGAAAACCTGGGAAACAGGACAATTACACAGCACTTAACTATGTTGCTGTAGCTGAAGCACCTGAACACACGGAGAGGCAGTCTCTTCACTTGTGATGCTGCAGAAATTAAGTCTCTAAAGAAACCTAGGCTTTCAGCCTCTCCCTCTGTACCCTGACATTAATAAAATGTTGTCAGAAAGGTGTTAATTATAAGTTAGACGAGGAACACGAAAGCTGTCATTCTCCATCTAAATGCAAATATACTAGGAGGGCTTCTAAGAAGGTGTGATTGTGTGAAGTGTAATTACAAGGAAAGCAGACAAGGAGTTGATGAATTTAAGGCTTTGTTTGTTCTGGATGTGGCAGGCAAAGGAGGAAATGTGAAAAATTTAAATCACCATGTAGGTGGCATGAAAATCCTGACCACTCTGCCTTTTAGAGGCAAGGCGTTCTAATTCATCAGGCACACATCTCCAGATTTCCCTGAGACAAGTGAGTGGTCTGACTGCCAGTCAGCCCTGAAGGCATGTGTGTCTTTTTGGGTAGGTGGGTGAAGATCTACAATTCGAATGCTATTTCAGGAACTGGATATGCACAGAGAGATTCAAAGCTGCTGGTGTCTTGTCTGCAGCACTGATGGTGCAGCTCTGGAAGTGAAGCATAAGATGGGACCCGTGTGCAGGACTAGACCCCTGGGTTTGGAGAGCCCCTCCACAGCAGCACACCAAGCAGCCTTGATTGTGGTGACCCAACCATGACACAACTGAGCTTACACGTGAGCAGCTTTTGTAGGCAAGATGACCCCATCTGTGTCTCTTCTCATTTCATCAGCAAGGATCAAAAAAGCTTTGTGAGGACACAGATAGACACTTGCCCAAGTGACTGGGTTTACTTTGCTGAGGCGACAGTGAAAAATTAGTTATTCTAAACTTCACTCTGTATCAAAATGGGAGGCATTAGATTGCCACTAACACAGCTACACTCCTCTGTTGCACAGCTGAGTAAACATTTTCACAGAGCCCCAGGCGGCTCCAGAGGTGCTCCCACAGAGAGTGCTCGGACCCAGGACCAATCTGGTCAAGCTTAGCCGGTACACACAGACCCTTCTGACAGCGTGCTACTTCCTGGCTTTGTTTGAGAATCGGTTTGAATGGAGAAGGGGCATTCCCTGCTGAGCAGATCCTGCTCTGACAGAGAGGGGACTCTGAGTCACACACGATTCTCTCAAAAGTGACCTTTTCTCATTTTTATGGATTTGAAAGCCAGATGCAGTTACAAAGTCTGTCATTAACACGCAACCTTGCTTTATTCCTGACTCGCCATAGGCGAGGCACAGGCATGCTGGCAGCAGGGTATTGAGCCCTGTGCCAGCTGCTGCTGCAGGAACTCTTCCAGCAGCACATTCCCTGCTTCTGCAGCACCTGGAGCCTGCAGCAAGGGGATTATTTCCCCTTGATGAAAATGCAGGTAGAGCATTTGGCAATTGCCATCAACTAAGCATGTAGACATGAACTCACACATGGCCATGTCAGAGCAGCACAGTGGCAATTTTTTTGGATAAGTCAACGTTCAGAGAGTAGGCAGGCAGCAAGAAAAATTAGAGACTCAGTTTGACATCTGCTCTCCACCAGGATAAAAGCACCTGGAACAGCTCTCACTATTTGGGAACAGACTGCCTGCCCTGCAGCATTATCCCCTCCCACAGTGTTTCTTCTTCTTGATTATCTATATGCCACTCAGAATGAAACCATTGTACATTTCTCCAGGTTGTTTAAGTCATTCTGAGACACATAATTACATTTACTCAAGTATTAGCCTATAAACCCCAGCTCAGGAAAATTACATGACTGAAGTAAGATCAGTGGAAGAGTGCCAAAACTCAAGTTTTTGTTAAGCCTGGCTGGATCCTCCAGCACTCTGCACTTCAGTGCACTGCTTCATCTGTTATCTCTGTGCCAAATCTTTCTGTTATGGCTCTTTACATCAATTATATGAGCACAGGAACAGGGGAACTACTTACATGGTGAGCAACAAGCCTTTCAGAGCAGGGATAACCTTTTGATGCATGTTCATGTGTGAACAACTGCCTGGCACAGAGAGGAGGTGTTTCCCAGTGAAAACACAGAGGCCAGGACTGTGATGCTTTACCAACTCACCCACCACTAGCAAAATATTAGTGTTTCTAATGCTGACAAGGCATAGTTGAGTACTCAGAAGTGGTTATCAGCTGCTGCCCAATCAGTCTGAAGGTTTTCTTCCTTCAATGAAGTGGTGCATGAAATCTCCCACTGAACTCACCTGCCTCTGAATTCTGCATATCAGTGGCAGAAATCCAGCACCTGGGATGAACTGCTGTAGGCTTGCCTGGGAAAATACATTCTACCTTACATAAAGCCTCTCCTACCCGTCCATTTGCTTTTGCCTTGAAATGCCGTTTGTTGTTGTTCAGTACAATCAGTTTACTGGTAATAGGTTTAAAGGCAGCAGAAGAACTACATTCACACCAGTAATTTACAAAAAGAAGAATGTAAAAATGCAGTCAGGTTTCTATTTCTTTAAAATGTGCTCCAAAAGAATGTCCTCTACTGGTAAACTTTAGAGACCTGAGAGATTAAGTAAAAAGGCTGCTGCAAACTAGTACTGTTTGAAAAAGAGGCATATAATTAAGGGATCAAGAAAAAACATTTTTACCTTTAATTTCGCAGACCTATTTTAATTAATTTTAAAATTATTTTTAATTATTTTTTCCACAATTACAAGATTCTGATTCACACACATATTGCTGTCTTACTGATTATAGGAAACAAAATCATGATTGCTTAGACCTACTGTTCCTCCACACCAAATATCCAAAAATTTTATTCCAGACCTAGCACAGAAGTACTCAGTAAAGCAAAGTCCAATGGTCCCCTTCAACTCAGTTACTGTTTCTCCAGGATTGTCATAAAAATGATAAGCCTTGCAAAGAACTATCTCATCAAAAATGTTTAAGGCAAAAAGTAGCTTACAGCAATGTAAAAAAAACAAAACAAAACACCAAAAAAAACAAATCCAGGTGATGGCTGCTGTTAAATTAAAAAAAAAATCCAGTGTTTAATTTTCCATGTGAATACTTTCATCAAGGATTCAAGTCCTATAATGTATTTTACTACCTCAGTTCTTTGGGAGTATACTGAAATGCTTACTGTAGGTGCAAGAGGTCAAATGCCATAAATTTTCTATTTTAGGACTACATTAAAATTACTCAAGTGGATATGCCTTTTGTTCATTGATTTTATGGAACTTCTTAAATGCTTTTTTTAAACATTATCGTTTTCCATTATACCAAAGAAGAATTTTAATAAGATGCATAGTCAGTAAAAGAAAAACTGAAATGTTTGGTGAGCAGCTATTTCAAGAGTCTGCATTTTAAATCTCTCTGCACATGATACTTCTCACATAGTAACATCCCTGTACATCCAGCCAGGAGAACATGTCACTGGTTTTCCGTAGGAGACTGCTATCAGCTGACCTTGTCCACACTCTGCCAAGCAGTTCCCAAGTCCATCAGTCACGTTGCCGTGCCATCCACAGGTGCCACAATATTGCCACATTCTCATTCACACACAGCTGAGCTTAGCACTACCTCTCTACCAAGAGCTCCTGCACACTTCCCTCCCCATGTCACACAGGTAGAGCACCAGGCTCAAGCATCACCTCCTGTCGCTGTGCATCACACAAACTGATACACGCACGTACATCACAACTTGGCTTTTGTCAATCCTCTGCTTGAGGCAACAAAACCATTCATACCACTGTAAAGCATTGTAAAGCAAGCCTGTTCCCTTAAACCCTTCCCAAACTCGCTATGTTTTTTAAAGGCCTTGTTTCACCCAGCTTATTCTAAATGCTGTCAGACAGCTTGCAAGGCTCTTGCAGAGCCCAGGAGCCTTTCACGTCAGATTTCCTGCATGGTCAGAAGGGTCCTCCTTTCTGTCCTCTGTGACCATCCCAGCTGTGGGCCAACATACACACCTGAAGCCCTACAGCTCAATGCAAACACAGCCCAATGGAAAGGAGAATGTAACATCAGCCTTTGAATTTGCTGCTTTTGTGACTGCAAACATGAGGCTGTTCAAATAATAAACTACACATTCAATGCTATCACTGATTTAATGTGCTGTGAAGCATGACAAAAGCAAAAACTACAAATACAAGCATTTTAAACTATCAGAAATATGGGTAAGTGTAATTCTGCCTCCTGAATCTTTAGTCCCCTGCAACCTATTTGACATGTGGGCAAATCTCTAATTTTTCTTGTGAAACATATGGTCTGTGTAAATCCTTCCCAAACAATTGACCAAATGAGTCAATATGCTATGAAAAGGAGAGTACTGTAACTAAACTGAGATTAAGAAAAATTAAAGACTATTAAAGAGCCAAGTTCTTTCCTACTTTGATAGGAATTAGTCACAAACTCATGATGCACGAATTAAAGGTTTCCTACTTGAGATTTCCACTTATATAACAGCATGTACTGAGTAACAGGTTGGACAAGTCTTATCTGCATTGCAAGGACCATGTAGAAACGTAATGAGATTAGCAATATTTGTTGAAAAGATCTGTTAATATGCTGAAAAGCCTATTTAAAAGCCTTTCCTGCAGTCTCTGCCAGAATATAATTATTCTAGAAGTATTTCCTATTTTTTTTTCATCTATACACAGAAGCACCTGCTAGCTTTCCTACGGTTTGTATCTGTTGTTCAATTTTATTAAGAGGTGCACATGCTCTGTAGCCAAGTACCTCTCTATGCTGGAGTTTCAAACTGCATTCAAATCATCAGCCTGAACAAAGCATCTCATTGTCATTTGAAAGAACTTGGCAAGTGTTCAATCTAAGCAAGAGCAATAATCCATGACAGGGTGCATTAGGCAGGTACTGATGCATGCCTAATGCACATTGCAAAGCATATGCCCCTCCAAAATACACTCTGAAGTATCTTATCTCTCATTTTTCCTGCTTTTTAAGAACATTTACACAAGCTGTTACTTTTATCAACTACAAAAAGTTTCTCCTTTAAGAAAATAATAATAAAACAGCTATAAATACTTTTCTTCTTCAATTCTGTGCACATTTATTTAACACGTTCCTTACTTCCAAATTAAAAACAAACAAAAACAATTGTAAAATTTTCCTTCCATCATCTGAACCTCTATTTGAAAAGTCTCTAATCTTTCCCTTGGTACTGGAAGCTGCATGAGAAACAGCAAACTGCTCAGCTTCACCATTGTTAGCCACATTTGCGTGCAGGCAGTGGGAACATCACACTGGCTCAGACCAAAACCAACAACCAGCTCCAGTTCCCACGGGACAGCAGCACGGGCTTGGCAGTGCCGAGACCCACTGCAAACACTGGAAATCTCTGGGACCTGCTCAATCTGCATCTCTGTGCACCACAGAGTGAGTCCAACAGGCATGTGTCCCATCCCACACATGGAAAGGAAGGCCTGAGCAAGAGGGCCTTCTGCAGGCAAGTGAAGTCAGGTGTCCTTGTCCTTAGGCAGCACAGGGAAACCATGCACTAAATCATGGGAAAGGGGAGTGCTGGTGGAAAGCAGCAAGGCCACTTCCAAAACATCTTGCCTCCCTGAGCAGCATGTGCTCCTGGAGAACATGTTCCCTGATAACCATGCTCTGTTCTGGAGAGCACACAGCTGTACACCAAATCAACTGCCAGCTCAATACTGAGCTAATATTGGTTTTCACCTGGTGGTACCTAACTCAGGTGAGTTATCCAAAGGATGGACACAACGCCTTTAAGGACTGATGTGTCTTGGAAGGCTTGCAGAAATACCAGAAAATGGTAACATCAATGTGTCTCTAAGCATATCTCCTTTGTTGCTGAAAAACATGAGGTAATTTTTGCAAACCACGTAACACAGCAAAACCCATGATTTTTACAGGGAGGCAGAGAGACAATGCATTTTCTAGCTGAAATAGCAAACTACTACATACCAGGAATTATCTGCCAATAATTGAGCAATGTGCTGATTAATACATTTTCTGGGTTGCCTAAGGACACTGCATGCATGAGTATCTCGCCACTATTAATTAATCGCTCTTTGTGCGTTTATCCTGGTAGAATTTACATGTTGCACACAGTGAATACCCTGAATGAGGCAATTTCTACCTCCAAAAGCACTTACTATTGTCAGTTTATTTGCCCTGCTTAGACTGATGCTCAGATTGGCAATAAATCATCATTCTTAGCAGCTGAAGTGTTTAGTGTCTTTCATTCAATATTCTTTCATGCTTACTGTTCCCCCTGGAAGTACAGTAATCGTGTGCTGAATAGTCATTTGCAGCACTGCAATTAAGAGATTATTCCATTAGGCTCTGTATTTCTATCTGGTTTTATGTTTCCATTAAAAGCACTTTGTTAAACAATTGAGCAAACAATGTAGTGCAACAGCAGAAGCAGATGCCTGTCAGGCAGAATCCTGGTGAAGCAGCCCAGGAAGAGCAGGTGGAGCTCATGGGTCGACAGAGACCCTCTTAGGCAGGGTCCTAAAACTTGGGAGAGGACAGGCAGTGTGACTGCACATGGACCAGTGTGGGTAAGCAATGGAGGACTGGAATAAATACCTGCCAAGAGACTGGGTGAAACTGGAGAGAAGTCACTGGCCAGACACCTACGTGGGGGTGAGTTTCTCTGTAATCACAGCATTATTTCTTGTGCTTCTGAGAGCAGCGTAAAAAGTGTCAAGGAAATTTTACATCTATAAAAAGTGGCCACTTTTTCAAGGAGCAAAACCTGACAGCCAACTGGTAGAAGGCAATCAAAGTACTTGTTAATTATGGTGTAGCTCTTGTATTTCATTGTCTTCAGGCTCTGTCTAGTTTTATTTCCAGATTAAACCTCCTAGGGGACTGGATCTTTCCAAGCCTGTTCTCAACCAGTTCTCCTTTTTTCTGGGTAAACTGCCCCTTTCAGAAGGTAGTTCTGCCCAGAAAATAGTAGTGATTTGATGCCAAGCTTGTGGACAAGGCTGGAAAATCACAGCAAAGTGCTGCAGGAACACATGAGAGGACTTTCACCGGGCATACACAGCATTTTGTCCACTCAGTGGTGACCAGGGTACCTTCCAGGAAATGCATTGCCTTCTCTGATAACACCTTTCTAGCCTCTGCCCTTATGAATATTTTCATCATAACAGCCAACAGCCTCTGAGCTCCTGTCCGCAATGCCATGGTGGTGACAGCCAGCCTAGGAGGGGAATGAATCAGCACTGCCTCTCCCTGGGGTTCCTCATCCCCTGCCCTGCCATGCACGTTCCCAGCAGCATTCATTCACTGCCTTAGGATGAAGCAGGAGGCCTGCACTTTGCTCACCAATGGACGGAGCAGATACCCACTAGTAACCATCGCATCAAGCTTCTGCAGAACGTTTTAAATTTTTTACATGCAGGCTGCTGGATTTTCCCTTGCCTCCTGACTGTCTGCTTAGAGCTACATCCAGTGCCAAGCATGGTAAGCCTCTTGAGCAACCTGCTCCCAACCAGACAATTTCCTGCATCATCATGGGGATGCGCTGACTCTGAATTGCTTCATCTCTCTGTAGTCTCTCACTGGCCCAGAGATTCAATAATGAAGTGTCCACAAACGTGATGAGTAACACCTCCAACACCAGCTAACGCCTCACATAAGCCAAGCAACATCCGGCCAAGTCATCTGTAGAAAGCTATGTATTCTCAAGAAAATGCATGATGATCACAGGGATTTAGAACAACTTTTTTAAACCACAGGATAACTAAATCTCAGCACACACTTTGTAATACATTCTGTATCTTTTCCATCTTACTCAATTGCTTGTTTGGCACAGTTACTAAACCTGCAATCACAAAACAGTAGAAGTCTGCATAGCAAACTTGTTATGCATAAGTATTTCTGGAAGCCACTTGAAAATTGGCAGTAGGGAAAGAACAGTCTCAATATTTCTGCATTTTGCTACTCCACCTGAAACTTCCCTTTTATTTGTCCTCAGAACAACTCTTAGAATCCTTTCTGAGTAGCACACTGTGCCTTAACTCCACATTGTTTTTCACTTAAGACAGCCCTGCTGTAATGCTTGTAGCAATACACACGCTAGAGAAAGAACAAAGGAAATGATAGTCAATATCCCTCCCTCTTACACATCTCTTTTTCTCTCTGTCATACACACACATAGCAGTCATTCCTCAATTTCAAACTGTGAATCAAGAACCCATTTTGAGCACTTGCTTATACACATACAAACCCCATTCTCTGTGTAAAAGCTTCGCGTCAAGAATTCATTTTGAGCACAAGCTCAAGCACAGCTCTTTTACCAGGAACACCTTCTTGAATTGGACTTGAAAGCTTAAAGCCAAAGGAAACTAGAAAACCAGATACTGGTCTAAATTCCTCTTCTCACCAAAGTAGCACATCACCTTAATACACAGTTTAAGTCTCTCAGAAGGTGTGGAGGGGATAGAGCAGATGGAATCCAGGCTATGATTTGGCCCCAGATGAGGACAATGTAGAAAAACCCAGAGTAACTCATGAAATTCGGAGCAGCAGCTGTAACAACACCTTGTATGTACACCCTGCTGAGCCCTGGCACATCGACTCACCACTGTCTCAGCTTTCAGCACACCCTTGGCCAGCCGAACTGGCACAAACCATTTCAACCCTCCTCTGGTTTCCTACTTTCCATCAAGCCTTTGCTGTGTGTAAGAACAGTTCAAGGTCTGTACCTAGTCAGTGCCAGCACCTCACTTGCACTCTATCTTATCTGCACTTACCAAAGTGACAGAGAGGAGGAAGGGGTGAAAGAATAGTTCAAGGAGCTTCTAAGAAAACTGCATGGCTTAATTAAAGACCTTTTAAAGGCATCTTATTAACCCCAGTTTTTCAGTCCTTCTCCTCTCTAGGTAAAGAAAGAAATATTGAATAAGCAAAAACAAATCATTATTCACTTGGCAGATTACTGTACACTAACAGTTGTTACGCTTAAGTAAACATAGCTTATATCAATATCATCTGTGTTTTTCCATCATTAGTCTGAATGGGAGGACGGCCCATTTCTTTTTTACAAAAGGAAACCATTAACTTAATATTCAATCAATGCACAAAGGAATAGGGAAGTGAAGAAGAGATTCCCCAGAAGATGGGGTTGGGACACAGAAAGTAAAGAGTTTTTCTCACAATACTTTCTTTTATATGGCATTTCTACCAGACTTTTTTTGGGGGGAGGGGGGGCTGGGAGGGGAGAGGGTTGAAGGGGGTCGGGGCAGGGGAGAATATTTCTAAACAACAGTTTGACGTTTTCTTCTGCTCTAGCTGAAAATAGGACCTTTTCTCCCATTTCCTACTGTTTTGACTAGCACAAATGATTACTGCCAAATCAGAAATAAGGAATAAGCACTCTTAAGGGAGTGGAGTGGAAACAGTACTGAATGCAGGACCCTTGACTGAGACACCTGCGTTCCATACGTGTCTCTTTATAACTAAGTACAGCACAGATACCCAAGTCAGTTCTAAATAAGAACATAAACAACTCTGTTTGGCCACAAAATGACACAAGGTTCAGCCCAAACGACTAAATGATGAACTAAATGTTCATTAGATTTAAAAATTAACACAGATCACCTCTGGCTTTATATGCATTACAGGATAGGGGTTTCTCTGTATGTGTGGTTTTCTTTTCCTTAGATTTGGGGTGTTTTGGTTGGGGTTTTTTACCAAGCACAGTTTCTCAGTTTTCACAATAAAGTCTCTCACAAGCTGTTCAAACAGCAAAATGACATCAACACACACCAATACAGTTGCCAAAACAGAGCCTTGAGAAGGTTTTGGTTGCAATTACCAGATTATATTATTGTTACAAATGGCTTTCATTAATCTAAGAATTACAGAAAGAAGGTTCTGGCTGTGAAATGCAGTGCCAGACTAGATCAGCTGTTTACACTGTAAGAGAAAGAAACAGCAATAGGCTCCCTGCACATAAATTCAGTGTTGTCCTTCCAAAGGTGCAGGCAAAAGGGATGTGCAATGAGGGAAACCTATTTACTGTAGGTCAGTTCACTCAGTTTAGTTAACTGACTTAGAAAGAAAACACCTTTTCCAAATCATTATGAACCAGACTGATTCCCATGTTTAAGGACTGGAAGAACCAGCTTGGAAGCCAAGTTTTAATGTTATCAATTTCTGCAGACTGGTAGTTTCATCCATCTGCTTTAATGCACTGTTGTCCTACTCGTGCAGAGCTGCACTGCGCGTGCACCACAGCACCAAGCAACAGCACTGCTCATCACGTTCAGTGACATGCTAAGGGATGGACAGAAACTCCAGTTCAGGTCTGTCTCATTAGGCTTACTTGGACCAAGGCTGAAGTCCTCCCATGTACCCACCATGAGTTTGGAGCAGGTCTGGTAGGAGGAGGGAACGATGACAAGTTAAGGGCAACTTCAGAGGGAAATTCTAAACTTTGCTGAAGTAAAGCTGTTGATGGGGTTTTTTCCTCCTTTCCCAGGCTAAATTCTTCACTTTTTGACAAATAAATAGAGAACAGCAAAGGAAAGCTTTGTGGTACTTAATTCACTAAATGACCAAGTTACTGAATTTTTCCAAGTTAGCCAATTTAGGAAGTTATTTTAGTCTATTGTTTTTAATGCCTCATTGTACAAGTCAACAGCTTTTCCTGCAGGATGCAATGTCCAAAGTATCCCATGTTTTGAAATAATACATCTCATTATTATGGTGTTGCTAAAAGCAGACTAGACTTTCTCAAAGAATAGAACACAATTTTACCTATTTTTCTGTCTCTTACAAATCTGGCTGATTACACAGAATTTTCTTATGCTCTAGACTAGCAGGTTTTTTTACCCCTGTAGTCCATTGCACACAACGCTGCATTTCCTTTGAGGAGGGTCACAAACACAGCTAAGAGTAAAGCCTATTATTAGTTTGCTGAAGCTAGTCCATATAAAATGGATAGGGGTTTACAAACAGATAAAGATCAACTGTGTTCCAAAACCTCGGCAAAGTGATCACATTCCCTTTAAACATTAAGGCACTCATTCACTCTGTTTCCAGACTGAAAGTTACAGAGTATCACATGTTAAACTCAAAATCAGATGCAAAACTTTAAATATATTTAAACCCTTCTGAGACACAGAGCATCTAAACAGGTTGAAAATCATGAGCTTTCAAAAATTAATGTACATTAAACATGCTCACAGACACAGGCAAAAAAAAAACCCAACATCTAAACTTCACATGCTTCGGAATTGACATTCTTAAAGCTTTAAAAATAAGTAATTTTGAAGGGAGAAGCATTGCTTCAAGTACTGCCATAAGTTTCCTATCAGCCTGAACAAGGCAGGACCAGGGGGAAAACATCCTACAGCAAAGTTCTCTCTCTATGCTGGGATATATCGTCAATGTGGGTATGCATCCGACAAGATTGTCCTGCAGCTTGGCCTCCCAGGAGCAAATAGTAAAGAGAAGCACAAGCAAGAAAACAGCAAACAGACCAACCATAGCCAGGTAAAAGACTGAAGAGAGACTTTCAAGCTGGACTACAGGAAACATGGTCCCTCTGGACAGAGATGGGTGTCTTCTGTCACCAATGAAAAGTTAACTGCAGGATAAAGCTGACTATGCTGCTCCAAGGGAGCTGCAGGGTCTGGACAAGAAGGCAGACACAGCGGACCAGAAGAGTTCTTTGACCAACACAGCTTATAGCCATCATCCCATATCCATCCTCCCAGAAGCCACAGGCCAGAAAAAGCAGCCTTATTCACCGGTATCATGGAGTTCACACTCAGCTTCGGCCAACAAAGTTATCTCACCTCTGCAGTATATTTGTTGCCTTTTAGCCACGCCAGCAGAACTTTTCACAGTAAAAAGGCCTGCAGTGCCAGACAGACATGGCAGCTTCCAGGTAACAGCAACTCTATGGGAGTCTTTGAAAAATCCAAGCAAACCTCCCTGCAATGAAGCACAGAGGGATAGCCCATGCTATCCTTCTGTTAGCTTGTTACTCTAGCAAAGCTATGAAGAAATAGGTCCCTAGGCTGACAGCCTGTTCTCAGCAGAACCACAGCTTACTGACATCAGGAAAACAACTTTTCCTAGAACAGCTTGTTCTGCCGAGGGCATTGAGGACAGGGAAAAGAGAAGCATGTCACCAAAGCACTTCTAAAATGCCAGCATATTCCCTGTTTTCAGATTAGGATGATTTTTCCAAAACAGCCTACGGGGGGAGAGGATTATTGAGAAATAGTTGCATACCAGCTATGAGGGAGAGTTTCTGAGATGTACTTGCAAAGATGAACTATCTCAGTAATATCTTTTTAAGCAAAACCTTACAGACTGCAGAAGAAGAAAAATACTAAAAGCAATTTCTTACCACGTCTAGAACTCTCTAAAGATGTAAATATCCTGTTACTGCACTACATTGCAATAATTCTTTTCAATTTCAGATGCTGGAGATATCCGTATTTCAAACGGCAATGCCCACAACTCAGCCTGGGGAAGAAGCATGTGCACTAATGCTCTCTCACATACCTCACATACACACACCAGCTGTTAGACACTACTGTGCCATAAAGGAGCTGATCATACCTTGCTGAATACATCATTTGGTGCTAATAGATTACAGAGTATATGGCATTCTAAGCAAAGATGTAGAGAATAAAAATACTACCATATGCTTGAGAGTTGCCTTTTTGTTTCTTTTTAAAACAGGCTACTGCTTAGGTTTTGGTGAACTTGGGGTAGGGGCATTTTTTTGTTGTTTGTTATTCTTTGGCAAGGTTTTGCAGCTGTTTTTTGTTGCCTGTTTTTTTTTTTTGTTTGTTTGTTTTTTTCACAAGTACAAAAATGAAACCCACAGTTCTGGAAGTCCTGGAAATGAGTTTTACTGTTGTCTCTGAGGTTAAACATTAACAATTTGCTTGTTGAACTTTCTCTAAAAATTAATGCAGGCCCATTATTTTCTTTTAACTTGATGGCAGCATTGTAAAACCACCAGTAAAGGCAACTTCAGATATAAACACTCAGTACAACTAAAAATGACAGTTCTGTGCACTAAACAATATCTAAACATAAACTAAACCAGAAGACAAACATCTTAATGAAGCATATGGCATTTCTGATGAAGGCTGCCAGTCAAACCTCCCCAGATAACTGAGCCTAACAATGCTGAAGCACTAAAAGGAGCAGAGCACCTCCTCAAATGCAGTTGTGTGCCCACACACCTGCTCTGCCTCCCTGTCTGCCACCTCTCCCTGCCCATACAAGAATAAGGCAGCAAAAGAAATGTGCGTTTTAAAAGCCATGCAGTTAAATAAGGTGATCAACAATTTCTGCACCTTAGCAGCATACAAGAGAGCTGGGGGCTGGCTCTGCACACAGCAGCCATCACAGCTGAGAGGGAAGACTGAGCAGGAAGGATTCTACCTCTCACCACTTTCCACAGCTGCTTGATTCTGTACAGATCCAGAATTAAAATTCTCTTCCCTGAATTGCCTGTGAATAAGCAACTATGAAAAGTCTGCTCATAGCACATGCAGGGGCTCTCGTCTGTTCCCCATAGAAGCATTCTGCTGGAGAGCTACAGCTCTATCATAATCCACCTACAGTAACACCTCATTTTGGAGTGATAACCTGCCCCAGCCAGTGCTGCGCCTGTCTTCTCATTCTTATCACAGACACAGATGAACTGCAGCAGCCAAATTTGCAAAACATAACATAGCCAGTACTTTTTTCACTATAACATACCACAGGGAAAAAAATCCATGCTTTGTTCAAGAGTGACCAGGGTAAGTACTTTCTCCTTTTTTTTTTGGGGGGGGGAGTGGGGGGAAAGTGTGGGGGGGTTGGGGAGTTCTTTTGGGTTGGTTGGTTTGTTGGCTGGGGGTTTTCTTGTTTGGGTTTTTTTCTTTTTTTGATTTGGTTTGGTTTGGGTTTTTTGAGGCTCAGGCCACACTACAGTAAACTCTTCTGCCATGCTTCTCATAATCCACGTAAGCAAACCAGGCTCTGTGCTCCCAACCACCTTATGCCAGAGCCAGGCCTTTGGAAGACACCCTGCACTCTGTGAGAAACTCTTCCTCACTTCACTACCCTCTGCCTCATGGAGAACAATGTCTTTGTGCCATTCCCAAGTAGTTTAGGAAGACACCTTTTCTATTATATTTTAAAGGCATTTAAAACCTTCATGATGTCATTTGCTATTACTACTGTTGGCAGAAAAGTGCTGAGGAGGATTTATGCAGTTCATTAAAAGCTTGTTTCCTGGTATTGATGCTGCATCTTGCAGTTGTACAAGCAAATTATTTTCTCATATAAAGCACTGAGAAAATGCCTCTAACACAGATTCAGACACAGGAAAATTACATGACCTAAGGAAACATTCCCTTGTATACCAGCTCAAGTAAGCCATGACAACTGTATTTCAAAGTTTTCAATGCCTTATCACAAATTGAAACACTCACTGCAAAAAGAACAAAACCAATCAAACAAAACACCAATGGACCTGCCTGAAAAGTCCACTTCTCTGTAAGCATATCTTTCTTCTGTGTGGGAGAGTTTCAGCTGCAGGCCTGCCCCAAATCAACAAACTCCAGGCTCAGAAAGTCCAGGCAACAAGGAACTGTGAACTCAAAAACCCCAGCAGCCCACAAAACATGCCATGGATCAGCTGGGCATCTGGTTCTGGAGAAAACAATTCTATTTCTACAGGCAGGGCTAGTAGCAACATACAAGCAAAACTGACAGGGATTCATGGAATGTTTTTGCTTTCAATACACAGGAAAAAACTTCAACAAGACATGTTTCAGCCCTTCTTGACCTACATCAGCTGACTGGAATACTGTCACCACCAATACTGGCATTTCCCTGTATCAACCCAACCCATAAAACTACCAAGTTATGAAAAGTGTCTCCAGATCTGGCCAGGAAAGCTGTGAAATGACATGGAACAAACTTAAGCTGCATCATTCAACATATACTCCTCAGGGAAAAGCCTCAGTGTTATTCCCTTCAGAAATTACCATGTTTTAAATGTAGGTAAGGCCACATTTTATTTCTGCACAGTGTAACCTTTTTCTACCAAAATGAATAGTACAGCCTCATTTCAAGATTCTTCTGGATTCAGCTGGTACAACTTGGTTTTACAGGGTGAAAACAGAGGGTTTCCCTGGCTGCTGTCCACCTAACCCTTCCCTGCAGGGCTGACTCAGGGGACAGAGCAAGGTGAGACCATCAGGGATGACAGCACAAAACTCAGATTTCATGTTGCTCTCACTGTTACTGTATTCACCTATGTACATAGATTAGGAACTTGCATTGGTTCTGCACACCAGCAATGATACTAATCATGACTAGGCTGAAAGGCAAGTCATATGTGAAATGGAAATTCTCAGCATCAAAAATTACAAACTATTTTGCTTATCCACCAATTATAAATAAGTGTAACTGACAGGGTCTACAGATGATTTAAAATTACTCCAACAAGCCTAAGAAAAGCAGCCTACAGCCTACACCTTAAAAAAACCCAGCTAGTCACCTGAAGATCCTCAGCTTGCAATTGCTGCAGCAGAGGGGATATTTCAATGAAGAAGGAAGCATAAAAGAGATAGGCTCCACCATTCCATTAAGGAACCGTGTCCTCACTCCTCCCTAATCCCTGGTAGTAAGCACAGGTGCCAGCCTGTCCCACACCCCTCCTGGGATCCTCCCATACTTCAGAGCAGCAGAACAGCACGTGACAAGTATCACACCATGCTCGACAAGAAAGTAAGCTTGTCCTCATTCAGATCAATTCTGCTTCTGCTCACACGTTCTTGAATACACCATAAAAACCTGTCACAAGCCCTCTTGCCTGGGGACACTACAGGCATAAGATCATTCGAGCATTCCAGAATCAAGCGCATAGAAAGCTATGGCTGCAAACCTACAGCTCAATGAGCAACTTAAAACAAACAAAAAAAAACCAAAAAAACCCCAACAAACAAACAAAACACCCAAAAACCAACAAAACCCTTACATTATACACAAAACAATGCTAACTAGAGGACAGTTTCTACACCTACTAGTTCCAGATGTAAGCTATTTACAGCAGCTATTGACAGAAGCTGATTATTCTCAAACTGCCGAAACCAAACCATACCCAACCTACCACATAATCATTTCTTAAGATTACTATTTTTAAAAATGTGATGACACTCATTAGCATATCAGCTTCTCAGCCATCACTCTTAGAGGTTTTTAAAGTGCTAAAGAGCAGTAACAGGCATGTTTAATCACCCCATTGTCCATAGCCTTTCACGCTTCAAAACAGTGAAACCCAAATACTAAGTGAGCTGCCCAGGATCACGGTACTTACGCTGAAGAAAGGATGCTGCATTTTCTTGTTTGCAAACAAGTATCCTCCCCGACTTGGCATCACTTTCACTAACTGAAACATACAGCATGTGAGAAATAGCACACGCGAGCAGATGGAGGAGTGTCTGAAGGCCTCCTAAAGACCAATACGCAAAACTCTGCTGTGCTCAGTATCATACCACCTCATCAGTAATTTACTGAGCTTGCAAAAATTGGTTTAGTTTTTTTTTCCTCTTTTTACAAAGGAGAAATGTACACAAAAAGCTCACCCACACCTTTTATCAGCTACCATGCAGAGTAAACCCTCCAAGATGTTTTGGCAAATGAATTCTGGAGATATGTCACCTCTCAGTCCCACACACTGCAGCTCTAATTATTTATTGTGAATATGAATTCACCCTTGATTGTTGAATAAAAGCTTCTACACACGAGCAAAGCACAAATCTTTTGAAATTAGATGGATAGCCTTGTGGACCTGTGCCACTAAAACAGAAATACCACAAGCATCAGGTTTTCTAGCAAATGCTACCTCTCTCCTGCAGACTCATTTTGGCTGCTCATATTCACTCCTACTCTCTTTAAATGAGCAATCATCTTTTTTTACTTTAACACTGATCTTCAAGGATACAGAGTAATCTCCTTACTCACTATGCTCTGATGCAGTTTTACAGCTTGAGCACCTCACATCATCCTGGCAAAAGTGAAACCCAAGACACATGATGGCTAAGAAAGGAGGGTAGAGAAGGGCAGGTGTGGGTCTTGTCCCCATACCCATCTCAAATGGTAGGTGTGGGGCAAGATCCTTTCACCTCCCCTGCGGTACTCAGCCCTACGGACCCAGCCCTTGGGCCTGTTTTCCTCACTTCAGTTTGAAACACTCAATGTACGTAACTTTATTTTCCACACCGTTCCCCTTACAGGTGAATGTGGTTCACTGATCCCAGTGCCAGCCCTGCCCTTTCTCGTCAGTTGGCTGAAGCTGCGGGCTACTGCTGGGACCTGACTCCCACGTGCTCTCCTGCCATCCGGGAAAATGGCTCTGCGATCTCTGAGACATCAAGTGTGTCCCTGGCCTTGGATTCAAGCCAAGCTCCACAGCCAGCAAGCATCACTACAATTTATGCTGCATCCTTGCTTAGCATGCAGGCCTCTTACAGCAAGGCTGATAATGCAGGCCACTAAATCATGCAGATAAATGATCATACAAAGAAAAAAAATATGCTAAAAACTGAACCTTTAGCTTTTTGTCAAGTATTCCCAGTGTTCCCACATGCAGAGAGAGCAGGCAGTGGAAGCTGGAGAAGAGCTCAGCTGTTAACCAAGTAATCAATCTTCCCCTGCTTCCTCCCCAAACCTCAGGGCTCTGTCCTTCTCCAGAATGTAATTTAAAGCCAGCTCTTGGCTTCAAACCTGCAGAAAAGCACCACTGTGAAAATACATTGGGAGTGCCAAACTTTTGTGTAGGATATGCCACCATTTTTAATTTTATTTTTCCTGCCTGCAGGAAGGGGGAGCAGGGCGGCTGTTTCGTATGGGACAAAATAGCAAAAAGGAATTTCTCTTTTAGGCATTTCTGAAATGCCGATTAAAGCATCATAAACGCTGAAAGGCATTTAACAGGTACCTTAAATAGCACTGCTCCATCAAGTACTACTACTTAAGAAAAGCTGCCTCCCTCATGCTGAGTGAGAAATTTTACATTAATCAGGACACTCCTACCCCTGCCCCTCAAGAGCAGGCAAAATTTTGCTTCTTTAAAGCCACAACTGAAAAGTATTTAACCAAGACTAGTAATTTTGCTTGAATTGTGCTGCGTGACAGCAACTAAATAACTCTTTTTTAAACTCCTTTCTGTGACCATTTTCTGCCCTCCCACCTCTCCGGCAGACTTGCACACCCGCAGACACAACCTGCTTCCCCTGCACAGCCAGCTCCCAGTGCAGCCGCACAGAAACCATTCACCACCCCTTACAACACTGCTGGGAGCAGTGACAGAAACCTCCTTACGCCAGGCTGCTTACAGGGGGAAACAAACAAACACCAGGCAAGCCCACAAGGGAGAAGAAAATCTGCTTCAAAGAGCTTTTAACTTGTTGGACTAGGCGAGATTTGACGGGGAGCAATTAACACTTTTGGCTTTCCTGCTGAAATAAAGTTTACGCTGGGCCCTTCGGTGAACAAATTACACGGGCAAAATCTACTCAGGCCGTGTCTCCAGAGACGCGGGGTAAAATCCCACAGCGAGCCGTGCCCAAGCAGGAGCCGGGCATCCCTACCGCGAGCAGCCCTCAGTGAGATGCACCGAGCGCGACCCGAGTTATTTAATGCCGTACCTCGACTGGGCAGCCATCGCGGGGTTATTCTGCCAAGCGTCCTCTATCCATGAGCTCTGCCCGCAGCTGCCCGGGCTCTACCCCGCTGCCAAAGCCTGCCTTGCCATGTGCCGGCCGCCTCCCCGGCGCTGCGCGGAGCCCCCACGCCGCGGTTCCCCCCGCCCGGGCGGCCGGCGCGGGGCTGGCGCTCGCTCATTTTGATCGACATCCGGGCGGCCGGCCCTCCCCCGGCCGCCGCGGAGGGAGGGGAGAACGCCCGGCCCGGAGGGACCGCCCGGGGTCGGCCCGCAGCCGGTGGGGGCGGGGGCCGGGAGGTGGCGGGGGCGCGGCCACGCTTGGAGTCCCCACAGCGCCCGGGGCGGTGGATCCGGCGGCAGTGCAGCCCCCAGGGCCGCCCCGCGCCCGCATCCCCCTGCCCGGGCGGGCGTTCGTGGTACGGCCCGGCCCGGCTTCTGGTCAGCATGGCCGTGCTCTGCCCGGGACGGCGGCAGCGTCGCTGCCTGGTGGGAAGCGGGGGAAAGGGGACGGAGAAAGCGGGAGGTGCGGATGCCGCTCCGCGTCCCGGCTCCCTGCCCCTTGGCCACAGCCCGACGGCTCTGGAGGGCGGCTGTGAGCTTTGGGGTTTGCGGGGGTTTTTTGGTGGAGGTTGGTGTTTTGGGGTTTTTTTTTTGTTTGTTTGTTTGGGGTTTTTCCTTGCTTTTTGGTGAGTTTTCTTTTTATTTGTTTGGGGGCTTTTCTGTTTTTTCCCTTTTTTTTTTTTTGGTGGGTGTTAACTTTTTGTTTGCTTTTATTGTTGTTGGGGTTTTTGTAAGGTTTATTTTTAATTTGTTTTTGGAGGGGTTTGTTTGGTTTTATATAAGCAAAAGAAAATGCCTTCGGTTTTTGGTTGGTTTTTTTTTTTCCTAAAGTTTTTATAACAGATTTCAAAGCAAATACAGAATACAGCTCATACCGTGAATCCCATGTGTCCTTGAAGGAAAGCTCAGCGAGCTACTAAACTTGCAGATGCCCATAACCTGGAGTTGCTGGCTAAGAAACCGTCAAGAAAAGGATTGTTATGCATTTATATGCCTACGTGAAGTTTGTTATGCAATTTCTTCTGGGCTCTGGTCCTGACTGCGGTTTGTAGACTCACTTGGAAAGCAGCAATACCTGTCCTTTGCTCTGGGTGCTCCTGGCACAATTGTAAAAACAAATGACTCCTGCAGCTCCTTTCAACCATGAGTTGACCAAACATTCAGCAGGCAAAAAACATTTATCCTAGATCACTTCACCTTTTCTCCCAAACGATATATGGCTGAGGTTTCTGCCAACACTGCGACAACGTTACATTCCTTCTAGTTTTCTGGTTTAAACTACTCAGCACTTACCACAAGAAGAATTTACGCCTGGTTCTTTTCATATTCCAGGTAGCTCAGAGTGGAGATTCCCACAGAGGTTATCTCCTTGAAGATTTAATAAAATTCATATCAGCTCTTTTGGGCAGAACAAAACATAATGGAAAAAATATATTCTATAGACTTGCCACACCACTTGAGCTTTCTCCCAGAAAAAAATTATTTCCTTCCATCCTAAGTTTCTATCAGTTTTCCACACTTGCCCTCCTTGAAAAGCACTTGCTCAAGTGCTTCTTGATTGATCCAAGGTATTGCCAGCAGGCTGTGCCAAGGTGAGACACCTCTGCTGGAAGCAGAGAGACTTTCCAAGAGACCAAGGACTGAGGGCAAATCAGGCAGAAGGAGACAAACCTCCATGCCATTATTCAACTTCTATATTTTAGTGCTCATCTTGCAAACCTACAAAACCTTCCTGACAGTAAAACAGAATCTAACCCTGTTTCATGCTACCAGGCAAGGGCTGCCTACCATTAATTTCTTGAAAGGACATGGCAGAGACTGCTGCTGAGGCTCTAAAGAGATGGCAAACCTGCAGGTAAATCAAAAGTTTGGCCAAATAAAACTGTGGCACAGAAGCCAAGGGAAGAGTAAAGGCAAGCACCCTGGGAAATCCTGCCTCTGTCAATCAATTGATACTTTACTTAAACTGTCTAAATCTTTATATATGGTATTTTTTACCTACAGTCTCTTCACTTCCACCATATTGTGTCACCCTGAGTTTGGTTTAACAGTGAATTAAAAAGTGGATTAGGATCAACTATTACAAAAGATTAACACAGTCATCATAACCTCATGCTACACATATCCCTGAAAGGAGCTTCTAAGTAGAATCAATAAAGCATTTGAAACCTTTGTATGAAAAATCATGCAGCAAAGGTGGGGAATACTGAGATTCTGCCAGCTACTGAAAGAGCAGAAAAACAGTTTTAGGAATCTAAGCAGGAAAGGGCTGGGAGACTAGGAGAGTAGGACTAGACTTGCACAGTGCTGCTGAAAGTGATATAACAACAAACTCCTGCTGAGTTGCAGGGCTCTTTTGCTATCCTTTCCTAGGATGATATCATCAGGAAAAGGAAAGGCATTTCAGGTTGCTGAAGATAAAAAAGGAACTTTAAAATAAAATAAAAACCAAACGCGAACATTCTCTCTGTCAAAACTTAAACAAGGAAGATAATGAACTGAACAATATTGTTCAGAATTTCTAAAGCATACCAACTATCCCACTTACCAGGATTTTCCAAAGAGTGAAATTTTTGGAGTCTGCTTTCTCCTGACAGAAATAAATAATAATTCCTGAACTGTGCTGGCAGCCACTTTCCATTTTTAAGGAAGGAGATCAGGGGCAGAGCATTGAACATCCCACCCAGAATAAAGCCTCAGAAATTCTGTGCCACAAACATTTCATGCAAAGCAAATGCCACTCTCGTGCTTTTTCTAAAGTTTCAGACACATACCCAAGGGAACAGCTGAGATGCCTCACTTTCCCAGCTTCTGGTTTCAGATTCACTAACTAGTCTAAGAACAAAACAATGCCATTTTTGTTGGAAAAAAAATTGATGATAACCTCCCCTGGAAGATTTCAAGTCTCACAAATCAGTTTCCTCAGAACAAGTTTTCTGTCAGAGTATGTCCTGTCACCTGTGGACTCCTCACCCGTGTTTGTTTTCAGAATTAGCAGACTACAGCTTTTCTCAGCTGTTTTTATTCACTGATCAGGGATACAATTTTCCCCTTTTTCAGTCATTGTCTTTGAAAGATGTATTACAAATGAAGGAAAATGTCTCCATTAAGTAAAATGCAAACAAAACAAATCAATAAAGTAAGCTCTTTGTACTCTTCAGTTCATCATAAGCTCAGAATGCAATCCTGATCTATCCCCTCCTTAAAAACCTACCAGGAAAAGCTTCCTACAGGCAATCATAATTCCAAACTGTATTTAAGCTGTCTATGACCATTTGAATATTAGAAGATCCATTCATATCTACCTAAGCACTGGATGAGAAGGAAGTTCTCCACAGAGATGAAGCTTGTGATTTAAACACTTCATAGAAATGCAAATCCAACCAAAAAGCAAACGGAGGTGTGTAGCCAACCGGGATGCCACTGTTTCTTAATTTTGAACTCCTGGAAATGCCAGGCTACTGACCTCGGGCATCACTGGTAAAGCATGGGCTGTGGGTACATTACGTGCATTTTAAGTACACAGCACCCTCTGACCTGCCTGTATACCTACGTGTATGACCAAAAGGAAGTTGCTATTACGGGGGGGGGGGGGGGGGGAGAAAAAAAGATTCAGCAGTTTCAAGCATAAAGCAACATTATTTCCAGATAAGGTGCAGATGCTGATACATTGCCAAAACCAGTACCTACAGCATCCGTAGCAAGGCCTGGCACTCCTACAGAAGGAAGATGGTATCTCTTTGCTCACCATTAACAATGCAGGCAAAACCTCTGTGTTGGTTCAGGAAGGGGAATGGAACATCTCTTAAGTCAGGAAAAAGGTGGAACATGACATTATACTAATAAAGGTATGATAATCCTTTAAGTTTGTGGGACAAATGCCAGAAGCTTATAGAACTGTGAAAAAATTAATCTAGCTAGAGTACCAATGAAGAAGGAATACATAGCAAGCAATATTAAAATCATTAGATTAACTACATGGTCAGAAAGCTTTCCTGAAATGTATTTGCTGTAAAGTAAAACACGTATTTGTTTACACACAGAAATAGGTCAAATTCGTGCCCTTACCAAGCTTTTGAAAACATCTCATTGCACTGTACCCCATCAGGTTTTTAAAACAGACACACCCCGTTACCTTCACTCTTGAAGAGTCACTGGTGTCCTTTAATTAAAATGTGTTCTCCCAGCTCTGTTGACAAGAAATCCATCTTACTGCTGTTATTTATTGCCACTGATGAGTCCTTTGCATTTGGAGGTGAAAAGTGTCCAATGGATATTGTGTTCCCCGACCTGAGGCAGCCGTGGGTAGCCTTTTCATTTGCAAAGGGGACTTCTGCACCAGGTCAGAAGGCAAGGACTGTGCTCCATAAAGGCTCTGAAGAAGAATCCTTAACCTCTCAGCCCCACCAACCTTGCTGACTGGCTGTCAGTGCTATTCTGCCTTGCATCTCCTTGCTACCTCTACAGAAAACCAGAGGCTGCATGACTGCAGAGTTGCTTGTGTTCTGGCAATCCCAAACCCTACACAAAACTGTCAAGGGCTTGACTCTCGTGTATCTTTCTCCACCAGTAGGCAAGGAACTATCCACACAACAAATACATACGTTGCTGCAGTAAAGCAGGGGCTACAACCATAAAGTGCAGGTTTTCAAGGGCTCCACATATTTGGAGAAAAGGAGTTGGTTTATCTCATCCTTAAACTCTGGTCTCCAAAGTACACTTGGAAAGCAAGTAAAATTCAGAAACCTATAAGGCAAGCACACACAAAAACCAGTTGAACAAGGTAAATGAAGCTGTAAGCAATGACAAGTCTGAAGAAGGCTGAGGCAGCAAAACTCTCTGTTAACCCTGACTCAGCAAAGCACTTCTCTGTAGGCTTGTTTCATTGTACCTTCTTAACCTTAGCAGTTTCCAGAACCAAAGCTGACTGCCAGAATCTCATCCTCGCTGGGCAAATACTGAAAAGCACTTGGATTTCACTGAGTCTATAACTCAAACTGTGTAGCTGCAGTGAGGCTAGAGAAGCTGCAGGGCAAAGGAAAGAAACTGAGCTGAGTACAACACTGAAAGAACAGGCAGGGAAGAATATAACCAAAAGGACATGTCAATTTTACCAATACAAGACTAACTTGGGTGCAGTTTGCTATGAAAGAAATTGCCCTACAGATTTTAGAAATCAAACTTTTCTGAGAGGAGACAGGAAAACAACCCTCTGTCTTTCACAATCTAAATTGAAGAAAACATATTTTAAAAAGAAACTGCCTTCTCCCAGGCAGCAGACTGCACTTGAAGCTGCATGCTACTAGCTTTTGGCAGCCACCAGGAGCAATTTCCATCATCTTACTTGGCATTACTCAATTATCACTCTGAATGCCTTAAATGTTCCATAACAAGCTTGAACTTTCACAAGTACTTTCCTTGCAGATGCATTGCCCCACCCACCTCCCCCCCCCAAAAAAAAAGGTGCTTTGGATACTGATAGCATGGGAAGTGCTGTAGATAATCCTCACAATATCTCTGTCCAGCCATACCTCCACTCTTAATGTGATTGGGCAGTGATCCTTGCCCTTTCATGCCTCAGTGTGGCTCACGTAATAGGTGGTTTCAGGATAGAGGATACCAGCAGTTTTAAAGATCTAAATGAGAAAGAAATGGGAATGGAAACAGAATAATAAACTTTGCAAGTTATATGTCCAAATGTAAACCCCTCATTGTTCAAACTTCCAATGTGCAAGTCAGATCAGGATTGCTTTTCTCAATGAAATGTATTAAAAATTCAGAAATACTTGTTTTGAAGGCTAAGTTGCTCACACAGGTCAGTGGGATAGCAACGGTGCTGCTGCTGCACAGAGGCAGGACAGGATTTGAAGCAACGGGGCTGGTGCACAAGACAGCAAGGCATGAAGTGCTGTAGGTAAATACCTCAACTCCACATGATGAGTTTACAGAGGACAAAAGGCACTCTCATCAGTGGGAATATGGAATCATTTAGGTTAGGTTGGAAAAACTCTTAAGATCATCCAGTCCAACCACTGACCTAACATTAGCACTATGTCTACATGAGGGTCCCATTGAGACCCAGTGTTCAATAATGACATTTCAACAGATTCGAGTTACAAAAATCATCAACTCCTCTTCTCCCACTCAATGTTTATGATTCTTGCATTGAGCGGCGGGGATTATTTTTTTTAAACCATCTTGGCATTTTTAACAGCAGCTGGGAAAGCCAGATTACATCAAATGAATTCCTGTTATCACTGTTCTCGTTGTCTGTAGATTCCATTATGAAGGCTCGATTTGAGTCAGGTTCTCCAGAAGAGAAAACCCAATATTCAAGATCTCTTTTGTGAAAGAACTGCATGTTGTACTCAGTATATGCCACCCCAGTTTTGCTTCAACAGTCACAAAGACCAATTCAGGAGCATCCCTCCCTGGAGCCAGCAGAGGGAAAAGTAAGCAAACAGGAAAAATCTTCAGTTTCCAAAGTAGCAAGTCGTTCCAGTAATTGTTACAGCAAACAAAAGATGAAATCTAAATGTTTATTTCCTTCAAACAAAGTATGAAATCTAAATGTATATTTCCTTTGTCGATGTGTGTCTGTGGATGCACGCTCTGCATTTAGGTTTGTGCGTGTAATACATCCAAAATCTGCATTTTAATTTACTCTACAAATTAATTCTGCATGGCAAAATTAAAAGATATAAAATACGTGCCCCCAACAGTCGCACAGAGATTTTGAAGATTTGTGTGAATCCCTCTCTTCTCCCTAGCAGTCTAAATCATCTTTCGGTTATGATTATGTCAGTGAACCACTACACAACAGGAAGGTTAGATGGACGCTTAAGAACAGATTGCTTACCTGAGGCACCAAATCATTTGAATTTTTGCTATTCACTAGGCTGACAGCTTTCTCCACAACAATTCCCAATAAGCTGTGGCAACAGCTCTGCACCAAACACACTTACAGGTCAGGAAACTGAGTTTGGGAAAAGCTTGTAAATGTTGGGAATGCTCCTGTAAACACTTCTGTTAGAGGCATACACTCTCATGACTACATCATAATGAGTGTTTGCAGAAATTGGCCTTAACTGTCTAGGAACAATAAAATACATTTAGTAACCATATGTCTGGAATTGTAAGGCAATAGGAGCCACCATGTGACATTGGCTGTCATGGCAGGCTTTTCCAAGAACTAGCAGCTGCCTAAGTCAGCATCTCTGCTGAGCTCTTCAGCATTCCAAACAGGGAACTAAACTGTACCTAGATGAGTACCTGCCTAAAGCAGGGAGACTGGGTCAGGATCTCCAGGAACATGCTACACACAGAGCCTGGAACATCCGACTGGCAGTCACTGCAATGGTTCTAAACATATACGATCCAAACACATGGATGACATGTAAGTAAGAATGGAAGAACCAAGAGATCCATTCTACCCTTTCCCTAGCAGTGACATTGTGTTTCAGGTCAGCTTTTAAAGATAATTTCAGGTTTGGCCAAAAGTGTGACAAATGAGGGTACAGGCCCCAGGATATTTAGTTCAATTTTAAGAATAAATGTGTCATACAGCCCTCGCTTTAGAACAACCAAATAGATCTCCAACAAATGGCAGCATTCTTGGAAATGAGAAGGAGAGAGGAGAAAAAACAAGCATTAAAAAGACAGCTATAGACTAAAAGCAACACTGGCTAAAAATTCAAAACAGCAATGTTCAGGAAGCAAGGAGGAAACAGAAGGGGAAGGATGTTGCAGCAATTACTGCAAGAGAACAAGCTCCTCACTTCTCGACAACAGTAGGTCCACATAGCAGGGCCCTCAGACACAGCTAAGTTTCAGCTACTATACAAATCGCACCATTTTGGCTCACCATATTAAAAAAAAAATAAAAAAAAATTCTCCTTATTTTGGTTCACAAAAGAGATGGACTTGGAGCACAATCTTCCTCAATGCTGCTCCTTCACTCTATGTCCAACTCTATGTCCTATTTCTCACCATCCCATCTGCCTCAAACTTGTCTTAAGTTCACAGGACAGCAGACACAGCAAAGCATGTGCAGAGCTGATGGCATCAAAATAGTTGTCGTGAGGACTGGCCTGGCCTGGCCCATAGGTGCACTGTGCAGTTAAGAGTGGGCATGGGAAGAAAAGAATCCTGCCTGGAAGCACAAAGAGATGGTAAGCAAGCCTCGATTAATTAAGTGCAAGATCACCTCAACAGAAGTAAAAAACCTCAAAGGGGAAGAAATAGCATTGAAAATGTTTACATTTCAATTTGTGACATTCATTTGCAGCATCTCGCACTCCTGAGGGAGCAAAATGATTTCTGGGTAGGGTTCAGGCTACTGTAGCATTATGTGAAGCCTTGTGAACCAACTCACTTAGGGTAACTGTTATTAAACAGGAGCACAGATGCTTGGATGATTAGATGAAGCAGCTACCAGTCTAGGTCATGGCTTTAACACCAGGTAAGGGACCACAAGATAACCATTCTGCAAGCCACAGAAAGAGGCATTGTAATAACGTAGGTAGACAGAGGTGCAGGCACACATGTGACTGAGCAAGGTAGGGGGAAAGTCTGCTCTGTCACCAGCTCATCCTTAACATGGCTATAAAGCACATGAGTAGCCAGCAGTAAAATGCTGATTTCACTCAACAATCTACAAGTTTGGCAAATGTCTTTGACGGGGCCAGGTTTTCAACGACATGGATGTGCCATGGATTTGCTGTTGCCTGGGCATTATTAACCTGACACATTTCCCTGAGTTACAAATGCTTTTGCAACCAAGCTATGTTTATAAACACAAGCTTTCCTCCCTGATGCTAATTGGCGCAGCCAGCTAATTCAGTTAGGATGCCTTCTCTTGTTCTAAAAGCAACTCCGTAAATACCAATGCTTTTTTGCTCAAAAAGCTTAAAGCAGTTTGTTGCTTCACTCATTTCCAGTTCAGTTGTGTTGCTTCTTGCTCTGTAGCCCCACACACCCCTCCCAGGGGACTCTAGGATGCCAACATTTTCCTTCCGAGTTAATCAGGAAGCATCTTTGCAAAAGACTGGTGGAAAATGCTTTTTAGATATGAAAAAATGCTAATAACAATTTTAGCAAAGTTTGTCATTTAGTGTGGGGGCTTTTGTTTAATTATTCAAGAATTTCCAGTTGAAAATAGAACGTAATGCCTTGTGTGCATTTATACAAGTTGCTAACTGGTGCTCCAAAAATGTTGCCACTAACAGTCATGCAAATATGAAGCAATGCAAAAGGAGACAGACTTTGGTGTATCACAAAAGGTTACATTTTGACTGAAGCCTTAGAAATACCATTCTAACACTACTCAGGATACATTATAACTCTTAAGTAAGAAAAAGGAAAGTTGAGCACTACACAGCAGAGCTGTGTAAGATCTACGCTTTCTATTCTACTGGAAATGTTATATCCATGACCCCATGGAATGAGCTTTGCAATAACTGGGAAGGCTCATCAAGACATCCCCAAGAGACATGCTGTCACAATGCAGAGAGCTGTAGCCATAGAGAAAGGCCCAATATCACCAAAAGATGGTACTCTTTGCTTTCTCAAGCGGCACAGGACCTTTCTGATTAGGAAAGATGCTCATGCTCTTGAAGATGTGTCTTCAAATCTAGTTGACTTGAAGTGATGACTATACTGGTGCTTCAGACCTGTAACAATGACAGTGACTGCAGACATAAAATAATCACATGACATGCATAAAATGTGGACACGAACAATTAGATGTTGGAAGTAAAATAGGTAAATTGAAATGTATCAAAACAGGGATGACACAGGGATTTCCATCAAAAAATCTCAGGGTGCTGTTAACAGTATGAATTCTGGCATCACTGTCTTCCAAAAGGGAAACCAAAGCACTGCATGGCTATATGACTTAGTATCTGGAATCTGACGCAGGTCTGCTCAAATCCTATTAGAAGCTCCATGCAGAATGCAGACATCAATATGGAAATAAAAATGGATATGGATATGACTTGACAAAGTGCAGAATTTTGCATTTGCTCTATTTTTTTTAAGTGCTTGATTCCTAGTTACTAACTCGTGCTTGCTACACAGGTAAAGAAACACGCAGGCACACCTCAGTTTATGCCGAGTAACAGTTCTGGGTGTCCTGAAGCCTGAGCTAGGACCTGGCAAGTATGAACACAGTTTTTTTGACTGCTCTTTTAGCAGAACAGAGGAGAGTGGAATTCAGTGTGTCCTTGGGGGCATCAGGCAGAGCATTACCAGCCAGTTGAAGGAGGGGATTGTCCCACTCTGGTCTGCACTGGGGCAGCCTCACCTTGAGCACTGTGTGCAGTTTTGGGCACCACAGTGTAAGAGAGATACCAAGCTGTTAGAGAGTGCCCAAAGGAGGGCAATAAAGATGGTAAAGGGCCTTGAGGGGAAGCTGCATGAGGAGCGGCTGAGGGCACTTGGTCTGTTCAGCCTGGAGAAGAGGAGACTGAGGGGAGACCTCATTGCAGCTACAACTTCCTTGTAAGGGGAAGAGGAGGGGCAGGCACTGATCTCTTATCTGTGGTGGCCAGTGACAGAACCCAAGGGAATGGCCTGAAGTTGTGTCAGGGGAGGTTTAGGCTGGAGATTAGAAAAACGTTCTTCACCCAGAGGGTGGTTGGGCACTGGAAAAGGCTCCCCAGGGAAGTAGCCACAGCACCAAGCCTTGCAGAGTTCAAGAAGCATTGGGATGATACTCTTGGGCACATGGTGTGACTCTGGGGGATGGTCCTGTGCAAGGCTAAGAGTTGGACTTGATGGTCCTTGTGGGTCCCTTCCAATTCAGCATATTCTGTGATTCTGTGAACTTGGCAATTTTACCACCCACAGGAAATCTGCTCTGTAAGTGGTAGGTCACTCATTGCCTCTTCAAGGCAGTGCTAAAGAGCATGAAAACTGAATTGAACGTGGGCAATATTCTAGCTCAGAACTCAGACTGCAATCATTTACATCAAGAGGAAAAAGCAAACTTGTTTCTCCAAATCATGCACCAAAGCATTTAATTCTGTGGCTTATCTTTTAAAGGATACATTTAAAAAAAAATTTACTTTTAACTTCTCATGGCAGCAGTGTCTTGGAGGAATTTCTTCCACCCCAACAATCCCATTAGGTTTAATGGCAGCACTGAGGCAGACTCCAGAACACAAATGCTACTGATGCACTACTGCTTCCTGTAGAGTTTAGTTCAGAGACGTCAGATGAAATGGGCCTATTACTACTAGAATTGACCTAAACCAGTTTCTTGAGTATACCTTTCCAGCCCTTATTGACTGCAAAAATTCTGTTTTCTTATACAGAAAGAGCCTCTTGATGTGTTTTTGTGAATTTAAAGTCTCTTTGCAACTTTAAGTTGTAAAATGGAATCTGATTGTACTCCAATGTTGGCAAAAACTCGTCATTAAACTAAGACTGAAAAATACAACCAGTAGAAGAGCTTCTCGTAAAATGCACAATAATTTATGCAGATGATAGTGAAGGAAAGGGAAGGAGGAAAACTTCTTGTTTCCTGTTTTTGTCCTTTTGAGTCCTCCTGTTCTGGTGAACTAGAAAAGCATACTCACCAAAATCACAGCTGCGATAGTGCTTTCCTAATCATATCATGAACAAGTTTCCAATTCTTCAGAAATAAAAAGTAGTATTGGGAATCTTTTTCCTCTTCTTTTCCTGGGAAGACCTTAACATTACAGTTTATATTCAGAACACTGTATATGAGTGCCAAAAAGCTTTCAGTATATTTACTTTCTCTCTCTTTTCCACTTATAGTATTGCCATAAAGGCTGAAAGCACTTGCAAATTACACAGGTTAGCTAAAATTGACTCCCTCTGTCTTTACCAGTACTGTTCAGCCTCAGGCTTTGGGAACAACAGTCCAGCTTGGTGCAAACACAGACTGAACTGTGTCAGTGGAAGAAGAGCTGGTGTGTTGACTGTTACAGGAGCTTGACCCCTACACATCAACGGGCCCTGACAATATCCATCCAAGAGTGTCAAGAGAGCTGGATGACATCATTGTGAGGCTGCTCTCCATGATCTTTGAAATGTTGTGGAGATCCCAGAAGGCTAGAGTAAGTCTAATGTCATCCCTATCTACAAGAAGGGCCTAGAGGAGGATCCAGGAATTACAGGCTCACCAATAATACTTCAGTTCTTGTGAAAGTTACAGAATGAATCCTCCCAGGGGCTATCCCAAGAGAAATGAAGCACATGATTGGGAAAAGCCAGCATGGATTCAACAAGGGTAAATTGTGCTTGACAAACCTGATTGCTTGGTATGGCAAAGTAATCTGTTTGGTCTAAGTGGGGTGAGTGGGGCACAGTGTCTGCCTGGATTTCTCCAGGGCTTTGGACAGTGTTTCCCACAGCCTCCTCCTGGACAAAGGTACGTGTTACGTTCTAGACAAGTGATTCATGTGGTGGGTGGGAGCTGTCTGGCAGGCAGCACCCAGAGGGTGCTGGTAAATAGCTCCTTTTCAGACTGGCAACCTGTGCCCAGTTGGGTCCCCCAGGGTTGATATTGACCTAGCGCTGTTTAGTATCTTCACAAATGATCTGGATGATGGGACCAAGCGCACCCTGATGAAGTTGGCCAATGATACCAAACTGAGTGGGGAAATGGACACTTTGGGAGGGAGTGCAGGAAGACCTGGACTGGCTGAAAGGGTGGGATAACAAGAACTGTATGAAGTTCAACAAGGACAAGTGTAAGGTTATAGAAGCTGCTTGAAGGAGTAAGGCAAGAGCTAGACAAAGGAGAAAATTTTTTAAATAAACATTACACTTTGATTTGACCCTTCATAAGGACTTTGTTAGAATTATGATTGCTCAGCACACTTTCCTCTTGGATTCCTCTCCTGGATGAGCTGATTCATACACAGTAAGTGAGGCAACTTTATGTTCCAGAGATTAGGAGTCATTCTGATACTTTTGAAATGTTCTTTGTAGGACCCACCTCTTACCATTCCAGCCTTTCAGTTGTGCTTTCAAACCACAGCTCCTTTGGGCTTGAAGGTGAAATTTTACAAAAAGAAACTGATTGGAATGTAATACAATCCACCTCTCCACATATATAACATGAGAAATTTCTCATGTCAGGTGCTGATTTGTGTTCTAACCAAGCGCCAAGAACACTGCCAGATCTCAATAATTTAAGTGAATGAGACAACTGGACAACATGACACAGCCAGACTGCACAATAAATTGTGTTAGGGGATCCAGGAGTTCTTGAATGATAAGGCATCTATGTGCTTCCCTTTATACTTGATTTCTGCCCAGTTCCATAACCTTGGAGTGCCAAAGAAGGTTATTGTATCTCTAGGAGCCTCAGATATCATGCCTAAATCCAGAAAAAAACCCAAGTTCTGAAAATTGCATTATCCCTACATGCTACAAACCACCAAGTCATTGGTCACACAAGAGATGTGTAAATAATGTCTGCCTCAAAAGAGAATAATAAAAAAAGATAAAATAAAAAGAGAAAGTGATTTGGGGGGCTAAGAAGGTAAGTGTTCTTGAAGTAAATAAAGCAACCCTTCCTACTAGTACCTCCATGTAGTTAGACACACAAATCCCACAGGCAAATGTCTCTGCTGAATCCTGCCCTAAGCAAATGATGATTTCTCTGCTGGGAAGAAAAAGAAGCTGTACATGAAAAACTGGTTACAGAAAGGGAATGAATGCAGAATCATTCCTTGCTTGGCCCATATAACTCCAGCCTAAATCTAACCTAAACCTAACCTAAAGCTAGTGCTTTATGATTCACTGAGAAACAGGAAACAGGAAGCTCTGCTACAGAAATGGTTTCCTTTAGGGGATAGGGTAACATGATCAAATTGTGCTGATGAGAAGATTGTCAGTGCTCTAGGAACACTCCTATTGAGGAAATACGTCCTGATAACCACTCACTCCCCTGTTACCTGTAGTATTCAGCATGATAGTCTTTTCCACAGTAGAACTGGGGATGCCTTTGTGTCACTATCTCAACCGCCAGCTTTTGGATCTATCAGTCAGTGTTAACACTGCTTCAGAGCATTCAGCACTTGTTAAAGATATTGAGGGGACAAACTGACTTGACCTTACTTTATCACTTCATTTAGTGTAAATGAAGATTTTTCTCATGGTTGCATCAAAGAGGCCCAGACCAGTTATTTTAATTACCAAGTCAGTGGTCACTGGTCTTTGAGAAATTATTATTCATTCAAAGAACTAACTTATAAAAAGCCTTGTCACATACTAAGTCTATACTGAACAACACCAGAATCTAAAGCCAGATTTGAACACAAGAAATCTGCACCTTATATATTAGGAATCAACAGAATGAGGGCAGATACAGAGCACAGGAAAGCAATCAGACTATATATGCCAGGCTGACAGTCCCTGTTGTGAACATACCAGTAGCCTGTGTGGCATCAGATCAAGGGCAAATTATAAAGACGAGGTAGCAGGCTAGAAAGGTCTGGCTTCAGATGGTCCTGTGGTGACCAAACCCTGTGGGCAGTCTTCCTTCTCTACCCCACAGAAGGCAATACATTGGAGATACAAAGAAATGCAAGAAAAGTTCTGCTGCGCTCCCCAGCACTTGGCCACTCAAGGCTGGGGTATTTTTAAACCCACAAATGTTTGACAAGAGAAAATTTATTTACTTGGCAAGTGCCAAAGTAGCTGTGGAGGAAGAGTTCCTCATTCTACAATGCATAGTCGAGAACTCTTTTCCTTTATCCTCTAACCCTGTGTCAGAGACTGAACTAGTTAATGGCTTAAACATTCTAAGATCACCAAAAGACTTTTGTCCACTGTAGCAAACTGAAAAGAAGTAGCTGCTCACGCAGCAAAGCCTACCTCTCCCTGAATATGCCTACTGTGAAAGGACTTTCAGATCAGGTGAGTGCCACTGTTCAGCTATCCCAGGTGCAGAAGGGTACGCACACCTGAAGATACAAACTGAATTTCCAGATAAGGGAAGAGGCTAATAAGAGGCAAATCCTGCGAAGTGGGATAATCTTTCTTACCATGCCGTTGTTCTCCCTTACATGATCACTTTGCTGTACAAATCCTTCCAGGAACCTCAAAGACATTTCACATCTTGCCAGGGCTATTCATCTCAAACATTGGACCATGATGGACCATGACTGATGCTGACATAATAGGCACCTGTAACATCTTAGGAGGTGTTAGAGACATATCCTGTGACACCATCCACTGTAATACTCCCTGCCCCAAAAGAGGTGCCTGAGCTTGAAGTGTATAGCAAGATTGTTGACTTTTGTGGGGGGAAGTGTCTCCTTCCCCCAAAAGATAAAGACCATCACTTCAATCAACAGACATAGAGCACCAAGTTTCATTGTTGGATCAAGTGGATGGTGACTACATATATCTTTCTCCTTCCTTTCCTTCCTTCCTTCCTTTCATTCCTTCCTCCCTCCCTCTTTCCTTAGGTGTTATTTTTATGCTTTAATGTTGTATTACTATACAGCAAGTGATGCTCAGGTTCAGATCTGAATGTCAGCCACAGGAGGTGTTCTACCTTTCTTTTCTTTTCCTTTTTTTCTTTTCTTTTTTTTTTTTTTTTTTTTTTTAACCAAAGCAGCACTGTTCCTTACTCCCAGCCCGGTCTTTGAGGTGAGTCATTCCCTCACCATGGAAAACGGCAATGCCATCACAGCATGCAGCTGTTTTTCTGCCTACATAGAAAGCTGGCTGAAGGTTGTGAGCACTGACCTGGTCCTGGAAGAGAACATGCCTTCCTACAGATGCAATAATCTGTTTCCAAGACTCAGCCCCACCACCTTCCTCTCACTAGCCCAACCACAAGGCGCCTGTCTGCCATGCTGCTGTTGATGAGAAGGTGCTAGGTCCCCCGAGTTCTGCGGCACTTCTGCTCTGGGATTCTTAATGTGGACCCAAACATGCTTCTAGGACATTATCCATGAATCAAAAAGGTGCATTTTTCTCTACAGACCCTTATATCTGACAGCGTATTTGATGTACCTTCAGACAAATGCAGACCTCTTTTCATTGTTGCTGTGTTTATTTGCTTTCTTTTGCCTTGTATCAAGTTTGATTTTGAAACACTGGGGGGGGGGGAATGCATTAATTTCCTGTTTCAAAAGACAAAAGGTCTCTTGGACTGATAGAATCTGAACTGGCTCATCTGTCAAAAAAAGAAACTCCAATCTTCAGCCTTTAGTCCAGAGCTTTTTGAAGGATCCTCTGAGATTCCCAAAAAAGCCCAAGAGATGCCACAGAACTCATTATAATGGAGACAAAAAAGGTGTTGGCTCTTGAATTGATATTGGAGAAGGTACTTCAGCTAGAACAGATGGAGGAGCACCCTCAGACTTGGGATCTGCTATCATGGCTTCAGGTGGTGGGGCACCAATGGGTGACAATACACAAGACGTGGACAGAGAGAGTAATTCCTCGGGAAGCTGGCATCGTGATTCTGAGTAGCTGGGAAAGAGTCATCATGAAAACCACTTGAACTTGGGTCTTGCCCAACTACAAGAATCCTCTCTACAAATCCGTCTTTGGATGGGGACCAGACAATAACTCCTATTAGAAATTCAGCACACTGTGGGGATATTTTGACCTAAACCAGTTTCACTGTCACTTTAGCTCCAGACACAGGCAGTGACTCATCAACAACCACTGGGCATTCAGACCCAAAATGCTCAGGTTTTAATAGCCAAGTTTTATTGGCATAATCAGGTGGTCTATCTTACCAGAGGTGCAGACACCCATTTGACTTTCAATATCTGGACAGCAAAAGAAATCTCCCTGGCATCTCTTGGCACTGCTACAGCTACACCCAAACCCAGAAGAGACAAATAACCCAGTACCGCTTCAAAATATCATGATCTCTGGAGAGGACAAAACACACAGAGACAACAGGCTCCAAGCCACGATTGCCAGTAAGGATGAAATTAAAGGAAAAAATGCAGTGGGCTATGGAGCATTTGGAAATTCAGTCACCAATGTCCACAGCAATATAAGACTGCCCATGATGGCTACCACCAGTTTTATCAGAACCTGGCAAGAACTGGATGGATTGAGATGTGTATCTGCAGAGAACCTATACTTGCCAAAATTCCAGACACAGATGGACATTTCCATTCCAGCTCTTATGGGAGAGCTTAGTCTCAAATATCTCCCTCCACAAAGTCTCTTGAAAAATACACCAGTGCCCAGAAAATGACAGATTCACAATTGCTGGGTGCAATACCTTCATCAGTCTGCTGGACAGGCACTGTTGAAATTGAATAGTAACTACAGAAGGAATTTTCCAAAAGATGGAATCCAGAAATTTAGTTTACTTCCCATTCAGTGGCTTCACTCCAGTTTGCAGAAAACACTACTCAGAACCACGTGCCACTGGAACTTGTTATCCTGCCAAACATTTGCAATGCTGTTCTTTGTCTCTTCAGTATATCCAATATACTATTTAGACATGTCAATCACCTTTTGTCAGCATCTTCTTTCCCAGCAGAGTTGGCCTTTTCTTCTCCAGTGGCTTGCTCATTTGCTGGACTTTGCCTAGCCAGGCGAATGTCATTCACTGTATAAGTATTTGGTGAACACTTAATTATTCAGAGCCTTTGTCACACTGTCCTCTCAAAGCTGCTTAAATGGTGAGTAACATTTCCCTGCATTTACCCTTCAGCTGGCCAAGACCAACTGCACTAAAACGGCAGCACAGAACAGATTTTGTACTTCAGCTGTGCTAATATCCACAAATCACTTCGTGCTTGTTTCTAGTATTGTCCTGACTTGAGTGGATGTCATAAATTCAAACTTGCATCCAGATGATAGCTCACATTCTTGAATATTAGCAACTGCCTTCCACTCCATCAACAGAATTTGGCCCTCAGCTCATACATTTCTGTCCCCCTCCAGAAAAGACATCATAGACATCAAACTTATTAAAACTTCACTGAGAAGAGAAATATTGAGAAGACATGTACCAGAAAGTTGCTAGAATACATAAGGAGCCAAGCTGCTTCGGTTTCTAGGTGGATGAGGAGTTGTTTTCTTGTTTGTTTGTTTTTGTTTGTTTTTTTTAACATAGAGGAAGTCAGAAGCACTTCGTAAGCATTTTACCACCTGCAAGTCTGCCATTTTTGAGATGGCAGACTTCAGATTAAAATTTTATTCTACACTGTTAATAATATGCACCATTTATCCTGGCCCAACTACTATCTTGTGCCTTCATCTGAGAGATTTGCAGGGGTGGGTATTACACTGGCCTCTGCCACATATGCAGAATCACTACAGAACATCTCTACCATATAGGTCACCAAACAGAAAGAGCTGTCCAGTTCCCAAGATTTCTCCCAGGCCAGCTTTCACTGTCCTCCTAAGTCCCATCTCATCACATAGACAGAAAAATCTTTGCAGCTGCAGAAATCACCTGAAGACCCAAGAGAATGGATCTCCATCTGGGCTTGTCCCATCAGAGGAAGATGTACAAGTGCTTTAAACAGCAATATAAGCCCAGTTATGAGCCTCCATTGCTTCCACTTTACTTAAAAGGAGATACTGAAATCTTTTCCTAGCACCTTTCAGGATCCTCCTGCAAAACACTGGACATGTAATGAAGCAAAGCACTCCTTACACAATCATTCTAGAATTCTTGTTTTCCCCAGATAGCTAGTTTTAGAAGGACTGAAGTTGTAAGGAAAGACACTGATTAGAAGTACTAAAGAAACAATAATGAACCCTCAAAACAGTTTCCAAGGAGCAACTGGAATTCCTCCTTTTTAGTCTGTTACCATTCATTTGCATAGGCAATGACCAGTAAGGAAAAAAAAATATGGTAAACTACTAATGGCACAGGACTACTTATGTGGCAAAGCTAATTCTGGTTGGAAGAACAAAAGGATCCTTTCTCTCTTGGATTAACACATGGGGTCAGTTCTTTAATTAGAACCATAATGAATTCTCTATCAGTTTTTTCCCAAGTTTGGTAAACTTCCTGTTAAAAATCAAATACTATAAAAAGGCAAATCCCTCTCAGCTGGAGCATGTCCTGGATACTTACTCAGCAAGGGATCACAGTTCTAAAAAGAAACCACTCAAGATTTTATTCCCACTGCAAATCATATAGACAGCACACTACAAAAGCACACAGCACTTTTAGCATTCAAGGAACTAGGCTTCTCAGGAAATTTACTTCTAATTTCTTCAAAGGAGGCATAAAGATTACAGGTATTCTAATCCTCTGGAGAAAAAGAGGAACACTAGGTGTATTTCCAAACATATTTCCCACAGAACTCAAATTTAAGCAATCACACTGCATAAGCACATCCATTTTCTTGTAGTGACTTTTGAGCTGTGGGGTGCATTTCAACCAACCCGACCACATCATGTATAACAGATGGGAAGTTCCATCTGCTTAGCAGAAAACGGGACAACCTTCCAGTGTCCTCAATAAAGGTTAGACTAGAGAGCATTCAATGTTTATCAGATATCCAATTCCTAAGCATTGAGACAAAAGCCCAAACAAATTCAGACCACTTCCCAAGAGAGCCCAATGCCACCTTTCACCACACAGGCCTGTCTTCTTAGAACACCTGAATGCTTCCCATTGGGATCCATCTATTTTATTATAAAGACAAGGGTCATCAGGAATTTGGCCAAGAAAACTTCAGTGTAGGAGCTCTAATTATTTCTGTTTGACCTTTTTTCAGCTGCATACTGATGGTACTGGGAAGGATGATTTCAGATGGAAAGAAATGGATTAAAGAGATTGAAGACAGATACAGAAAAGCTACATTTATCCTTTTTTTTGTTCAAAGATGCTGTGCTCTATAAGATCTCCAGTTTCTTAAAAATGATTAAAATAGTTAATAAGTGAGATGGGGTAGCTGAGTTTCCCAGACAGACTTCTGGGGTTGGTCCAGTACAATTCCTAAAAATTAGCAGGCTTAATAGATGGGTCTGTTTAGTCACTAATTATGTCTATTTATTTACCTTCCAAAGGTAATCATCTGAGAAACTGAAAGGGGGTTATGTGGTGTGTGGGGGTGTCTGTTTTTTGTGTGTATGTCTCCTTTTTTGTGTTTGTGTCCCTTTTCTGAAGATGGAGAGGTTAAGTCAAGTTAATTATCCTCTGCTTTTCTGTGCATCCATCATTAAAAGGAAATTGGGTATAACGTACCATACCACAAATCATCATATTTGTGAGGACAGGCAGCAAATCCTGGAATCCTGGAATTTGTGTTTCCCATACACTGTAATCTGATGCAAATTGTTTGTGCTGTAATTGGCTTCATGTAGCATACTATACAAAAATCTGTTCCTGTTTCTATATTGTTTGGCATGTATCTCAAAACATTTAAAAGAAGAATTCAACTGCCTTACGATATTGTCTAGTTACCATAACACTTTTTGTTTGTTTCTAAAAAACAGACATGCCCAAATCCTCTGAACTCACTATTTAGGTTAAAACAGCAGCAGCAGTGTATCAACTATCTGCATTTACTTACTTTTCCTGTAGGCAACTGTAATGCTGAAAATCTTCTGTCTTCAATTTAAAGCTCCTTCATATGTGTACTGTCAACACAGCTGGTCAATTTTCCTCTTTCTATCTACACAGAATTAATTTTCCATCCTCAAACTATGCTGCTCTGAAAAATGCACAATTTGGCTGTTATGCTGGAGGGAATAAAAGCCATAGTATTACTGTGACAAGTGAAAAAGGCTCTTTTCCTTTTTTATGTCCTGCTATTGCTAGCTAGACTACCATCAACCTAGCAAGACTCTTTCATTCTTGGGACAGTGGAACACTGTGGGCTACTATTCTGAAGAGTCAAAACCTTGAAAAACCACAGACCTCTGAGCCTTGTTTCCACCACTTCAATGCAGAATGCTGTTTAATTAGTACTCTTATACCCTTCCTGACAGCACAAGTGAAAAGCACCAGTTTTGGTACGGACTGCTGGGACAGGAATACTGCTCAAACCCTCAAATGACCACTCGAGGCTGATGTGTTGGCTGATGGCAGTTATTCACCATCCAAGGTTCCTTAGAGCATAAAAGGACAATCTCCTTTCAGAACAGTTGGACTGTTCACAGCATCACTAATCCACTGAGCTACTTAGAACCCAACATCCTCTCTCCCACCTCAAAGCTGGTTGCTGTAAGCAGAGCAGATTACATCATTGCCAGATCAGTGCTGTAGCATTCAATCCTGTAGCATTCAGCCCAGGTACGCTGAAAAACAAGGAGAGAAGGAAAATATCCTCTTCCTTTCACCATAGTGGGGAAACTCTACAGAAAGTAACCCACTGTTCACCAAGTTTTTCCAAATGGATACCGAAGAAATGGATACTGAAAATTTAAAATGTGCATAGCCCTTTTATTGCACGTCTTAAGAAGGGCAGCAACCACAATGAATGATCCCATGTAAGGCCAAGAAAATCAGTCACAAGGAGACAAAAATACCCAGACCCACTGATCAGTGTACATTAGGTATATTTTTTATTTACAGAGTGGTGATGTCTAATCAGTTATAAGGTTAGACACCAAATAAGTCAGATTTTTTTCTGTAAAAGTATATAAATATATACATGAAATTCTATGAAGTAAACATTATTAACTGTGATACAGTTAACACTCACTACTATCCTTATGCTAACAGGCATCTCTTAAAGCTTAAATGCTGATTCCAAGATACCCTCTATAAAATAGCCGTAACTGTACTAAAAGGGCAAAAATTCTGTGCCATAAACAAGCTTTCAAATTAAACTAGTAAAATGTCTTTGTAATAAAGTTTGCCAGGATAAAAATACTGCCTCATCCCTCACACTCCCCCACCCTGTAAGAAACAAATACCCCAAAACAGTTGCAGAACTGCAGGAAGTACTATAAGATTATGTTTTCCTTCTTCTTATGTTTTTTTAAATTAAAACACTTTTATTTCAGTATTTTATGACAATAAGGAAGCTGCAAAAAAATGCAGCTTTATTAAATATTGTTATACAAAAAACTCACATATGCATCCATGGGGTTGAAGATATTAGTGGTATTGTATGAGCTATCCCTTTTCCTTGGAACTGTATACCTTGCTTGGAATGATGGAGAGACTTTATAGAAAAGGCATTTGACAGCAACTGAAGAAAGGGACTAGAAAACTATTGGCAGGACAAATAAAACACTTGAGAGCTTCTCGACCTCCTTGCTTCCTATTTTGTGAGCACTTTTGCTTCAGTATTTTATTTGTTTCTCTGCTGTTCTTCATGTTGGAGATGATTCAAGACATAAAGGACAGCTTGATAGCAGAAAATGTACTGATCCTGCAGGGGAAAGGAAATTACAGAATGTGTGAAAAATGCTCGCACCACCTAAGTGCTCTCATGTGCACTTTATGGTTGCACAGCACTTGATTTCAATACTTATTCTACTATTCAATAATAATAATAATAATAATAAAACCCCTACACCTCCCCTCCAAAGAAAACAGAAAACCTCAAACAACAAAAGCCCCTAAGCAAGCAAAAAGGCCACAGTGCAGAAATATGCAACCTCAACTTAAAACAAATATGGACACTCCTCTGCCACTATATTTTTATAGAGGACATTCATCCTTCTTTCATACCAAAAACACCTAAAGGAGAGTGAGTATTTTACGTAAGTAGAAATGAAGACAGCAAGTGAATTTCAAGGTATTGTATCAATGCCAGCTAATACAGAACTCAGACAGTGCAACTTCTTATCTTAATCTCAGTGATACAGACATGGAAGCTAATACATGTTTTGGAGTATGAGTTGAGGATGGGGCTAATAGTTTGGTGGTTTAATTTCAGGGTTTTTTTTTTAACTATGACTTAACAATTCCTTCTTATTCAAAGAAAAAGTGCGTGTTTTAACAAGAGTTTGTGATGACCATCTCTAAAGTAAAGTTACTTAGTTCTAGATCTAGATTTTTCTTAAAAGATTCATTTAACTTCAGGTTGAATATATCCCCAAAGTACAGTTCAAGATATCTCTGGTAGTATCAGTGATTCATAGCAGCTACAGTTAGGCCTTCTTTTCAGTTTATAATGAAATTTTTAGACATACAAACTTAGCTGACTTTCTCAATAAACACATGCTTTTGAAAATGAAAACTCAACAGTATATTCCTCTTTTTAAACACTGACCGAAACAATACAGCATGTTAAAAATGTCATATAACTGTTAAATACATACTGCTACACACATGACTTAATTCTTGTGACCCAAACGTTGCATTAGAGAGCACAAAGACAATCTCTGTGTGCATCACAGAAAAAGTCTCTGGCTTATCAGCCAGTTCAGTGCACACCTGGGGCAGCCAGACCCACCTCTGTCTGAACCATTCCATGTCTCTGCAGACGCATCGTGCGCACCAGGTCTGAGATGTCAAACTACCAAAACAAACAGCAAGTTAAATGTTCAAAAAAGATGTACATGCAGAGAAAAGAAATATCCCCAGCATCAAATCACAGAATAGAACTAGGTGTATTAGTGAAATAAATAATTCACCATAGCCTATGCATGTCTGGTAGATAACCAGAATGTGCTGTCTCTGGGCAATCTGGATGTGGCCCTCCTACATCAGCTGCCCTCCTTCTCTTGTTCTCTTTCTCCGTACACAAGCCCTCTTGCTTTTACTGGGAGCTGAATATGCAGAAAATAGAGCCCCTTGGTCCAACCTAACAAAATACTTTTTAATTCCCCAGGTCTATAAAGTTCTAGATATTTACAGGGTGCTTAGAAATCCCACTGAGCTAAGCATGATGCAGCTCATCTTCTTTACAAGTTCACCAAAAGATTTGCTACACCAGGCTTCTGAAGGACATAAACATAAGGAAGCTGGCACCCTCCTGTGGATCATCCTAGAAATCATAACCCTAGTTGTGCTGGAGAAGGTAATTTAAATACCCTCACCTGAGATGTTTGTAGTACACTGAGGTTTTGATTCAGTTGCCTAAACAGATACTCTTGTTGGTTTCTAGCTGTCCTTCAACAGACCATGGATCTCTGGCCAACTGAGTACCACCGTGCTCAGCCCCAGTGCTATTTAACATATTTCCACTGAGTACAGACAAGTCAGGCAAGCATTTTAAGTTTTCCATCAATTACCCAAGCCAGCTAAGATTCCCTGAGTTAACCCAAGAACCAGTGGATAATAGAATTTTTCCCCCCTGGGATCACCTATGAAGAAACATTTAATAAGCACTGCTGTTTTCCACCCTGATTTATGTTACATTAACATATAGTCAGTGTGCTGCTGTTAAACAAATGGCATATTCTTTAAACAACTGAATAGCTTCAATGGAACATATTTCCTGCAGATCAAAAGCCCAGCTGAGCCCACCCTCTGGGATACTCACATCAAGGTCTCTGCTGATCAACCCCAGAATGACATCTATACAAATGAGGGTCCCCGACCGCCCAATGCCTGCACTGCAGTGAGTGACAATGGGGCCCGACTTGTGGATGTGCCGCATGTAGGAGATGAAAGTGAGGAGGTCCTCTGGTTGAGAAGGGGTGTCGTGGTCAGGCCAAGCGATGAAGTTCAGGTGGGAAATGTGCCGTACTTCACCCGTCTGAGGTTTAGAAACAACGACATGTAACACATGGCAAGAATAAAAATAAAAAAGAAAAAGGTTCCCAAAGAAAAGCCTCAGAAGGAAGGCATTTGCCCCAAAATGTTCTGTAATTCAATAAAAAAAGAGAAACAATGAACTAATTGGAAAATAATTAGCAAGTAATTTAATAGTATAATGTTTACTGTGCAGACTGAGCTGATCACACAAAGGAATCAACCAGCCAGACTGAATTATTAGGGAGTTCATATCCCTGTATATGTTTCTGTGGCCATAGAGACAAAATTTAGAGTCTTATTAGCATAATGAAATAATCTCCTAGCCCAAAGAAAAGGTCAAAGAGTAGGATAAGCTGCAAGGAAAAAATGTTGCCCAGCAATGATCACTTGGTGAAGAGAAGCCCTGCTTTACTTCTTGATGTAGACAATACAATTGAAAGCAGGCAAGCCAGAAGTATAAGGAATATAATGTCAATATTCAGAAAAAAACTAAGTATGCACAATTGGATTAATTTACCTGAATCTCTTCAAGCTCCAGCACTCTAATGATAAAGCCCTTCAGCTGCTGAAGTCTTACAAGAGCAAGGCGCAGTCTATCATTTATCATAGTGGTTTTATTGAGGACATCTGGCCAGTAACGCTGACATTTTATCTTTTCTCCTTCAACCTCCTGAGTCATCATGGCAATCACAGTACAGTTTTGTTCCCAAACCATTTGCCAGAAATCTGCTACAGTAGTAGGAAGAGGTCCTTGGCATGCAATGTAAACGAATTCTTCATTCCCCACTGGCATGCGAATGAAGCTGGCATTGATGTATCCACCTTCAACCCCAAGAGGTACTCTAGTGGTGTCATCTGTGAGCCCCACACAACAAAAAGACCCCATGTTATGAGTGCACATAATTCAACCTTCACACAATAGAGATGTTGAGCCTTACACTCTCATGTAGTACTTATCTCCACAGATGCTTTCAGATCTCACTTAAAAAAATAAATCACTTAAATACTTGATTTAGGATACTAATCAGTACTTTTGAATAGAGGAGAAAAACAAATCAGCAGCCAGGCAGGATATGTGATTAGAAATGCAGCATCTCTGAAAAACTGAGGTTAGGTATTTCTCAGTCATAAATAATCTTTGTCAGTTCTTACTTCTCCTCAACACATCTTGTACCCAACAAACAAAATTTCATGGCAAGAAATTTAATGCCAATAATATACATGTCTGCTTTTCCAGTTTACACAAGAAAAGCTGACCAAATCTTGTCTGGCTCCATATATATATATAAGACACAGCATCTGCTAAAACAACTGGAAAGTCTGTGAACATCTATCCCTTACTACTGCAGTACAATATTATTCACTGCTCTTAAACTGCTTTATAAATGCTTCTTTACTTTTTCCCTAACAGGACTGAGAATCAAATAGTCCCACTTCTGATCCAATCCATCTGACCACACACGTGGTGAGATAGTATCAACAGTGAACTTCAGATTAGTTAGGACTTACAAGGAAGTATGTTTTTATATCTGTTCTTTTTCCTGTTCTCCTTTGCTTGTCCTATCAAACACTGATCCAGAGGTTTTAACTCCTGAAGGTTCTATAAGGAAGAAATTACATGTGTATTAGGAAAACACTGAACAGTAACAAGTGTTAAGAGTAATTATGTTACCAAGTCATTAAAAAAAAGAATTGTTAAAAATTAAATCCTAATGTGGATATGCAAAATAAAGCTGTTGTAGGAAGGAATCTAATTTTACACAGCTAAGAAAATAAAATAAAACAAAACAAAAACCCCACCTACTATCCAGTAAATATTTAACCTCATTCTCCCAAAAAAGAGATCATGTAACATGGCTGACTTATGACTTTGGAAAAACTGGTTTCACTTTCAGCAGCTACATTTCACGCCTTTATTTACTTTGTCTATGCCTATTAACATCATATTCAATTGGCAATTTACTAGAACCAAGAATGATGTAAACACACTTAGGAATTGAATTCAAACGTATCTCTCAGCAGCCAGTGTGGGGAAGGAGAGAAGTCTTTGGCATTATTCTTTTCATCCCTTTTGAGCTGTGGCATTCAAGGCAGTGATGATTCAGCCATTCTATTCTTGTTTCATACTAGAAAAAAGGACTTTAAAGGACAAATAGCTACTCACTTCAATCTCTTTGGAAGGGACTCCCTGTTCCAGCAATCCACGCAACATCCTGATCACAGACTTCAATTTGGCTCCTGAGTACTTGCCTCCAGGGAGCACATTCACAATAGGGAGTGCAGAGATCTCTTCGTTTGTCACTGGAGGGAAATCCAGCAGAACAAGACCGACTGATATAAATATAAATATAAATAAATATCTAATACTAAGAAAACAAGCTGTAATACACTGCTGAATTTGCATATTGTTGTTCACCCCTGCACTACCTGTTTTCACTCAAATGCTTCCACACACCTGAGAGAATACACAGCTGTCCTCTCAGTTCCAGAATAAAAAAACCCCTAACAAAACCAGCATGACACAAAATCAGCTTTGATGAATCCAGGAACCAAAGGGAGTTTTTTTTCTGAAATTTCAATAAATACATGGAAACAAACTTCAACTATATTTTAAATCTAAGTTCTTCAAACACAAATTGATGAACGCACAAAGGGATGAATTCAGAAATCTCCACTTAGAGAGTACAGCTTATGATTTGGTTTTCAACACTTTTACTCAACATGTATATAAAACATCTTATGATTATCACTTGAAAGACAGCTTTTCTCCAATGCAGTTTGCCTTCCATCATCAGGCCTCCAGTGCTTCTTTGAAGCACAACAAAATTGACAAAATCAAAAATCTCTCTGATATTGCAATCAAAAGTGTCCTAAATCACTAAAGGTCTAAAAGCTCCTTGGAGAAGTGATCACAGCACCAAGCTTGACAGAGTTCATAAGCCTTTGGACAATGCCCTCAGGGACATGGTGTGACTCTTGGGGATGGTGCTGTGCAGGGCCGAGAGTTGGACTCAGTGATCCTTGTGGGTCCCTTCCAACCCAGTATATACTGTAATTCTGTGACTCAGACTGAAGTATTACATGGATTATCCTTCTTTTCTTTTAATGAATGCAAAGGGCTGCTGTATATGAATTTCAGAAATTGACACTTCTAATGCCAAGTAAAGACTAGATTCTTCCAAAGATATCAGACTGGGTAGAGTTCTGCTCTGCCACACAGCAGCAGTGGAAGGATTACAGTCAAGACAAAGAAAAAACACTGCCTAATATGGAGTAGTGGCATGTGAAACCCATAATACATCAATCTGATTACAGTCAAACATCTATATGGTTACAGCTTTTGTCAGATAGGTACTAAGGAAGGAAAGCATCATAGCTGGTTCCAACTCTTCTACAGCTACAGATACAAAGTTGCCAATACTTGTTCCCATTAACTCTCACATATTTATTACACAAAGTTGTAGAGATACTCTCCAGGGCATTGCTGAGCTTTTAGAATTCCCATTACACCTGTATTTACACCCTCAAAACATATCCAGGACAACTTAAAATTCACTTCTATCTATTTAATGTGATCCTCAGTTTTCCTCTGATTATTTGCTAAATGTTCTTGCCTTTATTTACATGTTCCTGGCCAACTGATTCAATTGGCAGTTCATCACTTCCCCACGTGATTTCATCCTCATCTGCTTGGCTCAAGGAAGCTTGTGGAGGAGATCTGTAAGAGAACAAGGTATAGAAGTAAGAAAGAACACCTAGAAATAACCAGCACATTTACAATCTAGTCAAAAAAATCACCAAAAAGTAATTTTACAGCTACAAGTATTTCTGGACTGTACCCATACCAGCGATGTTAAAAACCTAACTTTTTTCTTTTTTTTTTTACATCCCCAGAGGGGATCGGTAAAAAGTAACAATGGAAAAAGCCAGGAATACATGACTCTAGCAATAACTTTACAAAGCCTAAACAATTAAATAGCATCCAATCAAAAATCTGTATCATTCATATAATTCATTATCTACACACTAGAATATGTATTTTCAATGGCAAGTTTTCTAGCTTTATTGATGAATGTATTAAGCATTTTAGATCATAATGTCACTGTTTGTGCCAAGTCTCAATCCAAAACTTCCCACAAACTTAAAAACACAAAAGAAAAAAATCTTTGCCTAAAATTTCACTCAGAGAAGGACTAAAACTATTTCACAAAGAAAAACAATCTTGGGAATTTATACAGTTCCAAGTGGCTCAAAGGGACGAATAGTAACTTGGCGAGGCACATCCTTAGTACTCCATGTAAAAAAAAATAAGCCCCAGGCACCCAAATGACAGCTGATGGACCAGTGGAACTATACAGTTGAGTTGCAGTGTTCTAAAACCAGAAGTAACGCTAATGAAGCTTATATAGATTTGAACTGAAGGTTACATGGTTTGAATGTTTTCTTCACATACAAGTACCAAATTGTTAGTACAATGCAAATTATGTTATTTGGAGACATCTGAACACAGTCCAGTTATCTGCTACAACCACATAACAAAGGAACAAATAAAATGAGGGCATAGTAAACCACAAAGCTGACTAGTATTCTGGCAAATTATAACCTTTTAAATAAGGAATAAATGGAGAACAAGACATTGCACAGGTATTTTACTGGGTTTGTTTTGGTTTGTGGGTGGTTTGTTGTTTTTTGTTGTTGCTGTTTTTCTCTCATTTTAAGATATTCCACTTCAGAGTTTCAGACTCCATAGGTTTGTTTTCAAGCAATACTAGAACAGAAATCTTACCTTTCTGGCACAGCTTTTACTTCACAATAGTCTTCACAGCCATTTACATGTGTTGGCTAGTAAAAGAAATATTTCAAAACACATTAAAGGACACAGTTACAACATTCACCCTCTGCAAATCTTAAACGATTAACAATTACATGGACCATTTCTGAAGGGTACTAAGTTCAAAGCAGCACATAATGAAAGACTTTCCTCTTTTAGACATCCTCATTAACCCAAAATAACAGAGGACGAGAACACTAAGCACTTGGAAAGACATTGTACTATAACAAGGCCAAAAATCTATGTTAAAATAATTCCTGACTCACAGCAGCAGTAGTCATCTAAGTTAGAGTCACCTAACTCAACCTTTTTTGATTTAAACACTTAAAACCCCTTTTTGAGGTAAGTTTGATAGTAAAAACTGCCTCCTGTCAAGAACAATTCCTGTACAGAACAGAGCAGGGCTTGACCTCTAAATGACACATACTTCTACACACACCTTCCTCAACAGACAACACAGACTCAGCAGAGAAGGTGGCATTTCCATCCTTCTTTCAAGAAAAACACTAAAAAAACCATTTATACTCCTGAGGCCAACTTGCAAGTTTCCACTGCCATAACAGGGTATTTTACTTGTGGCTCTTCTAGAGCACACTGACCCAGAGCCAGATTCCTGATTTGATTTTCAGCTCTACTAAGTGGACAGAGAGCTACGACAGCCAGGATGTGCTGGATAGAGAGGTTTGCTGATCTGAAACAAGACAAAAACTAGGCATCTAGTGACTGATGTAAAACAGGATGCAAAATAATGTAGGGTAAATCACACATAGAAGTTATTCAAGCTACTGAACTTATTCAAGTAAAAAATGGTAGGAGAAAAAATTTCAAATATACATTTTGAATAGTGAAGTCTATAGAGCATGAATTGTGACTGCCTCCCTTCTTTGAGCAGGACTCCGTGAAATCTTGGATTAAATACCCAAAATACCATTAACAGAGTAGTTCATCACCACTCTTTTTGAAAAAAACCCATATATTCTTTGTTCTTTTATATAGTTAATTTATGATAATCATATACTATTTAAAAATAAATGCTTGTACACCATTTAAACCTACTACTGACAATGATGTTCTCATTTAAAGGACATGTAAAGTTATTTCCACAATTTCTATGTCAATAAGAAAAATAGCAAATTCAAATAGTTCCCATGACACCAAAATCAGCAAATGTCTGACAGATTCTTGCCATCCTACCTCTGAAAAATCTTCAGGTAAAGACGACCCATCACAGTCTGTGTCTTCAGACTTATCTTCTGTTCCCTTTCCATTCATCTCTACTAAACAGGAAAATCAGGAGATGCAGCATAAACACAACAAAAGATGCCCAGGAGCCATCCTATTGCAGATGTAAACCCTGTTAACACCTGTCTGGCATTACACAGGGGAATACAGGTGCCAGAATAATCAAGAAACACTTTTTAAGTCCCTTTGCTACCAGGGTGTTGGAAAAGAGCTCCTGCCATACAGGATAATCAGATTTTAGGCTTCTTTATTTTATAGTGGGAACAGATGTTGTGGTATGTGACTCTTTTTGCACAACTAACAGATTATCTGTGTCACAGCAGAAATGGATGGACAAGCTGGTACTACTAAGTTATTATATTCTCATGTCAATAGTTTTTCTGCAATTCAGTCACATTTACCAGGAATAGGTCTAAATCAGGATTCTACTTGCTTTTTGTATTACCAAAATCTAATTAGGACATGACAGATAAAATTGGACTTGTATCTGTCTGCTATGGCAGCACCCTGCTGTCATATCTTATGGATTCAATTCATCTCCAGTTGCAAAGGACAGATGCCAGCTACAAGAAATTCATGTTACTTCTCAGCTGGCACAGCTGGAACCTCCATGATTCCTGATTTCTAATGCAATAATCAATGGCAATAATCCAATGATGTTGAGGTGCATCAAAAGTGCTGCAGTAATTATAATTTTGGAAGGTGTACCTTGAGTTTTAGAAAGAATCTCTACCGAAGTAGCAATCACCTTTCTCGAATTTGCAGAGCATAGTGTGACACCAGAAAGAAACTACAAATCCAATTCCTCACTAAATTTCAGTTAATAACAAGGGGAGCTGAGGACTTGGAACTAAGGAAGAGAAGGGTACACAGACAGAAGTAGGTACTGAAAAAAACCTCAGTCCTAAAAGAGACAAAGCAGGCTGGCAAATTGTTTTTGAGAGATCTCAACAAATTTCCAAGTTGTGCAATCTGTAATCAATGAAATGTTGAAACGCTTCAAGCAATTCTAACATGACTGTAACTGCAGGACCAGGTACCTAAACAATATGAAAATCACTCAAGAGATGAGAACGACAGAATGGGATTGATTTTCCCAGCAACTTACTAAGTTGCATCTGAATCAGTACACGTTTGTCTGTGTTCAACTTGGGAAACTTTCAGTTCACACATCAATTCAATGTCAGCTCACTCTCTTGACAAATCAACTATTTCCTTGGCATCTTGTTTAAAAAGTATTTTGCTGTTAATGATATGCTTTTTTTAATTGCTCATGTTACCTGGCAGATGATCTTCTGATGCTGCCTTCTTGGGATGCAGAAGACTCTGAGCCTCTGAAGTTACATTATTACGATTTAAGAGGTTCTGGGCTTCCTCATCTACAACATCCAACAGATACTGGACAACATCATTGTGATCATCCTCATCATAATATTCATCATCAGGAATCTCTGTTCCTAAAGAAAAGTAGTACTTACTGGCAAGTTTTTCTTATACAGGATGGCTTGGGGTGGGGGGGGAAATTAAAGGGGCAGATAACATGGCATTATCTCTAGCTGTTATCATGGCTTTTCTTCATTTCTCTCTCACACAGAATCCTAGTTTCATAAATCTACTTTCAACATTGACTAATCCTCTAAAGCAAAGCACACGACTTGGAGATCATGATTGAAAATTGGCTGTCGGTCTAACATTGACTTATTTCAGCATATTCAACAATGCCGTGATTCTCCTGTACTTGTACAGTAAAGAGAGAATAATACTGTTCCCATCTCACCTCCTCTTACCTGATTTGTCAATGTGTTTAGAAAAATCTGACATTTGATTGCTAAATCCTAGGGAAGGTGCATCTCCTGGTCCTGAGAGATTCATTAGTCCCTTTGTATGATGGATGTTGTTTTCTGTATTTCCCTGAGAAGGTCCTAGGATGCCATTGCCATTTATCTAAGAGAGCAAAGAACAGTACAAATTAGCTCTTAAAGAGTCTGGCAGTTTGTTGAAGCAGCAACTAACCATTAAAAAGTTCTTTTCTCAGCAACAAATAAAAACACCTATTCATATCATGTTCTTATCTGAGATAGCTGGGTGATGGGTGAGAAGCTTTTAGGTGTGTTAAGGTTTCACATGAAAAGAGCAAATAAAAAAAATTTAAAGCACTATGAGGAAAAAAATATGTGGTGATGAAGAAGCAGCTCCTACAAGAGTAGTATTTAACATTATTACAACCTCTATAAAACATATGCAGGCTTCAATAATTTTAGTCCCACAACAAAGCATTTCTCAGAAAAAACTAAGTGGAAAAAAAAAGAAAACCACCTAGCAAATGTAACATGCAAGCATCTTCAGAAACTGTGAGCTGAACGCAGTTTTCTGAATCATAGCCTTGCATCCTTCTCATATGGCCATTTGTCTTTCAACAAAGCAGCCACAAAAAAGATCAATTCAAAAAGCTTGCATATTTTGTTATGGTCACTGCTTATTCATATGAACTCACAATAGGGGCTTGGCATACTTTGATTAATGGATTGTTTATTTAATTTATTTATTTTGAGAAGTGTGTAAAGTAGAACCTTTTCTCTGGTTAATGGTACCAGGCACAACAGAAGAATAGTTACCTTCGGACCATAAGCGTCAACAGTCTTTACTATTTTATCACAGGGATCACCACAGGAACAGCCTAAACAAAAATGGGTAGAAGACAATAACCTCACAGTAATTTTTTCACAGAAACTAAATTAGTCCTCATCAATTATTTTTATAAAAGAAATAAGGTCTTTAATATTATGCTATGACACGAGTAGCATTTCTGCCTACCTGGTTTCTGAGTGCCGTCAAACCCACATCTAACTGACTATACTTCACAGTGGCCTTTTGAATGTTATATTTAATGGAACCAGAAAGCATGAATGCTAAAACAAGCAACCAACTCTAAGCAAAGAGAAATGCTGATAAATAATTTAACAAGGTACAGAGGACTCAGAACTTTTGGGAACAAGGCTGATACTCTTTCTCTTGAACTGTACAAAATACAATGCTACAATCACGTGTCACTGACTACAGGTTTTTTTTTTCTGAAACACCACTTGACATCTGGGTCTTTGTTCAAAGGTACCTTTCCCTTCTTGGTAAAGAGTGACACTGTGATATCAGAGACCACTGCCTGCCCTAGAGGTGCCATTACTAGTATTAGAAATGAGACCACGTGGAAGCATAGGTGATATAAACCCAACTCCTAGTGAAGTTCTGGATTTTCATATACTTTATGCTTTTGTAAATGAAGGAACCTGTAGATGAAATAAATGAAGATTGAAAGTAACCTTACATCTTGTCATGACCTATGCATGACAAGTCATCTACAGGAAGGGGGTTTGAATGGCATCTTTCAAGCTTTGGTTATAGGACTTGTTCCCAATGAATACCTTGACTATGTTTATTGAAACAAAATGAGTAGCATACTTGGAAAACATGGGAGCAATATTACTGTAGGAGTTGCAATAATTTTCTCAGGGGAGATCAGTATTCCAAGCTATCAGAGTACATTAAAGGAAGTAAGAAAACAAAACTACAATGAATCAAGACAAATGCAAAGTGCCACATTACAAAGAAAAAGGACATGCCTGAGATGGTAAATAACTGTATAAGCAGATGCTGTGCACAGAAATGTAGGTGGTAAAGGACCCCGAGCCTGAGTGAACAAGGAATTATTTAGCAAAAGGAAGTTAATCTCACTCAGGAATTATGAATAGGAATGCTGTCTACACAACCTGGAAAAAATTCTTGCTGTCTGCTTGGCACTAGTGAGCCTCAGCCAATGCCATGTATGTGACCAGAACCACCACTGAAGGGGAACAATAAAATCAATTTGGGCTCTTTTGGTCTTGAAAAGAGAAGACCAATGAGAGACTCGAAGCCCTCTCCAATGTAACAAATGAACACTTTTATGTCTAAACAGAGGAAACAACAACATCACTATTATTAATAGTAGTAGTAACAATTATGATAATTAACTGATTGCTTTTTTTAACTCCTTAAAAGACAGGCTTGATACTAGAGAGACTATCAAAGCTACATGAAAAATGGAATCTTAAAGAGACAATTGCTGAATCTCTTTTCATGTGGGTTTTAAAAGAATGATCAAGTAAACAGCTGATCATAGCAAGTTGGAGTAGGATAGTATCTTAAGGCCCATATCAGTTCCTTCACTTTATAAACACTTGGAATGAGTAAGAATGCAAAGCTTACCATTAGCTTTCACTGGCCACAGATTTGAGTTATCAGGGCTTTTGGATTTTGGGAGCACTGCATGACCATCTCTAAGAAAACAAATATTTACAGAAATCTTCATTAAAAAAATAAATCATGGTAATCATCACATATTGATCTAAATAGTACTATTGGTAAGACTGCTAATCATGCTTTCTATTACAACAGTTTTGGAATGCTTAAAATATTCAATGACAGAGAGTAAGCAGTGGTAGTTAAGTAACTTTCTACTTCAGGGAACACTAAAGAGTTCATAAGAATTGGACTTTCCTTCTGGATTCTGACAAAAAGATTGAACCTTGCAGCCCCAGGACTTTACAACTCCTTCCCTTTCTGGGATAAAATACAGTGGGAACAAGAGAGGGAGAGAAGAAGCAAGAAACAGCAGGCATGGCTGGAAAACTTTAAAAAATGAAGCAAATGTTTCAGTGTCAGGTAAACATTGAAACAGAGTAATGTGGAGAGGTTTTTTACAGTCTTGCCAAAAAGAACAGCAGGAGTCAGTGAAAACACAATGGCACACTAGGAGCTGTACCACAGGGTTTTTACATTCACTAGTGTGCTGGGACATCCATGGGAGAGTCGAATTATTTAAGCAAAACCTTTTTATCTCATTTTTATGATTATAGAAATCTCAGTAGCAGCTTGAAGAAAAAGGAGTATTTGTATCAACTGTGCCATATTTTGAAAATGGTATTTTCATAGAATCATTAAGGTTGGAAGAGTACTCCAAGACCAAGTCCAGCCTCTGACTGAACACTAGCATGCCAACTAAACCACAGCACTAAGCACCATGTCTAGTTGTTTTTTGAACCTTTCCAAGGATGTTGACTCCACCACCTCCCTGAGCAGATCATTCCAATGCTTATCCACCCTTTCAGTGAAAAAATTCTTTCTGATGTGCAACCTGAACCTCCCCTGGTGCAGCTCGAGGCCATTTCCTTGTGTTCTGTCACTGATTGCCTGGGAGAAGAGAATAACCTCCACCTTGCTACAACCTCCTTTCAGGGAGTTGTAGAGAGTCATAATGGCTTCCCTGAGCCTCCTCTTCTCCAGGCTAAACAACTCCAGCTCCCTCAGATGCTTCTCATAGAACTTACTCTCTAAACTCTTCCCCAGCATTGCTGTCCTTCTCTGGATTCGCTCCAGCACCTCAAAGTCTTTCTTGTAGTCAGGGGCCCAGAAATGGACACAGCACTCAAGGTGTGGCCTCTCCAGTGCCAAGGACAGGGGGACAGTCACTCCTCTGGTCCTGCTGGCCACACTCTTTTTTGATACAGCCCAGGATGCCACTGGCCTTGCGTGCCTGGCCACGCTGCTTGCAGGCTCATGTTCAGCTACTGTAAGCCAGCACCCCCAGGTCCTTTTCTGCTGGGCCATTTTCCAGCCACTCTTCCCCCAGCCTAGAGCACTGCCTGGGGCTATTGTGGCCCAAGCGCACAGGCTCTTCTTGAACTCTTGTAGTTCATAGCTGGACACAGCTTTGTATTACCAAGAAACACAAAGCACAGCAAGTACCAAGTACCCTTCTGCTTCACCACAGCACAAGAACTGTGAATACACAGATCCTTTCAGTGGCATCAGTCCTCAATTACATGCCACCTAGTACCACTGTGGTGAATTTCTGTTATACCAGGAACATGTTTGACCCTTACATTCAAATAATCATGCAAGAAAAATAAAGCATATAGGGAAGATTTGCTTCCAAAACATACCTGGTTGCTTTGAGCACCACTTTTGGAAGGTATGTTTCCAGCATTCTTCTGGCTTCTTTCAGAGTCATTCCCTGTGTGCTTACTCCATTAATGTAATGGATAATATCTAGTACATGGAGACTCTCATCTCTGGCAGCAACCGATTTGGGGAGAATGTCACTGATATACACAACTTGATAAAGGCTGTCATGACCTCCTGATAATGACAAACCTTTGCAGGAAAAGAGGGGAGAAAATAACAAATCAAGCTTTCTTTGTAACTGAAGGGGAAAATTTTACTATAGGGCAAAAAGTAGTGCAATTGTGCGTTACCTAGCTCCTCCTTATGGCACATTAGTGTAATATCAGGCAGTAAATGAGGCAACACTGGCATCTTTGGTAACTCCAAGACACGCCCTAGCACCAATTTGACAGTCCTTGGGGCAGCACGGAGAAAGTTTACTGCGTCAGTATGGCTCATGTTAGTGACATCAATGTCATTAACCTGCAAAACCAAAAGCAACAGAGAAAAGCAGCATTACTGAGGAAGTATTTACTGCTCTTCCTCAAGTGCTATCAAATTATATCCCTCAGAAGATCCATGCCTTTGTTCCTTAACCACATTTGATGTGGCTCACAACAGAGCTCACTTATTATTTGTTTTAACTCAAAGTTGTCCTTTTCATACAATCCCTCTATGCAAACTTTAATTGTCTCACTTTTATCAGTCGGTCTCCAGGACGCAGTCTCCCATCACTTTTGGCAGGATCCTGGACAATGTCATGGATGTAGCAGCCGACACTGTCATTACCTTTGGTCACCGTAAAACCCAGACTACCCTTTTCTGACTTTGTCATTGTGACTCGGAGCTCTACCTCCTGGGGGAAGAAAACAGCACTTTACAATTCAGACAGTCACAAGAAATATGAACATTTTACGGAGATTAAGACAGTTTGAAACAGACAACTGATTTACCTATTGATTTAAGTAGAATGCAAGCCTGAACAGGCTCAGTTTAGCTGTTTCAAGTAAGCGTCTCTAATGGGCTCTGACAGAACCGAGTATGTTTTGTGTGGAGCTAACCTTGGGCCAAAGGCCTTTCATTGAAACAAAATTGTGAAAGCTCATGTCAAAATTAACACTTTATTTTACCTCCAACTAGCTGCCATATAAAAAAAAGGCTCTGTGTTTTTAAATAATTTAACACATCACAAAGTATTCAGAATAAAGTAAGTGAACGTTCCTACAGTGAACAATCTCCTACAGTAAGATACAGTAACATAGCTTATCTTGGAATTGAACATATGGATACATTGAGCCTATTTTAATTAGCATTAATTTTGATTTGAAAGATATGGATCTGTCTCATGTGCACTTAAAAAAATCACAGAGCATCAGGAAAGTTTGAGAAAAACTTCTGAAGAAGGGACTAAGGAAAATATAATTTTGTTTCTTGTTGAAGTGGAGTATAAGCTAGAATAGCTTTGTAAGCTGAAAGACCTTCACAATGAGACATATCAATGCTCAATTTGAATTTTTTTTCAATCTTGAAATAGATAATTTGAGGATATGGATGCAAAAGTCCTCTCTGATACACAAGACACTTCTGGGGTGGCAAGAAGCTATCTCAGAAGAACCTCAAAAATATGCTGCATTTTGCAGCAGAGCAGAAGGTCTTTGAGATTCATAGTTATAAATGCAGCAAAGAACAGGGTCCTGCTCCTGCTGCTCGAATTTATCCTCTGATCTCTGAACAACCATCCAGACAACTAAAAGGGCATAAGCAAGATATTTGCCATTTCAGCTTCCTCTGAGTACTTGGTTTAGAAGAAGGTAACTGTTTAATGCCAAGTTTCCAGGGTGAAATGATGCATGAAATAGACACATACACATCTACCTATGTAGACATGGATGTCTCCACATTCACAGAGGGAAATGCATCAACTGAAGAGCCCAGAGAGAAAATGCCTGCAGACATTGCATGAGAAGCTGCAGTTCACTGATTACAAATGACATTTATAAGGCACACGCCCAGGTTAATGCAAGTATAACTTACAACTATCCCTTTGTAAAAGAATGTGCTTAACTTCTACCCAGGCACTGCCAGTATCATGGCTAAAACAACTTGCAGTTGACCACAGCAGTACAATTTGTGCTACTGAAAGACAGAAACAGGAAATTACTGGCTCGTATTCTTCAGCAGTTTTTTCCAACTGGGTGACTAATGAATCCATTTCTCCCAGGTGTGGAGTCAGCTCAGAGACAGGAGTAGTATAACAGTCATTTATTAAAATGGATGTGGTAACATCAGGTACAGTTCTACATGTTGGGATCACTGGCAAATCCAATGGCAGATTACTGTAAATAAACCAGAAAAAAAAAGAATAAGTACAATGTGGCTGGAACTCATAAATTAATATATGGACCAATACTGACTTTATGCACATCTAAAAAGCAAAACAAAAAAGTGTTTCCATGAATAGGTCCAATAAAACATTTTGTAAAGATTTCTGCAATATTACAAAGGTCATTAGCAACAGCATACCTGTCCTCAAGCTCTGTCTTGCCAAGAGCCTCTTGATCAGGATATAGGATGGTGCGAACAGCCTCCTTCTGACCACCATGTGCCTCATACTGGCTCTGTGCCCGTGTCTCAGCTTCGCCTGAGGTCTGATACAGTGCAGAACTCCAGCCAAGGCCCACCTGTGCCGCTGAGTCTGTCACCTCCTCATCGCCACTTCTGCTGCTGTCACTGTAACTGTCTCTTCTAGAGGGAGATTTGAGCCTTTTCTTGCTCAGATCAGTAGTTTCATTTTCATCTGAGCTGTCACCTTGTTCTCCATTTGATGGACCAGAAACTTCTCTATTGACCTCTGGAAATACTTGTTGGGGTGAATGGATGGGAGTCTACAGAGAGCAAAAACATTTAATTCATCATAATCCAGTTTTGATGACAAAAGAAAGTTTCGAAGACTGCATAAAATTTCCACAAGCAAGTAGTCAGTGGCTACTTCCATTTAGATGTTGACTCAATTCTGTAAATATATCAGTTTCACCAAGTTCAACACAACTTAGCCAAGATGCAGTGTGCAAAACTTTGCAATATATACTGCTTAAAATCAGACATTTCATCTAAGGGTAACAAATATATTCCTGACTTGAGCTTCAGAAAGCCTACTGACAGATGCCTTCAAGTTATGCCCAGCAATCATCTGGGCAACTATCACAAAATCCCTTCCAACCAGAACACAATGCTGACACTTACAGGGCAAGTGAAGTCAAACCAATCTCACACAGAAGGGAAACAAGGGAGCTTTCAACCAAAAAGCTACCCAACAGACTACAAAAACTAAGATAATTTATGCCAAGTGGCAACTGTTAACCCAGTTATTAACTCCCATGAGAATGAAGAACAATTTTGCCAATAATCACATATTCCCAAGAATGATGCCAGCTAGCAGACGGACAGAATTTAAAAACTTCATTTCTGCTTTTATGGCCAAATTCTTGTGTTCATTAACACACCAATCTGTGATAATATTATAAACAAAAATTGTCATTTGTTCATTGGCTTTCCTCTTCTTTTAATATATACACTGTTTTATTAAAGTTATTCCAGTTACAAACAGGTTTATTACAGCAGTAGCTATTTATTAGTTTTTACAGTTGCTTAGCTCTTACTTCAATTTTAACTTCACTTAAATTTGTATTTGTACAATTAAGGTTCACTCATTAGACTTGAATTATTTTTTTGTTTAAGAATAATATTAGAATAACTTAGAATCAAAGAATCATAGAGAATATCCTGAGATGGAAGGCACCCACAAAGATCAAAGTTCAATTCCTGGTCCTGCCCAGGACAGCCCCAAGAATCATACTATGTGCCTGAGAGTATTGTCCAAACACTTCTTGAACTCTAGCAGCCTTGGTGCTGTGACAAGTGACCTGGGGAACTTAAACTGAGGACTTGTCTCCACTAGTTTTACACTTTCCTTTATTATGGAAAGCCTAACTTTCAGGCAAATTGTCCTCTATATTCTATTGTGCTAAAACACATTTAATTTTCACCTCTTCAAAGTACCATAAAATGGTCTTCTGTTCTCTCAATTTATTTATTGGAACATTTCAAAAATATTCTTTGGGACACCTCTAATTTCAAGTAAATATGGCAACCATTTCCCTGTTTTCACATGCATCAGCACCAGACAAACTGGTGTTTTGCACAATATCCCTCAGAGAATCACAGAAATACCCAATCTCTGTTTGATATCGAATTCAAACCACTGGGCTGCAAAGAAATTTCTGCCACAGAAACAGTGTATTAAACCAATTTCCCATCCCTTAAGTCACAAAATGGAGGAAAAAATTATTAAAGCCCTGCCTTCCTTTCAGATATCCACAAAATGCTTAGTGCACTCCTAAGGGATTCACTCCAAGAACCACATCTATGTGAGCACCCTCCCCATTTTTTCATCTGCACCTTCCATTTAACTAACTCACACACCAGATCTAATCAAAAAACCTTAAATAGCAAACAACTAAAAACAAACAAAAAACCCCACCAGTCATACATCTTACCAACAATGAAGGATCGATGTCTGGCAGTATTCCAGATGGTGGCCGACAAAGGAGAAGAGAGACTTCTGGAGATGTTCCCCTCAGAGCAGAGATGACTTCCTATAACCACAGTGGCATTCATTGTTAGTTACAGCTGCCTCAAGACCTGCAGAACTACCACAGTATGAGTTTCACTACTAAAGATACAAACCTGCTGCGATAATCCCTTTAGAGATGCCCCGTTGACTTTCAGAATGACATCCCCAATTTCTATTTGCCCACTTTCTGCAGCAGGCTGCCCAGGGAAGAGCTTTTTCACCCTCACAATAGTTGATCCCAGTTGCTCTGGGGTAAGGTTGTCTTCACGGCAGAAGCTGAACCCAAGGCCCGAGCTATTCTTCAACAGCTTTACCTCAAATGTGTTCTCTGCAAAAGGATCATTAACTTATTATTTTGTGCATCACAATGGCCATGAAAAAAAGTGTCTGGAGCTCTTATTCCAAACACGACAATGCACAATCTCCTCCTCACAAGATTCTCCCACTTTATTGACCAAAAGTGTTACCTAAAAGATCCCTCCAAGGTAAAGAGACAAAGTAATCATGACTTCTCAGTCTGCTCATTTGCACTGACAATATCAATACACAGAAAGGCAGAGTGTCTCGAAAGTACTATTCCCCAGGAAGTCCATTAAGGAGCCTTTTGAAGCCCTGAGTGACACTGGGGTCATTGATCAGACATTAGCAAGAGCAGCAACTGGAGTTCCTGGCAGACAGGATAAATCCCACAGAAGAGGACCCAAAGGTATCCGCAGTGGTTTCATCATCAGGGTAGGCTTCCCTTCACTCTCACAAGTCACCAGCAGAAGAGGTTGAAATATGTCAACCCCTAGTCAGCTGCTCACTTCATGTAGCTCTTCATGTCTTCTCTCACCTAGACAGGAACTGCAGGACGTACAGGGCATATGTATCTAATTATCTTAATCTCCCTTTGGCACTCTTAGCAACACCAGCTACAGCGACTTGGCATGTTAAGACTGGTGAAACTGGGAAACAAGAAACAGTGAGAGAGTGAACAGCTAATAGTTGCCAAACAAAGTAACCAAGATGTGAAGGGAAATCTTAAAAACAAATGCAACAGCACAAAGAAAGAGACAGCAATATGTGCAGGGGCTTGGTATTTATTTCTACCAGCTTCAGCTCCTGCTGTTCTAAGAACTGAAGAAAACTATCATGAAGCTAAAGGATGCTTTGACAGTTAAGACAATTATTCCATGTGACCTGACCTGCAGTGACAAAGCTGTAATCTTTGGCATTTGCAGATGCTGCCGCTGGGTTCTCCTGTGACTCACAACGCCCCACCTGATTTAGAGATGTGCACTGGGGTGTTGCTGAAGTGTGAGCCTTAGCCCCTGAAAGCTGACCTTTTTCCAATAGCAGATGCACCACCTAAAGAGATGAAACATTCTCCAGTTAAATGGCAACAGTAATGGAGATAGCACAGGGTTTTGTTCTACCTTGTCAGAGTCCTAAGTTTTACAGCAGCAGATTTTATAGACACTCCTCTCCCTATATGTCCTCATTTGTTCCTTATTTTTTAAGGATTGTTAAGTGAAAACCTCCAAAATGCACTAATGAAATTGCAAGATACTTGCCCACACACAGTAAGAAGGGGTTTTCTTCCAATAAAGCTGTGGGAGTGTTCAGAAGTGTCAAAGATAGTGTAATTTTCACATTTGTACAGGAAATAAAGTTATAAGCATTTTACAAAGTGAACACACATAGTAGTCCTTAGCAGTTCTGAATGTGTACATTCAATCACGATTTTCAGGTAAATAATAGCACTATTAAATGAGGAGACTCACTAAACAGAATGAAGTGCTATCCAAAAAGACCAAGACTCAAGTAAAGCTACCAGTGTAGCATGCAAACATGGAGGTCCTTGTCTCCTCAGTGGCTCAGAACTGCAGCATGCTGCTACACCTGCTTTCCAGTTCGTGCACCCAGGCTTGCTTCCTAGGAAGGCCAGAAACTGGGAGAAACCAGTTCCGTACAGACCTCACCCATACACAGAGCCAGAATTTCACAAGAGTGGGTGGGAAGCAAGATCTGTGGGCCAGGATCCAAGGAGTCTGAGAAAGCACACCTGAAGTGATTATGACACTGGGGAGAAGTTCAGTCTCTTTTCCAGAGAATTTCCAGTCTCTTTTCATTCATGAAGAACTGGTTTACTACAGATAGGAGTAGAACCAGCAGCCACTTACCTGTCCAGTGTTTCGCAGTGTTTCAACAGCTTGCTTATGGGTAGCACCTTCCAAACTAATCCCATTGACAGAGAGCACACGGTCACCTACAAATGATAAATAATTTAAGAAAAAATAAGCAGAACGTCACCTACAAAACATCTACGATGCACAGAAATCTTCAAGTCTCAGCTAACAAGGACAGTTTTTTACATAAATTCTCCCTCTTCTCCATACTCTGAGTCAAGAGGAGAACTTAGCAAACAAACTATATGGTTGGACTCAAAGGTCTTTTCCAGTCCAAACAATTCTATGATTCTATGAAATAATCCCATGTCAAAATTAGTGCTAACCAACAGAATAACAATCTGTCACAAAGCTCAGATTCTTTTATTAGAAAGAAATCTTAACTCTACAGTGGAAATTGTCACTTCAGTAAAGAATGTGGTCTGGCTCACAAACAAGAAGACTTGTAACAATTACCGCATTTTCTGTACTGAGTTGCCAGGCATGCCCAGTAAGAAGATCACAAATAATACAAAGGCCTCTCTCTCCATATTTGGAACAGAGAGGCATTTCTCCATTAACACAAGCTGCTATAGAAAATAGAAATCCAGCAGACTATCTCCTATTTTTCCCCTCCACAGTCCCAGCACTGCTGCTTCTACAGTTATTCTACACTATTTTTTTTAATCTGCACCTGCAGAATTACCTATCAAGGTCATATTTAAAATGACAACTGCAGTAGCTTAGAAGAACAGCTCTTCTCCCCAGCAAAAACGGTAAAATAACAGGAGGCAAACAAGAGTTCTTGTTTCTAGGCCACAGGTAATTGTCAAGTCCACCATAGACAGTTTTCTGCCCTTTTTTTCACATTGTGAGTTCCAAGTGAAAGAATGGGAATACTACCTTTTTCTATTCTGCCATCTGCTTCAGCTGCTCCATTGGGAATAATCGCTTTCACATAAATACCACCATGCCTTATGCTAGTATTGACACCACCCTAAAGAGAAAGCAAAAATAGGGTTGTTAGTCTTTTTGCAGTTAGAATACTTAATAATTAAACACAGTGTCACACAAGGAAAACTATACTTAGGAAGCATGTGGGCTATGGGCATGTAGAAAAAACAGGTAAACTATCAAAACCAAAATGTTATACCAAGCATGTTCTTTGCAGTCATGCAATTTACTTGAAGTGAAACTGGGGTGGGAAGATTATAAAAATACAATGCATGACAGTGCAAATGCATCCAACACAAACAAATGTCCTTCAGCAGAAATGTGTCTGCATTATGTCAGACTTCACATGCTTGCATGCATACCAAAGCTCAGAGATGTGCAGGAGCACAGCATGCCAAAGCAGAAGGTGCACACCCATGCAGTGTCATACTCCAATACAACTTCTCTTATGTAACAGGCAATTAAGGAGTGCTGCTTTCTCCTAGCTCTGACAACTTTGAAGGTCTCAGCTGAAAAAAAATTTGCTTAGGCTGAACTGACATTGTTTTTGGAGGGCCTCAGCCTTTCTGCTGATTGCAGAGGGGTTGGACTAGATGATCTTTAAACATCCCTTCCATCCCAAACTGCTGTGTGATTCTGGCTCGCTGCTGCTCCACAGACTTGGAGGGAAGAGGGAGACCAACACTATCAAAGTTCACTCCCAAAGCACACAGTGAAACATGTGAAAACTTAAAACAGTTGATTTCACACCTCTCCTCATCACCACTGTACAGTATTGCAATGTAGGGGCAGAATGCAGACCAAAAAAGCAAAGGTCAATAAAGATACCACCAGCTCACTCTTTAGGGGAACCCTTTGCATCAACTGGTATCTTCTGACATCTGCTACAAAGCCAATGCACACAGCAGGCCTGGTGTTACTCAGTAACAAATTCCTGCTGAACCTTTGTTCCTCCAACTGTCTCAAGTTATAAGCTTGACAAAGCCACATGACTTTGAACAGGCTGGGATGCTAAGATAACAGAATTTCATTCTGCTCCTCTTACAATACTAGCCATAAACATGAAAAATGTGCTAGGCTTGCAAACTGGTGCTCCACTTACATGCTTATCCGTAAGGCCATGTTTGGGAAAAGGCCAACTTAGTGCTAGGTATAAACAGCACATGAAAGCCAACAGATCCCAAGTACAGCTATAAAACTGTTTTCTATTCTTATAATTTAAGCAACTTTTCCTTTTTCAAATTGCCATGTAGTCTGGTGATCAATTAACCAGAAAAAATAGTTGAATATTAAAAATATCGAAATGCATTTTTTAATACAAGGATAAGAGCAGTGGGAAATGTGTGCATTTCAGTTATGAATTATTCTATTCTTCCCTGAAGTGTCACTTTGCAGTATGACAGGCCCTCAACATAAAACTACCTTCAAAATCTTATAGCCCAAAATTAGTCCTAAAAAATATTTTTTGTCTCATGTTGCAAGAAAGCAGTGTCAGCCAGGCCTCATTTGGATTTAAGTGGTGTCTGGTTTTTCTTCCTTTTATCCAGCAGAGGGAGAACACTGAACATGGTATATGCATGTGAGCATGCATGGAGTTTCTTAAATAACCCACTACCCCTTCCACTGCCTGCAGTGCCAGCCAGGGAGGGCCTCATTTCTTCCCTTGTAAATTTGCCACAGTATTGGGTAGCAAGGGACAAAGACCATCTTGCTTTTTGTACTCACAAAGCAGCATCTGTGATAAGAGTCTATAAGGACTTTGGGGCTCCACCATAAAACAAAAAACAAGAATTACTTAAAGGGCAGATGACAAGAAAAGGGATATAAAATACTATTATGTTTTAGCTTTGGTTAAGATTAATCACACATCAGTAAAACTATATACTGAACAGTGACTTCAGAAAGTATTTTGCTTCCTTGTAATTTAGCAATTTAATGGGTTGCTGGGAGTAGAGAAAAAGAGAAAACATCTAAAAACCTTGTCAAACAGTACCGTGACACTTATTCCCAAGCCGTTATCTTTTTTGGCTAGTTCAACCTCAAAGATATCTCCAGGTTTTAGAAGTGCTGCAGTAGCCTTTTTAGAATTCACTTTGTTTGCTGTATTCGCTGAGAAAGATTCCTTTATTAAGAAAAAAAAAGGAGAAAGAAAAAGAAACAAACAAAACAAAAAGAGACAGTGATTCACCATTAGAACAGACCTGTACAGCTAAGACCCTAAAGGGTGGGGGTTTCAATCAGACACAGCCAGAAGGAGTCCACGTGGCAAAGTACCAATTAGTAAGATTCTTAGGGGTCACTAGCACATAAATATGCTTGGCATTTAGCAACCAAGTCTTTATTGTCAAAATGAGTTGGCCACAGAATACCAACACTACAGTATTTCAATATTTCAGTATTACGGCAGCCTAAAGTCTGCTGGATTAATTTGCAGGAACTGCCACAACTTACTTGAATAACCTCCATCTGCTGAAAAGAGGAATGAATGTAAGTTGAAAATTAATTTGCAGTACTTGCTGCTGTGCTCTTTTGGAAAGGTGAAGCAGCAGGCTGTCTCTGATCAGAGCATGGCTCCCTGCAGAACTTTACTACACAAGCAGTTTTCCACAGATTAGATCGATCCCAAAAGACAATGAGTTCTGCTGCTACCCAGTCCAGATGCATCACTCCTACTTTAATCTATGAAAAACTTAATTAATCTGCCAGGTGAATAGACTTACCTCTAGGGATAGTCACTAGATTATGATCATATTGGACAAACACACAAAATTGAAAGGAGGTTTCCTACAGCCTCATCAAGTGCCCTGTACATTCATCCCAAAGGACAATCTGCCTCTATTAAGACATGTCCATCTTGTGACATTGGATAGCTGGAAAGTTGGTTCAAGTTACAGAAGGTATTTCCTCCACTTATTTTGAACAAAATCACCAAGCTATTAGAAATTAGCTACTAGCATTTCCTGCACACTAGGCTAGGCTGTTGTTTCCCCACATTCTTTCAACTTATTCACACCCAGTAACAGCTATTTTACTACCACTACCATACTGATGGGAAATATTCATATGAAATCCACTATGCCTTTTTAGCTGGCTGTTGTTCCTGACTGCCGGAGTAAGTTGCTTCATCCATGTCAGAATCCCCTCGGTCAGAATATTCCACAGGCTCCACTACCCCAGGCCTTTTATTTTTTGTTCGAGTACTGTCTGATGAGGATCTTCTCTTCTCATTCATTTTAGAAACCCCAGCCTGGAAATCACTGTAAAGCTGAGGATCCTGCTGGGCTCTACCACTGGCACGTTTGCCAAAGAAGCTGGCTGGCTGGCTCTGAGACAGGCTGGCACTCTCAGTTCTGGAATCCTGGGAGCTCATGCTTCCATCCCGCTTGCCTGCTGACAAGCCAGACAAGCTCCCCGAAACAGGCCTCTGGAGACCTCGGGACCGGTTGTGTTCTTCTGAAGAGGACTCTGCCTCATTGTCCTGCACCGACGATGGCCTCCTCAAATAACCCCTGGGTCCATTACTGATATGAGCAGTGTTAGACGATGCTGAAAACCAGGAGACAAGACAGTCATCAGGAGCTGGTAACATCTTATCTGCAGCATGACACGAATTTCTCAGCTTACAACCATGTAAGGTTTTACCCCTTCATATTATGCAGAACATTTCTGTTTATTGCAGCCAGTGTGTCCTCACCAAAGGTCACCATAACACACTTCATTCTGCCCCAGAACACTATTTCAAGCCTATACAAGCTAGGGTTGCTCTCAGAAGGGACTGCAGATCTCTACCTTTGGATAGCTTGTCCTTGGGCTGAGAGATAACAAGTGTTACGTCTTCAGGGGCATTCTCCAGAATTTCCAGCGCTGCATGGTGGCTGACACCTTCTAGACTCGTGCTGTTTATGGATATTAGTCGGTGTCCTGCACAAAAGGGTTTGTTCAGATAAAATCTAACATCCACATTTTTATCCATCAGTGAGAATACAGAGCACAGGTCTGAAAAGCTGTACACAATGCACAGATTAAAAATTACTACAATTCAAGTGATGCTGGAAAAGGGAACCCCGATCATTAAAAAAAAGTGCCAAACCCCAGACCAAACCACAAGAACTGGTTATATTTCCTCTTTTTAAACTTGCCAAACCTTTCCATATTATGATTTCTACCTTATTTTATGCTGTAAAAAAAATCCAGATAAAAAAGGAGAAATCAGAAGTGAAATGAGCAATATGCAAACGAGAATAAAAAAAGGGATATTTTACTCCTCCTCCTCCACTACAGTTATGGGTGTAGTATATTGTTACATTCACTTTTTCTAAAACCAAAGTATGAATACTGAGTATTAAAAAACAGTCATAGATAGAAGTGATACTGCATAAGTCTTTGGCCTTTTCCTACATGTATACATCTCTTGCTATTTACACTATTCACCTGGTTTTAGAGATCCTTCCAAATCAGCTGGCCCTCCAGGAATAACTGAATGAATAAAAATTCCCAGATCAAGTTTCCCTGTCTTCTCTCCACCAACTATTTGAAAGCCTACAAGAAAAGGCCCAAAGGAGGCAAAAAAGTCAGTGATCACAGTGTAGCTTAACACAATACAAGTCCATGTAACAAAACTTAGTTATTCTACTAAATGTAAAGCAAAACCAAACAATACATCTCAAATAGCAAAGCTTTCTGACTAAGATACACACAAACAGATGACATGAAATGCACATTCACTGATCAGATGAAATTTATTTTCTGTCATTTAAAAATTTCTGGGTTTCTCCATTGTTAGATGTTTCACTGAAATTTTTGATCCTAGTCTTAAGATCTGAGTTCTACAACTCCCTCTTTTCCTATGAACCTTCTAATTTATTTCTGCTCATTCTACCAGGTAAACCTGAGAAGGAAGTTCAAGATGAAAAAAGAAAAACCAGAACGTATCAGGTCTTCTACTATTTCAGCTAAAAGAGCAAAGTACCACAAATTGCATGGGGAAGAAAGAAGAGAAACAGTGCATTCCTTCTAACATTCTTTCTTTTTTTTTGTCAACTCTTAAGTTACACTGAAGTGTAAACAGAAAGTATTACTGTCTTGTAGGCTCTTCGAATTTATATTACAGTCCTGTTTTGAATGACAAACGGAACAATGTCCTTAAGGATACTTTAGAGAACCTTTCCAAAGCACAACATTGACACAAAATGTTTCATTACCCATACAGGGAAAAATAATGTAGGTTTATGAAAAAAACTCAGTGGTAGAGGAAGAAATGGAATGCAAACGTCTCATCTCCCAGGCTCCTTAAACCTCAAATTAGTGTTCCATCTGATATTATAGGAGTATGAAAAACACTCCACAATTAGCTCCTAATGGTTTTATTATGTCTTTTTTTTTTCAGCTGTCACAGCTGTGAAGTGTCTACCTAGACATAATTCTATATTAAACACAGAGATAAATTTTAAAGGCCAACTTTCAGGATGATTAGTTCACAACATAAGAATAATCCTACTTTTACAGCATGGAAAAACTGAGACACAGACTTGCTTAACATCACTCAACAAATCAGCAGCAAGCACTGTCAAAAAAGTCCAGGCTTCAGCATGTTAAATGCCTTCAAAATCCAGCGACTGTCTGCACTGCTTTCCTCAGTTCTACACTAAATACTTAAATACAGACCAGAAAACTTTAGTTTGTTTTTGGCTTCTAGAAGTACACATCAACAACAATTTTCAAGTCACTTACCTAAGCCCAATTTTTCATCCTTTTTCAAGTTCACCAAAGTGATCTCTCTCTCTGGTGTGGCAACTCTATTCTGTATTGTTTGCAGAGAGTCAACTGTAAAGCCAACATTTTGTGATTAGACACTACCTGAACACTTCCCTTCACATTTGCCTTGAAGATTTTTGCATTTAAAAATATTATTTCTCTGATAACCTGAAAAGTTTTTTTGATCTAGTGCATCCAACTTTCATCTTCTAAGCCATGTCCAAATAGAGAAAAAACCCTCCACTACCCTTATAACTCATTCCCATCTTCAGCAGTTAAATTTTTTTATTCCTCCCAAGAAAAGCATAGTGTCATGGAGTAATAACACAACTGAGTCCTAGAATCTTCAACTTCATTAGTCTCAGTTAAGTATTTAGATCTGTGTTTATGTGCCCTGCTCAGTTTGGGAGGATGCAAACGCATTGGTAAAAGAAGAAACAGGACAGATGGAACAGCAAAGCATTTGACAAGTGGTAATCAAACTGACCGAATTAATTCTATAGGCATATTACTTATCAACTTACCACTCTCTTTTAATGCTGCTGATGACAGAAGATTTTCTGAAGCATTCATGCTAACACCTGTGACATGAATGAAAACATTAGACACTGTTACCTAATTTTTTTAAATACAAAAAATACTAAGAAGTATTACAGACTTTACAGATGAGCTCATTCACAATACCAGATTACTTATTTTAAAAATAAATAAACATAGAATTAGTTTTGCATTAGCAAATCCAAATTACTCATGTACTTTGGTTATAATTCAAGGTTCAGATAGATGGTAGCTCATGCAAAGGCAATGAATTAAAGGAAAGACAGAGGTTTGGCCTTTACAACCATGGTTAACTTCAGATAAAATTAATGGAACTTTAAGTAATGAAGTCCAAGACTAAATTTTCTAGCAGTGTCAGCCAAATATGCTGAATTTAATAAAGCAACACAACAGGGGTTAAAGGAAAAAATAAGCTGCTGCAGTAACAAGCAATTTGAACTATTTCTATTTAAAGTGGTTTGCATATAGAATAGTATTTTCTTTGAAATTATCAATGCCAAGCAAATATAGCCCTACTTTAAAGAGGATAAAATAATAAATATACCTAGTTATGAAAGTAAATGAGGTGAGATAATTCAAGCTTTTTAGGAAAGCAGTCCTGGCTTTTTCCAAACCTATGAACTCTAAAGTTTCGTCTGATGAGTTTCATCATGCAAAGAATGTACATCCCCCAGCATAGGCAGTGTGACTCAGGACTTCCTGACATGGAGTCAATATCCTTATCAGAACTGCTGCTCAGAAGATTATGAGTAAGCACATGCTAACATTAATTGTAAAACTAAAAGCAATCAGTCACTACAGAAACTGCATGCCTCATCTCACTCTTTAGCAGTTTAAGCTCTCAGTACTGAAAAAACATGGTTCCCAAGTGACTCCTTGTTTCAAGGGCAGTGGGGCAGATGTGGTATGTTACACTCTGCTTTGTTTGCTTTTTTCTTTTTATTGAATTTGTTTATACTGACCCCCATCCCCATAAACATAACTTTCTTCCTCTTTTTCTGATGTTCTGTGACTACAGCAAAGCAGAACAGCATGATAAGCCTGCAAATATTTCAGTCATTGTAGTTTTCATTATTATAACAGGGAACCTTCTAGAACCAGAAACTAACACACAGATATTAAAAATTAATGATCAGTAACCCAACATATTAGTTTTAAGTCTACTCAGCTGCTCTGAATATTTTTTTTTTATGTGAACTCTGTATTTTTATTGCCTAGTAAGACTACTTGTGTGCACTCCAATCCTCGCCAAGGAAATGGAGTAAGTACATGTGGCTTACTTCACCACAAAAGTGTTTTTGTGAAACACTGAATGCATGCAGAAAAACTGTACCTAATTTATTATACTGGAACAAAAAAAAAAAAACAAACCAAGAAAACCTGTGCAGTTACTGCTCAGAGCTGCTAGCCAATAGCCAGTTTATACTGAGCTGAGTCACTTCCAAAAAATTCACTGCATACATCCTTTCCACAGAAAACACTAAAAAGGTTCACTCTTGACAAGCAGACTGTGAAGATTAGCAAACTATTAAAAGATCCATACAATCACATGGCACCCTGAAGTGCCATTTCTGCAACAGCATCTACTGTTTAAGTACCAATCCTTTGCACACCTGTGTACAGACTGGTGGTGACCAAAGGAGGATCTTTCTGATTCACTGCAACAATTATACAGGAACAACAGGCAATTGGCCTGGATTACTTTAACATGTGATATTCTGATCCAATTTTTAAACCAAAATATTACCATTGGTTAATAAACATATCAAAGCATTACACCCCAAGCAATTTTAGAGGTTAGTTAGTAAATACAGTAATATTATTTTTTGCATGCTGACCTACAACATAGGCTTGACCGGTATCTTCAATGGATGATGAGTCTGATTCATTTTTCTTTCTTTCAGGGCTTCTACTTAAACCTGCATGAGATTTTGAACTTAAAGGGGAGAAGGAGAGAAGGGGAACCAGACAGAGGGAAGAGGAAGTTGGGAGAGGGAAGGATCAATGTAATAAAATAATGGTATGAATAATAAATCAAAACTGATGCAAAATGTACATTGACTGTACACAAAGATACTGCAGGGTGGTCAGAGAGACTCTTACTTGCTTGGTTTTAGTGCTCCTGCTGCTGATCCAGTATCAAATTTTGGCATTTGCTGAAAGACTCTTCCCATTATGTCTTCTATTTTTTTAGGGGAAGAGTCCAAAGCAGTAATAATATTTTTCTTTGGGGGGTAAACGGAGATGTGACTCTGACTCAAATCATGAAATGACTTGCTCATAACTCTGGGTCTTTCCTCCCATGGAGTCTTCTCGGTTTTGTCCCTTGAAGAGCCAGGGAGTGGCTGGAACAGTGAGAGCTCAGAGCAGGACAGTCTCTTCAGAATCTCTGCCTGGACAGACAGAGGTCGAACGGCAAGGCGGTTCAAAGTGCTGCTGGCCAGGCTGCCAGTGCTGATTGCTCGGCCCATGTTGAAACCTTTCACAGAGTCTGCATGAAGGTTTAGGCTCCTAAATGAAGCCCTTTCTGTGGAAATTAAAAAAAAAAAACAAAACCAAAACCCAAACAATTTAAGTTATTCAATAGAGCTAGTGGGACCTCCTTGTGCAAAGCATGTTTTTTAAACAACCAACTCACACATATTTTCCCTAGATGCCTAGAAGTCTGTACCATCATCAGATACATATCAACACCCAACACATAGTTTGCTCAGGAAGCGAAGTTTGGAGTTCATGACATTAAACTAACCTGATCATTTACTACACCAAAGTCCAAAACCAAAGAAAGCAGAATATCCCCCTATTAGCATGAAGACTAACATTCCCTGTTAAACTGCTGTGCCTTATACACAGGCACATCATCTCTTTCTGCAAATCAAATAATGCCCTCAGGTCAAGTGACCTGGAAGACTACACTTCCTTTAACCTGCTCATACAAGTGTTGACCAGAATTTGAACAAATAGGCCTCCCCCATCTCTACACTATCAGATCCTACCAAAATTCCACCCATCCATGGCTTAATTTTCTTCTCATGAGCCCCTAAGCATTTGCAGTACAGTGGCAAGGTCATGGGGGCTTGGCAGCACCTCTGTCTGGCTAAAGAGCAACACTTGACTCAGGTGCACTTGAAGACCCCCCCTTCCCAGAAACATCCTAAGCCTTTTAGCACAGAATAGAAAGTGTTGACTAGGGTTTGCCAGACTTTTTGACTCATTAACAAGGATTCTGTGAAGCAGCAGAGAGAAACAGGTTTTGGGTTGTAGTTAAATTACTGTCAGCTGACTCGTGGGAACTGTCTGGGTGGATGTTCCTAGCTGAAAGCAAATGCCACATAACACAACTCAGCCTAACCCCCATCTTAATTCAGAGCAAAGCTGAGCAGGGCTCATTTCTATTATCCTAACTGCCTCCTAAGGCTAGCAGTTAAGTTCTGTGGCTTGGCTCTCACACAGAAACTTGATAAGCTGTGGCAACTTGTTGGCTGGTTAGAGACTTTAAAGGAAATCAGGCTACCTGAACCCTTCATAAACTTCACTGATGTCCTGGAGTCAGTTCTCAAGGAAGTCTGAGGAAAAGCAACCCCCAGCTGCATACATATTTCTGATCTAGGGTTAACCAGTAGTTTTTTTCAACTGCGCATACATTTAGGAAATAAGCTGCTCCGGGAAGCTGCACTGAAACTCAAAAGGAAAATACTACTTTTTGGTACAGATCATCCATTAGCTTTAATGGTAAATATTCTGGTATTTAGTAAAGTGTGTATTTGGCAAATGCAACCCTGGCCCTGCTATTCCAGAAGACATCCCTTCCTCCAGTATCTAGGACAGGAATTAACTGCAACAGTAACTCACGCTCTCTCTGTAACAGGCATGCAGATTGAGCAGATTTAGTTATGGAAGGTAAGTTTTTGACCTTTTTAAAGGAGAGTTAGTACACACAACTACTCCTTTCTTACCCAACACCTTCTCTAGCCATAGCCACCAGACTAGACAAGCTACAGAAGAATGATTTTGCGCAATCAGACCAGAAATCCACAAATCTGCGTTTCCAGACCCTGACAGAAGGTATCAGTGACACCCACTCTTGCTGTATTCCCATCCTGGGGAAGAGTACCTTAATAAAACATTCTAAGACCTCTTAACATTGCATTTACCCTCTATGAACATCAAACAGAATTTCTATGGATTTCAGATGAATACTTTAATATCATTATCTGTAAAGACATTAGGCCTTTCTGTCAACCCCATAACTGAAAATTCTTGTCCTCAAAACTAATCCTCTGTAAGGTTGACTCAACCCTCACCTAATTTCTGTGGTTTCCCATAAGCCCTTTCTGGAATTCAAACATTCCTCTTAAAGCTCAGTGCTTGGTTCTGTTCACTGCATGGCCACAGAAGTTGTGCAAAAAGGAAACCACCATTCCTCATGTTACAGCTTATTTCTTATGTACCAGAAAACTGCTAGTGTGGTTTTTTTCTTTATTTTTTGTTTTTCAGTGTTGTGTCTCATCACTTTCTATTCATGCAGAAAGAATATTATTCAAGAGCCATTTTCCTTTTATTTTTCAGGTTTAATTCTTTCTGTTACATTTACATGTGTTAAAATGTTTTTTCCTAGGTCACTTAAGACATGGTTCAACAAGTGGAAAACATGTCATCACAGGGGCTATAAAAGCCTTATGCCTTGAGCCTCCATCCTCAGTCATGTCTCCCTCCTCAGTTACGTTCCATGAAAATTTATTCACCGCCAGAACACGTCCCAGGCCTTCTTCCCACTCTCAAAATATTTTCCCCATTCATTGACTGAAATGAGAGTGAGTCTTGCAATACACTGCAACACCGTGTTTCTAAATAATCTTTCAAAGATAATTATCCTCTGTAGTCTGCTACTCCTCCTCATTAACACTGCAAGGAATACAGGCACATGCTTGTGCTCACTGTGCTTCTAACCCAGAATCACTCCTTAAGGAAGGGACCTTCAAAATAAACACTTGCTGTGATAACAAAAGAAAAGCAGTGCTTATAATTATTATACTGTTTTGACCAGCTGCTTCCTCACTGTTTTCTCTTACTTTCTATTCTTTAAAATATTACTCTAGTAACTCTATTGCTATATGCACATACCTATGCATGAAAGAGAAACATGACTAATCAACTTGGATAGTAAAGTTACGACAAAAGCCAATTTTTTGTTATAATTGCTTTTACTTTTAATAACGTGTAATAGAATTAAACATAACGCTGAGTTGTTTGCTTTCTGATTATGAATGATGGCTGGATTTTGAGACCTCTGAATTCCAAGTGAACTGCATTGCAGAGGCACACTATTGTTTTCCAGACTCCCACAGCATAACACATACTCTATTTGTTAAGAGCAACAAAGTTTGCCTAGCCAAGAAAGCCTTTATATATTGCTGTTCTCTGCAATTTAGGATAAACAAACACTAAATTAGAGAATGGTACAAAGACTGTAAGTCACTTGGTCTTAAAGCCCAACAGAATAGAAAAAAGGCTGCATAGTTGACCCATGCCTTTTCCCACACCCACCCCTTCTCTCTTTTTTTTTTTTTTTGCCTTTTAATTAGAGATGGCAATATCCACAGCAATGGGGTCAAACTCCATCCCAGCTACACTGGTGGAAGTCTGGATTAATACCAATAGGAATGCAGACAGATAAAAATAGGGAACAAAGAAAGAATAAGCAGACAGACTGACCAAAACAGCACTTCCAGACCATACTGAAGGCCAGCCAGTCAAGTGAGGTCTGCTCCAAACAGTGAAGAAATTAGTACATGGCGTTTGTTTCAATGATTACATTCTTCAACTAATATTTTCTTTCTAGAAAGAATGTCTTGATTTTTCTATTATACTCACAAATCATGAAGGAAACCAGTGAGTATCAGTGTTGTTCCTTAATAGGTCCATCAAACATTAAATGGAACAAAGACAGCTCTATTCACAGCTCAGAGATGTAGCATCATGAAATGCTCCCAGTTTTACCTGCCCTCCCATGATCACACCATTTTATCTATAATTCCACATTTCAAACCAATTCCTTACACATTAATCAAAAGGTAAAACTCCTCTTACTGAAATATCTTAGTTATTTCTGAAAAAAAGGTAATTAATCAAAGGGGATGGACTATTAGTGACCTAATTTTAGATTTATTTCAGTTTAGAGGAGCTGCTGTGTGCCAGCTTTTCTGTATTTTCCCAACTCCCTTCCTATTCCTCCCTTTAAACAAAATCTAAAAAAACTTAAGTTTGTGGAGTCTCTTCATAGTATAAACCCTCCAAATGTACAGCTACACATATGTAGCACTCAGCAGAATTATTGTACCTAAGTTCAGCTTTTGTCCTTAGATTGCTATTATAAATCAACACAGCATCACAGTCCTTACCTATGTCCTGAGTGTCCTGGTTGCTCTGCCTGGTCCTCATCTGTAGTTGGAACTTATGCTGGGAAGAGCAAAGATGCAAAAGGTACTGGCAAGTCTTACTATTGTCAGTCTGAAAGGCATGCTTGATACCATCTGATGTGTTCTGTAAAGTTATTTTCTTCTTCTACACAGTGAAGAAAGAAAAAAAGTTGAAGACAATTATTTCTTTCAGTCTACAAAGAATTTTGTGTTTGCTTGTGCACAGTTACAGCATTTAAACACTCCCAAGGCAAAAGGCACTGATGGAAGAGATTTCTGATAAAACAGGAGTCGAAAGTAAATTGAGATTTACTAAGTAGCTCTTTAAAGCTAAATCTGGGGTAGCTGAGATGGTGCTTTATTCTTATTTAATCTGTTACTGTTGGTGCTGAGTAATCACAACCAGCACTATTACATTTTGCAAGATGGGGTTTTCAAAAGCCCCTGAGGAAGCCACAAGCGGTGCTGCCATTCAAGATAAAAAGAACTAGATGCCCATTTAATTATGAAATCTGTCAGTTAATGTGCCAGGTTTTGAATTTATCATTTTAGTAATTTTAAACTTCAATTTATCAACTCTAGTTAAAATCACATGAAACATGATGAAACAGGCTGTAGCTTTTCAACAAAGTCTCAGACAGAATTAGAAGTACTGTTTCCAATAATGATAAGCATTTGAAGCTCAACATCTCATTAAAAACTGACACACGATCAGCAGATTATGGTGTACCCACTGAAGTTGGCTGGTATTGTCCAGATCAAGTGTCAGCCCCTGTTGCCTGTTATCATTTAACTTAACTACTCTTGGAAATAGAACAAATTAAAAGCAACATAGGTGCATTTCCTAGTTATACTGAGTACTGGCATTTGCCAGTACCCAGCTCTTTAATGCAGGATTCTCAGTTTGGTGCTCTTTCTCTATCCACGTCTCACACAGCAGCATGGGCAGATTGCTCAGAAATTCAGTAAATGGACAAAGCTTTTCCCTAGGCTTAGAGTAGCCCTTGATCTATCTTTGTAATAGTTCTTCCCTTTCAAAGGCAAGGAAGCCATATTTCACATCAATATATATTTGCCAAAACACAGCTGCTAAAACTCTCTTCTGAGCCTGGAATCACAGCAGCATAGAATAATAAAAAGGAATAAATAGTTAATAAAAAGGAAAAAACCCTTTAAAACATCAAAACTCCTATTTCAATCCTATAATAAAACAGCCACACAAAATGTAGTTAGATTATGCTGTAAAACAGCAGTTAAATTTGCAAAAACAACAACACACAAAACTCACAGTAACTGGAGACACAAATACAGACATTAAGACACAGACAGAGGAAAAGAGACCGACTTACACTAAAGGATATTTTCTTTGTCTCTCTCCAGGGGAAGCGTAGTACTGGTGTGCGGGCCCCATTGTGAACTTCAAAAATAACAACTCCTTTGCAGCACACTCCCAGAAGGATACCTGTTTGGGATCTCTTCTCAGGCAACACATGATGAAGGTGAACCCCATATTCTGTGAGCCTCTGACACAACTGTACAGATCAATGCAATGAAAATTCTGAGTATGAAGTTAAAACCATTACAAATTTTCATACCTCTGTATAAATATTATAGTTCTCTATACATATTTTCATGTATGCGCATATATATATATATATATATATATGTGGATTTTAGTAAACCAGAAACTTAACTAGCCAGATGTACTTTTTAAACACAGAACTAAATTAGCATTTTAATTCTGCGATCATGTTAAGGCATCATAACTACCAAAAGATGCAATTCCACTCACTTTGCACTCCTAGTTATTCATTCCTGTTGTCTCTCCAGTACTGGTGCAAGGACTGGTGTAGTGAAATCAAAGGAGAGAATCTAACTGCTACTCCCACTCCACCCCCAGTAAGCCAAGGTTTAGCTAGGGTAGAGTTCCCTACTCCTGCTCTCTGTAGTTAAGTTACAAGAACACTTCTGTAAAATGAGCAATACACTTAGAAGGAGCCTAGCCAGCCAAGTGTCTCTCTTCCATCAAGTACTCAAAGAGACTGTGGAAGTACAGTGTGACAGTGAAATTTCAGTGTAGTGGTTATTTGGTGTTTCAGTAGCAACTCTTCACCCTCTGAACTCATTTGCAGTCATTGTATGAAGGATAGAACCTAACTCTTCTCTCACAAACAACAGCAGCAAACACTATAATTAGATTTCTCAATGGGTTCTTTTAGAATAGCCCAAATATATTTGTGATAATAGTTTTCCTATCATCTTACATAGAATCTGCACAAGAAATTCACCTTGGCAATGCTTCTGGCTTGCTTCATACCAAGCATCATGGATAGTATTAGCTGTAACAAAATTTTTGGTAATTTAGATACTACTTTTCCCCTCTGTAGAAAGACATGGGGAATGCAGGGTGTACTGCCTCACCACCACAGCCTCCTTCAGAGTAAACACAAGGATCAACAGTTGCATTTAGTTAGCTTGAGCTAAATCAGGAAGACTAGTGATCAGAAAAAAGTGAGAGAACTTCCCATCTTTTACGATTCCTTTTCGTTTGTTACGATGTGCCTTTTGAAAAAATCCTTTTAGCTTTCTTTCTTTCAGTGTTATTCAGACCCTGAACTCTTTCCTTGTGCTTTGGCTTGAAGTCTATGCACTCAATATTCCAACAAGGAAATTCTTAAGTCACAGATTAAGGAAGCAAATTGTTGCTCACTTACCTTCAGAAATTCTAACTCTGTCTCTTTTTCAGATGCCCCCACATAAGTACTATGCAATTTTGGCAGCTCTTCCTTGATGTAGGACAGATCCAGTTTCTCCAGCACTCTCACTGGGACATAGTGTTCTAGTCTGAAATATGACATGCCGTGCACCTACAACACGAAACGTTTTTGTCATGGCATCTCCATATACTACCCTATGAGCATGAATGAAGCATAAACATTCATTTTTACAAAGAATTGTACAAATCACTGTACAAAAAATTACAAATCATAGGACTCCTATGATTCCGAGTATGGGAGGGAATCAGAATCTCAACCCTGACCCAGAGCTTAACTTCATGTTGGTTTCTTCATATTCAAGCCTGACTCTAACACTGAAAAGAGAGGGTGCAACATCCCAATCTTCAGTGAAATTCTGCAAGAACGTGTGTTAGACTAGAAGAATGCTTGCTCACAGCAAAACCTGCCAACAGCATATCAGCTTAGCTTCTAGTACAGCACAGAGCCATGAAGCTTTCTTTAATTAAGTGGCAAGATCACAGTCTCAAAGATAAAACTGGTGACGTACCTCTGCCTGGTAATCTCCATACTCAGCTTGGAGAGCTAGGGATGCTAATAACAAGGCTGTCTCATCATCACAGTGCATCCTGTCTTGTAGGATGTCCTTCCGCAGCTGTAGGTAATACTGGTGACAGGTTAGTGTATGCCTAGAACAGGAAAATAACACAAATCCATGAAAAAACCCCACATGCTATCTTTGGCACACTTTCCATTATAGCAGATTTCCAGTATTTGATTATAATAACTAATTTCTGTACATAAATGTAGGGCTCAAGGGTCTAAAATAAATTTCATACACTCACTGTATCAGACTGACATCATCCACAAAAAACTTTATGCGAAAAAACAGAGTGAAGTTGACAGGAGGCTTGTTCTTTTTCTTTGGTTCTTCTTTCCATCCTTCTGGAGCTACTTTACTCAGCTTTATGTCAGGATCAACGAAGAAAAATTCATTGTCTGCCATGAACGTTAAAGGGAAGCACATTGGTAAAAATATTAAAATCAAGTATCTCCTCTGGCTGGAGAATAAAGACCACATTTATAAATCTGCAACTAGGGTTTTGAACAGAAAGGTTTTCTCTTGACCAGCCATGACTTATAAGTACAAAATCTATTGAAGGCAATACTGAAAAAGGGCATAAGAAATAATTTCATAGCTATCCAAAAACAATAGTATGGAAAAAAAATACTGTTACCTTCTATGGTAATAAGAGATAAGAGGTTTTTTTAAATGTAAAGCTCTTATCCCATAGGAAATCTGAAACTGTCATTCATTTCCTCCCTTACTACTTCTGTCCCATTTACATTTTTGCAAAATGTTTAAGAACGCTGGGAGGCTGTCATGGACAGAGTAAGGTCTGAGCTGCTAAGGGCTTCCATGTCGTGCAAATATTGTGAGGGCTACAGTTCTTAAACAGCCTGATAAACAGGCCGACAGGAAACTTGTCAAAATGACCTTCTACCCAATGGGGATAAAAACCCACTCAAATTCTGGTCTGTTCTAATAGCAAAAAATTAACAGCTCAGGAGCAACTGAGGTAACTCCCCACTACAGCAAGGGGCCCTTCTCTGCATCACAAAGAGTTTGCCTTCACCAGAAGCTGCAGCATTGCCCAGGGCATATTAACAGAACCCACAGCCCTTTTGTGTTCTCTGGGTACTAGTCAGAGTGAAAGCAACAAACTGCAGGGAAGAAAACTCCACAACCAAAGGGAAAAGGCTGTCCAAGTGGAGTTGCCTTTACTCAGGTAAAGGTAGAATTTTATCGTGCCAAGTTGTTCTTCACTGAGGAATATATTTTGCCTCTAAACAAGATAGCATAATTCACAGTATATGCTTTGCTTATGCCAGGCAGTCACTGCTCATATTTTCCCAATACTATGTAGCTAATTCTTCTTATTCTGTACCTGTCACATACATCAATCATTATTCTTACCTCTTAAAGTAGCCAATCCAAAGAAATGATGCTCCACCAAGCCAATATGGGCAACGACCATATCAAAGACATCTTTACATATTGTTTTGGTATCACAGGTCAGCTCCAGCTTCTGCCCACTTAGAAGCATCACATTTACTTTTCGCCTGGTGTCATCGTTCTTCCCTTTCTTAGTCTGCATTTTGTGAAATAAAATCTTTCAACATTCACACTTGTGATAAAAATGCCTTTGCTGGTTTCACGTATTTCCCCTGCCACAAGTGGCTGAACACCTCCCTTCTTACCAAGATAGACTTTGGCAGATCCAAGGAGATGAATGGCTCAATCGTCATTTTCACAAACTCTGGGCCAAAGAAATTCTGCAAATGACAAAAGAGTTATGAGTGAACACTGCACTGCTGGAACAACAGGCTGAGGCACAGTTAACTCCTGCCCTGCAAATATGGAAGAGGAACCAAAGGCTGAAATTAGAATACTGTATTGAATTCTTCCTTCATGGAACTGCTAAGTGGAAAGAACATGATTTTGCCAGCATGAGTGCCAGACACCACTGGCAATTCACAGTGTTGGTGACATTATTACTCTGCATATTTTCTTTCTTTTGCTCCATAAAAAGCAAACATTGTAGTATTTGTCATCCCTTAAAATACAGGCTATGGGTTGTATATTAGGACCATCTGGGCTTATCTCAGTAAGGAACTGCCTGACAGAGCTAAGGTTTTCTGCACTGGTGACAATTCCACCTTGACAAATCTTTGCTTGTGACACTCAAGTCTCATCTTTTGAAGACTGGAATACTACAGTCTAGTTCTATCTGATGGGTTCAAGTAGATATCCTGATCCATTTCTGCCTGCCTGTAGACAAATAAATAATCTAATAATTCACCCTATAAATTACAGTAGGCTATTTGTCCAAACTGTTATAGGAACTTCTTTACACAATACCCACTTTAATCACAGAATCATAGAATCAGTTGGGTTGGAAGAGACCTCTGAGATCATAAGTCCAACCCTTAATCCAACCCCACTATGATTACTAGATCATGGCACTCAGTCCCACGTCCAGTCTCACCTTAAAAACCTCCAGGGTCAGAGAATTCACCACTTCCCTAGGCAGGCCATACCAATGCCTGACCACGCTCTCTGTAAAGAACTTCTTCCTGATATCCAACCTAACTCCCCTGGCAGAGCTTAAGCCTGTGTCCTCTTGTCCTACTGTTGGTTGCCTGAGAGAAGAGACCAATCCCCATCTGGTTACAACATCCTTTCAGGTAGTTGTAGAGAGTAATAAGGTCTCCCCTGAGCCTCCTCTTCTCCAGGCTAAACAACCTCAGCTCCCTCAGCCTTTCCTCACAGGACTTATGCTCCAGTCCCTTCACCAGCCTTGCTGCTCTTCTCTGGACCCGCTCCAGCACCTCAATATCTTTCCTGAACTGAGGGGCCCAGAACTGAACACAATACTCAAGGTGTGGCCTCACCAACACAGAGTACAGGGGAAGGATCACTTCCCTGGTCCTGCTGGTCACGCTATTTTTGATACAGGACAGGATCCCATTGGCCTTCTTGGCCACCTGGGCACATTGCTGGCTCATGTTCAGCCTCCTGTCAATCCAAACCCCCAGGTCCCTTTCTGCCTGGCTCCTCTCCAGCCACTCTGTGCCCAGCCTGTAGCGCTGCATGGAGCTTTTGTGGCCAAAGTACAGGACCCGGCACTTGATCTTGTTAAATGTCATCCCACTGGAATCAGCCCATCTCTCTAGCCTATCAAGCTCCCTCTGCAGAGCCCTTTTTCCTTCCAGTAGGTCAACACTCCCTCCCAACTTGGTGTCATCTGCAAACCTGCTAATGATGGACTCAATTCCCTCATCTAAATCATCAATAAAGATGTTAAACACATGCCACAGGTGGCCCAAGTCACCTTTTGAGTAAAACTGTTTACTGGCAACTGCCTACTACATACTGTGCACAATATGCAAAATATCTCTACAGAAACCTCTTAAGAGTTGGGGGGCAGGGAATCTGCTTAATTAAAGCCTACATGAACTAACTCATCAGAATGCTATGGACTGGAAACAGAAAAAGGAACTATTACCCTGTATTAGGACAGTAAATACCTGAGTCTTGTTTCCAGTTTTCCCATCCTTATTAAAAGAAAATCAATATCCAACTCACAGAAGGCAGCAGCAGAGGGCATCAGGCCATTGTCTCTTCAATACATCAGACAGTCTCTTTACCTACAGACCTCTGTCTCCCTCTTTCTCTGTAATCTCATTTCATTCACATACCAAGACAAAAGGGGGTTTGCACAGGGATGCAAGGTGAACCTACAGGCCAAATGAACCCTCTCTCTCTTTCTTTACCTTCCAAATTTGTTCATTTAATAACTTTTGATGTTGGTGGGACACATACACATTCCACCAAGAGAAATGCAATCAAGTGGTTGAAAACACCACTGAATCCAGGAAAAATTCTACTTACCTTTGTTAGGATGCTATATTATTTAATTGATGCAATTGTCAAGCCTTACTGTCTGTTTTTGCATCTCTTGATACCACTTTAGGTTCTGTAGCCACCAATACCACAAAACCTCTGAAGTTTACCCTGTGAGAATAGGCCTTTTCCATCAGGGCAACAACAAACACCTAGCATTTATTCTGCTGATGACTGTTTATTGCAGGGCCCAGTTTATGAATCTCACATACAAGAGTTTCAGTCAAGCCACTGCTCTGTTTCAATGAAAATAAGAGTTCACCTGAGCCCAGGGCATTACCCTCAGTTTTCTTTGTGTCATGGCTGTTTCCAGGGCTATTTCTCTCAGCGGATCTCTGGTGATGTCGAGCACCGAGGACCTAATTGCATCTCCTGGGTAGAGGTTGGGTCGGGACTGTCTGAGAGCCATCCTTGCCTGCAGTTGCATCATTTCTTCTTCCTGACGCTTCAACATCACTTCTTGACTTATTAGTTTGCCTTCAAATGGTGCTTCATGTTGCCTATAGAATAGTCAGAGGGGATGACAGACATTAATAGGTATGCCTAAGACATTCTGCTGCTTTAAGCTCATTCTGAAGTGGAAACACAGAACACAAAAACTAGTTATCAAATAGCACATTGAACATATTTATTCAGCAGCCAGGAGTTTAGTCCTGTGCAGCAATCCATCAACATAGAAACTAAGCAAACTTGTCAAGTTCCTAGAGCTGCCTGTCATTAATTCATATGAAAAATAAAGGTTCAGCTGCAGTCTAAAAAATACTTGACAGTATAAATCCAGTGAATCAGCACAAAACCAGTGAGCTCACAGGGGAAAGAAAAATGCTAATGCTTTGAAAATATCTTAATTCCAGTGTTCAAGCAGGGATTGTGAAAAAGCCATGCTCAAAATCTTACTGTTAAAGAAAAAACCTGAAATAATAGTGTACTTTATATAAGTAAATACTGCTCCACACATTTTCTGTTTGCACGGGCCTGATATTTATTCCTGGATTTCTCCTGAGCAGTAGTATATCTGGAATTATTTACATAAATATTTTCTATATATCAACATTCTACATATTAAATTATCCTAAATATTACACTCTAATATTTTCATCATCATATTTTGCTGAAAATAGTTCTTTTTCTTATAAATCCTAAGAGTGGCCTGGTTGACACAGTCACCACAAGGAGTAATTCAGAGTATAAATTAATAATCTGAAGGAAAAAAATGAGAAAAAACCAAACAAAACCTGCTTCAGTATTTCAGAAAAAACAGCAACACATTCTCAGGTTCTTTTCTCAACAGGTATGGATCCCAAAGGTCCTATTAGTTTTACTCTCTATGGAAGGAAAGAAATTCATGTCCCTTTTTAGGTGAAAAAAGCCATTTTTTATTTGAAAAATGAAAAAGGTGGTTAGGAAATGAGAACACAGAAAACCACGCAGTTCTAAGCTCAGTGCTTAGTGTACCATCTAAACTTAGAAATTAACATGAAAGAGCAAAGAAAATATTTAGAAGCCTGCATATCATTGCATTTAAGTTGAAAAATATAGATAAATTTAGACTAAGTCCTGCACTGCCACACACTCCTTTGAAGTAAGGGAATCTATAGACTTTTAAAGATATTCAATTTATACATCTACTTTTCAATTTATATGCCTAGCTTTCGAAAGAACCTAAAGATATGACTGATGAATGAGAAATCAGTTAACAAACCCATGCATAGAATAAAGTTATCCACGCTTGGTGGATATGATTTCAAATTTTAGTTTCATGTATTTACGAAGTTAGCAACTAATACCAGTATTATGAACAGTGCACCACATTCTCTTTTTTTCACACTCAAGTGACATTGGTTAGCGACCAAAACCAGCATTAAAATAAGAAATGTTATGTACAAGAAGAGAACGATGCTAAAGTTTCTCAAATGAAATTTCAAGGAAAATATAGAGTTGTTACCGAAAAATGTATGCATATAAACATATTAGTCTTTCCATTGTGCAGGGCTTTCACAGCATTGCTTCCCTTTTCCCTTCTCTGTTTCTAACAGACTTAATCAGGTGCAGGACAAAGTAAAGAAAAAAGGCCTCAGACCTGCTAAGACATGTGCACATGTTTAGTTTTTCACCATAAAGAAACTTATTAGGATTGACATATATGGGAATATTGACAATGACCTGAATAAAATACACCCACAAGAGCCCTTCAGATCAAGGTCTAAGGATAGGCTCTGAAATGAAACAAACCCAAACATTTTCTGAACATAAATATCTACGAATTATCAAAGACTATACAAAAAAGACAGACATGTTGCAACTGGCTCTATCTGAAAACACTTGCTACTGTGAAAACACCTACTGTAGAAATGATGCCTTGCCTTTTTAATAACATACAGATCTGTGCATTAGAAGCAAAGAAGAATTTCTGTCATTAGGTTGAGTTTATCATTTCTGTTGACACAGCTTAGTTTATCTGAAAATTGAGGTGGGTGTGGGATGTCCATGGAGGAAGCTCAAAAAATTAATGGATTAAAAATTTTCCTAACAACCATAAATCTGCATCCTTCAACATCCTGGGTAAGTAAAATTAACTCTGGCTGGGTCAGACTGCCTGTTTTCTGTTTTAGGTTCTAAGACAAGGAATTCGTCTATCCTATAGAAGAGGAAATTTTGTTGACATATACAGGTAGAGCTCTTTCGTGAAGCTCAGAATATGCATGTATTATTACTCCAACAACAACAACAAAAGTCTAAATTACATTCCTAACAGATAACATCATAAAAGCGTGTTTTGCGTGGCGCTTCATCAGACAAGTACCTGGCTGCTACTCTGTATATTCAGCAGTGTCTGACTGCAAACCAGAACCTCACAGCTGGTTATTAATCTGAAGATGGTAGGGGACTAGTCACCTGGAAGGCTTATGCCCTTAAACAGGGAAGAGAATTAACTCCTCCCTTAGTGTACTTACCAAAAAATTAGCAGGTATTGGATCAGAGAAGGAAGCTGGAAGAAGGGAAGCAGGTAGGCATTGTCTAATGATTAGTGCAGTGGAAAGGCTAGGAATGGACTGAGAAGGATGGATGTCTTTTGGTAAGGTAGGAGGGATATGAAAATGAAATCTACTGGGAGGAAAAGGCAACAGAAGGAAGAGATCCATGTCAGCTGCTGCTCCTAGAGAGGAAAAGGAAGAAACGGTAAAGGAAGAAAAAGAAAACAAAAGGGAAAAAAGGGGGAAAATAGAGGGGAAAAAAAAGGAATACAAGAAGCAAAGAGGAAAAAAGAGACAAGCCATTGCCATGAGGAATGCATTCCAAGAAGTTTAAAGGATAACAACAGTCACAGACCACAAGAAGGGTTTGAATATACTCTGACTGTACTACTGAATATGTATGGCTTCTGATAATTTAAGAACAGATCACTCCTCCCAAACAGCACAAGCTGCACTGGCTGAAAACTGAACAGATTCACTGCTCTCTTCTTTTTACAAAGACTCCCTCAAATACAAGTCCTGTATGCGATTTACAACTCAATTTTATAAGAATAATTCTGTGGATAATTAAGCAGACTGACTAAGGACATGTCACAGGACGAGAAAAATTAGTATGTATTGAAGTACAGATGGTATCTCTCAAAGACAGAGTAAAACACTGAAACATGCTCAGCAGTACTGATGGAATTTAAGAAACGGATTAAGTTGCATACACTTGGAATTAAATGACCAGCCAAGGCATGTAAACTCTTGACAATCTCCTCCTTGGAACTACTTGTTATCACTAGTTTTACTCTGAGAGCTGAGGGGTTTTAAAGTGTAAAAGCCATGGTCTGTTGCAACACAGCATATTTCAAGGCAGCAACATGCAATGTTGTGGATAAAAATATTAAGTAACTTTCTTAGAAATCTCTGTTTAACTCCCTACCATATTGGATAATACTCCTTCCACACTTGTTAGCACTGGAAAGTTTTAACAGTTGCTGTAGTAAGACATGAAGCACACTTTTCTATTCAAATCACATAATTAACAGGTATTATCTAAGTATTACCATAGGACTGAATTCTGCTTTGGCTGTTTTCCTGTTTCTCAACAGGTCTAAAAAAAAGGCTAGGAAAATCTAGCTTTAAGCCTCAGTTTTTGGCTTGGATATACATACTAGTCTGGCATTTAGATTAATAAAAAACTCCAAACTTGTTCACCTTATGAAAATGGAAGAATAATTATGAAAATCAGTAAAGAACTATTTGTGGTACTCTATCATGACATTTTTGTGCAAGTGCAGAGGGGTATCTTTTAGCACAAGCACAGAGAGGAGATCAAGCGGAAACAGAAGATTCAAAAAATACCAAGCCTTAAATAAGACTGTATAGTTACATATATGTAAGATATGCTTCTGCTGTAAAAAGATGCTGTATTAAGGTGGTGTTCAAAGCAGAACCTAATTTTTAAAGCTGTATTGATGACCAGCCCTTGAAAAAATAAAACCTCAAAATATGCAATATTTGAATACATAGCACGGCAAAGTAATTTTCAAAAAGCATAACCTGTCACTGAACCGGCCTGCATAATCAGTGCTGAGTTATTAAAAAAAATAATCCAAACAAAAAACCACGAACTAAGAGTTTGCCAGAATAACCAAATGTAAGGCTTTTGACTTATTTCAAAGAAATAAATATTATAATTTCCTTACTAAATAAAAATCCACAAGTTAAACTGTATTAATATCAATACCTTTTAAAATGTATCTTAGGAAAGTACAATGAAACAAATAATTAAACATTTCCAAGCAGAACATAGCCCCTGTTCTTCCAACAGATACAACATTTGCTAAGAGCTCAATCCACTCCCCATTACATATGGGAACTGAATTTGGACTCCTTACTTACCTCTAAATCACAGTGCATCATGAGACTTTTACTTAAGAATGCAATATATAACTCTGAAATGCTATTTTCATCAAGTACTACATGCTATTTTTTTAACCTTAAACAGAACCTGGGATGGGACTGAAAAACCTCACTAGCAGATTTAGAATACATTCTTTGACAAAGACAAAGCATGCCAAGACATTGTTATCACTGGATTTACCTTGCTCTCTGAGAATTAGCTTGACTTGATGTGGAGATATCATCAGCACCAGATAACACACCACTGGCATCATCTCTCTTGAAACCTTCATTTCTTCTCACTAGCAAACCAAAAGACAAATTAATACCTGACTGAGCAACAAAGCACACAGAGTAATCCCATCAAAAAATCAAGGACTTATTAGTCATATGAGATTACTTTGGAGTCAAATTCATGTGTTCTGCACAACGGCATTACAGTAGCAAACCAACTAGTATTATGAAGCTGATTTCAGTTTTCAAAGCTTTCCCTCAACAGTTTTTCCTCGACAAAGATAGCTAATGGTCCTTTGAAAATTAATACTAAGGAAGGCCTAGAAGAAATCATAATTAAAAAAACCCCCACACAATTGCACAGACAACTTCCCAAGGTAACACATTTGTCAGTCATGAGTTGAGACTCATACATGGCAAAGACAATACACAAAACCACTTCAGAACATTAAGAGCGTAGCTAATTATGTAAGCATCTAGTTCACAAGAAGGGAGCTAAGAAATCATTTGCTGAGCTCCTGAATTTTATTTCTGAAATCTGACTCCTCATTATAATTTATAATTTTTTTTTTTCTTTTGGCAATATACTAACCTGCAATTCTCTTCATAATAGTTACCTTCTTTGCTGGTACATCTTCCTGCAGCAGCACCTGAGATGCTACACTTAGAGCTTGATTTTGCAAACTACCACTCTTCCATCTCTTCTTGTACCCCCAATAAACAGAGGTGGCAGGAAAGCTCTTGCAGGACACATTACAGATGGACTGATTCAGAAAGGTCTTTTTGACAGTCTTTTCACTGAGTCCAGAAATACTATGACTAGTAGCCAGAGAGCACCTCTATCTTGCTTGTGCAAACTTAGGAGCTGTTGACTTTGGACAGGAACACATCAACAGTCTGTTCTAAATGGCAAGCAAGTGAAGGGAAAGGCATTACAGGAGCCTCAGTACTTTTTCCTGCTCCTTAGGCCTCTGGTTCCATAAGTGGAAGCAAAGACAATGAGAAAGGTTAGGAGTGCAGTGAGTACAGGGAGGCTGGGCTGGAATTCCCTGTATGCAGAATACATGCACTGCAGCTGTATTAGCTTCCTAGCTATTCTTTTCTTTCCTAATTTTCACCAAATTATTTGTTTCCATTACTTATAATGATTCGCAAATATGATTTTTTCCTGCCGTACATCAGCCAACCACCTTTTGTACCATCTACTGCTTTTCCAAGCCATTGATTTAATACAAATTATTTAAATTTATCATACTAACAGCCTGTATTATCCAGTACTTTTGCATTACACTGAAATCCTTGGCATGTAAATTATCAACCACTTAACCCTCACAGCAAAACTCACCAATATAAACATAATTAGACCATGTATGTTCCCTACAAACCTTTTGCAATTTACTGTTATTGTACTCTAACAACTTGATCATTTTTATGCCTCTGCAGACAGCATGTAGTTTAAAAAAAGCACTCTTTTAGTAAAAAGTTAGCCATTTCCAGCTTTTCCTACAAAGTTCCCTCCCAGAGTGGTAAATGTCAAAGTAATTTCTGAACAGACAATTATGCTGATCTGTACACAATGTTGTAATTACATCATCTTTCAACTTTGTATCAGTGGTAATTATCAAGCCTCCTACTAAACACTGAACTTCATAGTTTTGGGGTCTGTTTTTAATTTTGAACTTTTTTCTTTAGGTTTTTTTGTTTATTTGTTTGTTTTGGTTCTCTTTTTCTTTTTTAAAGACAGTTCTTACCTTGCCTGAAATCTGGTTCTGAAGAAATAACAGATGGACTTTCACTGGAAGTACTATAAACGTCACTGTGGTAAGATTTGTACCTTCTCAAAGGCTCTGAAAGTTTAAATCAGGGTATCAGAAGAATAAGAAAGCAACAGTCTTAGTGCAAAAATCAAACACAACTGAACATTTTAAATTTTAAAAAGTATTTTCAAAACAATTTAAAATGCCTGACTGTGGCTATGACGTCTAAAAACAAACACTCAGAGGATGCTGTGCAGTCCCCATTCTGTTCCCATAGCCTGAGGGTTCTGTGGTCTGCCTGGCCCCTCCTGGCTATGCCAACTGAGCCACTTCCTCTGAACTTCTCTCTCATCAGCACTTCCAAGTTAAAACTAATAGTTAAAAAAAACCAACAAAACAACAAAACCAAAATAAAAAAATTGATCCCTCCTGCAAGCCAAACTGACGTAAGAATTTGGTGTGCACCTCCTGTGTGTAAAGCAACTACCAGAACTTGGTGTCTGGTTCCTTCACAATGTAAAAAGAAAAATATCCGCACAGACAAAGCAGGCACTGGAAAATTAATATTCAGCTCATCATTGACATCCACAAAATATGATTAACAATCAATTAGTAAACCCCCGGAGGATATTTAATTAACCAGAACAGCGAAATCGATGTGATGAGAAATCACTACAACAGTCTCAGTTCCTGCTCTCAGGGGATTATATAAATAACATACTGGAGAGAAGGACTCCGCAAAAGGCGGTGTGTATTTGACATTTGCAATAATCTCCCAGAACTTTCCCATGAACAAGCCAACAAACAACCACAAAATGTGCATAAAAGCAGAACACGGAACAAATTCTACAGCTTCAGAATACTAATGCTTTACTGTCAAAGTGAGAGAAAACTTCTGGTGTCTTTATTTGCAGAAGGCTGTTTCTGGTTCGACTACAGTTAATGTTTTTGAAAACAAAAGTGATGGTATAGAGAAAAACACATGTAATTGCTGTGAAAAAAAGTGTGAGTCACTATAGCAAGGAACATAAAATGCAAGAATATAGAACAGGGCAGTTATGTCTGGAGGCGGCAAAAAGAAAATTCCAAGTTCCCACATCCAGAAAACAAAACACTTGGTGAAAAAGTCTGAAAGCATAATAAACCTGCAGCACAACTTGTGTTAGGTTAGAGAACAAGTTTAGCCAACAACACTAGTCATTTACACTTCCTACAGAAAATTCCAAACACAAAAAAAGCATGAAAAGGTGTAAGACAATGTAGTAGACCAATCCTATAGACTAGTTCATGTTCACATTGGACTGTTTCCAAAACCTTCCTCAACAGCCAGACCAGTTCACTTGGGCTGTGCAGGGATTCTTTAAGAAAACTGGGAAAACTAAGTAAAGTTGCCAATCAACCCATGAAACCAGCAGCTCCCACCAGCCCATCCCAGCTACACAATTTAGCAGCATAAAACCCAGTTAATGCCAAGAACATTTCACATTACTCTCAGAAATGAGCAATATGGCTCACACATGTTCAAACTGATCTACAGCAAGATGAAGAGAATTCACTGGTGGGGAGTGTGGGAGCAGTGAGGTTGCTTCAATCTTCCACAAAGGCTACTTTCAGCATTCTGGATTTTACAACAAAGAAGTCTACCCCCAGTGTAGCAATTAGTGCTTAACAAGGGAAATAAAAACCAAATTCAGTGGGTAGCTTCAGAGATTTATTTTTAAACTGCTCCCAGCCCTTTAAGTGAGGCATCAATCCAAACACGATAGTGGGGCTACAGTACCAAAACATTTAACTAAAACCAGACCTCTTGTTTCTCAGTAGTTTTATTAGCTGTAGGTTTTTCAAGTCTGCTGAACTGACTTTGAAGCAAGATGATGGAAAAGGGAACAATAAAATGTGATATTTTAAACAGATTTATTTTTTTCCACATAATCAGCAGCCTAGGCTTCTCAAATTGCACAGAAATTATGGCTCCATTCTGGTTCTTCAAGACATTATGTTTGGAAAAAAAAAAGTAATGTGGTAAGAGAGAAATATGCAGTTAAAGCATGAGACAAGTGTTTGTCCGTAGGGGTGTGATCCATGACTCTGCAGGGTGTTTGCCTTGCCCTGACTCACCCTGTTAGCAGGGGCTGGTGCCTTGCTGTAGGCCAAGGACCAAGTCCATGAGCCAATGAACATGAAGGAAGGTTTCCAATCACTGTTTATCCCATTGTTTTCACAGAGCTCCACAGAAGGCCCAACAAGGTTCAAACCTATTCTCCCAGCATTCACAAGGAGGGGACCACCCTCCTGTCTTGTCACATCCTTCTGCCCACTCAAGACAATAGAACTTCACTCAGTAACACAGGCAAAGGTATCTTCTCATCTGCTGGAGGCATTGAACAACCTTTCCATGAAGGGCTGCACTTATGACTGTCAAGTAAAGTTTAAAGACAATTAAGAAGTTACATCCCAAAATGCCACATAAATCCTCCAGTATTTTCTTCATTTTGCTCAGTTTAGAGAAAATATATACAGACATGAGCTGGTTGCTGCTAGGGCATCTTCTCTTTGGCAACTGCCTTCCAGTTCTCTGCTGGTCTATGTCTATGTACAACCACTACACTTCCCCCGAACACTGAACTTCCCCTTAACCAAACAATCTTGTCTGGGGCACAGACAGAATATGCACTGCAGACCTGCTAATACTCAATTAAAATGCAAATATTGAGACTATTTTATCTATAATGCTCACAAAGTTACCCAAATAACTTAGGCCCTCTCCTTTCCTCCAGTAAGTTCTCCTCAATTCTAACATATTATATTAGTATTTAACTTCAAAGAAGGCACTTGGATCATGTTCAAACTAAACTTCAAATTAAGAACTGGCTTCCAAAGGTCACAAAGTCCCAGTTCTAGAATCAAATTGAAGTTAAGCTTTTGATACATAATTTTCAAAAATGAGTACCCTGCCTGGCTGGGAATTAAAATACAACATCAACAAAAGCTAAAGAAAGCAATAAAACAACTATCTCCCCTATTTACAACTTTCTCTGGGAATTTTGAATGTCCTTGGTTCGTTGTCTTGGATTCTTGTTTGTTGGAGTTTTCTTCAATTTTTGGTGACATAAGAGAGACCTCAGAATTGATTTAACCTCTATAAACATCAAGCACATTGTAGCAAAAAAATTCTATCAGTTACTGTTCTTACCACTTCAATGTTCAGATTACAGTCTCTTACCAGAACATTTCAAACTACTTCATACTTTAGTAGAAAATGAAACTTGAGTTTAAGAATGTTTTAAGAGTCTGTAACTTAAATGAATATATAAAACTTGTACTAATAATCTAAAATAACCCAGGGTAGCACCACAATGCAAAGGTAAATGAAGCATTACAACTTGAAGAATCTGTCTTTGTGCTGCTTAGTGATGCAGTGGTATTTTTTTCCCACACTCCCTATCAAAACCAGCAGAGCACAACCTTACAGGCACCTCAGCAGCACAAAGTTACAAAACATACTATTTACTAAAGGAGCGACATGCAAGCCCAGACAAGTAATTTACAGAAAACCTCACCTCAGCCAACTTCAACAGAAATCAGAGTGCTACATTTAGCTTGGAATTTCATTATCCTGAACACAAATCACATTAGATACCCAGGCTTCCAAATACAGATCATAACAGAATTATTACTGGCTGCACAGAGAAGGTGGAAGAATTAAATCAACGGTTTTGGCAGGGAGGGAGCTCTTGTTTGCCCTTTAAGGTTTATTGGTAGGTGTTTCTATTACAGGACAGTGATACTATACCACCCTAACCCTATATTAAAACACATGAACTGTCCTTTATGGGAGGCTGGGACTTGCTTTTTTCTCAAGAGTTTCCTCAATAGGTTAGAGTCATATTTACTCTTCTTTTCCTCTTTTCATATAAGAAAACTGGAATTATCTTACACAAGGCAGCATAGGTTTAACAGAAGGAACATAAGAGATCCAGATCAAATCCCTGGTAAGGATTCACATCCAACAACTGTCAAAGGAAAGAAATTTATTCTTTTTTCAGGGAATCAGGCTCATTTTAACTTGCAAGATTTCCACCACCCAAATTCCAAAAGAAAAAGTTGTATTCCACACGCAGCCCAAGTCACCAGCTATCCAGGCAACTCCCCAGGGAGGCTAATGGAGATGCAGATGGCCTAGCAGTATCTGATCTGCAGGGAGAAATGTAGCCTTGTGAAACTGCAGAAAGCACACATCTCTAGTGCTAGGCTGGAAAGGAAAACAGCAAAATTAAAACCAACTTCAGGGTCTGATAAGAACTCGGGGTCCTCTACATTGACACTCTTCTGTTTCTGGATCTGGATCATGCTATCTAGGATAAGGCATGTAAATTAACAGAGGCACAAACTGAGAGTTGATCCAATAAAGTTGTTTGCCTGTTTTAATTTAAATGTTTTATCCAACTGAGAATGTAATGTGTTGACTAAAAATTTGATAATCCCAGACTGTGTGAGCTGCTGAAAGCTCAATAGATGAGATAAAGCAGATGTCATTCTGCTGTGCAATTATGGAATTGTAAGAGCTGCTTTACTACCTCATGTTAACCTATGTAATTCAGAATGAAACAGTAGTGACTGATGCCGTGGTACTTGTCTTTTAGAGAAACCCCCAACCATCTTTCTTTTTCCTTGAAAAGCCAAATCCTGTAGTATCAGTAAAATTAACAACTGAAATAGTACCAGTCCATTATCCTACCTCTCACATTCATTAGTATGATTTCTGAATGCTGTTCTACCTGAACTTTATCCTCACCGGACATACCAACCGCATGAGACTCCATTTTACCACCACTGCATTGAAATCACGCTGCAGCACAATGAGCCTGAGATATGTGCAAACTGCACCTGTATTTGCTTCCACATGCAAACACACGGACCACCGTGGGTGACTCGCACGGCCCACACGGGAACTGAGCAGAAAAGCCAAGTATGTGCACTTCACTGAATTTACTGCAGGAAGTTTGTACAGCAGCTATTCCTTTCTTTGCCCTAAATCCAATCTCCTATTTAACCCACTCTTCAGAGGCTCCTAATTCAAATCAATGAGGCTTAATTTGTCTGGATAAATATGCTACCAACAGCTGCCTGACTACCTGCAGAAATTTTTCCTTGTTCAAAAACGCAACTTCAGACTAAGAGAACTTTTAAATCCCAGGCATTTAGAGTATACCTACCTGTAGCTAAACATAGGCAATCATAATATGGGAGTTGTATAAATGGAGTCCAGATGAGTCTTCAAGGTAGCTAATGAAAACAGTTTTGTGAGTTAAAGACACAGAAGACTTAGGAGGCAGAGACCCATTTCTAGAAACACAGAATATTACTACCTCTTCTTGCTGACTGTATGAAGGAGAGCAGTAAGTGCACAAAACCCCCCAAAACCTGACGATTTAATCATCTGAACTTTCAGTGTGAAAAATATAAAGGTAAAAAAAGAGAGAAATAAACACAACTTGTGGCTCTAGAATTCACATGGTTCCCAACTGCAAAAACATTTAACAAAGGCTTGAGAATATTACTAAACCACCCCCATTCCAGAGCTTCAGCAAGATCAGCTTTTTTGGTATCCTGCAATCTTTTTCCACCCTGTCTGCTATTTCAACCCACAGCCAGCTACATTACTAGTCTCCTCACTGGTTCTGTGCTCCTGTATTCCACCAGGACACGAGCAATCTTTACTCCCTGTTCCCTCATGCATCTCATTTACAACATACTCATAAACAAAGCTGAATTTATGAAAAAGAAAAGGATACTCATTCACTCAAGTAACATATTGACCCATTCACTGAATTATGCACACATGCAAAACAAGGCGGGGGGGGGGGGGGGGGGGGGGGACACTGCCTAAGCAAAAGAAGAGATTCAGACAAGGCTACCATCTCACACCTTACCTATTGTGCCATTTGGAGGTAGGCCTGAGATAAGAAAAATTAAGCGTGTGTACACTTCATAACTATCAGGAGATACCATCAGTTTTGTGGGTGAGAAGGCAAAGAAAACTGGAGCAAGGGAGAGCAGATGCCACTTTCACGCTCTGGAGTGGCAACGCAGGCTTGCAAAATGTAAAAGGTAGAATATTTTTTTCTCTCTGAAATGGCACACTATCAGCTGGTGCCAAGAAACACTTCCCAAGTTTCAAAAGTAAAACGAAAACAAAACCTGCTCTCCTGGTACAGGTGAACTCCTTGGGTTTAACACCTAACAACTTCACAGCTCCAAACAACTCTGCCTAGTCTCACAAAACCTCCCTAAGAAAACGGTGAAGATGCAGAACTTATTCTCCTGTCACTTGGCAAGATTAACATGTATTTTTTGAGTATGTTCTTAGTGATGAGAATTGGCTACACCTGAAGTCAAGCAGCAGGCTCTTCCCCTTGCCTCCATCTGGCTAAATAGCACTTAATCATACACAATTATCTTCAGTATATGAGATAAATAACCTTAACCTCAAAACTGTACAGCAGATTAACATAAAACAGCAAGTTCAAGAGCAAGGCAGTTGCAATGACAGTCTTTGGAAGGCTTGTGAGGCTAAATCTGAGATGTTCCAACAGAATAGAGTGCACTTCAGATGGTGTGCAGCTCACTACAAAGTACTGAAGCACAGCTGTAATTAAAGCTGTGTCATTCTTTCCACTATAAACTCTGCTTTTCATGAGTTTATAATTTGGATTGTAAAAATCTGTTCTGAGTGAAAGCTTGGCAAACCAGAGCCTGTGCATATGAACATTTTCTTTTTCCAAGGCAGTCAGCTTCTTAAGGTTTTACAAATAACAAAAAGGTTTGCCAGCTTAACCCAAAATAAGTTAAAGAAAAATAAGCCACATGTCATTTAAATTTCTTTGTAGTTTCAGGGAAGTTTTATCTGGCCAAGTTCAACCCACAGAGAGTTCAATGTCACATCACAATTCAAAAACAGAAAAACAATGTACGGCTCAAAGCAGAGGCTTATCATAGAATCACAGAATCATAGCATCGATTGGGTTGGAAAAGACCTCCGAGATCATCGAGTCCAACCCTTGGTCCAACTCCACTTTGATTACTAGATCATGGCACTAAGTGCCAAATCCAGTCTCACCTTAAAAACCTCCAGGGATGGTGAATCCACTACCTCTCTGGGCAGCCCATTCCAATGCCTGATTACTCTCTCCGGAAAGAAGTTTTTTTCTGATATCCCTCTTAAATTTCCCCTGGCAGAGCTTGAGCCCATGCCCCCTTGTCCTATTGCTGAGTGCCTGGGAGAAGAGACCAGCCCCCACCTGGCTAGAACTTCCCTTCAGGTAGTTATAGACACTGATGAGGTCACCTCTAAGCCTCCTCTTCTCCAGGCTAAACAACCTCAGCTCCCTCAGCCTCTCCCCATAGGACTTGTGCTCCAGTTCCTTCACCAGTCTTGTTGCTCTTCTCTGGACCCGCTCCAGCACCTCAATATCTTTTCTGAACTGAGGGGCTCAGAACTGAACACAGTACTCAAGGTGTGGCCTCACCAGCGCTGAGTACAGGGGAAGGATCACTTCCCTGGTCCTGCTGGCCACGCTGTTTTTGATACAGGACAGGATCCCATTGGCCTTCTTGGTCACCTGGGCACACTGTTGGCTCATGTTGAGCTTCCTGTCAATTAGTACTCCCATGTTCCTTTCTGCCTGGCTGCTCTCCAGCCACTCTGTGCCCAGCCTGTAGCGCTGCAGGGGGTTGTTGTGGCCAAAGTGCAGGACCTGGCACTTGGCCTTATTGAACTTCATCCCATTGGAATCAGCCCATTTCTCATACAATTAACACAGGCTTAACGTTAACCTAGACCTGGGCTCAATTGCACTGAAAATATCCCCAGACCTACCAAAGGGAAGGCTGATTCTGTACTCTCTATTACACCCAATCATAAATAACCCTGTTTTCCATGACTCTTTGCCCATTTCTCCCTCTCAAACTGAGCAGAACCCTTACTCCAAACTACATGAATTTATAAAATAATTCTCCTCCTTTTTTACTTTCAATAAGGTCATGCTGTAGTTGTAGAGAAAGAATAGTATTTGCTGTCATTTTTTGTGGACTTCTTTCTACTCTGTTTCTAGTTTCTCCCACGTATCTGCTACGTGACCACCGCCTGTAGGTGTATCAAACACTACCCAAAAAACTGCCAAGTGCTACCTTTATCAAGAGAGGTAACATATTTCAAATCACAGCTTTCCAAACGTTTGCTCCTATCTTTGATCTAAGCTGGGCTTATGTGAGAAGAGCAGTTCCACACACACTCGATAGTGTCTGACATATGGAAATATATTTCTACCTAAGTGGTTCAAAACTGCATACAATAGTAATACACAAAACCCCTCAAGATTGTATTTTTCATTTCTTTGACAGATGAAACTAGTAACAGACATTTTATGAAAGATCTCAAGGCACTTTTTTATTGCAAAGAAGATGTGAGATAAGAATAGTAAAACATGCAACAAAAAAAAAAGGAAAATGAAAGGGAAAGAAGTCTTAATAGACTAACAGACTTTATGTATGAAGACTTTCATGGATCTGCTCACTAAGGCAGAATAGATAATTCCAGTCAGGCTTCTCAAGCCCTATAAAACATAAGAGCAACAAACTTCTATGTGAAAAAGTATTCGTCATCCGTCTTACTAAAATACTCCTTTAAACTGGCTCTCATTAAAAATTCACATTCACAACTAGGTTCTGGTCCCAGACTTTTTTTAAGTAGTTACCTGACCAAAAACACCCAAACAATCAAGACCCAAAAATAAAATAGTAAAACACACACTCTGAACTTCAATTCCAGAGTGAAACACATGTACCTTCCTTGACAGTAGAAAACTCTGGAACCCAGATATCTGCTGCAAAAGTATCTTTATTTTTTTTTCTAGTAATGACTGTGAATTCAGAAGGCTAGGCAGTGAGTCATTAGCTATTGCCTCAATCTTCTATATCCTGATTTGTCACTAAGTTTCTGTGACTCTGAAACCCCAGCTCCCAGTTTACTGTGACTGCACTTTCACCCATTCCCTTTATGAATTGAGTAGTTTCACATATCTGACCCATCTCAGTTTGCAAGTCATGGGCATGTTATGTTTTCTGCCATCTCTCAATCTGCCTGAATGAGAAAGATAAACCCATTGCTCATCAATGGGTTTGGCCACGCTTTTGGTTTTGTTCTTGTGCAACACAAACCTGCACAAAGCCGTACTGAACAACAAGGCTATTGAGCTTTCTCAATGTTGGGAGTGGCCTACTACTACACTTTGTCAGCTGCCTATCTCCAGTGATCCAGGCTGACTCATATACTTGAGATGGTCCCCTTCGATTTCAGTCTCTTACATCAAAAACCAACCAAACTTCCCTGCACCTCATGAGACATCTTGGTAGATAACGACAGATGGTAAACTTCTACAAACAACGGTATCTCTACAGTGCTGCTTTCACCTTCACACTACAATGTAACTCTCACCAGAAGATGCTAATTTGATAGCACGAAGTCCAACTGTACAGAAATCACAGCAGCTTTTTAAACTGCCTATGCCAATTCAGTAACACTTCTTTCTGTAGCAAAAGGCTCACATGCATAAGAAAGAAATGCCTTGCCATGCTAATTGCAATACAAACATCTCCCAAGGTGGTCACAAAGGGCATGAGCAGCATTTTTAGAAATTCAACCTTGACGAAAGGTTTTATCATCTCTCCTTAATAAGGAGTTGTTTACACCTCAGGCAGAAGAGGTGTAGGGTGTGTTTTCACACAGTCATTCCTAACACACAACAGGCAGGCAGTCATGAGTTTTCAACTGTATGGATTTTGAATCCACCTGAATAAATGATTGAGCTAGCTCTGTACATACAGCTCTTATACCCCATACCTTGGATGACCAAGTTATACTTTTTGGCTCAGTGCAAGCAGGATCCAGCTCTGCTCTCAGTTTCTATGCAACTGTCTCAAACTTATAACCCCTGCAAATCACATCACACTTACAAAGCAAACAAAACACACAGTTCCAGTTGCAGGGTTCTGCATAATGTTTACACAGAACAACTACAAACACTTGTTTTTTCCCCATGCATTCTTCTGAAGAACTGATAGAACTTGTTGTCAAGTATTCCCACTGAAGTAAAGGCCTGAACATGAGGGCAAAAAAATTTCATATGTAAGGGCTAAAGTCCAGAGCTATACAGAACAAAAACACATCTGGAGATGAAATTCTGCCTTTCCTCAGGAGCACAAGTCCATCTCTAATAGCTGGAGTTAAGGATCTTCCTTCAAGGAAAATTATTTTACAATTGGCTGTTACCAACTTCTTTTTCTTCTTTCTAATTTTAATTGATCAACTTGATACTGGTTGACTTACAGAGATCAACTACTCCCACTGAGTAAACAATTTTGGCAAGCACATTTATTTTCATTGGCAACATTTATGTAAAAAGGATGAAGCAAAGATCTCTGGAGTTTCAAGAGCTGCTACAAGAGAACTCAAATTTATCATAATGAGAACTCTTCTTGATGACTGGAATAATCAGAAAATCAAAAAGCTTCACTAACCTTCTACATTCATAGCTTCCCTCAGAAGCTGCAACTTCTTCTGTCTCTCTCTTATCCTGTCAAAGGCACTTGATATTGCTGCAGAAGTTGATGTCTCAGGCACATGGCGTGTTTGGTCCAGTTTTTGCGGTCCGAAGACATCCAGTGCTATGCTCCCATCAGAGTACCTTGCTTCCTTGTTTCTGTTAGTAGTGGAAGTCCGTACTGTAAATGTTTCACACTGATGGCTGTGCCTGTGAGAGCCTCCAACATGGTCCCTCTCAGCAGCCTTGTCAGTAGTGCAAAGCAAATCTGTGGAAGAAGCCCATATTTTCCTTTTGGGAGGGACATCTGTATGAAGGTGACCTTTTTTCTCAAACTCACTGGTTTTACATCTATGAGGAGAGAAAACATCTTCCTGTCCTGAGTTGTAATCTGCAGAAATGCCCTGGAAAAACTCTTCTTCGTCCTGTGTCCCTCTAATGGACAGAAATCCCATAGACTTGCTAAGTCCTTTGTTAAGTGTGGTCTGTTGAGAGAAGTGACCTCTGTGTCCACCAGGTGCATCAGTCGCCAGTGTTTTCCCTGGAATAAGGAGACATTTCAGACATGTAATTTTCTACTTAATATACAGGAGTCTGACACAAGTCAGTTGCTGTTAAAGTATATACTGGACACACACTTTGGCATTGATTTTGCCATACAAAACACTGAGAAGGCTACCTAAAGGGCTGCCTCAGTCAATAAAGACAGACCTCCAACTACTTCATATATGACAAGCATTTTATTTATTTTATTTCTGAAGTGCTCAAGAAAAATATAAGGTTTACTATAGTTCAGTATTAATATAGGAAAACTCCAAGCTATCACATACATGCTGCAAGTTGTTTTTTCATTAGTTTTATTTTTAAAATAGTTTGGACTATCATCAAAAATAGTACTTAATAATCAAACTGAAATCAGCCATTCCTCTCACACCCAAATACACCGCCTACAAGTTTTAATAACAAGTCCAGGTTTGTTCTACAGATTTACAGATGACTTGAAATAGCGTCAGTAGTAAGAAAAGAATGACTATGTACTTAGGAATTATAAGAATCCTGGATCATCCCCTAATGACTATTTTTGGTGATGACAGTCTCTCCAGATAAAGAATTCTCTAAAACAAAACCAACAAAGCTTCCAAGATCAAAGTGATTCTACAAGCCTGCACCTTCCATTTTCAATAATAAATAGATCCACCAATGCTTAGGAACAATCTCTCTTCTCCCTTACAGGAAAATTACTTCCATAATAAAAGAAACTATCAGAGGTGGAATAAAATCAATGAAATATGTGGTCTCTGAAGAACATCATATCACAGTCCCTGAGAAGTTGTGATGATCATATATGTCTTCTCAGGCATAAGATTTCAGACTGAATTTACAAAACTCATTAAAAACATCAGTAAGTACAATCAAATTTCTTAATATTTTAACAGATAACCTGCAAGTCTACCTTTCATGTTCTTAAACCTTCCTGAGATTACAGTTAAAGGATTATGACCATAGCAATAATATCCCATAGAAAACCTAAAGACTACCCAACTGTAGGTACTTTGTGCTAGCAAACTAAAAATTTTTAATGATTCTGCATTATGAATGTGGCAAAAATCCTAAGTCTATTGTTGATACCATATAGGCAATAATCTCGTATCTCCAAGTAATCAAGTACAGCAAAAAACTTCTTATGAAGTCTAGTCTTTTCAATTTGCAGGATACATGCTGCATGAATATGGCAATCTCAACTTCAGCAGTGATATTCCTGAATAGAAAAATCAACTAAAAATGTTCTGTGCTGGATTGCCTAAGCAATGACTGCTGACCCAGGTGGAGTCAGTATGGCATGTGATGTTTTCCCTACAGCTAGCTTCCTCTTTGCAGGGATATTGCCATGTACATCTTTTAAGAAGAAGGTGTCTTGTAGACATCATTGCAAAAGCAAGCAGTCAGCAGTCGTTCAAAGTAAATTGCTGTGCTGTATCAACTACTCTTAAAAATGGCTATATAGTGCTGTCTGCTGCTCTTTCAAAGTCAATTGACATTAACTGTCTCCCTTGGGCAGCAAGCTCCTGATGATCTTTATCAAGAGCCTTAATCCTTACAAACGAATTTCAAAGGAACACCTTTCAGTTCTGATATTCTACCTGAAGAGGGGCTAAGCTGTTGGTTTTCAGTTTCTAGTTCAGTGATATTTAACTAGCAATCAAAATAAGAAAGACTAAAGCCAAATGCAACCAAGCAATCCCTTGCTTTTAACCAACACACAAATACTTGACAGCAAAATGTTAAGGTTTGGATTGTCTAAAAATAAGAAGAAACTACACAGTTCCCACGTGCTCCAGTCAAGAGAATAAAAAAGCCTTTGCGAATGAGAATGAACTCATCTTATAAAAGGATCTGACACATCACTTCATATTTTACAAATAGAGCTTTAATCCTAAAGTAAATATAATTACCTTTGTGGTCAGGTAAATATTATGTTATTATCTTATTCTCAGACTATACATCTGCTTAAGGCTGGCAAACTACATCTAATATTCACACACACAAAAAAGCCTTTTAGAAATAGCTGCTCATTGTGAAGTTCCCACTATCCATCTAAAGCAGCAGCACATTATCCATTCCACAAACACATACTTCACATTCATATACTCGCATCGAGGACAAACACTCCAATACAGGATTTCAAGTCAGTAATTTGTGAGATAAAAGACTAAACACTGCAGTTTAGTTTTTAAGATGGTCCAAAAATCCAAATCAAAAGGAGCTTCAAGAATCCTCCCCAAAAATGAGAGTTCCAAGATAATTTTAGGCAGAAAAAAACAAAGCAACATCCTCTATACAGTTTTCACATATTTTTTAAATGTCAAATAAAAACCCAAACAACTACCTCCTCAACACAAAGTATTTCCATGCAGAGACCTTATTGAACAAAACAAGGGCAAACCAAGCAGAAAAACCCAGCTGCAGACAGCTGCAACTTCAAAATATTACCAAGGTTATACATTCAATTACTTGATACATTATCAGTCATGACTCAGAACATTCCTGGTTCCAAAGTTCATTTAGGTCTCTGCACATTGGAGCATGATTTTGCCACAGGATCATATGCAATGAAGAGTCCCAACAGTATTTTTAGTCCCAGTGGGTGTTGTCACCACAGAAGCCCCAAAGACATAAATCTATCTGTTGCATGCTGGTGAGAACTGCAGAGGAAGTACCCAGCTAACAGTGAGAGAGCGCTAGAGGGGAAGGAGCATCCTCCTCACCAAAGCTGTAGTTTCCAAGGACATGGAGCATTCAGACCAGATGTAACAGAAGCTATTTCCAGTTCGTGCAGAGGCACAAATGACACACGCTCCTTTGCCTTGGCATGCAAGAGATGCTCCCTATTCCTCAAGGCATCCACCCATCTGGAGCTTCCTCATGAGGAAAAGTGAACACCATGAACACTATTTTATCAGCAGTGACTAGGAAAGTAGTCATTGCTACAGCTTTGCTACTCAACTAGCTAACTGCATGATGAGACAGGAGATGAGCAGTCTCATTAGGAAGCAGAGCAGGAGGCATTACACTGCCACAACTGCTCTTCCACTCTACAGGTCTAACTCAGATCCACATTGACTTATGCAGCCAACATAAGAGTCTAACATAGTACCAAAAGGAATCTTCAGGATTCAGTCTTGAGGCTGCAAAATTCTCTTGGACATCTTTCATCTTTCCTTTATTATTCTCCCCACTCCCACTTCTGTGCTTCATCAGTCTTGGCAATTCTTTCCACCTTTGCAAAACCATCCTTCTCTGCATAACATCATTTCAACAAGCTCTTCCCAAACTGATTCACAGTGCCAACATGAGCTGTTAAAGAATCGTAACAGAGAAGGCTAAAGAAGTGACTTTGGGGCAAGGGATGCACACCCTGCTCAAGGTGGGCATCTGGAGAGGGCAAAGTGAAACAAAGCAGTGATACAGAACTTTCAGATCTGTACTTTATACCAGCTAAAAATGCATGTTCGTCTTGGCACCAGAGAGTAGAGGCCAAGGATAAAGGACAAGACTTCTCAGTACTGAAGAAAATCAATTGCAGATACCAGTAGTAACATTGGATTAGGCAATCAGCAGTTGGTCCAGGCCAATTTTTTTATTTTTGATAACTTAAATCTGTCCTCATCCGTTCTTACTTTTTTTAAGTACTATTACAGACTTTGTAAGTCACAAAATCAACTGATAAGGGATTTTTCACTTTTTTAATCCTGGACTTCCTCAACACACTACCTCAGCATTAATTAGATCAAGGGTCTTCACTGACTGCACTAAGTCTCTTTCAGCTCATATGTCTACCTTTCAGCTACCAGTACACCTCCAAAACAGAGCAGATTGGATTAATGTGCCCTTCTTTAACACATGGGTTTGCTTCTGAATGGCATACTCAAGTCCAAATACATTAAGCCAATATGTAGCTTATCCTTCAACTGTTCTTCCCCCAGCTTTATGATGAAATGAGTGGAAAAATAAAGGGAAAAACTATCAGCAAAAAAACTATATATAGAAAATAAAGATCCAATTAATGATCAAAAGGAATCTGACTGTATAATAGAACTTGTATGCCTTTGAATTATAATGAATGGGTAGACTCGTGTTATGACCTTCCTTTAATAAAAAAGAGGCTTTTATTTGTAATGAAAACTCTGGAGACCTATCCCAAGTATATTGGCTCCACTAAAGACATGAAGTATCTCACATTAGACCACACAGAGCTACACCGTGCTTCAGCTACCCATGTATAACAGGACACAAAAGTGTTTCCCTGCTTGTCAGTACGGTGATAGAATGAGCCATTAGCAATTAAGATGCTACAGCACATAAGTAACTTCAAAAGGCATACTTTCCCCCTCCTCAATTATTTGTCTGTTGAGCTAAACTCTTCTTATTTATCTGAGTGTATGGGTTCTTGATTTCACATATTGCCCTTGGGTGTTTACCCTGTACTTGATGTTACATTAGTGCAATTATTTATAATTACTGTAAATAATTCAAATGCAATTATAGTAACTGCATGATTCCAAGTGTAATATATAGTGAGGGAATATATACAATAAAAACAGCAATTAATCACCAGGAGTTCACAATTAAATTCTCTTGTGGTGCTAAAATGAAAATCTAGTTTTCTATACATGCCTTCAACTGCCAGATGTTCCATTTGCTAAATAACCATACATCTGCTTCCTTCTTCCTTTGGAGTCTTTAGCTATGAAGGCAACTATACCCTCTTTAACACCAGTGCCTTCACAGACCATCTTTCACTCACATGGATAGTAACCTGGTTGATTTTCCTCTAAGAAAGAGAGTTATCTGGTTCTAACTAAATCCACTCTGTCTGCAATTACTTGTGTACCAGCTTGATCATACAGGCAATTAATCAAACATTATGTAAGTGCAAACACAGTCAGCACCAACACTTACTGTATACATTCTTACTGAATAAACTCAGCTCAACTTTCTTTAAAAAGTCTTTCTGACTACCCTTTCTTCTGTTTGCAGAGCATGGAGTATCCTTTTCAACTCCGTTATGGATTTCAACTTGTGGATATATGTACATACACACACATGGAGGTGGGAATAGTTAGGAAGAGACAGGGGCTGGGGGAGCAGAGAGATTGCCCACATGTGTATAAAAGCACACACCATCATTACCAGATTTGAAGGTCTGACTGGAGGAAATTGTTATACAGGAGTTTAAAAACATCTCCCACACCATCTTTGTAAAGAAAACAAAGCAAGAGAAAAAAATCTTTATCCCAAGACAACGCAGTTAGTTTCTCAAACATGAGTGGGTAGCTGGTGGAGGAGTTGGGTTTGCAATCCCTTTGGGGCAGGCTTAAGAGCGAAAGAGAAGACAACAGAGCCAGATGTGGCCTGTGGGTTGGCCACTAGGAATGGCACCTCCTCTTTTACTTTCTGAATTGTTGAGAAGAATCCAAGTTTCAGACGGAAATACTCCTAAACAATGCATTCTTTGTGAAAAAAGAAATGAAATGGACACAAGGACTGTTGAAAGCACTGTAAGTAATGGCCAAATTATAAACCCCATATAACAATTTGCATTCTGCTTTGGACTGACACAGCTCTTCCATCAAAAAAACACTGAACAGCTCCGGAAACCAGGGATCTTGCTCAGAACAGTGGTAGTGATCCCTGCCAAGCAGCACTTCACAATTCTTAAATGCAACATCTTATCTCTACCCTTCCTCAGGCAACCACTGCTATTTCCCACTCAGGTTTACAGGTCAATTTTTTGGGGGTATGTTTTTTAACCAAGGTAGAAGGTCCACCCAGCTATTCCCTTCCTGGATTTCTGCATACCCCAAGAGATGCTCAGTGACAGAGCTGCTTTCCTGCTCAGAGACTTCCTTTGACACCTCTGATTTGGTTTGCTCACTGATCCTTGTGTCCATTCTTGTCTTCAGAGTTCTGAGTTTGTTCTCAGCACCACTTTACAGCATTTCCAACACTCCCTGGCTGGAAGCTCCGTATGGCAGCAGCAACTATACTTATGTTTAAAAGATCTCAACCGAGGCAAACTACCAGTATTGCTAGATGAAAACAAAAACATTTATTGGAAGAAAACAGCCATGGGCTTTGGAGTGCAAAAGAGCAACTTTTTTTTTTTCCTTCAACAAGGAACCTTCATCTGGCTTTCATTTGGTTTTGCTGAGCTCTGGAAGTTACTCTCCACCTACTCACTTCTTTTTTTCTAGTACTGAGGAGCCAGGGAAAAAAAAAAAGACTATTTCCAGATGAGATATTTTCAAGTCAGTGAAATTACATTTGTGCTGTAGCTTTTGATAACTTAAATCTGTGTGCTTGGATTTAGCAACATAATGAGTAAGTCACTTCAGTTCACACATGGAGATCATCACCATAAACTGCTTCTTTATAGACTAAAAGCTGCATTTTCACCCAGAACAGGAACTACAACACAATCCACAACCAAGTCCTTTGGATCAAAAGCAAAAGTATACATTTTCTTTTGTCTTAAGAGTTTTCTCCGGGCAGCTACATTGGTAGTTGATATTACGGAGTATGATAAGTACACACTAGAATTTGTTAAAATTAAAATCAACTTCACTTAGCATCTTTTATTTAGTTTACAACGCTTACCATTTTTGCTACACCTGACAGTGCATATAGGCTAATGAAACAGGGTGTTGTTCAACAACTACAATTTAAATCAGTATTTCCGAATATTTCCTCTTGTGTACCGTTAGGTGAACTTTCATAATGTTTTAAATTCATTTCAACTCTGTATTAGTGTAGCACATATTTTTGGCAGAGAAAAAGGTCAGAATTTTGCAGGATACAACTATACTATTATAATATACAAGTTTAACTCATGACAGTTTACAACAGTGCACAAGTCAAGTTAAAATCAGGGAGCCTCACTGGTAGGAAAGCAATGCCAAAAGACCTATTAGCTCTTCAGAAGATGAAGAATCTCTGGCAAAGGTCTATCCTTGGTGTTCATGGATCATCAACGAAAATTGGAACTTTGCAAATCAACACACAAGGTCAGGATTTCAATTATTAGATGGCTGGGAAGAGGGCTACCAGGCAAGTACAAGGTTCGGAGATTTCAACTGGGCTTTAAGTAGTCTATACATCCTTTTGAAGGATAGTTTGTGATGAAGAGTAACAGGAAATTAACTCTTGCTTTGTATTTGAAAGAGTTTGGCAGTCACTTACTCTTCTGTCACACCAGAAGGATATTATCAAGCAAATCAAGTAACTTCCACAAATAATTCTTGATGTAAAGACTCTGAAGGTCTAAAGTGTTTTGAGTACAAAAATTAAGTAAGACCCATTGGTTCAGATGAATCATAACAGGCCTTACTGTTTCTACTTCTGCTGGCTAAGTCAGTTCCTAAACACTGTGTTCTGGGTATGACTTGACCAAAAGAAAACATTCTGTAATATTAATTTAGAATAAATTATTTCTGCAGTCAGCCCTGCCATAAAACTCATTCACCAAGACAGCCACAGAAAGTGAGTCATGAAAAAAACAAAACATAAATTTAACTGGAGAGAACATTAACACAAAGCTATTTATTCATTTCATAATTCTCTTCAAGACATAAAGATGGAAATGAATAGCTGTAAATATCCAACCTTGTTACCTAAGAAGAGCAATTTTTTTTTTAACCAGGTGAGGCAGAAACGTATTTCAGAACTTTTATCCTAAGTCAACAATAGAGCCCTGGCGATGATAGTTGTGGATTAACGTGGTGTGGAAAACTGATCCTAAAAGTAATGAAATTCAATTAAAGCAAAAATCATAGCAATTCCAAAGACTGCAAAGATCTAGGGTATTAGCTGGCTACTCTCCAATCAGAAGCACATCTCTCTATTCATAAACTTACCATGATTTACCAGCTATCTTAAGTTACATGCTCACTGTAGCATCCTGATACTCTTAAGTTGACAATAAATGCTATACCCCTATGTAGCTTTTTTCCCCATAAGACACCTATTGGATTCATGGTGAATTCGCTTTAAGATTTTCACAATGACTCAACAGAACTTCAGCTCAAAGTATCAGACAAGTGTTCTGTCCCCTCCAGAAAAGACCTCTGCTCACCATCTTTACCTCCTTAAACACATTGCTAAAATTACTAGTAAAGCTAGACACATTCTTACATGCAACCCCCCGCCCTCTCCAGTTGTCTCAGTGCTAAGCTTGACCCAAAATGTCTTTGCAGAGGCAGTTAAACCCACTTAGATAAAAGATAACTGACATAACTTTAACTTGTTAGCAAGACAGTTCACTCATAAAAGCAATTTGATCACATAATCTATTTCCTTTAAGTTAAAGGCATAATCCTCAGAGAAAATATCAGACATTATAAAGATGTTATTCGTCCTAGTGCTGAACCATACAGCCATGGAGATACTGGCTGGAGATACTACAGCAATCTCCAAAATTTAGTACAACCTAAAATAAAAGCTTCTTCATTAAGATATACTGAAGACGCTGGGGACAACATTACTTCTGGAGATAGAAAACCCTGCTAAAAGTCTTATGCAAAGTTGTGGGTAGGAAAACAAATGAACAAAGAAACAAAATCTCTCAAACCAGACAAATATTAAAAAAATAAAAAAGTAAAAGTTTTTCTACAAAAAGAAAACCAGCAAAAGACTGTTCAGCTGTATTGGAGAGAACAAAACTAGAAATAACAAAGAAAAGAATAATCAGAGTTTGTTAATGAAGTGAGAACAGACTTTAAAGACAACCCTGCTTGTCTCCAAAACTTAACAAATATTTTCATCATTCCCAACACATGGTTTATTAGGATCATGGAATAAAAAGCAGAATAGACGATGGAAAAAGGGTATGGAAATGACAAAGCTTGAGGTAGCAAGGTATTGTGCTCAAATCAAGTTCTTCAAAAAAGTATGCAATAGGCTAGTACTGGCAAAAGAACAGAGGTCCATAAAGAAAATGTGAGTATCACAGCACTGGAGACGGGGAAGAATAGGTTTAAAGAATAAACTAACAATTTAACAAGCAGAACAGTAAGGTTCTGGTTCAACCCTTAAAGTTGGTGGAAACCAGGGAAAGAATTCGTTTCAAGAAACAGCTTAAGAAATTCAGAAAGTGCAGAAATTACATAGTTTACAAAGAAAATTAACTAGGTAGATCCAGTCCCAAATCCTGTGTTCCTACAGATCTCCCTATTGTTACAAAAAATTCTGGAAAAGAAGAAAAAAAAAACAGTAAGAAAACAAATCCCCTGACCAAGCAGTCAGAACAGCAAATTTGTGCCAGAAAACTAAGCAACAGCTTGTACCAGAAACTGTTCCCAAATTAACAGTGCTGTACTGGAAGGGCTGGCAATCACTGACATAGTGTTTTTTTATCAAACACTAGCCTCACCTAGGACACATCTCAAAAAAGAATCAATTAAGGAAGACCACCAATGCCTTGCCAGACTTGTGTCTAACCTTTGCAGTTCATATTGTCACTGACGACTCCATGGATTACTTCAGTTTCTGCCATTCAATGCACTGTTGCTTGACACAAAACCAAACAGAGAAGCAACGCAAGCACATTAACAACATAACTTTGATTCAAGTTTACTGGTGAAGAGGAAGCAAGACAACATGAGGTGGATGAAAACCTTGTGTCATTTGACAACTTATGGTGTTGAGCATTCGTGGGTAATGTTGCATGCTGGCACCAAAATAATCCATTTAGAGAAGATGAACATTTTAAGGCAAAATGGTCTCACCTGATTATAACATCTCACTGTCTGCATCACAATGACTTAGAGTGGGTCCAAGCTGATGCCTTGCAAAATGCTCCTGCCCAGCTCCACAATTCTTCCAGAAAAAAATTCGAGACGAGTCTTTTGGAAGAATACATCCTATCTTCTGAAAAACCTAGCATAGAGCTGCTGCTGCTGCTGCTGATGCCACTAACATTAAACAACATCTATCACCTTAAACAACATGAAGTCATGGCCAGCATCACTCTACATCACTCTATCATTTTTCTCCACAGTGGCAAGAGCAACTGTCCATCTCCTTCCTGCCCTGCCAATTTCCTCTTTCTTTACTTCTCAAGAAACAGTTCAACCTACCTGGCTTCCATATCCACCTCCCACTGTCACAGCACAGCAGAACTGTGATGGAATATGCAATACCTCTCTTCAGTGAAACAAGAGGAAGCAGAAAATAGTTTTGTGTGCAGGTAAAAGAGACCAGAGCTGCCTGGCAAGTGGAGAAAGAAGATTTATGCAATTAGAGTTATGAAGAAAAAGTGGAGTCCATAGGAAAGAAGGAAAAAAGAAAAGCTGCTCCTTGCTCTTCTAGCTGACGGATCTTCAGCTGAAAATTTCCTTTCTCCAGAAGCAAAACTTTTGCCCTGAACCTTTAAAACCTGTTTCGCTCACCACAACTGAACTGAAAAAAGACAAGAATTGAAACAATTATTCCCCATCACCAATATTTAGCTCAAACGAACCATCAGAGTTCTATGAATGTAAGCAAGTCCTCCTCTATTCCATTTCTTTGGTTGCCATTCTTGGTCTTCCACAGGGCTGTACTCTTTTTAGCCATAACCCTCTCTGCAGTGAAGCACTTACCTGTGGGAAGCCCTTTCCCCCTCAGCCTCTCACGAATAGCCTGGCTCCTGTCTGGCTGCAGTTTTCTATCTCCATTGCAAGACAGTTGATCCATCTGCAAAAAAAGGCATTAACACAAAGTCAAATATTGAAAGATCCCACTAGTATGAAACAAGCATTGTTTATGGAAATGAACAATATTACTCAGTGTCAAACAGTTATGTTCAAGCCCAGAGTGAGAGTTCAAACTTTTTAATAAAAAACAGGTTCATCTCTGAGAATATCCCCTAAAATTATCCATATTTGAATAGTCTGTGCATTATTTGACTACACATTTGGTTCACCTTTTTTCCACTAAGAAAAAATGAAGTTCACAAGCATGTAACATAAATACATGCCATCTCTACAGCAAACGGAAGGAACAGTAACACACAAAACCCATCTTCTGTGATTGCAACAAGGCTAGAAATTGTGATTGGCCTGAGGAGCTTTCTGTGTAACAGGAACTGTCTTGTACCCTCATGCAATTCAACGCATACGTAAAATCCCATGCATGCATTTGGGAGAAGTCTCTCTAGCCCCTCAGGCCCATTCCTTTCGTGTGTCAGGCTTAACTACTCCTTAACTATTTTTAAAAATCTTTAATTCATGGTCCTCTTTTATAACTTGAAATCACTTAACTATTCTGAAGTTATGCTGTAATGGTGTAGGTGAAGAGAGAAGTTATCAAGAAATACAGCGTCATGAGTTCATACAGTTTCTTTGACTTCTAAAAACAGTTTGACGGGTTGGTCATAATTAGACAATAAAATCTTGCACAATTCTCATATCCAAGAGCTGAGCAGAAGTGCAAGGGAATTGGCACACTGCCCAAATAGTCCTTTCTGTTAATAAGCAACTCTCCAAAAGTCAAACATAACTAAGATAAAGAAAACTCACAGCAATCATTTTTGAAGCATTTCAAGCAGCAACAAGTCTAAGGCTTGCCCTAGAGTTCATCATCTTGTTCTGCGTCTCCCTACCTTTTTTTTCAATGAAGACACAGTTCACGAAATTATCTTCCTAAGAAACTCGTGAATGCATGTGCCAGGAGGAATTGTCAAGTGCACAGACTTGCAACAGGAGGAGAGAAGTAGCTCTTTTGACCCTTGTCAAAATTGCAACATATCAAAATAAGACAAAGAATGACAGCAGAGTGACTGTGAATTTGCACTCTTGCTCTCTTCCTACTCCCCTCTTTCCTTTCTCAAACACTGACACAGACTTACCGCAGACAGGCTCCCCAGCACCAGTCTGACCAACTGTTTCACATATGAGAAGGAAGGGGCACAGTTGCTGTTCCTTATGTGGGCACTGCAAGCGTCCAGAACAGTCCGTACAGACACACGGGCATAAATGACATCTTCACACATGCCAAGGAGGATGCTGTTGAGATGGTCCCCAAGTTTGATAGGCTAGTGGCACACAAAACCAGGAGAGACAGGAGAATCAGTACTAACAGTGACTTGTGGAACACTCAAAAACAAAAGACATTCAACAATGTAAAATAACTATTCATTCATGAGACTTACTGCCTACATTATCTGAGTGTCAGTTTGAAAATCCCCATCAAGGTGGTGAAAAACACAGAGACTGTAGAACAGGAGACAGGCATTCAGCATTTAGATTCAATTCCTGCACTACAACATTCTGGCCCAAACCAACTGCCTGGTCTGTAAGGTCAGGACACCAGTGCATTCCTTTCTCAAATGCTTAATGAGTAAGTGAAAACAAAGTAAAACTGACAAGATTCAGAGTAAGTTTTCTCCTTGATTTTGAACATTCTGCCAGTAACAAGTATAAAATTCTGTACAACCCTCTATGCTCATTTTCTGGAGTTCGTCACCTCATCAGTATTTTACAGCAGGAGTGTTAGCATTTCGAAATTCCAGAGACATCATCAAACAATATCAACAAAAAAGTAAGGAATAAAATAACAAAGCCACTGGTTAAGGAAGCAGAGCTTCCTAACTGCAGGACAACATCCATACAATTAAAAACTCCCTAAATCTAGATTTATTTCTATTCTACTCATTCAGTTAATGCAGTACACTGAACATGGAATATCCCTCCTCAGGGTATGCAGCAGCTCTTGTTCTCAGTTGCTGCAGGCACTTGGGACTTGAGCTTTCTGATCTCCAGCTCTCCCAGAGTGGGTGGTTACCCACAAAGTACAAGCATTGTCATGCTTTTTGCATCACACAGAGCTAATAATTGCAATCTTCCAATCTTCCTTGCATGAGTATTCTTAAGATTTACCATAAAAATAAGTACACTAGACCACCCTGATTTAATTAACATAGACTTTTCCTATCTATGTGTTTAGCATCTCTAACTAATCATAAAAAATCACTCTCATATTCAACTCACTCCCAGTAGAGAAGCAACTCATTAACCAGCAAATGCAGAAAAAATATATAAAATGTATTAAAAAATGGGGAAATCTGCACATAAATTAACACTTAAAAGTAATGTCATACACAAGACTGTCCTTTTGCCTCTACCAACTCCATGGGGCAGAGACACCACATGAGAACATCCCAAAGGTAAATTCTTCACAGGCAGATCTCACCACACCATCTTTGGGAAAATAGTCTTCTATTAACAGGCAGGGTATGCCTTCCCACTGCATTACTGAGAAACTGTTGCTACACTCTAATACCAAAGGAAGAAACAAAGAAAATGGGGACTAAAACTCATGCCTACTTTTTGCTCAACACCTCTACCTACTTTACATCACTCTCCCACTACTGCGCTTTTCATCTCCTACAAGAGAGGATACCAAAGAATGGGGATCGCTGTCTAAGGAATTACTGGGGCTTTTGCGACAGGTCCAGCAAGAATTATGAATAGGTACCCCTAAACAGTCAGAGCTTCAATTTGTTTTATTTTTTGCATTCAGGCAGCTACTTCCAAGTAAGTACAACTGAGAACCCAACTACCACTCCATATCAGATTAGGAACTGAATCCTTACATTGTGGAAGAGCCTTTCAAAATTTCCTTCCTTGTTTTTACACATAACTTCAATGATTAGGATCAAACTCAAACATGAACAACAAATTGCTTCCCTCCTTGAGCCACACAATCCCACAGTTCCAAGTCCATCATTACGTGCTTTTTCAGATGCATTTCATCTTCCTTTCACACTATTAGACATTTAGTTCTAAAATTTTATTAGGGGCAGGGGAAGGAGCACCCAGGAAGATGACAAATTACATTATCTTCAGTCAGTTTTGGAAAGACAGTTAGTAGTTCTGCTGGGTGTGTAAAATAACCCATTGAGCAACACTGCTCTAAGCGGTCTGCAACTATGTCTGCATTGACTGACAAGTCAATAGCAAGAGTATACTCCCTGTTCCAAACAATTCATACCCTTTCTTGGCCATTGTGAAACCTAAGTATCTGTATGTGCCAAGTCCAGACTGACAGAATTTATGGCAGCACAGAGAACAAGTGCTTTATTATGTGTAAAACAACACTTATTTCAATATTTGTTTTTATATAAGCCTAAACCAAACCAAATTATTTTCTTCTTTGTCAGCAGCTTAAACTGTTCTTTCAGTCTGTGGCACTATAGGATAGACTAGCCCAGATATATTTTCATGGAAACAAACAGAAATGTACTATCAGCACCTTCTTCCTGCAAGACAACACTCTCATCACAGTCACACACGTCGCAGGAAAAAGCTCCAATATAGAAAAGAAAATCTCTTTACTGTGCAGGTGGCCACACACTGGAACAGGTTGCCCAGAGAGGCTGTGGGGTCTCCCTGATTGGACACAATCCTGTGCAATGTGCTCTAGGATGACCCTGCTTGAGCAGAGACGTTGGACCAGATGATCCACTGTGGTGCTTCTAACCTTAACCATTCTGTAAAATTCTGTGAAATTAGGTGAAATTCTCTTCATGGTTTCATTATGACATCCTGCCATGTTAACTGCAATGTAGAGTCAGGCAAACTATCAAGTTTGAAGCTGCAGTATTAAACAAAACTAAATTTAAACTTACCTGACTTTGAGGAACTTCGTGGTCAGCTCCCCAAAAGAGAGCCATCCCAAGAGAATAAATATGGACCTGTCACAAGACACAAGACATTTGTCAACTTATTGAACAGGACTGGAAATGCAAAGCACAATTTTAAGGGAAACCAATAACTTAACATCATTTTGCCTGTAAATATATTTTGAGTATTTAAGTTCAGTTGTCTTTCAAATCCTTCTTTTCCTTTACTGTGAGTGTCAGAGAAGAAAATTCTACTGCTACAAAACATTCTGCATCTAACCAGTACCTCTGACTTCTCTGTTTGTTTTCAAGCTTTCATCTCACTTATGTCATCCGTGCAATCAGCCTGGTGTGAGGTAAACACCATATGGCTGTGCCCAAGGATCCTCAAAACTTTAGTCTGAAGGTAAGGCAGACCTTGGAACAACTCAAATATAGTGGGCTACTATCGTTAGGAGATCCCAAAGATTAGGATCAAAGGAAAAAAAGGAATGAACGTAAAACTATAAACATATAAAGGAGGAACTGTTGAAGTTTGGAATTATTATGTAAATTCTCTCCCCTGCCACTAACTGCCCATGCCATTAGTTAACAAAAAGGAGTAGTTAACTGCTACCCTCTTCTTCTTGATCGGTGGGCTGGGGGCAGGTTGTCTCTTTTGGTTTTGGGGACATTTTTTCCATTCGGCGGAACAGAGGAGTGGGTTGTGTGTGTGTGCTGGGGTAGAGGGGAAGCCCTTTCCTCGCTGCTCCTCGCTGCTGTTGCTGCTGGCTGCTGCTTCTGGGTAAGCCGCTTCTTTTCTCCTCGCCATGGCTGTTCTCCTGGTTCCTGCATCTGGGGTCCCGGCCTCTGCTCCAGTCTCACCGCTACTTGCAGCATCGAGGCCTGCCCGCCTCAGCTGCGGCAGCGACCTGGGAGAGAGAACTTGCAGCTGCTTTTTTCCAGGTCGCTTCCAGTTTTCCTTCTTCATTTGGAACGCAGGAGACACAGAGAGAGAGACAGAGTTCATTTGGGAGCTCAATCTGCCGCCAGCCGGGCTGTGACACTGATACTGCTCATAAGTATAACTCTTCTCCAGGAGGAAACTTGCCGGTGTGGGGGTTGTTGTTGTTTTCTGTGGCGCTGGGGAGACGTTTTTGCTCTGGTCTGTTTATAGTTACACATATACATACATATACATACATACATATATACATATATATATATACACATACATATATATATATATCTCAGTTAAGAACAGTTATCCTTCTTGTATCCATTGTCTGATTAAAGTTCCTTTTCTTCAGTTTGATAAAGAGTGGCGTGATTATTGTGGAGGAAACCCCCCTCCTCCGCTTGTGGGTAAACATTTTGGTTTTTGCCCCTCAAATTGAGACAGGAACCCTACTCATTATTGATATTTTAAGATACAAATACATTAATCAAATTATTAACACATATCATTAACAATTAATATTGACATTAATATATCTTTATTAAGTCCATCAGTACAGAGAATAAAACCTTTAAACATTGCAGAATTAAGAGTACAAGCCCTTTCTGGCCCTGTAGGTGACTGTCAAAACAAAACAACTAAGTGTAGGAAAAAAAAAAAGCAGGTTTTCTGGACTGTAGAAGTAACATACAGTAGTGATGGATCTTTGTATCAAGCTATTAGTAATATCTATGCTACTTAAAGCAACAAGTTTACTAAATAATTCTGAAGGCAATGAACAACAATTACAGGGACAGTGATAAATTAGTTCACTTAAGTCAGCCTCTTCAGTGACTAAAAGCAAAACCTCTCAACTCCTATATATATAAATTGACATAATCTGTGCAGACACAGGTTACAGATTTTAAAAACCTAGATCTAAACTGAGTAAGGTTTGAATGGACCCAAGAGAACTTTGAAAATTATAAAAATTTTTCTTCTTCCCACACTAAATTTGTAGAGTTGCTAAAAATCACACACTTTGGGACAGAATTGCAGCAATGCACACAGGTGCAGATGCAGTGTACCCAGCAATGCACACAGGTCTGGCAGATGCAGTGTACCCAGCAATGCACACAGGTGCAGCTAACACACTGCTTTGTGCTGGACACAAACATGTAGCCAGCATTGTGCACCTGACACAAGCTCACTCACCAACCTCCTCTCCCAAAGAGAGCACTGGTCACTGGTGCAAGGTCTCTCTGCTACGTGCAAAGAACAGATTAGGTCAAGTAGTCAAGGGATATGAATCAAAGGTTCTCAGTTAACATCACTGCTCCATTCAACCCGAGGCATTATCCTTCAAATACCAAGGAAACTGTTCTGCATTTGGTTTTAAGCCATTACTCTTTCAAGTGAAATACTAGAAAGTGTTCCTTACATATCCAGATATCCTGGATATAAACTCCCCAACTCCTCCTATGTCCCAACAGTGCAAGAACAGCAATTAAACAGTCTATTATAAAAATGGTTAATTCTAATTACAGACATGGTCATGGTCTTAAGGCTGTCAATGTTCAAGAAGCATTTGAACAGTCAGACACATGATTTCATGTTTGGGTTGCCCTCTTTAGAATCTAGAGTTGGACTTGATGAACCTTGTGAGTACTTTTCAACTCAGGATATTCTCTCACTCTATGACTCTGAGCTCCAACATAATGAAAGATATTTCCAAAACCAAGAAATGCAATCAGACTCCTAAACATGCCTACCCTACTAACCTACCTGAAAAAAGCTTTCAAAATAAAAGCATTTATTCAAAAAGTCTAGTTAACTTTTCTATTATGACATTTTCAATATTTTCCAAAATAAATCAACATCAAATTCATTTCCCAAATTAGCCTTCCACTAGAATTTTTAGTGGTTTGCTTACTCTGTTTCCAATAATCTTGCAGTTACCTCAGATTTATTTTAATTCAAATTGACTGCATGTTATGGAACCAAAAGGATATTAATTTCCTGACTATCATATTTTTCCAATATCTATTCTTGAATATACCGTTAATTTGTCTTAGCAAACACAGTCATAACTCAAAACACAAATGCAACTCTGTCACTGTGTGTTACAAGGCCTTAAAAACCAAGACATTTTTCTGCATTCAGCAGCTTTTAGAAGAACAATCAAGGAAAACACCAATGATTTCCAGTAAATGAATTCAGTGAACTACAGCCAGTTGTGTCAGAACAAGACAAAGAAAGATTTAAGTAAGTTAAAAGTTACCACAGTCAGCAAAACAAGATCTAAAGAACATGAAGTCAACACATTTCTTGCAAGTAACCAGTGTACCACCCAATCGCAAGTCTGATTTGAATGCAAAAAGAAGCAGCCAAAAAAAGAGGGATGCACATACAATTTTTTTATCAGCTCTACTTACTTCAACTAATAAAGCAATAAAAGGACAAAAGTTTTTGAACAAAGTTATATTTTAGGGAGCTTTCTTATTCCATATAAGCAAGTAAGCAAATCACATTGCATCCAGCAAGCAAGGTTATTCTGCTACCAGGACAGAAATTCACACAGCCATAATCAGAGAGGACTAATCAGTGCTGCATATGCACAGAACACCAGGATTTGGTCATTGCCTATTGATATGCTCTTTGTTGCAGTTCACAGGCCACAGCGGTTCCTCTGTGTAATTCCTTCCTAAAGATTATGAAACACCACAGCATGGCTTTTAATAGTAACAGTCCTCTATTTATTTCAAAAAGAAAGAAGTAGCATACTGAATGCTGGCACAGAACAAAGAATGCAATCAGCTCTGATTAAGGTCACAAACTTGTCACTTCAAAACTTTTTCTGCATTTTTAAAGGCCTGTTTTGTACATTAACTTCAGAGCTGGCACTAGAGGTAACATTACTCTCTTCAAAAGTGTTGTTCATCTTGAAAGAAGATAAACAATTCCAACATTATGACCAAAGAACTTGGCAGCTGCATCCTACATAACAGAACCCAAATTTGTATTGATGTTAGTGTTATTTTTACTTCTCTATTAAACCTTTCAGCCTAGATTCCCAATTGTTTATAGTTTTCTCATAGAAAAATTATAAACATATTTTAAGATACCATTGATTTTGATCATATGCAGGGTAAGAGGGATCTCTGAAGGGCTTGAGAATAACTGAGGAAACTCATTTGCAGTAGGTATTCAGTAATATAGTCCTAAAGAAAACTGACTATATACAAGGTTTAGAAGAAAAAAGCTGCAAACATAAAATATTCAACACAGAAAAACATGTTTTAATAGTCCTTATGCACACAACAGCAATTGATGCCAATACTACTTTTCTCTGGAGTAAGAGCACTTTACTGTTCTCCCTGGAGGAAGACTACCAAATGTCATAATTGTTCCCAGATTACAACACTGGCTGCAGTTAGCTTCCCTCTCCAAGGACTATTGGTCCAGGGAAGCCAAGGAGATAGAATTACAGCTCAGCTTCCTTTTTTACTCCCACCTCTAAATATCTTTGACTAAGCCAAGGGAATGGTTTTTCAGGGAAAGTGTTACCATTTGCAGCAAATTCTCGTTAAGAAAACATCTGAGAAGCCAGTCACTTTGTGCCTATCAGTGACCTGAAGGAGATCATATATACAAACCTTACCTACCTCAAAGTCGACCCTTGGGAAGAGTTAAAAAAAAAAAGGTAGAAAGGAACAATTTTGCATACAACTGAGGAATACTCATACTAATTAAAAAAAAATTTCTTTTGAGGGAAGTGTAGGAATATCCCTTTTTTCAGAGCCCTGGACTGCTTGAGTAACTCCTTTGCTTCTCTCTCAGATCCAGTTTTGCAAAAAAACTCTGAAAATTGCAATTGATAACGTCACTGAAATGTTTTATAAAAAGAAGGCGAAGTATTGCTTATGACTAATTTAAAGGTCAGTTTTTCTGTGCTGTCAGCAGCATATATGTGACCAGGACCTGCAGAGACTCTTCTTCATAACTGCATACAACCACGATCACTATTCCACTTTTACGAACAGAAGAAATTACACAAATCACAAACCACAGGGACACGAAAAGAACAATTTAAAGCTACTTTGTGAAGGGATCAACAGCAAAAGACACCAGCTGCCTGCCAAGGAAGAGGCACCGTACCTTCTCAACATCTGACAGAGATGACAGCGAATGGTTCTGCAGAACCTCCGGTGCTGTGAACGCTCGCAGGTCTTGGTGGGAGACATTTTCATCAGTAAATGACACACTGCCAGATGGAAGCAACAGGAGAGACCATGGAGAAATGATGAATCCCAGAGTAGCAGGATCAGCTGCAATTGAAAAGGAAAAAAAAAACACAAACACACTGAAATTAAATCCATGGTGTTTGATGCCCTTGTCTGACGTTATTTTACTATCAGCCTAAATATTTATTACTAGTGGAATAGATTCATGCTTCCTTTTCCACCTACAGCGTTTCACAACCACAACAACCACCTCAATTTTAATCACACTGAGGAGGAACACCTATCTCTTCTGACTGTTCCTTGTTATTATTCATACCAGCAAGCTCAGGAAGAGACTGCTAAAACAATCACAAGCTCTCCTGTCCTCAAGTTATTTCATTTATGTTACAGGTTACACATAAATTGTTCACTTCTTGCAGTGCACGTGTCATTAAGGATAATTCCTACAATAGGAATGGAGTTTACTCCTATACTAACATAGCTCTACTGCAGCAGCAATGGTTTGAAGAGACAAGACAGAATTAGTAGAGAGAGGAAATGTTCCTTCTTACAGTGGCAGATGGAACTGGATAAAACAGAAATGTTTCTAGGTACAGAAGCCCCTTTTTAATCTAAAGTAAGAAAATACTACAAAAGTGAAAAATAAAAGAGTAATTCTAGGAGCAGTGGAGGGCAAACTAAATACCTGAAACCTTAGTAAGATTGCCCACTCAAACCATGTGAATAAATACTTGAAAAATAGCAAAACAAGCACTGAAATAGCAGAACCAAAAACGTGACCAAGAAAACTTCCTACACCCTGCATATGCAATTTGCCAGATAGGTTTTTGATGTCCAATAATACTGCTGTCAAACTTCTGGCCACAGACTTACCTTAAAAAAAGGGAGGGGGCCAGGGGGCAGAAATAAGCTGCACACACAGGGGAAGGACTAAAATCCCCAAATCTACCTTGAATTAAGGCAGAAAAAAAGAGACCATTTCCTTGAGTCTAATTATTTTTTTCTACACCTCAAACATGAATCAGCTCAGTTTCACTGAAGGAGCCACAAGCTTTTTACCTAAGTAAAAGTAAGTTAACTTCTTTTTTCCATAGGCATAGAGGCAATTGCTCTGTCTTCTGCTACATGAGAAATCAAAGAAACACACATCTGAATGGTAAGTCCTTCTTTTCCTTCTACATAGTAAGCAACAACAACAGAATAATAATTTCCTCCATCAGCTCCACCACTAACAATATTTTCCACTCTCCAATCAGCTCAGAATGTTCCTACAGTGCTGGTTCCTAGACTGCTCAATTATCTTGTAATCTAGAGTATTTCTAATCTCCTAGGAAATGTATTAAATTACTGCTTACAGGTATCAGATGTAAAAGGATCTACCAAGTAAGTCCTTCAATTTTCTAACCCCACTTCCTCTGAAACAAAACACAACTGCTGTTCACTATTGTGGCAGTAAGTTCTGATGCTAAACAAAAGAAATGTAAAGGTGAACAGACCTATCCTATTACGTGTACATAAGAAAATATTACATGATATGGCAATGCTATGAAATATTTTTAGGAAGACAACCTTAGCTGGCCATCAACTTCCAAAAATAACCCTGTGTGTGACCACTGCATTATTCACTACTGTGTGTATACACCACTGATACAAAACTGCCAAACAACCAACATCTTAAATATGGTAAGATTTCTGCTTGAAAGTTCCAACTCAGGAACCTTAAGTAATGTGGAGGCTTTAACCTGAATTTAACATTTTGTATGACAAGTCCTTTAAATATGCAAAAGATCTTCATGTTCTGAAAAAAGAGTTAATTAGATGCAGATTTTATTTAGATTTAAGAACAACTTAAAACCCCCCACATTTAGTCTGAAGTCTTCCCAATATTCATTTCAACAAACACTGGGGCATGCATTTGTTCCCTACAGATATAGAGTCTGAATTTATTGATCCACCCACACTCCACTATGATCTGAAGTAATGTAAAATGAATGTGATTAATTAAAAGTTTAGAAAAAGAGCTGGCTTTGCCAAGCTTGTTCTGGTTGACGCTTTCTTAAATTCCTCTTTTAGTAGCTTATAACTAATATAGCAGATCATACTGTCTACATCACAACTTTGGGAATCTGATCCATTGTTACAAAGGATGAGAGGATAGTAACTCATTCTCCAGTTCCTTCCTTAAGGTATGTATCATAAATGAAAATAACGGTCTCAAAGCTCCAACTAGATAGATTTATCTTCAGAAAATATTTTTCAGTAACACTACTCTTATCCTTTAATGTGTTTGTACCATGGAAAAAAAAGGTAACAGAGATGAAATGCATCAAATAGCCAGGGGCTATATGAAAACAACAGAAATTAGTTTCCAGTTATATTATTCATGGCACCTTCTATTTAGGCTTTCAGAATAATTTACCAAAGCACTAAGGGAAAATACACCCGAAATACATGGGGAAAAGACAAAAAAGTTTCAAACCCCTTTTTCTAAAAGCACTGGAATTCAGGATATGGCTTCTGGTCTATTTTCTATCCAACAGGCTTTCAACTGTGCTAGAGCTGCCAGCCTTCTGAGTTAACTCCAGAACTATGCAACTTGGTAACAAAACACTTGTGAGAGCACAGTTTAAGAAGCAGCGCCAAGACAGAGATAAATAGTGTGGTCTTACTAAAAGTGAGAGATTGAACTGGCTTTAAATGCAATAAAAACAGAAACACTCTTCAGCTACACAGCCAAAAAAATGAAAGAAAAAAAATCCTTTACATGCTTTAACAGGATACAAGTAGCCATGATAAAAAGACCCACCACATTATAAGAGACATTAATATAGGATATGTGAAATGCATCTGTTTTACAATATATGGATCTATTTTACAATAGTAATGGCAGGTAATTTTGAATTCTCAAACTGCATTCACAATTCATGCTCCTTCAGTTTTGTTTTTTCCCTGCTTCTCTCTTAGGCTACAAGGTCAGATAGGATGTACATTCCAGCTCTTTCAGAACACAAAACAAGTATCTTAAACAAGCACAGAACAACCCAAAAACATACACAAGGTTTCCAACACACATCTTGTTTCACTCTTTAGCTCTCACTGAGACAAGTAATATTTGTCCTAGAGCAAAGGAACCCAAAAATTTGTCTGCTTAGGCCAGGCTGGAGGCAGGCAGACTTCTGACACATCCCTAGCCAGGCCGGGATTATGCCAGTACAAGAGACCACTTATGTCATACATCCAGCATTCCTCTGGGCTGGTGCAGCATGTCCCTGCATGCCTGGTGTGCAGGGGAAGCAGCACTGAGCAATTCTGCTCCCTCTCCCTTGGGCATAAAGGGATGGGACTGCACAGAGAGCTCTGAGGTGATCCCAAACCGCCTGGAAATCAGCAGCACAGGGGGAAACACTGCAGGAGGAACTGAAACTACTCTTGCCTGAGAATACTGGAGCAAGAAACAGGGTGAACAATTAGATTCTGAGATCATAATTAGATCCTGACTTACTCCCCAGGCAGCATAAAACCACACTACACTTCATTGTTATGCTGACTACATCCAGCAGAGAGTTCTGGAAAGAGCACAAGGAGCAACTGAGCCTCATTTGGTGCAGGGTAGAGGGTGGAGGAAGGGATAAGGAATATAAAGTAAAAAAATGTTAAAAACACAACAAAATTACAAAAGCCCACTATCTTTCCTTCCCAGCAGCCAAAAGATCAAATAGTACCAGACGATGAAAAAAACCAAATAAAATCTTTGCTCAACAGCTATTGGTAAAGGGAAAGAGCAATTATTTAACGCCTGCCAGCAAGGACTGGCTGGAAACTGAGGATTTGTTTTCCCCTTCCTAGTGCATTTTCCCTCTTGTCAGTCAAAACATCTATTTCCCCCTTCATCCCTAGGTTAGGACTACTTGGGCCCACCACTAGACCCCACCAACACATTTCACACTTTGCTTTCCTTTTTTTTCCATCACACTTACCCAAGCTAAGCAGGTACAACAGTACGACTGTCAACAAATCTACAGGTCCCCCAAAACCACAACTTTCCTTCTTCACACTCACTCTTTGATGATATAACTTTTCTTTACATAAATCATTTCCCACATACAAATTTGCAAGACAGTCAACTTGCAAAGTTTCTTTCTTTGCTCAACACATCTTTCTAATATCAGATTCATTCTTCCCCTTCTCTTCCCCTTTCCTTTAGATATGTGTCTCCAAACGTAAGGTCCAACTACTTTCAGGATCCTCAGTACACACTTTAGCATAGGAGTGGCCTAAGTGATATATGAAGCCTTTCCCACTTTCAAGTTTTGATAAATCTTTTCTAGTTAAACCTACCAAATTAGAGGGACGCCTGTTTTATAATTCTCAGCAGCAGTGAGCACAGCACTCCTCTTATGCTTATACACTCACATTTGAGATTACTTCAAAGACTTGTTCCTTTGACCTCATGGAGTAGTGAGTACAAGATACAGCATGTCTGAAACAGCTGATACACCCTTTCAACAACAAAATAGTTATTGCAGATAATTAAACAGATGTAAGAGAAGGGCAGGTCTGGTATCGGCCTTTTCAAATCTCCAGATTAATCTCAACATCACCAGTACAACTAATGCCAGATCTGCAACTGAGTCCTAGGTTGTCTTTCTCTTTCATTTAACAGCTTATAATATGCTGACAAGAGAGCAACCAGAGCTGATCTTCTAAATCACTGATCAGCAACTGAGCATTTCAATCTAAGATTTCAATGCTTATAATGACTGAATATTTTGAAGTATTTTTAAGGAATTCAACACCTGTTAGAACTGTAAATATTAATCAGTATGAAAATATGCACATTTCTGTATCAGTTGCTGAATCAGACATGCTATGAGATGCAATCAACCATGTAATACATAGATTTTCAATCCGAGCTTCTTTTATTAAGTGCTTTGATGGATAAGAACATTGACTCACTAAATGACATGTAGAACTTTTATATAGCAAGAAGTCATCAAATCTGCAACAGAAGCTTGGTTGGGGCTACAAGCCCTCCACAAATACAGAACAAATTTGAGTCAGACAAGCCTAGAGGAAGCTCTGCATTCTCTGTTCCTGCACACCCACAATGCATCTTTACAAGCCAGCACAGAAGCCATATTCAAGATGACCAAAAAAAGGTTTCTAGATTGCTTCCTCAGTGAAGACAAATATTCATTAAAGACTGTCAGGTTATCCAAATTTTGCTGGGAGAAAATAGATTGCCTTTATCAACCTTAGTTACACAGTAAAGCTCTTTCATTTGAGTGTCTCTTGAAGTGCCTTTTACCACAGGCTATATCCTGGGTTAATTAATAGCATACAACTGAAAACAGTTTGCTGAACTAGCAGAAAAACAACTCAATAAAACAGCTTCATCTCGAAGAAGAGACATTCTTCTGGCACTGATTTTATCTGAATTTGTGTTTTGGTCTTGACTGATTGGAAGTAAGATCAGAAGCTTCTGCCACCTTAGACAGTCTTGGCTGGCAAATATTCCCCTGCCTTAAAAGCACACCTGGGGCAGGTTTCCATTTTTCACTCACATCTTTCAGGACTTGTCCTTCTGAAGGAGGGCTGACTGTGTTCTCATTGTCAATGCTTGCATGCAGTCTCCACAGTGATTATGATGACTCTTTTCTGCACTACTCTCAGGACAAGAAAGGGTGAGCTCTTATTTTCAGTGGAGACTTCCTTGGAAAGAATTTAGACCTAGGATAAAGTCTTAAGTGGTTTCATCGTCATACACTTATACAACTGTGATCTTGCAGGTACATTACAAGATGAAGCATCATGTGTCAGTTACTATAAAGTTTACAAGACTGAACCTCTAATCATTCGAGATCCCTCTTTATTCAAGGTTTTAACCCTCTTAAAAGAAGTAATTCTTCTGATTCTCTCTGAGAGACAACAAAGAGTGAAACAGAGAGAAAGAAGATGCCAGTTTTTCCTTTCTTGCAATATGAGAAGCAGCAGAACGGGACAGTTGGTCAAACTGCAACAATAAACTCAGCATTCCTAACAGAGAAGACTTCTAACCACACATGGGCTGTGAGCTCATTGGGAGGGAAAAAGGTAAATTGGTATGGGATATCAAACCCACCCATAATTCACCTACCAAGAAACATTTTGGAGAAGTTGATAAAATTTGTATTTGTAACACAAAGTCAAGCTTGATCAGAAATCAAACACCATACAGCAGTTTGTGCCCATATCTGCACATCATTCAACAGAGAGCACTCTCACAGGTCGTACAATGCATAAGACAGAACTAGTGTATGACTTGACAGATCATCTAAACCAAATCTTAAAAAAAATCCAACCCAAAATAACATAGATATTGAATGTCGATGAAATTCTAAATGAAATGCATGCAAAAACTACAACAAATTTTGCCCTCAATAACAAAGATGTGCCCCTTGCATAGTAATGTGGCAAAACAGTGACTGTTTTCAAAGTGTGAGCCTTTGATTTCTCATGAATAAAACTAAGTAAGCTTGCAAATGCATGTTTAGATATAAGGAGATGATTCCCATAGATATGCTGAAATACTAAGATGCACCAAGGAAACATGTTAACTGAGGCCAGGTTAAAGATGTTACTGAAGTTCAGTATTTGAGTTAAGTATTTGAAGTTCAGTGTTTGCTATAAAAAGCAAAAAGTGGGAAGGAAGGACCTTAAAGGATTTTCAGATTTTAAAGAAAAGAAAGGAAAACATATGAAGAGGAAGAGCTCCATACTCAGACCTAGTGCTAAAATGTCTATTATTTGCAGTATGGCAGATGCTCAGCTTAAAGTCTACTAAACTGGTGTGGTGAAGGAGAAGAAATACTTACTTTACTCTTTTGAAGTACAAGATGGCACCACATTCCTCTCAGTAGCTGTATGTGTTGCTACTTGCATTCAGGGGAATAATACCTCCTCTGGTCAAGTTTTTGGTTGCTCACCATTGTCTCCCTTGAGGTTACATCTCTTCAGAGCAGACTGGGCACAACTGCACAGTATTATACCTATTTCTACATCCCCTTCCGTGCCAAAGTGCTCCAATGGTCTCAGATTTAGTTATCACTTTTTTCTCTATTTTTCCATCTCATTTCAGTGAGTCTGAAATAATGCAAAAACCCTGTGGTAGCTTCCTACCAAAATGATGTTATCACTGCATGAAACTGGATGTGCCACAGGTTCTGAAGCAATGGTAGAACACATCCTTTGGACTGGGTTGCAGCCAGGCAGCTACCCAGTGACAATGTAAGAGCAAATTGTTATTGTGTTTAGAGCCTAGAAAGGACAAGGGAGTTTATTAATATGACCTGTAAATATAAACAAGATTTTTCCATTTTTGTATGTATCAGTCTTAAAAAATGCTTACCTTTTCTGAATAGTTCTTGAAGGCTCTCTGCACTTTGATTCAAAATAGCCCATATTTCCTCTTCTTGCAATGGCCCCCCCCGAACCTCCAGAGCCTCTGCCAGTGACACATGCATGTTACCTGTGAAATGAAATACACTGATTTAAGACTACATAAGACTTGTCTTCTCTTTGCATGCACTGTACAAGTAGTAATAACCCGTGTTCTACTCTCAGCCACCAAAATTCTACAACATTAATAGAACTCATCAAATATAAATAATACCAAACATTCACCATGATGATAAAGAACTTTGAGCATCAGCTATTATGAAGGAAAAACTTGGGTTATGACAACAATAGTCCATATTAATATTGTAGGCTCTAAATCAATATGTTCAATAAACTGGCATTAGTTCACCTGCTATGGGCAAGAGTTTGCTCTGTTCATAAAAATGACAGACTGATTAGTAATTACAGGTTCATTAAAAAAATAGCTATTAGCATTATTTTGAGAGGTTTAAGTCAGTCAAGCAGTTGTCAGGAAAACAAGCTCTTTCAATAAATTTTCACAGGGTTGTGTGTAGTATCTCATGACCAACCTATAAGAAGCACTACCAGTAAACATGCACATAAGCAACCTAGCTGTGGAACTGATAGCAACCTCCTCTGTTGAGCTTCTTCATCCATTTCAAAAACAAAGTAAAACTGTCTATTACACCCCCAGAAAACAAATAAGGATTTTCTTCCCCAGCTAAAAGACATTAGGCCTTAATACTTTTCAAAGAGTTAAACGACTTTGACCATATTACAATGCAATATTCAGTTGTCCAAAACCATTTTGAAAACTGAAGAATGCTTCCCTAAATAGTCTGGTAAAGTCAAAGCTTCAATCAATTTGATAAGCTCAGGACAAAATAAATCATATGTCAGTTTAATTACTTTGGTTTTCTATGGACACCAAATGTTCTTGGATTCACCAATTATGGCAATTTATATTTCTGATTAAGATGCAGCTGCAGTCTCTTTTCTCTTTGCTTCTCTCCAAACCCCAGAGAATAAAATCGTGAGGCAGTGAGCTAAGCTATAATGTCAATTATCACTGGTGAGTTTGTTGTGTCTCAAAGGCACCAAAGCTGCTGCTGGAAACAGAAAAGACAGTCCCACAAACAATGCTTATTGCCTGGAGATCAGTAACTGGGATCAACAGCTTTACATGGCCCAATGATACTGCTGGAGGTTCCTCCTCCTTCCTTTAAATCTCCAGCTAGAGCTGCCCCATCAGCATGCAACCCTGGCTCATATACACACTCATGGGTATTCACCTAACAATTTGCAAGGAGGACAGGCTGACTACCTATATTTGAGTTCCCAACTGTCTAGGAAGTTTCATGCCTCCCATGTGTTTTTACTTACAGATAGCCTGGCTTATACACATGTAATGGCAACATAAAACGCTCAACATGCTGCAGTTTCTATCCAAAAATATGGGCTTCAAAGATACTCACTGAAGTACTACCCAGAGCCTTTTCAGCTTGAATTCCTTACTACAACATTGAAAAATTACACATTGCTGGCTGCTTTTCAGCACAGCTTATTTTTCCCTTATTTCAAAACCTGTCAGTTTTTAGCATTCAGTTATTCTGCATATTTCCTAAGCCAGATATATTTTCAACAAATAATGTTCAAAAGTCATCACCGAAAGATAATGGAAGGGAAAGCAAATTAAGACCACATTTAAAAAAAAGATGAAATCTGAATTGCCAAAGAGAAGAATAAATAAACAATTCGAAATTGAAAGCTAGGGACCCATAGAGACTTCTAATAAATGGATGGAAAAACAGAGATAAATGTATTTCTAGTCAGCATGAGATTCACATACACCTGGTACACAGTGAGTGCCTCATCTATCATCTGTTCCAGGGAATTCTGTTATTACATGGCACTGTCTGAACTTTCAGCATGTACAACTACAAACTATCCCGATTATTCAGACTAAAATACCTTCTCCTAGGGACTAAAAATACATGAACTGCAAATGAAAACTGTTGGTGCTAAATATTCTAAAGGAATATGCTGAGCAGAGTACCACCAACAATTGGACCCCCGCCATCCCCCCCAATTCTTCTCTGTCACTCCACTTTTCCCCATCCTGCAAAATCCTGAATCCCTTCAGCTGTGATTAAATAGTGTGGACTGTTCTGTAGCAGATAAAAGCCAACTCCCTATTTAACAACTCAACAAAGACCATAAACATGTCTGCTGAATCTCCCAAACACATTACATCCACAGGGAAAGAATCCTACAGAAAACACTTTCTTGATCACAGTAAGAAGCTCTGAATATCCACCCAGCCACCCAAGCCTCAGCTGCAGCAGTAAAAGCAACATACTCGCATATTACAAATAGCAGTAGCCTGACAAATAATCCAACATACCACATGCCAAACGCAAAACATTTCAAATTGATTCTGAAAGCCCAAGCAGAAACCATCACAAAACCAGTCCTTCCAAACACATCGGCAAGAAAAAAGGGACAAACTCGGATTTGAGTGGGACTCTCACTTAGGCGGAACTGTTTCAGTAACTTTTTGTTACTTTCTCTGTAACTCTGTAACTTTGCTTCCTGAAAACTATCTTTTAAATTGCAGCAGTTTTCTGTCACAGCACTGAGCAAGCCAACACCCCTCCTTACGAGGATTGAAAAACATTTCATAAAAAAACTTCTCCGTAATTGAGGCAAGCTGGTGTAAAGCTTTGGTGGGCAAATGCATGGTCAGATTCTCCACCTGTGGAGCCCACCTGTTAGCAGCCAGACACCAATTCAACATGATGGAGCTGACAGTGGAAGGGCCTGGCTCAATACACATTTTACCCCCACCAGTTTGTTTATACCAGATGTTTTTCACAAGGAGAAAGAAGAAATCTGTTGGAATGCAAGTGTTTGCAATGCACAATTCTTCAAATTCACTGTCTCCTTAGATCCTGGGAACCTTGAATTGTGTCTGGTCCTTTGTGAATACCTAAGCTTAAGTGCTCAATACATACAAAAGCTTTTGGTTTTGTGCAATACCTGCAAATTTTGATAAATTGCAACATAAGGACAATACCAAGTAGTTTTTCTGAGAGAAAAATATATCAAGTTTTTGTAGAATACTATATCCAAACTATACAGACTGCTTATCTTCTCATCTTAGCCCTCTAATTGCAGCTAGAGCAGTGGCTATACAGTTGTAGAACATTTCTTTTCCATCTAAAATATATATCATCATAGAAAATGTGTATTTAAACTTCTATGTATAGGAACTCAGAAAAAAGAAGCTGGATGATACCAACAGGAGACAACAGACTAAGAATAGCAACCTCTTAAAAATGCAGGAAAGAGAAGACAGACTAAAGATGAGTTCTCTCCATTATGAATAAACTTTTAGCTGATTTCAATTGAGCAAAGAGGAGGTAATCCAGGGAGAGAAGATGAGCAGATTCCAGGAAAGTTTAGAGAATTCAAAACTGCAAGTAAAACTAAGACTCTTCTATTGTACAAACAGTACAAGCTAGTCTGTTTCAAACATCCAGATACTCTCCTGGCATTCCCTGTGTTTATCACTGTTTCAGGTTGACTGGCAAAGAAATCTAGATGCACCAGCAGAGTTCTCAATGGACTCTTAGTCAGGTTCTGACAGGCTATTTTTCTTGCAATGAGCTCTCTCCCTGCAGGAATCCTGTGCCCTGCTCCTTTATATGAGAATTGGCAGATTGAAGAACACTGAAAGGTGCACGAAGGATGAGTTCACTTCCCTTTTTCTTGAGACAGTGTTATTGAGGGCATCTTAATCTGAACCCACAGAGCTGGAAATGGGATCAGGAGCCTCACAAAGCAAAGCGCATCCTGTTTCTGCACCTTGTTTCACAAGGTGAGAAGTCCAGAAGTCATGGTCAGGAGGCACATCAAAGGGTTAGGCGGTTGTATGAACTCCACATGAACTGTTAGGGTGTGGATTACCCATACAAGCAAAAATCACACAAGATCACAGATACAGAACATCCAAACAGGGACACACACACAGCAGAGAGCACAACACAGTGTAGGAAGACAGTGGACATACTAAAATAGTTAACGCTGGAGATGCATTGACATGAACCTGAGAAGTGGCTTTCTCTGGGACAGAATTCACTCCTAGACCACACAAGAGCACTTTTTCCCCTGGAAAGGAGTTGCATCATGTGGAGGCAGCTCTTATCCTCCAGAACAAGAGTAAACTCAGGTGTAAGTCATTTGTGTCTACGACCTTTGAGTGTGATTTCTCACCAAACACACCATTAAGCCCTAAGCAATGCAGGCAGCAGTTACAGGAAAAAGTGCTGCTTAAGCCAGAGGCCTCTCCCCTATCTCAGACACTTCCTTTAAAAAGCCTCACGAGGACTAGCTGACAGCTCCTCCCTCTAAGACAGGCAGCTCACACACACCCTGATGAGTGGATGGGGACTTCTGTCTCTTGCCTGTAAAGCAAGCTCAGCAAGCTCCTTGCCCCTACACTTTAAAGTCCCAGTAATCCATGTTAAAAGCACAACACCTACAGAATACCCAAACAGTGTCAACATGACACATGAGGCAGCCTCCCATTTGCTCTGTGCAAAGTGTGAAGGAAAGCACGCTTGCAAAGTATATACATTTTCCCTACAAAAATCTGCAAAGTCTTCAAAACACTTTTTCATTATTTATGTATGCAAAACAGAAGTTAAATGTTCAAAATCCTCATTTTCCCCAACCACCACCATTTTTCCTTACACATTTTAAATTTGAAATTGAAGGTCTCTAACAGCAGCCAAGAATCAGGAAAATTGAAATGGTGTATTCTTTCCAAATTTTATTGAACTGTTCCCAGCCAAAATATTAAGAAGCTATTGCTATAACAGTGATTAATAAAGATTGTAATAGCAGTAATTTTTGTCAAAAGTTTTTAAAAATAGACTGGAAGTCAAAAGGCTAAACTGCTTCAACTTAACCAGTGCTTGACAACTTTGTGCTTTGATTTCAGTACCACATATCCCTTGCTTTTTCCTACCTTGTGCATCCACATTTATTCCCATGTTGAACTTCATAATGAAAACTTTCAGGTAAAAGCTGTGGCTTAACAATATCAGCTAAATGAAATGCCTGCAATACCCCATACCTGATATCTCATCAGAATACACTGCCAAGAAACATGGAGAGCAGCTGCTCTAGGCACACACTCTGCAGAATGTTTTTATATGCGCTAAAGCTAGTGGAAAAAAATCTAGAATATAAAAACATTGTTAGAATTTCTAGATAATTGCATAAAATGCTCTGATATTCATTTTAATCCTTTGACAAAATTTAAAACAGAGAAGAGATAGCAAGAAGGTTCTAGGTACATCCAAAATAATACTTTCTGTAGTGAAAAACCTCACCTTATTTCTCCCATATAAAACACTATTACTTGACTTTAACTGTCCCAAATATGAGGAATATTGCCCCCATTACTCCATAGGTATACTTAGGCAAAAAGCAGCAGTTTGCAAGGAGCACTTTTCTCTTAGCAGATAAGCCAAGAGCCCCTTCTAGGCCTCTCCTCTGTACATTCAAGACAATTCTGCCCAAGAGAACCTCTTAAAATTCACATTTCTTAGGCCATGATTAGCTGCCTGAAAATAAAACACTGACACTTTCATTCAGCAGTCACTGAGTGTGAAGTGCTTTCTAAAAGTACATGACATGCACAAATCTCAGGGACACTGACCTGAACCGTTTTGAAAGTCTGGTCTCTCCCATTTCAGAACCTAAGCATCCTAAGTCATTATCATGCCCTGTAATTCCAGAATCCTGGCATCTATCCTATTTATTTACATTGACCCACATCTTACACCACTGAACAAGACCTGGACTACATCTACCAATTAGTTTATCCCCAATAATACTGTTGCTGAAACTATGCTTAAATGCAGAACCCTGGAGCCAAGTTAGAAAGCTTATACTTCAGTAGTCTTTGAAACCTTGGTTTCAAATACACACATAAAATGTGGTTTCCTATACCTGCAGGTCTAATTTGCATAGATTGTCCAGAAAATAAGGCATTATTTGCAAATAGACAAGTCAAGTAAGCAATCAAGGCACATGTACAAGCTAATCAAGTCAACTGTGTTTAAAAACTTTTTTATTTTAGAATCCTGCTCTCAAGTTAATTACCATATATTATTCTCAATTATTGTCTTGAAGAGTAAGGACACAAACCCTTGTGTCATAACTATTTTTTTCATTTGTCCTATACAAAGAGGGGGAAAAATCCCCATAAGATCCAAATCCCATCTTCCGCCTTGTTTTTTTGTTTCTAAAGGCCAGCCAGAAATCAGGTGAACCAAAGTTTTTGTGAAAAAACACACTTTCACCGTGCTTTTCATTTAACCTGCTACCTGATAATAATATTACCTTAGAACTACTCCTTTCTCCTTCATTTTGGAGAGGTCAACAGAGATTAGTATTACAACCCAAGTACTTCTGCCCTCGCCTCCATTGTGGAAGAGATTAGCTTCTTCCACCCACATTTCTCCTTCCATGTTCTCCTCTTTTCCTCTCCTTCAGGCAGATAGGATGAAATGTCAGCAAAACAGTCTCATGCTCCTGGGCAAATCCTCAAACTATATGAAGAAAATTTCTTTAAAACTGCATTTCCTCTTCAGACTGATAGCTTGCTGTTTGAGCTCAGAACAGAAACTAGTTCAAATTTGTTGGTAAAACACTAAGAATGTGAGAACACTCCCAAAAATATAAATGTTGGCCTTTTGTTTGAGCATACACAGATGCACAGATGAGATGTTAGCATTTCTCCTTCCAAAGCCTTACTTCAGTCTCATATTCCTGTGTCTGGAAGACAGAAGAATGTGACATACTGAGAACCTTGGCTCACACCTCCAGGACAAGCAGTGTTTATTTTGCTCAAAAAGTGCTTGCTTTCTTTCCTGGAAGGTGGAAAGAAATCAGCTTTTGGCATTGGACTGAACTCACAATGGAAGACAAGCAAGGGTTAGTGCTGATTCCCTCGCTTGCTCTTCTGTCTCTCTATCACCAGAACCAGATAAACTTGTTTATCTGAAGCTTCGTGTAAGACAAACTAGTAAATCCAGTTCAAAATGTACATAATGATCATGAAAGTCATGTTTTCTAGGCAACTGTAGAATGCTTTTTTAAACATCAGGGTAGCTGATGTTTCACATTTGATATTAAAATTTTATTCAGAAGAGTATATAATTATCACTACAAAGTAAGCTTAATCCACATAAATCACAGCATGACTCTTGTATCCCTCTCTTTGTTTAATTGTCGGTGTAAGATTCTTGGGCAACTCCCTTATTTTGCTGTTGATCTGCTCCACCTTGGAGAGGCATGTCTCCTTGATGCATTTCTCATACTTGCAACTTTCATTTTAATTGCTAAGTAGGAACAGAGGCCTCGTGACTACAGCAAGCTTTAGAAATGAAAAGCAAAAATGGCAGGACCACAAACTAGCTTGGCAATAGTAACACTTTTCAAATAGCAGATGAACCAATAATATCCTTATTCACATGAATTCACAGGTGAAACTCTTCTAATGACCTGAAATAATCAGAAGCCAAATACGTCTTACTACTGACAACATAACTCCATTATGGAGTGATGATGTACTGTCTATCAGATAAATGGCAGTAAGAGTGGCACCTTCAGCTTTAGTCCAGCTGTTATTCCATTGTTGCATGCAAGAGCTACGCATTCCTCACATACTATGGAAAGGTCATGACTGAAGCCTGTCCTTACTCACTGGCAGCTCTCAGCACAGCTGAAGAGGGAATGAAAGCTACTGTCAGGGGAGCAGAAATAGTAGCAGGCACATAATTTAAACATATAAAGTCACTAGGTAGCATTATTCTAAGTCGCAAGTACTAACTACTCTCCACCATCTGTGGCATTCTAAAGCTATCTACAGGACACTGAGGCTCTGATGAGCAAAACGAGTAAGCAGTGGCAATTGTACAGTGACTGCTTTTTCAGTCACTAAAATGTTATTTTCTTTATAATCAATCCCCAGTGTCTGAGAGGAATAATGGTCAAGTATTTAACGTTAAGATATAAACTGCCACAGACTGAACATTCAATGACTCTACAAGTAAGTTTCACTGATTTAACAGGTACTAATAAAGTCAGTACTGCACACCAGATAACTTCACTAATGGATAAACTTACTCTTTGAAAAGCTTTCTTAAGGCCTCTTCTGTGGTAATGAAGTGATACAACTTTTACTACATTAGATAAATTCTCTATTACCAAAAGGTTCAGATTCTGTCAGATGTTAATCCTTTCAGTCTCAGTAACAGAGAATGGTATTTTGCTTTATAAATGCCTCTTTTTGGTAAGACAGCCTCTTGCAGAAACCTAATAGCCAGTGTAATGAAGGCAGCACAACTGGATAAGCAAGAAATTAAGCCAAGACAGTAAGAATTCTCTATTTTCTTGGATGTGGCACTAGAAAGTCTTCAAGATAGGACTAGAAATACTGTTATTGTGCTATTACTGGGGGGGGGAGGGAGGAAAGCATTAATACTCACTAACCTTACTAATAAAGAAAAGTGTTAGTTTTGTTGTATATTTGTAAGTAACTTTGAGGTCAACATACTCTTAACAAGTATAAAGACTGACCCTATCACATGTTACCTCAAAGCCAGATTTTAATTTTATATATTCATATCCAATCCTTCAACAAAGGGCTTTTGCTGTCATTATGGTGAGTGAACTGCATGGTTCACTTGGGTTTTGAGATTTTTTTCCTCCTGGGGGAGAAAGATGGATCTGAGCAAAAAAAAAATCTTTGTCAGCCTCATATGTTTGACTTCTCAAACATTTTGGAAAAAGAAATTAGTAGAAGAGATACCTCACTATGGCACCAAAGCAGTTTCTCCACAGTTAGAGCAATGTCAGAAACAGTTCTGTTGTATTCTTAGTTTGAAAGCAGTACCCTTCCACACTCATGACAAGAAAGTGAGCTGGTAGCAGGGAGCATGATTTGTGTACTCAACCACAATAAATGTCTGGTATTCAAAGGACAGTTCATATTAACAGCTGCTTCATATGTACCGCCTGGGAAGGAAACAATATTCAGCAACAGAAGTAAAACTGGCTGAGTAACAGAACAAGTTTGAATGACATCTACCTGCATCTAGTTCCTCCAGCATTGCTTTACCTTAGGCATATACAGGTGAAAAAGCTGCATCACTACAAGACAAGGCTTTTTTTGTTTCAGTACACATTTAGTGTAATATGAATGCTACCAAATTCACACATGGATTACAACATTTAGCAATATTTCTACTAAACTGCATTTGGATGTTTGTTTGGGGTTTGCCATGAAAATTAAAAAATAAAAAATTAAAAGTTACTACCTAGCCAGCATTCTCTTCAGCCAATCAGTTGCTACAAATACTTCATTAGCATTCTTACCCAATGCCCTAAGCTGAACTACATCCTTGGAAATTTAGACTCCCTTAAGCAACTACATATGCTCTACAACACAGCAACACAAAACTCCAGGATTTGAAGCAGAAAAAGAAAGCGTTTCCCACTCAGTAATGATTTTTTTGGTTCATTTTTGAAAAAAAAAATTAGAAAAAAGACAGCATAAGGAACAGAACATTGCAAGGTCTGCAGATAGATGACACCATGGATATCTTATCTGTGAACTCACCTGTCTGGGAGTAAAGCTATTATTCACACAAATGATGACTAACTCTTATTGTGAAAGCCTGAATTTCTACTCTGGAAAACAGACAAGATGGAACATAGGCCTACATTTCAGCTGTCAAGAAGTGTACACACAAGACAAGCTATGTCTTTAGGACCAAGACATAAGTCAAGCAATTGTTGTGCTGCTTATTTGTAAGTTGAAATACACACTAACTCAAGCACAGGAACAAATACCAAGTCTTATTCCAAGAGTGCTGCATTTTCCTCACTCTTCTGTAACAGGGGATAAAAAATTAAGTTGTTCTCAGACAGAGCCTTTCTCTACTCAGACATGGCAGTACAAGATGTAAGATTCACACATTTTATATGCACCAAAATATAATTTAAAATGTCTATAATATATTATCCTCCTATGAGATGTGAAAATCTTTACAAAGATTTATGCTAAAAAACACATATAAGCAGGTGGAATCTGTGGCTAACTTCATAATGCAACTTCATATATTTCTAACTGAGAACCAAATCCTAAAGAACTACCTCTTCATATCTGAGATAACTGATACCCCATTCTCATACTGACACCCAGTAAGGAAACATGGACACTTCAAGGGAATGGCAGAGCTGTGAGCAGGCAGATGGCTGGATTTGACTTGTCCATGGAACAACAATAAGCTGCTGCTTCAAATGAAGGCAAGCTGTTTATAAGGAAATGAGAAGCACTGACAAGTGAGTTTACATATCTGGCTCTCTGAACATTACATCAACCTTTAGGAAGGATGTGTTTTTTACTGTGCACACTCACGCTGGGAAAGTGTGTGTAGTGTCCCCACACATATGCATATACATAGGCACATACTATGTTAACATCTATCTATATAAAATGTGTATGTTCATTTGTGTGCACCTGTATATGTCATACAGATCAAACAATTCCCTTGTGTTTTAAGTTTCTGCTGAAGGACAGGAGAAAAACCCTGAAGGACAAACGGCAGGAGCACTGATCTATTTTGGGAAGTCAGCATGAACTACCTGAAAGCCTTCTTAGAGGGTCTCTAAAGCTTATTAAAGGTTTTGGCCAAGACAGATTTAAATAAGATTCTGTAAGCATTTTTAAAAACCAGTGGGGTACCAGCAGATGGGCTGCAACTCTAATAACAGACCTCCATCTGTCCAGAAACCAGCTCTTTGATCCACACATGTGGTACAGCAAGTGTAGCACTAACAAGTCTTAAAAGGTAGAACCATTTCCTAAGAAGCACTTCAATGGCATCCATCATCTGTGTATAACCCTGACCCTGTAAGAGACTTCACAGCAAGTTCTTCTCTCCATAAAATAAAAACATTCCAGAGAAAAAGTAACCTATTTAACTACTACTTCTTGAATGCACTTAACTGCTGTTCACGGGATACAAAAGATGTTTTCCTTTCCTGAAGCAATGCTGAGCTGAAGAGAAGACTGCTGGAAATTCATTAACATTGTCCTTGGGCAGGATACATGTAATTCATTTCACCCAGTAACTGAGAATCTGTCTATGTAATGTCATTTAGGTGATCTACCAGTAAGGTCCAGACATGAACTATATGAAAAAGTATTTGATGAAATCATTAATGAAAAGAAAACCCAACTGGATAATACAGAAGATAACAGAGCTGAGTCACAGAGTGCAAGCAATGGAGATTTCCTCTTCTGCCTAACACCTGCTTGTCCCAGGCACAGAAACTGTGACAACTTAGGTGATTGTTTGTCCTCTCAGACTGCAGATCCCTCTTTCTGCACTTCTCTCCATCCTCACACATACACATATTAAGACTAAAGCTCTGCATCCTCTCTGCATACATATCTCAATCAGTAACTAATTTGCAGGGCACATAAAAATCAGAGAGCACAGAAAACATGCCATGTACACTTTCATGCTGAGAAACAGACCCACTGCCCAGAAAATGAAAGATTGTCTCTACAGGAATGATATTATTCCCTAGTGGTTCATTATAGGATTTCCCAAAATTCTCAATCATCCGTTGCTGGTGATTTCATACTTCAGTATTTCTCAAGTTCTTTAATTTCTCTGTTAAATCTATCATTAGCAGGGATTCTAAGAACATTATTCACCACCAACCTGCAGGTATTGAAAAATACTGGCTTTTTTAAAGGCAGATTTTCTTTATCCAACTATTCATAGTTGATCCATTTCCTGCAACTGATATCACACATCCTAATTTACCTATTGTTTGCCCATTCAACTCTTTAGATGTGGTTTAGATTAAGTATTGGGAACTGTACAGCCTGTGTGACAACTATCACCAACTAATTTAGCAGCACATATAGAGATAGTGATCAGTTCAGACTCCACACAAAACATGAAGATTTTTGGTCCTGGATGCTTGCTTTTGAAATGAGCTAGCTCTTTATGGAGGCCAAAACCTTCCCAAGCAGCTTATATTGTCTTGTTTAAATCCTGCAATTAGGGGGTTTTAGCTCCAGATTAATTGGAAGACAAAGCCACTTCAAAACTTGGAATGCCTATGGTTAGGAAATCTTGCTCCAAAACATGAGTTGACACAACACATATGGCTCTGTACCAAATTCATACTAGTTAATCAGAACCTGACCAGTTAACTTGAGTCCCTCAGCCTGTCATTCTGCTCACCACACTTCTGAAAAATATATAATTATATCCTGCATGATTCAGTATGTGTTTACAACTGAGCAATTGTTAAATTGACTATACTGCCCCTTGAACAAATTTCTAACACACACCCAATTTATGATTCATCTTAAATTCAGCACTTACGCATAATTTATTCAGTCCCACAACCATGATATTCTCCATGTCTTAACTGCCCTCAAAGGTGATGTGATTATTAGCCCTTTTCCTGTTAGATGGGAAAACATGCCATTTCTCTTCCACAAGAGATTTATCTACCTGTCACTGCTGCCCGGATTCAAACACTCACCAAACTCATGGTTTCTGAGCCAAGAAAGTGAGTGAGATTTGGAGTGTAAGAAAGAGCCTCACCATACAGAACTTAAGCTTCAGTATCAGTTGACAGCAACATGAAATATCTGCAAGAGTGATTTAAACATCTCCTCAGTAGACCTTCCACACAAAACAGACTGCCTGATCTATAGTAAAGATAGAGATAGCCCATGATATAACCGACTTGATTTAACTTCACAGACCAGAATGGACAAAGAACTTAATTTGATCACTATCATTATTATGGCACTCCATAATATTTTGGTACTTGGAGAGATTACAGGACAGAACAAGCTACAGAAGATGGCACTGCCAAAGAAACCAGAAAAACAAGCTAGCAGTACCTCCTCCTATGACATAACACCAAGTCTGCTACCACCAAAAAAATAAGACATCAGGGAAGTTCTGCTTTGTCTGGATGATAAACATTCCCATTAGTAGAGGACCAGACAAGGAGCCACATAAAACCCTTGGGCAGCATAACAAAGGCAAACTAGCACAAACTTCTCATCTACAGGCCTAAGGAACTATGCGAGAAAAGCGAGTCACAGCATCATCTCTCTTTAACAACACTCCTATGTACAGTAATGGAAAGTCAGTCAGACTGAGGACACACACACAGATAAAGTCCATGTACAAATTATGCTGGCTGTACTGGAACAGAACCAAGCAGAGGTCATATTAATCTCTGAAACCACTGCCCTAGTGAGGGATTAAGTGAAAGAAGAATAGAAGGATAATATAACAGCACTTGAATCTTTTATTGACAAGGTAGACCACAGGGAGTTAGACCAGTTAAAGAATGCATCAAAATTTGCTGTCTTCTCAATCAATTTGATAATTTCATGTACGGCAGGTTAAGTTCATAACTGTTTTTTTATGGAGAGCCAAGAAAACACTAAATACAACCACCTAAAATAAACTGAAACAGCAAAACTAAAAAAAAATAAAACTAATTTCTTCCCTTCAATACCTAACAGTTCAAGTTCTATACAATACAGTCTGCAAACAATACACCAACTTCTATTCTTTCCATGCCTGTCTAGAACTTTTACAACAACCGAAATTTTCTTCCAGTTCTGAATATAGCACTTCAACTTTAGTCTTGAAAACTTTTTAAAAGATGGGTATGCCTTAAAAAAAATTATTTCCACTTTCAGTATATAAATGGCATAAACTTCTAAGAGAAAGTTCTGCTTTTATGAAAAAGAATTCACAGTTATGTGTGAGAAAAGAAATGGGCTGAACCTCTTCAACTCCTATTCCCATCATTCATTGCTAAGTAAACTTTGGAAAAGAAGTGAAAGAGATGGTTCATTGACACATGGAAAATTCATAAATGTAATGCTTCAAACAACACTTGGCCAGTAGTCTGAAACAGATTTCAAAACTTCCAAACAGTTTTATCAATAGTTTCAAAACATTTTCCATTTTGATACATGTTCTTTTACTACCATGCATACTTTGCTTGCAAAATACTGAATTTGAATGAGAGTTTATCAAACTGGACCAGTTGTACTGGTTTACCTCAACTTACATACACACTTACCTTAGAAAAAGTAGTACTAGCAATCAGCGAGAAGCATCAAGGGCTCAACACTTACAGAAGTATCTAGTTTGGTATTAATGAAATGAGGCAAGGAGAAACAAAAAAAAAGGAGAGAAGGAACAAAATTTTGGTGTCCTGAGATTTAAATCTCAGAGACAGGAGAGTGTGATGTGTTCTTAGTCCACAGTGGGAGGAGCAGAAGCACAGAAGCTGGAACCAGGACTTCATTAGGCAGTGGAGAGAGAACAGAAAGAAAGAATGCTTGCACTGAAGCACATACATACTGTTTCGGCCAAGAAAGAAATACCCAACTTACAGATAAAACAGCAGTTTGGAGCATTGGAAACTTTCATGCAAGAAAAAATAAGTTAAAGAATCATTATGGATGCCAAACTGGCAAAACTAAAGCATCAAGTGGATCATTACTAATCAATTACAAACAAATGTACTTTTTCCTCAAATAATTGTTTTGAGTGCTTTTATGATCTGATTCTGCACCACTGACCCTTTTTCATCCACATATCTAGAAATTGAATACTACCCCAGTCATTTAGAGGGACATAAATCCATATAACTGTTTACAGGCTGCTCTTTAAAGGGTGCAGATTAAAATTCTGAGCTTTGGCAAAAAAATGAGCTGAAGGCGAAGTTAGCTGGGACAAACCTAGCCTTTGCCTCTAACCATACTGATGAGTGACCTCCCCAATTTTTTAGTGATCTTCTACAATAGTTACTTCTGCAAAAGCAGCTGTGAGACTTCACCATTATTTTACACCATCGCTGCACAAAGAGGCAATAAAAACCCCCAGTTTCTCCCACTGGCAGATGCAGAGGGGGAAGAAGGAAGGAGAAGGAAACCTCAACTTTCCCCACACCGAAGTCACATACCATTTACAGTTGCTCTATATATCCATGAGCCTGCTGGTCACTAATTAGAGCTTTTGTAACAGAAAAATCTGAGTTTCACAAATTCTTTGAAATCAGTTTAAAGACATTATACCTTGGGGCTCCAAAATTATTACAAAAAGCCATTGCTCTTATTAGATGCATATTATTTCCTGGCACAATCACTGTGTTGTGTTGTTTGTTGGTGGGGGTTTTTAACTGGAATTTACAGCCTGTCATTGAAAATACATCACAAGCTTTGAAATGAATGTTGTGTATGTAAAAAGTACACATATATATATTATTAAATTCTAGAGGGCAATAGTTTCTCTTCCATTTTTCTAAAACCACTGAAGAGGGAAGCAGAACAAACAGATTTGATCAGTAGAGACTTCCCAACAACCAGTTCATATTATTGTAAAACGTTACATTCTATGATCTTCAGTTCTTTAATATTCTCAAAGCAAAGGCAATGGGTGGGACAGAATTAATCATAATTAACTTGTATACCAAAGAGTTCAGTTAATGTCAAGCATGAAAATATTTTCTATAACATTGCAAACTATATTCTGCACTGTGCAAGCACCAGGGAAACTTCCACAGACCATATTAAATTCAATTTACTGATTCTATTCTGCTCTCTAACACCGAGTAGTGAAAGACAAAAATTTCATCAGTGTCTAACAATATCACAAAACTAACAGCTTGGCATTGAAAAAGGCTTTTTAACTTACTTCAGTGTGCAAGGTCAAAGAGTATACACAGCACACCAGCACACATGCTGATACCAACAGAGCACAAGAATCTGATGTTGAGGCAAACAAGAACAAAAGGAATGCCTTTTATCATTGCAGAATATCTTTCACTTCTTAAGTAACATGTTTCTCATCTGTACAAGTGATCCAACTACTTATGTCTTCACATACCATTTGAAATTACAATTACTTGCATAATCTAATTTACTATTTTATCAAGTAGTATATTTTCACTTTACTCCTTAACAACAACTAATACTACAACCAAAACTTTGTGATATCATCAAGATCTTCCTGTCTTTTTCTCCTCCTGAGCAATGATTTTTACTCAAGAGTTGCATGCATGAAAATTAATTCCCTTGATTACTTGACCATCCATCATTTAATCTCTCCATAAGTAGTCACAAGAAATGGGAATAAAAAAATCCATGACAGAAAGGATGAAAACCCAAGCAACAAACCTCACCTTCAACCAGATAGCTAAACCTTTAAATTTCTCCTGCCAGGTGGAAACTTCTCCCTTCTTTCAGCCATGACCACTGCTGATGCCTCTAATCCAGAGCCCTGACCTAAGTGCAACCAACACACTGCTGTAATACAGACTTTCATGGACAGTGCAGCAGCTCCCAGTGCTTGGATTCCTCAAACTCCTACGGTTCTTCTCAAACAGCAAGTCAACTCATGTGGACACACTCCAGCTCCAAAGGTAGATCACAAAATTTCTTACTACACCTTTGGTTTGGTTTGTTTGTGTGTTTGTTTTTTAAAAAGAGTTAAAGAAGCTCTCAGTTTGGAAGAGCTTCCCATTTCTTTTGCTCTTTAGAAACCTAAGTAATGTTCAATACAAGAAGTGCTATACTGGGTCAGGCTTCCTCTTCAATCCCCTTTCCTGGCAATCACCAGTTCACTGAGTTCCTGAGCTAAAGGTTAGAGCTGCACAGTCAGATCTGATAGTCACTAATGGTCTCTGTTCATTTCTCTAATCCCTTTCTGAACACTTTTACACTTGCACTCCACATGACATTTTGTTCCAGGAACACAGCTGCAATTAAGCAGTTCACAAAGAATATTTTCTTTTGTTCCTGTGCAGACAGCAACTTATTTCTCAGATTTCACTAGAGAAGAACATGTTAAAGGTCTTGAAGGATTCAGTCATGCCTCAAAGTTGCCTGACTTTTACCAGCCACCAGTAAGTGTTTGCAGCGACTGAAAACAACAGAAAATGTTTTCTTCCAATAAATCCAATCTTCCAGCATACTAAATACTTTCCCTCTGAAGACACAGCATGCAAATAAAATTACAAAATTATTATAAAAACATTTTTAATACTTTCCTTAGCATTTTGTGACAAAACAACAAAAAGTAGGCATGAGGTTTTCTTCCTCTATATACTATTTTCTTCAAATTCACAGAGGATAGAACTGCATTATGGGCCAAGGAAAAAGGGAAAAACTGTTCTTACTGAAACTGCTTGCCAATAGATTAAAACAAACACTAGTGCTAATGTGACACAAGGGTATCAAAAAACCTCTAAAAACAAACAAAAATAAACCCAAGAATTTTTACAATGCATCACACTTCAGAAACACCTGGTTCTTGCACCAATCACGGTGAGCACACACATTTTAATTTGACATGAAGGAGCTTTACACAGCTATTTCAGAAATTCAGTTCTACGTGTTAGCCCATGTGCTTAAAGCTCCAGGCTGATTTGGCTGTTCCATACATGTGACAACCTCACTGCAAAGCCACTCAATACATGAGTCTATACAGCTGATGAAACAAACTTTCAGTGCTGCCAGCTAGCAAATCTTTATGATCAGATAATCTTTAAATTCTTTACTAAGGTCATTCAAGGGATTCAGTGACAGGGCACAATGAAAAATTAAGCTCTTAAGAATTTAAGGTTCTTGATTATTAGCTTGTTTTACTAAGCATGTACATTTGTCTGATAAATAGTAATAGAATGTCTTTCGGGAAACCTAAGTCTAAAGTTTTGGTGTTTCCTCAAAAACTTAATGTATACATTTCTTGGAACATTATAGCACACTTTCCAGACAAATATCTGGTTTTCAGAGTCTGAACAACCTTACAAATAAAAAAGGGGCAAGAGGGCAAACAGTTCTAAAAAACCTACAAAACCCCAAGAAAACAAATAAACCCCCACAAAACATATCAGATAATTATTAACCCTTGAAGGCCTTAAACATGACCACTAAGCTGGTAACACCAAAAGTACTTGCAGCTTTGAAGGTCTGAAAACTCATTGCAATGCTTATGAGGAAGAAACCTCAGCTCACAGAAGCCTCCACCAGCACATGAGATAAGCATATTCTGGTAAGGCAAATAAACCCAAAGTAGAGGAAACTGAAGGTGTCAGTTCACACTCTGAATGAGCCCAACCTTTTTTTTTTTCTCCCCTCCTTGTCCTCTCCACCTTCCTTTTTCCCCAACTGTGTGCTCTGCCAAAATATATTGATTTTTTAACACATTTTCCACAAGCTAGACCTTCTGGATCACAGTTTTCCAGGTGCTGTATGGGTATTCTAGCTACCTTGTACTTTCTTCCTTTTTCAGATACAAGCCATTTAACAGCTCACAACTGCTGCTGTTGTACAGCACAGTTTCTTTATTTACAGCCACACAGATATATACTGCATTGTCTATTGTAATGTCACATATCAATAAGGGTGTCAACAGCATTTCTATTCCACTTGCATCCTACTCAAATTTCCAGAGAAGTTAGCAGGGAGATTGGCATCATTCTTCAGGGTGTATCAATTCAGATGCCAAACAGCAGCATGCACAAACATCAGTTATTTTTATGGAAAAATATCATCAAAACCTTCGTTTTTGCTAGATTGCAATGGTTTTTTTTCCTACTTCAGTGGATTCATTAGATGTGCTATTATTTTTTGCTTCCACTTTTCATACAATCAGTAACACTAATTAATAAGTTGAATTTTTCTTCAAGTGTTTCTGAAGCTCTTTCTCAAATGGTTAAGAGGAAATTCCTTCAAGTGCAGGGCCACTGGTCTAAGAACACAGAAAATATGACTGAAGATACACAAAACCTCTAAAAGACAGGCTGTAAAGGCTGGACAGAACCTCTATACTCCAAGAAACCTAGCCAAGATAAATCCTTTACTGAAAAGTACAGAGGGAGCATATGGAGAAACAAACCTCTAATTAATGCATGCATAACAGGCAGTACTCTCTTATTTCCTAAACGTCAAAGTGAAGAAGTCCAATTTTGAGACTTAGAGAAGATGAAAGCAAGTCAGGTTCAGAAGAACAAACAAAAAACACATCTCAATCTCTGAAAAATAGTTAAAACACATAAAGACACATGAAAGAAATGCCATCACAAAACGTCTGAAGGAGAAAGCAGTATTTATCACCTGCTGAAACACCCCTTTAAGGAAGTTACATACAGTCTTTAATTAGGCTGCTGGAGGGATAACTCCCCATCAGCCTAACCACACAATTGTCCAGTCAGCGACCTATACTGCAGAGATGTCTCTCAAAGTAACACATGTGCTGTTACTCACTTACAGTAAAAAGCAAAGAAAAAAAGTAGCACTTGTAGCACTCAACCATTTACTTGCCTAGAATTCAAACTCCCACGTTAATTCATTGAAGGCAAATACAATTTTGCATTGACTTGGGAAAAGGGAGCTATTATTTCAGTGACCATAATCCTAAGCACTAGGAGGGGATTTTCCACTTACTGATTTTACAGTAAGGATACTAAAAGGCAAAACTTCCGCTCCATTTCTCTTCTCTGAGTTTTCTTTTTGTTGAAACACTTAATCATGTGAAGAGAGAAATGGATAAAATCAATAATAATATACTGTTCCACTAGAATTGTGGCAAAAGAAGAAAAAAGAGCAAGATCCTTTACAGTATTCATACCCTGATGAGCAAACTACCTTATATAAAGTTTGACTATGTATGGTTAAAAATCCAAATGCTTCATTTTTTCACCCCTCTATTGCTCAAGACAATATTCAAGTCCCAATCTTTCTTCATGTAAATCGGGCATGATTTTGCTGGGAAGCACAACCATTTCTAACAGTAGAAGTTTCAAACTCTATTTTAACTCTCTCTTTAGTCCATGTAGTGTTTTAAAATTACAATATATAGAAGTGGTTAGCAGAAAAAGACAACAATCCCATCAAGAAAGATGGAACACATTTAACACTGAATAAGGTTGCTTACAAGTTTGAAATTTTGTAGTTAATATTTCAACAGCAATGTTCTACAGAGTCTCTGAATAACTGCTGTGCAACAGACATGGTTTTACGAGCCAAGACCCATTATCTTTCCCTGGTGACCCTAAGAAACCCCTGGAACCACCTGCATCACAGGTTTATTGGGGTGGCTTTTAATGGCCCCTTTGTAACCATTCATGTTTCTATGAAAATTTGAACACAGTACAGTATAAACATACTGTTGAGATGTTAAAGAAATTACTACTAGAAAGGGGAAAATCCTCATCTCAAACATAAAATTAATCACTAGGAACCAATTCTCCTGCACAAACAGGGAGCTGCAAACGAGAGTATCTATAACCTCTGAGATTATGAGATAAGCCATGTTCTCTCTGTACTCAGCAATAACTTAGAAAACTTTTGCACTCAGCTCCTTGGGCTTTTTCTCCAACAGGTTTTGAGGGCCTGCCCACTGCCCAAGCACAACACTGGCTATTACATGAATAAAAATAAAGCCAGACTATAGAATAGGCACCAGACTCAGAGAAGCTTACATCTTCAAGTATGCAACTTTACTATAAAGATTATTTACATTAACACACCTTTAAGCCTTTCAACATCTCCTCTAAAATAGCATTTTAAGTCAACAAAAAATCCAACAATTTCCAAAAGCCTGGCATAACAATGCTATTACAATGAACTAATACAGTCAGTTTTATACAGCACACAGCATGCTAAGACTCCAACACACAAGGACATCCTGGAATGTGCTAGGAATGTAACTGTCATCTGGCTGCTAGAGAACATCAGTTGCACCTACATACATATGTAGATGTAGCCAAAACAGCTTTCACAGCTGATGCAAAACTGGGTATGAAACACAGATCCTGGTATTTTCACTCATTTATCCCATTCATTATGATGAAAAGCACATTGTACCTTCAAAAGATGAGGTATTTGTACAATCTAGCAGCCTTCTCCCCTCAGCAAATCATACAGCAAGGAACAAAACCGGATTTCAGGAAAAGGTCTGATGGAAAAGAGCCTCTGCTTAAGTTCTTTTACTTGAGAAACAGAGTTAAACAGGAGTGTTATCCAACAAACTTTGCATCAATTTCAAACTTACAGCACAAATACAAAATGCAACAGCATTGTTCAACAGAAGTCACTCAAGTAGCCTTTCAGCCAAAGATTTTTTTCTAAATAAAACAGACTTCATATACACCACTTCTGAGATACTTTTCTGCATGTGCCTGAAACCAAGTACCTACACAACATAAAAATAGTCACAGAAGATGACAATACCACATGAAAATCGGATTCACTTTCAAAAGCTTCAGCAAGGAGATTCTCTCCCATATTTCTTCCACAGATATAAATGCTTTTTAGTAGGACAATTTTCAACAAACACACAAAAAAAATCTTTAGTTAGAGTTGGATAAAGACACCATGAAACTCCAGCAAACCATATCCTTCCTCTGACAAAGTAGAAGCACAGAGAAATTAAGTCTCAAAATCTACTAAAAAAAAAGTGGGGGATTTAGCATCAGATTAATTCATAAAGAGGTTTGTGTTCACTTCCAAACTTGTGGACTTAAATTTTCATCATTCTTAGGTCAGTCAATTCTTCTCCCCCAGCTTCACTTTGGGGTACAAAGCAGGAGAGAAACCTTTCCTCTCTTTTCCATTTCACCTAATTTAATGTCTGACTGAAGCAGGAATCTTGAGCTGACACAACACCTAGTCCTAAATCAGACATTACCCTATCATCTACAAATCCTTAATAACACTCAATGTCCTGCAAAACTACTGCATTCACGATAAACACCAGCAATCAAAAATCAGTTTTAATACTGTGTCTCCTTTAATTCTTGACATATTACATGCAGACATTTCTGTGGCTCATTAAATTTACACATAAAAGATCAAGAACAACACATGAAACCCTGAGAACAAAGTCTTCTCACCCCTGTTACTCTTCCTACTTTGCCATAACTGGAGCAGATCTTTATCCTGACAATTGGATTCCAAACTCACAAGGCATATCATTGTCCCAAGGCAGCCTACTCAATTAATTGCCTTTTATGAAAGCATTTTAATAGATAATGATGCATAAAAAATATGCCTAGTTCCTCACCAGGTATTTAACTAGCACAGGAGAAAGCGAAACGTGGACAAAATAAAAACGGCACCAAAGAGTCGCCTTCTGCCCTTCCCATCTGTAAATGCCAGCCTCGTTCTCTGTACTTCAGGAGCAGGTGGGGCTGGGAAACACTTCTTTCAGAAGTTCCACCCTTCTTTACAGATGCACAGATTTCATTAATAGTTAACTGGCGACATACAACATTAACTTACTCTGGTATTCATAGCCTTCCATCCACACTTGTCCCATGGCAAGCAACAGCTTAGGGCAACTGCTTACAAATATTTTCTGCACCATGACACACTACCCCAACACTCGTTTTTCAATCTCTTTGTCCCACTAACTAGTTCATTTTAAAATAGCAAAACTCCAGTCAATTTTTATCTAAGTAGAGGAAAAAAAAGTGAGTTGACAGACTGTTGGGCTGATAACCAACACTCCCTCCCAAGTGTCCAAAAGGCAGCAGTCAGATCAATACTTACATAATCTTAGGTTTAACAGGCTCCTGGTGAACTCAAAGTGGAGTCTTACCATCAGTGGATGACAGGTTCTAGGCTTGTCATGCAAGTAAACTGGAAAGCTCTTCTAAAGAAAATCACCCCCCAAAAGAGCTGCCCTTACCCTTGTTCAAGTTAATAAATCTTGACAGGTACTCTGGAACAACCACTAGAGACTCTTGAGTGAAGGTCTCCTTAACTGTGAAGAACTTTGAACAAGAGAATGCCTATATTAACAAAGCCCTCTGGGCCATACTGTCATGTATTTCACTATATAAATATTTGAAGCCATTTCACATAGGGCAGTATTCAGGGACTTCAGTGATAAAGAAGAGCTTTGTGAAACTGATTGGCACTTCAACACTAAACTCCATTTAAGAGTCTGCCCAGTCTCACTTTATCTGTCTAATTACTTACCTCTCTTGCAGGAATAGCCTGCTATTAAGGTTTGCTGATTAAGATTTGAAGGCACTTTGAAGATTTATTGTACTATACAACCACTAATTATTATTGTTCCTACCTCCACTTGGTTGGGAGAAAAATAGGTATGTGCCAAGTAACTTCTGTTCCACATGTAAAAATAAAAATATTTGCTCTTCTGTGCTCTTCAAAAAGTAAAAAGATAAAGGACTGCATTTTTTACTTGCATTTTTACTTTACTGTGTGGTTCTTATAGTCACTGTATAAGAACCACACAGCTGAAAAAATCCCACCATAAAGGAAAAAAAGCAAAGAAACACAACTTTCCTCCCACTGGAACAAGCAAATGCAACACTTGTGTCTTAGTAACTTCTCACTTGCAGGAATACAATCTCCTCCCTTTCCAAGGCTTCTTCACTACTTCCCTTCAAGGCATCGAAAATGACAATGCTGTGCACAAGTTAAAATGCTACACACAAGTTATCACAGGTCATGATGTCAGTTACGGTGGTTATTTACCACTCAGCCACACAGCCCATTTTTACTTTCAAGGGCCTGTGAAGCTGTGAATAGACTACTGGATCACATCCTCTTCATAGGTTCTCTTATCCTGGTGAAAACACATGCAGAGCACCCACTTATCCCTTAATATTCAGCTCATCCTTCTCACAGTTACTTCCTTGTTTCATGCATGCTCTTCCACCCACTCAAGTGTCCTTGAGTCTGTGGTTCTCACAGCCTCCAATTCCACTCAACAAGAGCCTCGGAATGAAGAGATTTTTTTCTAAATTAAGCTGTTATAACAACACCCTTGTGATACAGCCTGTCTTCTTTTGTATCTGGTATATTCAAAAGTATTCACTTTTATTGCACCTTTAACTTAAAAAAACAACCACCAACCACACTCTGAATAGAAAAAAAAGTCAATACAAAAACGCTCATGTAAAGAAGGTTCAATTATTTTAACATGCACAAGTAAAAGAAAAAACGTCCCATTATGGAAGAAATACATGTTATGTGCTTTTTCAGTCACCAGGCAAGATTGGTAGGTTAAAAAGGAGTAATAAGATATCTTTAAAAGTTAGACTGCATATTTTTTTTCTCTCTTGCTGTTATTCACTTCTTTCCTTAACTTGTTCCTTATATTTTAAAAGCGTTTATGGAAAGACGTGCTTGTTTTCAAACAAACACTCCAAGTGAAACACACATGCTCAGTGTGAAAGCTGAATAGATGTTTGATAGCACTAGGAGTGGTAGCAAATTCTGTTGTAACTGCACTACCAAAAGATTCTATAACTAGATTTACTCTTTCCTCATCAGTATTTCTTGCACAAGAACCAAATTATTTGTTTTGCTATTTGTATCTCGATCTTGGTTGATTCCAGCTCTTGCAGAAATGTCTTTAGAACGTATTTCTGGTCATCCAAAGACAGACTTGCACAGGCAGAGCTCAGCCAGAGGCCTGGTGCTTTATTTGAACACAGAAAGCAGTCCTGCTCTGGAATCCTTACTTTGGGTGTTAAACATCATCATTTCACTAACCTGAGCCCAAATGAATGACCTGGGAGTCCTGACACCTCGGAATATATGTATTCAATGCCTTCTCACATGAGGTTCAGCCCCCAGGAAAATGTCTGTGTATTCTGACCCAGTTTCGCTGTACAGTTTCATAAAACACGTTCTCTTCCCTGAAAAGGCTCCACGAACTGATCTCGGTTACTGACCCAGCTAGTTCCACATGCAAAGGCTTTCATATTCCCTTCTCCAAAACTCACACCTTAATAAGATGGCTAGACACAGATTACCTGCGACCAACCTTACAGTTTCCATGTCCTACATTTACTTCTGATCCTACCTGCAAAACCAAACCGGTTCCCAAATGTTTCCCCAGTAAACAGGAGGGGTACAGAACAGCTCCTGGCGGTTCCCTATGAAGTCACTGCCTTTGTTGTTTTAAACATGCAATTTAAAGAGAATGACACAATCTAGAATAAGAGTGAGATTATCCTGCGGTCTGCGGAGGTGTCGATTGCTGGCAGATAAAAAGCCAATGAAACCTACGCTATTTCTCATCGCCGGCCAACAGATTTATACTTCATTTCTGCTCCTCCAGAAACGTGAACAAGGAAAAAAGTTTTCCCTCTGTCAAGAAGTCCAAAGGGTGGGGGGGTTGCTTTGTTTGGCTGGCGCAAGCAAAACTGAGCCCTTCTCCGCCGGCAGACACGTGTCCCGCTGCTGCCGACAGCCCAGACGGACCCTCAGGGACCCAGACAGGGGGTCCACGGGGGGCACCGCCACCGGCCGCCCCTCCCTGTGGCCTTTCTCTCCCTCTCCGGCTCCTCGCTGCCGGCCCCCCCAGATCCTGCGAGAAGCGGGACCAGAAGATCACACCCCACCGGCGGCCGGCCATCCATCCATCCATCCGCGAAAAGACCCCATCGCTGGGGCGGCCGCCAAGCGCCGTCCCCTCCGCACCTCTCGTCCCTCGGAGCGGCCGCACCGGGAGCCGCGGACCCACCGCCGCTCTAGAGACGCCGGTCGCGCACAGAGGGCGGCGGTGCAGCCCCGGAGCCCGAAGCTTCGCCCTCCCCTACCGCGAAGACCGGGCCAGGCTGTGCTGGGCGCCCTGCAGGCAGTGCGGGCGGGCAGGGAGCGCGGAACAGCATCTCCTCCCGCGCCGGCCGCCAGTCCCGCCGCGGAGAGGGCGGGAGCGGAGACGCTCCCCGCCCCGCAGCTCCCTCCCTCTCTGCTTCCATCCCTCCTTCCCGCTGTGCGCGGCCGGCCCGCCGCCAGCAGCCGCACTTCCGAGCGTCCCGGTACCCACCGCGGCCGCCCGGCCCCGCCGGCCCGGCCCTCCCGCTGCCCGCTCAGCTCCGCGCCGCGCCGCGCCGCCGTCGCTGCCCCTCGGGGCCGCCAGCAGCGAGGGCAGGCGGGCAGCACCGCCCACCGCCCCCGAGCGCCGCGCCCTCTCTCCCGCCCCCGAGGCCCGGGGAAGATGCTGACACACGCCCGGCCCCGCCCGCTCCGCAGCGCCCGGACCGGCCCCGGCCCCTTCCCGCCCTCTCTCGAAAGTCACTTGCGAATTGACCCTCTCGGGGGTAAACTTCGGCTCTGGTGATGGCAGCCGGGGTTTGGCCTCAAAGACGTTTTGTTTTATTTTCTTTTTTCTGGAGGATGATCTTACTTCTGGCTGCTCCGAGCCCTTGGCGCTTCAACTGACAGTCTTGTTCCTCGATCTTAAACAAAAGCCGTAATGGCAAAGCTTTCAAACACGGCCCATTGTTTGTAGCATATGAGACAAATTGTGCTGCGGAAAAGGTCCTCTTGGTGATGTGAAAAGTTGTTCGACTTTTTGGGGTATTTTTTTGTTTGTTTATTTTTTGTTTGTTTTCCAGTAAGTCTTCTTTTTCCCCTATGAATGTGAACGTAGCTGTGGGGACCCGCTGCCCGCCTGTGCAGCAGGATTGGAGCTTCTCCAGTGGGTTCCTCTGGGGTTTCTGCCAGAGTTCCCTCCTTTGAGGAGACAGACTGGGAAAGAAAGTAGTCACACAATAGGAGAAGTACTTTTAGTTGCAAAGAATACTGACCCCACGTGTGCCCCCGAAAGCAGGCTATGGGAAAATCAACTTTTTCAGAACGATATTCGAGAAGAGTAATTTCTGGTTTAAAAAATTGAATAAACTTTAAAAAATCTGTGGAAACAGTTGCTTTAGAATAAATAAGAAATGTTTGGCTCTAGCTGTTCATAACTAAATACCTAACTAAATTATTAAGGACTCAGCATGAAAGTGAGTCTGCCATAACTAATAATGTCAGTGACTTTATGTAAGTCAAAACAAAAATAAAGATGATGAGTAGAACTAATTTACATTGTAAGAGGCTACAGTAATCTGAGATGTTGTTAGTTATGTAATTTAAATATGATTTTCTAGTAATACAAGTTCCTTAAGTTGATAACTATCTTCTTTTATTTCAAGGTGAACTGGGTATATTGGTATCCATGTTTCCAACAAGAGCTCACTTCTGTACATTTATACATTCCATGGCAAGGACTCATCTCCTCTTTCTACAGGGTAGTGTCTTACTGAAATAAGAGGGATTTCCTATGGATATTGATGATCTGTAATATATTTTATCCTAAAACTCTGCTTCCAAGCTTCAGATAAATTAATAGTGGCTGTAACCCATGTTACTCTTAATTCTGACTTCCTCATTGTGTTTGAAGATGGGACACAGAAGGAACTCTGTAGGAATATGATGTTTTTCAAAGTACCTTATTAATTCAAGTAAACAGAATGGGTGGGACTTACAGATGTGTTAAAACCCAAGTTACACAACAAGGCAACGTTGTATACAATGCCTCTGAACACAAAAGTCTCCTCCTCAGACAGTCACCTCTCTTGAAAGACTGCAAATTTGATTGTAATTTACTTTCCTCTAAAGAAGATTTAATTCCTTGTTCTTCATTCCACTAATGAGCATCCATTTTGGACAGAATTTTCCTTGGTGTTGTAAATGTATGTGAATGCCTTAACAATTATCTCATTAGACTATTTGATTTTTTTTTAATTAAACATCTTCAAGAAGGAAACTTGGAGCTTAGGATCAATGAAAAAAGTAATTGTCATCTTCACCTACTGTGCATTTTACAGGGATGCAAATATAGGGAAAACATTGTCATAACTTTAGAAACTTCTTACATTGCTGACTAAGACATAGCACATTGTGCACAAAGACTGAGTTGCTCGGAAAGAAACAGCAAAGAGAAGTAGCTACCACAAAGATTAAATCTCAGAAAGATCAAGACAGTACATTGACTATCTGGGATTTTCAAAAGTGACAAATAATTTTGGATGTTCTGGTTTTGGTTGGCAAAGAGGGACCTTCTTTTCAAAAAGTACAGAACAAGTGATGTCTGAAGTTTGGCAACTTGATTCACAGATCCCTTTAGAACTATTGGTCATTTTATGGTCTTCGGTTAAATGACAATCAAGGAATAGGGAGAACACTGCCTAGTAACATTTGATGAAGATCATTGCCAGTGGGAGGAAGTTCTTTTGGTCCCCATCTGGAGTGAAATCCATCTGTAGTCCAATGCAGTGAAGTTTGGAGTCCACTTATTGGCCCTGTATTGGTACAGGTGCAGAAGAGGAGGCCTGAAATATAGTTAGGAGTATAGTTACATAAGTACCATGTGAAAAAAAGAAAAAAAATAGGGAGTTTACTTGGAAAGTACTTCTTACATCAAGTCTTAATGTTCTTGAGGACAATCTTCAAGAAAATCTAATTTACAGAAACTAATTAGCTTTAGATACTTAAAACCAGACTGGTTGAAATAGTAGTAAATATACAGTAGAGAACAATCTTGCCCAGACAGAAACTACTTGTTCAGACTGGTTCTTTCTGCATTTAACTTTGGAGTCTATCTTAATGAAGGTTTTGTATGGGAATATTACAGTCAAGAGTTAAATCAGAGCAGCGGAAGAGAGACATTAAAATGTATAGGGAGAGTAGGAGAAAAGGGCTTGTTTTTATTTGAGATTTGAAATGAGATGAAGGGTCACCGAGGCTGAGAAATACACAAAGGCTGTCCCAGACTGCAGCCTTTTTTGAAGAAAAGGCTCTCACATCAACAGTAGCTAGATTGTGTGGAGGGACAGACCAAAGTCTAGACAAGTTGCCAGGGGGCCAGGGGGGCACAGAGAAGAGAGAGGGTTTTTTTGCAAAATGGTAGTCCTTCTATAATTCTATAATTTCTATAATTCTATAATTGATGACTCTCAGCTGACCAAATTTTAAATGCCAGGCCAAGAGGCTTTTGAATATTCCTTTGTTGTAGCTCTCCAGCATGGAAAATCATTGTGTTTATCTTCAATGAATTCATTCCTCTTGCTGCAATGCAACTTAGCATCACCCTGTGTACTAGTAAAACTCTTGCTCAATGCAGTAAGAGCTTCTTAAACAGAGCACTTTAAACAAAGAAGGTGCTGACTTGTACAAATGACAATTTATACATTTTGCCATGATCTTCAGTACTCACATGTCAACAAGAAATTCTGCTTATCTATTGGTAAATTCTATAATTTGGGGGTCATACTTTATTTTTATTTTTCATTTCATGCAGTGAAAGTTGCACAATAACAGTTTGAGTAGGTGGATGTCTACAGGCAAACAATCTAACATGTAGTTCCAGCGTTTACAGCTTGTGCACTATTTTATTACACTTCCTGAGCTGTTGAAATTATAGAGGCTACACACATAAATTTTTCTGCTTAATCAAATCTCACCTTACTAGGGTCATAGAAATTACTGGAAACGAAGTTTTTCATATTCATCTTTAGGGATTGCATCGGTTTGCTATTTTTGACTAGCAAATACATAGGTATTCAGATGCATGAGCTTAAACCTAACTGGAAGGGATGGGAACTGAATGGATTCATTGCAGTACTATTCATTAAAAGGTAGAAAACCCAGTGAAAGTTAGCAAACCAAATTAACATAACCCAACTTCTTTTTCTGAACTTTTTTACCACTGATGGTTGACATCTGTAAGACTTTTTTTCAGTTTCTGTCATGACAGCATGTCACTGATAGCACCCACACTGGTAGTAGCAACAATGTAACGAACTCTCTGGTCCTGAAGATTGTACTCAGTATTTTTTTATGCCCTTTGTGTTCCCAGTGCCATCATTCCAGAGGCAATACCTGGGTTATTGCATTTCCTAGTAGTATCAAAGCACGCATAGACAAATGGCTGACATTACAAGTGATGAAATAACTCAGCAGAGATTAAAATATCTATGGATGAAGAGATAATAATAAGAGACACTGGCACAAGCATGTCTGTAGAATCATTAAATGCTTTGGAAAACCAGCAAAAAATGTTGAAGATGGATTCCAGGGGAACAGAGTGAGAGAACCACAGAATGACAGAGGTAGAATCCCTGTATAAAGTACTAAAGGAACTATCAAAGAGTCAGAAGGGAAAAAAAAAGCAATATATCAAATGCATTAGAGTTATTGTACTCCCTTTAACACTGCTTGAATTTATTTCCATACTGAAAAAAAAAACAAACCAACTCTTCCATTTGTCTGCAAATCTCTTAAGAGTATCATTTTCTACAAGAGTTCCACCAGAGTTAATACAGAGTAATTATATTGAAATCTGTAGAATTACTTCAGCTTTACATTGATGTTACAGTGACCATAATCTTACTCTGTAGGTGACAATTATTATGAACCCTACTTACTCTGTAAACCATTGTAATTCACATTTCTACTCATATTTGCCATAGAAAGTTGTGAATTAATTTGACCAGAAAGCTGTCTTGTTCCTAAGAATTGCCCCTCTGTTCTTATGTAATAATAAGGGTTATTTTAATACACTTTTTAAAGTGATATGAAGCTGGACTTTTAAATGCTGTGTGCTGGGATATCTCATGATAGTTTTTTACCTAGTCAAACCAAATATTTTGTCAAACTAAATGGAGTGAGTTCCACCGCAAAAGTTAACAACTTTTTCACACAGTTGCACCCACTGAAGTGGATTAATTTTAATGCTTTAAATTAATTTTAATGCTTTTCCATTTATGCAGGCATTTTTTTCAGGACTACTCAGCTTCCTTAATTGCTTACTATCACCAAGCTTTTCATGGTAATGTTACCTTTTTTTGTAGTTCATTGCCAATCAGTTTTGCTCTCATGGATTTTAAATCAAGTGACTTTCAAAGAGAAAGAAAGACTCTTCCTTTTGAAGAAGCAAACTCCTTGCACCAAGTGAGCAGCATCTCTCTATTCTGGTAATTTTTGTCCTTGTGATTACATAGGCCAGCTTAGCTGACTTCTGTGAGAATTGCATGTGAACATCCAGTAAAAGTTTCACATTTACTTTGGCAATTAAAAAAGCTATACTGATTAATGTAGTTATATAATGATTGTTGGACACTTCTTTCCCACTTCCATTTAGCTGTGTCACACAGCTTCTCTTAATAATGTGTTACTGCTTTGTTCACTGGAAATTCTTTTAGAACTATGAAGCAGACGAAGCAGTACAATGGACAGTCTTCTTCATGTTGATTTTGTATTATGTATTTCCACAACTTGAAATATAAACAGATTTTCTAACAGTCATTAGCCCCAAAGAGAAATTTCTTTAGTACCCCCTGGCCATAAATTACTTTTAGAACAAGCAGAGACAGAAACCAATTTGCAATACAACACACCCTTGGAGAAGTTTCTCACTTCTTAGAGATGGGTCATCGTTTAATCCCTGTGAAGGAAACACTTTACAATTGGGTGAAGTGTTAATGAATTGCCTAATTTTAAATTCTGGCTTTATAATCCTAATTGCATATTTTTATGTATGCCTGACAATATTTTGGCATCTGTAACTCCTGTCTCTTGAAGCTTTCAAAGCAGGTCACTATATGGATTTACTAAATCTCACAGCACATGGAAAGATAATATTATTCACATTTCAAAGAAGGGAAAGCTGAGGCATGACTTGATATATTCAGGGTTATGCAGGAAACTTGTTGCAAAGTACTGGAAGTTTTTACTTCCAGTCCCACACTCCTTCTACAGAAAAGCTGGAAGTCCAGAAGGAATCAGACTCTTGCTTAGTGTCTGGAAGGTTTTCCTCTGGCTACACATAGCAGTAGTTATTAATTTTCACTTCACTACCTTTCATTGTACATCCTGCATATTTTTGAATTTCAAACATGCCCTTTTCTCCCTGCAACTGTGGAGATTGTTAGGTAGAAGACTATCTTATTTAAATTTCAAAGGGCTGCTTTTTAAAATACTTCCTTATGGTGGAACCACTAGTTTATGCTTTTAAGTAAAATCTTTACTCAGCATGTTTAAAAATTACAAGGCATTGCACACAAGGAGCATTTCAGGCCATATTTGCAAGCAGATTTAGCGTGTACAAGTGCAGTCAGAGCATAGGAATGTTCTGATCTCTTGAGTAGCTTCCATTGTTGTGAGGTTGCCACTCTTTGCCTTGACACTTACTAATGTACACAAGCCACCTAAAAATCAAAGAAACTGTATCTCATTCTTTTTCTTTGGCAGCTTGTATTTTTAAGAACCCAAGCATAAAATGTATCATGTGTACTTACTTATCACATGACTAATTACATTCCAACTACTTTGCACTCATGGAATGCATCTTATTATGTCAATTACAATCAGTCATCATCATTAAGCACACAACTACAGCTGAATCCATTCATAGGAGAAATAGCAATACAGAGTGAACTAAAGCTACAGCATGTGGTGTTACCTTCCTTTTCATTGCATCATTAAAGTCACAAGTGCTTTAATACATCCTCTTTTCCCAGTCAGCCACGGAAGTCCATGGCACAACATCACCAGTGAACAGCAACTGAAGTGTACACCAGCAAAAGCACCAAGTGTTCTTGTATCCTGCATCTGAGACAGCACACACACATTGAACAGGCAAGGCAAAGTCTGGCTTTAGCTGCTTCTTCTGTCTGGTTTAGTCCTGACATAAGGATTGAAAGCCAGAGCTGGTGAGGCTGGATCCACAGCTAACAAAGTAGGTATGCATTGCAAGGTCCGAGTGCTCTGCGGAAATCTGAGTTTCTGGGGCTGAGCTGGAATGTGTGAGCCCATGGAGGGAGATGTGTGTGGGAGGGCTGAGTGAAAAGCCTGTGATAGCAGAGCAGGGCAGAACCCACTGAGGTCAGAGTGTAGCTTGGTGCCACAGCCTGAGGAGCATGTAAGGGAGCTGTCAGATGCTCTTGTTTGGTGATGAGGCTTAAGGTGCAGGGCTGTCATATGTGCAGCACCTCTGGAGGCAGGCACATTCATGATAGACAGAGTTGGAAAAGAAAAATCTACTAATTGCAGTATCTGCTCCATGTCTGAACAAGACAACCTGTGCCATGACATTTGAATGATGGCAAAACAGAGCCACCAGTGAGACATTATCTGTCTTTTATTACTGCTGGTGCAAATGAAAGCCCTCAAAGAAGCCTTTTAAAGTGTTTAGTTCCCATTTAAGTTAAAACTGGGTAATTTTTTTCTGTCTTATGCTAGGATTTAATTGCATTGTCCACATCTCTGTGTGATTTATCTAATTTACCCCATTGCATGGAAATACCAAATAATAGTGGCCCAGGGAAGGCACACTTACCACAAATGCAAAATATGTTGAAGGGATATGTTCAAATCGTACAATGTGCCATGACAGCAAATAATAACCATATTACCTATCAAAGATTGAGGAAAAAAAGAGGTTGTCTTTTATTACTTGGATTATTGCACAACTACAAATAACACTTAGTCTCCTGTGATACATATCATAGTCGGTCTACCTGAGCTCAGAATTGGAAAACTGCCCTTATTTACAGAGCAAAATATTGACATGTTTTTCCACAAAATATTTTCTGACTCTCAAGTACCAAAAGTCCGTAGAGAAGTACCTGTCAACTTCAAGAGCAGACTAATAGAGGATGTCTAGCAACTGCTATTAACCCTTGTTTTGAAAAAAAGAAAAAAAAAAATCAAACCCAACTGCAGTGTGACCAAATCTACCTCTGACTTAGTTGGTTTGTGTGACAGTTTAAAATGAAGCTTGATATAAGGCAGCTAACACATACTATGGGATCAGACTCTGGCCCAGACCCTCAGCTGGATGCAACTGGGAAGAATTCTCTTTTCTATCACAGGAAACTATTTGGCGTCAATTGTTTCCTTTACAACTTTTAAATAGACCCATTGTCTCCAAGGCTTATTAGGGAGAGATTTAAACAAGCAAACTTAACCATATGTTCTGCACATGCAGGAAACAAAATATGAAAGACTACATTTTTTATTTTCTATTTTAATCTCTATGAACTGCTCATTGCTAGGTAACTGTAGGAAAACAGATGTGAAATCACCAGAGGAAAAGAACTACATCTTTTTAGCTGTGTAAGAGTGGGAGTGAAAACATAAATTATTGAAAGCTATTTTATCTGAAGATCACTGAAAATCTGAATAACTTATGTTTTCAGAGTTCCTGGAGAAATATATTAGTATTTTTAAACATGGTCTTTAATATTTGTATTCCCTGCTGGTATGGCAGCCTTATTCCAATACAAGTAGTATATTTTCTCTAAAAAAGTCTGACAAGTTCCATTATTATGTTGTCATTTTTCTTTCTTCTAAAGGGAAGCAGACATGGCATTACTTGATTTTAATATGAATAAACTATCTTCTTTTGACAGCAGTCCAGTCAGTGTCAGCAATGTTCAAGGAACTTACCTGGTTGGTGGAACAAGGCTGAGGATTAAGCTACATTAGCTCCAAAGTTTCTGAAGTATTTAGCTAAAGAAGCCTGCCCTCTGATTTATTACTTCTCTGCCTGTAAATTGTTCACTTATTTTTAAGTGGTGTGATCAGTAGTGGGCATAAATAAACATGAGTGGATGCCTCATGTTTGTTGAAAACAAATGTAGTTTGGTTACTGAGTCCTTGAAATTATTCAAGTAGACAAAGTGACTGCACACCCAAGTCAAGTGCTGTGCTTGATCTTCCATGAGTAGACAACCCAAATCTGGGAGCTCAAAGCAGATGTACATTGCCATCAAGAAAAATCAAGATTTTCTTGTTTGTTGGGCCTTAAATTGGAGTTCTTTGAGTATTACTATGCATAAAATAGTCCTCAGAAGAATAATACTTACAGAAACAAAACAAGGGAGGACCAGAGCAGTCTTATGGTGTAATTTGGAAAAGGCAAAATTGGAGGAATTCCTTCCAAAATTCCACTGCATAGGCAGGTATTTTTTTATTCTCAAATCTTTTGTAGTTAGGAGTTGTCCATGTCTTTCCTGAGGAGGAAAAAAAACCCAAAACCAAACCTGTACTGAGATCTTAATAAAAATACTACATACATGAGCCATCAACAAATCATCAGTTATTTGAGTTGTACACATTATCTTCATCTCGGCAAACTGCAATCTACAGCAGGGGTTTCCTCTTACATCGCTGTACCTGCACTCTTCTTCCCTGGTGCAAATTGACGTGGTAGAGGAGACTTCACCAGAGATAACTGACTCCTAACTGGTGTCCCACATGCAACAGCAGTGTGATCTGCTTTTGGAACTTAAACATTTCTGGATTTTCAAGGACGTTAGAATTCTGTAGCATAACCACACTCCTGCTCCAGGACTGCAGATGAGATGACTTCGTTCTTGGTTGCCTTTATAGCCGTTTCTGTGCCCAAGCCAATACTTGCTGTTCATGGGTTTGTAATTCTCTACAGACTTGTTTCATCTTTTGACTTGAAACAATCTGTATATTTCCATCACTGGCTCATCTTGTTCAGTCTGTTTTCTGTCTTGCTCTGGCTGGGAGTTCCTTTCCTCAACGCTACAGCATCCACTTTGTTTTATATACAGAAATTCTAATTTTAAACAGGGTTTTTTTGTTGTTTAAACTGCATTAGTCTACTCCAATGCCAGTGTCATCCATGTATCTTCTTACCTAATACTTCTGATGTTCAAATATGGTATGAAGCATAAGAAACATAACAAGAATTAGTCGATTTTAAAAGGTAGAATGCACTGTGGATTTTCTCTAAAGGGAGATGTTTCAAGCCAGTTAATTTACTGATACTGCCATAAATACACTGAAGGCAATGGAGCTGCACTGATTAACTATGCCTGCTAATGCTCAGACTGATGACCGTGTTACCATTAGTTGTATAATTATTACCCAAGAAGGGGCTCATAGGATAATTTTAATGACACTGCTGGAGAACTTTCTATTAAAGAATGCTAGCAGAACAATAATCGAAAAGCAGGTATTTTAATGTACTTGCCCAGTTGTAACTGGCTTAACACTGTAGATACTCTTTTCTGCCTCAGAAACATGCTTTACTGAAAACTACTGACTGTTGCACAGACATTTTAAGTCAAGTATTTAAATCTCTAGGAAAAGAAATCTGAAACTCAGTTGATTTTGTGCATTTTATTTTGGCAATGCTGCAGAGTGAAATGTATTTCTTTACACAAAGGACTGCAGCATCTGATGCACATCTGTTCTGCTCTGAAGAAAACAAAACAGTTCCCTTTCCGCTGTGTTCGTCTTTTTCATTGTTGAAACAAATAATGAACAAAATCAGATAATCTAAGAAAAACACTTGAAATTAACATGCTATTTAATCTTTCAGTCTAATATTTTCCATCTGCATGCCTGGGTGTTAAGCCTGGTTTATATTTTATATAATATGCTTCAAGTACTTGCAGTGAAGCTACAGTTCCTTGGGGCAGCTGGCACACCATTAACATGAATGTTGTGTTCAAAACCTCTGTCTCCTTCCACACAGCTTTCTGGAATAATGCTATGGTGCTGTAATGCTGCTTAAATAAACAGAAAGGTGTGGCTGAAATTCTGGTATTATTCATACAAAATATTTTTATATATGTATTTCCTCTGCACCATCTTTTACTTTCTTTGTAGTTGAATTTACCTGCAATCTCTTGCTGGCCCCTGCGTGCTTTAGCATCCATAAATGAGTTAATAATAAATCTCTTACCTCTGTTTCTCCATTTTGTAGGCATGCAAGCTATCTCTTTATAATTTATAATGAGTTGATATCTGACTTCACAGATTCTTAAATACAGGGAGGTCCAGGACAATCTTAATTCAGACTCCAGGATAAGAAAAACTTTTCATCATCCAGCATAACAAAAGTACTTTAATGAACATCTTAGTGTTGTTATATGCAACACCTTTGACAATCTCTTATTTCTGATAAAAACAGGTGGGGAAGAGGGAGGTGATTGGTTTTCTGCACATGATTTTGAGTAGAGTTTTAGCTGTCTTGGGAAGTTTAGCTCCAAATGTAGGAGACCGAATTTGCAACTTGTCTAAGATATGCTCACAGATGGCCAGTTTGTAGCACTTCTGCTAAGAAAAGTGAGGAATCACAGGGTGCTGCAGATAATGGAGCCATTATGCAAATGTCCAACTTTCATGTATGGCAGCACTCATAAGACAGTAACACATGAAATAGGAGCACATTATAGAAAAAAAAATCAACATCCTAACAGCCTAAATATATATATGTATATAAATATATACATATAAATATACAGATGTATTAAAATATTTATGTTAGTTATTAAAGCAACAGGCACACTGTGGTTGTGCGGCTTGTGCCAAATGATCTACCTTTGAATAAAAAAGGGGGTGCATATAGTTTTGCAAGAATCTAATGTCAATATATAATGAGTTTCATATTTCCCTCCATAAAACTTGATATAATATCCTGGTGGTGGTGAAAATTCAGAACACTGTTGGAAATGTTAAACATTTCATTCAAAATAACAAATGGCCAAGATAAAACATGAAAAGACATCTACTTCTTTAAAAAACCTGAGAATACATTGCTATTTCCATTCTAATTAAATCTTTCATTGAATAAATGCTACAACTTTGTGTAAAAAGTATTTATGAACAATATCTAGAGGAAAACCAAAGTGGGGTTTGGTTGTAAATGGATTTCAGCATTTTAAAAAAACATTCTAATTAAAGCACTAAAGTAAGAATAGACAACATCTTTATACCATTCCTCAATATCAAAGTATTAGAAAAGAAACAAAATAGAATTATCCCTGGCAGTAAATCGTTTTCTACTTCAGTATATTATTCAATCTTCAGTTATCCTGTCAAGGAAGTGGCTGAAAACATTGTATTGTGTCAAATGTTTACCACCACAAGCCAGAGTATTACCACAATATAGAAACTAACTATATCCAGTACATCTAAATTGCAAGGCAAAGTGTTTTTGATTTGCTTCACTGTTCTCCAGAGGGTAATTGCCAAACATGACTGCACTGTGTTTGATAATAATACTACGCTTGAAAAGCAGGGCTTGAGATGTGAAAGTGCATGAAGCAGTCCACACTGTGAGTCTGTGATTTCAAAGACTTGCTTTTATTTTCAATCACATACAGATAGTAGTTGTTCAGACAGAGAAATTTTAAAATCTTGAGTGTTTTTTGGTTGGTCCTTCTAAAAACGTGTAATTAGTTCAGGATAGAAGACAGAGGCAAGTAATTTCCTAAAATTATTATACTTTTCTGAAAAGTCTGGTGGTGGTTGGAGGTGAAATTCAGGAAGCATAGAAGGGGATGGGGCTGCCAGACTCTTACACCACCCTGCTGTAGAGAAACTGTGCACTTAAATCCTCACACCGGAAACAATCAGCCACTATCAATAAAAAAGGAGCCTAAACCACTTGAGCTGCTATTTATTTAGTTATCTTACAGAAAATAATAACATACAGACTCTGCAGTTAAGCACTTTCTTTCTCCATCTCTGTATAAGGCTTGACCTTGATTCTGATCTTGTTCAGCCAATAGACAGTGAAGGAGTTTTTGCTTGAAGAAGGGATACAGCCTTGGACCTTTGTGAGTGGTGTTAGTAAAGTAGAATGCACACATGAGGTCTGAGGTATGGCAATTACTACAGCAAGTACCTGAAATTCCCTTTCTCATTGAGGTCTTAACTCTGTGCTGCTGTGGCATCCATAACTGAGATGAGCAGCAGACCAATGCATCATGCTGGTGAACTCTGCTTCTACAAACGCTTTTGTTCTGAAAGGGGAGAATGGATTTTAGTGTGTCAAGAACGTGGAGAGAAAGGGTTAAACTTTAAAGGCTACTTTATAGGATACTTTAGCTCTTTTAATTGCTATCTTAAGTCCTGCTCAGCTGAAGAACAGTAATTTTCTTTCCCAGCCTTAGGAGCTGCTTGCATTAGTCTTTTAAGTTTGAAACTCTCTCAATGGGTAGGTCAGAACCATGTGAGTTAGTTAGAGAAGGCCTCCCACAGGGAACCACAGACTAGTTCTTAGCCTGTGTGACAATAAACATTCCAGTTCGCTTTACTGAACCTCAGTGAAAATATCATGCACCAACTGAAGCAAAACCTACAAGACAAATTATTTGACATTCAAGGCTACAAGCCCCAAACAGCAATTGTTCTTAGAGCCCCATGAAGAATGAGGGATGTCCTCCTGGCATGGAGAAGAATGATGGGGAATCCACTGCTTCTCCACAGTGCGAAACTACCACACTTGTATTCACACAGTAGGACAATGTGCTGACCATACTCAGCTCTCCATTTCCCTACCTGTCATGAGCATTCATATGTGCAGGTGTTTTAGGGGTAATCTTACACATGCTTACAAAAGCCTAATGCTCCAAAAGCACATGTGGTATTTAACGAACTTTTCATCTGAGCTGAAGGTGAAGTTCTGATTTGGTATTATGAACAACCATTTGCCTTCAGGGAGACTGTTTACAATGACCAGGTGTTGTTTTGTTCTGTTGTGCTCATTAGACTCGGTATTTCCTAAAAGAGTGATTACTGTAACCAGCGTGGCTGTCAGGTGCTTATTCACCAGTTCAAAATGCTGAACACAGCATCAACAACCAAATTGCTTTAGTTTCAGAGCTGTTTCAACCAGCTGCTCAGCAGTCCAGTAGTGTATCAGTTCATTAGTGTTTATTATCAGTTTATTAGCATAGCTTGACTGAAATGATTGTCCTTCAGTCTTAACAACCTGCTTTACTTTCTTTCAACATAAAAACTCCTAAAAGCATCCAATGCATTCTCACATAAAGTTTTGAGTTATTGCAAAAAAAAAAAAAGCCATGATGATAAATGAATTTGTTAATGTTCCAGAGAAAGTTGCACTCTTCAGTAGTTAAAAAGAATGGAAGGAAGAGAACATGAAATTTCCTCTGCGTTGCAGTGACCTAGAGGCAAGTATACACCCATATATCAGTGTTGTTTGTAAGGAAAAAAAACCCAAAAAGCTATTGTGCCAAAATGTTTCATGGGATATTTTCTCCAAACACCACACTAATTGAAACAAACTGCTGCCTACATGAAATGTCATTGACTTTCTTAACTTGCCTTTGAACATATTAAGCATTGAGATATCATTTACTCACACACACATAGCATTTAAAGAAACACCTGACAGAAACTCATCACCTGAGACAGGTCTTACTGGATGCTGTTTTACAAAAACTTTAGTAAGGAAATATTTTCCATTTAGCTTGTTCAATTAATTGCAATTTTTCAGTTAGTTGCTATGCAGTTATTGCTCTGACTGTTCTTCCTCCTAATGCTCTTCTGAGAGGAAAAAAAAAGTGCTCTTGTGTGCACTTACTATATTATATAGATGTTCCCTGCATATTATCTGTGTACCACCTATAACATCAAATCAATGAAAATATGAATTCCTTGCATGAACTTCACTATGAAGTGCAAACTCTTTAGCACCTCACAGCAAGACTGTAATGTTGATGCAGTAACAATTTTTTCTGTACTTGTAATATGCTTCTTACAGGCAATGTAAGAGGAATTTGGATGTGATCATCATTTTAAATGCCTTCACTGACATGGTGAAATGAGAGATGTGACAATTACTGAATGCTCTTATCTTTAAGGGAACTCATTTCCTGAGCTGATTAAATTAATAAATAAATGCACTAGAGCATATAAGAGAAGATAAAAAGCTGTATCACTTGGCAAGATGCATGTTTTTTTAAATGTCATAATGATTGCTCTGTCTGGGAGCATCAGTTTCAAATGTACAGACCTAAATGAAAGTTTAGCCTAAAACACTATTGCAATAGTCATGTATGATTTCTTTCAGTCTGCTACTCCTGACTGTCTCCACTACTAAAGAATTTGTTATAGAGGTAAGGATTAACTCATATTATGACAAGGTTGATCTCTGTAGTTTGATGGTATGGATGAGACCTCACCTGGAGTAGTTTTCAGTGTGGGAGTCCTCAGCACAGAAAAGACATGGACCTGTTGGAGCAGGTCCAGAAGAGGTCATTAAGATGATCAGAGGGCTGGAGCACCTCCTGCATGAGGACAGGCTGAGAGTTGTGGCTGTTCTGCCTGGAGAAAAGGCTCCAGGAAGACCTTGTAACACCTTCCAGTATCTAATGGGGCTACAAGAGAGTTGGAGATGCACTTTTTACAAGGTAGTATAGTGATAGGACAAGGGGGAATGGGCTGAAAAGGGGCAGGTTTAGCTTCACTATTAGGAAGGAATTCTTTCCTGGGAGGGAGGTGAGAAACTGTAATAGGTTGCTCAAAGAGGCTGTGGATGCCTCATCCCTCTAAGTGTTCAAGGCCACATTGGATGGGACTTTGAGCAACCTGGTCTAGTGGAAGGTGTCCCTGCCCATGGTCTGTAGGGGGGTTGGAACTAGATGATCTTTAAGGTCTCTTCCAAACCAAACCATACCATTTAATGAATCTATGATTGTTGATAATATTAACAGAAATTGAAGAAAGGCATATTTAAGGTATGGTTCAGCAAATGCCTTTCTGTTAAAGTGTACATAAAAATAATAACAATAATTTTTAAAAAGGAAACAAATAGAACAGAGATCTGAAAAGAACCCAATACAAAGCAATTTCCCAATCTGATGGTGTTGTCCAATTGTACTGCTGTACAAAGGCTGAGATATCTGAAGGGGAAAAAACATATGATAACACATCCATTTGGATGTATCTTTGCATGCTCTGTCGGAAGAAGTTTTCACTATGTAATTTCAAGTTGGTAACAGATCAGACAGTTGAAAATCCATAAAAGGTAATAATCTAAATTCTTTGTGGTCTTTTACTTCCAGGACTCTAAATAGTTTTGAAGAGACTGATGGTGGCCAAATCTATGCATATCCCCAGTTGGTGTAGCACCACTGTCATCTATCCCTCAATTAGACCATATTTGTTGTTATCCCCTGTGCTACAGGAAGACATTTGTATACATTCATATACAAAACATTACTGGAAAACAAAGAGAAAATAACAAAAACTTATTGAAAATGTAGAATTATGCTTTGTCCATAATTCTGGAGCATCCAAGAAATGCTCCAGACCTCGAAGTAAACAATGAACACTTCAGAGTCAGTCTGGCTGGAGAAGGAATACAATAAGCTGATGATTTGCAGGCTGAAGAGTTTGCTGAATTTTGCCCTTGCTGGAGTCTTGAGCACATTTCTGCCTTTAGGTGTCACTCTTCACCTGTACTGTATGTCCTTCTTGCTGAAGGGTGCTGTGTCTATGTCACACAATCTGAATGAAGAAAAATTCCAAGGCTGCTCTGTTGCTACAACTCTGCAATACCAGATTCAGAGGAGCAAGACAAGCACAATATTAAGCTGAGATAAGGCATCTGATCTAACACAGAGCAGAAGGTGGGATAACCAGGGTTGTCTTCCTGGTTTAAAGAAAACCCAAAAAACCTCTTTGCACTACATCCTCTGTTTTTTTTTTCCTTTGCAGGTCTGGATGATCCCATGAACTGGTCACAACACTGTGCAAAGTTGATGTACAATCTCAGGCCTGCTGGATTTAGTGTTACATAAAGGTGGTAGTGAATTCTTGCAGCACAAGTGAGTGTTTACTTCTGTATTAACTGCTTAGAAATCCTATGCAAAATCTGATGGACAGCTTGGTCATGCTCTCAGTTTGTTCATGCTAGTAATTATGGCCAAAAAGGGAAATAAAAACTTCCTTCATATATTCCAGAAATCACATGCCAATGTTGGCAAATGAATTAATTTAGCAATACATGCAGTAATTTTATTGCCACATCCACTAACCCTAATTTGTATTTGTGACAAAATGTCAGAAAGCTAAAATTGGTGGGTCCAACTTTGCTGAAACCTGATCAGCATTCTCCCACTGACCCACTGGCAGTCAGCATCACAGTACTATGTTGTAGAGTTGTTCAAGATGTTACTTTTCTCCTTTCTGCTGAGAAAAAATGGGAGGTGAGCACATTGCCAAAAATAAGTGTTTTCCTTTATGCAGAGAATCATAACAATCCTTCTGACGTTTCAGAACTGACATTTCAGAAAAATGTACACAAAAAATTCAGAGTACTCCTGTTCTAAGAACACAGGCGTGCCTTCTGACCTGTTACATGGCATTAGGCTTCTGAAAAAAAAATTGGACAATGTTCTGGTTGCTTGGAGCTCTGAAATGCAGACATTAGGTTTGATTCCTGGAGTGTTTCTCATAATGTTCACTGATTTTAAAACTAGAGCTTCATCCTTCAGTCCACTCAGTGACATGTTGGACCCTGCAGTACTTTCAATTTTAGCGAAGAGAGCTTATGTACATACCCTGAATTTATTTATGTACAAATGCTGTTAAGTCTGAATTGAGGCTGACATTAAGGTACTCTCCCTGAGCACCTACATCCACAAATCTTTACCTGAAAGACAGACTGCTCTTTGGAAAACAGTTGTGGGGTGGGCACATTTAACATACTTCCAGGACTTTTACTATTAGGGCATTTCAGGTAATTAGTTATATTAAATGCTCCTCCCAGAATAAAAAACAACCAACCAACCAACACCAAACAAATCAAAAAAATTGAACATTTATTCTAGCTGTGATCTAACATTCTGATGAGACATTTAAAACCTATCCTTTTCCTTCTAAGATGATGTAAATGAACTGAAAATGTAAGACTATTCCAAGAGGAAGAATATTATCTGATCTCCTTTTATGTTCGGGTGACCCACCTGGTGGATGAGGGAAAGGCTGTGGATGTGGTCTATCTGGACCTCATCAAAGCCTTTGACACTGTCTCCCACAGCATACTGCTGGAAAAACTGGTAGCCCATGGCTTGGACAGGGGCACTCTCTACTGGGTTAAGAGCTGGATGGATGGCTGAGCCCAGAGAGTGCTGCTGAACAGGGCTGTGGCCAGCTGGCACCTGGCCACCAGTGTGTCCCCCAGGGATCAGTGGTCGGCCTAGTTTTGTTTAACATCTTTATTGACGATTTAGATGAGGGGATTGAGTCCATCATTAGCAAGTTTGCAGATGACACCAAGTTGGGAGAGAGTATTGACCTACTGGAGGAAGAAGGGCTCTGCAGAGGGACCTTGACAGGCTAGAGAGACGGGCTGATTCCAATGCAGCGCTACAGGCTGGGCACAGAGTTACTGGAGAGCAGCCAGGTGGAAAGGGACGTGGGGGTTTGGATTGACAGGAGGCTGAACATGAGCCAGCAATGTGCCCAGGTGGCCAAGAAGGCCAGTGAGATCCTGTCCTGTATCAAGAATAGCGTGGCCAGCAGGACCAGGGAAGTGATCCTTCCCCTGTACTCAGCACTGGTGAGGCCACACCTTGAGTATTGTGTTCAGTTCTGGGTCTCTCAGTTCAGGAAATGTATTGAGGTGCTGAAGCAGGTCCAGAGAAGAGCAACAAGGCTGGTGAAGGGACTGAAGCACAAGTCCTATGAGGAAAGGCTGAGGGACCTGAGGTTTTTTAGCCTGAAGAAGAGGAGGCTCAGGGGAGACTTCATCACTCTCTACAACTACCTGAAAGGATGTTGTAACCAGGTGGGGATTGGTCTCCTCTCAGGCAACCAACAGTAGGACAAGAGGGCACAGACTTAAACTCTGCCAGGGGAGGTTTAGGTTGGATATCAGGAAGAAGTTCTTTACAGAGAGAGTGGTCAGGCATTGGAATGGCCTGCCCAGGGAGGTGGTGGAGGTTTTTAAGGTGAGACTGGATGTGGCACTGAGTGCCATGATCTAGTAATCAAAGTGGGGTTGGATTAAGGGTTGTACTTGATGATCTCGGAGGTCTCTTCCAACCCAAATGATTCTATGATTTTATGATCTAGAGAATACTGAGGACAAATCTGTCAAAGCATGGGCATAAACATATCTTCCTAGACAAAAAATTCCAGAGGTAATCTTTATGAACATTTGTTGATGGCAAATCAAGACTTAAAGATGTTTTCATAGCATTTGCCATCAATTTCTTAACAACTTATTCGTCTAACATCAGACATGTCTTTATCTAGCTAGGGTTAACAGCAGAAAGAGGTCACTGCACAGCTTTTTACCTCATCCACAACTTAAACCATTAATTGTTCTGGCAAACGGAAGAGGTATTTTGTTGCAGCTGCTACTTCTTTGTAATACCCCTCATGAGCTTCTAAGTATCAAAGATAATTTCCCTTATTCTCCAGTAATAGATGTGAAGTAGAGACGGGAGTAATTTCACACATTTTAAATTTAGCCATGAGGAAAGTTAAATGCTCCCATTGTTAGTGTCAGGCTTATGATGCAAGAAAGGGTAAAATATTCCAGACAGCAATAGCCAGCTATTCCCCATAATGGGACTTACTTAACAAAAGCTCCAGTCTATCCATTAAATAGACATATTCAGAAAGAGAACTATTTTACCAAGCATCCTAATTTCTATTTCATATATAAGTGCTCCTGGAATGTGGACAGAACATCATACGTAAGACTCAAAAGACAACACTTTCTCCTTCCCAGTAGTCAATTTCAAAGTAGGACAAATACATTAGCAAATTGGTATTAATTTAACTTGCTGAACTTCATTCCTGGCTCCTTACATTATATTGACAGTCATGTTTTCTTGGAGGCAGAGCAGTTTTGCAATTTCAGCTCCAAGCTATACCATTAACAGAGAGCTTGGGAGAGCATGTTGAAAAGCAACATAATCTCAGTCCGTACCTGTATGTAACTGAAGAATTCCAGCCACAGGCCATGAATGAAGACTGTAGAATGCTTAGGTGCTTTCTAAGCATCAGCATGAACACAGAAACAGTAAACACTGAACAGCCTTCAGCATAGGGTTTCCCAGGAGAAGCAAAGCTTCAACTTTGCCATCCAACTAGAAAGCGAGTCGCAGTGCAGGTCATGACAGCCATATGTACTGTGAGGGGCCTGTGGACTGGACTTAGTGCATTCAAGTGGGTCTCGCAGTACCATAGTAAATGTTATCAGCTCGAGCACAAGGTTGTTTACTGACCTTCATCCCATTTGTTTGCCTCCAGCAGAGAGGGAGGGGGAGGCACTCGGATCTCTTTCCACACAGATGCATCCATTGATCTGCTGCGACTCATCAGCATGGGAGATGTTCAGATGCTCTCGCCACACAGGAGATGTTCAGGCCAGCACACAAGCTGACTGGAGAAAAGTTCCAGGGCTGCTCTGATGCTACAAAAGGTACTTTCATTGAACACCAACGAGCGTTATAGGAAACAGACCTGTCCTGCTCATATACTTCAGATTTCTGGAATTTAGGACTCTGGGTTACGTGAAGCTAAATCACAGTTACAGCTTCAGATCTGGATTCAATTACCTGTTTCACATATTCAGTGATGTAAATCACTGAATATGGTCATAAAAATTTTGAGTCCTGAAAAGGGCAAACCTCTCAAAAGAAGATGACCCTTCAACTGTCTCAGAAGGTACCCAGTAAAACAAAAAAGTCAGACCCTACATGAAATTGTCCCTCCATTTTGCAGTAAAAATCAAAAAGCCACTGCAACTCAGAGGTTTCTCTTATATGTTGTAGCTTGACTAATCTCTGTGTATACAAACTGGGAGAAGAATAGACGTTGAAAATTGTCTTGCTTAAGCAAGTCAGAGCAAGACTACCAGCTGTTTAAAATGACATTTAAGTACCAACAACTGTAAGAGTTTACAGTGATTACAAGGGCTTTAATTCATTCTTTTCTGTAGCTTCCCACTTCAAATTGGTTGGACAGAAGGCTATTTGTGATTTTAATGTTCATCTCTAAACATGATAAATCCAAATATAAAAATGTCTTTTGTGTATTATGAATTGATTTGCTGGCAAGTATTTTGGACATAGATACTTTTTGCAAGAATTGAAGAAAACCAAAAACATTTCCCAAAAGACATCACCTCTGTGAAGTGCGTTCAACATTGTGAAAAATCATTCTGAAAATAGTAACTCTGCAGTTGATATGGTGGTTTGGGGGTTGGGGGTTTTTGTTTGGTTTTTTTATTGGGTTTGTTGTTGTTGGCTTGATTTCCTTTTACATTTTTTAATGGGGGAGACTAGATTTTACTTCACAGATTTTCATCATTGTACCCAGTCATGTGGTCATTCTCCCCACACCCCCCATAGTTATTTAGTCAGTCAGCCAGAGGAATAGAGTCTAAAGCTACTTAAAGACAGAAAGTCTGAATCTCAGGTGTCTTAAGATACATTTATATTTATGTAGTGCTGAAAATGCTTCTTAAATGAAGCCCATCAGAAGCAGCACTAACTGAATTCAGTAATCCTGGTAATGTCCACATGTTTACAGCTTTATCTGTGTCCCCTAGAGAGGGCTAAAGGAAAAGAAACAAGAAGCTAGGAGAGCTGAAGGAGCATACTTTGTATCTTCTTCATTGATACCCTTCATGCCATTCAAATAGGACTCCGGAATACACTACTTTAATTAGCAAAGCTTGTTTTAAAGTAAACAACACAAACACTCCTTATAGGACAGTCACAGTCTCCCCTGCTAGACATACAGGCTTTTTGGCAAGATCACATTCAAACAGCATGAAATTCACCCCTGTGCATGGCCACCAAAAGGCCCCTGCACTGTTTTAACTTCCATTTAGCTGCTCTAGATAGGAGCGAGTGGTTTGTGGGATAAGGATGGAGGTTCAAGACAATTTTCCTCCAAAAAAAACCAGATGGTCCAAATCCACATCTGTAAAGAACAGCAGTTTTACCACTATAAGGTCATAAAGGTGTAATATAGGCGTCATGCATAGAGTACATACCATATTTCAGTTGAGCCCTGTCCCTGCATGACTTTGAGCCCCTGTGAAAGTACAGATTCACAACACGCCTGCAATGAAGCCCTCGGTCATTAGATTTGCTGTGTTGTGCTGTTCACTGGGAATGCTGCAAAGTCATTCAACTGACAGGAGTCAAGACAGCAGTGAGAAGAGTATCCTCATGAGGAAGCTCTGACAGGATTCCTTTTGACACATGGGAGAACATGAGAGTCCCATCTTAGTTCAGTAATTGGTAAACAAACAGAAATTGGAAATCATTAATGTGACATTGATCCATAAAACACTGATCACTCAGGCCCTGTTGTCCCCTGTGGAACAGGGAACAACAGATGGTCAAAGTAAACAGGGTAAGAACAAAACAATATGGAAAGAATGTTGGTTCCTTAACAAATGTCTTACTGTAGTCCATTTATGCTGACTGACACCGGTTGTTCTTTTTCAGCTATAACTGTGCAACAAAATCGGACATGTCTCATCTTCCAGTCTTGATACTGAGCTGTTGCTGTTGTTGATTTGCTTTTCTTGGTCAAGATTTTCTTTTTTTTTTTCATTTTTTCTTTTCTTTTCTTTTTTTTTTTTTTACAACTACATTTCTCAACACTGATACATTACAGATCTTGTTAGTTATACTTTGAAGTCTGATTCATGCAGAACTACAGGCAGGTGCAACTTAGATCTTATTACAGGATGGACATGGCAAGGTGAACAGTTGTTTTTGCTAGTTAAGATCTGGAGCTTTGTTACTGTTGTGGTTTAATGCATACTGGCCATAAGTCCCACTTACCCAATTTACTAAATATACATAATTCTATATGTACACTGAAACTTCCAGCACCCTCCTTTATCAGCATGTGACTGACTTAGGAAAAGGTCAGAGGTCAACCATATTTAGGCATACAGCGGCCTTATTGTAAAAGATTTTTAACAGAAACAGCATGTTGGATTATTACATATTAATTACAGAGGAAGGAAAAAAATAAATCAATACAACTATTTACATTATAAATATCTTGCTTTCCAGAAGACAAGAATGGCCCTGTTCAGTGAAAATTAGCAAAAGAGACCTGTCTGAAATGATAAGCATGGTAGGGACACATTTATTTCCCAAATTGACTGTGTCTTCAATATGTGCTTTTCAGCTTTTCGCTCTCCAGTTAAAAGGCACCATTAGCCTCAGTTGAAGTTTTTCAACATTCTTTTGTCGAATCAAACCCTCTTTAAAACTCAAACTTGCCATGAGTCAGTGAGCCTGAACATACATTACGTTAAACATTTCACCTCTTGCAATCAATAGTTAATTAAAAAAAACCAAACCAACAACAAAAAAGAAAAATCAGGCCACACTGGCAAGTTCCTAATACACTGAAACGATTCCACTAAATTCCACTGGACAGGTCTGTTTTCCAGCTCATCAGTGAAGATGACACATTCACCATTTCCCTGCCTCCCCCAAGCATTTTACTAATTAAGACATTACATATTTGTGTAATATTCAAACCTACTGCACAATGATTTTTTTTGTGTGTGTGTATTTGTGTGTGTGTGAAAAAGATCACCTTGAGCTTGCAATTAGTTAACTGTGTCCTTTGTAAAGTGGTGGAAGTTCAAATAAGCACAGCCATCAGATTCTTGAAGATGTTACTACTACTCTCTTTATCCACACTGAGAACTTGGACCAAGTATGAGTAGAACAGAGGTTCTAAAAATCATGTCCCTATGTACACCCTCTCTTTCCTACAGACACATACAGAAACAAAGAAAATAAAAGCCTAAACATGAAGTGAACCACTAACTCAAACTTTTTTTTTTTCCAGATTGTTAAAAGAAAACTGTAATTCTTCCCTGCAGATGTTCTTTTATACTGTTCTCCCTGGAAGCACAGAGTTTGTTGGAAAATGCCTTTTTTTGTTTAGTTTTTTTTTGCATGTTCGAATTCATAGAAAATTTTAAAATTGCAATAAGCATGAAGAAAGAAATACAAGTAGATTTGAAACTAAAGTAATTTTTGTTCCTTTGAAATAGTATAAAGTTGATAACGCTGGTTACTGAAAGTTATTTTGGATGAAAATATTCCAATTACATTTCACAATAATTTCAGGACACTCCAAATAATTTTTTTCTTTAATAAAAAATCTGGGAGATTTGCTGAAAGTGACTCTCTCAGGCAGTTCTAAAATTTACTATTAGCACATTTTTCACAAGAAAATATGTTAGTGGAAAAGAAATCAGTGGTGCTTACTGGCAAATTTAGAATACAATCTAAATCAGTTAAGTAGCACTCCTTTGGAAAACTTCCTCAAGGCACTGCAACAGGTCTAATTTCTTCAGTATCTTAGCCCAAACTTTGAAGATAAAGCAATATATATGAAGACAAAACCATATATATGAACAAAATGGGTTATAAATTTCGAAGAGTGACTTAGCGACAGGATCATCTATCTCATATAACCTTCAGCAGCCAATCCTGTGCAGGAACTGGTGATTTCCAGAGGAAAACCATCAGTGCATTAGGGCTTGGAAAACCTGATCAGGCTTTCTGTAGCTTTTTTTTTTTTAACTCATTACCATATTTGCACTCCAATTTAAGCTCCTTTTTTTGTTTGTTTTTTTTTTTTAATGCAAGCTTGCTAAGATTCCTGAATCTATTTATGCCCTGGAATTCTAGACAGCAGTGGGGGATCATCAACCACAATGCAATTCCCATAAATCAGCATGTGACCAACTCAAACACCCAAACTCTCTAAAGCTATATTACATTTTAATGGAATATAGTCAAAACACACAACATACTATTCCAGTTGCCAAGTCAGTATCTGAAGTCTGTTTTCAAAAACTATCAAAAATCTTGGATTGAAAACATACATAACTTGCATCAACTTGTAGTAAATCAAAACCCCATCCTCATTTAAACTCAGCAGTACAAAAGAAAATGGACAAAGGGTCTTTTAAGAGCCATTATTTTGTTTTGTTTGTTTGTTTCTCATTCTATCCAGAAGTACTCCACCTGAAAATAAAGTGGGAATGTTTTGCAGCAGCTTCCCTCTGTACCTTGTCAATGCTATTTCCTGCAGCTAGGGCTCTGAGCAGCCATTGATAGTTAAAATACTTCTGCCATTCTCCTCACCCTGCTCATAGTTATATACATGACTTAAGTAAGACACTTAGGACAGAATCTCTTTGGGGATTCAGGCACTTAAGATATCAATAGGCTCTCAGGCATATTTTCAAGAATACCAAGATGTCCAGCTGCCCTTCAGGATGATGCCACTTCTGGCATAGGCTCTCTCATTGCCCCTTTAGTGCCTAAATACCTTGGGACATCTGTCACAGATCTCTTGCTTCCCAATTTCCTTCATCTCTGCCATGGTGGCAATTATGCTTAAAACTGTAAACCTCAGAGAATTAAGTGAAAATTCTTGCTCAAGTACTATATGTAGTAACATTTTAAACAGAAGTAGATTTTAAAGATCAATGGCAGAAATAAGAAAAGCATTTATCAAGCTGAACAAAATGTTGGAATAAAGGGGGACAGACTTGAAGAGTGGCATATCACAACTTCTAGAATCAGGAAATAAAATTTGTTTCCCTTGAGACAGCCTCCGAACATCATCACTATAATCTTTTATCCAAGAGTACATGCATTGCTGTAAGGTCTCAGCTTGACAGCACCGAATTCCTCACACAAAGCAAAACAAAGGATGGTCACTACTTCAGTTTGGACATACAAGGACCAAAATTGTAAAGAACTAATGCTTTTCTTCATGATGGCTTTTTCTCTAGTGTCCAATGTGGACAGCTCCAAGTCTCCTCCCCCAGACAGAGCTTCTCATAAAGGAGACTTATTTGAAGACAAAAAGAGATGCAGTAATTCCTTTAGGCCCTATTTCAGCAAGGCACTTAAGCACATGCTGATGTTGATCACTGCTGAGCAAAGGACAAAAGCACGTGCTAGTTAAAATTATGTATGCATCCCTATGGTCTCCATTAAGTGTTTGAACAAGCAGTGGTGCTTGGCAGGGTTAGGGCTGCTGGAATAAAGCTATGTAACTCCTGTGCTGTGGGTTCATTCAGCGCCACTCACAGGACATCAGCTATGCTTGTCCACCCAGCCCTCTTGAACCCAAACAAGACTGAACTATACCATGGGACAAAGAGTATATTTTTTGGTTTCCACAGATGAAACATGGGAGACCTACAAGTATCCATCAACTACAAATGGTTTCTCTGCTATTGCCCATGTCACATCTCCTCAGTGTCACTGGCAATGAACTGTAATTACTCTAAGTTTCTGCAGTCTAAATTGGTGGTGTTTTTGCAGTTTCTCTCACATACAGCTTTGCCTCTTTGAGACGCTTTGTTTAGTTTTGTTTAAATAACACATCCAAGTGGTGCACACTAAGGACTGTAAAGCAGGTATTAGTTACCTGAACATTATTAATATATATCTATGGTGAATTAAATCTGGAGGTGATACATTTCATTATTGCTAAGAAGTCACTCTTGGTGTTATTGCCTACATACCTACAGAGCTTTGCTGTTAACCTTTCAATATTTTTATGATCATTGGCTTCGAAGTGAGAGTTACATCACTCAATAATGACTTGATGCTTCATGGCTTAAGAGAGAATATTGCTAAATATATTTAGCAGTAGTAAATTATTGCTTTTAAAATTACTGCTCTGAGTTTGCAGAACATTATCAACCTAATTTTATTCTCAAAAAAATTTTCGTAAAAATCTACCAAAAATATAACCAGGGCTAAAAAAACACTTCCTACAGCAATTCTGATACAGCTCAGGCTTACCAAGTCTGAAATTATTCTGTATCAACTTAATTTTTATCTCCCCTTCTCATCACCCTGGAGAGAAGTATTTTCTTCCTTTCTTTCCTTTTAACAAATCTGACTTGATACTCATTTTTTTTTCCTACTGCAGAATGGCAGGCTTGTAAGCCACCCAATAGAACAGTCCTATTTTGGTAGAGTTTTGAATACATAAGAATTAGTGAATTTAAAATATCCACTAATTCTAAACACTAGTCTAAACAGTTTCTCTCTCTTTAGAAAAGCATTAGAGTACAATTTAGCTCATTTGAGTTTACATGGCACACTTTAGTAAAAGGACAGATAACTCAGATTTTAGTTAATTTCCAACTCAGGTAACAATGACCTTGCAGTGGAAAATGTTAATTGCTGTTTTGGCAGGCAAAATATTCAATAGTTCTGAAATTCTGTGTGGACTTTTGTCATCCTCTGGTAAAAACGCTTGCTGCTACTTACCATCAGAAATCCTGTGGATTATTACTTGGTAAATTCAATCTGATGTTCAGTCACTGTTGGGTTCTTTGGAACTTGTCACAAGCCTTACATCCCAGTGCACCAGCTGATGGATAACCTTTGCAATTATTTAGAAAATAGAAATACTAGACCCATGCATTCTGTGGTTCTTTTTCATGTAACACAGCTGCTAAATCTTCCAGGGGAGTCTGATGATTTGTCATGAGCAAATGAACAGCCAGAAGCACCTGGAGAAGGCCTGTTCTCTTCGTAGCAGAGGTCCCTGCTAGGGAATGATTTAAGGAAAAACAACCTCTAAGCTGCAAACACACTGAGGGGGAGTGGACCACAAATATCCATTCTCTATCTAACCTAGTATAGACCTAGACATAAAATAAAAACAAGTTGTTGCATGTCCTTTTCATAATCATATATCATAACCTGCTAATTCCCCAACCCTCTAACTTCCAAACATACCTGTAATTCATACTAGCAAGCCTATCTATGACCTAAGATGATAACTCACTTAACAGTGACAGGAAAAGTTGCTTACTGAGATAAATCTTTCTGGGCATAAAAAACCTTCATTCTTGTTCCCTGTAGTTTGCAAAGATACATGTGCTTCCTTCTAACCTGGACTCAGCTTGGCATATCTGCTCTAAAAATCAGAACAACAAGTCTTAACATTCACAAACTAACATTTTTCTATGAAGCTCTGTGGCTTCTTCTTTCAATAAAACTGGTTATTATTTCAAAATATATATACAACTCTCAGCAGAAATTTTGGTGCTACATCTTCAAGTGTCTGAGGGAGCCACAGTTCTATGTGGTTATTTACACTTCCACAAGTCCTCATACAAGATATGCAACCTCATGAATGAACAAACAAATAGAATATATACTGGTAATATCACATATGTGGTTATGCAATTCACCTGAAATGGACCATTTATGGTTGTGGAGTGCACACTAAGTACGTATGCAGTTGTGCATGCTCCTGTGGGCAGACAGCTGCATACACTGCCAGAATTCTCTTGGCATGTGTGTGTATGTGCTATTCCTATATGAAGGAAAATGCATGTATATCCCTGTCTGCCTCAATAGGCAGATGACAGAATAGAGAGTGAAGGCAGATACACGCTCGTATGTTTGAGAGTGGCTACTGCACACCTTGTCATGCCAGTGTGAAGAGGACAGTTGCAGGTTGCTGGTTTTGCAGCCATTCATTTTACATCTTGTGGGGAGGGGGGGTTAAAAAAGGATTTTTCAGTTCCTTCCCCCCCCCCTCCCCAGTAAGCATCACTGGAAGAAGACCAAAGCAGAGCAACTATAAGTTAAATATACACTTGAGCTTAGCTGCATTACATAACTCTGTAGGAGAAGCAGGCTGAAAAGATTTTGTTTGTTTGTTTTGTTTAAATCTTTGTATTTTATTTCTCTTTCTTTTCATCTCTTAACTCTGATTAATTTTTCCTCCTAAATGACATCATCCTCTGAAGAACGCTGGGTTTCGCAGGCAGGCGGCTAGTCACCTGCAACAACCGAGGGGTCCCGCAGAAGCTTCCAGGCTGCTGTCCGTGTCAGACGCCAGAGTTTGATCCGTGGACATGGATGAGATGTCATTGACAGATGAGGATGGAGGGAGGCTTTCACTGCTGTTCACTGCTGCACCTGTGCTACGAAAACGAACACCAACGTGATTAAACCTGAAACCCCAGAACGCGTCAGATTTTACAAAGCAAAGGATACTTACCCCGTGGCAACAGGCGTGTAAGTACACAGCCCATTTTAAACAGTGGCAAATATTAGCAGAAAATGGGCCACACAAAATCTAGGCATTGGATAATATTAAATATTTTACCAGGAAATTCTCTCCCACAACAGTCTGTTTTGAAGAGTTACAGTTCATAACACTCACATTTCAAAGCTCTGCGTGGGAACTGCTTTCTGCTCTTGTAGTACTACAAAAATCTTATGGCATCAGAACTACCTTTAAATCAGTTTACTCTTCTGATACATTGGGAAAATAAAATAGTTAATTTAGTAGGTGCTGCAAAAAGACAGAGCAATCTTAATGATGTCTAACTGGTGACTGCAGACAGCAATCATTATCTTCTCTGACAGAAGACTTGTTTTTCTAAGACTTAATTACATGTAACTCATTCAGGTACTCATTACATGTATCTCAGCATCCAGAACAATAGTGTTACTTCATGTTTGCATGTTACTTAATCACGTGGTATTTGATGAAAATGCTAATCAGTCAAGATAACTTCATTTATATGTAGTCAAAATATGACTGAATTTATCTACATTAATGACTAAACAGTATATTACTTTTCTAAATGTTCACTGTGCTGAACAGAAGCCTGCCATTAAAGGTCATGGATACTGTCTCAGAACTCAAATGGAAAGAATTCTGGTAGGTTCAACAGACTTTGAATCAAACTGTTGTTGTGCAGCTTTTTTTGATCAATGTGCAATCCACCTAGCTAGGCAAAATAACTGAAGAAATAGCTGCAGCAATTCTACAGGTGAAGATTTAGTTACACTCAGCACCACTGAATTCAACAAACCCTGGTATGTTCTTTTCAGCAAGTATCAACTCCACACATAAGGTTCTGGAAACTGCATTTTTAGTTACTCCTGGCTTTCAGCACAATTCTACATGGCACAACACACAGACATGATAGTTGCTGTTGCAGGCCCAAAGCACCCAGACTCAAAAAATATCCATCAAACCAAATAAAACCACACTAAATGTAAATGACAGAGTTAAAGAATTCAGCAGCACAAAGCAGCACTTATGCACTAAAACTCAGAAACCCAACCAAAAGCTGTCCTAGACAGTAAGGAATGCTTCATTTCCTATTCTTAGCACCTGTCTGGTGCTACAACAGCTTGTTCTTGAAGGGATGGGTGCCAGGTGAGACAGCATAGAAATGACAGAGGTGTATTCAAAAGAGAAAAAGTGCCCCATTTATGAATTTGCTGTTTGACAGGAAGCTTCTCACTGGCTGCAGGTTTGAAGAAAAGAGCTAAAGGTTAGAGCAGGTGAGAAACAGCTCCTGGGGTTTGTTCCTGGCTCTGTCATTGACTTGACAGCTACTGTTTTAAGCCACATCAGCTTCCCTGCTGTAAAGCAGGGATTGCTTCCTCAGAGGGCTCCTGTGAAGTGCTGTTAATGAGCACCATTGGAAGTGCCCCTGAGATTTCAGAGGTAAGTGATACAGATCTGGGGGTGAAAAAACTGAAAGGAGAACTGCAGATTTTGCTGTTTCCAGAAGAAAAGCCCTGTGTCTGTCCTGGGGGTTTGCTCAGCTTCTTATAAATCATATAAATAACAACTCTTGATATTGAATGCCACAATGCTTGGCAAGTCCATCACCTGCTTAATTTAGGCTCTGCACGTGACAGAAGTTTAGTAAAGGTATTCAGTAGTTCCTGGGTGATAGCAGCAAAACTGACCAAATCAGACAGAAACTGAAAGCCAGGAAAGGAAAATTAAAAGATCAATTTGCATCTGGAAATGGAATGCTAAGAATAAGCTGCACTAAGATCAGTGCTATTTACTATATTCTACATCCAGAAAGGAGAAGACAGTTGAAAATGTTAGGTATGAAACTATAGCTGGGTAATGAAGGCTCGTGGAGAGTATGAGAAGACGTTAGATAGTACGGACAGAACTTATGTTTAATTCTAAATAATCTACAGCCTTGTATTATTTTTTATTTAATGAAAACATCTGCTGTTTGATCATATCCATCAGAAACACTTTTTTATAATGCATTTACCAAATAAAAACATCATTCCTCCCCTTTGTTTTTTGCATAAAACAGCTTATATCCTTTGCTTCTCTGCTTCAGAAATGACAGAGCAGAAGAGTCCCAAGACTGCTAGTGCAAAGTTCTACTGCACTTCCTGGTAAAGCTTCAAATAAATAATACATCTTCCTTGGAACCCAGAAGGAAACCTCAACAGAAGATTCACATACACATGTTTGATAACCAAATATATGAGTGTGTATTTTGGAGAGGTTATAGGTGTATAAAAGGTATATATCTTCATGTTATAAGGGTGTGAATTAGTCAACAATCCTGGAGGTTGATTCGTGGCTATTTCTCACATGTGTCGTTATGTCCAGTTCCACTGAGAAAACTTTTTATTCTAATCACTTGTATTCTCCCAGCCTAGTAATGATATGGCATAGACCCTTTGGAATAGTCAGCATATTAGTAAGGGGTACAGCCTCTCAATTAGTACATAAAATAAAACTGTTTAGCAATTCTGTGACAAAGAAAGAATAGAAAAGCAAATAGTAGGATCTAAGATTAAATTCCTTGTTTATGTGTGTATGTGGACATGCACATGGTGCTTACATATTTATGTAACACATATGTACACATCTACACACAAATCTTTCCACTCAATTCAGCACTACCAATGTCTTAACTAGGTTTGGACATGGTGAGCTCTGAAAGACAGAAGTCAACTAGATAAAGTATAGAGAAAAGCACTAAGTTGGAAAGACTGAAAGATGCAGGTAGTGAAGTTCAAAGGAAGGAAGACTGATTAGGGTATGATAATGGATTTATGTGAGCTAAAAGCTGACAGAAAGAATCATAGATTAATCTGTTCTCCAAGTTTTGTGGAGACAGGACAAGAACTGCAGCAAGAATGACTTCAGTAAGGCAATGCAAAAAGCTCTTTTGAAAATAAACAATGTAGCCTAGAGAGATCTTTTGGACAGGCAGAAGTAGTATCTGTTGGGAGCAATTTTAGACACTGTTGATTTTGTTCACTGAACATGAGCATGAGGGATACTTGAGTTTCCCTCCAAGCCCCACATTTCAAGCTGGTATGTTTTATTAACCTATTCTTCACAGAACAAGAGATTGACACCCTGATACACAGGCAGTCTAAGTAACCATATCAATGGGCAATTATTATCCCTGGTGCTGTCAGCTTCAGCAGTCTCCTGAAAACTGATCAAGTAATCATGGAAACTAATCTTCAGCTTGCTTGCTATGATTATTGATAGAGTGCCAAATTTTAGCTTTCTGAACTCTTGCCAAGAACACCAACCAATGAGTAATGTGTGTGTAGTCTCTCTCTTTTTCCTTATGCTCAGAACTGGTGTTTTACCTCATTCTTTCAGTATTTCATTCAGCTGAAAATTTAAGTCAGGCACGTGAAGTGAAGAAAAACAGGAAATCTATTGTTTCATAAAACAGCCTCATCTGAGAGCAGTTTTTAAATTGTTGCTAAACTTGTTGGTGCCTAACAATCAGAAAACAAAGAGAAACAGCAGAATAAATGCAGGTCAGAAATGACAATTTTGTATGTTTGAAAATGTTTTACAGAAACAATAAAACCCTTCCACACAGAAAAAAACCAGAATGTGGAATACATAAAGCAATCCCTAGATAGTTATTTCTTTGATCATAAATCAGCCTGCAACCACACTTCTGTAGGGGAGAAAGATTTATGAACAAGAATTTATCTTGTTATGACCCCAGATTACTTTTCAGTGGTGGTACCATAGTTGGGTAAATTAAATCTGCAAGGCCTATACTTTGTTTGCTTCTTGACAAGAAAACAATGGATTGTTTCCAATATATTGTTTCATTGATGTCAAACTCGAGGTGCCCTGCTAATGCTCCAATATCACCATCCAGCCCTCTACTACTCCCTCTATTGTTGCCACGTTTTCCCCTGTCCTGTCAATTGCTAATGACACATTCTTGTTCTAACAGTAAGTTCAGCAGCAAGTGAAAAATGAGAATGCAAAAAAATATCTCTCTGAACATATGCAGAGAACACTGAATTAAATTATTTGACTTGGAGGACAGGCTCTGAAGTGGTAGTTTTACATCTAAAGGCTACTGGAACTCTGTGCTCAAAATCTGGTCACTTCAAGTCTGCCAGTGGGAGCACACCTTCACAAAAATGTATTCTAGGTACTGGCAGCCACAGTTTGCACTTCTGTGAAAGGAACTGCTGATGTGAATTTTCCTTAGGAAAAAAAAACCTTAGTTGTGATTTTTTTTTTTGTGACAGAACTTTATGAATCAGTGGTTGAAGACAACTTTCCCTTCTCACTGAAGTGAAAACAAAGCTTGTCAGCAAGCTGTTCTAATGACTTCTGAAAGGATGAACTACCAGACTAGGTACCAGACACTTACATGGGTTGGGGTGGGGGGTCAGGTGTACAGTGCTGCATGTCCAACAGATGAATATGTGGCAGCATCAACATATTTGCTTATATCAACTACCAAATTATTAGTTCAGTTATGCATCCATAAGCAGTATAAAAATACTAGTGTGAGGCCAACTTTCCAACCACAGAAGTATAACCTGTAATCACAGATCTTTCCACAGAAAATACCAGGACAACTATCTCTCAAAAAGCAACAAGACCAGTTTTTAAGAATTAACATGACACTGGAGCACAACTAATCAAGGTCAACCCATTAGAAGCACTGGATTTCACAGTCTACATAATGGCAAGTGTAGCCCAAGTGCTTCTGCCATCTCCATTCTTTTTGTAAGTACACAAATTGCATCAAAGTTATTCAATGGGGCCGAGTACCTGAAGGAGAAGGCTGTCCTTTTACTACGCCATTTTTAGTCTTTTCTTCAGAATTCATTACTTCTTTGTAGATGAGTTCTGGAGGAGAGATTGTAAGAGTTACAAACAGGGACCAATGCCTGTGACCAGGAACAAAAATACTATCCCATAGTGTTGTAGCCCTCCCAAGAGCACCCTAGTTCTGCCCTACCTTGTCTTTACAATCCTGACTGCTCTACTTGCCTAAGACCTCCCTCTTCCATTCCCCTCCTTTCCTCACCTCTTTTTGGTGCTAAATTGAGACAAATGGGATTAAACTAGAACACATGAATTGTTTAACAGTGTACTGTCTGTAAATGAAGCAGCACAATAATACACTTTACTGTGGCTAAAATTCTGATGTATCATCCCGTTGAACAGTAGTCTGTTCTCCAGATGATATCCTTAGATTTCAGTGAAGCACTGGAATCCACACCTCCTGTGCTAACATTATGCTGTGTAGATAATGATAGTCCTCCGGACATTTCTTAAGTTTTTTCCACCAAAGCACCAGTTTGTAGGATTAGTGTCAATTCTTTATGTCTCAGGAATTCTGATTTTAACACAGACATACTAGGCAGTGGGATGTGGCCATTTTGCCACTGAAATACTCCTTCCCATGTTTTAAGCTGCAATTACCTTTCCATTCCTCAATTGTATGTTCCCTTTCATCCAGCTGTTTATCATATATCTGAGGAGGAGGCTGTAGGAAAGAAAAAAAGCTTTTTAGTCAACTGTCTGTTATATTATAAATAATTAGGAGTAATTACTTAATTTAAGATAATTTCTCTTCTTCCCCTTTGTAATCCATCCTGTACATGCAAAAACACATGAAAAACTTTTGAATATTGAAGAGATAACACTTCTGGAATTCAGCTCTTTTTTGTAGAGGGAATCAATATACTTCTCTGTTTATCTCTTTTAAACAAGAGGCATAGTTGCAGTTGAAATAAACCCCAGGTCAATGAGGCCACTGTGCTTGTACTGAGCCTAGAAACTCCACATACTGATTGTTTCCACCAGCAGAGAAGTACTGTCACAATACCAAATAAATCTTGATTAATTAGTAATAGCATCATTATATTAATTTAAAGTTGCTCTTTAGATTTGCTGCTATACAAACTTCTCAGAATATCTCTAGTTTTGAAGTAAATCTCCCTGCCACAATTCCTGATCCATGTTCCAAGTTCCCAAGCTTTCCAGGATATGTATTTTTAAGTAACTTTGCTTTGGAAAGAACAGGGTTTTTTTGCTTGTTTGTTTGTTTGTTTGTGAGTTTTTGTGGTTTGTTTTTTTTTTCGGCGGGGGGGAGGGCTTGTTTGATTTTTTATTGGGGGTGGGGAAGGGTTGGGTTTTTTTTAATTGATCAGAGTGTCACAGAACTGGCAGGTCCTGGAATTTATTGAGACGAAGACACCTAGAATGTCAGGAAGTCTGAATACCTGCTTTCATTGGGCAACTGAACCATGTGGTCATTGCCTCTCCTGATGTTAGCTGCCAGACACAGCAGCCAAGCAAGGCAGATGACACTTCCGAGCTTCAGCATCTGAGATGAAAGTATCTAATGAAGATGGAAAGGATCTCCAACACTTTTCTCACTCATATGTGTTTCCTCTGACTTTCATCTTGGGCACTTGGCCATTAAATCCCTTTCAAAACATGCTCCTATTAAATGCACACTTACCAAGCTGTTTTCTGATTCACTAAGGAGACAGAAATTTGCTCTCAGGACTCTACCTCCATCAGTCGATGAAGCTATTTGCATGCTACAAATACAACTGAAAAAGTAATAGCTCAGTGACATAATATGGACCAGGAAAATTACACGATAGCTGAACTGCACAAGCCCACTGAAAACAAGAGAAGTTTTCACAGAGTGATAGATGTATCAAGGCTAAAGACAAAGGAATTTGGCTGAGTCTTGGACTGCCAAGTCTCCCACCTGAGAAGGTGCTGAGAGTGAATGCAAAACACTTGCCATGAGTTGAAGTGAGTGCCAGGTCTCAGAAGGGTTCCTGAGGCTCTACTATATCAGCAAGGTAAGACATAACCCTATAAGAAGTCTGAGTCCAAAACCAATGCAGCTGTTCTTTTATTCAGTGTAACAACCCTCCTTGGTCCTTTCCAGTGAGTCCTGAAGCTTAAGGCAGATGCAATCCTCCATGGGGACTCAAAGTTTCTGCTGATGGTGTTACCAGGGTGTTAAACGGTACAAGAGAGTAGGTGAGCCTCACCACTGACCAGTGGGATGTGGTAAGGAAGCTCCACTCCTCCTGCTGGAATCCTGCTCAGCCACTCAGCCAGCCCTGCAGCATGCCTTTTCCTGCTGGTGAAAACAGAGAAAGCTGGCCAAGACAAGGAAATTGGAGGGCTAGGAATTTATAGGAGCAGGAGGGGAGGCATTTGGCTGAGCTGTAGCTGAATCACATTGACAGAACCACTGCTTCTCTGTCAGGTGACAAAAAAAACAGGTAAACCAAGCTGGACAAGAATATCCTGCACGTATCTTTCTTTCTAAAAGCTTCAGAAAGAGGCTTGCAAAAAGTGTACATTGTGGGTAAAATTGCTCTAAACACTTTTTATGCTTTCCATAAAAAAAACTTGTATTTCTCCCCCAGAGAGAAGTAAGAGTATAGGTTCCTTCACCACTTCAATACTCAGACACAAATCACAGAATCAAAAGGAACAAGTGATCAGATGCATATGTCTGTTCTCAGATCGCAAAACCACAAAATCTTTGGCTTATGACTCTTCTAAATTACTTCACCTACATCTTAAACAGGCATAATTGGCTAACAGGCAACAAGAAAATCAGCAGCAAACATTTCCTTGATTAACTCATTCTGGAAACAAAAGCATTTTCCAGGGAGAGAACCCAGAATAATCTCACTTGTTACCAAGCTCCTACTCTTCTTTGAAAACAAACAAGGGAGAGTAACCCAGCTCCACTTCGGACACTGCAGGATGCCAGAAGCTGCACCTGCACAGCATTCTACTGCTCCACCAGGGTTTCTGTTGCAGACCTTTATTTGTGAGGTAGCAGAACCCACAGCTACAAACCACAGCTCTCGGCAGGAATGTGGGAGCCAAGGGTAACAAATATTCAGCATAATGACATGAATAAATCCCTTCTTTTCACAGAAGCAGGATCTATAACCTCTAAAGACTTTGCAGAGCATAGGTGAATGGAGCTCTGCTGAGAGGCCAGGCCAATGTTCTCATGCTGGGAGAAGTGAAGCTTTCCCATCTAAATTCCCTGATATAAGGAAATTAGCACTTATCTTTTCATTGATTTAAGGCACAGAAACAAGCTGAGAATACCACAACAATTTCAAGAACTTATTTTCCCAAATTTTCATTAATCCTAATGAGAACCACAAAGCTTAATACAAAATCCCCTCCGGGCTGCCACCTTTTTTCTGCTAACTTGCTTGTTTTGTGGGTTTTTTTAAAACCCATATCTAAAATTCAAGGGATGAAGGGAGCTTTTTAAGGATGATACACAAATATTGTCACAAAAAAGGAGCAATCAGAGCAGCTGCCATACTGGGGTCCTTCTGGACACCCGATTTCAGACTTGGTGCAAAGATTAGGCTAAAACTGACTTTGCTACCTAAGTCAAATGCCTTAGAAAATGACTGAGTTTACAATCATTAACTTTCTATGTGGATGTTGCTGCAGTATTATAGACATTCTTATAAATTCTTCATACAGCACATGCCATCTGAGAGTTACACGGTTTCATTTGTACAGGTTTCAGAAACAGTATATAGTTAAACCAGCACTAATTCAAGGCTGGGTGTGGATCAATCCTATGGGTGGCAGCATCTAGCTTCAGTTTAAAGCAGCCATTTTCTCCCCAAACCAGATTGATCTGTAAGCAATTGCATTGGCAGCAATAACAAAGAAAAGAACCTATTTTTGAATGTGGAAGTAAAGGAATGAATTACATTTTTCTTGTAGATATTTAAAAAACCCTCTTGTTGTTTCAGTGGTTGTTGGCTTTTCCAGTTTACAAATTGATTTTTAAAATATTTTTGCATTAAATGTAATATGCATTGAATATAATAAAAACGACAAAAACCACAACAGAAAATAGCCACATGACTGTGCCTCTGGAGGGGGGGATAAAAAAGCCAAAACAAATAAGCAAATAAACAAAATCAATCAAAAAACCCAAACCTAAACAAAAAGCAAAACACACAAAAGACAGGGGGTTTTATGTGGTCTGATAAACAGCAGGAGACTACTGCATTTGTTAAATACCTTTCTAATATCCAGGGAGGCAAAGCTTTTCGCTAGAGAAAAAGTAGAACATATGTTGAGGCTGATATATTCTCACTTTCCCAAAGCAACACAGACTGGTTTGTATGCCACTACTAGAAAGCAGAGGGAACAGGCTGAAGCTCACACTTGAATAAATCCTGCTATCTCTGTCCCTGCCTCTGCAGAGCTAGTGGCAGCACAGCGGAGACCTTAGGATGAGCTGGTTTTAGAAAGCTTGGCAGAGCAAGGCTTGAATCTGCATCTGTTCCCAGAATCACAGGGTCCAGAGCAGTAGTTCTGGAGCAGCATCAAAGGCAGCAAGAGAAATAGAATATACGAATAAAAGAGCCTGGAGGCTGTAAAAGTTAATGGTGTGAAGTTAAACATTTTGTTAAACGGCTTAGATCCTCATAATAGGTAAATATAAAAACTCCTCTGTGTTTTGCCACAACCTAGGCTGTGTAACTGGTACCATTTATATATCTATTTTTGCAGTGCAAACCAAAGTACACCAGTTTGCTGTCATCACAAGTCTGATGTCTCTTTATCTAGAAAGGAAGATGTTGAGTGCTTTGGATTTCACTCTTTAATGCTGAAGGACTCCACAGTGGGCTAGGCATGATCTCAGCTGTGGATATGGAAGAAAAGAGGCCTCTGAGCCCATTTGTTCCTTGGAGTCTTTGGAGAGACTTTTGGAAAACTCCACACATAGTATGCATCAAAGAAACTGTGGACTGAGCTGGTTTTGAACAGCTGGACTGTAAGGATACCATGCAGCAGGAGTCAAGATTACTTGGCTACACACAGATGACTGAACAGCTTGCAGATACAACAAACAAGCTGAAAAAAGATTTAGTTTGGTTTGGAAAAGAAAAAGAGAAAAGAAATGCTTCTTTCTTCTCTAACCACTACACCTCACTGACATTAACAAAGATTGATGTAGAAGCTATTTTCAGCTTCCCCAGTTCATCATCTATAAATGGATAGCTGTTGCTGATTAGAGGAAATGTCCGTGCTTGTGTCCCAAGCAGAGCTGCATAATTCCTTTGTAAGACAACAGACATGCACCATTGACCTCTATATGGAAAACCAAGCCCTGTAACTACTAAAAAACCCCATGTAAGATCATTAAACTTCAGATAAAACATCTATACACACAGAGTTGAGCAACAGAAAAGAATACCTGAAAAGATACACAACCTAACAGCCTTGGTTTTGTCATGTAGTGAAGGTGACACCTTCTTTTAAGTGTTGTTTGCCAAGGCCACAGAGCTCTCCAGAAGCTCCTCTCCATCCTAATGGATGCTTCATACTCAAAGGTAAAATAAGAAGTGGGTGATTTTTTTTTTGTTTTTTCTTCTGACAAACTATGAAACTTGAAATTCATTTGAACAAATTGTATTCAACAGGTGCTCATAGATAGTTTATAGAGGGCTAAGACAATACAGAAGCAGTTTCTGTCCTGGACCTCAAACTGAGGTAAACCAAGGAAAGAGCATCACACTAATATAAGGTAACACATAGACTGGCATGCAAAGAAAAATGAAGGATAGTTCACAACTTAGCCCCTTGTGGATGGTCCTAGACGCAAAAATACCCCAGTGAAATAAAAATCCTATGAAAATAAAACCAGTAATGAAAGCAGTGTGAGTAACAGTGAATAAAACACCACAAAATCTATCATCTTTGTAAAATTCTATCAACATAGATAAATGCTTAAAAGGAGTATTTTTTACATCTGATTTTTCTGTTCATAGGAATCTTTCTTCTAGTGGATGGCATGTATCAGATAACAAGGATTAACTGCAAGTACAGTAAAATCTAAGACAAATTTTGAAACCAGTTAACAGAAAACATCATATAATTATTTATGGCAGATTTTGCTAGTAGATTTGTTTCCATGAAATGTAACAATACTTTTCCCAAGAAGGAATCAATATGAGATCACACCTATACTCACAATGTTCCAAAATATAGATGAAGAAAAAATGTGCAAGATGAGGGACAATTCCTTAGCAAACAGCAAAACTTCTTCTAAGACAGCATCTTCCAGAAATGTGCAAGCAAATACTTTTGGCCAGAAAGTACTTGGTCATCTTTTTATGAAATACTATAATTGAAAAACCAAGGACAGGAATATAAAGCAGCCACAGCCTTGCATAAGGATGTCACTTTGCTATGTGTAAGTAGGTATCTCTCCCATTCAAAACTTTTTAATGCCAAGAAAATGAAAGGAATTAGGCTGGAGACCAGGCAGCTCAAGTCAACACAGTCCTAGAGAACAACCAACACAAATGTTCTGCTGGACCTCATACTAACAAACTAGGAAGGCCCCTGGAGATGTGAAGGTTGGAGGCAGTCATGGGTACAGTGATCATGAGACTGTGGAGTTCAGTATCCTGTGAGGAGGAACCAGAGCAATGAGTAAGATCACAGGCCTGGATTTCAGGAGAGATAACTTTGCTCTCTTCAGGAACCTTCTTGGAAGAATCCCATGGGAACATATCCTAGAGAGAAGAGGGGTCTAAGAGAGCTGGTTAATATTTAAGGATCACTTCCTTCAGGTTCAAGAACAGTGGATCTCTGTGGGCAATAAATTGAGCAAAAGGGATAGGAGACCTTCATGGATGGAGTCATGGAATCATAGAATCAGAAAATCATAGAATATTCTGAGTTGGAAGGGATCCACAAGGATCATCAGTGTCCAGCTCCTGGTTCTAGACAGGGCAGCTCCAACAATCACACCATGTGCCTGAGAGCATTGTCCAAATGCTTCTTGAACTCTATTCCAGTGCCCAACCACCTTCTGAGTGAAAAGCCTTTTTCTAATATCCAACCTAAACCTCCCCTGATGTAACCTCAGGCCATTCTCTCAGGTCCTGCCACTAGTTACCAGAAAGAAGATATCTGTGCCTGCCCCTCCTCTTCCTCTCATGAGGAAGTGGTAGACAGTTATATGAGGTCTTTCCTCAGTTTCCCCTTCTCTATGCTGAACAAGCCAAGTGATCTCAGCCACTCCTCAGTGGCCCTACAGTGGATCCTTGCGAACCGCACTAGTGGCAGGTCACCAGCTTGATGTCACCCCACTTACCACCCTTTGTGCCCATCCTATGAGCCAATTGCTCAGCCATTGCATGATGTGTTTATCCATCTGTGTGCTGGACATTTTGTCCAGAAGGATACAGTGACAGGCAGTATCAAAAGCATTACTGAAATTCAAAATTCCTAAGTAGGTTAAAGCATCATAAAAGTAAATTAGGTTTGACAATTAGGAGGACTTTCCCTTCATGAAGCTGTGCTGGCTGTGACCAATGACTGCATTGTCCTTCAGGTGTTTTTCAGTATGTCCCAGAATAATCTTCTCCATAATTTTACCAGGCACTGAAGTGAGACTGGGTGGCCTGTAGTTTCCAGGGTCCTCCTACTTGCCTTTCTTGAAAATTGTGACATTAGCCAGCTTCCAGTCAACTGGGACCTTTCCAAATTCCCAAAATCATTCCAAAATCATTGAGAGAGGTCTCACAATGACATCAGCCAGCTCTTTGAGTACTTTCAACAAGAAACTCCTGATAAAACTCAGAAATAAGCAGGAGACACGTGAGGTGGAAGCAGGGACAGACCACTTGGAATAAACATAGAGATGTTGTCAGAATACGCAAGATATGCAATGAGGAAGGCCAAGGCCTATCAGGAATGAAATCTGGCTAAGGATATCAAGGATAACAAGAAGGGTTTCTTCAAAAGCACCAATAACAAAAGGAAGAAGAACTTCTTTACTATGCTAAAGCACATGTTTAGGAATCCATTCTGTTCACAATTTGAACATTTTGGGCCCTGCAGTGCCCTGCATATAGGCAGCACTGCATAAACATTAGGGGAGATATGAAAAATTAAATATCAGATTTGGGATTTATTCACAGACCATCTCAATAAAGGGTAAGAATGTATAGCAACTTTAAAAAAAGGCAGCTGTGCAAATTAAAACATTGTCTCAAGCACAGCATTTTCAGATGGAAAACTAGAGAAGTTAATAAGTCATCAGGGAGATTATACTGAGATTATCTACAATAAACAGGATAGTCTACTTGTAGAGGCAAGAGACATTGGAAACCTCTTCTGTCCTAAAAAGGGAACTAAAACAGTTTGAGGGAGAAAAGATATGTATGTCATTTACTCATGATAATAGTACAAATGCTGTTATAGTATCACAGTAGGAAAGTATTAAACATAGTATTTGTTTAAAAGTGGATCCAAGATGGTTTCTGCATATAAGTTCCAGGAAGAAGGAATCTTTAACTGAAATCTAATAGACAGAAGTAAGGCTTATAGGTTCCTATTCTGATTTTAAAACAGATTTCATATGTAATATTAGTAAATATATTTTTGCTCTTTGAACTCTGTTTTCCCTACAAATAAATTAGATGTCAAGATTGAGAAAAGATTTCAACAGTTCCTAAAATCTTGGGAATTCCACACAATTATAAACATACATAATCTGTATGTTTTCATATATTTTTAAACACATATTTTAGTTATACTTGGTTGAATACAGGAGTTATCTTAACTGTAACATTAGTTAAAATAATTTGAGCTCAGTGATGTATGCCCTGGAGAACCCGACACTGTGACTTTATTACCAAAGAAGCCTAGCCGTGATGATGATGATGATAATGATGATTATCAAAGATACTGTGGCAAGCTGAGTGTGTTCAAAAGAAGCTGGCTAACTTTGTAGGTTAGACAAGGGAGTTCCCTTTAAATCCAAAAGCTAGTTTACCCCCTCACTCCACAGGTAAGCTGAAAAACTGCGCAAGGCCTGTTTCTAAATGTCAGTATGATGACTGGTTTCAGAGCTATCCAGGGCTTTGGATGTGGGAGAGTCACAGCACTGTTTGTCTAACTTGCTATTAGTGAATAGCAAGTCCCACATCTAATAACATATCGCCTTCCTCTCTATATCAGGGAATCATAACATGGCCTTTAAGGCCAACCAGAAGAGTTTAATGCTGTTACACATTGCAGGGGAAAGGGTATTGCATTCCTACCACTTCCCATTTGTGCAATGTTTGCCCATTAGGAGACATAATAGTTCTATTGCCCCCACACAGTCTCTGAAAGACTATAAACTTTTAATAGACTTATAAAAAGGAACTGTAACTGTCCCACAAGTCTGCTTTTTAACTGGACAGGGCTATTTTATCTGTTTTCCTCACACTCATAATGTTGTAAATCTGAGCAGACACAGAGGGTTGTTACCTCCAGGTTAAACTTTGACACCAAATTCTCTGCTTATTCCCTGAGCTGACTTCAGTGCTCTTCATTCTACTCCACTACACACTGACATTTAGTGACATTGCAACAACTCACTTCAAAACTCCTGTCACATTAAATGCTTTCAGTTACCTGTCCTCCTAGGTCTCTGAAAAAAATGGACAGTGTACAACAGATGCCTGGCTGCTTTGGATGAAGCCATTTACTGGGCAGAAGGGATCATCTAACTAGACAGCTGCAGTTAACTAATTCCCCCTCCCCAGTACTATACTCGCTGAAAATGTTGTCTTGTTTATTACCTCTGTATCCTAATTTCTGTGTCATCCCTACTGTACAGGGTTATTTAAAGGGGAAGGAATCCTGTCTCATGTTACAATATGGGAGGAAAAATTAAAAAACCCCAAAAGATCCCTCTACCAAACCATTACTTACATGATGAAAGATTTCACTCTGTGTAAAAATACTTAAAAATTGTTACAGTGAAAAGAAAAGCCCTTTGAACATGGGCAGGAGCAGGTCACTGCAGGCTTCTAAATCCCAGTGGGGCAACCAGGAAAAATAGTAGGAAGTTAAGCACAAGACAAGTGACCAAAAGCAACTCCAACACTAGACCTGGCTGCACACTTACAGGACAGCCTGTGAGGGTTGCTTCACAGAGCCTTGTTATGATGCAAATCCAACCATTTTTACGTTTTGACATGTCATTCAAATACTACTTTCTTCATGTATTTGCACCATATTATAACTTATGCAGCTTTGTTCAATATAGATGATTTTACAGTCAGATTAGTAAGTGAGTCAGCAAAAGTGTCTACCTCTCAAACAGCTCATGTGTTGGATAGTTTTAAATGCGTACTAACTCCCACCACTGATATAAAGTTGGCAAGAGCTAGCAAAAGTACAGGAGATGAAAGTCATTTCCCTGTTGCCTGTGGCATACTTAATGTATGGCATTAGGGAATCTTCACTGAATTTTATCCTAACTCTTCTGCAACTGTAACAAGACGGATATTTCAACAGAGTATTTATTGGAGAGACACTGAGAGACTCTTGTGATAGGAGTTCAATTCTTTATCCCATTCACAGTATAATATCAGATTGCAACAAGTAACACTGAAGTATAACAAGGAAGGTTGTGCAATGCAGAGCATGGGCTTATGACACAGAATAAACTGCAAAAAAACCTGTAATCATTTAAGTCATTGAATGTAAGTGTTAGAAGATAGTCTAAGAGGTTTTCTGGATATTACACTCAGTTCCCTTGTCCCTGGTGGGAGTTCACAGACAGATGGACACAACCTGTTGTGTATATCAACATAGTTTTTTCCAAGAGGAAACAAGTTACCTCACGCTTAAAGCTCTAAATCACTTTTGTTACCAGCAAAAAAGTTTGCCACACACAGGTATATTGCTGTCTTTTTAAAGAACTAAAAGACAGTCAGACATCAAATGTCCAGCCAGAAGTGACAAATTGTAACACAAACAAGTAAAGCCTTCTCTTCACTGTAACAACAATTACTGCTTGTAGAGGCATTGCCAGTTAGTAGCAGTCACAGAACCTTAGGACACTCTTTTGAATAAGAACAGAAAGCCACCCATTTCCCACAAATAAGAAATTTATTCCATGATGGAGACGTCGCTGATGAAAAACACAGTGACTGCGCTTCAACAGCTGAATCAACAGGCAGAGAAAATCCAACTGAGTTTTCTTTAGAAAATAATTAGTAAATGATTCACAGCTAACCACTGAAGGTGTGTCAGCACGAACAGATGGATATTTATAATTTAATTAACTGTTCATTGCAAAAAGAAAGCCTTCCAGTTCAACTTTCCCTCCAAAAATGAGACTGGCAAAATAATAAGCAGTAAGTGTAGCCAGATGCTTTCTAGAATTCCTAGCACTATGACAAAAATATTTGATATTAACCCAATGTTCTTCTATTTTGATTATGCTGCACCACAACCCAAACCTTCCTGGGTTTTAGCTTGCTGTGATCCCAAGAGAAGAAGGGTCTCTGTACTGCAGAGTGATTGGTGACAAAGCAATTCAATAACATTTCACTGCCAAAGTATGACAAAAGTATTAGCACGATTCTATAGTACGTAATTGACAAGACACAGAACATTTGGGAAGAGAAAATTTTGCAGCTAAGAGAGACAGAGAAAGCAGCTGGGGATGCTTCTGTTGAGCTCATACCTACTCAACAACTGTGAAAAGAACCAGTTGGGCAAGAAGAACAGTGTTTTCTAAAAAGAAGAAATTCAGACAAAGATGCAAATAACTGGGACAACACAGAGCACTTGAAGTCGAATATTTAAAGGCATTGTTCCTTCCTCACAGGATGACCTCTGTTCTTGGAGGTACTATGGAAGCAATGACAGTTTGGTTTTCCTCTGCTTTATACCTTCTGTATTTACTGCAATAAATGCAATGAAATGAAGGAGAAAAATTCAACTTCTACTTCAATCTGAAATGCAACTAAGAGCATGTATTTGGAAACTGGACAAATCATTACAAGATATCCACTGCACCAAATTGCCTTCCTGTTCTGCATCAGAAGTGTCTCTCCATGGTTAAATTCACAGACAAAGCATACCTACAGAGGGGGCAAATCTGACTTCTGATGTCACAGTAGTTCATAAAACTGAGTTAAGAAAGGCACAGAAATACAATTAAAGTATCTGGCAATGGAATGAGATCTTCAAAAGGAATGTGAAACTAAAATACTTACCAGGGGGTAAAATATTGCAGGGTATCAAAGGTTTACTCTCTAAACATATAAACTTTTTCTTTAGGAAAACTAGAGAGGACACACAAACTGAAGGTTCTCTAAACAGCAGAACCAAGCCCAATAAAGGGCTGCAAAATAATATAGTCTTCAACATCCCATGTGCTTGAAATTTGATGGGGGTTTGTGCTTTCTGTTTACTTTTGAAGTTTACTGCATTTTCAAGAACACAGACTGAATTGGAGCCCATCACTAAACAGCAGTAATTTAATTTTGCTATGTTTTCATTTCCTATTGTGGTTAAGTAAGATTTCTAAACCTGTTGAAATACTGAGCTCTGCTTTCCTACATTTCATACACAGTATTACAGAGCATCCCTCTGTATTTATACCTACATCTATTATATTATACCGATTATACCAAGTCACTGATGTGCTGACAGATTGGACTTATTCCTGTCAACACCAGTCTCACCAAGGTGTATAGAGAGGTGTCTAGAGCATGACAGAATTATAAGAATAATTCCATTTCTGCTTGTGTACAGTGTACATGGTACTGTACAGTGAATCACAGCCCAGGAAAACCCATGAGCCCCTGCTTCATCTTAAGGAAGATTACAGATCTGCTAGATTTTTCTGAGTCCTGACTTCAGGATTTTGTATTGTTTTGTTTCATTCTCCTCCTCTCCACATACATTCTTGAACACAAACATAGGAAGTGATGTTTGCTGTTTTCCACAAGGAAAGGTTTAGAGACAAAGATAGTATCTTGTGCCAGATTGAGCTCTATAACTATAGAAAGGAAGTAAGATATACTGGGTTAAAAATCCTGTCTTCATCTTGCCTAGAAGAAAGCAGAAAATGGCCTCATACACTCTGTTTTTGCTTCTTCCATCTATTATCAGTTAATCTAATAAAGAGAGATATTCTGTCCCTACAGATTTCTTTTCACATAAACCCGAAGACTGCCACAGTCACAACATTGTTTCTTTATAGCATGCTCATTATCCTGATGCTGTAAAGCAGCAGGAGTCTATGAATCACATTTACATTCAGCAGCCTGAAGCAGGGAGTCCTGCCTCACTTACCGCCTCCACTTCTGCTGGGTCATACCAGACGTTAATGTATGGATGCTGTAAGGCTTCATCTACTGATATTCGCTTGGCTGGGTCAATGACCAGCATCTTTGATAAAAGGTCCCTGGCTTGGCTGGCTAGAACAAAGAAATCAGAGAAAGTGTTAGTACAAATCACATCCCCCAGAGGAAGGTTAATTGGGTGGGGAAAATAACAATGGCACAACCCTTTTAGAGACTGTTTCTATGTGTCTTCTCACAAGAGCTCTTCAGCAATATTTTTAGGTTGGATTCCTTAGGAAGGTGCTCACATCAGGGCTGCACACCATAACCTAACAAGCTTCAATGAGATTTTACATGCAGACAGATTCCATGTAGAGGGCTGAATAATATACCCAAGAAAAACATCTTGATTTATCTGTGATTATTACCAGGACCAGAGAACTAAAGTTCGCTTAATGAAGTCTAAAATCATGTCATTACTAAATCAAAGCCTCAAACTTACAGGTACTCTTACACTGGCTCAGAAAAACAAAGATCTCTGCATGTTTTAAAGTTTTTCACCTAGCTTTCTTCACCCATTAAAATTATGTGCTGTGTAAATGAAAAGTAAAAATTGTAAAGAGCAGTAAGTGTGAAATATTATTAGGTATCTCATTCCACATGAGTGAGTAAAAGTGAGATCTAATTAGATCATTAACATTGCATTATGGTGAAATATTTAGGCAGGCCATGGGATGATACAATGCTGCACAAGTAATTTTTTTTTTTAATGCAAGTAAATTTTTTTCTTGTTCTGTGACTATATCTTTAAAAATAGCATTCAGTATGCTCAAATGTATGTGCTTTCTGTATCCAAAAGATAACAGCACTCTGACAGCCATTTCTATTCATTAGCCACAAATCCAAGAAAATTCCATTATTCAATTGTGTTGTAGTAGGAATATAAAATTGTGTGTATCCAAAAGCATCTGCTCAGACCTTTCACTTTGCTTCCAGAGCCAAGACAGCAGCTTGGCTATGAAACAGTTGTTAATTGGAAGAAAATTCTGGGTCGTGTAATGACATGCAAATTGCAAGCAATTGAAAACCATTATGTGCCACAGTAGTAGGTGGCTCCAAGTATTCGAGTGGTGCACAACTGATACACAGCACAATTTTGCAGGGGGTACAGAGCTATGATGAGAAATACTATCTATACTAAAGACACATTAATCATTTTTTCTAATTGAAGGTCAATGCCTTGTTCAAGTTTAAAAAGACTCCATCCTATGATTAAAATCATTGCAACTTTTCTTATACAGGGCATATCTGGTTACACTGTAATTAAGTTTTCAACTTCACATATGCTAACTGACCCACAACATTTGTTCAAAAGAAGAAATCCACCCATAGTGCATATTAAACCTCAGCTACATAATTTTGACTGATGTTACTAATATCTTTCTATTTTCAAGCAAAGGTAGAGCTATGGGGCAGGCATCTGGCTGAAGTGGTATTTTTCACCTAAGAAAGAACAGTGCAAGTGCTGAGATCTTCCCATAGAGGTCTACTAGTCCTTTGTGTTACAAGTTCAAGAATAATAGTAAAGGAATATCTTAATTCCTCATGTTACAGAATCATCACATGAGGACATGCTCAATGCACCAGTGATGACATTCTCTTGGCTGACCAAGCACCAGGATCTCCAAAAATCATTTCAAAGGCCTCTAAGCTGAACAAAACCCACTCAGACATTTGTCTCTGCAACTAATTGCAGTAAATGAGAGGGCAACTAGAGAGAAGCAAAGTTGGAAAAACCCCTTCATTGCACTGTAGCTGTTGCGTGTGAACCATGTCCCTTTTCAGACATACCTTTGAGTTTGTTGTGTTCCGAGTCAGCTGGGAAGAGAGAATCTGGAAAAAGTTTTGGGAAAGTGAGGCCAGCATACTTGGGTCTGTTCTCAACATAGTTCCGTACTGTCGGCTGCAGCTTCTTCATGAATTCCGGACAGGGTGTTCCCAGCTGCTCAATAACTTTATTCCACTGATCAATATCTGAGCACCAGTAGTTAAGGGAAACAAAATGCAAACCCCAGTGTAGTCTTCTGACATTTCTGTTTGTGTTCTCTGAGAATGCTCAGAAGTGTTCAGCTCCCTTCATAACATCTTTAAAGTCACTACCTTCTCTTCTCACTATGCCTCCAGGTCCTACAACCTGTAAAGGGGAAAATTTTCTTGCACAACAACACTTGCTTGAAGGCATTGTGCAATCCCAAAAACACACAGCTTCCTTTCTTTGGGTCAACACTTACCATTTTTTAAAAAAACTTGAAATCTAATGACTTGCACTCCTTTCTTTCACATGCAGGGAATTGGCACTGTGTCCCCTTGACTGCACAGGTGCAGCCTGGAAGAACAACACATGCACCTGCCCTTTCTATTCAGCCTGTGGAGAGTGAGACCCAGTTCACTTAAAGAAGTTCTGCATGGGACAAAAGTCACCTCCAACTGATCTGCTTCACACTTGAATGTTTACTCTCTCCAATAACTTCATTGGTGCTAATTTTTCTAATACCAGCCAACCAGCAACCTCTCAAAAGCATTTTGCTTGATTTTATAACAATGCACTGGGACTCATTTTCTGCAGACAAATGATGCACAGGTGCAGAGAGATGTTTGTCTTTAACTGAAAATGGGACAGTTACATTGTTAAACTGATAATGACTAATAAGAAATAGGCTCTACTGCTTGAAAAGAAATTGTAGTACAGGCATTTTTTACTGAGATTTTTTGTTGCTGTTCTGGTGTTGATTTTTTAGCTTTCTTAAGATAGCAACTAGGCATCTGAGTGGTGTTATGTAGGTTTTAAAGCAATGTTCAGAAGAAGACTTACTGTGACAAAAAAAAAAGAAAATTATCAGTATAACCTCTACATCACACTATTTCACAGAGCTGATGACAAGATGGATAAAAAGGAAGAGTACATGCAGCCATGAGTACACTGATGCTTATAAATATGATTAAGGGAGTTTGGTTAAGAACATACTGGAAAGAAAAGGCTTTTAAAACACAAATATACAAAGCATTTCAGCACAGGTATTTTTTTTAAAGTATTATCTAAGTTATTATTGTTATGAATGTCTTAAATGTGGAGGAGTTGTGCAAATACTAAAGACAGTTCCTCACAATCTAGGAAAGAAATCAGATCAACACAATGAAGATAACAAGAAAAAAAAACAAAGTCAAGATAAAACCAGGTCTTAATTGCAGTAGCAATTTCAGATTAAAAAAAAGTATTTTATTTTTATTTTCACATACTTAGAAAAGACAGACAAATTAGATTCACCTGAACTGTCTCATTTGAACAATTTATTTAAAAAATTCAGGTTTACTAATCAAAAGTGTTTAAAGGAATTAAAACAATTTACACATGTGCTCTAAAAATTCTGAAACTGTTTTAAATGGTGTTATTTTCAACTGAAAAAGGTTATGAGAAATAGCAGCACTGTAAAGATTTTTCTGAATTACTGTTCTATTTTAAACTAAAGACTTATGTAGAAAACCCCCTCCCACACACACGCTCCTTAAGTTGTATGTAGCTTATCTTGTGTTGTCCATGAAAAATATCTTTTTCTCAACGCAAAACCAAAGAATTGCAACAACAGTAAAGTTATCCAAGACTACAGCTGCTCAAAGAGTAGCCTGAACATGTCATTAATTATGTGGCTTGACATTTTAAACTTGCATTCAAGTTAGAACACCTCAGTGGTGGCTGGCTGGACTATTTCAGAAGCAGACCTTTCTGTGCAACTTAAGATACAGTGTGTAAATGCTTTGCAGAGAACAACAGAGAATACAGAAATGAAGGTACTGTTAGTTGTGCCAAGAGAAACTAAATGGGTGAGAAGGCCAAGCTATAAAATCATCACTGGAAGCATTATTTGTGCAGATTGAGTGAAGGCTGTTTGATAAACAGTGAGGGCCAAGTACAGGACTTGCTTCAAAGCAGTCATCAGAAGCTCACACTTGTACAGAGCAGGTTAACCATTGCTCAGGCATTTAACCAAGGCCAAAATAGAAAAGATCTTTGGGATTACAGAACTTCTTGTGTCTTGGAAATGTTGAGGGGGAAGATGTAGTAAAATGATCTAGACATGAGTAATAAGGGAAAAAGTACAAGTTCCCAGAATAGGAACCACTGACAATGGTGATGGAGGGCGGAGAAGGAAAATCTGTAGAAAATGGCCCAGTGCCCACTGCACACATTTCTTCTAAGCTGACGGAAAAGCTCTCACTTAAAACAAAGCAAGCAAACTACCACCCACAACCAGAAGATTTCAAGAGATGGAGTTGTCAGTGTGAAAACAAGAGTCAAAGCCAAGGGAGTTGGCAGAGTCACCATATTTCACTCCTTGACTAGACTTGATTTGCAGGACAGCATTGGAGCTTTTGCAGCCCTGGCATGCACCAAGAGCCAAAAGGTCAGATTTTTTGCCACAGCAACTTTAGGGATGGTTTTGAATGATCTGAATATATAAATATCCTTCTTTACTGCATTACTTCTGACTTACGTTGCTCATATACTGCCAAACCCTTTAAATAAAATAAATTCATTTGGTCTTTATACATATTTATACACATGCACACACAAATTGACATGATGGAGCACTCAGGACCTGTTTTGTTCCTCATAAAAGCAGTAACAAAACCCCGTCCAGAGAAAGCAGGTAGAGACAGACCATTTTTCAGTCAGACGGACATACGCATTTTCTCTCCAGTAATGTTTCTCCAGTTGCCCAGGCCTTACTATCACTGGATTGTATTCTGAGATCCAACACATAAAAATGTGCAAGAATATAATAATATTCTTGCTGAATACTGGTCCAGCTCCATTTCACTGTAAGGCTTTATACTGTCACTGTTAGTGATGCATCTGTGGTGCACCCAACAATATGAAGTTTTACCCATCATGGCACAAGATAAAAAAAAAACTTGAAAAAAAATCTGAGGTCTACTTACTGAAGCAAAGATAAGCAGCTTTCTCTAGCTGGCAATTAGAATTAGCTTAAGCAATTCTGCAGAAAACAAAATATATAGAATATATAGAACAGTCCTAATGTGAATCTAAATCTACTGCAGGTAGAATTAACTAATGAGAGATTGTAACTATAAATGTTATTTGCACACCAATTGAAAAAATGGTACTACAAGGTAGTGATCATATAATGCTGACAGCAATTTCCCAGGCCAAAACCAGATTAATCTGTGTTTGAGTGAAAAAAAAAAAAAAGCTTAAAGAAGCAAAACAGAAGACCCTGTTTTTACCCTTGGAATTAAGCAAATATTGGACAGATCAAAAGTTGGAAATAATGACAACCCAAAGCTCTGGGAAATGATGAAATGTCTACTTTAAAGCTATTTGAATCACCTCAGCTATCCCTTGCCCCAGGCAGGATCAAGGAAAATGTGTCAACTATTCTTAATAGCATCTGGATGATTTAACAGAGAAGGGAGCTAACCTGGACTTATTACTCTCCCTCTGGCACTAACACTGTGACATGTAAGGTGGCCACACAGAGGTACAGCAAAGATTTAAGAAAACATTTCTGAAATGTGTATTTTTTTGAATGAAGATTGAGGCCTCGGGTTGCCCCAAGCCCATCAAAGCTCACCAACCACTTTTTCTCTTTGCACTTTTAAACTATCCTAAAGATTGTTCTCCTTTGCTTTTTAAATACTTGAAAAATAACCAGAAGCATTTCGGCAGTATAAAAAGTAATAGCTTGTGATGGAAAAATGAAATTTAGACAGCAAATTATTGTCTTTGTACCTAAGCTATCTTGCCTCAAAATGACAGTAACTTTTCTTTTTCCTTCTCATGTTACATCTATGTAAATCACCAGGGGGTTTCTTTGAGTGAAAAATTATATTTCATTATGTTCAACAGCAGTTTTTTTGTGAGACGTTACTGTTTGCCATAGGATGTTTTAGTTGTTCTGCGATACAAATAACTTCTCCAGAAAGAAGAACCTGTTTCTAAAATTTTCCTCAAACAGTATCTACAGACTGTGATGTGGAAAACATAAGTAATTCTGTCAAAATGCATGTTTATAACAGACCTTTAGGAATCGTGCTGGACAGTGGTGGTGATGGTGGGAAATTATTATCTGCCCAACAGACTGGACTGCACTTTCTTCACTTGTTAATCAGCACATCTGCACAAGATTTACTCCACTGGAGCAGGATTTCCTCTTTCTGGCTAAATGTGCTGCGTCTGGAGATATAACTAGGGCAAGTCAAATCTTGCTTTTTTTAAGGTAGGCACAACAAAACCAAAACTGGCATGGGGCATTCCCTTTGCAACAGACAGACAGTTCATCTCTTTTCAATCTCAAAATCTTTAGGGAACCTCCTTTCTAAAAGTTTTTTTTTTTCCTTAAATCTGCATCTTCCACCAACAAAAACTAACTGCAGTACTCCAGGGAATTTTTTATGCCCTTAACTCATCAAAATTAGAATAATTACAATGAACACCTCTCTATTTCCCTCTCCAACACCAAAGTGTGGCACCAACTGCAAAGCTGATAGCTCAACTAATTTTCTTTTTATTAATTGGACCATTCTTTTTAAAATAGATGTGTTAAAGAAACAAACTAATTAGTTTCACTGTAGGAGACATCAGTGTCACATACATATTTTTTCCGCAGTCCCACAATTTACATACCAATGTCAACACAGCTTACAAAAAAACCTCAAATCCACATGAAAGAATTTAAAAATGCTACCATCTGACAAGACAATAAATGTGGAACATTTTCTGTGCCAAGGTGAACACTTTGAGAAGAATGTAGCATTTGTAAAAATTAGACTGCAACAACAAATACTGTGCAACTTTTAGAATAGTAGTTGCTATTGATATAACAGAATATATGGTGATAATAAAAATAACAAGTAGCACAAATAAAATTACTTCAGAAGACTACCACCGATTGTTCAGAAACTAGGAGACAGCAGCGTTGGTGGTGCAGCTGTCATTAACCTTATGGGTCCACACCTATGACAATACCTTAACTACAATTTTCTAATACTAAACTTTTTTAGCTGGCATTTCATTCAGTTACTGACCCTCTGTGTTTACACAGAAGCCAGCAAATCACAGAATCATAGAATGTCTTGGGTTGGAAGGTCATCTAGTTGCAATCTCCCTGCCATGGGAAGGGACACCTTTCACTAGATCAGGTTGCTCAGAGCTCCATACAATCCGGTCTTGAATACTTCCAGGGATGGGGCATCCACAGCTGCTACAATACACAAGTGTTACAATCTACAAGTGTATGATCTGAGTGATAAAGCAGAATCCTGAAAAGTGTTTCTATTTTTCTCATCAGTGAAGGTGATATGTGTTTGATCAGTGCTTCCAAGAACACAATTTCCTTCTGTTTTTCAGGTGTACCAGTAACAATTTGGATATGAAATCAAGAACTGGACTCCTGAAGATCAAAATATAGCAAACAAGCTTCTGGAAACTGTAGGATTGCTCTTGTTTCTCAAACAAAAGAAAACAGAACCACTCTGTGTTTTCATCTGTGTAATTATTCAAAAGCTCCTTTTGCCCTTTTCAATTTTTTTTTTCTGACAGTTAATGGTTATTCAACTTTCCGGTGTTTAATGAAAGACAAATTTTGGCCTTGACGTTCTGCAAGAATATTCAACTGTGTACATCTTACTCTATATTCATCTATCAGTCTACATCAGCTGAGTCAACTCTAGCAACCTTGAGCTCAGTCTTACCCCTTCCAGTCTTTTACATCAGTTCTATCTCAACATTTCCTCTGACTTCCAAGAAGCAAAAGTAGTACTCATTATTCAAGGTATGGAAAGTCAGCAAAGAGAAAAAGCTAAATAAAGAGGAAAATAAAAAAGGCTTCACATGAATATATAGTATATATGCAATAGCTCAGTTGCCAAAAAGATGACTTCCTGTAATGGGAAAACATTAACACTATGTCAGATGAAGAACACATATATATCCACCACATGAGGACTTGTTTCAGCATTCCTACATATTCAGGGTTTATAAAATGTGCTGTCTTCTCTAGGTCTCAAACTGTTTTCTTCTAGCAAAGTGATTGAAAACGTGGCTGCGTAGCATTTGGTCTTGAAAGCTATCTCATCCATAACATACTTCCTTGAAAATGCATGAACTGATGTACATTACCGGATATGAGCAAGTGTGTTCTCATTTTCCTTGTATTTGCATACAGATGGCAGTTTTTCAAAGATAAAATTATAAGCTGCCAGTACACTGTCAAAGTTCAAACAATTTGTGCTTAGTACAACCACTTCTAACAGAGTTCCACTGCTGAAGTGAAAGTAATTAAGTGGACAATGGACCATCTCTCATCCATTTAATAGTGTTGTACAAGTACTGGGAGTGGTTTTTCTCAGCCTGAATACCCTTTTATTTTTTGTGGTTTCTCCATGAGATCTCTGTTTCAATAGAATCACTGCCCACTCAGAATGGATGCTCATAGAAAAACCACACCAAAAAAATTACTTTTCAAACAGAATATTGTTCTCATCTCAAATTTAAAGTAGAATTAATTTACTGTGCAAATACACTAAGCTGCTTTTCCTAAGATGTTTATGATTTCTAACTGCCAATAATACTCTGAAAAATACAAAATACTATTTTGCTTACTGTTGTAACCAAGAAATCCGTGTTAGTTCTGGCAGGTAACATTACTGTAGATTTTCATGCAAAATTTCTGTAATCTGTGTTATCTCCAACAGTTAAGATTTCCTGACAAAGAAGATGTGCCAAGAAATTTGTTTTTACAAGGTTTGCTCCAACAGTTTCCAATAACCTGTTCTCTTCTTATGTTGTCAGAACAGGCCCTGCATCATCTTCTGCATCAAGCAGAGAAAGCAGTTATTGAGAACTTCTCTGCTGCCTGCAAAAATAACTTCTCCGTTTACCCTAGAAAGTATAAACCCCTCTCATAAAAAGACATTATAGTCAATGCTATAATGACTTGTGTACATAATATAGCTGGACCAGCTACAATGTATAATCTAAGACTTCTCTGCAGATCATTCTGATTCAATACAGCAGCATTTGTTTGTGGAACTCAAGGCAAAGTTATTAGGCAAACTACATATATTGAAAAGCATTTTCACAAGCTACCTAGATTTTGCCACTCTGCATTACACCACTAATTCAGTTCAATTTGATGTGAAGTTTGTAAGGAAATTAACTTCATGCTTAAAAAGAGTCCATCAAAAAGTGAACAACTACTGTTTCACAATACGGGTCCGGAAAAAAGCCTGTTTTGTTTCTGCTGAAATTAAATGGCCATCAAGATAGATTAAAAAAGTCTTTCAAGAGTACTGATGGCTTACAGTATTTCTGTCTATTTTCTTCATCTCACATTGATCTTGTTATTGAATTTCTAAGCACTGGTCTCAAAACAAGGTCCGAAGGAGTGAATTTTGACTCTAACTGTGAGAATCTTCAATGATCTTGGCTGTCTTCTTAAATTTAGTTGTCCTTCCTGAGCTCAAAATGACCCTGCTCATCTCCTGAATTCCACAATATGGTTTTGAAATTCTGCCCAGTATTTTTTCAGCAGCTCATCAAATCTGTTGATGGCTGGAGAACTTCCTCTCCAAACACATCTGCTGTGGCACCTGGCACTGGCTAAATATATCAAAAGAGCTCTGGTAAGACTGATGCCTAGCAACTTATAAGAGAAATTTCATAGAATAATAGAATTTTTAGGTTACAAAAGACCTTTAGGATTATCAAGTCCAACTGTTAACCCAGCACTCCCAAGACATCACTGAAGTCCACTGAAAGTGGCCAGGGCTGCAGTGATCACACACTGGTGTGTACTTCAGAAAGCAAACTTGGAGGTCTTCAAGGAGTTAGTCAATAGGAGCCCCCTGGGAAACAGCCCTCAAGCACAGGATAGCAGAACAGAGCTGGCACATCTTTAAGGACATTTTCCAGGGAGCACAATTGCTGGCAATCCCTAGGCACAAGAATTGGTCAAGAAAGGCAAGAGACTGTCATGACTGTGTCAATACTGCAGGACAGGATTACAAACTTGTCTCTGGATAAACATCACCATTTCCCTCATGAACATCTCAACACCACTGCAGTATCTATTTGGAGTACTCCTGTCTGTTTCTGGGCTTCTAGAACCTTCTGCCATTGTACACAGCTTCTGTGTCATCTCCCATCTTTGTAACATGTACAGCTGGATGGACAATGATGGTGTATCTGGCCTAGAGGTAGGCAATGCATTAGCATTATTAAATACCTCCTAAATGAATTATAAAACTGAGCACAAAACTCCTACACCCCAATCTCCACAACATGCAGAGCATGATTGCAGTTGCAGAATAAGGCTGAGGAAGGGATACCTTTTGCAGACATCTATGATTTATGCTAAGAGAAGCTGGCATCATGCTAACCTCACACATCTCTACAGAATATATACTTGTCTCCCTATGCTTTCCCAAATACAGGAGTTAAGGGCACATTCATCCTTGTCTGCCCAAAATGCATTCAGTGTTGAAAAAAAAAAGTGTAACTACCATATTCACAGCTCACCAGAGGACTAAGGCACCTTCTTAACTTCTTCAGATCACTTATGTAGTGATGAGAAAAGAGTAACAGTCTCCCTCATAAAATCCTGAGAGGAACACATGTAACAAATGTAAACTTGCAGGTACAGACAGCTTTTCACGATGCTCCTGAGGCAACACTACACACCCTGTTGCCATCTTCTCCCTGCTAAAGGCACAAGCATATCCAAGCTTCATGATAATAGATTTTAAAGCAGAACTACTGCTGTCAACCTTGAAAAGAACTTTAATGAGGAATTTAAAAAAAAAGCTTTAGCTCACAATTAACTGCATCACACGCATGCACCAAAAATGGTATAGAAATAGTAAAATTTCAAGGATCAGTAAAGATCATGAGGATTTTGGACACTGCAAATCATCTTTCACAACTGGGATATTAAAACAGAAGAGGTGGGTTCTGTTCTTAGGTTCGCCCAAGTGATTTCGGTGAATTCAAATGGATTCCGGGAGTGGAACAGAGCTGCAGCCCAGACAAGCACTCCACTCTGCACTTACTCACGGGTGTTTTCTGCTTTTCTGCTTGTGAATTTTGCTACAGACATTTTTCAAGATAGCTGAGTGGACCATTTAGTTCTGTAAACAGTAACAGCATACAATGACCTACACTCCTTAACCACTGGAAAATGGTAAAGTGTAAGTGTTGCAGTTAAATGTATGACTGACAGTACATTTCTCCTGAATATTCAGTCTTTCAGCTTCCAAATTGCTTTTCATAGTTATTTATGCAGAAAAATTGACACAAATTAGTATTAAATACTCTTCAAATCACAGTGTGGTTGTGAAAAGAAGCACTGCCTGTTAAAAATTGCTGATAGTAGATTCTGGTATACTGCCAGTCTTAATCCATTTTAACAATTTTATGTCACAGAGGAAACTTTTAAAAAGAAACAGATGCCTAATTACTCTTGCTCCTACACTAAATAAGAATACTGCCCTCAAACTCTTGGAGTTTTACAGTCCCTGCTGATGGAATTATACAGCTGGCCAACTCCATAACTCATCTGAAGAAATAATCCTTTTCACAGCAATGCTAAGCATTTTCTGTGCAGGTGTAAGGAAGATGCCATGAACTCATCAATCTCAACAGGCTGGCTTGGACCTTGCAGCTCCCTGACTGGTTTTCAGCTGCACAGATGGGCAGGGGAGCAGGAACTGCTGAAGCCCTGCTGAAGGCTGCTCAGCAGCAGGGGAGGGACTGGGGGGATGGTTTTGGAGAGGAGGGAGCTTTGAGAAGGGATGCTCAGCAGCCTGAAAGAAAGCAATTGCATCGTTCTCTGTTCATGGAATAGACACTGATGGAACAGCAGAAGAAAAGTAAGAGTGGTACATAAAACACAATACAAGTTTAGGAACGTATTATAAAGACAAATGGAAAACGTGAACTCAGTTACAGATCAATCCCAAACAAATCAGCAGCTGGCACTCACAATTTGTGTGGGGTTACTGCAATAACAGACAGCACACAATGGTTTAATTATAGTGGGTTTGTGCAATTTCTTTTTAACATGTATGCAGCTGTATCAAAGAAATCAGTTTTCAAAGTGCTATTTTAAACTATTCAATTCTTTTTTTGTACTTATTAGGAGGTTTCTTGAAATGCTACCTTACAAAATGTAAGTCTATGAACATAAAAACAGTTTCAAGCACTGAAGGATGCTAACACCTACACTAATGTCTCACTCCACATTCACAGCAAATACAGGCACAGTCTGAGCCAAATTTTCCAGAACACAAATAGGTACTAATGATTTCCATTAAACACATAGAAGGGAAAGGTTTACTTTCACAAATGCAGAAGAGATCTGTTCCAGATCCCATGAAAACACAAGAAAAGTCTATTGGTCATTTCATAGGCATGTGCTTACCCAGCATTTTAGACAAAACACAAATTAGAATCTTGCTGGACAAGGCTGTGGAAATATTAATGATACAATTGCCAACTTTAATTTCTTTAATGCTCTTCAGATAATACTTTTTCCACATTTGTATCAAAATATTGAACCCTTTAAAGTGTGAATGAGGCCAAAAGTGAAGTGCTGAACTGAGCTGGTAAGTGTATACTCACACTCATAGGTATACATGCACACACATTCAGAGAAAGTTACATAAAAATGAATAATGCCTGGAAACTCCTCTAAGTACAGAGTTTAAATTAGGAGGAAAACTTGCACACAGGTGATCTCCATTTCTCATTTTCATAATCCTATGGTCCATGAATGACTGGAGTTACACCAAGCATGCACAGAGCTCAGTTGCTGTTGTGCACAAGAAAGTGTTTCACAATCTGATAAATAATAAAGCACATATGAAAGCTTTAATAAAGCATCGAATAATAGCTACACATACTTAAATAAAGGATGGCAGACTGAAGTCTCCTATAACAGTTCCTCAGGAATTTTCCAGTCTTCTGAGTAATTAAATTGCTACAAAGTGATAATTTTAGTCTTGGGAAGAAAAAGTTATGTCCAAGCTGAAGCGATTTCCTACTTTTCTACTTTAATACCACTTGTAGAGCAACCAAAGAAATAAGCATTTCTATGAGCCATGTCTGAGTTAATTAGACATGCAGAGATGCAAGTAAAACACAGAACCTCTTACATCTCATACTGAGGCAAACAGTGACTTGTGCCTACCCTACTACAACCTTTAAAACCCCTCTGATTTATGAAACACGCTCCTCCCGCCCACCACCAAATGAATAAAGAGACATTTATGACAGCAAAACTGCAGTCACTGGCTGCAGAACGAACACAGTTCCGAAGAACCATGTAGGATGTTGTTTTCCATCTCCTTATACTATACTTACTGTGGTTTCCACCTAAGACTTTTGCTGAGAGGCAGTAATGGTTTGTTGACATTTTGGTTTCCAGGGATTTAACCCAGCTCTTTAGGTACAGTACAGCACTAGTCTGGTGGGAAGGGGCTGGAAGGAAAAGGCTTGGAAGTACCTACTGAGGTCAAAACGGCTGCTAGGAAGGATACGATCAGTGCCAGGAAACAACACAGCACCTTTAATCATTTCTCCCATGATGCACCCTACTGACCACATGTCAACTGAAAACAAAAATGAAATGAAGGTAAACAAGAAAACAGGAACAGAACAACAAATAAATGAGAAGACTTATCCAATCATGCTATAGCCCAGTGCCTGCAGCCCTCACTGCAGACACAGAACTGCCTTTCGCTCTCTGCGGATGCTTTTCTGCCTGAGCATACAATTTTCATGACAATATAGCAGGTCTGAAAAAAATTACCTCCAACAGTTTTCTTTACCCCGTTGTGGATGAAGACAACACTATTAAATACAGAAAACCAAGTGAGACCCACAACTGGCTACTGTGTCATAATACAACTTTGTAATTAAAATTTACCAATTAATTTTGTCTTTTTCAAGTTTTCATTTGCATTCATTACCTAGGTTTATGCTGCTTTGTCTTGCAAATGAATGCTGGTCTCTGTATTCAATAAGGATATGCAAATTGTTTTTCCTTAATCATTCCAGATACCAGGGATCCATGCATATTCTCACAAGCTGAACTGCCAGAAGCCACAAAAGGATCTTGAGTCCTTGTGTAGACATATCCACCTCTTATTCAGGGGTATGAACAGAATTTGTTGAGATCATTCAGCTCCAACAATGCTTCCTTTAGAGCCCGTTGGCTCATTTCCACCAAATCTCAGTGAAGCCAGCAGCCCATAACAGGGGTCTTGAGAATCTCATAAGATTTCCACTTGCCATGATAGGAAATGGTGATTTCTAAATAGGTCAGTTGAGACACAGAAGCACTAAGCTGTACCTTCTGCACTGAAATTCAGAGCAAACTGGGGGACTGTGGACCTCATACAGAGAAGAGCAGTTCAGCTGGGTCAAATAAAGCTGACCACAATTTACACTGGAACACAAGATGAAAAGTGGACTCCTTATGTCCAGCACAGGATTAAGGTGGTATTTTCCCCCATAGTGATACCATGAAACCACATTACCTCTGCTGTCCTTGCTCTATGATAAGTCATAGGGCATGGAAGCAAGAAAGGGGACAGCCTGGTCTCTCAGGGACAGAAACTGTGGGGAAAAATATGAAAGCATCATGCTGTTTGGTTAAATTTACTCTTATAATTTCATATTGAGCAACAACTTAAAGTATATTTGACTTTGAAAGCAAATGTCCTATCTGTGGAAATCTTAACATGCCTTGGGCTAAGGTCCCCTGTTGCTTTATTTAGCATATGAAAAGCTTCAACACTACAAAAAAATTAAAATCAATAAACAAAAACAAAGAACCAAATAAAAGGCTACTTGTTTGGAAGCAATAAGCAGACCTAGAGATGCAAATTATTGCTGCTTTCATCACAAGCTAAATGGCATGCAAAATATCAGGAGAAGATAGAGCAAGCAGTTGTTTGTTCGTCTGTTATTAATTCCTTTTTATTTTCAGAGACTGCCTTCTGACATCACTGCTCTATGCTGTGCACACACACAGAAGCTGAACTAGTGACTTACTGAACTGCAAACTGTGTAAAATCAGAGATGATTTTACTTCTGTACTCCTGAGGTTTTGGGAAGGAAACTTTGAAAATTTCCATATCAGTAGGAGCAAAGATGAACACCTGAATATAATCAATGGCCAAACAGCCTTCTTGCCTGCTGCCTCTTTTTCCTCTCCTGAGCCAATTAGAAATAAGTCCAAGTGGAATTCAGGGTTTGGCTATGTGTTTAAGAGAAGTAGTCACCCGGGGCTTAGGAGTTTCAGCATATACACCAGAAGCTGGTGGAAGCCCCAGTTAAGGCACTGAGAGCTATGCAAAGCTCCAGAAAGGACTGCAGTACAGAGATCTGTGCCTCAATCATCTGCTTCATTCAGTCCAACCTCAATCTAGATGTAGTCTGAGCAATTTCAATCATACAAGCATCAGAAAATGGAAGCACACCACAATCTCTAAACATTTGCACTCAACTCCAAAGCACTGAAAATTTACATCTGGTACAAGATTTTTTTCAAATGCAAGATTTTCACAAAGGCTGGCAATGCTCCACCAACACATGGAACATCCCTAAACTTTAATCAAGTGCAGGCTAACTTCTAGTTACAGAGACTTCTGCATGATTCTGCATAAAACTTTAGTTTCACAACTATTTGCCTTGATGTTTTAAGATCATATGAAACAGTGTTAACAAATTAAATCTGCAACTTTTCAAGACCCTTAAGTGAAACTGTTGACATTTGGGTAGCCCTTGATGAGAAAAGCACTCTTTATTAGAATACCCATATCCTGGATTACTAAGATTAGAGGATTTTTAATTTGTTCAAAATCTCTACAAACAATATTATTGGATAGAGCTGCTCTAAAATGCCTTCTTGAATGTGTACACAAACTTCAACATACAAGTGAACTCTCCAAGGACACCAAATGCCTCCATGGCATAGCCACCTTGAATAAATGCTCAGCAGAAACCACATGCAGGCATCATCCTCAATAAAGGAAATATTTTCCTCATACAGCAAATCTTCTTCTCTGGGACACCTCCTGGTTCTGATTCCCCACCAAACAGGTAAGAAATACTCCCTGATTGCATCAGGATTGCATGCCTGGATGCTGACATGGCCCTTCACAGGCAAGGTGATCAGAGAGATGCTGAGGGGAAAGTTGGAATGGAAGAACACTAAGAAGTCATCTATTACTCTGGTGGTTTAGTCCTACATACTTCCTGACCCAAATGAGTGCTTGATCCTCCTTCCAGGTTTCAGATTTCTTTCAGCAAGGATGCAGAAAGATCAGGAATTGCAGAACTAGTCAAAGATGTTTATATATGGAAAGTATCCAAGTGAACTTTCCATGGACACTTCCTTTGTAACTCCACATTCTCCTCCTGCCAAACTGCAGGTTCTGTGGGGCTTGACAAAACACAATGAAAGGGAGCCCATAAAGAAAATCTGTAACTGCCCTTAATAAAACTCCCAGTGAGGTGGCTCTTCAGTTCTGCACTCAGTAAGCCCCAGCTGTTATTCAATGAAAATCATGACATTCAAATTAAAATTCATTACATGCATGCCCTGGGAAACTCTGGAGACCAGAGACACAGGCAGAGATGAATGAGCTTTGCTATCTCTCCCAACCTCATGGGTGAGTTCACACTTTCTGCCCAGAGCAATAGTGAGAATGCCAAACAATAACATTTATAATAGCTCCTGTTTTAGTGATGCAGAAATCACTCCTCTGCAAGCTGAAAAGAGATGTTCATGTCCTCAAAACTGACTTGGGAAGAACATGATAGACATATTAACAAAGCAAATCATGATACCTGATTTTATTTGTCTAACTGTAGCCCAGAATATTTAACAGCAATGCTGCTTGCCAATGGCTGAGGTAGAAACCCTAGCAAAATGTCAAGGGGGCTGAGTATGCCTGTCACAGCACTGAGTCTCTTCCTTCAAATCCTCCTAGAATGGAAAGATACCTTGCTGGGCAGGACCTCTCTTTCCCTTCATCTCTATTGCTGAGTACTCCTGCAGAGCTGCACCAATACCTGCTCTGAAGAACCATTTCCAGGCCCTTACTTGAATTTTCAGGAAGAAAAATACATAGTCTGTATTGGACACTGTATCTTGTTTTTACAGTTTTCCCTGTTATTTCTATGGAATAAAAAAGGGCACAGTTTCTAAAAATACTTAGTAATTCTTAGTAATACATGGGCAAAGCTGCTTTTCTTTCATGTGCTCCAGCTACTACAGCTACAAAGGCATCAGACTGCTGCTGCCAAGGAGTCTGTGATGTGTGGCACTCGTCAGGACTGTTGTGGAGATGGCTTAATCACTTGGAAAAGATTAAAAGCCTTCCAAATCCACCAACCCCTATCTCCTTCAGCTCTATCTACGTCATGGCAAACTCCAAGTTTGGTGACATTCCAATCTCAGGACCTTGCTGAGATACCAAAACCCTTGCCTTCATTCTTGTATTTATTATGTGTATGAATTTTAACATGCTTTGACAAATGCTGAGCACAGTATCAACTCAACCCATTAAGAATTCCTGGCAGAAGCTTCCCCCATGTCCAACAGAGCCAATGCCAGGCAGTTCCAAGACAGAGCAGCCACTGGGCAAGGCCAAGCCCACCAGTGAGGGTCATAACACCCCTGGGACAAAGGATCTAAGGAGGGGAAAGGGTTTCTGTGCAGAAGCAAATTGTGGCCAGAGAAGGGAGTAGTGAGAATATGTGAAAGAAATAGCTCTGCTGACACCCAGGCCAGTCAAAAAGAACAGGGAAGGGGTGCACCAGCTGCTGGAACTGAGATTCCCCTGCAGCCTGCGGTGCAGATTATGATGAAAGAAGGCTGTGCCCCTGCAGCTCATGGAGATCCATGAGGGCACAGAGATCCACCTGTGGAGGAGCCCACGCCTGAACAGGTGGATGAGTGAAGGAGGCTGTGACTCCACAGGAAGCTGGGACCGGCTCTGGACACGACCTGTGGGCCCATGGAGAGAAGAGCTCATGCTGGAGGAGGTTTGCTGGCAAGACCTGTGACCCCATCGGGAACCCACGCTGGAGCAGCCTGTGCCTGAAGGACTGCATTCCATGGAAAGGGACTAAAGCTGGAGCCAGTCATGAAGAACTGTGGCCCACAGGATGCACTCATGTTGGAAAAGTTCATGGAGGACTGTCTCCCATGGGAAGGACCCCATGCTGGAACAGAGGAAGGACTCCTCTCCCTGAAGAGGAAGTGGCAGCAGAAACAACACGTGATGAACTGACCATAACTGCCATTCTCTCTCTGCCTGAGTCACAGGGGTAGAAGAGGTAGAATTGTGAATAAAGTTAGGCCTGGGAAGGAGAGAAGGATGGAGGAAAGGTGTTTTTAAGATTTGTTTCACTTCTCATTATCCAACTTTGATTTTGATCTGTATTAAATTCAACTAATTTCCCTTAGTCAAGTCTGTTTTGCCCATGACAGTAGCTGGTAAGTGATCTCTCTCTGTCCTGATCTAAATTCATGAGCCTTCTACTGTACTTTCTCTTGCCTGTCCAGTTGGGGAGGGAAGTGATAGAGTGGCTTTGGCAGGCACCTGGTATTCAGTCAGGGTCAACCCAGCAAACTGCCAGAACCTGGCCCACCTGGAAAAATGCAGAAGGTAGGAATCACATGACATCTGTGCTCTCCCTCAGAGGCTGGCTATTGGAGTGGTAAACAAGGGCTAAAAAAATGGCTGTTTTTTTCTTGGGAAGTAATGCTCAACTGTTCCTTTCAGAAGAACGGAGCTAGCATTGAAAGGAATGCTACAGGATATTGAGGCACATGTATATTAAGAAAAGGCCATGGGAATCCTGAGATGCAAGCTCAAGAATGAGTTGTGGCACAAGGAATGACTCATGTCTTTCCCCTTCTCCCATTTTATTTTGAATATAACCATAGGAAAGAAAAACCACATTGCAATAAGAGAGATCTACAAAGAATATTGCCAAGGAATGTGAAACACTACACTGCATCTAACAGACTGTAACATTTAAAACATGTTTTGCAGATCCTGCAGTTCCCAGATTAAGGTTCCCTTTTTAGCTTAATTTACATTTTGACTTTGAAGTATCTCTTCCCAGGTCTCAAAGAATATTTAATCACACTTGTGCTACCTCTTCCAGCAGCAAAGTCTCTCTTGCTACAACACACACAGATTATCATATCATTTAAGTATACTAATATATTTTCATATCTAATAAATGATATGATTTTGAGAGTGTTCCAGTTCTCTACTTTCATCCTGACCAAATAGCTACAGGCTCTTGACAAAAAGCATTTCAGTACTGTTTTGTCCACAAGTTCTAAATTCTCTGCTCAACAGAGAAACTCAGCTCGAATTAGCACAGTTGCCATCAAGCAAAAGCTGATAAATTGCACAGGGAAACACCCCAAACATCCAATTTTCACAGGTACCTGAAAAGGCAAATAACTTGCCTTAGTTAAAGTTCCTATGAGGTAGCAGTGGGTGTAGAACAGATCTACACTCAGCACTTGGTCACTTTTGAAACTATGTGTTCAGACTCATGCTGAACATCTTTCAGGTGACCGATGGGTGTTATGGGTTTAGCCAAGTAGGCCAAAAAATTAGGCTTTAAAGTTCAGATTAGGCCTGAAATTGTCAGCTGACTTGAGCTGGGCTGAGCTAGTTAACAGCTGACTTCTTCCAGCCAATAATATTGTATTCCACACCATATTGCATCATCTCAAAGGGTGTAAAATCCAGTGTGTGGGAGTGGCTTAGTTAGTTCCATCATGGCTGAACTAAGAGGAAGACATCTAGCAGCTCCTCTACTATGCCAGGCCCTGCTTCTGTTGCCTCTGCTTGCATTTTGTTTGCATTCAGGGCAGTAGAAATATTTTGTTTTTATACTTTCTCTTTCTTGCTGAGTGTCTTTTGGAGTGCTTATGAATTTAGAGTAATGGGCTTTGTATTAATTGGGGAGTGGGAAGTTATTCCTTGTCATACATGCATAACTTGTGTGTGTGTTATATTGTAGTTTCCTCTTAATTTTCTCCTTTCTGTATAAATACATGTTGTTAGTTTCAGAATAAACCTGGTTTTGAGGGTTTTTCTTTCCTCTCCCTCTTCTTTTTTTCCCTTGGCTAGTTGCGGGGAGGAGGAACCCTTTTCACTCTGTCCTGGACAGTTGGCATTTTGCCAGCTCAACCCAGGACAATGGGAAACAAGCAATGAATAGTCTTCATTGTAGCACCCGAGATCCATTTCCAATGCCAGATAGTGGGGGGGGGTCTCATGCTGAGTGCAAATTACACTCTATAAACTGATAGAATGTGCATATCTGAATTAAGAAAGAGAAGTATGGCAACAACCCAATTGTCCTCACATCTGCTCTGAAGTCTCTTTGAGACAGACCTGGTCTCATATGAACAAATTTTAAGAAAAATCCCAAGTCCAAAACCAAATACCCAAGAAGGAATCATCCATGTCAACAAAATGCAAACTTAGCCATCAGTGTCATCATAGGTAGCACAACTTAAGCACCAGGCTAACACTACCAGCTGATTCAACCTGGAAAGCCAGGCCAGATACTCTTAACAGTATTTTTTAAATAATCCTGATGCTAATTGCTGGTCTGGGTTTTTGTTTTGTTTGGTTTTGGTATTTTTTTAAGACAAAACAAATCTTAAGAAAATACTGCTGGGAACAAGGAAAACAACTGACTGCACTAACAAAATTGCAGAAGTTTTATTATATTAAACTTTAAGAAAACCCCCAGCATGCACTCAAAACACTAGGATTATACCCAACACAGATCTTATTCCAAATGCAAAGAGAAATTCTGCTGAGTGGTGGAAGGGCAGTACCTTTTCCTAAAAGACTTTCTTCATTCAATTTTTCCCCTGAGGCAATAGAACACTCTGTCAGATGACAGAGAGCATCCCTTAATCCCAGCACTCTCAAAGACAGCAAGGGAATTCTTGAGAACCTAGCCACAGCAATCATTAACTTCATCTGTTACTGCTGACTTCTCTTCACAATCCATTTTGGATGTTCATAATTACATAGAATAAAGTTGAACATTTTATCTCTTGCTATCTTAATGGTATTTTCTCTTTGACTGTCTTAGACTGTAAGGTATTTGCAGCAGAAATTCTGTTTTTCATATTCACCACAGAAATTCAGGCCTAGCCAAACTTAGGACACTTGGCTGTTATCACAATATATTTCTATGACTAAGTCACTGTTTTCCCTTTCATCTGCTGAAGGACTCACATGTGAACTTGCTAGAGTACCATCCCTTACATGCCTCCTTCTTTTCAGTACTGGAAAGAAATGCTCTGATTGCTTTCTTTTCCCCATGAAGTCATGTGTGCCTACAGGACACCACTGTGGCCTCGGCAGTCTCAGATCTTAATAAATCTCTCTCACCTGAAAGTATTCATTTTAAGCTTTCCCTTCTCTTCAAATAAAATCCAGAAATACATTTACAATACTTAAATTGAAATCTCATGAGATTTTGAAGACCTTCTTACCTAGAGCTGAACACAGCTTTGGCAAAAGCCTCGGAGTTTCTAACACATTTCCAATGGCACTGAAGAATTTGGGCAGTTTTTAGTTGCTCACATTCTTCCTGATTTGACTGAGGCAAAGGTGGAATACGCATCGAAGAAACACTGAGTGAAAAACTCAGAAGTGGACTACAAAAGCTTACCAGAACTTGCCAGGAATACTGTGGTCTGCAAATCCATCTGGAAATGGATTGAAAAGTGGATTCACTCTCAAGAGGGACTGATTTCTGACAAGCAAGTCTCCCTGAGAGTATTTTGAAATGTCTGCTTTAGCTGAGTAACAAGGAACAAAGGTACCTGCTAGGCAATTTCTACCCAGGAGTTCTCCAGGAAACTGAAGGCTGTTCTTATTTGTCTGAAAACCAGCTGTAGTCCATCCAGATTTCAGAGCTTTCTTATAGCAACTAAAGAGAGAGTTTTTTATTTATGTAGGTGAGATGTGAGATGTTCTAAAATCTTCTCCATGTTTCAGTTTCCATAAAGACTTTAAAAAATGAAATTTCATTTCAAGTCAGCAGCGCCTAAATGCAATGGTAACTCAGTGTGATGGTTTAGATAAGATTAACTTCTTAAAATCTTTTCTTTTCATAAAACTTGGCAGCAGCTGTGAAATTTTCCTTTGGATGCATGTTGTACCATACGCAAATGTTCCTACTCCGGATCAGAAACAAGTAAGGTTATACTGACAGCAAGTGCACACAGTAGACAGTCTTCTGAATGATTAAGAAGAAATGACTTTTTGTCTATACAGACTTGCCTTTCAGCTAGAAATCTCTCTGCTGGAAGGTCTTAAGTAGCCCAAGAGAAGTACGTAATGTCCTTCTGTGAAGTTTACCTGCAGCTGCATAAATGCTTCTCCAGCTCTTCCTGTACCTGGGAGGGAAACTAAATCTGCTCATCCACAGCCACAGAGGGGTGAGAAATAATAGGGACCCATACACAAACCAGTTTTCCAACACTGACAACATGGGGTCAAACTGGTTAACAAATGAGTACTGACTTGGAAACGAATGCACAGATTCCTTTTTTTTTTCTTTTTTGTTGTTTTGCTTTGGTTTTGTTTTGTTTTTTTTAAAACTTTGAACTCATCTGAATGAATCCACCACTAAAACATGGTAGTAATTGTGGCCTGTCCCACAAACACTCCACTTCAGGGTATGGAATTTCCAATGATTTAAAAATGAGGACTATCCCACAATTTATACAACGTTTCCTGAATTTGTTAAAAAATGTGGCTGTTTTTTTAACTGATATTGAAATGTTAAAAGGTATTTTAAAAATATTCTATTGCTATCCCTGAATAAGATGCTGTCATAAGAGACTGTTGTCACAGCCAGAGAGAAAAAAAGTAATTCTCACGTTTGAATGATTTTTTTAAAAAAAGCTACATTGTTTAAATTATATGGCATTATTTTTTCTATGGGCAGACAAACATGACTCTTAAATATAATTTGTTGTTGAGAAAGGAGAGCAACCCATTATCCATGCTACTATGCTTTTACCCTGAAAGCATTCTTTTTATGTATTCTAGTTACTTATCAACTAAAATCTCAATCAGGCTTCTCTCCAAACAGAGTAAAGGGAAATATCCTCAGTATTCACAGCTGAACCTCAAGTGTATTATAGATAATTTAGTTTAGGTTGGTGGTTTTTGTTTTAAGAAAACAGGAAAATTGCATTTTTTGGAGGAAGAGTTATGATGGTGCTTCTGAGATGGTGTTACCACTGAAATACAGCATAACTCTTACACTGCATTGCAGGTCTCATGAATGCTGGGAGCTGTTCTGCACATTCTGGCCACAGCAGAAGGTGGGTGTGCAGCATGTTGCAGGAAAAGCTCAGCACCTACAGAGGGGCACCTCAAAGCTATCCACTAGTAATGAAAGCCACCATTCTTATTCCCTTAATAATAAACCCCAACATTTTTACTTCACTGCCATGTTTTGCATCCAATAGCTTTCCAGTCCAAATTCCTATGAGACTGGCAGCCAGTTCAATGCTGCTGTTTCCCCCTCAGCAAACAGGAGGTCACTGCTGTTTCTCCATCTACGCGTCAGTGAAGTGTAACTGCATCTTCACTGGGCTATGGGGCAGAGCTCTGCTTTCAGAGAAAGCTGACAGAGCTGTGAAAGTAGGACAGGCAGGACCTAACTGACAAACACAACAAGAATTACTCAAGAGTCAGCAAAAATATAATTACTTCCATGGCTACACATCTATGAAAGCTGGGTTTTCTTCACACCAACTGCTAAGTGCCTGCTGATGCCAGATTTTTACGGTGCCTTTCTGCCAACTTGCTGGAAATAATATGCCCTTTTGTTTCTGAAAGTGGAAGACATGTTATGCTGCTGCATTTTATTCTGATGGGCAAAATACACACGCCTTGCATTTCCAAGCCCTCACAGGCAGGTTGCCTGGCTTAGTCTGTGATAAACAGAAGGCTAAGTAGGCGCACCTCCGCTTTTGTTTTCATTTTCTAATATTGCTTTTACCACCTTGGAAGTGGCAAAAATAATATCACCCAAGACGAGAACAAGATGGAAAGAAAATACAGTTTCATGCAAGTAAAGGGAAGTCCATTTTTAAATCAAGAGAATCGGATTTCAGGCCAATTTGGAAACCACAGCAGATAAACACTTGCCTTAAACTGAGTCAAATTTTTAATTTTGTTTAAAAGAAAAAAAAATGTTGTATTGACTCAGCTCTGAGCTCATACAGCATTGAGATGAATCCAAAACCATGATGCATTAGCAAGCAAAAGATTATGATGTCACCACAAATGTTATGAAGTCACTGTTTCCAAAACATGAAAGAAGAAAAACAGATTTATAGGAACGATATGGGCCAAGTTAGGACTTTTTTCTTTTTTTCTTATTTTTCTTTTCAAGAATAATAAGCAAATTATCCAATTTGCCATCATGATGATTCTTTTCTGTATTGCTTATTGGCATGCCATAAGTGCCATACAGAATGAAATGATTACAGGTTTTTAAGTAACATAATTGACTGAAATAATTCTGTGCATCTGTTTTTCATTTTCAATTTTGTTCATATCCATAAGTGTGCTATTTTTATTTAGTCATACCTCTGGGATTCAACTTTTTGCTGCTATCTTTACAGTCCTGATATAGTCATTTTATGGTAAAAGGGATGGGGTGAAGGAGAGGAACAAATAATAGGTGAAGCTGCAGCAAATGGCACAAGGATACAGTCCCTTCCTGGAAAGAGGATTTTGTGGCGAACCATTTCTCCCATAATGCATCCCACAGACCATATATCCACTAGAACAGCAGAGACAGGGAAGTGAAGAAGGAGGAAAAAAAAGCAAAGTTAACTACGACATTTCACTCCTAAAGGAGGGGAAAAAGAGCAGGTTGATCAGAACAGTACAGTTTGTTTTGTGGTTTTGTTGGGTTTCTTTTTTCATGTCTCACCAAAAGCTAAAATAAATAAATAAGTAAAAGCTGTGTCAGTCAGCTCAACAGTAGTTAGTAACAACAGCGGAAAAAATTTAAAATCAACAGTTTGGGTAAATGTCCAGAGCTAGCAAGTAAAAATCAAGTAATAAGTGCACAGACCCATGGTATACACTGAATTTATGATGCAAAAACAATTATCTTTTTCTTTCCTTTTTTTTTTTCTTTTTTTGCCTTTTCAGAAAAAATCCAAAACCAGATCATGATAATCTGGAATAAATCCTACTTTCAGCCAGTTTCTAGACTTCATCCTGCAGCACTGAGTCTCTCTGCAGCAGTACACAAGAGGCTCCAAATGGAACTGCTCACACAAGGAAAGGCCATATGGATAAATACTGCCCTTAATGGTTATGTAAAACTCCTGCTTCAGCATCTGTACTTATGTCCTCTCTCTAGTTACCAATCTAGATGTATTTACATAGTAACTGGAAAGAACTGGAGAGTGTGACCTGAGTGGACTGTGCTTTGTACTGCATATGTAGTCAAAATAAATGCTAAAGAAAAAGCTAAGATAAATGCTTGGCAGGACAAGTACTATCAACACTAAGAGCATTTCTTATTCCCAATCCTGCCTTCGGCTTTTAGGTGCAATATACATAGCTGCATTATCTGCTTGACTTGGATGGGGTTTTTTTGTCCTTCAAGTCTTACAAGAAAAAAGGCTGGAGAGATACTGTGACACAGTAAGCACAGAAAAACTCCCCCATGCATTCTATGTGAAGAGGAAAAAACTGCTTTCAAATGCTCTAAAAGACTATGCTGTTTATCAACTTTGAATCCTCATTTTGTGGTCATGTTTGACCTACACAGCCAGTTTTCTCCTCTTTTTCTTCCCCCTTTTTATCCTTCAAGAGTAATCCAAAACAAACCAAAGAAACAAACAAACAACTCATTTCTTGGTAAAATAAAATAAAGGTGAAATGTTCCATTTGGGAAAGGAGGGTACAGGTATCAGGGACATGGGACAGCAAAAGCATGCCTGAGGCAGTGGCAGAGTTTTCTTCATAGTGACAGTTTTGGGACCTTCTACAGAAGTGCAGCAAACTGGTGATAATTATGCATCTTTAGCCAACCAAGTGCAGAAAGAAAATGAAAGCAGTGAACAATCCTTATACAGGCAGAGTATGTAGTTAGAGGGAAAAAAAGTAGGGGAGCTTCAGTAATGTGGCAGCATAGGCCAGAGCAGGGAAGAAAAGAACAACCCTTTCTGTTGACTTCCTTGGGAGTCGGATCAGAGCCTCCAAGCAGACCAGCTCCTCTGACAGCTGACCTTCATTTTCAAGTATTTTCTTTTCTTACCCTGTTTACTTGATTTGGGCTTTGTACAAATAAGACAAGATCATTCATCATAAGCCAGATTTATTGACCAGGGAAGTCAAAGGAAGCCAAAGGAAGTCTCTATGATAACGTCAATGGACGTTTGATCAGGACCTTTGGATGTGGCAAACATTCTTAGAACCTCCCAGCTGTGTACTTCACCACAAGACTGTGCCTAACATTTTCTTGGTGCAGTTTTTATCATGTGAAAAGCAAGTGCTTTCTCTGTCCTTTCATGGACAATAACAACACCACCAGTAATTATCTACTAAATATCTGGAGAGAAAGAAAAAAAAAGGCAAAAGAATTCATTTGGCAATAGAAGAAACTCTGGATTTCACTAAGGAACTATCTATAGCATGCTGAGTTTAGTTCAAATTTCTAATGGCACTTAGCAAAAATTTCAATTAGAAAATACTTTATGGAAGATTATTAATTTTTCAGAAATTATTCTCTATGCTTAGATTCTGCTTAATAATTCTTTGCTTTTTAGACTTTCATCTTAAAATGTATATTTTAAATTCATAAACACTACAAATAGTTCATACAGGGACTTGCTAATTTCAGAAGAGGTTGTGTGATTATGCCTTTAGTTGTGCTTAAGTCATGGAATCAGCTCCCGAAATCAGTTTCACTGCTCTTTACAGGATGCAGTTGGCTGTTAGCAGAAGTTCTCCCAAAGGTTGGCTAACCTCTTTAACACAAATTAATTAGGACACTTTTTACTAAATTCTTGGTCTTGAAATTTGCAGTATTTGCTAGCAAAAAGTCTCCTTGTCATACACAAGTGGGAGCTTTTGATGGCAGAATCTGAATCACAGTGTATTCCCTCCTTTCCTGCCTGGTCTACCTGACACTCAGATGCAATTCTCAGTTTTGTTACAAAATGAGAATCACTTACAAAGTTTTCCCTTCACCTCCTGCAAAATGGGAGTTCTTTACCTCCTTCTCTATAGCAAGCACCCCCATCTGCTTTTCACAATCTTTCCAGGGACCAAGATCTCTCACAGATTATTCAGAGCACAATCCTATTTACTTGTAGGGAGATAACATACAAATTATATCCGTATTTTTTTTAACTTCAGCTTTTTCCTCTTCTTTTCAATTCTATCTGCCATTAAAAAAAAGAGACTCAAAAAATCTATCCCTAGATCTTGACCACATGAAACCTGTCAGCAAAACCTGGGACTTCAGTTACATCTATCATGAAGAAGGAAATAACTCCGGAAATTCAGATTTAGCTCTGGATTTGGACAAATTCTGGAAGGGCTCTTCTTCTTCCCTCAAAAAACTCATAGAAGCCAAAGATATTCTAGTCAGAACTGTATTTGTTAAGTTCAGGCATAACTAAGAACAAGTTTCTTATTTTTCTGTAATCCCACACTGATAAATTCCCCTGCATTGCATTCCAAATACATTCTGTAGGCGCAGTACACAACAGTGAGAAACTGCTCTAATTCAAGATGTCACTTATCATTACAATTTCATTTTCTCCTTCAGGTGCCCCTCACAATTGTAGAAGCAGGCCTTGCACTTCAGGTCACACTGTGCTATGAAATGGCAGCCCTACCGTTCTCCTTGTAGCCCATTCCCAGGATGACCTCTGGTGCTCTGTAGTAACGTGTCACCACATATGGAGTCATCATGAAGCTAGTGCCTGCAGTCCTGGCCAGCCCAAAATCCAAGATCTTCAACGTGCAGTCAGATTTTACTACAATATTACTTGGTTTTAAATCCTGCAAGAGACAATGAAAAGACATGTGACTGTCCTTTGCAAAGCAAGGCATAGCTGTGATACAGACTGATATTTCAAGTCACCCTTCAAATACTCTTTTAATCTTCTGACATGGTTACTATCAGAAATACTTGTAAATACACAACAAAACACTGCTACTATTTTCTCTAGCAAACTGCTCTGGAAGTTGTTCTAACTTGGCATACTGTGGGACTTTACCTGGATAGCAGGAGACTACTGGTGTTAAATTAATTCCATTTAGCAGTTCAACAAACTAGGATTAGTATCACAGTACTGTCTTGATTCATTTTTTTGTAATGCTGTGAGCCTAATAGAGACATTCCAAATGTAATTGTGGAGATACCTAAACACTTCCTTTGTAATAATTCAAGGCATCCTTTGCTGGATGACTTGTCTGAAAGTCAAATCTATCACCCCTTGCTAAACACACAACATGCCAAGAAATGAGACTTTAGTGTATTAAAAAGCAACATCTGCTTTGTAACCCATTTTATCAGCCCTTTTATCAGAAGGGAATTTTTTAAAAATTTTTTTCTTTTCAATCTGGAAATGCCAAATTAGTAAAAACACATTTCAATAGAGAAGTTAACTCTGAGTATTTACAATCCATTCAGAATTCCCTCTGCTCACAGTCACATAAAGTGTTCCTCTCTGCTGTCAGCAATCACATAGAGAGCTGCCTCTGGCATTCACAGCAGGTTCTGTATCTTACCAGGCACAGCACTCCAATGTGGAAAGGCAAAATGAGAGGATGCATTTAACATAGACTTAGCAGTCTTTTCATTTGTTTTAGCACATATAAATGATGGCAAATGTCAATTCCATATGCCCAGATCTCTGTGGAGCCTGGCCAAGGTATACTCGGGCCAGACTACAATTCAAAGTCTGAATGTCATGCATGGAAGATATAGCTATGGTCAGAAGAAATAACATTTGTCTACAATTTTCAGAAACCATGACCACTTGGATGATTTCCAGAGCTTATTATTGGTTATTGTTTATTTTCAATAAACACATTAACCTAACACAAGGTTGGGCCAAGGGTTGGACTCGATGATCTCAGAGGTCTTTTCCAACCCAATCGATTCTATGATTCTAAGCATGGAGCTCCTCTGCAAAGGGCATGGACTGTGACTCTTAAGCTTATAGTCATTGTACTGGGAGATAGGGCATTGATCCACAATACACAAGAAAGCCAAGTGGTATTTAAAATCTGCATGATTATTTCACGTGCAGTCTTAAGTTTTAAACCGAAAGCTCCTTACCCTGTGTATAATTCCTGCAGAGTGAAGATGCTTGATACCACAGAGCATTTGGTACAGGAGATAAGACATTCTCTCATGGTCTAGCTCCATCTGAATCACCTGGCACAGATTGGCATCCATTAATTCCATTACCAGGTAACTGAAGGGAAAAGTAAAGTCACAGGGTTATTTTCTGTGTTCAAAAGGGATCACAGCATCATCTCAAATAAGTAACAATGCCTTTTCTAGCTTCAAAATCCACTTTGTTTTTGATGACTGGGAGTAACACCGCTGCAGACTGGGTGCACTCACAATGGTACTGTATTGGTATTTGTATTTCACTGCAGAGACACTATTCTTTCACTATTCTTTCACTATTCTTTCAGTATCCCAGCAAAACTGGTGGGTTATTGGCCCTTTCTTGGTGCATTCCTCTTGACAGAGACTATACCCTACCTGGGCAATCAGGCAGCACAACCCAGAAATGTGCAGAAAACAAAAGAACCACAAGCACCAAATGACATTACTGCTTGGCCTTTGACCATTGCAAGGAATGGCTACCAAAGTACATGTAGGAATCTGAGAGAAACAGAGACGTCTGAGAGGCTAGAAATATGTATTCCCATGCAGAATGCCTCCAAAAATCCTCGTAAGACTACATGACTTCCCAGAATTCTCATTAAAACTAATAGGTTACTGCCGATACCAGACTACAGAATGAGATACATTCCCATACAATGTACACAGACTGTGGGAAAGACAGAAAGATAAAAGAACAACTATATAAAACACAGACTGTTTAAAATTTCACTCAGAGCAGGTTCGTACCACAGCAAGGTTCCAGATGAGATGTTAGCTGTCTTATATACCTAACAGAGACACCCAGGCAAATAATTTTACTCAGGCAAAGGTCATATCAAAACAAATATGAAACCCATTATTTGTCACTTTGTAAGTGTGAAAAGATGTCTCAATATGGGAATGCAGAATTTGTGTCTACCCACTAGACTCACAGGATTTTTTTTGAGGGGCTTATAACCTTTGTGTCTTGCTGAGTTATTGCATTCAAGGTGCAGTATAATGCCCCACACACCTCTAAAGCTTTAGCTTAATTACTGCCTCTGTTACTTACACATCCTGGAACTCCTCCAGAGATTTCTGTGGTGTGAAGACATTTAATAAACTGATAATCTGAAAAGCAAAGTAAGACAAAAGAATGAAGAGATGTGATATACATAAGCAGTTGAACCCATTTTGAAATGTGTTAAAGGATAAACTGCTTTTCACTGCTCAATTTATACTTACACTTCTCAGATCAGTAAATACTTGGCAAAGTTCAGCCAGAAATTTCTTATTTATGAGGAATACTGACCTGACGGGACAAAATAATCAAGGACCATCTCAATAAACAGAAGTCCTTCCATCTCCCCGACATGGCCTCAGTTCCTTTTAGGGCACATACACACACACACACACACACTGCCTGACACAAATTCCATCATGAGAGGTACCACTTTTCAGTAGAAGCACTTTAAAACAGCTGACAAACCCTGAGCAAAGACATGTTGCATACTGCAACTCCTTTTTTCCTTTTTCTTTTTTTTTTGCCTTTTTTTGGTTGGTTGGTTGGTTCACTTTGTGGTTTTGTTTGTTTGATTTTAAATGGGCTGGGCAGTTGTAAGGCACTGATAAGAATGTGTGAAACAGCACTGAGGAAAAATGTGACCTCACAAGAATTTCTCATACTTTCCTGCTGCGCAGGTAACAGAGGTAGGTGATATCAGCACATCTCCCATCGCCTATCTAGGTTTTCTAACAGAAATGGTTCAAAATTCATTCTTTTTACTTTGCATATTCTGACTGAATCTTACATCTGGACAGGTGACTAAACAATTCTCTCCTTCCTTTGCATTTCTCTGTTCAGACAAACCAAACCTCTGACCCAACCAATGTGGTGCTGTAGCAGCTCTCATGCAGCATGTTTAAAATTATGGGTTTGAAATTATTGCTACTCCTGCTGCCCTCTATTCTTTCCAGTCCATTAAAAAACTGAAGTGAGAATGCATCCTTCTCCTGCCTACAGGGAGAACTCCTCACTTATTCCTGCATTTTCAAATCCCCATGCATTGGTCTGGCTGAAAGTAGCTTCCATCAAGTCAATAGGGAAGAGATAGGTACATTCCTGATCAACACAGTGGGAACATAAGAATAAATCAAAGCCCAAAAGCAGGACAGAGGACACTAGAGTGACAAGTCCTCCTGTTTGCCATTTTAGAGTCAGTCCTTTTTCTTTCCATGTGAATTTATGATAGAGAGCAAGTGTAAAATCTCACCTTAACATCACACTTTTCAAGCACTTTTATGCTTTGCATAAGGAGAAAGAGTCTTTGTAGGATCTGAGGCAAGAGTAGACACTGCAACCTGAAAAATTCACTCCTTATGAAAAGGGAGGGGCAAACAGAAATGGCAGCAAGCAATAGGAGAAATTGAAGAACTGGAAGAAAATTAAATCCCTGGCAATCCTACTATTTCACAACCAAAAAAAAAAACCAAAAAACCCCAACCCAACAACAAAAAAACAAAAAAACCCACAAGTTTCCACAGTGTCAGGCAGTTCTAACAGATAATGGTTACAATTAAAACACAGCCCTGGAATAACATTCCTACTGCAACGCAGGAATATTTTCATACATTATGTGTACTAAATATTATACAATAGGTAGTGAGTGCAAGAAGCCTGAAAGTCGAGAACCTGTTTGAGCTGTTTATTTCAACAAGAACACTGGGATTAGAAGGAACAGCACAATGTGCTGAGGTTTCAGAGTCCCTGGCTCCACCACATTAGCGTACTCACAAATATGGGAGAATGGAAAGTGCTTTTGGTTCTTAATTTTTTTTGGCAGTTTTGCAGCAACCTTGCCCAGGATGACCCATTAGCTTGTACAAGCTATACAAAGCACTTATATGAGTGGGTTTCAAATGAAGCCCAGAACAATGAGTGTGCATGGATATTCCAATGCAGGAGACACTACTTTTGAACCACAAATACCAGTGATTAGAGTATGTAGCCAAGATTCCAACAAACATTTATGCATTACTGGACAAGTCACTGACAAGAACCCATTCTGTTTTCTCCCACTCTCTCATCCTAACCCTGGCAGGAACCCACACTTGGCATAGTCTTTAAATAAGCACATGGAACATCCTCACTCTCTCATGTGGGCCTGTAACACCACAAGGACTGTAGCCCTCAAGCATAATTTACTTTTCATTTCTTTTTTTAAAAAGGAACCCAACAAAACAATTTTCTTTCCAACAAACCAATATACATAACACTTCTCTGGCTACCTACTCAGAACTTACATTTTTATGATTCACACACTTCATGAGGACCAGTTCCCTGTAGGCTCGCTTGGCATGAGTTTGGTTCTGAAATGGTCTGCTGAGCTTCTTAATGGCCACGTTTCTGTCAAGGACAGCATCATATGCAGCACTGCAGTAATTACAAACACAGTGGTTATGCATCTTAGAGGGTATCCAGCATTTCTCATGGCAAATTCCTGAGCCTCAGATCTACCATTTTCTTTTTTTTCCACTGAGAAAAATACTGTGACAAAAGGAGAGAGTTTCTAGTAAGAAAACATAGGACATCCAAAGGAGACGTAGCACCTCATCTGCAGAAGACAGTATGCACCACTACTTCTGAACTCCAGCTTCATATGAAATTAACACATATTTTCAAGGGGTGGGGGAAAAATTAAGTAATTTCAAATAAAAATACCATAAAAACTGTATGAGGCAAGAAGTTATTTCATAAAGCAACTCTGTGCATTGGGTACAGTGGTGAGGCTTTTGCTTTTTCTGTTACAATTAAGGATACTTTCACTAAGTGGCTCAATGAACAAGTGCCCATCTATCTGGAGTCAAGTTACTGAATCATTCTTTGAATCTTTCATAATCCAATTCTAATAACATATCTAGAAACAGAACCATTTCACAATTTTTTTTTACCATTTCCTGATAATGAAAAAGTTTGTTACATATACACAGTTACAAATTTTGGAAACATGAAGAAACACAGGCTGTGGTTTGCAAAGTGGGCTTTTAAAGCTGTGGCCCTAAAATTCTCTTTAAACTTTTAAGCGTTTTGTGCAATCTTCAGTTATTTTTATAATCATTACCTCCTATGAGTTTGAACCAGTTATTTTGCCAGTTCAAATCTGACTACGTAAATTCTGACTCTAAATTCCACAAAGCACACTAAGTCTTAGAAACATTCCCAAATGGACAGCATCCTAAGACCCTCTTCCTGATTTTTCCTTTTACCAAAAATGAAGAAAGACATGACACAAGTTTTCTGCTAGTCCATGAGAAGCAGCAGTGTATTTCTCAAGAGATATAACAACCAAACCACTAGCTTTTCTAAAAATTGCCTTTTTAAAGCACCAAAGTAAATATTCAAAACTCTGTGATTCCTTTTCTTATTAACTCTTGCTTGTTGTAGACATTCATTGACAGTCTTACTGACCAAGTACAGACCAGAAAGCATACAAGCATCAGAACTTAGTCACAAAGCCAAAAATATCCACAAGTGTTCAAAATACACAAAAAATGAAGTGTAGGCAATGTATGTCTTGGAAACCACACAAGAGCAGACAAATCTGAAATGTTTCAATTACACTACTTCTGCACAAATAACACACCAAGTACATCCCACAAACAAGATCAATTGTTTGCTAAAGGTGATGAAGAATTTTGCAAAGAATACTTTTGGGATTGTTTTAGGAAGACTTTTGATAGCAGAGCAAGGAAAGTGATCCTTCTGCCTTGCTCATTGCTACTAAGGCCACATGTGGAATGCTAGGCCAGCTCCAGGCTTCCCAGTACAAAAAGTTATGGGTACATTGGAGGAATTCCACTGACGAGCCATGAAGATGATTAGGGACTGCAATATCTGTCATAAAAGGAGTAACTGAGTGAGCTGTTGTTTAGCCTGGAGAAGGCTTAGGGTGAATCTTACCCCTGTTCTCAAGTATCTAATGGAAGTAGCAAAGAAGATGGAGCCAGACTCTTCCAGTGGTCCTGAGCAACCTGCTCTACTTGACTCTGCTTTCAACAGGGGGCTTGGACCAGAGGCTCTCCAGCATCATCCATTCTGTCATTTGGTAACAATTCCTTATTCTCGTATCCATTAACAAGGCATATACTTTTATGACCCAGATAATATCATAAATCATAAACAAAGATACTGCACTCACTAGCTAAACCACAGAAGCAGCACCTTAGGCAATAAGGCTATCAAAGATCCGGTCTGACTTGACTTTACTCCGGCCATGGAACTGCACTCAGCTAAACCTTGTGTTGGGAGGAACGCAATGTGTGATTTACAGCCCAACAGGATGCAGCAGAAAGCAAACCTCCTGCAGCAGCTGCCAGAATCATGTCTCTCATCCTGATTTAGTTCAGCCATAACATGGCACCATGAAGGCCACAACTAAAACACCCCTGAATTCCAATAAGAAAGTAATGAACAAATATAATGTAGAGCCAAAGGATTTGAAAACCATGATCTTTCAACAGTTAAATATTTTGTCTCTATTGTTAATGGAAGTACATTGCAAATACACTTGAGCAGATAAATCTCTCAGCTAATCCATATTCCTTGATCACTCAACTGCTTTTAAGTTGAAAAGCTTACATGAGACTCATCTGAGCTATGTAAGAGTATTTTAAATCATTTTAAGAATCTTTTCTCATATTTTAATCTCCTTAGTTACATCATAAAATTACTGAGTAGGAGTTAGAAAACACTGCAAGTTTGTCTGGGCAAACATTTTCCTCAGTTTCAGATCTCTGCTTTTCTGAATTTTCTCTCTCTGTCAAAGCAGGAGACAAAAGCATCAATCTAAAATCAGCAGCTTCTTAAGCCTTTCCTTTTATGTTCAATTCCCAGTCCTTTACATATCACAGAGGAATGAAGGCAATTCTTTGTACAGGGATATTTACTTTGGGGCACAAGGATCTCGACTGCAGTTCTATCACTGTCTTCTATCAAATGGAAGGTGTCCAACTACTCAAAGAAGTCAATATGGAAATTCATTGCACTGGGTAAATTAATAGCCCTGATGTTTTTTTTCTATTCACCAGAGAGAAGCTTTTGTTTACAGACAGCCAACTATGCATTTTGCTACAATGAAATACAAATACCACATGTAGGCCCTCTCTCTGGCGCTTGCTACACAAAATCCTTACCTTGGAACACCAAGGTTAGCATTGATGATAAGCCTTCTTAAGACAAGCTTCAATCACTGGCAGAACAGGTGACTCAAGGGAGCAGGAATAAGAGAAAAAGAGTAATGAATGCCTGTGAAATGCGACCAAAAGGCTGAGTGTGAAAGTCAATCTCAAGATCTCAGATAAGAGGCTGGACTTGCATTTAAAAGCCTGTACTTGTTTCTCTAGAAGCTTCATCATAACACCTCTTGCTCAACTATTAATTTATTTTTTAATTTATATAGTTTGCTGTTTTTATAACAAAGATTCTAAATCACCCCTGGTCTTGTAATAAAATGATAGCTTTACTGCAGCATGAGCTCAGAAAAAGCCTCAGAGTTTTTACTACCATGTCTGTGGCAGCTGCACAGAAAGAAAATGCAGTAAATAAATTCTTTCCCTATAAATTCTGTTTACAGTTCATTTGTCAAGGGAAATGTTAGTGTTAAAAATGCCTTTTAAGACTGTAAATAATTGGATATAAACCTATTTAGCAGAGATAAAAATTTTAGCCAGATGTGAATATAAATTCATGACTACCAGGAGATATATGTAATTACAGCTATTTAACAAGACTCTTTGCTGATTTACGCACTTAAAAAAAACAACAAACAAACAAACAAACTTCTAGTCAGATTAACACAAACCCAGACCCTCATTTTTCACCAATATTCTGTGTGAGTTCAGACTGTTATGATCAATGAGCAATGCTCTGTAGTCATACACTTGAGGGACCAGACATTTTCATACCTATGTCAAAAAGAGAAGAAAAACATTCTAGTTTCATGTCCAAGTTTTTATTTCAGTAGACACTTACCAAGTAAATACTTGAAATTATCTTGCCCATGAAGGAATAACTCTTTTCATAAGCAGTGAAACTTAACATTTATCAATTTCATTACATTCTAACCCAGAATACACTGTCAAGCCCACAGAATATGTGTCTATATTTAAAATCGACTCTTAGATATGGGATCTGATACAATTTTTGATAGTCTTTGGTCTCAGGAGTCTTTGGATGGGGCATACACATCCTTTTCAAGATGCTTGCCCTATCTTAAGCCCCTACTTCCTTAAAGTACTATTATTACCTCTCAGATGACAGAACAGAAGCCCCGAACAAGAAGGGAAGCTCCCAGGCTTCAGTGTTCCAGGGCAATCTCAGCACAGAGCTTTTTCTATTAAGGAAGTCTATTTACTGAATGTTGCAGAAGTCTAAGGAACACTGAACAGTCTCCTTACCCATTACTATACATACAAATGTGACAAATATAGTAGCAAAATCTTTCTGAAAAGCTACTTAATATTACACCTAATTTCTATGTGACAATTTTCATCCATCTTTACCTTCTACCAGAAAGACTCCACTTGCATTTCTCTTTATTAGAGAACCCTGCTATTTATAGCTGCATTACTTGATCCTTCTAAGGTAGTTTTGCTACTGACATCTGCATTTTGCCTTATTTCCTTCATCCCAGCATAGCAAGTAGGAAGAGAGCTGAAAGTGATCTTGTCAGAGCAGAGATCTGTGTACTTGAAATACACTGGTTATTTAGTGCTGAGAGCCTCATCAGTGGAGAGAATTGGTAACCTTGAAAATCAGATTTAACAAGAATGCTAATGATAGCTCATCCTCAACAATCACCACCAACATATGGAGCAGAACACACTCTATATACATGCTCAGATACACATCTGAGTGTATATTCACATGTAGATAAAAAGAAAAGCATGGATCAACGCATATATAAATCCCTTTCACAGTAATTTCTCTGTCTTCAAAGTCCTTGGTTTCAGATAACTATCACAATTGCACTTTCTGAAGAAGTCATTTTTAGGAATGTCAAGAGCCTAATCTTTTTCCTGTATTGAGCAAAATTTTTGGAAATGTGGTTGAAGAAAGTTTAACCTTAAAATATTTCAAGTGCTTTACCTTATCTCTACTTAAGGTGCCCTTTCAGGCAAGTTAGTGTAACAAAAAAGAATGAAAAAGTTACTTCACCTTAAGCAAACTTTAACAAGTGTATTCTGGTGGGTTTTGATGTGTTTTGTTAGTTTCCTTTTTATGTTGACCTCACTTAACAGTCCAAATGTTAGAATTAAATTAGACTTTCTCATTCTTTTTGGTTTTTAATCCTTTTGACATATAACTTCTGAGTTTCTAAAGGCAGATGTTTAAACTAACAGTACATATTTTTCTCTTCAATAATCACTTGAAATAGAAAAAAAATATTTTTAGAGTGAAAAATTTATTGCAGAAATTATATTTAGATATAATGAATGCTTTCCATGAAAATGATCTAAAAATAAAGAATTCCATACATTCATCAGCACGCAGAAAGTTTGCTCCAAAAAGTCAAAGAACAGTGTAACAAACAAGAGCCTTTCAATGTCATTATTAAGTTTGAAATCAAGACTGGGCACTGAAAATCCACAAAAATAACTAACATAAACCTCACGAAGAGCTGAAGATCTGTTGTCAGCAATGGCTACTCTACAATCTGGGTCAGGTCTCTTTCTCCTCAAAATGCAGAGAAATGAAGTGGCCTCTCAGACAATATTCAGAGCTGGTGCTTAAGGAGACCAACACAGCTTCATAATGGATGACTGCTGCACTTTTCCTGCTTCTATATGTGGTTCCAGTTCTTTGGTTTGTGTTTCCATCAGCTCACAGCTTCCTGCAATCAGCTGGAAAAGCTGGATTAGAAAATACAATCAGATACCTCCCCAACTACAACACAAGTCATCTTTTTTTTCCCTATCAACAAGGATGTTTCACAAAATAAACAGACCTGTCACCAGGACCTTTCACGAGCTTCCACATGTCTGCAGGGATTAGTGATTGGGCTCAAAGCGCTCCTCCCAGCACTGCATGGGGCAGCAGGGACTGCAAGTGCTGAAGGGCACAGAGGAGTCACACACAGAAAACACCTTGTCAGAAAGGTGCTCCAGCTGTTGCCCTTTGAAGCTCCTTATTACAAGAGGACGTGAAACCTAAGCAGCAAAGCCGAAAGATCAAACAAAGCTATCACCTCAGTGTATTTTAAATAAAAGCAGATCCCCTCTCTAGGCAATTTTGCCAAAGCAAGGCAACTGATTGCCTATTACTCAACACATGGACTTTTATCCTGTGTTGGAATGAAGTAACATGAGAGAAGACAGAAGTGCCTGAATTGTCAGGGATTATCATCCTAGTCCTTGAAGAAAAATTCAGTATTACTATCAAGATTAATAGTGAAATCCGTAGCACTTAAACTTCAAAGATGTACCATTAAAACTGGTGGAATTTAAGATAAAAGTTCAAAATGTGAGGCTCTCGGCAGGTTATCAGGAAAGACAGCTTTCTTTTAAAAGAAAACTCTTTGGGAATCTGGCCCACTGTTCAGTGTGCACACGCTTTTTCATATATTTAATAAACTGGAGGCAGGCAAAATCCAGTTAAAACCACAGAAGACAAATCTTGCTCTCCGCTTGCACAATACTCTTCATTTAGAGTACTTTACTAGAAAATGTTTACTCTCAAACATTGCATATAAGACTTATGGTTCTAATACTGAAATATATCAGTCTGAAAATGAACCTTATTGTCTAATTCTTATTATGGATTTCAAATTTAGATATGAAATATTTTTGAAACAGAAAAACATATATGGCACATTTTAAAAAAATGGCCCTGTCTCCTGTATAATTTCATTATAGTGTCACTGAAATTATTACTGTAGCTTTGTAATATAGATTTATTCACTTCCCTACAACATCCTTATTTTATTTTCCACCTTGCAAAATACAGCTCCTTAAAGGTCCTGATTAAATGAAAAGATATTTCTGTTGGGCTACATTTTGTCAGAAATTATACCAAAGCTCTCTTTATCCATACATAAACATGAGAAGTGATTTAAAGATCTCTACATACATTTCTGTCTGCAAACATATGGAAATTACTAAAAAAAGGAGTAAGAACTGCTCAGTGACCAGTCATATCTGTGGTTATTGAAATTAGAGTTCAATAGACAAGTCCTTGCCACAGCTAGAAGAAACTCCATCAACAGGAGTATTTCACCAGTCAGATCTATGACATTATATGCCTAGATATCTATGTTTTAAAAAGAACTGTTTCAGGTATGCACATGCAATCATAGAATCGTAGAATGGTTTGGGTTGGAAGGGATCCTAAAGATCATCCAGTTCCCAAAAGACCAGGTTGCTCAGAGCTCCATCCAACCTGGTGATCTGAAGGAAGACAATATAAAATAAGTATAACAGATAAAAAAGGCTGGAACACCTACTTTTAGTGAACATATCTACGATGAAAGCTAGTTTAGTTACCTTTCTAATTATGTGAGTTGGTACCCTAACAAGAGCCACTTTGGAATCCAGCAGTTCTGTGTATGGATACAAGATAAAAACTCTTCCAGTAGTTGTTCTCACTCACAAAGACACTGCAGGGATACAGTAGGAAAGGCAATGTGGAAACAGCTATAGAGTTCTCACTTTGCCTGGCTCATGACTGTGTTGCCTGGAGACTAAAATATTCATGAGGATGGTGAACATGAAGTATGTTTACATACTTCTCATCTGTATATGCTCTGCTATTTCTTTATACTTGGTTTTAAAGAAACTTGGCTGTGTAACACTACTGTGAACAGAACTGTAAAACTAGCACTTTCTGCATGTCTCTTGTCACTAACTCACTATACAATCTGCTACCTGACAGTAGTTTTTGTTAACTGCCAGTTAAGGAAATTCAACCTGGTCAATGAAAGGAGCCTAATTTTTTTTTTCATTCTGATTTAAAATGGCTCTAGACTAATATGTTTTTCCTTACACATGACACATGTAAGAGATGATAGTCTCATGGTTTCCAAAGTATGCGACACTACTCTCTCTTCGTATGCTCAAGGACTTACCAAAGCCAGAGCAAGGTAAAAAACTAAAAAATGGATCAGAGCTGGGGGTGCCTGTCAATATTCAGTGGCAGAAAACACATGGGCAAAAGTTGAAGCATGATTTGTAGTTATACCACACTGAGTAGATGTTTACCCAACATCTGTGGAACAGAGAGAAGACACTGAATCTGGCAAACATATCTGACATTCAGCGCTCTCAACTGTCAGCAGGGTACATAAATAAAGCAGTAAAACCAGAAAAAGTTCAGTTTCTTCATTTAACAGCAATTTGCAAGATCAGGGATAGTGACACCAAGGCAGAGTCTGTGCACCTGGCAGAAGCTGAGTACCTTGCACATTTAAATTGTCAGCCACATGATAAATCTGCTATTTTGATCTACAAACTGGAATAGAAACCAGATACTATCTTCCATAACCATCTCACAACCATAATTTAAAAGACTTTCAGGTTTCCCTGACAAACAGAACAAAAGCTGTCACTTTAGTGAATAAGAAATATTATTTAACAACCTATCTTACATTTCTCAACTGATTAAGAATCAAAATTCAACCAGGGAATAAAAGTCTACTGTCAGAAAGCCTTCACTTACAATGTGATAATCATGAAAGGGAAAAAAATTAGAATGTTCACCCTAAAAGGCTACTCAAGTTCTAGTTTCTCAAAACTAACCCGGCAATCTCTGCAAGGCCATTCTAAGCAGACAGAAACAGATCAGAGATGCCAAAGTGTCACTTGATGCTGTTCTGGGAGGGAAGAAACACATGTGATGTTGCCACACACATCACCTTTAGCCTCCCAGCCAAGGGGGGTCCACAGCCTGTCCTTATTCAACAGGAACAAAATTTAAAAATTCCTTAGGTTTTTGATTTGCCGGTTATACCAGAAATTTCAAGGTGTAGATGTGTAGACAATCTTAAAACACAATTTTTGTTTGAATCAGCAATTCTACTCCCTTCCATGGTTCATGCTGAATTAGTGACCACAGAGCTACAAAGCTTATTTCCTTCCTGTAAACAGGCACCAACCAATTTTGGATGAAAATGTGTACCATGAAAAAAGAAAAAAAGAAAAACACAACCCCCCCCCCAAAACCCAAACACTTTCATGCCTTGTTTGACACTTGCAAAGGGACTCCTGTCTTTCAACCTTCCTCCTTTCTGCTTCCCTTCATAACTCTCTCTTTTGCTCACTCTTGTACATTCTGGTGAGTTTTCCCACTCAGGTCATGCCAGACACTATCCATAGACTTCACCCAGGCTTCACACAGAATCTCTTGCCTCATGTTGTCTAGTTTGCTCAGCTATATTTTTTGGCGGTCACTGTTTTTATGGTAGTCAAAGGACTGGTCTCAAGACAAAGGGCAGTATTTTGCTTTGTGTAAAGCACTCTGAAAATGTGTAGAGTATATAAATATCAGAGATTAAATATCAACAATACATACTGGTAATGAAAATTTAATTATTGGAGCTGCTATCCTGCCAGGCTGTCTCTATTTTTTCTGTTTCTGGTTCCATTGTTTTTTGTTTTGATACCTGCACTTTTATTTAGATGCTCTGTCCTATAACCCTCCCTCCCTAATTCCATGTGATCACAGCTATTCTTGTGTCACAGGAGGAATCCCTTGTTCCTATGAGAAGTGTTTTGTGCAATTGTTCTCATGTTAAACACATGGTAATCAGTGATGATGATGCAACACCATTCCGTTCAGTGGTGACAGGATTCAGGGAAATGACATAAAAGGCTGAACCTGAAGTCAGTTAAGGAATGACTGCAATGCACTGACAGTATTTCATTCCAACCCTGGTTTCCTCCTTGAACTGAAGTTTCTTTGCAACTAAATTCCAGGCAGACAATCTGACACAACAGTAGAAGCAAGTGGAGTGTTATAAAAATCTGTCCATTATGTTGTATCATAGCAGTGGAATAGCACAAATGTGAAAAAAGGGAGATCTGCCAGCGACCAAAAGAAAGTTTTTGACAGGGTAGGAGCAAACAAGTACCTGATATCTGTAAAGGGAGTTATAAAACATTACTGCCTGATAGCAGAAAGTGTAAATTAAATTCAATTTCTAATCAGCCTACACAGAAAGTGCTTAAGTTACACAAACATCAGTTACTTCTCTGCAGACATAGATTTTACAAACAGCTGATACATTTTAATGGCTCTAAGAGGATCACAGATGCTTATCCAGTCACAGCTATGAACAAACCAGCCCTATGCCCAAGAGTTGCACCAATCCAAGTGAAAATCCTGGCTGTCAGTGCTCTCAAATGAACCTGACTGTGCCTGTACAGTACTGAATTTGTGTCCAAGTCAAGTGAGTATTGCTCTCAGGGCTCACAAAACAGATTACACAGAGATAGTTTCTACACAAAACTATTTATGTTTTTTGCCAGAAACTCACAAAGTGTAAGCATTGAATAGATTTTTCCTTCTTAACTGTTGCAGTCATGGAATAAACAGGTTCTTTAAGGAGAAAGAAAGGAAAAAAGACATAGAAATATAGGCAGTCTAAGTATTTTGGAGACAGAAGGTCTGATTTTTTTTGCTAGGAGACAATACTGTGGTGGGTTTTATTACATAAAATTTGTGATTCCCATTACAGTTTAGATTTTAGATTTCTGTGTACTGTCAAAGCAAAATGAAACACAATAAGACAAATATGAAATACACGGTGACTTTCTGCCTACCAGGAATCTCTGAAGTTAAGTAGAAAAAGGACATAACAAAAAAAAAATAATTTTAAAGCAATTACATGCCAGACCTTCAAAAAAAATCTTGCTCAAACATTACATTTCAGGTTCCCCTCTCATATAAAATTGTGTCTTCTTCCTGCCTCAGACATCTTCATGCTACTGGATATACACCTTTTCTTCTGCTTCTTTCTCACTTATATTAAAAATAGCAGTAGTAGAAAGAAAAGGTTGTAAGAATCAAAGCAAACAAGGACCACAATCTGCTTAAAGACAATCCACTTACCACATTTTTCAGATACCATATATAGTTTGTCATATGGCACCAGTTCTCTATAATCCTAAAAGCAATTTCTTCCACATCCATGCTAAGTTGAGTCATCAGCAAGAGCACTGGAAGACATGACCCTTTCCTCTCATTCGATATGCAAGCCAACTGACATTGAATATATGTTAATATGCAAATTTTAATAATATCAACTTAAGAAGAACAAATCTTTCCAACTTAAGTAAGAGTTTCCACTCAGTGTATTCTGGAGCTCAAATCCAGAGAGATACTCAGTCTCTGCTGTAGCCACTGGGAGTCTCTCAGCACCTTAAAATTCATGTGCTGGTGATCCAGATTCCAAATACAAGTGGGAAATTTTCTACCTTTCTGAAGAATCAAGACAGAGACATATTAGAACCACAATGCAGAATGTGCTGTTCTAGGTATACATAGGATAGTGATCAATGTGTAACAAATACATGCAATTAAGTTTTTGGCATTTCAGAGCAAAGACACTATAAAATTCAAAGAATACTACAATGAGAAAGCAAATTAGGAGCGGTGGAAAAATCCTGCAATGTACAAATGAATGAGTGAGGTTTGAGGCTTTCTGTGAGTTTAACTTATAGTATTTCAACATTTAAGAACTGTCCAAAATTAAAAAAAAAATTAAAATAAATCTGGCAATAGTTTGAACCACCTGTTCTCAGAAGGAAAAAAAAATCACCATGTGTTGCCACAGCATGAGATGACAACAGCACTGGGAAACATTAGAGAATTTGTTTAAATTGACACGCTTATTTCACTAACAGTAGAGCAGTTCATAGTACAAACTGACAGTTATTTCCTACATTATTGCTGCAGAACATACTTGTAAAACTCTCTCAATGTTGTCTTCAAAAACCTCCTCAGGAGCAGGATGTCAAAGCACATCAGTGCAGCACACAACAGCATGAGAAAGAGAACCTTAGCAGAACTGATGGATACAGTTGAGAGAACCTTTAACAGAACAGGGTGAATCTGCAGTGCCAGCCAATAGGATGTTCAGCACACAAGGGCTGCAGGATGCAAGTGTGTAAGTGGAGTGAAAGTAACTAAACACACCGCAGAGGCTCAGTTCTGATTCACAGGGCACATTGAGGCTAACAAAATTAACACTGCCACTCCCTTCAGGGCCACTGGAATTCTAGGCATATCTGAGTACACGGTTCACCTCGGGGTTGCCTCTGAATGATACATATTCTTTGTTGTCCTCTTCTGAGGAAAATTAGTGATTTATCCCACAGAGAGAATACCTCTAAACTTCAATGCCAGTTGATACAAGCAAAAATGTTGAACCCTATCAAGGAATACAGTATTTTAATTCAGAGGCACAAAGAAACAAAGAACAGCATTATGGGGATGCATTCATCTCTCAAGAATTTTAATACACTAATGTCCAGCTAAACAATACAAATAAGGTTGTGCATTAACACTGTGATGACCACTACTCTCTATGTTTTTTCCACTGCACCACAGGAAAAGTATGAGCTTAGAAGTGATTATGTTCAAAAGTATCATGTCCTCTTTTCTATCGCTTTTATCATTATTCCTATTTGAATATCACTTTAAATCCTAATACTCAGACCAGGTGTCAATTGTGCTACACAAAACCAGAACTGAAGGATAATCGTCATACAAAAAAGCTCAAGTGTCTTTGTAGTCTCAAACACCTGATCCTCTTCATCACTTACAGGCACATTCCACAGAGATAGATCTATTACATTGAATTTATTTTTGAGGTGGTTCTATTGATTATGTTGGTATCTTCACAGACCTGCAGTAGATACCTATGGAATGAAAGAGGTTTCCCTATAACAACTGTCTTAGTATATATAATACACGAGTATATGGAGAATTAGAGGAAGTTTCAGCCAAATCCATTGTAACAGATTTTTCATTACCAGTAACAACATGCAACAGAACACTTTCCTGTGTGCACTCCAAGGAGGGCAGAGTACAGAAAAAACCCGTTCATACTGGACATCTTGTAGTGGACAATGCCTGTCACTTTTCTCCTCTGGCCCTTCAACACTAAGGGAAGTGTTGGAGTCACCATCCCTGGAGGTATTTAAAAGATGTGGCATCTGGGGACATGAGTTAGTGGTGGATCTGCCAGTGCTGCATCAATCATTGGACTCAATCTTATCTTAAGGGTCTTTTCCAATCTAAATGATTCCGTGGTTGTGTGATTACTTTAGGAAAAGAATCAGCAACTATATAAGGCTACAAGAAGCACCACCACCATCACAGCATGCTGATTTGAAAGAACTTTGCACTCCTTAAGATTCAACCACCAAATAAGAATTCAATCAGCAAAGGACAACCTACTGGAACCTTAGGCAACACAGTAGCCTATTTGTTAACTTGCTGGCTTTACCTGTTACAGGGAACACAAAAAGACTTGGCTATCTCCTTCATGTTCAGGCTCAAAAACATCATCAAACCACTAAATCAAAGAAAAAAAAATCTGACAATGTATTTCCCAATTTACTACTTCAGGAATATATTTACAGCCTCCTCCACATCTGCAGATGAGGTGTCTTTCTAAACACATTCACTGAGAAGCTACCAGAACTATTCAAGACTATCTTAAAACCGTAATTTCTGCTCCCATACCCCCCACTCAAACATTACTCATACAAAGAATTCCTGCATAAACTAGACAGCATAAAGCCCTTCCCAGATAACACTCCCCTGGTTCAGCTGACACATCATTAGACCACATCTCCACATCATGCAGCATGAAAACCTGTCTTCACTGTTAAGAAAAGAACAAGATAAACATTTCAGATTTCAGCTGAAATGCATCATCAGACCCATTCATATGATGTTCACCCAGACAACTTTGTTTTCAAAGCTAACACTTTATCCTGAAAACACACACAGGTATAGGCACCAACATGGTCATAAACCAGGTCAAATATCTTCATAAGCTACTTCTAAGACTTTAATTACTTCTATCCTCAAGCCTGTAAGTGATGTCTTCCCTATGTGCCACAGAAACCTGGACTTCATCCTTGTTTCTATCATAAATTCAAAAATTATCAGAGCCGCTTCAAACTGCTTTTGAAAGATTTCTGAACAACATTATTTTTCTGCACACCACAGACAGTATCAAAAATATCACAGGTAACATAAAAAATGATAGCTTGCAAACCACAGCAGAAAACTTACAGATCAATTACCTTGCTTCCAGGCAAAAAGCACTCACTTAAAACACAAAGAAACACCCACTCCAACATCAGCATATTTCTCTTGATTTTACAGAACATGAGAATTCCTCTCCATCCACTGTCATCTAAACCATCCATAAACACAGGCTGAAATTGTCCTGTCTCAGTCCTCCTTGTAAAATAAAGTAGCTGTCAACTCCCTTCTAACATTGCAGAGGGGTATCAGCTACCTCTTGGCTCAGTGGCTTAAGTGGCATGTATCTAATTAAAGCCAGAACACTGTTTTCCATTTCTATGACAGTGTGGTTAAAAGCCTGCGCAGTGTTTTTTAACTACAGCTTGGTCCAATAAAACGACAAGCTCTGTTTCAGCTGTGCCCCATTGTCATCATGCCTGTAACAACATGATAATGACATGTAAATACAGCCTGTATAGTTGTTCTCACAGATGTCAGTGTGATGTACAGTGAGCAAGTAGCCTACACTTGCACTGAGTAGTTTTTATAGGGCAAAGAGGAACTTCCCTGCTCAAGAGATTCCAATCTTTCTTTCAGCGGGCAAAAATAATTTTGTGAAAGTAGTTAACACAAACTCATTGAAAGCTTCCAAAGACTAATTTCCAAAGATACCAAATGTACTTTGTCTATAGCCAATACAGTTTTCTCACTGAGTTTATAATTATTTCCTATGGGCACAAGAGCAATTATAACAATCACACCATATGGTTTTCTCTTTTTCACATAATATCATCTCTTAGAGACTGTAATGTCCTTCTTGCTTCCATATCAAGAAAATGATTTTGCCTTTGATGCAATTTTCAGAATAATCCAGTGAAATCCAGTCCCCACTTCTTTCATAACCACATTCCTTGTTTCCTGTGCCTGTTTATGTTCCACAACATAAATTGTTTTCCACTGAGATTCTCCTGCTTATGTTGACACCTATTTGTAGAACTGTATGAGAAAGATTTCAGTACTCTGTGGCTTTGCCTGGGAACCCTGCAAAATGCAGCCTGAAAAACATTAGATCTCTCCTCCACCTCCCTCTGCCTCTACAAGTACCTCTTGGGACCTCTTGGTTCTTTTCAAAAGAACAAGATGAGCAAGACAAAATATTTTCCCCACCAGAGCAAGCAGCACTTCACAAATAGGGTGGTTTTCAGGGGGTTTCCCCCTTAATTAGCTCTTTCTAGCTATAACTCTGTACCCATCAACACACCTATAACTTCTAAATAACAGTAGCAACAAATACTACTAAAGTTTAATGTACAGACTTATTATTACTATCTAATTATTACTATTAGGCAAGTAGGAACTTACACAACAGAAGATGTCTTTCATCATGTATTGTTTTCTCTTAACTAAACTACATTTACGTATCTCACAGCTGTTTTTTCATTAATTAATCCCTTCCCCATTGACTCCTGCTGATGCTTTGTTTGTAGATGGCTACTGTATTTCTGGTAAACTATGCCTAACAAAAGGTAGACTACAATGCAACACAAACTAAGAAAAAATGCTCATTATCTTCCCCATCTATCATGTAATACTTCTATATCTGTATCATCAAACTATAGAAGGTATTAGGTCCTCTTCATGCTGTTCAGCCATTTCAGCAGACATGTGATAACTTTCACTTAAGTTGTTTTCTGTTCTGATTTTATTTCATAAGAAATTCTTAATTTTTGCTGTCAACTCATAAGTATGAAGGAAAAATTCACAGCATGTTATTGATTTTATTTAGCTTAACTTCTGCAGGGTTTGGGTGCTCATAATTGATCATTACAGCAATTCAGTTGCAGAGAGGTTCAACAAAAACTGGTTTTCCTCTAAAACAAATAAAGGATAGTGAGTAGGAAGAAAAGCCATGTGTTGCTATATATGGCATTGGACAAATAGGGAGAAATTAATAATATTAGTATTCAACACAAAGTATGATTCTTTCCCAAAGCTAATTTTTAACTAACCTTTAGTCCTTTTGTGTTTAGGGTATGAAATAAGGTACTTAATGATTTAGACCAATCTTTGGACTCGTGTAGTTTTAAAGCATACCAAACACTGGAAGTGATAGGCTGAGCCCTAAGGTCAGTGTTGTTATACTGTCATGTTGCCAATGATCCATGGAAGCCCATTTCCTGCTAGATTAAAGGAACCCCTTGCTTTACCATTGCCTCCACCTGTAAGGTAACACACACTACATCAAAGCCAGAAAAGAGCAGTGATAGAGATGACAAATGGAATCAAGACTTCATCTCTGATTAAGTTACAGATACAAGATTACCTAATGCCTCATAATTAAATAGGTAACAAGTGCCTGCACAGAGATATTTAAATACAAGCCACAGAAGTTTAAAAAAGTCTAAAAACACAAAGGCAAAAGCCAACAAGGATATCACACGTTTTGAACACACTAATTTTGAGTTCCACAAGACTTTTGCACTATTTAGAAGAGCTACTGAACTTGTGTCTTTTGTTCACATCGTTCATATCAGTGAAACACCACTTTTAAGAAATAAAGAAAACATTAGTGGTTACCTCAATTCAGAAACCTTCCACTCTGAATACTCGAGAATGCCATTGTATGTGACAAGTTTCTACATTGCTCTTGGTGACTTTTACTGTACAAAGACTAAAATTACAGGGTTTACTTGGGATATTATCTGCACTGCCTCTAGAAATAGTGCCACAGTTGTCAATTATGATAAGATCTCTCTCCTGCTTTCTTGCTAGTTACATTTTGCGATGTGGAGAAACAAACCTAGTGCTATCATTCTCACCAGCTGGAGAATTTATTAAGAAAACCACTGGGCTCCTTCTGCCTCAGGATGTCTGTTGCCTGACTGCTGTTTTTGCAATTTTAGATGATGTCTGTAGCTAGCAAACTGTGAAGAAATGCAAAATGCACATCTACTTAAAAGCTTAAGAGAAACTGCTGATACTTACCAAACTATTCCCTGAGCCCCAGAGCCAATGGGTTTCAAGTTCTGGTAGCGTTTGAGAACTGTGAAGGTCGAGTCACCTACTTCCACACTGTAGAACTGGTTGTCAACTTTGCTTTTGCTCATGTTGTAATGTTTGGCAATATATGACACATCCACTTGTTTCCCAAATCCCTGTTGTACAGAAGAAGGGAAGGGGAGAGGGGGTGGGAAAAACCAAGAAATCAAGGTTGGTAAAACATAAGAATACTGATAAAGCACTGTCACCCTAATTTTTCAATATACATTCTTGTCATTTTAGGCTCATTGTCACAGATCTACATGAATCCTCAAATGCTCTCAAAGACTCTATCAAACCTTCTTTCATGCAGGAAGTCACTGTAAAAAGCCACTGATTAAAGAAAACTAGTGAATTCTCCAGCTGATGTTTGGGACATAGTTACTGTCAACTACTGGTCTCTGCTTGCCATTACTGCTGTTTCATGACTAGTGGCTTGTGAGTTCATGCTGATTCTTCATTCACACTTGTATTGCAAAAAATACCTTATTTTAAAATATCAGTGTAGGAGTGGGACAAGAGACAAAGGAATTAGACTCATCATCATTGGTCAGCCAGAGCAAGTAAGAGTATTCACAAGTGCTAAAACTTTTCCTGAGCATATGATAAAGGTCTTGAGAACCTTTCAACAGGAGTTGCAAAAGAAACAGAGCAGTTTATGAGACAAACTTAGACCAAATATAGCTCAGTATCATGGAGAGTAACCAAAAGTTCTGGAGTTCTTTCCAAGTTCTGGCTTCCTAAGGAAAGGAGGTGAAGGAAGCCCTGCCCTAATACAGAAAGTGAGAGATTTAGGGACACTGACACAGTGTTAAATTGAAGCTTAGAAAGTGGAATGATCCCAAAAGAGGTTTGAATTTTTCTCGTTGCAAGACAGACAGACTACATCTGATTCACACTGTGTAGTTTTAGTCTTAAAATTTCTTCTATTAGGTGAAGAGAGATGCATAAATTTGGCTAACTCAGATATTCATACCAGACCTGGAATTGAGAGATTTTTTTTCAATATTATGCTCCTGATAGACAGGAATCTCACAGCTCTCTGTGGCTACATACACACATTTGGAGTGTGGCTTTTTCTGATGTCATTATCAGAGCAATGCATGAGATACTCAGCATTAACATCAATTACTCTGAAACCAATGTTTGCATATAAAGTGTCAGCACAAAAATTGCATTCCTTAGTGAGCCTGATTCATAGCCAACTCCTCTGGAAATACAGTGACATTTTAAAACCTATTGGATGACTGTGTTACTGTGTAAAGGCTTGGCTGAGCCAGGCCTGCCACAACTTGCTTGCATCCTCTCTCCCAATGTACCTGACAGCTGTGTGTTATGGAGCTACATGGGAACAGATATTTTATCACTTTACATTTAGAACCCTGTGCATTATCAAAATTTCTTTTGAAGTTTGTATTATGACTTTACTGGTCAACAGTATTCCATACCATATTCTGACATCATCTCAAGTATACAAGTGGGTGTAGGAGATGCATGGACAGTTCCTTCACGCCTGTGGTCCTGGTAGGACGAATAGTGCCATCTCGTGAGGCGCTGGCCCAGAGCCAGCTTACACCACGTTATCTTAGAGAAGTAAAATGTTTATTATCAGTTTTACCTCTGCTTGGCTCTGTCCCTGGGGAGGTTGAGTTCTCTTGGAGGTGTCTTTTTGGGGTGCTTTATGGATCCTGAGTGATGGGATCTCTTTTCAGTGGGAGGTAGAGGATTGTTGCTATATCTAACTTCTGTAGGTGTGTGTTATATTGTAGTTTTACCTTTTAATTTTGTTTCTTCTGTGTAAATATATATAAGCCTTTCTGGTTTAAGTTTAAGTTTCAGGGTTTTTTTCCCTCTCCCTTTTCTTGGTGAGGGGAAGGGAATTGCTGTTTTGTGTTTGGGTACTTGGCATTTTGGCAGCTCAGCCAAACACAGTTAGCCTGACCGTGGGAATCATTGGCCTTAGGAACCTCATACTGCCTACACTGGGGTTTCTGAACTCCAGCAATTCCAGTAGGTGCTTATTTTAGATCCAGAAGCATCCTAGAAATCAATTAAAACAGCTCAGACCCACCCCTCTGTAGTACCTCAGCTATATGGATAATTAATGAAGGCAATTGCTTCAGTCAATAGCAACTACAGTCATGGGACACAGAAGATCGCAACAGGTAAGAACACACCAAGGTCCTGATGAGCAGCTCTCCTCTGTGTAACACAGACCACTCCTGTAACAATCTCTGCCTAATAGCATGTGAGTAGAAAAGGTAAAGACTGATTAATTGTTCAAGGAATCTTTCTTTCCTTTTGGATTTTTATGTCTGCTTAAGAATCTGTGTCATAAGGTCTCTGATAAAAACATAAACACCAAGCATTACTTCTGATTTAGTTTGAAGTTAACTTTAAGCAGAATGCTATCTCTGAGTGACAAACACTTCAGCTTTGTGGACAGCTTGAACAGTTTCCAGGTCATTTACGAAGTTGCCTCCTCACTTTAAAACTCACACTGCTAAAAAAACTACAAAGAATCTCTACTATGTATTTTCCAGTTTCTACCAAAACCTAAATAAGCAAAATGAAAACACAGTGAGCCTACAGCTACAGCACAATGTACTGCTTCCTTTCATAAAAACTATAAGGAAATTAATAACTATTCTTGTCATGATCCTAACTTAAATCAAATCCCTAGATGAATAAATTAAGAGAGTTATTGAATTAATCACATTTGATCAGATCCTCAAATCAAGATGATATGTAATCAAGAACCATCTCCAAGCTGATAGAACAGCCACTTCCTAATGAGGACAAGGATATGGCAGGTTTGTTTCACTCTAAAATTAAGGTAAAAAAGCTTTCCTAGCAGCAAAAAAAGTTATACTCTTTATAGAGCATGTCAGTGCTAGGTTTAGTTTCAAACCCTGATGAAATGCTTCTTCTCCAAGTCTTCGAATCCACACAACTCATCTTTGAGAAACCCGCACCTACACTTTTGTCTTTTTCTGTTATGTTCTCAGTGCTCACTCAAACCCCTTCCAGAAGCCTTGGTGTTGGTATACAAAAAATATCCCCTTCCCTTCTCTGCCTGCCCTCCATCTACACCACTAAGCTATTTCAGATTCAGGTTTTACTGCATAATGCTTACAAGTTCTGTACTGGCAGCTTAAGTTAAAATTTTGATTATTGTACTTTTGATCAGAAAGTAATTTCCAGTATACACCTTTCTGTATACACACCTAAACCAAAAACTTCTTTCAATTGGGATTTATACCTCTTAAGAAAATAGGAATTAGCACTTCATTCAGAAATAGATGGGGGGAGGGACTTTATAGAAATACATGGCAATCAGGTTTGCTTCTTAGGATATAAAAAAGTTGTATGGATTTCATATAGCAAAGTAAGTTCTGGTGAATTAAATTTTGTGGTGAGCTTCAGAAGAACTGGGGCGAGCTACAATACCGGGGCTCCAAAGTGATAGCAAACATTGCAGAAGTGAAAAAAGCGCAAATTTCTCCATTCTTTTCACTTTGAACAAAACACAACTAAGTTTCTCAGACGTTTATGTAACGCAAAATATTATTTCTCAGAGACAAAGTAAGCACTGGAGTGCCATTTGTTCTTGCTTTCTGTAACTGTTTAGACAATGGAATCATACTGCTGATAGGAACCTTTCATTTCACATGTACCAAAATGTAAGTACCATTGTTTTTTTCTTTTCAGTACTTAATTGAAAACTTCTAACACACACACTCACACCCACTCCCCAATGCCATTTTTTCTCCTCCATGCTGAGAAAGTTAAGAGGAAGAGAAGAAAAAGGTTTTCAGCCCTGAAAACATAACTGTCTTTGTTGGCTCACTTAAATGCATCTGCAATGATGTTTGTTTAATATCCAAACAATTGAGAAGGAAAGAACTGTCAAGACTCAAACATTTGACACAAAGGAAAAAGGTATTCTCACCATTACTAAATGTTTAGTTAGCATGTATTTTGTTTTTCAAGAACAATTATTTTAAAAAATCAGTGAAACTCAAGTAACTAACAGCCTCACATAGTTACAAATTATATTCTTTTCCTTTCTTCTTTTAGAGCGCAGAGAGCAAGAAAGTTAAAAAGCACAAGATAAAGAAAAGGATGATATTTTCTATGTTCTGAGGTGAATTGCTTTCTGATATCACATTTTATTTTTCAATTTCTATCCTAAAATAACTATATTTATCATATTTCACAGACAGACCCTTTCTTCTGAACACCATTCCTTCTATTATTGATCAGCCTAAAATATCACAATTTTTTACAGCTCAGTACCTCATACGTTTTATTTTTTATAAATACAATCCATGCTAATGGCAGTTTAAGACAAATTGCCCTCCTTTGCATCTCCTTGACAATGAGTGCTGTTACAGAGCCTGTTAGTGGGCATCAGCTGAGGGGAAGCTTGAGCTTCATGCTGGCATCCTGCCCTGTCTGCCCACAGAAATAGCTGCAAGAACACCCTTTCCAGGGTGCTATGATGCAAGGCCACTGAAATCAGCTAAATCATTTGTGTAAATGCAGGTGAGGAAAAGAATTAGATGGATGACTGAAAGGCTGACTCCCAACTTGCAGTTGGAGAGTGCCCAAAGACGAGCAGGATGCAACAGAGAACGTTCTGAGCCAGCAGTCACAATGGTTCCCAGGGGTCCGCACATCACCCAGTCTCTGACAAAGAGATTGCTCTGAACCACAGCACATTTCAGAGGTGGATGCTGTCTTTGACACCCTCAGGATCCAAAAAGATGGTATCTTAAAGATACAATTTGACCTTAAAAGTCACCTGCTGAGGATATACAAATTGGTAAACATATACAAGTATGGTCAACTGATCAGTCTTGCCAGCTTAAAAACTTCTACAGAGGCAAGACCTGCTCACGTGTGCACATTGGCTAAGTCAACAACATTATTCCCTTAATGGCTGTCCTCCCTCTTGTACAGCTGCAATTTTCTCACAAGACTCAAGTGCCAGAGTTCTGGGATAAAGATGCATTTGCTGAGCTCTCTGATTTGGGTTTAATGATCATGGGGTTTGCTGTGTCAGTTTGGATGGACACAAAAACACTCACTTGGGAAATGCAGAGTATCTTTGCATCGAAAGATCAACTAAAGTATTTTTAATTGTGTATTCTGTATATGCCGCATTTAAGGCAGAAATCTATTATACTCACCATAAAGTCAGACTTCTTATTCTGGCTCTCCCTGAACTTAGAACTCCACAGATGGGGATCAAATCTCCTACAGAAAGTTGATTTCTCACATTGTGTGTGTATGTGCTTGGATGTAGCATTACACGTTTTGATCTTACCAACCACATCAAACCACAGTTCTCCATTCTTCTACCTCATTCTCATCCTGTAAGGACTGTATTACTCACCTAGTCTTCCTGATTTTATTGTGTTTTGAGTGGGATTTAAATGTTAATTCTCTGCCTTCTTTTAATCTCTCTCCAGCAGTCTTGCCCTAGACCCCAGACACAATCTACATTCCTTCATGAAGTTTGCCTTTTAAGCAACCAACTGAGCCCTGCAAACAACTCAGCCTCGATTGATTTAGTCACTGCTCTTTATACATTGGCTTTATTCACTCTATTTTAACGCATCACATAAAACATCTTATTAGATGGAGTACAATATTCATAAGTACTGGGGTTTTGGGTTTTGCTTTGGTTTTTTGTTTAAATACTGCCCTTGTTTAATGTCTTCTCACTGAGATAGCAAAAACCAATCAGCTCGCCTAGCTCTTACCTAGTTCTGATTACACATGAAGCAGCAGGTCTGCCTTCTCTCTCTCTCCTTTTAAATTTTATTTACTCAAAATATGAAGCAAGCACTACTTACTTATTCTTCACTTGTCCTCTGCATGGTCACTGAGCTTTATCTACTTTTAATTCCTTCTTTCTTACAGGCACAAAATTTTTGGGGCTCATTTATAACTGTGGTATCCTCTGTTGCACAGAAGTCACAGTGACCCAAAGGTGTGTGCTTCATTCCAGGCCAGACTTCTAAAAGATGAGCAATATGAGAGTGTCTGCACAACAAAACAACTAGTTCAAATGATTCCTCATGAGAACTCACTGTTGACATCCCATGCTGGTCATACTACCAAACAAGACAAGGTTGAAAGAACTGGTCAAGAAACATACAAGAAAGGATTCCTTGAGACTGAGGAATTTAAAGGACAGGAACAACATTAGTGTTCGAAACAAAAAATGTAGTAAAAAATACAGGAAAGAAAGATTTGAGGGTAGTTGTTAAAGCTACCCTAAAGGTGTTTGCAAACACCTCACTCATGCATGTCTCCAGAGACAGAAAACTAGCAAAGACCCTCTATAGATGTGTGTCCAAATCAGAGGAAAGCAATATCTAACTAGCAGGAGAAACAAGAAGAGAAGAAACACTGCAGCCTGTATTCAGTTTGTTCTGAGGCCTCAGATTTTAAAAAGAAGCAATAACATGGGAAGAAGCAAGATACAATAAAGATTAGGAAAGAGAGATGGGATCAGTAGAAGTAGGCAAAAACTTTGCCACATCAAGGAATGAAAAATACACTCAATTTATCAACAGTTGTGAAGGGGGTGCAAAAGCACAGCGTGCCAAAAGCACAGGAGACCCAAGATGGGATTAACAGCTCTTCGTTGTTTATTGCATATATTGATAATACAATTTATTTGAAATTGTTTACACTTCTCAAGAAATTGAAATGACACTGAAATATTGGGTACTGTTTAAGAAGCTTTTTGCAAGCAGTGCAGCAAGAAGACTGTCTACATAAGGTGCTATGCCCCAATGCCCATCATGGCTTTCTTTAAAGGCAGAGGAATATAGCAACAGGACAGATGAAGTATTAAAATAACTAAAGTTCTCAATATAATTATATAGTTACATTATTTGCTGTGAAGACAAGAGCTAATGAAAAGATTCTCCCTTTTATAAACAAAGACTATATGAAGCTAAATAATTGAATCACGCCTTTAGTTAGACAGTTCTTGACCCTATGAATTATCATTTTACTCCTAGAAATCCAAGATTGGCTTATGAATGCCAATTAATTTCCATTTGGATAGAAGGCCTAATTGTTAAGACATTCTGCATTGATACAGATTCTTAAATGGACAAAGAAGTGACTCCATCCAATTTGATTAAAGAATTACTAGTAAAACAAAGGGTTTACCCAAGTTAGGATCACATCAAAAAGAGACCTGATGAATCTGCCAATAAACAAAGACCAATGCCATTATTAATGTTGATCTTTTCTATGTGTAAAATGAGAAGTTTTGTAAAATCATGTGATTTTTAAATGGTGATTAATGCAGTACTGCATTGTCTATATACAATTTATTCAAGACAGGTAAGTATGACTGTGGAAATAAAGTTAGCAAAATATAGGGAGAAAAAATGTCATGAGAGCAATTAAAGCTTTTACAATCTTTGAGGGATTCTGTTTGCTTATTTGGTGGTGGTTGTTGTGGTTGATTTGTTTTTTAAGTAAGAAACAGAGTAGGACTTTTGAAAAAAATATCTTCAACAAGCAAACTAGAATTTCATTCTAAGTTTTTATTCGGTGGCATCAAAACAGCACCAATTCCAACTTCAGTATAGAAAAACTCTAACATGCAGTATCTAGCATGGGAAATTGTTTAAATTGGGCAATAAAGAATAGTGATTATGTGTAACCAAAGAAATAGCTTGTGAATTTACACTCATGATTCACCTTAAACATTTTCTTAACATGTATGGCCAGATCCTCAATAGCTAATCTTAGTAATTCCACATTCTACTTTTCTGTTAAAAAACATTAATTGCTGTAGCAATATGGAAATTCTGTGACATACAAATTGTGGTAATAAAGACATGTTTTTTAAAGAAAAGAAAATTCAGTACTACTGGTTCAAGAAAAAAAAACACGGAATTTTATTCTAAATAATGTGCAGCTACTATTTAGAAAACTTGAAAACTCTGACAGGATACACATGTCTTGATATAGATTAAAAGATAATGAAAGACTAAATGGAAGAAAATATGGATGAAGCAGTCAGTATCCTTCGGGTATTGTTAGCTATTATTAATATTAATATTAAAATTCAATGTCCTATTCTACTCAAAATGCTACTACTTTGCATTGCATTGTGCTTCAGTAACAATGTGTAAGGTCCTACAGACAAAGCTTTTTGGTGGTATCAGCCTTACAGAAATATAATGAAATCCTATAGTCTTTCTGTCCTACCTTACTATTATGACAGAAAAGCAGATGTCCTTTTCCTCAGCCTTGAAAATGATGGCTGTATCAGAACATGAATTGAGTAGCATTGTCCAGTAATTCCAGACTTAGGTATTTTTATACTTCCAATGGGGTAAAGGGGCGGGGAGGGGGAAGTACATATTCACCCTATTTATGTTACTGGGTATTTCTCAGTAAGGGCATTATCATTTTCCTTAAGTTGGAAATTTTTAACATTCTATTCCTGCTGAATTAGCATTTCATCACACCAAACCAGTATGCTCAGTGGCATAAGCTTTTTGTCAAGAGAAGTAGTCCATAATTATGCATGTGTCACTTCCCTTCACAGCACACAAAGCTATGCCTTTTAGGCCCTGAGAGAGAAATCACTACAAATAAATATTAAAGAAAAATACTCCCCCAGTAATAACTGGAGTACTCTTCAATATTACAGCTTTATAAAAGACACTTCGGCACAGCTCTTAAGGTTTGTAGGAAGTCTGCAGTGAGGTACAAATTTGGAATGGAAGCAGGAATTGTACGTAATAAACACAAGTCAGAAAACTGGAAGCGGTCACTGGATGAAGTGTCTATTATATACACCATCATTAGAGGTTCCACACTTAAGAGGTCAACAGTGCTGGATCAAACTATACAACAGTGACTTCTTCTGTTGCATGTTTACACAGTAGAAATAAATTTAGTATTTGTTGAATCACATGAAAAAACTATTGTGTTAAATTATGTTCACCCAAAGGTAGAGTTTTGTGGTCTCCTGTCTAGATACTGTTGGGATACTTGTCAATTGTAGACACCTCAAGACTTGAGTGGCAATATCTACCTCTTGCTGTTTAGAATTGTTCTGCTCTGACATCATCCTTTTTTAACAGAATCTTATAGATTTACTGATTCAGTAGGTAAAAATTTCATAAAGGTACAAATAAACTTTATACTTAGAGCAGAAGAATTACTAGTAAATCACAGGGCATTTGATTTCCACATTAGCATTAATAAGAATGGAATGAAGAATATTACTACCTGGAGACTAGTCATAGTCTCTAAATAAACACCTGGATGTTCAACAGAGTATTACCCAAACAGAGATATAACCTCCATCCCACCCTACACGAGACAAATGAACAGCATCCATGACAACCAAGGTCTTAATGCAACAAAACACTTAGAGATTTTTCTTGTACATAATACTAACTAGTATTTGGATCAGGACTTCTCTTTATGGAAAGAATAAATTAATATGAAGCCTAAACCAGCTTTCATCCTCCAAAGAATCAATCTGAAGGTCTGAAAACCTTGAAAAGGTATTTGTGCAATAAGCACTTGAAGAATAGAATCTTGTTTCCTACAATGTCAGGACAATATCTCTTTGTGTGTATTTACTGCGTGACTCCTCTCTGGGTACCTGCTGCAGCCATTAAATATGAATCAATTTGATTCAGTTGATAAAAATGCAACCAAAATGAGGTTGTTTTCATCCCATATTCCTCAACAGAAACACTGTGAATATGTTTGGTTCTGTGTGTGCCTCTGAATACCTTTCATGAAGTTATGGTAACAGGAAAGCAATGTCTACAGCAAACTGAGAACTTGGAGTGCAGTGACAGAAAGGATTTGCTATACATGGCTTGCTGCAATTAATGTCAAGACTAAACAGGAACTGGATGTAAAAGGAAGTAATTTAGAGTACATTTCCTCTCTGCTTGTGTAAAAAAGAAATGTTTCTGTACAGCTTTGCTTTGGTCTAAAAGGCAGAGGAGCATCAGCAGTAGAGCTCTGCAAAAAAACTATTCTGCACAGTGGAAGTAACTTTTTCATCATCATCATCTTTTTCATACAATCTGTGAAAAAAACTCATTTTGCAATTTTTGCAATTTTTTTAAGCAAACTGTCAAAACATTACAAAAATGCTGTTTAGCAAAATCCCTTTTCTCAAAAACAGTGGAAGAATTAAGCCAGTTAACACATGCAGACAAAGAATAGGAGATAAAAAAGAGAAGACAGTTAAACAGATTATCAAACTGAATAGCCAAGATCCATCCGAGAACTGATGATTACTTAGTCCAGAGCCAACCTTCTCAGCAGAACAAATATTTAGTACTCCCAAGTTAAAACATAAAAGCAAACCTTCCAACACCTGTCACTGTCTTGTGTTAAATGCTTACATACAAGTAAAAGCCCTTTTTTAAAAACTGTACTTTGAACCCCATGTGCAATATAAAATAAAAAAATAAGTGCTTATCATAAATTCATTTCTAAGAATGCAGAACTGTTCTCACTCTCAAAAACTGAAGAATGTTCCTCATGTCCTCCCAGTCAGTTACATTACTGGTGTTATATCTCACCAAAAAGACAAAAACAAACAAACACACCAACAATCAAAAAACCCAAACCACCCCACCCCCAACCCCCAAAAAACCCCAAACCCAAAACTAAACAACCAACCAAACCCAAAAGTCCACAAAGCTATCTTTCATACATGAGAGAAAAAATATATGTATATATATGACTCCAGAATCTGCATAGCACATGGAGCTCAATGGAAGACAAGACAAACACCCCAATTTTAATTAACTTCCCAATACTTCTAGTAAAGGTAAACCAGAGGACTGCAAATTAGTCATGAGATATAATGTAAAAGGCTCTGTCTCAGAAAAAAGAAGCTATGATAAAATAGTTCTAATTTGCATTTTTTCTGTTTGTAAACTGTGCCATTATTTTTCACTAAAAAAAGAGCACCAACCTCAGAACATTAACTGACATTTCAGCAAAATAAAACCAAAAATCATTAATAGAAAACTACAAAATCAACTTAGGAGTAAATAGAAAAGTAATTATTTCTGTGTTGCATTTTTCTATTTTCTGTATTCATTCTCATTCAGTTGCTTGCAGTAAACTGCTGAAATTCACTTCACTTTTTCCTATTATAGTATGAATTGGAAAAATGAAGTACAAGTATATACTGTACCTTGTTTTACCTGTAAGGAACACACACCTGACAAAAGGCAATCTTCACATCCAGAGTAGGTTCACCACAATAATACAAGAAATGGCGGCTCATAAATACCTGCAATTAAAGAAAAGTAGACATACAAATCTTGTCTTCCTGCTGATGTGCAAGTACAATGCAGCTCTAGCTACCTTTGGGTTTTAAAACCAACCTGAGTTGCTACCCAGCTTGTGAACAACAGAAATGTTGAAATACCAAACTGTAAATAGGCTTTAAATTCTTTTCAATGCTCACCAAGGTGATGGCTTCAAACATTACTTGGTTACGTCTGCAAAATTTTACAGTAACTGATACAACTATCACAAAGTTTATCATGTCACTTGTGTACTCCAACACCTATAAAAATAAAAATCAGGTCAATAATGTTCTAAACAATGTGGGAATAGGAGACGGTTATTGTCATGGGGAGGAAACAAAGACCTAAGCTGACAAGTATTAGGAAGGTTATAGATGTGGAAAGACTAATTACATCACTGTATAAATCTATGGCACAACCACCTTATGAACATAGTTCTGGTTCTCATCTTAACATTATACAACTAGAAAATCGACAGTAATAGGCAGTAAGAAGAGTCCAAAGCACATACAGATTTCTTACATGAAACAACTGCACAGACTGGGAATTTTTTAGCCTAGAAAAGAACTGTCTGAGTGGAAATATGCTGGAGATCCACAAGATGACTGGCCTCCCGCTCTTCTTTTTTTCTTTTAATAAAAGAAGTATGGATTTATTTTAAATATAAGCTCATTATAAAGACTTAAAAATGAAAACAGAGCAACCATCCAACCATCACTCCAGGAAGATAATCCATGATTCTGAAACACTATGTAGCTACTTAGGGCACTTGTCTTGAAGAGTAACAATTAACTCACTTCAGGTGTAAATTGTACTAAACAAGACAGGACTTCATTTGTAGTGACTTCAACTCACACAAACTGATCTGGACTAAAGAAACGAGAAGAAAGTATTCGCCAATACTTGCCAACTTCAGTGCATCACATGTTCCCACATGAGTTTAATTTTTAATCAATGAAAGTATGAATAAACCTGTTATGAATGCAAGTTTTATGACCTTTTCTGCATCATGTTACAGTGTCTGAGATTGCTGTCTCATTGCCCAGTTAGTCATTACCAGAGTCTCACACTCCACAGAGGGCTTATATTAGTTGATGTTCAAACTAGAAGAAAAAAGATTTTATTTTTTCAAAAAAAATAGCTTTTATCATTAGTCACATTGCCAGTGATTTCTGGAAAGCCAGCAGATAATTACAATGTCATGCTGCAGTTATATACACAGGCTGGATGTATTATATTGCTATAATAATCAATGACTGAAATGTCAATAGTTAATATATACCACATTCAAGAAAGAAACTAACAGTGGTAAGTGTAGAAAGAAAGAGAAGAAAATTGGGGGAATTTGTTTTTTCACTGCATTTGCTGTGAGGGTCTACTGAGAAGATACACTTTGTATTGTATATGCATTACTAGGCATACACAGCTCCTCACTTTCCACAGGAGTGACTGTAACTTAATAGTCACCCCGGGCAGAGTAATAGACTGGTGAATTTTATGAACTGGAATACATTTTACAATTTATAATGTTGTCCTTGTATGCAGTTAATGCTTATAAAATAATAGAAGTATGATATATTTTAATGACCTAGATCAATACTCATATTCCTGAGATATACCAAATAAATCACTACAGAGCTGAGATCCTCCAGTTGCACACCAGGAATGAGAATACCTTTCTGTAGCACAAAGGTATGTAAGACAGTGTACCCAGGACCAAACAGATTTGAGTTCATGTTTTACACAGTGTATATTGAATTACTACAAGGATCCCTTCATTACCCTGTAAGCAATCACACATGTACATAACTGCTAATTCCTTCACACAGAAAATATATTCACACTCAATTGCATAAATCTCTTTGATCATATCTCTTCTGGTGCTAGTTGACACCACATCACTAGAGATGTTTAAGAAATGTCAGTGTAAAGTGAATAAAGAACTGGCCTGATGCTGAGATAATTGTGTTACAACATAAAGCAATTAGAAAACAAGAAGTTACTGAGACAGTGTCACTCACTGGAGATTGGAGCCTTAAGTGAGAGCATGAGCATCCAATATTTCTTTACCCTACTTCTGACACTTTATATTTTCAACCTTGAGTGAAATCACCCAGGGTGGGAAGAGCTGGGAGAAAGGAACAGTGCTGATGCAACAAAACACCTCGTAAAAACTCAGGCTGGCATCCAGCTGGGAAGTGAGAGATTGCAGTAGCATCATAGGGAGAAAACGTGTCTGAAACAACACCACAACTGGATCTAAATTTCCATCATGATCAAGGCATTTGTATGTCAGCAGCTGCAAAAACATACAAGACTCAGCAGCAAACACATGATTTACTTTCAATCAAAAAAAAAAACACCCTGAGAGGAACTAAAATTAGGAAAGCAGCCACAAAGGCAAGATTAAGAAAATCCTGAAAATCCTCTCAGCTGTCCAAAGGCACAGTCCCCAAAGGAACTGCTGCCTGCAATTGTGAAGATACCACTGAGGCTTGGCCTTTACCTAGCCTGCTGTTTTGCCATCCTCTTCTTCACTCCACTCCTCCCTTGTAAAAAGTCGTTCTTCAAAACAGAATGTGGACTAAAGACAAGCCCCAATTTTAGGCATGAACTCTCCTTTGCCTGCAGTGCTGCAATCAAATCTGCCTTTTCTGGATAAGGACATCGTATTTTTAAAAATGGTTATCTGTTTCTCTAGGGGTCAGGAGGATTACCTCATTATTATTCAAACAGTTCTTTGAAGACTGAGAGGATTAGATCAATACTATTAGTAAAATCGCTGAGAGCAGAGAGGAAACTATGCAATGAGAGTAGCCAAAGGACACTAGAAAACCAACAGTAGCTGTAGCTCTCAAATACAGCCTCTTGCAGTAAATCTTTCTGCTTGTCCTTGAATTCTTTCCTCACCTTCAATGCTATATGATGTTGGTGTCCAGTGAATATCTGGGCAATTTGACAGCCAATCTTTTGGCCTGGGGAGCCTTGTTTTGCTACTGAGGCTGCTTTATCATTCACATGATTGGCTCCTGGATCATGGATAGAGAAGCTGTGTTTGCCTCAAGCCTAACAGATGCCAACTTCTGAGAGCCCTGAACTGGTGCTGTTCTGATCTGAGGAGAGCCTCAAGACTTACACCCACCATGTTGCCTCTAAGCTGCTTCTCTAGGTAACACTTAATGAGCTCTTGTCTGGAGAAAGCATCACAGTCACTGTCTTTTCAGAAAATATCTTCATGATGGTTTCTCATCCCTGTGTCTCGTAATCAAGAGGCAAATCCCTCTTTCCCAATAATACAAGGCAAATCCATTGGCCTGTCACAGCATATTTAAAACTTATTGTGAAAATTCAGAAGAGAAATTTGGATCTTCAGGGAAGTTCCACATAATTTTTTTAATTCAGAGAGATGAAGGAGACAGCTGCCCTGCTGCAGTGCTGCTTGCTTTGTCCCACCCCAGACAGGAAGGACTCTCCACATCACCCCCCAGCAGAACCACACTGATCCAGGGCTGCAAAAGGGTTTTTCTCTTCATGAGAAAAACCACAGCGGCTGTTTGACCTGTATTCAAACCAGTATTGCTGCACTTGAAATGAATATGCCAAAGTAGCCCTTGTCCTGTTCTCACCACCTCCTACACTCCTGAGACTATACTCTGAGAAGTGTTTGCACGTCTTAAAACAAAACAGAATGGAAACAAATGCTTCAAATCCTTATTTGAAAAATAATCCCATGAGGAATTAAAAAAAAATAAATTAGAAGTATAAGTTCCAATTTAAACAGGAATCGAATGGCAACAGAAGATAAAACAGACAGGACTACCTGTATGTAAAACATCACTAGATTTAAATCTGTCACAGTATGGGCTTTAAACTGGAAGATTTTAACAGAATTTCAGGATATCCCCCAATAATATGCTATCCTCTATGCCCAGCCCCGTCGTGATAATCTCAATATAAGAGGAAACAATATATATTCATATCAAGTGCCAAATTCAACATTTATGCTTATTTGATATTACCACCCAAATACATTGCATGTGCACAACAGATACAGGGAATATGCTCCCTGTCTTCACAGACATGTAGCTCTTTACTTGTGCTACACAAAAGGCAAGTTAAAGTATTTATGACTGCCTCATTATGTTTCATTCATGGACATAAATATTCAGAGCATGAAAAAAAACTAATGAAATAGCATCATCACTTAAATTTATTTAAAAAAAGCCCTGTCCCACTTCAGTGAGGGGGGAAATGGATCAATTTATCTGTCACTTAAAAATCTTCTTGAAAAACACCAATGTTCAAAGATTAACCTTTATGAATTATTAACACTCCCGATTTGAAAATGTGTTTGAATAATTTCTTGCATTTCTAGTACTAGAATTCTTCCATCCCTCATCTGGAAATACATATTCTGCCCACAGTATCTTACAAGTGCTCTGAAACTTTCAGTAATGCTGCCACTCCTGTAACTATATTTTTCCTGTACTAAAATTTAGCTGTTCTGCTCTGTATAAACAACAAGAAGAATGTAGGAAATAATGAAGTCCTGACTAAATTCACATAGCATGACAAAGCATACTGGCAGAGAATGGTAATATCCGATCCCCAAACTCCTACAGAATTTCCAATGTGGGCTCTGTTGTCTTTAACATCCTCAAGAATGAAGGCCTGCAGTTTGCCCACTTTTTTCATATAATTGCTGCCAGTTATGATTGGGATATGTATGTCCAAATAATACTATCAAATTGGTCTTCAAAGACCAAAACTTCATGGTTTTCAGCAGCTTTCATAGCACTTATTTTTTTTCACATCTAATTTACAGCATTGCAACAGGAGACCCATTGCTGAGCAAGAAGCTCCAAGACCTGACAGAGGAAAAATGTGAATCAAAATTTGAGAGTGGGTTAATAATGGAGAGGGAGAATGTTACTACTATAAACGAAATGGCATGATTAAACCTGATTAAATTGTAGCAGAAGCAGGTCATTTTCCACCGGGATGAGAAGTGATGGCATGTAAAAATTCCCAAGGATAATGCAAGTAGCTCTAAAACTGAGCTATTGGAAGACAAAACAGAGTGCTAAAGAAACAATTTAGGAATAGGACTGAAAAGGCTTTTGAAGGAAATACACATGAAAAAGAACAAAGAAACAAAAGACAAAAGACTAATAAACAGATTTTCCTGTTGATCACAGCTCACATGCAGAAGACAGTAACAAATGAGCCCGAAGCCTGGCCTTGCCCAAGTTATAAAAGTACAAGATAACCACATACACAAGTAATACTTTTATGAAGAGGTACTATCAGAAAAAGAACCTACTCCTGTGAGATGCCGCAGAATATTAATTAGTCAAAGTTTAGGATGATCTCGTTATAATCTCTCATACCACCCTTTCTTTTGCAGCTGAGTATCTTCTCTCCCTGATGCAAATTCAAAGAGAAAATAAAATCTAGCCACTTCCTAGAGGCATTGAACTAGACTTTGATGTTGGAAACAGCTCTGAATTTGCAAAGGATGAACCTCCAGTGGTAACTGTGCAAGGCCATGACTAATATTGTCACATAAAAAGGAAGAAAACTAATTGGAAAGAGAGAAGCACAGTAAAACACTTACTACCTGCCTAAGATAGCAACCTTTACCACAAGGGTAAAAGTAAGTTGTTGTTGTTGTTTTGGCCCTTGATTTTAATCTCTTTTCTCTTTCTGAGGAAAAAAGAACAAAAAATTGAGGTAACTATCTCAGCATAGCTGAATGAAAAATTCTTCCCTCTTGGAAATCTGGTTTTCCCTATTAAAAAAAAATAATTCAATAAAAATCTGTTCCTTAGATAAATGTCAGTGGCAAAACTGCCTGAAGGTATATAATGAATCACATCAACACTATTTTTAATACACTCCCAAGTCAGACCATGATCTCCAAACTAACACAAATTCAGTTTTATTTGCCTTCAACACAGGAGACCCTGACACTTTATGACTGGTGAAAATTACCTGTATTTTATAGAATACATGAAGAAAATAACTCAATTACTACCTGCATCAAGCAGTATTGAGAAAATGAATAGATTTGAATAAACTATATTTTAAGTTCTAATACTTTGGAATGAATTTCTAATACATTGAACTGTACACTATTGGATCTCATTCTTAACAGGCATGTTAGGCATGTTAACCACCCCATTAATGAAGAGTGCATGCAAAAAGAATGAATACCCTGGGTAAAAGCAAAACTCTGATGTCTGGAGGAATGTATTAAAGGCCAAGGTACTCACTCAGATCCAGATATAGAGCCTGTTTCAGGATACTCCTTTGGTGGCAAAAGGGCAAACAGCAATTTCTCTAACAGTGGAATTCAATTTAGAGAAAAAACTTATGGTTTGGGTCACTTAAGAGGAACAAATGATGTTGAACTAAATAATACTTAGCCAAGCTTTTTACTTATACAATAAAAATATATATTACATTCTACTAATGCTCATCTTTCCTGTATCAAAGCACGTATGATGAGATATTAAAAGCTGTTCAGGACTATGGAATAACTTTATCAACTGAAACATCTGTATTTATCATACCTTTAAAAGAACCATGTAATTGGCCACTGAACTGAGCCACTAATTTACACCTCATGGTTATTCAGAACCAGAATCACATAATTACCCAAATGGAAAGGAACCTTCAAAAAATCTATCATCCAACCTCTCTAATGAAAACAAGGACAGTTGCTTCAGTTGTTTGCTAAGTAATGATGCTCAATCCCTGCCTTGGTTTGTATTTACATATTAATACAGTAGCCACACAACTAAAAATACTATTACTCTAAAAAATATAAGAGGCTTAGTTCTGGAGTGCAAGCCTGTGGCCATGAGCAGATTACACTATAAATTCTGCAGATACAAACCAGCTTATTTCTCAAACAACTAAAATCCAGATTCCTTCTCTTCTGAAAAGCTTTTCTGCCTTCTAAGCTTTAACATTTGTAAATATTAATTACTCCCATAACAAAAACACTGCTAAAACTACTTATTTTGAGGATGCAAGCAGGATTTATTGCAAAATCGCTGCAAACCTTGGATATCAAATGACAGTTTCAGAAAACAAAATATTTTGATACTTTCCGGCTTCTATTGATTAAAAATATAAGAAAGGAAAATCTTAATGGAGTAAGAAAAGGCCCTGTGTTACTGATGATCAATAACTACACCTAACACAATGCAAAACTGGAAAGAACAGCTTGTCTGCTGCAGAACTATAACCATTCACCTACAGTGCTGCTGTTTAGAACCTGCCATGCTAGTGCAGAATGGCTAAGGAAATACTGCCTTCAAGTTAGGCACACACAAACCCAGCAAAAGTGGTTGGATAACTGAAAAGTGGAGCATTAGGAAATAATTCACAGTTTTGTGAACTTAGACTGGAGAGGTAAAGAATGATTAAAGTCATGTTCCTTTTATAGGCTCATATGCAAGTAAAGCAAGGAAGAGTGTGTTAAAAAAACAAAGGTTAACCATCTCAAAAAAGTAAATTTTTTCCTTTGTTTCTCCTTGTTCTGTAGCATTGGAACAAACTGACTTTGATAAAGTCAAAGGATGGGAATTTCAAATATGATAGGTAGAAACACTTCTTTACATACGTTTCTTTTTAGACCTCAGAACTGATACACTGCTGCAGAAAGGACAGTGAGGTCAGGAATTTAATAAAGGAATTTGAGCCTCACATCAAAACCAAGGCTATCCAGATCTATGTTCATTAGACACAGAATGGTCAGGTTTGGAAGGGACCTTAAAGATCATCTAGTTCCAACTCCCCTGCCATGAACAGGGATACCACTTACTAGACCAGCTTGCTCAGGGTGCCATCCAACGTGCCTGTGAGCACTTCCAGGGATGGAGCATTCACAGCTGCTCTGGGCAGCCTGTGCCAGGGCCTCATCACTCTCACAGCAAAAAAAACTCTTTCTTCATCTAATCTAAATCTGATCTCTTTTAGTTTAAAACCATTGCCCCTTGTTCTGTCACTAACTGCCCATATGAAAATTCTAAGCTGCAGTGAGGTCTCCCCAGAGTCTCTTCTCCAGGCTGAACAACCGCAGCTCTCTCAGCTTGTCATATCTGATGGTTACAGCAAATAAGATATTCTGGTTCAGAACTTCAATAGGGTCCTCCTATTTGAGGCTTACTGTGCAGGAAAAGTCCTTCATGGTTATTGACAGACAACTTAAAACACATATCTATGTATTACTTTGAAAGAATTTGGACTGGAAGATCCAAGACGAGTATCATAAAGTGATAAATTGCCATGATAAGAGTAAACCTGTATTTTACATGAGTCACTTTTACTAAAGAATTTAAGAAGTACCAGAACACCACCTTACCCTGCTTTTGACTCCCTACATGTAAATGCAGGAGTAATTTTCAAGCTTTGCCATTTAGCACCTTCTTTCTATTTATTTTGTCCAGCTCTTCCCACTTATTGATTCTATTCCCTATTCTGTAATGCTTCATGCACACATGCCATCAGATCATGAGCAATAATAATCACGTCCCTTACATGTGTTCATAATGCACATGGTCATCTGAAGAGAAGAAAGCTCTTAAGGGAGATATAAACACACATGCCCTTTTTGTTCTAGGAAAATCTCATCCATTTAGTGTGTGCCCAAGGCATAAATGCTTCCTAGAGTTCCCATGTGGACAGTGCAGCTTCACATTAGCCTCAGTGGGGACCTGTGCTTGTAAACATCTGTTGGCCAGTAACATTCCAATTACGTTTAGCTCTTTTCTTGCAGCAGGCAATGAAAACACACCACAAGAAGGCAATGACTGTATGAATGAGCAACAGACCACCAAACATATGTTTCTGGAGTCACTTCCTAGTGAATGTAAAATGTAAACAAATGTAAACCTCTCCTGATCTAGACAGACACTAGCAACACCTTGCCTAATTTTACTCTCAGTTTCTATCTTCTAGACTTCTAAACACATATGAATATTATGAGAAATAGATGACAAATACATATATAAAATATATTACTATTTTCTTGTTCTCTTGAACCTTGCAACCATCATGTGTCCAGAAAGCATAACTATTGAAAAGCTGCCTACTTTTTAGTGCCAAGCTGAAAATGCTGTACTGAAAGACACTAATTCCCTCACCAGTAAGTGTGAGCCTGCTTCCTATACAAGAGCAGATGCCCAGACAACCAGATATGACTGCCCTTAAGTGTTTTCTGATACCATTTCCAGCTCCCATAGAAGCTGCATAGAAGACAAATCAACATAAATCCAATCAACCTGACATCACTTACAAGGAATTATGCCACTGTGAGACAGCTGATTGATGCCTTTTCTCCATTTCAAAGTGGGAGCATGGGCTACTGCAACATGCAGTGAATGCCACAAATGTCACAAAGCTGCTCCACAGCTATCCATGAAAACCAACAGACTTTAGACAAGAAATTTGCTTTACATGGTTTCTTGCCTCCTGTAGACTATAGGATATATAGGAAACTATAGGATAGTTTCCATACCCTATGCTATGTAAATCTTTTGCAATAATGTGCACAGTAAACGTATTTCCAAGGTAAAGTTGACTGTTCACTGCAAACCTTACGATAAAACCCACACCTTTTAGACCTTCCCCCACCCTGCTCCAAGTACAGTCTGCTAAGCAAAAGTAGGAGGTGGATGTTCTACAGAAACATGGTATTTGTAATGACCTCCAGACCCTCCACACACATTTGGCAGAGGATAAAACCAAAGCACCAGAAAAATAAAATATATGTTCATTCAGTAGGAATAGTGGCTTGGGTGCTTGGCTTTAATCCACCTACTGAAAACTAATATAAATAGGATGGGTCAAATTCCTAAACAAAACAAAAGTTGAGGAAGACTGGGTTTCTGTAAAGGAAGACTTAACAGAAACCCATCCTCATTTCCCAGAAACAAAGGAACAAAATTCAATTTTTGTTTGCACAGCCAAGTGCTTTCTTTTTTTGCATTTTACTTTTAAAGCCAAACATATTGGAGTGCAGAAATGAGCAGCTGAATAAACTGATACATTTATCTGTGAAATCTAGTGTTTTTATTCTTTTTTTTCTTTTTTTTTTGCTAACTTTTTCTTTTCTAGGACATGCTTCTGGGTTTTGGTGTGAAATCAAATGAATAATCACATGAATAACAACAGATTCTATGGTTTTTTGAGCGACCGAGAGCTTTAAATTGTGCTGGGCTGAAATTTATGAATGATGGTAGGAAATGGAACACATTTCTAAAGTGGAATGAGCCTTAAAAGCATTTGCAAGTGTGGCTATAAAAGTAACCTTACCCCTGCCCTACCTCTCTGCATGAGTACGAACACTTTTTATCCATTATTCTGTGTCTCCCCTGAGCTCTTTGTCCTCAATGCTCTTTTCTTCAGTGTATGGCAAAGAGAGAGGCTTAGATTTTATGTTATTTAAGTACCTACAACTACCAGCATACAAGCTGAAGCCTTAAAAAGAAAAAAAAGATAGAATCTTATATCAGATCCAGACCTCACAAGAAGTGTTTGAGCATAGTGGATTTTTTGAATTTTACTTTTTAACCTTGATAGTCCACCAGCTTAAATAACAACCTTCGAGAATGCATTGTTTACCAAACCAGATGCTACTTTCACAGGATATTTTGTTTGTATATATCTTTTGGTTTTCAGTTGGTATCTGGTGTTCTTCTTTGAGTTTTAGTTGGGGCTAAGAGTAGAAGGGTCTTCTGGGGGTTTTTTTGGCATGAGCTGACCACCATTAATTAAACTGATTAAAAGCAGAGCTCTAAATCTGTGCCACAGCTTTTTATAGCAGTAACACATCCACCTAAGAAAAGTTCCACGTTTATTAGACCCATTTAGATTATGAAAAGATCCTTAATATAATGCTTCAGGATACTTGCAACAATAACTAAGAACTAGACACATTGGTTAGCATAAGATGCTTGGAATCTGGCTGTCACTCCTATTTTTTTGTTCAAAACTTTATATTCAGTTGCCATTTGTTGTTACCTAAAAATCCCTTCTGTGAATTGCACAAGTGTGGTTTCAGCCTTTCTGCATTAGAAGAGAGCACACCTAAAAGATGCCACATTGAACCACTTCAGTTCAAGTGGAAGGTACCTGCAGGTGACTGCCAATGCACTGTGAACTGGACAGACTGAGACAGCACTTCTTCTGCAGCATCTTGGAGTAAACTGTGGCATTTCTGCAGGCACTGCTAAGCAGGATACCAATCGTTTCCATGCAGAATGACATTTTTAGCTTGTTTTCCTAATGGAATAGAGCTTATCTGTTCATCCTTCATCTTTAAATAACCTTTGAAAGCATAATTAATCAGGAGTGAGAAATAAGAGAGAAATCCAGGTTTTAGTAGTTTGTGTGTTCATGAATTCATCTGAGTGAATTTATGGACATCTTGTCCTCTGGGATGTTTAATGAGTCCAACAAATTCACTGCAGTAGACAACTGCCGAGACACAACATTATAAAAACACTTCTGATTTACACAAATCAGGTTTAAACAGAAGACAGACATTTTAATACTGTTATTGATTTTCCACAAGTATACATAGATATGTGCAGCAATACAACATAAATAAAACAGTTCAGATGCTTTCCAAAACTGAAACTCAATCAGCAGAAATGCCACTTATTCACCACAACAGAATAGCAGAAAAAAAATTGTCCTATTCTCCTTTTCATGACTCCAGCCTGTTTCTCTGAATTACAGGGCTAAATCTCTGCAATAAAAAAGCATCAGACTTAATCCCTTTTACCAGCTGCCTTTACTTTGCTCACACAGGGGCTAAGTATCCCATGCTACATAATTTAAATGAAGCACATTCTTTGAGAGAATCGTTTCAGCAGATTACTCTGAATGGTGTACTACACTGATCCTACCTCAGTCCTATCCAAAACATGTTTGATTTCTTTTCTCTCACAATCTCTCAGGCCTTCTAATTTACAGCATCATCTTACCTGCAAGTAGCATGTCTTTGTAAGTTACAGCTGAAGATACTAACTATGAACAAAAGAATATTCAAGAATAGAGTTACGTTCTGATCATGTAAATTTATGTCTCAAGACACATCAAAAAATTCTAACTGAACAGAACAGTCTTGGCAGACTAGATATGTGAAATCTATATGTTTGTGAGTGACATGGTTTCAGTATCCAACACAGCATATTGGAGATATTCCTGTGCTGAACTGTACTATTTATTGTTGGATCTAAGGCAGAATTCGCACAGCTTCAGCACATTTAAAAATATTCTCAGTCGTATATGGTGAGAACTTTAGTGTTCTTTCTTATACCTAAACTATGTAAATAATTACTTCCTTGGAAATTTAAGCCCTGTACATCCAGCTAACAGAGACTATGGTCTCAGAGGACTCTTTTTGTTTATATTAAGCACATACATCCTATCAAAAACATACAAGAAATGACTTCTGGGGAGGTATGAAGCCTGCATGCTTCAGCCTAGATCCTCCCTACATCAGCCACAAACAGTCAGCTCCACCATCTCAGTGATTCTTGTTGCTGTTGATTTGTTGCTGGACATGTTAGAGAACCCAAATACTCAGCAAAGTTTCACTAGTCACAAAGTGAAGAGGAAACGAAGGTTTTTTCTTTACTCATCTGGTCAGAACATGGGTGTCTCAATAAGCACAGGTTGAGCCTGTCTTGCACTTTGAGCTGCACTACAACACAGGTTCTTGAGAAGTTCTGTCTTTTCTCTAACAGGTATGACAGACCTGAACATTATCATGACAATGCTGCTTCCATCAAAATTGATTCCTGGTACAGACTCTGAACTGTGTTGCCAGACTGACCTGAAGTGATGCCAGGCAGAACAACTGGAGCAGAATTAACACCTCCTCTCCAGCAACACCCAAGCATTGTTTAATGGCAGACCATATTAAAATGACATACTGGGCATCCACAAATAGAAATATAAACACAGAATTGTTAAGGTTGGAAAAGATCTCTAAGATCTTTGAGTCCAAATATTAAATGTCTCATTTATTCCAATCTTCTATGCATTGCTTAACGTACAGCCAACAGTCATACCTCCAGTAGGATCAATGCCAGGAATTCTATTGTGAGCTTAGTTGACTGTGTTTACCAAAGGAAAAAGACCACAAAAACAAAAAAAACAAGTTAAATTAAGAAAATTACTCACCAAGTGAAAGAAAACAAAAAAGTAGGCTACATAAGATACAAGAATGCTTTGTGACTTTCTGCAGCTGTTCTCAGCATTGCTTAGCAAATTAATTTAACAAAGTGTCATTCAGAACTACTTTTAGTCCTTGTGTTTTAGCACATTATAACGATTAGTCATTTTTTATTAATGTACAGGCATTAAATATGAACTAAGAACCGTCACATTGTACTGGGCACTGCTAACTCATGTTTTATATTAAGAGTTACACTATTATTATATTCTACTTCTAATACTACACAGCTATACTACACAGAGAAGAGTATTACAAGCATATTGAGATCTTGATTTTGCGAAAATTTCAATACAGGCCGAAGGGGAATACTGGTATGTGCAATATTCTCTAGACCAGAGAGGTAAATATGTACATAAGGCTCTGCATAGGATCCACAGCTGCAGTCACGCTTACAGAAGGGAAATAGTACTAGAACTAGATTTAGAGGTGATAGATATCACAGTAAGATAAGCAGCTAAATACATCAGCTCTACCTCACCATGCCATCCAAGCTTAGAGCTGTCACATATGCCTCATTTTCATTCAATGTGTTTTCAAGGATTCATTGACTGGCCAAATCAAAACCTGCTCTGTCATAACACTCATAGGCATTTTTAATAAATGAAGTCTCTGGTCACAATCAGTTCTTCTTCAGAAAACACAGACTAAAAGCAATAAACCACAGAACACCTTTAGAAAGTGTTCCTTTTCCTGTGTTCATTCTCCTCTGATTACTTTGCATGTATTTTTACTGTACCCTCACCACAGTGCAATATGAACTTTTCACAAACATGTAATATCTCCTAGTAGGTCACTTCTTTTACAGGGATTTTCCTTTCTATTAAGCTTGTTTTCATCAGTAATTAGGTGGCCCCAGATGCCTTACCAGGGATAGGGAAGTCTGACAGCGAAGTATTACATTTTGTCCAGGTGCCACACTTGGAACTGTTTTGAGGTCTTCCTGGGGAGAGCTGCGAATCTGGGGAGCACTGCTCAACAAATGCGGTCTGTCGAAGTTTCACCTCTGTCCCAGGAGAAGACAGCTGTCAAAGGAGTAAAAGACAGGTAGGGTTAAGGAAGCCTGGGTCTGAGTTGGGACAGTTAGCTCATTTTGGGACCATTTACTCCATTTTACCACGCTCCAATTCAAAACCGTACAGATACCATGAGCAAGGGACACCAATTGGTCCATTTTCCCTCATTAAAGTAGCCGTTTTCTTTCAAACCATCTGCTGCCTTTCTAAGGCCAGTATTTTCATGATATATTAAAAAGCCTGGAGATCACTCTGTGACAGTCAGAGATTGAAATTTGTCAGATGTAGAAAACATTTCTGTTGCTAGGGACCTTTAGGTATAGAGAACAGTTCCAAAGGCAAATCAACAGGCAATTCATTACTCCTTAAATGTACTGTTGGACAAGATTAAGTAATCCACATCCTGGACCTTCTTTCTGCACAGTCCTGAAGGCTTATATGAGAAAAACAATTCCTGACTTGGAGAAATAAAGAAACTCTGTGAGGAAAGGTAAATTAAACTCCCCAAAACGTCAGTGTTGAAATAATCAGGTGCAGAAATTTAAGAGAAGCAATCAGTAAAACTTAGCAGCTGCATATTGGTGAGGAAAGGGTACACTAGAAAGATACGTTGTTCTCCACTCTAAGAAGAGTATTAACACTTGAATTTCTACCAAACTCATGACATTACAAGAACTATTTACCAACCTACCTTTTCTTCATCCTACCAATTATACATTGCCATCTTTCTCTTTGTTTTACTGTCCTGAACAGGTCTTACAATCTAGAGAAGGGGGGTGCAGAGGACTATAGCAACCAATAGCCTTCCAGCTTCTTCCATTTCTATAGGGTGCTTAAATGTCACTCTTCCAGACAACTTGGCAAAATATGCACTTCAGACCACCACATGACATATTTACCTCCACATGTCCTTAGCTTTCTACAAAGGATTGTACTGTGTGCCACATCTGATTTAAGATTTAAACTTTAAAAGGAACAAGCAGCTGTTTGAGGCCTTTAAGACACCCTTAGATGACAGTGAAGAACAGAGGATCATACTCTTCTTTCTACACAGTCAAGGACGAGGAAGCCCATGGCACAAACCATGAAGAAAAGTCAAGAATAGAAGATCAATAACTTTTCTTTTCCTTTTTTCCCTTACAAGTGATTTTATCACTACTTTGAGTTAAATTCTGATATTCCTGGTAACAGTGCTATAAAAAACACTGCTGAAGAAGACACCAGTAAATTATCCAATCTATATTCCTGCCCGACAGCAGGATCAACTGTAATTATTTCTGACAGATATTTTCATAACTTGTTCTTCACAACGGAACATGCCCTTGCAATTCACATTATATTCAGTGGAGAATTCCTGTTTACAAAGAATAAAATCTGTAGCAACAGAAGAACAGTGCTCAACAGAATGTTAGGCTTGCAAAGACATAAAAGAATCCACAAAAAATTTATATACCAATTTAATCACTTGTAGAAAGGTTAATCAGGATTATGACCACTTCCATGATGAACCAGTACATGACATCTAGAAAATTTTGAGAGTTTTTGCTCTCAATGAAGAGCTTGTATGTTTAGTGTACTCTTGAGTCAGTTGCTTTACACATGCCAAATATACCTTTAAACAGCCTCTGCATATGAATTACCGTAATCTGATCAAACAGACCACAATCAACCTGACCAGAGGAGCTCAGTGTTTCATTTAAATGAATTAATTTTCTTATCCACTTCCCAACAAATGTCAGCACCTCAGAGGCTTTAGGAAAGCCATACAGGTAGCAGTGAAGCAGGGCACAAGGAGGAACAGCTTACAACACTCTTTTCCATCATAGGCAGAATCCTTTTATAAAAAATATGTCACTGTATTTTGTTACTTAGCTATTTCATTAGTTCAGAGAAATGCTTCAGAATAACTACTCTCTCCTTAGCATTTTTGGGGATTTTAGTCCTTCAAGAGAAATTAGTCTCTCTAAACCAGACACTGCCTTTTGAAACATGAAATTGTATTTTATCATTCTTTGCAACTCTTTCTTTCACAGTGTGTGTTATAATTCATGCTCCTTTTTCTCTGTATTATCCAAACAATGTCCAAAATCTGCTCAATTAAAATGTTGGTGGTTTATTATTATTATGATTCCTACCTCAAAGATACACTAAAAGAAAAATAAATTCATATTTGTGGTTTACTATTCCCACCTGATTGCAGAACAACCCAGTCTGTAAGGTGCAAGACAGCCCACTCTTCAGTGAGACATGCATCCATTTGGCCTATAGCAGAACATACTTTCCCCCAAATTAACAGCCATATACTACCACTCAAACCATTTTAGTGAATTGCAGAAAGGGCATTAGGTCTGCAATAATCTAATATTCCAATGAATATAGCAATTATGCCTATCTTAATTAGTAGAATTGCTTCATACTTAAAGAATCAGGCAGCATTTGCTGTCAAACTGACATCTGAAAGGGAAACCCTATGCCCACTGTGCAATGTTTGGGATTTTACAGGGTTAGGGGTTTTGGTAGACAGAACTTACCTGTACTACTTGAATGGTTAGAGAAGATCACCAGATTCTTTTCTAGACTAGCAAGTATGTGCTATTCACTAGATTACCACTTCTGAACAACATTCGACCATGATATAAAAAGAAATCTCTATCCTATTGTTAAGCATAATGCAGTTTATCGTCCACATGTTGAAAGAGATGTTGCACAAATGAAACTCACAGCATCAGCAATAATGAATTGGATGTTTAAAATGCAAGATGGATACCTCCAATTCTCAATCACAAAGGCACATTAAACCAGTCACAGAAAGATGTTTCCATTTCCAAGGCTGCCTAGTGCATTCATGCCTAGTCCCAGCTGCATTTCAATGAAGATAAAAATAAAATGACTTGTACACTATGCCAGCTCCACAGGAGAAGCACTTCCATGCCTGGAACAGAAGAGACAATTCCTGAAGCAGAACTTCTCCAAGACATGTAGAGTCAGTAGAGCACAAAGCAGCTATTGCTGCTGACAGAAAGGAAACCCAATTTGCAAGAAGTCTACTTTGAGTTGGGAGAGAAGAAGGAAAAAAGACAAAAAGGTACTCGACCATGACAAGTCCACAAAATTAACCTCAAGTCTTCCCTGGACAAATTTCAAAGCTCTAATATGAAGGCAATTTTAAAGCCAAACACCATCAGCACAAAAGCAGAGTTCTGTTTCAATTATAAATAATCCTCAGCAAAAGAAATGGTTTACTTATTTGTGTAAGTCTGCAGCCTAGTGTAGCCCTTCCAAATTCAGGTGTGTACAATCCTTCAAACAACAAGAGCCACTGCCCAACTTAGCTCACTTTTTTCTACTACTGCTAGTGCTGGCAAGTCTTACTGTGGTATCCCAAAGTCCAGTGGTATTTTTTGTTTTTTTCAAAGCTTCAGATTAAAAATTTTAACTGTTATTTAAAAGATGTCACTTTCCCTTATAGTTGCAGAAAGGCAAGAGAACATACTCAACAACCTCAAAAGATTAAAAAAAGAGAACATACAAAGATCCTCCATGTAAAACCAAAATGACTTAGTAATTTTTTGAAACTTCAAATCATGATTTAGGTGTACACCAAGACAAAAATCCACTTGCAAACAAAAGGCAGACCTAGACATGGGCTTGTTTAGCCAACCTGTAGCCATAAATTTGAGGCAGTTTCTTCTCTTGAAAAGATGTCTTCCTCTAATATCAGTATTTAAAGGAAACGCTACCAGTTATTTCAGTGGTAGGAAAAGCAGGTTCATTGGTATCAGTCACTGCTAAAGAAGGATAAATCTGTAGATGACAGTCCAAGCAAAGGCATTCCAGCAGGACGGATAACTAATCTGCTAAGAGAAATTACCAATGAAATAAAATTCTGCAGTGTTAACTAGGGGTTAGCTTGGAGTAGTGCAAATCCAAAATAAAGACAACATCTCATCTACACTGTGACCATGAGCACTGCACAGCAAATGTTTTTAAAAACCTTGTCAACGTATAAGTCTACTGCAGCCCCTATGAATACACACAAGCAAAGCACATCTGTGTGTGTCAATGTGCTACTAAAATCTTCTTGGCTTAATCTGAAAAAAAATAATTACACATATGAAGGAGCACCTATAGGACATTGGCTTACAGGAGAACATTTTATTTGTCAAAAATTACTCCAGTATATCAGAGACACACTGTAACAGGAGATTTCAATGTAACTCTTTTTACGTAAATATGACAGAATGACACTGAAAAAGTGCAAATAAAAGAACTTCACAAAAAGAGTAAAATATTTTCAGTAAGAATTGGCATCCCAGCTTCTCTAGAGAAATTTTCAGCTGATGTTGCAACACTGACTAGAATACAACTTGTACATTGTCTGGCTAATTCTCCTCCCAAATGCTGGCCCAAGTCAATTATCCAAGTGTGAAAGCTGATGATCAGAACGAGTGTTAAATATTTAAGCATGAATTATAGAATCTTAGAATGGTTTGGGTTGGAAGGAACCTCTGAAAATCATCTAGTCCATTCCCTCTGCTGTGGGCAAGACCATCTTTCATTAGATCAGGTTGCTCAAATTCCCACCCAAGAGCAGCCTACACACACTTCATCTGAGTCACAGTTCAGTGTGAAAACTGGCTGTCTTTCACAAAGATGGTTTCAATGGTTTGTTGAATCTGTCTTTACACTGCTCTTTTCTACTGACAGGAGCTTTCACCTAGATGAGCTTTTATCAGCTTTCTCCGTACTATGGGTATTATCCAATCGCTTTTTGAGCACAAAATCCCAGTGCCTACAGGAACAGAAGTTCTATTTCAAACTGGAATGCCAAGACAGACAAAAGAATCCCTCGCTAGCCAACATATTGCTCATCAGCCAAAGCATGTGGGTGGAAAACAAACCAGTGGGACCAACTGCATACATTTTAACTACAGATAAATGCAAAATTTTAACACCACTGAGGGAAATAAGCTCATTATTGTTTCACTGTTTAATTATGATTTATTTTCCTCATCACATTATAGGTATGAATCCATGTTGCCATATTCAAGCCTGTTATCTCTCAATTGTACAATAATGTAAACCCTCTCCATGAAGTTGTTTCTAATGAATCCCAGTTGCTGCTGACCGAGGGAACACTGAAAAGGCACTTACTTAACATGGAGACTGGAACAGTTTTAGCAGCTGATACATTGGCCAAATCAATCTATTTTGAAGCACACCACCATGAAGCACTCAGGTACTATTAACACTATGCAGAGTTTCACAGTAGAACCTGGAATTCTTTCTGTCACAGACACTACATGCAGTGAAATTGCTACAAAGTGGGTGTCCAATAAGATGCTGAATTGCCCTGACCTTCAGAAACTATGAAGCACCTGGTTGTGAAGGTTATACAATAGCTATTATGAATAAAGATTGGACAAAACGTTTAGGAGACATCCTTGACAACAACAATAGGTCATGTTTATAAACCAGTAAAAGATTTAAAAGTGGTGAACAAATGGAATTGTAAAAGCTCATTGAAAGATTGTATCTGGTTTGATTTCCAAGAGGCAATGATACACTCTAGTTTTGGGCTGAGAATATGTAGTCTGGTTTTGGATAGACAAGTCTTTCTTTTAAAAATAATTTGATTACTCTATAGGACTTCACCCATAAGATAAAATAAGGGAGCCTGAGGTGGAGAGGTTAAATTCTGAAGAATGTATTTTATTATCTTTCTTGTTAGGTTGGTTTGTTTGCCAAACTGATGCCTTGAGAGATCCCAAAAAACAGACTCTGAGCCAAGCTGGTGTGGGATAAGACATAAAGGAAGATTCTTTAATGTCTAGGCTTAGGGCGTTCAGGAACACATGATGATGTGCCCCCTGAACACTGATTTCCCTGGTTTGTCTGAGTTTTTGAAATAAACTTAAATCAAATAAAATAAACCTTGAATTTCTACATGTGGTTTTGAAAAGAATGGCCTGACAGACTGAAGCATCTTATCAAAAGTGAGGGGAAAAAAATTATTTTTTGTACTGCCCATCTGTTTCAGAGGGAAGAAAGGAAACCAAGGTATAAGTACAAATGATTAAGTCTTAGAAAAAATATACATAATCTAAAAAAGTAAAATAGATTAAGGATTCAAGCTGCCTGAAGTCCTATAGATACATCATTGTAACAGCATGAAGGTGACAAAACCTTCTAAGCTTCCCTATACTCCCCTGTTTGCAAGGCATACAATTATATGCTGCAGAAGGAACACATTTCCTTTCTGAGAATTAAAATTCACTCTGCTTCGCCAATGAGCCTCTTCTCATGGGTCTGCAGCTGTATTCACAGTGCTGATGATACACCACAATGAGTATGGACCTCCATGTCTTTGCACTTCAGGAGTATCCCTCCTTGTACTTATACAGAACCTATAACTGTCATAACTCACAAGTATACAACCCAGGATAAGCTAATTCCAGCTAATTAATGATTTTTCTCTTGCAACATGCATGGCCAAAACAGTGATGGTCTTGTCTTGGAGGAAAACATCAGTTGAAGTATCCTTGACTGTACTGAGATTCCTCCATTTCTGTTCACAGTAAAAGAGTCATGAATAGGCAAACTGCTCTTCAGTCTCATGTCAGAAAATACTCTCTTCTTCAAGAAAGACAATGACACAAGTGGAGATTGCCACTGGATGCTGAGCAGTATTTAATCACAAATGTGAATGTGGCTATAGATCACAAACATACCATGCTAACAGCCTGCATTACTCATTTCATGTCAACTCTAGCTCAATGTCTACCACTGTGACAGACTTCACTGACTGCCCAGCCCCTACTCATGAAGAGAATAAAACTACTAACCATGTAAAATGAAGAAAATTCATTCTCTGGCATCAGCACCTTTTACTGTGTGTTTCTCTTTATCCCATGGAAAGCACAGATAAATATATAATTCACAACAGCCTAGTGCCTAAATAGCAAGCTCAGACTACACGTATTTAAAATGTATATAAATGAAACTTGGGAGGAATGCTTTCAGAAACATCACCCCACAGGCCATTAGGTTTCACTGCCAAGCAGACAGATATTCTCCCTACTCACAGCACCCAGAGTCCCATTACATCCTTCATCTGAAAAGTCTTCAGCTCCTACAGGTCCATGTCTTGATTAGTTGTCACTCCTCAAACCCATACAGGCACAAAGCAGCAGCACTACTTGCCAGTAATTTAATGTCTGGGATTCCCTAGGCCTGCAAAATGAGGGTGCACTACCAGTTCTTCAAAGGAATAAACCATTAAATAAGAAATAAACACAAGTACATTTCTCAAATAACTCTCTGCAAGCAACATGAACAGAAATAGAAGGCAATCCTATAAATAAAACAGGAGAGCACATGCTGCCACATTCCAGGAAGCAACTGAAATTGCCAAGATACACCTGACAGAGCAATTACATGTAAAGAAACCACAACGAATTTGCTTCTTCATCAAATGTAAACTTATCAACTGTATTCTATGCAATAAGCACAGATTCTAAGCATAATTCATATAAAGAAAAGCACAAATCAGTAGGTGTCTATGGATTAATTAACATGCAGCAGCCCTTGCAAGCATGTGTCTTTTTATAGTTACTCAAATTTATGTAACTGTGATACATGTACACAATCTCATGTTTGATTTCACCAACCTTTTGTGAAGTGCAGCTCAGCACTAGTTTTCCACACACATTCAAAGAGCTCACAGAATGAGGAGTCAAGAGATACTGATTTCTTTGCAAGAAACTCCAATATCCTGCCATCACCAGCTGCAGATTAGGAGGATTAAAAATTACCGCCCTCACAGGCTGGACTCAAATACAGCTGTTTCCTAAAGCAAAGCTCAGAAGCACCACTAGTTCTGAAAGGACCATCAATCTAAGCAACATGGAGATGTTAAGTTGAAAAATGTATCCATATTTGTAAGAAATTCTCATTTCTTTACCTACTGTGCAAAATCATCTGTAGGCAGGCCAAAGTAACTATTGTAATTGGCTCGATGTCCTTTCTATAAAGAAATGTATTACAAAGGCATTATTTTCAAATTTGTTAAGGTACACAGAAAGAATTTAGTTAACATTTTTCTCAGATTCAAAGAGATAGCTATTTTAATACCTTTTCTGGATTTACAGCTACTTCTCTCTGCATACTGGTGGGTCAGTGATGCTAGAAATTAATCTACAGCCTTTCCATCTCCTCTACAGTGGAATGAAGCACATCAAATGGAAAGACACTTAAAAACCTTTCTGACAGAGAACAAGCATAGGTCTTTGTCCTGCACTGCTTTGTACTGTCAGATATGCACATTCTTGATGCATTTGAGTTCATCAAAAAGTTCAGAACAAAACAACCCCCTTCATTAAAATTCTGGCTTCACCCTGCCAGTACTACAATTGTATAAGTCACACTGGAGAACACTGTGAAGTTTAGGAACAGATGATAAGGATGTGACAGCCAACTCCCTTTCAAAGGGAAAGGGTTTGATAGCTTGGCTCTTTTCTGTTTTGTACTAGATCTCCACACAAAATCCAAATGCCTTCAGATCTCAGAGGATGGCAAATTTGTGTACATCACACATTCAGTCCACCCAAATTTATAGATACTTGAAAATAATTTTCCCTGCACTTCATGTGCATTACATAACTGGTAATTGTGTTAAAAATAGGAAAAGAAAATATTAAGATTGTAACTAGGAAAAATAGTAAATTAAAAATTAATTAAAATTTTAAAAAAGTAAAATCCACAAGCAGTGATGTACCTATAAATCTGGAAAATTAAATGGTATCTATAAAGGTTGGACAAAAAAAAATGGGGAAAAAAAGAAAAAGGCAGCTGTTTAAATTTTAATAAAGAAGTTGTCTGTTCAATCAAAATGGACAGTAATGCTGCAACATTAAACATTACCTAATGAGATGCAGGTGCTGGGATCCATGAGTTCTGGTCCCTTTTCAAACATCACCTCCTAAGGGCACAGGCAATTTCAAAATGTTCAAAGTCAAGCAAATGAGGCAGAAGGCTGGTTTGGCTGAGCAGGAATCTTCTCTTGGAAATAGGCTCAAAAAGGAAGGTGTATGCCCAGTGGAAGCCAGGTCAAATGGCTTGGGACGAATTCAGAGATGCTGCTTGCCACTGTAGGGACAAAATCCTTGCAGTCAAAGCTCAACTGGAGTTGAAGACAGGCAGGAACGTGAAGGACAATAAAAAGAGTTTTTTCAAATGTATTAATGGCAACAGGCAGTACAGAAATATCATTGACCTGTTAGAGGATGAGGATGGTCACCTCACAAGCAGGGACACAGACAAGGCAGGGGTGTTTAATGCTTTCTTTGCCTCTGTCTTCACCAAGGAAGTCTCAGTGCCCCGAGCTGGAGGACCAACTCTGAGAATGATCAACTCCCAGTCAACCCTGAAACTGTGTGGAATCTGCTGCTCCAGCTGGAGCCCTACAAATCTATGAGGCCTGATAGGATTCATCCCAGAATGGTCAAAAAGCTGCTGATGTCATCAGAAAGTCTCTCTCAATGATTTTTGAGCAGTCTTAGGAATCCAGAGGGGCCCCAACTGACTGGAAGCTGGTGAACGTTGTCCTGATTTTCAAGAAGGACAAGAAGCAGGACCCCAGAAACAAGCTAGTCAGTCTCACTTCAGTGCCTGGTAAAGTTATGGAGAAGATTATCCTAGGAGGTACTGAAAAATACCTGAAGAACAACATAGTCATTGGTCACAGCCAGCACGGCTTCATGAATCAGAAGTCCTGCTTATCAAACCTTATTTCCTTTTATGCCTAGTTAATCAAGGGAAGACAGCTGATGTAATCTTTTCAGATCTCAGTTCGCACTGTTTCTCGGGGTGTCCTATTGGACAAAATGTCCAGCACACAGCTGGATAAACACACCATGCAATGGGTTAGCAATTGGCTGCAGCTAAACATATATGAAGGGAATCAGTAGAAGGCTAGTCCTGACTCATCTCAAGATAGCCAAACTTCAGGTTTTCATTGAGGTTATAGTCTAATATGCTTAGCAAAAAAAAAAAAACAAACAAGATGTGTCAATTTTCAAATAAACAAGAGCCAAACAGTACTAAAGGAAAGGCAAGAAATTAACATCCACGGTCTCAGCTTAGAGAAGACACACATCTCCCAAAAGGTATTCATCCTCAGCAGGAATAAGCTCACAGTGGGGCAAAGGGAAGATAGATCTTCCTGCACAGATACTGACAGCATTTGTTGATGCCCATTGTCTGAATATCAGTGGCATCTTGTCTTTAGATCACATCATTTATATAAAATACAAGACTTCTTACTTTCATAACAGAGAAGCTTTCTATGATTGATACAGATGTTTCAACCTTAGGAATAATTTTCTGTGCCAGTCCAGTAACTTCATTTCTGATTACACAAGATATTTGCAATCTCAAAAAAATTACTGCAGCTGACATTTTGTCTGGTACTGAGTTACTGTAGTCAACAGACACCTTTCTACTGATTTCACTGGACTTTGGATTATTTCATTAAATGATGTTCTAGTTTGCAATAAACCCCTCATATTTACCATATATTCAATCTAACAGCTTTCAGTTATGTTTCACAGTCCAGATTCAGGAAAGTAATTAGTCTAGAGAGTTCTACTTCTTTGATGGATATGCTTAAGAGCTTTGCGTAACCAATCTAAAATACGAAACTGAAAATTGCTTAACTGATAAAATGAGTTTTAAACTAAAGCATCCTTATTTCACTAGGTCTCTTCTCTCTTCCAAACAGTGGAATGTAAGAAAATTTTGTAATATTAAGAGAAATCTATCACCACTTAAATATTATATAATGTCCAAGACTAATCAGTGCATTTTAGTTAAAGCTGCGTAACATGAAGCAAAAGTAAAATAAATTAGAAACTTCTAATTATTAACTTCTTAACATAAACCAGTGTGACATTACTGACTGAGCTGCAGCACTAGGTCATTGTCCCAGTTAATGACCAGAGATAAGAAGTCAGAGAGGAATGGACAATGTTATTCAACCCTGGCACTCGCTGTTCCTCTCGTGACACAGTGAATAGACGGAGATTGATTCCTATGGCTGTGGGAGCAGAAAGCACACTTTTCTAGGCAACAAAAGCAATGGCAAAGCCCCTGGTCAGCCTCTGTCCTCCACCGATTGTCAGCTGCTGTTAAAAACAGGTAGCTAATGGTCACATTTTTATGGTGAACAGCTTGTTATTTGATAATTAATTTTTAAGCCCTTAACTGTCATGTAAGGATCACAATCTCATCTTTCATTAACTGTATGTAGTCACAATAAAGTCACATACTGTAAGGAAATATATAATACATTCTTATTTATTTTATTTTATTAACTATATTGCAGATGTAGATTATTATGCTTCCTTTTTTCTGTCACAAGGGTTCTAGAGTTGAAAATGCAAAATGAAATTGTTTAAAAAAATTACTGAGAGCAGATGCTGCAGAGCAGCTATATAGATGAGACTATAAGAGCAAGATATTCAGTTGCCTTTGAAGTCCCCAAACCAAAATACTAAGTTAGGTTCACCAAGCAATTTCTTTTCCTGTTGGACATCTGAAAGGAAGCCCAGTTCCATATCCTACTATTTCCAAAAGAAAGCTGAAACCACCACACACAAGCTGGACAAAAGGGTCTGCCACTGATGATTTTCAAAGTTGTATTTCTAAGCCCCTTTCACAATCTCAAAGGAATCTTACTTGAGATTTTTTTTAATGCCTTGAGAGGATAACAATGTACCTAGACGTAGTTAAATACTAGGTCACCTTCTTGGTGCCAGGGTCTGCATGAAGCATAGGTAGAGAAATGGGAATGAATCATAGTGCTTCCTGAAGCTGTCTCCCGTTCCTCCCTTTGAAATGATAATTTGCATAAGAAAAACAGCAGAATATCCAAAAGCCAAAACATCACAGTGAATTACTGGCTCAACATTCATTTAACTTGGGCCATAATTCTGGTCTCCTCTGAGTTCATTTCACTGTGTGATTCTCATCTTCTCATTTACCAATTTGTGATCTGTTATAACATCACTAATACACATGATACAGAGGCTGCTTTTGCAGAGGTACTGTGACTTTGGACACGTTAAACAAGATTTAATTCTTACTACTTAGAACAATGAGTGAGGCTTCAGGCAAATCAAAAGGAAAGCTCCACAGAGCAAAGTTTTAATTCCATGTAGTTGTTCATTGTTTAACTCTTCAAGTCAGTACATGAACTGACTGAGAAATAACATCACAGAATGTGTTGGGTTGAAAGGAACCTTAAAGATCACCCAGCTCCAACCCCTCTGCCATTGGCAGGGACACCTTTCACTAGACCAGATTGCTCAGAACTCCCTCGAGCCTGCCCTTCAACACTTTCAGGGATGGGGCATCCACAACTTCTCTGAGCAGCCTCTTCTGGTGTCTCATCATCCTTACAGTAAGGAAAATCTTCCTGATATCCAATCTAAACATGTTCTCTTTCAGTTTAAAGCCTTCCCACTTGTCCTATCACTACATGCTTCTGTAAAAACTCCCTGTCCAGCATTCTTGTAGATCCCCCTCAGGTTTCCTCTAGGGTCTCCTTGAGCCTTTTCTTCAGGTTGAACAGTCCCAATTCTTCCACCTTCTCTTCATAGGAGAGATGGACCAGTCCTCAGACCATTTTTGTGGCTCCCTCTATACTCACTCCAGTAGGTCCACATCCTTCTTATGTAACAGGTTTCAGAGCTGGATGCAGCACTCCAGGTGGGATCACACCACAGTGGAGGGGCAGAATCCCCTCCCTCAACCTGCTGGGCTGGGCTGCTTTTGATGCAGCCCAGGATATAATTGACTTTCTGGACTCGAAGCAGACATTGCCAGGTGCTTATTCCTACATGCCCTTTGCAATGAAAGTATGGTTTGAATTTTTTTTTTCAAGAGCAAAAAGTCTCACATACCAAAACCCATCTAAGTTATTTGTTCATCTGCTACAGCTGAAATAGTTTGCCAAACACTCATAAGGTCAAAGTATGCATTATAGACATTCTATTAGTAAGGAAATCATACTCATGAGAAAGCACCATCCTGGAGTTCTGTAATACCAGTGACTCAGCTATGAGATTTACCTCTTGACGCACCCACCCACTGCTCACACAGATAGCTCACATTTCCCAAGGGAGAGCCTTGTCTGCTGTAACTCTTCCTAACTGCATCTGCATAGCACATTAGCTCCTTAAAACTACACAGGAAGCATTAGGGTGGACAGTCAAAGGCAAGACCTATCGTGCACCCAATCCCATTTCCCCATCAAATTCTCATCCATACATAACTTTTGGGCAGACAAGACATCATGAAATTAGTATTATTGGTACCTATCTACCAAACATTACCAAAGGCCATCCCACTACATTGAAGTGTGCCGCTTGAATATGAGCACTCAATATGTACAACTGTAACTGAAATCAGAAGAAACGAAAGCCTGAAGGACAAGGCTGCCAATTATAAGGCTATAATGAGATTGTTTTCCTCAGCCAAGTGTTTTATTTTAGGTTGCATTCAGTAAAAAAGGCAGGTCAGTCAGAAATTTAACTGGTTGACCTAGATACCACATACCTTAGTCATTTTGACATCTTTTTTATGGGTTTATCTTCCTGGACAAAAATTAAGTCTTAAGTGTTCTTACAGTTGACATATTTAGATGAAGATCCCTACGTATGAAATATTCAATGGGTAATGTTTATAGTATTTGTAGCATCTTTTGCCTCAAAGTACCTAAAAATGCATTTTCACTAGCTTTTAAAAAAAGACAGTTTTCAGTTCAGAAATCACAGGTTACAATGATTGAGGAGAGCTCTGTCTCAGTAATTCCAGTTGGCTCCTCCATCAGCACAACATAACATGACAGCTTTCACAACGCATCACCTCCCTTAAATATAAAGGCCATCTTTGTGAGATGCCGCCAAGAAGTTTGGCACAGTTGCCAGTCTGGATTACGTGGAGAAGACCACTATAGCACTGACTTGCTCAGAGCAGAATGCTGTTTGGGCAAACACATCTATCCTTCTACAGAAATCAAAGACAACAGGTAAAGTAGCAGTCAAACCATGGTAGTCACCTACCCATAACACATAGAGCAGACAACCTTCAGTGAAAAAACTACCAGCATCAGCGCTAGATGCTCTAACCTCACTCCCACCAGTGCATTTTGGAGGCTCTGCCTGGTCCTAAAAAATTTTAAGAAGTCACAGCCAGAAATTAACTATTGTAGGACACATTTACCAACCATATTGCTCATTTTACAATTTCTAGGAATGGTTATAATGTTCCACTCTATCACCTACAATATCAACTTGTCATCTAAAGCCACCTGTGGGTTAACTGGGGTTTACCTTTATGGATTTTAGCAATTAAATCTGTTATTTGGCTGGATAACTGGCTGCATCTGAATTTACTATTAGAATATGACACAATACAACAGTTGAACAAGACATAAGCTATTGCCATGGCACAGCATTGCACACTTTCACAGCTTTCAGATGAGGATTTTTAAATGATTCAGCAGGGAACATCACTTTCTGCTTCACTGCAGCTGAAGACAGGAGTAGCTTTCTGTGGCAAATGCTATTTGAGCAGCTCTTTGTAGAGACATCACAACCAGAAAGACAGGACCTGTGCTCCACAGACCTGTTTATCCAAAATTACAATAAGCTGTACAACAGTAAAGAACAAACATGAAACAAACAATGGCAATGGCAACTAGAAAGCTGAAAATATGATTTGGTTGAATCAACAATGGATTTTTATATTTTATTTTCTAATGCTTATTATTGTACTATTATTATTGCTGTTAATGATACTGACTGCTGCTTTTTCTACAATGGTCACAATGACAGGTAAGTGCTTTCCTGAGGAAACAATGATGGACCTTTCAGATGTTATTTGGAGCTGTATGGCTTGGTCCCGTTTCTCCTCACCTCACATGAGCCTGTACAAATTCCCTGCCAGAGTTCCCAACTCACTAACTCAAATGGTTTAACAAGATGAAGGCCACTAGAAGCAAGATTTCCCCAGCTGCTACTTTCTTATCAGGTACATTGGTTGATATGAGCTGCCTGTCAGCCAGACTTAGAGCATGTAACACCAAAACACAGCCATAAACTACCAATACAGTGAAAAATATGGTAAATAAATTATTAGTGTTCTCACAGTGATTAGTGTCAAGCTTTCAGTGAACTGGTAGACAAATTTAAAAAAAAAGTTTAAATAAAAACTTTTAAAAATAACTCTTCCACAAAACAACAGAAAGAGTAAATAGTTTTGTGGGGGGTTTTTCGTTTGTTTGGATTTTTTCTTCCCCCATGAGAATGTCTGTTCAACGTTGAAAAATCAATGCTGCTTGCATCTCCCTCTCCACCTCTCATACCAAACCCTGAGAAAACTTCTGTTTTCTTCATGGTACTGGCACATTTTCCAGAAATAATACCTTTGTGTTCCCTAAATCCCTCATTCACAAATTCTGAATTTCTTTTCTTGCAATGTTTCTTATCATGCTTCTTTTAACATACTTTTTGTGTGTTTCTATTAGAGCTACTGATATAGCATTTTGTATTTTAAGCAATTTCCCACCCCTTTGCATGCTTCTGTGAACGATAAAGGAACTTCTGGCACCACACGGTGTGAAGCTATTTTGGGCCTGCTGATGTGACAAAAAAATTTATACACACCAGAAACTTTCAGGAAAGTGCCTCTATAATCTTTGGGAGAAAAAAATACTATCTTTTTAACTAACTACTGTATGCATTGGTATTCTACATATATATGTAGTTGAATCTATAACCTTCCATTTGAAAAGTTTTTCTTAATTCTGTTTAGAGAGCACTTTCTGTTTCCTTGTGGGATGCAGCTTTTCCTAACCTGTTAGTTCTTTGCAGAGCATTTAATTTCTGATAATTTCAGTTTGCTGCAGTACAGCAGAGTGAGGAAAATCCATTCAAATTACAAGTAAACCCCTACTGTTCCCACATGAGCTTCCCTTTTAGATCCTATCTTCTCTCCTCTATGATTAGACACTTCAAGCAACAATCACATCCAAAAGCAGAAATTTGCTCAATGAGTTTTAACAGTTTTCTGCCCTTGACTCCATTAAGATTCCAAGATTTTGTAAGTGAAACATAAAGCAATTAAGCCTTTATTTAGTGGCTCATTTAACGATTGTCAGCTTTATAGTGTAGACTTTAACATACTAAGTCTGTTTCAATAATTTCATACACAACAAAAACCTTAGAGAAAAAGTTGTCCATCCTGACTCTTCCTATCCATCCCTCTCCAGAGAGATTTGGTACACCTCATAACACAGGCATTTTTCCCAAGAGCTCACTTTTATGAAGCTACATGGTTTTTTACCAGCAATTTGGACAGATAACCAATGTCCATTTCAGGCTGGGTGTTGCAAATCTTTGTCCTTCAAGCTCATATTTATCTCCCATTGTTCCTACCACAAACCCTAGAGCAAATAAACAGTAGCCACAGCCTGCAGTTGTTATAATCCTATAATTTGTCAAAAGCACTGAAAGCACAATTCTGTACAAGTAGAAAAAAGGAGCTTGACTTTTTTCAGTGAACCGCTTGTCCTTCAACCTTCAGACAATCTGGGCACTGAATTGAAAGATGCCCTCAACATCTAAAGAACTGACACCACAGTAAAAGAGTCTGAGTCATCAGGCAAGGAAATCCTCACTGATTTCAACGTGACAATTAGAAGTAAGAAAGTACCAAAAGCAAAAAGCTATAACTTGTTCCACAGAAAGTGAACTCTCTTCTTTTCCCTGTCAGAAGTTATCAAAACCACTTTGAAAAGCCCCCCCACACTACCAAATATTTTGTAAATTGCAGCTGCCAACCCAAAGCACTAAAAACTTAAAGCAAAAAGGGAAACCTTCCAGGAATTATTTAATGACATGGAATTACATCTACAATCACCTCCTTTCTCTGGGATGCACAGCAATTGAGCTCTTCTTTGCGTCTGCTTTCTGAAACAGGAGTTCACTGGAGCAGAAATTCCCTTTATACTTGTGCCTTGTGCAGCACACAATGTCACCAGTATTCTGCAAATACAGCACTGCAGTAGAACATCAGCACTAAGGAGCTGATTGTCAAAGTGACTTTCTAAACTTAGAACTTGGTTTCTAGAGCATAGATCTTGGGAGTTTTTGTCACTGCTGGAAACTGATAAAAACTCTAGACACTTCTTATCTTCTTCTCATTTAGGGAAACAATATATCTGGCACAAACAAGCTTTTTCTTGGCCCTCTTCTCAATGCTTAGGAATTTTAGGACAGTTCAAGGCTGGATGACTTGTTCCTTCACTTTTTTTACAGTATTACATGCAGCTATTCTAAAGCAATCTAATTAGGAGAAAATAAAAAGAGCAAGTCAACCTCCTTTCTCCACAGCTCAGACCTGCTAGAAAACCAATGGGATTTATTGGCATGCCAAAACAATGTATGACCCCCAGACTGCATTCATGAGATGAATCTTTTAGGTTCCCTAAAGTGAAAAAAGAACACCTGGTATGAAAAACACTGGGAAGGAAGAAGTTGTAATATTTTTGTATATAATGCCCTTTTTTGCTACTTTAGCAATTTCAAGGAGGGGAGGATGGTAAAGGGGGACAAGTCCTCTGCAAAACCCCATGCAAAACACAAATTTAGCAGTTTCACAAAAGGGTTGGACAACCTTTTGCGTGCTACATTGTTTTAGATGAAATGAACTCTACTGGGTGTCATAATCTGTTAGTTAATGTTGGAATTGGCCTGAAGGCCCCGTAACAAAAGCAACCTTCACAAAGGGCAGCTCAAACAGTCTAAATGCACTTCAAACCAACCAAAATAGTCATATTCAGTAATCCCTTAAAGCTGAGCTCCATTTGACACAGAACAAATTACTACTTTGAGCCTTGGGACATATTCTTAAACTTGGACTTTTCAGCTCCCTCCTTTGAGATGGTTATTACCCATCAGTTAAAGCATTTAATAAGCCATGGTTTATGGAATGGACTGTGAACTACAGATACTCTTGTACCAGAATCTAGATCATAAATTCAATACAAAAATATATTCTGCTGGTTTTGTACATCACTCTGTTCTACACAGTCCCAGACAGACCTTATCAGCATTCCACACCAGGAAGTCTGATATATTACTGCAGCACACTCATTGGACAGACAATAGCAAATTGTAGAAAATCATAAGCGACAACAGAAAGAGCTTTTCAAAGCAGTAAAGGAGGCTGACCCATTGGGAAAAAATACCTGTGAAAGGACAAAACAAAAAGGGAAGAAGAACAGAAGGAAAGGACTATTTTTAGCAACATATTACAACTGAAACTTTGTCTGACTATCCCGACATGCGCATACATCATAAACCAAGTTAAATGTCCAAAATGAAGAATAAATGAGAAATGCATGAATAGAGGCTCTTCTTTTGAAATGCTTTATTTTTTATTTTTTTTCTTCTTGTCATTCAAAGTGCTTATAAATAGTTTGGGTTTAAAGTATTAAAAGTTAAGTGGCAATATATTTTCCATTTCTCAGACTACTGCCCATTTAGTAATCACATTTGATAGGCATTGGTGAATGCTTTCAAGAACTGATTGGGCTGACTTTACTACAGAGATTTCCTATGGCTGAGCCTCCTTGTGCAACAACTCCTTTTCCCTGGCATTCTTCCTAGATTCTCTTAAGTCCATTACAAATGTGGGCAGACATACTTTCTTGATGACACTTCTACTTGCACAGAAAAATTAAAAGCTTTTCAACCTTTCTTCTAGACCCACAGTACAATAATCTGTCATGTCCTTAATGATTCCATCTTTATTGTAAGGAGTTTACAGGGGTTGCTAGTTCTTTCTCTTCAGTTGATTCCAGAAATGAGCCTTCACACTTAGAGGACAGAGAGTTGTAATGCTGTTACAAAAGTGTTTTTTCACTATGCTTAAAATGCAAGGATACATTCAATGTATCAAAAAGCAAATTACGTTTTTCTTAGCAGGAATATAAACAGAAATTGCCTGCTTTTTAAATTATTGAGGGAATGTAAAGGATACTAATTATTATCAGAATGTCCTTTCAATGTGGCTCTTTCAGTATTTCAGTGGCTGCTCTAAGATGGTAAATTCTAGTCTGAAAAAAACTAAGTTTTTTATACAGGTTCATTTTATTCACTATCATAAACAAAAGTAAACTGTTTCTCTGCCACTTTACCATTGTTCTTTCCTATTTCCCAATTTTTGTTACCATTTTTGTCCCAGGGCAACCACTACAGTCCCAAAATGTGGAATCTTACTGAATGATAATCCTCATTTTAAGGACTGACTGAAGTTCACAGAAAATGAGTTTATAAATCTCACATTTCAGCAACAGCTGACCAAAGTAAATTTGAGGTGTTAAGTTCAGGCATGAACTGTGGCAAAGGTAAAATAAGCAACTACTTACATTAGCATGGTTTCAGGCACAGTACACGCTCATCCACTCCTCTGCCTAACTTGCTTGTGACCAAGTCCTAGAGAGAGAGATTTCCCATTGTTATTCAACACAAGTTAGCATATATGGAGTCAGGGCTACTATGGAAGCAGTTTCTGTTGTTCTTGCTCTTTATGCTCCCCGTCCTCAACACTCTATCAACTCCAAGAACAGCAAACCTGGTTTTTGAGAAAACTTGTCCCATACCACATCATTCTGGTGACAAAACTTAGGCTAATAACAAACCTCCCGCTACCTCTGACTGAATATTTGGAGTGACTCTTTGAGAGATTCTTTAGACCTCCTTCCAAACATATCAACCAAAGGAACATGCCTAACATCCTCTTCTGTCAAATCCTATGGAGGCAAGACAGACTTTTATTGGAGGGTGAAATGGTTCCCCACTGAAGCCACTTACTTGCAGGTTTCTAACAAAGTCTGAATGCTACTCTGGTGGTATCTTTTCTGAAGCTCAGATCCTGGACTCATTAAAACAAACGTATTAATGGTTTAAGGCAACTATCTTGTGGAATATATAATGAAATGTTTTAAATTCAGTGGTTTCCAGCCTCTGATCATAACACTGCAACATTTTCTGGTGCTTTTCAAAAAGATGGAACAGTAACAGAATCCTTATGAGATATTATAAAAGCACTTTAAGTATTAAAAACAGTGAGACCATGAAATATATTTGAGAAGTTTTCTAAAGGACTAGAACACATAAGTAGAAGCACTTGCAATAAACAATTGGCAATTCCCACAAAAGTTATAGTTACCTTCTACTTACAAAAAGATCAATTCCAGTCATTTCTGTTTCTGTAGTCAAAATTCATGCTGTTACTGCTACAAGAAATTCTACCCTCCTCTCTCATTTCCTAATATGAAACTATCCAAGCCACCTGTTGTATGCTATTAATGCTGATAGTATAATATTCATAATAGAAAACGTATTCTCTATTCCAAAGATGCTTTTCTTTACCTGCATTGCCTTGATCCAGTGAATTAATATGTATTGAACTTCAAAGATAAGTAATTCCATTTATTTCCATGGCATTCCTTACATGCTTAAGAACTTGCTAATGTGCACTAATGAAGGACAGTAGTATACTGAAAACAGAGCAACGGTGCATTTCTCGCCTGAAATTACTTACTTAGTACAGAGATTTCAATTAGTAATTATTTTGTTAAAATGCCATAAGCAAAATGCACATTATAGAAGAGGAGATTCACTGGGTAATCTGAAATACCACCTGAATTTGCCAGACTGCAGTGGGATTTCAGACTGAGGTCCTTCTGTTCTGCGCATGTGTGGTAAAATCACCGGCACAGCACACCCCAGCTCGCAGAGTCCAGCCTGTATTCTTTGTATGGCACCTTGTCAGTCATGATTTGGAAAGTTATGGTTTACTTGCAGCAATGCTGCCTCCACGATCACTTTGTTTATTTAACTAATTGCTCTCCCTTTTGGGAGTGATTACTTAACATCCAGTGAAAACTTTCTTCCTCGTATAGCTTTAGGCCATACGTCTTGCCCCGGAATCAAAACAAGCATTTGCAAAAGCAATCAGGGAACAGACATCTCAGGCTGGTCTTGTTTCAATATTCTTCAGTTTGTTTTGTGTACAATAGATACTGTTACTTTGTTGGTAAAACACAGAAAGCCTCACTTGGAAGGGCCGTAGGCAACCACCGTTCTGACTGTCTTTAAAATATCATCAGCTGTTCCAGAGGGGAAAAAAAAGTATATGAACAATATCCATACCTAACATCACAAAATGCATATCCAAATGTCATTCAGGATAAGTAGACCTATCTATACAAAAACACTTAACCAGTCAAATGCCAAGACTTTTTTATTACAGTACCTGTAGTCTTTCTCCTTCCTATTCTCAGTTCTAAATATAAAGCCATCATTCAAGACGGTTTGGAATGGTACAAAAGTCACTTTTAAATTTTTGCAGACTACAAAAAACCAATTCTGAATGAAAGCCATTGATAATAAAGTAAATGCAAATTTGTTTATTCAGCTAGTATATGGGAACTTGGTGTTGTCAAGACACTATAATGTGAGCAGCCTTAATCTGGATAGAAAAATATGAAGCCATGACAAACACAGGAAAATCTCTAAATAAAAGCACAGCTTACAGATGAATGGGCAAATTAAAATCTAGAGTAAATTTATCCAAATTTATCTTAGTAAGCTTCTCCACAAATTCCATTGTTTCAAAGAAAATAGGAAACACTGACAGTGAAATAAATCAACATTAATACATACCCTAATATATTTTCCATTTCATCTTTCTATGTGACAATGGGTGCTATCCTGCAAAATATTATTTCCAAAACATTAACTAACATCTGCATCCAGAACTGAGAGTTGCAAATTGGAGGAAATAGGAGAGTTAGAAATTATTTCTCCCCATAGGAACATATTAAAAAGCAGAAGTCAGATAAGGTAGACCTGTCAGGTACAATATGAGTGATGTGAAATGTTAAGGAAAATGCAAATGGGACTTCAAAAAGCAATTACACCTTCAATCACTTCTTATGTGTGAAATACAGCCTATGACAAAGCTCTTCTACAAAGAGATGCATTTTGAAAAGATGACATATTGGAGGAAATAAACTGCAGAAGGACAAACAGCTTGAAATATGACTGACCCAACCTTAGTACCTTTCTTAACAGAAGTCAACATGTTCAGAGATTAAATGATCCAACAATCCAGGTAAGGCTGCTTTTATCTGCATACGCAGAGGAAAAATTCTAGTTATCTGGAACTACCTGGATCATTGGTTTAAGTTAATGTTTTCATGCATTTCTCAGCAAGGCTATTCTACCCACAGAAAATGAGGCTGGAAATACCAAACACAAATCAAAATATCCATATGGATATCGGGAACAGCCAGCTAAAACAGCCACAATAAAATCCAATAAGCCATAGGCTATTACAGAAAACACACAGAGAAAATGGCACAGGAGAGCAATCTGCTCACTGAGCTGGCTGACATTGGTGCCATCCTGTGTCTAACTGCTCAGCTCTTCCAAGGCTGAGAGGTTTCATAACACCTTAAATTCCAGGCAACAATACCATTTGTGTTGTTGTCATAGCAATTCTGACAGTATGAAAATTGATGGCCACTTACAATTCACAGGGGACAGTTAATTTCAGTAATTCTCTTCAGCAAACATCCTGTGTCAAGCTCTGACTGTGTGTGAACTGTTTGTGAGAGCAGAAACCTAGGACTAGTAAAAAACCCAACAAATCCACCGACTTTTCACATGAGGCTGAGCACAATCGGCTCCAAAGCATTCTTTCATGAGGAACTCAAAAGTCAGAAATACTCCCAATCAGTGGAAGCCTTCAGAATCTTGCTTTCATTTCTGCATCCCTGTTTAAAAAATAAAGGCAGCTTTATTAAGCTTTCTCACTAAATTGCTGTGAGGCTTCCTAAATGCCTGCATGCAAATAGTGTCTTTTTAAAAAGTTAGGAAAAAGAAAAATTATTTGGGAAAAAAAAGTGCTTTAACCATTATGTATAAAAGTAGAAAATAAAAGTCTTCCTTCTACTTCTCCCTTTTTCCCCATCCAAAACCCAAACTACCCAATTATCTGGAGCTGATGGAAAACAAAACTGGACCATAAAAATTACAAAAATACGGAGGGCTAATTCTCATTTCTTTTCCTCCCAAAACAGCTCCATAAAGTCTTAGCTTTTATCACACTCAATGAGAGCAGACATGAAAAGGTATAAAAGAAATCACAATATGGGCCATGTCTTTTTTCCCTTCCCCATCACAATAGTGCAGTGAAGTAGCCAATGTTATTAAGAAAATTTTACAGATAACAGACAGAAAAGTATCTAACACCAATACATAAGATTACAGCATATTTTGTGCCCATTTATTCCTAAGCGGTTCATAAAACTGTCATCTTACTCATCTCCTGAATGTCACAAACTGGAAATACAGGAAAAGTACTTAAAGTATGAAATACCTGTGGCAATTAAACAAACGCTCTCTCAGTTTCTTGTACAAAATAAATACATAAATGAAACACACTTCACCGCTCTCTGATTCAAAGTCTCCTCCACATGCCCAAATCCATTCAAATAGTTAAAAAGGATCTCACATTTAACATCAAAACCAGATCCCTGTTCATACTAATGCTATTTACATTTCCAAAATCAAGAGCACTTCTTTCTAAAGCCCATATTATATTGCAATATCTATCACATACACCAGCTATATGTACGCTACACAGATTTATCTAGTCATTTGAACATGGAAGCCTGCACAGAAACCTTTAAATTTGGCAGCCAAAGCAACATTTCTTGCCCCTTCTCCTGGCCCTCACAGTGAACAGTAACATTGCTCATCTTGACTGAAAAGCAGCCAGTGCTCTCATTTCTCACAGAGTATGTTTCAAAAGAAATTTGCTCATTGATCTATCAGCAGACTGTAATTTTATTTTGTTACAAAGAGCAAACCCTAGGAAGTCCATATGCAATCCAGTCATGTCCATGCTATGGCAGTTTCAAACTGATGTTCAACATAATCTTAATTTAAGGCATATCAGCTGCTTGGTTTGGGTGCCTTTTGGGAGGGAAGTAATCACAGTTAATGTTTCATATTCTGATCCTAAACAGCAGGTGTTCAGATGAAAACTCTGAGATACCAATTTGAAATTAACTCCCAACAATTTACACTACTGACAGTGCAACAGTTGGCGATTATTTTAATAGTACTGGCACATCTTCCCATGCCAATAACCCCTCATCTTCAACATAATGTAGATTACTTTCTTCAGCTTAGAGCCTGAACTCTTTAAACTGATGATTAAACTCGTGGTTCTCATCTATGACAAGGGACTGAGCAGTCTGTGATTAAGTATAAGCTCAGGAGCCATTTTAAATGCCAAAATTATTTCAATCAGAAGTAGAAGGTCAGTTCTGCTTCAACATACCAGATGTTTTTCATGCACAAAGACATTACAGGTTGAAAACCACCAAAGTCACTTCCACACTGAAAACATGAGGACACGAGGAGAGCCTCAGTATCTTTTATTGCATCAATGTTGCAGTGCTCAGCACACAGATCCTTGGATGATACAGGTTTTTCAGATGTGAATCTATCACCTAACCACAACAGAACACAAAGCATGTTCTGAACTCTAACTCTGAGAACTCCAATGCTTTCATGCATTACACCATTTGAAAAGTGTTACTAGAATGGGCTGGGTCTATTTTATTTTGAGAACAGTGCAGTTCAGTCCAAAGTAGGTATGCACACTGCTGAAATGCAGAAATGTTGCTGATGGGTGAAGGGATTAGTAGAGAGAGGTCAAGCATCCAACTGTCATAACTACATTATTGTCACCTACATACCTGGTTGAGCTCCATTCACAGACTCAAAATGAATTAGTCTCTAACAGACCAGTTACATGTGCACCCTTCCTACACTCAGTAAAACTCACAACCTTCAAATCTTTCATTCAGTCCAATGCACTTTATATGAAGGAAGTGGGGCTCCCTTGACCCAGTTTTGGATAAAGGGCTAACTAATGTTTTTCCTGCAGCGTCAAAGACGCCTAACAAGCATTTGCCAATTAATTTGTCAGATTATTATCAACTCAGTTCTGGTTTACAGAAAGAACTATGCAGGAAATATTTTTTTAGCTTGCTGATGAGAATCACTCGTGAGAGGGAAAGTTTTCATACTGAAAAAATAATTGCTACAGAAATGGCTTGAAGACTAAAACAGCAAGTACAACACAAAAAGGTCTGGCCCATTCTAACACCTGCAAAATTTGTTTAGAACCATGTCCCAAATTGTCTAACGACCAGACCTGGACACAACATTTGCCTTAGCAGAGAATGTCAAGTTCTATCAGTTACAAATGAAATAAATAACAGAAATTATTTCAGCAGGCATACTTGAACTCATTTATCAAACCACTGCAATCTGGCTAAATATCCAACACAAACATAACAGTTTGAATTACTTGCAAGTAGTATTTCCTACCTCAAAGTACAGGTCATGCTTGGGAAGCTACATGGAAAGCCTCTGTGCCTTTGTCAGAGATGAACAAGAAATATTTTAAACTTCTGTTCACTCTCTTTAATAACCAAAACAAGTACCTCTCTACAGACTTTTTAACAGGACACAGTCTAGAAGGCACCACCTCACTAACACCATTAACAATGGCAGTAATATGGGCACTAAATAGCAGCCTCTGTTAAAAACTATCAGAACTTGCATTATTTATCACACTAGCACTTCATCTATCAACTGCCTCTAGTAAGAGCCATCACAAACCATGTCAAAAAGATCGCACAAAATCATGCAAAAAGTTTACAGAAGACACTGGAATGAAGGTCTTGCCTTTGTCAGGGCAAGAAAAAATCTAATTTATGTCCAAGAAGCTAAATGCTAAATTCTTCAAATCCTTTGTTCTTGTTTATCTTTTATAATAATTTAAGGCTATTCCCTTTTTTTTTTTTTTTTTTTTGTCTGGAGACATTGAATTTAGATACATTAAATATAGATATACCACAAACAATAATAATTTTTCTGTTACTTCCATATTTCATTTAACAGACTCTTGTCTCTGGAGCAAAGAAATAAACAAACACACACAACAGCAGGTGTAAATACATAAAACCCAGGTGTACTTCATCTTCTGCACATTATTAAACCTTGCATAGGCAGACATTACTTAGAGGCACTGTACTGAGCATAATAATCAGCATGAGGCCAAGAGGTCAGGTCTCCCTCCGTGGCATTTCACAACATTTGAACATTTCACCCATGACAAGAATATGAATGAGTTCTTTGCAACAAACACACACTTTCAGAGGGACAGGCAAAACCCATTTCTGTCACCTGTGCTGTCAGTTACTGACTCAATGCAGCAAGTCTCTTGACAGATACCAAAAAGGGGGTGACAAAGTGCAAAGAAAAAAGGGACATAAAGCAGGATTTCAGACTGCTCAGTTTTAGCACATTTACCTTCACCAAAGCTAAAGGTAAAATCACTGCCTGAGGACTGTTCTCATAAAGCTATGCCTCTCCAACAGCAAGTTATGTCTGCCTTGGGAGTTACAGAAGTAGTCAGCAGCAGCTCACTTCTACCCTAATCAACAGGGATTTAATTCTTGTGAGGTAGAAAGAGAAAACCCATAAAATCACCAGCCTTAATGCTCACACAAAACAACGACTAAGTCTTCAATTGCTGGCAACAGCTGCCAGTCCTCTAGAGGGACTGAAAACCACCACAGTGAGGAACTAGTGCATGGAAGACAAACTGAGGCTGACTGAAAATGCCACAGGAAGACAGAGGAGACAAAGGGGCTCATCCATCTGAAATGCTTGAAGAAAATGGCCCTGTGGGGAAGCACACAAATAAGACAGGGGATGGTATCCTTTTTCACCAATTTCACTCCTCTTTAATTCCATTCCTAAACTTGCTTGCTGCCTTCTCCTTTCAGTGCATTCCTTCTTTCAAGTATCATTTTTTATCTCTGCACCCCATTTTTTTTCTCCTTTTCCTTATTTTGGGGCTTTTTTTACTACACCTCTTGCAACTTCTCTACTTCTTTTTTGATTCTTTCACTCATGCTGCCTACTTCTTTTCTAGTCTGTCCACTGCTTTTTTTTCAGTGGCCAAACTTGTCTTTTTTTTTTCCCCTCCTTTCTTCTGTCCAGAACATTCTCTTCTCATTTCTTCATTCAGTATGTCTCTCACTGAAGACACCTTTCCCACTTCTATACTTTCTTCCTTTTCCCCATCAAGGACACTTCTTGACTTTTCCTGTACCTTTTGTTACTTTACTCCTTTTCTTGTCTTCAGTCTCCAAACTGAAACAGATAGCAGAAATGAATCCAAGCCCAATGCTCCATGTAAACTCTGGCATAATAGTCAATCATCAATCAAAAAAGGAGGGGTGATTATTTGCTTTAATAGTCAAAGAAGGTGAAATGGACAGGTGAGAAACAAAAGCAATGCAGGCAAGAGCAGCACTTTGATCAGCATGATGATCCATCAGTATGATGCTGATTCTTAAGCTGTGGCTTGGAGACCATTAAGTCTTACTGCTAGACACAAATACTTGCTGCTCTTCTGCCTGCACAGTCCTTTGTCTCAAGGGTCCTCATTCCAGTCAGGGTTAGTCAACATTTGAAGAGGGGACATAATTCACACCAGACTAAGGGAAGAAATTAATCCCTATTTTGTAACAGAGCAGACAGAATGGCATTTTTTCATCTACATCATGCAACCCTTGGATATCTACACCACCACAGGCACTCAGCACAAAGTTTGTTGGGCAATTAAAGACCTGTTTTGAAGTATTCCAGGAGCAAAGAAATGGTAGGAAGTAAGTGACTGATTTCCAAGTGATGTGCTCCATGGATAAGTTACCCTGGAGATAGGGAATTTGAGTTTGAAATTACATGCAAACTCTACTTGAAACACCTCATACTGCTGAATATGTGAGTGGACTCCCCACAGTAGTGGAGGCACAGCCTCAGCAGGCAAGTGAAACCAAAAGTATACACATACAAAAAAAAAAAAGGTCACTTTTCATACATTAGTAAAACCAACAAATGGTCAAGTCACCCCAAACTCAATTAGTGCATCTAAACCTGAAATAGCTCCATATAATTATTTTTAATAAATCCAAGACTAGGCTATTAGTGTTTGTTCAGTTATGATGCTAATTAAGCTCTCATTAATGTCCCTGATTCTCCAAGTTTAATAACAAAAAGCAGCCTCTTCAAATTTAATCCAGTGGTGTACCCAGCTGCCAGAAAACATGGACAAGCTCGCTCAGGAAGGAAAAGGTGCCCCCTGGGAAACTTACACAGTTGTTCTTTCTCACATTTGTGAAGAAATTTGTAAGAACACAATGACACAATCCTCTGAACTCAGAATAGCCATATTAACAGCCTTTCATCCTGCCGGGGTAAACTTCATTGGACTCTCTTCATACACAGCAGATCAAGCACAATTTACCACATACAGAGTCAGATGGAGTTGCAAAATTAGCTGCCTTAAAGATGCAGGGGGCGGCTAGAAGCAGCTGAGGTTTTTCATCCCATTTTCTTAATAACGAGTAACAGTGACTAAATTTAGATTTACTTGTCAGATAAAAAAAAAAAAGGCAACTGCAAAGTCAATTAACACCTGCCAACATTCTGCTAGTTTCAGAAGTTACTATACATCAGTCTGGTAACAGTCCCATTTCGGTCAGGAAGACACAGGATTTTAAAACCCACAACATGTGATCAGCTTCATTCTTCCAAGTACTTCTATAGCAACTGATCTATTCCTCAGTTGAATCCATAAGAGAGTTCAAATTCTACAACTCCAACTAAGCAAAGGCAAAATGTTTCTGAACGCCTTAGTGTCTATATTCTCCACCTTTGCCTATATCCCAGCTGCCTAAGATCTAAGAGACAAGGAACAGAAGAATGCAGACTTCAGCTCCCCACCAGACTCCCCATGCTGCAGGAATAAGCACAGTCCATCACTGCTGTTCACTCTTCAGTCCCCAAGTTTCCAGTTTAGGATAAGGAAGGAGAGGCCAAAAGGAGGCACAAAATGAACTGGGTCACATGCAAAGCTATAAAGGAGGTGAAACAGAATAGAATGGTGATGGAATAAGGTCATATGAATTTATGCCTTAAAAACAACAACAACAAAAAAATATACTGAGAGGTTTAAGAGTTTGGAAAGGCATTACAAATAGGAAACATTCTAGCTACCAGCAAAGAATAAGCATTTTCCTCTTTTAGACATACATAGACACAGCCAAAATATGTCCCTGCAGCTTACACCTGAAGAACAAAACAGAAACAAAAAGTATCGATTAGATCTTCACATGCTTGATCACTTGTTTAGAAATCTTTGGTTCAAAATTTAGAATAGTTTGCACTAGTGATGAGGAAGATTTAAAAGCAAAATATTTCCTATTGTTGCAAACTGCCTCTTTGTCTTCAGAGATTTAGCTTCATTATGGCAAAAGGAAATTACCCTGGAGAACAGTACAGCAGAAGGATGTTATTGACTGTCCATGAAAACAAACCCCAAGTTTCTTATTTACCGTTCCATCACAGGTGAGACACCTGTCTACTCCAATAAAGAACCCTCGTGACCTGCCTCCATCCCTCTTAAAACATCCCATCAAGTATGGTATTGAATGAGGAGCCCTCACATCAGTCCAGAATGCTTGCATCCATCACCCTGTCATCTTCATGCTCACTCTCATGTTACCTGTCACATGTAAGAGTAATAATCTCCAAATATCTGCTGAACAATAACAGCTTATTCCTTAAAACAGCAATTTTCCTGGATGTATATAAAGATAAGGAAGAAAGACCATAAAGCCATTGAAGTGCTACCACTTCCACATTTTTCCCTTTTCTTTCTGGCAGAAACCATGAAGACTGATCAGATTTTCACCCAGGCCCAATGATTTTTCCAGAGCTCTCAAAATACATTTACAGGCATAGGGAAAGGCCATACTAAATGTTAGACAGGCCTATGGAAAGCTACTGAAATGTAGATGTAAAAGGGTGATGCCCAGGACTGTCAGCAGTAGTGAATTATTGCTCATTTGTGCTCTAGTAACTTTATACAGGCAATAGTGAGTTTATTATTATTTAACAGGTAGGATTATTTTGTTACACTTCAGTAAGCAGATGTTATCTGAGCTAAAGTCAGGGAGGCTTCTGGACAAAAAGAGAGAGGAGGTACTGATGCACTGTTCAATTTAGCAACTGTTGCCATGGAAATATCTTTTTTCCTGGCTGCTGATGATTATCTCATGTTTGAAATGTGATTTACGCACATTCTACATGAGAGCAGAGAAGCATGTTTATACATGAACAAACCATGGTTATTTCAATGTTAAAATGCAGTGTCCTCCTTGTAGTTTTCAGAAATACAGAATTTGCCAAAACAGACTACTAATCGTTAAAATATATTGGCCTCCTACAATATATAACCCAATTACCAGAATAAAGCAGAAGCCCTTTCCAGATCTAAAATTAACAGGAACAGGAAATGTAATGCAATTCCCATTTTCTTCCTCTTATCTACCCACAGGAAAGGACAGGGAGAGAACCAGGGAGACTATCTGGTCCAGCAGATGCTATTGTTACGAATTTACAAATGCACAGGCTGCAAGAAGACATACTCAGTTTACTGCTGCAGGATTTTTGTCAGTTTTCTTCTTTTGTGCCTCAAACTAATTTTTAGAATCAACATTCCTCCACAAGCTTAAACACATTTTTAATCAGCTTTATCCTGATGTTTGCCTGTCAATCACCTCTCATTCCACAGCTACAGCAAACAGAGGAGCCATGGGGATGATATATTTATTTCTGGGTATGTGCAAAGCAAGCTGAGTGATGCCAAAAATCTGTATCTCCATTACTCCTAACAACCCCTTGAACTGGTAAGGCCAGAAGGGAAGTTTTCTTTACCAGCTGCAACAAAAGACAATGAAGGAAATTAGGAAGGATGATCAAAATGGATGGTGGTGGCCAGAGTAGCTTCTAATGTCAGAAAAAATGTTCTAACTGCAGACTAACATAATAAAACACCTAATCCTGGAAGGAAATCCCAGCAGCCAAAAGAAAGGACCTATCTGACATATGACCACAATGGCAGCTTCAGCTGAGTAACTTGCACTACCAAAAGGCATCTAAGAATCAAGGAAATCAGCACCATCTCTATATACTTAAATACAGCTTATTTGCATTATTATATATAGTTTGCAGAGCAGATCCTGAGTAGTAGGGGTAGGGAGATAGTCTTAGTGCATGGAAGGACATGCATTTGTGGGCAGCAGTAGGCATGACTGTCTTCTATCAATGGACTTCTTTAAATGTACTCTACATTCATGGCTGACTCCTGTGCTGAATACAAAGACAGGGGAAGAACGGGCAGTAAACTGATACCCTGGTCAAACAACAGCTACATCACAGTATGTTACTGCTTGAACTAAAGTGCCCACCATTACCAGATATAAACAATACAGAAATAGTCAAACTCATTTGGAATATTCCTTTCTCCTGCAACTATCCTCTGTAAAGTTATCAAGAGCAAGCCTGATACTGGAAGGCATCAGTAGACAGACTTAAGGAAATAAAGGTATTTGATGTTTGTTTTTAAATCATTCTGGGTATGTCTGCAGGTAAGAAAAGAATAGCTAAGACAGATAAAAATAAAAACACCTCTGAATTAAGAATTACAGTTATGGAGCAATAAACTAGACAAAAATTAGAGGTATTGAAAGTCCCTGCTCTAAGATGCAAAAAGCAATGTGTAATTGCAGAGCCTGACTTAGGCTACAAAGGTCTCATAGTGACCAGTCTACTTGGGCAGCTGCACAAAAGTAGTTTCAAGGTAAGGAAGGAGGAACTGGACCACTGAAAGTATTGTTCCACTCAGTATTTGAAGTAGGAACAAAAATGCAGAAAATTAAACGTCTCTTCTCCCAAACAATTATCCAAAAATTTAGCCACACAAGACCTGTAAATTGTTTGCTGAACTCAGACGGGATCAAGCTGTTCTTGTGTATAAGGCATCACAGATTAAGAGCATTTCCACAGTACAGTGGCTTCCAAATTACAAATTAAGAGGGCAAACAGACCACAAGCCATCTGGAGATGCCTCAACCCTCACACCAACAGAGGCATACTCTTAGTATGTGAAAAATCTTTGCATGAAAATATCCAAGCTGCAGACATGTTCCACCAAAGCAATGCAAGCTATTAGGCAGGCTCTTTGTGTGTATCAGGTTTCACTTCTGAACCATACACCTAGGGAAGGAAACCTGCTAGTGGAGTGGAGGACTGGAATTCAGCTGTACTTTGTTCAATATGACAGCAATATAACCATGCACTTCAACTTTGGTATTGCAGCTAAAGTTCATCTACCACTCTACAACTAAAAAAATGTAGCAAAGTTATTTCAAAACCACCTGAACTTTGTATTTCTAACATATGGAGATCAGAGCTAGTGAAATTCTCCACTTCTATTTTAATATCAATTAGATAAATGTATAAAGTTAAAGCTAGCATGCATTATAAACTTACTACAAACAAAGATACATAACACCAAGAAAGAGCTGATTACACAATATACAGATATTTGATGAAGTACAAGAGTTTTTGAATAAGAAAAATAAATGTATCTACTGTTGAGTGACACCCATCCTATCTGGGTGCAGAAAGAGGTTCTTTGCAATGACAGAGCTGGTAAATAATAGGACTTACAGCTTAAGCCTACTCTACAGGATGGACGATAGCCTGGCAAATTTTAAGAGATACAGCAAGAACAGGATCCACCTCTATTTCAGACATCTTAACAAGGCTATCCCAAGGCAGCATTCTTCAGTCCCCATACCAGACATTCAGTATAGCCAAATTGCTAAAAACGTACTTAGTAATCCATACAGATACTGACAAATCAGATCAGATCATTAACTGTCTGAAGCACATACTTTGAAAAAGCCAGGAGAAGAGAGAAAGTAACAGCAAAAAAGAATGTTTTTCCAGATACTTATTTCTGGCAATTAAATAAGCTGACAAAGTATTTTTGCTCATGAATACAAAAAAACCTGATGGGGTTGCCAGCATTTGTATAGTAGCTGATGACAGGACAACAGCATCAATTCAGGCAGAGACTGAAGCTAGAGATGGCAAAGGCCCAAACAGAAATTTTAAGGTCAGTCTGGGTAAAATTCAGTTTGTAATGAAAGAAGACAAATGCATGAGACACCTACTCTTAGCTGACAGAACCCAGACAGTGAATTCAAAGTCACTTCCAAATCTGATATTGTAAGGATTGTTTCAGAAGATCCAGTTGCAGAATACACCAGATGAAATCTATTTTCTCCACTGCAGCAACTGCTACATGACAGCACCTTAGCAACCACGAACAGCAGGACAAATACTCCTGAGAGTATTTGAACCAAGTCACCTCCTATGTAAAGACTGCGTCTACACAGAATGACCACTGATGCCCAGCACTGAAGTCATAGCAAGCTGAGACATCAGCAGAGCATCAGGGCAACATGAATGGGAAACACCTAGCATTGTACCATGTGCCATATACACAGCACTCTTATTTATACTTAAAGAACAGCAGACACAATGACTGACATTAGCACCAGCCATTAGAACTGTCATCACCATCTTTAGAGATGCACTTCATATAAGATATGTCAGTAAACAAATTAAAAGTAGAAATGGGTTATGCATTCTCACTGATAATATGACAGATGTGACAGCTTCACTCAGGCTGTGCATGAGGAAACAGACTCAGAGTAGTAAAGATTGAACTTTGACCACTTAAGTGTTAATAACATCTGACACACATGGATGAGGATTAATCAGGGAGTTGTCAGGACTGTTGTAATAATAGCTGCTTGAAATGCTGTTCAGTGGGAGGGATTCTAAAAATGAGAATACATTCACTTACCAGTATATTGCAGTGCTGGCATTAAAATTAATCATGAATAATCATTAGAAGGCTTCTGGTTGGAGGGAGGGAGTATTTCGCATGACCCAGATCCTGGCTGTACATCTACACAGATGGGATTATAGCTGTCTGGTGTCTAACAATTAGAGAGCTCTGTTTCAGCCTCACGCCTTTTGTTTCACTCTTGGTCTAACTGCAATGGCAGCTAGAAAGTCCATCATCTTTAGCCAACCACCATGCTGATATTGCTAGAGTTGAATAAAACTATGATGTACATACAACTGCGTATGTGGGAGGTTGTCAAGGATGTACACTGGAGAGAAAACTGATTTCTGTCTGTGGAAACTGTTTTGCAGTGTTGCAATTCTGTTTTCTTTATTCAAACCTAATGCAGCAATGATCTTAATGCACTGTTTAATTTTAAGTATGTGAATAGCCTGCTAAGGCATTGTTCAACTGCTTAAAGCTGGGTTTGTTGGGATGATTCACTTGCGTAAAATTAAGTTATCCATACAATTACTCTGGTAAAAAGCTCTCTCTTTTTCAATCATGCGGGTAGAACCAAATCCAGTAATGCTATTGATAGTAACAATAAAGCATACAGAAATGACGGAATGCAGCTGAATACTTTTAATAATAACAAAAATTCAATAGTCAGTGAATGCTGCTGTTTCTCAAACCAAGGTTAAATAAAACTAATTGAAGGCTAAAAATGCAGAGCAGTATCCCAAATTTTTATTTTCTTCCATTCCAGTTTTACATTGCTTATCTTGCTTCCTTCCCTTTTAGGTTATAAGACATAGAGACAGATCAGAGTTACTGCTTCTCTACTACCAACACCAACAATGCAGTAAAAGGATTATATTCTTTCCTATTAGGAAAAAAATCTTCCTTATCACAGTTGTTCACTCCTAAAAATGAACTGAGACACAGCACTATTTCAATTTCTCCCTCTTTCCTTCCATGGTAGTCAGGTACCAACTGACTCATTGTCCCTTTAATCTGTGGGTACATATCAATATGCATGAACGCAACCTCTCTTTAATAATTCATTTAGGGCCAAATACTGTTTAGATATGGTAAGTACTTGAACTGTAATGTGCACCAGGGTTAAATACTTCTCAGAACTATCTTCTGTTCTCACATTTCAATTACCTCTCAGGAAATACAGAAAAAAAGGTTTTTCAGTCATATCAAAGCATTTTGCCTATAAATTCGTAGCACTGAATTTACAATAGACAGATTTATATATACTATATGACAATGTACATGCTGTTACATGGGGAAGTGCCTTTTCAACCATAGGGATGTAAGCTGTTGATCAATGTAAATGGCATTGACTTTGTATTTCTGAACTTTACACATACTACACACATACAGTGAAGATACCTGTGAAAAAGAGCAATAAGCAACACCAGAGTGTAATTTAAGTCAGAACTTAACAGCAGTCTTTGGCCACACTGAAATTCTCCCTCTCCCCTGGAGCTGAGTCTTTAATTTCCAGGGGGCTATGTCACAATTTATGCTGGTATGCTTGTATTTTTTCCTTATTCTTTTGTTCTGAAGGAAGGTTGGTTTTCTATTCTTTGCCTATGGTATCACTTCCATTCAGGGATCTGTAATTATAAATTCTGCATTTCCTGCTGTGTTGCAGGTTAGGATATATTTGTGGAAGTGACTGCAAGGTCAGCAATTTTACTCTATTAGGTTGTTGGTTTTTGGTTTTTTTTAAAACTCATTAAAGGCATCTTGATGATGTCTACCTATCTACTTCCAAAGAGAAAGGAAAATTTTTCTTACATTAACATGCAACTGCCCTTAGACTGCTCTGTTTTTCTGCTTACACCCATATTACTGAGATGTTACATACAAAGTCTTTGCTCAGAACAAACTGGAAAAAATTCAAAGAGCTGAGGGAACACATGAGGTCCTTCACATCCAGCTTGGGCTGGGCATTTTTTCAAAGGATGGATCAAAGTCCTATATCCTAGCCAAGATTCAGGGTCTTCCTGTCTGAACAAGTGAGCTGTGAAATAGTAGGTTGACCACAATGCTTTACTCAGCAAATGCTTATGGATTGCATTTGTGGTCATCCACTTCAGGCCATGCTCCTTGGCTCTTCATCTCCACAGAAGCAGAGCGCTGAGGTCTTTATCCTCACCAAGGGTGATGCACCACAGACCTGCAGACCAGTCTTGGGCCTTCACACAGATGAATTTCAAGGTTTTATATTTATGTGTCAGAAAGGCACAAACGTCTGTTCAGAGAAGAAACTATTTTTAGGGAAGAAAGCTGAAAAGAAGACTTTAAAAAAAGGTAGATTAACCAAAACACCAAGTCCTTGTCTTTTCCCCCAAAGTCTCAAACCCACATTTTCTGCCATAATGCATGGTATTTACACAAAGCTTTTCCATCTACATTATGTACTGTTGATCTCATTATTTTATTAAGCCTTAATATTTAAGCATCTACCTTGCTATCTGCACTTTACCACTGAGGTCCACAGTGCTGGAAGAGTATCCAGGAGCTGCCCTTTGCAGTATTTGTCACTTCAGAGTAAATCACTTACCCTCAATTATCTTTACCCAACTGCAAAATAGGGGCAATAATAGTTATTTTTCAAAGTTGATATGAGGCTTATTAATGCTTGTTTAAGTGCTTTGTTATGCTTGAATGGAAAAGGAAATTATTATTATAATTTTAACTGAAGCTTAATTATAAAACTGTTAACATAAGCATATTAGAAAAATGAGCTCTGAATTGCAAGCCAGCAATTGCTCACTTACTCTTAAAACAGTGTGAGATGATTTTATATGCATCTTGCTATCACTAATCCCCACTTTTCCAAATCCTACATTTGTTTCCCATATTAAAGCTAAGAAGAGGCAACATGCGGATTAAATTTAGAGTCTAATCAATCAAAAACCAATACCTAGTACATTATTTGGTGATGTGTTATCACTGGAATCCTGTTAAATAAAAAGGAATAAAATAGCCTCCAAACAAAACCATTCCATTTGCTAGATACTAATTTAAGCTACACATACCTCTAACCTGGAAACAGCCCAACTCATGTCTCCTGTGAAGAAAGGCTGAGTGAGTTGGGGCTGTTTGGCCTGAAGGGAAGGTTCCAAGGAGATATTACAGCTCCTTCCAGTGCCTAAAGGGGCCACGAGAGAGCTTAGACAGGGACTTTTTACAATGGTGTGTAGTGATAGGACAAGGGGGAATGGCCTTAAATTGAAGAAAGTAGGTTTAGATTGGACGTCAGGAATGAATTCTTTAATGTGAGGTGGTGAGGCACTGGAAACAGGTTGCCCAGAGAAGTTGTGGATGCCTCATCCCTGGAAGCGTTCAAGCCCAGGTTGGATGGGGCCCTGAGCAAGCTGGTCTAGGAGACACTGTCCTTGCCCACAGCAGGGTGGTTGAAACTAGAAGATCTTTAACGTCTCCTCCAACTCAAAACATTTTATGGTTCTATGAATATCAAGTTGCCAAGTTACCAAGATAACTTAAAATTTGCAATAGGATTCTCCTCCGCTGTTACAAATTCTAGACCAGTGCACAGTTCTTCCTTTAATCAAACAATACAAAATCCTTTAAGTGGCTTCTTTAGAAGATAATTTAGGACTTACAAAAGTATATGACACTGAACATTATCAAGTTATTGTATAGAAAGAAGTGAGCAAAATAATTTGCTTTTATCTGAGATAACATATTTGTCAAAACAAGTATCACTTCAAATCATCACTTCCAAATCTTCTGCAAATATGCTCTACAAGCTTAAGCTCTGACAAAGTGTATGCAAATAAAGATAGAACACCAGGGTCATTTTCTGACAATAAACAGAAAGAAAACAATCTCACTCCATTTCCTCCTATCTTATCACCTACTTGTACTTCAGAGGCTCATAAGAAGAGGTAAATAAAAATAAAATCTGCTTAGATAAGGCACCAATCATAAACCTTTCAAAAAGAGGATAAGTATTTGACACTAAAAAAAGTGTATTTAAAAATGCTCCTCTACAGATGTGTCTGTGCTATTCCTTGCCCAGAACTGCTATGTCTTTGAGAAGGCAATGGTGGTTTCAGAAGTAGTCACATGAAAAGAAAACACACTTCATGCTGGGGAGGGGTGCAGGGGTGTGAAGCAACAAAAAAAGCAAAAAGCAAAACCCAAACTGATATCCAGCAAACCCCAAGTCATGAGATTAAGAGAGGAATAAACAGGATTTGAGCAGAACTGAGAGAGACATTGATTCTTCACTAAATGCCAACACAACTATTTCATCTGAATTAAATTTTGTAAGGTTAAAGAAACAAGGCTTAAAGGAAACATACTCTTGATTTACAAAAGGAATATGAAAACTGTCAGGAAAATCAAGAGATTTCAGTCAGTCATGGCCGGGATGTGCAATATCACTCACATGTGGTTGGACCTTGCCCTGGAAGGTGACAGCAGATTGTCACCACTATCTCCTCCCCTCTGCAGTACTCTTGGAGCATCACCTCGCATTGCCACTCCAAACACCCCTCCTCAAGCATATGATGAGAGAGGAAAAACAGAAAGCTGGGAGAGTAAATCCATCAAAATTATTTGATAGAGCAGCCTTCTAGACAAAGGACAAGTAAGGACAGTCACAACAGTAAAGCCTTAGTACTCACAGGCCTCCGACAGACTAGTGAATACATAAAATGTCAGAGTTACAGCAGAATGTCGCTACAGAAGTGATAAGGAAAACTCACAGCTAAGGACCAGCATATGCCTGGTTCTCTCTGTAGCTGTAGCTTTTCTTTTCCCTCAATCATACTCCAGCAACAGCTAATTCAGAAAGCCACAAGTTTATCCCCTGGTTTGCTTACATGTTCAGTTTTGGTCATCACAATATAAAAGAGATACTAAGCTATTAGAGAGTGTCCAAAGGAGGGCAATGAAGATGGTGAAGGGCCTTGGAGGGAAGCCATTTGAGGAGAGGCTGAGAGCACTTGGTCTGTTCAGCCTGGAGGCGACCTCACTGCAATTCCAACTTCCTTGTGAGGGGAAGAGGAGGGGCAGGCACTGATCTCTTCTCTGTGGTGACCAGTGACAGAACCCAAGGGAAATGCCTGAAGTTGTGTCAGGGGAGGTTTAGGTTGGATGTTAGAAAAAGGTTCTTTACCCAGAGGGTGGTTGGGCACTGGAACAGGCTCCCCAGGGCAGTGGCCACAGCACCAAGGCTGACAGAGCTCCAGAAGTATTTGGACAGTGCTCTCAGGCACATGGTGTGACTCTCGGGGCTGGTCCTGTGCAGGGCCAAGAGTTGGGCTTGATCTTTGTGTGTTCCTTCCAATCCAGTATATTCTGTGATTTTCCTACTCCTAACTCTATTAACAGATTGAAGTAATAATTTAGATGAATATTTCAAACTCCGGTACCTAATTGCACTTGTTTCGACAGATTTTTCCCATGGTGCTGGCTTGTCCCACCAAACAACTTCAATGACAAAGGCTTAATATCATATTAGCAATAGGCTTATTCTGCCCTCTTATGCAAACACCCTTTACATTGTCCTCCATGTCTCTAGACTGCCGGTTCTGCAAGCATAGCACACTTGTCAGCTAAGTTTATCAAATGTTTAACAAACCCTCACTGACTATGGGAAAGTCAACTGCAAAAAAATCTCAGTGTCACCTACAGCATCAAAACATGGACTCCAAGACCAACTGGATCAAAGTGGCTGTTGTTTGTCTTTATCCCACATCATCTTCTGTTTCTCTTCAACTTGTTCTTACTCCTGCAGTTACATTACATTTCAATAGCAAGCATGGCACTTTGCAAACAAACACACATTTATCATATACAAGGACAAATCAATTCATTCAGTGGCTTTATTTTTATTCTCAAAAGCCAGTTAAGATTTACTACATAGTCTATTTTAAAAAAACCAACACTGATGAGTCAATGCAAATGTGCAATGCTGATGATGCACTGTGCCACAGAATTAAGCCATAAAATTCTATAGGACTGAAAATAGTGCTGAAATATCACATGCACAAAGAGGCCAAGCTCTGTATCCTGAGGAAATAGCTTTGTGTTCCATTAATTTCCTGCATTTTACGTCTAACAAAAAAAATTACAGTAAACTGTCATTCCCCTCCTCCCCCCATTAGATGTGTTAAGGGGAAGCCGTCACTAAAAGGCAGCTATTTAGCATGAGAAAAGTAACTGAATATAACAACTAAGTGCCAACAAAGAAGTGCAATGCCAGAGCAACACCATTTTCTGATGGTAAATTTGAGCTATTTAATGGCAGCATCTGTTCTTTTTGATAAAGAGGCAGATGTATTTTGGACCTCACCCAAGCTGAAAGAAAATGCTTACAACACTTACTAAAGAGCAATATTTGACACAAACTCATAATACTGAGCCCACAATGAAGATCTTTTTCATTCTGATGACTTACTAGCCTAGCAGAAGCTTTGAGCCCAAATATTTCTTTTTAGTATAGGAACAAAGTGATTCTCTACATGAATTTCACATTCTCCATCTGCAGTACTACTCAGTATTGAAGATGGAATAATGGCTTAAATCTCTCTTGACACCATTTTTTATTTTCACACATGGTAATAAAAAGCAGAAAGTTTTATTAATGTACAACCACGAAATGTGCCAGTAGATACTCAAATACTATTCACCATGAATATAAATTAACATTTTAGGGTTTATGGCTAGTTATATATTCATTAAAGCTACTGTAAACAATACCAGATGGAGGTGAAATCAACTTAAGAAAGCTCTCCATGGTTTAGGTGTATTCAACATCACAAAGCTCCTCATGTATCATTAAGTGCAATGATGTAACACATAAATCCAACATAATGTCACAGTTAAATATAAGTCTTATTTTGTGTAAAACTCATTCTTCCTCTTCCTTACTATATGTATCCCCATTCTGCTTCTTTCTAGCTGCTGAGCCTGCTAGTTATCTTTACATATGGTTGTCCTTGGGAGCAGTGATATAGAGTCTTTCCAAACTGCAGCTACAACACAGAATTTCTGGAGGACAGACATATTCCTTCCACGGACAGACAGAAGGCATTCACAGCACTCTCTCCCTCAGATAACTCTCAACTCCAAGTCTTCACACTAGAACATAAGGACTGAAAATAAATAACCACATAAATTGGAAGTGTCAAAAGCAAGTGCTTTATATGGAAAAAAAATCAGCAAAATAAACCCTGCAGAGCTAAGATACACTGCTTTTTTTCTCTCTATTCCCTCTCTTCCCAAGCCAGAGACATGGCATCCAGTGAACTAACTGAAACTGCAACTGGTTTCTGGTCTGGATTTGACTGAATACAGGAGCAACCTAGGGAAGGAAATCTGTTTAATTTCCACCATGGCTACTAAACAGTTCATCTCAACCAAGCTTTTCAAGGTACACACTTGCTAGTTTGCACTTGCTCTATCTCTTGAAGCTGATTTTCTCTCTCAAAGGTAAATTTTACGGTATTGTGTTGAAGACATCATTTAACCTTCCTTCAAGTTTTTCACATCACATTTACTTCTCACCTTGAGCTACACCAGACACAAACCAAGCCTGCAGATCTAACACAAAATCATGTTGTTACTTGTTTGAGCGTTCCACACAGTATTACTTTGAGCAGCTGCTTTTGGAAACATCCACTGAGCTTTTTCAAGGACAGTTTCTAACACAGCACCAGGAAAAGATGAAACTAAAAGGCAACTCATTTGGAGAAGATGTCCAGATACTGCTGAAAAGAGACCAAGCTCATGAATGCAGAGGAGATACAGCAGTTTTGTCACTAAGGCATAGCAGTAAGAATAACTTGATTCTGCAATGTTTTTATTACAAGCAAGTTCTAAGGTAAAATACTGGTAATCTTGACAGTTGAAATAAAAAGGCTTCTTCCTCTTCATCCCTCCAAATCTCTGAATGGGATAAAATCCTAGAATTCTGCTGAAATCTGCAGAAAAATCCTGCCTTAGTTGCGAAAATGACAAGTATTTTAATCCAGTGCTTAAACTGCAGACAAAGTTAAAAAAGAAGTAGTGTTTATCTAGAGCAGCAAGAAATGGGAGTAGGTGGTGAAACAGAAGTAGCTCACATCACAAGATCTGGATAAGCTTCAGCTGGGCTTTGTAACCCAACAGGATGGGTAACAAAAACCAGAGGCTTGGTGACACCAAATTCTCCATGAGGTGTTACTGGCAAAGGTCAGGCTGCTCAGTGGAACAGTCACTGTGAAACAGCACTATGCCTACTTCAGGGTCATTGCTTTATCTACTTAGCCAAGATTTTCTTTTCTTTCTTTTTGAGTGGAAGGGACCTTTTCAAGGTCATCCAGTCCAACTCCCCTGCAATGAGTGGAGGACATCTTCAACCAGATGAGGTTGACCAGAACCCCATCCAGACTGACCTTGAATGTTTCCTTGGATTTGGCATCTAGCACCTCTAGGCAATCTGTTTCAGTACCTCACAACTCTTGTTATAAAAAAACCCAACAAAAAACCAAAAAACTTTTTATATCTGCTCTAAATTGACCCTCCTTCAGTTTAAAACCATTACCCCTGGTCCTGTTGCTACAGGCCCTACTAAAAAGTGTCCCCATCCTTCTTGGAAGTTCCTTTTAAGTACTGGAAGGCCACAATGAAGTCTTGCTCTGGAGCCTTCTTTCTCCAGGCTGAAGAAATCTGATCTCTCAGCCTTTCTGCACAGGAGAGGTGCTCCATCCCTCTGATCATCTTTGTGCCCCTTCCCTGGACTTCTATCACATACTGAGGACTCTAGAAAGGGATGCAGTACTCCAGGTGAGGTCTCATTAGAGCAGAGCAGACTTGGTAATTAAACTGATTCATGCTTGCAGAGGATTAATATTAGCTCACTGAGCACTAGAAAGTTTCTCTGCAGTATTTCCAGGTGTGTGATCAGAGGTTAAATTTATTTTAGGGATCACACACTCCAATCTGGACATTGCTGCTAACAGTCAAATCCTGACAGAAGATTTAGGATATATTAAATATTGTTCACTCTTTTATATTCAAATAGCAACAACAGTCATTGCAATGTATGATGGACTACTGTTCATGTGCTCTAAGGTCTCTAGGAAGTAGTTTTATGCATAATATTTTAGGCACAATTTTTTGTGGTTTTAAAAATGCCCATATTGCCTTCACCCTCTTGGTTACAGAAGCATCAACTTGCACCAATGCATCATGTTTTCTCCTGCCACATTTCAATCTTGCTTCTTTGAAAACACTCAAGCAATTCTAGCTTGAACCAGCTCAAAGCCTAATTTGATCTATTCTGATCTCTTACCAGTTGTGTAAAAATTCATCCTCAGTGCAAAAGTAATCTTTCAGTGGGTGAAAAAGACGCAGTAGTACTTGTGGAAGGATTAGGAACTCAAACGCACTTGATAATGTATTTACTCTGAAATATTGGATATGATGACCCAGCTATAATTTTCAAAGCCACTAAAGTCTAACTTCATTATAGTTCTCTTAGTAGTTTTCTCCAGTTACTGAAATTTTGGAGCCATGACAAAGAGTGTCTGGTCCTGCGTACTAGCTCAGGCCCCACAAAAAAACTGCAGCATACGAGCTCTGATAGCAGTATTAGTTACACAGGAGCTGTTCCCCATGACTGCAAAAGGTATTTAAGAAAGACAAAGAGAGGAATGTGCGGTTTTATGTCATCATCAACACCAGAATCTGGTGTCAAAAAGCATATATTCCTGATACCATAAAAAACTGGAGCCAGGTTCTAATTTTTCTTTCATTCATTGACAAAAAGAACAAAGAACTAATGAGAGCTGGGATAATTCTGATGTCCTCGGAATTCTAAAAATAGAAGCGCACCTAGATTGTCTTTGTCCGTATTGTTTTCATGACCCCACCAAGTTCTGCTTCACTGGTTAACTGGTATGGACTATCTGGTGCCCAGACCATTCAGAGGAACAAACACTTGAGCCAGCTAGCCAAGTCTATTAATTATCAGGTGGAAAAAGATCCAGGGCCAAGTGTATCTAAATGTGAGCAAATTCTTCTTCCAAGAGTCCACCTTCAAGATACAATAAAATGCATCATAAAGCTGTTTCACCACCCACTCCATTTCTTGCTGCTCTAGATAAACAGTACTGCTTTGTTGACTCTGCCATTTATGCTTAAAGAGCTATATTTCATTCCATAATTTTAACATTCTATAGGCTTTTGGGGGGACATCTTGACAATTACTTTTCCAAAAAAGTAAGTAGTATTTCCCAGGTCAGATTCTACCTGGTAAGGATGTTGGGCAGTTGATCCATGTAAAACAGTATTGCTAATAAAACTTGCTGTAAAATTTATCCCACCACTGCTAACACCAAAACCTTTGCTGTAATTTTCTTTTTAGCTTGGTTGTTTCCTGACTTAATTTAATTATGTACTCTTGATTTTCAGAGAAAACATTCAGACCTACAAGCTCACAAAATGAAAATAAAACAGCTTTTGAGTCTGAAGATTTCACTCAAGGCTTTTGAACACACGGTTTTGACAATATTGCTCCACATGTGTGTTATGCTACACTTTAAGCTGATGGCCAATCATGTAACCTGAACTAACAATTGCCACAGCTATCTAAAAAAGCCCAAATCAAGCAGATATTTTGTCTTTTTTTTTTTTTTTTCAAATTCTCAAAGGCAGAGAATTGCACTACAGTTTTGTTAGGTCGAGGAGTATTTACCACCTTCAAAACACTGTTTTTATGAAAGGGTTTATAGTAAATACTGCTGTTTGTATTTTTTGACATTGTTCTGACATGGAAGACGTCCACCAGAGTCTTTTCACAGAGCTTGACAGATAAAAAAAATTCATTTTGAATACAACAGCAAATTGAGCACTCATAATGCCACAAAAACATCTATCTACATGCTGATGACTGAAATCTAACATAAAATTAATGCAGTCATTTAAGTAGCATTATGATTCACAATTAAGCCATGCAAGATCATTTTCAGGAACAGCTCAGAGAGGATTTTTTGTTTCAAGAAAAACAGTATTAAAATGTAATTTTCTCTTTTACTTGCTCTTTATGTTGCTATGTAAGAATAGAAGCCAATTTTTAAATACCATCTCTGAATTTTTGGTGGTAAATTACACATACAGTACTTGGACTAGGCATGAAGTAGTCGGGTTAAATGGTGAAAACCTATGAACAACAGTAACCACTCAGGTTCAAAACAAAAAACTGCTTTGAGAACACAGGGACAGGAAACTTGGACACATTTTGGGTTATTTTGTCACCTGGTTCTGATGTGCAACCAAGAAAAACCATCACGCCCAGCCCATGGGTAATGAATTCCACGCTGCTTTCTCTTGAGTGCTGTATTTCATTCCTAACAGCTTATAAATCAAGAAAATCCTCCCATTCTTCTCTCCTTTCATGCAGTGGTGACAGGTCAGAACAGATAACACTGGCAGCTACTCAGTGCACCCTACGTCCTGCTCCAAGGAAAGTAACCCTAATAACTGGATTCCTAACTGGAGTTATATTTTTAAACAAAGGCAGGAAGGAAGCATATCAGAAAGTCTCCATATCACTAGTGAAATAAGGCCCTGCCTGTGGCAGGGGGTTGGATTAGATGATGTTCAAAGGTCCCTTCATCCCAAGCCATTCTATGATTCTACATGCTGCATTGGTCTACATAGACTAGCTTGCAATAGTAAGCATTCTAACACATAGATTAGTCCTGAGCCTGATGCATACCTATAGCAATGACTTCGTATCTCCTAGGCATCAGAACTTTTCCTCAGGATGCTGTTATACCTTCACAGTACTTTCAAAGTTTACAGAGGGTTCACACAAGAAGAAATGTGGGGGTTTGCCAGAAAAGGACTAAATCTACACCCAACATCATTTTAAAAACACAAACTCGGCATTTTTAATGCAGCCAGAACTTCATGTTCATATTGAACACCTAGAAAAGAGCTCATAAAACACATACTGGCTAGAAAATGCTGAATTAGGAAACAGAATTTTTAACACTAAGAAACAATTTCTGTCCTAAAAAAGTCATGGTTCCAGAAAACAGAAGCATATAGCAAGAGAAACATTAATGACTGCTTAGCTTGTTCTCCCTTTTCTTCTCCAAATATTTAGCTAATGGCCACTGAGGACAGAAGCCTTTGCTAGACATATTTTCATGTGACATTACTGTCTGCTCTTATATTTGTGCTGTTCTTTAAAGTAATTAAAAACTGTAAGCCTGAACAACTTTGATCTTTCTAAAACCAAGCCAGAGTTATTCAACAACCAACAGTTCAAGAATGCCTATTGAATAATTACATCTCAAACTCATCACAGGTGAACTGCTGCTATTAATCTTGCCAGGAATTTGAGCATATTAAGAATGCACAAGTACTGCACCATGCCTGCAGTGTTCCCTCTCTTCTTGCCAACCTGCCACTGCAAACAGCCTGCATCCAACACAGCAAGCACACTTAGGTGCTGCAGATAAGGCTGTGGATGCACAATGAGTTTAAATTACCTCTGGATAATATCACTCTTCTGGACAGCCCTCCATCATGCATATTTACCTTTGTCCTTTCCCTTGTCTGCCACACTCCATCCCATAGAGAGAAGGAAAATGACATTGCCATCATACTGGCTGCATTGCATTGATAACTCTGCACATGTGTTTTACCTGTTTTACCCGTTTTTTATAGTTGGGCTATGACTGCCCCAAGAGCTTGTAGCTACCCTAATGTCTGTACAGCAGTTATCAGGCTGTTCGAACAAGCTGGATCAACAACCTAGTGCAGGGAGCTTGACTGGGGTAGCTGATGCTGCCAGTACCGTGGATGCTTCTCTCTAGAAGAGCCCATGCTCTTCACTTGCAGTCAATGCTCCCTGTTCTTTCCAATACACACAATAACAGAGGAAAAGATGACACAATATTCAGACTTCTGCTCCTGTTGACAGATTGCAAGAAGGAAAGAGACTTTGGTTTGGATAAGAACAGTACACAAAGAAATAGGCACAGAGGCATATCATGCTAACAAGTCCAGAAGAGGAAGCAGGCAAAATCTTTCACCCTATGGTAACAAAATACTTCCCACCACTTTATATAATATGGGCTCATATGCCATACCCATTAATGCAGTTGAATTTAGTGCTGTCTTGGTCTCTCCTCCACCTTTCTGCTGGCACCATTCTCTGTGCCTTTTGTTATTGATTTGGCATTTCCATTTATTCTTCTGCAGGCTATTCAAATTATTTTAATACAACCCATAAGAATCACACTGAAAAACTGCTCAAAGGTTCAGAAGATATTTGTCTGACATTCTGCTCCCTTATTCTACAGCAATAGTCCTGGATAATTTCCATAAGATTGGAAGGGGAGCCTGCCAAACACTGGGCTAGCCTAGCAGGTGGTACAGAGCTATTTTTTCCATCAGCAACTCAAAAAATACAGAAGACACAAGTATTTCATTTGATATGTTCACAGGTCACACCTGACACAAGGAAGCATTAAGCTTGTAAATTAAGTTCATTCATTTTCAATGAACACAAGTTCATTCCTTTTCCATAAGCACAGGCTGCCATATGGTGGAATAAAAACATATCATCTCTCAGTATTTCAAAGTAAAACTAAACAACTGGAGATTCCCCAAAGATAGACATCTGCACTTGAATATTTTATATTAATTTCATTTTCACTTTCTAAATGTGCAAAAAGCTTGACTTTTCCAAGGCCAGTTCATACTTCTGGAGGAACACAGACACAGGTACAGCACAAGGTTATGTCTGTGTCTTTAAAAGCATTCAGAAACATAGTAAATCTTCACTTTCCAACTGATTTTTTTTCTAAGACTATCAGTCCCAAACATCTAAGAACCATGTCATATGATCCTAATATTCCAACACATTGCTAGGGCATAATCTTAGTGGAAAAGTAGTGCCTTTTTGAAGCCTCTCAAGCTTCATTTTTTCTTGGAATATGAACAAAAAGCCCATATTTTATTAAAAGACAGTTCATAGTTTCCCATATGTCTATGGCACTTAGGCCTAAGGCATTAAAAAAACCCAAATACTGCAAGAGCTGAAAATGCTACATTTCAATATATTTTAATTAAAATACTAATCTTAGGGGCAGTGGGAATCAGTAAAGACAAACTAAGGATGGAGGGAGAAGGGATATGAATCAGAATAAGAACTAATAGCATAAACCTCCATAATGTTACCTGAATTTAAAAGAGAGTGAAAACATTCTGCAAAGCAATATCCCTAGGAGACAAAAAAAATCCAAATAAAGGAAAAAAGAAAACCAACAACAAAAAATGCAAAGGCAGTAAAATTCCCATTATGGCCATTTCCAGTTACATTTATTAAAATAAAAGGTGATCAAGTAGTTCCACTGCAAAATCTGTAATTCAAAGTGAAGATCTCAGCACTTTCTGGAAAAAATCCAGCCTCCTTAAAAAATAGAGAAGGTGAATAGTTGAAGTGTTGACTATTAGAGGTCATTTCTGGAAAACCTTTGTTTGTATGTAGCTGATCCCATGATAAATAGCTTTTGGAAATATGCTAAGGCAACAGTTCTCAAAGTGGAAATATGTTCGACATTACATCATCATCACTATCATCATCAGTAACAGATAATAAGTTTTTACATTTATAACATGCAACAAATTTAATATAAATAGGGTTTGTCTATTAGGCAGAGGAGCAGAACAGGTTTTTCAGAGAAAATTGCCTCTGAGCTCCTTTGATAGAAGTCTGAGACAAGTGCAATTACAGGTGTAACTGTGCTAATCTCACTGGAGCTCTTTTGTATTTTAAAATTACTTGGCTAGATGGAGTTCAGAATTTTTCTTTGTGCACTTTAGCACTTACCCAGTGACAAACACAAGAAACCGACACATATTTCAAGAAAACTCACAACTATAGTAACAAGATACTAAGCCAAGACTCTACAAAAAAAGAAAGATCCTCAAATATTCCTTCAAGTACTTTAAAAAAAACCCAAAATTCCTTTTTCCCAGATACTTTGCTTCTCTGACTAGATACATCAAAGCCTTTCTCTCGAATGATTTCTACCAAAATTACTAACTCAGCTTTACAAAACTCCCATTGCCCATAGCATTAACCTTATTTTTATGTTAAACAAAATATCCCAGGTTTTTTCCTTAGCTGTTCTTTTCTATGATGAATATTGATAAGGACTTTTGTTCTCCAAATGCGAATTTTCATGACCATTTTTACAAGTTTGTTGGCAGTTAATTTAACTTCAATTGTTATATAAATTCTAGGTGTGGTTTCTGATTTCACATACAAGTTCTACAGCTACAAAGATTGCTTTCTCATCAACAGAAATGGCTGAATTCAAAATACAATTATATGCTCAAAGCATCTGCCTTAATGACCGATATTAACTCACACAGAAAGCATAAGCCTTTGCACATCAAGGCCCCAAATTCCAAACTGCATTTGCTTCACATATATTTACAGGACTGCATCCCTAATTCCTACATATACCAAGCTTTAAATACATGCTAGAGGATTGTATGACATGCCTGAAGTCACTTACAGATACATTCTGTGGAGCCGCAGCCTCAGAACAAGACCTTAAAGTCCTTAATTTCTGTTAAACATGTTGAACTCTTTTTGCCTAATTGTATTATATCAGCTGGGAGTAAAACATCTCAAGCAACTCCTCCCCCTACGACATACCTGAGGGCTTTTAGACTCATTTCAAATAGCGTTTCTGAAAACTTGCTATTTGTACTGATTAGCCATCCTTAAGTCTATAAAGTGGGAAGAACAAAACTGGAGGAGGTGACTTAGATGTGCTCTGAACTCAAAGTCCACTGAACAGGGCTCTTGGTGCATGTCTGAAATACCACACAACAATAGCAGTAGCTGCAACATTAAGATAAAGACCTGACGGACAAATGATGAAGTCACACTATTGATAGACAGCAGTATCACCGTATTCCAAAAATCAGCACTACATATACTATTAAAATGTAAAATTTCCAAGAGTGGAGATAATCATCACTCAGCTTCTTAAAACCAATTTTTCAACATATATAGATAGCATTTTTAATAATGTTAATGGTGTGAGGAACTGGACTGCCATGGCTATCAGATAATTGTATTAACATGTACACAATATAAATATTTCATGCAACCTCTGGTTATCCATTGTTCAATATGGACATGTTAACAAAATCCTTTATTTGCACAACTCTATCAACTATCATAAATCTTATAAACTTTGCTGTTGCAAACTTTCATCATCTACAGCTAGCAGGTTATCTGTATGCTCCTAAACACAGAAATTAAAATAATATTAATTAAAAAAATTCTTATGGTTTTACTCTTCACCATGAATTCAAAAGTCACCTAGATCCATTCATATACAAAAGGTTCACTGTCACAGTTTCTGAAGTCAACACATTAAAGCAAGATGAAGGATGTCTTTCTAGCAAGGACTACCTTAGGACAATAGGCCTTAAAAGCCATAAGAAGTTAAAAATATCATAGTAGTAATATAGAGAGGATAAGTTCTACATAAATATTTTGCTTCCAATGGATGTCAAGAAGTAAACGATGTGAGCACCCAGAATGGGACTCCTCATGCCACACATGTCCAGTGTATGGCTTCTCCCCTTGGGAAACCCTTTAGATTCCAACAGAACACACATCCTCTCAGTGAACTAGCAGGCACTGCTTTTTGCTACTCACCTCCCTTCAAACTGGAGTCAAATAGATTTAACTGACACCTGTTCAATTCTTTCCAGCAGATTTCCCAAGGATGAAAATCACACACCACTAGAGCACTCCTTTTATCACCGTTCCATTAGCCTCATGCCACTGCTGTCCACCAGTATGTACTCTGTGTTTCCATCTCTGCCTCATCTACAAGAGTTGTATTTCCCTACAGAGCGGTTAAAACATTTCAGTGACTCCCATCTACATCTTATTGGTGTAGGAGCACCAGAAGTAAGATTTGACACTGGCCACTGCTAAAGACCAAATCACACAAGACCTGCTGGAAGTCTACAGACCAGCCTGAATCTCTGATTTCTTTTAAAAGCCATTGACTTTCAGGTTATGGTGACTGCATCTGACACATAAGTAGATAGTATTAGGGGTGAAAAGAATAACTAGACTTCATAATAATTCTATTGAGTTTATAAGAGAAATCTAAAAGCAATACCTCATTTCCCAAAGGTATACCAAAAGAAATTATCATAATCAAAATTACGCATTATGTAGGAATAAGCATTGAAATTATTTTCAGGCCAAAGATAATTAAAACCACAGAGTATTTTTAGAAGAACATTTGCTTTTCATCACAATTTTCACAATTTATTTTCCTGTCCAAGGATAAACAGATATTTGTCCAAAAATTCTATGAGGATTCATCACAATCTTCTTTGGTCATCTCAAAGAGAAACAAAACAACCTTTCCCTTACACCAAATCAAAGAGATGCAAAACATTAGTTAGAAAAATCAGAGTAAAAAATAGTGGATTTTTACAGTAGTAAACCAGATTTTACTATTTTAAAAACATTGCTCATAACAGTGCATATGTAGGATCTTTTTAGAATTATTTTGCTATATTAATACTTTCACTGAGAGCACATTCCTGATGTGCTCCATCTGATAATTGCACAATGCAAAAATTATACACTTGAAAAACGCACTATAAGATGACAGTATTATGCCAATGTGTACTAAAAAAGTACTGGAAGTTGTAACATGAATGTTCCCTCACCCCCCACCAAAAAAAAATGGAAAAAATATCACCATGCACTTCAGCATTAAGCATTTTTGGCATTTGGTTGTTGTTGTTTTGGTTTGGGTTTGGGGTTTTTTTTGCCAAGGAATATGATTTAATAAAATAATACATTTTTGACTCACCACAGCATGTGCTATGTCTCATCTATAGGAAATAGATCAAAGGCATCAACTTCACACATGGGTTGCCATAGCTGATGTTTGGGTTTGGCCTGCTGTTAGTACAGGTTTCTAATACTAGCCCTAAGCACAACAACAACAACAACAACAACAACAAAAGAGAGAGAGAGAGAAAGAAATATTTGGGGTTTATTTTTCAAGTCTGATAGAAACAGAAAATTTCAGCCAACTAAAACTAAACTAACCCAGAACATCAGTATCTGCATATCATATAACAAAGACTTATGATTTTCCTCTGATTATACCATAATGCATCCAGTTCAGGCAGTATCTGTACCATAAATTTCCTTTCTTCCATGCAAAGAAGAAAGGCAAAAGAGAGAAAAAAATGCAGAACGAAGTGCTAAAGTGCTGTTTAAATGGGGAAGGTGCATCATGATTATCCCCCCACTAGCAAAAATAGGTTTAAAAAAAAATCCAGGTCCTAGTGCTCAAGGACACATGTTCAAGATTGTTCAAATTGCAACAGATGGCACTAAAAAAAAGTCATAAAACTGTTCTAAAATAATTATTTTTGCTTCTATACTTTCTCAGGTCAGAAATTCAAATAAGAAATCGCAGAAACTTTACCTATAACAAATTAAGATACACACACAGTCATCTTTCACCAATATCTGGGAATGGAAATTAAATTTGGTTTCTGACAGTATTAACTGTGTTTAAAAACTGTGTTATATGGATAGATATAGGCATAAGAAAAGGCCTGTGAATTACTGTTGTTTACCAAATTAGCATCCTCTTAACAAAATGTAACAAAAGAGGTTCAACTGACAAAGTGCATTCAGTTAAGAAACTTAGAGACAACCTCAAGAAACGTGGCAAAAAGCAAATGCTGTGGTATTAAGACAGTCAATAAGAGAAGGAACAATGAAACACACACTGCTCTGGTGTCTCAGCACTGAAAAAAATAAGAGATTGCTAATAAGTGGAAGATTTGGGCAACATTTTCTTTCCCCTGTATCACAATGTGTTTTCAAATATCTCAGAAGAGAATTAAAACTTTGTAATAAGAATAGCAAATTAAAAAGCCTCAGGAGAAAACAACTCCTTCACAAGAGAGGCCCACTATACTTCACTGGACTGGGTTTAGGGAACTCACGCTCCCTGAAGTCCCACATCAAACTACAGTTCCTAATTTCCTGGGTTATGGACCTCTTAGTGTACGATTGTGGTGAAGCAGCTACTGACTTGACTGGAAGGCTTTTCTGAAGCTCCACCTTTTTTCACAACTTCACATCCCTTTTGTGGACATGAAGCTGAGAAGACCACACCACCGCCACTACTGAGTTCATACACCAAATTCTTTATCAAAAATCTTGCTATGAAACAAACAAATAAGACTAGAAAGTTTTGGGACTTGAATTTCCTGTCCTTCTCTTTTAACAGCTTGCCAAGACTGATTTTAAAACTTGCTAACAAAGCTACAGCGATCAGGCTAAAGCACAGTATAGCAAACTCAAGTACAGCTGTTTAACTTTTGCAAGTAGTGGACAGGGGACTGTGAAATTCTGTCTCATCCCCTACTGCTTTTGATCTCTACTTTAATATATCACACAATAACTGAAAGGTAACACAGCCTGAACACCTGATATTTCACACTAATTAAACTGTATGTTACTTTCAGTTCAGTTTCAATTTCAGGCGGTTAATCGAGTACAAAAGATTTAGTTTCTGTGACAGAATATTTTTATATCTGCCTTCACAGATGGTGCTGCCAGAAGGGAAAAAAAAAAGAAAATCACAGTAAGTGCAGCGTTTTTTCATTTTAACTAGGGCCCTATCATGAGGGTTTATTTTTCTTGCAAGAAGCCTTCAAAGCAAGTGTGCAAGACTCATAGAAAAAGGCAGCAGAATATGAGCACTGAAAACCAGGTTTTATTTCTATTCAATATTATGGTCCAGTAAAGTCTCTCCTTTACACTTGATGACATAACAGAACAGCAACTGTGCTAATACTGCAATCACTAGGCTTTCAGGACATTTCTAGTAGTGCTATTATAGGCTCAAAATGTAACCAAGGAAAGGGAGGGGCTATAGTTGTAGAATGCTTGCCATAAAACCAAACCAAGAAACATTTGATTTTGATTTGAAAATTTATCAATAAGCTGGTGATATTTTCTCTAATTTGCTACTGTCCAAAGAACTGGTTAGTTTCTATTGACCAACAGTTTAAGAGGTTACCAATTTTAAAGCTGGAGACCTTCCCCTACATGCAGCATTTCTGTCTTCCAAGTCTTAACAAAACTATGATGTCCTCTGCAAAAGCAAGGATAAACCATCCTCTTTTGGTCCTCCTTTAGCTCTTACTTGAATTGAATGAGTTTTGCAATGGACTGCAAACTACAAGTGAACTTCATGACATTATCCAATACCATGGCAGTGAAATTTTGAAACTCTCTTTGCTTTCCCAAGCCAGATCTGGTACTGTAACACTGCTTGATCCAGCACTGTTAAATCTCAAAAAAAAGGCTGCAAACATGCCAACCACAGATTGTGGGGGGAAAAAAACAACCTGAAAACTACAAGAAAACACTCATCCCCAATGTCTGCTTATAGAAATGTATGTGTGCATGGACGGGGCTTTCTGACAATGAGAAGGATGTTTTCCAAGCAGGCAGACAGGCAGCTGAAGGTAACTTATTTCTCATGGTAAGTGATTCCTGCCCTTATCCTATTTAGCATAATCCTAATGCTCCTCAACAAAACCATAATTACAACAGGACCCTGACAAATTATTCGTACTCTGAAGCAGCAGGAGAGAGCAATGCACAAGAATGCAGTTTACTGAGTCAGAGAAAAAGAAGATTGATTAATGGTTGAGGTCAAATCACCTTTGTCATTCACATCTGCATCCTTGTAAGACAAAGTCAATAGCTGAGCCAACTGAAAAGGTATTTCTATGCCACCTTTCCTAGCAGGAAGAGAAGACACAGCAGGAGCACAGAAGAAAACATTACCTGACAGTGTTCCTGACCAGTGACTACACAGCAGTGTTCTGAAAGAGGGTTAAAGCATAAGAGGTTTGGTGCACTCCACTTTGCCCAAGGCACGGAGACCAAAGGCAGGTTATACCTGGGCAAAGACAAATAGCCCTGTGCAGTACCTACACCATCCTGTTCTCTTTTTCTGAAGCTGAGCTTGCAGGACAAGCTCTGTGTCCTCCAGCAAGCTGATTTCAGATTGCTCTGCTTATTTACATTATACTCATTTGTATTTTCATGGTAATAAATGTCTACTCTGTGCCATCATTTTCTTCAAAAAATTTGTATTTTTATAGCATTGGTTTGTCTCTAAAAGGTCTCTGGCAGAACTCTGAACATATCAGAGGAGGAGAAGGTTGCACTGAGGATATCATGAAGCTATGCAGCAAAATGAACCCATGTAAACAAGCTTAAAATCACTCGGGACACAAATGGTGTGAAACATGCCCATCACAGTTCTCTGGAACCACTGCCTGCTTGTTAAACAATGCTGTAACACTTCATTAGCCAAGTCAAATTTGTATTATTTTTAATACTGTCCCTCTGCTGCAAACCAGCCCCCCCCAACATTTCTTCCTGTAGCAGTAGCTTTGCTGTCAGAGGATTTCCCTGCAAAGCAACATTGATTTCACTGCAGTACCTACAGATGGTTAATTCTCTTTTGCAAAATAACTGGCCTGTAAACGCTTCTCCTGAAAGCTGTGTTGGTTCTGTAAAACCCAATGGGCCGACTTCTTCACTTGCACCCAAGTAATGGAGAAGAGTGATGATTAAAGGCCACTTTCTCAAAAACCACCCCCACCCCCACATCGGACAAGGTTTGTCAAACACTTCTCCCCACACGCACTTTTTTTTTTCTGTTGTATTCAAACACTCTGCAAAAGGCCAAGACTTCTGTCCTCTGAATCTTCCAGTTGCTTATCCTGTCTTCCTTTTTATTTTTACACATTCAAATTTTATATGGCTCTGCATCAACCGTATAACCCACATAATATACTAATTTCTACTGAATTGCGAGCCAAGACACCTCCTTCCCCCCAGAGCCCCCCAAGCAGCGTTAAAGGTGATGGGGCTGAGTAAAGGGCTGCTGTTTACATGAGCCAGCTGGTAAAGTGCTATCGCATCCCATCCATGCTGTGCCCCTGCTCTGCTCTCACGGCCGCCGGTCACCTACAGCGCCCCAACATTAAAGCTCATACACACCCGAACACAGGAAAATGATGGTTCTCTGGCCACAAAATGGACAGGTGCAGCCTTCTTGCTTCGGTTAGCAATTTACTTCATTAACCTGTCTTCTCTCTCTCACTCTCCCATTTTGTTTTTCGGGTTTGTTTTTAAACAGCAATCAATATTCATCACCCCACCCTGCGAAAGCAGTTAGTCAAAGAGGATTAGCATCAACACCTACCATTCCTTGCTTGCGAGCTATTCTCCTCGTCCAGAAACCTTTTCCCCAAACTGCGACTTTAGGTGGTACTTTTAAATCACATTCCAAACAGTGCCGAGGGAAAAAATGGGCTATTTATAACAATAGAAAAAAATAATAATAAAAGATGGGCAGCTGGTTTCAAGGTAAATCACCGATTTCCTTTAAAGAACTGAATAAAAGCCTGAGGGATGGAGTAGAACAGAACAGAAAAAAGGGGAGACAAAATGTCTGATAATAATGAAATAAAAGGGGAGGGGGGGGAAGAGTGGCTTGCTGAATCACGCTCTTTCACTGCCTGGAAACCATTGTGCAGCGTGATGCTGGCTGTACCATTGTGGAACCTACCAGAGGAGACAGGCAGAGCTTGGGGAATGGGGCTGCTATGGCAACTGAAAGGAGCACACATGACGTCAAAGCCCACAGAGGTCTCGCAGGGGGAGGGAGAGAAAAATCTAATCTGCAGCCACAGCCACGGTATCTCCTGGAGAATCAGTGTATAGAGCAGACTGCAAAGGGAAGCTGAATAGCCTTCTGTAGCACTCACCAGCAGCAGCTCTGGCATCTGCAGCATCAGGGAGATGGGCAGCACAGAAAGAAGCAGTGTAGATCTGCTCTTTTGTTCACATTAGCTGCTCTACAAAGGCATAAATGCCCATCACCCTAAACCACGGTCCAAATCCTTAAAATTCAATTAAGTTTCATGCTTGAGAGAGGGATAATTAAAAAATAATAAATCACAACACATCTCCTTCACAGCCATTGAACACAGCTATTACTGGCATTAACAAGCAGTGAAACTCTTGGAGTCCCTTAGAAGTTCAAGGACCTGTTAGAGATTTCCCCATTAACAGTATGTTGTGCTCATTACTAGAAAGCCCCAAATCTCACTTCTAAAAATTCTCACTGCACAGAGGAATTATTGAATTTGGAGCTCATAGAAGCAAGTAGACCTGGTAATGACTTTTGATGTCCTCAAGTTGAAAAGTTAAGCACAGGACATTTCTTCTGCATACATCAAACTATAGGATGCCTCCTCCCTTTTGACCTTAATCAGCTAAGTACAGTGGACTACTACACTTCCATGAGATTAGACTTCCATGAGATTTAGGCTGGAATAAGAGCTAGTCAGAAATATTATCATAGAATTATGTGATGGTTTGGGTTGGAAGGGATTACCTAGTTCCAATGTCTCTGCCACAGGCAGGGACACTTTTCTCTAGACCAGGTTGCTCAGAGCCCTATCCAGCCTGGCCTTGAACACTTCCAGGGATGCAGCAGCCACAAGTCTTCTGGGCAACCCATGCCAGTGCCTCACCACTCTCACAGTAAAGAATTTCTTCCTAATACCTAATCTAAATCTACTCTCTCAGTTTCAAGTCATTCCCTCTTGTCCTGTCACTACATGCTATCGTAAAAAGTCTTTCTCTATTTTTCTTGTACGCACTCTTCAGGTGCTGGAAAGCCGAAATTACGTCTCCTCAAACCCTTCTCTTCTCCAGGCTGCACAATCCCAATTCTCTTTGCCTTTCATCAGGTTATAGTGGCATTCTATCTTGCCAAAATACGTATCTTTGAAAAGCAAACCATATCCTTCAATGCATCAATTTCACTGGCCAAAAAAGCACAGAGGAACTCACTGCAGCTTTCCTGCCAGTGGTCAGAACATTCCACAGGTTTTACCACAGAGCCAACTGCAGTCCTGTATGACCTGGAACTCAAGAACCCAACTACAGACAAATTGAAGACATTGGCTGTGGCTGGGCCCTGAGCTCTAAGTTGCCCTCCTCCATTAGCCTGTTTCCCGCTCACAGTCCTACTTTTTTGAAAGTAAGGTTTTCATCTTGGTCTGTATATCATTCCTGCATACATGTACACATGCATGAAGGTCTGAACACATTTATTTGCAGTGAGACAAAATTCTAGTTCCAACTTTCCCACACGGTTGTCTTTTTTTTTTTTTAATTTAACTAACAGCTCTATCACAAGCGAATAATCACCACAGAAAGTCCTTCCCACACTGTACATTATACTAAGAGAAGATTGGATGATGCATAGCAAAGAAGAATGCATAGATACATTATGTGCCCAGAGAACATCCAGCCATTGTCACCAGTGTCCTGAGGAGGCATTACAGGCAGCAGGGCACAATCTCCACCACAGTTTGCAAACACCTGCACAGGAGACATAAGCAATAAACCAGATAGTTTTAATGTGTAAAGTTACTGAGCTCAATAACCAAAGCATATTTGACTGAGTAAGCTTCAGAAATCTACAGTTTACTACACTTCTTTTGTTGAGTGATGAGGGGAGGAGAGCCAATAAAGATGCTGCAAGATGTGTAGCAGAAGCCACAACTGAGGTTTCACTTTATTGAATAAAAAGCCCCAAAATCTCAACATTGGAAAAATCAACAAAAAATTAAACAGGCAGTTTCCACATAATCATTAAAAACACAAAAATGTTCATTCCCTTTTTGTCTGTGTAATCATATTCTTTCTCACACACCGTATCACATCTGCTCTCAGTTTCAAGGACATTGTTATGTTTGCACAAGAAGTAAGTACTTCTGCTTTCAGCGTAGAGGGGCTCCAAGTAAAGGAGCCTCATTTCACTCTGCACTAGGTTTCCTCCCTTCCAGATCCTACAGAATACCACAAGAGAACAGCCTGAAAAGTTACTTCTTTTGTAATTAGTCTTCTTCAACAAGACTGTAGAAATACACTACTGTTAGGCAAAAGACCAGAGTGAAATTATCTCTTTCAAGAAACTCGACATATTACCCTGTTTTTTGGTGGTATCTTTTTACTGCAAACTACTATTAAAAGCTTTTGCTCATATGGTGAAAGATTCCACCTACAGCAACAATACACAAATACATATACACCTCTATGTATGAGTTTGTTACTCAACTGAAGCAAAGGGGATTTTTTTTCCTCAAATTATGTCCATACACATGTTTTACACAAAGCATTCAGGATACAGTAAAAACTAAGTTTTCTACAAAAACCCAAACCATCATGTGAGTCAGGAGAATACCCTTGAAAAGAACTGGTGCAGAAGGGGTAAGGGTGGCTGCTTTTGACATCATTACAAGACGGGCATTGGGGGAAGGGAGAAGAAACAAAGAGCCTAAGCTTCTGCAGAGGTGCCACAGGCTTTGGAGTGTAATTAGGGTATTTGTAGTAACATATCTAATGGAAAATAGCAGCTTTTCAAATGCTGCTTTTTCCAAAGAAGGGTTGCTGCTTCCTCAAGCTCAACAGCCAAACCAGTATTTCTCTCCACATTCGTGATTACAGCTTGCTCTTTACAGTGTCCTGTCCATGTGGTTTACTGGCTGGGCCAAGATACACAACAATGCCATAAAAAGCATTCCACACTGGAATCAGGCCTCAGCTGAACACTGGAATGACCTGACACAGTGCATAAAATTTGCATCAAATAATTTAAGTCATTCTAGTCACCTGTTTGCCAAATAGCTGTCCCAGTCTTAACTGGTAGACATGCACTCTATGACAGGCAAGGCCAGAAGTGGGTAGTCTAAATTTAAGGTCACCGGAACTGAAGCAAATGTTTACAACATGAAGACAGCTACAAAAGTCACCATGAGCCAACTAAATTAATTTTGGCTAAGCACTTATACTCCTACTTTGGGCCTTTAAAGCACTCAATGTCCATCTTTTCTAGTACAAAACATCTTGATTCACTTCACACTTGAATTCCCCCCCCAAAAGTTTATAAAACTTGTAGCCCAGGAGATGAAAACTAGACTGTACCTCTTTCACTGATATTCTTAAGGGTAGCACTGAGGTTTGGAGAGCAAGTATGTCAGGAGTTGCTCACATTCAGTCTTGCACTTTTACAAACAAAAAGATTATTTTAAAAAAAATAAATGCCACACTGAGATTCTGGTCCCTCTGCATTTCCAATTCCTTGTTTGCTGACACTATTTAGTTTAAAAAAAAAAAATAGATGTAGGTAAATGAGACATTCTTTAGAATAATTAAGCACTGCTTTTGAAGGATGGAGGAAAACAGTTCTGACTCTGTGCTCACCATCAACGGTGTTTATATGAATCTTCTGAAATGGTACTGTGAGGACAGACATACTACAGAAGTACTAACTCTGCCTGCCATGGAAGCACTTTGTGACACTCCAATCCATGTGAGGTCCAGGACTAAACTGGGATTGCTCAAGCAGTTTATGCCATTTCTCCCAGAGCCTGCTGCAGGGATGGCTGAATGCAGCAACTCCTGAATTGCCATGGTTTGCAATCCAGCATATTAAAGCCATCCAAAATTGCTGATGGCTTAATTCACTGGGTTGCAGACTGTGATGGTTTAAGAGCTGCTACACACCCCGTTCAGCTCTGTCTGCCCTACAGAGGCCACAGTCTTCTCAATGGCTAAATTAAACTAAGGATATTGAAACAAAATCCTACTGAGCAAGAAATTTCATTTTTTTAAGGCATAAAGCAACAATCAATCTCAAAACAAATTCTCCCATCTGATTCAGTGCTAAAGCTAGAACTCAGTGATTTCTCAACATCACCTTCACCATGGTTTTCTATAATTCCAGTCTGCTGTAATGTTGCAATCTCAAATGGAATAGTGGAGGTATGCCACAGGCCATCCATGGAACCAGATACACAACGCCCCTGCTGTTCTCCCTGAGAATATGCCCACTCTACATAAAATACAAGAGTGTCTTTGTTCCAAAGCTATTTGTCAAGCTTGAGGATGCAATAAAATGGACTTTTTTTTTTTGCAGCTCTCATTCACCTGCTATGCAACCTTCCATTGCACTGAACTTCATCTCCAGTTTTAACAAAATCAAAAAATTTGCAATGCCTTTGTTGCTTTTATTCAGTCTTATTTTAAAGGAAAAATTACTGATGAAGTTTGACCTGGACCTTATTCCAAAAGAAACAGTAATCTTGGATTTTGTGGTCATCTCCATCAAGAGGCCTTTAAAGCCACATGATTATTACACTTATGGTTGAGAGAAGCCTTTGAAAAAGTTAAAGAAGCTACACATACTGCTGTAACTTTTCTTTCATCCCCTTTCCTTCTAATACCTCTTCACTGTCATACCATGAAAACTGTACATTTAAATCTCAGGATTTCTTTAATTTTGTTATACAGATGGACAAATATAACAAGTAAACTGAGACAGAGAAACAACTATGACTGCCACCATGTCAGCTTTTTGGTTAACTCTGAAGTTGAAAAGCACAATCTAAACCATACCTTCATGTGGCCTGACCAATACAGAATTGATGCTCTTAAAAAGTGTAACTGGACACAAAGTCTGGTAACTGAGAACAGGCAGGGATATCACAGGGTAGGGTAGGGCAGGGCTGTTGGACAAGTTCACTTGATTTGGGGGGGGTTGGTGTCCACAAAGGAGGTTTTCTGTGACAGAGACACAAATCAGCACAATAGAAGAAGAATTCATAAAAAACAGACTGATTAAGAGTAAGCGACCTAACGAATTGCACTGATCACTTGCTTGTACACCATACAAACAACTCCAATATTAGGCAACTATTTGGTATTTTACCGAAATGCATTATTTTAGAAATTGAAATTCTGGTTTATATGTAGCAGAAGAAAGGAGCAGATTCAGAAAAAATGGTTCTTCAAGTCAAGAATGCTTTTCATTACCCACACATTTCTAAATCGGTATCTTATATAGGCTAAACCAAATCTTAGCAGACATGTATTAAACAGCAACAACACAGCCACTAACATAGGAGAAATGTGCACACAAATGCATGCAGGCATATGAATATACAAATTAGAAGGGTTCAAGTATTTACACTCATCATGATGAGAAAAGGATGTCTTGATAAAAAGCCCATATACTATGAAACAGCAGGATGCACATATATCTCACTGGGCTGTCACTTAGATGCACAAAACTGGACTGCTAAGTACCTACTTCAGTAAAGGGAATGAACTCAGTAACATAAAGCATAAAAGTTTTGGAGAAACACGACTATCTTAGTGGCATGAAACTATTTCATATGTACCTTCAATTACTGCATCTTCATTGAAAAAACATTTCAGTACTTATTTGATGACACACATATCAAGATAATTTCAGCACACAATATTACTACTGCCATCTTTGAAACTGGTTTGTCTATTGTCAAACAGACAATATGTATGTCCTATTAAACTCTAGCAAATAAATATAATCTAAAATGCAGTAATATAATTTGAATAAATTTATCATGAGTATTTTGTTGTCCTAATGATATAAAACATTACATAAAAGTGCTAAAGGTGCTATACACTTAATGCTTACCGTGAAAAAGAAAACAACCTTAATTTTAATTTGCCATCCGAAGGTAATTCCATGAACTGCTCAAGTCTTATTTAATTATAAAAATTGCCATTTCCTGCATCCAGTAATTCTTCCAGAGCGAATGATTTCATGCTCAATTTTCCCTGCAGAGATACATAAGGCATGTATCAAGGATTCAATTATGAATTATTCCAGTACAATAGAGCACTAAACAGAATTTAAACTTGTTTCAGGATGCAAACAAACAGAAATCAATCCCTCCCCCAAACAAGGACTTTCCTCATTTAAATAACATGAATACAGGACCATCATTTACAACGCTTTACAGGGTTACCTGAAAATTATGACACCCTTCCAGCTGACTTCTGTGAAAAATTCTACACTGTCAGTTCCCTTTGCTACAGCCATAAAATTAAATCAGACTGTGACAGATGGTGTCCAGCCTGTCTGAAGATATTATCTGCTGTATAAATATTGATGATTTTAATAAGCTGCGCTCCAAATATACATTTTGAAACAATATAGACTCCTATCTCAAGCTAACAGTAGAAGCTTTCACCATGTTACCATGACAATAATATGTTCCCTAAGGTAGGATTTAGAAGAGCTGAGCCAAATAATTCTCTTGGCTAAACACGGGTGTATTCAAAGGTGAACAGATTTATTAAATGGGAAAAGAATGCATATCTAGATTGGGTGAACTCCATGGATTTCAGCACCCTGCTGAGAGATGGCTAAACCTTCTCTGCTACTGAAAACTCTGGTTCCTGGGTTGCCTCAAACGCTTACCATATATTATGTTTACTTATAAAGTCTTTCTTGGCACATTACTTGCTTGGGAATGATTTAATTTCTTAAATTTAATTCTCACATAAGAACTTGGATAACTCATCCACTTTTTCTCAAGCTCACCTGGTGGTGATTTGCACTTAAGTCCTTTTTCCACATTTCTTGCACATGAGCAAGTCTCTGCTCCCAGAAGGAAACTGGACAGTTCCAACTAAGACCAGGATTATAGAATGTACAAATTAGCAGTACATTATCCATTTATTTTAATCATCTGGGTTGACTGTCTTCATGCATTTGGTTCCCTTAAGCATTTCCTCTAAATACACAATTTCATAGGTGTTCTTGTTCCCCTTTGGGAGCAGAATGATCAGATAATGAAAAAGCATTTTTGAAAGTTTTATCTCAGCCCAGACCCAAGAAATAGGTCATAAAGGTTTCACTTAGAGTAGGGAGTTATAAAGACCACAGCTCATAAAGATAGAAACTAGTCCTGAGGACTCCAGCATTGACTGTGACTTAAAAAGAAATAGAACAGCTAAACTCGCATTTGATTTGTAAGAAATTCATTTACAGTAAAACACAGTGAAATAGGTAGGTCAAATACCCAGTGCACTGTCTGTGGGATGCATGTTCTCAAAGCATGTAAAAATTCTCCTCACCATACCTGCTTTCCACACTGGTGCCTACGGAATGCTTGTGATGCTCTCCAATGCTGGACAAAGGCAGGAGAGCGTGTATTGCAGGTGATGCTGCACCTACACCAGCATGAAGCCTTCCTGCAACATCAGAAAAGGGAGCCTTGGCTGCTTTGCCTCAGCAGGAGCAGCTCAGACTGCATCTCTCACTTTGTGTCATATGGGCTGGCATGGGGCCAAAGAAATGTAAGGAGCACCTCAAGAACCATTTCTTCTTCCTTCCCCAATTCCTGAGGTAATCCAAAGGCTGTTTTAGTGAGCATGGCAAGGCAGAACGGACACAAATGTAATTTAAGGTCACACTCAAGCGCATTTGTCAAGACAAAGCAGTAGTCATAGTTGGGGATAAACAGAAGACCACCCTTGGAATTGTTATTTCCATGACATAATCAGATGCTTCTGTCATACATCGTTATGCAGGTCTGGCAGAGCAAAATTTTTAAACACCTTATTTTAATACTCATTCTGTGTGAAAACAGCAGCTAAGTGAGGACAACGTGCAAACTGGCTGTGCTTGACAGGTCTGTAATTTCCCAAAGGTGCAGAACAGTGACGTGAAAACAGTGCAATTCCAAGCCAACATATTTCAATGTTAGAATCGAAGTAACAGCTCAGCTATAACTGAGCTATTCATGTTTTCCAGGCATTCTTATTTCACTTAAACACTATTTGTGCTTCTAGCCCTTCCCCCCCTTCACTGCCTCAGGATATTGCTTCATTTCATTCTGCCGTATTGCAAAGAATGCCATAGAAACAGCAAGGACGGGAGGAAAAAACCCAACAAACACAAAAAAACTTACACACTCATGAAAATCCTGCCTAGACTAGAGAAACATAAGAATCCTGCTCTGTTCACCTCACTGAAAAAGTAGAGATCGTCTAATCAGTGTCTGTGAGTACCTACACTGGAAAACAATGTCTGATCTAGACAGTCATGTAATCTTGTAAATTAGGAAAAATCTACAGCCAGTGATACGAATATCAACCTAGGCAAAGCTGGAAAATTAAAAAAAAAAAAAAACCCAAACCACAAAATGCCCAAAACTGCATTCAACCAACCAACCAAACCCAACAATAAAAACCCACCAAGTTCTGAAAGTTATGCCAAAAGCACCTGGCATGCCTCAATTTAATATTGCATTATTTCTGCTGGCAGGAAAGTCAAGACCATACCCTGCCTGAAGGTTTAAAGACTTAGAGAACCACTTTTGTTGACTGAGAATGGTTTGCAGATGCCAATTTCAATGATTATTCTTATAACTAATCTAATTATGTTACTGAATAGGGACTGCAGCATCACAGTATTTTTTGATGATGGGGGAAGGGTGTAAATATTTCAGGAAAAAATATTCATGTTTTTTAAGTCAAAAGAAAGTTAACAAAGTTCAAAAGTTAAAGATTAATAACTACTGAAATAGATAATTGACTGTTGAAAAGGAAAAAAAACAAAACCAAAGTCAGCATCTGCAGAAAATTCTGTGATCTGCTTTCCAGAGAGAAGAGAGGCTCTAAATCACAACTGGCCATTTTAGAGAGACCAATAGCACTGGATCTCTGCATTTGAGTCCTAAGAATTAAAGTATTGTGGGGATTGATTTATCTGCAGTGATTTTTGCCGAGAGCCTTTGCAAACTTCCATAATACCCCATGTTTACTTTACTTGAGCTGAAATCCAGGACAAAAACCAGAACACTGCTTATTGACATCTACCTGGCAGGTCTATCTCCCATGTTTTCCCCTCGGTGATTTGCCTTATTTGCTCTGGACTCAAGCAAAAGAAACACATTATGGAAATGGTACACCTTTAATCCAAGCAACTCTTGGGTGAGCAGCACTTCTTGCAAGCACCTTTTGAAGCTCAAGTTTGAGCTCTCATCATAAGCACATGATGCTATTTGAGATACTGAATGAAGTCCAAGGTAATCTACACAGACATGGACAATATGTCACTAGACACTAAGGAGAACTACAGGCCTCCCGAATTAGGAGCTAAATTACAGACATACCACACTGGTATCTGTGCTATTTGGGCTCCTAATGTCCTTGGACATCAACTGTACACTAACCGCCTGCCTGTTGTCCTCTCCAAGTCAAGCTGCAATTTATTACACACTCCGACTTACCTTTGATTGCTATAACAGACAAGTAAAGCAAGATTACAACATGAAACTGTGACTTGGAAGATGCCCCTGAAACCTCTCAGTGGATGAAATCACTCTGAGGGTTTCTCCCCAGAGCTGGGAAAGGCTCCCTCTGTGCCCAGCCTGCCTGAGCCCGCAATGCGCCACAGCCACGAGGGAAGGATGACCAGAGACCAGGAGGTTTGGTGGTGGAAGAAGCAAAATTTATTTGAATGCTTTGTTTATATAATCTCAGGCAGGGAAGATTCTAGAAGGGTGGGCGGTACAAAGCTTCCTATTGGTCAAGGAACATGCAAATAAAGGATCAAAAATGAAACAATAGGGTAAAAGGGTGGAACATTACAACAACCAATGATAGAACAAGACTAACAACCAATCAGAGAACGGGGATAAGGACCAATGAGGATACAGAATCTTAACCAATGGGGAGAAATGGAGGGAAAGAAACCCTAGGGGATTGTGGGAAGAAGAAACTTGGATAGGGAATGACTAAGGGAAAATATACTAGAGAAGACATGTTTGTGACGCACTTTTTATTACACCACTGACATTAAATATCAGTATTAGGGGCATTAGGGTTTGTAAAGTCTGTGTCCTTGCAGACCCGGTGAAAAATATCAATATTGGGAGCATTGGGGTTTGTAAAGTCCATGTCCTCATCGACCCAGCATTCGTAGTACTCCTGCCATTTCACAAAACCTAGGTCTTCTCCCACACAAACCTATTTTGTTTCTTCTGGTCACAGATTCTAGGTGTAAATCTTGACCTGGATTCCTTTTGAGCACAGCACTTGTCCTCCTAAAACAAAGCACCAGGTGCCCCAATGAATCCTTATCAACCTTGACCAAGACACTGAAGCTTTTTCATCTACATACAGTATGTCATTTAGAGATATCACCAAAACATTAAACTATCCAGGAGATGACAGTTGACACACACATTTTGTAAAATGACTTTGGGAAGAAAGATGATATTTTGTATTAAAAACATTAATTTCAACACTGTAATATAATAACTATTAATAGCATCAATCCTGGACTTGGTACCACCTTCATATGAAGAATATCACATTTACCTTTTTGTCAAATTGCAAGGTTCACAGGAAAATTTTTTAATTTTAAATTATTTCCAGAAATCAAGCAAAGTACTTGAAATTCCTATCAAATAGAATTAATCAGAAAGTAGTAAGCAAGTTTCTTGAAGGAAACAAAGGCATAAACAACAGCAGCAAAGTTATTTACCCTGAATCTCAGTGATCACCACACACATTCAATAAATCAAGTTTACACAAACAGAAATTATAGCACTCTTGCATATCTCCATTTTTAACTGACTTGTCTTAAATAAAAATTTAATAATTTCCCATTACAAGCATATTTATTAACGGAACCACAGAAAACACTGTTGTCTTTAGAGTGTTAATATAAGTAAAATCTTAACATTTGCTATAGAAATTTCATAGCTCCTCCATTTTTGCATCTGTTCAGCCTTTTTTTCTTTAAGATAGAAATATATGTTGTCCGTATTTTTAAACAAACAGTTCTCAAAGATAATCTCATAATCTATATTTTTGTGTTGCTTTCTGAAGTGCTCTCATTAACATAGAAAATTATTGGAAATGAGATGAAAAGTTCAAAGGTTTTGTGCTAAAAAAGCACGACAAATAAAAGCAAATTACGATTACTGTCAGTAGTAATGGTAACACGTGAAGTTGCTGCCAAACACAAGTAATTCTTTCAACTTTTAGTGATTATCCAGCAAAGTTTTTAATAAACCCTTTGTTTTTAATTGACCTTGAAATGATTGGGAAAGAAGACATGAGAGAAAACAGCTCTTCAAATATTAACTAGAAAAGAAAGCATTGCCAATCCATGGAATTCCTATTAAAGTCATGAGGTTTCAGCTCAATTTCCTCCTTAGACAAGCAGCAAGGAATAGGAACAAATTCCAAAGTCATTTTAGCTTCTTTCAAAAAAAAAAAAAAAGGGAGAAAAAAGGAAAAAATATCAAAATCACAGAACAGATGGACAAAATGCTATGTAACAAAACGTTCACACTGGGGACTGTACTCAACAGAATATCTGCCATAAATAGCCACTTCAAAGCTGCCCCAGATCACTTCACCAAACCCAACATTTACTATGGGACTTCTTTTAACATCCCAGGTTTAGTAAGAAACCTCAATACCTAGGAATGGCACATGGACATGTGTCTTTCAGGATTGTGGTTCCCTGGATGGAATCCAGATCCCAAAGTTGCATTCCAACACTTCCCTTAAAATGTCTGGGGAGAAACAGGCCTTCAAGGCAAGCTTATCTAAAGCCACAGGCAGTAAGGATAACAACCAGCTAGTTATCTTAGGGGAAACATTTGCCACTACACCAAATATGAAATTGTTTCTCTGTCTAGAACACAGATAGTCCAGGTCTCTTCTCACAATCTTGGGTGCCTAAGCGGTTCTGTGAATAGCCAGAGGAGTCCTGTTTATTTTGGAAGCACAGCTGGAAAAAGTTGTAGCTCTTTTAGCTAAGAGTTCAGTGGCATAACCACTTTTCCAGGCAGTGACAGGCTTGGATTTATTCTACAGAAGTGAATGCAAAACCTGAACTCAGAAACAGAAAACATGGGAGAAAAGACATACATGTGCAGTCTCGCAAAAGGGCAAAAAGAGGATTCTCGGGTTTGTTCCCACAACTGTTTAGGCAGGCAGAAGTAGTTTTTGGAGCACCAAAAATAACTCAGACCTGTGCTGAATCTGCAGAGCCACTAAGATGGCAGGCATTGCTTTTCACATCTTTGTCCCTGCGATTTCTTTTTCTAAATGGCGTAGTTGCAGCTGCAGCAGTCACAAAGAGCCCACTTTAACTGATACGAATGTTTTCAGCTTTACAGTAGTTACTTACAGCTCTATCCTATTTCTCAACCCCTGCATTTAACAGAGATGTAGGTGATTATCTTGTCAGATATATACAGAAGGGCATAAAATTACAAATGCCAAGGTAAGGAAGTTACAAGACTTTACAGCTTTATGTGTTTTAAAACATACAGACTGTGAATACTTGTCCCTGTTGCAATGGCTCTTCACAGTAAACTGGAGAACACCCTAATGAGGGATAAGCCACAGACAAGTCTCAAAATCTCAAACAAGCTTTTTTTTTTAATGTTTCATTTCTAACAATTGAAGATGAATAATTTATCAAAAATATTAGTCAAATACTAGATACACGAGTCTGGTGCTGTCATGGTGGCTCTGAATTATTTGATGATTTTTACTCATCAAGGCAGATTAAATAAAGCTAAGGAGCTTTTCAACAAGAGTAAGTTTCAACCAAAATAGACTGTTTCTCACTTCCCCAGGATCATCACTGATATATATAGAGTTTTCCACAAGTCAAGACTAGCCTGGTCCAAAAGCTTACAGCTACCACCAAGTGCTGAAAATTGGCTTATTTTGGCTCATTCACACATGTGTTACCTGCTCGGTGCCAGCCCATACCTGCCTATTCAGACAGGTGTAACCTATTTGCAGGTCAGGTACCAATCATCTGATGGTTTCCAATTGCTGCAGACTGGATACCATTTTCCTGGATTTACTGTGTGTGGGGTGATAGCCCTGATAAAGCTTGATGAGTTGAGGGAAACACCTCAGCCCCCCCACAGAGATGCTCCCAGCAGAGGACAAAGAGCTTTCAAACTGATAAGATTAACAAAGGATGGAGTGTTGTAAAGATGACAATGGCCCTCTTTTGCGATATCTTCTACAACTACACAAGGAGCCTTCCCTCAGGCATCTGTCTATCACCCCCAAAGTACTGACTTTAGTCACACAAGGCATCTAAAGAAAAAAAATTAAAAGAAATGGAGTATAAGCCAAAACTAGGGAGAAATGCCATTGTCTCTACCGGGCTTACTGCTAGCAGCTTGTCCTGCCTCCTCTCACCTCTTGGAACAATGTAGGGGTGAGAAACCATGTGCTTTCTATACTTTATATCTTATACTTTACTCTCTTACAAAACTTATTACTTTATACATCTTAAATCTTGCATCTTATGCTTACAGCTACTTTGATTCTTACTCTGTAAACACCTTTACTAACTGTGTTTTGCTACTTTAATACTAATAACAGTAACTTTACACTTTGCTACTTACTAAGTATATACTTTATATTAGTTATTGTGTTCTTTTGTAGTGTGCAGTTTCTTTTTCAACATGTGTGCTGATAAGAAGCAGCTCTGTTCTTTCCTTTTACTTTGTGTTATAGAGAAAGTGGTGTGCAAGCTATTTTATTGCCCTATGTTATTGAGGGGGTGTCTAGATAAGTGTTTTAGGTGGCTGTGTTTCTAGTTAGTACTTTTATGTTGCTAGTTTCTGTCTGTCGTGAGAGTGGGATATACTGCTGTATTGAAACTTAAGTTTGATGTGCTTGTCTTTGTAGAATGTGTTTTGTGCTGGCTTCTTTTGTGGTCTTTTGTTATCAATTAAATACAATCTTGCAGCTAAACGTTATCACCGGCAATGCAAAATCCACAATAACTGTCACATACTTATATTAATAAATGTTATTTCAGGAGCTGTTGGGGGGAAAGTTCTTTTCTTGTTATTAAGTGTGGTCTCATATCAGAGGTCAGAAACCCTTCCAACCTGTGTGCTATCCATGTTCGGTAGGCAGTGTTGGGTGCATAAGGCTCTAATTTTCTGGAGACGCTTATATAGCTATAAGTTCTCCCTGACTTAAGTGTGGTCCTCTCAGGAAAGTCAAAATCTTTCCAGCCTGTGTTCTGTCCAGAGTTGACAGGCAGTGCTGGGTTCACAAAGCCTTGATTGTTCCAAGGATGCTTATAGCTAACAATGTTATATTAATACAGGTGGGACTAGAAATTTTTGTATTTCTGTCTCTGTCCCCCCTTTCTCATGACAACTGTGTGTTAAACTGTATCAGGTAACAGATATAATCAAATAATTCCTGGCCTGAAAGAAACAGTTTCGTGCCATGTCCAAGTGCAAATAAAAAAAGTTTAAAAATCATCCTACAATCCCCTTCTGTGGGTTTTCACTTCTTCTCTTCTGCTTTTTGCTTGCATCCTTCATTTAGAACGTTATTACTTCTGAAAGAAGCAAACCTTTTAAATCCAATTACTCCTTCAAATTGGACTTTTCTGTCTGTTTAATATTATGAATGGAAGATATTTAAGTAAAATGTTTATTGTAAACAGAGAATAAATCAACACCAGCTGCAGGATTGCTTTCTTCAGCCCACTGACTGCAATATCGAAGCAGTTCACCTTAGACAAGCTAAGAGGATTACCATAATTATCCTCGGGACTTAAACACAAAAGTACAAAACCTAGCAGGACTGAAATCTTGATGCCTAAAAGAAAATGCTGGAAATAGAGACTCAGAAGTCACTTGCTGCAACATTTAACGTTTCTCTAACCAGAGATGCCATTTTTATTCAGTAATGCTGTTCATGTTTGCTTTTATTAATAGTAACTTGCCACAAGACTAGTTAGTCCATTTTCACATCTTCACAGAAAAGACAATACAGGGATGTGCAGCCACCACACCTTCTTTCCGTAACTGCATCTCATCTTCAAAAGACAGATCTAAACAAAAATGCTTGGAGAAACATGGCTATTTTTTTCCAATATAATCTATTTTTTCACATTTAGATCCATTCATATATTTAGCAACCCTTTTTACATAGGCACTAATAATATACAAAAGCTAGCAACCCCCCCCTACTTTTACTTATCCATGTCATAGAAGTTTTATGATTGATTTCCACAAAACTATGGGAATCCATGTTTGAAATGTAATTTTTCTATTTTCAAATTCCCTGCAGGCATGCATTTTGCAGACAGGTAAACAACACAGGCAGTGTAACTACACATTACAAGATCTATTTCAGTCCATTATGAACAACTCTTTTTCCCCACATTGCACAAGTCTCAACATAGAAAAAAAAAGTGTTCAAGTCAGTAAATATTACAGTGAAGTAAATTGAAGATATGATCATTTCTATTTCAGGTCCCAAATTATTGATATCATAGAACGATCAAATGGTTTGTGTTGGGATGGACCTTAAATATCATCTACGTCCAACCCCCTTGCCATGGGCAGAGAAACCAAGTAGGATTCCAAGAGCTGACTGTTATTATTGAGCCATATTTATATTCTAATTATCTCACTATAGGTATGCTTTAGAACTTTTCTGATCCCTACACAAGTTTATTTACAACTGAATATGGTATAATTTTTTTTCCATTTGTGGGAATAGAGGAAGACACTCCTTCAGCTTTCCATTTTTCCCCTAGTATTCCAAAATGGCTATGACTGCACATCAGGTTTGGGCTGGATGCCAGCAGTCACCTGGCAGCCCTGAAAGACCTCCAAATACTCCCTGATGTTTTTGTTCCTGCACAGTACATTATACACACCACCACAACCGGTATTAAAAGGAGTTCTCTCTTGGGTCTAAGCTGGCCTACATCACTGACCTTCTCCTTTTATCCCAGGATGGAATACAGTGCAGTTTCACCACAAACTCTCCAACTTCTCCATTGTCTCTCCATACATATATACATACGCTATACAAATAGGTGTATATATGTGTTACACAATGAAAGAGGAAAGCCAGAAAATTCTATTCCTGTGTGGTTCACAACTGCAAGCCCACAGCCTGGCAGCCCAGTAGCCTCTTACAAAGAAAGGTTTATTCCACATTTCTCTATGCTTGTAGGAAAAAAATAAGAGATGCATGTGCTCCCTATCAGGTGGGGTTTTATATATTAGCTTCCAACCAGCACAGTTTTGCCTGGTGGCATGCCAGGAAAATCGTATCTCTCATACAGATCAGAAATACCACTATTACAGCCCTTAAACCTGCAGGTCAACAGTGTTTGGTACCTAAATCAATACATGCAAAATGACTACAAATAGGAAGCACACAAGTGCTTTAGTGGTAACCATAAATGACAGAAACAAGCTGGTATTAACCTGCATCACCATTCTGAAGTCATCTAGATAAACTGGAGAACTTGGAACTCCTGCTGTCATCACCTTTGTGCTCACACATGCCTCTTGCTATGCGAGATCTCTGAGAACACGCACACCTTCATACCCCACTGCTCCCTGTAGCAGGCACTCAAGGTCTGCTCCAGAAAACACTGAAAGTAATGAAAAGCCTTGCACTGAATTCAGCATAACACTTCAAGCCCTTAGGCAGACCATTAGCTAATTGTTATTCAAATCTGTGCCTCATAAAACAAAATTGCTCTTCACTGTTATGGCGTCTCAAAAGATTAATCAGGGTATCATCCTGGCACCTGAGACTTTCACTGCTGGCAATGCATTCACAGCAGGCAGCTCCAGTGACCTGATGGGTGTCTCCCTTGACTCCCTACACACCCCGCACTCACAAAGTCAGTCAGGTTTCCCTCACCGGCTCAACCCCGTGTTTCCCATAGCAGAGTCCCACAAGTCTTAAGCAGTTTAATCCTTGTGCAGCTGGTGTCTCCAGGGAGGGACCACCAACAAAGGAGTCTCAGGATTTTTATATCCTCAGTCTGTGTGCCTGTTCCAACGGTGATTTTAGTCCATGTTCACTGGTTCCTGCTGAGGGTTTGGGTGACTGGCCACCCCTTGGCCAGCTCCTGGCCCTTTGCCTGGAGCTCCAGCCATTTCCTCCTCCTCGACACAACCTCCAGCTCCCACTGCAGCTGCACACCTTCACTAGGTGTATTCCTCAAAAATAGCAGTTCTTCAACATGATGAAAACATCAAGGCATCTGTTTCAAAGAACTCAGCTACTTTAAAAAAATCCCTCCCTTTGAATAGGCTGGAATCTGCATTTTTAGAGCATGTGGAGCTTCATCTTTTCATTTAATTTTGATTATGGTCAACAGAACGGGTATGCACTGCAAGCAGCATTGCACAGGTTCAATGGCATTAACACTCGTGTATCAGCACAGTCATGTAAAGAAACCATAATACAAGCCTGCTCCACAACACCTGCAAAGGGCTTATTTAATTAAACCCTTCCCATCCACAGGCAGAGTTGAATCAGTTCAAGATCCTAGGATAAAAGGTGTCAGGGAAGACAGACCTATTATTTATCACACAGCAACCAAGACCAAATATAAAAGACTAACCAGTAGCCTTTCCAATCCCACACTGCCAGCTGGCACGAAATGATAAGCAAAAGTGCTGCAAAGTACTTTCTTGCTTGCTTTTATAACAGTACAATTTTAATATGTGGTACATGGCACATTGCCATTTCCATTTTTTGAGTGCAAAAGCCTTGTACAGGGAACAGGGAGTACAGCCAACAGAACCAGATCTAGTTAGAACTTTGAACTAAAATTCATTGTTTCATGGGTGAACAGCAAACGTGCAGTTTTGAGGGGGGTTTTTTTGGTTACTCCTCATGGTCAACAATATGTATTTATTTGAACAAACTGTTCAACTTTTAATAAATGCATTATCATCAAGGGGCTCTCAGTTATCTTCCACTCTGCTCAAATTCATTTTGCCAAAGGGATTTACAGCCACCTATATACAAATTCTCACAGGAGCAGCAGAATGCATCACACTACAGTCTGTGGTGGGTGTAGGCATAGGACTTTCAAATCTCAACACACAGGAGTCACTGCATTCAGCCCTACTACTTATCTGTAGAATTAGACAGGGGAGGCTCTGACTGATTACCTCCAGTGTATCCAGCCCCACATTCATAACCACCCTATTTCAGAGAGATCAGCAGTCAGCCCAGTATCTGGGTGTTACAGGTACCACAGAAGGCTGCATTTTTGTCTGAGAAGCATGCATAGAGAAGTGCAAACAAATAACTACTGATATGATGGTAAGTATTCACACTCATTTTCTAATGCAGATAAAAAGCAAATATACATGATGGAAAGAAACTTCATCCTGAGAAGAATAACAACCAAACAGAGAGTCATGTCTATAAGCCTACCCAAATAGCAACAATGCAAGATTCTTGGTGTGTTTTACTTGTATATGATTATCTGGGTGAGGTTTTAAAAATTTATTCTATTTGTGGTGCCCCAGTGTAAGCAGTTCCTTTTCCTATGTTTAAATTGCTAACTGAGCAAGATAAAAAGGCAGATTATGAGACAGACTTCTTTCAAAACCTGGAGACTCTCAAGACCATTTTTAGAAGACCGATAAGCAGGTCAGAAACCTGAGAATTCAAGGATAACAGCAAGGAATGAAAATAAACACATCTCAGGATAAGAGTAGCCCCATTGCATGTCAACATTGCAGCATTACACTGGCATAATAAAACACTGTTGTTAGGGTCTGCCTAAATTAACTGCTGCACTGTATCTAAAATGAGACAACAATTACGTTTAAAAAGCCAATTCACAGAGACAGAAATGTTTTACAGAAATCCCCTCCATCTCTGAGACCTGAATTCCCCCAAAATGATACAGCTTAACTAGATCTCCCGAAATTAGTCTACTTTTTTTTTTTTTTGGGGGGGGGGGGGGGGGTAGAAGAGAAATCATTTGCATTTGAGATGCACCTGCATTTCATCACTGGTCAGAAACTGTCAAAAATATCTGTGTATCATAGGCTTCCTTCAGTGTATGGACCAGATCTTAAAAGCATCCCATCACATACTAGCTTGTCCTGTGAGACATCACATACTACCTTGTTCTGGAAAAGCCACTGCCACAACTGCAGACAATTACTTTGTTTATGTAAAACAGTTACCATGGGGAGAACAACAAAAACCAAACAAATGCCTCAAAAAAGAAACCCCACAAAAACAAACGACCAGGAATGCCAAAAACCAGATAAAAAACTCCACAACAACAAAACAACAGAAACACAACCAAACCAACTGAAAAATAAAAGCCAAAACCCAAATCAACAAAAACCCCACCTTTCTTTCAAAAATGAAGCATTAAAGCCCATATGGGAAAACCTGGTCATGGGCTAAAGTGAATGCACAAAGACTCCTGCAGAAACAAATGCTGAGATTGAATAGAGCTCATGTTGATCAACTTCACAGGAAAGCCACAGGTTCTGATTGTTTAAAATACAAAATCATAACTCTGAATCTGGGGGGTTATGCAATACCAAACCTTCACTTTCACAGACACGTCCATGAAATTCAGCTGCTGATTTTAGTAGTTTGAAAATGAGAGCATAAACTAAGCCTTTGAAAATTGCATTTTTTTTACCCTCAACAAGAATGACATACTGGTGACTGTTTTCCTTAAGGTTTTTTATTAACCTTATGGGACTTATTTAAAATAAGTGCAAGAATATCTGTTTGATAAACCTTATATATAATATATACATTATTATTCTGGCTTCAATTAGAACTAAGTCATTTCACATGGACAAAATTTAAAGAGAAGGAGATATAAAAGGGTTTAGTCTGTTTTGTATTTGTATTAATGCCAACAAATAAAACCAGAAAGAATTCTTTTCAAAATCATAGTAATGTTACCATTAGAAGTCACCTCAGTATTTTGGAAACCTTCAGGGAAGGTTTTTGTGTGTGTGTGTATATATATGTGGTACAATTATTATATATATAAGGTTTGTATATATATATGTGTGTGTGTGTGTCTATTTATATAGGTATATATATATGGGACAATTAAAAAAAAATGCTGTGAGCTGTCAGACTCATGCTTTTAATGGGTCTTGGTGTCAATTCCTAAAAACCCATTGTGTTATTTTAATAAAACAAATTATTTTTAAGATTGTTAAAACAAACATGCAAGATATAAGAAAACTTTTCTTTTGAAGGAAGATTAAGCAACCACAAATCTTACTAATTCCAAATAGAAACCCTTCACAAGAGAATCCTGCAGAAGTCCAAGACTCATATAGTTGAAGTAAGACTCAAAAAAGTTTAAGCTGCCTGTTCCATATAAAATAGGTGGCAATGGATACCTATTTTTATTGGAATGCATCCAGACTATAGAAGCAACAAAACAAACAAACAAAAAAAATCCACAAACAGAATAAATAACTATTTGCTAAAGGAAGAAAGAATCATACTTAAAGGAGCTTCAAAATCATCTTTTATATAATCAGGACTGTGACTCAACTATGGAAGACATATAGATCAAGAACACAGAAAAAGTGTATCTCAGAGAATGCCACCAGATGACATTACTGCAGAAACAAAGTTAACTGCCCATTCAGTTTCTTCTGTGCATTTATAACACTTAATAAAACCATAGTCATCATTCACAGTATGGTCAGTGCTGTAAGAAAGTCAGGGATTTGTTTTGTTTTGGTTTTTTTGTTTCCTAAGGAACCACTCCTAGAAAAAGACAACTGTAAATCTGTCGGATGTTCAGTACTAACTGAGAGCTCCTCTTGAATGCGAATGTTTTCTCAACCACAGGCCATATGAAGAGGGAAGATCAAAGAAAACTCTCAGAAGTATCTGACCTCAGGGCAGGCATGGGAAGGGAATAATGTTCTCCTTCTCAGATTCCCATCTAACTCAGCTATGGCATGTCCTGCTCTCAACGCTGTGTTGACACACACAGCGGCATATTGTCAGAGCATCACAAACTGCATATAGTAGAGAACCCTAAATGTAAGAAAAAAAGACAAAATGAGTGTTTATTATAAATGAGGCAGCGTCTGTGACATGCACTGACATGCTGAAAGCCCAAATAATGCGAGTCCCACTTTTGCAGAGGGAGGGTCTCCACAAGGGGCAGTCAGCAAGAAGGAAAAAAGTAGGAAGGTTAAAACGTAGAACCTCCTTTCTCCCCACCTCACACCTGTGCTCTGGATGCTGATGGAGACACTGAACGCTGCAAACCTCTAAAAACATGTTGGGGACTAGGAATTTTTCAGCCCTTTTTCTTCCTGGACTAGTGAAGCCTGGGGGCACGTTTGGTAGCAGTGGCACGAAGGGAGGTTCAGAGCTGGAGCTCCCTGAGGGGGTGACATCTCTCTCTCCCTCGGGTAAAACTGGGAGAGGGCCTTGTAAGTGTGCTCGTGATTCCCAAAGTCATTGCAGCCTGTGAATAATAAAAACGCAGTGCAGGTCTGAGCAGAAAGCACATGGGAAGTGTTTGATGCAATGACAGTACAGCTATGATAACTTTGGTGCTTTAAAACCATGTATGTTGTCTATGCTTTGCCTGTGCTGTTGCCTGCACATAAACACTTGAGGTGGCAAATTTTCAGCTTGCCTGTTTTGACTGTCACGTGGAACTAAAATCAAAGAATAATGATGCCAAACTAATAATTAATTGTTAAAATTTCATTTTCTACTCACAGAGTATGAAGCCAGTAAAACAATTTTGGACTCAACTCAAAAATCAGCATAACTGGGCAGTATATGAACGTACAGGCTGTACATAGAAGCTCTTGCCTTGTACAGCCAGCTGAAAAGTGAGCTACTGGCAGGAAGCACCTAAAGAACTGAGAAGAAAGTCAAGCATGTAAGGACTGAAAATGTACCTTGATTTGCTGCCATCTTTGAGATGCAGAAATTTTAATGCTGTCCCAGAATGTACTTTGTGAAAGAGCAAGAAGCAAGAATCAAAGAGCTGGAAAGAGAAATGTTTTACTTGAATTGCATAATACTTCATGTAAGGTTAAAAATGTAATGTTTCTCTTACAGTTAATCTATAATAATTCTACTCTGAATTCTTACATAGTTAACTGAATGTTAAAAGTGGTCTCAATGCTCCATATTTACTGCAAGTCTGGGTCATACCTGTGGATTTCTAGTATGTGTTCCTTTATCATCTGCTGATTTGTATAGTTTGAATGCTGCATGTGCCTCTGATAGAATTGCCACCAGCAGTTCCACAGTTTATGCTGATTGTCACTTTTACAAAACAGGTTATATTGGACTACAAATACCACATACAGCCTTACAAATCTTATATGCTGGGATGGGTATGTTTGTAGTTGTTTAAAAATATAGGTTTTTTTCATTCTTACTGGTGTATTCATGGTTGTAGTGATAACTGTACAGACACGGTTTTGCCAGAATCCTTCATCTACAATGTTATTTACTTCAGCACAAGAAAGAAAAATGAAAATATATGTTCTGTAGCTTTGTTATTTTTTTACCATGGAAAATCACTTAAGATAGTGCTGTACAGATTTCAACAGATACTTGGAAAAAAAACCCCAACGTTTTTAGAACTATTTTTAAACTTTTTTTGTACAGTCATGTTGAAAGCTGAACTGACAATTATGGAGACTACTCTTCTAAAATTTGTGTGACTGGTAATCTCCTGCAACCTCAGATTTCCAGAGCATCCTTTAAACAAGCCAGAATTTAGCTGTTGTGTATCAAACATGGATAAGTAAGTAAGTTTTCAAACCAGAAATAAAAATTCAACTTCCTAATAATTCATCTGCTCTAACATAGCTGAAAATTGCCAATGTGAGCACCACAATTTTCTGTAGCTCTGTCACTTTTTCTTTAATTTTCCTTGCCAATGAATTTGTCAAATAAAAGATCTTCAGGAAAAAAAGTGAATTAAAGTAGCTTCCATCCCAGATGACTTATTTATTAGACTGAAACTAAGTCCTTGTAAGTTAATACCTATATTTTTAATAATTGAAGCTATTGCTACCATCCCAGCAAACTAACTCTAACTGTAACCAAGCTGTGGTGTTACTTTAAAAATATACTTAAAGGATGAGGTAGAACATCTCATAAAGGGAGATCATGATGATAAAGAAGGCATTTATAATGCAAGGGGTTTTGGTATCACTAGTAAATACCAGTAGCAAAAGAATATTATGTCTGAATGTGAGCTAGATGCTGCCAAAAACCTTAACACCATTAATCCTGCTGCCTGGTCACAAAATAAGTAGCATCCATGAGGACTTTCCCCCTCCGCAGACAACATAACACTTGTCTGGCACAACTAATTTGAAAACCAATGATGATAAAACATTAATCCATGCATTGCCTTTTCTCCAGCATGAAAAAGTCCAGAACATGCATTCCTTCACTAATGACTAATGGCACATGACCTTGTGAAGCACTGAGAAGTTGACTGAAGGAGCAGCAGAAGAAACAAGCAAAGAGCAAAAAAATGAAAAAGAGCTTAAATGGGGAAAGGTCTTTGTTTCCTCTGCCAGGAGTCCCTGTGGCTCCTCCTGGCTGCCCAACTTCTCTGGAATACTCCTGCAGAACTGTCTTGGCTTATTGAAGAAAAGCTTTACCTTGGCCTTTACCAGCAGGTGCTCCAGCCACACTGCTGAGTTGCAGAAGGAAAAGGCAGGGTCTGGGAGAAGAAAGAACGGCCTCTTGTATGAAAATATCAGGTTCAAGACTATCTAAGGAACATAGAGGTACACAAGTCCATGGGATCATGTGAGATGCATCCATGGATCCTGAAGGAACTGGCAAGTGAAGTTGCTAAGCTACCCTCCATCATATTTGAGAAGTTGTTCTGTGAAGTTCCCACAAACTGAAAAAGGGGAAACATAATGCCTATTTTTAAAAAGTGAAAAGAGGAAGACCCAGGGAACTACAAGCCAGTCAATCTCACCTCAGTGCCTGGCTCCTCAGAACTATGAGGAGTTGGTAAGTGACAGACAGCACAACTTCACTAATGGCAAATTGTGCCTGACAAATTTGGTGACCTTCTGCAACAGGGTTGCAGCTTTGGTATATAAGGGACAATCCCAAGCACAAATAAAGGCTGGGCAGAAAACGTGTTGAAAGCAGCCCTGAGGAGAAGGACTTGGGGGTGTTGGTGGGTCAGAAGCTAAACATGACCCAGCATTGTGCGCTCACAGCCCAGAAAGCCAACCGTGTCAGGAGCTGCATCAGAAGGAGTGTGGCCAGCAGATCCTTCTACTCTATTCTTGTGAGACCCCACCTGGAGTGCTGCATCCAGATCTGGGGCCTCCAACATAAAAAAAGACATGGACCTATTGGCACAAATCCAGAGGAGGGCCACGAAGATGATTTGTAGGAATCTGAAATCCAGCTTACAGCAAAAAGAGCTAGAAATCTTAAATGATCAGAAGACTGGAGCTCCTCTCCTGCAGAGACAGGCTGAGAGTTGGGGTTGTTCAGCCTGGAGAAGAGAAGGTTCCAGGGAGACCTTAGAGCAGCTTTCTAGTACCTAAATGGGGCTACAAGAGAGCTGGAGAGGGACTTTTTTGGAAGGCATATAATGATAGGACAAGAAGAAATCGTTTAAAACTGACTGAGGATTGATTCAGATTACATGTAAGGAGGAAGTCCTTTACAATGAAGGTGGTCAAACACTGAAACAGTTTGCCTGGAGAGGTATTGGATGCCCTTTCCCTGGAAACATGCAAGGGCAGGTTGGAAGGGGCTCTGAGCAATCCAGTTTAGCTGAACATGTCTATGTTCATTGCAGGTGGGTTGAACTAGGTGACCTTTAAAGGTCACTTTGAAGCCAAGCTGTTCTATGATTCTCCTTAAGCTCTGATTAGGTTATTTGCTCATCCTGATTTCATGAGAACATAGTGCACAATACAGCTGGTGACTTTAAAATGCTTTTGGAGTCTTGTAAGCATTAGTTGGCTTTGTATATTGGCCTGCAGAAGACCACATAGTTTACTTCTAACACCATAGCACTTGATGCTCTGAAGAGGAGGACTACACACAATTAAGAGGAGGACAGACACACGATTAATTAAGTTGCAAATTAAGCTCAGAGAGAAGGGTAGTTTATACCAATTGCTTTTCTAGAATTGCTTACAGTTGTTTATTGGACATTAGAAATGCCTGAAGTTGTTAGAAAAGTTTGGTAATACATTAGTAGGCAGTGATAGATGTAGACATTCTCCACTGTGAATGGAAGCATGGTGGGCTTCTTTCTTAAGAACAAACATAAACAGGACAAAAACATAATAATAAGAAAGGTCACGCTGTCTTTGCATGTCCCCAACAGACCAATAAAGCCAAAGCATGCATTTCCATGCAGCTCCAAGAACATAATTTCACTTGTATATGTAAAGCTGCAATTTGTTTGCGATTCCAAGCTCTCAGAAGATAAACAGGAAGTTTCTATCCTCTGAGGAATTTAAGATTTGAGCAGAATGCTCTGAAAACAAAGACATAAAATTCACTAATAAAGAAATACAGAGCCATTTACCAATTTACTTATATGAGCCATTTTCTTAAAATAATTAAGAAATACATTATTATATTTTTAAATAAATCTAAATTAGATGAATATCAATACCTGTTTATCTGACCCCTTGGAGCAGTCAATCTCTACTTTATTCAGGTTTCTTACAATACACATACCAGGATATCATTTAAATTAATCAAATATCCACTTAACTCTGCATTTCTTGCAAGACTGGAGAATAGTGTACTAAGGTATTATATAATCAGTCAGTGTGCGGGTGGGCAAACCAACTTGATATTACCTTGCAGCATAGACGGTGTAGCTTGATATTTCTTTCTAGGATAGACTGTGTCACCCATCATTACATGGGAGTTCTTTAGAAACAGGAAAGGGAAAACAGTGATTCTGACAGCATCTTTCTGGCTTTTCTCATATGCTCTCCTCAAACTCCCTTGCATTATGAAACCAAGCACTGAATCCTTCTATCAGTCCTCTTTTTATTTTGTCTGTCCACAGAACATAATATACACTACCAATAGGACAGCAGAAAGTCTTTAATTTTTTTCCTTCTCTTGATCATTAAGTCAAGGGCAGAACTAGTCCTTCACAATGTGCTTAAACTAATTGGAAAGAACCAATTCAGTTCTGTTAAAAATTATGCTATTCCTATCAGATAGCCAGTGCTTAATAGGAGTGCAATATCTGGATTTATGGGGCAGTACTTGGGGGATGTGTGGGCCAGAAACACTCAGCTCTCAAAATATTCCTCATCTGAGAGAAACCAGCACTTTTTTTTTTTTCTTAGGAAGGCAGGGAGCTAGAAGGTAGAAAATCCTGCCTTTATAGGGAGCCTTCAGATGACCCATGTCAGAAAGCAGTGCATTCAGAAAGCAGTCAATGCACATTTGGCTCTAGTTACAGCATGTGAAGAAACCAGGGCATTTAGGAGAAACCAGTACAGCCATGCAAACATCCAAGAGCATGCTTAAGACATGCACTGGGGACTTGGAAGCTGAGAAAGGCTTGTGGTTTGTAGGTAATTGAGGTGCAACACAAATTCTGAACTACCTTCCTACATGGGTGGTAGGTGAGCAGGGGAGCTTGGAAATCAGCAGGATAGAGAAGGCAGAGCAGCTGCCTCATAGTTTTAAAAGGTCCTGCTTTTCTGTGTGGCAGAAAGCACAGGCTTCCTCCTATTTTGGTTAAGTCATGAAGACTTCTTAGAGTTGTCTTAGTCTGGGAGCACCATCTGCTTAGCTTTGGTCCTAGTGTCTCCTCAACACTCAAGAAGGAATTACAAAACTAAAAATCAAGCAAATGCTGGTATAGAATTTCACTGTATGGTGCCCCACTTCAAATGCAGCCTATGAATGTTGCAGCATATTTTCTCTTCCAATTGTGGACTTCTTGAAAATAAAACAAAAAGAAACACATCCTAATACAAATAGTAGTCATAATAATAAATTATGTCTAAAATTCACATAACTGAATTGGCAAAGAATAAAAGCAGTCATCTCATTTTGAGATAATTTTTTCACAGAAAATGTTAATAATGGGGAAAATTCTAAGATTATTTAATATTTTATATCCTTACTTTACGAACACTTTGGTTGTTTGCTGTGAACCTAAAAATTCAGTTTATGACTGCAAGTCTGTGCTTGCAGAGTGTGCATAAGTGAAGTTTGCAGCCTTTGGTGCACCAAAGCAAAATGAGACTTTGGCTCATATGTTGTGGTTAGACTAGCTCAATCAAAATAATCCTACAAGCCCATGAAAACTTTCTATATTACAGTTGTGCATTTTGCATAATTTCTTCTTTCATCGCCATTAACATAAATAATTGCCTTATTTTAGAATCCATGGCAAGCAGGTTCCACCACAGAGGAGCTGGCTGTGGGCAACAAGTTCCTGCTGAATATACATGCACTAATTACATTGTCCTCCATACTTATGGTGAGCTGTTCAAGAGGGGCTTCTGAAGAAAGCTAGACTAAATAGGATGATGCCTTTCTGGAAAAAAATGTAAGCATCTGGCAATATTCTGTCATGCCCTATAATTGGGGGGAAAAGTCAGGGTTTGTTTTTAAGATGACAGTTCACTAGTTATTTAGTAGTCACAATATATATGAGAAGAATTTGAGAAAGAAAGACAAGATCAATGTTTCTTGCTGCCCTGAAGTGAAACTGCCTTGACTTGGGTCCAGTGTAGAATCATAGAATGGTTTGGCCTGGAACGGACCTTAAAGATGATCCAGCTCCAACCCCACTGCCATAGCAGGGACACCTTCCACTAGACCAGGTTGCTCAGAGCCCCATCCAGCCTGGCCTTGGACACTTCCGAGGATAGGCAACCCACGGCTTCTCTGGGCAACTTGTGCCAGTGCCTCACCACCCTCACAGTAATGAATTTCTTCCTAATATATAATCTAAATCTGCTCTTTTTCAGTGTAAGGCCATTAACCCTTGTCCTTGTAAAACATCCCTCTCTAGCTCTTTTACAGCCCCCTTTAGGTACTGGCAGGCTGCTATAAGGTCTCCTTGGAGCCTTCTCTTCTATAGGCTACAGTGAATGAGATTAGGAGATCTTTAAAAATATAGCATTACAGTACTGTACCTTAAGTTAACCTTTCACTTTAGGAAGACTTCTTTTAGCTTAAAGGATGGACACAGCATCTTAATATAGTATTTCCAACACTATGTACTGCACATGTTTCTGATGTTCCTCAAGAGAAGTTATAATAAAATGAATTTCCAAGAAAGCTGTCACCTGCTGGTCGGCCTGAGATGGAAGCCACCTGCACATGCCTGCTTAGCTGCAGAGCTTGTCTGGGCAACTTCATAGTTATTTGCCTTTAGCAAGACTGTGGTAGTTGTAAACCAGAAAACTTTCTAAGAGCAAGTACAGTTTGTCAGCAGAGCTTTTCAAGGGAAAGCAGGACATGCAGCAAGTATTCAAATACCTCCTGTTGATTTATGCGGAAATGTTACTGTTTTCATTCCATAAGGTCTAAGTTTACACAAGTAATGCAATCATCAACTCCAATGCAGTCTCGAAGCTGTTGTTTTACATCACAAACATGTATTAAGGAATCTTAATTAGATCAGGATCCAAAAATTATTTGTTTGCAGTTTTTATCCTGTGAACATAGCTGCAAACTTGTGTGGAACTGATTAATTCTTTTTACGGGTTTCAAAGTTATGTTAATTTTGAAGTCTCACAGTCCTGCAGAGTTTATGTAGACAATCAGCTCCATTTGAACAGAATTCCTTCACTGCCTGTGGTAACCTTAGAGACCTGCACATGTGTCTGGATCTCTTTTGCAAAAGCCAACAGTAATAATTGCTTTTCACACACTACCTACAATACTAGGTGTCCATATGTGAAATACTTTTTAAAGTTGCAATCCTTACTTTAAAAAATGTCCTTGAAAGTACTTGAAGGATCTGAGTGAGGAACCAAACCAACCACCACATGCAAAATAAAAAAGAGGTTAACCCTGTAGAACTCACTAAGCATAGGGAAGGTTAAAGAAAAGCCAGAACTAGAACTCCACAACCAGATTTGATTGCTCTTGTTTTATAATTCCAGTTTCAGGCTTAAAATGTGGACTGCACCAAAGAAAAAAAAGCCTTCAAGCTCCATGACCATCCAGAAAAAATACAATATGATGTAACTGGGCAGTAGTTTCTGTAACAAAGAACACCACTACACTCCTCAATATTTCAGGCAGAAAATTAACTACAGGATTTTCCACAGGATGACAATGCACTACTCAGAAAGGCTGCCATCCTGTGGCAGTTTAAGGGTAGTGTGGTAACTCACTGCACTGAGTTAATGGTTTCTACACTCTGGACTAGAAAACGTATATCTAAGACACCTCACATACAGACAGAATGAATACTCTTCTTTCCTTCCCGCCCGCCCGCCCGCCCCCCCCCCCCCCCCACAATATTTAGGTAGCTTAAAGAAAAGGTTCTGAACCTCTCAGTTAACTGTGCTGTAGTACAGTTTGTAAGATGGGGCTCAGTTAAATAAAATGTATTTCATTCTGTGGTACTGCTGCCATATTCAGCCATAAATTGCAGCTGCTGAATGAAAACATGCACACACTCAAATTCTTTACAGAACAGGTACAGAAAACTGATTTGCCTGCAGTATCATTAAGATGTTGCCAGTAAGCTGTGCAGATGAGCTAGAAACTAGTCCTTTGTATTTTTGTTCCACTACAAACCCTAAAATAAGATGAGCTTGCAACTACTGGTGAGATATAACTCCATAGCAAATAATCACAGAAAAAACACACTTCAAATCTTCAGGAAACCTTTCTTTAAAAGGCTGGGGAAAAATGTGTGCTTGACAAATCTTTCCTCTATTAATATAGAAGTGATAAAGAAGTAACACACAACTCTTAGAAATATATACAAAGTTTAAATTTTCTTTCCTTGAAATACATATTTTCAGTTACCTGAGTGAGACTTATATAAACCATGTATGTACATTATACCCTTAAAGCACCTGTATTCAGATCCCAGTCAATTCAGGTTTCCTAGGTCCAGAGTCCGTGATCTGCCAGAATAAAGTAGCTCATCTGTGGCCCTGGCCTTAATTTCTTCTTTGGGCTGGCTTTTCAATTTACTATCAGCTGCCAGGCAGCACTACTTCTCTGCAGATGCAGTTCTCAGTACTATTTTTCTATCCTTATGCCCCACTCCCGTGCTATTTTTTCAAACTGCACTGTCAAAACTTTTCAGAAGTAACTATAATTCTCTCTCCCAGTGTCCCTTGGAGCACTAACTACTTTTAAAAGGGCACAAAACAGGAGCCCTGCAGAAGTACCTGCACACATACCTGTGTATTTAGTGCTGTTCGACCATTAATCTGCTCTCCTTCACCAAGAGCCAGGGACATATTCCATCCCACACCTGTCTTCAGTCTACACTCACCTTTCCACAACCAGGAAGGCATGAATTCCCACTCATAGTACAGCATTTCCTCCTCTTAATCCTGGCTGCCACAATCTACTTTAGGAACTAGTCTCAAATCATTTAATGTTCATTATTCTTTTGAGTTTTTATAGTTGCTGAAGTGTTCACTCAAAATAGGAATCTAAATACTCTACCCCCCCAAAAAACCCAATACCCTAAATTCTAATTCCAGTGGTCTCAGAATTCTAGTCCAATATTTACTACACTTTTTCATAATAGGAGGAAACACTCTGGAACATCTTTCCATTTAATCCTATCTCATGGGATTCAACTCTGGGAGCTTCATGAATCACAGCATTTCTAACCTTGCAGGAAGCACACTTGCAAGGAGTGGTGTTTTGCCCTGACTTTGAAGCCGACGTACTCCTACTTTCATAACCAAATTAACTTTAGGACCTAAAGAGACAAGGAAGGAAAACAAATTGCATCAGAACAAATACACTTACCTGTTGTACTACTTCTCTAACCTCCTCTTCTTGACTTCCTTAATTTTCTTTAGCCTGTAACAGCTGCTGCCCCAGGTCATTAACACTTGGGGAAGAGGAGCCTGGGAAATGGCACAGCTGAAGCCAAGGTATTTCAGGTGAATTCAATAATTGCAAGCATAGGCCAATGCCTTTCATTTAGAGGAGAGGCTAGAGTAAGTAGGATTTGTATCTTATGCATGCATGCATACATTGAAAACCATCTTTAATGAATCATAGAGCCTAACAAACTGGCTGCCCATCCCACAGTGATGGAATCTGATTGTCATAAGTTTTGGTAGTTTGGGTGGAATGAGCAGCACTCTTAAGTATGTACTTAACAACTGTGAACTTTATTGGCACATGGTCTATGCTGTGCTAAATGGAACCTGTGTTGTAGCCTTAGGAAGCTAGACATTGTGAAAGCTTCACTTCACTGGCACTGGCACCCACATTAAACACCAGTGTGTTTTCTTAACTTTAGCTAAGGTTACTCGGTTGTTTTACACCAGGTAGTGATGGTGGGTCCTCCGATCAGCGCGAAGCACGAGGTGCAGATCCCGTCCTTTGCAGGGTTGCGTTGCTTTTGTCAGGAAGCTTCTGTACACTTTTCTAAAAAATTAAACGATTCCCTTAATGTCCAGAGTCAGATTAAAAAGGACGTTCAGATGAGCACTTCCTGCAGTTCATATGGAGATAAGGCCATGCAGGTGGCATAGTTGCTGATTCTGAGAGGGAGTTACCTGCATGTTCCTCTTACTATGAACCATCTCAGTCTATCCAGCAGCCAAGGGATAAGCCCAGCACAGTGCAGGCTTAAAGGCTAAGCTGTACATGCAGCACAAGGCAACACAGAATAGGCCTGCAGCTACTCCCTTCACTGTCTTGCAGATTAGTAACTCCTGGATGTACAAGGTTTTCTCATCAGAGTCATTATACAACATTTAATTGAAGTTTTTCTGGAATAAAGGAGAGGATATTACAGAAAAGAATTTTCTGTAGAAGGATGAGCAAATCATACCATTTTGCAATACATTGCATTACAAGCATCTACTGCAACACTTGATAGCTAGCAGAATGAAATCCTTATAAAAAGCATCTGGAATGATATTGAAAACCTCTTGGCATAGATGATAAGGCAGGAATATGGCTGAAACCCATCTCTCCTAATCACTGGAGGCACAAGAAGATCTAAGACAGTTAAGAATAAGGTGATCCAGCAATTAAAAAGAGGGTAAGATAGATCAAGAAGGCAAGACTGGATTTCCCAGCAGAGAATGCTGAGGCATGGATCAGTCCTTAGGAGGCAAATTCCCTTAGAATGGGCTCCACCCCAATTTTTTTTCTGAGTAGGACACAGAGAACTGCATTGCTTTTCAAAGAGATTAAAGGAATCATCCAAACAGCACCCCTTTCTCTGAACATACTGTGGTATGTACATGGTGGCAGAATTAAATAACCACATTTCACAACACATATAAAATGGATTGTTTTGGGGGTTTTTTGAGAAATCTCAGGCTTACTGAATTCTGGTGCAGAGGATATTTACACATTAGCTATCTGTGAAGTTGCACTAAAAGGCACAGTTATTTTCCTTCTTTACTTATTAGGACTTTTTGCTTGTTAAATATATAGTACTTCAGAGTTAATAAGTGCCTCTTGACAGTCCTCATTTGTGATTGAATATATAATTTCTATTAGTGCATCGTGAGTCTTACATTCACAAAATTGGCAGCAGACACTTGAATATTTATAGACTGCAGAAGGTTCAGATGAAATTAATATTCTATATTTACACAGGACTAATCTGAAGGACCAACAAAACACTCCAAGAACAGGTGTGTAAGCACTGACTCAAGACTTGGAGTACGAGGCACACAGCCTCTCTTCAGACCCATGCTTTCCATTGAACCTCACTCTTTCTCATGTAAGCTAGTTAGCTAAGTTGTTGGGCTTTGCCCTGGAAAACCATGAAGCCCTGAGGGTTATACTTGGATCTAATATGTTAAAAAAATTCTCCTTGAGTTCAGTGAAATACTCAAATCAAATGCCTCTCCATTTCTCAATAGGTGCAGTTTGAGCCTCAGTGAGTGAGAGTATCAGCCCAGGCTCTTATTGTCAGTTTTTGGTGACGGTCCTCCAATGATCACAAACTTGAGAGCTGGCAAGCTCTGAAGGTGTCCCACTCAGAGGAAGATGCTGATTGGAGTCCAGTGTGGCCCAGGAAACCTCAAAGAGCCTCTCTTAGAACACCTGTTTATAGAATTGCACAATGATTGAAGTTAGTCATCAGTCAGTCCCCATCCCAGTCATAATCCAAGACAATAATCACTAGAAATTTCCAGAAGTAACAATAATATTGTTTCAGGCTATGATTCATGCAAGTAATGTTCCAAGACTATCTGAAGATAACTGATTAACTCTAGCACCCTTCCTTGGTTAGGCAACATAAGTTCCTTGTACAGACAGTGTTTCTAATAAATTCAAGGAAGCTTAACTTCCCAAGAGCCATTAATCAAGGCCAAGGTCTAATGAGAATTCTGGAGATCATAAAGCAGCCCAAAGAAGAGGCATCACCACAACCCTTGAAATTTTGTATTGAGCCTGCATAACTAAATTCCATGCCAGAAAAATGTTTGCATAAATAGTACAATATGATTACTCTTGACTGTATTTACGAGATGCAACAATACACCCTCGCTACCAAAAATTACTTCCTAATGTGCATTACAGGCTTGTGAGGGTTTTGTTCTTTTTGTTGTATCAGTATTCAAAAGAACTGCCTCACTGATAGCATAATTTATGTCATTGTGGCTGCTACAGCTAACCTGAGCTACTTAGTAAGAACAGACAGTTACAATGAAAAAAAGCTGCAGTACCTGGAGTCAAATAGGAATGAATAAAATAACTTGTTACACATCTTTAGGAAGTCTCATTTATCTTTTCAGATACAGATGGAATACTCTGTTTATATATCACCCTGTATTTATCTACTGCTCTTCTAAAAAAATATATCTTTGAAGCTTGAAACCATTGAAGACCTTCATGGTTAGTTTGAAAACACAATTCTCACTAAGACTGAAGATGATGAGACCAGCGTTTCCTTCCACTACATCAGTTTAACACACTAGTAATTCACACATTTAACAAGTTTTATGTGCCAAGTAATGGCATTCAGTGTTAGGATCAAATGCTTGAGTTGCACGTGAGAAAATATTTAAAGATAGGTGTGATTTCTCCAGTTTTGGTTTTTTTCAAGTTATTCTTGACTTCATAATATACTTGCATAATTCAATAGAGTGGGTCAATTCTTACTAAAATAATATACACATGAAAAGCTCAGGATTATAGATTTTGTTCAAACACCTATTTTCTGGATTTGGATGACAGCCATGTCTATTTGCAAGGTTTATTCTGCAACTGCTTTTTCTTAGTGTTAGTAGTTTTCTGCAATGTGGCTTCATGTGTGCAGATGCTTGGCCCAAGTTGCTAGTGGTCTGCAGAAAACCTGAGAAAACAACTTAGTAGGTGAAAAAAATCCCAAGAAGATCTTAGCCAATGGCTAATAGGATCCTGTGGGGAAAGTTATTCACAAATGCCCAAGAGGAAATTTTATAAGGCTAAAAAGGGTCACTGCCAAGAATGCTGTCAAGTTTCATGGAAGACCTTCCAATGCCCTTCCTTTTCTGGAGCTTAAACAACTAGCAGGTCTGAAGTTTGCCTTGAAGATGGAATTTGTCCTTGTCAGGCTCCAGGTAGCTCAATAAAACTTACTTAAAACTACAATAAAGCAGTAAGAACAATGTCTCATTTGAGGATCCAGTGCAGAGTTTTCAGCTCTCTCCTCACTCTGCACTCTCCTACCCCCCTGCTTCCTAAGGAGTAGTTAGGCCAAGCACTTTATCAACTGCAAGTAAAAAGAGTTTTGCCTTTAACCCTAAATTCCTGGACAGTCCTCCTCTGAATTAGTGAGCTCTTAGCTTTACTACTTGAGCTCCAAGCTCTGTATCCTGTGATGCACTGGCACCTCCTCCTTCACCACACCAGCCAACTCAGCATTGAATCGTCTGCAAAAATTAAGACATTCTGCCTGTCATGGCTGTGACAGTATGTCTGTACACTCAGCATGCACAGATAATCCACCTGAAAGCTTTTGCAGTGCTAAGAATAGGGTTTCACAACTGCATTGCTTCTAGCAGGATGACATCTCTCTTGCCTTCTTAGTGTTTTCTTCATCTCACACATCCCGTGCAGCTCCCCCATTGCTACTCTTGTTCTCAGATTTTCAGTGAGATTTTTTTCAAGTTTTGATTGGCCAAAAGATAAATTGCCATACTAAAAATAGAATGAAATAGTCTGTGCTGAGCTTCTTGCTGCCATAGCTGGCTAAGTCATCTAAAGTGTTGCTGAGCATCCGTATGCTATATTGCAGCCACTTAATGCTACATAACTTGACTGGACATACAGTGTAGTAAACCCAAGAAGAATTTGGCCTGAGAAAATCACTAAGAGCCCCTTAGTTCCCTTCAGTGAAGCTCCACGCAGTGTTTGAAGCAGTATCTGCCACACTGGTTTCATACCTCCTGGTGTTCCAGGGAGGCAACAGTCTCAACAATGTGCACTATATTCTTTCTTGGTAGGTATTTTTGTTCTGGATGTTTTATTAACCCCTCTAAAATGATATATTTATGCAGAATCTATAAGAGATTTTGTACCTTTTTTTTTTGTGAAATATCATTAAATTTTCTTACTGCTAGTGTGCCAGTCGATGCACTGCTGTGCTCATTTCTTTTTTAAAAATGCTGTTGGCTGTATCACTTCCCCCTCACCCCTATATAGTATCTTGTAAACTACACTTTTTCTAGTATGAGGCCCAAAAGGATGATGCTATTGAAAAAATATTTCTATCATAGTGATAATGCATTTATATAATGTTCATGATGAAATTATATTAAAAGTATGAAAATCAATATATTAATTTAGAACTACTGTGAAATAATATAGGAGAGGTGTTTTGAAAACTAACAGGAGGATAGCCTAAGAATTGCACTAAACATAGTGGGGGTTTAAATATTGTACTGCCTCTCTTCTATCACACTGGTTCCCTCAGATCATGGCAACCTCTCTCCCTCCTGCCACTCACAGTGAGAAATAAAAGAGATTTCAGAAAAGAAAAACTGTATTTTCCAGGGCTCTTAATCTGAAGTTAGGGAATATTCATTGTAAAGTGGTGCTTCAGTGCTAAGTTCAGCAAAAATGTATTCATCAAAGTTAAAAAATCCCCAAACCAACAACAGCAACAAAAAACCACAACCACACAACAAAATACAAATGTAAAAATCCCAACTGTAATATCAACCTGTAGTTAGTTCATATTTCTATCTGTGGATCAGGAGATGCCAGTTTGTAAGTATCTCGCATCCTCAGTTTTCCTAGTGGCTAATATTTTAATCAGCTTAAGAATAAAATATTTGATGTCCTGATAAAAAATACTATCATAAAAATATACCTCCATCCTAGGATTGTTGTACAATAGCAGAGGTTTTCTTGAAACACCTTGCCTTGTCTCAGAGCACCCATGCTCCATAAAATGACTACACATCCTATGCATCTTACATGAACCCTTATGTTTGTACAATGCCTGCTGCCCCAATGTATGGAACACTAAGGCAAATTAACATGCTGTGCTGGTTTAAAGGTAAACCAGCAGGAGAAATGGACCCACCACAAGAAAGATTATAAGTCAGAGTTACAATTTAATGAAAAATATTACCATAAATACACTGACACAAAGAGAAATTGCTTTCAACTCACACAAAACTCAGCAGTATAACCCAGTGTCCTGGGACACAAACCCAAAGGGGTTTATTTGCCCTTGTGCTGAGACCCGTGTGGTTCCCCCAGGTCCAAAGGAAAAGGAAGTGAAAAACCTGTTGGTGCAGGTGATGGCTGTAGTCTGGTCGAGAGTGGTGGTCTCCTCCTGTCGAGGTCCTGCTGCTCCTCTGGATCCGACAACTGGTTCCCGAGGTCTTCCTACCCACCACTTATGTACCCTCAGAGAGCACCCAGTCCCTCCCCCAAGACGGGGACTGACACAATATGTGATTAACTCTGGGAGTCATGGGGTATCCCTGAACTGTTGATGGCACATTAGCAGCCACGCCCCCTCAGGCTGAGTGTGAAGGTGCTAATGACTCCCTGGGCAGTTGCTGCTAATGGTCCATTGCTCTTGGGAAATGGAGGGGGTAGAATACACAGCTTTGATCACCCCCACACAGTGATAACTGGTCCCACCTGCTGAACTAGGACACATACCCTTAACAATCAATGCCAAGAATCAGGAAGAAGGAAATAAAGCAAATATAGTAGAAACCCAGAGATTAATCACTGAACAACCAGTAAATTGTCAAGATTGTGGTGAGTTTTCTGGGTCTTGCCTAAGGAGGTAAAAAGTTTAAGAAAAAATAATCATAAAAAAAGAAAATAAGGGAGGAGAGGACTATTGCTAAGGCAGTTCAGATCACTAAATGATCCATGCAAACCATTAGTAATCTGGTGAAGCAAAGCAGAAGTACCATTGTTTCAAGGAACAGGTCTGGGGGTGTTATCCAAAGGGCTGGCAGGAGCTGTCAGGACAAAGCAAGGAAGCTGCGGGAGCAGCACTGCCTGGGCCTTGCACAGTCAGTGCAGGGACACGAACACTGCAAAGAGGGTGCAGCAGTAATTACTGGTGTGAATCACAGGACCCAGGCTACCACTCACAAAGCAAAATGTTCTTGCTGAATATTAGGATACAGCACACACGGGTGGCAGTGACCAGTGTGGGTGTGCATATGCTAATTGAGGACTACAGCTAATTTATGGAACAGTTTAAGCATACCCAGCTGTTTTCACTCACAGCCACAGTTAGTGGTGAAGAGCCTGTAACAAAGTGTGAGAAGTCACAGAAGTTCCAACTTACTTGTGTTATTTCTTGGCTTGATATGAGGCCTGTGTTAATTTAAGAGGCCTACATATAGTTGCTGCATATAAAATGGCACAGAAGTGGGCTGCATGGATTGTTTTACTGCTTTCTCTTCTCTGGTACAGCACTGTGTGCTGGGCTTTCACTGCTCTCCTCTAGACTAAACCTATGTAACCCCTCTTAGGAGTTGTTTTTCTTTTAATGATCTGTTGATTACATGTACCCCATTGGTTAGACTGAATTAATTAAATTTGGATTGCAGGCAACAAAACTGAAATACAATCCTCTTGGATTCATGCTGGTGCCTGACTGAAATCTTACCCTCCATATGAAGGAAAGTTCTGTTTATTGTGCTCTGTTGACTGTAGGCCACATTTGACCCCAAATTAAAAGCCTTTAATCAGGCCCTGTACGATTAAAGACTGTATGTTTTCCTTTAACCTCACATCTCATTCATTGCCAAAGCCCACCATAATTTGTAAGCAAACATTTGCTGCTCAAGCAAAACCTTGCTCTTGGTTATACCAGTGATGCCATTCTAAAGCAGCAGCATTTAATGTATTGGAACTGCCCCAAATTATGCTTGCATACCTTTTAGGGAGACTTTGACTTGCCCCAGATGAGCAGATAACTTTTCCTTTCCTGACATGCAGAGTCAAAAGTGTCCACTGTTTATGTTTAAGCCACTGCAGATAAAGATAGAAGACAACAGCAGATTTGTTTGCTGTAGCATCATAGGCTTTCAGTTACACATTACCACTCTCAGAGAAAGCAATCATAGGAACGTGATTGCTGACCTTGGAAGGCCAAATCAAAGTACTCCTCCTGGCTTGTTTTAATGTGTTCAACACACACCTATTAACTACCTACCCCTCTTCTGCAGGTGCATATTTCATGTCAAAATCAATGCAAAATTTATACCTAATGTTCACAACTCATTACTTCCTAATTTTCTTAAATTTCTAAGTAGGAAATCAGTGTTTGCAACAAGCCTTTTGATTTGTGTTCATCATCACGGACATGAACTCCTGCCGATCTGCCTTTTTAAAATGCCTTTGCTGAGTTACAGTGGACTTGGCTTTCCATAGTAACAACTAGGTTAATTGTTAAGTATTGCCAAGCATTACTGAAGTATCAGAAAGCATGACTTGCCTGAGGCATGTTGCAGTGTGCAATTTACTACCACAGTGTATTGGAATTACACGTTTACAGAGAATAGGGTTTATATAGGCCTACTGAGATTATAAAGTTTGAACAAAGAAACAAACAGATACTGCAACTGTATCTGGGTTTTCTTTTTTTCTTTCCCCTTTCTTCCTATTTGCCTTGACTGTAGAACTTGAGTAGTAGGGAAGCAGAATACAAGGAATTTGTTTACATTTTTTATAAAATTGCCCAGACTCTGTGAGGCAACAAAAACCTGTCACATCATAAATCCACAGCACCACACACTACTTACCTCTAAAGTGTATGTAATCAACAAAGAACACAGAGTCTACACAGAAGAATGAAGTTCTTCTAAACAACTGTTCCTAAAATATGATTAAAAAAAATGGAGAAGGATTTCTCCTCAGTTCCCTGATCGTAATGACAACAGTAATTTCTGACCAGTGGTAGCAATATAGTTATGATGCTCATGTAGTCCTTCTCCCGACTGTGATGGCAAAAACTGCTTCAACTTCAATATTAAGATGATTAAGCCCCACATTTTAAAAGTGTTAAATCTCAAGAAGAACAAGTTAACTCAGTAATCTTGATCAATACTTTTTCTCCATTTACATGCAGAGCACAGGTTCAATTTCAACAGCCTACATTCAACCTAAAAAGAAATCTAAAAGTGATGCCCCAGGTAGCACACAGTCCTGAGTGGGGAATTCGGCACAGCTGTGTGGCTGAGGACATCCACTCAATGGACTCAAATTATGGCTATGTGGGCAGAATGGACAGAGTGAGTGCAGTCACACAGGCAAGCACAGGTCACTTTTATGTGTGCTAGAAAAGATGCAAATGCACTGCTGTGCTGCCCAGGGAGTAGTCTTATGATTACTGTGTGCCATGTACTCATTACTTGAACAACCAGAAGACACTTCTTTTGATCTGTCAACCCAGTTTTTTTCATCACTGTTAAGATTCAGACTCATAATGAAGACTTCAATAGAAAAGCTCCCTTTTCAGTATGAAATTTGTTTGGAGTTTGTTCCATGTTTCCACCAGTCCACACACACATATACCTCACAGCTGACTCCCACAATTGCTTCCCCTTCAACTTCAACTACAGGCCATAGTGCCATTCCAGCTCAGAAGTGAACCTCAGCTGCCACCTCCCTCTCCTTCTCCTCCTTGTGGGCACACTTCCCAAAGGACCAGCTCTCACTAAATGTTTCTCAGCATAGAAATGGGCCTGTCAACTACCAGGAACATGTTTTCACCTGCCAGTCACAGTCATAGGGAAGGCTTTGCCATTGTCTTCATTTTAGTCTGAGTGAAACCTGAAGCTGTAGCTGGCAACACAGATCTCAAGGCTTGGAGGTGGCAGTCTTTTCCCACTGCATTAACATAGCAAGCCATACTACACCTACGAGGTGCTAGGGACTCATCTCTCAGTGCCTGTGGCAAGCAATGATGCAGCTATATAAACCTGGATCTCCCAGACTTCTTTTACCTGTCAGGTATAAAGTGAGCAGGTGGATCACTTCCATCTCCACCCATCGCCCCTTTCAAAAGATGCTCAAACCTACCTGCCTCCACTTCTCTATGGCCACAGAGCTACAAGAAAGACAGAGAAGCTCTGGGGTTGTAGCTGCAGTTTGGGGAAGGCCTACACTGTGAATGCCAGATATCCAAGCTTGATATCCTGAGGAGCTTGATGATGCCTGTAGCTAGTTCTATATGGACCAAGCCACTTCCAGAATTAGAAGAGCAATACTTGTACACTGTTGTGTGCCCAAGCCAGTAAAGCCTGCTTTGCCACATGGGCATAGTGGCTGCACTGTGGACTGAGAACTTCAACTGCTACTGCAAACTACTTCAGATTTACTCAGCCTCTGCTGGCTCCACTGCACCCAAAACTGTCCATCTTTACTCATAATATTGCCCCGAATTGATACTAGTAGGTTTCCACCTCTTTCCTTGTTAGACAAGGTTTTTAATAGCTCAGTGTGCTTTTAGGCCTTGGGAAAAACAGGCCTAGCTGGCAGCATGGAAATACATTAATAGTTCATGAACTGTTCTCTTAATGGCCTTTGCAATTGCCTCCAGAGATGCTTTGTTTCTGTCATGGTTCATACTCTGCTTACTTTCTGTTTCAGCCTCCTTTGATGTAGGTCCCTTTTTAGTCAGAAGAATATCAATTAAATCAATTGGGATACATTTGCCATTAATACTACTAAACTATACAAATATATCCATTATCCACATACACTATTAGTATTAGGGCATGTCGACACATGGGAATTCCTATGGAATTAGGTAGGTGTGAATTTGGAACCTTTTAACAACCAGCTTCTTCCCTGAGTATGATCTCACTGTTACACAAGGCACACATCTCCAAGAGTAAACCTCACTAGACTCAGTCTAGGTTAAAAGTGGGAAGAGCTAGCACTGCACTTCTCATCCTGCTCTGCCAAAACCCAAGTTCTGTAAGTCAGCTCAATGTAAAGAATGTGTAATTAAAAGTACCAGTTACTGGCATAGCTTAGCTGTGCTGAAGATGCGGAGAACACTTTTTGTTACAGTTTAGGAAACTGATTTGCAAATAGTGCTATGTGCAACAATTACTAATTTTTTGACTGTAGACTAAACTTCAGCAATTGTCAAGGTTGAAAAATCAAGACTATACAAAACTACCTCTTTTGGTCTCCAGCCATGTCACCTCCTAAATACTATACAGTTAAAAATCACATGAGTCATGCTCATGAAAGTATTTTAAACATAACCATAAAGTCCTGTTGAACATAAATTTTTTAAACCTCTTTCGCATGAAGAGAGTAACACACACAGAGTTAGAAAGGATTTTCCATTCTTGCATTTAGATGGATCAGAAATGGAATTGTATTGCATATAAAGCTCATTATCCTGGATGCCTTTGGGAAAAAGTGAGGAATATATTTGCATCATGAGCATGTTTCTGGCCTCAAAATTTTTTCGCACGCTCTATTACTATTGGCATACTAAAGAAACTTGTTTTATTGCTGACAAGCATTTTTCCAATAAAACTAGATCACCAATGCTAATTGTAGTCACATTTATGACGGCTTCTAAAAGCCTAGCAGGGAAAGCTCCTCAGCTTCTTGCATCACTTCCTAAACATCCGTAGAGCTATGGCCATTTCTATCAGCAGGGCATCTGCTGTATATAATTGCATTTTCTGAGAAGCACAACTCCAGAGATGTTGAATGACAGTACGGGGGCATGAGCTGTTCCTAGAGCAAGTCTGATAACCCACATGGAACTGACATTCCAGGACTCCCTGCCTTTCAGTCAGCCCTCACAGCAATGGCCTTGCTGTGGCCATGGTGAGGGATTTCTTCACGTGAACTCTTGCTCTGAGCACACAGGACTGATAAAGGCAAGGCAGGTAGTTGTGGAACAGCTGACCCAGCTACTGGTGTAAGCCCAGAAAGTAATTTAGAGCCAAAAGAGCTCTCTGAAAAAATAATACAACATTAACTACAGTAACCCATTTGTAGAGACAAGCTTTCAGAAAGAATGCTCTTAACTGAGGGCAAATTACTACCACCTACACATGGCAATTTCAGGTATATTAAATTCCTTGTTTACCTCATCTCTCCCATCTGTTTCCTCTATGTTTGCATGCCCACATCACAGTAAGTGTTAATTTCTATTCTCCTATCTCCCCTTTCCCTTCCCTCTACTTCCTTGCAGATTTGCCAGGGGCAAAGAGTCTGCAGACACTCTCCTCTTTAATGGAGAGACTCCAGGGGAAATTGAAAGCAAGAAAGGAAATTAATTAGGAGTTTCACTCAGCCAGGAAGCATTAAAGCATACAGCAGCTGGAGGCAACTCACTGTTTTGACTGGGTTGTCAAAATGTGCAAATCACTGTACCTGTTTATTCAGTGTCTCCTTGCCCTGCCTCTGTTCCATCCCACCAGGGATGCTGCACAAGAAATATTTCTAAATATTCATCCTCTTTAGCAAATTGTATCTCTCTCATAAAATTCTGGACTGTCATTTTAACTGCTAGATCAAGTACTGATCTTAAGAGTGGTAATGTTAGGAAGCTCCTTTCCTCTTTATTCTTATGAAAACCTAACATGCCAGTTTTGCATATCATTTGACATAGCATTTTACTTATTCATTTTTGTATTTGGAAAACTGATGCTGAGTTGCTGATTTTGAGATCCTGAAATAACATGTAGCAAAGATGTACAGCAAGTTTATTTATTCTGCTGCACCAGAGCATACTCCAAGGTGGAGCAGGACTCTCACAGACAGAAGGGAAGACAAAAGCTTTTCCAAGCCCAACATCAGAATCTAACACTTAAAAGTTATGGGGTATGTCTGTCACTTTTCCAGTCTATCAGCACCCATCCCACTGCTCTGGAGATGGGATTAACTGCACTAAGAGTGCATCCCTCTTACTCTATGTCCCTCAACTCTAGCCTGCCTGTGTGTGCTGTCCGAAAATTCTGCTTCTGAATGCAATGGAATTCCCTGTGACTGGGCTAGGTGGTCATTAGTTCAAGAGGTTTTTTCCACCATCTGTATTAATTGTAAAATCATTGTCTCATGTACTGTGCATGAGGCAGAGAGACAATGGGCTAGAAGGGCTGATTCTGCCATTCTGACCTTGGAGCTGGCCAGTGAAATTCATACAACAGATTATTAATTTGGGGAGCTCACAGACTTGTGAGAAAGAGGTGAATGCAAATTTATTATTACACCTTTTCTAATTGATACTTGAAATTTAAGTGTTCTCTTGTAGCAGGTAACATTGTCAAACGTGGCCTGTAATAAAACATGACTGTTTCATTACATAAAATGGTGATAAAACCATTTGACTCAGTTTCATTCACTACCTTAACAGTTAAGAATCCTGAAAAACTGCCTTTATGAGTGGTCAACATAAGCACTGCATGAAATCCTTATGTTTTTTTGCCAGAGCTTTTGGGCTCAGTTTGCATTGACCTTAATCTTGTGAATAAATCTTGCCATTTCCCACTATACAGAATGAGAGGGAGTGTGAGTTTACCTTTTGGCCACTTAGATCCACGAGCATGCCCTCCCCAACAGGCCAATTCACATACAGGCTGGACATGCTAAAGGGAACAAAGCGGCACATGAGTTTGGACCACATGGGAATGGTATCCTACAACTGGGAAGTTACAAGTGTTAGATTCTGAATGTAGGAAACATCAAGGACTTTGTGCTTTTAAAGAACTAGGACAATAAGAGGAACACAAAGATGATCATTAAGGACATAAATAAACTTTATCACCACAGCCTAAATGCCAACAAAGTCTCACAGGAGGAGCAGGGATGGGAATGGACCTTTATTGTTGGCAATATTGTCTAAATTTGCTGTGCCTGCTCAAGTTTCCCATCTGTCTAGATGACTTCTGCAGAGACAGTGAGGTGACATCTTGTTCTGGGTTGCAATGCAAGAAATTTGGGTATCAGTACTTAGCCACATAACTGGAATTTGAACATTCTTTGAGGAACTGACTGAAATAACTTTTGAAACATGAAGACAAGCTAAAAGTCTAGATGAGGACAAGTTTCAAACAGACAAATCTGCCTAACACCAGCTTCTAAAAAGCATTCACTACTGCATACCTCTAGTATAAAAACATATATTCCAGTTAAGAAAAGACTTACCTCTGAGAATCTGGTATCATGTCAACAGATGTCAGACACTCCTTAAATTGTGAGTTGACTTTGAAGTCTACTGTATCAGATATCAAGGTCTCTCATGCAATTAAAACAATAAGAATTAACATAGCAATCTGTTTCCTTCTCTTGCCATTGTGGGCATATCTTGTGATTGCTGTTAACTGATATAAAACATGCACTTCCCTAATACCTTGATCTCTGTCTTTTTCTGATTCACACAGAGGCTGGATGTGCACTAGACATGGTCAGAGTAATTAGTAAAAACAGGTGCAATGACTGGGGACTGTGAACCTCACCAGACACAAATAATGCATCCACAAGCACCATGTGTAAGGCTTAATATTTCTCTGACATGTAAACTCATGTTTGCTTCCCAGTATAATTCCCATATTCAATTAACACTTGGCAAATACACATCCTACAATCAAGAATGTCCTTCGAGGTTACCTTCATCATTCTTTCTCAACTGGAATTAAAAAATAACTGCAATATATTTAAGAGACACTAGAGGGAAGCCAAGATGTCTCGACAACTCTATCTAATAATACTGTGCTTGCAGCCCTAAATGCAAAATTAAAATAAAATATCCTTAACATGGTGTAGAAAATCGAAGTTATACTTACTGTATGTAAAGATGACTAACAAATGATTAATATAGCATGGCTTTGTTGTTTCTTTTTCACTGGCATTCTGCATGCTGCTAGGCTCCAGCCTGCTCCCTCGAGGTGTTCCCTTGGTGATGGCAAGAGCCTGGAGACTTTCACAGTTGTAACACTTGACAGTAATCTCTTGAAGCATTCAGACAGCATGATAACTTGCTAATATACACTGCAAATGCAAGTGGTGAATATGTCGATGTGTTTTCTTTCTTATTTACTGTTTGTTGCCAGTTGCTACAGTAACTTCTACCCTGAAAGTAATTTTTGTCACTTTTTTCAGTACCTATCATAGTGACAAAGGCTACCAGGATCTCCAGTTCATTCCCTCTGCATGTCCCTTCATCAGCATTACAAAAAGGACTCACTTTCATCAAGAGTACAGAGGTAAGTCAGATGGCAAATATGGTCAGAACAACTGGTTTATAATCCTGTTCTGAGCTGCAGTGATCAGGCAAAGGGCTTCTTTAGGGTGCACCAAAAAGCTCTCTGGTCATGTGATTAACTTTTCTTTGAAGTTTCCCTTTTCCCTCTCCCAACTTTTTACTCTGCCACCCACTTTTACTCCTGAAAAAGCAGCTGTTTTACCCCTTTGCTGCTGTCTCCAATTTTGCTGACTTCGTACCATCATTTAGTTTTTTACAATAGGGGTGCCCTGGAAATTTCTACCCTGGGCATCAATTCTATTAAATTAGTACTGCTTTATTTTGCCCATTGAATGTTTCTGTTTCTCATCCTGCTGTCTTTTTAGAAGTGACGCAAATGAGGGTTAACCATCGACACACATACCTTAACATATCTGTTTATCTTCACTCCCCAGCAAAAGGGGTAACAAAACAAAAACAGAAAAAACATTTGATATACAAAATAAGCTGATGGTAACACAATGCCAAAAATAGCTTATTATGTTAAGTGCAAGGGAGAAAAGCCTTTATATAAAGCTTGATTGCAACAACATTTCAATTTACCAGTTTAAATACAAGACTTGCATTAAAATATTTCTTCAGATACATCTCTTGCTCTCTAAGGTGTGTTTTCTTAAATTTATATACACATATCCAGTTGTAACACTTGACAGTAGTCTCATGAAGCATTCAAAGAATATAACTTGACAAGTACACACTGTAGATATGAGTGGTTAATGTCTGTATGATTTCTTCCTTCAAGGGTTTATAACATTTTGTTGAGTACTAGCCTCAGACAGGTGACCAGCCACCTGATAAAGTATAACACCCCCAAGCCCTTCCTAAAGTCCCACAGTCTATGCTTTCAAAGCTCACTGGATCCAGATGGTGTTGGCTCTTTCTGGTCTGCGAGACTCCACTGTCAATTCTCCAAAAGTAGAGAAAAACTGCTCCATTTCCTTCTGCAGCATATCATTCCTCTTCTCCGCATCCTCCTTCGCCCGTTCTGCATTACGCATTTTGATTTCTACCATTGTGAACTTCTTCCGCTCTTGGTCCAGTTCTTCATGAAGGGCCATCATTTCTGTCTCCAGGGTGAGATTTCTCTGCTCCAAGCTGCATAAAAGAAATAAAAGCAGACAGCTCCTGAGCAGCACTCCTCACTCACTTAAGCAGAAATGCACGTGGCCAACAAATTCATACATGTATTTCCATTTACTAAGCTTAGACTACGAACCATGGCTTCATCAAAGAACTGTTCTCATTGGGCAATCACTTTGATAGCTCATTTAGAAAACACCTTTGAGCAGCCACAGAGGCAAGCAGCTTCATCTAATTCTCCAAGGACAGGCAAACTATTCTTTTTACTTCTGGAAGTGTTAACACCCAGCTCCCGCTGTAGTTCACTAGTGTGACCTGCAAAGTCAGAATAATGCCCTGAATACCTTTGTTTCACTGTTAATCTCCTTTCTTCAGCAGATTTACCTGCTGTATCTATTTGCAAATACAGATCTCCATATATGTGTAAATATGAACCTCATAAAGTTCAACAAAGTGAAGTGCAGGGTGCTACACCTGGGTCAGGGCAAGACCAGGCACATCTACAGGTTGGATGGAGAAATGATTGAGAGCAGCCCAGTGGAGAAAGACTTGGGGGTGATGGTTGACAAAAAACTAAGATGAGCTGTCAGTGTGTGGTCACAGCCCAGAAAGCCAAACCTGTCCTGGGCTGCAGCAAAAGGAGCGTGACCAGCAGGCTGAGGGAGGCGATTCTCTTGCCCTCTATTCTGTTCTGGTGAGACCCCACCTGGAATACTGTGTACAGTTCTGGTGCCCTCAACATAAGAAAGACATGGAACTGTTGGAGCAAGTCCAGAGGAGTGATAGGACAAGGGGGAATGGCTTCAAAGAGGGAATATTTAAATTAAATATTAGGAAGAAATACTTTATTGGGAGGGTGGTGAGGCACTGGAACAGGTTACCCAGAGCAGCTGTGGAAGCCCCATCCCTAGCAGGCCAGGTTGAATGGAGCTCTGAGCAACCTGGTCTAGTGAGGTGCCCTCTCTAGGGAGGTGTCCATACCCATGTCAGGGATTGGAACTAGACAATCTTTAAGCTCCCTTCCAACCCAAACCATTCTATCATTGTACAAACTTAGTGGTATTAAATACACAATCATCATGCATATTAAACAGTTTTTGAAGTGCTGTACTACACTGCATACTATGCTGAAAATAGTGATGTTGGCAAAATATTGCAACATTCTGTGTGCTGCACTTTGACTGGCAGCTGCTGTTGCCAGTAGCTCTCACGTGTTGTGATCCAGCTGTGACTTGCAGTGCCAGAGGTACCATTGCAAAGAGCTGCTGAATAACAGAGGTGAGAACAGAATGTCCTGAACAGCCTTAACCGAAGAACCCTTATTACAAACACAGCGCATTCAGCTCTGTGCTGCTGTGACTAGTTAATGTGTGCACTAGTTAATGCTAAGCCAAGACTCTGAGGTTATTTACTCTTCATCCACCCCAAGTAACCTTGTCATGTATGAGCAGAGCCTGCACGACATGTAAAGAAAGACACCTCTCTCCCCTGCCTTCTTTAACAGGTCCAAGCTGTGAAGGAAACGTTCAGGCAAAGCAGCAGAGCAGAGACAGGACTGTGAGCAGAGGCAACTCCCAGATGCTGCATTGTCTCAAGAGAAATAAGAACTGCAAAGGAGTCCAGCAGCCTCCACCATCCCAAAAATTCTGGATGGAGTAAGCCACAACACTGCTTTCGCTGAAAAGGTGATATTTAGTTGCCTTTCTCAGTCTTTGGAGAACAGGCAGCAACTAATGAAAACACTGTGAGAGTCTACTTATTTTGTTAGAGTTTACAGAAACTCACAAGGTTCTGGCTTCATTTTTTACGCCAACAGGATCACGTGTCACAACCATAGCAAATAACTGCTCTGAAACAAACCCCTTTGGATCATGATAAAACAGAAGCAATGTCAGAGCACGTCAACACTGGAAGATGAGAAACTCACTGGCAAGCACCTAGTGACACAGTACTGTCTGCAGCTAGTGCAAGTCACAGGAGGGAAAACGTGCATATACTCTGCAAAAAGCAGTTAGATGGTAGAGTCAAAACATCTTACCTTTTTATTCTTGTCTCATATTCTACTTTTTGCTTGGCCATCTCTTGCTTCAAGCTGGACACCAGGCTGTGCAAAGCACTGTGGTTATTTGTACTGTTGGCCACAAATGTTTCACTGTTATCACTGCTACTGGTGGCTCGGCTGCTGTGGCCTCCCACACTCCTTCTGTCACTTTTGTTCTCATAGTCACCTGGGTTAGAAAGGTCTTCATGTGGTGGCCCATCCAGCACAGAGTCTTCAAAGTTACCTGCATAAAAGTCCTGCTCAGGGCAAGTGGTGGTGGATGAACGACAGGAGTTGGAGTTCTCAGGGAGGGATATTTCACAAGAGGACGTTGACCAGGTGGCACTGTCCACGCTCTGTTTGTCATCAGAGTTCACCATAGAGAACTGCTGGTGGACATTGTCGTAGGTCGAAAGCCTGTTGTGCTGGCCTGACTCACTCACGGATTCCTTCTGCTTGTTGTCCCTCAGTGTGACGTAGCCATTGGGCACCCAGCCCGGGGTCCGGCTGTTGAGGCTGTTGCTGTGCCCATCTGTGCTGGAAACACCCATCCGCACACCTCCGTTCTGCACGCTGTGCGTTCCCATCTTAGTCGCTGGTCCCTTCAGGGATGACGTTCTCCTGGTTTGCAGGGAACAGCTCGGTAAGGTCTGGCTCTTCTCAGGACCCTCCACAGAGCTGCTGAAGGACCCATTGGTGACTATGCCACTACCTTTATTAAAAGCAGGATTTTTTTTCACCATGAGTGGTGGGCTTCTGGTGACATCTAGTTTCTGTATGCTGTTCCTGGGGCTATTTGTCTTGCTGCCTGGCAGAGCAGTTGGAGACTCACTGTCCATGCTTCCCCTTTGGGGGGACTCTGGCTTGTCCCACGAGCAACGCCTCACTGCTGTCTCCTTGGTATTGTTGTTCTCTTTGTTCTGTAGCTGCCCTGCAGTTGTTTTCTTTGGAATTTCATTGTTGTTGTTGCATACCTCAGGTCCCACCTGAGGGTCTGCATCCTTGGGAAACAGTTCTTCATGTTTGCTAATCATCACTGACATGAGCTGCTGGACCACTACTGTACCTGAAAGGAGACACCAAGCATATGGTCATGAATGGCCTGTTTTGTTTAAGGCATATATATACTTTATCCATCAGATTCCACAAATACTTAGTAAACATTCAGCCTATAAAAACACTTACACAATGCAACCGTTCGTGTAGCACCCTGCATGTTTAACGAGACTGAAAAATGCCTCTTGGCTACACGGCCACATCAGCATCACCTCTTCCTTCACCAAACCAAGCCAGCAGGCCTCACAGACCCCCTAAGCAACAGGAACATTTGCAAAGAAGCTATTACCATAACAGTAACCACATACCAGGAAGAGCACAGAAGATGATGTGTAGCAAAGGATAACATCATTCCAAGTGATGTATTTCTGCTCAACATATTACTCATTTTAAAACTAAAGTCTTATTCTGGCACAGCACTTGTATTTAGTCATTTAACAGAAACGGGCAGGCAAGGGATTTGTGCTGCTGGAACAGACATTTTAGTCTTTTGAAGCAAAACAGTGCAGTAATGAGACAGAATTAATTTAATGAGAATGCCTTTAACCACTCCATGGTGAGACTATATGCAGCCAGGAAACTATGCCACATTATAGCACAGTATGGAAGTAATGCAGGACCACAGATTGCTATGTGCTGTAATAAATGGCTACCATTCCTCTTCAGGAACAACCCCTTGGTGTGCACACTGCTTGACTGCACTGTAATTTACACACTAGCATTGAGAACTGGACTTGGCACGATAAAGATGTGCAACTGTTTTTTTAAGCAGACCCTCATTAGGGATTATTAAGAACATTTCAGAACCAAAGTCAAGGTAGTTAAAATAACCACCTTATTTTTAAACTCCTAAAAAGATTTCAGAGGCCTGCTGTGCTCTTCTAATCAATAACTTCCCACTGTGCAATACCATTTCACATCAACTCCTTAATATTCTGGATGTTTATACCCCATCCTTTTAAAATACAAGTACCAAGAGCCAATTCAATGAGGGTTCTTGACAACATCTTTTTTAAAGCGTTCTCATTTGTTTGTTTGCTAAGGCAAAATCATACATTAGAACTAAGCAGCAGGGAAATTCACTTAGTTACTCCTGTGGCACACTTGGCTGTATTCTTTCTGAGAACATTGGCTGTTTATGTGCAGACTTTACTATAAACATTGCACTGTACTCAGGCAACTTTTACCTCTGCATTTGACAGGACAAAATTGCCCCATGGTTGGAAGTCTGAAAAAAATCTTACTTGAATCAAACACACACAACTCAACTCCTCAAGCCCATTACACAGGTATGGTTACCCATAGCTGCATGTTTGATGATTATGCAAGAAAATCTTACAAAAATCAAAGAGTGACCATAAGCACCAATCAATGTACAGTCTTTGTTAAAAGTCCCTATGCATTTCACTATGCGTAACCCAATTGCAAATCAGCATTGTCTAATGTCAAATCTTAAAATTATGCCTAAAAGAGGCCATAAATCTCTTTAATCAAAACTGTTTCTCTTTAGGGAAAAAAAACCCCAAACTTATTTTTCTACAGTGAGTGTAGTATCTATCCCATTTCCTACAGCAGTCACCATCATTTTAATGCTAGAACTGTTGATAAGCAGGCTGGAGAGCTGCTTTCAAGACCAGGAAAAAGACAGTATTTTTCCTTTCTACCCAGTTTAAAATCAAACAAAGAAACAAACCAACTAAACAACATCAAAAATCCACTAAAATTAAAACTTTGTTGCACAAAGTTTCAAATACCAGAAACCAATCCACCAACTTTATACAGCAGCCAAATCCAGAAAAATATAAACCTAGAAGGTAGTATTTTATTGAGGAATGGCTAACACCTCTCCTCATTCCAAATCGCCCATCTGTCTCCCAGCCCCAGCTGAGCTGAAGGTGTACAGTATTCCATCAGTAAATGTCATCCTCTGAGACACTGTTCTTACTGACTTCAGTGGTATAAATCAGCTCTATAACATCCTTCTCCAATTCTAATCTATTAAACAAAGCAGGAAAGACCTGTGCTTGCCTCTCAAAACACCACAGGGGGATGATGTAAGATGTGTAAACTAGGCCTTCAATGACACAGTGAAGCTCACCTCTGCACCCCTGTATCAGAGAGTCAAAGGGCATTTGAGGCAAGTATGTACAGAAACCAGAGGAAAGCCATAAGCACAGATTTAAGGGTACTTGAAACTGCACAGGTGTGATGATACTCATGTACAGTCATGCACATAAATTGGATGCCTGTTCTTGCTAACCCTTTTGAATCAAATGCATAATCAAACTCTCCTCTGTGATAACAGGAACCCAGACATTAAAGTGTAGATGAGGATTAAAAACTCTTTCCACTTTAAAAGGTGTTCTGGTTTGTCTGAGCTACTGTTCAGACAACTAATCCTGGATATTCATGATTTGGAAATGCTATGTGTCTGTTCACAACGATGGAGTCATTGTGATAAGAATTAAAAGGAAGAACAAGGAAACATAAGACTTCAGAAGAACAAGTAAATGAACAATTGCAGTATCAGGGGAAAAGAAGAAGCCTCATACAGCATACACTCAAATAAACTATGAAAACCACATTTTTTGAGTTTAGGTCAAATTTTCAGTGCAGGGTCTGGGTACCTCTGTAATTCCTGAGAAAGTTAAGTAAATCCTATATATTAAACAAAATGTATTTGGAGTAAGAAAAGACATCATGTACTTTATGGAGAATGAAAGTCACAAAGACTAAGCCTAGAAGGAGGTTATAGGAGGACATTGCCATGTCCATATTTTTATCTTAATCACAACAAAATGCTACAGCTGAACACGACTCTAAGTACCAGAATGCAGATGACAATTTGATCCCTGTTGTGCAAGAAGGCATGTAATACACAACTCCCTTGTGGGGGTTCTACACGGGTCACTGCAGTGTGAACCTGTACTAACTTCTTCTCACAGCTTTTTTAATACTTTACCTGTGGTAAAATATTAACTGTACTGCAACCACATGAGCTGACTAAGAACATGCCATGTTTGCAGGAAGTTTTCAGAGAAAATATACATGTTTAGTGAAGCTGCCAGGGCAGAACAATCTCATGCAAAGTCTGTTTGCTAATCTGCACATTTCAGTACCTTTTATAACCTCCCAGATTTAACCCCGAAGTTCACTCAGGTTGACAGTTTCTGTGTCTATAGAGCAGATGTGTAGAACTTACAGCATATGGACTGGTATGTGCTGTTAATAAACCTGAAGGCATTTCTTTTTTCTATTGCAAGTTATGTATAGCAAGCTCACCCTCCATGATAGTCAGAGGATCTTCCACTTTGGGACGAAGAATGTTGGGGCCAAAAACAGTAGCCAGATTTTGCACACTCATTTTGTTTACACCTGAATAAGACTGGACTTCATCAAGGAATCTGTGGGGAAGAAAGAGGTCCTTAGGAAACATGTAAAAAGGAAATGAAAAAAAAAGTCAACGCATGTGATAGTTCTTTAACATAATTCAAGTATTCCATTCTGAATCCTCCTGGAACATATTGAAATCTTAAGGCTATTGTCTTCAACTCCTTCAGATTCTCTTCAAAATGCTACATTGATAAAAAAATTTCAATCAGTCTGAACTGACTACAAGATAACTCTGTTCAAGATGGTAAAATCCCCCATAATTAATCATAACTGATTAGCTCATAAAATGAAAATGCAAACTTTGAAAAAAAAAAAGTTCAGATTCTTTTAAATTTTAATTTTTTGTGCTGGGAACTTTCTGTAAGTTCACAAATTGCAGCTGTGTCCAACATGTTTTTAAAGACCTTAGATGTATTCACAAAACTACTCTCTATACCACAAGACATAACCCAGTTTTCAAGGCTGTGCACTTCAGGAAAGCAGAGCCAAGATCAATTAAGTACAGTTAGATGTGGGAAAAGCAGAGTCCTATGAAGAGGACGGAATATATTCACTTCTTACTTCTTGCATTCCTTGCAGAGTGTAGGCTGCTTAGGAAAGAAAAGTCCTAACTGTGCACCTTGCTAGAGGACATTACTAATTATTCATGCAGTAAACCTACAGTTTTAGTGCACTCGAGTTCACCAGTCCTCCAGCTGTGAGTAATGCTATTCCTTCAGGGCACATACATGGATAGGTTTGTCTGTCAGCTCACAGTTATAAATACAATTGTGATATTCTTGTAAGAGCACTTACCTACAGATGTATTTCAGCAAATTATAATTGACAGCTGGTAGGCTCTTCACTTGCTTCACCAGTTCTTTCAGGCCCTTTAAATGGTTTAAGGAAAAAAAACCAAAGGGTGATGACGCAGAGTTTCTGAGTATTTTACCAGGCATTAACATGAAAAGTCAGCAATTCCAGTTACAAGAAAATAAACACATAACTGACACTGCAGGGTTCATACAGGTTATTATCAGAACAGCTTGTAAGAACCCACTTTGGTTCTGGCTAACAAGGATCAGCTCTGGAAAAAAGTAAACAAGTAAATAAGTATCTTGGTTTCATTCTGTCTTTTTTTTTTTGTTTTACTCTTCCTTTCTTTGACAAGCAGCTCCATTCCTCCTGCTGATAACAAGGCTGACACTTCTAGGAACAGTTCTAGTTTGAACTGTTTGGCATTTCATATATATTTTACCCAATTCTGGTCCACACTAGACTCAGACTAAGAAACAGTTATTTCAGTTTGTGCCTACGCTGGGAATGGGACAGGCAGAACATCACAAGCTAATTTTTGTGCCCTGTGGCTACACTCCTCACCAACCAGTACCTTTAGGGTCTTTTTCATTACGGGGTTTTGGTACTTTGCCAGGATTTTGTTTGCAATATGTTATGAAAACAAATGCAAGTCAAGATGGGCAGAGAATGACAGTGCACAAGTTTGCTGGTTGTGAGTTAAGAAAAGAATTAAGATGTGCAGCTCTCTCCCTTAACAGTCACTGCACTTTCATCTTCTGCACAGAGAAAGATCAACTGAAATCCTGTCAGACAGCCTTACAGCTGGACTGCTAAGCCACCAAAAAAGGACTGAAGAGGCTCATCACCTGTAGTACTTATTTTTTCACAAACTGCCAGGACCAACTCCAGCACAGAAAGGCCACTGTAATTTGAATCTTGCTTTCAAATTAATTTTATAAAGTGCTTGCTTAACGGCATAGTTACAGAAGAACTACATAAATACACTCTGGACTAAGCCACTGTGAAATTACAGAAAAAAATGAATCTGAAAATTAATATAACTGTAGTATAAACTGCCTGATGACTAACTGCAGGGCTGTCAGGTGGCTTCATGCTGGAGCTATCAGTGTTCAGAGACATACGCAAAACTTCAGCAAACAGCTGAAGCTTCAAATCTGAGGATCCCCTGCCACAACTTGTGCAAAGAACAGCTTAAATTAAACCAGCTGAACAGCCCACTCCCACCTTTTGCAAGCAGCTGACAAAAATGTGCACCTTGTAGCAAGGTGTGAAGGACAGTGAAGAAATCAGTCTGATTTCTATAGATCTAAGACATTATGGACGTAGGAGAGTTTGCCACAGATTTCTCTTCTCCTTGCATTTCATCATATGGGAACAACTACCACCTCTGCAGTTGGTAGTCATCATGAAAAGTCAGAAAGGAGACAGTCTCTTACTAAAAAGGGGCTCCTAGTTATCTTAATTAATTAGAAGATTAGGTAGGATGGGTTCCAATTCTAGCAGAATTTCAAATGCCAAAAAGGAATTAAACAGAAATAACCATCTTAGAAAATTAAGGGAGTAGACTGACATCAACAGAATAAACCTATGTGGATGTACTTTGAAAAGAAAATATCAAGATTGACCTCATTACCCATAAGCACACAGAACAATGTAAAAACAGTCACTTGGTTTCTTATGTCTTCAGAGGTAAGTAGTGCCCGCTACATAATATGTAGGTGGCACACATCACCGCAGGGCACATATTATCAGTCAGAACCCTTATTTTGCTCATCTCTGGTATGCTGTTTCTTCAAAAGAGTCTGGAAGATGGCCCAATCCACTTGTCTGAAGCTCTATGATTAAATGACATGCAATGAGTAGAGCCCACTGGCCTTCAACCAAAAGTCAGTAAAAGTTGCCATCCCAATGCCTAGAAGAAAATGACTCCTGATTTAATAGCAAGAGTTGAACAGAAACCACCAAGACCCTTCCTTTTACAGTTCCGAATCTAATCCATGAAAATGTAAGTCTCTTCAATGTAAAATGGAAGCTGCTGACTACAATATTTACTTGACCTGTATTCAGTGACACGCAATAAATACAGCTATGGTTATGCTACGCACCTTTAGACTTCCAAAGGACCCAGGTGGCAACAATTTTCACATAAAAACTGCCTCAAATAACGGATACACATTTAAATTAGGACAAGGACCAGCTTCTCTTCTCTTCAAAACCGGAACAGCCTTTTTCATGCCAACCTTTATTTCGCCTTATTCAATTTACCAACTCACCATTTCTTCCTCCTTGCTGAGCATTTTGGCACAGGAAAGAAAATCTTCATATTTTGCGTATGGTACAACTGGTTCTGGGAGTTCCCTTAGGTACAGCTTAAGCAGTGAAGCCACTGTGTGCACATCTGTATTGCTGTTGGGTTGGAATACAAGAAGACATTACTGCGAATCAAGATAATACTGTGAGACTGACAGGCTAAAAACTGCCCCTTTTCCTTTGCCACCCCAGGTTTTACTCAGCAGCACCATATACATTCACAGATCCTATCTGTAATCTGACTTTTGTTGGGTTTTTTTGTCTTGTAAAGAACTAACGATACCCATGGGCAAATTTCTGTCAGCTCTGGTGATTTATTATTATAAATAACTATACATAAGGCCCTATTTGCAGGCATAGGTATTGAGAAGATCCTGGCTCTTCTTGACAATCATCTCCCATCAGACACGCAAAATACGTTTTAAATGATGCTTTTCATTTTCACCTGAGCCAGAAACCAGGCATTACATTCACACAGGAATTATTTTCCTACCAGAGATGGCCTCAGCTCCCAAAACATGTCCAGTATGTCTCAATTTCACTGTATCACCAGCTACTCTGCTATCAGCAGGTTTTAAACGAAACCATAAATACCACTGGTGTTTAGTTGAAGCTTACCCATCTGAATTTACAGCTATTCCTCTGCCATGCCTCTGTTTCCCAGGGGCTCCCACAAAATGACTACTGTGCTTTTTAGCTGTGCTCTTACACTGAGAATGTGGATATGCTTTACGTGTAGAACCATAAATCCCCGGGAAACGAGTTTTAGCTCTATCCTGTACTGACTAAGCTGAGGCACCAAACAGAAAATGCCTGAATGATTACACAACAGGTAGCATTAGAGGACTGACAGTCAAAGATCTGACAGGACATGTGCTTTGCCATAACTGCATTTGCAGAAACTTAAGGGGCTTTCTGGAAACAGGTAGTAGGAGCCTTGGCTGTTTATCAGGGATACTAGAAGTAAGAAGATGGAGAGAAGAACTGAAATCACCAGATCAGAGTGTGCAATCACATTTGCTACAATGTTTCTGTGGTGTATAAAGTTATGTTTTGGTAATTTAGGAGCACTTCTCTGAAAAGTAAGTAGAAATTGGATAAAAGCTATGACTTAGCATGAAGAATTATCTCTTGCATTATATCTGACTCCATCTCTTGGGTTTAGCTACTCAGGCATTTATTCAAATCCTGACTGGAATGTTCTACATGCTTTCCTTGCTTCAGATAAAGAGCTGTACTGCAAGCTGATATATTTCCCTCTGATTTTGGATAAATCAAAATAGCAGACACTAAATTATGCTCATTTCCTTAACAGAAAACACACAGACATTTCTACAATGGGCATTATTCTGTATTTTCTTCTTTGAAGACTTTATACTTGGAGTATTTTTTAAACTCACAGTGTCTGAAAAGAACCACTGGTATTTGACACACTTAAGCTCTGCTAGAGGTATGTTAATCATTATATTTGGAATGATCTGTTAAAACAGTAATGGCTTTTACTAAGTTAAATCTTAACAAGAATGATGGGAACAACCTTAAAATAATGTGGAATGGTATGTCAAAAGAGAAGAAGAGAGATGATAAAGCACTGTATACATTTAAATACTACCCACCACCAATGTCCTCAAAACATGTTTGCATAAAACATTTCTATTTCCATGATGAATAATTCCCAGCCCAAGTTCCAAAATGTTATTTTCTAGAGAAACACTATAATACATTATTGCAAATCCACATTTTTGAAGAAAGTTCAAATTCTAATATCTTGATTGCAACTCTCTATTGTAGAGTGGCTTCAATTCAAAGCAGTGTTTACACTACCCTGTTCCTCAGATGCATTTATAAGGTACTAAAACTAGGTGTAACTGTAATCTTTTACCAGATTTCAAATGCTAGCTCAGATTTGGCCTCTACCCCTTCCATTCTACCTATTCTCAATCCAGATGCCAACTGAGAGAAACAAAGCTCTTCTCCACATCCCGGCTATCAAAACTCTTGACAGACTGTACAACCTGAGATCTTAAAACTCAGACCTCAATAATCTCCCAGGCACTGCTTGCACATCTTGCTGCCATCAGTGCTACTTTTTAGAACACAACGGTGGCATGCATGCCCAGGCAGCTGCCACTATTCAGAAGCAATTTTGCAGACACATCTTCAGTTTCCCAAGTTGTCAGTGCATCTGGAATGCAGAGGGGAAGACTTTCTCTGGTCAGAGAAAGCAGCCACAGAGGGCACATGTGAAGTGCCAGCTTTAGTACAAGCCCTACAGTGAAAGAGAGCACCGGTCATCCATCTGCAGAGAATTTAACCCCAATTGCTTGGCACTGATTGTCTTTCTGTAGATTTTATTATTCCTATTTTTGTTATTTGAACAAGGAAACTTGCAGAAGAACTGAACCACACCTTTCCAGATACTACTTGCATAAAACTGAAGAGGCCTGCCCAAAATACAAAGTTCAAACATGTTAAGTGAGGGAAATTATTGAAGAATAATTAAGTTAATCCCCTACTGGGAGACCTGTGGGCTAAGTAGTATCATCTTCCCTTCTTTGTACTGCCAGGATCATGCTCCGTGCACTACATAAGAATAATTTTACACCCATCCTTGTTGTAAAGCAGAATACTTGCTCCTTGAGGCACAGCAGATGGAGGAAAAAAATGCTGAAGAAGGGGACAGAAGCCCTGAAAATTAATGTAATTTATAAATTTTCTTCTCTCAGTGTGAAGTACTGATAGACTATCGTTGCAAAGGGTTAATTGAGTGCTAAAGATTGTGGCTCTATCACAGAAAACTGAGAGAGGAGCAAGGAAACAGCAAGAAGTCTCATGCTTTCAAACTTCCTCCTGAAGCACATGCTGTATACAAGTACACAGAAAGGTCTTTTCTAAGCAGAGTTTGGAAATCCAGGTCACAATTAGTAGATGGTGACATATACACAATATTTTAAACTAACTTTTTATTTTTTTAATTTCCTAAGGCAATACCGCCGACCGCCACAAGATGGTGGGATCGCAAAATAACACTTTGGGACGTGTTTTTTTATGTTTCTTTTTCCTAAACTGTACTGAACTATTTGCTTAGGACTTAATCTATCTGTACAGAAATTATCATACAGAATTTGGCAGGACAAAAAATATTGCCTTCCAAGCTTTTTAAGAATTAGATTTTTAGATTCTATTTAGCAACATATAGACAAAGCCTAGAAACTTTCTTGAGTGCAACTATGGGTATAAAAATGTCAATATTTTTTTAATAATGTAACTAAAAGTGTATTTCATAGAATTTTAGACCTGTTTAGACCTTGTGGCCTAATATTTTTTTCAACTTTTTCTTTCAAATACAGTGGAAAATTTTTAAATGGCAGACTCCAGTCCTAATCCATCTGTATGTTAAGTGTTTCAGTTCAAAAATACCATTAAGCACATTTCAACCACAGAGGACAGCTGTGAGTTTCAAAGTTAAGTGCTGAACTGCAAGCTCACTGGAGGATCAGGAGCATTTATTTCTCTTCTTAGTGTTCAGTGTTCTATCTACAGTCTAAGTCAATTAACAGCATTTATATATCTGCCTTGAAGGCAATTTGTGTAGTTTTTAAGATGTGGATCTTTGCAGGGCCCATGGAGGATCTTTTACTCATGGTCTTTCTGATCAGTTTTAGAAAAGGCAGAATCTCCTCCTCCAAAACTGGCCTTGCTTTCTATATTCTAGGACCATTACAGTTACAGAAATTTAATAATTGTATCCATCTTTGTATTTTTGCTATCTGCCAACATAATATCAAAGTGTTTCATGACTACACACTCATAATTAACATGAATAAAAGTATTCATTAATATGCATTAAAATACAGTATGTCAAATCCAACAGAAAATCCTCTGTTATCTAAATTGGAACAACTCTCATTAATGGAGGCAGACTTTCTCCAAGTGCACAAGGAATAACAACAAGCTTGAAATGGGAATGACAAAGCACAAAGTAGGAAATTGAATGTAACACAAAAAACATCAGCAAGGTGAGAAACAGTACATTTCAGCTCGTTGTGCTGGAAAGTCTGAGAAAGATGACTTACCCGACCAAAATACTAATATTGCTTTACTGATGATATTTCCAAAGGAGCAACCCCCACTCCATCACTGTTCATGCAAACTCATGACAAATGCAAATGCATCCCAGCCTCTCCTTAGTCATCAGACTACCCATATTCAAAGCTCTATTCATCTCAACTTTGTCATTATATCTCTCATGGCATTGCTGTTTTGACAGCACTTTTCTTTGTCATACCACAGACACCGTGGAAGTGGCTGTCAGACCAATTACACTGCCTGGAGTTTTTCACTCCCTGTATCATAAACAGTATTACTGAAGCCCAGCAGGTCACCAGAAGTCCAGGCATAACCCCCACACTCAGACAAGCAGACAGCGTGTTCAGAGAGCTGGAGTCAGCGCTTCAGAGCACAAAGCCAACAGGCCCTCATAAACTCTCAGAGAGAAGTATTAACAAGGCAAGGTCACATTACAAAAAGATTAATGCTGTGCCAAAAATAGCTCTAGATCATGATGACACATAAACAATTTTCCTGAAGAACAAACAGTAGGAAACAACAAGCTGTGAGGCGATAATTCGATTTAGGAGTCCTGGTAATAAAACGAAGAACATTACAGAGCAAACAGTTTGTGCCCCAGTACCCTCCAGAATTATTAGAATTACAGCTCCATCCTTTCATATGTGCCACAGATCACCAACATATTCTGGACCCACTACCATATTTGTTGACCATACCCTGCTTAGCTACATCCAGCCAGGACTGCAGAGCAGCTCTCAGACCAGTACAGACGTTCTCCTGACATGGGAGGATGAGTTCCTAACTGGCTGCCCAGTGGGTACCTTTGCTGCCAGTTCTCAGGCAGCTTAAGTGAGATGCTAGAGCCCGTGATAAACCAGTGATGGCACACTGAGTAAGAAACATCAAGGGAATGCTACAAATGTGCGTAACTACATAGAGAGAGAATCAGAGTATTGTGACTGCTGAGAAACCAGTACCCAGAGGTTAGGAGGGCCCTGTAACTAATGTTACAGTGAATCAGGAGTGGTTTCACTGATTTGGTCAGGCTTTCTTTGGTCCAGAAATTCAAAGGTCAGGTTAAATTCCTAACATAACTGGTTGCATGCTCCATGTGATTTTACTTCCCCTAGGTGTCTGTGGTGTCTGTCTCCAAAGCATTGCTCTATATAATTTTCCTATACAAGGCAGAGCTAGTACAAGGAGTATTGTGCCTAATGTAGGTACCAGATGGAATTTTGCCTACAACTTATCAAACATGTATGAAAACATTTACCATTTTAAGCCCTGAGCTCTCTCCTCCTCTCCTTGCTGATGCAGAAATCTGGCTCAACTTGAAGTTAACAACTGATCTTAATTCTTATTTTTTGGTTTAGACAGAGAAATAAAGCAGACATATATTCTACTCCTTTGCTCTTGTGCTCATGATCTTTACAATGCATGCTACTTTCCAGGGTCCACAAGGAATACTGAAGATTGGCAGACTCTTTCCAAGTTAGATATCCACTGCAGTAATTGTAACAGCAGCCAATTCATCCAGGTTACAGAGTGATGCTTTAGAAACAGCAATGAAGACAGCAAAAATGGAAGGACAAACCCTATTGAAGGATTTTAAAATTACACAGAAAAATACAGATCCTTAAACATTCAGATACAGTCCTTTCAGGTAAGGTGGGCAGAGGCCTAAGAAACAGATGCATTCCCATTAGGAAAAGATCGACCATCTCCAGCAGATATGCTGCTAAATTATTTTATCATGTAACAGATTGTTCAGAAAGGATGTTAAGTTTCTTCAAGATTTTTGCAGGGATTGCAAGCATATGTAAAACATGAAAATCACCACAACCAACCTACCCATTCTTCTTTACTGGAAGAGAAAGCCACAAATCGTGCAACCCTAAGAATGCTTTAAAAAACCACACTCTCAGATCTTCCCCATAGTAAGTGTCATCCTTTCTTAAAGGTGACCATGACCACGTAAGAAGTCATTGGTCATTGACAAATGAAATATATGGACGACCTTTAAAAAAAAAATCAGAGCTGACAAACCAACCACTTCTGAAACTGAAATTCACACAAGGCAACTACAAATGCTCATTCATTGCCAACAACTAAAAACACACTGAGGACACCAAAACCAACTAAAAACACAACACGACATCAATTAAACTGATTTAATGAACCTTGCCTCATACTAGATAGAAATGCGTCTCCTAATGTGTTTTTAATTGCCAGACTAGGTCTTTAGGTTGTGCCATGTGCACTGGTTATTTCTGTTAGTTGGTTAGAAAAAGGGCTGGAATTGGAAAGGACATGGAAGTTCCTCCAGAGGCATCGCTGATGAGCAGATTGTGAGGATCAGGGAAGAAAGTCTGGAATAGGCAGAAATAAACAGGAATTTTCACAGGCCTAAGGCCATTTGTGTTTGGCAGGAACTAGCTTTCTAGTAAAGACTTCATTCCACATAAAAATATGAGGGGTTTAGGGATCACTGCATTTTGCCAGTAGGAAGCAAATAAAGCCCCTTCCTTTTGGGAAACTAACTGCTTCTTACAAATTCTTACATATAGACTTGTATTTGTAAAATAAAGAAATATGTTTATAAACAGTGATTTCTAGTTGCATTCACCTAAATTTTAAAACATTTTTTGTTTCTGGAGGAGAGTAAGAATTGTGCATGTGCGCCTTCTCACCTTGTGGATGTCACATAGAATCATAGAATCGATTGGGTTGGAAAAGACCTCCAAGATCATCAAGTCCAACCCTTGGTCCAACTCTAGTCCATTTACTAGATCATGGCACCCAGCGCCACGTCCAATCTGTGTTTAAAAATCTCTAGGGATGGTGAATCCACCACCTCTCTGGACAGCCCATTCCAATGCCTGATTACTCTCTCTGGAAAGAATTTTTTTCTGATATCCAACTTAAATTTCCCCTGGCAGAGCTTAAGCCCGTGCCCCCTTGTCCTATTGCTGAGTGCCTGGGAGAAGAGACCAGCCCCCACGTGGCTAGAACTTCCCTTCAGGTAATTATAGACAGTGATGAGGTCACCTCTGAGCCTCCTCTTCTCCAGGCTAAACAACCCCAGCTTCCTCAGCCTCTCCCCATAGGACTTGTGCTCCAGTCCCTTCACCAGCCTTGTTGCTCTTCTCTGGACCCGCTCCAGCATCTCAATATCCTTTCTGAACTGAGGGGCCCAGAACTGAACACAGTACTCAAGGTGTGGCCTCACCAATGCAGAGTACAGGGGAAGGATCACTTCCCTGGTCCTGCTGGTCACGCTATTTTTGATACAGGACAGGATCCCATTGGCCTTCTTGGCCACCTGGACACACTGTTGACTCATGCTGAGCTTCCTGTCAATTAGTACTCCAAGGTCCCTTTCTGCCTGGCTGCTCTCCAGCCACTCTGTGCCCAGCCTGTAGCGCTGCAGGGGGTTGTTGTGGCCAAAGTGCAGGACCCGGCACTTGGCCTTGTTGAACTTCATCCCATTGGAATCAGCCCATCTCTCAAGTCTATCCAGATCCCTCTGCAGAGCCCTCCTGCCTTCCAGCAGGTCGACACTGCCTCCCAACTTGGTGTCATCAGCAAATTTGCTGATGATGGACTCAATCCCCTCATCTAAATCATCAATAAAGATGTTAAACAGGACTGGACCCAACACAGACCCCTGGGGAACACCACTGGTGACTGGCCGCCAGCTGGATGCAGCTCCGTTCACCAGCACTCTCTGGGCCCGACCCTCCAGCCAGCTCTTAATACAGAAGAGGGTACACTTGTCCAGGCCATGGGCTACCAGCTTTTTCAGGAGTATATTATGGGAGACAGTATCAAAGGCCTTGCTGAAGTCCAGATAGACCACATCCACAGCCTTACCCTCATCCACCAGGTGGGTCACCTGATCGTAGAAAGAGATCAGGTTGGTCAGACAGGACCTGCCCCTCCTAAACCCATGCTGGCTGGGTCTAATCCCTTGTCCACCCTGAAGGTGCTGTGTGATTGCACTCACTTCTGTTTTTCTATTTTTCTCACTTCTCACATTATTACTATGCTCATCATTGTCTTATTTTGCTTCAACAATCCCTGTGATTAAATACACAGGAACATACCAGTTCTACATTCTGGATTTCTTGGCTCCAGTAAATAACAGCATTTGCCAGCTAGAACATACTGCCACTTATGTACCCTTCTCTCAGCTGACTGCAATGGTGACTAGAGCAGTAACATTTCGCCCTGTAAGGTACTGCATTCTTCACTAGAGGCATTCATATCCATAAAAGAATGTAGTGTTTTGTTTTGCTAAATATGCATTTATGTGCTTTTCTTCTCTCTTGTGCATGCACACAAATGCTGGCAGGTGAGGTATGTAATTTTTAAGCTCTTCTGAACTATTAAGCTCTAAACATCAGTGACAGTTATGAAAATCCAAGCCACATACATCAATCATTCACATTATTTTATTAATATTTATTTTGCTGACTTTTCAAATATTTTTTTCTCTGTGAGCCATTTTAGCTTGCATGTCACCTCATAGTAATTATGATGAACAGCATATGGAAAGAGGGAATACAAAAAGAGAAATCCAATTTTTCACCCCTTCTAGGTACAAGTTGTAGAACAAATCACTGTGTTATTTTCCTTATGCAGCGACACATTCTCTATGCTAATTTTACAGAACAAATGGTTATAATTCAGTTTGCATCACGACAAATACATGATTTGCAAAGGAGATGAGGGACTTCATAAGTAAAATATAAGCTACACAAGAAGAGAAGCAAATACCCCAAGGACAAGCAAAATGGACTCCTTGGAAGGGGCAATTTTGCACCAAGGTGGAGCTGTACTGGAAACACGAAGGATATTTCAAATGAGTGCCCGCCTAATTTCACTGTTAGTTCCTTATAGCAAATTTTACATTATGTGCAGATGGCATTCAGAGGGAGAAAGGTATTTATTGATTTTTTTGTTTTAAGCTGACATACGATTTTGAGGGTTTTTTTCCTTCACACAAAAGACCTCAGCAGTTTTCAGTGGTAGCAGCTGCACCTCCCTTTTCCAAGACTGCAAGAAAAGATGATGTTCCAGTTTTCATACAAGGGGGTCTGGGGTACACTGGATGTTTCAGATCAGATACTGGGTTTTCTGAGTCTGTGAGTTTGAGAAATTTTAAAGAAATACTGCTTCCATTCTCATACATGATTCTTCAACATCTTGCATCTTATTCCAACTGTAAGATCCAGATCAAATTAATACATGAAGGTTTCTGCCACTCTCTGACTTGCTGTGGCCTCACTCTGCGTTTTTGTAACTGACTTCAGTATTGCAACACCCAGCTGCTAACTCACCTGAGAGCTACCATTTGTCAGACATGTTTTGTGTTTCAAAGCATTTTCTTTTGAGCAAAGCTATTTTACTTGTTATTTCAAATTTGCTATGTTTGTTCTGTGGCACTCTTTGCCAAAGAGGTGCAAATAGGAAGGCAAGAGGTCAGAAGGGCAGGGTGTCCACAGAGCCATGGACAGCAGCTCAACTCTGGGCCAAAGAGCAGATCTGTTCCTGTGAACTGCATCTCCCAACACCTGTAAGGTGTTTTAAGGTGTGCAACCATCTTAAAACAGAGATGACAGTTTAAAGAAGTATTAACCATGACTGTATGGTCTTACCTTTGGTTTTTTCTTATAATTCTATATGTTACATGTTTTACTGAATTGGCTAAGAGAGCATAAAGAGAAAGATTATTTAACAGCAATTTATCACACAAACATACACAAGGCTACACACACATTTCAAAGTACCTTCACTTGTTCTGAAGTCTTTGTTTGACTAACACGCACAGAAAAAATGTTGGGATGAAAAATGGCAAAGTCCTTAAACATCAGCTCTTTGCATTAGTTCCAACACTGATGACAGCAGCCAGTCTTTCTCCCAGTCAGAGTCGGTGACCCAGCACCAGTAAGGAAGTGTGACCTGTATTGCATTGTGTTCTATGCCCCATGAACAAAAATGTCAGCTCTGCTCGAACTGCAAAAACCTTTATTGCTATTGATGTATGAGAAAGGGCTAAATGTAAATTTAACAAAAAGAACCTAGCCAGCCTTTGCACTATGGGACTTCTGACTAATAGTAACATATATTACAGATAAACGTAGTGGATCTGAAGGTTCACTAGAGAAAGTAAGCATGGATGCCTAATTTATATGTATGTTTTTCTCTACAGCACTTTTCATATTGTGGCCACTTTTCAACTTGCCAAACAGGTTGCATCAAACCTGGCGATCATGCTGCTTTTCAGCACAATGAGATTCTACCCCCAAATACTACCATATCACATAGGCATTCTATAAACACTGTGAAATGAACTTCCTCTCAAGAGTTTACAAATGGAAGAAAACGTTGGAGGAAAAAAAACAGATTCCCAATGGAAACAATGCAGAGATCAGAGCACAGTTTGTGTCTGCTTGACTTCTGGACCATAACTACACTTAAATCACACCTCTCCAAACTCAAATGTGAAAAAGCACACAGGAAACGTCCCCTTCACAACACATGTGGATGTGCAAGGTCAGTGTTCTATAAATTCTCAGCTTCAGAGGCAGAACTGCAGGACCAGCAGTTTATAGGCAGCTCCTGCTGATGTTTCTAATTGCTGTAGTCTAAATTATGAGCATTCTTCACAGCAGCAGCACAAAAAATCCCTTCTTGTTTTCATCTGCTAAAGCTCAGCTAGCATACCTGTTCATGGGGCTCATTAGTGTGTGCTACAGATGTTGGTAGATAACCTTGAAATAAAAAAATATTAATGTGGCTGAGCTCTGGTCTCATTTGGTTTGAGGAGTTAGAACTTGTGCGCTTCCTTCAAGCTGCACCTCTCAGCAGGGTGTTCAGTACATCATATTCCTGGAGTCTGGGGGTGGTCTGTTTTCTTAAGCATCTACTCCACAATTCTTTGGCTTACATGCACAGCAAAGAATAACCTTTTGTTTCTGCCCTTCGCCTACTTGTGTCTTTGGTGGAGACAGACATGATCAGTAATATTTATTTTAATATCCAAGTAAGGGAAATGTACCAAATAGATGCTTCTTTACTATTTTTCATTAACCTACATGCTATTTGAACAGTAACTGAGCATGCTACAAACATTTATCAGCTAACACTGTCATTTCCCACAGTCCTCTGACTCCTTAAAGCAATTTACTTGTCCATTATCCTAACTCACCTTTGAATGAGAAACTAATAAACCTCATAGGAAGAGAATTCTTTTTTCCAGAGCATTATAAATTCCTGACTTTTCTTTTAAAGTGAGGAAACTGTTGAAGATGAAAGAGCTTTACAGGTGTCTGCCTTCTGTGAATCTATGACACACAAACCCATATGCTTAACAACTTTGCTCACTTCACAAGCATAGGGAATGGAGAGATATAAGTGCCTTTGAGCAATCAGGTTCAAATCATGACATGTTTTTGTACTAAAAGATCAAGCTATACTTTCCTTCCTGTTACTTGGTCCCGCATAATAAATGAAATCTGCCTCTTCCTCGCAGTTCATGCTGGACCCTCCATTGGAGTGAAGTATCCTGATTTCACTGTGGAGGTGTGTCACAGATGTTACTCAGGGCACATGCTGAGGATGAACACTGTTTAACAGTCTCTTAAATTGGAATTCCATTACCATCGTATGAATTCTGATCAGAGTTGAAAAGTTTACGTGGCATTCATAATCCACTGGTTCAGTTTCTCTGACTGCACACTCTGCCTATGTGGACTACTGCTGTCAATTCTTATAGGAAAAGAGCACAAAAAGTTAGTTACCGAAGACTAGTCATACACAGCTGTGTGAACAGGACTAGGTTTTCCTTGGCCCAGAAACTCTCATTAACTTTGTAAAACTGCATAAATAGTGGAACACAAATAGGAGCTGAACCCTCAAAACCATCTAGGTTTGTTATTATGATCAGAGTGACTTTAATTATAAGACCAAAGGTCAAACATTAGAAAGGAATACATAAAAGTATACTTTCTTTCCAGTCAGTTTTATAGATAACAGAACATATTGAGATTGGCGATAAGAGAAATTCTTCATTTGTGGAACTGAATAAATGCCAGCATCGCCAGTGCATTTCAAATGATATTAAGATCAAGGTAATCCAGATACTTTTGATTAAGCCAAACCATTAGCAATACTTCTCCTAAACAGCTTTTCACAAAAGGAAATTCTGCAGAAACGCTTTGAAATCAGACATCAAAGTCAGGGAAAAAAAGAAGACATTCTAGAGCAATAATAGGAAACACAGTGAAAAACCTACAAAAACATGTCATTCTATCTGTTGTTGCCATGTGTTTTACAGCACTGTGGGTCAGCCATCACAGCACAACATGCCCTGTCCAGGCTTCAGGGAGTGGGGAACGACTGGAGGGTTTTACCTGTCAAAAGAAGGCTTCTCTCCACAGTCAAATGCATCCTGTAACTCCTTGACAAGATTAGCCTGCCCAGGCAGTCGGAAAAGGCCCTCTTCCCTCAGCCCCCGCTGTCGGATAAAATCCACGCACTGTTCCACCAGCATAGGAGCCAGGCGGTTCCCATAGCGCTTCTCGTATCGGACAGTATCTTCCAGCTTCTGGCCAAAAATACCTGCACCAAAAATAAAGATGGGACTTGGCTGAACATCATAAAAACTTTGAGAAGCCTGTGCCTTCTATTGCAATGCACACAAGTTACATGTCATTTAAATGCATGGGCAATTAATATCCTCCTTTCTTAAGAATAAAATGCTTAATTACACCTAAGATACTCTTATGGAAATACAGTGCTGATGTATTTTACAACAATACTCAAAACCATTATTTAAAATAAAACACCATTAATTATCTGCAAGACCGTTAAGTGTAGAAAATGCAGAAATAACACAATTTTCCGTCACAAAACTTCTGATTCAGAAGTGATCTATATCTCTATCTTCTTTGGTTAATGCTTAATTATCTATTAAAATTAAGTACTTTCTGTATGAGTTTCACACATGGGGGTAAAAGATTTAAAAACATACTTCCAGATTTTGCTCCTACTTAACCAGTTTATTTTTCAATATAAACAAAGATCATTCCTGTAATATATTACCAGCTGCTTTATCACTGCCTGCTTTAGCATCCATAAATTTTGTGTACGAAAAAAAGTTCCTGACACTACAGGTGAAGTATGTCAGACAAATGGCAGGAAACCTGTGTTCACCCTTCACCTCAGAAGAACACAAAGGTTTTCTGACAGAATTACCTTCAACCCTGATCTGAGGCTATCACTGCTAGCCCTGAAAAGACAAGATACCCCTCATAGCTTATTTTGACTCTCCCTTTCAAAGTGCAGAACAGGCCATCATAGCATCACAACAATGTTTGGCCATGTCCTCTGTGATGGAAGCTCTCTCTTGAGATGACCATTTGCTGAAGAGTCCTGGGGCTGAAGCAAGGCAATTCAAATTCTATATATAGCAAGACACTAAATCATTCTAAGGCAGTCATGATTAGAAACTAAAGAGCAAATAACTACCTCTACCTCACTTTTCCAATTACATACACTATAAACTTAAAAACAAACAAACAAAAAAGGCATTAAGTGAAAGTGTGCCCCTCACTGAGCATACAGTTCCTGCTGGTTTAAAAATTTTCAACAAGAACAGAGTTGGTTTGGTTTGCTTTTTCTAAAGAATGCCCAAAGTTGAGCTAGTCAGCTTTTGATTTTGACTCCAAAACTTCATTCACCCATAAATTACAATGACATGGCTAAGAATCCATAGGCCAAAGTAGCATCCTTCAGGGTAAGCTTCAATGCATACATTTTCCTCTAGCAGAAAGGTAACTTACACCTCAGCTGTAGGGGGGACAGTTGCCTTGCACATGCTCCAGCATGATAGAGCAAGTGTCAAGCTGATCACACTGAAGGTCTGCAGTTTGTGTTTAAAAGTAATTATTTTTAACTACAGCACAGAAAATAACTGCAGAGAGTAACTGATGTCCTGCTAGGACATACAGAAAGTCTCCTGAGATGCTGAGCAACTTATTTTATGATTTCCATGGTACCCACACTTGTGGATGCCAAAACCAGCAGTAAGTAAGGGGAATTAACATCACACAGTCACTCTTTATTAGCTTACTTGTTTCATGTTGTACAAAGCCCAACAAGTAGAAATTAAAGAGGGAATTTCTGAAATTTCATAGTGAGTCAAGCTTAAAAGAATACTGACTGATGTGGTGTCTGCAAAGTTTGGGTTCTTCAGTCTGGCAGAGGAGTTAAAGCGTGTTTTCTTCATTCTTACATACCTTCCCAGTGCCTCCGACAAACTGCCTATGCGGATGGGAGGATACTAACTGAATTCAGGTTTCTTGTGTTTGTCTGAGTTAAGGGTTGCAGCTGGTCAACACAGTCCTTCCAGTTGCTAGACCCTTCTTCTGAGAGGAATGGAATTAAGGAGGAAAGTCTATTGGAAGTCAGTTAAGGAATCTGTATGATTATGGGAGCTTGGAGATTTCCAAGTCCTTAATGTATGAGAAGGCTGCTGTTCAGTACCCCCCAATTTGTCCCTTCTCCTGGCTGAACAAGCCCCACTTGCTTTGTCTTCCCTCAAAGGGCAGGTGGTACAGCTCCTGAGCACTTGAGTAATCCTTTGCCCAACTCCGTTCAGCATTATCTCCACCTCCTGGGTTTTGTGGGGTTTTTGTTCTGTTTTTTTTTAAGGACACAATATGTGGGATTTGGTGTAAATAATGCTAAGCAGAGGAGGTTAATCACTTCCCTCCTTCTTCTAGCTGGTTACTGCCCAGACTTCTGTCAAATCTTCCTTGCTACCAGGCCCACTGCTGGCTCATGCCCAACTTACTATCCCCCAGGGCAGTCAGGTCCCTTCTGCAGAGCTGCTTCCCTGGGTTATTCCTTCTTAGTTGTAGGACTTGGCCATCCAACTCCAGCTTATCCTATCAAAATACAGACTGAGCTTCCTTCCAAGAGCTCATGAGGACCTCTCAGTTTTAAACACAAGGGATTTTGCCTCTTTTCAAACAAAATAGGATAGGGTATTCCAATTATACAATTACAATGTATGTATAATCACAACTCATGCCCACTGACAGTACAGTTAGTAGGAATAAGCCTTGTCATACTGTCTATACTTTCTTCTCACCATGCTAACTGTCTTTAATTAGTAATGTGCATATTGCTGCTCACATTTGCAGACTGCTTTGGAATTCATACCAATAATGACAGTGCAGTCAAAACACATCACTTCCTATAAATACCTTTTTGGATGCTGCCTTTGTTTTTTAGTTTGTTTTAGAATTGGTTTTCAAAGCATATCTAAGAGATAATGAATAAAATCAGAATAAGGGGTTTTTTGTAGTCGGAGCCATATATTATTATTATAAATTGCTGATGTGCCACAACACAAAATGCATTGAAAACAGGATGCAACCATAAAGCATCAAGATGTCTGTAACTAGAATTAAACACTATTTTTAGGACAAATAGAAAGTAACAAGTGATTCACACACAGAAGCTGACAAAGATTAAATACATGGACACGACAAATTTGATTCTGCATTGTAGCAGCAAATTGTAGGTATTGTATGAAGAAAACCTTAAAACTCCCTGTTATCTGAAGGAAAATAAGACCTGATGTGGTGGAGAGGAAAAAAAATTAGTCCACATCAGAGCCTAAAATTTCTGGGTTCTGATCCCTTAAGTGTAGACACTGAGTGGTTTCTATTACTGTCTACAATAAGGGAAGTTGTAAATGAAGCAACTTTCAATGAGACACTTAAAATACACATAGCTAGGAATGCTTGAAGGAGAGACAGAGTAACTAGAGCAGTTGTCTCAGATTTAACAGATTTGATTCCGATCCTACACAATCCTCTGAACAGTTGCACAGAGTCTGAACCACATCCTTACACGGCAGAGAAAGCCTCAGGGACTTTGTTCCCCATATACATGAATGGTGATAAAACCATACTTACCTCTCAGGCATGAGGATCTCCACACAGCTCTGGGAAACTCATAGCTAATGTGTTAATTCAGACAACCACGCAATAACCTAAAGTTAAGACCTAAGTCTCACGAAAAATCATCACACCTTGAAGTCATCATTTACTACTTTCTGCATTCTCCAATTTGTTTGGCACTGGAATTCACTGGAATTCACTGGCAGGGTTGATTTGGTGTCAAAGTGTAGGCTGAACTCCTCCAAAGGAAGCATTTCCTCCACCTAATAAATGCAGAACACTGCACCAGGCAGCATTTGGCCATGAAAGAAATCAGTCATGATAAGCCTGCACAAATATTGACTTCAAGTTACAGACTTGTTGGTGCCTTCTGGCAAAAGTACTCTGTTGCCAGGGGCAGAAGTGGTAGAAGCACAAGAACTCTGCTTCCACATCATGTTGTCATAGCTTTTACCTTGCTCATCATCTTTCTGGTGCCTGTTGGATTTTTCACTGTTTTGGAATAAAAGCCATGACCACTGCCCTGTAAAATGCACCTCCTTTCACTGTCCCTTTCTAATGCTTTCATTCCCTCTTATGTCACACCTAACTACTACACAGATACTGCACATGAACAGTTTATGAAGATTAAGACATTGACTAAAAGGAAGCAAAGGCAATGCTATGAAGAACTGTAGTTGCAAATACACAGTTACCTCTGAGGCTGGCAGAGCCAATGGTGAACACTATCAGCTATAACTGGTAACTACTAGCACCTCCTCTAGGAAAAGACAGTCCAAGTTATGGAGACTACAACATAATCAAAATTACAGAGATACTTTTACATGCTGTTTTTTAAAAGTCAATTTCCACTACAGTAACTAAACAGGAACATCTCTGTGGAGGAAATAAAAGAGCCCTCACAACTCATGCTGTAATCCAAACCCAAGTTGTACTCCTAACTCTCAATGTCTCCAAAATCCACATATGCACAGATGCCAAGAGCTGATCTGTCATTTGTTTATCCTTGGACAGGGTGCCATAAATTAACAAGAAAGCATAAGATTCAGCATAGCAGCAGCTTTGCTTCCCCACAGCTGGGGGAAGGCAGGAAAATGTACAGAATTCCAGTTCTGACCAGTCATTAGATTTAATCAGCAGAACTGCTTTTTCAGAGAGCACTTTTAGGTCTTTAAAGCTATATCCAATTAAGCGAAGATCACGCATAGCATCAAAGAGGAAAATCACATGCTAGCAAAGGGCATGCTGAGCAGTTATTCATTAACTACAACATTCCCGTGGCAGAAGTTTTGTAAACACCATGAGCAACTGGATTTCCACGATTAACAGATACACAGAAACATTATCAAAGACTATTTCTAGTGTTATATGCAAATTCTGCATATGTCAACTCAAGAGCTGTGAAAGCACTGTGGTATTTTTATGGCACATATTCACAGTTAGAGTTTGGTTTTAAAATCTAAGAATACTACTAGTCAATGATTTCCTCACTTAACTGAGCAGAGGCAGGGGTCACATTTCAAGTCTACTAACTTCTGATTCAGGAAGAAAAAAGATGATCTAGGTGGCTATTCTGTCACCTTGCTCCCTAAGGAACGGCTTGAAATAAGGAGTAGCTCAAAAAAGGCCATCTGATGCTTTGGCTCTACTGCACCACATGCACTCAGTGAGCCAGAAGGTTTCAGAGAGCAAAAAGCACTGAGGGCTGATTCCTTCATAGACGGCCTCACCTGTACATGTGTTCTCCCAATGGGAAGCAAAGGATTCCAGTGCTTCCAAAACAAGTTCTGATTTTATGGGCTATACTGATCAGCAAGGGTCAGTTAAGGTCAAAGGAACTCAGCTTAGGATCAGGATGAGAATTTCAAGCAACTCTCAATTCTACATCAGTAATTCACTGACAGCGAAAACAACTGATCCCATGAATGGCTTTCAATAGCAGGGCTGAAAACAAAGGTCCTGGAATAACACAAAGTAATGGCTGCATAACACCTAATATGCAGTTTTAAATTATTATTATTTCCTATCAGCTTTCTGCACAGATGTTCCCCAGCAATAAGTGCTGTTTTGAGTGGATCAAAGGTAGGGAAAATTTTCTTGTTCTTTACAGAATTTTGTAATGTACAGGAGAGGAAAAATCCCACAAAAAACAGTGGCAGCAGAATTCTTTTCCTGATTGAATAATTTTCTTTCCTTCAAACCTTCTCCTACCCCACAGTCAGTGTGATGCCAACATGTAGATAAAGCAAGATAAACACCTGCCTTGGATTTAAAATATTTGCACCCCCAAATAACCAACTTAGAAAAAACAACTCTGGAATAAAAGTAGAACTAGATACAGGAAAGGAAATGAGGCCGTTTTAAAAACATCACTGGGAACTTATCACAGTTGATGACATCAGGCACTATTTCTCAGCACTATTTCTTTGGCCACAGTCAATGCCATTTCCTCCTTCAAGACTCTGACCACCCAAATACACCATCCTACTGAATGTTCTCACCACTGCATGCCACCCTCAGATAATGCTTTCTTCACTTACCCTGCATGTTCTTCCCAGGAGGCTCCATGGTGGTACTTAACCAGAGAGCATCTTCTCTACATGGAAGTTTAAAGATGCTTGGCTCTGTCTCTGTTCACAAGTTGCCCTCTGAGCATTGACTACTCCTATGACATGACCTCCAAACAAATCTGACATCTAATTTTTTTGTGCCAATCCCAATGGTAATTTGATCTGGATTTCCAGAAAGGGTTCTATGCCTGGTGTCACTGGTAAAGATCATTACATATCTCTGCCTGAACCAAAATGTATCATCATTCCCTTCCAATGACTAGTCAATGACTTTCCCTGCTAATTTTATTTTCTGCATCATGTTGCACAGCTTAACACTAACTGATCTACTTTATGAACGTATGGACTAGGTTTGCAGAAGGTTAGTTTTGCCCTTTTTTATACCTAGGTATACAATCCGCAAATGAGGTTATAGCAATTTGGTATGTCAATTAATAAGACAAGTGTTGTTATCCTAATTTGCCTGTGCAACTATAATAAAAGCTTGTCTGGAAGTTCAGTTAATGTTCATCTTTCTGATGACTTCAGCAGGACAAGGACACAGTTAAACATGTCCCCAGCATTCCGCAGGTCTGATCTAGTGACCTTGACAACACTCTTGACAGAAACGCGTAACAGAAAGCAACTGAAACAAATGATCTGTAGAGGAAAGCAGACTAGCAGCATCACCTCTGTCATTCTGTCCTCTGTCCCCAGTGCTGCAGCTTCACTTGGAGTTTTAGACATGGAGAGTCTGTGTGTCAAAGCACATGGGGAAAGAATCAACAGCTGAAGCTCTTCTTGGAGCAGAGAAGGCAGTACCCAGGCACAAAGGCAGCTGTCTGCAAAATTATCACTTAATCCTTTATTCACCTTCCAAACATTTCTCAAATAGTTAAGCATCTAAACGGAGCACTGGCAGCTCTAATTCGCACCAACACCTTGAAATGCAAACCCCATGTACATCCTTCTGGCCAGTCTCCAGCAGGACTGAACTCTAGCAATGAAGGGCCCTGGGGAGGGGGGCACAGGGGGCAAACAGCTTTCAGTGCAATCTCAGCTGCAGGTGATAGCCAGTCTCTGCAGTAGTTCTGCAGTGAGCCCCTCACAGGTTGTGATATCTCGATCCAAGACATCGCCCCTGACTGCCTGCTCACACAGCCCTCAAAAGCAATGACGTCACTCCATCACTATTCAGCTTGTGAGCAAAGAGCTGCATGGTCTTGCAAAAGGGCAAACAGCAGCATGGAGAACAGTTGAGAAAGGAGCAGGACAAAAAGATCATAGAATTTGTGTAAGCCCAGTATAAAATAATTTCTCACACTTCAAAACAACATGACAGTTTAGCCCTTTCAGCTGGACTCTTCAGTCCAGCATAGCTTCTAAGAAAGCACCAATATCCTCTTCTTCCCTCATGCAAAGTTTTTGTCTTTGTCATAGAGACAGTTTCTCCCTACCCATCCCAAGCGCTGTGGCACCTTACCACCACTTGTCATATCTCTTGGACACATGTTTCCATTCCAGTGTTTAGAGCTGATAAGATTATGGAATCCAGCCTCCTCTTTGCCCTCCATACCTGAGTATTGCCATGCTCTGCTTCAACAGGAGTATGTGTAATGCAGAAGGAAACCTGCTTTAAACATATCTACACAGCAGATGAAAAGGCAAATGCAGGCTGCAGGGCAGCACGATGAAGTGGCAATGCAGCACTGTCATCAGAACAGTGCACTGTAGGGCTACATTTCCATCCATCAGAAATCTCAAACCAAGAACTCGGTCTTCTGCACAGATGAACATTTATCATGTTGCTTTGCTCCCTCTCTTCGCACCCCCCTCCCTCCCACATAGACAAAATGCAAACAGAAACTCTTTTTCTTAATGTTCTGCCAGACAAATAGTCAACTTAGAGCATCACACGTCTGATTTCCTCAGTGCTCTCACTCAATTTTGCTCAGAGGCACTGCAATAATCTTGTCTCAAACAGGCTCACTCCAGCATTCATAGGCTATTATGTAGAGGAGACAGTATCAGCTGGCCAGCCACAAACAAATGAACAAAGAAGTAAATAAATCATTCGTGGAATGTTGGCATCTGCATTGTTTAGTGCCTTTTGTTTCGGTACTCTCCTCTCCCCTGCACACACAGCCCCCTTGACTTCTCAAAAACCATGACTTCACTAGCAAAGCAGAACACAGTGACAGAATGGACCTACCTTTACGGAAACTAAAGCACCGCTTAATTCTCCTATAAGTAGTTTTAGGAATGAAAGGAGCTGCTGCTAAGGCACCTGGGCTGCGAACTCCAGCATTTCTGTCTTCAGGCATCATACAGGCCAGAGCCCCCACGTCCCTCCAGAGCTGTCCTTTACCAGCTGCATCCAGACGAAACACCACAACTGCTCATCGTTATTGACTGCTGAGGAGTTTTTCTAATAGTCTATTTTCCTCTGGAGCTAGGAGGTTTGTGGTCTTCTAGATCTTGGGTAGGGCTTGAAATGATTTTAATGTTCTCTTCCCTGCTTCAATTTTGCTTTGGGGAACAATTTCCTTCCATCTATTTCCTTTCGTTTCTTTTATTTCCTGCGGTGAGACAACTGCCTGTTATGCAATGTCACAACAAAAGAGTTTCAGAAAAAAGATGTATCTTCCATTGAAACAGAAGTGCCTGCACAGATGGAGGGGGAGAAAGAACTCTTCCTCCCACAGCTGGAAGAAGGGGCTGAGTGGTAGAGTCTCTAATTCCACAGGATAAGGTCAGCACTTTGCGGTGTGCAAGGGGAAGAAGAACAATACCAAAAAGGCCACTGAAGAATCCTCCAGGATACGACACTCCTTGCTGGCACCCTTTATTTCTGCAACCAAGAAGCAGAAACAACAGCCCCTTCGCCCAAAAAGCTCCTTGTCCACAACAGATTCCTTTCAAAAGACCTTTTATATACCCAGCTCCTCGTGTGATGCTCTCGTGGGCTTCTCGCTTGTTTTATTGCCTTCGAACTACCAGAGGCTCTCACGGGAGAGGCGCGTCAGATGCGGCGGCAGCGCATCTTTGCTGACAGGATCCTGGAGCTGCTGAGGAATACGTGCCTCCAGACGGGGATGCTGCGCTGGCTCGCTCGCTGCCGGCCCCGCGCCAGGCGATGGCAGCCGGGCTGCCGCCGCTGCCGTCTGCGCGCAGCAGGTGCAGGGAGGGACGCGGAGCAGCCGCCGCAGCGCAGGTTCGCTGCTCCTCCGGGTGACTTTGAGTTGACTTCAGGCGGCTGTCATGTGCGGCTGCTGGAAAACCGAGCAGCCTGTGCCTGGCTCCTGCAGGAGGTGCCAGACCTTACACTACTACCCCTGCTAAAAAATGCTCATGCTCCTTCTCCCTCCCCCTTAGTTGCAGGCTCTGTAAAAAACTGCCTTTTTAATCTAATCAGGAAGGGAATTTCATGTGCAAACAGGCATTACATACCCTGCCTCATTTACATTTCTTTTCCCTTTCAGATTTTTTTTTCACAGTCACCTTATTCTTTTGGTGCAAAAAACCAAGCTGTTTTCTGATCACTTTAGAAGATTCCCACCTGCCCCCATCCTGCCTTCCCCTTCTAGCACAGGTTAACAAATAACAATTTAATGGTAAGGTTAATCATTTACAAAGCTCCTTGCTCTGGTACCAGGAGTCCTCTCCCACTGCCAGACAAACTTTAAATATTAGTGGCTCACCAAGACTCAAACACATCTGTTGCATGTGTGCATACACACACATACACACACACACATACACACACACACAGCTTGCTTACAATGCTTAAAATAACCAAGAAATTCACATTACTCAAAGTGGCACTTGACTTTGACACCAAACTGTAGAGGTTTACCCTTCAGTACTGAAATTCAGGAAGCTGATACAAAACTAGTGTTTTGATTAATTAGCTCTCTGAAATAATTTTGTGTTGCAAGTAATTATCTGTTTTTGGCCAGTCTCCATCATCTGACTGCAACTTTTCTCTATCTTGTTTACAGCTATTGCAATATACAAACCCATTTTTCACTCCAGCAGCTACAGCTCACAAAAGCAGGCTCTTAAGACAACTTAAGCCAGAAGTGCCTGTATTTAGAAGGGTCAGACTGTTGCAGCAGCTGTAGCAACATCCATGTAGCAAAAGGATAACAAATACACAAGTGTGTCTCAACATTCATAATTACAAAACAGTTAACAGGGCTTATTTAGACTTGTTAAAATAGCTCAGACTATCAATTTAAAGAGTTAATAAAATGGGGGACATGCTAAAAACAGGGTTCTTAATGGTGACAAATCCCACGATACTGTTTTTCCCTTATTAGCACAGTCAAACCTTCTCCATGAACACTAAAGCCCAAGTTCCATCTCTTCTCACGTTTTCCAGGAAGTTAACTGCTTTCCAAGACAAACAACCCTGAGTCAGTCAGTGTATTTGCTCAAGAAATGCAATAGGAAATGCAAGAAGATGCTTCGAAGTGTTTTAACTACAAACGAACTGACAGTAATGCGAGGATTGCACCCGCTTTGTTTTATGCAAATCAGCATGCAAGGTCTTCAGAAAGGTGCCTCCTTCAGTAATTGGTATTAACGTTCCTACAACAATGATGGTGTCCTGAGAATTTTCACAGTGGTTGGAAGGATTCCCAGCTGTAACTCAGAAATAGCTCTTGCCCTACAAAAGCAAATGAGGAGCTGGTGAAGAAAGCACAGGGTCAAGACTTGGGAGATTTGGTTTCTATTTGCAGGTGCGTGCATGGCTTGGGCTAGAAACAGATTCACCTCATCTCAGCTCCCTGCCTGTAACAAGTCGAGACTTCACCTCTTGCAGAACAGCAAGGCTGCCTTTCCTTTTTATCTGCCACAGAGAGATACTGTGGTGTTGGAAGCCAAGTGCAAAAAACCACAAAGACACTCTTTTGAAAAACCCAGTTCTGTTAAGCCCCCAAATTTATTGTCACCACAGCAGTTTATGCTGCTGCCGGACTGGAGTAGGAGAACGCTGAGGCACTCAACACCAGGCCTGCTCTGCAAAGAGAACGCTGTATACGGGTAATCTTTGTGCTAATAAAAAGCAGATTTTTACCTAGCCTAATTACAGAAGACTGTACTCCTTGTACCTTCTCTCTTCCCAGACCAATTCAATATGCCTGTAGCAGATCACGTCTTTTAAGATAAACCTTTCACTTTGTAGGGTTTGGGGTTTGTTTTTTTTTTATTTTTTTATGCATCCTTTTGCAAGGCCTACATAACCCAGATTCAGAACTGTGCCAGCTTATTTAATATATAAGGCCAAATCCCAGTGAGATGACTGCTTTGCAACATCTTTCCAGGGCACAATTCCCCAGGAGGAGCCAAAAAGAAGGCAGTCATGTTTCAAAGATGCCAGGCAGGCCCTTAGCTGACCAGGTCTCTCAGCGAGGCCGAAGTCCTCTCTAAAAGCTCCATGACCTCAATAAAGCATAAAGGAAGATGGGTGGTTTACAAGAAAAGTTTTATTTAAAATTGTAGTTTCCTTCAGTCTCTCCCTCCTCAGTCCTATAGTCTACCTGGCAGTAGAGGAAAAGACATTTGCAGTCAGCAATCAGAGTTTTCAGTGATAACTGCACTTCCCAGCCATGAAACAGCACAGACAATCCTGCCTTCCTGAGTTTTCCAGCAAACTGCGGACAAGACCAATTGTTTGATGCAATATGGGTGCATTTTCACAGTAGGAAAATACTTCTATGCCTGGACTGAAGAGACTTGAGAGCTCCAAGGAACAGACTGATTAACGTACAGAGAGATTTTGTGCAAGTGTACCAATCACACTTGTATTACAATAATACAGACCCTCTCACCACAATAAAAATAATAATTTGCAGCCCATTCAATATTAAGAGAGTTTTTAAAAAGACAAAGAGACTTCTGACAATAAATTTTGATCCAGTACTACTAGAAATCATTGGACATGCCAATCAAAATCCTTTACTGCTAGTGCTAATATTCTGAGGCATAGCTTTATATAATACTATTATTAGTGGTGTTAGCTGTCACTAGCAGAAGAATCGCTGACAGCTTCTCATAACAGGCATTTATGAAACACACGGATGGTTTTCAGCTGGTGACTGAAGGAATTACCCTGCCTCTCCCTGCAGGAAAGCTGATTTCACAGAAGACCAACCTTCTGTGCAAAATTCTCCTCACACTATCATGTGCCATCCTCATCAAGGGAAGTGCTTCTAGGCAGTTTAAAGCCTTTTATTAAACCTTCTGCCCAGAAACACGCCCAATACCTGCACTGCAAATGAAAACAAAGGGTTTTGTTACTGCAGTTTTCTGGAAGTATCTAGACCATTCTACACTTCAAAACTCTGGCTGTGACTGAAAGACAACAGAAGAACCCTTAAGTGTCTGTGCTTCTGGGATCCCTGCATGTTCCCTCACTGACTCACCTCCTCCAAATGGTGCCCATATAACCCTGCGGATGGATTTCACCCAATCCTCCATGTCATTCTGCGTGCTCGCCATAAGGAGGTAGGTCTCATGATTAGCTGTCATCCGCTCTCGGTCTCCTCCTGCAAAAGAAGATAATTGCACTTAGAAACCTTTTTGTCTTCCTGCCCAGCCAAGCTCCTGCCAGTCTGGCTGCTGGAAGCACTGACAGTGCCTCCATAACAAGCAGACACAGATACTCTGAAGCGGAGTGTTTATCGTCAGACATGGCATGAAAAGAAGGTCCTGTAAGTACATTCCCCATCAGACAGTGAGAAGCTGTCATGCTTCCAAAAGGAAATGAGAGGATAAATGTCATCAGTAAACAAAAACAGCCCCATGCTGTTCTAAGAACCACAGGGGCCCACACTAATCTGTAACTTGATACATGTGCTGGAAATTTTGCAGCAGTTACTGTACTGTGGTGGAGAGAATAAATGCAGAGACAGATAAGGGTGCTTTGAACAAGTGGGGATGACTCCATTCTTATTTTCAGGAACACAATGTGTCACATTCATGGCAGTAACATTTGATACACCCAAGTGTGGCTGTGACTCTCTAAGGAGAAGGCAGCCAACGCTCGCAGCTGACACGGTACAACCCACTGCCTTGGACGGGGCTGAGCATTAGATTAAAAAGGAACACACTGCCTTATTATCCTTTATTCAAAGGATGGGCCCACACTAAGAAGGTCAAAACCAGAACTTGGCTTGCCACAGCTCCAGGTTTTCAGACTAGTAGTACTGCTCCACCTCCATTCTAATGGGTACTGTGTTGGTGCAAGAAAACACGGAGATTCAAGCCCCCTTTCCAGCACGACAGAAGGGGAAATCTTTCCAGAAAGGGAGTGGCATTTTGAAGCTCTTTCACTGAGCCACCAAGGGCAGGCACGTGTACTTCACACACAAATGCAATGCACCTAGAAATCCTGAGTCCTGTGTTTATCTCTTTCTAGCTTCTTACATTCCCATTTTTTTAACCTAGTCATATCTAAAGTAAATATCTCTGTTCATTACAGCAGGAACATTGATCCTGGAAGGTCTTCGGAAGAGTGCCATGCTCAGTGTTTGGCATAGAAACAGCCAGGTTTATAAACAGAAGTTTCTTAAGGGCTGGAAAATCCAATCATGACTTTCTGGCACAACCGTTTGGAATGAACCTACTCCTTCAGTCCACACTTTACAGAATTATGGCACACAACTGTAAAGGGGACTTAAATGAAACCTGATGAATGCAAAAGTCAGATATACCCAGACATGGGAAGATTCTATGAAGACTTACTGTTAAGGTTTACAGCATTATTCAAAACATAAATTTGAACTTGGACATAAACAGAGACTCTGTTTTTCCACAGCCGTTCCATACAGTACATTCCTGAAAATAACATCCAAACAAGTAATGACCAATACATTTCGGACTATACCACAGCTTAAAAGTCCAAAGAATGCTACTTTTTTGTCAAAGACATAGTAGGGATGAAGCTATTTTACATGTCAACTCTACAGAAATATCAAGATGAGTTAAACTCAGAGGAGACATGTTGCTGCCAACAATTTACTTACAGTGGCCTAATTTACGTATCACCTATTGTTTTCATCTTGAGAATACCAAAAAATAAACACACAAAAGCACAAAATCTCACTATCTTGTCACAGGTTATAAATATAATAGTAATAAACACAGCAGAAAGAAAAAACATCTGCCATAGCTGAGTCCTTTTGTGGCTCATAAATACTGGAAAAATGATTTACCCTATTGTATTACTCTAGTGCAGCTTCTTTTATTAATGGACAAGGATCCTGTAAGGTGCCATACAAAAAGGAACGAAAAAGATGCATACACCAAATACCTATCACATCCAGGAATAAAAAAAAAGTGGTCATGTGATTTTCTTACTAAAGAAACAACAAAAAAGAGGACACGTGATATTCCTCCTCTTAGGTGTCTCTCAGATTGCTCCATATTCTTTTAATAGCCTGGATATTTAAATTCAGCAGATTATGTAGCATTTACTCAGCAGATAATGTAACATTTGCTGAGTTATCATGTTATGACAAATTGGAGGGTGTTCTCCAGATAGAGTGGATTAATCCCAGAAATCTAGCTCATTCATTTACAGTGTGAATTCCAGAGCAGTAATTTAAACTAACTCAGGTAAACACCCAGTCAGCCAATACACAATCAATCTGTGTTTAATTTTGCAGAGAAGGAAAGCATAATGTTTGGTTACATTACCTTGTTATGAGAAAGCAAAGCATTCCTAACAGACGGAGCTGCATCATTTTATAGCAATTCTAGATCTGTCTACTTTGAAATTCAATTCCTTTCTTTCAAAATACAATATTAAATCTTGCAGCTTTCTCCAACTTGTGTATTAAATGTAGCTATTATTCATTAACTGAAGCCTCACTAGAACATTTTTGGGGATACAAAAGCACTTGGATGTGTGTTTTACTGCACTAAAAATGTTAGTGGGGCTATATTGTAAACACAAAACTAACAAGATCAGGGAGACAGACAAGAAGAAATTACTATGATTAGGAAAAGAGCTTAGGTAAGAAATATCAGAAAAACAAAAGCAGAATTAGGAGGACCTCTCTGAATCTTCAGTAGGTCTGCAGGACACTTCTGAAAGTCACTGTTTAGAATCGCCACTTGCATTTTATATTCCTTTTAATATTATGAGTAGAATCAAGCATGAGTAGATCACAATCTCAAAAATCAGACATCTATTCATAGCACAGATACTGCCATAAAGTCAATCAACTGGAGAAAAAGGTGCTTGGATTTCCTTTCCTGCAATCACAGTCCAAGGAATGCCTAACCCTTTGTGTTTGTGGTCAGCTTGTAAGAGCCAATTCAAGGGGTTGGAATAAGAATTCTGGGGTTTTATCCCATCTTTTCTCCTTCATTACTTTACAGGTGTCACAGGACCTGGATGGAGCAGAACCCAAGCTACGTGACCAGAGAAGCTGATTGGTATGTTCAAGATGAACAGCTGCTGTTCACACAATTGATGTGTACATCCCGATTCTTCCAGCCAACAGCAACTGAGTCTACAGTTTCTGGAGTCTCAAAACTACAATGTACCATCATTCCTGCAGTCCTATCCAAACCCTAGTCTGTTTTATTTTCTTGGCAGCATCAGAAACTTATTCCTGTTTAAAGGAGAAATTTATCCATAACAGCCATGTGGAGTGGAAACAGTGGAACAGCCACAGTACCATGATGAACCTTCCACTGAGCACAGGTCAGATGTCTCCTCCTGCCCCTTTGGCACCAGCGATGACCCGGAGATGCCCCAGTGCTCCATCCTGCCCGCTCCGGGGGCTCGGTGACCCACAGGCTGATGCTGCCACCAAGCCAGTGCCCCTCCGGCACAGCAAGCCCAGGGATTTTAAGAACACTTGCCAGCATGCAGAAATCATAATAATTCCCCTCCAAACCATCACACTTAAAATATGTAGAGGCCAATTCCTGCAGGGATTCACTCTTCAGGAGAGAGGAGAGGGCATAGCCTGCGTTTGCTCCTGCAGCACCACACCACACACTCGGACAGGCACCAAGAGGTGGAGACTGCATTTAAAGGGGATTGTTTCCTGAAGTACCGGGCTCGACAGCTCTCCAACTTTTTATCGCCCATCAATTAAATGCAAATGAGCACACATGTTGGAATTCGGCTGCGCAGGGAGGGTCAGAAACCGTGAAAGGTGTTTTTACTTTGAAGACTCTTCCTGTCTTACCCAAGACCTTTCCTTTACCTGAATACACCCAAGCTAAACTGCGAATGAAATACTGCCCTGTCCTTTTAAAAGCATCTTGGAGTTCTTGCAAACAGTAGTTCCAGCATTCTTGAGAATGGAATGCAAAAGGATTAAATTCATACCAACTGTTTAAAAGAGAATTTTCTCCCAGGAGGAACATCAAAAACTAAGATTAATCTGATTTTTCTGAGCTGAGAATGTCATGACCAACCTCACAAGAATATTCACATTGCAACAATAATTTAAAAAAAAGTAATTGGGGAGCAATTTTGAAATTTTGAAGTGAAGCAGTTCCCTACTCCCTTGTGCACCTCTCTTAGGCACAGTTTCTGAAAACCTTACTACTCTCAGCTTGGGAACTGAAAGAATATGAAAGGCAGACTGACCCTACAATAGAACTCACTGGGGATTTTTTAGAAACATCCTCCTGCTTGGATGCTTTGCATTTGTTTCCTCAGGAAAATGCTAAATAGTAAAATTTTAGACTTCTGATGTTTCAGATGAATACACTAAAACGCACCTCCATATGGTATCCAAATAGAAACTCCTGGCTACTCATCACCTTACAAAAAATGATGCCATATACTTACAAAAAGCTAGGAGCTGATATTCAGACATTAATTTCTTAAAATCTTGCTTGAGGAGTTTTTTGTTTTCACTTCACTTTCTTTTTTTTTTTAGCTCTTATTTAAAATAGTTCAGTCTGTGATATGGTCTGAAATTCTTTTCCAGCTACTGTTCATTAACATGTTTCTGCAGCACATGTGCACTGAACATGTGCCCTCTTCTCCCACACCTCCCTATATAATCTGAAGCCTCACACTGCACCAGTCTTAAGGTAGAAGAGCTGCTCTTTATGCAACCAATACTCCATAGAAATTGTTTGCAACTCAGAAATTTGCTCATCTGTGCTTTGCATCAATCTTTCAAGTGCAGCTCGATGTAGAAGTGGCATTTCCATGTGCAGTGAAGCAGGCATGCTCTTCTCTGCTCAGATTATGTAACTTCTCGTTCCTGGTCAGGACTCCAGTTAGTATTTCTTTGCAAACAAAACACCAATAACTATGGTAGAATCCTTACTCTTCCACATTACACTTTGGGTTCTTAAATTTTCCACCTTTTCTCCAAATGAACTGCACACTAAGTGACATATTTAACCTATTTCTCTGGGAAAACCCACCTGAATTTTCTTTTATCGACTTTCATTTTAAAGCATTTGTATTCAGACTTTTTAATCCAAAGCAGAAAGCATCTCTGCAAGCTGCAGAGCGCAGTAGAATATCAGAGAACAAGATGAATAACCTTAGTCTCCTTTTTCTACTAATGAAACTCCTTGTTTAAGAACAAAACAGAAATTACTATTATCCAACCTTGATAGTAACAGAACACTAACTACTGCTGCTTTAAGCAGACTTGACAGACTGATGAGCTAAGTTCAAAGACAGTTGAAATCCACACATCTGCCTTCCACATATCTAACACTGCCAACTATGGGATCCATCTTCCCCAGCTGAGACAAGAAAATCTATCATAGCTGTTATAATTAGCCTGATTTTAATAAAACGTAAGAACTCTTCTGCTGGTACCACCTAAGGTCATGAACCCTGGGTCCCCCAGGTCCAATGAAAACCACTCATAGGTGTCTTTCAAAGATGACATAGGACAATTTGTCCTTCAAACTGCCCTCGAAGTGTTGGATGAGTTTAAACACTAAAGCATTTTTAGTTTATTCCAGCTGGGCCAGTGGAAAAACCTGACCACACAAAGCTTGGTCAGATCACAGGTTGAAATTTGCAAGGTCAAAAGAAGGAGCTGCTCCAGAACACAGCTGAATTTTAATGAGATTTTAATGTCTTACTGGCTTGGGACTCACTGAGAACCTTTGTTCATAGCAAGTGAGAATCTGTGTTGTAGGCTTAGCAACTGCTGCATCTCACATGGCCAACTGAAAGATCAGAAAGGGACAAAGCTGCTTGGAGCTTGCCACGTTTTTGAACTGCGCATACTGCTTACTAAGCACTGTGTTCATACAGATGTGCTGGTGGAGAGAAGGCAGAGGCAATGAATTTTTGCATATCAGCTGCGGACTTCTGATGGTGTAACATGGAGCTTGCAGACAAGAGCAGTGTGTATTTGTTTTTTCTGTTATTTTGTTGTTTGTCTATAATTCTTAAAAGCTACTTTATTCTTCATGTGCTTGGTAATCGCTCCTGCTCTTCGAGACAGTGTGAAATTTTACCAAGAATTTACAGCGTCCCCTTGTTCAATGGTGATGAAACAAGGAGTGCATAGCTTAAGTTTGAATGAAAAAAGAAGTACCTAGGCCAAGATCAAACAAAAAAAGGAGTACACAGCCTAAGTTCAAGTAACTGCCCCCTTTTAATTTCGAAGTTAAGACAGGCTGGAAAACCAAATTCTTAATGGTCATACAGAAAACTCATGTCAAAAAGGACAACCCACACTGTATGATTAACAGAGCCAAATATTCTGTATTTACAGGAGCTTCAGCACTGCTTCTGAACTGTTACAGCATACATGCTGAATCTTCTCACCAGGAGAGACTTGCTCCACAGAAAGTACACAGTACATTTTATATTCTGACAATACTCAACCTACTTACATCTTTCATAGTGCAGCTTGTCTAAAACATACCTGTATCGTGAAGGAGGAAAGATGTCCATGAACTGAAGATGTGATACACTGGACTTTGTGAAACTGCAAATCAACCAGGGAAGCTAAGACCAAGGCAGGTCTTAGAGAAGCAAAGAGCTTGAACCTGGAGTTATAGAAGAGGGCATGCTGGAAAGGTCTCCTAAATAGAGACATTATCAGAGCCACCAATGATGGAAACCCCAAGAGCCAAGGGAAACAGAAAACCAGCACCATGTGAGGTTGCACTGAGGAAGTTATAGACTCCTTGTCTGCTAAACAATCAAATCCTAAAACACTCCATTTTTTTATCTTGCACAACCTGGCATCTCTTAGCATTTCATTAAGATACACAAAACCCACTGTCCAACTTAAAATAACAGAAATTTCAGCAATTGTAGCTTATTATCTTACCTTATTATTTGATTACTCCTGAGATTTAGGATCCATGTTTTGAAGACCTTCATAACAAAACTAAGTGCACAAACTTGTTCCTAGAAATTAACCTAATAAATTCACGTTATCGCAACTGTAGCATTTGTTAATATTTCATCAGCAGAATACTACATACTTGCATTACCTCCAAAGCCTTGAGGGCAGGTAATAGATTAGGTTGAGGGAGATACACAGCCTACAATTTCATTTACAATTTCCCAGGACTGTCCTGTTCATATCTGCTGTTCTTGTTTAGCTCAGAACTGCTTTGTCTTCTAACAGGACATAGACATGGCCAGAGACACACTTGTATCACCTATGTGTTTTAACTGACTAATGCAACTACCACTGAGAAATCTCAGCCTTGAAATACAGTTATCAAACTCATAATTTTTTTACCACCAAACCATACCAGATGCACCATTTAATTTCTCTCTTCACAAACAACTAACATATTTTCCTAAAGAGGGAATTAAGTAACTGCGAACAAGTCAGTAATGAAGGTGCTGCTTTTTAAACACTTCAGTACGAATATAATTTTCTGTTGCTCATATCCAAGCCAGTCTTTTGCATTAATAATCTTAAACAGCAGTTTTCTGCACCAAGGGTGTGTTGCTTTGGGGAGGAGGCATATTAGCTTTTCAACATAAAGGCTGCAGCCTAATTTAAGTGCTAAATGGCAAAAGAATGCTAACTCAAGTACATTCCCTGGTGGGCATTGTGCTCCAGCACAATTTCCCCACTTGCAGAATGCCTGGAAGACAGCAGGGCTTTTTCAATAGAATGAGCTGTTTCCATGAAGCATTGAACCTGCTGCTGTTGGATACCTGAAATCAGGCTCTGGAAATGGATTCCTCACGTGTAACACAATGAATACTCTGTAGAGGTAGAGTCTCTTTCGTGCTGCAGGGCTGCAACTGCAGCACATCTGTCTATAAATTTAGTGCTATGCAAAATAAAAGCATAAAACCAGCATCATATTTAAGTGTTCTGTGTGTATTGCATAGCTATAATTATTGCTTAAATACCTGAGTTAAAAACTGAGGTACCTCCTCATCAGCAGTTCTAATTGTGTCAGAAAGATACCATTAATGAGGGAAAGAGATTTGAATTCAAATCATCCCTTGTATAGTATAAGAGATCTGATTTTTTTCAGAGCACTTCAATCTTTTCAGGCATGTCTCATTCCTCCCTCCTACTTTTGCTGCCCTTCCTTTATTCCTAGTTTGAACTTTGGCTCTGCTTCAGACAGATTGCACAGTTTTCTACCTCATCCTCAGCCACAGGTCCCAAGTGGTACCTGTTTCGTAGAGTCTGTTCATCCTACCCCTCCCTGTCACTAAGATGTTGGTACCAGCACAGTTCACTTGTCTCTTGCAGTGGAATGTCAGGTGAACTGGTTTTTGGGGGTTTTTTTGTTAGGAAGATGTGAAAATATAAATAAACAAAAAAAACCAGAGGTTGGCCATAAGTCCACTCTTCCGTGTCCTTCATTATTACTATGATTTGAGACATATAAAATACTGACCCAGTTATAGAAAAAAACACTGCATGGCACACTTGTCTATATTCACATACAGTGCTGTAACAGTGCCTTATTTTAAAACTTCAACCATAAAGAGCTTTCCCCTGAAATCAGGAGTCCAAGAAAGTAAAAAGAAAGCAATCTTTGCCTACTGCCACAAACTATCAAAAAACACAGAAGACATCATCAAGGCTTGTTTCGTGGGGACACAAGACAGATTTGCTTTCTTAACTGCAGCTTGGTTCCTTACAGACAGCAGAACACGTTTGTGACCTCCTAAAACAAACAACATGGAGTGAAGAACATGAGTTTTTCGATGACCTCTGAAGGAAGGAGGAGTTTGAAGGTCACATAAGGTCAAACATTAGTGGTAGCGTGAGAATGAGTGGACAACTTCACTGTTACCTGTTGTAACTAATTTAGTGTAAGAGGAAAGCATAAATACAAATTATTACAGCAAATATATTTTTTCTGCCTACGTGACACACCTTAAATTACTGTCATTTTAGCATAAGCACCTTTGAAGTGTCTCAAGTTGGACACCAAAATGACCATTATATTACTTGAAATTTGGTTCATCTCCAAGTTGATTTTAAAGAAAGTCTCTGCAAATGTAGATCCATACTTTTTTCTAAGGAGAGAAAGGAAAAAGCCCCATGCAATTGCTGGTGTAGACACAGTCAACAATGTAGAAAGATGCTTTACAAGAATTTGCTTGTGAGGACTCTCTTTTGGCAAAAAGCAAGACCCTGGAATTATTTCTGCTGAAGAAAAAGCTGCCCTGTGCTACTAAATGCCTTTTTGGCTTTTTAGCCTCTCATGAATTGCATCAAAGTGCAAACACTCACCTTCAAATGGATTTTTTTGAAAGGTCAGTTCCACAACACATATTTGTATGGCATTTGATCTAGCAGGAAATTAAAACTTCTGATGATTTTAGGAAAGGAAGGATCAATACCTGAATGGAAGTCCCCAAGTGTAAACTCACCCAGGGTCTGGGAGCACTAACCTATAACCTATATATACGGGCTTGTGAACTTGAGGATACAAAGCTAGCATGCTAAGATGTCAGACCCAGGCTGTCCTCAGAGACTAACAAGAACAACATTCAAAGCACATGCTCACTTCAGCTCTCAGCATCTACTCATTAAGGTCTCCGTTCCTCATGAATATGGAATATCCTGAGCCTTCAGCAGGTACAAATGCTCTTTTATCAGTCTAAACATGGTCTTGTGTGCACAACACAAGGTGGGGAATTAACTCAGTACAAAACAGCTGAATTCACGTGGTATTTCTTTAGAGAGGCCAGTCAAAAAGAACTTTGATCAGGAGGTAACTATTGGGTATCTTGGGACACTGAATTGTGGCTAAGCCATAAATTGGGACAGCCTTTGAAATTCTGTCTCATACAGTGGCCTAATGCCACAAGTACAGTGTTCTGCCAAACAGAAAATGTTGTATGCCTTCTAATTTTACAGACAATTATTTTGTAAACAGACATAAAAGATAATGCATTTCCAACAGTTTCCACAAAAAGCAGTTCCCCTTCTCCACCAGGAACTGATCATACTCCTCCCTACTTCTGGACATGGTGCTTTCCAGTCTGCACTGAGTTAGGCCCAAACACAGGAATATTTAATTTCTCCAGAGAGCAGCCAGTTATTTCAACTCGTATCTGACTTTAAATTTGATCACAGATAAAAATAATAGCTCTTTGTGGCCCACCACAACCAAAATGATGGGAATATCCTAAATAAGCAAGTACATGCTATGTAATTTCATTGTAACATTTAATAATGCAAAGTCATGTTTTAGCAGTTTAGTAACTAAATCAAGAATAAGTCACTCAATAGAACATGTGGGCTAACAGACATATGCAGAAGACAATTACCTCATACAGTGTTAGGTCTCAGCATAAGACAATTTTGCCTATCTAAAGTAGCAGGAGATTTCAGTTCAGGACATTTGTTCCACAGCTCATCTAAAATCAACCATCTCCAGGAACACTGTGCCTCTTAGTACTATTTTGGGATATCAATGCAATATTACTCAAACAAAAGCGTGCCGCTTAAGGAATTATCAGCTCAACTCTCCAGTCCTTTAGACATTTCAGTCTCTGAAATGTCTAATTCAAACACAGCTCTCATGTTAAAAGAGCCATCAAACACTAGTTATCTGAAAAGCATAGAGCTTAATGTTCTGTACATCTCCATACCCTGCAAAAAAAAAGCAGAATGAACAGAAATCTCAGTTCAGCTTTGTTTTGTTGTATTTATGACACAGATAGATACAGGTTGACAATAATTTCCCTTCTCATTCAAAAACACAAAAATGATCCCGGAGTGAATGTACTTCTAATCTAGGTAGGTTTATACCTTCACCTCGACAGCTGGAACCTGGTTTTCACAGGATGTTTTTTTTCACACAAAGATCACTTGGGTCTCGTTTCTGACAGTGTATGCTAACAGAAGGTGCTTGCAAGGAGAAAGCCAGTTCTGGTGTTTAAAGGACATCATATGGGATGAAGTGCTGACTTGGTTCACCATATAGAAAAAATATATGTAATATACATACATTTGCACAGCTCAATCTTGTACAAAGGAAAGATTGTCTTGTGTCTACTTGCCATTTCTTTAAAACAATGGAAGAGGACTGTTGATGAAGTGAGACTCCTGCCAGCCACAGATCCATCTCTGACAGGTGAGCGTGGCCCATCCTCCCCTCTACCCCTAGACTCATTAAACTTCTCACACAGAAGAGATCCACAGAAAACCTGACACGCATAACAAACTCAAAAACTGTCTGGTGACAGCAGGTACAGCAGCAGCATGCAAATCATGGAAATGCTCATTGTGGGTCCACTCCTTCTGAGAAGAAATAGCAATAATTTTTCAGTTACAAAATTTAAGTAACACTTCTTACTCACAAGTACATTACTGGGCTGTTCAGAGAGAGCCCATCAAAGATTTGAGGCCAGTCATAGACTTAACTAGTCCAGGGCTACTGTGAACCAGTGGAGCTTCAACTCATACTATAGTTTTGCCCCCAGATCCTCATTCCATCTGAGAACAATTCCCAGATATGCTCCTAAAATACACTTTAAGGAAGGAGATGACAGTTAAATCTGAACTAGTCATTGTACACTCCTTTTATGGCAGAGAAGAACTGCCAGAGGGTGATTCATCTGAGCTACTCTTCCAGGCTGTTCTAGGATGAGATGATTCACACTGTGGAGGTATCACTTCTCTTCTGAGTGTTCATGTAGGCACACTTGCATTGGCTTTCTCTGCCAGTTTATGGACAACCATGTGAGTCTCTGTGTGTACAGAGAAGCTTTAAGGGTCCATTTCTAATGCAAATGCTCACACCTTGTTCGCTGGGCTGCTCTGGACTGCACACGAGCTGCCAGACATGCACAGGTGAGGACTTAAATAAATATTAGCATTTCTTATATGGCTGCTAGTTGAAAATACGTTCCTGAAGTATCTAAAAACCATTTACTTATTAAGAAATTTGAGTAAATCTACCAAGTAAATAAACTGCAATTAAGCAAAAAAGGTTATTAAAGACACTTGCTCTTCCTACTAGGAAGGAAAGAAAAACTTCATATAGTAAAGTCATGGCAGTGTATGACAAACCTGACAGGTAATCAGTAAGCATTTCTGATTTTGGCACGTAATTACTGGCTAATTTCTGTACATCAATGAAGGGATTCAAAGTCTGACAATGGGAAAGGCAAGAAAAATGCATTAATGACAACACAGACACCATCAATGCATTAACCATCAAAGCCATGCACTCAGCAGACACCAGCTAATACAGAAGAGACAGCATCTGTCCTTCCAGTAAATCCCAGGCCCTCTCAAGAAACACAAAGCCTGAACCAGGAAAAAGTTATAAAGCCTGGGATAAGGACCTAATGATGACATGCAAAAATACCTTGTGCTGACAAAACAGGAGACAGGAATTCAAGTGTCATCAGTTACTTTGAAAAACTTACTGTTCATAACCAACACATGCACCGTAAACTGAGGCCACTATAAGAAGGTGGTACAACTTTCTATGTCCTCAATAATCAACAGAAGAGTGTACTAATGTTAGCTGGAAGTTAAACAAAAAGATTTCCCTGAAGTTTAACAAGATGCTCTACCTATGTTGAAAGCTGAAAAATTACTGAATAGTAAGTTATGATCTTTGGATGGATTCTTTAAAATTGTGTCTCGTACTTAGTCTAAGTTTCTAAATTCAGTAGCGGGATAACTCCCTTCACTGACCAAAGGTTACTATTCACTACGGATGTTATTTCCATATGGAGAGTATGGAATACTTTTTTAAGTGAGTTTTCTTAAGACAGACACAGCAAGTAACTGTCCCTAAAGCATGCAGCATATATGGCAGAAGACATTTTTGCAAGAAAAATAACAAAAAATTTGCAAGGTACAAGTCAGTAACAGATAAATATTTGCCGTAAGATTACTAAATGCATCACCAAGATTAATCACCTATTAAAAATACAAAGGGATCTGTAGGATCCCATATCAAGTTGTACATGAAAGTTGCCACACCCTGAACTATATTTTGGAAAGGTGACTCTTCTAAGACTTTCTAAGAGTCTGTCTTAGAAAAACTCTCAGTATCAGTGGCACAGCTTGAAGAGGCAAGGATCAGAAAGTTTGTGAGAACCAGCTCTTTTAAGGTTTCCCACATGTAAGTCTCCTGATAGGGACCCAAATTCTGATGCTCATCCAAGCTGAACTGCTGAGTCCCTCTGAAGTGTGCTGAGGCACTTAACCATGGGGAGAGAGTGAGGCTGTTGCCAAGAGCAGAGTGTTTCCAGGCAGCACACCCTGGGTAAGGGCACAGCTGTGCTCCCAAGAGCTGAGCAGAAATCCCAGGTAACCCAGATACAGCAGTTTAAATTATTTCTTCAAGTATTTTATGGTATTGCCAGCAGCTGCCAGGCAAAGAGAAGTTCCCCGTATTACTGAAAGCAGTCACTTCTCCCATGTGCCACAGAACCATCTCAAATTTTACTGGATGCTGTCATCAATCTATCAGACACAATGTGAGATTATACCCCAGTTTGAAATAACTTCCTCCCTTGAAGTTTTTCTCTCCAGAATGAAACATTTAGTCTGGCACTGTTTTATGCACTCACACAGAGCTAAATTCTAAGTTTGCTACCTTGCCCAAGGCCAACAACAGCAGCCTTAGAACAGTCTGTGGAATGGCTGCAGTTTGGTGGTACCCCTGCTTCCACAAGGAAACAGAGTGCAACCAGTTCACATCAAACCCTTCTCTCTCTGAAAGGCTGCCAGGAGATGCAGAAGAGCTTTTCTATGTACCAATATCTGCCCAAGTTTTCAAAATGAAAAATCAAAGATGGCAAAGGAAAATACTTGAAAGACGATGCTTAAATGAGACCCAACCACGTGCTGCCCTTGCAATGCAATTTTTACTTCCTTTCAAAGAATTGATCTTCAAAACATCTCTGTGATCCTTTGCAAGCATACTTCCCCTGTCACTTTCCAAACCATCAAGAAAATAAACTGGATACAAACTTACTTTGAATGTTCAAGTATTTAAGCAAATTTCCTGGAACTGTGTTCTCTGTGTTTCCTTCTGTGATTATTCTACTGTAAAAACATTTATTGATCACAAGGTGAACAAGAACACAGTTCGCATCACGCATGCTGAAGTTACAAGCACAAACATTCATGGAAGAACTACACCACAACTTACTGTTCTGTAATAAAATCTTCTAAAAAGAGAAACTCATTGACTATGGCTAATTAAATAGGAAAAAGGACTAAAACTTACAACAACTCAATTTTTGCAGATGGACAGATGGTCAAATCCAGTTAACTCAACAGGTTCCTTATGTACTAAATAAAACATCAGCTGACGCCCAGCATTTCAAATTACTCTGTGACTATGCAGCAGTGATACAGAGAGACTAATGCTTAGCAGCCCAGTAGCTGGAGGCTTTTTTGAGCAGAAAAGACTTGTTCAAAATGAATGCCATGAGAAGTGAGCTGGATGATCAAAGGATACTCTGATAAACAGACAAGAAGCCATATTACTCCACCCAGAGCTGCTGCACTACCCACAGATAAGAGAAAAAAGTGACCTGGCTATGGTAGGAAGCAACTCAAACCAAGCAAGAAACCCCCTCCTGGGAAGCAGGGTCCATAATACAAGAACCAGGCTATAATGAGAGCTGTGCCAGCTGTGGCCACACCTGAGTGAGCCAAGTAAAATCTCACCTGGATACACCTATGTGACAGTTTGGGGAGAACACTTAAGAAAAGTCATTTGTGTATTCACGCTACGCAGCCTCTGAGAAATGCTGCCCTGACTTCTTGTAGTGTGGAGTTTCTGCCCGAGTCTGCTGTGGCAGGACAGTGTTTTCTACCACAATTTCTCTCTTTACAGTCTTTGACCAGACTCACTTTTCAGGCAGAATCATCCTAGAGAATGAGGGTTTAGCCCTTGGATAGAGATTTCTGAGTGGCCCTTTCAATATTCAGATTTATCTGTTCTATAGCTGATATGCACAGAGTAAATAAACTTAGTTCACATAAAAGAACACAATGATTTCTCTTCTAATGAAAGATTAACTATCAGTGCCATGAAAGGCATCTGGCAGCAGTAATCCATGAGCCTTCCTTCTTAGGGGCTTGGACTACTTACAGAAATAACTTCTTCCAGCTGACAGTACAGTGACAGATCAACTAATGGATTAACACAGTCCCAAAGGCTCACAGACTGAGCCCTGTGCCCCAGTGACCAGGCTGGTCCTTTTCTCCAGTAGTCAGTTACTGTAGTAGTCACACTGTGTATGCCTGAATTGCCATGTAAATTTTCCAACAATCAGGCACAGGAGAGAAGAGAAAATTCTGTTTTCCACAGTCACAGAGCTCCTTGCTACTGATTTACTCAGGAATCTCAGAGAAGTCATACCATTTTCCTGACCTCTCAGATACTCTCTTAGCAACACAGGGACAAAGTCTTGTGCCTTACCCTGCTTATTATTCTGTCATGAAACATTGTTTAAATGCTGATAATTATAAATGAGACAATATCCCATGGAAAATAAAATGAAAATGGCAGCAGGATCTGAGAGGACAGTAAGTTAATTCAAAACTATAGTGGAAATACAATGATACAATTAGAGTGGTAAACAAATCTAGAGGTAATGAATCGATTTATTAAACTAAATATCACTATGCATTCTCACCATGTAAGCACAATTCTCAGAAGAATGCCTCAAATAACTCTGAAGAATTCAAACATACCAAGATAGCAATTCAAAAAACTAATAGCAAAGTCTACCATTTAGGACTGCTAATAAGATTTCTGCAGTTTAATAGCTTTTCTCCCTAAAATAGATTTTGCTCAGCCGTGCAACTAAGCTTACAGATCTCTGCTCTTGACCTTCAAGGGCAACTTCCATGACTGTGCTAAAATATACACCACGTTCCTTGGTCTGGGACACAGATTTGTTGCCACAGAGGCTGGGTCACTGAAAGGTTAATTCTTTCAGTAACTGCTTCTCAGCAAGACTCAGGTACCATGTCCAACAGCTCTGCTCCAGTATGCAGTGATAAAGTGAAGGTATTTGTCTACACATGAATGGATGGATAAGAATGGAACCCTGTTTGTGGGGCAAAATCCCAACACACCCAGCCAGACATCAAAACTTGAGGCTTCCAAAGCAAAGATGTCCATAAATAAGGAAAAGTCTCCTTCCATAGGGTGCTCTTGAAACCTAAGTTCTTGTGAAAAAAATTAAACTCTTAGCTAAAATGGGCAATGATGTTTCTATGTTTAGAAGAGATTTTTAGCTGAATACAATAATTATTTATTTGAATCTGAACAATCTGAGGGACAAGATGCATTGTCAAGGGCTTTTTTTCCCCTTTGATGGTGCAGCTACAAGGCATCCTGACACACAGCTCAGAAGAATGGTGAGCTTGGGGCTGTCCCCTGGAACTACCAAGTCCCTACTCCAGCAGAGTTTGGTGGTCTCAGCTTTCAAGTAGTTACAGCACATGGCTCTGTCCTTGTTTGCAATTCTCTGCTGCAAGCAAAGGGCTGACTCAGTTTACAGCACACGGAGTCCTAAGACTGTGCCAAGAAATTCTAGATGATGAGAAAATAAAGGACAGGTGCTCCAACTTGTTTTAATTCAGCATTTACATACACACTGATAAGAGCAGCAGACAAATTATTAATGAAATTTCAATTTGCTACAGTTCATTTTGTAAACAGTTTAAAAAACAACTGACAAATTAACACTTACTCCAGTAAGAACCCAAGACAACAGCTAGGGCTTATCAAACAATGTTAATCTTGTGGCAGATAAACATAACCAAACTCTTATTCCACCTCCCATTTAACTCCTTATTTTCCCCCTAATTTTTCTGTTTCTTTCACTCTCCTAAACCATACAGACCTGATCCTTCATTCCTGTTTTTCTTTTGTTCATCATCCTGCCCTGTTTTACTACTTCTCAAGAGTAGATAAACACACCACATATACCCACAGTGATGAACTGTGAAATCCATTGGTGGACTTCCTGAAATCTGTCAGGGGAAACGAATAGCTAGTCTGAACACTGTTGTCTCATAAAATGCTCTATTTGTGCATACACCCAAGATTGCCAGGACTGAGACCTATCCATGCCCAGCCAAAAATGACCATAAGCCATTACATTCTTTACATGAGTCATTACATTCAGCAGCTGCTGCTTCCTTGGGAATTTCCTTGGACATGTTTGCTCAAGGAAGAAAAAAGTATTTTCCACCCTTGTGAAGGTGGAACATGCAAAAAAAAAGAGGAAGAAAAAGCTACATCCATTATGACACAGATGAGTGATGAATGAAGTTTTCAGTCGTCTGAGAGAGATGCAGGAGCAAACCTTCAGGCAAGAGGGAAAGTGGTGCCAGCAGGGACAGTCTAGGACAGCAAAGAACAGCTCTCACCCCTACCACAGGCAGAGAAGGTTCACCATGAGCGACCTGCATGCCTGGCATCTGAGACTCTGATGTACAGTCACTTTGTACATGAAGGACAGACAAAACAAAAACCAATAAATTTAAGAATGCCATTGTTTTCAGATGATTTCTAATCTTGTGTGTTTTAACCCTAAGTAAGCACAACTGTGTGCTCAGAAACTTTAAACAAGGTCTAGGCATCTTTTTTTTTTTTAAAGATGTGATTAATTTTCCTGACCTCACTGGTCTGTAGAAGTAACCCATAAATTGCAAGGCTATTACCTGTGCAGAGAGGACACAAAAGGCTGTATTTATGCTAAGCCAAGACCTCAGGGGTGATCGCTGGAGATGGGATAACGGGGGTGCAAGTTTCAGCTCCAAGGAGGAGCTACTGGACAAGGACAAACACACTTTGAAAAAAATAAGGGATGGGAGTATGACAGAGGTACTTAGACACGCTTTCTGTTTAGGCTCCAAACACCTAAAGCACCTGGAATTCTCCATTCAGCAAATCTGGCCCTCACCTCAGCATGACTCTGGATCAACCCTCCATGTACATATGTGACCTTATGTGAACAGCCAATGAAAAATGAACTGGCTTTGCACCATTACTTTAACTCAGGTACCCCATAAACTCCCAAATATTCACAATAATCTCTTCACTTAACTTTGATACTCTATTACTTTTCCCAGGCTAAAAGAAACACCTTGAAATCAGACAACCAACTGCAGCACGTGACTTTCAGTAATGGTCCCATCACATGACGAAACCCCATGTCTCGTGTAAGGACGGGCAGATCCACACAGCCCATTCATGCTGCATCAGGAGAGAGGCACCACACTGCAGCTGGAGAAGGTTTCTCCTGGCAATCCCCTCCCCACAGCAGCACAGAAGACCTCCCTTAGAGCTTCATAAAACAGTACAGGAAAAGATCTGATCGTCACTTACACTCTCACTGTAAAAGGTACAGTGCTATCAACTACACACCCCAACATGCGATGGTCAAGCTCCCCTTACCCAACTCCACTTTACAGCAAACCATGGGCTCTTGCAGCAGGCTCAGGTTATGAGTGGTCTTCAGATTTGGCGCCGTGCAGAGCTTGTTATGAGTGCAACAGAAAAGAGTTATATTTTAATAAGGTGCAGATAAAAAGCAAACAGTGGGTTTAATAATAATCCTATTCCACCTGCTCTTTTCTCTACATCTTGGACAAGCAGTATCAAATCCAAACTCTTAATCCAGTGGTCTCACTGCTTCATTACCCCACCCCCCCCATCCCATCCTCACAGGGCCCCAGGTACCATAATCCTTATCCAAAGGCCAGGCTTGTATGTATACTGCATGCAAAATTCCACTTCACTGCCTGCTGGAGTGGAACAGCTGCAACACTGTCATGTCTGACCAACACATACATTTATTTTCTTTTGCTAAGCACTTTAAAATAAGGCTTTAAGCCCATGGAAGCAGCTGCACACTGCCTCAGTATAACCTATGAACAAGCGTTTGTTTGAAAACCAAACTAAATTTCTCTGGGACACTACCAAACAAAACTAAACCTCCCAGACAGAAAGTCTGTTCTCAGAGATGGCAACAGAACCACTCTATCAGTATTTCAGCATACAACTGGAGAAAACCCACAGCTGGAGACTGTGACTTGTCTCAGAGACTGCTGTAGGAAGGTGCCAGCCTCACACTTTCAGGAGATGATCATTCTCAGCTGACCTTCCTGCGGGTGGTGTCTCTAAAGGCACTGAAAAGGAAGTTAATGTACATCATTTCTGCAAAGCACTTCAAAGGCATCCTAGAGCAGGCTGTGCTTACCCACCTCAGTTAATGCATTGCTTTGGTAGTTAGTATTTGTATGTACTCAGAGAGCACATACTGCTGCCCACACTGTAGAGGCCAGAGATATGTGTCACCTGTACAAGTTCAGCACAGGAACAGACTATGTGTTGTCACTTGCCAGGGTCCCTAATTGAACTTTCCCTGTCCAGAACATGAGCTGCTCCTACCACTTATCATCATCATCACAGCATGGCTTACCACAACCTCACACCACCACCAGAAGCTCTGCAGACCTTGCAAACCAGCTCACCTTGGCACCTCCTCTTCTCCAATCTCGCTGTGTAGGTCTCATGGGGACTCGGCTATTTTACAAGTGATAACAGATTTTCCTGCCCAAAATGCACTTCTTTTGTATACTGTCTGCAGCTCAGGTAGTATAGCAATCTTCCAGCCAGCTCCACAGCTTTCTGCTCTGATACCCACATAATTCACCTACAGTGTCTTACAAAACACATGGTTCTTTGCAGCTGGCTTCTCCATCTCCCCTCCCTGCAAGGGACAAAGGAGGCTTATCATCAAAACAAGACAGACATGGATATCAGCAGCCTACCAAATCTGCTTGAAGCCATGCAAACAACAGCTCTGACCTTGGAAGGAGTCAAAACAAAATTATATCTTATCTCATTCCCAGCATGGGTATCTGATTAGCTAGAAGGACACTTAACACGGCGAAAAAGAAGTACCTTCCCTGCACACAGTAAAATTTTGCCTGCATACAAAAAACTAATCCATCAGTACATTCAAAAGAGTATGTTCATAACAGTTAATGTATGAACCAAAGTGGCTGGGTCCTCAAAATCAGCTGTCTAGATGTGATCCATCACTAGGGTCACTTGCCATGCCAGTGTTAGTATTCAGTGTCCTTGTGTATAAATTAATTTTAAAGGTATTGTTAGCCTTAAAAACTTAGTTATTCCTTGAACAAAAATTCGGAAGGATGGCATGGATGAAGGTATTTCTCAAGGGTGAAAGACAGTTTCTCATGTGTATATGGAGGTGTGGGAATCACAGTGGAAGGTAAAGGGGGTGGACACCAGTAATATGTGATTCCATTAGAGAAGAGTTAGGCTGAGACCACACTTGGCATAAACTGCTAAGAAGAGTTACTGTCATCCCAAGAAAAATCTCCCTGCACCAAGGATGTCATAGTAAAAGTGGATTACAGCAAGAATTCTGAGACAGACACTTCCATAGCTTTTGCTCCATCATCTAGTGAAAGAACTCCCACTCCACGTAAAGGTAACTCGCTAGTTAGTAATGAAATCTGAGTTCTCACTCTTTCTCTCTCTCATGCTCTCTTCATTTCCTCTCTCCCTTCACCAAGGAGGTTCAGAAGTGACCTCAGCACTGTCTGGAACTCCCTGAAGGGAAGTTCTGGCCAGGTGGGGGTTGGTCTCTTCTCCCAGGTACTCAGCATTAGGACAAGGGGGCACGGGCTCAAGCTCTGCCAGGGGAAATTTAAGTTGGAGATCAGAAAAAAATTCTTTGCAGAGAGAGTGCTCAGGCATTGGAATGGCCTGGCCAGAGAGGGGGTGGATTCCCCATCCCTGAAGGTTTTTAACCTGGGATTGGCTGTGGCTCTGAGTGCCATGATCTGGTAAAGGGAGTGGAGTTGGACCAAGGGTTGGACTTGATGATCTTAGAGGTCTTTTCCAACCCAATCGATTCTGTGATTCTGTGAAAATAAATTTGCAGGTTTATGTCATTTGCATCACAAACTATATTGGTCAAACATTCTCTGCATTAAGAGGGTGAGGTGAAGCAGTTCAGCTGAGTGAAATGAGAAATTTCATTCTGGGGTTAAGATGTAGGTCTGTGAAGTGAAACTCAGCTGTCATCTTTGCTGAGTATTTTGTTTGTGTGTGCATTTGGGGTTTTTCTAAAGGAATGAAACACTATCCACATAAGTCATCCCAACATGCACAGTATCAGGTGTCAGCTAAAAACCCTATTAGCAAGTTCAAGAACACTGTGGGATTTGCAGCAGCCAACCATTTAAAAAAGCAAATCCACTCGAAGGACAAACCACAATGAAATCATTCCCAGGCTGCATTTGGAGAAGGGAGGAAGAACACTCAAGTTCTGAAAGAAAATCTTGCATGTTCTCACCTGGGCAAGTGTAGAAAGGCTTTATTTAAAAAACAAGCAAACACATTAGCCAGACATGTTTCCTATACCCCAGCCCACTTCCTCTGCCTTTAGTCCCTGAGATGTTAATTTAAGGGTAAAGGAGCTGCTGATCCACGGACTCCACAAACCAAATAACATTCAGAAAACCATTTTTGGCAAAGGTACCAGACAAACTGCCAAGTCTCGTTCGTAGCCAGGTCTTGGGAATCAGTGATTTACTTATTCATTTGCAAAGGCCAGGATGTGGAAACTACACTGCATTAGAAAGATATAAAAGATTCATCAAAACTCAAAAAATTAGATTAACAGAAATTCAGATGACAATGTATTTGGAAAGAGAAATTAATAAATAGCAAATATATCACCATCCTGGTGATGACACTGGGTACATTTACCCAAGACATACGCTGTCCTTTCTGCACCCTGCAAGTATACACTGCTGTATGCCAGACAGTTTTCCCCAGTGGCACTACCAAACATTCAGTGCACTGGAAAAACAAGGCTGCTGTACAGATCTGCAATACAGGCTGATGGCGAGACCTTTACCTAAATTGCACACAATTTCAATACTTTTTCAATCATGAGATCTGTAAGTGGTCAAAGATAATCAGAGATACTTAGTGAAAAGGTCCCTAAATATTTCAGTGTTTGTGATGACTTCGAAAATAAGGAGCTACTTCAAATCCTGATCAAAGTAAGCTCCATGAGTGGCCTGTGAGGTCAGAGAGGTAGAAACAAGCAGAATTTAGCTGTCAAGTACGCACAGACACTTCACTAGCCTACCACAAGGACAGAAATTTACTGACACACCAGCTCTTGAGGCACTTACAATGGGTATTGATATGAAACAAGCTGCCTGCTGAATGAACTGCATATTGTAGGTATTCTTTGCTGAAGATACGGTAAACACACCTTACACAGTCTGTATCTGAAAGGGAAAATTAAGTATTTGATTCACAAAAATACAAACCGCCTCAAACAACAACAGAAACCCCAACTAAACCCAAAACATAACCTCTCCATCAGATAAATGAATGCAATTACAGAGTCATAAAAATAATTGCAAATGACCCCAAAGAACCAACTCAGCAGTTCTGACTCCTTGAGCCTGCTGAACAGTTGACAGTGGAGGCATTTCAAGCTCAGTTGCCCGATGGGAACCTCCATGCCATTTCTAGCTCCAGGATCCAGTTTCAACAGGAAAATTGATGCTACTGAATCAACAGTGGCCGTGCCCTCCGTGCCTCCTGTCTCCTCCCCGGCTGGTGGGGTGCACCAGCCACACAACAGGAGGGAACAGCACTTATCAGGAGCAGCATTAACTTCTGTGAGAACAAAGGCCTCAGGTATGTGCTATAAGAAGATAAGCATCTGGCTCCTTATGCGCCGGGAATAAATGGCATTTAGACCCCAGTGCTTCCTGAAGGACAGACAAGAGGACTCCAGCAGGCTGTGGAGCAGCAGTGGGCTGTCCTTAACCAGACCTAGGTCCTTGAATCAATCCCCTTGAAAACACAACCATGACTGAAACACAGCAGTGGGAGGGCTCAGGAGGCACCTGAGATCTTCAAAATCACAGAATATTTGAGATGTGGCAGCACCACCCACAGACTCAAACACAAAGGAAGGGCAGGTCCCAAGTGACGTTGGCATATGAAATCTGTGAACGGAAATCTGGGCACAGAGAACCTGTCTGGGTTGAGAACTGCTGAGCTCTGTGAAATGCCATGTGCTGAGGTTATTTCAAGGGGAAAAAAAAAGAGGACAGGCACAAACCCAAAACACAACCCCAAGAACCAGAGACTGTAATGATGCTACACTGCAACGTAGGGATTTGAGGATGAAAATCCCAAAATAACATCCAGAAACAACACAGATAAAACAGTGGGGCACAAACCTCACCACTGCAAGAGTCAGTGCTGTGACCCATTCCACACACAGCTCTGCCTTATACAGTGGCTGCCCAGAGGACGTGCCTTCAATTCAAGACTTGCCAAGAGAGTTTGTCCCAGCTGCTCAAAAAGGTGCCGGGGATTGAACTGCTCCTGAACAAACAAATTCCCCCTCTGTAACAACCTCACGTGCTAGACTGCATGGGCTGACAGAAGTCAGGGGCAGGACAAAGAACTTTCAGGACATTCATTAACAGCAATAAGCATAAATTCATTATGTGTTTTACCAACTCTGGGTAGGCGACAGCCTACAGCAAATTAAATCCCTTATTTCAGTACAGGGATTTGTATTAGCTTCCACCAGTCTTGTCTTTAAGCTGCTTATTTCACCTCAGACATCACTGTTTCATTGATTACAATATATAAATAGAAACATGTGTTTCTGGATCACGACTTTTTCTGTATCACACAGGATGATAGATACATCACGGCACTAACATAACAAGCAACCAGCCAGTTCTAACCCCAATATAAGGTTCAAGTGTGGAGTATTTACACTGAGAATAACAGGGCTAAACTGCTCTAAACTTACTAGCAGCAAACTCATTTTTAAGTAACAATAAAAATGTGTATCCTTCTGTTTTTTATTCTCAAATATCTACTGATATCAATGGTAATCATATTGTGAAATAATATACAAAGAATATACTGCAGTCAAAAACATTACTCCAAAAATCTTTCTTTTTTATTGTTAATGAAAACACTGAAGAGTCTTTCTCATTTGGTCTTCAAAAACGATGAACAGATTTCTTTTTTTTAATCACCTGTAAAATGGAGTTTGACTACCTAACAATGGCTTCAAACACTTTATCAGGTAAATAACCAACAGCCCACTGAACACTGTGACACAGTGTAGGACAGTACAGAAGGACAGATTCTCTTGTGTTAGACCATTTCATCCCAGCAGTCAGAAGATGCTCTTTTATCTCTGCAAAGCACATGATACCAAACAGGCCTGTGAGAACAAATACAGCAGTCACAAGTGCCACCACAGCCACCTCCTGCAGTCCCACTGTGCACACCCACAGGACTGCTGAAAGGTGCCTGTATAGTGCTGAGCTTACTGCAGTGGAAGAATCCTGGGACACTGGGGCTGGAAACCAGGCAACTGGCCCATCTCTCAGCTACGCACCACACAAAGTCTACCATCTGACCCTTGCCATTGTCTCCTGCTGCCCTGACAAGCCTGGATGTATTGACAGGATGGGCTTTGCCAAGAGCCAGGCCATGCTCTGCCATAACTCTGTAGGGAATTCAGGACAGCCAGTCTCACCGCTGAAGTGCTATTCTTTCAAGTGTTCACATCAGACATGCCTGGTGGTGTTCCTCCCATATCTTAAATATTAATTATTTTCTTAAATAACCAGTTGAATATCTATCCTGAAACATATTCCAACATTTCTTAATGCAAACTGAAATTTTTAATCCTTTAAAAAGAATTCTATTCAAGATAGTCAGTTGTCCAGGGTTAGGCATTTTCATTGCTCTTCTCTCTAGACTAATCCTAGTTAACCAAACTGCACTCATTAACCACAGACAATTACTTAATCCCCTATTTTCATAACAGGGGTCAGATCCCACACAATGTTGTCACACCACTTATTCTTGCCTATGAGAGGAAAAAGGATGATGAGGTATCAATATTGATCCTAATTGTCAGAGGTACAAAACGCCAGTTTGCAATTAAACTTCCTTCACAGTTTGGGATTTGCTTTCAATCTACCTCTCATTATAGCATATGGAGCTGTTATGCCCACTGCCTCCTAAATATCCTGCTAAGGGCTATTTAGAGTAGAAAACCTTTCTAATGATAGGTAATTACATTTCTATTAGATTTGCTGCACACCACCTCTCTACTGGAAATCTGAAACCAAGTGTTGTTCAATGCTACAACCTCTATTCTGCTGACAGGCAAGGGTAAGCCTAAATAAAAAACCTGATTTAATTATTCATTTATTTAAATTGCAAGTAGCTTTCTGCTTTCTTTGCCAGTGCCTTAAGGAACTGCAGTAATGGAGAGGCTTTGCAGAACTCCTGAAGGTCTTGCAAAAGTAATTCAGCAGTCCCTGCAGAAATCTGAAGTATTTTCAATAACGTTATTACTGAGCATTAATATAGGAATTCCCAGCTTGCGATACAGGTATGATGGTACTGCTGACAATATTTCATCATGAAAATTCCTAGAGGGCAGCAAGGATCCAGCTATGAAGACAGCACTAACATCCAAAGCTCTAGAGGGAAAAAAGCTGTTTTGGCTATCACTTATTAAAAATGAGCTTACCTCTTACACCCACTCAGAACTCATTTTTTCAGATACAGTTCCAGTTCTTCAGTCCATATAAAGCACATGTTAAAGCACAACAAGATGTCATTTCAAGTGTGAGTACAGTTGTCTTCCAGGCTTTACATTAACAGACATTTTATCTTAGTTTTGATTCGTTTACTCGTCACACTGAGTTCTGCTGGAAACAGCACTATAGAAAATGTTTTAAACCATGCTGTTAGGGTTCCCTACATATTGATGAGACAGGTATGTTATTATTGCAGAGTGACTGCACTATCTATCAAAGATGACACTTCCAACCCAACACACTGGATCTGTAATTCAACTGCGTAACATATAACCTTGAGCACATACTGGTATAATTACTCAGGAAAAATGAGACAGAATTAATTACAAATTTACTTTTCTCTGACATATTTGAAAAAATATATAGTTGGTAAACTATGAGATCAAAGAGTAGGAGACTGTGAGCCTGGGGGTGGAAATACAATAATGTACATCGCCTCCTAGTCCAAACTTGCAAGTGGTCTGTGCAAACTAAGCTGGAGTGGACAGGCTACAGAGAATGTGGTGACTCCCCTGGATCCAAGTCACCCAATGGCCATGATGGCAAAGCTGTTTAATCACTGTTGATCAGTGCAGGAGAGTGCATTGGCCCTCATGCACCTGCTCTTCTTCTGGCACTATTCACAGGGGCTGTATGCAATGGGTTTTACCTGCAAGTTAAAATGAATGATAGCAAAAGGAAGGAGAAGGGCGTGTTCCTAGTTTTCAGAATTCGAGATATTGCAGACAAACATTAACTGGGAACTGCAATTTCTACCAGGTGCTTTAAAGTATTTCAATAAATACGTGCAGCCATAAAGATTGCAGATGAGTGCCCTAAAGAGAGTACAGAGCTGTGGCTCAGTGCAGGTACCAGGCAGGAACCTGTCCAGGGGCTAAGCGAACACTTTGCTTGCTACCTGCTCTTGTGGGAGCTCATCTGCTCTGTACAGGCCACAGAAAGCTGCCTGTCCACCCTGCCCCATGGGCACAAGGGGACCTCCACACACATCTTATTGTCACACATTTCTGACCTGGTCCTGTTTCAGCTGTGCATTTCAATAGCCACAGTTAAGCTTGATTACTGAAAAAAGCCTCCAAAACCCATGGACTACAGCACAGACACCAGGGAAAGAAAGCAACTGGCCTCACGGGCATGTGCAGAGTGATGCTCCTGATAACAAAGGTTCACAGGAGATGGTGCTCATGGTCCTAGGCCCAAAGCTGAACCAGGCACACAAAGGAGCACCATAGCCCATTAGTCAGCTAGGGATGACATTTCTAATTTGACAAGCATTACAGTCAGAATGTAACCCTGCACTGCACACCACCCTTGGACTCCAAATGCAATGAAGCACCAGTGGGATTTATGGTTCTGAGCTTCCTATTTTGTGCAAGGATCTGACAAAACTCTCATTTCCCCTCTTCTCCGTTCATTTAACCTCTCATTACAAATTCACAAAAGGGCCTCATTAAAATTAGGCTATTATAATTCCAGGGAATTTTGATTTAAGACAACAGAAATGAAAAATGGAAATGTAAAATATTTATACAAACAAATGACATTTTACCATTTTCCATGCTAATGTAGCAAGTGGAGAATGAAAACAGAGTTTACACTGGAATTCCTTCTCCCAGCAGGCAGAAATTAGAGATCGATCATACATGACAAAGCATTAAAAAAAGGCCACTCAGGAATTTAACCATGCTGGAGTTTGCACTTGCAGCTCAAGCCTCATTTCTTTCAGAGTACGTCTTCTCATATATGTGCAGTAGAAAAACGTGCAAACCAGTCTATGCCTTGGCTTCTTCATCCCCATTTCTGCTTTCACCATTTCTTCAGACTCAGCCAGCTCATTCTTAAACTTGGTTTAGTTGTATCATTAAAACTTTTTAAGTTCTTGTTACGGTTAAAACCTGCCTAGTCATGGAAAAGGTGCAGACTTGCACACTCTCCTAGGCTGCCCACAAAGTAACCTGCACTATTATTTTAACACAGGTAGCTAAGTCAGCTTACAGAAGGTAATTCTGTACACAACTTGCCTAGATACTGCTCATGTGACAGGAGTGGAGATGCTTGGCTAAGAAGAGTTGGCCCCAAAGGCTTGATTCTAGTTATGCTTCACAGCTTAGCATAAAGCCCAACCATGTTGGCTCTTAAACTGATTGTTTTGTACTGTGTTCAACCCGTATAGTACACATTAAATACTTAGATTTTATTAGGAAGCAATTCCTAAAGCACATAGCTGCTACAGCAACAGCTTTTGTAGGAAGCAGATATTCTCATCTCTCCATAAAGCCAGCAGCTCTAATATGCTCTTGGTGATACCCCAAGGAAATACCCACAGTCACAAATGAAGCAGGCAGGCTGCTGCCTGCCATCAGCAGCACTGTTTGCTGCAACTTGATGGGCTTTCACTGGAGGCTTTTTTCCTAAATCAAAACCCCTAAACAGGTTAAATATCCAAGGCTGTCTCACATAGGGTTTACTTCTAAAAGGGCTGCTGAACAACAGCAGCTCTACTTACTTCTCAGCACCTGCAAAAGGCATTACCAGAGTTAGTACAGTGAAAAGGCATGGAGAGGTGCTGAACAACAGGCTACTACAGGCATGGATTTATTAACAAACATGGGCCTTCCAGGTTGCTGAGCACCACTGGCATATTTTGATAAGAGAGCAGAAAGGCATCCACTTCTTTTCATGATTCCTTGCAGGGGAGCCAACCTCATGCTGGCACAGCCACAGCAACCCAGACAACAACAGAGCACCAAGGCAGATGAAATCACAGAGACAAAAATGCAGAAACTACCCGAGTGAAGGATTTTCATTACTGATTGTCCTGGATTAGAACACAGCACCTGAGCCCCTTCCCCTAGAAACATTCTGGTAGAGCTGAGATGGGAATCGGGACTTTGTGCCTTCAGTCTATGTTACTTTTCATATAACACCCAGTGCAAGCCATGTGTTATGATCAGCACAGAGAAGAAGAAAATGTAGGATTTAACTCTCAGCTCTGAGTGACAACTCTACATCTGCAAAGATCGGGCCCACAGCCATGGCTTTTTGTAATGCACATGTGGAGCTCTCCTTTACAAGAGCCCTTTATAACTGCAAGGATAATAAAAGCCAGTTATGAGAAGGTGAAGACTCTAGCTGCTAGCAGATGCCAAATTGCTAATGACTGCACAAAGAGGGAATCAGAGTCAGGGCTTAACCAACAGAGAGCCTCAGCAGATGCCAGTGGGCCTGGCTCTCCTGGAGCACAGGGAGAGATGCACCAGAAGCAGCCACAGCTCTGTCTGAATGGCAGAAGCCTTTGCCTGGCAGCAGCACAGTCCAGACAGCCTTACACCCACCCAGGTAGCTGTTCATTCCCTCTAGGGCTGCAAAGATGATGTCCTTGAAACACTACCACTTCATTGTCATCAAACCCGTATCATCTGCTATTTCAGAAGAGTCAAGAAACAAACCTCTGCTTACCTAAAAAAAACCACCAAAAAACAGAAGGAAGAGAAAACAAATGGCTCCAACCCAAGCAAAGCCCTCTGTTCTACTGATTACATTCAGAAGCATGACCATGCCTTTTCCCCCATCCTCTCTCCAGCTTGGTATCAAGAGCCTTCCCCAGGCTCAGTGAATTAACCCTCCACAGGAACGAATTGACCTGTGACACACAAGAGTATTGTGTTTTTATTTTTTGAAATGCATTTGCAGCCCAGCCAGCAAAAACCAACAGGCTCCTCAAATGAGGGTGCCAGGTAGGAAGGTAAACAAAGTCACTGAGATTACTGCAATGCCCTGCCTAGAAAAGCAATATAAGGGGAGACTTTAGGAGAAGACACACTCTCTCGTCCCTCAGGCTCTGTGTCCCTCACACACACATCTGCATGGTAAGGAGAGGAAAGGTGAAGGAAAACACAGTTCAGAGAGCTAAGGAAATCAGGTCAGCTTCTAAGTGAACCTGCTTTTAGCTGATGAAGAGGCTGATGGTGGGAAAGTTTCCTCAGCTCACCCCACAGCTCGGGATCCAGTGTGCTCCGTGTCACTGCACTCTGAGGGACCTCTGCCTTTGTTACTGTTGTTTATGAAAATCTCTCTCAACAAATACCTTTGATCCTCACATAAATCTTTTTTTTGTATATCCATCGCAGGCTGTGGCCCAAAAGCAACACACATTTTCATATAATCAGTTTTTTTCTGTCATGTGTGTAACTCAATTTGGAAAAGAAAAAACACATATGTGAGAATATTTTTCAGCAGTTTAGTGGAGACTGGGAAAGCAGTTATTTTCTTTAACTGCTGCTGTTATAAATCAAAATGTGTAGATATGAAAATATTAAGATATTTATAGCTATGTGAATAAGTGAGTTTGTGGATTGCTGGCCAAAGAAAGCCAAACAGTCACTTCGCTGACTGAAAATTACAAGCTTTTTGGCTTCCTCAGTATAACAAAACTGCAAATGCCCATTTCGGAGCAATAAAAATATATGGCAGTGCAATATATAAGTATTTTTTTTCATTTAATGCTTCATTTTAATAGCAATCTTGACAATTTTAGAGGCAAGGTAAAGTTTTTTCAAAAGAAGAAACTTTCTAACCCATTTTATGTTGAAAACATCAAACAAAATCTATCCTTATTTTTTACCTGACCCATTTGATTAATTCAAATAAACTTCATGGACAGTTTCAGTTAACCAAGAGTATTGGGCAAGTCTTCCAGCCCTCTTTTACTACAGCATCCCAAGCATTAGCCAACACAAAATATGTTTTCTAGTCTCAGAAATTTGCTTTTGAACAAATAAAACACTGCTTGCAGTGACTGTGAGGTCAAGGCAATGCGCAAGCCTGTTCATGGCTGCAGGCAGCACCCATGGCCTGACCACAGCTCCCTGCAGCACCAAGCACTGACTCCAGCCACCATCTGTTCCATTCCTTGGTTCCTCTGTGCTCTCTTCCACGTTCACAGGTCTTATTGACTAGAGTAAAATGAGTGTAAACACTTAAACATTCACTATCTCACTGATACCTCATCCACGGGCACACTGACTGCTGCCAAGTTGTTTTGATACCATGGCAACACATTACCTGGGATCTGGCTGCCAACCGTGGCATTTCGCTTATTTTACAAGCAAGGTGACATTTTGTGATTTTAGTAACAAGCCGTTAAGATGGGCAATTAAATACATGATATGGGGAATTAAATATAAGGCACAAAGAGCAGCAGCCATTTCTTCAGTTTGTCACTATACAGAACCAGACAGATGAGTTCGTGTTGTTTGGTTTTACAGAAGAATCCCAGCAGCAAGAAAGGCACCTGACTCTCTGGGCCAGCAAGTCTAGTCTGGGCCAAAGCCCATGAAATGGAATCCTCTTTCTTGCCCTGTGTCAAGCAGCTGCCTGTCAGTATGAAAGCTGCCCTGAATTGTCAAAGTTTCCAAATGATGATATAAAATATTTTTGTTCATAATGAAAACAAGTATTTGTGCCCTCCCAGCTTTGATCTCAATGTATACTCAACAGCCAAACTGAAAAGAAATGCATAGTCACTGAGGCAGAATTAACAGCAAAGTACTGTTTAATATCCCAAACTGGTGTCTTCTGATTGGAAGTCTTACATTAGGATACTTCTGAGTTAGTGCCTCTCCCCTAACTGATATCCAGTTGCACTCACCTTTCAACCATGCAGCTCCACAGATACACTGAGGAAAAACATTCGGAAAACATGCAGTATGTGTTCTGAGCTGTGACTCACGCTGTAATGCATTGCCTCCCAGTCAGCCATGTCTGTCCTTCACCTGGCTTCTGCTACAGAGCAATATCCCCATGCAAAGACCTCTCCTTTTTGGGCCACTCAGTGGGGCAGCCCTGCCCAACACCTGGCACTTCTGCCTTGTCCTGAGTCATCCCATCTGTAACACAATTATCCCTGGTTTCCTTAAGCTGGAGGAAGTACAAAGCACATTTGACCCAAGTGCTGAGTTATTCTTCCTTAAAAAGCCATATGGAAAAGGCAGAAAAATTACAACCTGTCAACTTAGCGAACAGCAACATCATTCCCTTACTTTAACCTTTCCTGTGGTATCCTGCTAGCTGTTCATCTGAGGGGCATTTCTTAGAGGTCATCTTCAGCCACAGGAACTAAAATTGCAGCACCTGGGCCCTCAATTCTGGCCTTCAGATCTGACTCCCAAAGCTAATGCAGGCAGCTTGCAACACAGCCCCTTTCCTTCTGCTCTCCCCCATCATCCGCACTTGCCTTTGGGCAGTAAGAGCTTCTCCTGCTTTCATTTCTACTCTCCCTCTTTTCCACCAGTTCCCCCTTAGGAACCTAGTCCTGTTTTTCTCAGGAATGCTTCCATCACTCTCCACCAGGGAGCCTGTGTCCTAGCCCACAGACAGTATTTAACATACTGCCAAAATATTTATTTCCAAGTCACACTTTGTTACTCTTGCAGTCTTCTACCTCTTGCATTTTCCCAAAGTTCTTCATCTGGGTATGGAAAGTTGAAACTTTAAAAACAAGCTTCCACAAGGAAAGGTGTTCTGTGAATAGATCTTTTAACAAGCAGAGAAAGGATTTAAAAGCCAAACAGAAACACAACAGTGATGACAGCTCTGAGTGAAACCTGCCTGATTATTCCAGTCCGTATTTCAACATCTCCTCAGCCACAGCACATAATATAACCATTCTCTTCTGAGCAGACTCAGTCAACATTAATTAAAGGCACAAGCATTTTAACGCAGCCACCAGGCTGCTTTCTCCATCTTCACGACAAAGGCATCACTTTTGTGCTCCTGCTCTTCCAAAATAATCTCCATCCCTGGGTAAATTTACATTTCAGGGGAAAGTGCAGAAAGTCTACAAGAACCTCATTAAAATGCTCCCTTCACTGTCACAAGGCAGATGTTTTTATTTGCCGAAAACCAAATGGAGCCCCAAGCCAGGGGCAGATGTACAGCCCAGAAAGGAGAGAGGTGACAGCCTGCACTGGCAGACAGGTTTTGCTTTCTGCAATTTGCTTTTGCAAAAGGTTAATCCCAAACGTGTTTCAAGGAGGCAAATGCCAACCTGCTGTACATGCGGCTGCATACAATGGAAAGATTTTTATGGCTAAGGACAAAAAGGTCAGGGACACTCATCACGTTCACATCTCTCCTGGAAAGCTGTGCCGAACAGCAAGTTCTGAATATGGGCCTCTGTTCACAGTGAAATAAACACAAACTAAGGAATATAAACCTGCAGGTGCTAGGGAAGGGGCAGGAAAAGTACAATATGCAGGTGCTGTAAGGGACCTCATTTGTCTCAGGCATCCCATATGCTCCCTGTATTGTGCTAGAAAGCTATGAGAAAAACGAGCAATTAATATTAGATTTGGTAGACATGTGGTTTATATAATACCAAGGCTTGAAAGGCCTAATAAATAGAAATACGTTTTTGTGAACACTGCAGCAAAGCAGGACATTTCTTGCCTCCAATACCACATACACTTAAGTTGAGCCTCACAACAGTTAGAAAAAATTTTTAGACCCTGTGCTTGTTAGCTAAGCCTTGCAACTAGCTACAACACACCATGTAACAATAAGAGCAGAAACCCGTGCAAAGAAGGCAAGCATTCAGGTTATCTGTGCTTGAATGACTTTCACATACTTTGGGATCCTTCTCCAGAAGGACAGGCCTGAGCTGATCCAGATCCCACCTGAGACTTCACACTGCGTTAACTAACCTCAGTGCAGATGAACCGAGAGTGCTAAGGAGAGGGCAAATATGAGATGCTACCACTTTTTCCCTGCATGCATTGATATGAGTCCAGCCCCTGAAGATGAGACAACTGAAGCACAAGACACCAAAGGAGTTACCCAGGCAAGTCCCAGTAGACTACAGTGCTGAGGGAGCTGACCCATGAACAAAAGTGCTTTCCTCGGCATCTGGGTTAGAAGCAAAGTCCTTTATGAAAACAGGTGGCTGAACAAACTGGAGGAATCAGTTCCTTCCAACTTGGCGGTAGCAAACAGCATGGAAAAAAGCCCACATGCAGAGTAACACCAAAGCCAGCAAGAAGGAGGACAGAAAATTGAGAGGGGAAAAAAATAAAGAATTTGATTATCAGAGTGAGGAGTATTTTCTATCCAGATGTTACCACCAAGTATCTAAATGAGTACTACCTGTAATTCCATCCTGCCAGCAGCTTGCAAATTTTGCTGAAATGATACAAAACACCACATCTACTATCCCTGAAAATTAACTACCCTGTCAACATTTACCTCTTGCCCAGCCTCTGGAGCTCTGTTTTGGGCAAGTCCTGCATCTGGGACGACAGACCTCTCCTGACCTTTGGTACAGCCAAGTACAGAGGTGATACAGCTGCGGCCATTCCTTCCAGGTTATTCTCACATGCTGCCTCTCTAACAGCTCCCATCTCACCAAATGCTCTATTCACATAAAAAGGTTGACAGCTGAAGTATAGCACTGGAAGGAAAAGGTGCCACAAATAAACCTTCTAGTACTTCGCAGGTCAGCTGAAAATTGTCTCTGAGAGACAATCACAATAAATCCAAATTTCTTTCTTGAGTTACATTACCAGCTTTTTCACCAGAGCTATATATCAGAACAGCCTGGAATGCTAACATACTTTAGTATGTTATTTCCCTGTCTATTTACAAGAAAAACACTTTACCCAGTACTTCCTTTTCCCTTCATTCATTTCTAAATCTAAGCATCTCTATTTCTGCTGTATTAAGATCTCTCACACAGCAGGCTTATGTTAAAAAAGTAGTGATTTTTATGAAGTCTCTGACACAAGAAGCTGGAAAAATACATGAAGTATAAGAGTAACACTAATTTTCCTGTTTGCTGACAACTTTCCAAATTACCACAATTCCATGCCACTGTGATCTGTAAAAGCTACAGCACATCTGCAGCACCAAACTTAACACATTCTTGATTTGTTCTAATTCTGCTCTTATTTTGGAAAGTCCAGAGGTTTTGTCCTTAACCTCATGATTCATTTTTATGGGAAAAAATCCCCCAGAACACACCCATAAATAATCCTGCTTTGCTGTAGGACTTACTGAAATTATTCTCTCCAAGAAATAAAAGTAACTTCTATTTCTACTACTCGAAAAAATGAAATTCCTAAACAAGACTTCTCTTCTGTCAGGAGTGCAGGGAATTATTCATAGAACATGACGACATATATGCAGACTTTTCCAGTATGGACACAGTGGAAATCTCTCATCAGAAATCAGTGCTGTGTCCTTCAGCTGGAGGTGTATTATAGCCACAGGTCCCATATGTTCATTCTGAGGAACTGACTGAAGTTAAAATTTCCACATTACAGGTAAGTTTCAGCAGTCACAAGCTTTTGCAAGCAGAATCCAGTGTATGCTGCAGAAATGTAAATGTCTTTATATGATTACAGATCACAGTGCTGGCAAACACATTCAAGCAGAAACACAACAAACTTCATCTGGTGCTATTTACCCTGGACAACCTGTAACTTCCAGTATAATTTTTGAAAAAGGTACTTTTCCACTTCACCACAAACACCACATCCCTGTAGCCACTGTGGCTCCTTTTACTTGCCCAATACAAAACCAAAGAGCACCAGAGTACCTCTGCTCGTTAGTGCTGATGCTCCTTTCCAGTCCCAACCTCTTTTCCAGTTTTCCAGGACAGCACAGACACGCTGCTTTGTCCCAGCTCAGCCCCACCTTCAGCTGCTACCAGACCATACCCCTGCAGCTCTCCACCACTGGACAGTGTATGTTTTATTCCCATTACGGCAGCTCAGACTGCTGCCTAATAGACAGCCCCGGACAAAGATTACGCTGCCACAGCGGTTTCTGCACGGAAGAGCCGTTTCTTGTTAAAGCTTGTCATGTCTGTACAGCGTGAGGCTGCTCCACACTGCCCTGTGCCCTGAAGTGGGCAGGGGGAGCGGGATGGGGGAGCGGGCAGGGGGAGCAGGATGGGGCTGCCTCCCTGTCTACTGGCTGCCAGCCACTGGAGAACAGGCCTTCCTTTGGTCATGCTGTTTAAGGCTTTTTAAAATTCCACTTTGGAAAATGCAGCTTTGATTTGCCAAATGTAAAAGTGACCTGCCAGAGGGGATTGCACACTACTTAAATCCATAGTGTTATATAGGTCCAGATATACTTATTTCTTTCATGGTATATAAGTACACACTTCTCTGGATATTAAGTGCAAACAATGAGTCTTTCAGTTTAGTCATGCAATTCAGATCATGGTGTGGCTTAAGCTGCATTAGGAAAATATTTTGAGTGCTCTGAATGTATACAACACAGTCAGAATTAGCCAAAATACTGATCCAATATTTCAGTGGGCTGAAGTAGAGAGAACAGCTACAAAACCCAATGGAGCATGTAAAGAAAAGTGATGGACAGCACAGCAGTGCACAGCAGTGATTTTATCATAACAGTGAGGTCAATCCAGCAGATTACAGAAAAAGAACATGCCTGTCATCTAGTTTTGCAATGCTTGGATCTCAGTACTGAAAATGCTCACAAACCTACCACCAGCAGGGTGTTATTCAGTAAATTACATTTTCTAGACTAAAGCTACATTTCTATCCTCATGCTTGTCACTTGATCCCAAACTGCAAGCTAACAGAGCACCAAAGAAAATTTTAAGCAATGACATCTCGGCATTTCCTCTTCCAGATCCAGTAATTAATCACCTATACAGTTCTGCATCTTGCCTGCTTATGGCCACGAAGCCCTTCCTGATCTAGACTGTCTTTGGCTGTTAAATGATGATTTTAGGCCCATTAGTTAGAGAAAAATGGGAAAAAAAAAAGATTCTCTTTCCCATGTAGGTACTCCCCCTGGGAATCCTACCATGAACTGTGTGACAGGCTGTCAAAACCAAAGGTCAGGCCCATTATGCCCTGACCTTGGTTCCTGGCCGTTTAAGTGAGCAGACTTTCACTAGTTCATAATAAGATGCAAGAGAAACGTTAGTTCCATCTGCCACACAGTAGACACAACACATGCAGACAACAGGAAAAAGGGATAAGCAGCAGAAGGGTTTATGGGGTTTTCCCTATCACCAAGGAAAACAAGCTTTTTTAAGTTGGAAGAGTTCTAACACTGAAGTCCCTTGCCTGTATTAGCAATTTCTTGCTGTCACAATTTAGGAAATTTCAACCTTTTTTGCTATTTTCAAAATATTCAGTCCCTGAAACTGGTTGACAAACACCCAGGGCTTTATCTTCGTAACAATGATATACTTCCTACAGGCTTAACACCCGAAGGCATGTCCAGGTGTGAGGCCCCAGCTCACAATGCGTTGTCCTGCTCCCTGATTGGCAGCAGGGCCTCCTTTTGGATTTGCCATGATCCGGAGGGCGGGCAAGGGCAGGCAGCTGGCATGGTCAGGCACAGCTCCCTGTCACAAGGAGAGGTGCCATGTTGCCATACCAGGCTGCTGCCAGGCACCTGTGTCCCCAGAGAACACCATGTCAGCATTCTGGAATGGGCATGGAAGGTAAATGTGGATTCATCAGCACAGCGCTGCTGGCCTGGTATCTGTTACAAGGTGCATAAAAACTTTTATTACAAGTTTTAAACACTAAAGTACAGCTGTGAACTTACTCAGAAGTACAGAGTATCCAAAATGCACGCATCAATGCATCCTTAAAATACATTGCAAAACCACCTTTCAGATTTACGAATCATCTTCTAGACTTACAGACCACCAGATAACTGTGGATGCAGAATCTTCCAGCAATCAACAGATCACTTCAGCTCTATGACTTTAAGCATCATTTAACCAACTAAAACAGTCTCACATCCCAAATTCAACAGCAATAGCCACAGGAGATAAGGCAGTGTCCTTAATGCAAAATCACAAAACACTGATTTCTTATACAGAAAAATACCTACCAAACCCATATCCTGTGATAGTACCTGTGAACTGAAGTTGAAAGCTTCACCTTGCAGCATTTTCCCATGCCAGAGGTAATATACTCCCCACTCAAGGCTCCCTCCAGTTCAACAGCTGACTGTGGCATGGTCTGTTCACTAATGAGCTAATAAAGTGGTTCAGCATTTACATACCAGATGGTGGGCCTGCCCCTCTTCATTCTGTTGCTCATTTTCTCTGTTTTTAAATGAGTGTTACCAGCAGCCGTTCTTGGTTTAGTTTATATTGTCTGAAGTCACCTCATGATCTATCACATTCTTCTCTATCAGCCAATTCTGTATCAACTCCCCAGTTAAAGTCTCAAGGCAGGAACTTAAAGCAATTTTAAGACAATAACTGCTGTTAAAACAACTATCCTGCAGCAGCACAGTCCAAGGCCACAGGAATCTGTGGCTGCAATGTCTCCAGCCTTCCCTGCTTTAAGCAGGCTTTCTTGGGAAGAAGCAGCTCTGCTCTCATGACAGGAACATGCTTTTATTCCTCATCTGTTGAGCTGAAATAAACATCACCTGTGTCTAAGCCTTCTTTCTAGTGTCCCTGTAAAAAAAAAAAAGTGATTTATTTTCTAGAAAAAAAATATGTGAGCTGCAGATGTCAAAGTAATAATAATCTAGAGTTAACTCCTCATTGATTCTCATTTCATCTGAATCAGCTCACCTAATTTGTTGTTGCACGACTCCGCTTACTACTGTATCTGTTTATCATGTGCTGGGTAAAAGAAAATGGTACAACCACACACTGCCAAGGGCTTCAGAAAATAAAGATTTTGCTTTCCTTGCTCTCTGCTTCTCTCAAACTCTCACAGTGAAGAGCCTGCTTTGTACAAAGCCAGCAGTGCTTCAGCTCCCCATGAAGCATTTCATAGCAGTAACAGCAAGGACTGTCTTTCCATGGCACTTCCGCACTGCAACTCTACATGAGTGCCAGAACTTTCTTCCCTTTTCTTTCAACAAAGCAGCTTGTGTTGCCACCTCTTGTCCTCAAACAGAGAGACCACGTGCTGCATTCAGGACCTTCAAATGCAGGATAAAGCCTCAAAGTCCCTCAAACGTTGTCATTAGAGTCATTCTACCTTCAGCAAAAGTAAACAACCAGGTCTCCGAGACCAAAAAAAAGTACTTGCATGTGATGTGGAGCACAGTTGAAGGGACAGACACAACTAACTGATTTTCACAGCTGTGGAAGGACAACAATGATGCTCTGTTAAACCTCCTTCTTTGGTGGTCCTTAAAACTGATGCCCAGTTACCATATTGTTACCAATACATACGGTACTTTCTGCTCACGTTTCTACGTCCTGCCATTTTTCTGATAAAGTAATCAGCAACAACACAGTTGAAACCTCATTTCCCATTTACTCAGGACAGAATGAAAAACATCCTCTGATCAAAATGGGCCTGAAAGTCACCTTAGCACTGCATGTTGCCTCTTCCCAAAACCTCCAGTTACTGGGCTTGGCACCAGCAGCCTTGAAGCAGCACACCACACAGTAGCTCTGCTGTGCCATCAGCACAGTCCACTCAGTCTGGGCCCAGTTTTTCACAAGGCACAAACAGCGACAGCCTAGTAAGTGCATTGAAACTTTAAGCTATCCAAAGGCAGCCAGACAGAAAGTTTGTGCACAGATGCCCCAGGGGATTCTTCTTTGATTTAGCTTCCTAAAAATAGCTCTTCAGAGGGGATTGAGGCTTTCAGGAGTTGCTTGTTGCCTTTTTAACCAGTTTTGAAAAGACTCGCCCATCCATAGGCTTTTGTTGCTTTCAGGAACTTAGAGGTGGAAAAGGAGAAGTACTGACAAAGGAAGCCTGACCTACATCTTGCCCCACTCTGCTGGGTTACATCGTTCCTGTTCATAATTATGTAACAAAGAGAAATGGTACACACCAAAGCGGGTTCAGGAATCACAGCCTCTGCTCCTGCCTCCTCAGTAGCTTTTCACCCAGCACTAGTGAATTCCTTTAAAATTCCTCTACATTTTCCTCTTTCTGCAAAAAGCAATTAAGAATATTTACAGACCTCACAGGGGAGACATAGTACTTGCAGTTAATTAAAGCCTGTAAAGACTTTAAGAACACCCAGTGAAAGACTTTGTAAGAATGTGAAGTGCGTCATAAACTCAGAAAATGAGCCAGCAGAGACACAAAGGTTGTATCTGAAGTGAAGTGTGTCAAATAAAGATTCTACTTAAAGAAAAAAAAGGTTGTAATTTAAATAGCTACAACATGCTTTCTCACTGTACCTTAACTAAGATTTTACAGGACTGTCATCAGAAAGGTAACACTTTCACATGCTACTTGGTGAACTGGAAGGAATCTATTTAAAGGCAATTTGCAATCAGTGGTATCTGGCAGAAACTACTAACTACAAAAGTTGGTGTATCATCTGTTTTATAAAGACAGAGTGAGGGCCCACATGAGCACAAGCAAAAGTGTCTCTCGCTACTACTTATCACTAGTTTTAAGTTAAATTCTCCTCTAAGTCTGGGCATTAAAGAAATCAGTTCCTTTCAATACAGAACCTGAAAGCTCCCCGTGACTGGGTTCTTACGGGTTTGAGGCACAGAATCTCCTGAGCTGCAGGGGAGCAAACAACGGGCAGACAGGCATAGGGGAACATGGGTGCAAGGGCAGTGGACAGGCTGCTGCTTCTACCACAGCAACCTGCAAGGCTAGCTGTAGATTTTGCCCCCAGGGCATTTCGCATGTACCACCATATAGCAAGATACCACACACCAGCTCAAATCCTTGCCACCTGCTGGCTGTACCAGCCAGCACCATGAGTCAAGTCACAGACTGGGGCAAATACTTTGGAGTTCTTGATGTAATAATTACATATAGCAGTGCCTGCATCATTTCACAAGTATTCACTGCTGCCTTGGGATCCTTTTGCTAAGCAGAAGGAAGCAAATGCAGTTGGGACCACAACCTGACCACAGAGGGAGGGGCTGGCAGGTGAGAGTGACCCTTTCAGGACAGCCTAGGTACCTTACACTTCAATCGGTGTAACAGCCACGGGAGCACTTTACTCTTCCTGGAGAGCTAGCCCAGCAAACGTTTTTGACAGTTCATATGAGTGCCCTCAGAGCTACCAAAAGTTTATGCAATTTGTCATCATCTCTGTCCCAAATCCCCACAGCATGTTTCTTTCCCCTAACAGTTCTCTCTACATCATGTGCGAACCTCAGGATGTAACATCAGGTTTCGTTAAGTTGGAAGGAGTAAACCAGTAAGGATAAAGCACTTACACAGCTGCCCTTTCTGTTTTGCCTGGTGAACAACACACTCTTTAGCGTATTTAAAGAGCTTTATAAAGCAGATAGATCCCAGCACTGGCCTCACATCCTTTTAGGACCAGACAATGACTGCTTAACATGAGAATCTTTATGATAAAAGATCTCAGCATCTTATTTCCATTGCTCTACAACCTCCATTCGCTTCCTGTGCTCTTAGGCAATGGTCTTCCCCTCACATCTCCCAGCCACAAGACAGAGGCTCTGCTGTGTATCAGGGTATGCCAGGGAAAAGGCAAAGTGAGATGTCTATTACCTAGTCTATCATCTCATCTTTTGGAGGCATTAAAAAAGGGAAAGATAAGCCCATGTTTATTTGTTCCCTTTAGGATGTCAGTACTTAAATGCACTGGTTGTTGTTCAGGATCCACTCCTGCCAGCAATGATCACTGGACAATACAGTGTGATCTGGGTGACCCTAACTCCTCATGAGGTACAGCTTACACAGGCTGCAGAAAGGCAGATGATACTGTGATTCAGCAGTGAGGTTGCTGGCACTAAGTCATCACCATTGCCATGCTGTTTCTGAAAAAACTTTGAGTTTGCTTAAATCTGGCCAAGTGACCTTGTATCCCTTCAGCACTTCCTTCTAATGACTGAAAAACTTCCAGCCACAACATTTCTGATTCACTTGTATGTGTCCAAAAATCTGATTTACAGGCTTTCGCCAGCAGCAACCAAGACAAAAAAGCTATTTGTGGATCTAAGAAAGACGAGATGATGTGGATGAGGGAAATATAACAACCAAGGCATAATCCAATACCACAAGAATGAATTCTACTTTCAAATCTCCTCAAATTAAGTTTAAATGAAAAAAATATTTCCTGAGAACACACTTCTCATTCAAAGCAGCCACAGCGCTCCTGACTCTGAGTGCCTAAATAAATATATTGCACATACCACTTTTAATAAGGATAGATTTTTCCATTTTATCTTTGATTATTGCAGGCTTCAACTGCACTGTCATCTCTTCCATATTTCAAGTCACTCTGGGTCTGTATTTTAAACCTTCAACCTATCACCTCATTAGTTATCATGTTAGTAGCATGAAGTAACAGATCTCCAAAGCCACTAACCCTCCTTTTCTTCTATACTGAAACAAAGATCTCAATGGCAGGCCACAGGACAACATGAATAAATGGTGCCAAAATATACTCTCTCTTTCCTCTGGTAACACAACACCATCCATCAGCTCCCTAAGTGGCAGATGTTCAAAATCCACAGACAAGCATGGTAAATTTTTACTGTTAGAGGAAACATTCTGGGTGTTTGTTCTCTTAATATTGGAAACCTAGTATTTCCTCATTACAAATCCAGCTCGTTTGCAATGGAGATATCCCATGGGGAGAATAAAGGGAACCGAGCGAAGCCTGAACCAGAATGCAAACAGGGAAGCTGAAAAAAAACCAGCAAGATATTGTTAGCTCTTCCCCGTATTTTCAGGAAACACTAAGTACACAGATAGATGAGTATTACCTATATTTTCCTGCATGGAAATGGTTCAAAGCTGTATCAAGGGAGACATTGGGAAGTGTTTCTTTACTGAGAGGGTGATCAAACAGTAGAACAGGCTTCCTAGAGACACAGTCAATGCTCCAATACGGATTCATTTGGACAATGCACTTAGTAATAAATACACTTAAGTTTCGGTCAGGTAGTTGGATTGAATGCATGTTATAGGTCCCTTCCAAATGAAATAGTCTATTCTATTTCTATTCTAGTGCATCCCATCCCATCTCCAAGCACGTGATACTTATTTTTAACAAACATTCTTTGCTGCTTCTTGCTACTTCACTTTTATTTATGGCTAAGTGTAAAATGTCAATTCAGGTATTCATTGACATCTTTCCATCCACAGAAACCAGGCTTTTTATTTTTATGTACAAGTGAGGGCACCTCTTCACAATGCTGTTAGATAGGCTGAAAAGGGCTCTGGTCCTATCAGCTACATACAAAGATGGTCTTATGCAAGAAGACCACCAAGAAACAGATAATAACAATGTTAATATCTCCAAGTTTGACTCGGAACCTTTACAAACTACCAGTAACATTGATCTGCAGTCTTATCCAACCTGCGTAATATCAGAACTGCCACACCAACTCCTTAAGGGATCTCCTGCATCAGACACCCCTCCTGGTGATGGCACTGTGTGGATAACCCGTGGGGTTGTTAGGATGTTACTTGCAGAGACAAGCCTGGTCTGGTTAAGCAGTGTGCTATCACAAGAGGCGACAGCTTTGGACTGGGAAACCTGCACCCCACTGGCAAATGCTGCAGCAGCTGGTGCTCTGTCCTGGCCTTTGGAGGATGTGCACTGCTCCTCTCAAGCCAGAAATCTCCTCTTTCTCATGGGCTTGGATGCCCACGCCACACTGCTAGGAGACCCACAGTTCTGTCCCCAGCACTCTGGCATCCAACCAGCAGATAGGAAAGTCTCTAGGAGCCTGAAAACTACATTGATTTTTCAATGACAGTAAAACTCATGCCATTTTTTGAAGAGTGCCATTCCCACAGCTCAGGTCAGGTTTTCGTAAGGTGTTCAGAATCCACCTGCATGCCTTGAAAAGGGGAAGGTTCTCAGAAGCATCACAGAAAGAGCAGCTCTTGTGACAACCCGAATGGCCCCAAGATGTTCCTGATTGTTTTCAAAGTCTGATGCTTGCTTTCATCATTAAATCAAAAACCCCATTATTCACAAAAAATCTGTTCCCAAGAGTAAGCTATAGCTCCTGCCCTGCCAGCAGGAAGGAACTCTGAGAACTTGCAACTTGTTACATGCTCTGTGTTAATTTAATGTGCTTCATAACTACATCTTGGAGCTGCAGTCTATAGATAATGTTCAGGTTAAGCACTTCAGTAATCTGCTACCATCTGACATTCGCAGACAGAAAAGTCAATGACTTCATTTAATGATTAGAATGAGTTTGGTTTTGTATCAGACTTGGCTTAAGAAGGATGAGCTGGATTCATTAGAAAATGAAGTTTAATTAATAAGCCAATTCTATTTGAATTAGCTAGTGAAGATCAGGGAAAAAAAAGCCACCAAAAAAAACCCAGAAGGGAGTTTTATAACAGACTATGTAACTGATTTACACCTCTGCATTTACAGGACATGAGAATGAATCTGACAACTGCTCATCTTCAACAGTAGTTCAGAAACCAGTATTTCTTTGAATGGACATTTAAATGACAATGTCAGTCTGGACTTCTTGCTTTGATTTTGAGCTGCACTGCTTGGATTTACAGCCCACAGGAGATACCAGGTGCAGTGCTTATGTGCAATCCATCATTTCCTAACTGGAACAATAAAGCCACAAAGATACTTCACCTCCTTCAAATGAGATTTCTGCTCCATGTCAGAGCTTGCACAGACACCAAAGTACAAGTGTAACCCCATTTAGGAAAGTGAAGGCCAGAGGCAGCAGCAGGTCATACTGCAGAGCAGAGGAAAGGAACTCTACAATATCCATGAGCAGCTCCAGAATAGGGGGACTACAGCACACACTGCAGTACCACCTTCTCCAACTGTGCTCAGGACATGACAAATGATCAGCACAGCATCTCCCTCACTGACCTAATTATAAGGCTTAAGGGTCTGGGGGAAGAGAAAAAAGGGGGTTTATACCCACATATTGTGTAAGGACATGCTCACTTCATAATGGTTTTCAGGAGCATTACGACTACCTTCCTCTTACCTCTCATATTCGCGTAACCAAAAATCAACTCAACTGTTGCTATTTTGAGCTGTCTTCAAGCAGGGCAGTTGACAGTACCTGTAGGTAGTTCAGAAGAACTGTAGTATCTCCGAGGTAACAGAGTTTGTCTTTTGATCTGAGGGCCACATATCTTTCCAATCCAGAGGTAGAAGAACATAAAAAACAATGCAGTTAGTCTCCTGTTCCAGGCCGATTCCAGCACATACCAGCCATGAACTGTACTGCTTTACCTAAGAGGTATCAAGACTGTACTGTGCACAAGTATTCTCTGTGCAAACACAAATACAGTACTACACCACACCACCAGTGTTTCTAGAAATGGTTTGTGTGTGGTACCTACCCCTGAAGCACTGAGGATGGAGTGGATGGGAAGATGCAACACTGATTAAAAAACATCCACTCAACCTTTCCAGCAGTTAAGTTTGTGCATTTAATCACCATAAGCAGACACACATCTTTCATCTACACTGACACGTACAGCATCACCTAGAGAAGTGCAATTTGCAATAGCTCTAATACGTTTGTCATTGAAGTTTTAATGAAACTTTATCCACTTCTACTTTTTCTCAGAAGAAAACTCAACTAATTCATCTTAATTATTCAGAAAGTAGAAGTTCTATACAATGCAGACTCAATTTACTGAATTCAGGCCACGGAGTAACTAACCATTCTACTTGCCTTCATATTAGTAACTAGTGCTGAAACTGGCAACTCAGCAATCAGTGTCAAAGACTGTTTCTGGGGGATAAAAATCTGGATCGGCCCAAATCAGTGAGAACAAAACAGGGGTTTTAAATTTTAATTTCTGATTTTTTTAAAACAATCTCCAAAACAGAACTGTCTCATCTGACAGGAATATGACTGATTATCAGCTGATTATCTGAACTCAGTTCATACAAACATAAGCCAACACAAGCTATAGCTACTGTGCGGGCACTATCTGCACAGTTAACAAATAAATGCACACATCTGGCAGGAGGAGTACACTGAAACCCCACTGTGAGACTGCCACTTCACCTGCCTACTCCAATGCACCTTAAGCACAGCAGAGGCAGAGACCACCACACACAGCAGCACAAAAAGAGCTCAGCTTGGCAGCCCCAGTTTCCAGGACACTGAGGAGGCTGCAGCAGCTCAGCAGGCTGGAGGCTGGGCAGGATCATTTAAGCACAGAGTTCATGGGAATCCAGCAGTTCCCCTTCCTTGTATTCTCCACCAAATAACTCAAGGGAGGCAGCACATCATGCTATATTAAGATCATGGTATCATTAAGGGTGAAGCACAAGTAGTTATTTTAAAACACAGCAGTGCAGCTAAACTGCATCAAGGCTCGCTCCGAAGTCTGGGTCTGACTCCGAAGCAAGGAATTTGCGAGCGCGGCAGAGCCGAGTTAAAACAAAAAGGAGCAAACACAGGACAGGACAGCTCTGTCCTGCTCCCCGCGGCACTTCACACAAGCACAGCCGCTGCCCCAGCCCCCAGCGGGCCGGGACCCTCGTCCTGGAGAACAAAGCGCGCCCCGAGAGCCTGAGTCGCAGCGCAGCGCTTTGCCCCGGCCGGGCGGCAGGGATGCCGCCGGGATCCGGCCGCTCGGGGAAGCAGCGAACACTCCCGCCCTCCCCACGCTCACCTGGCGCTGGCACCGGCACAGGCCGCCGGCACGGCCCGGGGCAGCCGCCGGAGGAGCCGCCGCCGGGCGCGCCCTGCCCTGCCCGCCCCGCTGGCCGCTGTCCCGCCCGTGACTCCACGGCCCAGGAATGGCGACCACCCCGGGGGGCCGCGCAGCGGCACTGCCCGAACCTCCCGGGGGTGGGACCGACGTGCGGGACGCGGAGCGGGGACCGGGGGGCCGCCTGCACTCGGAGACGGGCACGAACCGACCCGGCCCAGCCCAGCCCGACCCCCGGCGGGTCTTGTCACGGGCTACTCACCCCGGCACTGCCACGGCGGGGCTCCTTCCAAACCAGAACGCCTTCGCTTGGGAAAACTTATCTCTGTTTCGCTACTGCCAGTTGCTAACTTGCCCAAGATCCTGTAAAATCCCAGAAAAGGCTAGGAAACGAGGAGAGACGATTTAAAAGCTGACGGTCAGGACAGGAATTTATGGAATGAAATCTTTAAGGGCAGGAGCAGATAGAGCCAGCCAGCTAACGCTTTCATGCCCTGGCTCTGACCAGCAGACTCATGTCGTGGGCAGACCAAGGCTTACAGGATGATTTAAAGTACCTGGTTCCGATGTGTGCCTCTCTGCATCAGCCGGAGTCCCTGGCGGAGCTGCCACGCTGCCGTGCCTCGTCCTTCTGCCTTTTCCAGCAGACCCCTCACGATCACAGTGTCACAGTTCCCCAGGCCTTACAATCAAGCAGTTTGTTGTAAGAGAACTAAAAATAGCACTGGATTTTTCACTGAACCACTTGCTTGAGCGAAGATACTGCCAGTCAGCCCATGCGTTTAGTGAGCGGTACAGACCTTTAATATAGCCCAGATCCTCCTGGAAATACGGACATTGACTTTTTTCACAGTATGTTTTTTCTTTTTTTTTTCAGACAGCACAAAATAAATCCTGTTTCTGACCATTAAAAGACTAACTGAGTGGAGTTGTTTTAAGAACACCCTCGGGGAAAGAGTGAGTCACTTAAGCTGCTTTTATGATAAAAGATCCCTAGAGGATGTATATCTCCTTAGTCTCTCAACTGTTCAGAGATCCGTGTGTCCTGCTGCAAATCAAAGTTTCATATCGTTGGGCTTTTCGGCTTTGTGTTGTTTGTCTTTAATAGTATGAACACCTGCCTCTACTGTGGAGTTAGTGCTACCATGGGAAACAGAGCAGGTTTTCATACTAACACCTCGAGAGGATGATTAACAGAAGCATCTGTCCTGCGGCGCAGTTAATGAGGTCTGCAGACAAGTGCACAGAATGGACCATAAGGATGCTGCCCGTATGAAAGTTTATGACATAGACCGACAAGTCCAGAAAAGAAAACCCTCAGGAGGAATTATTTTTTGCAAAGCTTTTCCTTATTGTGGCCTGAAAACAATCACTGAAGAGGAAAATTGCAAAAAAAATGTCATTCAAGATAAAGATGCCAGCACTGCTGCCAATATCCAAGCTGGGATGCCAGATGCAGATTTAGATGGGAAACTTCCAGTCAGCCGACACCAGCCTCAGACACATTGACACTGCAGCACATGAAGAAATGTGAAGATGCAGATGATGGCTGGCAGCAGCCACTTGTGGCATTTTACAAGTCTAGTAAAGCCACACTGATTCTCCTGGTAGTAGTTTCAGCTGTGAAAGATGCCTGACAGCAAGGCAGGACCACAGAGAGTTAAGTCTTACTACTGCTGGTAGACATTACTCAATAAAAGCATCCAGAAATCCAGACTTTTATCAGATAATACACACCAATGAGCACATGCCATCTATGACTTGAGTCTGTGCTACACCAAGTCACTACATGACTATACTTAGTGACTTTTTAAGTTAGAAGTCAGAGTAAATTTGCAAGAAAATTATTCCTTCAACTGAACAAATAAACTGCTTCTGGCAGAGCAGCTTTCCAGAAGTAACTCTCCAGCCAAGAGTAGTACTGTACATATATACATATTTCCATACATAGAGAGAAAAAGAAATCTATCGATACATATATTTTAAAGGAAAAATTCAGGGTAGAAGTAAACTCGAAAAAGTTGGAGAGTTACTGGGAATATCAGACAAGAGGCACTGGTTTTGCTGATTTTTATAGGAAGAATTTGAAAGTAAAAAGACTGGCTGTTAAAGTAAAATTGTCTCCCATGTTTTTGCTTTCCTTCATGCATCTTTGAACATTGGTTTGATTTTCAGGAGAACTGCAATTTTGCCCTTGTGAAAAGCTGGCAAATTCTTTTTGCTCCTTACTATTGCTGACAAAACATTCTGCAAGGCATCCTATAACATCTATATAGCAGCAGAGGTAAGAGCATCTTCATGCCTGCTTCACTCCCCAGCTATTATTTATAGAGATAAATAGCATTAAAGGATCACAAAGTTCTCACTAATTTGGTGTCACTTCACTATCTGTTACTTCCCATGAGTTGATCCTAATGAGAAACTACTCAAAACACATCTGAGGACCAGCTGCACCCAGTGAAGTCACCACAGGAGAGAAGTATTCCCCTCCTAATACATCATATTCCAATGCTACACAGCAGCTCTTACTGAATCAACAGGAAAACTGCTGTTAACACAAATGCTCTAGGTCACAGCTTCTTGCAGTCATGTCAAGCAAGTATCACATTCAGCATTGTTTTTTCTCAATAATTCACAATTCCACACAGTCAGAATGGCAACGAGAGAGCTACAGATATGAGCCATCCCCCAGGTCTGAGCAGCCTTCTTTCTGCAGCTGCTTTTCCACTGGGTTCACAGAGTGAGCATAGAAATTGGAATCTCCCCATGAGTAACTTGTGACCAATATCCCTCACCTTTTCTACGCAATTCCTTGTAAAAAGGGAGTCTTCACCTCTGTAGACACCCTTTAAATACTGGAATATGGTAATATGAGGTCTCCCCTAAGCCGCCTTTTTTCAAGGGTGAACAAACCAGTTCTCTCAGCCCTTTCTCATATGACAGGCTTCCCAGTCCTTTGATCATCTTTGTGGGTTTTTTCTGGACTCTCCTCAGCCTGTCTATACCTTTTTTTTTATCATGGGGACCAAAACTGAACAAAGTATTCCAGGTGTGGCCTGACAAGCACTGAGTAGAACAGGATAATGATTCTTTTTCTCTACTGGTGATGCCCTTGTTTGTTACATCCCACTATCCTGTTGGCTCTTCTGCCACAGCAGGAACTATGTTGGCTCATATTGAGCTTGGCATCCATGAGGATCCCCAGGTCCTTTTCCACAGAGCCGCTCCCCAGCTAAACAGACCACAGCCTGTGCTGCACTCCTGATTGTCTTCTGAAGTGCAAGACCTTGTTGAACTCATACAGTTCTTGTTAGCCCACTCTTCCAGACTGTCCACAGGTCTTCCTGCAGGGTGGCTTCTCCCTTCTGAAGTGTTCACTTCCTCACTCAATTTGGTGTCACTGTCAAACTTCATCAGACAGCTCCCACCCACTACATGAATCACTTGGCTAGACCGTAACACGTACCTTTGTCCGGGAGGAGGCTGTGGGAAACACTGTCCAAAGCCCTGGAGAAATCCAGGCAGACACTGTTCCCCACTCACCCCACTTAGATCAAACAGGTTACTTTACCATACCAAGCCATCAGGTTTGTCAAGCACAATTTGCCCTTGTTGAATCCGTGCTGGCTTTTCCCAATCATGTGCTTCATTTCTCTTGGGATAGCCCCTAGGAGGATTTGTTCTGTAACTTTCCCAGGAACTGGGAAATTACTGGGAACTACTGATGGGGCTGTAATTTTCTGGATTCTCCTCTAAGCCCTTCTTGTAGGTGAGGCTAACATGAACCTTCTTCCAGCCTTCTTGGATGTTCCCTGATCTCCACCACTTCTTAAAGAGAACAGCCTCAAAACATCATCATCCAGCTCTCTTGACACCCTTGGATGGATATTGTCAGGGCTCATGGATGCATAGGGGTCAAGCTCCTGGAACAGTTCACACATCAACTCTTCCTCCATTGACACCAGTGGGTTTGTGTTTACACCAACCTGGATTGTTGTTCCCAAAGGCTGGAACCCAGCAGTGCTGGGAAGATGGAGATGAAGAAAGTGTTGAGAACTTTTCAGTGGGTTTGGTGACTAATTCACCTCTCCTGCTTCACAGCGAGCCAGTGATGTCAGTATTCAACAGTCAGCCACTCTGCAAAGAGTCAGATATTGGCTGACACTATGTAGGGAAAGAAAGAGTGGAAATACTGAATCACAGTTGCCAAGATTTAGAGTTCACTACTGACCTCACGATGAGCTTGCTACTGCCACACCCTGCAGACAGCTGAACCACATCACAGCACGTATGCACCATTTGTCATTTGAATTGTTGAGGTTAAACCTCTCTGTCCTCCTGAGAAAATTCCTTCTGAATCCACCCAAATCCCTCAGAGTATGATGGTTCCATATAGTGGTGGGAGACACTACAAGATGAATTTGGTTGGAAGCCAACTCAACTTTGGTCAAAAGTATATGAGCAAGAACTACAGCCACTGCCTGGGCTCAAGGATGCCCTGAGAAACAGTGGTTGTTTTTTAACTATTTGAGACAAAGCCTCCAGAGCTTTGTGCTGTAGGATTCCTCCTTACAAAACAGGGTTAGCCTGAATCCTCTCTGTTACCATACCTAAGTGAATCAGCTGGGCTTGTAGAAATCCAGGGAAAAGCTGTGCCGCAAGCCTGCAGAGTCGCTTGGTCCATGTGCTCTGCCCAGGGCTGAAAGGTGCAGACTGTGAATGCAAGTGTATCACCGTTCAGGTAAATCACTGATTCCAGTACAAATTTAAAAGTTATTACTTCCAACTGCTATGGTGCCTCAATTGGCCCACCTGCAAAACTATCAAAAGCAACAGGATGGATCATTAACAGAGCACAGTCATGTTCAAATCCTGAGGTAAGTGGACTGTGCAGTTTAGTGTGCGTAGCTCAGCAATGCTGCTTTTGTTCCCCAACAGTCTTCTAATTGTGTGTGTGCTTACACCTCACACACAGGAAACAGGGTAGATACTATACAGCATGACATATGAAAGGTAACACAACCAAAAAATAAAGGTTAATCACTGGTGAAAAATATAAACCATGCTACAGAACATAATACAGAGTTCTGAAGGACTGGTTGGGTAACTTAAAAGAAAAAAAACCCAATCCAACAAATGTACAACTAATGCTTAAAACCTATTCAGTGTTCAAATCACAACCTAGAGTCTTCAGACTTTGTAAAAGCAAAAGAGCAACTTACCTAAGCCTTTTTGGAGGGTAGGCCTTATAAAAAATAGTTTCTAAGGCACTGGAGTTATGGCTCCTGATGAAGCGCAGCAATTCAAGATGATAAACACCATTTTTGTGTGCGAAAGGTGAGATACACTTTTCACCTAAACAAGTCAATAGCCTCACAAGATGCATTACATCAAAGATAAGGCTCTCAATTTCTGAATTCCTTCAGTAAAAAGTATGCTATAAATACCATCCTACCTTTCCTGCAGTTCCTGGAAAAGGCAAGAAATCTCTCTGTTTCCTTTGTTGTCTCACACTTCTGCTCTCTGTTGCACCAAGGAATATTCAGAGCAATGGTTTGTACACAGCACGTGTGGCTGCCTCAGCACTGGCCACAGCACCGCAGGGCTGCGTTCCTGAAGTTCTTGGACATCGGCTGACACCAGGACTGCCCGGGCAGGGAGCAGCTGTGTGTGTAGGTGGGCAGGGAACAAGGGCAGGGACAGCAAGATGGGAAACTTAGCAACTTTGCTGCCTGCAAATGTCATGATCCTGACCGCAGCTCCCTCATCAAGACTGTTCAACAAGTTTTCCTTTCCTGCCAGCTGGACAAGATGAGGGAAACTGCTTTGCCAGACATTTTGCCTTTTTCCCTAGTATCATCACCAGCAATAAATTACATTTCTTAACTGATGAAGCCAACTGCTTAGTAAATTCTGCTCTGCCTCTAAGGTCTGGGATCTACCACTTTTAAAGCATTTGCTTCACATCCCAGTGAAAAGATCCTTCCTTATTACTGGAGAGACTGTAACTGAGCTCACTGGTATAATTTTTAATCCTTCATGTGACTTCAGAACATTTTTTTTATAGTGCCTGCTTCAATGGAATTTTCAGGGTCTTTTTCCCTTCAGTTTTTGTAGTTTAAGGCTGGAATGCTTTCAGAGGTGCCAGCTGGGCTACACCCATACAAAATGGGAGCAACACCCAGAAATGTGCATTAAGGATCATATGCTAATGTAAATTTAACCACCAAACATATCCCCTGTGTTTTATGACACATGTTTAATAATATGCTCACATATTAAAGAATGAGGTATGAAGGAAGACAGCTAAGCAGTGTACATATTCACAGAACACTATGAGGGGAATCTGAGCATCCCTTAATTCCCAGCTGCTTAGGGAACTTAGTGTGAGAAGAACACTTTGTGTTGTTAAAAGCTCCTAGAAGACATGGGCATGTCCAGGTTTGGATCTGTCCTCCACATTATCAACAAGTCTCTAATTGTCAACAAAGTAATCTTTATTGAAAGTAAGTAAAGCTGTCAGCTTGTCCCTCAAAATTACTAAAAGCAGCATAACAATGATAGGTAGGCATTACTAGACCTTTCTATGAGAAGCTGAACTGTTCTTTCAGTGAGTCAGATGAATGCAACTGCTATACACATATCATAGGCAGGTGAAAAGTCAGTCACATGCATGACCATAACTGCAAAGAGGACATTACAATCACAGAAATGAGAACAAGGTACAGAAATTATTTCCTATGAGATACAGTTGCAGCATCTGGTTTTGCATATTACAGGAATAAATCTTCCAGAGTGCCTTCCTCCACTTCCTTCCAACTTCAATGCAGTCCAAATCCAGTTCAGCTGATATGTAAGAAATGAGTCCTTCTTCACATGTTTGCGCATTTGGGGTTTGAATTGGTTATATTCATGCAGCCCTCAGGGAGGCCCAAATACTCTGAATATGACATGCTGAGATCTTCTCATGGAAGTTTCTATCAGCTGTACCATGAAAAGGGCTCTCAGCTGCACACTGTTTAACTTTCCCAATTACACTTTTGGCTGCTGTTCTGCCTTCCAGCTTAGAGAAACCATGTCTCAGAACTAGGTTACAAGAAGAAATTGCCAAAATATGTTACTTTTCAAAGAACTTACTCCTAAGGCAAATGGGAGCTATATGCAATGCTTTAGCAGGTCTGGAAGAAAACACAAGAAGAAAAATAATTTGCGGTTGTACTCCATAAGGACAACATCTTTTCTATCTTTCTCTTATATCTCTTTGTTACATTTTAAATGAACAGGTTTATAAACACAAATTTCCCTTCCGACATTAATTCCTTTTCAGTTTTGATGCTGGGAAAGTATGGTGTTTGTGTGATGCATCTGTCTGCTTGACATAAGCAAACACCAGCTGTTATTTCCTTGGTTTATGAAACAAGGAATAAATAAAAATCTATTAATTAAATGGGGAATTCAGAAAGCTCAGATGTGGATTCAAAACTTATTACACAATCACATCAACTTTGGGTCAAGGAGCACTCATGAGATGAGATAGATACTGAAGTATATTCTCTGTAGTAGTAACTTGGCACATTACTTACATGCACCATTAACATCTAATCTCACATAACCAAGTCTGGACTTTGGTGTCTCATGTGCTTAAGCAAAATCAAGTCATACGTGTGCTGAGAAGAGGCCACATGCTCACTCAACCTGTGTCTCCCTCTGCATCACAGTGAAATGCTGGTGACAGCAATGTCTTGGTTTCAAATCTATACAGAAAGCCAGAAAATAGGTAGAGGTTCGGAAGATAAACATGGTTTTAAGATTTGACCAGGAAAAATAACCCACTAGGTGAGTCAGGAAAACACACTATTTGCTTTTACATGGTAAACAAAACTTTTCAAACTCTTTGCCTTTCAGAAACACAGACAGCACATCCTGCAAGTCACAGGGTTTGTTTCCCAGCAATTTTTCCAACAGCTCAGTGACACATGCGTCAGGGTGGTACAGTTCATCTGCAATACCACAGTTAGGAATCCTGCTCTTTAAAGCTGTTCCCTCCTGGGTCATGAGTTCAAACACAACCCTAGGCTGAGATGATTGAAACCTGCCACAGCCTGACACCTGTGAAGCAGCTTCAATGAAATGAGACTGCAGTTTTGCTCCCGTTGCTGCTGAAAAGCACCACAGTAAAAATGACTGTAATCAGTAGCACCTCTGAGATCCAGAGCCTCATTAAGAGGCTTTCTCTTTACATTATTTGTGCGACCTTCAAAGATTCTACAGAAAAGTGTGACTTACATCTAATTTGTAAAACATTAATAATAGACAAATCACTCATATGAACTCTGGTAGCTTTCCTAAGTTACAGCATCAATGCCAGAAGATACCTGTCTCATCCTGTAGAACTTTGGTCTCTGTCAGGAGGTCAGTGCTCCTTTCCCATTAGGGCATGGAGTAATACAAGCTTCTATTTATTCCAAAGGTTCCAGGAGGGGGATAGCCACAACAGTACAAGAATTAGCTGTGCAGCACCATTTCCCAATTCACACACAGACACTTCAGTGGCAACTTGACAGCTAGGGTTATTCTGTTCTTTCAAAAACATGGACTCAACAGCAAGCTGGAAGGTAAAGCTAAATTTTTGTACTTTGCATTGCTGTAACTTTTGGAAAGGCTTGAGGAAGAACACAGTAAGAAGGCAGAGACCTCGCTTCTGTTCACAAAGGTGTTTTTATGCAGTTTATAAGCAGAGACAAATGAAGAGTACTGAATACTCACTTTCCATATCCCACACAGGTAAACCCTAAAATAATAAACATCTAAGTTTATCATCTTCCAGGGATTAAGACAATAGAATAGTTATTCCTATGGTGAATGCTAATAAAATATGTTTTGGAAAGGAGTTACATAGACAGACTATTCCTCTAGGCTGCAGTAAGCAAAGAGGTATCTTTATTCCCTTTCCACAGATAGTAAAATGAGTGTATCATAGAAGAGTTTGGTTGAAAGAGACTTTGAAGATCACCTATTTCAAACCCTGCTGCCAGGAGAATGGACATATTTCACTACACCAGGTTGCTCAGAGAGTCCATCCAGCCTGATCTTGAACACTTCCAGGGATTGGGCATCCACAACTTCTTTGGGCAGTCTGTTCCAGTGCCTCACCACCCTCACAGTAAAAACTTTTTTCCTACTATGTAATTTAAACCTACCCTCTTTGAGTTTGAATCCATTCCCCTTTATCCTGTCGCTACATGCTCCTGTAAACATTCTCCATCTTTCTTGCTGGCTCCCTTCAGGTACTGGAAGGCCACAACTAGATCACCCCAAAGCTTTCTCTTTTTCAGGCTGAACAAACCCAATTCTCTCAGCCTTTCCACATCGGAGAGGTGCTCCATCCCTCTAATTATCTTGGTAATCCTTCTCTGAACTTAATACAACAGGTTGTCCTGCCTGTGCTGGGGACCCCAGAGCTGAGTATTTAAGGAGGCAACAGTGCAGTATCCAAAGGAGACCTGAGAGATGCAGCTCCAGGAACAAAAATGTAGTGTTATTGTTTTCTAGCTGTTGCCACTACACATTCCATCCCTAACAAGGCTAAAAATAATAAATTACATATAGCCATGATCTTATTTCCAATTTGGCTTGCTCAGGTGCAGTATGAAGTGGGTGTCCCTGAGGAATCCTGGAATTTACTACTGCAAAAAACCCTCCTATCTGAACAACTCATTTTTGCTGGCTGTTGGGGCTGAGCTGTCACACTCACTGCGTAACTTTTAACAGCTACTAAAAAAACTCCTTATTTCTTCGTCAGGCCAGGCCAGGCCAGAGAAGAACGAACTTATGAGTATCTTTCAAAGGGCAGGATCAAATCATGCTGAGAGCAGAGCCCTGTCAGAAAAACATCTAGGCCTGCTGCCAGCACTCCCTGAAGGATCTATTTTACACCCAAACAGAGGCTTGGGGATAGATTCACAGCTCCAGTGATATTTATGGGGTTTTTACTTTGACAGGGCTCATTAGAGCTTCCCCCGTGCTGTGCTTCCCTGACCTGTGTGGCAGGTTCACTGCAACCCTGACGCCTGTGGACAGGAACACAAAGTGTAGCTTCTCCTCCTCCTTCAGGAAACAAGAACACGACTTTTTATACTGCAGTCACCACCCTTGAACCAATCCAATATAGTTCCAAGCTCAGCATGGTCTTAGACTGTTTAGATAACCTTTTCCTGTATTTCCTTCAACTGCACACTTTTCAAAGGAGATAAAGCACAATTGCTTTTCCCTTTACAAACATGTAATCCTTAGGGAGCACCAAGAAGTTAAACACCCTGAAGCCTGCTATATCCTATGTGCATCTGTGTCTATTACAAGTATGCTGGGAACTTTGAGGAACTAAGCAAAATCAACCCCAGCTCTGTAAAGGAGGATCATTCTCCCCAGGTGAGACACACACACACACACACACACACACACACACAAACCACAAGTACAAGCACCCACAAAACCTTGGCTCGGGTATTCTGTATGTATCTATATAATACACACTATCACACCAGGAGACACAACTATTTAATGACATTTGGAAGCAGCCAGTACTATTTATCGAAGGATAAATAATCAAAATGTTTCCAACCCATACAGTTGTACAGCAAGGGGCAACCTTCAGACATAGGATATGTTATCTCCTGCAAAAATCCCTTAAATAATTTCAAATGGAGTAAGAATTCTTCGGAAGCATACAGGATCTTTTCATGAATAATACAAATGCAGCATACTCCAAACTGCAGATGTGCATTCACTATCAACAGCATAAATGTCCCTTGTGTTGTATATCCATACCTACATCTGGTAGCACATGATTTCTTCATTTGATGCTCATATTGTATTCTTTTGAAAAGCTATCCAGGTAAAATGTGTACACAGGCAGGGTATTGCAGCCAGACTAACAGCACTTACAAAAAACCCCAGTGTCCTTTCACATACTAGAGGAGCTACAATTTGGCATCATCGGGATTTACAAATACACTTGTCTTAGCTGACATCCTTCCTTCAAACAAACTGAAACAGCTCAACAAATTTTTGTGGTTACAATGATTACGCAAAAACAGAGATGAAAAACAGTGCAAGTCACGGGCATTTGCCAGGAAACTTGCTGCCTCTTGGATAAAAGATGCCTACCTGGTCAAAGATAACCTTGTTCCTAGTTCTTGCATTCTGAAGAAGAAACTGGTTACAGAAAAACTACAGTAGAAGTTATTCATTTTTGCAAGTGTCATTATCAGGGAAGAGAAAGAGTCTGAAGCTGTTTTCCTGCAGTCTACCCAGACTACTGGATTTTATCCAGAGCCTCACATACAGATAGTCATTTTCAGACATTTAAAGCTCTAAACGTCCTGACAAATCCTTTCCTTTAGTTTGCTGCAACATTTGAGACACCACCCTGCTGTTGAAAACACGGGAAGCAGGCAGCACTTTGCAACAGTACATTTTAGCATCAGCTCATATATTGCAGCAGAAAGAAGATGACCTCCCTTAGAGATAGAAATGTTGGCAGACAGGTATTATCTCAGATAGCTCAGTATCAGTATAGCAGTACCAGCTCCCAAAAGGGAGTTCACCAGCTACTTCAGCTTTGTGTAAGGGGGACCAACACATCAGCCACAATGCGCCTTCTACTTCAGCAGAAACCAATTGCAGCATGAAAAAGTTGGATCAGCACGTTTCAAAAGCTTAAAGGAAATTGATTCTGGATTAAAATTATCAATTTATTTCCCTCTTGGCCTTCTTGGGAATTGAATCTGTCTACACAATTAAACTGCATAAAGATTTTCTCTGAACCTATAAAAGCCTGTTATTTATAACCGCATCTCATCATATTAAACACCCTGCTCTAATCTATTACAAGTTGAGGGGATGACAAATACTACAGTGTAAGCTGAATACACTCAGCACATTAGGCATCTAAAGCACTGCAAAATTTTACTTATCCATTTCCACCTTAATTATAAGCAATCTTTTCTTAAGCTGAATATTTTGTGTGAACCCAGCAATATACTGCTAGCAGGGAATAAATAGATTAATAATGTGGAGTTTTCACTGATCTCCATGTCATGGCAGTTCTAGACTACGTGAAACCCTCACCAGTAGTGGCTGTGTTAGTGGACAGTCCCCTGCTCCTAATACAGACTCCCATGCCACACTACCAGTTAAAGTGGCAGTGGCTCCCCAGCATCAGACTTTGCCACCTCCACCAGCCACACAGTTCTACCCCAAGGAAGAGGAGCAGCCAGCCAACACATCATCAGCATCATGGCATTGGTTAAGGCACGGATTAAATGTTTCTTAATCTGTAGCCTATACTGACAAGCTATTGACTGAGGTTTAGGTATGGCAAATAAGTAATTTTTATGTGAAATCTGCTGTAGCAGTTGTGGCTAGCACTAGGCAGTGATGTGTTAGCAAACGAGACCTAAGAGCAAAACCAAAATCACAAAAGAAAAATTATGCAGCTCAGAATTATGCTGCAATAGACATCTTGTTATATGTACTCGGAGCCTGAAACTTTGCCTTAGGAACCCCAGGAGCTCTGGGGTCAGTCCACCTTCCTGAAAACAACCAGGGCAGTGCTGAAATATACCCTACATCTGAGAAGCTGTGGAGAAAATTGCAAATAGAACCTACCCAGATGGCACAATGTTATCAAAGTTTAACATGTCAATCTGCTCATTTAATTAAAGACCTTTCATCTCCATGGTTAATGGCAGGTCTGTACAGGAGAAATGGCACCAGAACAGATGTTAGCAAATTTATCAAAGCTGCAGGATGATTACTCTGGCTGTAGTGTCTTTTGGAGGACTACTCTATTTACATTCCTTCCGATCTCTCATGTCAAATCTGGTAAATATTACCTCTCCTTTGGCTGCTCGACAGGACAGCATAAGCCAAGTTTCTTGGTGAAAGTCATTAGTTTTGAGAAAATAGCATATGATTATAGGCAGCTTTTCTTAAGATTTCAGATGGAAAACCTCTATTGATGGAAAGCATGCCTTAATTTTAAATAGGCCTTTCTTCATATTTTCTTTTGTCTTATCTGTTCAGGATTCCCTGGAAAAACTGCGGTCACAAGTTAAGACAGGAAAAACAAACTTGGAGACTGGCTTGGCTGAAGTCCTGTATCATAATCCACATTTTGGTGGCATCAAGAGTGTCCATGGCAAAGTTAAACCTTCAGGCGCACGGGCAAGTCTCACTGTGCACCATGGTGTCCAAACCAAAGGCAAAAGCCGTGTGTGATCAACCTGTACTGTGCAGAGCAGATCTAGATAAGGGCGGGCAGAGGTGCCAGCAAGCTTTTGCCTCAGGCATTGAACCACGTTAATGAAACACTTTTGAAATGTTGGCATTACAAAAAGCAATCCAGTTACCAGCGAAGGCAAAATAATTGCTACCAATGTCAAAGGGACACAGCTGTTAAAAGCAGATGTGACCCTCCACTCTTGTTTATGAAGCAGGTCATCTGAATTATGTAAGTAAATAGTATATTTTAATTGCATAATATTTTCTTTTCTAGCTAGGGAAGTTACTCTTTCAAACACTAAACTATACAATGTATCACAGTGAACAGTTTTATCTCAAAACACCGTTCAAAGGGCCGGAGGCACACAGGAATGCTGCAGGGTCAGCCACACAATGAGGAAGGGCAAGGAGCTTTCAAAAGAAACAGCCAGGGTTGTCAGACAACGAAGGCACTGTGCAGCAGTGCAGTCCTCTCTTAGCAAAGACTCACCTCTTTGAACAAAGACTGTTCCAGGGTGAGTAAGCAAGTCTTCTTATTTTTGTTATTCTGCACAAAAGCTCTTTGAATCAGAGATGTTCCAAGACCACAGCAATAACTACAGTCTATGAAAGCAATGTTTATTAATAGAGATATTCCCTGTCTTCCATAAGAATTGCTCAGAGAGGTTTTCAAACTCAGTTACCATCACTTCAGTTTATCAGTAGCAAATTAAAGCAATTAGGCAGTAAGTGGCTCACTTGATCAGGTGAATATTAAAAGAAAATGAGAAGCTGGAAAACAACCTGCATCTGCACTTAAGCTGATTCACAAGCTGTAAAGATGAAGTTTTACTTTATAGTACTGGGGAAGGTGCAAAAAAAAGAGGATCAAAACCTTAAAAGGAACTTCAGCACCTTTTAACATAACCCATCCTGTAAAACCCATTTATAAAATTACTTCCTTTTTCCTTTTACACCTACATTGGAGCATCCCATTGCTCATACTTAGCTGGAAACCAATAAATACCAAGTCACTTGACATTATCTAAACTTACACTTACAGAGAACTGCTCAATGAGCAGCTTCATTCTGAAGATTCTCTCAGCCTTAGGTTTCAAGGTATTACTTGTCATCAGAGTTACCTTGGCTCAGGCCTAAGCCTCCCTTCACTTCAGCAGGTGGAGCTTCCCATGCCCACAAGACAACAAAAGAAGATATGACCTCTTAGTTCATACAAGGAAACACATAATGGATGCCTTTAGGAGCCAGAAAAAATGTTTCAGCCAAGGAAGGGGTTTCATCTTGAAGGATCCTGGAAATGAGCAGTTCACAGGGAGGTGAATTAAAAGGTAAAAGGGCAGGACTAAAAGGCTGGTCCAACCCTGCTCTGCCACCATAAGGGAGTAAGTCAGTGCTCCCAATATCACATAACTCTGACATTGTGGATCCCCTAATTGTGCCCTAAACACACAGGATTTCTTTTTCCTTGCTCAAGGGTAATACCCTAAAGGTCAACGTAAAGGGAATGAATATGGAGTAAGTTACCTGGTGAAGTAGGGACTGGCTGTTGTCTATGCATAATTTCATCAGCAGCAATTCCTTCTTTATTAATCACTTTTTCTTAGCTACTTTATGACAAAATCTAACTGTGCTCAGCTCTTAGAGAAGATGAAGTAAGATGAAGATGATCACGAGGTAATGCTAAGATGTCCACATCTCCCTAAGAGAGCTGGTAAATTATTCCTTCATTTTCAAGTTTACTGAACACATCTGTGTACTTCTGTCTCAGAAAACCATGACCCTTTGCAATCACTTACTTTACACTTGCTTCCTAGCATAAATGGGTATAAATGTTTCATGAACCATAAACGTTTCAAGAAAAAGATAAATGTTGAGCAATTACAAATGTAATCTTCCTCCATTTTAATGTGGTATCTGTTTGCACGAAGGGCAGATGGATCACTTGAAACCATGCATTTACATAGTGGCATGGTAGATACCATGAGCACTGGGGAATAAATATCTAGTTTTTCTCCCTGCATAGTCTGTTCCTTCAAAAATATTCTGAAGTTATTGTTTGTTTGCAAGTTCAATAACAGAGTGAAAGATAATTCCTCTATGTAGATGTGCATCAGCTGTCCTAGCTTTGATGTGGGGCTGACCATCTGAATCAACGTCTGTTAACAGAAAAATTAGCCTTCCTGGGAAGTATCTGAGCAGTGGCTTCTTTGGATAATGTGTAATAACTGGGATAATCAAGGAAGATATGAGTGTAGGGAAACATGTTACAGCATGTACAATTCTCCTCCAATGTAGCCGTTAAGTAAAATGAACTTGAATTTTCATTGTATTATTTTGATCTTGTACAGAATATGCAAATACCTTGTGAAAGGATTCTAACATATCCCTAATGCTCTAAAAGCCTTCTGCACCTTCCCCCAGAACACCCTCGGGCCAAGCTTACATTTATCAAGAAATCTAAAACTACCACTTGCTTTTTGCTGGACAAAGGAAGGAAATATAATACATTCACAGGCTTGATACCGATTTGAGGGTTTTTTCACCACTTCAGTAGGTATTAACTAATTTATATTAATAAGGGGCTTTTTTGATCATTGGAAACTCATTCAAACACTTTCTTCACCTCTGGAAAAAGATTTCCAATACGAGTTTTAGAAAGCTCAAGTTGATTTCATTTACTTTAAGGGAGAAAAAAAGAAAAAATCAATACAGGACAGAGTAACCTCTAAGGGACATCTTGTTTTACTTCTCACAAAGAACAGGCATATTCCCACACCACTGCATTTCTCTGAAAGAAATCAGGCCATTTTTCCCAAGTTTTTCCTCCTTCTGCTACATATGCTCTGGAGGAGCAAGACATTTATTGAACTTTGGGTTTTAGCGACTGCTCAGCTGTACAGTGATCTGATTAGGCAGTCAAATCCTTTGGGAGCCACTAGACTACTGAATTTTCAGTATATATATCTGTATGCTGTAATGTGAACATGAAGATATAATCTAAATTTCCATCTACTGTGTTATTAAAATAGCCCCCAGCAAAATTACCATTTCTATTAAAAGTGTATGTTATAATTAAAAAGCCCACTATAATATAATATAGCTGTTTACAATTTCTGTTGTCACTTAAACTTCCATTTCTTCTCTTTTAGCCACTAGAGTTTACTGAAGGCACACACTGGTCATAAGAATCCGTAAGTGTAGGTATAAGTGTATGTATGACTTTCGAAAGGCCTATAGAAATATTTTTATTCATTCAAAGTTTTGAATGTGTCATTCTATTGCAAACAAAGTAACGAAATACCAACTGTGTTTGAGATGACACTTGCCTTCCATTCTAAGCGATAAAGTCTTCAGAAAAAAAGAACACTGCTCACAGATGGGAGAGCAAAGTTCTAAAAAAAAAGGTTTAAATAAATAAAAACGGAAAAGTTGCAAGGAAAGGTAGAACACAGAAAACAATTAAGGAAGTGATCTCAAATCACTCAGGATTTGAAGATTCATTACTTTCACAGATGCTGTTTTGATAACTTGAATTCCAAGATTCAGCAGTTTCAGAGGAAAGAATTCAAAACAAGTTGTGGGAACTGCTGGATTTGCAGCAATTAAACATAGGCACGGGAAAGGATGTTTTGTTATGCAGTATCAAGGAGTTCGAGGTATTGTGCTAATCAAAGTCTTGCTGATACTGCTTAAAACAAAAATTTTTTATGAAGCCTCTAACAACTGGAAGACATTTGAGAAAAGAAAAAAAAGTCACCTCTTCCCTTCATCTTTGGAAATGTGTTGTCCCTGAAAAAATATTTGGATCAACTGCCCATCATAATCCACAGTTCAATTTGTATATTATTATTTCTTAAATTAAAGTAGCTTAAGATTTTATTTCCCCAGAACATTTCTGCTGTGGGAAGGTTAACAGGTGCTCTTAATGGTTTAAATCAAACCTAGCGGCAGCTACTGATCACTCAAAACTACTGCCACTACAGTTTACCTGCAACTTATGGTATTTCTTACAGGAATACAAATCATGATTTTCTTCTCACACCAATTTATCTTTTTTTTTTTTTTTAAATGAAGTGATGAGATCCAATAGTTGGATTTTACCTGCTGACTGAAAAATCCTGTGCTTTCAAAATACTGTGCAAGGACAAGAGCAGCAGCAGGGAGCAGAGGATGGCATAGCATTTTGAATCAGCTAGAAAAAAAAGAGTATTATTGTGCTAAGCACTCAGAAAAGTATGTATCCTGGTGGGCCAACTCAGAGAAAAACAGTGATTGGCCAAAATCTCCCAAGAAAGGAAAGGAACAATAGGAGAGAGCCCTAGTTTTCCCATGCTTTTGCAATAACCCTTTCTGATCTACAAATGCCTGATTAGCTGAAATGACAACAAGCTGTGTGCCCTCCAGCTGGTATTTGTGACTGAAGTTTAATGAACTGGTGCTGAACCGAAAACAAGAGTAAGGGAAACAACAAAAACATAATATAAAAATACAGAAAGAAAAATAAAATTAAGTGTAGTTGCAATTTGCAAATGACTGGGTCATGATGAGTAGGAAATTAGATTAATATGTGGTTGTGCAAAGGTTAAGGAGTGGGACTTCTCTTCCCACACTTGAGGCAGAAAAAAAGAAAATGAAAAGATTTTTCCAGGTCAGAGTTTGTTTACAGTTAGTAGGATTAAAGGTTGAAGACTTATGGGAAAAAATGTGTCTCCAAGTGGATAGCTTCCCCTTTTTTGGACCAGTTTAGTATGGCCTGCCATGGCTGCAGCTATGACCACTGCAGAGCTGAAGCAGCTCTAGGAACTGACATGTCAGAAGGGAGAGCATACCACTGTCCTTGATCTACTCAGTATCTTCATTAACTTGGGAAAACTATACAAGAAGGTGTACTCAGGTTTTCAGCGACTGACTTTCAGTCTCATGCTGTATAATGCCACCAAAAAGAGGGATCCATGAACTTTGCAACTACGCTGGTGCAGCCAGCTACTTTCCAGACTAGTTATCCCCACACACACTCCACCCCAAATCCCCTGTGTATGTACCAAGTTTGCAGCCAGGTGTGTCCAGGGTGGTTCATCACCCAGGTGCTGCAAGGAAAACCAGGATCATCTTACCGTAACAACTCCAGAACTGTAATTATTACCAACTCAACCTCCTGGACATGTGCAAGGCATTACTCCTTTTCAAAATTTCCTTTTACATTCACAGCCTAATTAAAACGGGATTTTATAGATGCATATACAGAGATAGCATAGTATAAAGCACAAACTCTTTCCATCTCATAGAAATGTATTTTTGGTTCTGTTGGTTTTATCTATAAAAGGACAGGAGGCCAGCCCTGCAGAGAGATTGCTCAGTGCCTGTGGCAGCTGCATCCTGAAACAATTCAACCATCCCAAGCAGACTACACTCAGGAACCTCTGTGACCTCAAATTAAATTTCCAAATACCACGGCCAAAATGAGAAGTGCTGGAGGTCACAGGGGAAATACTCCTAAATAAATTGAGCACTGAATACCCTGTCCCCAGGGATTCCTTGTCATAAAAGCCCATGATGTCCTGCTGGGAGCTCACGTCGCATTCACAAGGTCAGAGCCTATGCACTGGTGGTAATACCCAGCTGTAACATCTCATCTTGTTAATATGAACAAAATATCCCTTCTTCTTTTCCCAAATGCAGGAAAGAGGAGAAAAACCAGTCAAAAGTGCCTGCACTCCTTTTTCCTGGCCTCTATGGCAGACATACGTGCATGCAGCTACAGCATTTCCCAGAGAGAACAAAGGGAGAGTGCTGGCTTTGGCATTCCCAGACAGCTCAAGAACATTCATTGCATTATTACCCAGAAACTGGTTTCCTTCTTCGGCCCAGGGCTGACTAGCACATTGCAGCTTAAGCTCTATGAACTACACAAGTGTGTGGATTTCACCTACAAGGAACATTCTCCGAGACTCTGCAAACCCATGGATATCTGTCGGGAAGATGCTGCAGGTCTTTGGGCATCTGTGGGTCTCAAAAACCCACTGCAACTGATGATCACCAGTATCACCCAATCCTGGTCACGAAAACTCAAATGAACCTTGATGATTCACTTTTTTAAAAATCTGATCTTTGGGTGATAGTCTACATAACAAAGTATATTTATCTAAATTTCCCAGCACTCAAATAAGCAAAGACAGATGTGCACTGTCTGAAGTTCCACTGACAATACAATTCGCTCTTTTAAAGTTTCATTTGGGTATCTTCATTTTTGCACAGGGAAGAATGAAAAGCATTTCCAGCACTGGCAACAACCTCTTTGTGCACAAACTTATTGTTGCATGTCAGTAAAATATGAGTCTTTCCTCAAAAAACCCAAAACGGCTGTTAATCCTTCACAACAGGTGAGGAGATCATGAGAATGTTCACCAGCAGCTCAATGGAAAAAAATTATTCAATTACTTTTCATGTTAAACCACAGTAAGTCAGTTTGACAGAATGCAGAATAAAGAGGGCAATTCCACAGATCTGGCTGAATTAGCCAAGGAAAAATTCCTAGATACTGTACATAGCAATATATTTTGCTGTGCAAGGGCAGCCTCAAAAAAGGCTAAGTTCATCCAGTGGGAGAATCAGAGAATTATTTGTTGGTCTGATAAACATGTGCTAATCACCAATATCAGCATTTGCAACCATGTGTCATGCACACTAGAAGAATTATTTAGTGTCCAAATCAGACTCTTATTTTTATCACCCATTGGACTTAATGAGAAAATACAGCATGCAAATTGCAAGGGGCAGTCAAGCAACAAACTGTAGGAAAGACCAGGGGTTGAGAGGAACATGAGCAAAAGGCAGGTAACACAATGAAGGAGAAGCTGCAGCATTATGGCCCTCATGGTCATACTAATGTAACACAAAGCCACATGATATGCTTACTATGCTTCTTCAATGCACTTCCAAAAGCCCCCCTAGCCCTTATCATCAAGGAATTCAGGAAACACTCTGCAATAGTGAGGATTTCCCCTTACTCCTCACTGGAAAACTGCTCTACTGACTGTACAGGTTGTGGAGAAATATGCTGTTTTCAAGGAATCACTTCAATTTGCTGACAGGATAAAGCATCCAGCCAGTCACTGAAGTGAATTATCCTACTGAGTCCATAAAGCTCCAGAAGTGTCTAAGAACTGTGGCCCTGACATTGAGGAGTGCTGAGCAGCACCGTGCCTGGACACCCGTGTTTTGTGCAGGCATTGCACAGATCTCTTTCCAACCCCAATTGTCCACCCCAGCAGAGGCCGCGTGCTGACTGCGCTGCAGACGGCATTCCTCAGCTCCCAGACTGTTCTGTTTGTTTTTCATCAGAAGCAACAGCCTAAAGCAATGGAAACTGTGGGAATTAGCTGCAGTGTGTGAAAACACCATTTACAGGACTTCAGTGTTCAGGCCTCTCAGACAATATAAATTCCTCCCATATGGATTCCTGTTGCTAGCTAGCCCCAGTTGGCACACAGTACAAACCCAGAAGGATCTCTGGGAGCACTGATGCCAAGTGAGCGGGTTGGGCTGTCCCCCTGAATGCAAATGGGAATTATCTCTCTTTTGCAGAAAGGGTAAGTCACAGTAGAAGAAAGGAGGAAGGTACTGAGGTGCTGTGATGCTGTAGGATTCAGGCTGCTTTGAAGGGAGCAAAATAAACCTCTAGCAATTATACTGGGGCAAAAAATAGTGTGTGCAGCTCCTTTGCCTTATTGCTATGAGGCAAAACTTTTATTCTACTACTCACAGTATCAAAAACCTGCTGTAAAAGTAGTCAACAAAATACTAATGCTCAGCTAAGGAGAGGGGTGGGGGGAAAAGCGTATTTCCGTATCTGTTCCCTTCTCTCTACCCTCCCTCCGTCATGCAGATACAGACAGGAACAAGAAGTTTGTTCATCCTCTCAAGGCTGAAAAAGAGCCACCCCTCTCAGCCTCGCATCTTCTGTCACTGCTCCAGCTATCCCTCCAACACTTCAGCACCTCAGGGTCCTCCTTGCGCTGGGGAGCCCAAACTGGTGCAGGCACCCTTCTCTCCCCTGATGCTAACCAGCCTGGCTTGCAGTTGGCCTCCCATGTCCCAGAATGTCCACCTGATGCCCACTGGGCTGCTTGCCCACCAGGCCAGCATTACCTGACATAAATTTGGGCTGAAGTTTCTCTACTACAAGAATAATTCTGGATATAAATCTGCAGTTTGTGTAAAATCCCTAACTCTCAGATCACCCAGAAAAAGAGATATTCTGTGTACTGTTTCATATCGTTAGCTTCCTGTTGTCAGGATGCCAGTAGGACGTGGTCTGGGAAAAGGAGAGATGGATTTGTTCATGCAGACAACAGTTGCCAATTCGAGTGAGAAATGCCAAGCTGCACAGGAACTCCAGCGGAACAAGCGATGCCCATGTGGACTCAAAACTGTGTTCACCCAGCCATCACCAGCCAGGCTGGTTGTACAGCCACACTAGGAAGCACGAGTCTTTAGGGGGAGTTGTGTTGTGTAACATTTAATAAATATTTTTACAGCTACAATGACCAGCTGAAATCCCTTGGCATCTGAGGAAAGGGAAGAATTTCCATCTAAACTTTAGTGTGCAATTCATTTGAGCAGCCTGAGTAGACAACAGCACAGCCTTAAGTGCTATTAATCCAATTTCAAAAAACAATGGGAAAACATCCACGTGCACTGCTCACTGAGGAATTAATGTAAAAGAATTCAGAGAGGTTGTCTGCCTTAAAAATGAGACAGACAGCCCACAGTTCTGCTTCCTGTTGTATAATGCCATGCTATTCCAATTCCTAAAAATTATATAGATTATATAATTTATTACTCTTGTCTCTTTTTTCACCTTCAACTACATATAAAAGCACATGATGACATAGTGCATTTGAAATATTTCAAACTATATATAATTATATTTTCTTTAAGCATTAATGCAATCTCCATAAAAGAAGAGACAATAGGTAGTGCCTGCAAAGTTGACTGCTTGGGCAAAAGGGCTGACAAACCCACACTACATCAGACTTCTAGTTAATAAGAGAAACTGAGAAAATTTGCTTGAGGTCCTGGGGAAACTGTAACCTTGGACAGATAGTTTACAGTACAAAACCTGCAAAAATGCCAGCAGGAGCCATATCCAATGAAGACATGAGCCACACCAATCCCAGTACACACTGAAGGTGCAGGCAGGCAGCAGCTTAGCAGTGCTTCAGCTTTTCCTGCTGCTTTAGCCTGCAGTGAAAGCACATGCTGATTTTGTGACCTTTTCATAGAACTGGTTCCTTGAATTGCATCTCTTCATGTCTGGCTTGCACCAGGTGGCATAGCAAGTATGCTGTATGCCCAGAATAATTTTAAGTTTTCAAAATTAATGCCAGTGGATGTCAGCACTCCTTCCAAGCCTTTACCACAGCTTTCACAAAAAGTTTAAATACATGGAAAATGATCAAGACTCAGACCACTGGCATCTTCCAGTGTTAGGCAACTCCAGATTGCTACGTATGTGGCCATCCTTAATAGAAGAAAATAAGAAAAGTGGTGAAAAAAACAGGTAAGAAATTAATGTCAAATGACAATTAAAAGTAGTCTGTAACTTAAAAACACAAACTACTCTCCCCTTGAACTTCAACAGCATCCAAGGCACAGGCATCAGAAAGTCTGTCCATGTGTAAATCAGGATTTTCTCACCCAAATTTTTCATAAACAACAGGTAGACACTATTTTTCTTAGTTGTTCATCCAGGAGAAGCAGACCAAACTTCCTGCACTGCAGTGGGAAAAGAAAGAGGACAGATAAATAGAGCAACATTTGCAAATTCTTGTCCTTCACTGAAAACCCTGGCAGAAAAAGGGTATCAGGCATTATGAAAATATTTTTTTAAAAGTCTCCGTCAGTCTCAAAGAAATACAAAATACTTCATTTCATGATCATGACTTCACTTTAAAAACATGTACATTACTAAAATATGTAATGTTAAATCTCAATTTCAGCATTTTCACTAAAACCCCTATTAGAAGGGCTCCATAAATGTCAGTGAGTAGACTGGACTGATTAGTTCTAGTAAGTAGCAAATCGTGATATTTTAATCATCTTTGCATTCCAGTGGGTGCATATTTCAATGTCTTTAGAATTGTATGTGAACCACTTCTGTACTCATACATCACAGAAAATGTGAACTGTGAACACAAATCAGAAGACGTAACACTATAAACACAGATGGACAATTTTATCTCTTTGCCTCTTCTGAGTTCAAGCTCACTAGTTATTAACTGCCAATCTCTTCAGTCAGTTCATTCTCTGGAGAGGTTTTAAAAGCCTTGAAGAGCAACCGTTTCTCTACACAGGAACCAAGAGGAGTCTAGCTTACCATTTATTTCCCAAGCTTCCTGGCTTCACTGTTTTCTTGAGCAGAACAAGTTCAACTAATTGAAATAGCAGACCCACAACAGGACTGTCTTCTCATTACTGAGAATTTTAACTGATACTGTTTCAGTTACTGAGGCTTCAAAAATAAAAGAAGAATTGTATTTTTAACACTTTTACACATTTTTGGAAACAGAACGCAAATCATTTTTGCACAAGCAGTTTTATAGGTAATTCAGCCTCCCATCCTGGCTTGCTCTGTGTTGACACAGAGTTCTCCAGTAAGCTACAAATTACATTACTACCCAGGTTTTAAGTCCCAGAGCTCCACTGACACCAGAGTGGGCTTTTTCTGGCTTTTTCAATTTCCTAGATTCTTCTAGGAAGAAGTGCCCATTCCATGCTGACCCTCCTCATACAGATCCTCCCACCAGATTTATTAACTCTATTCTAGTTGTCTTTCAGTCTCCATCTGGTGCCTGCAGTGTATGTGTCTGTTCAGCCACATGTATTTAGGGGTCTCTGCTCTAAGAGTACACATGTTTCGAATGTATGAAAGACTTGAGCACACAAACACTGCATCCCTGTATCCCTAAGAGATCCATAAAAACTTAACCATAAATATCATGACCTGGAGGTATTCCCAAGAACACACCCTGCCCGGAGACATTCTGCCAGTATGACAATTTCAGTCTCCTATACTCTATACAGTCTAACAATATTTAAGCTTTCTTAGTAGTTTGAAATAACAGTGGCACAGGCTCACTGTGTATTTTGTGACTAGTGACAGTAGTAGGCAACACTTTTTCAGACTTCCACTGATTTTACTAAGTAGTCAGTCAAACTCACTCCTCTCTCCCCATCTAGCACTCTCAGCCATTCTGAAGCTCCCCATGAACCTAAGTATTTTAACATCTAGAAATTAGTTAGATGTATATAGTGTCTGCCACACAGAATTGCAGTTAAATGAGAAGCATAAGAGGTTACCACAAAGAATTGCCAGGATGCCAGGGTAGAATTCATGAGTGTGTAGTTTTCCACTGCAAACATGAAAATAGTTTTGGAGGGTTTCATAATTTATACATAAAGCCATTCATTTTTCTCAACAAGCAATAACATGCTGGCACCTACCCAAAGTCAAAAGCATATCCAAGTTATTTTCCAAGAGAAGCATGATTTATATTGCTTCCCTCCTAAGGCATAGTAACCAAATCCTGCTCAACTACCCATTAGGCTCAGCCTCACCCTTTACAGGGCAACGCTTACCTGGGGTGGAAATGAAAGGTCATGTCGCACCCAGAGCCCAAACCGTCTCACTCTCTGTAGAAACCTGCTACATTTCATAATCCCAGCCTTAAAATTGCCTATGAAGACAGTGTCAGGCCCAGTATGGGGCAGCTTCAAACCACTGCTGGATCATGCACTCTGCTATTTACAACAGTACTTTAAAGTCGGCACAGGGAAGGGGAAGAAGCAGTGAATAATTGTCTATGAAGGGTATTTCTCTCTCATTTAATAAATCTTTACTAAATCCTCAATAGATCTTTTTATCTCTTTTATAATAAATCTCTTAATGAGTAAGCCTGGAAGAACAAGGCTCAGCAGACTGGAAAATCCCAGCTTACATGGTGTTTTCCTCTCTTCCACACCTTATGGCAAATCCTTTATTGTTCAGGGTACCTAATGCCCAAGCTGGCAGTAGGGCTTCCCTATGCATGGTATCTTTAGGACTTTCACGCAGTGCTCACATTCTAACATCTTAGGGCATACTTCGTGCTTCACAGGCAGCTGGGCTGAAGGAAAGCATTGTGTCAGAAAGGAAGGGCTTGTTGCATGTGTGCTACTAGCAAGGAAAATACTTATAAATCACATTGTTTAATTCCAAGCTTACAACAGGCTTAAATGGCCACTGCATACACCACTGCCATAAGACAGCAAAAAAGCTACAACTCATAGCCAGAAAAAGTGCTTTATTTACCAATTTATCCCTGCTTCAGTCTGGGGACACCTAATGACCTTAGTGTTTAATGGAACTGAGTTTTTAATCCCTAATGAAGAAGGCTCAGCTCTCTTCTCCAAATGTGAGCACACAGTAACCTCCCCACCAAGGCTACACTGAGAACACACTACACACACCTACACACACTGGGTCTGCCTGTTCCTTCATGTGTGACAAATACCACATACCTCTAACAAGTATTTCAGTGGTTTTGATAAGAAAATTCATGCCATGCACAATGCTCTAGGAAATAATCTTTAATCTTTAAAATTAGATGCCTTGATGGCTTCAGAGGAACAATTCCAGACAGTTATTGAAATGCAGCTGCGAGGCATGTGCCTCATTTTCTCTGTAAAATGAGTCTGAATCTATCTTTCATTGAGTAGAATTAATAAACACAGTATGATAAAATCCCTCCAAAGTTTTAGTTCTCAAAAGCAAAAGTATATTAGTAAATCAAATTATAAAAACCTATTCACATTTTTTGTCTTAATAATGCAGCCTAAACTGGGACTATATATCCTGTATAAAAGCTTTTTACTACTATGCTTTTACTTTATCAATGAAAAATTGAAGGACTAAGCCTTCTTTTGCCTGTGTGCCTTCAATATCAGTCACACAAAGAACCAAGTTTCTGACTGTATCACAAAGACTATTATCTGTAGGTATATCAAACATTCCATGAATGCAATTTGGCTCACAATCAAGAGACAATAAAACTTATAAGGAATTAACTTTCCAGCTATTTTCCAGTGATGCTAGTTAATTTTCTCTTTTATTTACTTTTTGAGTTAATGTAAAACCTTCAAATAGCCTCTCCAGAACTATCAGCTTTGGGATACACAAGTGACCATCTGGCAGTTTGTAGATATGGACTTTCTCTCCAAGAAACTAATTTTTCATAAACCTAAACTTCCTTAAGAAAACCTCCTGTACTAAAGCATTACTACTTTCATTTTTCAAGAAACATTTGTCTTGGAAAGGATCAAGATAACATTTATGTGGCACAGAAGACAAATATTCTCCCATCTTCAGGCTACATTCCTACTCCCAGAAAAAAAAAACCCTCATTTTGTATCTGTCTCCTTGGAAGAAATAATAAGCACAGTTGAAAGGATCTGAAGATCAGACAATGGCATTGTAATAATCATGTTATGAAGAATATGGAGGTGGAGGTTTTTCAGCTGCTGTCATACTTGTTTGCAGATCTGAATAACTGGGCTAACAATTATTTAGAAGGTCAAGCCGTTTCCTACAGTGCAGCAAGTGAATAACTGGTCAGGCCAGACACAGACTGGAGACTCCCTCTTTGACATGTCTTGTCAGAGAGCCTTGCATTTGCTTTTTGGTGGCCCTAACAGAAATAACTCCAGCCTGGGCTCACTTTGTGTGTTGTTTCTGAAATAAACAGCACTAATTAAATTTACACTACCAACAAGCAAGGAACAACAAGCTCCAAGCATTAGGAAGAGGATGAGCACAGGAAGAAGGAGGAGAAAAAAACCACGAGACAACAAATAAGAGAGGGAAGAGCCTTTGCAGTAGCAATTTTTCTTAGATTTATCTGGCCAACACTATTTCACTCCAGCAAATATCTATTCCTGAAGGAGAAACATGGTTGGCTTTTGCTTCTTATGAGCCAGTGCAATCTGAAATGGGACACATGCTCCAGACACAGCCGCAGAAGGGCCACTCAGCACCAGAAGGCAGCAGTGTTTGCCCAAAACAAGGCAGATAAAGGGAGCTGGACAGTCTCCAAACCTCCTCACCAGCTGATCTTGGAGAACTACAGTTGTAAGCAATGTCAGCACCTTGGCGCCTACAGTAACTGCTTTTTCAGTCCCAGTGAATAGCACAGCACTAAAACACTACATGACTCAAACCATGACTTGAGCAAAGGTTATCTCTCTGCAAGGTAAAAAGATATAAACCAACAGGATGCCAATATTGCCTCCAGTGGTGCACCACCAATTGTGTAAACTGACATGTTTGGGCACTGCCACTCCACTGCTTGGCACATACAAGGTGCTTCAGCCAGGAAAGCCTGAGAACACAAGAAGATCCACAAGGGCAGCACAAGTGGGCAGCTGCTGCACAGTAAGTTTCAGCAATAGCATGAAAGCATTTAAATAAGATCCACGGCTATTGCACACACTGCAGGAGAAGGGCTGAGCACCCCATGGCCACCAGTGGCGATGGTTCAGCTATACTGATGGTCCCAGCAACAATTAAGAGCAAGAGGAAGAAGGTCCAAGACAAACAGCTGGTCCAGGGGCACCATCCCAGGCAGCAGAGAACACTGGCAGAGCAGAGCTGAAAGGCAGCACCATGAGCAGCAGTGTCGCAGGACTGCAGAGAGAGAAAGCAATTTATTGACTTTGATGTTTTGTTCATTTAGTATCTAAGAGATAAGGCAGTTAAATGCCTCCCTGACATCCGATCCCGTCAGATCTCGGAAGCTAAGCAGGGTCAGGCCCGGATTAGTACTTGGATGGGAGACCTCCTGGGAAATGCCGGGTGCTGTAGGTTCTAGTCCCGAGGACTTCACTGGCACCGTCCAAGTTCGACCGTGGCAGGTGAACCTCAGGACTTAAACGGTGGGGCCAGTTCTGCGCACGCTGAGCCTCACCTAAAATCCACTGCGCAGGCTGGAAGGGCACACCCACGTGGGGACAGCCCTTCCCAAATCTTCGTTCGCGAAGTTTGGCCATACATACACATCTAAGAGAAATCATTTAAAGGCCAAAATGTATCCTTCCAGGATACATATTTCACCAGCTAAGTGCTGGCTCCAACATTCCTGAGTTCTGAGAACAGAAGCATATGCCTCTGCTAGACATTTCTGTTCCGATTTTCTCCCAAACCTTAAGCAATCTTGTTTTCCAGGCAGTGCAGACCGAGAAGAAAGAAGATCTTGAAGCCTTCAGTTTAATTGCTAGGCCTTTTTCACCTGGACACTTCTATAGTGGAAACAATGTCATCTTCACTTGGTCCCTCTAGAAAGCAGCTTCTGAGGATGACCAAGATCCAAAGAGTACTCTACCAGCTTAGACTGGCATCACATAATTTATTGCCTATGCCTCTCCCAGGTTTTCTTCCTTCTGATTCCAAAACAGATCCATTGAAAAGTCTTCAGGACTTCTGAGACATCAGGTTGATGTTAGATGCCTGCTATTCTTAGAAACACTTTGCCTGCTGTCTCCCAGTTACTCCATCAGTAATGAAGTGAATCTAATCACTCTGCCATGAATCGTTGAGCTGATAGGCTGTATTAGCCAGAAAGTACCGGGAGCAGCTGTTTATTTTAGTGCCATTTGAAGTCATTAAGTAGCTATACCACTAAATCGGGGGGAAGGGGGCAGGGGAGTCACTTCAGAGTGGGAAGCATTTGTATATGAATGTCCTTCTTCTTCCTGCCATTAATGGAACACAAAGTTCATCTTTGGCTGAGCCTCATGGGACATACTGTTATGATTTCATAATATGCAGAACACTGACAAATATGCTGCCTGGTTAGATACAGGATAGGGAAAAATTATCTTTATTTCCTTATGAACCTCACTGAAAAATGTCTGCAATATCAAGCGAAAACATGCAAACACCCTCTACACCACCCCCCAAGCCCCCCAAACCAAATTCTTCCAAAGCCAGAACATTGTCAAATGCTAGGTACAAGCAAAAAAATGTAAAAACCAGCTACATGCTGTCTTGGAAGTGGCATTTGTATAACTGACAAATGCTTTAGAAAGATGAAACCATACTCGCTTCCTCATTGTGAAATACGATTTCTTCTATCTAATTACAAGTATGTAAAAATTCTTGTGTTAGGTAAAAAGAAAAACCTTTGTATGGACTGAAAAATCTTACACGATGCACAACACTGAATTGTTAGGTATGTATTCATTACGGACAAAAGAGCTTCCCAGGAGATGCCTGCATAGAATATGAAGGCAGGAGAGGAAGAGTTCTAATGTTGCACCATTTGTTTGAAGTTGCTGGAAACCATCACCACGCAGATGGATTTTATCAATACTCGGCATAAATTCTGACCCCACAAGGGAGAAAGTGTTTTTTTTTAAAACATATAATCATGTATATAAATAAACTATACCAAGTATACACACACACTTCTATTTATACACACCCATGCCTTGTGCTGAATATAAACATACCCTGTAAATGCTTTCATTATTAAAATTGCGTTGCTTATCACTGAAACAGGACCTGATCTTTGCAAGCTTTGTTCTAAGTCAATTCAAGAGAATCAGTTTCTAGCCAGCGAAAGGGAATTCTGAGATATTGTTCACATTTAAAGGTCAACACATTTCACAGGTAACTCAACCTCACAGTTCACTTCTTTTTGTTTTAATTACAATAAATTATAGGCAGGGAACAGCTTAGAGAGAGTTCTATAATGCAGTAAGACATACAAAGAACAGACTAACTTGTAGTGTTACTGTTTGATTTTCCACTTAAGACATTCTCAGAGCTGTGGTATATCTTATTACTCATAAGGCTTTTGGATGCAATCTGGAAATCTGGAACAGACTTCCTGACCACATGCAGTTATTCAACTCCTCACAATGATTTTACCCCCCCAGAACATTCACGTGGGGAAAGGGGGAGAGAGGATGTTTAAACATAGCTATTAGAGCTGAATTTAAAATCAATACTTACCAGTTTTCAGCCTAAAATCCTCTTTCCTATTTCAATGTATTATGGTATTTTCCATAATATCCTGTCATAATTGGGCTGCTTCTTGTTTATATTGAAGTTGCTGGGAATTTTGCCACTGGGATCAAGAGTCAGAGTTAACGCCGCAAAGTTCTAAGTGGTGGTTTGCCAGATAGAGGTCATTAAATGTTTCCAATGGGTCCAAAAAAAGGAGAGAAGATGCATTGAAAGACGTTTAAAGCATTTGAAAGATTGCTTCTTGCAAACCATTACTGGAATGAGTGAGCCAGTCACAAGTAGGATCAACAGAAAAGCATTTGACTAATTTATGGCCCTCGGCATTAATGAAACTGCATGTTTTAGTTATAACATTGTCTCTTACGAACATATTAAAACACTGCCAGCTAAACATAAGAACAAGCAGGCCAAATACTCTCTTGTAAGGTGCTAAATCACTAAACTACTGTGTGATAGGATTCTGATTTGTCACAAATTTCTGTTCCTTTCTGGGCAAAATTTATTTCAATAACAATATGCAGAAGCTTTGCAGTACTGATAAAAATGTAGATTCTTTTTCACTAGAAGTCAGTTTTGCCAAACATTTTGATGTATTTGATAGATGAGGTGTAGCAGCACAGACCAACACAGCTGCAGCTTCTCAGATCATAAATACTGACTTTCCAAAACAAACTCTTATAAATCTGTCCCATTATTAACAAAACCGCATGTAAAGAAAAGTGGTTCAAAGACCAGAAATTGTCACAGCACAGCCCTCATGTTCACTCAAGTTCTACTGCCACCCCTCTGAAACCTGAAGTGGGAGGTAACCAATTTCAAGTCAATTTGACTCGAGTGCATATGTATCTTTATCAGAGGCACTATGGTACACATTTTCTTATTTTCTTTCTTTGTTTCTTTTTTTTTTTAAACACATAGCTTTATTTACATTGCAAATACACCAGAGAATGAGAAGATAGCTCTAGCTCAGCTGGGGCAGGACCTGGCACAGCAGGCTGCAATCTGATTCCAGTACCCCCAAAGAACTGTCATTCTCCCTCCAGCTCTACCATCCACTCTGCTTATTTTTAATTAATCTTTAGTAATCTGTTTGAAGTAGATTTCAATCCCATCTACCCTGAAAACAGATCAAGTACTGTCCATCAGAGTGCACACGCAAGGAACACCCTGAGCTTCTCCTGACAAGTCCATGCCTGCATCCATGGAGCTGCACGCTCTCCTCTCTCCCAAAACTGCATATCTGGAGAGAAGTTCTCCCACTCCAAGTTTGCATTTCTGCTTTGGATTTTCTGTTCTGAATTGAACTTGCCTGTGAAATGGGGTCAGTGAGAGACAGGCCTGACTACAGCATTCACCAGTTTTCCTGAGGCGGCATCATTAGCCATAACATTGAAACACGATAACGAATGCAAAACCTACAAGTAAAACATTTAGAAAATATTATGAAATTAAACTCAGTTTAAGAATTCTCTTTCTTTTCCTTACATCACATAGGTGAAATATTTGTTAGCATAATGTACTACCTGGAAGACTTTCTCTAACCACTGCATATTTGAATGTTTAATAGCAGAATGGGAAAAGAACAAAACTCCAAGCAACTCCCTAGGTGCCCAGAGGCCATTTGGGGCCAGCCTTCCAAGTATTCACAGCTACACAGAGATTAAGGTCAAGTGTCACAACAAACACTTAGCATTCACCAATCTTCCGTAACTGTGCTAGTACACTTCCCTTTAAAAAGAAGAGAGAATCATCCTCTTCAACGTAAGCTAGTTTTGAAATACATTAATTACATGTTTTACCTTGTAATATTTTTATTATCAAAAATCTAATACACAGATATTCAGGAAAGGCTTTTCTGCGAGAGCAGCACATGAACACAACCTAGGTAAAAAAAACCAAACTATTTTCATATTAGTACAATAAGTCACTCAAATACCGTGACTACTGTGTGCAACATCTCTCTTGTGCACACACAGTTTTGTGCAAAATATAAACTCCAGCTTTTTCCAAGCACTAACAGAAAGATTACGGCAAAGAACTACATGCAGTGTTTCAGGACTGAGAATGGTGTTTCTGATCCAGCCAAATATACCATTTCAAATTTACTCTTTACCCTGCAGCTCATTGCTGTGGCCCTCAGACACCACTGCACCTTGGCTTGTCAGCCTGCACCAATCCAGGGCTCACTGAAGTGAGCAGGACACTGCCAGCTCCACAGTTAAGATATGGTAGGGCTGAGCACAAGACCAGAAGCGTAAAAAACTTGGCACTTGTCAGGGAACTTGCTTCTGGAGATACTCAGCAAAATGGCTGCTTTGATGTGGCTGGGTGCTGAGAAAGTGTATCCTCCAGGATCTCCTAGGGAGACCTGGATGTAGAACCTACTACAAGAGAGATGTAAAGGGCTTTTTTTAGCATTCTGTTTTGGCATAGCAGTTTTAGTGCCATGAGCCAGTGTTGGCTCCATTCCCAAACTTCTATGGCAGTTATGAAGCAGTATTTATGTTACAGTTTGGAAGCCTCTATGCTCCCCTGCACACATCATGAAAGCAGAGGAACGGGGGAAGGCTTCCCATTGAGGTTGAGAGCAATTTCAAAAGACCATCTGTTGAGCAGCAACACAAGGAGGGACAGCCCCACAAAAAAACCTCTGCTTGTCAGAACATGTTGCAGACGGAAAGGAAATCTGAAGTGTATTGTACCTCAAGTGAGCTTTTCTAACACCATGACATTAAAACTCTTTCTCAAATCTCCAAGAGCCTTGAAGGACAGGAGAGAAGTGTTCCCTAGAGAGGAGATACAGCCTGTCCAATTTCAGAAACAACAGTTATTTTCCAAAGGGAATGCAGGAGATGATCGCAATTTATGAAAACATAACATGAAGACCATGCATAATTCTCCATCTGGCTACTGTTCACAATGCAAAATATGTTCAGCATCTAAACACCTGCACAAATATAGAGAAATAATTTGAATTAATTTAGCTTTTTAATAGCATTTATATGCATGACTTTAAAGAACCCACTTTAATACCATCTGATTCTGCAATTTTTTTTTGCACATTTTTTAATGTTTGTACTTATATTCCATTAACTATCACCATCTGCTCTGCAGCTGAACTACTGGCACCTTTCAGAAGGTGGGCTTTTTCTAATTACCTTGATTTTTTTTCTCATACATATGGATTAATTGTTCTTTATACCTGTTGTCTGCCAACACTTTTTAGAAATTCAGCTTGGCAGCCAGATTGAGCTTTTTTAAACCCTAGTTGTTCATGATGCCAAATGGTTACAGCAGCTCCTATACTACCTCAAATGCTCTCCAATTTTCAAGTAATCCTGGACAAGACACTTACAGTGTCATTAGCACAGTATCACTAGTCTTTTTAGTTGCAAGATGCATAGAGAGCATTTTGGGTTACAAGGGCCTACCAGAAATGCAACTGTAAAGCATCTTTTATAGATCAAGTGAGGAGAAAGCAAGCAGCCCACAGAAATTTAAACTTGCATTCATATATGAAAACTTTTTGTTTGTACAAAACAGTGGGTTTTCAAATTTCAAAATAACTTGCAATTTTGATGCAAACTGGAGAAACTGTTTACATATTTACCTTCTTTTCTTGTAATACATATATTAGAGACAGATTTATATACCTGTCAAGAGAGAGGGGAAATAGTCTATCCTCAAATAGAGAAATCACCCTCTGCCTGTCATAACTTGTCAGCTTTGAGATAATACTAGTGGGAAATCCTATTAAGCATTCATTGCCTTTGCTTTCTTGCCAGTTTAATACACACGACCTGATATAACATATAAAGATGTCTAGGAAAACTCTCCATACTCAATGGAGTCTTTTTAATGGGATGATTCACCTTTGTAAACTGCTGGCACAGCTGAGATACACTAGGTTTGACACAGCTGATAACACATGGAATCAATCCTTCCCGTCTTTCTGGCACACAGCATCATGGTTTTATTTTAGCTACCAAAATATATGTTTTTCTATCTCTGTCAGCAGGGCATTATTCACAGCTGAGAGTACAGAACAATAAAGTCAACATAAAAATTGTAGTCAGCATCTTACTTTAGTTCTGCAAGCTCCGCGACTTGATCATTTCAACTTACTGAATTTAAGATATCTCTGGAGTTTCCCTACTGGTTTCCCAAAAACATTATCATTGCTCATGTTTAATTCCTGAACATAAAATAGTCACACAAGAAAAAAACACAGTAATAAAGTCAAGAAACACTGCGTGTTTTTCTGCTGAGAAACATGCAGTGAGGAGATGACAAATAGATTAAAACTGAATTCCCCTGCTTGCAAGTCAAGGCTTGGCTCAGTTCTTCCAAGTCATGATGCACACAACTGTGGGACTTCATGTAATTTATTAGGAAGTTGACTACATTGCTGGGATAAGTATAAATTAATTGCACCAAGGCCAAACTCTCTTCTCACTCAGTGAAGAAAATGCAGGATGACTTCAATTCATTTTAAGGCAAACCACAAAACTTTCTTTAAAAAAAGGCCTCTATAGCTGAATGAGGCACATAAAGTTGAGCAGGAAAACGTGCATTACAACTACCTACATGAGCAAATCTACAGTTGAGGTGATAAGCATATCTGGTGTGTGCTGTTTGCTCACACGACACACTGAATGAATTAAACAGACTTAATTCTCCAATACAGAAACAAAACCAGGGCAGGAAAAATGTTTGGCTTTTTCAAAGCTATCTCAATATATCCAACCACTCATCTTCAGTCCATTCAACATCACTGCTGTGAAAAATACAAAGAAATCCCACCTCTTCTTCAAAACATCCTAATGCACAGTCCAGACAAATAAACAAACTGTGCTAAGGACATTGCACCCATTTCCCAAAACTATTATTTCAAGAAAAGAACTGTACTCTACAAAAAAAAAAATGGCATCTATAAAGCAGTAAGTCTTCTTGCCATGTGTTACCAGAACAGGTAACAGGCACAGAAGGTGCAAACTTTGAGACACAGACGAACAGAGACCAAGACATAGCTGCGGCTATGTGTGAGGGTACTCACTCACCACACCCACTGCACATCCAGTCACCCCACTAGATGCTGCACGTGTCTACAGTGACATTGGGAGAAGCATTGTTAACATAGGCTGAGCATTAGAGCATCCTATGGAAACTTGGAAAGTCCATCTTGCTTAGTAGCACCAGGAAAGGCTGACTGGGATGTACAGCAGCCAGCCCTCGAAAAGCTCACTGGTGATGACAGGATCAAGCATTAGGATGCCCTTGCTGAGAGTGGGCAGCTTTCCAGCCTCACCCGGGGAGAGCTACCCTAAAACAACTCCCCATGGCTGCTGTGGCCAAAGTGGGAGGCTGCAGAGGGCAGCACTGCCATGCACTGTGCTTGCATTACCCATCCCAGCACAACACAGGCAATAAAAATGAAACATGAACTTTATTAATCTCACAGCTGCATGGATCATAAAATTTCCTTGATTTTAAAGTCTCCCTGAAAACTCTTAGTGGATTAAGAGTGGACTCTTATTGGTATTGGATTTTGTACATGCTGACACCGTAACTGGCCCTTGACGATGAAAGCAGGGACACGACTCCTTTCATTCCTGCCCGCATGCCCCATCGTAACATTTTCAGGAGCAACACTTTTTGTAAGGCTGCACAAAAACTTTGGTCACTAAGATCAGAGTGGTTTGCAAAGGGTAACTGGGATGTAGAGTAGCCAGAATAGGACTAGCATTGCCAACTCTGAGACCACAGCAAGGGCAGAAACTCAGCTATTTCCTGCTGTGGCAGAAACTCAAGCTAGTTCTAAGGCAAGATGTAGAAGAAAGGAAGCAAAGACTCCTCAGGGATTAAAAGGGGATTCCAATTCTTTCCCTGACCAAGACAAAGAGAGAGCTGGAAAAAGTCACTGAGTACAGGAACAGCCGAGGGCTTGGCGACAATACCACTGCTTGCTGCCACAGGATACAAAATCCGAAGGAAATTGGAAGCTGCAGCAAACAAGTGGTGCTCTCAGCTAATTGCCTGGCACCGTATCAGGGCAGAGTTCAGTCTGTTTACAAGGTCTTTACATACTAATTTGTCACCCACCTCTGCAGAAATACTAAATGAATTTAGAGAAGCCGGTCTCTGAGTATGTAGATTAATATTAAGCATAGAGAAACTATTCAGTTGGTCTGTTTAGTAGAAGAGAAGTTTTCTTTGTCACATTGCAGAACAAAACCTTGCTGCAGAGCACAGAGAGAGGTCGTGCATCACTGCCTCAGAGGCAGCAAAAACCCCAGCTTAGATTCAAACCTCATTTTGTGGAAGAGCTGGCCAAGATTAATCACTTAAGTATATAAATTAGCAAGTGATCACTACTTGGAAGAACTGCCACTCACTTCACGTTGTATTGATCTCACCATCGTAATTTTCACATTACTGTTAGAGAGACCAGGAGCTCTGCTGAGCAGCAGGGCTGACTGAACTGTATGAATGACCTGCTTTAAAGAATACTGACATTAAAACAAAAAAATAAAAGAAAAATCTAGGAATGGAGATGGTGGTGGCCAATTAAATGACAACTTTAAGTTCCAGTTCACATAAATCAGCAGCATTACACTTGTCTCAAATTTACTTACAGACTAAGAAACACCATAGGAAAAGCATTATGCACTACTGTGTTATTTCAGATATGAGGACTATACCAAGGGCTACCAGAGTTTGGGGGATAGTCACACATGTCACCGAATTAAAGAGATCTGATGCATTAAAAAACTAGCTGTGGATCCAACAGTACTCAACGGTACTCAGAGAACATAAACCTCCAGCTCTGGTGTTGACACTCTCTACCAAACCCATCTGAACTGTGCTTTTTATCGCTGAAGTATGTAGGCATCCCAAGAGATTTCAACTGGGATATGACTTGCATGTTTTTGCCTCCCATCATCTGCATGTGTGGACAAAGCTGTACTCAAAACAAGATAAATCAACATATACATGTACACCTATTCCTTAACAGAACCCACTTCTCTGCAGTCAAGAAGACTGACGTATAAAAAGTGTCAGGAGATTCTTCAAATGGGTTTCAGCATATGGGAGTCTTACTCACCTTTGACAAGGTTTTTAAATGACAATCACAAATATGCACTTGGAGTCAAGACAGCAATTACAGCATTATCAATAAAGGCTGATTAGACATTAGAAAAAAATTACAAATATTAATAATACCAAACCACAGTAAATGGATTTGCAAGCATTTGTGGCAAAATACTGCTCTTCAATCCACACAGATTGCCTCTGGAGATACATATAAAGAACAAACATCTCTGAAGGAAATACATGCTTGTCCATGGGCCCAGGTCCTGCCATAATGACAACTTGCTAAAGTAGCATGCCAGGCTCTCTTACGTGTCCACAATGCAGATCTCTTGCCACTTTCCAGGGCTGAATGCTATAATTCACCATTTGATGTGTGGTGCACCATTTTATGTATTCACAATACATTTTTAAGTAAAGGAGAATTATATAAGACACACCTTAATGTCTTTTTATTTAATAAGGCAGCACTGATTTTAAAAAAAAAAGATACTTCAGTAATGAGAAAATACAGTATTTGACAAGTAATTCATTTCTTGTATTGCACTGTAGCTGAACATCAGGTTCTTTACTACTGTCAAGCTACATTCATGCTGTAATAATATCTCAAAAACTGTAAGATAATTATGCATACGACTTCAGGAAAGCAAAATTATGGTTATCTGGAAGGTGCCAAAACATATCTGTAACTATTCCCATTCCCCATAGTTTCTGTACCACATGCAGCAGTGAAAAAGGGAGAGCAAGGAGAGCCTCACTTTAACACCTGTAGCTCATCACCACCTGCAGTATATCTGGCAATACATGTCAAAAAGAAAAATAGATGTCCAATAAACAGGATGGAAAAAAATTTGGAAGAGCTAAAAATGGCAATAACTTCAGATATCCGTCACTGACAAAGCTATGACCCTTCTATCAGCATAATCCAAAATGGAACAGATGGAAGCTAAATGTGCTTTTATCCATCCCAGGCCCATAATGAACTGCAGGCTGCCCTCCCTGCCTGAATTCTGTTTCACCATTTCAGAAATGCTGCTCTGCAGTATCTCAAACAGATGCCTTGCATGAACATTTTATACTAAGACTGTTCTTTTTGCCTTTACCATAACTTTCAACTGATAAGGAAGTTACACGGGTATGGCAAAAATATTCAATGTTTCTCTAAGGTAAACACTCCCCTTTATATACCTTTTCAGGAGCCCACTGCTTAATTCCATTATTCATTCTCCTTAGCTCCAGTCATTATTGTATATCATACCTTGATTTTTCTGTTCAGCTTGCCTGCTGCTAGAAGTGCACTCTCCCACCTCTGTGACATTTTATTCTCATAGCTGAGAATTTTGTTCTCTGAGCAAACACATATCTGGTGATTTAGGCAGTATATTTTGAGTTTTTCCTTAAGCCCCTACTCTCTTCTTCTCTGTCCCTAGAAAATGAGGTGTACACTTAAGAGACGACAGTAAGCCACAACACAAACTGAAATGCATGGGGCTGCAGGTGTCATGTCCTTCTGAAGGAAACCAGCCCCTGATCTTGTTTGAGGATGTTTATCCCATTTCAGCAAGGTCTCCACTGAGCTAGCTCATTCTCTCATCAGCTTACGTAAGCCTGCTGTTATTACCACTCTATCATTACTAAGAGCCTGAAATGTTGTTACAGTTCTTGACAGGCACACTATTCCACCATGGTTTGGCAGACCCTTGCTGGCCCCTCACTGCTGGTGAAGTGTGTCCTTTCATGGCAGAATGAAACTGGTATGTGGAGTCTGAGGCACCCCCATCACTCTCCCTCAGCATCTGCAGCCTTGTGGCACACAGGTCACAGGCACCTTTGCTACTTTACCACCACATCCCCCCGCTCCCATCTCGTGCCAAAGAGAGCATCCCAGCAGGCACACTGCCAGCTCCTTCTGCCAAGGCCAAGGACAATAGTGCGCTCTGTGCTCCCGCGGCCACTGTGCCAAATGGTGGCATATGGCATCTTCCCCCAGACTGCGTAGCTGCAGCGCTGCAGTTGGCAAGCCACAAAAATCACCCTTCCCTGGGTGTTTTCCTTCTCCCTTTTCCATGCTGACACACAGCAGTGGCTGACAAGGCTGTCACACTTTCTGTTGTCACCCTGAAAGAAGCCCTTTGAGGAGCAGCTCCTGCTGCCAGCCTTGGCTGCACACTGGCAGCGCACAGATAAAGGGCAGGCTGCTCCCAACACATGCTGCCTGCAATGGATACCATGGATTGGGAATGCTGGCAGGTCTCCTCCCACAGAACAGAATGCTTGGTCTGCAGCAGAAGTCAACACAGTACCATCAAGCGGTGCTCCTCAACTTTATTCCTTCATTAATCATCATCTAAATTGTAGACCAGTTTCATTAACACCTGACAGTCAACCTTATGCTTGTAGTTTGAAGCTGTCTCTTAACAAACATACATGAATCACATGTTCTTCCTTGCTATTTCTTCCACAAAATACAACTTAACTACTCACTGAATTTATTAATGTAGCAGGGGTTTGGAATACAGCACAGAAGATCACGATTTCACAACCAGTTATGCCCATTAGCTTTACAAAAAACATATTTTAATTAGTAGAGATTCCCATCTCCAGAAGTAGCAGTACAAGTTTGATTCCATGAGAAGAGGTGAGATAATGTCACCCTAGGAAGAGACATTCACATCCCAATGAAAGATTTTCCTATCCTGTCAAAGGGAAGGAGTCAGCCTAACTTGACTTTCAACCTGCTGAGTAACAAATCAGTACCACATACTAGTACACAATATAACTGAAAATGCTAATAAAAGGTAGAAATTCTGCTTTTCGGCCTTAAATTTGACACCTGTGCTGAAGAAACAAAGGCAATCAAGGTCTCTGCAGTTACCATGAGCGTGAAAAGTTTTGTTCCACCACTCTAATACAAGGTTAAAAAAGAAGAAAGATGACGCTTTAAGTAATGACCAGTGTTCCCTAAGCACCAGTAATGGAGAAGGGAGAAGATGAAAAGAGTCTGCAGAAGGGCTGGATGAAGAGAAAAGGACTTGTGAGCCTCTTACTGCCACTGCCACAGGGTGGAGTGTTAGATCAGGCAGCAACACCCAAGCACACAAGAAAACAAGAGGCATGTCTCCCTTAAGATCTGCAAATTTTAGGAAAATAATCCAATTTCTATTCAGATGGCCTAGGCACGAGGAAGCACCATATTTTTGAGTGTAGCTAAACTATTGTTTAATCCATGTGGATCTTGCATTTCCCACTACTTTCAGAGACAAGAGGGGGCTTGGGCTTCACAACCTCACTGCCTGTGTACTTTTGCCTTCCTTATTGGCAGCATGAGTTCTTTGGTGTACCAATAAGGTGAGATCTGCCTTCAAACTCAGCACCAACTTTCCAGACAGCTTCAGGCAAGCCACCTACTCTGTCTTTCCTGCCACTTTCAGTGGAATACCACCAGCTATTTGACAGAGCAACTATATGCATTTTAATTGATTTACTTTTGCAGCTGCAGATGTTCTTACTGAAAGTGGCAGTGAGCATGAGATTTTTATTATTATTATAATAGAAGACTGGCAGGCAACTGTACTACAGAACGCTCCACTGGATAATGACACCTTCAATGTCTGTGCTTTGGAGCTCTCTCACTTCTTCCCACAATGCTATTTTCATTACTCAGTGTAATCAAGTACAGATTGTCTCTTAACAACTAAAATGCACAAAGAGCACACAGCCCATTGTAGTAAAGGTATTACTGTCTTAGAAAACCTTGCATGCCAACTAAAGCTAGTAGATCCTCAATTCTGTGAGCAGAGTTAGACAGTAAAATAATCATAAGTCATCAAAATAATGTCATCAGTATGGGTATTTGGGACAACCTTTTCTCAAAAAAGCTTGAGTTATCACTGCCTCTGATTTTCCCAGTATTTTCTTCCCACTTCACAGAATTTGTTTGAGAATCTAAGATCCAAACTGTGCTTCATGATATGTCAAGGATATTGCTGAAAGCAATAATGAAGCTAAAAATTGAAGCCCTGGACAGGGTAACCCACAGAGAAGTACATCTATTAGTTTACTGGACTTTTTGATGTCACCACTAGAGGGACATAAATGAAGAAAACAAACAAACAAAAAACAAACAAAAAAACCAAAGCAAAACAAACCCAAAAAAAGCAAGCACACCACATTGTTGGTGTGCAACTTATCTTCAGCCCTGGACAGTCTTCACCATCAAAGTTTGGGGATTTTTTCACAGCTCAACAGAACAATGAAAAAAGCCAATAGTGCCCCCCACTCACCACTTTGGCCCCCAAATCACTATCAGAAATTGTCTGAGCAGCAACCTCTCATTCCAGTTACCTTTCTCACTTCCCACAGACCACCTGGCTTTGTGGGAACTGTCTCTGCATGTCTGGCACTACCTAAGCCATTTGTCAACACTGATACTGACCGTCAAGATCCAGTGTCAGCTGCAGTGCTGAGGCAGAGAAAAAAAACCCTTATTGTTGCTGTGATTACAACTGGCAGCATTTAAACAAACCATGTCCCTAAATGTTATTTTCATGACATGAGCTACAGCCTCACCAAGAGCAAATCTGGTGTACATGAACACCAATGGTGCAAGGAGCTTACCACAAACCCAACCACTAAGTTTGGTTTTTTGCCACTTAAGTTTTTAAAGGTGCTATTGCCATTATATTCCAAACTCTTCTGTGTAGCAGATGACTTCCTGGATCACAGAGAAGATCATCCAAATGACCAATATTGCTCACTTCACACACCTCAGATCACATGCACCATGTGCTGAGCAGGATCAATAAAAACAATCCACTTTCAAATTAAAAGACATAAGCATTTTGACTTCAGTTTCATATACCATGCTTTAGTAATGGCATGTTTTTATGAAATATTGGTAAATTTACAGAGTCTGTGTAGTCTCCTGACTCATATAATTAATGCCACTGATACCAGATGATTAAGTGGAATTACTTTACATAAGTGCTCAGAAGTTTTCAGAAGTGCTTCATCTATCAATTATTGTCAAAACAGTCTGTATCCAGGAAATAGCATTTAGAAAGTAGGCAATATTACTACTTCTAGTATGAACACACACACTTTTAAAACCTAGTCTGCACTTGTTCACAAAGATAGAAGGGATTCAAGATAATGGGGTTTATATATGAAAACATGTGATGGCTCATGTTTCACTCAGTACAGAGTTACACACAAGCCATACGAATCAGAATCAATTTTTTTTATTCTGCACATGCTGCATCTCAGAGAATACATTTAGAAAGGGCTCTTTCATTTTTCTTTTAAATAGTTCTTGCATCTAGATTTAATTCATTCACTTTAAAAGCAGATAGCCAAAACTTTTTTAATTTTAGGCTGAAAAAAATTTAATGAACAAATGTTTCTATATTTAAATAAATTATGTTTAAATCAGCTATTGCAGGCTCTTCTTTGCTATATACCAGTGCTTGAGTTGTACCAGAGAAGGGACCTCATCTTTTGAAAGAGAAAAGGTGCATCATCCCCTTGCATGATAAACAGGACATTTTCTGGTAGTTCTTTAGTAGGTCCCATTTGAGTCATACCAGTCTTGCTCTTTAAACAGATGTGGTATCACGAGGGGATCTTCCATATGAAGGAGAGAAGGCAAAATTACTCATGTCACTCAAAGGATGTGTCACAACTCTGTCTTACCTCTCTTCCCCAACCCCCAGTATACAGGTTATCACTAATTCAGATTTACATCATTAATATGCAAGGTTTGCACCACAGGTATCACCTTAATTAAACATGCATTGACACGGAGAGGTAGGACTTGGCTAATGTCACAGGAGGAGTCACTGCTGAAACTGCAACAAAAAGCAGGTGTCTTGAACTTGGTGTCTTCCTCCAATGCTGTTCAGTAGCCATGACAACAAAAGCACAAGAACACGGTTAAAAGGGATATTACATGCATTGACCTGTACAGAACAGAACTTGAAAGGGGCAGATTTTATGGTGGCAGCTCAATAGCCTACTGGCATGACCAGACATCTCATTTCACAGGAGTGCAGGACTGGAGATGGTTTGGGTTTTGCTTTTCCAAAAAACTGTGAAGGAGGCAAAAGTGTTACAGGAGCATGAAATAATTCCACATCACGAGAGCTGCTGCTCAAGACGGAAAAGATTTCATTCCCACCAAGCACTCACCACTACCCTTGCGAGAAACACACAGCAAAGCTTCAGCCAGCTTCATTTCTCTGGCTCCCTGACTCCCTGCATTTCCAAGGGTCACTTAAAAAAATCAGGTTAGAGCCATTCTTTGAAGGATGAGAAAGAGACAGAGCATCCCAAAGTGACCAAGAGCAGAGAGGTGGCTCTCTACCTAATACATTTTTGAGAAGTCACTCTTACTAAGGATGGCAAAGCATTCAGGAGATCTTCAGTAGGAAATGAGCAGCGCTCAAAGCTGTTTTAGCGCAATATGCGATTACATGGAGATATCTGTGCTCAGGAAGGCTGGTGCCCCTTTGATTAAACAGCCTGTCTGCCTCCTCCAGGAGATATCAGAGGTACAATTAGTTCAGTCGGCAGTATCAGCAATGCCCTTGAGGTTCTGTGCTCCTGACGACTAATGAAGAGGCACTGCTGGCTGTCAGCACATACAGGGGGAAGCATTCATCTTCATGGCAGCACCAATTAAATCCACCCGGGTCATACCAGGAGATAGGAATTCAGTGTGGGGAACAAGTCAAAGCAGGTGACTGGTTTAACAATTCATTTTTGGGTTTTATATCACGGAGAAGAGAGAATACATTTTATGCCAGCTATGCTGATGATTAAGGGAATACAGAGAATCTGCATGACAGCAAAGGTGGAGAGAGCAACTCAGTGTTCAGGTGTGTACACACGTGCTGTGAAAAAGCATTTTTTTGCAGCAGGGCAGGAGATCTCTTAACACACAATTTTCTCCTGAAGTCAAGAGAAGAGAATTTGCTTAGTGCATTATGTTCCGAGCACTCTGCTAAGCCTTCAAGGAAAGGCTACTTGCTGTACATGTGAGTGCATCCTCCCTTAAGACATGGCAATTACTCCTGACAAGATAAGGTAGGGAACTTTTGCCCCTTATTTCTTACAAGGCTACACTCTTACAGAAAACACACAGTTCTATTTCAAAACAACAGTCTCAAAAACCTTCTGAAACATTTCTATCCTGAAGACACCATGTCAAATTATACCAGTTGCAGTCAAACATGTCAGCTAATCATCTGCCCTGCTTGGTGCCTCACTGGAGAGTCCAACCTTTTCCATCCCACAGAAGTCCTGCTGTCACTGTGACTTACAGGACTGCAAACTACTCATATCAAAACAGAAGAATATTGAAACAGAAGACAGAGTAACCATCTGGTATCCAACATGTTGAGGTACAAGGGAGCACTACAAAGAAAATTGCTTGTTTAGAAAAAAAAGATTTATCTCTAGTTCCTATTTTGTCTAACTTGTGTCCCTTAGGGGAAAAATGCAAGTGAACCTACCAAATGCACATTTTACAGGCCTTCATGGCCCCTTAATTAAAAACACTGAAACAGCAGGTGACAATAATTAGCATCTAGTGTGGATTTCCCATTTCAGATGTTTGAGAACTCATGGTGAAAGTCTCAGAGGGCTTAATCTGCTAAACACTGTATCAACAAGGAACTGAAGAGGTTTAGGTAACTTTACAACAGACTGGCAGCCCTTTATCTTCTCAAACCTCACAACACATTTGTGGAGGCTAAAGGGCCTGTTTACTGACAGTGAAATCAGTGTGACATACCCATAAGCAAAACAGATCCCTCCTCAGGACTCTCAGCCATGGGTCCACAGACGTAGCTATGCAAAGCTATACTGACTTAAAGAAATGAAAGCCTATTGCAGTGAGCAGAAGCAAAACAGTTTGTTATCCAACCTTTCATATAAGGGAAACAAAATAAAAATAAAAAAACTCAACACAAAACCCCAAACAACAAACTAAAAAAACTCTCAAACTATCAGTTAATCATCAAGAAATTCTATTTGCCATATGGTTTGCAATTAAATACAGAAAGAAATAAATAAAAAGGCCTGTGGATGCCACTTTTTTATTTCAAATGAAAAAATTAATTCTAACAGTTCCAAAGTTATTGGAATCTGTATTTCACTCCCTCACAGAGATTCTCTAATAATATCATGGGCTTTTGGGAAATGCTCTGCAGTCAAAGACTTCTCAAGTCCATAAAGTAAGCCTAGAAACATGATGAAACACTACTCAGTGTTTTGAGAAAGGATAGCATAAGAATTTCATGCCAGAAGAGTGAGATTTGAACATGCTGTGAACAGCAGCAACAACTCAAGTCCTCACAAATAATAGAAAGACACTTAATAGGGCTCTCTCCACAACAGCATCAGGGAACACTTCCCTAGCACCAATTTGTAAAAGTTACTGCATACTTCTAAATTACCTGGAAATAATTCTTATGAGAAAAGCTCTGATGCAAAAGCAGCCAAATGTTTGAACAGTATCACAGAAGCAAAGGCTGCTGGAGTACCAAAACCAAGTCCTGAGACAGGTTTGTACATGGCAGTCCAACAAAACTGCTCTTCTATCACATCTTCACCTGCCGAAGCATTTGGGAAGTAGCTTAAGGATTTTATGTACATGTCATATTTTGATTTATATCTTGTAGTGGTACTTGAAGAAGCAGAACTAAGTTGTCTCATCACAGCAATCACTTGGGCCTGTTTTCAGTTTGTACCACAAAGGGAACCAAACCTTTGGTTGCACAGATGACTGAAAAACTACTTTCTGAAATGATCTACATAAAGACCTGTGCACAGAGAGAGCTCATCTAAACCACAATAAAAACGGTACAGTTTTCTTCAGCAATATGTATGGACTTGTACCTTGACTACAGCTGTGAGGCCTGACAAATTGACTTTAAACAAACAAAACCGGACAGTACTGAAGGTAATTCCTGCCTCCTGCAGTCTCAACAATCCATGACTCCAGATAAGATATGTTCCCTGAGAGGAAGGAGATAGCCCAGAATCCATAGGCACAAGAAATCAGCAGACACAAAAGTGCAGAAAAAAGCATCAGCAGAGACTACAAATGACTTAGCTGAAATATTACAGTTAATTCCTAACAGCCTGAATAACCCCTAAGCATGAAACTGCGACTTAAGGCACAGACAAAAAACGTGGGGCTGCACAGAGAACTCTTTCAGAGGTACAAACAGACTTTGGTAACTTAGTATTACCAAAGTGCAAATTCACCCACGCAGGTCCACATGCTGGACAATGGTGAAAAATGCAGCACAGATGTACCACATTTACAAGAAAAATATTCCATAAGGAGTATCAAAGATCAATATTTGGAAATCTATGTTTTAGTTTAACTGGTGCTAATTAAATATTCCAACTCATGCAATCAAGAAACTCATCAGAGAAATCTTTGGGATATTTGTGTCTCTAGGGGAACTCACGATTTAGGATCAGAGCACACAAACAGGTCACATGCCAGTGAACATGGTCCTATAAGTAACCTTGTCTTCAGTGCTGTTTTCTCATGGAATCTGCATATAAAACAGGACAGGGACAAAGAAAGACATGATCTGATAAAATTCAAATGGTGAAATACCATTTGAGTGGTGATCTGGCTTCTTACCTATGAGATCAACCTGTAAAACAGAGAAGGACATCAGCCAGTGCACAAGGATCTGATGCACACCAGCAACTGGTGAGACAGCAGCATGAGCAGATTCATTTTCAGGATCAAAGTCTAGTCAATGATGAAGCACATTCCTTTACTCATTCAATAACCATCATCTCTCTAGGCCAATTGCCTACATACTCCCATATTATTTTGAGCTGGTGGTGCTTCCTGAGTGCATCAGGAAACAAGGATTCATGTCCTTGAAGCTCCTACAAGCACCCACACGTCCCTGAGAATGCTGCAAGGCCCCTACTGCAAGGCTTTTCATACTGCCCTTGCTCAAAATGCCTTCAGGCAGCAACCCTTGGCAAGTCCAGGGGACCCTAAAAAAGGTGCTTGAGCCTTGTGCGAAAAATTGTGGACCATCTGAGCTTCCCACATCTCTGTGCTTGGCTCCTTCTGGTGCAAATGAGGTGCAGCAACTCGACTCAAGCAGGAATCCCACCTGCAAAGCACCACACATGCAAACTACAGCTGTGTCTCTGTTCTGCACCTCCATACCTTTGGGTGACCCCTAGTCCACTGAAACACAGCTAGGCCACCCCATTCAGCTCTGTGTGAGCACAAATGCCTTGCCCATTACACCTGCACACCAAGATGAAAGGCTCAGGTTTCCTTTAGAAGGGAACAAATACACAGAATGAGATTTTATCTTCTATATAAAACTCATAACAATCAGCAAATACAACAGAATCAAATTAAGCTAATCACACAACTTTGCTATATGTGCATATTTCCCACTATGAAGGTATTAATTTAAATTCTCTTCTGATTTCTGTTGACTATGAAACATTCCTCCAAGTATGAGAGAAGCATTAATAACTGCAGACATCACCAATCACTTTGTGGTCACTGACTCTGGTACAGAAAACTCCCACACAGAAGTGTGGCATGGGCCTCGTGCTGTACAGGAGACAGTTTCACTCCTGTAAATTAACTTTGTCAGCATAGCAAAAGGGAAAAAAACAAACAATTTTAAGTATTAAACCATGTAATGACTTAAGGAATGAACAGAATGTTTTCAAAATGCAAATTAAAGGCATCTGTATTTTAATTACAGTATCAAAACTGCAAGATAGTTGCCTCCACTGGCATTTTTTTCATTCATCTTCAGAGATGGCTGTGTATAGAGTATTAGCTTCATAGTATAAACCTACTCCCACATGCATTCCCAAAATAATTTGAATGTATTACCAATAAACAAACACACGCAAGTAAGTTTTAAGGCCGCCCACAGACATTATAGACAAAAAGAGGACTTGTCACTTTTGCTTTTGGGATTATAACTAAAATTGCTTTGACATTTAATACATGGAAAACAGAATACAACAGCAGTGTGAGCTTCAGTGTCACACACTTAACACAACATTCATTTAAGATGACAAAATTAAAAAAAAATCTGCAAATAGATCCTGTTGCTATGCAGCTGATTTCTCACACGAAAGTTAGCAAAGGTTAAACAGAACCTTGGCTCCAACAAATTTTTCTCGAATACTCTCAATGAGCTCAGTTTTGTTGCTGTCAGCCTATAAAACTGACTTTTATACTGAGTCACTAAGAGGATACAGATGACAAACAGCTCCATTACAAAAGGCTGACAAGACTTGCCTTGAGAAGCAGCAGTGATACCACAACAGTGGCAACGCTGACTTCATCTTTGCATAAAATACAGTTGATGCTTTCACTACACACCTACACAGTCAGTCTGATTCTCAATTTCATCCCCCAAAGACTAGTGCTATGGCATAAAATTTCCTCACTTCCCCCAAACTTCTTTTTGGTAATGAATCCTTGGCATATTTCACCAGGAAAATTGCTTCAGTATGAAATCATTATAGCCAAGTGCTTGTTAGCAGGATGGGGGGAATAAATATACTGGTGGTATCCTAAAGCACATGCAAACCCCCATACTCATACCTGAAAACAAAGAAACAAAAACGAAAAACAGCCTACCTGATTCTCAGGGAAGCTCCAGATAAATAACGAATATAGCCCAAGAACTAATTGCAAATTACTTTTTAATTTGACTACAGAGAAAGATGGCATAACAAACATTTTGGGAAGTCACATGAGAGGTTTTGCTCCCTCAACAACAATGCCCATCAGTTCCGCAGCTGGCACTCCCACTGGCAGCTACACTGGCCATGGCTTTTCAAACTGGGCATGAAGGATGATCTTGGGCTTGGCACATAAAGGCTCAGGTTGGAAGACAATTGAGCAAGAGTTGCTGAAGCTCTGGAAACCAGCAATGCACAGTCAAATTATGGGAGCAGAAACAACACAGATGGTGGGTGAGACTTAACGGCATACTGGTAAATCCAAACCAGGGTGAAACATTCCATTTTCTGAAGCTTTCTACAATTTAGGCAACAGCCAGGCACTTTGGTAAAAGCATTCAAACTCATCAGTGAAGTACAGTCTGACCTCCAGAGGTGCTGCACATATACCACAGGTATCAATGGTGTTTGGGGTAGAATCACACACTGAAAATAAGTAGTCTCTGGGGAAGGTACTTGAACATGGACAGAAGGGCCTGCCTTCAAAATATGAATGCTTAACTGTTCAAGTCTCACTGTTTGCTACTATCCTATTATCAGACAGATTTCCTACCATGAGGGAGCACTTTGTAGCTCAGCCTTGGCAGGTCCCGTGCAGGCAGTGATCCTCTCGTGCCATATATCTGTCTGCATGGTTGTACAGGAAGGTTTTCGTGCCTGCACCACACGCATCTCAGACCCACAGTTAAAAATTCCGCATTTGATGCCAAATTCACATAGACCAGAGGCATAATAAGCATACCCAGGGCAAGAGTTACCAGATAGATTAAGATATTGTATGAATCAGGATGCATGGAAAACTCTCTTCAACATAAACAAGATTTTAGTCAGCCCCAGACTTCCACTGGTAATAATCATCTTCTTTCAATATTTTGAGCACATAAAGAAGATAGAGACTACAGTGAGAAACTTACTCAAATCTGATTGATTCAAAGTAGAGTGAGTGTTAAGCAAACCTCAGAGATACCACACCGGCTTTCTTTGCATACAAACCTCTTATTGCACAGAGCTTTCATAAACAAGCATTGAAATCTACTTCATATTTTTTACACTTCTACAACATATCAAAACTTGACACATCAGTGAAGACAACTATATTTGTGCCCTGACATTAAGATGGTTCAAAACCAAAAACGTGGAGGTGAGTTTCCACAGAAATTACCATCTATTTGCCCATTCAAGTATCCATAATGGGACATAAATTGAAAAGTAATATAGGGATTAACAGACTATATTGAATAAACACAGTGGGCTGACTGGATGTGGAAATGCAGAATCATTTATGTCAGAAAAGACCCTTAAGACTGAACTGTTAAACCAGCACGGCAACATCCACCAGTGAACTGTGCTTCTAAATACACCACATCTACAAGTCTTTGAAATAACTCCAGGTGTGGTGACTCCCTTATTTCCTTTCCACAAGTCTGTCCAAATCCTTGGTAACCCATTAGGCAAAGAATTTTTTCCTAATACACAGTCTAAACTTCCTCAGTGTGGCTTGAGGCTGTTCCCTCTTGTCTTATTACTTGGGAGGAAAGACTGACTCTTACCTTACTACAACCTCCTTTTAGGAGGTAGTTGTAGAGAACCATCAGGTCCCCCCCCAGCCTCCTTTTCTCCACGCTAAGCAACCCCCAGATTCCTCAACTGCTCCTCATGAGACTTGTGCTCCAACCCTTCACCAGCTCCACTGCCCCTTCTCTGGACATGGTCCAGCACCTCAGTGCCTTCCTTGAACTGAGGGGCCCAGAACTGGATGCCGGATTCGAGGTGTGGCCTCAGCAGTGCTGAGGACAGAGGGACAATCATTGCCCTAGTCCTGCGGGCCACACTATTGCTGATATACAGTCCACAATGCCAATGGCCTTCTTGCACACCTGGGCACACACTGGCTCATGTTCAGCTACTCTCGACCAGCACTCCCAGATTCTTTTCTGCCAGGGAGCTTTCCAGCCACTCTTCCCCAGCCTGTAGAGCAGTATGGGGTTGTTGTGACCCAAGTGCAGGACCCAGGACTTTCTTGGTCCTTCAGGACTGCCTCCCATACGTATCTGTCAACCAGGCTCCTGAACAGGTCAAGGTCTGCCCTCCAAAAGAGAACATAGCAAGGACAGTAGCCAGTCACTTAAACAATACAACTCAATCAAGAGTACCACTCGATTGGCAAGGCAATGTTCTTTTGAGAAGTCTACCCCAGGTAAAAAACAATCAAAAAATCCACAACTGAAATTACGTTCAGGGTTTCAAAGGAGCAATGCTTGCTGTCATTAAAATCTGTTTATCCACCCACAGTGACCAAGGAGAACTCTTAAGTGATGATACTGGTGTCATTAAGGCCTTACACTGATAAGGCTGTTGATGCTACGTTATGGACTCCTTTGTTGCTGCAGGACACACTACTTCAAAGCATCTAATATCATCTGAAATAATTACAAGACACTTGTAGCTGTTGCAGTGCCACTCAGTGGTGCAGGCCCTTGAAGTGAAAAATCCTGCTTTACAGTGACAAATAAAAAACACATCCTTTTCCTATGCTGCCTGAGGGTGAATGAAAAAATTATGAATGAATGTATTAACAAATTAAGCCATTTTTCCCCCTTAAATTGAATCATTAATCACCTTCAGCTTCTGTTCTGGCAGAACAGATGTGGCCATTTATCACTGAGGACAAACTTCAAAGACTTTTCATGTGGAGTAGAATATCCTACCTGGAACAACTTCAAAAAGGAACTTTCCTGGGCTTTCTTCATTGCAGGGATGCTCAATTACTCTGTTGCCAGGCAGAAAGATGGTACCCTAAAGCAAAAAAATAACAAACATGGGATTAAAAATGCTACAATGCTTCTGATAGACTAATGCTGCTTTTTTTTGGACTGGGTTATACAGGAATTTGTGATGCTGCACCTGGGCAGCGGAATTCCAAAGTGAGATGGAGGAGGGATTATCCCAAAAGCCAACAGCACAGATCCCCTTAATTAACTGAGGCATTCAATAACGGCTTTAGGTTTTTTTAATCTCTTGGGTATTTGCTACCATGCAGATTTTTGTATTTAGTAACATACATTAATGCCACTGTGCTGCAGGGAAAAAAACAAGACTAAAAGAAAGGTTTAGTGAAAAGCTAAGAAGCTGCATATGTGAAGCAGGTGAACTTACCAGATACGTTTCTTGGCTAAAGCCAAAGGATATGTGGACAGAAGAGTAACCTCAGTTTGTGGGGTGAATACCCAGTTCCTGCGCTGTGTCCTTTTGTACCATTCCAGGAAAGCAGCACAGAGAAAACATCCCACTTCCACCCACTGGCTGCAGCATGCTGGTCTGCTGGTGCTAAGCCACAGCAGGCACAACACGAATCCTGTTCAAAGATGCATTTGCTACAGGCAGAGAGGTGTTGGATAATCTCTGTGATGGTCACTGAACACTTTTATTACATCTTTACTATTTGAGAGGGCAGGTGGGGAACTTCAGCTCTGCATATTTAGTAACACTGCTTACCAAAAACAATGCCTGCAATCCTCAGAACATTTCTGGGTCTATGATAAAGAGATTGTTTCCCTCCCACCTTCCCCTTTGGTCCTGTTGACCGTGGGATGGATAGACCACCCCTTTCCTCTGAGAGCTCTTTTTTGTTTTCAGAAATTACAGCTCCTCCTAGTACTGACTGTTTCGATCTCAGTCCTTCATGAAATGATGCTGGGATAGCTATCCAGGAATAAATTTTTGAAGTGGCTTCCTAGAATTGTATTAGGTACATCCTAATATAAGATGTATCAGGTACGTCACTGTTAATGGGATCTAATACCTTATCCACAATTACAGCATAACAGGGCCCCCATCTCCAAATCAAACAACTTCTGTAACTTACACAAGATTAAACACAGAGTTTCAAGTAAGGTCCTTATCCCCGTAAGGATAATTGAGCCCAGCACGAAACACCATTTTCCATGATAGTTTCAACCAAATGCTGCTTCCAAATATCATCTAAACAGCACTAAAGATATCCCTGTACACAAACCCCATCAGTTCTGATATCCAGTATTCATTGCTATCACCTGTAACCTGCATAACCATTTACAATTATTGGGGCGTAAAGACAAGCTGAATGCTATAGTCTTCTCACAAAGGAGACCTTACAAACCGACATAAAAAGGTCATTTGAATAAACAGGTAACAAACATTTCACAAAATCAGTATTTGTACCAGCTGATGTGGAGTCTCAATTCCACACAGACTTGCCAGTACATTGCTGTCTGCCAGCAGGTACAGTGTACCATAGGGAGCCAAAGACAGGGTGCACAGGTATTTTTTACAAGATCACACAAAATCACCTGCATTAAACACCACAATACTTGCTGCTGAAAACATGAAATGGAACAGCATTCTGTTGCAGTGGTATCAGCAGCAGTGGGGAGCTCTCTCTACTCACTGAAAATGTATTAAAAGTCTTGGTCCAATCGCTTTACTAGGAGCTGTTTTCCTTCATTCCTGCTACAAGCAGCATCTGTTAATAGTTGTCACACTCTCAGAGCCTTCTGTGAAATACCTTATTAGGCAAGAATATCATCACAAACAAAAACAATTATATGAATGGTAAAAGATAAGTCACAAAATAGTTTGACTTCTCATATTAACACCTTGAGAAAAAACAGCAAATATAAGGAAACATTTTTTCTGAGAATTATAGGAGAAGAATCTACATGTATTTTTGTCACAGGTAATAGATCACAGAGGCTGATAACATTTTTGTCCCCACTTTAACTTGCAGATCGAGCTGGTTTTACCTAAAAAAGCACCACCCAGCACACAGGATGAGCAGATCACTCTTCAAGCTGGAGTAAATTTCACTGGCTTGAGAACTTCCATCAGCGAAGTCATATAACATATTCAAGCTAATTACAAGTCTTGCTATTCAATTAAACAAAAATACAAAAATAAGGAGACCTAGCCGACTGCACTTTAAACTAAAATCAATTTATGACACAATAACTGAAAACTGTATTCAACTTTGCTGTCAACTCATTAGCAGTAAGCATCCTGCAGTCTCATTACAATGGGATACTTCCTGATTCTTTGATGTAAAACCCTTGTAGTACTTACAGTGAGCTGTCTTAATGACACCTTTTGGAGAACATAGGAACAAAACGGTTATAATATTTTTAACCTTAGCACCTTCATTTCATAGATGAAACCTATTTCATCTACTCAAATGTAAAGCCTAAAGCCACACAAATAGCTAAGTTAGTATAAAGGGAAGCCAGACAGTTACACCACACAGAATATTTCTATGGTTTAAAAAGCAAACATGTCTTCAAATGGCAGTTTCATTTTACAGTCTATTTCCAATACTATCATTGGAAACATAAGTGCACGTGAACTACTTAAATATATGTGTTTGTGAGGGGTTTTTTAAATGAAAAAACAGCTTTGTCTGTACAAGATGCACCTGGGTCCCCCCAGATTAGGGGAGAAAGCCTAGGAGAGCGATTGCAGCTCTTTCACTTCCCATTCTGTCTGCTTTCACACCCATCTGTCTGCCCTCATCATACAGCAACACTTCCCCCTCACTAAGTTTTGTGGCTATCTACATAACTGTACTGGGGCTGTGTGGAGTGACCCTTTGCCTTATTTCTCAGCAGCTGGCACTATGTTTCACAAAAACACTAACACCCAAGGAACACATTTGTAGTGTAACAAAGCCCCTGTGGCCCCTCGTGTGGCACAGCCCCGGCTGCTGGGTATTTGATATGGAGAGTCCCCACGTCACTGTTGGTCCCATTGCTCTATTGCCTTTCTGGGCCCTTAAGGTGCAACATTAAGCCTATCCTTACAGCTTGGATAGTCCAAAGAGTACAGACTCTAAGTCAGCTGCAAAGCTTCAACAAGATAAATATCTGTTTTTCACCTTGAGCACCCAGAGGGAAGTAAGAGAAAACCAACTATATACCCATAGACACCTAGGAAGAAAGTAATTTGCATATAAGAGAGGAAGGTAATTTCCAGAGGAAATACAAGTTTTGACTTAGGTGTCAGTGCATCAGTGCACATAAATGTTCCATAATAAGAAAACTTCACAATGTTTCACATCAACTAACTCAAAATTGTTAAAAAACCAAAAATCTCAAAAATCTCAACCCAAGACTGCAGATTGGACCAGATTAATATTCTGGTTTTAAAAAAAAAGAAAAAAAACCAACCACAACAAAAAACCCCACCACAGTGCCAGCCAGGTGGCAGAAATACAGAAACACATGAAAAAGGGAAGTGGGAGAAAAACATGGCCCTGACACAAGTTCCTGCTCACTGCCATTGCCATTCTGTTTGCAGGCCAGGTCAGCAGTGTTTTGCAGAGCTCCTGCTGTGGTATGCCTGAACTGTTTTTTTATTTCCAAGACTTCTGTCTTTAGCAGGGCAGTTCTGCTTCTCTAGCTGAGCATTCAGGATGACTCAGCATACAGGAGAAGTTTGGGTTGCTCAAGAAGCATGGGCTTTTCCCTCAGTGAGCACCAAAACCCCACTTTTAAAGGAGGTTCTCTCACATGGATTTTTCTACAGCACACTGTTGCTTCAAACTAAAGATCACCTAAACAGCAGAGCAATAACATGTTTGCTGAAATCAAAAATCTGCATATGTTAAGAAAAATTACTACTCTGTTAATGAAGTGCTTGATAAAATCCTGTGGTGCAGCAGGAATGACATCAATCTACTTTGGGTTGGAGTCACAGCATGATGAACAGTCTTGCTGAAATCGATGTTTTATCCCATGCTGGTCCCCCAAAACACTTGCAGTGCCATTCAACAGCTGGACTTCACAAGGAAGCACGGAAGAGGAGACAGGATGGCCACCCCACAAGTGCTTCATGAGGACCAGCTGACAGATGGTATTTCTGTTTTGCACGGTCTGTGTAACAAATTGCAATAGTGAGGCAACCCTGTCCCTCTTTCTCATTCTGCTCCACTACTTTTCTCTACCTACACTTTACACCCAGCCTTGTCTGACCTTCATTTTCTGAAGCAGACTTGCCACCTGTGTTTGAGAGGTACCAGGTTTTCCCCAAGGAAGTTTATGATATAAGGAATTCCCTTGCTTTTAAGATGCTGACTGGCAACTGCAAAGATAAATGCATGATTTTCAGTATCTCTGGATGGATTTTACTCAAAGTATGCAGATATGTGAGGAAGTTAACTGCTTTCTTGCCAAAATAATGTTTTCAGGATTTATTCTAATACAGTTCCCCAGGGCTTTCACTGGTCTACTTGCTTGCTCATAGTTTGTTCTGCCACCATTTAAAAGTTACTTCAGATGTACACAGTACCAGCACTTACACCTTCTTTCCTTTCCAGCTTTCATTCACTGAATTCTACTTCCATTTTCAAGTTAGGTGCTGCATTTACATATCTATTTTTCTTGAATCATGGAAAACTCCTCCCAGGAATTTTTTTCTGCTACTTTTCAGTTAACATAGAGGATCTTCACACAGCTTCTTCCTTTATGCCTGTTACTAGAGGTTAACCACAACACAGAAGTGGATATGTTAGTTTGGCAGCAATTTCCAGTGTTTTATCCCTTCCAGAGTTCAGCCCCTGAACAAACACAACCCAGCTATTCATGCCTCTCTACAAGAAAGGCTCCCAAATCAGCTAGACTGCGTCCCTCAGGAAAAAAAAAGAAAAAACCTCAACTGCTCCTCAGAAGCAGTGCTAAGCTCTGCAGCCCAGGATCAGCTGTCCCTCGCCACATCAACCCCTCTCCCTCCCTCTGTGGTGTCACTCAACATCTCCACAGCTCCCAGAAAAGGTTCTCTCTGAGAAGGCAGATGTGGTAAAGCAGCATCAGCTCTCAGAGAGGCAGGAAGGTCATCAGCCAGGAAAGAGGCAGCTGATGGGGAGGATGAAGAGGCAGAGAGGATCCCTGGGGACACGTGTCTTCTGTATGACTCAGAGCCACACACAATGCAGCAGTGTTCTGTGGTTTCTGGAAAGTCTTAATTGTCATACTTTCAGAACAACAGCACACTTCAATTTGATGGCATCTTAAACTGAAAACCACTACATTTAGTGGATAATGTTCTGAACATCACTAGAATTTACAAGGTGGCAGCCTGAAAGGCATCCATGGTATTTCACAGAGAAGCCTATCAGCTAAAGGAAATAATACACCCAATACATATGCACAAATATATTTCTACATGTATACACAGATGTGTACATGCATTGTGAATTCATAAGCAATGCACAGCAAAGAAGGATAAGGATAAGGTGAATACACAAGTTATCAGTTAACTACAAGTTCTTGTTCCTTTCATCACTGTTTTCACTTTTAAACTATGACAAAAGTAGATCTCAAGTCCAAGTGAGCAATTTGTACCATCAGGAGCCTACAAACACGAGATGAGAATACTAAGGACAATAATAAAAACTGCACTGTTCTCACTAAAAGCAGTTTGACTGCAGTAACTTCTTAAAATTTCTACTCAATTTCCACCATTACAATGCATTTCCAAGATCCCACTTGCTGCCAAAGGGCAGAGCAACTCTGAAAGCCAGCCCTTTCATTTCACTGCCTACGCAGAGATATCTGTATTCCAGACTGGGGCCCGAGCAAGTTCACCAGCTGGCTCCAAACCCTGGATCAGTGCTGAGGCAGAGCTGCCACTAGCTGGGCAAAGGGTGGTTACCATGAGCAGACCTAAAAGGCCTACAAGGTCATAACTTCAAGTCAAGCATTATCAATGTTCTGACTAATAATCACCAGGGACATTCTGAAGTTATAAAATTATTGTTCTTCAGTTTAAACAGAAGTATTTTTGTCCAGAGATCTCTCAACCCCATTTACATTCAGGCTCTAAAATCTTCTTGGTGAACACTATGTAAAGAAAAAAGTTTTGCTGGTTTTACTGAATTGTCACTGTTACATATGTGCAATGCCAGGTTTTCTGGCACACATGACAATAGCGGGACAACTAAAAAGTAAATACAAGCTATATTTTTTTAATTGTAAGAGTGTAATATTTTTAATTTTTATTTTAGGACTGGATTTTTATACCACTTAAAGAACCAAAGCACTGGAAGAAGCAAAATTACTGCAGGAGGTGATACAGTCTTTGCCATGCAGCTATTGCAGCATTTATAGCTTTGCAATATGCACAAGGAGAGAACACCAGGGGGGCTAGGGAGGGAGCAACTACTCAGATTTCAGGGAGTATGTAACATGCCAGGAATGAAGAACAAAGAATAAATAAAAAAATAGATTTGGTTGGATAAAATTAAGCCAATGCACAGCAAACATTTTTCCGGCATAAATTCCATTACATTTGACTTTTTTTGTCCCACTATGTTAAAACATTTCTAGAGTTTGTTTCTGTTTAAGAATGAGAATTTTTGTTTAGTTTTCAGAAACTCTGCAAACAGGAACAAAAATGAGGTTTTTTCTTTTACCTAAAGAAAGGTTCAAACCTTCCTCATAGGTTAATGTTCAAAACAAGAGGTAAATTCACCTTTGTAGTGGTAAATACCATATATACCTTTTGCTTGACACTGAAAACCAAAGCATGTATCCTGACATGAGAGACAGAGATGACAGACTTACTACAATATGATTACAGTTTCTTTAAAGATTTTTCTATCTTTCTCCCCTACCAGACCTTTCACTTAATGGTTGAGTGCCCTTCTCTGCTTGAAAGAAACTTCTTTCTTCAAGAATGAAGCAATCTTGGCTTAAGCAGCCACTAGAAAAAAATTCCCTTCATTTGTTCCACAACAGAAAGTTCATACCAAGTAAAGTTAAAATACCACAAAAAAAAATTTAAGTTTGCCTCAACCCAGATTCATATATGCCTATGGTTTTCATTTCTTTAGTAAAGGCAAGAGAGAAGAGTGGCCATTTCCTGACCATGCTTGAATGAAATGAATGAATGAAATTCAATGTCTGGGGCTTTTCTTCCTAAATCTGTTTTCCAGCACCTACCTCTACCTTACATTTGAAAGTAAAACTTAACATGCTCCCTGCCTACCTCTAAATTCCATATGCTATTTTGAAGAGTTTCAGACAGATCTTGGATTAGCATGAAGCAGCTTTCCTTTCTAAAGCAGATTTTGTGTGGTATCTAGAGAAGCTTTAACACCTCTATTTTACCCACCCTCTCCTGGCTTCTTTCTAATGAATGAGCTTATTCAATTATATGTCACCAGCTTGTGTGAGAAACACGGCTCCTCACACAGAGATTTCGCTTTTCTTTCCCAAGTTTGTCACAATGGGGTATAAGGAGCCAGGGAGAGAATTACAGGGGCAGTTCCCTTGGGCATGAAGGCATGGTGTGAATCTGCTCTCACATAAGCACTTCTAGAAGGAGTAATTAGGACTGTGATCTGGGATAGGTGAGATAGGTATAATGAGACTGAGCTCAGTTAAGAGAACAGGACAAGTCACAGGGTTCAGAGGCCGGGAGATGCCACAGGAGTTCCTCCCTGGGGAACCCACTGTGCAATTGCCATGTTACTCCCAGAAATGACCCCTGGTATTTTCCAAAGGCAAAGAAAAAGGAGATATATAAAAAAAAATTTGGAGACTGCATGGAGTTTAAGGACTCAAGAATAGAAGCTTGAGTCACTACTATATGCACACACAGAAGTTTTGATAACATTAGTCTTCACAGCAATCATAAAATTTTGACCAACAGACAACAGTGGAACTGAGCACTACTGAATTATTACACAAGATTTTTACTACAAGAAAAGTATTACTTCCAGTAGCTCTTGTCATTAAGAAATTCAGCTTATTATTAGCTAAACTATTTTTCAAAGGAAAAAAAAAACCAATAAAACACCTGTGCTGGTTTGAAGGTGAACCAGCAAGGGAAAATGAACTCACCACGAGAGAGATTATAAGTCAGAGCTAAAATTTAATAATAATATTACAATAACAACACTGATACACAAGGGAAATTGCTTTCAACTCACAATACCCCAGCAGTATAACCCAGTGTCCTGGGGCACAAACCCAGGGGGGGTTTGTTTGCCCTTGTGCTGAGACCCCTGTGGCTCCCCCAAGTCCAGAGCAAAAGGAAAAGAAAAACCTGTTGGTGCAGGCGAGGGCTGTGGTCTGGGCGAGAGTGGTGATCTCCTGCTGTCGAGGTCCTGCTGCTGCTCTGGATCCGACGAGAAGGTTCCCGAGGTCTTCTTACCCACCACTTATGTACCCTCAGGGAGCACTCAGTCCCTCCCCCTGGGCGGGGACTCACACAATGGGTGATTAACTCTGGGAGCCAGGGGTTGTTGAGCTGTTGATGGCCCATTAGCAGCTCCGCCCCCCTCAGGCTGGGTGTGAAGTGATAATGGCTCCCTGGGCAGCTGCTGCTAATGGCCCATTGTCCTTGGGGAATGAATAGAGGGGGTGGAATACACAGGTTTGATCACCACCACACAGGGTTAGCTGGTCCCTCCTGCTGAACTAGGACAACACCAGAACACAAAGAACCAAGACTTTTGCAAAGGAAATTTACTGACTTCTAGTCCTGAGAACATCTAGGTCAAAACAATGTAATGATTCCCCAAAAGGATGATATTTGACAAGGGAAAAGTTTCAAGCATGACCTCTCATTTATATACAGAGCTCTCTAGTGACAGTCTGGACAGATACAAAAACACTGCGAGAGAGACTTTGGTCTGTTTAGGAGTCTGGCTGACAGAGTCCCCTGTGAGGCAGTCCTGAAGGGCAAAGGAGCCCAGAAATGCTTCAAGGAGGAAATCTTAGAGATGCAAGAGCAAGCCATCCCCATGTGCTGAAAAATACAGGCTGGTAGGGAAGATCATCAGTATGGTTGAAGACAGAGCTTAGGATGAGACTCAAGGAAAAAGGAGGAGACCTTATGACTTTTGAAAGGAGGGGCAGGTAACTCAGGGGGACTGCAAGGATGTAGTGAAACTATGCAGGGAGTAAATCAGAAGGGCCAAAGTGCTACTAGAACTTAATCTGGGTACTGCTGCATAAGACAGTAAAAATGTTTGTACTAATAACATCAGCAACAAAAGAAGGGCTAAGGAGACTCTCCATCCTTTATTGGACAGGGGGAAGCATAGTGACAAAAGATGAGGAAAAGGCTGAGGTACTCAATTCCTAATTTGAGATCAGGCCCAGTCAGCATGGGTTTATGAATAGCAGGTCCTACTTGGCTAACCTGATCTCCTTCTATGACAATGTGACCCCCCTAGCACACAAGGAAAAGGCTGGGGATGTTTATCTAAGACATTAGTAAAGCCCAGCATTTCCCGCAGTATTCCCCCCGGAGAAACTGGCTTCTCATGGCTTGGACAGTGGCACTCTTCACTGGGTTAAAAAACTGGCTGCACATGTAGAATGGTGGTAAATGGAGTGAAATCTAGCTGGCAGCCAGTTATAAGTGGTGCTGATCTGCTGGAGCGTAGGAAAACCCTGTAGAAGGATCTGGACAAGCTGGATTGATAGGCCAAGGCCAGTGGTATGAGGTTCCACTAGCCAGGTCCTGCCCTTGGATCACAACAACCCCAGGCAGCACTACAGGCTGGGGCAGAGTGGCTGGAAAGTTGCCTGGCAGAAAAGGACCTGAACGTGCTGGTGAACAGCAGCTGAACATGAGCCAGAGTGTACCCAGGTGGGCAAGAAAGCCAATGGCATCCTGGTCTGTATCAGCAATAGTGTGGCCAGCAGGACTAGGGAAGTGACTGTCCCTCTGTACTCAGCACTCATGAGGCTGCACCTCAAACCCTGTGTTCAATTCTGGGCTCCTCATGACAAGACATTGAGGTGCTGGAGCAAGTCCAAAGGGCAACAGAGATGGTGAAGGGTCTGAAGAGTTAAGTCCTGTGAGGAGCAGCTGAGGGAGCTGGGGTTGTTTAGCCTGGAGAAAAGGAGGCTCAGGTGACACCCTGTTGCTCTCTGCAACTACCTGAAAGCTAGGTGAGTGTTGGTCTCCTCTCCTTAGTAACAAAAACAAGGGGAAATGACCTCAAGTTGTGCCCAAGGAGGTTCACATTGAACATTGGCAAAAATTTCTTCACTGAAAGAGTTCTCAGGCATTGGAACAGGCTGCCCAGGGAAGAGGTGGGCTCACCACCCCTAGAGGCATTTAAAAGAAACGTAGATGTGGCACTTAGGGACATGGTTTAGCAGTGGACTTCACAGTGTTAGGTTTTGGTTGGGCTCAGATCGTCTTAGAGGTTTTTCCCAACTTAAATATCTTACTGATTCCATATATGATTGAGCAGGTTAAATCAAGTCAGTCATTAAATACTGAACCAAACATTTTTCAATTTAAGATTCAGAGGGACAAAAAACCCACCCCAAAACTAAACTTTTTATTTCATCTTGGTTTCTTTTCTGATTTTGAAAAGGTGGGCAACCAGTGTTCACTGCACACCAGTTGTCTTCCCTCCAAGGGTTGAGCGGATTTCCTTTTTACACTCTATTTGTCTTAATTCCCACAACTAATGGAAAGGATTAGAATATAGTCTGTGACAGAAAGATAAACATTTAGAGTGACCAGAACTGCTACTGCCATGGTCAGATTTCCTCATGGAGGGAAGTGGATACCAAGGGAAGGTCAGACTGCTTCTGACCACAGCAAATTCAACTTTCAAAGTTTCTCATCTAGGATCATTACAGCCAGCTTCCCCCCAGCCCTTTCTTCAGCACTTCTTATTGATTGAGCTTATAGCAGTCTGGGTTTAGATGGATTATGCTACTCTGCTCTTATAAAAACTACTAAAGGGACAATACTGGACTTTTTAAATCAAAAAATCAAATGAAAGAAATAATGTTTAATACACAAAACCCGTCTTTATTCTCTGGATCCAGAAGAAAAAATAGTGAACAGCCAAAAGAGCAGAGACTTGAGTGACAGAAGTCTTCAGCTCTGAAATGCTTTGAATACAAAGACAAGGATTTATCAGGAATTATTTACATACAACTGCTCTTGCCTTGAGAAAAGGGATGATCCAAATAAGTTGGTTCAGTTTTGGTTGTTTGTTTTACGACTTCCATATTGAACTCAAGAAGTAAAACCCTTTCCAATCCCAAAACACAGTTTTTTTCCTGTAAGGCTATATATGGTCGAGCATCCCACCTTGGACAATTAATTTCCATGTCAATATGCAGTAAAGGTTGAAATTGCTACAGATTTCCTAGAAATTACACATGAAGTGCAACTTTTACATCATAAAAAAGATGGCAGAGAAACATGGAAAGAGAAATATGATTCCACTGAAGTTGTTTCTTCTTTTCCTGTACAAATATTCTCTTTAGCTTTTGTCTGGCAAGAATATTCCAGTAGGGTCTGCCTGTCTTCTACAAGGCACCATCTTGCAGTTTTTTATTGGAACTAAAAAACTTGAGTTTCACATGGAAAATATTTGAGGTTAATGCCAAAGGTTATCTATATTTTCCTAGGTTTTCAAATCCCTATATTGCTTGTTGTTTTAACATCTACACATTGTTTTTATTTCATCTACATAGTCAATATTTTATGAGTACAGCTTAAAAGTGCTACTGCACCATACAAATGTCACAATGACAAATTAAATAGCTCATTTAACTTTCTGACATTTGTGTAAAATACTCTGTTGGTCCTTGTCTAAGGGATTACATTAATTAGTAGTAATCCTATCTCAGGGAGACAAGGGTCACATCTTTGGTGCTATTTACATAAAATAGATGACATCTAAGCAATTAACACAACTGGAAAACTCTGATTCTCTGATTACAAATTACTTCTCTATCAGTACTATTTGTCTACAGTAGATATTTCCAGGTTTTACTTGTAGTTGAGCATTTTAATTTGCTTCATTCATCCTATGATACTGTTTCCAGTTTAAAATTGGAGTTCTTCGATAGTTTCTTATCTTTATAACTAAATCACATATTTTTATAGCCATTGCATGAGATCTAGTTGTTTCTTATTAGTCTTACTGCTGTATGAGTAACATGCTTTGGAAGATAATGCTTAAACTACTAGCCATGTAAGAAAAGGTGCTAGATTATCTCCCAATTTAAATAACTACAAAATCAAGGCAGGGTTAAGTAGGAGCTGGTTTAGGTCAAGTCAAGTACCAATGGGTCACAACGGCCCTAGACCTCCAGATCAGTTATGCAGAACACATGCACATTTCTGCTTGTACACATTTGAGTGAGAGCTTTTTTGCGTACACATGGTTTCTTCATAATCTTCAATTTCCATCCTGCAGTATTTCAAGTCATGGCAAGTCCATGAACTGATGTGGATCACAAAACCAACCTAGAATAATGCAACAACCACTCAAGGTCCACTACCAATAAATTCTCTCAGTGCTAGTTTAATTGACCTGTTTTTTCTCCTTAGATATCACTCCTGTACGTATCAGCTTTGACAGCCAGAACAGAAAGGCCAGTTTGCCAATCCAGGAGGAATGTACAAGGTGCATGATGAAAATCACAGTCATAGGCTAACAGGTGGGAAAGGGCTACACTCAAAAGGTAACTACAATAAAAACAGTCCAACTTTCCAGCTTTCATCTCAGCAGTTTGGCTGTAAGGACACTCGAACCCTTGATGAAGCTGAGCTACAGAGCTGCTCCCTCTGTATGCAAAAGGCTCCAGAAGAACTTGGTCCTGCATGTTACCAGGGACTGCAGGGAGGCTGACATTTTTCATTGAAGATATCTTTTAAAAATAGCTAATATTTTACAAGATTATCACGTCTCAAAATAGCATTTACTTCACTGAGAATGAATAAGACTCTCATAATCTAGATTTTTACTCACTTCTCTGAATAACACCAAAGGTATTTTACAACGTTCAGTAAACCTACAGCAAGAATAACTGAGTGTACTTGGGTTTATTACAGCTTTTTATAGGTTTACATATTTAAATATCAAACCATCATTTATATGTTTTTTTACCAGACAGCAAGACAAGCTTTCTGCAGACCTGTTGAGGGGGGCATATCTGGTAGAGTGCCAGATAGTCTAGGGTAAAAATGGATTCTGGGTGACTGGAGGCCAACATTATTAACTGCACTGTAGCAGCTGCTCTGTTCCAACTGTATTAATATAAATACCTTGGATTTCATGTTGCTATTTTAATAAATTATCAAAATATAAATGACCATGAACGTCTTCACAGTCTGCAAGAGAAACCGCAGTATCCTTTACAAAAGCAGAGGATGAGCTGCAGTTTATGCAAGAGGAGAAAACAAGTAAAGTTTACACAGCAGGTGAACACTAACAAAGCTCCAGGTTTTCTGGCAAACACACTAATATTCTGGCCACTGGACTGCTCCCTGCCTGGAGTTATTGTTGAAAAGAGGCCTTTCTTCCAGTTACCAAATAAAAATAGTTCATACCAGTCATCTGTTGTCAACATTCTGAAATCTGCCTTTTAGAGACAGCTCCTGATGTTTCAAGTACTTCTAGATGCACATTTATTTCTGTTGCAAGCTTTTTTTCTTGAAAGTGAAAACACAGGGCAAATATGTCAAATCAGTCAGTCCACCAATCTGCAAGTAAAAAGGTTTACTTTGGAGTCGAACCAGAAGTGGCCCCATTTTCTGGCATGCTCACAGCTACACAAAGCATACTGATTACAGCTGGAGGCTGAGATCATCATGGGAAACCAAGGCACCAATTAGAACAGGGCAAGAAGAGGTGGGGGTTGCCTCAAATTTATAGTAACTTGTGAAAACTATCCCACTATTTTGTCCATGAGACAAAACGTAGTTCAGCCAAAAGAAAAACAGAAATGCTCCTGAAGTGCAATACTCACCCAGCCATTGGCTCGAGGCTGCTTTAACAGGCTGCTTCAAAGCTTACTGAAGCCAGAATACACAATAAAGGTAATCAATAATGTTTCATTACTGTTATTAAAGGATATAATTTCACAACTCCTGTACTGCTATCAGTGGCTATTACTAGTCATGGTCATTACTTTGCCTGTGCACCTCACAAATTCCCACAGCTTTCTCCCTTGCTATTCAACCTCCTTACCCACTGTTTTTACTTTTTCCAGCATCTCTCTGCAACTCCAGTGAGCTTCAGTCTGGTCACTCATAGCTTAACTAGAAGCTGTGTATTGTTTACTCAGCCAGAAATGTTTTCCACATCCACAGTTAAGCAAAGGTCAATTGAGGAACTAAATCATAAGCATCCAGTTTGCTTTGGAATGGAAAACGAGAGCAGGAAATCATTGAAGAGCAGAAGCAAAAGCATCCTATTGGGGCTGTTCAGCATGGAGGGAAGGCTTCAAGGAGACCTTCTAGTGGCTTTTCAGTACCTGAAAGAGCTACAAGAGAGCTGGAGAGGGGCTTTCTACAAGGGCATGCAGGACAAGAGGGTATGGCTTTAAGCTGAAGAACAGTAAGTTTAGGAAAAAATTAAGAAAAAATTCTTTACCGTGAGGGTGGTGAGACACTGGAACATGTTGTCCCGAGAAGTTGTGGATGCCCCATCCCTGGAAGCATTCAAGACCAGGCTGGATGGGGCTCTAAGTTCCCTAACCAATGGCAGGGGAGTTGGAGCTAGAGGATATTTAAGGTCCCTTCCACCCCTAATCCTGGTAAACTGCAGTTTTCCAAACGGTTGCCAATCTACGGCCATTATGCAATCCACTTAATTTGTAAGTGGTAAAAAAATAGCACACATTTTCTGCAGGCTCTCAGAGGATGCCATTTCTCCTTTGCAGATGCTTCAAGTCTGACATATTCCACATCTCCTAATTCCCCTCTGAAAAGAGGCTACAGAAAGGAGACTTGTGAACCCTTTTTCTGCTGCTGCAGAAAAACACTCCACCGAGCTGTGTCTTATAGATCTTACTGCACTCAAAGGTTTTCTCACTCACACACAGAAGCATAACATCCTACTACGTTTTTAGTTTACTCCAAGAATCACATCTTCCATTTAGAAAATCCAGAGGAACTAATTTCCCATTAATCTAATGGCATAACATGAGCTTGGGCGCCCTCCTGCTCCCAACAAAACACTGTCTCCCTGCACCTCTGAAGCAAAAGCCCTTCCTCATGGCTGTGCTGCACAGAAGCCACATTTAGAATTTAATGGTCTCTTCACTTGTTTGTTGCATTTCTAATGAAAGCACCAGACCAACACCAGATCTGCTCCACTTAGAAGCATTTGCTACATGGCATCTCAGTGTCTGAGATAGGGGAAGTCTCAGCAAAGGAAAATGACAACATTACTTAAATTCTTCCTGTTGAATACAAAACAGTTCATTAAAATCTTTAACAGGTGGCAGGTTTGGCAGCTCCATTGTCTGCAGACTCTAGACAGATATATCATGCCTTTCATTTTAAAACATTTACGTGAACGCATTTGCTGAGATAAATTATCTTGTTCACAAAAGCATCCTGATCAAGGCTGCTGTTTGCGCTGCTACATCAATCAAGTTATCTTGTAAAAATGTTAGCATCAATTTTGACAAACAGCATCTCATATTTATACATTTGGAGCTCTCTTCATTATTTTCTTATTCTAATTCTGGTATTTTTAACATTTCGAATCTACAATAGTCAAAGAAATACCAAACAAACTGAGTCATTTAGAGCAGTTGGATGGATATCCCAAGCAAAGCAGACAGCAGGCAAATTGCTTCTGAACATGTCCCACAGCAATTAAGAAGAGATATCTAGACTCACGGGCACATTTTGGGCAGGGGTCGACATGAAGGGCTGCTTTTATGGAAAAGCAAGATTTCAGCCGTTCCAAGGCTCTTTACTGAACAGCTGTCCTGGGAAACATTTGTCTAAAGGAAAAATGCTGCTACAATTTCCATTTTTACTCAAACTGTGTGTGCATTTGCCTATATGCACAAAACCCAGGCCCAATTCCCACTTTTCCCAACAAGCTCCCAAAGGAGAAGTCTGTCCTGTGGAAGGTCAAGGGAGACTGGGTACACGTAACTCCTGGGATAAACATTCCCTCTGAAGGGGAAGAACACCACGGCCTGACATCCCAGACCCCATCACAAATGCTTGCTGTTTAGCCTGGCAAACATTTAAATATGTATCCTATGAAAAACCAGTCCAACAAAGAGCTACTGAGTGACAACTTAAATCTAAAAGAGAGAAGACTTAGATTCATTTTCTGGCTACATCAGGGGAGATATCTCAAGTGAGGCTTGGAGCTACGCAGAATGAAGCCATTTATCATAATTTCTACTGCTATGATCCACTGTCAGAGCCCCAATCAGGAATGGGACTCCCTGGAATACACTTGGCAAAACACAACAAAAAAGCTCTCCAGGCTGAGAGCTGCATTGAAGTGCAAGAGAATAAACATCATAGTCACTCAAATACAAACAGCAGCAAGTTCATTTGAACCAACAGTATTCCATCTATTTTTAGCAGGGTTTGTGTTAAGGAACACAAGGCTCTTTCCCACAACTCTGAATTAGAAACCCCCATAACTAAACCATCTTTCGCTCTCATAAGAATACTTTGCATCCATGATCACTTCAGGGAAACTTTTCTTTCTTTTTTTTTCCGCCTTTAAAGAGAAGATCAACTGATGAGATGATATTCCACTCCAGGGGATCAAGTAGATTTTCATTTTGAAATACAAATCTGTACCAGAGTTTAGTGACCTTCCTCTCAGGCATAAGATACTCATTTACACAAAAATTTAAAACACAAAGATACCCATTTACACAAAGACTTAAAAAGTTTAGAGTGCTTAGAAGAATTGAGGATAAATAAAATTATTTTCTAGCACAAACAGCCTTATGACCTAGGAAGAAAAAAGCAAGTACCAAGGCCTGTAAACACTCCTGTCCAATACTCAGCACACAGTCCTTGACATCAAGTTTCAGGGCCTTTTAACTGACACACAGCCGTTTTGTACCACATATTCAAGACTAGAAATTTCTGCCAAGAGACCTTTTAAGTATCAGTACCAGTCAAACACATGAGTGTCTTCATCAGCCTTGTAGGATTCTTGTCCTCTGTTATTAAACTGAGACATCGACAGCATCTATGCAAAGGGTGGGTAGGACACAGCCTCATAGTAGACACTGTCAGGATTTGGGGGCTTCCTTCATTATTTTTAATATATCACATCAGTATCAAGAGGGTTGTAGTCTCTCCTGGTTGTTGCTGTCCTGGGCAATGCCTTTGCAACAAACAGACACTTGTAAGACAGGGAAGTCAAACCAATAACCACCAGCCCTTTCCTGTTACTTAAATTTTTCAAAACTGCTACCTATATTTTACCTGTCCAGTATAAACTCCTGAATTTGCTGTTCTTAATTCCTAAAACTGAACTATCCTCATTTCCACAGGCAAGAAGGACCCGTCTGATAAACCTGAGATGTATAAAGGCACTGTCACTGACCTGCCGTACTCAAGTTTCTCATACTAAGCAGTACAGCACCGTCTCACTTTCTTCTCTACTGCACTGTGTTCTGTGCAATTGTTACAAACTCCAGCTGATACAGGGCAAAAAGCATTTTATGTGCTTCTCCGTTGATAAAGAGCTTAATTTCTTGTTTAAGGTGCTCTGGCAAGACTCCTCTCAACACACTTTTACACTGTTTGGTCTATTTTAAGAACCTTGGCATGATTCTTGGTGGAGACCAGTATCAATGCCTCCACCAAAACCAGGGTTCAACACATTCAAAACAAGTAAATTCTACCACCACCCAAGGGCTCTGGGTTAGTCCATAGTGTAGATGCCAAATCCAGGAGCAGCACCATGGGTCCAGCAGAAGCTCAAGACTCCAGCAATTGTGAGGTCCGAGACAAGGTTTAACCAAAAAAAAAATCACAAAGGTGCTCTAAACTACTTTACTTCCTATGATCGGTTATTACATGTTTCACTACCAAAATTCTGCCTTCCTCTTTTGTATTGCAATGAAGTTGGCCCTTCACCACAGAGATGGGAACAGGAAAGATTGCCAATTTAAAAGACAGGGCATTTTAACTGATACACAACTGTTATGTTTGTCCACATCTCACAGTCTTCCATCAAGCCTCGCATCGCTGGGCTCTGGCCATTTCACCTGGATGAGAAGTGCCCGCAGTGAGCCCTGTTCTTGCAGAACTGGCCTTGGCAGGCAGGAGGGGCTTCTTTTCCCATGTCACTGATTGTCTTGAGTTGGAAAGGGAATGAGAGCAGCTCCAGAAAGCCAAAGTCACTCATGGAAATATTTTCAGACTGCCAACTGAAGAGTAAAGAGGATTTCAGGAATGCAGTTTGAGGTCATTCAGTTTTTATCTACTACACAAGCCACTCTGCTTGGCGGAGAACTAAGACAGCCTCTTTCCCTAGCAACAAGTCATGCTGTACATGCTGCTTATTCAGCTGCAAATACGGCTTTTATCCCAGAGGTAATGGACTTAGAGAAGGCTATTCTTAAGCACTAATAAGCTAAAAGAACTCAATTATTTTAATTTCGAGACTAACAAAGCTCTCCTGTGAGTTATTCATTTTGCTACTTCAGGAGCCATGTGCACTTGTACCACATCCGAGTAGATAAAAGGAAGAAAAAAGTCATCATGACGAGGCCCTTTTAATGGACAAAGACCTCCTACTGTGCTGGAATTCCCTTTAAATAGGAAAAGAGGAAGATCATCAAAAAGCCCATCACCCACACAAAGGTCAAACTGTAGACGAAAACTATTACCACACAACTGCTTATCGTCCCTAATTGGAAACTCTTACAGCATTTAGAGTGAGTGTGCTGGGGAACACACTTGGATTCTGGTTTTCTCAGGCCACTCGATACTGACCTAAACACGATTAGTCTAATGCACAAGAGCTCCTATCTGACAAGATCAAGAGATTATGTGAGATTACAAGGAATAAGACCACTGTTAACAGCTTGTCATCTTCACTTTGGGAAAGGAGTCCTTGTGATGGCTACCCTCCTTATCCTCCTCTGTGGCCATTGAAGACTGACTGCCATAAGCCTCCAATCACACCTTCAAAAACTAAAAAGACCCAAAGGGGTTGCTAATCACTGGAGGACAAGGTTATTTCTGGTGTTTGAAAGCAAGGTGGAAGACAGCTTCTATCTTGTGTGGGGAAGAAAACCCTATTATTATTTTGTCAACATCTAGACACTTTCCATACTTATTATTACTACTTCTACCTAATAAATACATTTAATTTTTTTGCTACGTCAGATAGCAATGATACAGCCTCTGCTGCTGCTAAAGCTTGATTATGCTTTACTGAAAGATTAAAACAAACAGAGAAAAAAGAAAAAGAAAATTAAGACACTAGTATTCAGTGCTGCACCTCATGACACTGACATGAAAATATAACTTCCATTTCCCAAGTCTCTGCTATTTGATTTGCGCCCCTCTAGCTCTGTCTGGCTGTTCCTCATATAGTGCTAGCCCAGCACATAACACAAAGCGTCCCTCCAGGTCCCTCCTCTCTCTGCCACTATGACAGAGTGGCTCTCAATCTAATTTTGTTTCCTGCTAGCTCAGTCATGACACCTGAAATCCTTCAGCCACTTTCCTCATGGCTGTTTACAACACACAGATGCGAGTCTGTTAAAGGTGCCTGCACAGACTAGAGAGGAGAGTGATGGCCAGAGGTAAGTTGCACCATTCCATCTCACTTCCACTGCTTCACAGGTTCCTGGAAACCTTTTTCCACCATTTTTCCTTTATCTCATTTCCAATCCCATCAATTTTCCAACAACACAAACTATATTAAAATCTGTTGCAAAGGCTTCAGATTCTGATCACTGTCACCATTTTCAGAAATATACATCTTACTAGGAAAAAAGTAAAAGGGAAATTCAAGTGTCTGAAACACTCTCCTCCAAGTGCAAGCCATTGCTGAAGCTCAACTTCTGTCTGCTAGCCAGCATGGCAGGCAGCTTAGCAGACACTATTTTCTAGTTCAGTTTCACAGAATCTTGCTACAATACAGAAGAATTTACATATGGTCACGTGCTTTCTTCAAACCAAGATTTCTTTTTTCATTCTTTCAGGCATTCAGCATGTCCCCAAAAGGAGCCTCATTTTTCACAGAGTCCATCTGAAAACTGAAAACTCAACCATGCCTCTCCGAGTTTATCCCAAGTTTTATTTGCACATTCAGATAAGTAATTTTAAGTAAGCAAAAGGCAATCTGACTTTCAGTCTAAATACACGAGCTACTGAGTTAGTCTTTCACAGGTCAGTGTAACCCTAGTGAGAAATGAGTATTAGACAGTGAGGAAAAAATCAGCTTTGGCGTGCAGTAGAAATGGATGCAAAATCAAAATTACCTTATAAAACACAGCAGTTACCTGCTGAAATTTATCTGTCAAAACCAACAGTCACCCCACAGTCAGCAAACTGTGAGCAATAGCTGAAATCTACAGTCTTATCTCAGGTTACCTGCACAGAAGTTATCTGACCTGGACAATCGCCTGCGCTGCCTCTGCACAGGGTAGTTGGTCACACAGAAGAATTCTCCCCTCAGTTCTAAGACTTTTTTCCCACCACTTCTGTGATATGTTAGGAATCCTGCCGTAAGCTTCATCACTACAATGAAGGACATCCCTTCTACTCCAGCAAGCTCAATTTTACCATGAGGATGATGAATGGTGAATGTCATCCCTAATTTATTGGGACTGTTACTCTCTTTATCCAAAACTGTTGGGAGCTGTCACCTGCTCAATCATTTTCTGTGTTTAATGACATAGGACAAAGGAGACACTTTCAAAAAACTCATTCAGGAGTTAGTAAAAAAACTCAGTGGTTTATGGTTTGATAAAATGATTCTGTAGAATTCAATAGCAGATCATATATTCTTTACAGAAATATGGAGGTCACTAAACACTTCAGTATTTCAGAGAAACCTCCAATATAAAACTAGTGAAATTTCTGTTCTGCCCTTTTCATTTTAAGTAATAGACAACATTTCCATAAAAGTTATGAAGAATTTTAAGATTGGAATAAACAGTTAACAAATTTGGATGTTAATCTCATTTGTTCCTCTCTTTAAGCAGAAAACAGCCCACAGTTTCCCAATCTGATAAAATAACATAGTAGCAGTATTTGCCTACACAAAAATAGTGAAAATCCTGTGACAAAAAGTGGTAAGAAGACTCAAGAAAACAAGAAGCTGGCAGGTTCCCGTACAAAACATGGCAACATCCCAAAGTCATGTCCCTTCTACTTCAGTACTGTGTGAAAGGCATTTTTGCACAATGCTGGTTATTCTCTATATGTACCCAGCTGGTAAAGTGTATAGTAACTAAACACCCACCAACCTTTACACAGTGCTGGTGTCTATAAAAGCACGCACATGAGAAGAGGACCATTTTCATTTATGACTTAAGCTAGAACTAGAAGAGCACATATTTCCACAGATGATTGGGTATATTTGGCAACGAAAGGGATGTGGCACTGCTCCATTACATACATGTGATTTTTCCCAGCCCATTCAGTTCATATGATACTGGCAGGGTCAGTCACTCAGCCACCAACAAACTCAGCAGGCAAAACCAAAGCAGATGGAGCTGAGTTGCCTGGGCCTCACCTGCCTGTTCAGTGACTGCATTAATCCCAGTATTATTATGCAATTCCTACAGATGTCATCTCTTAGAAAAACACTTAACGTAATCGCCCATATGCAAACACTTGATACACATACTATTACACTCTGTCATCAGCTCCCTATAAGTCACAAACAGTGTGCAAGGTCCAATGTAACTTCTCATTACACCGTGTAGTAAAAATCACTTCTGGCCTCAGGAAGTGATAAAAAGTCCATTTTTATTTCCCCACAGCTGAAGGTAAAGGGTCCTTTGTCATTTATTTCAAGACAAGGCAGTTAGAGTCTCTTGCAAGAAACTAGAAATTACAACATTACAGGAAGTTTTCTTTTCAGTTTACCCCACAAAAAGCTTATGGTTCCCTCCTGCAGTTAAGTGAAGTAAGTAATGCAGACCAAACAAACTATCATGATACAGAAAAACATCCTAGGGACGAGCAACATAATTTCAAATGCACTCTCTCCCCATTCTCTGCAGTCACAGAGAGCTCAATTGTCCCTGACACTATACTCCATGGGTTTAAAGAACACTTTTCTTCCAGGAAACTAACTCTACAGTATTCCCAGGTTCTCTGTGAACAGAAAAATCTCATTCCTCTGCTCATTTTCACAGGACTGGTCAGGTTGCTTATGCATTCAACTGCTGAATGCATAAAACTTTTCATTCCTTCTTCTGAAGGAATGTTTTCTCTATTTTCCACTAAAAGGGAGGCCTTGAGCAGACAACAACAAAAAATGTATTTCCTAGAATTCACTATAAAACACTGCTAAAAAAAAGAGGGGAGGGAGGATATTTGTCTGGCTGGCTAAAGATAAAACCTAGCATTTGCAATTGTTCCTGCAATGACAATCTCAATCTAAGCTAAAAACCAGTGTCTGATTTTTATGTATTATTTTTATATCCAACACTGGTGATTTAAATTGCCTATTTTTTCCTATGTATGCAGCTGGTTGTTTTGAAAATGTCTTACCTCACTTTAAGATAGTTCTAGCATGCTTCTTCAGGCCTCTGACAGAGTTCATGGCTTTGTCTTAGACAAAAATCAGTGCCATACAGTGCACAAAAATCGTGCATCCTACTGTGGACTTAATCCACTAATGAAACTAAATTAGTGATCCTTAATTCCATTTAGTTTTTCTTTCAATATTCTACAAGCCTCCCACAAATGATGCCTGTATACAGTCAAACTATTACATACAATGGAAACTTGATTTCAAATAGTATTAAAAATATTATCTTTGCCTGCTTTGACTCCTATTTTGCAATGTTTTTAAGTTAAACAGTCTTTATTAAATTATCCATACACTAAAATTCACTATGTATAACTGAAAATATCCGAAAACCATGAAGTCAGGCTTTTCCTTCAGGGATACTGAATTTCTCCCCACAGAAGACCACACAAGCCTTCATATATTTTGCAAGCCACACAGTAGGTAACACTTGCTGAAACTAAAGTTCTGAGACCCTCCTGTTCATTCACATACCTGTCACGTTAGGTAGGGCAGATGGTCATTTAAGGATGAACATTTGTCCAGGTCTATCCCCCTTTGGCTTCCTGCTCTTCCCTCCCCCAAGATGTCAGACTCACTTTTGTTCCTTACAAACATTCCCAATAACCTCCAACTCTCAAGCTTTTCTTGGCTCTTTGTCTTTCCACTCCACTTCCCCAACACAAGGGTGGGAAGAATATGAAAGGACAGTGTCACCTGGAGTAACACTATGGCAAAACACAATTGCATCCTGAGCATGCTTTGCATCAGAGTGCAGGATGCAAAATGGGACTTGCCACCACAGCTTAGTGACAAAGGCATTCAAGTTTCAGCCACTGAGGACTCACACTCACCTGAAGCGCACAATTTTCCACTGGTTATTCCTCCTTAATTACCAAACCAGTTCAGAAGGAGGTGTACACACTTGAGTCACAACTAATTGCTTTGAGGAGAGAAAGGAGAAGAGCTCAGGCCTGAACACTGGTCACTACAGACATTTGAGCACATCAAGGTCAGTGCAAAATCCATACCACCAGCAGATCAGTGCAGCCCACAGTATGCTTTTGGGTTGCCCTGTGTGACACAGGTGCTGCCTGAGAACCCAGTCATTAAAAGAACTTGTGCAACAGCTGAGCTGCACTGCTCACCCACCTCAGAGCAAGGAGCTTGCCAGCATGGACCTGAAGAAAATCAGCTGTCTAAATAATTATCCCTGGTCAAGCAAGTTAACTTACACCTGTTTTTCCTGATGCACAAGCAATTGTTATCTCCTGCACCCAAAGCTGCTTCAACTTGTCAGCAAACTGTCTCCCTGCCCCTTGGCTGGTGTGCAGGAAAAACTGTAGTGATCTATTTTGACATTTCCCCCTACCATTCCTACTTGTGCCTTTGCATCACTTCAACAAAATTTGATCCCTTCCAATAAACATGTTTTCTAGAAAAACATTTGCAGAAATCCAGAGAAAACCTGCCAGAACTGACACTCCCTGGCCCATGCTGCTGCTCAGAAAGTCATCTCAACCACTACAGATTCTGGTGTTTTATCCCTCCAGCTACAATTACTATTGCCCAGCTTAATAAAAAAAAAAAAAAAAAAACAAAACCAAAAAACGCCACCCAATAATAAATTCTACAAACAAACAAACCCAGAAGAGTCTTTTCAGCTCCTACTCCAGTTTTGTGCCAATGCAAACTTGCCCAGGCATCTATTTCAGTGCCACCTTCTAAACTGGGAAGTCCCATGGAAGTGTCCCTTCTTTGCAGGTAACATCACAGTCTCTTCTGAACCATTTATGCCTTTACTTCAGACAGGAGTCTAGAGGAAGGATTTAATGGCTGTTACTGGATTTTGGAGTTCTGTTGTTGTTTCGGGGTGGGGAGGGGGGGAGTTAGTTGGGTTTTTTTTAAATAAGGCAAAAAGCCAGAATCCACTTTTGTAACAGGATTTAAGGTGTTTCTCAATAACACCACTTGCACTGTTACAACCTGAATAGCCTTTAACTAAAAAGACAGCAAAAGAAACAAAGATTAAATGTTTAAACAAACACTTATGCAGATGAAACTGTACCTAGAGTCATTAAAGCGACATCTGTTGCACCTCGGGAAAAAACAAAAAAAGTAAATTTAACTCTCAAACTGTTCTAAGTCCCCAAGGGACACCAAGCAAAGCACTTATTAAATGGAATGTAGCCTCTGCTTGTGTAAATAATGGTGATGTTACGACCCTTTACAGCAGCCCCAGCTCCCCCCCACACACACACACCCCCGGCAGTGCTGCAAAAGAGCTGGATACACACTAGTAAGCAATGCTGCAAGAGTCATTAGAAGATACAAGACTCGAGTGATAAAGTCTGCAGCGAAGTAAAGCTGGGATACCTGAAAAAAACCCAAACACACCTTGCAATAACAGAGGCAATGGTGATAACTGCATTACCTACTTTAACACTGTCACATAGATTGTGCATTTCCAGTCCCAAAAAGAAGAAGCGTGAGCTGCAGATACAGTCTCCATGTGTGTACCTATCCAAACCTCTCACTGCTTAGTCTTTCCCTTTGCTTTTATGCAAACAATCACAGCCAAAGCCCAAAGCTTGCTTCTTACCTACCTAGTTCCTAGAGCCTCTGTTCTAAAATTATTTTTAACCTTCTTTTAATAGCTTCTACATATAAAATGGCTTGCCCTAGAAATTTTGGTTTCCTTAGAAAAAGCACATTAAAAAACATTGGATTCATTTGGAAAGTAACACAAACTTGGAGCTTCAAAGTATCATGCACCATGACTTACACTTCAGAGAGGAAGTCAAAAAACTCATCTCCAACAGTCTTCCACTGAAACACTACCTCCAGCATTTTCCTTTAAGACAGCCCTTAACATGCTAGCTATCCTCTTGGAGAAGCACAGCTTTCTGACACCCCAAGCCCAAAATCCACCCAGACCCTACAGCCAGTCTGACCTCAGCAAGCCTTTCTGAAACCTTCCTTCCCTTCTCCAAATGTTGCCCTGAAGAAGGCAGACAATAATGGCATTCCCTATTCCTGGTGACACTGCAACCACTTGAGAGACATGCAGCAATTTATGTGGAATTCCCAAAATTTCACACAAATAATTGTACCCCTTAGGCAATCTCTTCCTGAAATGATCCAGGCAGAGCAAACCCTACCTTACTGCAACATCACCTTTTGGGTCAAGCGAGAAGGCTGTCTTGTGGTACTTCCTCTTGAAGACACCTCTTTCTTTCCCCTCTGACCATTTTATCTCTCAAAGCAGATCACCACAATTTTCCTTTCCAGCGGGACTTTCTACCATCTCACTCCTGCTGGGCACATAGTGACTGAATTATTAACTGTGTAAGCAGTTAATTAGAAGTCTATCATTGAATCTTCTTGCTGACTACACATGCATTAGCAAACTACACAATGTGCAGCAATTCTTTTCTGAACAGTACCTATTATTCACAGTCACCCTACATAAAAAGCCTTTATGCTCTTCCTGGAGTTTGCAATGCACTGGAGGCCTGCTGGACACAGCTCACTGGATAACTGGCAAGGGGGTTGCCTTTAGCTGGTTTCATTCTTCTGCAGCCATTTGTCCCATTGCTGGCATTACCATCAATTTGAGAGAAGCACGGGCATTGTTCTAAAATCTCATTTTACTGTCTGGTTTGTTTAATTTTCTATTGTGAAATGTTAATTTAATTGTCTGCGCCCTGAGATTTAGAGACCATTCTACAAAAAAGCCTTTTTGTCCCTTTGCCATCCTCACAGGATACCTTCATGCGCTCTACTGTCAGCTGCCTAAGATTTTAAAAACAATAGCGGCAGAAATCTTTTATGAGAAAACACTACAAGCCAATACTGAACCTAATGCTATTTGCAGATGCACAGTGTGCTCACAAGATGAGCCAAGCAGCATAACGCGAGCAAATAATTATCCTCTGAAGAAAACAGAGAAATGTGAGGAACTGTGGTTAATGAATAAAAATCTTGCCAGCTCTTTAGGTCTGGAAGTTCAGCTCTTCCTCCCCACACCTGCTGTGAAACTCTGGTCCAGTTCTCCAGCTGCCCATTTAACATGCTCTTCCCTTGATCTCTGGTTACATTCCTCAAGCCTACACAGCACAGCTAAATTTTCTCCTCCAGCCCCCTCTGACTACTTCACCCTCCATCCTAAGGTCAAGTGCTTATGTTCATGTCCAAACTCCCACAGCATCACATTCAAGTCCCTGATGTGAAAAAGACTGCACAGCTCTGCATGCACGTATTTAACCTCTCTCAGAAATTACCCCTGCTTGCACCTCTTGAATCTGCCAGCTCAAATTAGATTATTCAAGCTACAATAATCAACTTGACTAGCTCCCATTTGAGCTACTATATCCACAAAGCACTTTCATTGCTGAGATCACAGCAACTCCTCTGTCCTTGCACCAGTACTCCTATTCCAGCAGCGAAGAGATGGCAGGACGGGTGATAGAAACCCGTCATCCATGCCCTGCAGATGGTCTAAGTCCTGATACATGGATGCTGCCAGAGGAAATCGAGTGTGAACAGTATTTAAGGGCCTTTCATCCTTGCCTGTGTCCTATTTCCCTAGCTTTGCTCCTCTCCCAAAGCACAGTGCAATGGGACAGAGTGAAGAGCAGGAGCACACTGTTCACCATGAAAAAACAACATGAATTAAAATAAAGCTTAAGAATGGACACCTTCTAGTAGACTCCATCCCAGAGAAACACATAAGCTTGCTCTTCTTTTCAACAGTAATACATTCTTTTGAATATTAGAGTAACCTGAAAGCTTAGGAAGGAATACCTGTGTTTAACTCAAGCCTTTCAACATAAGAGAAGAGCATCAGGAAAGCATTTCGCATTTCTGAGGTCCCATAGCACACTGGCAACACACAACTGTTGATCGCTGCAGTGGATGTAAGTCATAGGGCTGCCATTACAGAGAACATCACACTCTTGCATCACCACATCCTACTTTTGAGAGTTGTACTAAATGACACTTAAACATATTCATGAAGCAAAGTATTTGAGAAATAATGGAATATTTGGGGGAATTTTTTTTGTATATACAGTCAAGATGCATCATTCAAGTAATGACATCCTTTAAACTTCTGAAACCTGGTCTCTTTGAACAGCAGTACAGGTACTGCTGGTTTTGTATCAGAGACCCCATATTACTCAGTTACACCCAGAGGCAGCAAACTGAGCAGGACCCCCAGCAGTACAAGGCACAGAGATGCATCTGTAGTACAGACTCCATATACAGCTAGGACAAAATTGCTTCAAGTCAAAGAACAAGAGCACTCACATATAGCTGTTCTGAGTATTACACTGGTGTTTTCAGTAGGATAGAACCATAAGAAGTCCCAGTGTTGTCATCTTTTGGGATACCAATAAAAGCAGCAACAATTTAACCGAGCAGACCTTCCTTCTGTTTAATTAAATATTTCATTAGCAAAACTACCACATTTATGTAGGAGTTTTCATAGTGGAAAAGTACAAGAACACAGCTGTGTTGTGAATTTGCGCCAAGAATGGAGATCTTGGTTTTACTTTGTGATTTCCTCATGTCAGCATAACAGCTTAATTAGCTTTACTTACAATGTTAAATTCTCTCAGATTGAGAAATTAAATCAGCCTTTTAAGCAGTCAGAGCAGTAGATGAGTTTTCTTCGCTCAGTTAATTGGATACTTCTTTCCACTGTAGCAAAGGCACACCAAAATAATCACTGTGTTTACTAAACCAGCTATTACACTAAAGAGGTTAAAATAAATACCATCATGCACACTTAGTTGTTTTTGAAATTGGTTGTAGTCCGTTTGTTGCAATCACAAACAAGCCTTGTGAGAAACACCACCTAAAACCAAGGGTCATAATGCACTGGTCCTAAAATCCTAATTTTACACTAAAGTCTGGGTTTTCATACTTCAAACTAAAGTGCCTTGGAAAATGCAAAGCTCTGCTTGCAGAGGAGAAGCGAGAAGGACTGGGCCTCATCTTTCCAGTGAAGACTCATCCACAGCCACCAGTGATAGCACTGACATGCGCTAGACTGAAGTCTTTTCATTGCAACAAGGTGCTTTCATAGAAACTGGGGACCATTTTAAGAAAAAAGCTCACCATTTCCTCTCTAGCAAGTCCTCAGCATAAGGTATATGAACCCTTGTCTCCAGCTGGCTCAGAACAGCTTGATTACTCATAAAATGCTTTACCTTCACCGTGGTATGAGGCAGAGGGTAGAAACTTACCGTATACACTTCTTATTGTCACATTATAAAATACTGAGGATTGGTTTTCCTCTGTACCCTCCACCTCAGCTTAGGTTAACCTATTTAAAAATGAGGCAATTGGCCAGAAAATTAAAAGCCAAAAACTTCAGTACACAAACAAGCTGACACAGAGCATCTGTATGTTTTATTTTTCAGCTATGACTTGTACTTCATTCTCCCAAATAGCACTGATAATATAAATGACATTACATAAATACAAAAAGAAAATGAAGAAGCACACCTGGAATAACAATCAAACCCATGAAGCAGAAGAAAAAGATCTTCTGTTGATCTGAAGATAGTTAAATGCAACATAGGTTTTACACCCTAGACTGTGAATGAAATGTAACACTAGGCTTCTTCTAGACTAATCTGTGAACTCTCATGCCAAAAACATACCTTCAGCAGCTCACATTATGTATCTTGCTAAGCCTCATCCCCATGCACCTTTTCACTCCAGGAAAAATACTCCAGGAGAGTTTGGATACTGCATGGAATTTAACACAGCTTCATTATGGGAAATGAAGCTGGTTTGATGCTCATGAGAGTGATCTGGCACAAAGAAGGTTACAGCACAGTAAACTTTGCATTGTTACATCTCCTTTTCTCTTCCAATACCTCTGTATGGCTCATCCAAGATCTTCCCATGGCCAGTGTCTCTGCTCGTAAACATCTACGTGAGGAATTGTGAAAACAAATTGATCTCAGTCTGCCTTTTTTCTTTATCCTTTTCAAGGACGCACTAACAGGAGCTGTAACAAATATCCATCACACTAGCAATTCTCATGAGATGCTTTCTCAAAAACCTCCACTAGGGAATATTTTTCCTGTTGAAAGGGATTATTTCTGTAATATGTAAAAGTTGGTTTATATAGCACATCGTCTAACTTACAGGAAGATATATTGTTACATTGGATTTAATAGTATGCAGATGAAGAGGCAGTACTGCATTCAACAAAAGCTGTGAAGCTCACTCCAATATACTCCACCATTAGTGACTCTATCATAGAATTCAAAGGTTTTATAATAAAGTGCACTGAGAAACAGCTTCAATTGCAGCAAAAATATGAGGAGAAGCACAAGGTATAAATTATTTGCTAAAAACGCTCTGAACTTGCAAAAGCTAAACATATTTTCAGTAATTGCTGGTATACAATGGAATAGGTATCACTTTTAAGCCTGGCGGAAATCTGGCATCTTAATATTAGGCAGTATGTGGCAAATAATAACTTCAAAAAGGATGACAGTCTAAAGTTTTTAACAACATCCTTTTTCCATAAAAATATTAAACCTGTTCTTCAGATGTGAAGCATTATTTATTGTTCTTTAAGAGAAGAAGGAAGATGAAAAAACTGCAAGTGTGTCATTCTCACTGGGCTGCAAAACATGTCAATAATTCCCTATTTCTTTCAAGCTGCTGACTTTTTTTAACCTTGCTGGATTGTTTGCAATTTTTAAAATCAATTTTTAAGGTACTAAATATCTGATGAAAGAGACAGAAGAAGGAGCTGGTCCTCACCAAAGGCAAATGGCCGGCCTAAGGGGTGGCTTCAGTCTTCCTCACAGCATAGACAGAAACACACTAATTACTTTAACTGATACAGGACTTAATTGCTCCCCATCTTTCACCTGTCTAGAACTAGTTCAAGGCTGTCATCCGCCCAATCTAAAGGAGGCCTGCCATACTGCCCTTGCTTATAGGAAGAAAGGAAAGCTCCAGTTTGACACAGCAGACATGAAAACACAAAAGGAAAAATGGCAAGTGAGTAGTTCTAAAACAGAGCTGAAACCTATGGATGAAGTGACAAAAAGCCATCATGCAAGGTTCTTGTGAGATCCCCACTGTACTCTGGCGAATTCACATTTAGTGCCTTACAAAACATCAGCTTATAGTCCGAAATCACAGCCTCTTGTACGGTTTTCTATCAGCAGGACCAGATCCCTACACTAACACTTACTTTATAAAGTGTCAACCAGCTTCCAAAACACATGCTTGTGTCTATGAAAGTCCTAAGTACTCTTCAGTTGTTTGTGGTTGTTATTCAAGAGTAAAAGGGTGGAAACACTGCAATTACTCACTCAAAGCAGGAGCTCTTTGTGGGTAGCTGCATAAACTTTTAATGGACTTTATTCTGCAGTCCAAGAAGGAACAAAAAGTTTTTGTGAGTTCAACTTCTGTGCTGCAAGCCTGCTGTAAAGGATGTCCCTCCAGCATTAGAAGTTCATTTAGCTGCTTCTGTTACCATTTAACTCTTAGCCTCTGTTCTGAGGCTGCCAACACAAATACCACCTGTGAAGGCCATTCTCATAAACTTGTTCTGTACGAGGGATTTGAAATGTCTGGCTCACGTTGTCTGGGAACACACAGCAACCCAAAGGCTCCAATAACCAAGACATTAAGGAAGAGGGATTTTGTCCACAGTGTTTATGGTACATAGCACATCTTCACCATGTTGCTGTGTCTGAACTGGCATAGAAGTCATAGCATGTTTCATGTGATGAGCCTAAACTCACACAGAAAAGCATTTATTCAGACCAGCTGAATCAAGCTGAAATCAGTCGACTTGCACAAATGCTGCTAAAAATTACTGCTAGAATCAGTTTTCAGTTACTACAGCAACATTAATAAGTAAGTTCCTGAGCAATATGCAAGGAAATAAGCAAGCACACCGAGGATTTCTTTATATAGGGGTGGCCTATATGAGATGATGGAACCAATTGAACTTCTCCACATCTTAAACATTCTCTTAGTAGTATATGCTAAGCTAGAAGCTATCAGCAGCAGCTCCAGGTTGAGTTGATCAAATGTTACTGAATATCACCTGTCAGGCTCCAAAACAAAATGTCCATATCTACTCATTACCTCTAGTGTTTGCCCTTGAACACAACCAACTAATCACACAGCCTCTGCTGCTCCAGTTAACCGCGTATGAAAAAAGATTTACCTTTTACAATCATTAAGGTTCCACATATGCTTGAAAGAGAAAGTATTAAATTTACTTAAAGATTAATTTGGACAGTTATTTTCACAGAATTTCACCTTACAGCCTCACATGTGCTGCACAGCTGTATTCAGGTTAGTTACTTTACTGCTGCTGTTAGGCAAGGAAAGCTAAAGAGAAACATTTAAGGCATACTATTGCTGTCTGACCAAATATGGCAAAAGGCATTCCACTGCAGTAGAGTTTATAATACAATAGCACTGACATGATTAGGAATTTAGATCAGCACATTTCAGACAAGAAGGCGGTGGTAAAAAGACAATCAATAAAAAACAACAAACAAATGTAGTATCAGGTATGTTTTTAACCAACAGCAGCCTGACATCATCTTTACTCCTCTCCACACAATTTTGTTAACCTGTTAAATATACATTCATTAGCATCCACTAGAAATGCACTTTTCATCTGGCAGCCAGAGACAAGATGGCAGACAGCATCTCCCCTTGCTTCCCTGTCCCAAACTGTGGCATGAGCCAGAAACAGAGAGGAAAGGAGGGAGGGAAAGATGGTGTGACCATAAAAAGACTCAAGGCAGCCCCACAACCACAGAAGAGCTCTGTACCATGCAGTGGTTTCTTACATTTGGGAGTACTATTCATCCATGAAATGCAATGAAGCACGTTAAGGGTTGAACTTCAGAGCTGGCAGGCTATTACAAACCAGCTAGTTCCTTGGTCCCATGAACTGAAAGATGGGGGCAGTTCTGTGAACATTTGGACTAAGGAGAAGCATCAGCCGCCAAGAACTGAAATGAAGCTGTTGGCTAGTTTACATCTTATTAGAGCGCCTCTCCTTTCCAATCTAACAGCAGGTGTTGGCTGAGTCTAATTGTACACACAGTTTATACAACACATGGTAGCATACTTGAGAGATTTAGCTCTGAATGCACACATGGGTCAATGGTGCTAGCATTTTCAATCAGGGCCATGAGGCATTTTTGCTTTGTTCTATTACAAAAATATTTACTGAAACTAATTTTCCAGTTTGGATTGATTAAAGATACAGAAGTCTGGAACAAGTACTCATTGTTCCCAAATGCCTTTGAAAAAGGACCTGGGGCTGTATCGCCCACCACACAAACAGGCAGACTCAGTTGGGATGATCTTTACCATTCTGATTTTTTCAGTTTGGCTGTAACAACAAGAAGTCCCAGTGGAATGCACAAGTTCAAACACCATGCAAGGTTCACATTGCCCACCTACAAAACTGTCTACTCATTGAATTTTGAACTTCAGTCAGTGGACCACTTTTCTGAAACCTAAGAGGAGACCGACAGACACATCCTCAGCTTTGCACAGCATCAAGGGCCACTGTTGTTTCTGTTTTGGGGCAAGTGTGAGTTAAAGATATAATCAAGCACCTGGGAACGGCTGGGGACACGGGGAGTAGGAAACCAATTATTTACTTTCTTATTTTCCAAGACCTCACATGGGATGGAGACACTGAACCATGTTAGAAAGCAGCAATCATACAGCTGGCCCTTTATGAATGTTACAGGCACTGGGAGAGGAGAGGGGAAGTTATTTTATCAGCTATTGTATTCAGAGGCAAAAGAAGACCCGTGAGGAGTGGGGGCCAGAGCTGGATGTGGAGAAAGACCAGAGCAGCAATGCAAGAAGGACAAAGACTGCACCTGAGAACTGTTTTGAAAATTCCGTCAAGTTCAAGGAGAATGAAAAGGTATAAGCCCTTGGGAATCAAGTGTGCACAAATTTAAATAAATTGGTACAATACCAGGATAGAGCAGTTTGCAGATGTTGCCAGTACAGTCACAGTGACACAACTACTGCATGCAAAGCTGACTAAAACAGACACTGAATACCCTTTGCATTGCACTGAAACCTAAAAACCATCTCCACAGGGGAACTGAAATTCAAACTGCATAAGCTGAGGCAAAGCACATAACAAGAACTGCCAGATTCTGGCACAGAACCCATAGGTTTGCACAGTGTTTAGTGACACTCCTTTAATTAATGTGTGTAGTTAATACTGGAGAAAAAAACCTTTTTTTTTGTTCCTGAGTAAATTTTTAAGACTCCTACTGGGCTGAGCCCAAGAACTCAGAAGTTTTTCAAAGGAACAAAACAAAGAAGATCTACTGAAAATTCAAGTTCACATTTTTGGTCTGAAAGAAGAAGAAAAGAGGATTAAAATTGGAATTTGATCACCTCCAAGTTGAGTACCTCGGTGACAGATCTTGTGGTTATTTGTCTCAGGCTGAGAACAGACACTCAGTCTGTGAATTTGAGAAACCCTTCCCCAGCAGCAGAATAATGGCACTAGAAACTCCCTGCTTTCAAATAAAATTATCACACTAATCTCTCATGTACAAAATTCACATGGGTATCTACTGACCTTTGAAAACTCTCACCTGAGTCATGGCAGAAAAAAAATGTGTCTTCAAACAAGCTGCTGAAACCTGCAGCAGTAAATGGCTTAAACACTTAAAAAGTCACAGAGGTATTAGAAATAGCAGAACTTTCTACTGCATGTAAAAGCTAAGACCTACCCTTAATCACCAACCCTGTATTCCAGAAATTTCACTACTTGAGTTGTAAAAACCTTCTTCTATATATACTTGAAGACCCATTCCCTGAAAATCCACAAAAAGGGACCAATTAGTTCTGGGGCTTTCACTTTCTGCTCTGAACAGCCACCACTGTAGCCATTCACTACATGAGAAAGACCAGGCTTTAGATTGCTTTGCCTGTTGCCATTCCACATCATACCTGCTTGTGTCTCAGACAGAGAAAACCCATAAAACTCTGCTACAAAAAATCAGACAAGACACAAATCTTGCCTCATGTGAACCTTGAACAGTTAAGCAGTTAAATTTTCTATTTAAAACTTGTGAAACATTACATTCAGTGGATGGAGCTCAAGAATGATCAGAAAGGAAAAAAATACACTTGTCATAAATGAAAGGTAAGTTACACAGAGGTTTCTCTGCCTTAAATAAGAGTTTCAAAAAACAGGAAGTATTACACCAAGAACATGTGGCTAACAAAACCTGTTTCCAGTTTGCATGATATGCAAAACTGCAGTGAGCAGTACCCTTACCCCAGTGAGCTTACACAAAGTCAAAAGCTATGACGGGAAGGAAATAAAAAGGAAGAGATTACACTCCAGATGGACTTTTTTGAAACCTTCATCTAAAGTGTGTTCAAAATCCCACTGCATCTCATTCATGTGAACACTGAGGGTGTGTTTTCTGATAGATTTTTTGGGGAAGGCTTTTTGGTTTTGTTTTTTTTAAGTCTCATACTCACCGCGCTCAAAAAATTTATGCAATAGCCAACAGCCTTTCCAATAAATCCTTTCATTACTGGCAAACATCACTACTGATGTCAAGAAAATTCTATTTAATTTCATCCAGTATACTGATTCTCTGGTGAAATTGCTGAGAAAGATGCTTTCCCTATCATCCCCCACATCTGTTGTGACACAGCATAATTTCGTTTGATCAAATTCTCCTTTATAGTTTGCAATAGGTTTGCACAGGCAGAACTTGTCCATCTCAAAACCATTTCTAGTTTCCTAGACTAATAGCAAGTGTTTTGCCAACAAATGGAAAAAAATTTAAAAATCATCATCATTGGTTTGGACACTCCTTGCTGTTTTCACATCAAGTCCCTGAATTTGCTTTGTGAAAGGTGGAGTTTTGAGCAAGGCTTACGAAGCCAAGCATGCAGAGACTTGGTCCTTTACCACCCTTCCTTCTCAGCAACACTGAGGGAGATGCTCTTACAAATCAAAGCAAAAATCTTCTGAGAAGTTGTTTCATTTGCTGTGCTGCTCTTCAGTACTTACACAAAAGCTGGTTCTTGTTGCTTTTGAGACAAGTACCAAAGTGCACACTCTGATCTCCCTGACTGAAAATGCTGCAGGCATCAAGCAGAGATGGCCAGTTCTTGTGATGCAGTTCTAAAGTGCATGTACAATTAAGTTTTCACCCTCCACACAGAAGCGTTATCCATTCCCTTTTAACTTACAGAAAAGCATGATGCTCAGTCTTTAATCATATTCAATATTAATACTGAAGAGTTTCCCTATTGACAGGCTAAATTCCAAATTATGTAATTATCATAATAATGTCTATTTACAGTCATTAGAAGCTTTACCTTAATTTAAAAATCCGACTGTAATTTGTCAAGATTCCTATTCATGCTGTTAAATGGATTTTTCTGCCAATTAAATTTTTATACAAGTTGCATTACATGGGAAGCAGTGAATCTGGCAAGGGACAGAGAGAAAGGGCTTCTACAGGTATGTTAACCAGAAAAGGAAGGTCAAAGAATGTGTACCCACCCCAATAAACAACGCTGGCAAACAGGTAACAATGGATGAGGAGAAGACTGAGGTACTCGACACCTTTTTAGCCTCAGTCTTCAGTGATAGCCTCTCCCCCCATGCCGCTTGAATGCATGGACAGCAGGATGGGGATGGGAGGAGCAAAGAGCTTCCCACTGTGAGTAAAGGTCAGGTTCATGACCACCTGAGGAACCAGAAGGCACACAAGTCTATGGGACCCGATGAGATACATCCCAGAGTCCTGATAGAACTAGTTGCTGTAGTTGCCAAGCCACTCCCCACATTATTTGGAAAAAGTCATGGCCGTCAGGTGAAGTCCTCAGTGACTGGAAAAAGGGAAACATTGCATCCATTTTTTAAAAGCATAGAAAAAACGACCCTGGGGACTACCGACCTCTCAGCCTCACCTCTGTGCCTGGGAAGATCATGAAACAGATCCTCCCAGGAGCTGTGCTAAGATACATGGAGAACAGGGAGGTGACTATGGACACCCATCATGGGTTCACCAAGGGCAAATCCTGCCTGACCAACCCAGTGGCCTTCTATGATGGAGTGAATCCATCAGTGGACAAGCTGAATCACAAAAGCATTAAAGAGATGCCTAAACCTAAAATGCTGTTTAGACTGGATGAGCTTGCCCATTCTTGATCATTTACAACCTAATACCAATGGTGCTCCATCAGTACAGGCTTTTCTCCAACAAACTCATTTTCTCAGTAACAGCAGTAGAGTGAGACAGCAAAACTGCAAGAAGAAGACATGGCTTCAAAGCTCCCTTCTTCTGCCCACAAAACCACAGAAAAAGCACGCTGTCTCACTGAGGAGGCACTGACTTTCTCCTCCCACATTCAATTAAGGCCATGTCAACCCCAACACAGCTGGAGAAGTTAACCATAAGAGAGAAGAAAGCAAGAAATGCATTTTCATGGACTGCATTTAAACAACAGCTGTACTGTGAAACAGGGAATGCTAAATTCTGGTTTCTTTCAGCTGCCCACATTTCAAGTTTGGATAGCTGACCTTCAGATCTAGCATAATAATAGTTTTATAAAGTATAAAACAGTAAAAAGAATTAACAAAGCAAAATCCAGTATCATTTCCAAGAAGCAAAGATAACACAGAATTATCAGAAATCAGATTTTATTCCTTCATATGGCTTGCTCACTTATTTGCTAGGTTTTTTGTCTTCTAGAATAACTAATTATTGCTATCCATACTCACATCTTCAGTAAACAGAAATGCCTTTTTGCCAGATCCTCAAAGATATTAGACCAAAAAATAGATGCTATTCTTACTGATAAAACATTACTAGGCAAAGATTCTTGTGTTTGATAATAACAAAGAATCGATTACAATTCTCTGACCTTGACTAAAAGACTAACAGCTGTGTACTGCTTTCTTCTGCTGTTCTTCAGCAGCTCTGTGTGCCCGTAGGCACAGGTTAGCAGACACAATTCCCCACACTCATACTGATAGTTAATGACTTTCAAATTTAATATTCTTGACACCACGGAGATGTGTACGTACTGACTAAAGCATATGTGGTAGCTATCTCTATTACTAGCAGGAAATGAGCATGCTTCAGGAATTCCAAAGCATTTACTGATGGTTTAGACATAAAATGTTTCTCCTTTTTATTCTCATTATACACAGAGAGACTTTATTTGGAGAATAAAGTCTTATAGATCATAATATTTTCCTGAAATTCAGCTCAATTCACATCTCCTTCACTTTCAAAAACACAAACATCATGGCATAACGTAGGTACAGACAGAAAAGCCCAAATGTTAAGCACACTGGTGCTCAGGACACTTGCTGAATTCGCACCAGAAACTGAATTCTGCTTTTCCCTAATTCACAGTAAGGCTATGAACATAAGCTCCTCAGCTTGTCTTCTCCAGCTATAGTTCTTCCAGCTTCTATAAATACATATACACGAAGTGTGCAATTAGAACACTCCTCAGGATGAGTAATTGCCACTCTGCCTCCTTCCAAACACAACCAACCAGTAAGCAAAATAAAAACTACAATCCTATTCGGAACAAAACCTCATTAAATTTCTTCCATTATATTATTGTCTAAAAGAATTATTGTACAATTGTACACTGTACAGACTGTACAATCCAGTAAGTGAACAAACAGGTATTTATCCTAAATACAGATCCAATATTACATGTCAAATACAACAAAATACCTCTTGCCATTTCCTAATGGTATCCCTATGCACTGAAAATTCATGGTATCAGTGGAGTTCTTTGCTTTAGCTCTCCACAGCAAGAACAACAGGGTTTCTAGAAGGTCACAGCAATTTTCCTGTCAAAGTTAATGCAGAAAACCCTTCAATGTAATGGGGAAAAAAATTTCTATATATGGCATTGAACTTGGGACATATTTCAGGAACTGACACTTCAGCAGTTTGCTTCAGAAGCATTCCAAAAGATACACTAAGGTGAGATACTGACTGACCCTAATTTGGACGAGCCCATTAATTTTCCAAACCTACTGGGAATGTTTTAAGTTACACTTCTCTCAGCATTTCTCCCACCCCACTTTGTATCTCTAGGTGTCTTTATGAACTTCAGTAGAAAATTCAAATAAACTTTTAGTTACTTAAACAGCTGTTACCTAACCTATCACAAGTATCAGAAGATCAGAATGACCACTCTCACTTCACAAAAGTGAAGCAGCAAAGTCAATAGCATCTTCTGAAGTCATCCCACAGGTCAGTAGCAGATGGACAAGATGGTATTTTGGGCTGTACAGTGCTGCAGAAAGCTCCATATAATGTACCATTATGGCAGCCCTTAAACAGCCACGAAGTCTTTGCATGCAAACATACTGGCCAGTGTCATGTGCTAGGAGGCAGAGTTATATTCCAGAAACCAAATATCTGGCCCACAAACACTTATTTTGATGGCTGCTTTTTCCACCCTTGATTAACAAAATACATACAGTGAAAGATATATTGTATGTCCCAGAAACTATTAGCTATTTCATATTCAAAGTAGTCATCCTAACCTAAAATCTGTCAAGATACAGCATTTCATTTAATTAATCTCTACTTTCAGAGAACTTTACAGGAAAACTGCTACCACAGCTGTAAAATTGGTACTTGGAAATGAATTTGTACTTTAAAAATAATTACCTCAAGACTGATTACTTTTCTTAACATGTGCACTATAATGCAAGCTGTAAAACTTGACCTAAAGTTATGACCTATTCCATACAGGAAAATAGATCAAATGGGATTTACATCTCTGAGAACTCCCTGTGAACATCCACATAAAGGTATACCACCAGAAACTTAGTAGCCATAAAAAAATATGTGTGTATGGTTATTATAATTTAATATCTGCACAGAAGAAACTCACAAATGTCAGAACTTTTTCCAAAGTCCAAGTGTCTAGGAAATTATTAATACATAAGACTATCATACGTATTCCTGTGGGTGCCAGCACAAGATCTTTCTTAACTTGCAATCACAGGGACTCAAACCTGCCCTGACTCAAGAGGCAGCATTACTTGCTCTACTCATATAGCACTCTAGAGATAGGCAGCCCCTAAAGCTGAAGTGGGGTGGTGGAAAAGCTAAATAAATAGGGAAATAGATGAGGAGTAAGGAGCAGTAAATCACTGCAACAGAACCAGGCAGCAGACAGCAGTCTGTTCCATATTACAGATGGCAACACAGTCAGGCTACAGTCTCACAGGATTTCCCATTTGGGAATTCAAAGTGGGGATATCCCACACTGGAAACAGGCAAAAAGAAAAAATAAAAAAGCAGTACCTTTTCAAATACATCTTATTCATCTGCCACAATCAAGTCCATATGACTGACTTTTGCTACTTGATGTATACTTCACTCCCTTTAAAATGCTGAAATGGAAAAACCTGACCTGGAAAAGGAAGTTTCAGAAACTCATTTGATGGGGAAACCACACCAACTGCCAAGGCCTGACTTGGTGTTGTGTTCACCATGATCAAAATCCCAAATCCAATAACAAGTCAGTGACAGAGATGGAGATGTTTGGTTCTTGAAACACCAGACAATTCTGCTTGCATTAACTTATTTTCCTCCCTCACTTCCCACCTTTCCCTTACCAAGGGCTTGGTTTCATCTTCATCTTTGAAATAGTAAAGCTGATCCCCCTTGAGAACAAACCAGCGTGTGTGCCAGGTCTTGACGAAGCCTCCTTGCTTCCGCAGCCACCCACACTTCATGGCAATGTGCCGCCCTGGGCTCAGTGGGAGAGTCTCTGAAGAGCTACTGTGTTCCTCCATATTGGGAATGAGCAACTCTCCTGTTGAGCAAATGAGAAGAAAAGGTAAAATAATTAGATTATCATCCAGGCAGTAACTCGCTCCTTTCAACACAGCTGGAAAAGAAACACGACTCAACTACAGAAGTGTGTTAGAAAATCATTTACCATCTGCCTGCTTATTCTCATACTAGCACCCCATCAGCTGAGAGAATTATTACTTGCCTATAAAATGTGATAATAATAACGAACTGCTAAAAATCAGGCAAGAAGCAGAAGTTTCGTTCAAGTGCCGTTTAGACTTTTTGACCAGCTCTGAAGAAGCAGCAGTTTCTTGAGTTAAGTTCTGATGGATTACAGGCAGTAACAAGGAATGAACTTAGAGTACATCTTCAGACTAAGGAAAGCAGCTGCTTTGCACCACTGGACCTCCCCATTTAACATACCTTGACAGGTTTGGAGCTTCCAAGGACATATTGTAGAAGCCTCTGCTTTGCCAAGACTTAATATAGCCAATCAGACAGGCAGGTTTTGTGGAGGTTTTTGGTTCATTTTACTAAAGTACATTTAATGGTATGGTGACAGTAAATGCAACAATAGTTGCATATCACCTGATACAAGTAACTCCCTGCCTGAAGAGTGTCTAGCCGCTTATTATAGACATTTTGCAAATCATGCAGGATTTCAGCATGTCAATTTAAGACAAAAACTGTTTCAAAACTAGAGATGCACTGTGGATTTAAACATTACAAACTTTCATATGGGGTTTTAGCCTTATTTTTAACCATTTCTGGGCAGTCACAACTCTTTCTGATGGATTTTGTACATATAATGATGCTTAACCTTCCTGGTCAAAAGGCTTTTCCTGATCCCCTATCAAGTCTAGAACTCAACAAATTCAGAATTCCAAGTTGCACGTTCTGATATTTTCAGTTGAAACACAAATCAAACCAAGACCCATGTGTGCCAAATAGTGTAAAGCTAAACAGTAAACTATTACTATGACCACCAACACAGCAGTGTGCAGAATCAAGGGTGACATTTCACTACCTCAAGGGCTTGAAGAACAAAAAGTTTCTTTTCTTTCCAGCCTACCACTGGCAGTCTTCCTCACCCAGTGAGGAGATTGTATAGCTGTCAGGGCCTGGGATAGTCAACCTTATAGGTAGTATATTTCTTGTTTCTAAACAACAGGGTGGGAAAGGAATAAAATACTCTAGACCTTGCTGGCGGAAGCCATCTCTGACTAAGACTATCTAGACTGAAGCTTCATGTTCTAACTTCAGTGAAGGAGACTGGCGAGTCCAAGCCTGGCACTCCTGCTCAGGTCCCCTGTACAGCAATGACATTGTTAGTGAACACAGTTTACAGACATCAGCGTTGCCAAGGTATGCACACTCAGCTTCTAAGATAGAGCAGAAATGAAGATACACATTCATTTGACAGATGAGACCATCACCCTGACAATTAATACAAGCACTTTGTCTGAATAGTGTTACACCATTGTAAAATAAACTGCAATACAGTCAAGCAAGAAGTAGTAAATAGATCAATACATTCCAGTTAGGAGTGGTTTTCAGCCCATTTTTCCATTGGCTTCTTTCTTCTTACTGCTCACACATCCTCCTTTGCAACAACTTCTGCAGCTGCCATCTCTGCTATGTGTTTACAGCTTTTGCTTTTAATACCCACACACAGTCTGTTGTCACATCCTGCTTTGGGCTGGATCCTGGAATCTGATCCCTGTGATTAAAACTCTTCACTGCCCTGTGCCACTGAGGTTAATGGGCCACAACACAGGCAGTTTCATTGCAAAGTACAAATTTCAGGATCAAAACTTAGATTACTTCATATTCCTCTGAGAAAAAGGAAATCTTTCTCCTGCCTCTTTAGGGTTTACATGGAGTCACCCAGAGCACTTGTACTCTGAGATTTACTTGAGCCAAGTGTCCCTGCAAGACATACAAACGTGTCTGGCTCTCTGCAGAGCAGATAAAGATATTAACTTTCGTGTCTGTGGTTACAACTGCATCCGAACAAGAATGACCCAGCTGATGAGCCCTCGGACCACACTGTCCAAGGGTTTCTGTGAGCACATGTACGATCATCGTACACGCTCTGCAGACTGAAGCTCTGGGGCTGCACAGTTATGAGATGTCACAGCGAGTTTCTGCACTGAACATTGCCCCCTTCCAATCCAGAGATGCAAATGGAGACTCAGTTACCATTAGAAAAATTAACAGATTGCTTTCTCAGTGTCTTGTTCATAAATGTGTGCTCACACTTTGAGGTGGTCTGGGCTTTTTAAATATTTTTCATTCCCTTTGCTTGGAAGGGCAGGCTTTATTCCATTAACTTGTATCCTACCTCTGCTTACCACCACATGTGCTGAAAGCAACTAAGGAATTAGGGCAGACTTATCTCTGCTGCACGAGATCAGTCCCAACAAAAGGAAATGTGCCCAACCCTTAACTGGCACTTTTTGAATACAAGCAGAAATCTCTTGGATGCTGCTGATTTTTGGCTGGACCAAAGTGTAGGTCAAGAAGCAGCCCTCCAACTCACATCCCCAGCAAGTGAATTAGCAAGTATTTTAAGGAAAGCAGGTTAATTACTGCAACAGAAAAAAGTAAGGACTACTATCATTACCCACAGGCTACTCTGTGCTCCTTGGTGCACAACTGCTACCCTGATCAATTAATCTCTGCTGCTTGGGCCAGCCTCAAAGCAGGAACAAACCAGGAGTTTAAGTACAGTAATTACGTGTATCACTGCAATGCTAAGGACAGTGGATCCCTAGAACACATGGAATCTAAATACCAAAGTTAAAACCAATTAACTCCTTGGATGAAAGGGGGGCGGTTTAAATTATGTTTCACAAAGTAATCTCTCACTGGTGTCAACACCAGTGTACAAAGTAAATGGATCTTGCCAAGCCAGGAAGAAGGTTAAGACATCCTCATCTCTTTGTCTGGTAAAATTTGTTATCTATCTACCTCTGAGATACTAAAACAAATGAGGTGTAGAAGGTACAACAATTCTACTGCTCCCAAGCCCTCACAGGACAGTGTAGACCTCCTTTAAAGAAGTAGTATACCCTTGGACATACTCTGTACAAAAAAGTTTATTATTCTATTCATTAGTGATTTAATTTCTCTTCAGCAGTTAAAAATTCAGCCACCTAACTTGTTTTTTTTTATTTTTTTAAAAAAAAATTGTATTTAGTCATGCAATTAAGTTTATTTGTTGTTTTTCATCTCTCCTTCCTTTTCAATATATCTGCCTCCTGGAAACCAGACTTGGAATCAGAAATTCCAGCAGCTGGCTCACTTTCACTAAGTGTTGAAACAGCTGTAAAAACAACAAGATCATAAAAATAAATTGCAGAAATATCAGGGTGCTGGCAGTGATGCAGAGACCAGCGAGGTGCAAACAGTATGTAAACAACACATGACAAAGTGTGGAATTACATCAACATACTCCAAGTCCTCTCAGTCCCACAAGACAAGGCAGAAAGCCATGCATTTTCAAGCACTAAATGAGCATATTCCTAAAACTCATCTTCTGAAGGGGAAACACAACTTGTACTTGCTGCCAAAGTCAACTCTACTGACTTGGCCAATGTCCAATTTAGGTAATGACCAGACCTGAACAAATGCTACACAATATACTCATTTGAGGCTGACTCTGGGCTCACTCTCCTGGGCTTGTCTGGACATCAGGAGTGCAAAGTAAACAAGATGAGAAATGTTCCGTGACACACTGGCTCTGCATCAACATCTCCTGGTCCATGGAGACCATCACCACCTACCACTACTGGCCTCAATCCAGCCTTTTTTTTTTTGCTCCCATAAAGGCATTTGCCTCTCTCATTAGTCTGTCTAGAAGGCAAATAACTGCACTTACACTCTCCTTGCCAATGAGGAAGGTCTGTGCTGGTGGCAGGCACGAAAAGCAGGGAAGTGTTTCTCCTCAGCTACCACTCACTCAATACTTGAATTATGGAATTGGGCAGCTCCCCCAGATCCCAGCATTTTGCCAGGAAAGAGTCAGAAAAAGTCATTAAAGCACACCAAATCCAGTTACAAGAATAGTCACAGGACTACACGAAGAGGATCTGTTTGGCAAGAAACCCTGGCGGTTTGCAGTCAAATGTTTTCCTTCTCACTGAAATTTCTCATGCCCAAGCAAGCACATTTCAAGCATGCAAAACACCATCAGCCTTCAATACCAGCAACTCTTCAATCTTTGCCATCACACTGCAGTGCTGCAGAGGTTCTTCACAGCCCAATGTCATGCTGGCACAAAATGGATAAACGTCAGAAGCCCCCACAGCATCAGTCCCCAGAACCATTCTCCTCCAGCCTGTCACAACGGCCAATTGCCTTGCCCTCCCAAAAGGGCAGCCAACACAACACTGCACACAGATGACTTCATGTCAGACACAGTTAACAGATAGCCAGCAAAAGGCTGCAATTCTGGAGCAACGATTGGCTTGGTCAATGATTAATACATTTGCCAAGTACATATGCACATGCAAAATTCATACAAGTCTTTGTGACGCAATGGTTCTTTATTAAAATTAGATGAATACTTCAAAACTTGCATGAAGAGATATAACTCACTTTTGAAGTGATGCCTAATTTTAGATTCCTTTCTACATATTTCCAACGAGCTATACAGGGCATAACTGTCTGAGTTTAAGGTTATCAGTATCCTTCAGGTACAGAGTGCTGCCTCAACCAGTAAGTTTCCTTTTGATTTTTCTTGATTTAGTCTTGGTGAGTAACCACTTTGTAAAACCATTTAGCATTTGAAAGTACTGTCAGTGTTCATCTTACTTGTAAGATGCCTCAAGACACCTGAATCTCTGATACAACACAGGCATGTCTTTTTGAGCAAGTGCTGCAGGAAGCAAAGGACTGGCCTATTTCTCACCATCGGGGTGCTTCAAATCAATTGCTACTCATCTGTTGTGTCAACAGGATATTGCACATGGAAGGAAAAAACATGTCAAACACATAAAAAATACTTAATAAGAGAGCGGGCTTTCTGCTAGTGCTTAGCAACCGTTTTTACAAGATGCACATTTCAAGAAGCATGTTTCAAGTTCTGTCACTGCAAGGACATTTTACAACATTCCTGTCCTACTCTTTTTCAAAAGTTGCAGCAGTGCACTTGCTAGTAGTTTTCCTCCACAAACTTAGAACAGGCACCATACTTTTATCAAAAGGGTTGTCCAAGACACCTAAGAAAACTCTTGTACTACCCACAGTAACATTGCTCATTACAGATCATCTGGCTGTTCTGCATTCCCCACTTTTTGTCCTATTAGAGACAGCCTGAATATATTTTGCTTGAAAGAATTTCAATTCTACAGACTAAATTATTACTACTTAGGCAACAAAAGTTGGGAGAAGTGTTAGCAGCAGCCAAGACTGTCAAAGACCTGATCAACTGCCTGGTAAAGCTAAAGGAAAGACTTACATTACTTTTCAACACATTTTAGGATTAGTGTGAAAACCAAGACCCAACAATTTTGCCAGAAAATTGAGGTCTTGGTCAAATATTCTTTAGCACCTGATTTGCATTTCCATGCCAGAATCATCCTACAGATATTCCTAGACTAGCCAAACCTTTTCAAGCCTCCTGTTTCCTTACAGAAACTCAAGTGCACCTATAAATAGGCCAAATAAAACAGGACTAGAGGATCTATAAAGAACATAGAAAGGTATTCAACTTCTTGTGAATTACAATGGAAATTGGTTAAATTCTGTCAGATACTTTTGACCACATCTGCTTTTGTGTGTGTATATTTATTTTCTGTGATTGTGACTACTGTAAGTATACATGTGCACAGTGTTGTAAAAGCAAAGCAACTGCAGCAGCTGTTACTGCAGCACCACGCTGTCAGATCACCATTTTGAGTCATTGTCGCAGGTTTAATCTTTGCTGCCTTTGCCATTCAGTCCTATTCTGTTTAAATCCACCCAGCAGCATCCAGACAGATCCTTTCTTGTCTTCCCACCATTGCTGTGGCAGCTGGAGGCATAATGAAATTGCACAGCTAAGAGCACTTTGTTCATTACAGACACCTAGAAATAACACTTGGTTCTCTCCATCGCTTCCTAATCCCACTACCTTTTTGTGAGCGGAGATGGAAGCCACCACCTGTAGCAGACCTGTGTAACTGACAGACATTTGCACACAATCTGTCTGGTTATCTTTTCTCTAGTACAGATACATCATGTCTGATTCAGCAGTGACTACAAAATGTCACAGCACAGGAGGAGGTTTTGCAGACTTAAGCAGCAACTTCCAAGGATAACACACTGTTATGCTTTTGTGTGTCACCTATTATGCATATATACTCTTTGCTTTTTCCTCACATGGCAGCACACAGTTGCAAGACAAGTTGATTTATTTTCCAGTGTCACTGAAAAAGTGAAGGTGTCCCTGTCCATTGCAAGGGTGTTTGGGCTAGACCTTTAAAAGGTCTCCTCCGATGCAGACTATTCTATGATACTATGATTAAAAAGTCCTTCGTCTTCCAGGTTTCTGCCCAGATTTCCACTTCAAGTATCTTATTCTCTGAAACTGGCAATGCTAGAGATAGATTGCATACAGCAGAAAATCAGATCTAACTGTCTGGAGAAGCATACAAAACTACAGACAAGGGAATAAAGAGCCTCTGGTAGCTGAAGGGTCAAGTGATTCAAGATGGACAAAGAAATGCAGAACAGTTGACAAGTCTCAGGAGCTGAAATACTGAGCAGTGAAAAGGTCAGGGAGCAAGTCAAAAGCAGCATTTGGAACAGCAAAAAGATATTCTAACTGCCAGATATCTCTCCTAACCAAGGGATAACACTGCTTTTGAATATCTGACACTGAAAAGGCACAGAGCCTGCTTACATATTCATACTTTACATGAAGAAAGTGATCTGTAGGACAGCTTCAAAGCAATTTAATTCCCACATTTGAGTGGTGAATACTTCAGCACATACTTCACTTACAAAAGAATTAAGAGTTGTGTCCAAGCATGATCTCAACAGACGATATCTCAAACTACAAAAATAATCTCTAGCACTACTCTTTGTTTTCAAAGACTGGTGGCAAAATACATCTGAGTACAGATGTCAGCAGCTCTCTGACAGTGAATCACTGAGAATGGAACAAGACTGCACACTTGTATAGAAAAATCCAACACAACAGGACTTTCCATGTTGTCCTATTCACAGAAACTCAGGCCTGCCACATTCCGTGTAAAAGTGGTCAAGGGGATTAAGATGCTACAAGCTACATTCACTAGGTATGCCAACAGGCAGCAAAAATACATTCTAGTTTGTCTACGACAGCAAAAGCCTCCTCCCAAATCTTCTGCAATACTTGCAAATCAAAGGAGCCCACAGGTTCTGCAAAAAGGATTTGGGGTGGCTGGAGAGTGGGTGGGAGGAAGGAAGAGGAGAATTTGCTACCCACACAACACTTCAAATTCCTCTCTGGCTCAGAACAAATGCAGTCCCAGTGAAGTTCCACCTCTGGCAAAAAGAGACTAAACAGAACAAGTACTGGCTGGCAACATCTCCTCTGATACTTGGATGTTCAGAGCAGGAGAAACCTCACCCTCTGGCATCTCTATAGAAGTCCCTAGGGAAACAAAAGAAGGTTCAACACACCACAAACCACCTCCACAATTATCTTTTAGGTCTTACATTAGTTCACTTTTGATAAACAGAAATCTGTAGGCTTATCTTGAATATATTTGCCATTAACGTTTCATGCAAAATTACTTCTTTCTGCTTTGTTGTGTACAACATAAAGTTTATCCTTTTCAGTTCAAAGAAGTTAAACAACGGCAGCACTTGGTATTCTGCTGAGAGACTCCTTGGAAGTACATCCCTCACACTTGCATGTGTTCACCAGAAGGACCATGGCATCTCTGACATGTGTGGAAGCATCCTGTCCCAGCGTATCAGAGGAACTGACAGAATTACAGCGGGTGCCTGCACTGAAATTCAGAATCACCACATCCATTTCCCACCTGTATTGTGTGCACCACCCAGAAGAGTGTAATGACAGTAAGCAGGTAAGCATATACTGTACAGGGGCAGTGAGCACCCACTCAGCTTCAGACATGTCTTGGCACTGTCCCAGCTGAAATAAACAGGAGCAAATCAGAACCAAAGGCTCAAACTTGGCACACTCAAGGATGCATCTGCTTCCATTCCTACTAAACTTAGTACCAGAGCCACGATTTGTGTCCTATCTGCATGCCAACCCCAGCAGAAACTCAAAACAGACCTACTTTTAAACAGAAATCAGTGGTTTTAATGCTGTTCAGAAATGTTTTATGTAAATGGTAATTGCCCCTGTCACTTAAAAACATTAACCATACTGTCATAAATTTCCATGCTAGAATACTGGAGACAATACAGTCAAATTTTTAAGAAGCAGATGCGTGTCTTTCCACTGAGAAAGCCAACTCAAAATAAGCACCATTACTTTGTAGTTGACATTTCTATCATCTTCCCAGGAAAAGTCTTAATTTATATTAGGGAACTAACATTTCATTTTTTAAAACCAAGTTTTACTGGAAAAGACAGTGCCACAATGGTGTTGTTAATGTAGTACAGCATAATTTTTCATTTGCTAAAACAATTTAGATGGCATAGCCTACCGCTGCTTTCTGAAATATACAGGAAGGATTGTAATTTCTATCTTTCTGATGCAAACTTAGTTTTAAAAAAGTGCTGGCTTAGGAATTCTGGGACAGTATTCGCTTTATTGTCCCAGAATTTCTAAGCCAGCACCAATACCAACACTACTCTGACACTGAATTCATGTGGTCCTTATCCTTTAAAAGGTCAATCTGTGCATGGATGCTGCACCTACTCTTCCAGGTTCTACCAAAGCAACCATTAAATGCCAAGCCAATTCAATGCGTTGCATCCACAGTCTTTCAGTTCTGCCACCAGAGTTCAAAGGTGAACACAGCTTTTTCAAAAAGCATGCTGTGGTCATGTGTGTCTTTCTGGTCATTACATAAACTAGATTTGAAATCTGTACTACAGAGCATAAGTGCATTCTGCTGCAGTGGGTGTTACGGAAACTTTCCTGTCTGCCCCTCCAGGAGCCACTCTGGCTGTCGCACTCACACCACCCCAGGCTGTCATTGCTGGGACTCAGCCCCTTTGCAGGAGGTGGCTCCAGTGACCAGAGAGATGCCCCACTTGACTCTCTACACGCCCCACACTTCCAGTCAGAGAGGTTTCCCTCACTAGCTGAACAACAGGTTCCTCACAGCAGGGTTGAAAGAAACCAACATGGATCGAGTCCAACTCGGCCTGCACAGGACCATCCCCAAGAGTCACAAAACATGCCCAAGACTATCATCCCATTGCTTCTTGAACTCTGCCAGGCTTGGTGCTGTGGCTACTTCCCTGGGGAGGCTATTCCAATGCCCAATCACCCTCTGGATGAAGAACCTTTTTCTAATATCCAACCTACACCTCCCCTGACAACTTCAGGCCATTCCCTTGGGTTCTGTCACTGGTCACCACAGAGAAGAGATCAGTGCCTGTCCCTTCTCTTCCTCTCACGAGGAAGCTGTAACTGCAATGAGTTCTCCCCTCAGTCCCCTCCAGGCTGAACAGACCAAGTACCCTCAGCCACTCTTCATGCAGGTTCCCCTCAAGATCCTTTAAGTAATTTAATGACAGCACAGCAACACAACAACAGGTGAGTGAGCAGGTGCCTCTAGGGAGGGACCCCCAGGCTTTTACACCCTCACAGTCTGTGTGCCCATTCTAGCGGTGACATTTAGTCTGAGGTCTTCCCACTGTTCATCAGCTCCTGCTGAGTTTCTGGGTGACCAGCCACCCTCTTGGCCAGTGCCACAGGTCCCCATGCCCTTTCAGTCACAGACCCTTTCCTGGGGCTCCAGCCATTCCCCCACCCAGGACACAAGCTGCAGCTCCCACTGCAGCTGCACACCGAGCTACCAGCACCACAAGTATTCCTCAACAGAGGGTAAAGTTCCCCCTTGCAATTGTCTCCTATGTGGGCAGAAGAAGAAGCACAACTAAAGTCAAGAACTCTTTGACAAGTAACTGGTTATCTTCAGTGACCTGAAAGCTAGCTACAATCATATAAATATCTTTTTCAGACATTAGTCCACAAAAAAAATAGAAAACAGGAAAACTAAGTGAAGTTATTCACATAGTAAAGGATTCAGAAACAGGAGGCATGTACATGTTCCCTACATAAAACTTAAGGAAAACATTCCTTGTTTTCTTTACTTAAAAAAACAAAAAAGGGCATCAGCTGGTAGCAAAGCAGCAACAGGCACTCTCCAGGTTTCTAGGTATGCTACAAAAAGAGACAGCTGTATTTACTAGGACTAACACTTCAGAGAAGCAAGATATAAAAGCAGAAGAAAAACAACCCAAAGATGATAAGTCCTGTATCTGAATCCACTTTGAAACTGTGCTAACCATGTTCACATTTACACAGTTCAATTTATCAAGCATTTAATTTGAGAGGCAAGGTATCCTGAGAATGTAAATTCCTCCTACTATGAATGACAGAGCTCATTAACAGGCTAAAATAACGTTAAGAACAAACCAGCAAAATCTCGTACTAAGTCCCTTTACAGTAAGAAAGTCTGTTTTATTTAAGTCACTACCTGCAGAACAAAGTATCAGCCTGCCCAAGGGAAAGTAGGTTATCATCTACAGACAGACAGCCTTAGTATTTCACATTACTGTAGTCAAAACAGCAGCAAAGCCTTGCCACCCTCCCCCCAAAAATACCCCATCACAGTATATGAACATCACTGCTCTGCACTGCTGCTTTCTTGATTTTTTTTGTTCTTTCCCCATTTAAACAGCTGTGATTGCACAAACCTGCAACTACTTCCTTGGACAAATACACCTTGAAACAGGAATCCCACAAACAGATTTCTCAAGTTGGTGTGTGAAAGGGGGAAAACCCCCCTCATTGTTGGGGTTTCTTGGTTTACAAACCTGATCATGCAACATTTACTTCAGTATTTGTGATTTGTGCCCATTCATTTTAACTGAGCTCATCCCCTACAGCATGAAGTTACAAGGGATATACATGAATCTGGATCTGGGTCACCCCTGTAGCACCACCAGAAACATACAGTGCTTAATTTGGAAATGTTTTCAGCATTTCTCTGGAATGCTCTCAATAGCTGAAATGCCCTGAAATAACTCTGAAAACAATGTCAGGTTATCTCCAAGATACAGACTTGCTTTTTGTGGTGATCTAAGTTACTCATCACATCTCAGCCTTGGTTTTTTTGGCTTTTGCAAAAATTTGCTGCCTGTAACAAATCAACAGGAAACAAACATACTGGGATAACTCTTGAACAATGATAGTTTCTTGAGGAGGTGCCAAATGCCATCAGCCATCCCGCTAACACATCAAGATGCTTGGAGACCAAGTTACAAAATACTGCACTCTGCAAGTGACTTTCTAGTTTGCTCAGCTAGTTAATAGTACCATGTCATCCCCACCCCTGCTCCCTGCCTACGTGGTAGCACAGAATTAGCTTGTTCCAGACTAGCAGGTGAGCTTGGTCTCAATGCAGACTGCTCTTCTGTTTGCACCTCAAATGGAAAAGCAGCTTCACACAAGATGACAAACAGGCACTCCTCTCGACTCTCTAAGCTTCACCACTCTGCAGTTCCTTCAAAAATTGTCAGTGTGAGGTAAGAAACTGCAACAGCTCTAGGACACATACAATCAGCCAACCAATGTTAATCAGAGCAACACAGAATAATACAGTAAGGAAAGAAATACAACAGAAAGGCCTTCCCCACACTTCAAGATCCAAATGAGCAGGACTTTCCCAGCCTAACAAACTCACTGTGAAGCTGGGAGGGACAGACCTGCTATGCAATGCCCCAAACAGTAACAATCAAGGAAGCTTGACCACAAATCAAACTGTATGAACAAGGATTCATATTTTTAAAAAGATAGAAAATAGAACTGCACTGATGAAAGTCATATTCCAATCCAGGATTTTAACAGATAACACTAGGGAGAATAGTAACAGAAATATATAATGCAATGTAGCTCCTTGCACTTAAATATCCAGTACATCATCTATACACTGTTGTCCTTGGGAAGAGAGATGTTAAGATTCCCAAGTGCTGTTTTACAAGCATTCCTATCCATATTATTAATCTTCTATTATTAGCTGAACTGCTATTTCCTTTCTTGCATTTCATGCAACTCATACATGAATGTTACCATATCTAGCTTCAAACTTGGTTCAAGGAGCAGCTCATTCTCATGTTCCTGCAATTTTGCTATATATATTAAGGAAAACAGGACAAAAATCTAATTCCTTTCAAAGAATAATTATTTCCCTCCCCTCTGTGATCTACATCAGGTGTCAAAATTCTAATTTCAAAAATATTTATTTTTAGAAAGAAGGAAAGGAGACCTTTTTGCCGCATTTGTAACCTTCAGGTTATCTATAACCTGTACCAACACCATCCCACATTTCAAAAGCAACATGTTTTGTCAGTGCAGGAAACCAAACGGAGTTTAAATCAGTGACTCACAAACTCAAGCAGCATTTTACTCTCCTAAGCCCAGATTGAGCATTTCTTCTTGCAGAATGAGGTGCACTCTGCAAAGTATGAATTACTTGAGGTGACTGCCAAGAGAAATACACCAATCAGCACTACAGTTTATTCCATATGTGATTACTGAGCAAGTCTGCTCAGTACAGTTGCAACTTTGATTATTTTACAACTGGCAGTTATGGACAATTTTTTCCCAAGGACTCATGCTTACAACCAATCTCTAGGACAGACATGGCATAAAATGTAAGGCAATTAAATTAATCCAGTTTTCTGGTAACTTCATACTTGGCTTCCCTTTTCTCTGTATCTGCAACCCTAACTACACTCTTGCTTTTTCATCTGCTCTTGCAAAAATAATAATTAGCTCTGTCCTTTTAAATTGGAAGGTAAAATTGCAAAATATCAACTCTACAAGAAGTAATTTTTGCTTGTTTTATTAGCTTGATTCATCACTTACCTAAATTTAAGAACCAAGTTTAACTAGAACAGATGCAAATAAAGTGAGATGTTTCAACTTATCTTCCCATAGACAGGATGGTTCTCAAGACAATATTTCAACCTTCTCAAACGGAAAAGTGCAATTAACCTTTAAAAAAAACAGATTAGCAAGTGTAACTAGATGACACTGCAGCAACACTTGGGTTTTCTTGAAAACACAAAGAACCTTGTACTTTATGAGTGTGCAGAACAGATGCCCCGATTATTGTTTTGTGAATCAACTTCTCTTATTGCATCTGTTCTGACAAAACTCCTCTAACTCTTCCCTTTTTTGTTTCCAGCTATTCCTAAGGCCTTCCAGAAGACATAAGACTGCTGGTGCCGCTTCAGAACTGTTAAGAGTAAACAGCTAAACTCATCAAAAACATTTATTTGACCTTGCATTTCCCAACACAACAGTCAGGTGCCCTAGAATCTCCAAGTAAACAAAAAATAGCTTTATACATAGAATTTTCCAACTGACCTAGAGAAAAACAATCCAGCTCAGCTAACAGATGTCAGACATACTTTGTTTGTGGAAGGCATTCAGTTTCCCCAGCAATCATCCGGTAAAGAAACTTGGACAAAACACACGAATGCTCACAAACACCAACTCACTTTGCCTCTGAGGATGATGAAATTGGCCATGTGCTTCAGCAAAACAAAGAGGAAAACTGTTAATCCAGCTGCTATTTGTGACTAGGCATTGTAATGGAGGGGTATAATCTACCTACCTTCTCCATCTAGGCCTGCTGAAGAGTCTAAATCCAATATATTGAGATATCAAACATCACCAAGTGCCTTTTGATAAGACCTGCAAGAAACCTCCAGGAGCAGCCACTTCATTCAGGACTTCAAGGAGCGGGAGCAGGAGCAGGAGCAGGGCTCGTCTCCCCAACACTGAGAACCAAGTGGAACCTTAGCTGATCTGATGACTTTGGCAGTGGCTCATTATAGCCCTCCAGGCTCAGGCCACATCAAAGAGATGTGGACCATAACCAATAAACAAATAATTAAAAGCAACTAGAACTTGGAAATCTTCTCTGCTTTACACAAATACAGGAACAACTCTAAGCGATACTTTTGCTCACAAAGTACTTGCAGTTATATTTCATCAGGAACAAAAATATGCTTCCAACACTCCAGCTCTCTGGTAAATCAGATGCAGATGATGAAGGGTTTTTTCCAACCATATGGAAGACAATGCAGCTGAAATCAGCTAGGCCTTGAGAGATCCTGTCCATAAGGCATTAAGCTTTCTACAATACAACAAATCTAGGCAGTAACTACTATAATTTCATTCCATAGACCGATTTACCATGGTATTACGAACCAGAAATGTTAAAAGAAACTAATAAAAGCCTTACATGTACCCTCAAATAAAGTCGGATGTTCATATGTCATGTATCTGGACAACCTCTGCTTTCAATGGAAGCCTGATCTCCACTTCAAAGGGAGGAAATTAGACAAAAGGGCAAAAAATGTACACCTCTCAGTACTGGCAGCCCCAGGAAACCCAAGACCAAAGGACTAAATCCATCACTTTCCCAAAACCCCCAAGATAGACAAGCCTATAAGATATTTAACCAAGAAATAAAAAGAAAGCACAAGCACTTAAGAGTCCTCAATCTCAACCACCAATATATAAACCCTGCTCATTTTGTTATTTGAACAGTCACAACATAGAAAGGACTTTCCTGTACATCCACTGCTAATACTACTTCTGGTTATTGCTGTGAAAAGGTGGCATTCCCTCCACCCCGTGGAGGTGGCCTTGTTCTTTTAACTGCTGATGCAGAGAGAATGTACATTTAGTTTTCTCAGTGCTTAGTTTGTCCTCAAATACTAATCTAACATGGACTGAATCCAAAACATTAAAGGCACAGAGTTAAATCCCCACCTCTCAGGGTTTTTTTCCCCTAGTCTGAAAGTATTTCTACACATTAGAAGTTAATTAACAGTGAATGCATTCTTTTTCTAATGCTCCATCCTTCTGATAGGAACCAGTTTTGTCTGTTAGCTCTGCAGTAAGTAGCTCTGACACCTGGAAAGCAGGATGTTAATTTTTCATGCAACACCTTGCTCTATTAATTGCTGGTTATTCAGTAACTTGTCTATCCATGCTATGGGTTGATGCTTTAGTCCTTACACAGAATATGTTTCAAACTTCTCCAAAGGAGCAGCTATTTCTGGCTTAAGTGGCACAAAAATCTTGCAGACAGCCTGAAGTTTCAACCATTCCCACTGTATCTCCAAGCGCACACACACTCCGGTGTTCAAGTAGTGCCAAATATTTCTTATCAGACGTATATACACTTCACTGGGACAATTCACATGACCAAAACACATAATATGGATAATATTACTGATCTAGCCATACAGATAACCTGTTCACATCAATACAAATTTTGTATAGCTACTGAAGGAGCTGCATACATTTATTATTTTTATATGGGGGGTTGTGAGGAGACACAGCTGGGGCAGGTGACCCCAACTGACCCAAGGGATATTCCACACCATATGACATGAGGGGAAGAAGGATTCAAGCAATAGCATTTGTCTTGCCCAGTGACCATGACATGTGCTGGGGCCCTGTTCTGGAGATGGCTGAACACCTGCCCACTCACAGGAAGCAGGGAATTCATTACCAGCTTTGCTTTTCTTCTGTGTATGGCTTTTGCTTGCCCTATTGAACTGTCTTGATCTCAATTCATGAGTTTTCCAGCTTTTACCAAACTGATTCTCTCTCTGATCATGCTGGTGAGGGAGTGACTAAGAGGCTGTGTGGGGCTTGGTTGAAGGCTGAGGCTAAACCACAACAACCAGCAAAAACGCAAACTCTGAGAAGATGGCCAGTCTATGAGGTACTGTTAAAGGTACACGTTAAGTTCATTTGGTGCAGAGGGAAAAAGATGCTCTAATGTGAGTATTTTCATTAGCGTTTTAAAGAGTATGCTCCACAGTAGCATGAATTGTACCATAGGTGAGACCACTTAGAGTCAAAGTTATTGCTTTAACCTCTGTTTCTGGGACAGTCTGTTACTAATGAACACATGAACTTAATAAAATTCCTTAGTCCATAAAGTAGGTGTAAATTACAACTTGCAAATGCATTCAAAGGCAATGCTCAGCTCTACATCTTTGCAATGGGATGATGGTAGTGTCAGATGGTGCCAGAAACTGCACTTTGAAATGATATATCTATCAAGTAACATCATCAGCTTGGGCAGATTAGGCACTTTCTTCAACAAACAAATTCATTAATTAATTAATCTTGTACAATGTTTTTTGTTTATTCAAGAAATACAGCTCAATTAACCTATAACTTGCACCACTCATGTATTTTAGATAAATCCATTTGCCTAAGGAACTGGTATGAATCAAAACAAGGTCAATAATTTCCCTTTCTCAGGTTTACTGAATTCACAACTCAGATGAGGAATTACAAACTAGTACTTGAAGCTAAATTAGCTTGCCATTGTGCAACTGCTTTCCTGGTTGACAAGACAAAGAAATACCAGAATCCACTCTTGGCAAAATCTAAAGAGAAACAACTTCTTGTGACACACTACGTCTTTGACCTCAAAATGCCCCCTCCCTAGAAACAAGTTAAGGAACTGCCTAATCCTTCACCAAAACTATGCAGATATGTTTCAGTGCCTCAACATCCAAAATCCTGTACAGCCCATATTTTTCAGAATTATTAATTACTATAACTGGCTAAAGAATATAGTCAGTTTTAAAGCTGCATGCAAGTCATAGCTAACTCACCAATAGAAATACTTCTACTTAATTTTCATCACTGTTATCCCACCACTGTAGATTGCAACAAAGTTAGCCCTAGGCTTGACATCAGTCAGCATTTTCTTTTGGCAGAATGGCTCAAAATCCAGTAAATGGTTTTAATTTTAAGTTTTCTTTAAAATTATGTCATCTTTTACTCACAAAGCAAGTAATTCAAAAATTTCATTTGCATTAATTCACATTGTTCTTTAAAGCTTGTTAAACAACCTATAAAGCTTGATAGCGTTTTTTAAAATATTTTTAATAGCTTGATGGAGGGGTTGGGTGGCTTTTTTTTAGTTATTCAAAGAGCATTTTGAATAACCAGTATGAATGGTAAAGAGGCCTGGGTTCATTTTGTGGATCAAGGAAACAGTAGGTGGAAAAGGAGTGTGTACAACTGATTTCAAACCATCCCCTTTAGTCCTGCTGCCTTCCTTAAGCAAGAAGTTAGCAATTTTACCTCAATTTATTCTCTTCTGCTTAAACTTGGAAAATGAACATACCCTTTGTAAATATTTTGGTACAAGCAAAATAAATGCCCAGGAATTTACTAGGCAATTATTTAGTTCCTGCTACTTTTACCCAGTTCAGTCCCACAGTTTTTCCTGCACAAACACCCATCTTGGTGATCCAAACCTTACACTGGCACAGCCGTGCAGCCTGTTGAGCCTTTAACAGCTCTACACCTGGTACAACAGGTGAGAAATATAAGGGATGTAGGGCAAAGGCTGTCATGAGAAATTCCACTTGCTCCTCTCAAAGGGTGGTGAAGCCCAAACCAGCCCACATACTGTCCCTCCCCTTCCTTAGACACCTGTGCACTACTGTAAAGAACAGGGTATGAAAAAGCTCTGGTCCACACAAAATGGTTCATTTTTTCCAGGAAGGGTAATGAGCTAAGAACGCACATTTTTGGTAACTAAACACCCCCTGTCTCCTGTCCCAAGTGGACATCTTCATTTTCTGTTCCTGTAATAACACTGACAGTACCTACGTCACCACAGAAATTTTTGCATAACGTGGCACAACAGAGGTCCACATCAAAGTATTCTGTGAAGGACTTTTCACTGAAAAACAATGCACAGGAGCAGGAGAAGAGATCACACCAAGCCCTATGGCCATAACCTCTCCATTTTACTTTGTTTTGCAACCCTGCAGCATCTACCAACTATTTGCTATGAGGAGTCTGAAAAAGGCATTACAGAAGCACAACTCCCCAGTGATACTTGGCCTGTACTGCTAATTCTGCCAGTTACCAGGACAATAGAACAGAATAAGATGAGAACATGAAAAGGAACTGGGAACCATAACCTGACTGGTAACTTTAGGGCCAGTTACAAACTTTTTAATCCCAAAAGCTACCATAAAGCGAGGACAAGACCACCTCTGCAGAAAACTATTTTTTTTGTAGGGAGACAAACAAAGCCTAGTTAGCAATGTATCACTAACTCTACACATGCAGGGCCCTACAACTATTGTACAAATACACAGAAATAACAAGAGACAATTCAAAGCCTGAAGAAAACATTGCAACCTGCTCTTAGAATCTGGAAGATGACGAGATCCTGGCAGAAAAAGAAATAAACAAATAAGGGGCTGTCAGATGGCAACCCTTTTGCAGCATTACAGAAGCAAAATGTATATGGAATATAAGCTTCCACTACTGGTTACAAATCTATGGAGTGCTTTCTGGTGGGAAAGTTTTGGGAAGACATTGACCAGCCCTCTGCATTACAACATCCAGTTGGAGAGTAGCACAACTCAAATAAAGAAGAATCCAACATCATGGAAAGGTGACACAGACACACTTAGAAACAGCTCTTCTGTGAGGACAGAACTCGTCTTCAATTCAGAGCAGATGCTAAGGGGAACCTGATCACATCCCTGTGGCACAGATTACATACAGGACTAAGCCACAATTTATCCTTTGAATTACTCAATTGTGAAGAGCACAAAGTGAAAGGGAAAAGAAAATAGAGGTTGTCACCATGGTTGATAGACAAAGGAAGTCTAGACACATCTGGATATTACGAAAGAAAAAGATTTTAAACATGACTTCCTCCAGTTCCTCTCTCTGGCACATGTGCATTAGATGTGCTGAATTCTAATCCCAAGTTATTTGAATTTCAGTTTAGAAATACACACACACACAAACGCCAAACAAACAAAAAAAAGGAGAGGGGTAGAATTCTGCTGGCAAAAATCCTGTGACAAGGAGCACAGTGCACAATGGAGTGAAAAAATCACAACTAGTTCTAATATTTCAACACAGCCTTCCAGAACAAAGCTTTTTTTATCATCTTTATTATAGTTCACTGGAGAATATGACATGATTTTTCCTGTAAGGAAGGAAGGACAGAAGCAGTTTTTGCAGCAGTGTGGCATTTCCTGAGAGACTGCTGAGGAATCTGGGGTTTCCCAAAAGATATCTCAAGTCTGGGACACTGGCAAAATTCACCTCATGGTCCAGATTTTCCAAAGAACCTACCATTCAAACAGCCAATTCAAGCCTGAATACACAAAGCAAAACCTTACCAAGCTGTCCTAGCATCCCTAAAAAAAAGTTTGGATAGCAGTAATTTGGAACCGCTGGAACAATTTACAAAACTCAGACTTTGTCAGAATTATTCTGAGTTTTTCCTTACTACCCTAAGGCAGTGAGGCCATTGTTCTTAGACAGAAACCTGCCTTTATGATTTAGAAGATGGATTTGATCCTCAGGAGAACTGCAAGAATCATATTTGATGGCCAGAATAAACAAAGGCAACACTGGAACTCTGGCCTATTTCTTGCAAGAGTCACATTAGAAAAATACAATTTGCCTTCTCTGATAAAAATATCCTCAAAGGAATACAGAGTAAACACAGATCTCTTTCTCCATTGCAGTTCCCTAACAGTGGTGATATATAACAATCTATTTGAACACTTGTTTTTCAATTCAATATGGAAAATAATACACCCTATCAATACATCACCACCTTGTTTACCAAGTTCATCTTTTTTCCCCTGGAAACAACAAAGAGAACTTGGCAGATGTTCAGAGCAGAGGAACAGAGATGAGCATTTGGTTGGACTGACACCCTGTCAGCCAAGAACACAAAACATTCCACAGATGTTTGAAGGGTGCAAACAGCAAGAAGAAAAAAATAACTTCAAGGGGAAGATGACACAGATCTGCTCACTAAGGCAAGTAAATCAGTGGCTCGAGAAGTACATCAGCAGAATCAGTGGCAGCAATATAAACCACCCAAGTTACTTTCTCACAACATCCTTAAGGGAGTAAAAAGCCCCTTGTTTAGAGAACAAAAACAAGCACTACCTTTTTGCTGCCCAACAAAACCCTTTACAAGTTCAGTGAGAACTCCTCTTGTATTAAACCATTTCTTCAGAGCCAGAAACACATGCACATCATTCAGCACTACTTAGGCTTTTCCATGCTTCACACCTTCATCTGAATTTGTACTAAAAGAAGATGCTCTGAATAATATTCAAACATTTTCATAATCCTGATGACAACTTCATAAACCCAAAGCTGATAATAGTAATTCCACTATCCCTCCCTCCCACCTAATTAACTCTCCATGCGAAGAAATTATCCCATTTTTATGCTGTTTTCTGTAATGACATCATCTACCATGTACAGGTCAAACCCAAAGAATTAAGCATATGAACAAACCTGTGGATGCAAGGCAGATAAAACTGCAGTGATGATGAAGCATTTTTACCAGAGAACAATTAAAGTAATTTTTATTCCATCAACTGCATGACTTTGTTTGCAGGAAGTTTTCCACTTTCAGCTTCCAGACTGTCACAAGCAACTGAAATTCCCATAAAACTGTGTTCCACATTTTCCAAGTCACTACTGACTTTATACTATTCTGAGATAACTATATTATATTTGCCTGCTTTTGTTTTACCGGTATGGGTTGCATTTTTCTCAGCAATACTTTTTCTATCCTTTTAATTTGGTTTCAGTAGATATTGAACACAGTATAAATGGAAGCCTCTACAGAAGAAGAAAAATCACATCAGCTACCAAAAGCCCACAGCAGATGTATCTTCAGGTAATGAACCAGATCCCTCATGCAAACAGAATGTCAGGATATTGTCAGCAACACTTAAGATAACAAAAACAGCACTAAGTCCAAAGGGAATGGCTTTTTTGAAAGGAAGGCATGGCAAAATAGATTGGTAAAATAGTATGGATTTGCAGCTGCTGACACTATCCTCTACAGCAAGTCAACATATTGAACAACAGGAAGCCAAAAAAAGCACCGAGGGTGTGTCAGGATCCACACCTAACTGTTCCCAGTTTTCTGCTCAGCAAAACGTGCTGCTACAGAGGGACGACAGGAGATGCTCAGTGGAAATGACCCACAATTCCACCACTTCTGACCAACACACACCCCTAAATCTGTTCATGAAATTGTCAGAGCTCTCTCCTGTGTTACACCTGTGCCATGTCCATTACCTGACTGAATGTATGCACCTATGAAATATTATTTCCTCAGGGCCATCACTGCAACCAGCTCTCAGGGAGTTGACAAACACAAAGACACTTGGAAGCTTGTCCTCTGCTGTCTCCAGAAGACGTTTTTTCATTTGCCAACCCTGCACAAAGGGGACAGTAAAAATTTAGCTGTCAAGATGGATACAATTTGCTGTTATTCTAAAATGTTAGTACCCAGCCATCACACAAGCTTACAAGAGTTCATTGTGCTCTAATAACTAAAATTTTTCTGAGACACAGCTTGTCCATTTTAGCTTCAAAAAGACCATCACAAAATTAGCCTAAGTCTGCAAAAAAGTCCAAGTTATCCTGAAGACCTTTACTATAAATTAATTGAGAAATTACTGAATTATTCAGAATATACTTTGTAAGTTTTTTGATTCTTAAGCCTATTTATGTGGCTTTTAAAACCTTGCAACATATCCTAAGTGATAACAGGAAATTGTGGATGGCTAGCTGAAATGATGGGGTACTCATCTTCATTACTGCTCAAAAAAAAGCAGCGGTTTCAAGTTCACTGTAATATTTAAGATAATTCTCAAGGCATTAAAACACTTAGGATCATTTGAACTCACTTTATTTAACTCTTTGGTCCCCCCCTAAATGCTCAAATTAATGCAGCATTTCTGTAAAATATCACCCTGAACTATTCAAATTTTTACCAAGTTCTATAGCAAGACAAAAATCAGTACTGTGCTGTGGTGTGCTTGATGTTTGTGATCAATAACACCGTGCTACGGTGTCTGCTGACTGACGGAAGGAATTTATTCTCTTGCAAGAGAACACTCTCAAATTGTCCACATATAACATTCCCTTTTCACAAATGCCTTACAAAGTTTAACAGCAATGTAGAGGCACATATTCATACTGCTAAATGTCATTAAGCATCATTGTTAATAAGAAGTAAATACACCAAGTGCCAGTTTGGGTAGGTAAAGCCAACTGGTGTAAAAAGCTTTCTTGCCTATTTCCCATCTTCAGAGGAAGTACTTTATTATTATCCCATCTCTAGGACACCTACTATGAGAATTTTTTTCAACACTCATTTACTGTTTCATAAAATTCATGACAAAAACAATCAGCCACTCTAATGTTACAATGGAACACCAAGGCCTTAATGAGAGATGCTACTTAATAGCAAAGCATTGTTTTTAATTACAGATTAATTTAAGCTAATGGCATTAACAAGTGTGTGTACATATATACACACACACACACACTAGGCCATACAGAGTCAGTAGAAGAAAAACAGATTCAGACCACTTTAAGTAACCAGCAATTTTACCCTGTGTTCATCTGTCCCAGGATAGCAAATGACATTCTTCTGTCTCACCAACGCTATCTTGGAATTCAGAGACCTTTTAATAACAATGCTGTCAAAAGTAATATATTTCCCCATAAGTTCTCAGTTAAACCCCCAGTCTCCTTGCAGAGGTGTTCCAGTACTGCTACCACCAAAAATATTACAAGTTGCAGCCTAGAAATACTCCCTAAAGAGTTCTCTAAAACTTTACAGTTCGTTAAAAGAGAAGAAATTACAGAATCAAGTCCTGATTTCCATAGTACTTCATTTCTTCCTACCTTATTAGCCTCAGAAATTCTGCAAATGATTGACTAGCCAAAAAACACAGTTCCATTTGCAATGAGTCTCAGAACAAACTATTTGCTCACATCAGTTTCCAAGCCATCTGTCTAGGCATCCAAGTTTAGCAACTACAAAAACCATTCAACCCTCCTTGCTTGTAAACATACCCCAACCAAAAAGCTTGTTTAACAGGCCTGCTAGGCTCCGTGATTTATTTCTTGACATTTCCAATACATCATCTTTTTGGGTTTGCGATAAGACTTCAACTCTTCATTCCTCATAATCTATAGCAGATGCCAAAAAGCTGGTTTTGTGCTTCTGAAAACACATACACACAAAAATCAACTTTTTTAGACCTCCAGCACCACACACAGCTTGCTTCTAAGCTTAAGTTTGTTTTTTTTAAGCACAGACATTAACTTCACACTAACCTTAAGATGACTTGGGTACCACCAGCTCCGTACTTAATATTTTCCAAGTTAGCAATTGGTCCTTGCTGTACTGTCACACCACAGGCAACATTCAAACATACTGTATGAAGCTGTCAGTATGTCCCCATACAGAGACATGCCTGCTATTTGGTTTCCATGCTTCTGAGCAATCCCCTAATAACTAATAAAGTTCAGTAACCTGCAAAGAGAAGTTCTCCATGAGAGAAAGGTGTAGACATGACAGGAAGTACATTTCTTCAGTACAAGACTACTTTGCATAAAATGCATACAAACCACATCTCATAATGGACCTCTGTTCCCCAGATAGGGATGAAAGGAGCATATGAATCACTAAGGAACATGACACTGTATTCACATTAGAGCTTTCTATTTAAGTAAACAACAGAGGAAATTTGTCACACACACAGGAGTCCATCATGTGGCACTTGCAGGATTCAGAAGAAAATTCTGAACTTTTTCTCAAAAGAAAAAAGGACAAAGAAAATAGCAATATTTCTGCAGCTCAGAAAAGAAACCACTTAGTGAATAAACTTTTATCACACCTACCATCCCAAGAGCCATGTCGTTTGGAGAGCTCTTGGGTATTTTACAGCATTAGAAACTTTGGCCTAACTTATTACCTTCACAACTGTGTGGTATCACAGGTCTCACACACAATTTTGGGGGTTTTTTCTCTATACAATCCTTCCAGCTTGAGGCATCCAGCTATGAACGAGAGAAAGGCATTCAGCTCCTTAACAATGTCCATCAGTGCTGCAATGGTGAGCACAGTTGGCAGAGCTCATTTATTCTCAGAAGTCGAAGCTTATGGGACACCACAGACTTGACCCAGCTATGCTTTTTGAGCAGCATCACCTCCTATAAAACATCTGTTCCGAACTAGAAATATTTCTACATAGACCCTTCCTTTTCCCTCCAGCAAGACTGGAGGCTCAGTGTACAGCCCAGCAGCACAGACCTGCCCTTGACTGAGAAGGCACAAGCAACTCTGACTCGTCATTGGAGAAATAATTAGCCACTCATGCCACATTTCCACAGCAATCAACACATCCCAATTGCTCTGTCCACAATTTAGCAGTCCAGGAGCACTATCAGACAAGTGGTCTGCAAACTAAATTGGATCTATTCCCTACAACTCCATAGCAACACTTGAGTGAGAACTGCCTGTTTTCAGAGGTACTTGCCTTTGCGGTTTCTTCTCTGAGATGTACAAATCTCTCAGTAGCATTGCTTGTATCCCGTAATTTCAGTTTTATCCCTGTCACTGTATCAGCATGATCTTTTCTTCATTGTTTCGTTCTCCTAGGTTCATTTGCTGTTTGGTATAGAGCACAGACTAGACATTTTTACCTTTACTGGCTATTTCCACCAAGTATTGCCTAGTAACTTTTCATTACTTACTGGACACCTAAATAAGGTCCAAAATACTTACTACATAGTTGTATACAGACTAACAATAACTAATTCGTCCTTCTAGCTAAGATATCATTTTGCAGTAGCCTCTATGAAAGTAAGAAAATGTAAAACTCACGTTTCTCAGCCTTCCTGTTGGTGCTGGGAGATGAAGATCTCCGAAGCAATGTCGCAGCAGTGACCCCATCCCAATAGGATGCCAACATCTGAAGGAAGTCTCAGCATTTAGGATTTTATTTCTAATGCCAGCAGAGGCTGACGCCTCTGCCAAACTGGTCTTCTGCACTTTTGCAGCTGGCGAGGAAAAGTGTCAGGAGCTCCGTTGGACAGCAATGCTGCACAGAGGCTTAATCTCGTTAGGTGCTAAATAGTCTTGCCGGTGAATGTGCCACGTGCTGCACACTCAAGTGGCTGCTTTAGTCTTTTCCTGGTGTCAGCTGAGAGCACTAGGAGTTTTGTGAGCCCAGGTCAAGAGCAGGCATGTAAAAGGTACACATGGGAATTCAGCACACTTCAAGAGAAGAACAGCAAGATGCTTAGGCAGGTCCATAAGAAACTGGCCAAGTTGCAGCATCATTATCACAGCTGCACCTGCTCCTTCCCAGAAGTGACCCTCTCCTCTTACGCCTCGCAGAGGACAGCATTTGAAGGAACCAACATGGTTAGTCCCATACAAAGACTTACAAATCAGTGTAAAGGGCAGAGTCAACAACCATTTCTCGACATGGTAAAACCTACCAGTAACAGCAGAGCAAAACAGGAGTGGAATCATGATGGCAAGTGGCCACAACTGTTTGTAGCTTGAATGCTAAAACACAGCAAATTCTTCAAAAGCAGTAAAGCTGAGAAAAAAAAGAGAAAAAAAGAGGGGGAGCAAGCGCCAAAAGAATGAGAGAGCTCACAGGGAACTCTGCTGCCTTCCTGGGGTTTAGGTAAGAAAAATTACTATTACTAGTAGACTGCCTGAACTGATTCAGCCCTCTGAATATTAATGACTTCTGATTGTCCAGTTTGGCAGTGATGAGGCTAGGGCAAGTCCTAGGGCACTTAAAAAAGATTTCAGGGCACTGGGACAACTGGTTGAAGGGACAGAAGCACAGGTAGCAGTATCCTCAATCACACTAGTATCAGGCAAGAATGCTGAAAGTAACAGGGGAACCCACCTGATCCCTAAGCCTAAAGACTGGTGCCATCGGTGGAAATTTGGCTTTTTCAGTCATGGTCCAGGTTACGTGGCATCAATCCTGCTGGCAAGAAACAGAATTTATGTGTACCCAAGGGGAGAAAGGATTCTAACCCTGGAGTAAGGCTCATGGACAGAGCTTTAAACTAGGTTCAAAGGGGAAAAGGGATAAGACCAGCCACGCTAGAGATGTGCCTGGGGACAGCATGCCACCGTTGAGGCTGAAATCAACAGCCCAGCTGAAGTGCTCCTACACCAATGCAGACAGTATGGGCAACAAACAAGAGGAGATGGAAACTATTGTGCAGTATGAAGCTATGATGTAGCTGCCATCATGGAATCATGGTGGGATGAGTTGCATGACTGGAGTGATGTCATGGATGGCTACAACCTCTTCGGAAGGAACACAAGAAGAAGGAGAGGTGATGGAATGGCTCTGTACGTTATGGAGTGTTTTAACTACACAGAGCTCAAGGATATGTTGAGAGCCTAACAATAAGAATGAAGGAGATAACCTGGTGAGAGTTGACTACAGACCACCCAGCCAGGATGAAGAGGCAGATGAACTATCCTAGAAGTGGCTGGCTGATGTTTCACAATCACTAGCCTCTGTTTTTGGCAGAGACTTGAACTGGCTGGATATATGCTGGAAACTCAGCACAGCAGAGAGCAGACAATCTAGGAGGTTACTGGAGTTTGAAGAAGGTAACTTCCTGCACAGCTGATGAGTGAGCCTACCAGGCTAGAGCCCTGCCAGACCTCCTGTTTACAAATAAAGAAGGGATGGTGGGAGATGTGGTGGTCAGAAGCCACCTTGGGCACAGCAAGCACAATAGAGTTTTAAATTCCTGGTCAAGAACCATCACAGACAACATATTAAGGGTCCTAATAGGAGCACATGATGTTGATTATATTTTTGCCCTGGCACATGTTATCATACATGAAAAATATCCCTCATGTTCAGAAATAGACTACTTTTTCACAATTTGTCACGTATGACAAACAGGCAGGAGAGGAAGAGATCTCCCTATTCATTAAGCCCAACTTCTAAAACCCCATGGGAGCCAGCAACACAGTTGCTTTAAATAGTGAAAAAACCACCATCAAAACTGTTATTTTAATATTTCTCCTTGCCTCCAACCCAGTATTCCCAAGATTACCCAGGAACTCCTTACTCTCTTAGAATTTTTTTCATTCCAGCACACTCATGGACAGTCCACACCAATTTACACCTGCATTATGACCCAAAATAGTTCTACGCTCTCCCTGATGTTTATCCATCTGATATATTTATGTGCAGAGATTAAGGGTTTTTTCTCATTTGCACAGAATACACTAAGTCAGGTCTGATTTTCTCTTAAGAAGCAGTACTGAAGTATGGCTGGTTGAAGTCTAGGCAGCAGACATCATAAACATACCAGGTTTCATGGAAAAATAAACAACCCAAAAGCACCAGGTTTCTTTTGCTTACAGACATATATATATAAGTTTTCACTACTCAAAACCACCACTTACAATGTGCCTTCTTACAGCTTCTTCCTGCTTACTTGTGTCCCCTGAGAGAAAAACCCAACCTAAGAAAGCTGCTGGCATCAAAACACAGGTCTCTATTTATACAAATGTGTGTTTTCCTAAATACCATTTGTTATACATATCTGGATGATGAAGTTAACCAGCTCCAGTTTGAGCTGTGTATGCACCTAAGAGGAGAAGGGGTTTCACCACCATGCATTGTATGTTAAAGTTTTACATTCCAATTCATTTATTGACTTTTGAAAATTTTTTACCTGAGCTATATTCTCACTGCCATGTAACAGAATTGTATTTGCCTTTTTTTTTAGAACAGTGAATCAATCTGTCTTACATACGAACAGTTAGTCCTCAGTCTTTCAATCAGTTATTGATTGGGGAGTGTGGAGTGTTTGCTATGATGTTTTCTTTCTGAAACTTCACTTTTAGCCACAGGGCAGAGTTCTGTCAGAACAAGCTTTCTGACCAGTACTTTTCCTATTCACTTCTCAAGTGAGCAAATTTGACACTGAAATTGGGTCAGTTTGGGTTTCAGTAATGCTAGTCAGATCCCAAGTACCACAATCAGATTCCTGCTCTCAAAGACCATTTGCAAAGCTCCCATTTTAGGACACTTCTATTCATATCTACAGAGCCTAAACAGCTTTTGTACTTGCAAACACGAAGTAAAAATTCACAGTCTTTTTAGAAGAAGGTACACCACTATCTTCAAACTAAAAGGCATTGCAAGTTTTCTTTCTCCAGGCAGGCCCTTAAACATTTCTCCCTCAGTTTGCTTACTCCTTAGGAGAAATTAAAAAAAAAAAAAGCCAATAAAAAAGAAACATCTGTGGGAACAGCTGGACAAATACTGCAACTGCCAGAGCAAAGGTTTCTTTCTAGCATCCAGGATTTCTGGCTTTGTGTTTGGCAAGACCACTTAGCAGTGGATAACCACAGTGACTATCCATGCATGTGACACGCAATTTTGATCCCAATCATGGACAAGAGGTAAAAGCTCAACACGAGCCCGCCCCAGACACAGAAAAAACAACCAGAAGCCCAAAACCTTGAAAGAAGTGTCTAGAGGTTCCACCGTGTAAAACCTTATATTGCAAGTAGCCTGCTTGCTCCAACTTCTGGACAATCAAAATTCCACAGTAGATAGTTTATAATTACAAGCAAAGTACAGGATAACTTTTTTCTTCATCGTTATCTCATCTTTAACAACAACACTAAGACCCCAAATTATTCAGCAACACGCTTTCCAACACTTTAAAATTAGGCGATTATGCTATTAAATAAATAGATTTCTAGAAGTCTGTCTTCATCTCCTAGATACATGTCTGTATTCACACACTTCTCTTTGAACTGCAGCAATCTGTTACACTCCAATATGAAGCATTAAGAATGAGTTTTACCATGCTCTGTGCTATATATTGATAGCTGCATTATTTCCCAGTCCATCCCCAGGTAGGTAAGGAGAATGTGATTAAAACTCAACTACAGTAATAATCAATTATATTAAAGTAGCCAATTCTAAATACACATGGTCATGGCAGCAACAAGACCTTGGAGCTATTGTACAACGCAAAGTTCATTTGGGATTTTCTGAAACCTTCCCCCCTCCCCTTCCCAGAAAACAAAAAAGAAAGAGTTATTAACCAATTTGGCTGTGGGGTGCAGTCACCACATCCAGCTCATCCACAGAGTAGGATTTGAAGAACGAGAAGTAAAGTAAATTGCCTGTAGCCCTTGCATCATTATTATGTCTCAAGCAACTCAAGAGGGGCCTTAGGCATACTTTAAGTCACCCTTGACTGTAACACTCTCCTATTTGCTAAACAGTCATTTAGCACTCTGCGGTTGTTGGAGCACAGCAGCTCTTCAGCTTCTTCATTTTCCACCTCCATAGCACCAGCTGTCAAGCTGGGTATGCAGAGAAAGTCTTCTTATTTGACTAAGCTCCAGCATGCTTTCAGGGGGTCTCTGCTCCACTTGAATTCAGGTGATCCACTCTTGTTACTCATTTTCTAAATACTCATCCTGTAAGATTGTGCCTACAAATTCCCACAGCACTACTTGGGAACAAATCAGTAATCTTAAAAATCAAAAGCACTGAGATTCATCCTAACTTGCTTTGCAACAATCCTTCCTTACCTCCACACATTTCTGTCTGAAGGAGGCAAGCCTTCATATGTACCAATGGTCTGCCACGGGCATTAAGCTCCTTTCTATCAAACTCCAATCAGAATACCAGACCTCCCCTACCCACACCCCCCCCCATCCCTTACTTAAGCAGCACTAAAACAAAAGAAGGTCAAAACACAACAAATGGATGGCTACAATGGGACAGAAACAGCCCATCCACTCCAGCATCCCATCTCCAACTGTGGCTGAAATAAAACCTCAAACAGGATAACTAAGTCAGGCACACAGCACTAACTTCCACTACTTACCCCTTGAAACTGGGTTTCCCCTTCACTAATCTCTACATTTTTCTGGCAAGCATCTTAATTATACCTTACCTGCATCTTGTGCACAGTACTATCTCTTTCTTTTGAGCCTGCCATCATCATCCCTGGATACACCCTGGGATTCCTCTACTGGAAAATAAGGACAGAACTAGTCTCTGCTTACCCATGCCCTGCCACTCAATGCAGTTTTCTCAGCCATCTCATCTCCAGGCTGAAACAGTCCTTCCTGCTGCACTGTTTTCTTACACAGAAGCTGTGCTGTCCTTGACCATTCCTGTCACCCTTTTTAAGACCTTTTACAGCTTAAGCTTTCAATTACTAAAACTTCCCTTCCCTGATGTCACCTTTATCCTTCTCCACATTTTTGTGCTAACAGCAGAGCATGTGGCAGCTGGGGGAGGTTAAAGAAACAGCTACAAAGGCAGCTTGTGGAAAATTCAGGATGCTGTTGATGGAGCTGAGGTTGAATCAACTGAATAAGGATTAACTGGAAGGCTACTTTCTCTGCTTCTGAAGGAGCGCTTTGCCTGCTTGCAAAACATGGAAATAACACAAAATAAGGAAATACCCAGACCACACTAACGCCCAAAAAACTACGTTTGATTTTCCCAGTTAGTGATATCCAGAGGGTTCTTATTGCCACCTAAATATAGTCAAATTCCTGGGATTTAGCATTTTACTATCACTTAATAATTGCTCAATTTGATAGATCAGGAATACCAGTCAAATTAAAATATAAGTTCTATTTTTTTTAATTCCTGTTCTAAAAGCAAAGGTAGGTGTGACAAAAGGACAACAGGAGCATACCAGATAGTTCTTGGAAGTAACATACATGAAAAACATCTTTGCTAACAAGCTACTATCATAATTGGTATTACAAAAAATTGCACAGAACTAAATATAGGAAAACAAAAGGTACTTCATGAGAAGAAACTATATACATACTACCAAGGAATTTAATATGTGTTGCTGATGTTTGGCTCACTGAGCCCCCTCCAAACTAACAAGCACAACAGCAAACAACAGAAGTTTGCTGAAGTTAAAAGCAATGAGCTCATGTGTTCCTTCAAGACCTTTGGCTTGATGTAGCATAACATTTGCATTAGAAGAGCCCAATGAAACAAGAGCTGAGCCAAGCAGACAAAATTAATTCAAATATTTAACAGACAAGTCAAAGACCATGACCGTAACCAAAAAAAGCATCACATTGCAGGTGGTTTCTAGTCTCAAAGCAAATATCTTATTTTACAGTACAGCCAATGATTTGGAAGAAAAAAGAAATAAAAAACCCAAGATCATGACTGAAAAGCTGTGCAGGTGATAAATACCAAGGAAAACATTAATTACAAACAGGAGAGTCAATTGACAGTCAGCTGTCTGTCTGTCTGTGCACCAGGCTGTGTCTTCTTGCTCAGCAGGTGCACAAGTTGGGAAGAACTGACAGTACCTCAGAGCATCCTCCTGAAGAAAAAACTCAGGTCCCTGTTCAACACAACCGCACCATCTCTCGTGTCATCAAAGGGCTATTTAACAAAGAAAAAGAAAGTATAAAGATTATCGTGCCTCTGGATTTCACAGGACCTCATCAAAAGCATTACCTCCAGTGCTGGTTTTCAAACTTTTTCAAGCCTTTGAAAAACAGGAAGCCACTTAAAAAAACATTGGAATAATTAAAAAATGGGAGAAGATAATGAAGAAAGGAAGCTAGGGCTAATAAAGCTGGTGGTCAAAACCTGACAGTGAAGCTGACTGGTGACAATTACATTCAATGAATATCTTGCAGAGTATCAAGTGACTTTTTGTTCATAAAACAGGATATTTTTTGAAACTACATGATCTAGCTTATAATGGAAGCTAATCAAGGACCCTTATGGTTAATTTTGAATTCATAATCAATTGAATGTAAAATCAATTTCCAGCTTCACTTCAGTTCTCGCCATCCACACTTTGGTCACCCAAATGTAACTGGCAAAATGGTGAAGCAGAAGGAAGAAGTCAGGAAATGTACAAGAAGCTGTGGAATAAGTTTCTCAGCATGCAGCTCCTCACGCCAAGATCAGACACCTGCACACTGGCTGCCACAGCTGGTTCACAGGCATACCCTGGAGATACCTGTTGAAAGCAAAGATGACAAAACCAGAAGGCTTGGGAGGCATCAGTTGCTGGCTGTCCTGCTGGGGTTGGGACACCCACAGGGTCTAAAGGGAGCTGCCTCAACACCATCCAGCTGGTTCTTGGAGCTCACACACAGCACCCTGGCAAGGCATCCTCTCCTGGCTCCCACAATACCAGTGCCACCAAAGGCTGTGTGCCCTTCCCACTGCTATAAGGCTGGAATTTCAGCATCACTTGCTTACACCTCTGCAACTGAAGACCCTTTATCTATCACAACACAGGGCTTGGTGATGTGCTACTGCTGAAGCACACACATCTTTGAGTTGTCTGGTATTTTCATACCTTTTTGTGAGCTTTCAATCAAAAATGTGCAACCAAAGAAAGGTTTTCTAAATAAACACAGACAACAACTAGACAAAAAATGCAATTCTAACTTGAAATCCTTCCTTTAGCATAACAATAGAAAATAACACAGACTAAATCTCACTACTCACACTTTCTACAGTACTATATGAACAAAGTGAATCTAACCTGGAAATCTGGCCTCTATCATCTTTTTAAACTTCTATCCCTCCCAAGACTAGCAGTGAAGTAACAAGTTCCATTTAAAGCTGTGTGTTTTCTTATCTTCCAACTCTATCAGCCGTCCACCTTACCTGGAGTCTTCCACAATAGAGAAAGCCAAGTTCTACATAGTACACAAAGAAGAAAACCTGTACCAGATACACTCCTGCAATGTTTTTCTTGGTTCAGAAAGCCAGTAGAAGACAACTTTTTCTTCCTGGCTGGAAGCTAAGACACACACCCTCAAACACTTTACAAGACAAATGCCCCCTTAATATGATGAAGCTGTCACTCTGCTCCAGAAAGTTATTTAAAAAAAAACCAACCCACCACAACAAATCCCATCATATCCATCATGTTCATCATTCCCTCTGCCCAATACAGATGAAGCCAAGTAAGTAACAGCTCCAGGAATAAAGCATACTTCCCAAGGCCATCAGGTCACAATAAACACAAAACAGCCTACAGAGAAGACAGCTAAAGACAGCAAATACAGATCACTTCAAACTACTCACTATGAATTTCAACTCTCCTCCTTTTTTTTCCCCCACCCAGTGTGGTCAAAAAAACACAGATACTGAATCAAGTAGCAAGAGATGCTCACGTGCTTTAGCTGCATGTGGATCTCACAGGGGGTTTGGATTCTCGTTGCTGACCTTACAAACTACTACTTGTGAGGCCACCTCCTTAAAGGGATCTTAATTGCTGTCTTTGAAAAATCCATCTTCAGAAAAATGAACCTGGCAATAGAGCCACCAATAAAAATTATCCTCGTGCACCAGCCGACAAACACAGGACAGGCACATGCTTAAAGAAATAACCTACAGCCTCCCTCTCACTTGAGTCCAGAAGCACATTTTCTTCCATGCAGAATCATGTTCCAGTTGACTTTGCGACATGACAATGTTTTTTACTTAATTTTTGTGGGTTTTTTCATTGGTTGGTTGCATTTTTTAGGGGTGTACAACGTATTTACTCCTAACTAAACCTAAAGAGTTTCATTAAAGACTAAGTAGTAAAGAACAAGAGAAGAAAAAAAGTAGCTGAGAGACCGCATATCAAAGGCGCAGACAAATAACTTTAGATGCCATACACAAATATGAGCTCTATGCACATTTATTTTTAACATAAGTCACTGTATCACGTACTAGAAGGTGCCTTTTGCAATAACAAACCCTGCCACAACATGAAAATTTAATGGGATTGGAAACAAGCACTTGACTCCCAATCTTTCCTTCTCTCTAACTCCTTTTTTTGCTAGGAAAAGATGCTTTGCCCCTCCTATGGGTAAGTTCTGCTCCCTTAATTCTTACCTCATGGAGAAGCCTTTTCCCCTGAAGGTACAGAAGTTATTATCACCTTCTAGATATAGAACTACAGCAAAACAGAAAAACTTAAACCAACACTGCCTTAACCCCTGCTGATCTGATAAGTTACCATCATTCTTTCCCAGCAACCACTTACACAACTACTTAAACACAGACAAACAGAATTCAGATTAACATTAGACAACTTCTGTGTAATGATATCACTATGCTACATAAGAAATTAATTTGTTTTCTTATTTCTACCAATTCAGAACAAAGGTACCAATCGGAAAAAAACCCTGCTGTTTATTTCCCGTTATCCGTTGTAAAAACATTCCTAATGTTATCAAATATGAATTATTTAATACTCTCCACCTCGCTGAAAAAAAACTCCCAAACTGACAACACACACGCACACTACTGCTAAAAGAGACAGAGAGCAACATTACATAGTTTCCTTCCCGATGAAGGAAAAAGGGAAGACAATTCCTCCCTCATCTTAAAAAAAAAATCCACTGAGTGGCTCTAGAAATCCATGCAAGGACCCCTAACTCTTTTGTGATTACACATTCCTTGTTGCAAAGTCCTTCCCCGTGAGGACCTTACATCTCAAAGCCTGCTACAGATACTTGTGTAGAAGGAGGAAGATTTTTAAAACAACCATCACAAACCCAAGACACCCATTAACATGAGGATTGCAAAAAGCACAGAAGGCTTTGACTTAGACTTAAGTCAACAAATAATCAGATTACCCATGCTCTGCTTGCACCCCTGAAATCAACAAAACGGGATCCTGTTGTGAAGTATTTGGCATTAAGAAATAACAGCATGCAACATGTAAAGACGCCGAACACACACACACATTCCTGGCAGCCCGACCAGCTGTCACACACACAGCCACAGCTGCTGCCACGGCTTCCCGGTCTGCAGCAGTCCTTTGCCCTGCACAGCTCACAGACACAAATGGCACGGGCGCTCTTACCCCGGCGCTGGCTGCGGCTGCCCCGGCGCGGCGCTCCTACCTCCCGCCCATCCCCACCGCGGCTGCTCGGGGCGCGCTCCGCAACAGTGGCGGCTGATTTCGGCTCGGCTGCGCTCACAAGTTTCTTTTCCTGCCCCCTCCCTCAGCCGCTCAGGCGACCTGTGCGCAGGCGGGGCTGCCACCATCACACGGGAGCCCCGCGGTGCCCGTCGCGGGTAGCGCACGGCGGCGGGCGGAGCGCTGTGAGTGTGTGTGAGATGCGTGATCTGTAAGGCGTGTGCGATGTGTGAGTGCGAGGGGCCGGAGCGGCCTCCCAGGGCCAGCCCGCGGGTTTCGGGTTTCTCTGGAAGCGCCAGGGAAGGAACGCGGCTGCCTTCCCAGACGGCGCTGGAAATGCCGGCGACGCGGAGCCTGCCGTCCGGAGCCGTCCCAGCCTCGTACTGAGGGGACACCGGACACCCCAACATCCCACGCAAGACAGTTTTGCCGCTCCCTTCCCCTTGTTTTATTTTCGTCTGAGATGCATCTTTTGTCAACTGAACACACTCTGAGCCGTCCCGACTCGACAGCTTCTGCAACTGAGCACGGCGCTCTTTTAAGGACTCAGGATTTTGTACGCTGGACTTGTACACGGAGGGGTCCAAGGGGCTACCTCTGACTCAGGCGCACAGCAAAAATCAGGAAGGGAATTAGGATGGAAACTCCAGCTGTAAGTGGGTTTCGGGACCTGCCGTTTGCTCCTGGGTGACTCAGGGAGCATGAGGGTGCACTCTGCTTTTCCCCATGCTCGGAGAGGACACAGAATGACGTGTAAACCCCCGTCCTCCCTCCCACCATCTCAGTCCAGCACACCAGAACCCACAGTATTGGCTTTAGGTGGAAATACCACCCTCTCTTGGAAAATCCTCATTGCCAGGTTCCTGGTCTCTTCTTTCACATCCCCATCACGAGACAAAAAACAGCTTCTAGTACTGTACCACAATGAGATCATAAAAATTACTACTAATAATAGTTGAAGGTGGCACAACACTGCACTTTCAAGCCCAAGCAAGGATCTGCATACTGTACACACTAACAACCAAACACTTCACATTTGCAGCTACACATACCAGGCACATGGCATTCATCTAATGACTAGAGCTGGAAGATCCACAGAAGCTGGAAAAATACTTTGCATTGCCCAGAATCTCAGCATCTGAGTGCAGCTTGGACAGACCTAGACACACTCCCACCAACTTCCATGACCCATTTCTTAAAATTCTGTGTTTGCTGGTTCCAGCTCCACCCAATGTGAAAGCACTAAAAAAATCCTGATTACTACAAGAATTAACTACAACAGCCTTTTAAAAGGAATCAGTTCTCTGATCTATTCATCAGATTTATGTGGTTTTTCAATAGATGAGGTCTGAAGACCATTTACTTACTGTAGCAGATGACAAGTCATAGCTCACAGCATTGATAATGGGACACCACTGCTCTGGAGAAATTTCAACTTTTAACAGAAACGAAATCATTCAGCTGACCTTTTACCCATACTGAATCAAATCTCTCAACTCTGCCTCTCACTAGTGCTGCAAGAAGGGTTGAGACCTGCAGCAGTCAGCCCAGATATCAGTGCATGAATGAAGGGGAATCCCCAAGACACTTTCCTCAGCTTCCCAGCTTTTCTAAGACAGCCAGAAAAGAGAACTAAGCAAGCCACTCAGCATAAAGGCTGGTCCCTGCTCCTGCCCTGGAAAATAAATCCACAGAGCGAAAACATGGAGAAGGCAAAGTCATTCCCTATGTTTTCCCTGCCAAATGCAAAGACTTGGCCAACAGAGGTCCTCAGCATCGGAGACTGACCACCAAAATGCAGCTTCTTCCAACAATCATACCAGTTTGAAGAAACCACTGAGTTTTGCTGACTCTATGCCAGTATCATTTTTTATTCATTTTTTTTAGGAGTAAAGAGGGTGTATATAATACATGACTGCTCAGGAAGAGAAAGTAAACATGCACAAACTTTAGATGGTGAGGAGAAGGACAGAATTAAACACACCACAGCAGGATACCTATGCTGGCCTTCAGTTTGCTTGGCTGCCAAATGCAGGCTCGCAGGGAGAACAGCCAGAATGACATACTAGAAAAAACATTTGTAATGGTCTGGGAAGCCTTTCACTATCAAGGATCTTGCCTGCTCTGATGAGGACCCTGTACATATGGTAGCTTCACTTTATACATCACAGTAATCGACATTATATAAAAATTTAACTCAGGCACTCCTATAATTTTTGTCTCTGCAGTTCTGCGCCTTTATTTGAACAACAGCCATATTAAGACACAAGACCTCTTGTTTAAATTATAGGAAATTACTGCTCTTTTACTGTACTGTTCTTTTAAGAGAGAAGTAACCCCAGGGAAATTTCCAGCTACTGTAGAGAAAGGAGAGTGGCACAGTGTACTTCCTAAGCGCAGAGACACACAGCAAACAAGCTGCAGGGCAGGCTGGAACTGCTGGCTGCAGCAGTGAATACATGCACACTCCCTGGTCTTGTGCCAGACCTGCTCGTGTACAACACACAGCTCATGGCCTTGTGCCCCCAACGCAGGTGCTTTCAAAAGCTGAGCTGTAAAGCCATTCATGTCCTTGAACAACTGCACATGTGAAGTCTGGCTATCAATACATGATTACAACAATAATAATGAGGGGACCCTTCATAGTCAGATTTCCTTCCTTTGGATATGGGTTAGCGTTGTTCCTGTTCTTTCTCTCTGCAGGGGTTATGATCTGCTAGGTGATACCTTTGTAAAGTTGAGATTTAGACCATAAAACAATTCATATTTGCAGCTTTATGGGTTCATTTGTAAGATGCACTCAAATTCTTCAGCCTGATTTGTCTTTTGTATGTCTATATCATTAATATGCAGCAATCCATTAGCCACATCAGGAAAAAGCCAGGAGGAACAGGCCTATAACTGGAAACGGTTTATCCAACTTGATGCACTTCACAGTTAGAGCAGGGAAAGCCTGGGTTGGTGTTTGTAGGTACCCAGCTGGTTTTCCATGCCGAAACTTTTTTTTCTAAGTCCTTAGACACCAAACCTGAGAAAACTGAGACACTTCAAAGACTTGATCTTTGCATGGCAGAGGACTAAGATTTTGCATCTTTTCTGTTGGAAGAAAAACACATACACAAACTAGAAACACTTTACCAAACAATCAAACAGTAGGGATAATACCTGCATTTGCACCAGACAAAGCATGATCAAGCATGGAATACCCTTGGCCAAGTGCAGGCAGTTCAAAAGGTAATCCCCCTCGCTGGGCAAAGGTGCTCCTTGGCCAAGTGTGGTCACAAGGTACCTTAAGTCAAGTTCTCTCTTCCTAGCTCATCTTATGAAGAAATAGATCTGCAACTAATACCACCACTGAACTACTTACAGTCCCCTGCTAAGTCTCTTGCCCTTAAAGCCTTTTATACCAGTGGAAGCAGCAAAATTATTTTGTTTCTCTATGCTGAGCCTCACTTTCTCACCTAGTCAGGAGGCCTAACATGTTATTTGTTTGAAATCTACTGCTGAAGTTGATTGCATGATAGCAACACCTGGAGATACATGCTGGACTGTTCTGATCTGCAGGAACACAAAAAAAAAAATCCCTGAGTTTCATTCAGTATGTCAGAGTTATTTTACAGACCTTTTCTCATCTATCAAGGATGGGTTTGCACAGCTTGTGGACTCCATATCTAGGAGACTCACTCTTCCATATGTTGGTATGTGTATATAAACACAGTCTTTGGAACATAGTTTCTCTGCAGGCATCTGTGTAATCTGGTGAGCAAAGTGGGCAAATGTATAAGTAGGAAAAGACATCACCTTTTTTGAGTTGTAACTAAGCCAAGAAGGCATCTGCTGCCCCTGCAGTTTCTGTTGTCTAATCCCAACAGAGAAGACAGTACTGAATTCACTAGATATTTCAGGAAATACCTTCTCATCCTATTCCCACTGATTATGCTGTTCAGCAGAAAAAGCTGTACTATCACTTCCCATTTTCAGCTGCATGGAAATCCACTCACCATATCATTAACTCACTCAGATGAAATCCGTCATATCCCCCCAGTGCCTGGATTATTTTGGAAGATGAAGTATTTTTTACTGTTTTAACTTTTCTTGGATATTTTTGAGTCCTTGCTTACCACTATTTCCTTTGTTGATCCAATATTACATCTGTCAATAAGAATTAGAATTTCATACAGCAAGTTCCAGCAGAATTTAAGGCCACACGGTAGAAAAAGCAACCACAGCTCACTGAATAAATATACTTCTGTATCATTAGTCCTCAGCAAGAAAAGACAAGCCACACTTAGAAATAATTAATGACACCTTGAAAAGTGCTTGAATCTCTACAGTTTCCATAGGGACAGATTCTGCAAGATGTTTCACAAATAAGTAAAGCTTCTTGTACTAATAACCATAAAGTAGAGACATGCAAGTGCTCAGAGACAGGGCCAAAACCTGACACGTCTGAAAACATGTTCAATAGGGAAAGATCTTCCTTACAATGGAGGAAACTTCTCCTCATAAGGAACACTTGAATAAACTTGTGCATCTTCAAGTGAATCAAACTCCAGCTGTCCAGCTGGGAATCACTTTATCTCAAAGAACCCATGGGCATCTAACCATTTTCACATCTACTTTCCCAGTTGCAGCAAAATGTTCCCTACCAGTTTGTAGATTTTTCTGCTTTCCTTGCTTTACAACTTCTTCCATCCCTGTGCTTGGCAGCCGAACTTCACATGCAACAACAGTTGAACTCAATATCATAATTCTAACTATATGTTCAGCTTTCCAGGCTAGATAACTGGGACTAATGTAGGACTCCTAAGATATGTGCTTCATACATCAAATCACATGGAAGAACTATAATACTCAATTTAAAAAGAACAACAACAAAAAAAAACAACCAAAAAAAAATCAGGTTTTACATCACTTCCCTCTTCCTTTCTGTGCAAGTGAACAGAATAACTGTGTTTAGGTTGGATGTCAGTATTCAGCAGAGAATTTCTCTTCCTCTTCCCCAAACAATTTTATCTGGTCTACTTCATCCGAGTCCAGATTGTTGAGTCTAGAACTGTACTAAAAATATTAAGAAATGCAAAATAAGGTTATTCTGGACACATAGAAGGAAGCTGATTCCAACTGTGTTCTGATTGAGGAAAAGACAATCACCCATGCAATATATGCTTCAAATTATACTCAATCTTTAGAATTTAAAAAGTATTAGGAGATACAGAATAGAGCTTCCATCAATATAGTAGTGATTTATGTTGTAATAGATCAATTAAGAAATGTAGAAACAAGACAATCAAGATCAAGAACATCAACATAAGTCTTTAAAACTAATGGTTTTTGTTTAAGCACTCACTGACTACAAGACTTGATTCTTTGGCAAGGCTGTTGCCAAGATCTCAGATTAGATCTGATTTTACACCACTTGGCTTAGATTTCCTAAACATCTTCTAATTTTGCTCCAAGATTACTTTGGAACTACCCTTTAATAGCATAAACATACTACTCTTTCCCAGCCATAAAGCAAAGTTCATTTGGACTCACGGGACAGGCAAAAGGTAACTGACCTTGTGTCTTTGCTCAGAGGCACAGAACACAACCATGTGTATCCCTACAAGGGATGGCAGCAGGTAGGAAGAAATAAAAAGAAAAATCCCCTTTGTAATTTAGTCATTCTGACTGTGAATCTTGACTTACTATTCTAAGTCAAAGCTCAAGCCAGCAAATTCTGGATTCTGTTTGCACAGGACAGTTTAGGATAGAATGTTTTACTTCCATTCCTTCCTATACAGAGAGTGCAACCTTCAAATACATGGATAGCGTGGGTTTTCTTCCCAGATTGACAATGGAAATTTGCAGAGTCCTTGGTGCCATGAAAAAATAATGTTGTTTGGTTTTTTTTAAATATGTTAATAAAACAAATAATGGGATGTTCCTAGAAGCTGAAATTCACACAAATAAAAACTTTTTAGCCTGTCCCTCTTGGGAACACTGACATAGCAAAACAAGATTTCGTCCCCTTAAATATTGACTTCCACACTTACATTCCACAATGCATTACGTAAAACTGCTTGGTTGTCTATTTAGCAGCTACAGCAGCCTGTCTGAAATGAGTAAATCAAAAAATACTGGGTGCCAGGATTTATTTTTGGTGGTACACTTAAAACATATATGCACAAAAATGCAAGCAGAACTTAATATTATAGTTATGTTCCCGCTAACTGGTGTTTAAATGCACAGTCTCATCTACTCAAAGCTGCAGACTCTGAGCAACTCCACTTTCATAAGCAACATATCAGCAGCTGCGGTAGAAAAGCAGTAGGAAAAAAAACATTGAAAGTAAGCAGTAGGGAAAAAACCAAGCTGTAAGACCTCAGAGGAGTTCACCACTGGCCAAGCAATCTTCTCAAGTCACTATGAAGTGAATGTTACTCACCAACAGTAAACAGGAGCTCCAGTTAACATTGCCTCTCAGTAGGCTGGATGGAAAAACGGAAACATCTGCCCCATAAAGTTACAGTAAATTCACAAGGGAAAAACAGCACCCCACAGTAAATCAGACTGCAGGAATAACTGCATCACATGTGATGATTTTAACACAGTTAAGCCAGCAGGTAAAGACTCCTGAAACCTCTCAGCAATAAAATTACATACCACTGTGTCTGTATTTTGCAATTCCCATGATTACTAATGAACTGTCTGCACACCCTATCCAGAGGACACTCATTCACCTAACTGTCAAAGCTGATGTCTAAGTAGAAACATGAAAACACCACAGAAAATATCCTCCTTGGGCAACCATGTACTCCTTCCTATGCTTTCTTGAAACAAAAAGCTTTTACAGTGAGTACAGGTACTATTTTAGTACAGTACTGTACTATTGCGCACAGGGCACAATTTGTGTCCATTTGAAAAGGTTCAAGTCCGAATCTGTCACACCAACAACCTCTGCTGACATCTGCAGCCAAACATCATCCTCTGAGTCAGTTGCTGCTATGTTACATTGGTGAAGAACAAGCATAGAGGGGTAGGAAGTCAGCATCTCAAACAACTCATTAGGAAATGTTTATACGTTTTAGTGGATAAAACTAATGCAACCATTGCACTGTAGTTTACCCTAGTGGCACATGAAAAGGAGGAATTAACGAAGCCAATGTTTAACACAAACACAGATTCCCCGAGGTCGGTCCCAACCTTCTGGACTGCAGCTCTGAAGAGTGACAAGCCCCACTGTATGAACTGCATCATTTAAGATGCAAAGGGCAACAGAGATAAGGAGCATGACCAGATCACAACAAAAAAACAAGAGAACAAAAACTAAAGACAACTGTTACAAAATTTGCCCACAAAACACTCTTCTGCACAGGGCAACAGGCTTAGTCTTCAAGGACAAGTTAGAAATTTCAGTCCTGAAGACTTGGATAAGGCAGTAAAAAAGTCAGACAGCACATTTTGGTCAGCATTCATTAGTGAGCAAAAGTAAGTAAGGGTGATGGAAACAAATTACTCTGTTCCATGTTACCAAAAGATTATTTTGAAGCATGCATCAAACAGCACCACTAAAATATCTCGAATTCATCCAATAAAGTTACTGTGTCAAGACTGCTACTATCAGAACTCGCACAATGCCTTATAAACGGAGTCAATCATGCAAATCTCACCTTTTCCCAGACATTCTTCCAGGTGCAAGTGTCCTTTCTAGTGTTATTACATCACAATAGCAATTGTTACAGGTCAAATGTCTTGAATATACAATACCTGCACAAAATCTGGACCTCCTGTCACTAACACATTGTATGTCAGGGGAACTTCAGTAATTTTCAGAGAGCCTTGATAAAGCCTCAGATTATTTGCTTTAGTACATGTCCTGCAACATACATGTTCTGCAATAATTTAAGTGTGATCCTGGAATATCCATCACCACTTCCTTCAAGGATAGATGTAAGTAGACTACATTAGGGACTGATAGCAACCAGCATCTTACTACTTACACCTGGAAACAAATGCTTCCAGATAAGTTATCATTTCCTACCCCTCGGAATAGCTTACCTGGTCAGTGTGCCTTGGCTAATGTATCACAATGTATTAATATTACTGATTTGCATCTGCAGTGGACAAGATTTGTTTATTTCCTCAAAATACTTGTAGGAGGCTCACTGGATTTTTGTTAATGTCGTGGATATACTCCTATTACCCTAGCACTGAAAATGCAATTATTAAGGCTGCTGTTGCTTTCTTTCATTGTGGTCTTTTAAATTTTATTTTATTGGTGCTATCAGTTAATGCCTAAACTTCTTTCAACCATGTATTGAGTTTTGTCTCTGCAATTGGTCTACTTAGACACTCAGGCCAAAAATGGTTAAGGACTATTCAGTGCCTCACCAACATATGGATTACTTGGGCTTGGTTATCTACTGCTTCCCTTCCCCTGTGGTCCAGCTAGATGGGACTGAAATAAAATTTCAAATGGATAAAGCTCAGATGCCTTTTGCTGGTGGGACTGTTTGCTTTCTATCAATTCTCACTAACAGTTTCTGCTGCACTTCAGCTTTAATGCACGATGCATTATTTCTCAGCACTATAAATCTGGTCTTACTGTGTCTATTATATGGTGCAAATTTAAACCAGCAGAGTAAAGCCAAAAGATGAGATGCAATCCCACTTATATTTGTGGATTGCTAATTGTGACCAGTTTCATCACAATTCCATTGTAAACTTGGTTACACCTTGAGTACTAGGAAGCTGAACACTCAAAGCTGTGGCAGCGTTTGCCATTCTTTATCATGCCTTTCACATGTACTGCAGTTAGGGAAAACCTGAGCACTGCTTCACTTCAGCAGTGACACAATGAAGCTCTCCCAGTGGCTCATTGTAATGCTCTGCCCAACACCAAGAGAAAACCTTCTTGAGCTGGGACCCTACAAAAGCAGACACAGTTAAGTAAAATTATATCCATCCCTTCCCAATCTCATTACCAAAGCATCTTTCTTCAAAACTTGCTCCAGTTACATTTGTCTTGCTATGTTTGTCCACTTTTTTCCCTGAAAACTGCACTCAGAAAGGAATGATAACCAGGGAAATCACATGGATTTAAAGAAGACACATGGCATACAGTCCTCACTGTCACTCTGCAGTATGAGATCGTGAACCTTGACCAGAGATTTTGGGGATAAGGATGAACTATTTGCTGTACTGTAGCACACTGCTGAGAGCCAGAACAAACACAGCTACAGCTCCCTGATTCATCTGGAGAGCCAGTTGAATTTTTAAGCCCTAACTGACAGCTGCTTAACATTTACTCTGCTCCACTATTTGCTTTGGGAGCTTTCAGATCTCCCAATTAAGGTCTTCAAATTCCAACAGGGGATTCAAGAGACAGATAGTTCTAGCAACAGATTGAGCATTAACAGAAAACACAGTAGTCCAAAAGAATTTGTCTTCCATCCTTTTGGATGCATCCTGAGGCATGACTAACCCACAAACCTCCATCTCAAATGGTAGCACTTTCTTCAAAACACTAGAGAGCTCTTGAGTCATTTAATTTTAATAGCAAAAACAAAGCTTATGTCTCTAGAGTCAAAAAGGCCCATTTGCCACTCAGTATACTTCCTTTGGATCAAAAGGATAGGAACTTCTTTCTGCTATCCCATACATGAAAGCCATTCTAGCAAGTGTCCGCTCCTCTCCCATGTACAATTGAAAAACCTCAGCTAGCTCTTGGGTTTCTCCTGAAATGTGATTGTCATCTGTTTCTCCACCTAGAGCTCTCTGTGGATACTCCCCTCTTCATCAAGACCCTTTTCCCAAGAATAAACTTGCCAACAAGAACAGGATTTTTCCATCTGAGTATTTTAAAGCATCTGTCTTCTGCTTGTCACAGAGGTCTGTCTTAAGCCCTTGTCACAGTTTCCTCAACAGTACACAAAATAGATGCAGTGAGCAGAGGTGATGCCATGAGCAGAGGCGAGATGAGATACTCAAATGAAGCAACATAATTGGACACCTAATCATGGCAATAAAGGCTGCTGCACTCATCTCCACATGCCTCATTTACTTTTATGAATGTTTTCCAGAACCTAATGTGTGTCTGATGACCTGGGTACTCAGAAAGTTTTTAATTTCAGAGATTTTATCAAAGTGTCATGACAAATGCCCTCCGCCTCTAGGCAAGCAGCCACAGACATGAAAAGAGTCACTTCTTGTAACAATGAGATAATTAAGGCTATTACTTCTAGAAGAAAAAAATGCTTTCCTTTCTTAAGTACTCAGAATAATGCTTTCAAGTCACCACAGCAAAAGGATGGAGATTACTACTTCATGCAGTATAATCCAGGATGGATGCCATGCACACCCCTCACTTTTAGACCCCGCTATTTCATCATGCAACTTAACCAGAGCTGATGAAATTGGTATTAAATACATACATGAAGGACCTGGCATACAGGTTGTATTGGCTGGTTGTTGTTCTTCATTAATCTCATTTTTGCAGTACATATTGCAAGCACAGAGATTATCTGTTGCCCCCACAGGCAAGCTATGCATGACAATCAACAGCTGCTGCTCCCCATCTTCTACAGTGGTGTGGAAGAAACCCAAGTGGTGTGACAGACATCCAGGTCCAAACAATGGAGCAACTAAAGTCAGACCTGGTATTTCCGGAATTAAGAAACTCATAGCTGCTCCCAGAAGGTGTTGGTCATGCAGTTTTTTCCTCATTGTCTGGTAAGCTAACACCTTTCACCCTTTGCAGATAAGAGAATTTCTAAGTGAGTACACAATTCTAGCATTTAGACTCTACAACAAATGCTGAGAAACAAGGGAGTGATCTGATAGAGGCTATTGGTGATTCACACCTGCCTCACACTGTGCATCACTGTCTGTAACAGGCATAGGGGAACAGAAACTAATGAATGAAAATGTATACTAAAACCCAATAGCTAGTAAGCGAGAATAAATAACACCAATCAGAAATTACAGGCTTCTCAGCATTCAGTGCCTTCATGTTTCCTTCAGAGCCTGCAGCCCCACACATCCCTTCTGACCCTCCGTCTTTGCTGCTAGAGATCTGCTTATCTCCCTTTATGGAGAAGTGGTTCTGAAAGACTTTAAGACATCATCAACCAAACAAATTCTCCACTTACGAGGAGATCTGCAAGGAGCTTTTGCCAAGCAAACTATGGCTTATAGAGGAATAGCATCAACTGCCTCATCTCCAACCAGCCCTTCACTGGAAATTACAAGCTCTTTTTAACTCTTTTTCATGATAATTCATTTCTTCTGTCCCTGCCCCAGGCTAGGAACTCTCACCCTCATGCTCCAATAAATGTATTATATTTTGTGAATCTCTTTGACCTTTAGAAGTAGAACTTTTGCTATCAGACAAAAAAAATGGATGACCTTCTCCCTGTAATGACCTCCTCCTGACAGAGGATGTGGGTGATGTTAATACGCTACTTCATCCAACCACCCATTATCCATCTAATTGCAAACAAACAATACAGACTGCAAAGCAGAAAGAAAATGTAATTGGTTACACAAGAAAAGAAACTTTCTGTGGAACTGTATCACGCTGCATCTACCATTAAGCCCACAGTGGGATTCAAATCCCCGTCAGAGAGGCTGCCAAAACCCTGCCAGTTCTCAGCCAGAACCGAGCTGTCAAATACAGACCAGGGCTTTATAGCAACCCAAGCCTTCCTCCTTGCCAGACCTTGGGGACCAGATGCAATTCTCTTGTGACTCAGTTCCCCACCACTCCCAGCAAGTTCCTACATTACTAACATGATAATGGAGCCAAAAAATTCAGGTAGGGAAACACATCCCAGACTGTAAAACCATTCATACTGATGCTTGCATACAAGTCATCTACAAATCAATCCTGTAACTAGAATACTTTAGCCAAATTGAATGCAAAAAAAAAAAAAGACCAACCTTAAAACCAAACCACTCCCCTTTCAAAAAAAATGTCATTATGGTGTTGGAAACTTAGGAATACTGCAATCGCAATGTTCCATTAACTTCTTCAACTACCTGGCAAATCTCAAAAATGAGACAGATGTCATGAGTGATATAAACAGAGAACAGGATCCAGCCCCAAAAAAGCAATGAGCTAGGGGCCATGAGATTTCAGTTCTAGTCCAAGTTTCTGCCAGGCAAGCAAATCGGTGCAGCCCATGCTGCTTATTCTGTCTTTCTTCTTCCTCCCCCACTTCTAACACATCTGTTTCAACTTAAGCTCTCCAGGACAATGACTCTCTGTTGCTACAATGCCCAACATGTTGTGCTTCCATTAGGAAGCAAAAAAAACCTTATATGCATAACATGACTATTGGATACCCAGGCTTAGTTTTCAAACATTCTGGCACAGGATTTTATTTTCTGTATTTTCTGCTGCAGAGAAACAGGATGAAGTCACCCACTCTTTTCACTGGAAGCAAAGTAAAGAGGAATTTGGACTGTGAATCCCATCTTGACAGATCAGGAAACATGTAATATCACTTCAAGTAACTGTATAGAGCACAAGTAAATAATGTCCTGCCAATTTTTACACAGACCATAAAAGTCAGAGAACTCACTTTTTCCCATATTTGGTGGTATGTAGATGGCCTGGAAGAGGGGAGTAAAAAGTAGCCCAATATTGGTTCCACTATACAGGATAAACAGTCTCAAAAGAGCAAGTCAGAAGTGGACATCATTTTGCTTTTACAAATTCTGAGCTGGAAATAGCATCAGTAAAATAAACCACCTCTAGACATGCCTCTTGTTTTGAGGGCCATGCTATATGAATAACAGGACTCAGTAACTTGGCATCTCCAAAGCTCACAAACACCAGTGCAGGACTGATTATTAAAATGATACTAGCAACTGGGACATGGGAAGGAGCTCCCAAAGAAGAAATACTTATTCACAACACACATTATTATTTAGAGGAGAAATCAGAACCATATTTATTGCTGCCCTGTCACACGCATTAAATGCCTTTCAGAGTTTATCTAAAGGCAGAAACATTCCATTTCACAGCTGCTTTGATGGTAATATCCCAATTTTGATACTTCCACTCAATTCCTCCCCAAAGCCATCTTCATTATACTTATGAACCATATTCATGAAACATCACTTCTACCAGCCAGCCACCCCCTACACCTCACTGTTTCTGGGAGAGACAAAGAGGGAAAACACATTTATAACATTTTAAGTCAATCCAAGCAACATCCAAGATGTTAGTTACCTAACAAATTCCTGAATACTTTCCATTTCAGTGAGCTATTGGCTGACTGCAGGTGGCCAAAGCACCCTCAAGAACTATGGGAGCAAAGAAAAGAATAAAAACTTTGTGAAGTTAAGGATCCAAGTTAAATCTATACCAAATTGTGCATAACACACAGACAGATTGGCCCAAGATAAATCAATCTATCCATTAGGCGGACACAGGTTTAAGATGCACTAAAGAGTAGATGAAACCATATGACAATATAAAATGACTGAAATCCACAGCATGAAAGTGCCTGTTAGACCCTGCAGCACAGGGAGTCTCAGCTTTAAATACCCTGGGTGCTCCATTGCCAGGACTGATGAGCATGACTTTACTGTCTGATAGGACCTCACTATACAGACTACTGTCTGTAATCTCTGCCTTTGGGAGGTTTAGATCATTTTTCAAGACAGAATGAGAGCACAGACAAAAAGTTCCTTTTTCTGACCGTTCCTGAAGCTCAGACACATCTCTTTCACTGATTTGTTAGGAAAGCTTTCATGTCTCTCCATCCAGGAGCCACTCTGGCAGTCACTCATGCATGTTATTCCTGCACTCCTATTACTGTGGAACAATAGTCTAGTCAGATATAGAGTGCTGGATAGGTCTGCTGTCTCCTGCCAAACTGTACTTCACTGTTGCTGCTTTAGCACTATTTTAACAAACATTTAAAAACACTTTATCCATCACTGTGGCTTCAGTGAACTCAAATCATTAAATTCTCCTGTAAACCAGCTGAAGACCTTTCTCTGTAGCAGGCAGTGTTTCTATTAATTACACTGTTAACATGTGTCATCACTGGGATAAGAAATATAGAACTTGTAAAGAGAATAACTAAGAGGGTGAATGATAAGCTTTGGCTTCATATGAGAAAGAAGCAAAGCAAAATCTAATACAAGTGAATCACAGTTGATTTTAGAGAAATGTCATTAAAATAATCAATTAGACATTTCCTATAGGAAAAAAACAAAAAACAGCAAACCAAGCCACAGTATCATCAGAGTAGGAAAGTCTTGTTAGCAGAATGAGGGCAGGAATTTTTGTCCTTGTTTCACCTTTATTACTCAAAGGTAAAAAAAACAGCCATTAGGCATTCACATTACCAGGAACAATCAACAGGAAAACTGTAACAGATCATAAGACAAACTCACTGAGTCTTCCAGTACACAGTTATGGAATTTTAGTTAACAGTCTCATTTTACAAGTATTTTGTAGGTGCCCCTTGAAGGCACTGGCTGAGAAATCAGTAATTTTGGGGGTTGCCTTTGTGAATATTATTGTCAAATAATAAGTGTTCATATCCTTTACAGGCTGAAGGCAAGCATTTGCTCTATTTTATATTGGCTATACAATTTTAAAGAAAACTCCAAATATTTTGTGCAAGAGATGATGCATGGCACATTTTGGAATGAGCATGGAGCAAGTGAAGTACAACCAGCGATAGCTGAAGTAGAGAACAATGGACAAGAAAGATGGCTTGGATATAAAAGTAAACAATTTAACTCACCTTTAAATAGGGTGGCTCCTGAAAAGCTGTAATTGATTTTTTAATATGGGCAGGATGGCCACAACTCAAGAAGAAGCAATGCTTTGATATCCAATTCAATTTTTTCATGGAATTTTTAGTAAGCTTTGATTTACTTTGGGTACTTTCACTCAACCGTTTTTCCATCAAATAAATGGATTTTATTTCACTGACAAGAACAGGGTGCAAAGACTCCAGTGACTTGGGGGATTGTGGTTTTTCTTTTTTTTTTTTTTTAGAGGTTCTTGTCAAGCCCAAGGAAAAAAAAATGACTAATACATGACAAGAAAGCCTGAGAGATTTCCAAAAACATTTCAAATCCAGATTTGCTATTTCCATTAAGCACATAAAGAGTAACCTAGAAAGGGGGAGTTTTTAGTGATGTGATAAAGCACTCAGACCGTGCTCCAGTGGTGTACAATATCACCTGGACTCTTTCAGTGTTTGTTTTTGCCTTCACACCTTTCTGCAGTCTTATTCTATCTAGATATCATTATTCTTTCCCAAAGTTACAAGTTTGCTGCCTTGGAGAAGCAACAGTCCCAGGGAGCCATGGAATTCATTTATACAATTCATGTACCTACACTCTCTCAAGCTGCATGAGAGTAATTCAGGCTTAGCAGTTGGTCCCAAACTTCTGCACGTCACCATTTCTTAAGCAAATTTTAACTTCAGATGCAAAATGACCAACTCCTTCAGCACTGAAAGCACACTTCACATATGAATGAAGAACATAGGCTGTAGGCACTCTTAGGGTGAAGTATTTTGCCTACCTACCACACAGAAAAATAAACGTATTAAAGCATGACTGACATTTCTCTATGGGGTAATGGAAGACACATGACATGTGGTACCTGCTGGGGCAGCATTGCTGACCTACTCATGCTAGATTTTTAGTCAGAAAGGGAAGCTAAATGGTAGGAGGAAAAACTACATTTCACCCTTCCACATAAATCCTAATGACACAGACACTTTCTTCCAATGCTCAAGACCAGCTCTTCTCATCCTCCCTCCACCAGATAAACATCCACAGGCCAGTCTGGGGTATTCAGGACAACCAGCTCCTGCCTTTTCCCACACAACTCATGCTTCCAGTTTGGCCAAAACCTGTGTGACATCACTTCTGGAAGTATTTTACCATTTCTGCCTTGTAAAATTAATCCAGTGATCAAGCAAGAAGGACAAGCACTGAAATGGACATAAGCAAAAACCTGTGCCTTGATGATCAGGTGCACTGCTGAAAACAGTGATTGTTATCTAAAATACAGTCATTTTCCTACTTGAGCCATCCCCACAAGTGGCCATACTAAACTCCAGCACTTAAAACCAAACACCAGGCAATCCCGGATCAAAGTGATCATTTCATAGCCTCAAGCACATTTCCAACACTTAACTGCTATTTCTGAACCTGTAAAAAAACTAAAATAAAATATTCTTTTCCAGAATCTCAAGCAAAGTCAGCTGTTTACTTCACTGGGGCAGGTCACTGCTAGCTAACATTCAGCTGCCAAGCATGAACATGTTTGACAATTATTTCCGTGGTACAAACTGTGCACGAGTCCTCCATTTCTGTGATAAAGTACTGAAGGCTCCATTAACTGAGAATACACACCAGTGACAGTTCCAGCCTGAGGTACTGAAAATCCTCAGGCTGGAGTTTCCCTTACTGTTGCATGAAATATATTGCACCAAACTCCACACAACTACTTTTTCCAGATCCATAAATTGAGCAAATTACTGGCGTGTAAGGCGATTCAAATTCAGACATATGTAAAAGTCAAAAGAAGAAAAAAACAAAAACAAAATCACAATTAGCTTCTAAGAAAGCTAATCCTAAGATCACTTTGATCTAGGAACATTTTCTTTATATGTTAATGATGCCTTGCACAACTGCAAAGCACTCTGAATGCCTTAGCTTTGTCCCAAGACATAACATGTTACTTGATCACACCCTCCAGTTTGTCCTGCTGGTGTTGAACCAGTTAAAGCACAAGTCTAAAGTCTGATAGTGGGGACTGATCACAGCTCTGCCATTATTGTCTAACTATGAAGCCCTCAACAGTTTGCAGCAGAGTGAAATTAAATAGACAGTGACTTCCCTCTGTGCTGTTCCATTGTTCATTTTCCTCTGGCCTATCCCTCTGTTCATTACCCTTCTCAAATTTCCTCAGGACATGAGGGAAAGACAGGACATATTTAAATAGCTACCACAGTTACTTCACTACCAGGAGAATGGAAAACTAAGAGAAAGGCTGAATGCATGCTGCTTAACTTCCCCGATCATGGTGTTTTCCCTTTCTCAGTGGAATCTTGCCCTACAGCAGGATCTGTGTTTCATCTCCCTTGCCCAGCTTCTTCAAAGTGTGGTTTTCCTTTTTGAAGTTTTTCTTAAGAATACAGTAACAAATTGTGAGCACTCACATGAAGATATATTCCTTGCAAAAACTTTATTTCATGAGGAAAAATTGCTAGAGCATCTTTTATGCTATACCCTCAGAATTTGTTCCACCCAAGCTTTTTACTTTTTATATATGTCCAAAATAAAATTTTACCTTTTTTCAGGTCTTGTTCTCTTCAACAAGTCTTGATTGGTTGGGTTCAACAAGTTCAACGTCATGGAAATTCAGTGTTTTCCTGCACTGTGAAAGCCCCCTGAAACTTCACTATTTGTACAAAAAAGGAAAAGCCTAGTTATCTACCAAAAAGCCACTTTGCTTTGATGTTGAAAAGATCTCTCACAGTGGACTGTTGACACCTTTGATTCAGTACCTTCTTAACATTGTCTTTGGCTTCTTCTTTGGTTAGGAAAGAACAGACAGTCCTGGCATCAAAATTCTTGTCAAAAACACTAGATCTGAGATAGTTGTAAGAGATGAGGAAAACCCATCTGTTAAATGCTGTCCTAGAGTCAGCAAGGTGTCTTTCTACCCTTCTGAAGTTGTCCTGGCAACCACTTACAAGGAAAACTTTTGTACAACAATAAAAAAGGAGAGATTGTATCTCACAAAATGGCTGCTTCCAAGAGATCTCATTTTTCATGAATCCTACTTTTTTTTTAACTACATGTTATTTGCAGTGAGCTTGGTCTTCTGAAATAACAGCATCAGCATTATAATTGAAATATTAAATTGCAGAAGTAGGGAAACTCTCATGCCAAAATCATAAAAAAGCCATCCCCACATCAGATATGTCAACCATTTCTTTACACATTTTCTACAAACTACAATATTCTGCTACTAATAGGCAGAGAAATAGATCTCCTTAAAGGAGAGAAAAAGTGTGGTTAAGATATGCTCAATTTTAATAGCTTTGAAAAACAAGATAAATTTAAAAATGGATGTAGAAATACTGTATATTTTTAACCTTCCTAAGTTATGTCCAGCTTCTACTACAACAGCTAACTGCAAAGTTTATGCTCAAAGTAAAATGCATAGAAAATAGACCTTTTCATGAAACAGTGAAGAAAGCTACCATCCAGTGCCACTTCCAGGTTCCATGATTCTCTCTTTACTGTAGATCATCTCATTAAGATGGATGTATTTTAAAACTGATCTAAAGCAGTCCCTAGAATGCCTTTTAGAAATGAACAAGTCTCAATAATTGCAATAGTGTTAAAGCCAGCTCTGTATTGAGCCGGTAGCTCCCAGCTGGCTCCTACAGACCACTGGGACCACAGCACCATGAAAGCTGGTCCAAAGCTGGTCCATGGGTTAATAATTAGCACCTCTTTCACATCATCATTACATTGTGTGGAATTAAAATTTGAATGACAAACAGGAAAGACTGGCAGAAATCCACTGTTTAGCAATGTCTGAATCAAATCATGCTACAGTTTCTAAATTTTTGGGAATCTTTGGTTTCATGTGGAATCTCAATGATGCTTTTAGCTACAATTGATATTCATTTGGGTTTTTTGGTTTGTTGGGGTATTTTTAGGCTCCTTTTTTTCTTAAGATAATTTTCAACTGCATCATGAAGTGTGAAAGCTAAGGTATGAGAGAGTTCTGATAAAAAATTACCAAAATTTGCCTTTTCACAGAACCTTAACAAATGTCCACATTTAAAATATCAAGAATACTATTCTTCATATAAATACATCCTTAAAAAATAATCAGCACTGGCAAAATGCCCTTCAAGTTCTGTCACATTTCAGCAAAAATATCAACAAGGAGATGTATATAACATCACAACATATCCAGAACACCAGTGCTCCTTGTTTTCTAAGTTCAGCAATTCTTTGCTCACAACAAACTTACAGGTAAGCTCCAGTGTTTACTCAACTTACTCAGACAACAGGTCTGAGATACCAGTAGTGGTGAGGTTATGACCTTGTTTTAAAAAAATGCCAGCACATCCTGACCAAGCAAAGCTTGGTATGTGTGATCAAACCCACAGTTACTGTAGTTGTCTTTGCAGTAAACAACTAAGTGCTAGTCTTGTAGGAAGTTCATCCATACCTATCGAACTGTCGTGTTTTCCTCTGTGGCAACACACAGAAAAATAATAGGTCTTGGAAGGTTGTTGTCAACTACTTCTCACTAACAAGTTTTTCAGGAGCATTATAACCATTTATTTCTTCAGCTGGGTAACTGAGCCACAGGAGCTGAGATATTCAAGTCCATACACACAAAAAAAAAGAGAAAAACATTTCATAATTAAAAAAAAACAGTTCTTTGTTATAACTCCTAGTCATTGCTGTACCTTATCCCTTTAAGTATTTGGTATTTCATCATGTAAGCCTGTTAAAGAAGATAAGCTAGATATAGGACACTGCATTAAAGCTGAGCTTCAGGATTCAGCTCTTTTCTACCTGGAAATGGTTGTAATGAGACTCTTGATGGTCAAACAAGAACACAAATTTTCTCTCATGACAGAGCTAGTGGTGAACTAAGAAATGTCCCTCTCATTAAAGTTCCAATTGGCTCACTTAGCATTTCAGGACACTGAAATTACTTGGGGGAAACTTCCTCCTCAAAGAGTAGTCCTAGATTTGTGGTGGTAAAATAGAAGCTGATGCTTTCAGTGTTGAAAGGAGGTGTGCAAATATTAGATGATTGTAAATCCATTTAACAAAGAGTAAGCCTGTCAAGGCCAACTGTTGCAAGGCCTCACTCACATAACCCAACGGCTCAGCATTCCTCCTGGATGCTATAGCCACCTCGTCAACACAGGCACTGGATTTTTTTGCTAGACACACACTGAAAAGTCACCTTTAAAACTCAATACAAATGTGGCCATGATTTTTCAGAAACAACTTTTTTATTTTTCTGCTTTTTGAACTTTTAGAAATAGAAAACAGTTATTTCCCAGACATGTGTATTGCTCTCTTAGTCACCCATCCTGTGACAAGGCAAAAACAAGCAAAATTATTACAACAGAAAGTAAAAATATATACGCTCTGTGCCATGAGCTAAAACACTGTTCTACACAGCAATTCTGCCCTTGCTCTAAAATGGATTAGACAATTCAGAACATCATGCAGACTTTCTGGACTTGTTTTTCAGATACTGTTCTCCATTGTTTGTATCATGGCAAGAACAGCACAGGTAAATGACCACTCTAAAAATAAAATAAAAGCATATTTTGTAACAACATAATTATGTTCTGAACATGATTTGCTTATCCATTTACTCAATGACAAACAGTTCATCATCTTGTTTACTCTGAACATGTGAGCACTGCTTGAAGAAAATGAAAACTGGATCTTAGTTCCTCCTCAGAGCCCAGGCCTATTGTGCAACTGAAACAACAGGCAAGCTCTGCTTGGCCAAGCACCAAAGCATGGTTGTTATGGTGAGGAAGAACATTTACACAAGTTTTTCACTGATGGACCAAAGACTCACAGTTCTGATAGCATGGACAATAATTTAAAAGTTGGCCTTATCTGGGAGGGAAAAGCCATTACTCCAAATTCTTCCAACACTGAAATACCAATTTTTATTTTTAGATGCATAAAAAGTTTCACCAATGGTGCATTTCTCTGCACTTTTTTTTAAAAACTAGGATCTACTGTTTCAGACATTCATCAAAAGTGATTCCACCTTCTCTTCGCCTCCATATTTCCAGATACATCCTGATCATCTTACTTGGAGTTCTTCTAGGTGATCTCTAATCTACTATATTTCAACTCCCTTCCAAAACACAAAACCTTACAGAGCTCCTTTTGTCTTTAGTTTACATGAATTCCTACAATGGAAATTGCCCTATCAGTGGGAATCCAGCAGCAGCCTCTTCCAACAGCTGACTCTAGAGGGGTTACCCACAACATGTTTTTATATCATTACAATATGCCTTTATAACCTAAAATAACCTGAAAACTTTCCTGTCTGCATGGTATGATCTGGGCATTCCTCAGTGTTAGGACTCCCCATTTTCTTTGCTCTTCCACTTCAGGTAACGTTGAATGGAAAATTACAGCTAATTTTCCTCCCAGCCCAAATCCCTTACTACAAAAGTAAACATTCTCCTTCTTTACCATTTTCCAAAGAAGAGAGAGCATTGGCAAAACTCCCACAACATCCTTTCTGCTTATTCTATGCTTCCAGCTATCAGAAAAACAACAGCTTGAGTTATTACCCCATCTTCCAGATAGTAAAAGCCACATTCAATGGCCATGGTTTTCTTCACAGGCAAGAATTGCACCAACATGCTACACTGTGTATTTGTTAATTAAACTAAATTCCACGTTAACATTCACATCAACACACCAATTCTAGGTCATTTGTTATAGTGCTCTCCTAGCTACGTTTGCAGCTACTCCTGTTGATAAATTACTTCCTTGTAATGGAAAGAGTATATAGACAAGTATCTGCAAGATCAGCCTGCAGGCCTCTTGTTTTTATCAGCAGCAATATTTCACCAGTGCTATTCAGCATTACTCAGCCTTGCACAGGGCCTCTGCAGTAGCTAAGTTTCCCTACTGGCTGTCATATGTAATTTTTATGATTCACTACTTCTACAAAAAGAAAGCCTCCCTCCATCAGCATCATCACAAAGACCACCTCCAGAGCTCTGCTTTTAGGAGCTGATACTGGTGGCCTGGTGCTTGAGCTGAGCTGCTGGCACAGGTATGAATGTGTTACTGCTGTTCCCCTGCTTTACAATAGCTGAACTAACAATCTGTTGGTGGTATCACAATCAGGCTGACCATTTTAAGCTGAGTAACTTCAGAAGGATCAGATAGACCAAGAAAGAAAACTCACACAAAGAGAGCAGGACTATGAAACACATCTTAAGCTGTACAGCAACAGTGCCCTGCAAAGACAGTGTTCAATGACCCTCCGTGGAAAATTTTGGAAATTCTCTTTGTACCTATACTATCTCTATTATCTGTTTATCTCTTATCTATTTATCTGTGTTATCTCTACTGTCATTTTCACTGTAAGAAAACTGACAATACACCAAAATCAGAGTCACAGCCTGAAACTGGCTCCATATCAGCATCTCTAAAGACATACATATTTACCTCCGCTTTAAAAAATAAAAGGGTAAACTAAATCTTTTTAAAAGAACCTACAATTCAAGCATTACTTCTGAAAACCTCACTAGTTTGTGATGCAAGACAACCACTATCACAACAATGCACTGACATTTGTTTTCCTCAGTAATTAGTAGCACATTTGTGCCTCAGCAAGCTGGAGGCCAAATCACCCACAGTTCTGAAAGGAGATAGTAAAATGCAGATATTAGAATTCACTGAAGTATTTTGAATTATTTTTTTTTCTTTAGCCTTTGTAAAATGCCATACTAAGACCGGTATTCACACACAGGCTTCAGGTAAACTTGCATCATGGATATCTGCACTGCTCACTCACTTTGGTTTCAAAATTACAAGTTGCTTGTCCAATCCCTATGGCAGAAGATGGTCAGTGCTCTTGCATTCACACTGCTCTTTAGATTAAATCTACATAATGAAGCAAGTGTAAGTAACCAGTAAAGGAGTAAAGCCTGAAAACATTTCAAAGCATGGCTGGAAATCATCTGAGGGCAACTATTTACCAATAAGCTTTTTTTAAAAGAAAATACAGCAATTGGCAATATTTGGTGAAGACAAGACAGACTTGAACAATTGTAACTAGACATATTTCTGAAACCCTATAGGTGTGTCTGCTACTCACAGAAGTGTTTTAAATTTGGTAAAATATACGTTTTAACAGTTGTTTTGCTCAAACACTCAAGAAGCCTATCTTACATGCTGAAAATTGAGCAAGCTGGCTTACTTTGGCCACAACAACCCCCTGCAGCACCACTGCCTGAGGGAAGAGTGGCTGGAAAGTTGCCTGGCAGAAAAGGACCTGGAGGTGCTGGTTGAGAGCAGCAGAACACCAGCCTGTGTGTGCCCACATGGGCAAGGAAATGACATCCCAGCCTGTGTCAGAAACAGTGTGGTCAGCAAGACCAGGGCAGTGATTCTTCCCCTGTACTTGGCACTAGTGAGGCCACTCCTCAAGTGCCGTGTCCAGATCTGGGCCCCTCAGTTCACAAAGGAGAACTGAGGTGCTGGAACAGGTCCAGACAAGGGCAATGGAGCTGGGGAAGCTCATGTTCTATACTGCCACACAGCCAGACTCTCATGAGACTTGTTTTGGTCTTTCCACATTTGTTGATCTCCTCTATGAGTGTTGACTTGCCTGTCCTGTTGTGATTATCCCCTACACAGGAGACTGCCCTCTTCTGTCTCTGCCTGAGTGAAAGTAAGCATCTGATAAACGAGCACAACTGCATCAGTGCAGTCACTGAACTGGAGCATTTTAGCAGACGTGAGGCTACACTCCAGTAGGCTGATTACAAAACCTCCAAGGCAATAGTAACTCAATTCTGATAGCCAGAACATTGCTGGAATTACAGTAGTATTTCATCTCTGAAAGGAGTTGTTCATTATCTCACCCAATGATCTCATCTCAGGATCCATCATCCGCTTGTTCAGTTGTTTTCCTTTTACTGCAGTATCTGGAGCTTACATCATGAACTGTTATGGAAAGGGTAGTCTCAACTCAGCCCAACTCACAGGGGCACATGAGTAAGATGCAAGAGTTAACTGAAGTTCAGTGAGAGCTACTTCAGTTTATCAGAGTGGAAAGGTAGCAACAAAAGCAGTCAAACTGCACAGCAGGCTCCCCTTGGCTCATGCTTGTACTCCCAAATGTGTGACAGCTGACTTAACTCAGGCATAAACTCAAGCAACCTCCCCTTAACCCCTTTCCAGTTAAACTCTTCTACAAAATTGACTTGCAGCCATGAAACATCTGCCCCATATAAAACAGATAAGCACAAACAGACAGAGCACACTCCAGGTATAAGAACAGAAAGGGCAGAGTACAGAAGACAGAGGGTCACAAGTCAAGCTGGCAACAGGTATAAAGTCAGCATTTCTATTTCTGAAAAATTCTGCACCTCCTAAACAAACCACCCTCAGGTACTGAAGCACACAGCTTGGGAATGTTCTCTGGGTATGCCAATATGGGACAATATTCATGCTCTATTTAACCCAAGGAAATATTTGAACTATACTTAGACTAGATACTAATGTACAGCTTGAGTTATGCTGTGCACTCAGAATCTTCTCAGTTTCTGAGACAACTTAGAAAGGATCACAAGAGTGCTACACTAATAGACTTAGCAAGTTTATATCACTGACATCAAATAATGCCGGAGTTTAAATACTTAAGTTGTACTCATCACAAACTAGGTAAAATATACTCTAGTTACTGGAGTCACTTTACCTTTATAACCAAATTTCATTCAAGTTTTTTCCTTAGACTTTTAATACAGTGATTTTACCTCTACAAATAGAGCATGACAATTCTAGATAAGGCGTAACCAAAACAGCTCAAAGGTGTAAACCCTTTTAAAAATGAAAACCGCTATTTTGCATTCTAACCACCATTTTCATATTTTATAATTGCACATTATTTTGCAATAAAAAGAAAAAATTACATTTAAGTGGGATCTTAAACCCCACTGAAACCTCTGCAGGCTAAGTGCAAGCATAACTCAATTCAACACCAGGGAATTATGCTGCAGCAGTGTAATCTCTACATCAGTGGAATTGAATAGGTCTGCTTATAAAACACATGCAAATACACAGATGTCCTTTACTAAACAAAGTATTTAACCCTATTTCCATTAAACATGTTTGCATGCAAGGGAATCCAGCATACCAAATATATTTTAATTTGATTTTACATGGTGACCAACATTATTAAATATGTTGTGTCAATTCGTTAACACTCAAAATTATCCAAAAATCTAAGTGACAAATGATGCTGTGTAGTACAGTACCCTAGTGCAACTGCAAATGTTCAAACATCTTTTTAGACCTCCTGCTATCTGAAATTACTAACTTCATCTTTATCACTGAATTATATTTATAATTGTTATTGTCTAGCATCACATTTTTCAATTAAAAAACCAAGCCTACATTCCTCCTTTTGTTTTTGGGTTGTTTTTTTTTTTTATTGTAGCCGACACAAATAAAGGGACAGGGAAATGGTAAGCTACACACTCACAGAAAACTATCAACTCCATATAGTAATGGAAGAAAACATTCAAAGCAATCAGACATGCTACTAAAATGTGCAATGGAGAAACTGATTGCAGAGGAAAAAAAATCAGAAAATGTCCTCAGACAACAGTAATTGCTAAACAGCATTAACTGGTGCTGCATATTTCCAGTAGAGCACTGTGTGAAGATGCCAAGGTTTAAACACACATTTATTTGGTAAAAGGCTGCCAACACTCTTCCTTCCTAGCAGTTCAGCTGGCCTTACTACCCCATCGATCTTTCTGTAGTGGGAAATTTAATCTGAGCCCTATTGCCACACAAACACAGAGGACAGTAACTTAGCTCTGGACTTGATTGTAAAAGAGCCACGAAGCACCCACAAACAGGTTCCCTCTCATTTGGTCCCATTTGAAGGGCATTAAGCCCTGGAAGGAAGGAAGCAGTAAATACCAGTGATAGTTTTCACATGTGTTCAAACCTTCACTAGCTCCTCTTCCTTAGCACTAAAATTCTTTTCCATAATTCTGCAGTTCAAGGGGCAAGAAGGAACACCCACACCAGAAAACTATTTTTCATCAAGTTAAAACTCTTTACACCTGCTTTTTTTGTCTGGTATTTTCTCTTTTGGGATACAGAGCAATCATCTAAATTTTTGGAGGCACTGCAATGTTGAGTAGTGTCAGTTATTTAAAACACCTGACTTTTCCAAGAGCTTCTACACTGGAGACAACATTTTGGCTACAGGATCAAACTTTGAACGATTAGCAGAACAAATTATAGACATTTACTAACAGAACTGAAAGCCATCAGAGGTATATAATCTCAGCTCTGAAGAAATCATCACTGGTTCTTGAACATACAAAGAGTTCAGGCAGAACAGTAACAGAGTATGCACATTTTCATTGTTTTGGAGCCTATAATTCTTATTTAGGTTATTATTTCCACTTGTTACGCTCAAGAGGCTAAAGGAGCCAGAGGTTTCTAACAAGATTTTAAACAGCATCATGTCCTTAGGCAAGTGGCTATTTAACAATCTTTCCTCTTCCTCACTAGACTGCTTAGACAGGCCAGTCTCTTTGACAGATTCAATCAACTTAATTTCAAAGATTATGATATTAAAATGAACCAACAATTCTTAAGACTTCTGTGTTATAAAGACAGTCTAGAGTGCTATTTCTCACTGAATATATGATTTTTTTCATTGCTTTGAGTCACAGACTGTCAAATATGAAATGTTGAGTTTTTAACCTTTGATTTGTCTGAATCATAGCAGGAAAAATAAATAGATGATAGAACTAGTAAGGAATTTGTTCTTTCAGTTTTACAAAGAAACAGTTTCCCACAAGAAAACTGATATTCTAATTATAAGCTTCTGAACAAGACAATCTTGTAAAGCTTTGTATCCACTGGTACTATAAATCAGAAGCTTCTAAGTTAATTTCACTTATTTTCCTCCATCTGGAAGCTTTAATATTTCAACATGCTGTTCTTCCAAATCATAAAAGAACTTTGTTTTTACAGCTATGTGGAGAGCTATTGCTGCTTTAACCACTAAGTTAGATCTTCATCCTGGTTCCTGCCCCAGTGCTCGATGAGCAAGAAATCTGAAAACTCAGAGTAAACATCCGTTTCCCAAATGATGCAAATAGGTTTAGAATAAAAGTACCAGTAAGTTGGTTTGGGGTTTGGTTTTATTTTATTTTTAAAACTTTAATTCTTGGTAGCTGCTGCCTCAGGGTATGTCTCTCAAAGCCCTTGCTTTTATTAATACACAGGCTTCAGAAAATATCTCTTCCCTTTCTGTGTTTTCAGTAAATGAAAGGCTAAAACGGGTCCAAAACTCTTGTGATGTGATACTGGCCCGGACGGAGCTTCCCACTGCCTCAGCCCAAACTTTTGCCTCCCATGAGCTGCTTAAACTTAAAAAGTCAATTTTTGTTTTCCACCTGCCCTGTAGGGCCACAACACCCTCCCTGAAGAGACCCCCCGTTAACTCAGCCTTCTGAGGCATCCTAAGACTGGTGTGAGAGGTGGAAGAGAAGTTGAAAAGCAGCAAGCACATCAAAACAATGCGGGCTTTTACAGTTTGAATTCAAGTTTTCTTATAACAATAAAGCAAAACAAGAACAGCTGCAAGTACCATGCTAAGCAAACAAGAACCTAGGTAAACTGATACAGCTTAATCATAGTGTGACAGAGTTTTGATCTTGACTTGAAATCAGTGTGCTTAAATCCATGTATGATCAGTTTAAACTTTACTAGTTTAAAACAAATTTCATCTGGTGCCACTAAATAGACACAAACTGTGTCTCTTTTCTCAGAAAGCGGATTTTGCTTTATTTTAGTTTCTCTCACCTGTCTGTCACCTGAACTAACCCAGGTCGCTTGGCAAGGGCAAGTCCAACACCATATATGCAAACTCTGCCTGTGGGCTTATCAACACAGAAGAGACATGCCCAATACATATAAAAGTAATTCCATGTGTTCTCAGTTTTCTGAAATACGTTTTTTTGTACTCTACTCCCTCAATAAAAGAGCTGCTTACCAAGTTATCTGTATTTTAACCTATCCTGAAACTGTGAAGTTATCATCGTGTCAATCACCAAGGATGTGTAAGCAGTGAAACCTTCCAGTGTCTGAAAATACAGCTCCCTGTTGTTTGCAACATTCTGTGTGTGTGCAGGGAACAGTCAAAGGGAAAGTGCATGTGTGAAACAGATAATATCAAAGCTGTTGTGGAGGAGAGCCCCGCAGCCCTGCATTAATATCCTGGCTCATGCCATCCCTGTAAGGTGAGGATGGGTCATGGGTTTAGACACACAAGAAGAAAAGTTGATCAGCAGAGAATAGATACTTTCAGTGTTACCAGAGAGAGATACTTATTTCAGTAATTCTACAGAAATGTAACAGAATAGTAAGGGTAAGCAAACTATTGTAAAAAAGCTAACAAAATTACACAATATACTGAGCCAAAATATTGCATGACTGTCTTTTATGGCACTTCTAGACACAGCACTTGAGCTGTTTACTGAGCAGTCCACCAGCAGCCTACTCAGATACTTGATTTTATCAGAGCAGGCCACCCACATCTGACCCAGCAAAAGTGCATATGTGCAAGAAGGATTCCACCAAAACACTACAACTTTTTTGTATAACATAACCTTTAGCAAACGAAACCTCTTATTTTCTATCATGTTCATATAGAAACAAATCAAGTACAGAATTTCATGTCCCTTCTAAATCATGGAAAGTAAAGTGGGAAAATTTCTGTATCACTAGGGATGGCATTAAGTCAACACAGGAATTTCTTCTGAGACATATCAATAATCCAGCATTTGTTTTAGCTCAGAATTTATGGAAGAATATCAATACAAAATGTTTACATAACACACAGGCACTTGATGGGTTTCAGTCTGGCAAGGGTGACCTGAGAGTTCCTGAGGAAAAATAGAAGTTCAAAGAAGTAGAATTGTTCATTACAGGAGGTGCTGGACACCACATGCCCACAATTTCCACTTCTGTGTGACCTGAAAATGTGCGTTTAGCTTGTATTTCCCTTATGGCAGGGGCAGGATGAAAACAACAGGAACAGTGTTTCATCTTTTTTTTTTTTCCCTTAAACCTACCTTTTTTCATTAAAAAAGCCACTTGGAGGCAACCTGTAAGGTTTCAGAACAGAGAGAAACAGAGCCTAAAGAATGAAAAAATTAAAACTGCAGTGAATAAACCTACTTCACCAACCAGAGAACTACCACCATGTTTCAGGTTTTAAAAGCCATAGTCTGCACTGACTGAATAATTTTATTTACACTTTCAACTTATTCCATATGAGGTACTTAGGAGAGGATCAGCCCTTGACACAAAGTGACCATATACAGCACTGAAAGTTACTCCTCTAGAGTCAGGAAGAGTGCAAAATCAACAGTTCTACTATAAAAGCATTTGCAATGCCACACTATTCTCACGCTTCTTATCAGTCAACACAGATCCCCACAGACACCAGGGAAAGGAAGAACAGGGGGATGCAAGCCCTGCCATCAGATACAGGAACGCCTACGAGACAAGTGTAATGAGCCAGGTCAGGGGGGAACTGAGCTCTGCTGGGGTCAGTGTCATGTTTCTGTAACACCTACAGAGGAAACCAGTCTTGATTTCTGTAAAAGATACAAGGTCAAAGCTAAGAGTAATTACCAGCCAGCATTCACTCCCTTCCCTCAAACAGCATTTCAGACAGCTACTACTGGAAGACAGGAAACTTATCTAAGGATTAAAAAAACAATAAATCACATTGCAAATAAGATCATATTCAATATTAGATTAGAGGATGAACAGCATGAACAGCCTTTTGTACCTTAAGCTAGAGAGCATATTGCAAGTGTGTCTCAAACCAAACTGGGCAACTGAAGATGCTGTGTAGTAAGGACTGATTAAAACCACTCAGCACATGACAGAGCTAAAAGATTGCCTCACCTCTTTTACACAGTGACTTTTAGCTTCTGTACACACCTGAACACCTTGATATGCTCATTTCTTAAGACTTTTATAACCTAATGATCAGCACAATCCATCTTAGAGGACAAAGTGAGGACATCTGTATGCAACTCCTTTGCTAAGCACAACAATCAGCCCTAGTGCCCCACCAGGCACTCATCCATTTTTCACTACCTCAATAAAAACATGCCACAAAAATAGGAAACACTGTTTTCCAGCATACACTTGGATTATTTGGAGGTGAAAGAAGATCATATCTAAAGTAAGTTAAATTTTAAGCAATTCTAAATAATCCAAAACAAACCAAGTCATCCTAAAACTTTCAAAACTCCAGTGGTTTAGTGCTTACATCATTAAAAATAATTTTTGTCACAGCTCAACAGGTATTCAATGATGACCTCAATGTACATTCAGGGCAATGGAGCATGATCATGCAATGAATATGCTTTCATATTTTCAAAACATACTTTATAAAAGCAACCCATCTCAAGTTTCAAAGGTGCTATGAAGTACAAGGTCTTAAAAAGCTATGAAAAATGCTATCACTACTCACTTGTGCATTTCATCTGTCTCCATAATTTCGCATAGTAGCTTTTCAAAACCTCATCCTACAAACCATATTTGAACTGTAGAGGGTCAAGGTAGGTCTAATAGCATATTAAGTAACAAGAGAACTTTGTTTTCTGTGTGAATGATACTTTCTCCTCCTATTATTTTCCCTATACTAAGTTTGAACTCTTCTACCAAACAGCTGAGAAATTCAGATCGAACGTGAAAGGTGATGTTACAGTCTGCAATTTATCAGCCCACAGTGTGCAGGTGTGCAGTAAAGCCTTTTGGAGGAACAATGGCAAACTGTAACCTCAGTTATCTGGCTGCACAGCACGGTGATGACTGAGGAAAGCATATCTCCTTACATCCTTCAGGACATTTCCAGGGCAGTTAATACCTGGCTATATTGTAATGTTAGCTCCCTATAAACATACCATATTATTTTGCTCAGTTCCACTGAACAATTCCCTTACAAAAGCAATCACTTGACCCCATCAAAACTTATTGGAGGTTTCTATTTTCTGTTTTTACATGTCTCACACTATGCAATTCATTCAGTGACCAAGCAATTCAGTATCAAGCTCAAGCACAAATTACAGAAGAAAAAAAATATGCTGAGAAAAATTGCCTGTTGATGAATACTTAACCACTAACACAGCACACTCTTGGAAGCCACTGGAGAGTTAAACCTGCCCAGACCTTGCCAGCTGCTCTATGTGCTTCTGAAATAACCTTGTAACAATCTGTGTCCCAGCTCCCAGAATGCCAAACACTCACATATTACAGCAACAGATGCTCAATTATGGCACTGCAGCTCTCTGTACTCACACACTTTCCTTTGTTCCCAGCCACTGTCTCCAGTGACCTCCTACAGACCTCAGATCAAAAACAAAGAGGAGAAAACTGCCTTCAAGGAACCCAGACAAAATGCAGCTTTCCCTCAGTATCAGGATGTTACCTGATAAACTGAAAACAAAAGTATGCAGGAAGATTTCAACTACAGCAGTGACATCACAGACTTACAGTATCATTAAGACAGCGCTTACATTAGTAAAAGTAGCATATAACAGCTGTACCTGGCAGAATTGTTTCCATCCCAAGAAAACAACAACAAATTTTCCCAGTTACTAAATCATTGCAACACAAGATGCGACTTGCACATTTGAAAAAAAAGAAGCATATCCTGGTTGCTCAAACAGGTCATAATGTTTCCTCAGATACTCTTGAAAAATTGGCCCTTAACTTTGTCCTCCTTCCCAAGAATCTTTTAGGAAGTACAGTGCTATTTAACAGTATCACAGACAGTTGGGTGAAATTTGTATTTCCACAGGCCTTCTGTACACTGACTGACACTGAAACTTTTATCCTACAATATGATGGGATTTCAAAGCAAGATCTTCCCAAGCACATTAGCACAGTTTCCACAGCAGTTCCTTTTCACATAAGTGTTTGCCAAAAAGATGATGATGTTCATGGGAAAATATTTTTTTATGCTTAACTACGGATGTTCAAACAAGTTCATTCCTATAACTGTATGAAAATTATGACACAGAGCAAGCATGAAAATGAGTGCAAACAAACCTTATCTGTGAACTGACACTTGAAATAATGTACACATAACTGATACAGAGAACTCAGATACTAATTAATAAAGGAACAGTAATGCTTGAATCTTTTGCCAGAACATGCGTAAGACACTTAACCTAGAGCAGGTTATATAACCTGAAATACCCTGGCCTTAAATCTCCTTCCCGTCTGTAACCTGCTCTTACCTACACTAAAAAAGGTATCAGTACCTGAAAGGACACTGTGTATCATTTAATTTCCTTTGTTTCAGAATTTGTGTCACTTGCAAGCAACCAGATCTGGAACTCAAGCCAAAGACCAACTCTCTGGACCAGTATACAGCAGATTTCAATATATAACGTAGAACAGTCAAACAATTTTGTATCAGCACAGTAAAAAAAAAAACCAAAACACTGACCTTTTAAGTCCTCCCATGACATTTGATGTGGCAGTCTTGAAGGGAAAGGTCAAAGGTCAGAGGATGCAGTACAGGTGACCAGCAAATGATGGGCTGTGGCCACCTTCAGCCAGCTCTTCACTTGATGAGCTCACCAGCCCAAAGTCCTATAAACCATCTCCCACAGGGTTCACAGCAGTAACTTCTGACTTGTGGCTAATTTTTTCATGGGCCTTTTGGGTATCCAGACAGAGGTCATCTCTACAGTGACTGTATCATGCAGCCATTCCAGAAAATTGAAACAAATGAAAACACAACATCCATTAACTCAGCCTCCTGACACATCTCTGACCATTTTTATTCATTGGTCTGACAGAGTTCATGTTAGGAGACTTTGTGGCCTTTTGTGTCCTCTGTTCTCCTCTTCTGCTCTCTCATTAATAATCCTTCTCTGAATGTCACTTTGTCTGACCTCTGTTTGGGAGAGAGACTACAGCAAACCCTCTTGAAGTACAAGGGAAAGCCTGGGTATTATTCCAACAGCAGCCATGCCTGCTTTAGGGAGCCTTCAAATGGCAGCACAGGTAGAGCACATGGGAGAGTCTATGGGAATGTGTACAGCAGTCATCCTTTTGAAAGGAGTTTCTTAGTATCCAGATGCTATATTGAAGAAAATAATCCTCGCAGTCCCAGTTTAGGACAGGATGTATGCACACACAGGCAGAATTAGGTTTGGTAAGTCTTGTCATTAGGGTGTCAAGTGGCAGTGAAACTGGCACAAAATGTTCTGCCCCATAAAAATCTCTAACCTTAATGAAACCGTAACAGTTGCCAGGGAACCAGCTTTCCTGTGCTCTGGGAAAGCAAACAGATTTGCTGTGCAAGGAATCTCATATTCCACTGAAAACAAACAGCTTCAAGGGTTAAAAGGCAACAGAAGGGAGATGTGCTGCCTCTTCCCATCAGTCATCCCTATCCTATATCAAGTCTGCTTGACACCACAGTGAGAACTGACTGAAAGTCAGCTGAGGCAGCCTATGAATCTCTTGCAGGGCACAGGTCTGGAAACATTCATTCTTCCCTCAACAGTTGCCACTTCAGAAGGTCTTCAAGAAATAACTTGAAATACAGAGGCAATTGAACAATGAAACTCTCAGATCATGCCTGTTAAATACTTTTTCTCCCCACTGCTATTTTAATTAAGGACAGATCATGCCACCCCTTACATATACTATTCTATCTCCTTGCAGTAACTGCTCTGAAAATGTGTTATTAATGAACTCACTTTTCAAATGCTCATTTAGCCTCTAATTCCCCTGGCTTTCAGTGAGATGCTCCATTGTACTACAGCTCAGAGCCTGTACCTCACATGGGCAGAGCTATCTCAGGTCTCTTCTGGGGAAGTTTGTAAACCCATATAGTACTCTGGCATTTAAAAAGTTACCATGGTAACATCTGCACTGCACTGCAGACTGGAATTAAGCAGGCCTTGCTACTAGTCATGTGTTATACCTTCTGGACCTGGCTTTTCCTTGATTTTTTACTTCTTGGGTTAAATTCACAATCATGGCATCCTGGTAACAGAAAATTAACCTATACAGTACATCAAGATTAAAATATCAATCCAAAAAGCAGACAAAAAGAATTGCACTGTGTAGCACATTCAATGAGCAAAGAACTGTATGTAAAATGAATGCTTTTCCCAAACACTCAACTAACTGAATTCTATGCAAGAAACTTAAAGTAACTGAAAGTGATGAACTAAGAACTGGGCCTGGGCTAAGCTGTCTTTGTAAATTTTACAGCCTCAGAATCAGTCTAGTACACAGATGCCAAACCTTTTTATTTGTACAACTTCCCAAAACCAAAAATATATTCCTGGGAGAATATGTCACATTAAGCAGTACACAAGTCTACACAAGTCTCATTTCTCAAGTTTTTTTTTAAATATCTCAAAAGAGCGGTTATATGTATTTTATGAAAAGAAATATAAATATATACACACAAAGTCTCCTTGTAATTGTAGCAATTTTCTCCATGCCCTTGAAATCCATCACCCATGACACCATGAATTCTAGAGCATCTGCATGTGTTTGGTTTGTCAACACAAGCCCTGCTTATTTTCTCTCACTCAAATTAGGGAGCTGCTCACATACTCTGCACCAGTGAACCCCAGCTTGCTGTTGTCTTATTTGTCCCATTTCAATTCCAAAAGAGGGCTGATGTGCAAGATACTGACCTTATCTTCTAAAGGAATATGGAAATACAAACATGTTCCGTAACAGCAGCTGTGAAAGAATTACTTTACAGGAAGAGCAAAGTACTGTCTGCATTTGTTATCACACCTATTCCTTCAGACAAGCTCTGGCTACACAGCCCAAAAGGCTGAGATACCTCTGACATCTTCACCTGTGTCTGGCACAAGATGCTGTCAAAACCCACATCATTAGAACATTATATGAAAATGCCTCAGTCATTACTGACGCAAAGTGGGTCTGATGAACAGCAGACCTGTAAATGCCTGCAAAATATTCTTTACATCCTAATGTTATTCCATGTTTTACCCAGTTAGGAGATTTACTGGTATATACTGCCTATGCAATCATATGGATTAAGAAAAACAAAGAGGCATTTATCAATTTTCTCAGTGCCTTTTTTTTTCCAGTTATCAGCTAAACACACACCTTATTCTCTGACTTTCCGTTACAAGCAGTAGGTAGCTGAGAAGGCTAAAGAGATGATTCATTTCAGCCAACACCAGAAATGTCTACAGCCATCACAAAACTTGAAATATCACTGAAGCAAAAGACCAGTAAAGTGGAAGTTATGCTAGACATGCATACCTTTGCAGCCCATCTAGCACAGCTGTCACTGTTGTATTTATTGAGAAACTAACATAACTGTTCTGCTTAATGGGGAATTCTGTTATCTAAATTCCTTTTGAACCATTCTTCCAGCTCCTCTTGCTAGCCAGATCAAATTGATACAGGCAGGTTTGGCAGAGATAGTTAAAATAAACTTGGATCTTTTCAGGTAACACCTTTCCTGATAGTCACCTGAGCCAGAAACTTTTCAGAATCAACACTTCCATAGGAACTGGGGTGGAAAGGAATGGGTCTTCTCCAAGGTTCATTTTCTGGGGCTAAAAACTTCCAAAACAATTGCCTACTAACTTCTGAAAACTAAATAACTAGAGGGTGCTTTTGACATAATACATCTTGCAGCTGGCTACTAAAAAATATTCCCAAATATTTGACTTCAGCTTGGTAGTTTATTGCCAAAGGCAACAAATTTAAAAGTAACTTAGATAAAACTCTTGCTCGACAATACATTTTCTCTGTAGCTGTCTGGCAGAAGAGGGTAACTTTGGTGCCAGCAAGCTTACACATCTATAGTGCTAGTAAGTTGAAAATCAATACCTCAATTTTCTGTATGAAAATTCAGGAACAATACACAAGATCCCACTTTCTATGTGTCCTGAGTTTCTCTCTTGAAAAAAACAAATGAAAGGGTGTTTATAAACCATTTCACAAGGTTTTTCTTTGGAAATCATGATAACCTGGTTGTGTACACATAACTCTCCCACTGTTTATAGCAAGGTTTGTGATAACTTACTGCTGCTTTCCTAAGAAAAATAAAGTTTATCCACTCCTCCAAAAAGCTGTCTACTGACTTCTCAAAACTAAGTAGCTGTAGAGTGCTTTTGACATCATACCTTGCAGCTGGCTACTAAAAAAACATTCTCAAATATTCAGCTTTAACTAGCGATTTAATACCAAAAGCAACAAGCTTATAACATTTTGAACAGGGAGAGATGATGAAGCCTGTCCAGAGAAGGGCAATGAAAACGGTGAAGGGTCTGGAAATTAAGCCATACAAGGAGCAGCTAAGAGAGCTGGGGTTGTTTATCCTGCAGAAAAGGAGGCTCAGGAGTGACCTTATTCCACTCTACAACTGCCTGAAAGGACATTTTGGAAAAGTGAGGGTCAACCTGTTCTCCCAGGCAACTAGTGACAGGACAAGAGGTTATAGCCTCAAGCTGTGCCTGGGAAGGTTCAGGTTGGATAGCAGGTAGAACTTTTTCACTGAAAGAATGATCAGCCATTGGAATGGGCTGCCCAGGCAGGTGGAGTCCTGATTCCTAGAAGCATTCAAGAAACAACCAAATATGGCACTTAGCCCTATGGTTTAATTGGCATGGTGGTGTTCAGTTAAAGGTTGAACTCAATGGTCTTGGAGGTCTTTTCCAGCCTTAATGATTCTATGAAGTTATACAATTAAGAGAAACAGAATTGCATGCCAATGCTGCCAGAGCACCTTAAATTGAACTTTGCCTTAGTCAGATACTGTACCACATTATATTAATTACAAATTCTCTGCCAAAGCAGAGCTCATGGCAAGAGACAATGTATAAATTAACAGCCCCATGCTGTGTTTTTTAAAGCTAAGGACTTTCTTTTTCTGAGCTAAGAAACAACTCCAACCCTCAGACACTAAAATTCTGATGAAGAGCTCAGTCCCTGGCAGAAAGCATATTAATTACTTACACTTGTTTAGTGCATTATTTTACTAAGTCCATTTAAGTATATACTCACAGTCAAAGCTTAACCTCCACCCCACCTCACTCGGAGTAGAAACAGTTGTCCTTCTCAGTTATTTGGAAAAACCACACAGACCCCCAACTTGCACTTGATCTTAAAGACAGTATTAATCTTTCATGGAGTAGACGCACAATTGCCAACTCTTAAAAACCTTAATTTCTCTGCGTGGACTGTTCTCAAACCCAATCAGAACAGAAGGAAAAATATCTGTAGGGTATGGGAACATCACTGTTAAACTAGTCCAATAATAGTGGTATGTAGCAGCTGACAGTTCAAATGGCCTCTACTTTGAGGTTAATAGAATTCTGATGTATTTTAAATTAAACTCCACAGTGCACTTGTGTATACTTGTTGCTTCTGTGAGTCACTAAACTAAGGGTCCTCAAATTCATTCTCTGAAGGACAAAAACCACTGTTAAAACACAATCTTCTGCTAGCACTCAAAGAAACAAGAATTTTAAGTATCTCTAATACCTACGCACTTCGCAAATGAAGCAAAAGTGCCCCTCAATGCTGATTTTAACCCCTGGAGTTAAAACCCACTAAGTGCCAGCATTAAGGGCACTTAACTCCATCAGGGGAATTTTCAGGTGAAAAGGCATCGAGTCCACAGCAGGATTTGCAGGTATGGTAACATTCTTACCAGAGATGCAAATCAATTGTTTGCAAGAGGAGTTGATATTCACAAAACACAACACTGCTGCAAGCATTGCTCTGTACTCTACTTGCTTACAGTCTGCCTATTCAACCTCTTTTTAATTTATTGAGCTCTCCAAATCCTAGTTTTCTCTCTTTGAAGTCATCGTATGTGAAGGCACTTCCCCAGATTGCTCCATGTTTCAGGTTAAACCGTGTTCATTTCACCACATCTATTCACAGAAGGATTCTTGAAGCACAGGTATTGCACTTCCACCAAGTTGCAAACCCTCAAAGGGACATGTGGTCTCCTGGAAAGGTTTTACCAGTGCTGAGACTATCAGCACTTCATTTTTAACATTAATGTCTTGCAAAATAGATTTTCATGCCCAAGAAAGCCATTTTACATTATTTTTTCCTTCTCCCTCCAATGTGTACAAAGTTAAGCTTCTCAACTACAGGGCACATGGTTTTACAGTTAAAGGACACAATAACCCAAAGCATCCCTGAAATAGTCTAGCTTTCCCCTCTGTAAAGTACATTAATTTTATATGTATTAAATGTGTTATATCAAGGTAAAAGATGCAATATTAAAGGGAATTGGCTTTCATGTAAGGTAGCCCATAGGTTTTAGCCAAGGTTGCCATTTCAAAGTCATACATATAAAACACATTATTTTAACAGGACTGTCAATATAAGACGACATGGAAAACATCCAAGTTTAAAACTTGAAGACCAATTAAATGCACCATGAGTCAGGCTGTGGCAAATCAAAATAGTGCTTAATAGACTTTCCCAGGCAGGTACAGAATCTTACCAAATTAGCCTGTTTTTATAAAACCTAGAATTCCTCAACAATTTAGAATAGTAATTCATTATCATGAATTTCTGCAAAAAGGGCAGTACTCATGAGTCTTTTTTTTCTTGCACAGCTGAATAAAACTTATCTTTATCTCACTGTAGTAAAATGATGAGCTTTCTGCCTCATTCAGATGCTTTCAGAGGGAATGGTTGCAGCCTGCACACAAACCACCAGAGGACTGAGCTGGAAGAGACCTCTGGGGATAATCTAGTCCAATGCCTCAATTAAACACAGGTCAGCTACAATAGACTGCCCAGGACCAGGATCATATGGGTTTTGGATAGCCCAGGAAGGGAGATTTCACAATGTCTCTAAGCAACCTCTGATTCTTCTCGACCACTTTCACAAAAGATACTTTATCTTAAAACAGATTTTCTTGTTCTTCTGTCTGTGGCCATTGCCTTTTGCTCTTTCACTGATGTAAGACAGAATAATTTAGTTCTGCCACCTTTAGTTCCTGTAAATGATCAAATTTTCCTCTACTCAGAAGAGCTCCCTTAAAACCTAAGTTTAACTGGCTAAATAAAAAACAGTGACTCTGAAATTTGAAGTCAAGGTTGGTAAGGAAGCCTGTAGATTTCAAACTCCACCTGAATAAGACAGTAATGTACTCAGACAACTTTTCTTTTTCCTCAGGGTGGCAGAAATATATCTGTTCTATTTCTTTCCGTGACATAACATAGTTCCTTTCTTAACAGGCTTATTAGTCTCTAAAAGCAAGCACTAATATCCCATGTAGGTGAACCTCTCACAACCCCAAACTCTGTCTGGAGAAAGATTAGTAGCAAACTGCTCTGAATATGAACTGCACTGCAGGGCATAAACCCCATCTTTCAGATGAAGCCAAAGACAACATGAAAACAGGGCAGGTTTGAAGCACTGCAATGCTGAATGACCAGCTGTAAAGCATCATGGCACCATCTTACTTCTTAAGAAAATCAGAGCTGATGATGACTCCCAGTGTCTAACAAGCCCTGTTTTCAAGTCAGCTTTGATGAGGACTCAGTACTGCTCATGCTGCAGTGTATTGAGGCACGGTGATTACAGCTTAGGAAGCAAAAGGATCCTACCAGTTCCCTAAAAACTACAAATGCTTAACTTCCACTTCCCAACAGCACAGCTGCTCCCCACCTGGGGCATGGTATATAATACAAACAGATAAATACTCTGGAACCTTAACTTCAAGAAAAAGGTTATGTAGCTCTTTTTGACCACAACAAACTGTAAGCAAGCTACAGAGGTGGGAAGGGCATTTCAGGCATTCAGGATCAGTGTGCAGATCACTCAACCCCTGCAAGTCTCAGCTCAGACAGTCTTTGCGCAGGGAGTACCAGCACTTGCAGCCTCTTTTCAAGAGCTGCACAATTGACTCAAGGTTAAGGGAAGCTATGATTGCTAGAAACAGGCACAGACTGAGTGGCAGGTATGAAAACAGAGTAGTCTGAAGCTTCAAATTCTGATTTAGCCTTGAAACAAACCTGAGCTTAGTGAATTGATAGAGGAGAGCAGTCTGCCTACGAGTCTATCCAGGCAAGTGAGAAATCAGCTTCTCTTTCAAAGTTTGTTGTAGTATAAAGGAGTTTCAATCCTGGCCATAGGTAGGCCCATAAGAGAAAGTGACAGTAAGATATGAAGTAATTTTTAGGGCTTTGGCCTAACCTTCTTTTCACCTCTTGCCTTCTGATGGAAGCTCACTCCAAATAGGTTTTTGATTTTGACAACTAGGGAAATTACCCTTTCTCATCTAGTCATGGTCAACTGTGGGGTCAGTGTTTTACCACAATTATTACCACAGAATTTACCAAATGCTTCAGTTTGGATAGTCTGGAGTTAGACACACTAATAAAATGAAGCAGTGCTTTCATCTGGAGACAGGGGAAAACTATCTATGTCTTTGTTCAATTAGCAGCTCCCCTGTTCTAATGCTAAATCCATATCATCCCCTCAAATAAGGCAGTGAAAAAAAATATGGCTACAATTGACTTATTCCAACAGTAAAAGGCATGTTTATATTCAGCAAATCCAAAAACATTACCAGACTACTATCTTAAAAAAAAAGAGAAAGATAAGGGACTTAATACAGAGAAACATGAGGTAACATAAGAAACACAGTTTCTCAACTATCAGATTAAATGACAAGACTAAAATACATCATCTTCTCATGCACTTGCCAGATACTACCTGCATGTAAATTCACACAAACTCCCACACCCTGAGCATTTAAAACTAGACTGAGTGAGCTAAAGAAAACATTATCTAATGCTCATTTATGGTCTGGCAAAGGGAAGGACATGATAGGATGAAAGGATTAAATATAAACCCCATTAAGCCACCTAATTATGTCAGGGTTTTCTTGTAGATATTTGGACTGTGTAGGACATGTAGCTACCTAAATAAAGAAGCTTAAGCTTGAGGTTCTTAGCATCTTCTGACAAACTTCCTTCTCTCTGCTCTTCTGAGCTGAGTAGTTTCTGCTTTCCTCTAAAATAATTCATAAGCCCTACTGAAGGGAACATTTCTTCATTCATTTTCACAGATTCTATGAAAACATTTGTCCCATTCAATGTTCTTCTCAATTTTTTGATTTGGAAGCTGTAATACCAAAACTGGATGACACTTAGTTCAGCAAATTTAGAATAACATTTTTCCTTGAATAGAGAGCAAATACAGCCTACAGGACCTACCTGCTTAAAAGTTCTGCCTTTTACCTGAACTTTTACCCTGTGTCTGACTTGGAAAGAATGGACACTTACATAAACCTCAGAGCAGTAACCAGCCAGGAAACAAGGCGATGAAAGACAATTATGTAACTAAGACAGAAGGATGAACTGAGCTCAGCTACTGATGAAACTCATTGCTGGAGATTCTGCCTTTGCCTCAGTACAGCTTGAAGATTAAAGTCAAGTTTTTTTTTATATAGCAGATTTATTTCCCTCTTCCCTACCCTGTCCCTCCACTTCAAAGCAAGTAAGATCAGCTTTCATTTGCAAAGAGCCGAGTGGAATAATTGAATGATCACATGTTTACTAGAATTTTAAGTGACTTCTACTTAGTCCAGACAGCCTTGTAATCAATAACATGCCCCAAGTCCTCACTCTCAGAAGGCACTCATATGACTTTGGGAGTTAATGGAGCTATCAAAAATGTCAGTGCAAAGGAGTAGTTGAGGCCAAGAAATAAAACTGGTCAGATAACTGGACAGAAACATGAGCACCATCAAGAATGATTAAATGAGAAGTCAGTGTCTGCTGTTTTCTCAACATACAAGTCTCAGATTTCAGTGCCCCTGAAATGCAGAATTTTAAATCTGGGTTGAGTCATATTTTGGACCTTCAGCCCAACACCAAAACACCATGCCAGGGATCAAAGGTGAAAATAATCATGTACACTTGACTGAAATGCAATTTATCCTTAACATCTCTGTTAAAAATGTTCAGATATTATTAAAACTTCATAGAAAATCACCTTTCTTGAGCCGAGTCACTTTTAAATAGTGAATTTTATTTTTTCACTTAATCCATACCATTTATGTCTGATAACCATTACAATCACACACTATTAAACTGACAAGCTGCTTCAGACTAAAACGCAGTCTGAATGCCTCAAACAGATGATGTCTGCAACTCATTTGTCAGTGCCCTGCATCCCAAAGCAGACAACTGATGCAATTACCACATTGCTGATAATCTTGCAAGCCTATTTTTTCTCCCATCACCCACTTCCACTACAAGAATTATATTCTACCTTTAGGTGCATCAAATAATTTTCAACTGCTAATTTGCTAAAGTTGTAGCTGACTTTATCAGCTTAATAACCAGGGTTCTCATATTTTGGTCTAGCAGAGAGCTCAGTTTTGTAAGTCTCATTCAATGCACAGAATAAGTTACAGAGCATCTGAAGTAGTCTATCATTTTGCCCTGAGAGCAACCACTCAGCTCTGTCTCCACTACAAAAAATATTGATTGTCAAATATACAAACCCCAAGGGATATGGCTTCTCTCACTGTTCTGTGTCAAACTTTATCACCAACAGAAATACTAGTTTAGCAGACAGTTTATGGGCCAGGCTGTCTCAGGTTGCACCACAACCCAAGTTGTCCTGGGCTATGTATTTCATGGGGTATGAAGTTGGAGAGTTCCCTTCCCCTCTTTGCTGGAGGGGCATCTTTGCCTCCAAGAGCCCTCCTGTAATCTCCTAGGCCTGATCTATCCAAGCAGCAAGCAAAGCCCGTGGAGAGGCAGTCTGTTCCTTCTCCAGACCTGCTTCTGCCTAGATCCAGTTCAGCTGCTAGTGGGGGTTGCTGTACTGTACACCAGAAATGCCTCCTCTTCTATTGCTCACTGCAGTAGCTGCAAGACAAAAATACCATGGTCCCCATTCTTCACATTCACTTCCAACCCCAGAACATTTACAGCTTGCTGTCCAGACATCATCCCTGAGGCACTTCCCAAACCTCCTCTTTTTTTCTGATCTTGTCCAACTGTCTTAAATTTCCATGTTATTTTTCCTCAGACTTTGATCTACTTTTCACCCAGTGGTGGGAAAACAAGATACACTGAAAAGCTGCATCTATCACTGAAACACTCTGTGAAAGTCTAGTCATTTAAAATATGGAGAGAAAGCTCAGCTAGAACTATCATGAGGCATGGTTTCCAGGCACTAACACATCCACACACACACTGTTTCCAGGGAACTTTGATGAATACAGCTACTCCACCCTCCCCTTCTTTTTAGAGGGGAAATTCAAAAGTATTGCCAGCACTTGCTCATTCCAATCTTGTTCACAGCTAAAGACACAAGTCTTTAGTGCAGGCTTGGAAGGCATTTATTTCTTCTCCATGATGACAAAAACTTCATGAAGTTGGAATGGAAATATTTTCTTGATACTAGCAGTAGACAGTTTTATATGTCCAGATGAATTTGTGTTATTAAAAACAATCATGGAATTTTCATGCCAAGTATCCATTAAGGAGACAGATTATTCCCAAGGAAAAAAGTTCAATTAACAGCAAAAAATTAAAGTAAACTTGTTCATGCTTCATTTTGTTTTACCATCATGCTTCCCTTCTGATTTTGCAGTCCTATCATATGTTATATAACCTTATTTTATTTTGGAATTAATTTATCTCTTGTTTTTCCACTTTACATCTTACAGCACTAGATCATAAATATGATTTGTTGAGAACTTGCATTTCTTAATTGAAAAAATTAAAATTTTAGCTAAAAAACCAAGATATTTATTATAATAAAATAGTTATTCTCTGTCTTAATTAAAAAAATAGGAAAACAACTTCTCCACATCAGCTCAGAACTTCTTAAGCAGAAGTCTTAACAAGAAGCAATGATTTAATTTAACAACAGTAAATTGCTAGTAAGAAATACACTTCATTGTTTCAAGTGGAAATAGTTTGTGGGGAAATAAGTTTTCAAATATGTGTCTGCAAAAGCATGCAAATAAATACTTGAGTTTGAAGGCTTTACAGATGACTTATTTACCCAGCTCAAATAAGCTTTGAAACTGATTTGGCTTTGTTCTGCAACTCTGACTTTCACAAGTTTCTGTAGAGAACAACAACATCCCAAATTCAAAGCTGTTGCCTGTAGCAGGAAGTGCTAGAAGAGTCCAAAGAGTCATATTCTGTGTGCAAGGACCACATAACGTGCTCCACTACATTGCAAGAAAACTCGGCATCTCCACTCTTGCCTGAGACATTTTCTCTCAATGCTGATTCTGACAGTCAAGCACACCACTTGAGTGCTATTTAACAGCTCCTGGTTAGATATTAATGTTTTTTGGTAATTGCATTTTAAAATCATGTTTTCATTTCAAGGGGAATGTGAGTGCATTTGTTTTCAATCTTTCTTTAAGTGTTAAGTGCATTTTAACAGGAAAAAAGAAACTTCTATCTTGATAAGAATAGAGCCAACTCTTTTACTAGAAACTGTTGGTGTCCCACATTTCCAAACACCTCTGTCAGTTTATGATAAAGCTACGTAGCCATAGTGTTCCATATTCTAGCATGACTTAGATCTGTGGGGGGGGATTTTTGCTGAAATCAACAGCAGCCCATGGTCAACCTGTAAAACTAATGCTTGGCATACTTAGAAAACAATTTGCTATACTGGCATTTTCTTATGAGAATCTTGAGATATCTCAGCTCCCCATGTGAAAAGCAGGAATAACATTTGTCCTCCTCATGAAGAGGAAACAAACATAAGGCTACAATGCAAATTGAGCCATGCTCCAGACAGAGACATCAGTAAACTCAAATATTCGGGCTGATGAGTGATCTAAGAACTCTTGAAGCATTTAATAGCTGCCAGTAATCAGCTGGGAAAGCTGTTTTTACCACACCTCAAACTCATTAGTTCTGGTGGGTTTCTATCCTTACTGACAGCAGATGTTCCAGCTCCCAGTAGTGACAATGGCATGGCAAGAGCTCTGAAATCCCACTTCCACATTCAACTCCCACATTCTGAGCAGAGTTGCCTTAGTTCAGCCAAACTCAGGCACATGACAGACATAATTTTAGACAGACTAGGAAACCAGAACCTAGGTTCTGCTGCCTGGACATTCACCTGTGGTTTGGCTCCATGCAAGCTGGTGACATAAATCCCACATAACACAGGGCAGTAAGACTCAATTCCATAAGACCTTTCAGATAGTGGCATGCAATTGTATAGGCTTCCTATTCTTCTAAATGCACACAAAGGTGCTCTATTGTTCAACCATTCAACAAATATAAGTATCACTTGTTCAAGTCCCTTGCCACCGGGATCATGGTAAAAAGATGGAAAACAAGCAACATCTCTTACTTCCTTCTAGTTCTCTTTTGCCATCCTTGTCAGATATTTGTCTCCCTTCAGGAACTGTTGCATCAATATTCATGTTCCCATCTTCCTTCTTTTTCCTTAAAGTGGTTCATGACCATCTCTGACTACTGCCCATCTGCAGTCTTCCGTATCTTCCTCAGGCAAGTAGAGGACCTGCCAGCAGCTCACTGAATGCTTATTCCCAAATCATGTCAAGATGAACAGATGGTGCCATAGCTCAAGAACACAGCCCAGCATCCATCTCTCAGTGATGGACAGACAGTTCTATTTCTACACATAGATGCAAGTTTACAGTACCAAATTACTGCAACAGGTTACAGACCCACCAAACATGCTCAGGTCAGAGAGACAAAATATTAACTGAAGGTATGGTTTTGTAGGAGTCAAAAAGGAAGTATTCTAACAAGTTCAACACTACCAACATTATTTCAGGTCCAGTACAAACCACCACATTAGGAAAAATTCAAGTTTCACAACCCCTAATACTTACTTACCCAGTCCTCATGAGAAAAGGAAAGAGGTACAGCAGCAAGCCCATGGCACAAGTTATTTCTATTTGTACAACCGCCCCTTCTGCACAGGCTCCCCTATTTCTTTCTCATGATGTTCTCTCCTGTCTCCTCAGTCCCCTTCATATCAAGGAAAGGGTGAGGGAATAAAGAAGATATGAAGAAAGCAGTCTTTCACTGCCATGTAGCCAACTTCCCTGGAAGAGTATTCACCTTCAGTTTTTTCTCTAGGCTCAGATAGAAAAAAAGGTAAGTTACCTCTGCATCAATCTAGTTGGCTTTTGCTGCTTCCTTATTCTCACTAAATTGCCTTGGAAGGACAGCATCTAAATTCACAGCTCTTCCTGACAGGGTTCATGATAATTAATGAATGACAACTGCCAGAGAGTAATCTACATCTTCCATGTATGTTACTTAAGCAATCATTTCAGGATCCACCTCTCCTGTAATAGATAAGATCAAGAAAGCATAAAGCAAAAGGAGTCATAATTGCACTGCCCAGAACCTGATGGCACATTAAGCCTTTTCCACCTAACAGATTTTTTGATTATTTATCAAAACATGTATTAAAAAAAAGAGGCTCTACTGTTTCTGAAAATACAACTCTACAAAGCTGACAGGCAGGACACTGAAACTTCTTAGAAATTACCACAGAAATCTCTTTCAGAATGTGAGCTTTAATACTATAGAAGACTCATCATTATTCCTTGAATTCCTAAACAATGTATATACATATATTATCAGTGAAATAACCAACAAACCTCAATTGCAGACAGCCGCACTCAGGAAATTAGCACTTTTCACCTAAAATTTTAGTATTGTAGTGCACTTGGGAAATAGTGTGCTTTACAAAACATGCATGAGAGATTGCTCTCCAACACCTGCACTTGTTAAGGATTAGCTTCATTCAAAGTAATAACTATTTCAGAGACTCAAAAATGAAGCCTTAGCACTCAGAAATGCAGCTGTTTGTGAATTCCTACCCTTCAGGGTTCTGAGTTTGGGGGACTGGTGAGCAAGGTATAATGATGTTTCATTGCACTCTTCATTTCAAGATTAATGAATAACTATCACATCAATCCCAGTGCAAAATCAAAACTTGAGCAAGATATGCAGAGTGCAGCACCTTCAGCACTTCCCCCAGCCCCAGGAAACTTATTTACACATCATCCCCAGAAATTTGGATGCACAACCAACCTCTTGGGCACACAATCTAATTCAGACTCATTTCAAAACTTCATCGACTTGATTCTTTTGAGTGCAACAACTGACTTGGTTGTTCTGCAAGCTCCTTTCCAAGGGGAGGGAGTTGCCAGTCACTCTCAGGCTCCAGTGTCCCTGTAATATTCCAATTTTTTTTTTGCCTTCTCTACTATGGTTTAAGAGCCAGCAGATGATGTGTCAGCATTTCCATTACCATAACCTCCATTTCTCAGAGGTTAATAACTGAGGTATTACTCTGCAGCTACACAGATCAAGCCACAAAGATTCCACCTGGGAGGAGGTCTACAGGATACATCTGGGTCTTCTTCAAATAAGGTTAATTTCTTCAAGCAGAGCAAGTCTTGCAATATTACAATGTTAAGATAATTTTTGAAACATCGAGGAAAATAAAATTACCATTTAATAAATATTAATGTAAAATATGTAAAAAGGTATACCAAGTAAAACTGCATTTTCAGCTGTAGGTACAATTTAAATTTGATTTTTGTCTTTAAAGTGTTTGGAACATTTTTCCCCATCTTTGAACTATGAAGAGAAAGGTTTCTAACCTCACAAAAATCCCACATTTGAACTTTGAGGCTCTTACATTCCACTAGACCTCACAGTCCAAACCAATCAAATGGTACAGTTAATATGTGAAGACTTCAATTTAAAAGATTTGTTGCAGTTTTAAAACTACCTCAAACTCTTAATCTAAAAGTGTTAATAATCAAATGTTTTCTCACCGGTCCATATGTTACACCTGAAGGACAATCGTAGATGTAACAGGGTTTTGCTTCTTATGATTTCCTCCTACTAATATGACCATGGGATAGGCATTAAGGAGATTTATGTGTATAGCTAAATACCCACCACACTAAATCCATGCTTATCTGATACTTCATGCATTTGTAAAAACTTAAGAACTGATTATCAGTGAAAAAAAAAATCCTCCCCCATCAATTTGCTTACTGCAAGAAATATGTAAGTGCAGAATTACACCTGATCTCTTATTGCCATTCATGAAATGCACATATGAAACAACTCAGAGCTCAATGGGACTTGCAATTTCTCACTGGCTACCTTCCATGTAACTTGACATTCCGCTTTGTGAAAAACAAGAAGATATAAAGGTTGTCTTCCTAAAGGAACTACTGACAATATCTGTGTTTTTCACCAATTAAATCTTCTGTAGTTTAACTAGGAAATCAACTGTCCGCCTACTGTAAAAAACACAGTAACTTGGATCTTTCTAGCCATGATATTAACATAAATGTCTAAACTTAATGCACATGCAAACATAGGGATAGTAATAAAAATCATAGAATCCTTAAGTCTGGAAAATACCTCTAAGATAATCAAGCCCAACTGTTAACCTTACCTTCATATCTAAACCACATCCCCACATGCTGCATCCATGTTTTTCAAAGACTTCCAGGGACAGTGATTTCGCCACTTCTGTGGGCAGCCCGTTCCAATGCCTGGCCACCCTTTCAATAAAGAATTCTTTCCTAGTATCCAATCTTAACCTCCCCTGGTGCAACTTGAAGCCATCTCCTCTCATCCTGTCACTTATTACCAGGGAGAAGTGACCGACTCTCTCCTTGCTACAACCTCCTTTCAGTTAGTACTTAGAGAGCCATAAGGTCTCCCTTAAAGCTCAGTTCTGGTTAGCCAAAGGAATTGAAATTTAAGAATGGTATATAAATGACTGAATTTAAACTGAACAGGTTCAATAATAGTGAAAAAGTAGAGTAAAAATACAAGCATTTAGGAAGCAGAGCTATTTAAAGACATTTTTCAGGCAACAGCTAATCTTCAATATGTAAAATGACAGAAGGAAAGAGAAGTTGTAGATCAGAAAAATACTGAATATTTTATTTCTGTAACAAGATGTGAGCCACAGCAAGAAAGGGGTGAACTCATCTCTTACAGTACCAGATTTTTCCATCCAGCACATGCCACTCAGATACATCATGTCAGACAAGATGGCAGCAGTACCACATAACAGACTTATTTAGCCATGCCTTCTTTAGTCATCACAAAGGAGTCATCCACTGCAAATTACAACCAAAGAACTTACTATTTTCACCTCAGAGACCCAAACATTGTTACTTCTAGACAACAAAAGCTTAAGTAGGACCTTCAACTGATAGAACTGTTGCAAGGTCAATCAATATGGGCATGTCTCCCTAACATACAGCAGCATTTTATGTATTTGGGCAACAAAAATTCTGACTAGTTAAAACATCCCAGGTAACTGTTTATTCTATTGCAAAAAGCAATTAGGGCATAGCTTAGCAGACTTCTTGAACTGTTCATCAATACCAGGAATAACAACACAGAAATGCTATTGTTACTATTTCTTGTTTGACTACCTTTATCATACACAGATAGTGCTTTATCATACCTTGTTTGAGGCGTTCCCTAACAAACCACATTGAACATGTAAAATACATGCTCACTATAAGCAAAGCAACCACAGAACTCTTCCCAAGGGGCCACTCTGCTTGTCCTCTTCCAGCAATATACTGTGAAATTCAGACTTTAATTGCTCCATCACCCTCAGCTTGAAGGCCCCACTGCAGCCCAGTCGGGGCATGATTACGAGCTGCAGCTCTGAGGTTTACATTTGTGATGTATTGGTCTCTGAACATTTACTGCAAAACCTGTTTTCCTTCTAACAAGAAATTACACAACTCCAAGGCTGGAATCTGCCACTGCATGTCAGATTTTTTAAAATTTTCAATAGCTTTCTCTTAATTGTGAAGTTAAAGAAATCTCTTGAAAATTCAACAAGAGGAAAGAGATGAGAAGCAACTTGTATTTCTGTATTCTTCAGAACGAAAAAAAAGTACTTGAACTTATCTGAGCTTATCTGGCACAGTACTAAGAGGCAAGAGCATTTTTGCATAGTTTCCAAAACTCACACATCTTGGGGAACTTGGCACAATTCCTTTTAAAACAAGACTTACTCTCCAGTCACCTTCTACAGGGATGGGCTTCACTGCATCCTCACACTTCACTGGAGGTGTAGCAGCAAGCTGAGACTGGGGAAAAGACCTGGCCACAGCAAGTTTACAGAGGAAGCAGATTAAAGAACATTATGATCTATAGACCACAAACTGTAGGAACACCTTATGAGCATGTCTCAGCACAGACTTGTTCCAAAGCAAGTAAACTCCACCATGATCAATAAGTCCCTGAAGCAGATTCCAGACAATTTGTACAGGAAAAAAAAAGAAAACCTGTCAAAGAAGAATAGCCAGCCAAGACAAAGAGGTAGAGGCTGCAGTTAAATGAGTGCAGCCAAAGGTAACACAAAAGGCTGCACTTAAGATACAGAAGTCTAATGAAGTATCTCAAAATGCCATTGGTCCTCATATATTGTACAAACCATTCTTTTTATTCTTCCTTGAGTCAACGCCAGGTGCTCCCTAAACTGATCTCTAATTTCAGAACTGCCATACTCAGATGAATGATAGATTCACCAGCTCTGAAAGGAAATAGTCTGAAATTTCAAATTTGCTTAAGCACCACAGCACAAGCTATTATTGCCCATTGTCTCCACAAGTGAGTGCAGCCTGCTACAAAGAAAAGGGTACATTTCTCCTCAGGACAAAACAGGATTAGCACAGGTCAGAAACCTTAACCTGAGCACAGATCCACATTTTTCTACAGATGGCATTTTCCAGGAAGGACTGTGAGAGTAGCAGGTGTGGGTGTGAAGAGAAGATTATTTTCCTTGCTACTATTTGTGCCATGCTCTACCCTACACATGTGAAAGTGTTTTGGTTTTACCCTAGCTGGCAAATAAGTACCACACAGCTACTTGCTCACTCTCCAAGCCTCCCCAGTGGGGTTTGAGGCTCTCTCCATCTCCTTACTCCAATGCAGGGTGAGCCAGGACAGAAAGCATTAGGAAAAGGCCATCACTGTTTTAAGGTAGCAGACCTGAGATAGGCTTGGCATACAATTTGTTTTGGGTACTGTGGCTAGTCAGTGGCAGGGCTGACACTATCACTGGACCTCAGAATTTCAGAGTGCATATTCATTGATGACCAGACAATCTTCCTTTCCTGAGCATGCTGAAAGGAAAAACCTTAGGTTTCAAACACTTGATTTTCACACAAAACAATCTCTCCAAGCTGTAAGAGTGTCAAGTTCACTTACATCTCCTGAGCCCTGTCCCATACACACACTTATGCCAACAGCAAAACTGATATACAGATCATTGTTGGGAACTTACAGAGGAGACACTCTCTTTTTATACTTTTCCTGTTAGACATAAGCATGCCTCGTTGTTGTGTTTCAAACTGATTAAACTCCTGCAGGAACAATGAAGCCCTTGAAGTGTATCCCAAACAACATTGAGCAAGAAAATTATGTTACTTCAAGCAGAAGGAATAGCCAAATAGGACAAAAAAGCTTACATGAATAATACAGTTGAGCTTTCCAAAGAACATTCTAAAAGACTAAACCTTGCAACAGTGAATTGAGTGAGTAAAAAAAGGTCAAAGTCAGTTTAACTCCTGGATCATTTTCTACTTTGAAAGTTGCACAGACTTTCCTTTATCAGAGTCATTCTTATGGATATAACCTCTGAGAAAAAAACCTTGGGCAAATATCCTTAGGTGTCAACATTTTTGCCTGCCTTCAATCCCAGACCTCTTAAGAAATGATTTATATTAACAGAACAATACAAACTTGTCCTAGCAGGAATGTGAACTCTGACTGTTCCCTTCTAAAATATATTCTTTTTCCTCATCTGTTCTCTTTGCAAATACCTTAAATTGCCAAAATGATCTGACTCATCTGCCCCCAGCAGTGAGCAGAACATTAGCCCTTCTCACAGATAACCCTTTCTCCTTTTGCAAGCTGTTCTGACCATGGTTCAGCTGAAATACTAGCACAGGATCCATGGCTTCTGCAGGAGAAATCATGCACATCCTTGGGGACTGCTCATTACATTAATAGCTTTAGCCCTCATTTCTTCCACCACTAAATGTCACCACCTTCCCATACTTGGTGCCCGCATTCAGTGTTAACAACAACACTTCCCAGCAAAAACAAGGATGAGCACACAACACCTGACTCCACAGGTCAGACATTCCTTGTGGGCTTGAGACTTGGTCAGCAACTGAGATACATGCCTTAGTTTTGCAGAGATGAAGCTCAAGGTCTCAGATCACGGCTCCACACATAGACACGTATCGGTGTCAGATATTTCCTCTCTGTGTCACAGACCTACAACACTAAGCATTTTCTGTCTTCAATCTCTAGCTTTAAAAGCAGCACATGTCTTATTTTAAATGTATTGAAAAAAAGAATTAAGGACATGTATAGCAATAAGCCATGTGGCACTTCTCACAATCCAGCTCCTTCCAGTTGCCTGCACAGGCTGTGCTGACCAGATGGATACATGAGCTATGTTGTCATTATCAGTTTAGGCCTGTGCTGAAGTAAAAAAGATGGTCTCACTTTCAAATTTTAGCTCTGGAAGTGATGCATCTGACCTAAGAATTCATTACTCCTGATATTTTGCATTTTTTTTTCGTTACTTTTAACTATCAATTTCTCCCTATGAAGTTCATTGCTGCACAAAAGCTGACAAGTTGCATGGTACTGAGGATCACCTCCTTCCTGCCTGGGAAACTGCATTGCTGCCAGATATTGGGAAAGAAAAATCTAAGCATCTATTTGTCACACCTGAAGGCAAACACAGTGGATTCATCTGGGAAGATTCCTGTAAGATAGATAAAGGGGATTTTACAGAAAAGTCAGTTTTAACTTCAACCATGAAGCAGTGCTACTGTCCAGAAACCAGATTTGTCTAACTGGTATTTCAGATCAGGGGTCTGTAGTTTCAGAAGTAGCAATTGCAGTCTCCTGTCCTTCATCCTGCAGCATTCTAGCCCTCTTCCCTTTTACTCTTCACACTCATAAGACAATAAATTTATTTTGAACAGCACAGAAACCTTATGCTAGTTCTGCATACCATTTCTACATTGCCCAATCTGCCTCAGTCCTGTTCCACCATTGAACTACTGCATGTCACGCTACTGCTACAGTATCTGGGGCATCGTGTTAACAGACATAAAGTTATAGTTGGTAATCCTGCCTAGCAGCTACTGCATTCCTCAGAAATTTAGGAGCACTTTTTTTTTGTTTTAACCCACCTAGAAGCCAACAACTGTCCTCAGGCTTATGGCTCAGGCCAAGAACTTCTCTCAGTCTTGGAGATATCTGAAGGGCACATAGAAAACAAACAGCATTTAAAGGTGAGAGTACTTGGACATCAAACAGATAAATCCACAGTAAACAAAACCCTGGCTCAGTCAGAACAAATAAATGCCTGAAACATTTCAGGCCCAGATAAAGGAGGATATGTCTATTTTTTTTCCATCAAGAACTGAGTCTCCTCTGGTCTTCATATCTCTAGGCTCACTCCTAGATCTAGCCTAGAACATGTTACATTAACTTTTCTCTGTGTCCATAAACCTCTTTTTCAAGAGTTCTGTTCTGAATCCCTATGAAGCAGCTGAAATACAAGTGTAAGCACAGAGGTTTGAGAAGCAATTAATTACTTACTGCTGACAGTGAGAGGTTTTAGGCTCATTCACCATAGCAATCAGCCAGACCTTTTCATTTGGCACAACCATTGGCCCACAATCATACTCAAAATCAATTCTGAGCTGATGCCTTCTATAAATTACTGAGATCCATGGCTGAGGACTTAAACAGTCAAGTCCAGCCACTGAAGAGGCAACTGTGTTGGCTCTTACACCATGTTGGCCAGCTGTTACATACCAAAATCCTTGCTTTCCTTCACTAGGGTGGCACATTAGGATTGGCCTATTAGCCAAAGGTCTCCTTAAATGGCAGCTGACAGTGGAAACAGGGAATTACCTTAAGTGCCACTGTGCCACAGACCTCCTAAATTGCCAAGCCCATCTCTGTGGCACTGACTCAACTGTAATGTCCAAAGTCAGAGACCATCTTCAAGGAGCCTGAAGTGAAAACTCTAATACCAGAAGGAATATATCTGTTGAGCTCATCCTGCAACATAGAAAAAGGCAAATATCGGATAATTTCCCTGTCACTTGCACTGAAAATGAGATTATAATGAATATGTTTTAACAACGTGCAATACAGCCCCAAAGAAAAAGTGCCATCTGAGTGCAACAGGTGCCAGCATTCAAACTTCTCAGCTCTGTCATGTTAAAAATACCCCAGAGCACTCTATCAATTACTGTGCATTTGTCAACACAGGGCAATTGCTGTCACAAGGTAGTGATAGATCAAAGTGCTAGTCCTTTGTTAATTTACATTTGCTGCATTAAGTCTGCATGAATCAAATGCAGCTCAAAGACACAAAATTATGAAATCTTACTAACAGAACAAAACCCAACAAAAATTTAACTATTTCCCTTCTCTTCAACTATTTTCCCCCAGACAAAAAAATTTTTGGTGCAAATACACTTTTTTTCAAATACAACCTCTACTTATTTGACCATTATCTTCCATAACCATCTAAGTCTACACTTTGTTCACATATAGCAAATAATGACTTGAGGATCCTTTTCTCTTTCTACAAGTTTGTAACTTCACTAAATAACACTAAATATCAGTCCTGTGCACATCATGGGCTTTTAAGAGATCAGCTGGAATGAAGAGCATACTGGTGCAGCTGTAACCAGCATCATTTTTTATTACTTGACATGGCCATAAATAAGGAGTACAGCAGATTTACTTGGAAATAGTTTTTACCAATAAAACCACAACAAATATGGAACGAACTTAAGGAACATTACACCTATAATGAAGGTGGAAAATGTTTTTGAAATGAGATAATTTATATAGCTGGAAAAAAGTAAACTCCAACTTGCTTATGGAATAAAGTAAATCCTATTTCAACACACACTTAGAGTTACCAAGGGAAGTTGTCACTTAAAGGACAAAAGTCCATAAGAATATTTCTGGTTTAGCCACAGGGGTTGTGACTTGTCTCTCTAAACTTTCTCATTCTCTCGACTTTGTATTAGAAAAAAACATCATCATGCAGCTGTTCCTCCTGAAAACTACATTAAAGCACATGGATAAAAAAAGCAATTGTTGACAGCCAACATGGCTTCCCTAATGGCAAACCACACCTGAAAAATTTGGTGGCCTTCCACAACAGGGCTACAGTATTGGTTGATGAGGGAAGAGCAGCTGACATCATCTACCTGGACCTGTGCAAGGCACTTAACACTGTCCCACAGGACATCCTTGTCTCCAGACTGGAGAGACATGGACTTGACAGATGGACTACTTGGTGGATAAGGAATTGGCTGTATGGTTGCACTCAAAGAGTCATTGTCAGCAGCTCAATGTCCAGCTGGAGACCATTGACAATTAGCTTTCTTCAGGAATAACTACTGGTGTTTCACATCTTTGTTGACAACACAGACAGTGGGAATGAGTGAACCCTCTGCACATTTGCTGGTCAATACGCTGGAGGGAAGGGATTTCATGCAGAGGGACCTGGACAGACCTGAGTGGTGGATCTGGGCAAACCTCCCAAAGTTCAACAAGGCCAAGTGCAAGGGGCTGCACCTGAGTCAGGTCAGTCCCAAGCAAAAACACAGGCTAGGCAGAGAATGCATTGAGAGCAGTCCTGAGGAGGAGGACTTGGGGTGTTCATGGACAAGAAACTCAACATGACCCATCAAAGTGCGCTCACAATCCAAAAAGCCAGCCATGTCCTGGGCTGCATCAAACGCAGCATGGCCAGCAAGGAGAGGGAGTTGTTTCTGCCCCTCTTCTCTTCTGAGACCTCACCTGCAGTGCTGCATCCACCTCGGGCACCCAGCCTAGGAAAGATGTGGACCTGTTGGAGTGAGCCCATAGGAGACCACAAAGATGATGAAAGGACTAGAAAACCTCTTCTATGAAGACAGGCTGAGAAAGTTGGAGATATTCAGCCTGAAGAAGAGAAGGCTCCAGTGAGACTTCATAGCAGCTTTCAGTATCTAAAAGGAGCCTACAAGAAAGCTGGAGAGAAACCTTTTACAAGGGAATATAGCAATAGGACAACAGGGAACTGCTTTAAACTGAGACTAAACTTAGGTTAGATTTAAGAAAAAAAATTCTTCATTTCCCAGAGAAGCTGTGAATGCCACATCTCTGGAAGCGCTCCAGACTGGGATGGATGGGGCTCTGAGAATCTTGGTCTAGTGAAAATCTCCCTGCCCATTGCAGAGGGGTGGGAACTAGATGATCTTTAAGGTTTCTTCCAATCCAAACCATTCTATCAAACAGTATGAGAACACTGATTACTTACTGTTCCTCAACTGCTTTTTAAAATGAGGACATGATATAGCAGCTTTCTATTTCTCTCATTGTAGAGATCAAAATTTATTAGATCATGTGATCCTTCCAGGGGAAGCAGATACATCATTCTGATGCAAAATCCATATATCCATATCTGCCATTACAAACCTTTAAACATCAGAAATTACCTTCTGTTCTAGGAGAGGAGAGGGAAGCACAAATATTTCTTTGGATGCCTTGTTGGGGAAGGAAGGGGAAAAAAATTAATCAGCATTTTCTGAATTCAATAGCTGGGCATTAAAGCCATGGAAACCTACAGGTACAACTCTGTAGCTTACAGCTGAAGTTGCATTAGAACCACAGATGATGTTACAGACTGGTGCATTTTTTTGTTACACTAAAGCATTCCACAGAAAATCACCACTAGGAAGGCTGCTCAAAGCTTTTCTTTAATGTGGGAAAAACATAATGTGCCTCAGATATCTCAGTCAAAAAGAACAAAACAATCAAAAAAATCATTTGAAGTGCAGACTCTAGCTATGCCCCTGTTAAATATCAAATGTTTCTTATTTAATTTAACTAAGAAATTTCTCTGTTTACCACATTTTAGCAACTTAAATGACTGCAAAAGAGGTTTTTTAAGTCTCTACAGCTAAGGTATTTGAGAAAACATTGGTAATTTAACACGAGCATACAGAAGCTACAAACTTAGCTATTAGTATATTAATAGCATGCATTTGTTTTGAACTTTATGGTTCTTTTTTTACCTATTGTGGAAAACATTTTTATAGAACACGTATTTCCTTTCAAAGGAAATCTGCAACTTACACTACACCCATTTTGATTCTATTCTAGAATCCTTTCCAGAAGCTCAAACAGCAATCAATGAGACTAACTTTCTGTTTTAAGACAAAACTGTTATTGTCTCTTGCAAAAACTTCGATCAATGGTGACCTGTTTACAAATTTAAAAAACCCAAACAATATTCCTAAGATTGAAAATATTTACAGAACTATTCACATACAGATATAAACAAGATAATGCACGTGGAGGGTGGGAGGCATCTGACCTGCATGTTGAACATCAGCTGATCTTAGACTTCCTGTCCTTGCACCTGTCGTCTTTTCCAAGATCTGCCTTTTCAGTGTGATCAGAAGCAGCTTCTACTGCAAATTATACAGCTCTGGAAATTTTTCTGAGATAATGAGGGGAAAGAAAATTACTTGCCCAGCCTTTGAAGGGGCTAAAAGACTAGAGAAATTTGTGTTTGGCCACTGGCAAACAAGGATGTCACAAGGATGTCACAGATGTGCCTGTAAACAAGGTATCATGTACTTACCTGTTTCTTGTCACCGAGTTATTGAGGCACTGGGTGCTGCTAAATCAGTAAGAATCAATAGAAGCAAATTCATGAATAGCACTATATCCTTTACTGTTTTAACTACACAGTGGATGCTCAGCTAAACTAACTCTTCTTCTTGCCTCCAGGAGCCCCATTATAGCAGTCAGGTTGGGACTGCAGACCTCTAACTCCTGGATAACAAAGACCATAAGACACAGTGAGATTGCACAATCTCTGCCCTCCCAGCAGTTTCTTAAGATGCAGTGCCTGCCTGTATAAGTTATGCTTATTTTCTCTTCCCTTAACTTCATTTCTAGTAGTATCTGTGGTTTGGTTCCCATCTATCAGAGATCAAAACAGCCTCACTGAAGCACCCAGCCCAACCATTGCTTTAGATATGGAAAGTTTATGTGCAAAAAAACCCGAAATGGCTTTTCTACCTTCAGGAAATGTAGCAGCAAATGAGAAATTGGATTTTTTGTGTCACTCACTACACATTACCAAGTAGTCAGGAAAACTCACTAATATGAAGTGCTACAACTATCTTTTATCCCTGATATTGCTGTTATTTCTTTTACATTATGTAATTAATCTTTTCCATGTCTGCACTCAGTACACTTGTCACACAGCACCATCCCCAAAATTCTTGTAACGGGTCCTCAAAACAGCACTGTTTACATTCACACTTAATATTTACCACGCAGGGTCTGAAGAGTTTGCATATCTGCATCCAGCCCTTATCCACAGTTTTGTATTTCTCACACTTATCTTTGAAACAGCTATTGCTGGAAAACCTTGACAATCCTATCCAGGCCAGCCACAAGTAACATCACATTACTATTATGCAACATTGTTCAAGTAAACCAGAACATGAAGCAACCAACTTATACAGGTACTGATCTTTGTAATACAGCTTTTTAATACTTCATCTGGCTATTCCATCAGATGAAGGTTAATAAATGCATTTGATAACATAACTCACCAGTTATAAAGGGACCCAAGGAACCACCACACATTCAACAACCTAGCAACATTTATTTAGAAATATACTACATAATGCACTATGAGTTTTGAAAGGAGAATTTTTTCCATGCAGTTAAGAAGAGATTATCTGCTTTCTTCTCTTCAAGGTTACACCCCAATTTTCATATATGGCATGATCCACAGGTGTGCAAACGCTTAACTTGCATCCATGTCAACAGATGTTAAATATTTCAGTCTCTGAAACTATGACCACAACATGGAGAATTTCAATGGCTACAACTGAATATGCACATTTGAAATCTAGATCTTGATGAGCAGGCAAAATATTTTCATTTCCTCCAATTTAGGGATTTCTTGATTTCAAATCTGAAAGAAATACATCTGCTCATGCCACCTGACCTCCCAAATGCCAGTAGCATCGAGTATTTCCAGAAGAACAGAATTACATTTGAGCTCACTGCCTGGTTTCTTCTTTCATATCTAGTCTCAGGCAAAGAGCAAACTCAGGTTGTGCACTGCCAACTATTTGATTCTGCTGTGACCCAGAGAAACTTCACTGACCTTTAAATATTAACAAGCATAAAATCTTGGTCAAGTAATACCTTATGTTATTTTTTAATGTATACAATTATGTCCAGGAAAATGCAGTGGGAGCACAGTCATGAGAAGCAACAAAGGAAGTGCAAATTACAGCCTTCTATATACAGCTGAAGTGTCTGTGACTGAAAAATTCACTACTTCTTTACAAGATGGCTCTCTCTACAGACTTACTACTTCTTCCTGTTCAACTGCTGTGCTTGGATGCTGTCTACAAGTTGGCCTTGGATACTTGTTTACAGCATGAAAATAAATGTGTGATGTAGACTGATATAAATATTCTTTCAGATTTACTTCAGGAGAAGAAATTCCATGAGAGAAATAGATTGCCTGGGAACAAGTGGTGATTGTCAGACCACAGCCAGGGTAGTATTACACAGACAACTGTAGCTCATTTTTTAGTCACCAGGCAGAAGGCAAACAGCACGAGGCTGTATTTCTCTCCTCCTATTTCCCATAGCCACTTCTTTATATTTCACAGCTCTCAGTCCCTTTCCTTTGCCCTCTTTTCCACTTGAAAGGATCATCACTTGAACTAGCTACCCTGGTGCTATTTCCTCCTTTTCTGAAAAGTGCAACCATTCCTTCTATATCTGTCTATAATTTGTCTAAGCAGCAATTAGTCACATGGTTCTAGCAGCAAACATTCTCCACAACAGTAAAAAAACAACAAACCATTTAGGAAGCTACCCTGACATTAAGAGGCAGTGAACACAGCATTGCTTCTTGATGGCAAAAGGAGTTTCTCAGCTAGGAGAGGTTTTTCTAACATGTTTTACAAGAGAAAAATTTTAAAAATATGCACTTCTCAAGTTGTATGTACAATAGCTTGATATTCATACAAAGAATTAAAAGCTCTTTGCCAGACCTACCAGATAAAACACATCATTCGTGTTGTGCTACATTCAGTAGCTGTACTGAGAGTGTACAGACTCACTGAGGCCTGTCTGCAGATTTGATGTATATAAGTGACAAGATAATTAAAAATTTACTGTTAAAATAAAACTTCAGCTCTAGCTCTGGCAATAATTTAAGCAAGTCATCTAGCTCTTCATAACTTTGCCAGTGCATGCTAACTACATGAGTAAATGAAAAAAGCATGGTCTTTGCTTTGAGCTGGTCAGAGCAGGCTCTGGTAATGTTTATAACAGAGTCAGTACATACATTCAGCACTTACTGTTAGGCAAAGTTGGTGAATAAAGAGTTCCACCCACTTTTGCTGGTTATGGAATTAATTAAGACAGGGATATTTGACTGTGAAATAGAAAAAGGCTATTTGTGGAGTAGGGCCAAATTTTCTTCCCTGACTTAATTTAGAAACTACAGTCACGAGTATGTGTGAGGCAGATACTGTTCTATTCCACTACTGCAACAGCTACTAATGGGCACTGTATTCTTCAGGAGCACTTACAAAGCATACAAATTACTGCTTCTGGGCAATTGGCTTTCTACCTACCTACCTTCAAACAGATATGTTGCCTTTTAAAAATTTTGGGCTGATCTAAGAAGAAAAATACTTTCTAAAAAGCAACTCTAAACCTAAGTAACTAGCATTATAAGTCCAAGCAAACAAATCCAATTCCACTGTTCACTGACAAATACCAACTTGTTTTGCAGCACTGGATCACATGTCAAGAAATCACTTGCCAGTACAAAAGTTGAATTCTCATGTGTCCATTTTATAGCTGAGTTATCTGAGGCATCAAACAGGATAAAAGTACTAAGATCCCTGAAGAACACAGGGTCAGGCTAGAGCATTAGTAGATATGAAAACAGTAGTCATTCTTTGGCACAGTATCAGTGCTCACTGACTTATGACAGTTGGTCTGTCTGCAGTGTCCCTTTTGAACTATTGTTGTCCAATTACTGGGGTAACATTTTCTCTCTAAAATACTTGCTACTAAAGGTTAGCATCTCTTTACTTTCACAAAATAGCCTTTATTTACAACACCTGCCTTCAGAAAACTCTTTCAAAACAATGGCAGTCCAAACCAGTCCCATGGTCCTGTCGTTTTACTTTAGGTAAATTTACTAGGTTCTTTACACACAGATTCTGGTCTCATGGCAGTTTTTCAGATCTCAAATATTATGAATTTTATCAAATCTACTAGATTTGATGTCCAGACTGGGATGTTAACATGTGGTTCTTATATTTAGCATTTTTCAGCTCTTACCTTTACTAATCCAAACTAACCATTTCAACTGGTTATTCTAGAGGCTGGTGCGTTACTCTAACATTGGAAGTCTACCCACAACATCTCTCAGAATACACTTAGCCAAGACCAGCAGGCAGGAAAAAGTCAAAGGCAACTATTCCCTACTGACCACAAGCACTCAATCCACTGATAAGGAATGCCTGCCTGACACAAAACTCATCCTGCTGCAGAAACTTCTGTCATTTGATTTGAACAAAAAATCCAGGCATGATACAAAAACAAGGGAGTACAATCTCTAGAGTTCTATTAGAGTTTTACATATGTTTAGGAACATTAGACATCAGTGTTGCTATCAGTACCAGGCCTATAGTGTACACATGGGGGAATCATCTCCCATTGTGCCCTGCAAACCAGAGGTATTCCAAACAGTCTGCAAGGTCCCAGTTAACCAGATGCCTTTTGGTCCTGGCAGCTCCTGCATCCCAGGTGACTCTCTCCAGCAATGAGCAAACCACTCAGGATCTGTCCCCACCAAGTTACCCAGCACCCAGGTGGCTGTGGACAGGCATTCCAGCACTGGCTAAAAGGCGAGATGTGCTTCTCCACTTCTCCAGACTGAAGCCTCACTCCTCACAAACCATCAGCAAAAAATTAGACTCAATGTGAAAAGAGGGCAACAGCAGCACTAACTGTGGCTCCTGCTTTGCTTGTCTCTGGGCAGCAGTGCAAAGAAGTTAAAGCCTACCAGCCCTATCACTCTCTGCTCTCCCAGTCAACCTGCCCCAGAGTTGCAGCAGCTGTGTTCATTTCAGCTCCAATTCCCTGCAGCTCCAGGTCTTGCCCAGGGTCCCAAGCACAGGGTCAACAGCCACAGATTCAGTACCACTGCCAGAGCAGAGGTGCACACATTTCACTCAAACACCAGTGCCTTTAGCTTTTCTTTCCAGACTCAACTCTTCACAAGAGAAAAACAACCAATTTCATAAAAGCCCTCCCCAGACAAGTTCAAGTTACATCTTTCTCCAACCTATAGGCATAAGCTATATGCACAATCTACAGGTTGATAATTAATAATCAAATTATACAGCAGAAATGAGAAGCTGATATTAATCCACAGAAGAGTTAATCTTGCAGTCAAAAGATGAAAGAAGACCCATCAAAAAACCATGGTAGCTACTGAAAATGAATTACTCAGTCTAATGTTTGCCCTTTAAGTCATTCCAGACATACTACAATATATCTGCTAGTGTTTTGGCCTCTAGATAACCTGCCTAGTAAATCAAAGCAAAACAGTGCATAATTAAAACCTAGTCTGGTTCAGATTATGGAGTATACAATTTATTTTTACAACTAAGAGGACAAACCCCATAATTCACTTGACATTTCACCACTCTCTTGAAATATAGTCTTTCCACTGGTAAGAATAAACTGTGTAGCAGCTGTGCTATATATTTTACCTAAATGTATATTTAGATACATCATGTGTACAGTTTAACACATTTGTAGAAGTTTTAGGGGACAGAGACAGTCCCTACTCAACTTTCACACAGGCAAGTTGAGAAAACATGATAGCAAATGGCATTTAGGGAAACAGAACAATAGTAGAGACCAGCAGGACACTTCATTAGTACCAGCTGGTTGAGAAACAGCCTTTACCTTTATTTGGATTCCTCTATTCCACCCTGTGTCTGCAAGACTCCTGTTTTCAGAGTCAGTATGGTATTAACTGTGCAAATTTCACAGTTAGCATTTAAATAAGCCCAACGCCTTTGTAAACACATGGTCTTGTACTGGGTGGGATTAGCAAAGTTGCTGATCTGTGCCTAAAGAATGCTCCCCACCTATACAAATTCTCAAACTCAACCAATTTCAGATAAATGCCTAATACATCTGGCTTATTGTCTAGTCCCTTGTGAGCTGATTTCCCTGCTCCACCCATCCCATTTTATACAGCACATATGATGAAGGCACATTGAATCATTCTGTACAACATCCACTAGAGTGCCAATTCCATCCGTTATCCTATAGCTACATGACTAAGCCTGTGCATTTGATGGAAGGTGCAAGAGAAGCGGGAATAGTCTGCACATCCTGGTCCCTTTTTCTTGTGGCTCCCATTCCATCACAGCCAGAACAACTGCATTCAACTTTCCATAGCCATAGGTGATGCTAGTTGTGTCATATTTTGAAGGAGTAACACAACAGTTTCACTAGCTACAAGCATTGAGATAGTTTCTGCAAAGAAAACAAAACTTTAATCCCAAAATATCCAGTCCCCATCTTTATTACAACAGCCCCCAGCACTGCCTATTACTTGCTACTCCATGACTTAAGGAAGGTCTGTATTACAGTAGATGGAGAAAATATTTTCCTGTTGTTACTGTGTGCCAATATCTGTATTAACCTTCTCCCCTGATCTCCAAATAGAGCTCAGCTCAAAGCAAGGGTTCAGAGCCCGTTATATATCTTCCATCTTCTCTTTGACAAGAAGCTGCTAGAAAGATTTCAGCTGAAAATGAGCACTTGCTTCAAGCTAAATTTTGTAGATTTGCTATACTGCTGTCTCAAAGATCTCCTTACAAAGCAAGACACTGTCAGTGCTCCTGACAAGTTCTACCACCCAAATTATAAGCTGAGAAGGGAATATTTATATCATCTGGTAAAACCAATAGTCCTTAGCAAAATTTACATGCACTAAAGCATGGACCTGAGAATCACTGAGCACCAGGAGCTCTCCTTTCTCAATGAAATGTTTGTTGCAGACAGGAGACAAAGGAACCCCTCTCCAGATGGTTATCTACATGTAACTTATGAGACAGTATACGTTGAAGAGAAGACATTTCTTCTACAGTTCCCTTAGGATAAACAATCTATATGATGCTCATGCAGCCATGGTAAACTAACTGAGAAGTGGGGACTGAACACAAAGCAATTCCAGTTTGAGAGCCAGCATCTTGCAACCTTGCTGCTTCCACACCTGTGTCATCAAGAGGGCACATACACATCAACAGGCACACAGACATGGGCTTCCCTTGCTGTACTTTTTCTTCGAAGACTAAGGAAGATTGCTCCAAAGAGCCAGCCATCTCAAGGAAGAAGAGAAGAAAACCACAATTACTAATTGACTGAAGTGCTTTTATTTCGGTAGGCAAACCAGCTTTAAGAGATGAAAGGGTAGTTTTTCAGCCTTCAGAGACCAAGCTCTGATAACAAGGGAAGCACTGTCAAGAAAATTATTACTCACAAGTTAAGGAATGGCTGAGACAAACCCAGAAAACCATACACAGAAACACTCAGACAAGAAAACTTTGTCCCATTAGCTCTGTCTTGACACATATAAACTATATTTTTTTCCCTTTTGTACTGTCACATGTTAGTTACACTGATTCTATTACTCTCAGCAACCAGCATGTTTTCCAGTCACATGAACATATCCATGGCTCATTTCAATCTCTGCAGAAGAGCTTATCCAATTGGGGTGGTCTCAATCACCCTCAGAGGAGTCGTTAACCCTTGGGATCATGCACCTGTGATGGTGACAGAGAGAGCCCCCAACATCATTTGTCCTGCCCAACAAATGCACATATCCTCCCAGGCATGATGGCTCTCTCCATAGGCAAGTAGGATAATAACCACACTCTCCTGGGCATAAGATGTCCTACGCATCTTTATAGGTGAACTGCTCTCCTCTGGTGCCTCTCAACTTCAGGAGACTGGATAATTACTTACCCACACAGTGCAAAAGGTAATGCTGTATGAGAAGTGTCCTTGGTCCCTGATCACCTCTGCAGACCACAATAAGATGGTTTGGGACAACTCACATTTGACTGTCCCTTCCAGTACTCAGAAACCATAATTCATGTGGGCTAGTATTAGCTCATTTGTTAACTAAAGGTACAAGACAAGGCTCCATGTCCTCCTTTATCTGAAATACCAACATTAAGGGGGTTTTGGATCAGGCAGCATTTTCCCCCTGAGAAATACTATGGGACTCATTTGCCTGGAAATGGGAAGGCTTTGTGTGGCCTCCCATCAGAGCTTCAGGCTACTTCTCCCAGGAAATCATCTCCAAACCTAGTAAGCCTGAAAAATTCAAGCCTCCAAGGGATGCTAAACTTTTACATAACTCTTGGCTGCATTGTATAATTTTTCCTGTCTAAGCAAATATCCTAGTTCAGCAGGACCTTGACAGGAGGATACCAGTCTTGACCAGACTACAGCCATCGCCTGCACCAACAGGTTTTTCACTTCCTTTTGCTTTGGACTTGAGGAAACCACACAGGTCTCAGCACAAGGGCTAACAAACCCCTTTGGGTTTGTGCCCCAGGACACTGGGTTATACTGCTGGGTTTTGTGAGTTGAAAGCAATTTCTCTTTGTGTCACTGTATTTATTGTAATATCTTTCATTAAATTGTAACTCTGATTTGTAATCTCTCTTGTGGTGGGTCCATTTCTCCTGCCGGTTTACCTTTAAACCAGCACATCAAATCTTAGAAATACAGTGCTACTCATTCTTTTCTAAAGAAAAATCAATGGAAGAGCAAAGACTAATTTCCACCTCCAAGGATGGGAGCAAAACCACTCAGCTTGTCCCTTCTGTCAAGCCTTCCTCTAAGGAATTTTAAATCCAGAAGGTACACCAGGGACTAGCATAATCCAACAGTTTGCCCTCCAATGCTAAAGAAATTTCTGTAAGGCATTTTTTATCTAACAAAATAAATCCCTGGCTAACATGTTATGTGTTTTTCAGCTTCAGGAGCCTGGATGATTAGTTATTCACACAGTGTAACAGGTAATGCTGCATGAGGAGTGTCCTTGATCCCTGACGACCTTTCAGGCCACAGTAAAGTCATTTGGGACAAGTCACATTTGGCCATCCTCTGGTACTTGGAAACCCTAACTCAGGTGAGTTAGCTTTTTTTTTTTTGCACAAACCACCAACAAGGCCTCTTGATAGAGGAGGAAACAAGTTTTTAAAACAAATCCATTATTGTGTTTAAGATAGTATTTTTTTTAAGTCTCAGCTCAGTAACCTTTAATCTTTAACTGACATTTCTAATGCACTAGCCTGAAAGCTCTTGTGTTCAGTGAAATGATGCTTTCTCTGTGTTAATACTGAAAATAAACTATGACACTACTGTGAATCACTGTCTGTCCTTAGGAGCTTAAAATGTTTCAGCACAGATTAGGAGCAGAAATGAAGACCAGCTGCAGAGCACATCAAGAATGATCCATGTGACACAGCAGCCTCTGAGAATTAACAGTGTTCTATGGCTGGCACTCAAGTTTTATGGCAGCAGATAGGTTGCTCAGTGTTTTAGGAACTCAAAAAAACTTCAGGAGGAGGGATGACCTGGAGAAAATCCTGAGCAGATTCCTACAGTCACTTATGAGAAAGGAGAGTTTGGTTCCTGCAAAGCACACAAACTACTGGTGGCAGGAAGCAATGCAGTCAGGTGAGAGGTTAAAAGCTTTTAATGACAGAACATTCTTTACAGAAATTTTCATATACTCTGCACCATATTTCCCTATTCTGGGTACTGTTCTCACTGCTGTTTAGAAGCACTTGTATTGACCTGTTTCAGTCCTTTACTAGACAACTGACATAAGGCCACAACTATCCTTGGTGTCCTGGTTTAAACCCAGATGGTAGCTAAGCAGGCACTTCCCCAATAGTGGAATGGGGAGGAGAATTGGCAGAGTAAAAGTAAAATCATGGGTTGAGATAAAGGCCATTTAAGAGGTAAAGCAAAGGCCATGCACACAAGCAAAGCAAAACAAAGAATTCATTTACTACTTTCCACAGGCTGGCAGGTGTTCAGCCATCCGCAGGAAAGCAGGGCTCCATTACATGTAACAGTGGCTTGGAAAGACAAATGCCATAACTCCTTACAGCCTCCATCCTTCCATTCATCTTCTTCAAGCTTTATATGTTAAGCATGACACCACATGGTCTGGAATATCTCTTGGGTCAGCTGGGGTCAGCTGTCCAGTCTGTGTCCCCTCCCAACTCCTTGTGCAGCCCCAGACTCCTCCCTGACAAGGCAGTAGGAGAAGCAGAAAAGACCTTGACTCTGCGCAAGCCCTGCTCAGCAGGAACTAAAACATCTGTGTTATCAACAGTGTCTTCAGCACAAATCCAAAACACAGGCCCATACCAGCTACTGTGCAAAATATTAACTCTACCCCAGTCAAAACCAGGACACATGGAAAAGGCAGTTCATATATTTCAAAGAAACTAAAGCCCCTAATTAGCCACGCGTGAAAACTAATTATGACAGTCAAGAGATATGAAGGTGAACCTTAATTGAGCTGAACTGAGAGCCTATGGCAGGTGAGGTACGAAAACTTTGGAATTCAGCACAGTCTGTTCCATCCAACTTGTCCTCACCAACTAAATTAGATGTGCCTGTGGTACAAAACCTTTTGCAGTATGGTCACTGTGGACTGAAATGGAAATCCACATTCTGCCACCTGACTGTTATAAAGCAAAACGTAAACAAAGTGTCCTGCAGCGAGGGTTGGCACAGCTTCCTCTCGATCTTCTGCTCACAAGTCTCACATGACCCACTGGCTGATGGCAGAATAAGGTGCAAGAGCAGCTTGCTGCATCCTACAGACCCAGCTCTTGCAGTGGAAAATTCCACTTTGGGGACACAGCTGCTCATTAAGGAAAACTACTCAGTCATTTCACCCTCACAGGTGTGGAGATGCAGTGGCTTTCCAGGTCACAGTGCATAGCAGCCATTTTCAGGAAACAAAAGATCAAACTGCATGAAGAACATGAATAAAATATAAAGGCGATAAAGAAAAGCCTTTATCACAAGCTAAAACAATACTACACATTTGATTCTTTAAGACATGCCCCAAAACAACTAAATGGTTTAAAGAGTAACTTTTTAATGAGAGATAGGTCAGAGAATATTTTAGGTACTAAAACCAATGCCATTTTTACAGGGACCATTTGTACTAGTAGGTAATCCAACAGGATATTTTCACTTGGTTTCCCAACTTGCTTCTGCTGCACATGTTTTAACCTTGTGATCCTTTTTATTCAGGTATTACTCACTTGCTCATAATTAGACCCACGTCAGCATACTTGTGTGGAAGTAGTGTCAAAATACACCCCCTTTTCGTGCAACACCAGCTTTCAGAAGTACAGTTCTCTTAACTCGGGCTGGGGTCACTCCCTCTCACCGACTACCCCTTGGAAACAAAGGCTGTTACTTCTGCACATCTTTAGCACTGTGGGACACCTTTACAACTCCATGCCTGTTACACAGGAACACGTGGCACACTGAGCTGCCAGGATTGTTAAATCTAACACACCCAGGACATGTGTCCCAGCCACATGCAGCTCACCAGACTCTGTTTAACAGCAAAGACACAGGAGCAGTTTGTAACTATACCTTGCGCAAAACCAGCTGGTGAACACCCAAAACTAACAACCTAGTTAAACTGGCTCTGAGACAGAATCAATGTTTCATTTCTGAAGCCCTTAAAATGTGAGGCAACAACTCCTTTTCTAGGTACTGAATCTAACTTGCAGAAATCCTAAACTGACTTTGTAGTGCTCTCAGGAAAATCAATCCAGCTAAGTAGAAGAGGTTTCCCACCAAAATGGAATACAATTTCATATTGTGAGAATGCAATGATTTGTTCTGCTAGCCCCAGCAGCTTAGGAATTGATTGCCATGTACTAGTGAGAAAGAAAAGCCAACTATTTGCACAGATTCTCTCCTATTTTAGCACAAGCTAATGCCACAATCGATGCTGACAGCAGCCAGAAGCAACTGCAGTATCAACAGAGGAAGAAAATGCCTGAGAGCTCTACAAGTGTGGGAAACAACTGGCTTCCACAAGCACATGGAACATATTTAACCAACTTCTCCTTTAACTATCAGAGTTGGTTTAGACCTTTAGGGGCAGGTGGTAGCTGACTGGTATCTCTCTCCTAGTCAGATATTTCAGTCAAAATAAGTCACCAGAAATTAATATACTATTTCCCTCCCAGCTTCCACAACATGTATAAACACACCTAAACATCCCCAGTGACTGCTGCCAGCACAGGATGGACAGGTGGGTTTATAAAACTCCCTTGACGCAAGACAGTTTTCTGCCACACCTCCACTTCCTACCAGCAGCAGCTCCAAGCTGACTGCCCCACAATATGCACTAGGATTCATCAGCACAGGCTGGTGCAGGCACAGCTCAACAATGAGATTAATGGTCACAAGGCAACAAAAGCAATATCAAGGTAAAACCAGATCTGTCCCTGGGCAGAGAGAAGAGGAACAACTGGCTGTGAAATTAACTGTCTGCACATCAGGACATGTAATTGAATTGTCAGTTACCTTTTTTCAATCAAAAACCTATGCAAGAATCCACTGTGATGAAGCATTACAGCTGATAATCCAATCTCTGTCCTTTGGAAGTCTTTTAGCAATCTGGCTCCCAAAGGCTATCTCTGTTCAAGCCTGGAGGAAGTATACTGATGGGAATTCAAGGAGCAGGTACACAATTTCATGACCAGCATCACCATGTGTAAGTTTTGTTAAGACTAAGCCCAGTGCCACAGGCTCTAACTGACAGCAGAAGGCTTTTCTGAACAACCCCACCATTCTGCTAACAACACCCCGCACACATGCAAGGTAGGGAAGACTGATTTGAAAATCCCCCACCTGCCCTTTCATTTCCCCCAAGTAACCAGCTGTGTCACTCATCAGTGCTAGCAAGATGTGTCACTCACTAGTTCTCACTAGCAGGCATGGCATAATTACTACTAGCTTCTCATCCGTGTTTGACAACTCTCCTGCAAGAAAGCAACTCAGGAAATAAAAATACTAAAAAGCCAGGTGATTAGGAGACTCAAAGGCTTATGTACCTATATGTATAATCCCATCCAACACAGTTCCTTCAAGCATTCAAGCATTGCTGCTTAGTAGTCATTCTGTCTCTTCAGTGTCCAAGACCAGACACCACTGACACCCTCACTGCTATCACTCAGCTGTTACTCAACTAGCCCAAAGCACTTCATGGCTTGTGTCCAAAAGCATGCCCAGAAGTACCCAGTCACTTAATGACAGTTCTATAGTTCTGGCCAAAGGCCTTGTCATCCCAAAAGGGCTTTGAGAAATCAGATACCATACCCCCCAATAAGAAAGACCAAGCTCCCACGGATTTAGCTAACCCCACTCTCCAACAATCAGGGAAGAAAAAAATGAAAAAAAGCATCTATGATTTAATCTCCAAACAGAGGAATGAATACTACCACTGCTGGAGAATACAAGTATTTGCCAAATTCACAGTACAAGCGTCATCCTGGCTCCCCTTCATTTTATCTCCTCAACCTGGAGCCTAATGTCACTGCCACATTGCTTCCAGGGCATCACCTAGGACCTGTGTTCACAAAGGCTACTTAAATCGTTGCAACACCAGTACTCAGTACATCAGCTTTTTCCAGAAAGTTCAAATTGCTCACAATGCCTCATGCTCAGGATAGCCCACATTTTTCCACAGAAAACACACACAATCTCCTTCACATGAACAGTCACTCAGAGGCCAGGAACCTCTTTTCTCTCAGGCCCACAGACTTCTCTGACTAGTGAAAAGCATAGAAACTCTAAGATCACTTCTAAGCAAGCACAGAGCATAAAGCTACCCAGGGGTGGAAAATGTTTTCCTGATTTAACTGTAGGAAACCACCACAACAAATTTGTTTCACATGTGGCAATGTACACTCTCACAGCTCATAATTTTGATCAAAGAACTTAAATAATTAAATTCAAACCTTCAGATGGAATATGATCACTTTATGGAAAATGGAATGTAACCTTCCACTCAGCCCCAGAAGTTAATGTATTACTTGATGTGCTTGATTTGCTTTGTTTTCTGACCATAAATTTCTGATGCCACTCTGACTCAAATCCAAGAATCACAATCGCAACTAAAGCCTACAGCATAGCTGCTCTGCAGAAATTAGTAAGGTACAATCCTTTTCACCTTCAAATCACTTCACAGCTTCAAAAAGCTTCAGGCCTGAACAGACCATTAGGTCATTATGTGTGGCCTCCTGTAGATCAGACCCTTATTGGCACTGTTGCCTCTGGACTAAAATCCACCAATATTGACTGAATAAGCCACTTTCCAGCCAAGCAGCCAGTCTGGATTTCAAGACAACAAAACAGTGGAAACCCTTTCCCCTGGATAGTTAGTTCCAAAGCTCCAGGGATTTCTGAAAGAACTCAAGAGCATAAATTCCTTAGCTCCTCCCTAAAAGGCACTTACTTTTATAAATCAGTCTGACCACTCTTTGCTGTATTGCCCCAACATTTTAACACACCTTTGAAAACATGTACAAAAGCATTTCAGGCTTATTTCTCTTAATGATTTCACCAGTGCCAATATACAAGACAAAAATCAATGAAATACAAACATACCTATGTCTAACTTGCATACAGCCATTTCAAGGTCTATTTTGTATTGACTCCTCTCCATACAGACTATTTTGCCTTACCAGTCTTCACTCTACCACAGCATCCACAGGTGCCATTCCATTGCTTAAAGACTAAAAACAGAAATACTGAGTTGTGGCTGTTTCTGACAAAAGCCCTCAACAGATAAGGATTCCTTAACAGCTGAATGAGATCACCTCATTAACTCTTATCCTATCAGCTTTGAACAGTTAACTCTTGCAAATCACAAACACCTGTGAAGTTCAGCACTTCTCATCCCCTACACAATTACTTTTTCCAACCCTAGTGCTTCTACTTGGCTTGTAGGCTATAGCACCTGTTTTCTTTTAAGCCACAATGACTTGCACTGATACATTCCCATCTGGTAATTCTTTACTGAGTGAATCTCATTTTAGGTCTGATATATTTTGCCTAGGAAAAGCCTAGTGTTGAGTCCTAAACTAATATGAGCTTCTAGTCCCATCTGTTTGTCTCTTCACACATGCCACAAAGAGGAGAAACATTACTTAAAATTCAAAGGAAAATTTCAGCTAAAAACAGCATTTAAAAAAACATTTAAAAGTAAATCTGGAGTATATCATAAGGGTTTGTTTCATTGATTTTTACTGTAGAAGTTGTAACACCTTTTGCAAACAATAAAAACCCTTCTGAGCCTGTCTTGGGTCTTCAGGTACCCCTATAATACAAATATACCTTCTCAGGTCATGCATATTATATTAGCCCCACTGGCTAGGTGTGCATCCTGAATTCCCAACCAGCCTCCAACCAGACAGAGCTTCTAGGGAATTCATAACCTTCCCCTCTCTGCTAATCCTCCCCTGTCTGAAAAATCTTTATTCTGCATGGAAGGAAAAAGCATCTGATCAGAGAAGACGCCCTCAGATCAGAGAAAGAGGCATTGAGCTCCATTACCAAAACCCCACAGCTGAAAGCTCTTGACCAGCTGCTGGTAAAGGAGGTTTACAAACATAGGTCTAAGTTTCCAGCCCCATCTCTCAGCACTGCTTTAGCAAAAGGAAGTGTCTTGTATCAAGCTACTGCCTTAGTTTAATAAATCTATCTATACATACCTATTGTCTAAAAAGTTTATGAAAAAGGCTTTAGTGCAGATACATTCAGCAACTCCTTATTCTATACACAAACCCTTTTACTATTTTTTATCTCTGTAAAAAACCAACCAACCAATCAACCAACCAACCTATGAACTAGGATCAAGTTTAGCTAAGTTCATTTTTGGAGGATTTTAAACTTTTTAGCACAGAAATAACCTGACTCAAACTTATAAAACAACTCTAAGAGATTCTTAACATGATAGAATTTGAACTGTGTTTCAGTAACTGGCCTCCCACTACCATACACTCGAATGTTGTCACCTTCTTTTTTCTATACTTGCCTTCATTTCAAGCTTAAAATTGTACCACATCAGTGCTTTAAGTCTCCACAGTGCTTCAAAATGGATGTGAATATAGCAACACAACACAGGCACTACCATTTCCATTTTAAATATGCAGTTTTTCTAAATCTTCTTGTGAGTCTTCATGATTACTCAGTGTATACACTTTTACAAATGCAGGCTTTGCAAGACACCTGACATCTCACCTAAGGAATGATGGAACTTGTATCTTAGAACATGCTTCACTTTCAAAAAGGAGCTGACCAAAAAAAGGAAATAGCACAGACTTGGAGCACATTCAAGTAATAAAGCATCTTACAAAGACTGCAAGAAGTCTAAAAAGTGCTCCAACTATTCCTCCCTGTTTTCATACATTACTGCAAAGTAGAAATATGTGATGACAATTATCTGTTTTCAGATAATAAACTTGCTAATTCAAAGAACAAAAACCTAGTCATATGGCTGCCTATAATGCTAGAGGCTATGAGGAGTTACAAGAAAAGGCCAAACCCAACACAAATGAGTAAGGCAGTAAGTGACTATTCAGTGTTTTTCAGAGTGGAGAATTATAGCTGGTCATGGATTTTGACCATAAGAAACACTTAGGGAATACTGCATCTTGCTATTTTCCTCTAATTTTATAGTTAGTGCAGCAGCTTGGGACTATCCATATACAGTAGAGACCAGCTAGACAGAATGTGCTGGAGAATCAGTTTTCATGCCTCCTGGCTCTTGAAAACACTCGGTAACAGTCAGTACAAATCATTACATGATGCTTTAGTGGTGCTCAGGTGTGGAGCCACAGTGTATATTTTAAAAGCAAAGTCACAGGAGCAGTGCAATGTTTTGTATCCAGAAATAAAGTCTCATACAGACAATAATGGAAATATTTATGTATCCTAAAGTATAGAAGTTACAACAACTATTGCAGCATTTGAAAGCCAACAAAAAGATAACCACCTAGGACTCACCCCAAAATGTCTGATAACTGACAATATATGTTTTCCTCAATCATTCTCCCAAATAATCCACATAGGCTATTCTTTGAAAGTGTATCAATTGCTTGATTTATAGAACGGTAACTGATCTAGTTTCAACCCACCTACCATGGACAAAGACACTTTCCACCAGACCAGCTGTCTTAAAGCCACATCCAACCTGGCCTTGAACACTTCGAGGGATGGGGCATCCAAAATTTCTCTGGGCAACCTGTCCCAGTGCCTCACAGTAAAGAATTTCTTCCTAATATTCTAAATCTACTGTCTTTCTGATTAAAGCCATTCCCCCTTGTCCTGTCAGTCCATAATCTTGCAAAAAGCTTCTCTCCAGCTCTCTTGTAGCCCCTTCAGTTATTAGAAGGTCCAAGGTCTCCAGGCTGAACAACCCCAACTCTCTCAGCCTGTCCCACAGGAGAGATGCTCCAGCCCACTGATTACCTTTGTGGCTGGACTCACTCCAATAGGTTCATGTCTTTCTTATGTTTGAGATCCTAGAGCTGGACGCAGCACTCCAGCAGGGGCCTCACAAGGGCAGAGGAGAGGGGTAGAATCACCACCCTCGACCTGCTGGCCGCACTGCTTCTGATGCAGCCCAGGATACAACTGGCTTTGTGGGCTGCAAGCAGACAGCCTCTCACCCACCAGTACCCTCAAGTCCTTCCCCTCAGGGCTGCTCTCAATGCGTTCTCTGCCCAGCCTGTGTTTGTGCTTTGGACTGTCCTGACTCAGGCACAGCCCCTTGCACTTGTTGAACTTGGTGAGGTTTGCACATTTATTCTGATGTTCTTCATCTTGTATATTTTTTTTACTTTGCTATTGGATTATCTTTTACAGTGATTAACAAATTTATAGAGTAGTAACTACTACAAAGAACAAAAACATCACTTCATAGAGCAGGCATTTATTGTGTGTAACACAAAGTCTCTAAACGTTAAAAAAAAGGGGGCAGGTTTGCCCAAGTTCAGTCACACATTTACTTAAAAACATTATATACTGTTTTGAATCGTCCTGCAAATCCCTGTGGTAGTGTTTACTCTCATACTCTAAGCTTACTCTGCTTGCCACTTTTAGCTCTGGTGGAGTGAAAACTTTGTGGTACTATTAGTTGAAGTACAGAAGTACAACCTATCCCCTGCATATGGCAAGCAAGCTTTTTAACATGCTCTGAGTACAGCTAAAGATTCACAAACCTAAAAAGCCCAGAGGCCAATTAATTTGTTCTTCAACGCTTGCTATGGATGAACACAGTTTAATCACAAAATAAAGCTGGGAATGTGCTGGTATTATTCCTCAAGAGCTGAGGCCTCAACACTGGTTATGTGTGCTTAGCTCTCCATCTAGTGGGGAGCTGCTGCTTCTGGCTCCTTACTGAAGTGGGAAGGATTCCCGAGGTCGGCAGTGGGGCATGGGCTCTGAGGGGTGAGCACTGCTCTGTCCACGTTTGTTAAGGAACTTGCCTGTCTCACCACCCAGAAGCCAGAAAGAAAACTGTCAAGGCACTTAACCACTGCCCTTACAAGTAACAAATATAACACAATTAAGGTTAACAAGACTGCCATAGGGTGATAATGATTATCAATATAAAATTATGAAAGATTTTCAAAAGTTAGTTGATCAGATGGTTGACCATTTCACTACTCATTTAATGTGAAAATTCAGTGTCCCTTACCTAAAACTCTAACAAGAAACATAGCAAAGTAGTATATAGCCCCTGCCATTTAGGTTTGTATTTAGATTTTCATGAGAGTATCTTGATTAACCCTTGATCCCCAGGTTGTGCATCATATACCTGTATTTCAGGTGGACTGGGCTGATACTATTGAGCACATTTGCTCTGCTCTTCAAACCCTTTTTACATATATATATATAACCTACTGGGTCAGGTGTTCATCACCATCTAGCAGGCTGCTCTTAGCTGGGATCTAATTCCTGGAAAAGCCAGGTGCCTCCCAGAGAGAATTTCTTCTGGTATTAGCCCTATGGGTTATCATGAAGTGTTCCACAAATCCCACAGTGCAAAATTCAAGGCTTGTGGCCATTTCAAATGAGTGCATGAACATACTTTTGCTCTCTCTTATACTCATCCTTTTAACGAGTCCTGAAGACTGTGGATTGTATGGTGTATGTAAGGTCCTTTCTATCCCCAAAGACTTACACAGCTGATTGATTACATAGTCACTGTAAAATGAGCAGCCCTCATTCAGCTGATGATGGCCGCCTGTATCTAGGTATAACTTCTTTCAGCAAGGCTTTTACTATTTCTCTTGTATCAGCCCTTCTTGTTGGAAATGCTTCTGCCCAGCTTTTTATTACCACTAGCAAATGCTTGTACCCAGCCGTGGGTGGCACATCTGCAGTCTATTTGCAGCCACTGAAAAGGGAAGTGGGCCACGGTTTCTCTCCTGTCTGAGCTTGGTGAACTTGAGAACTTTTGACAAGCAGTCAGCTGTTTGGGGCTCTTTTTGCAGTGGTATGAATTCCAGGATCTGCCCATACTTTTTGTACTTGGGTAGCTATTGCCATTGTCCCTCCATGGGCTTTATCATGAAATCACCTAGCAGCAGCAAGTAAATAAATACTCCTCTGGCAGAATCAACTTTCCCATAGCTGATCATATTCCATCATCATTGAGTTGACTCCTACTTGTTCCAATTGTCTCTTTTCTTCTGTTCAGCCCTTCTCATACCTAGTCTGTCAAATTTGGTCATTCATTCTCGTTAACCATCAGAACCACATCACTATACTGTCCCAGTGGATGCCTGGCTGCAGACTTGGCAGCTGCATCATCAAGGGCATTCCCTCTATCAGTTTCTGTAATGCCTCTGCTGTGGACTGGGCAATGTATTACAGCAATTTCCACAGGTAACTTTACTGATTCTGGTAAATTTTTATTTATTCTCCGTTAAATAATCTTTTTCCTGCTGATGTGGAAAACATACTCTTTCTATAACATTCCTGTTGTATGACATACCCCAAATGCTGCACGTGTCAAGTCTACTACTTCCGCTCCTTGTGCGCTCATCATCCTTGCTGGAAGTGGTTGTACTTCCATTACCTGCCCATAGATCACCACAGCATACCCACACCATTGCTGTCTCTGTAGAGTGCTAGGATGAGCCACCTGGAAATAGAACTATGTCTGGGTTATATAAGGGCACATCAGTTAAATCTGTCTGTGGTTTACTTGAAATATGCCACACCAAAGGTCATCTTGGTTTGAGGTTAGAGTTGGCCCCTCCTGGGTTTCTTCTCTCAGAAATGGTTCAGTAAAAACCACTTATTGCTTTACACAAATCAATCCTGGTCCACAGGGAGAAAAGGTATTACACAGTGCAGCTGTGAACACTCACTGGTACTGCTCTTTAGAACTGTGGTCTCCTTTAAGTACCAGGGTGAAGCAGCAAATGCCTTAAATGAGAATGTATTTATGAATGGCTTACCTGGCACACCTTCCTCTGCAAAGGTCTTGCTTCCCAAGGGCTGTATGCACAAATGTGTGCACAAGCAAAAAAGAAAAGTCTCCAAACTAATAGTGATTATGTCTGCATTTCTTTTGAAGGAAAATTCTCAGCCAGTACCACTTTGAACAAGTTACAAGTAATTTCCCTTTAAAATTGGGGTCAAAATACTCCTCAGCCTTGAAAGGGAACACCATTTATGTCATCACTTTGCTCTTCCTTTCGTGATGCTGTTGGAGTAAGATGTGCAATATTTGCATAACAAAAAGTAATGTTATAATTGGGTCTAAACTCAGTACTTTTTTCCTGAGTAGTAGTGGCAAGATGCCTTGAAGCAAGACAATTCTTTAAAAATCTAGACAAGCATAGTAAGGTATAGCAGGTGTGCACTTTTCTTTCTCATATTAAGTAAAAATCTTTAATAGCACACAGTTTCTGCTGAGATTGACATCCTGAAACCATGTGAATTCCTTTCTTCTGCGATGTTTGCCTTGTCAGACAAGTCAGTTTTGTTTCTGTAAGCAGCTAAAGAATTGAAGATTATGAACTTGTGTGGATCCAAGATATGCAGTTGAGTGGATGGAGTTTCCAACATAACAAATAAAACATAAAAGCCTCTGAAGACTTAAATGTTTGTCATGTTTTTGAAATGTGTATCTGGCAAACCACAAGGATGGGGTGAAGGGTGCCCAACTTGAGACTGATAAGCATCAGAAGGGCCACTTTGATACTACAAATGTATAAGCATTTCAAGCTAGTCCTGCTTATCACATGACATCTTCACATAATTGTATCTTACCGTATGACTAAGTTGCACAGGATTCTCCAGCCACTCCAACTGCATTTGTTCAATCTTTTGAGTGTAGAATCCCTACCTGTCAAAGTCTCCTGTTATACTTCCAGTTCCAAAAAACCACTCTGAACACTTCTGTAAAATTACCAGTGCTGTCCTTGAAAATAAAGAGCATGCTTGGCTTAGCTTACTTGGCATGTTCTATGTTCTCCTTATTTAATATATCACTGCAACAAGCTCTCTTGGGAACACTGGTCTTTAGCTCACCTGCCAGCAAAAATAACTCTGTGCCCTGATGTACCAAGAGTGCAGGACAAGGCTCAGTATTTCCTTCAAGTTAAGACTTCAAATTTGCATTTTATCAAAAAAAGAAGGAAAAAAAAGCTGTTATACATTTAGCATTTTCAGGGGCTGAAAACTAAAAAAAATTTATTTCCAGTTACTGCTTAAAAAAAACCAATGGAAACAAAACAAAAAAAAAACCAAAACCCCAGGTCTTTACAACACTTAAACCAAATGGCTTGGCCTTTATTACAACTAAAAGAAACATGTTTCTTCTATTTTCATAGCAGGTTTCAAGCATCATAGGAAGTAATGGGCCACAAAGCTCTAACAATACAGTGGAGGAAAAAATAAAATTAAATAAACCAAACTCAAAGCTTGCTGCAGACATTACAGCTTCTTCTCCATGGAAACCACAGTTTTCAGGACAGCAGAGTGTGATGCAGAGGCAGCAACAGAATCGTTCTAAGCTTAAAGAACTGGGGGCCTGTCACACCAAGCATGGTATCACCTAATTGTGTCCTAAGCCATAGTGCAAGGCAGAAGACAGGGAAGTAAATGGGGGTTATTCGTTTCACAGTCCTGCTCAGTTCCCTTATTCTGGCACAGCAGGCAGCTGTTCGCCTCCATGTGGACAATGGCTGCACAGTTACTGAGCCATCTGGGCCTCCATAGCCTGCGCTGTCCATTCTGGGGCTGTCTGACTTATCTTCTCCAGCAGGTTGTTAACTTGGAAACACAGTGACTGAATCTGCTTGTCCCAGGTTGGCAAAGCTTCACGAGCTGAAAAGAAAAAAAATAACAGACCCAAATTAAACATAGTAAGTCTTAGCAAATCCCTTGCCTTTTCAGCTGCAACCTTTCCATTTGCCGCTGCCCTCACCTAATTCACAGAGAAAGCTTTCCTTGTAGCTACATCAAGCTCATTTCTGTATTCAAAAGCTACAATTATTTTGGCTGTTACAAGCCTAACTCCTGCACTGAAAGTAGATTTGAACAGAGAACTTCCTAGTGAGCCTGTTCCAAGGAGGAGACTGATGGAATAAATTCACACTTTTCTGTGGGTGAAGTGCCAGAGATTCTCCATTACGGCAAACTCTGCCACCTCCTGGCCACAGCAAGAAGCAGCAGGCTCACTTCACACAAGATATTAATAAACTGAATTTCCTTATCCTGTCAAGCACCATCTCAAAAAGCTCACTCTGAAAGGTGCTAAAAAACTAAATTTCTTTGGTTGAACTTACTCTCAAAATGAACAATTCCATCAATCTGATCAATAAATCCATTCATGCGGCCCTCGGTTATCATCTGAGAAGCTATCTTCTCTGCCTGGAATAACAAAGGAAGATGTTAGAAACTTCGTCCATTCTGAAAGCAGTTAAAAATTATTAAGACTTAACATTCTTATGGGTTTTTCAATAGCTGCACAGATTGTGGGGAAAGAATCAACACATGATTAGATATATCATCAGTGGCATCTAACTCCACTATTGATCATTCCAGACTGTGTACCTTCCGTTCTCATAAGATGTGCTAGGTATTTAACCTTCCCCCAACATGCAATATTTAATTATTTCCCAATATTTAACTAATTTTCCTAATATTTACCACAGCTATTTTCTCACATTGCTGATGCTCGTTGTATTAAAAAAAAACATACAGAAAATACAGGATACCTTAGCTGCAGGGATCTCTAGTAATGCTCCAAGCTCTTCAAAAGTAATGTTGTTGTAAAGCTTGCTCGCAGATAGTAAGTTGTGCTCAATAACAGCTCTATCCAGGATACTGGAACCTTTAGGATTAAGATGACAAAAAAAATCCCCAAGACATTATTCTATGATTTAAATATTCATTTATATTGTAGAGCAAGTGAAAAAACATTTTTTTGTTTATTCCAAAATGTTCCATGTGCACAAGGTCCAGATGCATCTATGTAGCATCAGTGTTAAGCTACACAGAGACAGTGAACAAAATCAACCATGTGCCATCTATTTAAGATGGACAACTTAAACCCTTTAACTCCCATAATAATCAAGTACAGCCCTTGCTACAAGACTGAATGTCTGAATTGAGGGAGTTTGATCTCCTGTGATCAGTTCCTAGCTTGCCAAATTGAAACACTATTGCTTTGAAATTTTATTATTCATCACTGCTCTTAGGGGTACAATGAACTTCACTCTGTTTTTGATAGACCCTTACCTAAAGGACAAACAATACAGTTTATAAAAAAACAACAAATTGACCGAAGGAACGGACTGCAGATAGTTAGCAAGTACATTCGACCCAGTTTCCACTCTGCGATTACAGGGCTATTTATTTTCCTTAATCAACAATTATTGTTCACTAGAAAGATTTTCCTGGTTCAGAGATATTTCATGCTTATGTATTTTTCCACTTCAATATTCTTCTAACACAGAAAACTGAGACCAGCATGTTTACGATTCCAGTGAAGTCATTACTTGACATTATTTCTCACTATTCAGTGGTTTCAGAGCTAATAAAGTGACAGAGAGATGGTTCAGAAAACACTCTGGATACCAGGTGAGGTCCAAATCATCCCCTCACTGTCTGTTGCCTTCTTGTCCACTCAGGAAGCAGTTCAAAGAAATTCGTCATCTGCACAGGCCATTTATGGCCTACGTGCATGTCAGGTGTTTCTAGGCACCCTATTTATAGCAGTGCCTTAGAACTAGAGAAGCTCAGGAGGACAAAAACTCAGTTAGAAATACTGGGAGGTTGTCAGTGAAGAGCACAAAGAAAGAAAATCTGACAAGTTATCTTCCAGAAGAGTATTTCAAAAACCTTAATGGGAAATCAGAAGGATAAACCATAGCTAAGAAGCTTTACTATACTCACAAGGGTAACATGCTGAAAAAGAATTTTAAAAGGATGATACAAGCAACATTAAGTTCTTTTCCATCACACTCATTGACTGAATTGGGCAAATCTAATTCCCATGGATGAACACCTAACATTACAATGTTATAGCAGAAGATGTACCATCAGCTGTAGTTGCTTTCTGGTGAGGCATCAGCATAGCAGCAAATTCTTGCAGTTGATTTCCACGGATAATTCTGTCCAGATACATCTTCTCCAAGATCCCATAGGCTGCCAGCTGCTGGCATCTCTCATCCTTGAAGAGCGTAGCAAGCATGCGAGAACGCTGCTGTCCTAGGAAAGTCAGGAAGAATCCTCATAAATCATTACCAAAGCACAAAGTATTTGGAGGTAAACAGCAAGAAGTCATAATTTTTTTTTCCTCAATACATGCAACAGCCAATGAAACTGTACTAAAGAAGGAATTTGGTTGTGTTCAGTTTGAAAACACTGTTTGCAGCCATCTGCATTTTTAGCCAAGATGCCACCTTATCACTGGCCAAGACACTGAACTAACCCAACTGTGAGCTAAAAGATGCCAACAGGCAATTTTGATGCCATGTTCACAATTTTGGATTCCTCAACAAATCTTAGAGCAAGACACCTCCACACAAGCTGACTTGCTTCACAGGAAATACCTATGTTGGGTCTTTTATACAAAAGTGTATTTTACCTGCTGATGCCAAAATAGTACAATGCAAAGCATGCTTCAGTGCCTCCAGTCGCTCAGTTTCGTGGACTATGCTCTTATAGGACAGCTCGTTGTACCTTTGGGCAGCCTCAATGAACTTCCTTCTATAATCGAGAACTCGAGCATAGCAAACCTAAAAAGGAAGGATATCTCAGAAAAAGAAAGCTAGCACAGGTGACTGCATAATATAGGTCTGTAAAAATTGCTCCCTATCAGGTGACAGCTCCCCTACATATTGCTCTTCTGCATCCTAGGAAATCTGTGTCTTCAAAGAATTAGCTTGACTTGAAAAGTCCTTGCTAAAGTACCATGGAAAGCAACTGAAAGGGCATTTTCCACCACTGTTCACATATTAAATTCATCAAATATCTAAAGGCCAAAACTTAAGTAAATGAAATTTTGTACAGCTGATATTGCACTTTTGTAAGGTTCTCCTTCACTATTGATACTGACAGCCAGCACTTAGGGATGTTTCAAGTGTTTGCTTATCCCCTTCAGAGCTGTGACAGCATCTGGTATTTCTTCCTTTGGGCTTTTCTACAATTTAGAGAAAATATTTTTATGCTGAACTGAGTGCACACTTTAAAATGTAGCATGGAAGGATAAAAAATGGAAAGGGAAAATGAATAAATCAAAACTACCACTGAGTTACAGCTCATGGCACACCTGGTTTGTGTTACAGAATTTTAAACGCCATCACATCTGATCAGTGCTGTTACACTACAGTCATCTCAGCTCATCAGTTACTAAACCGGTTTGAGGAATTTGTGTATGAATATACACACAATAAATCCACAAATAAGTAGAAAGGTCGGCAGTTAACTTACTACTTAAAATTTAAAACTAATTTAAGGATGGGAATTATTATTTAATTACAGGGGTGGAGGGTTTTCCATTGGCCCTAATACTGGATGCAATTTTTTCCCCTTAAGATTTGTAGACAAAGGTGGAAGCAATATTTTCAACAATAATTTGCATGTTTTGAGGCCTAAGTTTTATTCTCAATAAGTAAAACTGGCAATTAAGGAACCTTTATAGACTTATCTCCAAATCATAAGGAATGAGTAGTTTAATTGTTTCTAATATGTGTCTCTCAAGCTCCCAAAACTATTTAAAAGGTTTTCCATTGTCTTTTTTCTCATTATGAAAGTTTTACTGGCAGTACATAAAAACATCTCATTGTGTAATCCTCTCCCTTTAGAAAGGGAAAGCAATAAAGCAAGTTAGACAACCTTATAATGGATTTGCAACTGTTCATTAGTTGATTCATTCTGCAGCAGGGAAGCTCGATTAATATACGCCTCTGCCTGAACTGGGTCATCATCCTCCAGATACAGCCTGGCAATCTTCAGGTAGGTCTCCAGTTTATAATCCACATTGTACTGTCTGTAGAGAAAGAGAAAAGCAAGTGCTCAGAGTTGCTCCAGAACTACCCCTGCCTCTCACTGTTCCAAACACGATTCCCAAGCACTTGGTAACATTTGATTTACCCTACTTTATTCTTCCCTAACACCAAAATTTGGGCTCTTTGTTCAGGGTAAGGAAATCTGAGATGAATGTTAGTACAGAAACGGCACCTACAAACACCAGTAGAAATAATGCTGTCCACCAAGACACAAATGTACACTCTAATAACTGATTTTTGTGAATTGGAAGTTTGTCACAAGTAGTGAGCCACTTAAAGAGCAAACTTGCAGTGCAAAGCCTACACCAATTCCTTCTGCATGCAGGGAAAGAGGGCAGAAACAACAGAGAGAGAAAAGTCACAGCAAGGGTTCTAAACATAACAAATAAAACTAAACAAAACAAACCCCATGCTACAAACACACAAAAAAATCTTCAACTATATTTTTATACCCAATTTCAAATTGCATCTTTATTTTGAACTGAGAAGGTGGACACATGGAAGAACTTCCACCTTTCAAGAACCCTTCCAACCTCAGAAGCATTTTTGCAAAATATTGCTAAAAAGACTGTTTACCAGCAACTAATTAATAGTGCATAATTTCTGGTGCAATCTTTTGACCCACTAAACTCTTACTGTAACATAGAGTCATCAGGCTATACTTGTGCCATCTGACAGTAGTTCTGGCCTGAACTACTGAAACTCTGGGAAAACAGGCAACCTAAAAATTCTCACTCACTGGTCTAGTTAAGTACAAAGAGAGCAAGCACATGTAGCACAGAACTGTGTCTAGCATACTTTTGCCCTGTTTCCAAAGGGATCCCCACCAACACTTGTGCTGCATTTCTCCAGTCTTCTTCTTTCTCATAGATTGATGCAAGATGTTGCCTTATTGAAGCGACCTAAAGAACAATAAAATCAATAGCAAAAACTGTAAGAGTTGAATGGGTTTGGATTAACTTTTACATTATTTCTTCTTGTTCCTGAATCCCCTCGACTGATACTGCACTTCCACAGACACAGTAACCTGCACACATGCAACTCTTCCCATGCCAGGAGTGCTTTGTGGGACTCCTGGATCAAGCTTTAATATGAAGCTTTTTAAATATAAGTGCTGGTTTGGAGCATTTCCACCTCAGTTTGTGACAACATAAAAGGAGTTCATCATCAGAGAGTGGTAAGTAGTAACCACTTACAAAGCTTTTAAAAAGATTAAATTAATCTTTGAAGAACTGGAGCACCAAAGATCCACCAGCCATTTACTGCAGTCACACCTCATCTCATGCCTGTGAGATATGAATCAGGTGAACTACCATTACATCCTAATGCAGAAACTTCTACTTTGTAGAGCAGATGTCAGCAAGTAAAGTGACAGTACTTACAGCCCAGGTTTTAGAAGTGGAATTGTGGGTTAAAAAAAAGAAATCATCAGATGTCTTGGATTGAATTTATGCATAATCATGACAACATACAAGCAAGCATGTTCAGTCAGACTTAAGAGTAAAAGCTGCTTAAAAAGAAAATATCTGATGAAGACAAAAAAATGTAACTCATAACAGAAATGGCCTTGCCTTTCATCTCAATACTAGATCCTAAAAGCTTCTTATGTAAACAGCCTCTCAGATGATGATGCACCTTCATTCAACACAGAACTGAATTGAAAAAGAACTGCAGCACGTTCAGTAGTTAACTAGAACTGGCAAGAAAATATTTTAGCCATAATCTTTTTGCCAGGAAAAAAACAAACACACACACACACAGAGGTTATTTATTGTGGAACAAAAGCTACCTGTCAAGATGCATGCATGCTCTTTACACCACCTGCCTGCTCCACTACTTGGCAAGAAGGCAACACAACGAGTACCAGTCTGTCTCCAGACTGTAACTCCAAGCCCAAGTGTTGTTCCAATGTAAGAAGTCATTTTCTGGTAGGGGTGGAATTACATGCCCAGCATCATGATGAAGTGACAGAGTCTGTATTCTGTGGACAGTCCTAAATACTCTCTGCATTTAGCTCAGGTTTTTCACATACAGGAACGCAAAACTGGACTCTGAGTAGGAATATCTGTTTGGAACAGCTTCTTTGAAGGCTTAAAATAAGCAGCACGTAAGTGGGGGGAAAACCAAAGCCAAACCCTCAAACCAAAACCCCCTCAGCATTCATTTCTCACCTGCTCTTCAAATGAAATAACTCTTGGCTGTATCTTTTCCAAGGTGAAGTGGTAGATTTCTTTAGCTGTGCTGTCAGGAAGACTTGGAAGATGGGTACAGAAATCTGTCAGCAGCTGACGTGAGATCACCAGACTGACATTCTCATTCACCACTAGTTCAGAGATGCACAGGAGAAAAACACAAAACAGACGCCGTGTTTGTCAGTGCCTTCACCGTCAGTGATGATTTGTTTTACACTAAATCTGAATATTTCAATTTTTAAAAACTGTATCCAAGTGAAGAGGATTATTTTGTTTTTAAAGGTGACTTTTTTCTTCTTTCAGAAACTGTTTACACTAGAGGTCACCAGAGTTCTAAACACTGACACAGAAAATTATGAATTTTTCACTATGATTTATAGCTTTGAGAGGTGTTTAATCCTGAATCACTGCACTCAGCTGCTGAAATATCTTGGGCAAAGTAAACCTTTAGGCTGCCTCACTAAATTTATTCTAAACTTTACAAGCTTTACAACAGGTGTAATTTACAGAGGTGTTCAATAAGCCAAACACCCAACAGAAGACCAAAAAACCCTTAACAATTTTTTCTTGACAGTTTTACAAACAGAATTTATTGGTTTAAATACCACTTGGCATTCAGTATAAATTCTGGCATTCAACAGAGGCTGTTGATGTTTTCTGATGCTGTCACACTGACAGGCTGGAAAGCTGCAACAACCTACAAGGCTTAGAAATCCATTCCCTCCAAACTCCTGACTGTGGCCATGACAGCTCCTCTTCCCGTTGTGTTTGAGTGCCAACAGGACCAGAACTTCATGCATTTATGTAGCCTCACCTAGAGCTTACAAACAAGCAACCCCACAGACCTCTGGCTTTCCCCCAGAGTGTAACCAATTGTGCCAGATGCACTTACTTGCTTCTACAAAAGCTTTCAGAGCTTCAAGTTGTTCTACACCTGACAGCTGAATAGCTTTTTCCAATATTTGACGGTATCTGTCAACAGATTTAAAGAAAGAAAAAGTTAAAAACTACTCACAGGGCACATTTTTTCACGAAGAAGTTCTGCTTCTCTACTTATTTTCTCATGTCAGAACCCTAATTTTGCTTTTATTTTCTACGCCTTGAGAAAGCAATTTTCCATAGTTTGTTCTCAAAGGTCATCAGCATTTCCCTGGAAGTGGGACCTGGCTCTTCTTAAATCCCAGGACTAAATTCTTAGATAACAGAGCTCATGCTTTTGTTATCTCTGAATATACACACAATGTTGCAGTTGTTTTTTTTAAAAAAGCCAAATTACATGCCCAGGACAGTGCACAGAAAAATTAATGAAAACTATTATCACTTATGGGTTTAGATGAAAAAAGTTAAATTGTTCAAAATGTCATGTTCAATGAGACTGAGAAATCGCGATGTGAGCGAGGGGCAAACTGTGTTATATCCACCTGACACCGGCACAGGTGCAGACGAGGCGTTTTCAAGTGTTTGTTCCTGCAAAAACAGCAACTTAGAGCGAACCACACTTTGCCTCGGCGTGTGCAATACTGGTAAGTACATCTGCACTGAAGCCACATTTTGAGGGGGAAAATTTCTGAGGTTTTACACGAAAGTCCCACGAGTGTCTCAGCCCCGCTGGAACACGAGTGACTGGACAGGGACTCAGAGAATTCCAGGCGGCTGATCCGCATCTCTCCGGGGACCAAAAACCTACGAGACACATCGCGAGCAGCTCAACTCCCAAGGTTTGCCATCCAAAATACCCACCTAATTAAAACAGTAAAAATTAATAATATTAATTGAGTCGATATGTTTACAGCAGCCGGGGAAAATTAACTCCCTGACCTACCGCAGTGGCGCATCCCCCAGGGGCAGCAGCCGAGCCCGGCGGGGCGGGCAGACACGTGGGAGCGGGGGAACAAATAAAGAAAAATCACAGAGCGACGAGGTGAAATCTTTCCGTCTCCTTTTTTATTTAAAGAAGCGCGGCCGCTGGCCGAGACCCACCTCGCCCCTCTCCGGGCCCGGCGGCCCTCCAGCCCCGCTCCGCCCGCACCCCTCGCCCCGCCGCGGGGAGGAGGAGGCGGCGGCACCTCCCGCCAAACTCACTTTCCCGCCAGGTCCTTGTGGGATCCGCTGGAGTTCATGAGCTGCGCCAGGTCCTGCCTCACCGCGCCCGCCGCCATCTTGGGAGCCGCCACCGCCTCCCACCATGGAGCCCCGCGCGGCGGCGGCGGTGGTCACGTGACGGGGGGGTGTGTCGCGCGCGGGTCGCGGATGGGCCCGCGCCGGGAGGGCCCCGCGCGGGGATATCCCGCGGGAAAGGCGCGCGAGTCCCGCGCGTGGGGAAAGGCCGCGGCTTCCTCCCCTTGTCCTCCTCCTCCTCCTCCTTCTCCCGCGGGCGGTGCCCGTTCGCGGCCCCGGAAGCGGACGGCGGGGCGGGTCCCGGAAGCGCGGGGCGCTGCGCCGGCGGTTGCCAGGGCGGCGCGGCGCAGTATTATGGGATGCGGCGGCGGAATGGCGCGGGGCGCGTGATTTTGAACAAACGCGGCGGCGGGAGCGGCGCGGGCGCGGCCGCCGCCGTGGCCCCCGGGAGCAGCACCGCGGGGGCGCCGGCACCGGCACCGCGGAGAGGCATCGCCAGCGGAGTAGGAGGGAGAGTGCCCGCACGCCCGGTGAGTGCGAGCGGCGGGAAAGCGGCGGCGGGAGGACGGAGAAGGGGGCGCCGGGCACGGCTGACAGCCGCCTCCCGCCGCGAAAGAGCAGGCCCGGCCTCGCTGGCCGCCCTCCCCGCGGCGGCCCGTGTTCCCCGGCGGCCCTGTTGGCCTCCCCGGAGTGGCGCGGACAGCCGGTCCCGGCCGCTCCTCCGCCGCGGGGTGCCCGCCCGGCGTGCCCCGTCCCGGCCCCTCCGCTCGCCGGGGGCAGCTGCGCCCGGAGCCTCCGCGGGGCCCGAGCGGCGAGAGTGCCCCTCGGAGCGGGTCTGCGCGGGAGCTGGCGGTGCGGAAGGGCCCGGGGTTGGCGGCTCGGGGGCGGCGCCGGGGCGGGGCGGCGGGGGCAGGTGCGGCGGGGGCGGGAGCGACGGTGACGGGCTGAAAATGGCGGATCTTTCGAAATACAGCGGCGGCCGCCGACGCTAACGGGCCCGGGTCGCCCCCGCGAGGTGAGAGCCGGCCCAGGGGGCGCGGGGGGAGCGGCCACGGCAGGGACTCCACGCGGGGCCCGCGGCCGCCGGGACTTGTCGCGCCGGGCCCGGGGCTGGCGGGGCCCGCCTGTCCCGGCCCAAGGGACACCGCTCCGGGGCGCGGACTGCGCCCCGAACCTGCCGGCGGAGGGGACCGGGCCGTCTCCTGGGGACTGCCGGGGGGGGAGGATGTCCCACTTCTGTCACACGTGACTGACCCGCGCAGAGGGTGCGTTGCCCCGCGCAGAGGGTGCGTTGCCTCCTGCCTCGCCCGGGCTGTCAGGGCGCACCTGTGCCCTGAGCGTGCTGCTGTCCGGCTGTGGACACCCCCGAGATCAAGGGGAACGTGTCCACTTCTGGATTCCTTAGGAAAAGGAAGATAACGAGCTACTGGAGACAGTCCAGCGGAGGCCTCAAAGATGATCAGCAGTCTGGAGCATCTCTCTTATGAGGAGAAACGGTGGGACTGGGGCCTGTTTAGTCTAGAGAAGACTGCGAGGGGGTCGCATTAATGCGTATAAATATCTCATAAGCAAGTGCCAAGAGGATGGTACCAAACTCCTTTCAGTGGTGCCCAGCAACAGGATGAGGAGAAATAGCCATAAAGTAAAACACGAGTTCCACCTCAACATGAGGAAGAACTTTTTTATGTTGAGGATGGTGGAGCACTGGAATAGGCTGCATAGGGAGATTGTAGAGTGTTCCTCTCTGGAGTCATTCCAAACCCACCTGGGTGCATTTCTGTCACTTGCTCCAGATGACCTTGCCTTGTCTGTGGGGTTGTACTACATGATCTCCAAAAGTCCCTTCCAACCCTAACAATTCCATGATTCTGTCAATGTAGCTGGACCGTCTTTTGGGATGGTCCCAGCTTCTCTCATCACTGCTCTTGCTTCTTATGAGGTATCTGTGATTCTGTGATTTGTGTTCATAATGTGTCATTAATTATGCCCGACCTTGACTTTTGAAGTGTGTTGTGTGCTAATTATGTAATTCTTGGTATTGAGGTTTTGGGTTCTGGAAAGAATTGTGGCATCCAGAGCATGTGAAACTGTCTACTGGAATATACTGTGAGCAAGAGAAAGATCTCATAGTTCAAATTTCTAGTGAAGAAAGAACAGATATTTAAATTATTTTTCATTAGATTCATCCTTCTGAACAGTTGGTTTAAATATATTACAGTTATTACAGGAAATACCAAATACAAAAAAAATAATTTCAAGTATCCTTTGCAATGTGTTTGCATGAAACTGGCAGTAACAAACAGGCTATGAATCCTTGTGCATGTGGTTACCTTATTCACAATAGCTCTTTGGCTTATTGGAGGCAAGAAGAATAGTGAGTTATCAGCTGAAAATATTTCTTCTGTCAGTGGAATGCTTTGTAAAATAAATGCATTAGACTAGTCTTTTTATTTATTTATTTGTTTATTTAGTCGTTATGTTTATTTGTGAAGACAGTTTGCATATCTGTCAGCAAGCAGTAACTGTTGGTTACGTGCCTTGTACACAGTTGTATTAACCTGCAGAGATGTGTGGCCATGTTGCTCTGCAGGCCAAGCAGTCTTGAAGGCTCTTGGAGAATGTGTTAGTAAATACAGCCCAGCTTCTGTAATGGGTTAAAGAAAGTACTTCATGCTCGTTATAAAGCCGTAAGCTTCCAAAGTTTGTTACACAAGGTTGGTTGTTCAGGTTCTGTATGAAGAACTACCTGGTGGTCTTTGGGTTGCTGTGATGAACTAGCTCAGATAGTTTGTAACTGAATGCTCTGAACAGTTCAGCCAGAATTCTCAAAAAGGTTTAACTGCTTTGAGGTTCCTCTCTCTGTTAACCACTGGTCAATATGAAGTGTGGTGAGGAGTGTTCTCAGATTTCAGCCTTAGAGACATTGTTATATCATACATTGGGATATCTTTTCTTTTAAGTTTGGAAAAGCAGTCCAAGCCCCTTAGGTTATTTTCCCTTATGCTTGTTTGAAAAATACTAAATGGGTGGAAAAAACCGCCTGTGGTAGATTAGGGGGTTGTGTTTTGATTTCTGCTTCATCAACAAGCTGTGCTTCCTTACAAGTCACTTGGTCTGTTTGTGTTTTTATTCCTTTCCTGCGTTACAGAGATGTTGTTTTCTTCTTCATAAACTGTTAGAAGCACATCCCCCAATGCCCTACGGTTTTTGTACTGTGGCAGCAGGAGAGTACTGTGGGGTCCTTCATAATGAGTATCTAAGGGACAAGCTCATGATTGTTTCTTTTGGGTTTTTATTATTATTGTTGTTGTTGTTGTTATTATTATTAGTTTTGGGAGCTCCCAGTGAGAAGTAGAAAATATTTCTTGAATTCTTGAATCAAGGGTTTGTATTTTGCCAGACCTTATATTTGAGCTTGGTTTCATTAGTTGCTTACAAAGCTGATAAGCAGCATGTGGCTTTCAGTACAGCCTGTGACTAGGCCTGCTCACTTTGCAGCATTAGAAGTCCGAAAAAAATTTTCTTGCACAAGAAAGAATGAGACTGATAGAATAATCCCTTGATCAGTCATGGGGCACATGTGAGAGATTCGGGTTTGTCATGTTCCAGATATGGGTGTGGAGTAGTGGCTTCTTAACTCTTTCAGCTTGTGCATCATTCCCTTTCAGCAGCCCTCCTTCTTCTGGGCACGTTGCTACCCACATGAAGGTTATGCCCTTAGTTGTGGGCTCTGCTTTCATCTCTTGTGGGAGTTCTAGGTGCATACCCAATACCCATCTCTATGGAGTGGCTATTTTGAGTGTTTTCTTCTTTTAAAGAAAAATTCTTGTTTCTGTTATTAGACCTAAGAAGCCTATCTGGAAAATGTTTTAGAAGCTTCTTTAGATGAAACTATTGGTTTTGTGAAAAGTCTTTCAGGTGTGATTCCTCAGTGCTGTTCTGGTGCTCCCAGACTTTGAACTGAGTTATGTCAGTGCAGACTCACCAACATTTGGTCACTACTTTGTAGAGAAGTTTTCTCCCTGGGTGGAACCCCATTGTGAACAGCGTGGATTGAATGGGATTGTGCCAGCGCTCAGTTCGGTTTGGGTGGCTGTGACTTTGCCTCAGCCTGGCTCCTTCATCTGGGCTGCTCTTGTATCTACATAAATGTTTGGTAGCACAGGAATAGGGAAAATGTATGGAAAAGTTGGGCAGGAGAACTTTAGCAGTAGTGCTGGCTTAAAACACACGTGGAATTGAAATATAAGGAAAGTAAAGCTGCTGATCATGTGCACGCAGTACTCAAAGTGGCAAATGATGCTGTTTGAAATAATAGTGCATTAAAGGTATGGTTAGGAAGTTTCTCACACTAAATCTTATAGAATTCTATCAGGTGCTTGTTTTTGCTAATGTATAATTAGCAGTTTGTTGGCATGCAAGGTTTTTTTTAGTTTTTACTTTTCTTTTTAAGTTTTAATGAAAGCAGAAATTACCCAGAAATTGCCAAGGGAAGAAGGAACTCCTCAGAACTGGTGTGTGGAGAAGTGGCTGGTTTGTTGCATTTCTTTTTTCTCTGTCCATTCTTTAAAAGAAAGCAGCTAGCCAGCTCTTCTGTAGTAAAAGTGGCAAAGGTAACATGAGCTTAATCAACTTGTCCATGAGAAAACCAACCAAACAACTTAAAAAAAAAAAAAGGATGGGGGGAAACAAAGCTAAAAACCTTAACTGTGTAATGTAAAATTCTCATATACATATCACTTGATAACTGTCAGTCTGAGTGTGTAGGAGTTGGTAATTTGTGTACCTTGCCCATTCTGACCTGCTGCACAGAGTTGTTTGTGTGGGGTGTCAGGAGCTTTCACTCAACAGAGTGGGGAGTAATGGGAAGGGTGTGCGTTGGTTGGGTGAATTATGGTTGCCTTGGGAACAATTTTGCAACTATAGATGGTTAATTTGTAGTAGAAGAACACCTGATATTTTCTTAAATACTCCTTGTAACTGTTGAAAGAAAGACTGGATATTTACACTAGTTATGTACTGGGTGTTTTATAAGGACTAAGGCTGGAATTTTTTTCTTGCTATAATTTGCCACTGGTTTTGTATTTGATAAATCTAGGATCATGATCCTCTAGGAAGTGTGCAGACAAACTGCTTCCATGTCTTGACTTATGTAGGGAATGGGAAAGAGAATGGACATTATCGTGTCTGTGTTCCACTTGCATATTTTGTTACTGCTTTAAAATGATTTGCTTTCAGTCTGCTGTTACATGTGCAAACACGGTGAGTTTGCAGTCTTAGATGATTAATTTTCCCACTTACCTTTGCTAATCATGGCATCCTTATGAATTAATCTTTTTCTGGTTTCATTAACTGCATTTTTTAAAGCAACCTCTAGCATAGGAAGCTTAAACAAAAGAGACTGTTGAAAAAACGCAGTACTGACTGATTTTGTAATTCTTTGATTTACAACAAAAAAAACCTTTCAATTCTAGAGACAAAATGTAGAGTGTCAGAGAGAGTAAGAAAATGGGGAATGCATAAAAGGAATTACACTATTTTACCCATTATTGAAATAACAAAATTGAAAAATGGCAATTAATTAAGAGAACTGGAATACACGAAGATCACCCACGTGTAGTTGTGCTTTTTCATTTGATAACATGCCAGAAGTCAGTCTGAGTCTTGGGTATACATGTGCTTCTGTAGAGAGTTTTCTGACAAATGAATGAAAACATGTCCAGTGTCAAGAGTTTCTTAATAACTGCATTTTGTATCTTTTTGTGCCACTGTTCTTTGAATTTCAGTTGCCTGGAATAGTTGATGCCTGCTTGTTTATATTTGGCAAAATGGATGGGAGAGCACAACAAACTGGTATGGAAATGTTTGTTTCCCTAAGGTTTAGTTTGTTTCCATTTGAAATCAACACAAGGCAAACAAGTAACCTTCATGTGCTTATTTGTAGCTTGTTTCTGCTTTGCATAGGTAGGTGTTCAAAATCACTTGGGCCAACAAGCACTCAATAGTCGCTGGGGATGACAAGCCTTGTGTTTTTATGTGGTGCATTCAGTTTTTTCTTAAAATAAGCTTTGTCTGTTTACTGGGTTAATGTCTGGAACATTAAATGAAGAGAGGGTGATTGTCCATTTGCAAAGATCAGTTGTGATGGCAGTGCTGGGAATTGGCCACATTGGAGTGACCTACAAGGCTGTAGTAATTGTGCACCTACAATCATATTAGCAAAGTTTGTTAGTTCTGTTTTCCTGTGGGAGAAAATGTATATGAGCTGTGGATTCTACCAGGGGGCAAACAGAAAACAGGCAGGAGGGAGGCTACTTTTTAATTTTTGCTGCTGCTGCTGCTGAAATGACTGAGAAAAATTAGAGCTCATTCTTTCTGTTGAACAGGATGGTGAGTTTGGGCATAATTTCAGCAAAAAGAAATAGGTTGAATAAAAGGATTTGACAAGTTGGATAGCCTGGATTCTTGAAAGAAATCCTTAAGGACATTGGTATCATGAGTTGTTTCATTTGCTTCTGCTGTTTGTTTATTGCTGCAATATAAGGTCCTGGTTGTCCAGATCATAAGAGCCTGAACTATCCTCAACAATGCAGATGTATTTTGCACAAAGATACCACAGTCACTTACCAGTTGTGTTGCTGCTGCTCTGTTGGTTTTGACAGACTTGACAAAGAGCTGCTTGGGTGTATATCCTGAGCTGGATTCTGGAGGAACTTAGGGAGGTGCTGTGACACACTCTGGTTCAGGTGTGTCGAGCTCTTTGTGGTTATGTGGTGTTTTTAACTCTCTGTAGTGATGAAATAGGGCAGCTGAGTCACAGCAAACCTGCCAAGCTCCAGGTCAGCTTCAGGGTCCCGTCATAGATAATGCTGTTCATCTCCAGTCCTCCAAATTATAAACTGACAGCTGGTAAAGCTTTTGTGTGTACAGAGTTGTCTTAGAAGTAGTAAAGAGGGAAGCTGTGAGAGAGATCTTGCTACATAAAAAAAAAGCCAAACAACTTTTTTCCATGGGAAAATACAGTTAAGGCTTTGTATATAATTGTTTCTTCACTTGTTCTCATTGTCAGAATTAATGTTCTGGATCTGTATCAAATGAGACAGGGTAGTGGTGACTTGTCCAACTGGTGGTTGAGACTGTTTGCCATAAAAGTCAGATTTGGAACGTTGTCCTGTAGTGACAGAAAGGGATATATTGAGCAGCATTAACTGTGCATGCAAAGAATTCTTTCTAGGTGGCCTTGGAATGCTGTCTGGAATAAAACATATCTTGAGATAGAGTAAGATACAGTGTAAGTATCTCACTGTGTCACTTTCAGCATATTGAAAGCAAAGGTTATGACAGATACTTGTGGTCCTAATTCCTGAAACACTTCTCTATGGCGAGTCCTTTCTGTAAATTTTTGGGGGTTTTTGAACTGTTTATCCAAAACTGTTGGTTTTCTTACCCACACCTAATGAAACCTTCCAGTTTGTGTTTCAGAAGCTCTTCAACATTTTACATCACATGAGACTTCACATGTCTGAGAAGCATTTGAAGTGACCCACGTGGTTCTGGAGCAGACGAAGGTTGCCCTGAAATTCCCTCTTCTCCTATTGTATTGATCTCCTAACTCAAATTCCTAATTTGGAATTTAATTCCAGAAAAGTCAGTTAGTTATTACACAGTCTTAGTTTTTTAAATAAGTTTTCCTAAATATAACATAGAGGTGCTTCATCTAGAAATTAAAGTAGGAAGGAGAGGATAATAGTGTTTTTTGGCATCTGAATGAAGTCACAGTTTGCCTGCAGGTGAGTTATTTGTCTTCAGCTCAGCCCTTCTTCAAGTAAATATATTCTGCACTTGGGAAGTGTTGTCGTATTTAAAGCTGGCAGAGCTGATGAGATCTGCAGCTAGAAGCGTGTTTTCTCACAAATCACTGCAGTATAACTGTTTGAGCTATTTTTGCTTTTTTTTAATGCTCCACTGGACTCAAAAATGAAAAGAGCCAACTTTGGTTTCAAGGGTAAGTTTAAAAAGCATCAGTGGCCATAGCAGCTTTCACTGCTGTTCAAATCTTGACATCACTACCTTGAAAGCATTGCAGTTTATGGTCTTATGATTTTTACCTGATTTTCATCTCAGTGTTCTTCTGACTTTGAAAAGAATCATGTGATTGCATGAGACACATAAGGAATTAAGGCATTTTGTCCCAAAAAATTTCGATGCCGTATTTGAAACTAAATACCTCTCTGAAATCAGTGCTGTGTGTAGGTTTCATGTTTTAGTTAGAATGAACTTCCTGTGTCATATCTTCAGCTGGGCAGTGCTGGTGTAGGGTAGATGTGATGCACGGCATAATCATTGTGCTTCCCCACTGGCAAAGTGTCAGTAAAACTGCAAGGTTACAATTCTGGTGCGATGAACTCTTGCTCATAAATACATGCTAAAATGTGCTCTTGCTCAAATTGCTGGCAACAAGCCTAATCTTAAAGGTGCACAATGTGATAACACCTCCTAAAAGTCTGTGGGGAGCTCAATATCAAGCCTGGTGGCAGTTTTCATGCTTGTTGTTTTTAAGAGTGTTCTTGGTGTGATACCACTGTGTGCTCTGAATTATGCTGTAGCCTTGCATTCAAGAGGTGTTTGAAATTTGGAAAGCAAGACCATTATTTCAAGCTATACTTCAAAGACTGAAATCTGTAGTGTTTGGGTGTAGTGATAAGTACTCTTCACATTTCAGCTTTTGGGGTATTTTTTTTGTCAAGGGAGGTTCATGACATGTTAATTCAGTTTCACTTGAGATTCTCAATGCCTTAATATTGACCTCTTAAAGTTAAGTACAGAAAATGAAATAATTTTTAGGTATTTTGTTGGGTTTTATTGTTTTGATCTCACCACAAAGTTTGCACAGGGTTGGAAATGCTTCATGAAATATAAAGGCCCTGAAACCTACAAACCCAAATTTTGGATTGTTCATGCGAGCAAACACCTTCAGAATATGCTTAGTGGTTGTAACACCTGTGCAGATCTGTGTTGTAGCTTTTGTCCTGTTGTGAAAATGACTGAAACTGGCATGCAAACCAAAGGAAGGGTGAAGGGAAATGATCTGATTTTTAGTTTCCGTTTTATTTTTAGTTTGTCTAAAGCTTTACTTGAAAGTAGAACATTGTTTCCAGTTCCAAAAGGCAAACTGAACTGCTTTCAAGTGTTTCTACTGCAGTGAGTGTTATTGCCAGTTCTTTCCTGGAAAGTTGCTCTAAGTATTGTGTGGTAAACGAGCAGTGTTTGAAACTTTAACCTGACCATAGTAAGGTGACATGATAAAGGGAAAAGGAGTATGTGCAGATAATTTTGCACCTCCTTCCATGGCTGAAAGCATGGATTTGTTGGTAATCAGAATGTAAGTGGCTGTCCTAATTCTCTCTCTGCTTTCTTAGCTTGGACGTTCCACTTACCTGGAAACATACACGTGTTGATGTTGTTTTGCTTCTGCAGAAGGTTGCATTGTTAGATAAAGGGGCAGCATTTGCACAATAGGAATGCCTTTGGTCTTCAGCACACTCTGGAATTTAGTTCGAACTGGTGAGGATTAGACCCTTAAAGGGCACTAAGGGTGACATGGAAGTCTAAGCTTTCGACTTGCTGTGAACTACTAGTAACAAATGCTGAAAGTGTCAGTTGATGATTATGAGATAGATAGATAGATAGATAGATAGATAGATAGATAGATAGATAGATAGATAATCTCTGCAAGTTTGAAACACAGACATGGCTTGAAATGCAGACTAATATTAGTAACGTGGTATGGTTTTGCCCTTTTCTTAATGGGCATTTAACCAGCATGTGAGAGCAAGGGAACAGCTATGAGCCATGCATGGGAAAGTAATTTGACCTTTTAAGTGGTTTAGCTTTCTAGATACTAATGATTCTGAGCAAGTGCATGATGCTTTGTTGGGTTTTGTTCAGTTATGTTGCTCAGTACCTCACAATGGCTGGAATGTCCTTCCTTTATAATCTTCTGTAATAGGTGGTACATTTGGGCAACATGGTGTTTTCTTGTGGTGAAAAGGGTGTTGTCAAATCTGGAGCTGGGTATCTCAGTGTTTTGAAATGCTGCTTTTCTGGGTAGCAGTGCACTCCTATGTCCATATAATGTAATTCAACCATTTGCAATTTGGATGCTGCTTTTGTCAAAAGCAGAGTTGTAGCTTTTTTTCTGTTTCTCTCTACCTTCCCTTTTGCTTGAAAGTCTCTGACTCATGGGGAGTTTTCGTTATATACTCTAAGGTCCTTGTTAGTTTCATTGTAAGAATTGCCTTTGTACTTGGTGTGTGTAGTTTCTGTGGTAGCATGCTGTGATTCCTGGTATGTGAGAAATAATTTTGACATGAAGAAAACAGCTATAGGTCACAGGACAGCTGAGTCTTAAAGTGTATTTGTAGCAGCTGTTGTGGTGAAAGAAAAAGATGCAGTCAAGTAAAACATTTCAGTTTTTAAGACAGTAAGACATGAATTTTGAAAACTTTAGGAAAATATACTTTTTTACAGCATGTCTGCAAAGAACATCATATCTTTCTTCCTCTGTGCGTTGTTTTTTGGGGGGAACACTTACTGTGTTTTACCCGTCTTTGTCAATAGTTTGTAGTAAGATAGGTCAATTGTTGCAGCCTGGAGAGCTTAGTAGCTGTTTCATGGTTGAATAATTGCAACATGCTTCTTTTTTTCCCCCTCCATCCCAAGAACTGGAAGATTAGGAAGAAGAACAGGAGTAAGTGAATGAATTGCTACTGCAGTGCAGTGTTTCCACTGGATTGTATTTAAATGTTCCTCCCCAGGTGCAGAACCCTGCACTTGCCTTTGCTGAATTTCATGTTTGTCTCTGCCTGGCTCTCCACCCTGTCCAAGTCTCACTGAATGGCAGCACAACCTCCTTGTGTATCAGCTGCTCCTCCCAGTTTTGTATCATCAACAGACCTGCTGAGAGTGCCCTCTGTCCTTTCATCCGGGTCATTTGGCAAGTGGAACAAGACAGACCCAGTACTGATGCCCGGGGAACACTGTGAGCTACAGGGCTCCAACCAGTCTCTGTGCTGCTGAACACAACTCTGTGAGCTGTGCTGTTCAGCCAGTTTTCAATCTGCCTGCCCACTCATCTGACCCACACTTGCTGAGCTTGCCTGTGTGGATATTTTGGCAGACAGTGTGAAAAACTGAGGTCAAGATAGACAGCATGCACTGCTCTCCCCTCATCTACCCAGCCAGTCATTTCATCAGAGGAAGCTGCCAGATTGGTCAAGCATGATTACCCCTTGGTGAATCTATGATCACTAGTCCTGGCAACCTTCTTCTACACATTTAGAAATGATGGCCAGGATAAACTGTTCCATCACCTTTCCAAGGGCTGAGGTGGGATTGACTGGCCTGTAGTTTCCTGGGTTCTCTTTTTTGAAGAGTAACATTGGCTTTCTTCCAGTCCATGAGTGCTAGATTTGACTGCCCCTTTCAACGCCCTTCTCTTTGACCAGAAAGATTCATCAGAAAATCACCTGCAGTTTAGAGCCCTTTACTGCTGCCCCAGGGCTCTGTAATCTTTCTTGGTTCTCCTCAAGCTGCTCCTGGCTGTATCACTTTCCCTCATGAAACAACAGCAATGAGTGGTGGTCAGTTGACTTTACAAGGCCTGGTAGTCTCTTAATGACATCCTTGCAATGAGCCCCTGAAGAACAGGACACCTCCAGGAAGTGTGTCAGGTTGGAAAATGGGTGTCTTCGTGTGTTTCAGAGGAGTCTGCCCCTAACTACTGCCTTTTCTGTAGTTCTGGTTGTTACACAGGGTAGTAGGTGGGTCTGCCTTTTCTCCAGCCTCTTTCCTCGAGTGATGGATTTTTCCTCTTCAGTCCATGGAGCGGTGAAGCAATTTGGCAAGGACACGGCTGTCTTTTGAGGAATTCTCTTCTTCCTGCTGGACCTTGCCATTGCAAACTTCCTGTCTTCTGCATTACTGCCCCCCTCCCTTCAGTGTGTACCCATGGGGGAGTTTTTGGCTCTTTGGCTGTGGCCTGCAAGTCCACTGCAGAATGTGCTTGGAACAAACCATCTAATGCCTTCTCACCACCTGCTGTGGGAGGTCCAACACCCAAGCACACCCTTTTCAGATAGGTCTGCTGCCTGTCTTTGTCCCAGGAGAAAGGTCTTGGAGAGAGGAGGGAGGCCTGGTAATTTTAAACTGCTTAATCTCTCAGTATTAAGAGCAAAACGGATTTTTCCAGCTCAGCAGCCTTCGGGAGTTTGCGTATCTGTTGCTATTTGGAAAGGGCAGATAAGCAGAAGCTGAAAAATTTGAAAAGCCTGTAAGCACCTAAATTTTGATTGAATGTTGTTGACAGCATCTCATGCTTCTTCAGTTAAATCATCAAGGATCCATTCTGTATTTCCCCTTCTTCCTCCTGCTCTTGCCTTTTTTCTAATGAAAAGCTTTAGGATTGAAATAAATTATTATTTAATATGCCAATTTATTTATGAATGTAACCATACCAATATTGTGAGATTTTTGGGTTCTAAAATCCTCAAATCTAAGCCATAGCCTGCTAACAGTTCTCTGTTCCACCTTGATTGGAAAGAGGAGGGATGGTGTTGGCACATTTGACTCAACAGTGAAAATGCCAAATGTTACACCTTTTGTGGGGCCAGTTCTGCGCACGCTGTGCCTCACCTAAAAATCCTCCACTGCGCAGGCTCAAAGGGCACCACCCCCACGTGGGGAGAGCCCTTCCCAAATCTTCGTTCGCGAAGTTTGGCTATATATATATATATACATATATATATATACCTTTTGTACTGACTATTTGGTGATACTGCATCGGTTTGTGTTCATTTTCCTTTACAATCCACTGTACTTACAGTGAACAATCACTTGTTAGGTTGTCCACTGTTACTTCTCTGTCATTCACCTGATCCAAGTTTCCAGCCTCATTCTCTCCCTTCTTGAGGGCAGGCTTGCTTATTATTCTTCATACTTCCCTTTAAGGGGTTTTGCAGTTCGTACCTTGGGAAGTTGAAAATGCTTGCACATGCTGGTGCGTAATAGCTCTACAGTGAAGTGTGTCTGTCTGTGCCAACTTCACAGAATTACTAACAGATACTGCTGTATGTGGCAAAGGTACTTAGTTTCAATTAACATTTGCTTAACGTGTGGCAACAGTTTTACTGAGCCGGAGGGAATCCCTGCTATTTTAGGAGTTACATTCGACAAAATGCTTTTATGAAGCCTTTGGTTTTGGATGATACGGGTTTGTTTTGCACTTTGAGGTGTTTGTACAAAAGCTGTTACTGATTCAATTTCCTTATTTTCTGGTGAAAATGACACTTGAGAATTTACTTAAAGAATTACCGTTGCCAGACCTTCAGGCATGTCTGGTCAGTGTTTTTAATATGTTCAAGTTATTCCAGAGTGTTCCCATGGCTGAGCCCCACCAGGTCTGTGCTGTGCACTGAGAATGGGAAGGGTCTGCTGAAGCGGCCACAGGTGGTGGCGAGGCCCATGATCTGCTGCTTCATTGTGATGGCCTTGCTGACATGCAGCACCTTCCCAGGGCTTCCTGTAGAGCTGGTCTCAGCAGTCTTATTTCTGTGTAATCTGAATTTATGAACAGTTTTACTTGCAGTACATACTTGATGGTTTTGTAACATATCACTGTATTAGAACTGGTCGTAGCTGCAAACTGGAAGGGTTATCTTTTCTTGTCTTAGTGGAATCGAGACACTTATGGATCTAATAAGGTGCAGTAACTGTAAAATACCAGCGTCGTTGTATCTTGCATTTTGTTTACTTGTTTGCAGATCACTGTGCTTTGATATTTATTATTTTGATATTCATTTCTAGTGTGGCAGCTTGGGTGTTTTATCAAGAGGTGTTGGTAAAATCAATCTTGAGACACTTTTAACTGAATTTCTTAGGTTCTGCAGTGACAAGCTAGTGACAAAAAGAGAAAAAAGATCAACATTCACAGGTACCTGCCAGATACCGTTCTGTGTGTTTGCCAACAATCCTGGCATTCTTTGTCCAGTTCTTTATAAATCCGCTTTACAACATGATATGTATGTTATCATTTGTGAGTATCAAGAATAGAAATCTGTTCTGTGAGTAGGATGATCACAGGTGGTTCACTCAGCCTGAGAACTTGTTCCCCTTCTCCTTCTAGCAATACCTTGTGCTTTGCTGACAACGTGCTTTAGTCCCTAATTTTTTATATATGTTTGGCTGGTTGGGTGCCCTGAGCTGACCTATGTTTACAGATCTTCATTACATGGATTTCTTCTTGAACTTTTAATTTAGTTGTATTTCATAGGCCAAAGTTTTCTGTTTAGTAATCTGATCCTATAATTTTTGTAGAGTTCCCCAGTCTGATAATATACTCGTGCACTTCCTTGGTCTAGGTCGTTTCTTTCATTCAGATTTTGATCTAAGATGCATCTTTTTGAGGGGTTGTAGGTACAGTTCTTGCGTTATCAAGTACTCAAACTTTAACTGCTGAAGTGAAGGAAGCTTTCAAGGGTTTTAAATAGTTAAAATAATTCTCTGCACTTTCTTGAAGACCTAAGCTGTTAGAATCTTAAAAGAGGTTGCAGGCTTTTACTGTTGGTAATCGCTTTAGTAGAGGAGTTGGAAAAATGGGAACAGTATAAAAGCATTAGTAAAAAATAAACAGCTGAACTGTTGAGAAATCCTGGCTAAATACCAAGAAGTAAAAATCTGCAGGGATGTTGGAGCTGCCTTTGATGACAGCAGCCTCTGGTATAGTATCTAGGGTAACATTTTCATAGTTGCCTTTCTTGTATCTATTTCAGTCATATCCAATATGCAATGAAGAAATAGAAAAAGTAGGTTGCGTATGGTTCTTTTTTGCTGTTGTTGGTGACACAAGCCTGAACACATTAATGGAAGGTAACTGTGAAATTGAGACCTGATTACTGCAAGATCTTCCAACGTGATTGCCATAAGATGTTAATTCAGTAACCATGAGTAATATTTCTTTGTTTTTCTCTTGTCAGCTTCTGATTCCAGGCTTGATATGATGTACTTCTTTTTCTTCTGCATTCTGTTTTGCAAGTGGTTGGTTTGGAATCAGAATGCTGTTTAAAATTCTGACTCTACGTATTTAATACAAATATACCTTCAAATAGATGCAGGTACTTAATAACCATTTACTGCTTTGTAACATAACCAAATGTCAATAATAAAGAATGCAAATAACTGTTGCACTGTAGAAGTACTTAAATATATGTAAGTACTTTATGGTCATACTATTAAAAGAGACTAAGAATAACCTTTCTTCTAGGGAATAACATCTACAAATGCAAACCAAAATCAAGTTATTTAAAATTATTTATAATTACTGAATACGGTGCTTTTTCCACTGTCTAATTTAGATGATTCTCTCCTTTTCAGTCTTGGTGGCAATCACTATTTGGATTGTGGTTGACCCAGAAGTCTTAACTTCTCTATCCAATCCCCTTGTACTTACCAGTATAGACCATGATGCTGGTTTGATTTGCTTTTGGCTTGGGGTTTTTTTTGTGTCCAAAATAGTTTGAAGTTGTGATATCTAAGACAGAAGCTTTTGCAGGTTGCTGAGGAGACAGTGAAGTGACACAGCTCAGAAGAAGAGCTGGTGGCCTTAATATATGCTGAAGCAGTCTACTTTAAGCAGTCTGCCTTTACTATTCCTGTTTTTGTGTCATCTCATATGCAGTAAACCAATTTGACTTTAAGGCAACAATGTGATACTATTACTACTGTCCTTAGGAGTGAGCTGTTTTGTCTAGGGCTGGTTACCAGGGCTGGCATCATTGCAAGCTGGGCAGGCATTACTTTGGGACAAACGCTTTCCAAAGGAGGTATTTCTGGCAGTGACATCAGATAACTTTGTATCTTTAAATGCCTGCCAATAAGTGAGCTGAGTTTGACTGTCGGTCATCTGAACGGGTTCTTTCACAGCTCAGGCGTCTTGAGTGTCATGGCAGTTGGATCTGGCTTGTGCTCTGCAGTGGGGGGGATCAGTGTGGCACCCTTCGCAATCAGGAACTGCTCTGGCACAGCCTCTGGATCTCAGCGTGGAAAGTACGTAATTATAGCAGGTTTTTCCCCCCAGTCCTTCTACCTTGTGGGTAAAATGCAGCCATTCTGTAGCTGGTGTACAAAATGGACGCATGATGACTCCAGAGGAAACAATGTCACCTTGACATTTGATCAGTGTTTTTATTGGCACAGTTCCTTATGGATTAGTATTAATATCTCAGCTTTGCTTTTCCTAGCAAGTGAGAAACAGAATTTGCAAGGATTTTGTCCTCTTGAGCTTATAATGAGTACTTGGGAGTGTGTGCATGTACCTGTGGTACGATGGCCCATCCAGTGCACAGTGTGCTTGTGGGGTCAGCAAGTGGGGAAATGCTCTATTAAGCTGATCTGTTTTCAGACTCTGACAATGATACAGTTTTAAGGGGAATGGTAGATGTGACCATTTCCATCAGTGTCTTTAAGGTTTTTCAAGTGGTAAGTTCTGCTGGCTTTGAATTTCACTGCAGTTTTTCTTTTCACTCTTATCAGTCAACTTTAAAAAGTCTGTTTTCTTTCATATGGGATGTTCTTTGTTTTGTGTTTTGAACGCTCTTCAAATTAGTAATGAATTTGGGCATTCTGTTTCCTGGTGAGTATTGAGGAAAAAAAAATTACTGAGCTGCTCTTTTGATAGTGAGCATGGAGGGATTATCTGTTCATCTTGGAAGTGCAGGGCTTTGGATTGGTCCTGGGGTGGGTGGGCTGCTGACAGAGCTTGTGATGTTGTTAAAGCCTGTCACTAAAGAGCAGTTTGTTTTTCTGAGATTTCCAAAATGAAACTTTGGCAAAAATGTTACATCTGTTATGGATCCCAAGTCTCTTGATGCAAGCTAACCTGCTAATCAATGATGACATATATGAGAAAAGACATCATCCACTCTTGCTTTATCCTTCAGTAAGTTTGAATGTCTGTGTCCATGTCTTCAGGGAGAAACTTGTTTGAGTACTGTTGTCAAGAATGGACTGGTAATCAACACCAAATCAGTGCCTTGATTTGACCTCAGTGAATGATGTTGTAAAGGTTTGATCTAAGTTGTTACTGAGAGTGAATTCAGCTTAATGTGTTGTGTTCTGATAACAATTTCTTTCCACAATATCCCTCCTGTGCATGCACAATGCTTTGTCTGAAAAAATTCTACCGTATTTTCTTCTTTGGTAACATTATTTTTAAAGCTTTGAAAATGTATGTTTTCTGGAAGCCAATAACTTTTTAAAATATTTCAGTACCTGCTCCGGTCATCGCTGCCACTGCTACTAAAATGGAGGTGGTTTCAGCAGAAGTCAACAGCTTGCTCCCTGAGGAAATAATGGACACCGGCATAACTCTGGTGGAAGATGACGGCATCGAGGCAGTTATTGTGTCATCGCCGATGGGAGACTCTATTCCCATGGAAACAGAACTGGAAGAAATAGTGACCATAAGCTCCACCAGCGACTCGTCAGCTCCGACCACAGCCACAGTCACCACAGAGTCAGTCACTGCTCCCAGCAGCCATGCAGGGGATGCGACAGCGAACACCACGACCCCAGCACCTGATGTGAACGCTGCTGCAAAGCCCACCTTCCCCAGTGGCCTCCATAAACTTGGTACTCAGACCCCTGTCACTATATCAGCCAATCAAATTATTCTGAACAAGACCACCGATATTAAAATAGGCAATCAGAGTATTAAACCGGATGGACAAAAGCTCATTGTAACAACTTTGGGCAAGTCTGGCCAACCTATTGTTTTAGCATTACCCCACAGCCAACTCCCGCAGGCGCAGAAGGCTGTGTCCCAAGCCCAAGGCGGAGACTCCAAGGTACAAGGCCAGCAAATCAAAGTTGTTATTGGAGGTCGGTCGGAAGTGAAACCTGTTGTTGGTGTCTCGGCTTTGACGCAGGGGAGTCAGCTGATAAACACTGCGGCCCAGCCCTCTGTCTTGCAGTCTCAGCAAGTAAAAACAGTACAGGTAAAGTGAGTTATGCTAATGAAAAGTCTTAAAACCAGTTTTGTTGCTGCAGTTGTCTGTTTCCTGCACTGATTGACACACTGTTGTTTTCAGCCTTTGCATTTATTCTTTGTATTAAAAAATACAACGCTGCTCTTAGCCCATGCTTTCATCTGTGGATGCGTTTGCCATTTTATGCTGTTTGCCTCTAGCTACTGTCTAGAAATTTAGGATTTGCCTCAGAGAAGGTGAACTATTCAGTAAATTGAAGATAATTTTCGTATTTTCATTTTATGAAAATAAATTCTACATACTTTCAGGAAGGCTGAATTAACTCTATATATATATTGTTCTTTATTCAAAGTGTACATTTCTTATGAAAGAATAGCTTCTGCCTATCACATTTAATTTGTTTAAATAAACTTTCTGGAAAAAACTCATCTGAACAAGAACAGAAAGGAATATCTTGTCTGCCTCACATCTAGTTAAGCTTTTTAGTAGATTATGATGGGCTAGACATTATCATAAGATGAACACTTCAGGGTCTTATTCCCAGGTTCTGGCATGGATCTTGAGATATTTGAAACCACAGATAATCTGCTTGGATCTGAAAATGTGTTGGAAAGACTTGGATTATAACCCAAATGGTCTGATTTTCATGTGGCTCAGCTAAATGTGAGTCACTTTGTTCTAGCTGACAGTGAGGTAGAAATAAGACCTCTTGAAGTAAAGGAAAAGCAGAATTCAATGCAGGTTATGATGGAAAAATATTTATTTTTCTCTTGAAATGAAGTAAGAAATTAAAATCCAAGCATTCTAATAAAAATAATCAGCTGCACATAAAAAACAAGAGTTTAAAGTGTTTATTTGCTAAATGTTCCCTGACTAGTATTTTGTGGCAAGCAAATGTGAGCAACTCTCAAGATTTTTTTATAAATCTGTAGGTGATTCCTGCACCAATTTATGCTTTCTCTTTATTTATTGCTACATTGTACCTGTGGAAAGATGTTTAATAATGTCTGTTTGAAACATAAATTTTCTCAAGGGACTTATAATTGATGATCAAGGTACATAAACAGTTGGCACTAAAGCCTTCATAAAAGTCTCTGCTCTTGACTCAGCGCAGGAACATTTAAGAGTGGGTCTGTTCCTGGTACTTGGCTTCAGTTATTTACTGCCAAGTGACAGATGCAGGAAACTGAGGAGAATGACTTAGCTGTGATGTGGTTTCTCTTGTATGAGGTGACCTTGTGTTATCAGTGACTGAAATAGAGTTACTTGGCCATTGACCTCTCCCATTTGTCATTAGAAATTCTACAGGTTCCTTGACAAAAGCTCTTACAAATAGACTTGCATCCAATTATAAATCTAGTTAATTGCACTTTGAGTAAATTTGTTTTGTTGGGATCTCTTTTTATTAAACCATTGCTTCCATTTGCACAAGAGATTGAATTGGTAGCACCTGACGTTCCTTTTTTCCTATAAGGAGAGGGGGAAGTAGAAATGGAAAGCAAGACAACATTAGTACTGCAGGGAAGATGATTACATTGGCTCGTCACAGACAGTGCTTTTCCCAGTAGGAAAAAACTAATGTGTCAGAGTCCTAAGTGAGACTAGTGAGACATTCATGGTCTGTTCTACCATAATAACAGGGAAGATAACCTGCACCTTGAGTCCCTGGTTTAGAAAATGAAATCCTGCATTTAGTTACACTGTCACTGTCACAGGGGCTTTGTATATCTTTACAGAAACTCAACTGGCCATGCTGTGATCTCATTGTGGCAGTTGAGATCTCAGCACTTCAGGCATAATTGGTAGAGTTCAGCAAAGTGTTTCTTGGAATTTCGCTCCTCCTCTGATTGCAGTTCTAGAGTCTGTGAGATTTAAAGTGTGCAGGACCTTTGGCCTCATCTGTATCCAGAGGTTAATTACTGTCTCTTGGGAACTTGCCCTTGTTCAGTTGAAACTACTGCCATGGCATGTGTGGAAAAAACTACCAGACAAGTGCATCCGCTTTCAGCCTGCAGCTCCTGCCTCCACAGAGGCTCAAAAGCAGTGATGTGCCTGCTGGTGCACTACTTGAGTCTGATTGCACTAAGCTGGAGTTTAGCCTTGCACGTGACTCTGAACCAGATGCCCAAACACATCACCATAGCTGTCATTAAGCTGGTCTAACTTGTACTTGGTTTGATGTAGTAACTGGCTCTGGTTTTAGCAGTTACATTAATGTGTCTGTAGCATCTTTGCTGCCATGGCAAGGGAACTGCTGAAGCCATCATTGTGGCTTCATCTCGTTGTGGAAAAGTGACTTTGTGCACTCCCTAACCTCAAACTCCTATTTCTAGCTCAGTTTCTTTATCTTCTCTGGAGTATGCTGTTCTCCTTTTCTATTTCTCAAATCCCTGAGTTTTTATATTATGCCAAGTATAAATGACATAGAGAGTGCCTACAAGCTCCTAAGAGGTCATCTAGAAGTGGATTTATAGTATGTTTGCTCCTTTTTGGTAGCTGATCATGCAGATGTCCAGCAGTAAATGTGAGTTATGGGTGTGCCTTTTTCTGTATGAATAGACCACAGTTTGACAATGGAAAACAGGGTCCAGCCATTTAGTTACCTTGCTAGTTCATCTTTAGTGGAGAGTGCTTAGGAAGACATAATTTGACCACTTAAATCAAGTTGCCTGCAGATAAATTTCCACTTTTCTAGGGGAAAGAAGGGGTTAGTGTATGCTTCTAAATATCATAATATTCTTACAGAAGAGCTTGTTCCCCCAGGAAATATTTTTGCAGTTTAATTCAAAGTAGCTTGGAGAGGCCATGCTTAGTTTACATAGGCAAGGGAATAATGTTAAGCACCTTGTGACTAGTACAGGCAATGGCACAGGGCTCCAGAGAACTTGCCGTTCTGAAGTATTGAAGCAGCAGTCTGTCACCTTGATTATTTCCTTTGACTTCTCCACTCTCTACTGAAATGGTTAGTGAATTTGCCACTGGAGCCCAGAAGCTTCTCACAGGTGGCTGGGGTTATCAGCTCAGTGGCAAAGCCTCAGCAAGGCTTGCTTGGCAGCAGGTGGGGGCAAGAGTGCTGTTCCTCACCTACAATCAAACATGTTTGAGTCTTGCTATGTTTCCTAAGCACTCAGGGCAATCACTCGTTTATTAGACTTTCTTTGTAGACAAATAGTTCACCCAAAAAGCAGGAGGAATTTATCTGAGGAAGACACTGCAAGTTCAATGTGAGAGAAGCAGGGCTACTTGTGTTACCAGCTATTGTTTTGTGATTTTTAAGGGTTTTTTCTGAAATCCTTCTTGTTACACGTATTCATGTAAGTCATTTAAGCACATTTATTGACTGTTACTGGGAAACACCTGCTGTTGTACAGAGCTGGCTGTTCCTGCTTCATGTTGATCATGTTCTGAGCCAGACTTTGCTCTCACTTCAGAGGGTAAAAGCAATAGCAGTTGAGTTGTGATAATACCTTATGGCAGGGTAAGATTAATTTAAGCTATAATAGAAGCCTCAAATCAAGCAAATGAAATGTGTGAAATTTATCAGAAATTAAAATATCTTCAAATTAAAAAAAAATTACTGATGAAATGCCTCCTCATCTATCAGCTGTGTATGCTTAGAGAACTGAATCCTTTGAATTTTAAAATGACTTTGAGTTAAATTCATGAACCAGGCTGTGAATGAAGCTTCCTTCTTCAAACAACTCACATTTCAAAGTTGCAGTTAATGTATCTCCAGAATGAGCAGGTTTATTTCTTCTGTTTCATTTGAAGCCTCAGCAATTGTATGTCACCTATAAAGCAGCTGATGTGCCCTGGAAGCAGCATCTATGGTCTGAGGTGGATGTTTGCTGTGAGGAACACGGGGACTGTAGCTGTGGAGCAGCACATGGTGTCCTTTAAATGAGGTGTGTTCTCTGCCTGTGCCTGGTGTCAGAGCTGCTCATTGCAGGCTTCCCTCTGCTCAGGCCTCAGGCACACAGAGGTTTCCATAGCAGGCTGGAGGGCTCCAGTGCCATAGCAGGGGGGAGCTCTGGCTTCCCTGGTTGTGCCATGAGTCTACTTCTGGAAGCTGGAGCAGCTTCACTTGTGCTCTTTGTGGAGCAGCTGAGGAATTCATTATGTGCTGCTGAATACTTTGAATCTCTTGGCGTTACTTGCTGTAAAAAAGGTGTTTTCAGTCAACAAATTCTATAGATAGGGTTTTGTGTAGGAAACCATAACATCCAGCCTACTCAATTGCTTCGTTTAAGCATTCCTAACTTTCTCAGGCTGTTAAAAGTAGCTGCTGTCCCTGTATCTTTGCATGTCAGTGAGAGTTCTCCAGTTAGCTGCTTGAGTGATGAAGGTGGTTGTGCCTTTGAGAGGCAGCTCCCTACATGAGATGCCAATGTCGAGCCTCTCTGATATTGCTGGAGTTGGTGGCTGGTGCCCACAGGATGTGCTTGGGGGTGTACGGTGAAGGAGAGGCAGGATGTACCTGCTTTAGTAACGCTTTCCAGTGTGGTCACGTGGATTCAGGGAAGATCCCAGCAAGTCTACATCTGTAGGCAGCCTCTGTGGTCAGCAGGTTAAAAGTCTTTGAAAAAAGACAACTTTTAATTTGAACTATTCACTAGCTGAGTGCCTATGTATAAAAACTATTAGAATAAATGCACAGGTAGTTAACTTCTTTCAGTGAGGAAAGGGGGGAAGAGTCATCTTTAAGACTTTTAAGACTTTAGGTTGAAGGGATCTGTCAGCAAGTTGCATGTAGCATGTTCTCAGTCCAGCTGTGTTTCATGAGACTGGATCACAAAAGTTAAAAAAAGACCCCTTGTACCCAGAGGTACCCAACTGATTTGTTCTTGGCTAGTGCCTACCCAAAACTTTCAGGGACTCGTGAGCCATGTACTTCTGGGGAACTGTTGCAGAAAGTCGCTTCCCCATTTGGAAAACAAAAGTGTGCTGCTATGTCAAAATAGGCCAAGAGATGTTTCAGAGGAGTAGTTTTCATATTTAAGTCACTGGAGGCCAAGTTTTGTCCTGGTTGGCTCAGAAAGAAGTGACTTCCTTTAAAACTTCAAATACTGAAAGTCGTGCATTTAATTTTAATATTTTTATGTAGACCAACAGCATGTAAGAAATCATTTCAGCATCTTAAAGTTGAGGTGTATTTGCCCAGAGAGATACCTGTGAAAAAGCTGTAACGGATTTGGATTTGCTGTCCTACTTTGGTAGCTGGAGTTCTGAAGTGTCATGGATGATATCCTAACTCTTTCTATAGGGAGAAATGGAGATGAAATGTGAGATAAGCAGTTATTCTTCTGAATGCAAGTATTGCCCTTTTTATTTTTAATGTACTTAACAATACAATAACTTAGATCCAAAATGCTTTAGATCTTTTCTCCTCCATCTTTTAGATTGCGAAGAAGACCCGCACCCCAACTTCTGGCCCGGTGATCACCAAGCTGATATTTGCAAAACCAATCAATAGCAAAGCTGTTACAGGGCAGACCACTCAAGTGTCACCAGTCATTGCAGGTTGTACTACTTTGACTTGTTTTGCTTTACCTTTTTTTAAAGGCTGTTCAAAGACATGGTGATTGTAGAAATTTTTTTGTCTCAACCATTTTACTTTAGTTTGTCAAAGCACCTCAAGCAATGGAAAAAAGAGATCAGAGCATTTTTTGGGTAGAAGCAGATAAATGCAGTTGTTGATACCTTTATACTTAGCTCATTTAGAATAATCTTTGTAATTGCAGAGTTGCTTTCACTGCAAGGTGCTTTTACTTTATGGATTTTAGGGAGGAGAAAAAAGAACCCCAGAGCCACAGAAAAGAATACTTGATAAACAGAAAGTATTTGTAGAAACATTATATAAACACACAGGAAAAGGAGAGATATCCGACTGTATGACTTTAATCTGCTTATAGTTGGGCTTAAATATAATACAAGTAGCAGGAAAAGTGTTTGAGTGAAAAAACTGAATAAAGCAGTGTTATTTTTGGTAAGTTGTTCACCTACTTATAAAATAACTGTTGTAGATGTGTCTAAGAAAGTAATTAAGGCAAATAAGAAATATTTTTTCACTTTGAAAAACAAATCCATGTATCCTTAAAATAAAAACAAACAAGCAAAAAAGCCCCAAACACAAAAGCCCAAACAACCATAGAACAACAACAAAAGCACCGCCAAAATGAAAGAAAAAAACAACAGTGTAATAACTTGTTCATTATGGCGGTGGGACTAATGTATCTGTTGCTAAATGCTTCATAGCATATATGCAAGTAGCATCTTAGACAGATGAATTATCTATAAAGAATAAATGTAGGAAGCCAGAGTTGTCTTCAGAGCTCTGAAGGATGTCTTTAACCACTTCCAGATTGACCAACCCAAGTAGGCCTAGAATCTTTCCCACATATTTAAGCAAATTTGTTAAGTCTGTACAGAACTGGGACTTCAGCTGGTTTTAAGAAGTATGGATCTGTCTCCTGTATTCAAAGCTCCAATAGATACAAGTGAATGGCATGTAATGAGACATAATCTTCCTCCTCAGTTGTCAGGCTGCCTGCAGCCCAACGTGTGTTTCAGTGAAAGGGGGATTCCCCATCCCACTCCCTTTCTCAAACAATTCCCTACCAAATATATAGACCCATGAATAAGAAGATTGCTGTGCTTATAAATACTTGAATTAAGCTGTTTATATGTTAAAAAAAAGAAAACAAAATGCGAACATACAGAAAATCTAACCTAAAACCATTAAAAACAACTTGCAGTCTTTAAATCAATATTTTGGAAAATCAAGAGTACTTGTACCTGAGCCTGTGAGAAAAGCATCACTCAGCAGTGAAGATGCTTTGCTATTAAAGAGGGAATTCTTTTTAAACATCTGCCTTTCCTTGTACCATTACAGCCAGAACAGCTTGTCAGCTTTGAGAGGCTGGCATCATTGTAGGGAAGGTGTAACGTTTGTGTTTTGTATTTCAATTTTGTTTGCATATTTTTATGAATCTGTTAAATATTTTTAATTGCTTGGGAATTCCTACAAACTGAGGTGGAAGTTGTAAATTTGAAAGACTTGTCAATATAAGTAAACAACCAGATTCTGTTCAGGAAGCTGATGCTAAGGGCACAGAGGAGATGCAGAGTAGGAAAGCTGTCACTAGAAAAAGTAATTCAACACATTGACAACTGTAGATGGTAAAATTCCCACTGACTATGACATTGTTCAAGTGGCTTTAGCAGGTGCTGGCTACTGTTTGTGTTGTTAGTTAGACTGCACGAAAGAGGTTATTTTAGAGTACATAGACCTCGGAGGAAATCAGATTTCCATGAGGACAGTGCTTTTTGTTGTGAGTCCTGGTTGCCTTTAATTGTTTTGCCACTTGGTTTTGGATGGAAAAGTTATGCTGGTATGTATTTTTTTCTTATTTTTACAAGTATAGTCCAAGAGAATGGGTGACAGAGAAGTTATAACAGAAATGAGTCTGAACCAAAGTGCAATAGAGGAAAGCTCAGTGGTCAAGCACTTTTTGGAAAGAAACATAGAAAGTGTGGGGGAAAAAAATCTGTTTTCCATTATGGGAGTTTTGCAATATTCCTGAGACTGATTTCCTGATTTGGCACTGCTGGTTTTGATGTTTACTGTTCTTCGGCACTGTAAAAACAGTTTGTAGAGCCACAGTACCATCCTTGTTCTCATGTGTGTGTCATGTATTCTGTTAGGCAGTGAAAGAAACAACAACCAACACAGAGAAGAAAAATACCAAAAACCTTGGAGTTCAGTGTGAACAGACCAAACACCTTTTTCTTGGTCAGTGTAACACAGCTCATTTTTGATGGCTGAGGTTTCAAAGGGAAGTAGTCCCCCACAGATACATCAGCCCAGGGACTTCCTAGGAAACTGCCAGCTGAGTGTTTTTGTGCAGTGGAGGTGTATTGGAGCTCAGGATGCTGTCCTGGCTGTAAAGAATTTTCAGCTCAATGTCACAGAAAGCTCAATGTACTTCAAGCCCAAGTGAACTGTCCTATTATTTGCAACAATACCAATTATTTTCCTCTTTGTTGCTAAATCTAACTTAAAGAACACTGGTGTTCTTTGTACCATGTCGTACACTCTCAGAAGGAGGGATCGATTCGTGATATGCAGAGAAAACTTTGTTTTAAAAGTTAATGTGAACAGGGATAACTGGAGCTGATGGTATCTTCATTGTTTGTAGGTAGGGTTTTTTCTCAGTCTGCTCCAGGGACACCACCAAAGACAATAACGATCTCTGAGAGCGGAGTCATTGGATCAACTTTGAGTACAACACAGCAGACACCGAATAAAATAGCTATCTCACCACTCAAATCCCCTAATAAGGTAAGGACCTGTTCTGGCTGCAGACTTCTGTCGCTCCTGCACAGTGGTCTGAATGGAGCTCTCTGTGTCTTTGGTACAAGTTGTTTATAAACATATCTCCAGAGCCCATAAAAATGTCTCCAGAGTCTCCATCACACATCAAGATGCTCTCTGGTAATGCCCTGAGTTAGATGTTTTGCAAATGGCTGGTCTACTCTGGTTTTCAGTGAATATGCATTACTATGTTAGTTTCCCACTCCTGCAATTTTTTCCCATTCCCTAAGTATCTGTTCTGAGAGCAGCTGTTCCCTCTTACCCAAGTGCTCAAAGTATTTTTAATGCATTCATAAAATGTCAACAGGCCATTTAAGAGGAGACTTTGGTAGTATTAATGGGTCAGCACTTACTTACCACTGCCTGCACAGGTAATTTAGTCTTCCCTGATCACTTTTGAGGTAAATGAGATTTGCAGTAGTCCTGGGCAGATACAGATCTAGAGATTGGCAGAGGTCAAAGCAACACTTGTGTTTTGCATTTGGTAAAATTGTCTTGAGAAGAGAGAGCATGGTGAATGCTAACTAAATATCGTGTATAAAAAGTAGAGTAAGAATAAAGAATGCTTTTAGTTCGGCTGTGCTTTAATGATGTGATGTTGTACAAAGGGAGTGAAAGACTTATTTGAGATTATTAGTAAGGAAAGCAACATGGAGAAGTTTAAAAAAAACAAAATCTAGAATCAAAATTAACAATGAGTGTGAAAAGACTCCATAGGCTTGCATCTTGAATTTACTGTAGCTAAGTAATTCTAAGTGTCTTTTAAAAGCAAACTCTTTTAAAACCTGAGATTTTTCCTAAACTATACAGAAGTTTAGAACAAAAAGTAGGAAACCAGCCCTAGGAGGGGTGTATCTGTATAGAATAGAGTATTCCAACAGTGCACTCCACAGAAATGTGGTTGAAAAACGCATCTGTATGGGAATCTGGAAAGTAGATTTGAAAATAATAGTGTTTTTATAGTTTGACTAAATCAGTAGTGTAAGGTGAGATTTTTTTTTTCTATTTATGATATACCAGTTATAAAGCTGTTATATAGAAAATCCATGTGACAATGCTCAGGCTTCAGTGGGCTAGTTTCCTAGAAGAACCCAAACTAAAGAGATTTCTCTTCACTCCCACCTAGACATGGTGGTGGGTTTCTGCAGGAGCCTTTTGGTGCTGGAAACCAATAATGCCTTCAAGTTTCTAAGGGGCCTATTTGCTGTTGTTGCAGTTGGACCCAAATGATTTGAGATTAAATACAGCACCCTTGTTCACATGTGAACTGGTGGAGAGCTGTCCTTTCATGATGAGGGGAATGTGTATGTACAGGGTCATGTGTCCTGCATAGAGGTTTAAACTGCTTCTTTGTTTTGCCAAGCAGCTAACAGTGGTGTCAGTGGCCTCCCAGCCTCCCAGCTCTCCCCAGAAGACGGTGGGCGTCCCACTGAATGTAGCGTTAGGACAGCAGATCCTCACAGTGCAGCAGTCAGCGCCCTCCTCCCCTGGGAAGGCCATAGTCAACCACACAACCACCCAGGTACACACTGACTTTCCTTTGTCTTCTAACGTGTCTGGGCCATGGCTTGCTGGAAACTGGAGTGGTGGATGGCAGATTGGCAGGGGTCAATCTGAAAGTGTTCTTGTAATGGTGTTTGCGTAAGAAGTGGCAAAAGAATTGCCCTGGGGAGCACATACTTCTTCAGTCGAGGGGCGCAGACCACTGCAAGGCCATACAGAGGCATGCTGTTAAAGGCAGCTTTCCAACCTGGAAAGCCCCACTTGGTGTAAGTTCTTGTCTCTGTTGAATCTCCCAAGTCATCTGAAAAACTTCCTATGACATGAGCAGGAGTTCTTTGGGTGGTTCTCTCTTCTGCCAGTGTTTCTGTGCCACTGACTTAGGGCTGCTTTCCAGGTGTTTCTGAGGTTTGCAGAAATGGAGTTCGTATTCCTGTGGTAGAGGTCTGCAAAGCAAGATGCCATGGTCTGAAACCAACAGAACTAGAAATTATTCATTTCCTGTGTCTCATTTCTAGAACAATAGGGTTATACATAATAGCTTTTATAATTTGATTTGCACTAATAAATCACAAGACAAAACTGACTTTTCTTACAAACTACAGTTGTTATGTTTTCCTGTTTTGTAATCTTAGGTGATCTTTTTTCGATACAAGTATCTGTATTCCTGTTTTGGTAAACATGAAGCAATGTGTATGTCTGTAAATAACCAGTGTGGGGTATAGCAGGGAGTGGACACAGTTGCATGTACAGCATGAGATCAGAGACTCAGACAGATTTTGCCAGTCTCATCTTACTGATACAGATGACATATGGAATGCTGATATGGGAATGTGGACACCACCGAGATTTGAATTTTGTTTTTTTTCTCAGAATAAAACTGGCAAAATTGTCTTTTGATATAGTCATTAAAAGGTTGTTGCTCTAATATGAGCACCCTAAGTGGAGCTGTCTGTGGGGTGTACTTTCTGAGTTCTGATCCAAAGCTATCTGACACAATACAAGGGTTTCACCTGTCTGCACTGAACTCAAGAACATGCCTTTAGAAGAACCATCACTTCAGGCTTACAGTTTTCCCAGTTGTCATTGGATGGCAGCCTCTAATTTGTGTGCTAGAGAGAACTTTGCCCATATTGGTCTCCCTTTGAAAGCACTTTGTCTATGACTGTGCTTGCAGATAGTGCTTATTTTGAATTGCTCTGGCTTGTGAGGTTTCAATGTATTAACAACAACAAAAAAAAAAATCCCAAGAAAACACCTTTTAAAATACCAGGCTTGTATTTTCAGTGAAATATATGCAAATTGAGATTTCATTTGTGTAGTTTCTAAAAGCTAAGGAGCTGGGAAACTGTTCTTGTAAGAATTTACATCATCATACTATCAATGAAGCTTGATGTCAAACTTAATGTCAAGGACAATATGTTTAATATCAATATTAAAATATATTGAGTATAAAAAGTTGAGCTCCAGAAGAAGTTAGATGGAAGGAGAAAAGGGAGGAATAAATCAAGTTTTGAGGTCGAGCAAGGCTGGAAAAAGAGGCTGTTAGCAAATGAGTAGGCTTATGAATGTGTATAAATAAAAACTTGCTTTTTATTAGTTTTTAGCTTGAGAAAAAACGGAAAGAAGTCTCAGATTCCAGGTATACTGATACTCCAGCTGTGAGATAGCACAGGTCTGCTGAGCTCCCTTTCTTTCACTGTTTTGCCTTTTTTCTTACTGAATTTGTTTTGCTACTCCTCATTGTTCCTGCTTCTTTCATTTCTCAGCTTGTACTCTCTTTTTGATGTCTGCCAGTTTATGGACTCTGTTCCATTTTCTTCTCAAGGGTTGCACAGTGGTTTCTGTGTACTAATCACAAACTGTCTTAACAGAATTTATCTGTACACACAGAGAGAAATCATGCTGCAGTCCAGCACAAGGAGTCCTGCAAGATCTTACCATGTGCCTTTATTACTAGGAATATTTTTATGTTTGGTTGTTGCTTGATTTTTGAATACAAACTGAGCAACGTTCTCTGTAGTTAACTGAAATAGTTTTGGCAGACATTGTACCTGGGGAAATGGTCTGAGTCACCTTAATGATGTAAATCTTAGTTTACTCTGGTGTTTGGTGTAGAACATTGAAAATGGAACTGAGTTTGCTCTGAGCTGTTGAGAGGCATTTATTCTCTTCACATCTGTTCTACTTTTGAAAGCAAAAATGGAGGTGACTGACTTTACTCTCAGGGATAAGAATGTTATGGTAGAGTTGCTTACTAGCAAATTGAGGAATAAAAATGCTGATGTTCTTTCTGCCTTTGTACAAGTAACTCTGTGCTGTCTGTGTTGGCTTAACAGGCTGTGAAATCAGCAGTGCAGACCATTACTGTAGGAGGAGTGGGTACATCTCAATTTAAGACAATTATTCCTTTGGCAACTGCGCCCAATGTTCAGCAGATTCAGGTACCTGGAAGCAAGTTCCATTATGTCAGACTCGTTACTGCCACAACAGCCAGTAGTTCAACCCAATCTGCCACCCAAAATCCCAGTACCAATACTCAGCCTCTTCAACAGGGTAAGTGCTGGTGTTGACGTATTCTCTGAAGCTTTTATTGGGCTTTTTTTGTGTTTGTTTTGTAAGGATTAAAATTAATACATAATAGCAATCCATGAAGACTGCCAGATGTGCCTGGGTCTGTCGTGAGACTCCTGTAAATTTCATATTTTGCTGTTACTTCTGGTTTGTGAGATGCTCCTTTGTGTCACATTGCTTTATAGTTGGGCCTGAATTCTTGGAGCATTTTAAGTTGCTTTTCCCTAGTTTACCAAATTGTGGCTACTCATGGCAACTCCCAGATCCTCTATATGAAAATGTGAAGATGGGAAAGCCCACAAACTTATTGCCAAAACTCATGAACATGAATATCCTTCCGTGTAAATTGCTTTAAAAATGCCAGATGTTTCTGCTGGTTTCTGTCCCTGGTTTCCAGAGCTGTGAAGACATAAAAGATTTCAAAGGGAAGAGAGATGTAAGGGGAATCCAATGTCCAGAGGAGGTCTGCACCCAGGATGCTTTTTTAAGCCATTGCTGTGAAATGTGTGCAGGCTCTTGCACCAAATACCTCTTTACAAGGGTGTTCTTTAGAGGCAAGTGTTGTATGCCATGAGTTTGGGCACTGCATTGTTACAGCATTAAGTACCTCTGCATTAGGCCCATATGAAAGTCTGAAGGACTGACCTGTGGACTTTGAGTGACTAATGCATGTTAATGTGATGTTGTTTCTTGACATTAGCAAAGCCAGTGGTGGTGAATGCGACCCCAGTGCGTATGTCCGTTCCCATAGTACCAGCACAGACTGTGAAACAGGTGAGCTAAATGTTAAAAGGCATGTTCCTGACTTGTTTTAGCTGGGCAGTAAAGAAGTTTGGTTCCAGCTCTGTAATAAAATGTTCTGTTAATAAAAGTGCATTCTGAGTCAGTGAAACACTGATTTCATAAAGACCTCTTTTCTCTCCAGGTGGTGCCCAAACCAATCAACTCAACTTCACAGATAGTTACTACTAGTCAGCCCCAACAAAGACTTATTATGCCAGCCACTCCACTGCCACAGATACAGCCCAACCTCACCAACCTCCCACCAGGCACTGTGCTGGCACCAGCTCCTGGTGCGGGAAACGTTGGGTATGCCGTCCTTCCAGCTCAGTATGTCACACAGGTATGGTGTTACCAGGGATGTGCTGCTGCTGTGGGACATACTGCCTTCCTCTGAAAGGTTCTTGCTCCCTGACACTAAGGTGACACTTTCTTTTAGGGCCCCTTGGCAGAACAATGATGATTGCACTAAATCATAGTTACAATTAAAGTTCTGTTTTCTCAACAGGGTTTTTTCAGTTAGCGTGAAATAGAATTTGTAATCAGAATAGCACAGAATTTCTGCAAGCAGAATCAGTGCAGTACAATTTTGAGTAGTGTAGTACAGAATTTATAATACAAAGTTACAATACAACTTAATGTTTTAATCACCTAGATCTCAATTTATAATTTCTAATCACCTAGACTGTCTGCAGATTGGGTCAGGTTTTGATACACAGCTTGCTTCATCAATTTAACAGTCATAATCTAGACTTGGAAATTGTACAAAAGAATTTGAGTCAGCCCTCAGAAGGAACAGATGTCAGTGGACGTGACCCTGGCCACTAGGGATCATGTGTCTCACTGTTCAGCAGTAGTTCCAGTCCAAATTCCTCACTTAGGACTTGTAATTGCTTGATTTTAGAGACTGCTCTGTGTGCTGTTACACTTCCTTGTTTTGTGACAGTCATCACCACCACCTGGTTGTCCGGATACCTGAGACAGAGCTAAAAGGGAAGAAAGTTCCTGGCTTGGTGCCCAGGAATCCTGAGACCTGTAGTGAAGGGATGAAGAAATCCTGTTGGTTTGTGTACTTGGTTCACAGGACCTTCAAGGCCTGATAATGAAGAGAAAGGAAGCACATGTATGACCTGCTTGGGTCACATGCATGCAGCTTTCCTTACAAAATGGCAGGAATACAGGTGGTACCAGTTACACCAGTGCAGGTCTAGGGATTAGATTTTGCTCTTTGCCAGGATCTGACCAAGATTCAGCACAAAAAGGAGAGGAAATTAAACGTTTTGCTGAAGGCTGACAGGCCAGTTTGTAGAAACAAGGACTCTGATAGCTCAAGGCATTACTGGTAGCAGCCTCTTTTCTGGTTCCCTTCTGGTTTTGTCACAGTTGCAGTTGGACCCTGAAGCCTGTTTCTCTGTCCTTCCAGTCTACTTTTACAAATGTTACTTGAACCAATAGCATTTGTTGGATCCCTTCTCTGACGTTTTGCATTCTGGTCACAATCAGTCCCCTTTTGCCTGGCCCCAGAAGGTCCATATCTGTCTCCAGAACCTGTCCCACCATTAGAAAACAGCTGCAAAAGAACAGAACAGTGTCATTAGGCAGGTTGTTACGAAGTTTTGGTTTCTGAATGAAAAATAAACTGTAGGTTCAGGTATGCAGAGGAGTCGGAATTCAAATCATCTGACTTGCTTTTATTTAATTCCATATTCAGTCGCTTGTATATAAAGGAAGCTATGAAAGTAATTTGTGCAGGAAATGATTCTGCTCTATAAGGGACAGCATTGCTTGGGAGGAGAAGGGGGAAAATTAACATGTTTTTACAAGCAGGAACTGGTTGTGGTCTAAACATTTCTGTGTGTTATCTGTCATCTGTATGGCTCTGTATATATGACACTCTAATTGAGAACAAAAATACAATCTAAAATTATATTGTTATACTGAGTTTGGAGGCAGGAGGTTGCCACCTGGCCCAATTAATTAAATGTCTAAAACTGTACTTACAAGCAAATTATTTTTATAAAGATATCTGGAAAGCTGATTAAAAGACTAGCCACACACCCTCTTATGCACACTTTATTTTCTTTGATGTCACACATTAACCTTTTTGTTTTGTTAGCTACAACAGTCATCGTATGTATCTATAGCAAGCAACACTGGCTTCACAGGGACATCTAGTATCCAGTCCCAAGCACGGCTGCCATTTAATGGGTAAGTGTTTTGAGAAACAACCCCACACGTGTAGAATAGGCTACTTGAATGAGCATCTTCTTTCATTTCTGTTAGAAGGAAGGGTGGGAGGTGAGGTGTTGGAGTTTGGTTTGGGGGATTTTCCAAGACACTCAAGTATACTGTGATGTGGCTATTTACCTCTGACTAAAGGGCACAGATCTCTCTGAAAATTGAGCCAGTCTCTCTTGGTCAAAGCTGTGTTTTCCTTTTGGTTTTGTTTTTTGGTTTTTTTTCAATTCACGTAGCAGAAGGTTGACCTGAAAGCTCCATGTTGCTCATTTTTTTTATTTTGCATCAGAACCTGGGACTACAGGCCTCAACTATTTCTCAACATTGCTGGAAAGAGGTGCTGGACAACATAGGAGCTAGATGCTTAGCAAATGCAGAAATTCAGCCAAACAGCAAAATGGATCCTGATAGGAGGCTTTGGTTTTTAGCAGTCTTGCATTTTTCCTTTAAGGATGAAAATAACAGCTAACATGTATTATTTTCCCTTTGCCAATCCAGCAGGCTTAGCTGTTCTGCACAGGCCTTTTGTGTTATTGTTTTCTGGAAATTGTGAACACGAAGGTACTTTTTGTTGCTGCAACCTCAACTGATGCAAACTAATCCCAAATCCAGATGCAGCTATTCAAATGAACGGGTTTGATTTAATCTCCCTGGTATTACGTGCAGAAATTGCTGGATAGGGATGGAACAAATCTCATCAGAAGTGATTAGTGTCACAAAATCTGAGTTTTAGGAGCAGTTAAAGACTGTGTCTAATATAAAATTTATAGATGAACTGAATGCCATTTTCGGCTTGCTTTCCCATTATTCCAGAGTTTTTTTGTTTGGTTAGGGTTTTTTTAATACCAACTAGAGCAAAAGAAAAAGCATGATTATGTTGTGCAAACGTTGGTTGTATCTAGTCCCACTGCTTTTAGAGGGGTTCTGGGGAAGGTTCCCCTACCTCCAGTTTGGAGTTACCACACTTCCTCGAGCTTTAAGCGTAATTTCTACTTTAGGCATGCAACCAGATTTGCAGCAAACAATCCATTTTTTTCTGGTATGGAAAGGCACTATATAAATGCAGTCAGCCAAAAACATAATGCAAGGAGAATATAAAGGTTTTTTCGAAGTTTTCATTATGAGCTATTTACTTGAATTTAAAATAGGAAGAAACTGATAAAACAGTGTGTGTGTATAAATGTGTAAATCCACTGTTTTCCCCCGACAGAATAATTTCTTCTGAATCTGCCAACCGCCCCAGGAAGCCTTGCAATTGTACTAAGTCTCTGTGTTTGAAATTGTAAGTACAGCTTGGTATCGGGGTTTTTTTAAGCCTTAATTTTAACATCACAAATGTATGTCAAGTATCAGAATATAATGTTTTTAAGTATGTCAGACATTTTATGTCTAGGTGCTAATTTTAGGTTACTCTTTATAACAATGGAGGTGCTGCAGAGCCTTTGTAATTCTGCAACTCCTGTGGGCGATACAGACCCTAACATTTTAGAAAGTTCTAACTTTGCAGTCTTCTTGCATGGTGGTGCCAATTCCACTCAGCAACTCTAGTTGCTTTGTTGTTACCATGAGGGAAGTGGCATCTCATGGTATCATTAGTGGGCGTTTGCTGTACTTGGTGAAGCACATCAGTAATACCATGCAGGACCAAGTACTTCAGAAAAATGGGGCTTTGTATCTCTTTATTAAAGGACTAAAAAGGCAACTGATTCTTCACTGATAGGTCTGACTCTTGCCTATCCCTATGAGCTATTTTGCCATTCCATTCAATGTATTCATAAGAATTTGACATGAAAGCATTTTAAGCTGAGTTTCCTTCTCTTGAGGCAAAGTCAGTTTACTGATATTTTTGGGGCAGTAATGGTAGAAGACACTGATACTCTGTGGTTCCCTGAATCCTAGACAATGAATAGGAAATCAAGGGTGTGGTACTCAAAGGGGAAGTGATGCAATGGTATCTGAACCCAAGTTGAGATGTGTGTTTAAACTTCTAAGCTTGTGTTTCTTTTTGTGTATTGCACCTCACCTCTGTGTGGGGAGGTGTTCCCTGTGCTTCCAGTCTTTCGCATGGAAGACATGCTAAACAGGAAGATGTGTAGCTCCTTCTTCAGATATCTTACATATATAATTGACCTCATGTAGTGCCCAATGCATGTGAGACATGTAGGGTTTTCCACGTGTTTTAGTTTTTGGTGTCTGTGTGCACTAGAAATTGTGGGAGAATAATGGCACCACTGGCGATACTCTGCACCTTCAGAATGCTGTTTAGAAACACTTTGCTTGTAAATCACTGTCATTATATCTCTAAGTGGCTAGGCATTGATGGAAAGAAAATGGTTAATTCACTCTGGCAAAAGTGCTTTCTTACTAGTAAAACTTTTTCCTGTCTGGAAGGGGAGTTGCTTTTTCTCAAATACATGTTGAAGGTAGGCATATAGCACATTCTAGGAAGAAGTAAACTTGGTTATTTGCTCACTGATGTTCTGGGTTGATGACCATTCCACCACTGAATTTTAGACAGGACAGACAGGAGAGCTGTTACAGGTTGCAAAAGCTTGTGATGTTGTTTGTTCCTGAGACCATCTAAGATGCTAAAAATCACCCAAATGCAGTTCAGCCAGCTGAAGGGTTGTAGTTGACTCCAGGGCAACCCTAAATCTAGTTGTTGTAGCGTTAGGCTGGGCAAGCCACATAAAGCCAGTTTTGCAAGAGGTTTAGTCTCCTAAAAATGAACATATGCTCCCAGCAGGATTTGAAAAGCAAGTGAAGAGGATCAGTAGTTTTTAGCTATAGCTGGAGGTGGTACTGGAAGCATTGAAATATGACAGTTTTTTGTGGCCTAAAGCCATTTTTCAGCTGGGGATGAATGTGGTACTTTCACATATCACATGTGTGGGATTGGTGAGATCTTGGTTTTGGTGGGAGGCACCAGAGGTACATAAGAGGCATGGCAATGTGATAGGCTTTTCCTGACCATGTTTTACTCCTTTTTATTCATGTATTTGTTCCTTTTAAAAGTCTCTGATAACTACAGCCATATCCTCATTCAGATCCCTCCCCTAGTTACCTCTGCTTCAAAACCTCCAAGATGTACCAATTGTTATACCTCTTCTGTTCTTCCTATTGATGAACTCTGTCTCAGTTCAGAGCTGCAAACAGCGTATGGGCAAAACTAACAAAAGAAGGCCTGTTGCTGTGTTAGTCAGTTTGCCTATTACCTGTCACTCCAATTGCTTTGCCTTTCATTTTGTCTGCATGAGAGCCCCTGAGGGCTGACTTGCATTGCGTAGGTTAGGAGCAGGCTATGAGGTGGCTGCAGCAGGATTGCCCTCAGTATGTGGGTAATGAGGAGTTACCCTAGAAAAAAGTCTCCTTATCTTCTCTTGCTGCTGTGGGGACCTGTGCTATGTGAACATTAGCTCAGATGGACACCCTCAGTTATACCTGTGTCTTTAGACAGCAGCTAAACCTGCAGCAGAAGATTTTGGCTCTGGAGTTGAGCATAGGGTGACATATTGGTGCATATTGCCAGAGTAGGAACTTCTGTAACTGCCATCAGTACTAACATCAGTGTATTGGTCATGTTTACAAACACATCTGCATCTTCTGTTTCAGGTATTGTGATTGTTTTGCAAATGGTGAATTCTGTAATAACTGCAACTGTACAAATTGTTACAACAACCTGGACCATGAAAATGATAGGCAAAAAGCAATAAAGGTGAGGGGCCTTTTACCCTGTCCTTGGGATGAAAGCTGTCTAGCTTATGTCCCCTGGAGCTACAGAGCGGGGCAGAGTGGGTGTATAATGCCCTGATCTCCTCCCACATGTGTGAGGCTTAAGTTCTTTTATTGCACCTCTAAGTTCTACTCCCTGCATGCAATGACTGACCCTTTGGGTCTGCACTGACAGGCCTGCCTGGACAGAAACCCTGAAGCCTTCAAGCCCAAAATAGGGAAAGGAAAGGAAGGAGAATCAGATCGGAGACACAGCAAAGGGTGCAATTGTAAACGCTCGGGATGTCTCAAAAACTACTGTGAATGTTATGAGGTATGAAGCATTGGCTCATTTTAAATATAGTAGCATTTTCCCTTTATTGCACTGACTTCTCCGAGTTGCTTTGTGTCTTCTTTATATTGCTATGTTTTTTTCTTATTTTCTATTGCTATAATGTTACCTCTTCTCCCAGCAGTTTACACATAGAAAACCATGTATGTGGCAAAATCGATCACTTCTGCAGTGTAATTTTAATTGTATACTATGTAGTAACTTTGAACTTAGGCTTGGGTTTGTTCTGTACTGAATAGCACTATTTCCTAAAGAAATCTACTGCATCAAGTCCCTGGGGGGTGTAGAATCAGCATCCCACAGATGCTCTGGGTTAAGACGTGTCTGTGTAAGTCAAAAGCAAAACTCGTTGTTACTTCATCTACTAACTGATCAGTCTGTGGATGTAGAGACAGTGGCAGACATGACTTCTCTCATAGCTCAGCCATCTGAATTCCCATGGAAACAGGAGGTTGGTGAAGAAAGGGATGAGTGGGAAACCATTGATTTACATTTTATGCTCTATGATTTGATTCAAGTATACATTCTGGGAAGGCATCTCAACTTGAGGTAAGAATTTAGAAAGGAAATTACTGCTTGGGAGTTTCTTCTACTGGCTAATTGGTAAAAGATTAAAACATCCTCTTTTTGTTGTGACTTGTCATAAAAGGAGTCAATGTTGCAACAGGTCTCTTACTTTTTGTTTGTTTCTTTCAGGCAAAAATCATGTGTTCTTCCATATGCAAATGCATTGGCTGTAAAAATTTTGAAGAAAGCCCAGAGCGAAAGACATTGATGCATTTAGCAGATGCTGTAGAAGTTAGAGTCCAGCAGCAGACTGCTGCAAAGACCAAGTTATCTTCCCAGATCTCGGATTTGCTGACGAGGCCAACACCAGCACTCAGCAGTGGTGGTGGGAAGTAAGTTAACACTACACCTGTTTAAATTGTTTCTAATGGGTTTTTGAAGTATGTGACAGGTATATCCCTGTCATCTTTGAATCTTGCCTGTGTAAGCTGTAAAGCAGGAGCAGTGAGGGGAATGGAGCTTTTCTGTTCCTGCAAGAGTGCCTTCTGTGGGACCTGGGGCATGCCAAGCTTGGCTGTAACTAAGCATTGTCTTCTCTTCATTTGCCTGTGTGCTCACAGAAAGCATGAACTATAAGTGTCCCGTTCACTGAGAGGATGTAGTCCTTGAGCCTCCTGTGTAGTGAAAGCTGGAGAATGGTTCTGTCTACATGAGCATTTCAGTAACTGTCTCAAAATGTACTTTAATGGAGGCAGGCACCAAAGCATAAAGGCCCACCAGTTTACTGAGGCTTATTCACTCCATGTAGGCTGTCTAAAGCCCCTTGGAAGCAATGGGACAAATGAAATCTCATCAGTCCTTGTACTGAGAAGTTACCCAGCCCCAGAGTTAGGTGCCTTGTGCAGTTTTGGAGGAATTAAGGGGATCTTTCTTTGTTTCAGGCTGCCCTTTACGTTTGTAACCAAGGAGGTGGCTGATGCAACTTGCGAATGCCTTCTTGCACAGGCAGAGCAAGCAGAGAAGACAGGCAAGTCGAAAGCTGCAGCAGAGCGCATGATCCTGGAGGAGTTTGGACGCTGTTTGATGAGGGTTATTAGCTCTGCAGGCAAGTCCAAAGGTGACCCTTGTGCCATGAACTGCTGACTCGTGCACATGAGCCACAACGAAGCGGACTGAAACAGAACACTTAAGGCACAGGGACACTTTGGTGTAGCATAAAGGATTTAATAATATTTGTTAATTTGGTGCTTGTTGTAAATTGACCTGTGTAAGATTGAAACAAGAAAATCTTTTATAACAAGATTTAAATCTTAGCTAAATTCTCTTCTACTTAATATAATGCTTAAAGGTCAATTTTTCTTCCCAATGTACAGCTTTTACCCTGGGTTTCTTAAAAGTTAGACTTGTTCTCCCCTTTCCCCCAGAATAATTGTCTGAAGGGCATATATAAATTATTATAATATATATTATTTACAGTGCATGGATTTGCATCACTTTGTGCATACAGGAAAACACAGGCGATGTCAACAGCTGGGTCATTCTTTTGGTGACAGGTCTGTAATAAGGAGCTACCAGTGTATCCAAGGTAATTCTGAAAGGAAGTATATAAAAATGAGCATCCAAATGGAAGGTAGTAATTGTACTTAGGACCTGACACAGCATGTTCCTTTAGTGCACAGAGCACTGTGAAATACCTAGGCAATAATACAGAGGGGTTGCTTGCAGATTTAGCATTGAATGAGTTGTGGAGTTGCTGGAATGGGGCCCAAGGAGTTTAGAGATTAATGGAATTAATAGGAATTTTTGATAGGAATGTGGCTGAAAGTTCAGGTGTTTCTTAAGCTGGAACTTGAAGGCTAAGACAGTGGCCTGTTCTCAGAAGTGATGCCATCTGGCAGCCATGCCAATGCCAGGCTGTCTGCCCAGCATAGTGTTACCTAAGTGTGCAGCAGGTGGATGCAGTTGCTTATGTGAAGATTGGCTTTTCAGAGGCCTGCAGCAGTCTAATCCCTCAGTGGAAGTAGGGCTGTGCAGTCCACTGTGTTTTCTAGGATCATGCTATAACCTGGAAAAGTGTTTAAGCCTGAGAAGCTGAAGTCATGGGAGTTGACAATCTGCATCTGAATCGACTTGCAAATGCAGGTAGGGATCATGTTCAGCCTGGCTGTGGGTATTCAGGATGCAGCTTCTCTGTACACTGGCAATTTTCTTGGCACAGGGGTTTTTTCAGCATTGTTTAGAGTAATTGTGAGAGCTGTGATCAGAGAAGATACAAGCACAGAATCAAGATTGCTACAAAAACAAGACACACAGATCCTTTTACACTAAAAAGGGGGCAATCAGCTATAGCTGGGTATAGACTAAGGCAGGGGATTTTTTTCAGTATTTGTTACAGGCAATCTCAGATCACGTTTTTGACAGTGGAACACATTTGCAAAATTAACCTGGTAGGTTACTTACCTATCATGAACATCCACTAACCATGTTTAATCACAGGCATTTTTACTACCTGTCTCACTGCAGCCTGAACTAGCTATGTTTTTCCAAAAAGTATTTTGTATTCCTTCTATTAAAACTGTAAATAGAGAAATGCAGCAGAGCTCTTTCTCCAGGTTTTCCAGCAGGGCTAAGCTGGGGAAAAAGTAGGGCCTAGACAAACCAGCAGCAGAGATATGTGCCTACATGTGTGAAGGCAATAAGATTGGAGGATGCTTCACCTCACAGCCCTGTGCCCTGAGCAGAAGGCCCTTGACCCTTGGCTGGTGCTCCGTCAAAATTCCTTGGAGGCATGAAAGGGCCTGGGAAACATTCAGCAGCAGTGCTGGGCCCACTGAGTGGCTGTTGCAGACAAGGCTGTGCCTGCCAGTCACTGTCTGAAGGGCTCTGTCTGCCACTAACATCTCCCTGAGCATAAATAGCAAGTATATTTGTGCATATCTCTGGAAAGGGAATCCACCTCTTGTGTAAGTAAATGCCATTTTTTCATGATTAGGACTTGGATTTACTAAAAAATCAGTGCAGTAACTTTACCTGTAGATAGTGCGGATATTCCGTTTACTTCTAGTGACCTAATATAGTATGTTCAGTAAGATTTGTATAAATGTAAATTAGTGTAAGTGAATAAAGTAATACCTACTTATGTTATTTTTAAAACAGATTGCAATATGCCTTTTGTTTAGACTTCAATCCATGTTAATTTTGTATATATTCTGTGTTTTACTCTAAATTGCACCTTTTGTGATGTGTATTTATATACAGTGTGCAAAAGCACTTGTGAAGTTTAGATTACAGTTGTAATTATGTATGATGGCATTGCTGGAGAATATTTTGCTTGTAAAGACTTTGAAGGTGCAATCAAATGCTCTTAGTTCTTCTATTTTGTTTTGAACAAGCTTTCTCAAACATTAAGCTTGGATTCCTTTCTCCCTCTCCCTGGTGTAGAGCGTGTGAATTGGGTTTTGTACCTCCTTAGCCATTTGCATCAAACTGCTGGACAAGATTTACAGTCAAGTTCATCCAGTTAAATAAAAATAATTGGGAATGGGGCAAGGGTTCATTTTATAGTTCTGTTTACATCCAAAAGTAGAAAAATTAAATTTATATTTACAAGACCTATTCAAAAAATACACTTTTCTATATTGTACAAATAAAGCAGTCAGATAAATCACAAAAAATAAACATTTATACTATTCTGTAAATATTTTTGCACGCCTTTCCTTCAGCACTGACAAATACACACAGAAGGTTTTTCACTGAAATATCAAAATAAATTCTTAACATGAGGTCCAGTTCTGATGTGAATACTGACTTGCAGTTTCAGTATGAGACCAAATCCTACCAGAGAGAAATATCCCTTGCTTGCTACTTCATTACTACTCCTTGGGGCTGGGGTGTAGGCAATGCCAGTGTTACATTACAAGATTGCAACCAAAGTCTCTGTCCATGACAGTGATGGCTTCAACATGGCTTTTTGCATAGGTAATTGAAGTGAAAAAAAAAACAGTCTAGGTGTTTTGGGTTGTTCCAGCAGCAATTGCATGAAGTTCTGTGGTGCTGCTGCTCTCAAAGCACAGCTTGAGTCCAGCAGTTCTGCTCCTAGCAGGCATGAGCAAGACTAGAGAGGAGGAAGAACCCCCAACAACTAGTTTCATCAAGTCACTGGTAGGCAGAATGGTACCTTTAATTCCTGCCCTAGGACATGGTGGATCACCATTTTTCATCCCATCTCCATCATGGAGCCTGAAAGTAACTGAACAGCAACTTTTGTGGGAATTGCCTTCCATCTCTATGAATGCACTTGCTCTTCTGCGTGGCAAAGGAGTGCCATTTATCAGCAGTTGTGCCAAACTCTGCTATTACCAGTAAAGCACTGGAGGCAGCTTCCTTGCCATGGAAATGAACTAACTGAAGAAAGCTGTCCTAGTTGGTGCGTTAAAACTGTGACTCAGGTAATCAGTGGAAACATCAAAAGGAGATTCCCTTGTGCCCTGGGCTGCAGGACACAGGCCAGCCCTGGGAGGATGGGGCCACGTGGCACAGTTGGCAAGGTGAGCTGATGGGGCCACAAAATGGGACCTGAAATGCTTGCCCTGCTGCAACACAGCCATGTATTGGTTGGAGCCTGGGGCTCCTGCCCAGAGAGGAGGGTGTCAGTGGCCACTGGACATAAGTCTAATCACAGACAACAGCATTGACCTACATCTAGAGGATTTAGACTTAAACAGCTTCTTTAGCTGTTTGATGAGATATGTAGGAATGGAGATCAGAGCTTGTGTACAACTTGAGTGCCCCTTTCTTTTCACATCTTTATTTTCAAGCTTTCTTGCCTGCAGCTTTTATAAAGCAGCTCTGTTTGGGTGAAATCAAATTGCCAGCATACATGATCTCCCCCAACCACATGGACTATGCACCAATTTTCTCCTGCAAAGAGCACTCACAGCACTAAGCCACATAGCACCTCCAAGGGACACTGCAGGGTCTCCTACCACTGTCCCAGGCACCTCAAGTAACCCTTACTCATCCTGACCTGCCACACAAGTTTCATGAAATGTGTAGCTGCTTTGCAAGAGTGCTAGATGGAACAGAGGATCAGATAAACTTCCTTGCTTTACTCAGTCACACTCTTGATCAGGTGGTTTGCCATGACCCAGCACATCACCACCTATCAGCACCAGTTAGCCGAATCATGGGAAGACACCACATTATTTCCTGGCATGTGTTGCCCAGTTCCAGCCATCACTGAGCCTCAGCAGGGCACAGCCACTTTGGAACAGCAGTCCTCATGACCCCATGTGTGTACAGCTTGACTGACAGCTACACAGTGGTGATGGAAACAAATGTTTTCCCTTCAGCTTTTCCAATCTGTGCCTTCCACAAGAATATTTCAAGTTCAGGTGTTGGGCAGGATTTGTTCTGATGTTTAAGTAACATCTTGTTATTTTCTTCACTAAAACTGTGTAGTGGTTGCTGATGTTCAACTCCCCATCAAATAAATGGTTTGTGAGCATGGGGAAGAGAGGGCTTTCTCCCAGGAGCTCCTGGAAGACTTTCTGTTCTAGAGACAAATGCCATATCTTTCTATTTTTGCTGCCATCCCCTGCTTCGCCATACCACTTTAGGACTCGTTCGGAAATGCTTGTTATGCGGCGCACACTTGCCGAGGGCAGACTCACTCCGCCTAACTTTTTTATGTAGAGCACTGACCCACATCTTAGCCTGCTCTCATCTGAGTCAAAGAGGGAAGCGAGACAAGCCTCGCATTGCAAGTCATGGGCCAACTGCTCAGCAACAAAGCCGGCGGTGCAGGTGATGCCCCGTGCGTGGAGTGACAGTTCTGTCAGCGCGTTACTCAGTGCGGAGCTGTGCAGAAGGAGACCTGCACTGAAGGGGTACTCTCTTGCCAGTGCCCTCCTACAAGCTAGGTTATACTGAGCACGAATGCTGCTAAGAGTCAGATCTCTCCTACGAGACAGGGATATGTCCAAGAGGCTCATGCTGTCCGAGCCACTGCCATGTGATGAGCCTGGTGACAGGCTGCAACTAGCCAGCAGTTTGTGATAAGCAGCCTGGAACACAGCACAGGTGGGGCTCCCATGGGTGCCACAGGCTTGCTGGAGGGCCCTGAGAAACAGCTCCAGTGGGTCAAGACTGAAGGCGTAGGTCTGGAGGTGGTGGAAAGTACTGCCTTCTGCACACATGTACTTGGAGTAAAGCCACTTCAGGCTTTCAGCATTGAGCAAGAAACTCAGAAATCCTAACTTGCGTTTGCTCTTAATAATGTATCTCCCCACAGAGTCTGTTAAGGTGACAAAGAAGCTCTTGGCCTCATTGAAGAGGTTGCTTATTTTGGTGTAATTTCCAGGTAGCAAAGGGTGCTTCAGTCCCTTTCCATAGGGACCTCTGCCATAAAATACATTGCACAGAGAGCTCATCAAACGCACAAACTTGACAGTGCCACTGCAGTTCTGAAATGAGGCCAGGCCCAGATTCTGGAGGTGTTCCAGTGCATCGGCAACACCTTCGCTGAACAACAGTGTAGCAAGGTTGACCTTCAGGTGGTAACTCTCTTTGCTCACAGATCTGTCTGACTTGGGACTGCATTGCTCCAATACCCTCAGCTCCTGCAAAGCTGCCAGCTCCACCACATGCTGCCACCACATGGTGTCACTGAGCCACTCTACCTTCTGGAAGCACTGCAGAGCATTCTTTATGAGCTGCAGTGCATGACAAACATCAAAGAAGTACGAGATGCCTTGAGCAGAATCGGGCGGATGATGGAAAGTGCACTGGATCCTTTCGGGATCTATCCTGATCCCCAAAGCTCTGGCAGTCTCAGCACCGTGAGCAGAGGCACCTGATGTCACAGCCAGGACCATGATCCCAATGTTGTTCAGCTTACTGATGGCCTGACGAAAGAGCTGAGCAAGTAAGTGGCCTGTCGTGCGGTTCACTAAGAAGTAGCCCAGCGGAGCTGTCCAGGGACTTGAGATGCCAACTGCCATGAGGACTACCACTTCTGAGGCCAGTGGAGCCTCATCAGCATCAAGGATGCCCGTTCCCAGGTCAACAAAGCCTGTCAGACGCCCAGTCTGTGGGTCCCACTCCTGCCGCTTCTGCAGCGACATCTCTTGTACCATCACAGCACAGTAGCGGTAGGCCCGCTTCTCTCTCTTCACCTTCTCCTGAAGCCGGAGAAAAATGTCATTGCTGAAGCCTGCAGCAGCCTCATTATTAGACAGCCAACTAGAAAAAAGGGAGGATGTAATTAGGAGACATGATTCTGAGAAAGCTGAAGCAACAGTCAGCACATTTTACCACTCAGGACATGGTCAGCCATGCCTGGAGCTGCAGAGCAGGCTGACACAGTGCAAAGCTGGCAGCCTTGCCTTTCCTGATAGAATGAGTTTCTTTTCTTGCACCCTAGTGATGGGAAGCCAAGGAAAGTACCTTGTATAATTTATCATAACAGGGGGGAAAATATTAAACAACAGAAGTGCAAATTAGGTTATGCACAGGACCAGAAACACCAGTTTACTCCCCTTCCCAACTGGCTTTCTTCACAGCAGAAATCATAATCCAGGTTGGAAGACGTGAAACCCTCAACAGTCCATGTAGAATGCTACTGTTCCCAACACACTATACCCTAACCACTATCTCCTGCCACCCCTTTGAGCAGATTCCTCGGAGAAAGGTGTGTAAAGCCCCTACAGGCTGGCATGGGCAAGGTGTGTATCCCTTGGACATTCTCCAACTGCCCTACAGGAGTCTGAGACACTCAACCTGCAGGGGGATAGTTTCTTCAGCCTTTGTTTTGTCTGTTGTTACAACTTATTGTTGATGGGTCTGACAGCACTTCAGGCAGTAAATTCTGATAAGCAGCCTGTGACACAGTGCAGGTGTGTTATTTTTATGCTGTGCCCCACATGCAGGAACACATCCCAGCTTTCTGAGATCAGGGCTACCAATATTCCTTGACACCTGCTTTCCAATCTGCTCCTGTTACTAAAAACAAAGCAGTGAAAATTACTACTGCTGAATTACTACTCTTCAGGACAGATCAGTTATACCTATTTCTACACAAGTACTTGGAAATACATTCAGAATGAAAGAATGAATAAAAACTTGCTTTGTCAGGCTGTAAGGATGAGGGAGAGAAAAAATCTTCTGTAGATAATCATAGGACTCAGCGTGGTAGAGGTAGAGAATACAAGCAAATTGCCTCATTTCTGGTGAGTATTCTGCCATCTGCCTCCAGCTGTGCAACTCACAAGGCAAATCTGCTTAAAAAGAAATCACAAGAGGTCAGCTTTAGTGAAACAAATAAATGGCTCATAACAGAGAGATACATGATACAAACACACTGCAGAACACATGGCAATGGGATGGCCTCTGGAACCACTTGGTCCTGAAGTCTGGGTTAAAGCATATGGCTTGGCAATGCTATCACTGTGCCTCACCACTTCCTAGGGGTGGGTGATGGCCAGGGAGCATGTAACCCACCCCGAGGCCGAGTTCCCAACACATCTCTCCTCCCTTTTCCTAATGTCATTCCACAGTTTTGAGTAAAGACTGTGAATCTTACCCGTGGCTGCTGGTTAAAAACAGACATAGCAAGAAAGAACCCAGTAACTTACAGCTGACCTCTGTGATTTGAAAGGGCTTCTCCAGGTTTTATCATCATTAACAGAACTCGTTTCTTGGCAGCACTAAAAACAACGTTCCTAGTTACACTCTTCTTGAGTCATCTGACAGCTGAACTGGGACACAGTTTAACAGTCGTAGTTACAGGACTGAACCCTCCAGCCAGCCTCAAAGCAACTGAATTCTGAGGGGGAATTTTAATTCTCTCCAGGATTGATTGCTGCATTCCGGATCTGGAAGTCACAAAGCTAGGAGGACGAAGGAGCCTAACAGCCAGGGACTACCAACACCATCAAGTTAAGCAAAGACATGAGACCAGCTCTGTCTCCTTTGCAGTACCTGAGAACTGCGCCCGCAGCAAACCCACGATTTCGTCAGGAAGCTGCCGCTTCTCCGCCAGCTCCCCGAGGATGTTCGCCAGGGTGCGGGGCCGGTGTGCGCGGCCGGGCGTGAGCTGGGGCGGCCGCGGGGTGTCCGCGGGCTCCGGCCCCGCCGCCCGCTGCCCCTGCAGGCTGTAGTTGTGGTCGCCGCCGGAGGGGCTGCGGAGCGGCCGCTTCAGCGCCCGCAGGGGGGTCGTGCCCCTTCTCAGGCCGGGGCCCGACAGCGCCTGGCGGGGACCCCGCGGGACAGAGCGCGGGGCGGGCGCGGCCCACAGAGCGGGCAGGAAGCGGGAGGGCACTGCCCCCCGCCGCAGCTTCCGCCGCAGCCCGTAGCTCTCGAAGTCCCCCTCGGAGAAATGCCGGGAACAGAGGATGGCGCCGGGGCCGGGCCGCCACAGCCGGTGGCCCTGCGGGTCCGCGCGGTTCACGGCGAGGATCCACTGGCGGCGCTGCGCGGGGTCCACCGGGAACCTGCGGCAGACGGAGAGGGAGGGATGAAGGGAAAAAAGGAAAGCGAGGCCGGGGCGCGGCGGGGACGGCGGCACTTACTGGTGGAAGGAGATGCCGCGGGCGCGGCTCCGCCCGGTGTCACGGGCGGTGCAGCCCAGAGCGGAGCAGCTCCGCGTCATGGCGGCGCGGCCCGAGACTGCCCCCCGCCCATTGGCCGGCCCGCGCCCGCGCGCCCGGCCCGCCACCTCCCCATTGGCTGGCGCGACGGCGCCGCAGAGTCCGCGCGAGGCGAGCGGTGGGGCCGGGCAGAGAGCAGAGCCAATCGGGAGCGGCGGCGGCGGCGGGAGCAGCCAATGGGAGCGGCGCCCCCGGCCCCATAAATGGCGGGCGCGGCTGCCCCGCCTGCCTGTCGTGCCGTGACCGCCGGGCAGCGCCGTGTGCGGGGTAGAGCCCGGCCCAGCACGCTGTGTGCCCCCAAGGCCGCGGCAGGGCTCGGCCTGGCACACCATGTGCCCGCCCGACGGCCGCGGGGCCCGGCAGGGGGGCGGCAGCGGAGCTGCGCCTCGGCTGCCGTGAGAGGTGGGTCCGGGGCCGCCGCCGCCCCCCTCTTCCCGGCTGGCCGCTACCCCGGGCTTGCCCCCCGCCCCTGTCCGATGATGAGCCTCACTGCTGTTCACATCATGAGCACACCATGATTATTATCCTGGAGCTGAGGACGGGCGGCACCGCAGCGCTTGCGCTGCAGCCGCTTCCCCCGGCTCCTGTGCACCCCCCTGACGCTGTCTCCTCTCCCGCAGGGCCCATGGCTGCTCCTGCCCCGAGAGACGCGGCGGACACCCCGAGGAAGGAGACGACCGCACGTCTCCATCACCACTCCCCATCACCCCCCACACCGCCTGTTCCCGGCGCTTCCCGCCCCGGGAAGGCGCGGCCCCGCTCCCGCCGCCCGGAAGCCGCGGGGCGCGCCCGGAAGGCGGTGGCGCTCGGGGGGCGGTGCCGGCGCTGCCACGTTGGAGCGGTGCGGGAGCGCCGGGGACGCGCGGGTGAGCCGGGATGGGGCACAGCGCGGCGTTCCGCTCATTTCCCTTCGGTCCTGCCGCAGGCGCGGCGTGCGGGCCCGTCCCGGCGCGCAGGGTGTTGCTGGCGCGGGAGGTGTTGAAGTAGAAGCCAAAAATGGGCTGTCGAGGGTGTTTGGCGGCACGGAGTATAGGGAGGGTTTTCCCGGGAGCGGATCTGTTTTGTGGGCTGGGGCAGAAAGCTGCTGTAGGGTGGTCGATCCCTCGGTGCTGCTGGAAGGGGGTTTCTCGCAGCAGTTGAAGCTTTGCCCACATCCTCCCGTGCTGTCTTCGGCAACCATCGTTTTCCTCTACGTGTCGATGTTACTCTGCCAGCGGAGATATCCCTCCCCTTCCCCTTGGGTGTGCTTTAGAGAAGGATGGCTTGGGTGCTTGTCCGTGGCGTATCTGTAGGAGAAGGGTCCCTCTGGCAGCTCCTGCCAAGTTCTGATGCAGCAGTGAATCCGTACCAGTGCAGTCTCACCGTGCTCGCTTTAAGCACCTCCTTTCTTGGTCTTTCTTCTTTAGCAAAATGAAGCTGAAGGAAATAGACCGTACTGCCATGCAGGCATGGAGCCCTGCCCAGCAGCACCCCATTTACCTGGCCACAGGTGAGTTTTTGGGGAGGCATGTGCTAGCAAACATTGTCTATGTGCGGTGGCTGCCAGGAAGTGGCCATTGTTGAAAGTTGTAGGAGTTACTTTGTGTCCTGGAGGCTGGAGTGGGATACGTGTTGTGGTGCCTCGAGTTGAGTTCTCCGGTTATGCCAGCATGAAAACTTAACTTTGTATTCTGCAAGTGACAGCAAGCATCCTTCTCTTTCTTCCGGGAAAGGTGGCTGCAATCCTAATTGCGAGGCACTTGTAGCTCATTTGTAACTTTTGATCGTTTTCTGTGCATCATTGGAGTAATTGCCCAAACCTTTTCCTGCTCATATTGGTTAAGCAATACACAATGGGGAGAAAGTTATGTAGAACTACATCTAAATAAAAGAGACAGAAGCCTGATCCCATCTCAGGGTCCTTTTTTTAAAGGTAATGCTTCCATGGCCCTCCTTTTGCTGCTTTTGCAGTTAGTGTTTTGTGTGTTGTAATATGCTTCCTCCCAGGTACATCAGCTCAGCAGCTGGATGCCACCTTCAGTACCAGTGCTTCTCTGGAAATATTTGAGTTGGACTTATCAGATCCTTCACTGGATATGAAGACCTGTGCCACATTTTCCTCCTCCCACAGGTAGGCAGTGTTGGAAGGGAAAAGTAATGTCTGTGGAACTGTTATACGTGGTGTGTGGAAAGGTCCCTTCATGTGGCTTGCCTGCATTTGTTGAGGAGAGGAGTAGAAGCTGGGCACTGATAGAAGAAGGTGCAAGAGTCCCACTGATGTTGTAGGGCAGTGAGCTTAGATGCCAAGGGGTTGCCAGCAGTTCATGTTCTGACATAAACCTAAAAAATCTGACATTGGCTGGTAGGTTTGTGTCAGCACATGGAGCTTCTGGGATTCAAAAGAGAACAGAAGAAAATGTGAAATTGTGAAAATGCAGTGGTAACTTTTCCTATGCTGTGTCCTGTTTGTATTTAGGCATTTCAGGAAGTCTCCTGCAACAGAACTAATTTGGGTCACGTGTGTGTTTGGGTCACTGCTCCTTGTGGGTGAAACGTCCACAGTCACTGTTTAATGCCCTGCACTGTGGACAAAGCTGATGTTAAGATGTCCTTTTAGAATTCCATTGTTTACCTTGTTTTAACTATGACTGAGATTTTTGAAGACTTGCTGTTCATTTAGTGAATTTCAAAAAACACTCCCTATAGCCAGGTGTGCTCCTATGAAAGTACCTTCCTTGATGAGCAACACAAGAATTTGACTTTGCCCCAGAAAATGCATTGCAAAGGAGGGTGAGGGTTGTTTGTTTGTTTCATTAAAGATAAGATAGCAGTGTATACTTCAGTTTTTATTTTGGTTTGCAGTAAATGAAAATGTCCAGGTGATTAGACCCACAAAAGATAAATCCTTTCCAAGGGAAGTTTTGCACTGCTCATGTAGAACCATACTTTATCTTAGAAAGAGCAAAGGGCAAGAAAATAGTTACTGCACCGTTAACTCAGGTTTTTTGTTACTTACTGTTTTCTGCCTTCATTTTGGGTTATTTTAAGTCCTGTTCAGTCCTGCTGGTGGTGCCTGGACAACCCTGTCAGTCACTCTGTTCCTTTGTGAACTTTCATGGTTAGGTGCAGAAGTATAAAAACCATACTGTGGGAATGGGACTGTCTGATATCACAGACCAATTTCCTTTTGTAGCATCATTCTTTAGTGAACTCCCACTGTAATCTGAACAATGGGAAACTTAGCACTTGGCTGTTACAGCATCTCTCACCCAGCATAAGCTTTTTGTGTACTTTCCTGCAGTGTGTATTTTATCATGCTGAAGTTGCTGTGATTTAAAGAAATTACTTGAAGACTTCTCAGAGATAACAAAGAGATTAATAATAATGTAGTGAATGCTAAAATAGCTCCTTGCCACCTTCCAGTTGTTATGGGTTTGCTTTCTGCTTGCATTAGAGTTGATAGGCAACTATGTAATTTTATGTGGAAGAAATGAATTCTTTTCGTGGCTAAATGCACAAGAATGCTGTTTTGCTCATGTAGCAAGTTCACTGAGTTGAAGGAAATTTGGGTGTTGACAGATGGACACAGCGATGTGAAAATTCTTAATTTCTGGAAGTATGTTTAATTCCTTGAGATTTAGTCTAGAAAATAAACTGTGTCTGTGATGTGAGTAAACCACTTGCTTGCGCCCCTGGTGTGGCAGATGAAGTGCTTGCACATCCAAAAGCACAGCTATGGAAAAGAATGTGGAATTTTTCTAGTTCCACCTGGGTTTTTTTTCCCCTTGTATGAAGCTGTTGACAAATAGCAGAGGTTTTTCTCCAGCCTGCAGTTGGATGTGCTTGCTGTCCTTACTTTGATTACTCCTATTGTTTTGCAAAGGTGAGATGAAAATCTTGTGCAGCTGGGAGTACTTACTGATTTTGCAGCCAAGAGGTTAGAGATCTTATCAGTTCCCAGGTTATTGGTGGTGCATATTGTGACCCTGCGTCTTATTTACGAGCATAACTGGGACATGCCTTTCTGACAGAAGGAGTTGTAAGTACAGAGACTCATCCTTAAGGAGAAATGCAGGCAGTGCATTTCTCTATCTGTGCTGCCTGTTTTGCAGCAGAGGCTTTAGTTGAGGTGAGCAAAAAGGATTCATCATTATGTGAGGAGCTGGTGGTGGATGGTTGTGGACTGTGGGGCCTTCTGTTCCTTACAGGTACCACAAGCTGATCTGGGGCCCGCACAGCATGACCTCGGGTGAGAGAGTCTCTGGTGTCCTGATTGCTGGGGGTGAAAATGGAAATGTCATTCTGTACGACCCAGCCAAAATCATAGATGGAGACACCGAAGTAATCATTGCCCAGAAAGACAAGCACACGGGACCAGTAAGAGCCCTCGATGTCAACATGTTCCAGGTTGGTTTTCCGCTGTTTTTCATAACTTACTGTCATAGAGGAGTGGCCTGTCTTCACCTGTAACCTAAAATGTTTGTTGCTTCCCCTACGCTGAAGAGCGTGAGTTTGAGTGTCTCTATTTAGTAGGGGAGTGCTGCCCTGTTACTGGCATTTCAAGGTGGGATGTGAAAGGTGTCCAAGGTATCTGCTTCATTTCTTCCCCTTGTCAGTTTACATTGTCAGTTTAGTAGGTCTTTTTAACTCTGCTTATGGGAAAAGTAGAGGTGTCCTTCTGTGTTGTTTTTAGCCAGTCTCCTTTTTTTAGCTTCTGTGCACTGTGCCAATATTGTTCTTATCAACACAGGAAGTAATTATATGCTTTCACTCATATTTATGGAGCTCAGATTTCAGCTATCTACTGTGGGGCTTAGGTAGAATCTTATCTTCAAGACCTCGAAGTATTGTTGCTTGGAAAGAGGAGATGGCAAAACAGCCATGTGACCTTTCTAGCAGAAGGGCTCTCAAAACCAATAAGCTTCCCCATATCACTAATGAGCATTTACTTTGCTTTAGATGCAGTGTGTTGGTTTTTCCTTGTCCTCACCAGCTGTGTGAGAATTGAGTTGAATTTGTTTCCTAAATAGCACGTCTGTCCCTGTGCTCTTGCATTCAGCAAAGCTGTCCTGTGTTCATTGTATCCACTGTGAATTGCACCGTTTTCTGCCTGTTATTAAGTCAGGACTTGCTTGTCATCAGCCATGAGATGTGGTCAAAGGGCACTTTGGTGCCCTTGGCTCATGTTGGCCAGCCTGGACTTTTGCATCCCGGGTGCAAGATAGCTCTGGGTGGTGGCACTCGCTGTGGGCTGGGTGCAGTCCACTGGAGGCACAAATGTCACACTGTCTGGGGCAAAGCTCTGTGGTGTCCATGGCTGTGGCACTGCTTCCTCCACTGTCCTGCTAAACACCAAGTGTCACTACTTTCCCCTTGCCTTTGGGGCTGTGCCCCTGCAGCCTCTTCATGAGTGCTGTGCAGTGGAGGAGCACTCCGCAAATTCCATTGTAGTGTGTGGATGTTTTTTAATTAACTTGATCTTACCTGCAATCTCAAAACCCCTTGCTTTTTTCCCTAAGCTTCTCTGTGTGAGCCAAAAACTATATCCTAAACTGATAGGGGAAATCAGAGTCCTGTGCATCTGGTGCCTCCCAGCAGCTAAAACTGAAAGCTGATGCTGAAAATACCCTTAATATCTATTAATGTGTCTTACAGACTAATCTGGTGGCCTCTGGTGCTAATGAGTCTGAAATCTATATCTGGGACTTGAACAACTTTGCTACACCAATGACACCAGGAGTGAAGACACAGGTACCAGATTTGTATTAAAATCTGCAGAGCAGGCTAGTGAAAAATATGTATGTCAATTAAGCAGAGCACTAATTGAAACGGTTTTAAAGCTGTCTCAGGTGGGGTGGGGGAAAGCCTTTTGAATCTAACTTGGGCAGTAGTCAGTAGTAGTAAGCCATGAGCTGCATTTCTGGCAAGGTTTGCTACAGTCCTTAAGGCTCTCAGGTTATGCCACTCTTCAAATATCCATAACCATTACATGTGTTAATCTTCCTCTGCATATTTCACTGCATGTACGAGCCTGAAGATGAAGGTGCACAAAGGAAAATAAGAGGAAGATAAAAAGCAGCTCCTGAGAAGTCAGATGATGAGGCAGTAGGTTATGCAGGTTACCTTAATGGGTTTCAGGGACTGGTTTAATTGCTATACTCAAAGTCCAGTGTGTAGCCTGTGCCTCTTTGTGCTAGGCTGACCTGGCAAAATGCCAACTGCCCAACACAGAGGAAGAGAGAGAGAACCCTCCAACAACCCTGAGGAAAAAAATTTAGAACTAACACTTAAAATAGCAAGTTTTTTATATTTTGTATAGAAGAGAGAAAATTAAAAACAGAATATTCTATAACATACATATACATATATATATATACACACACAAATGAGGAAAAAAACCCAACAACCACCAAGTCACCCACCCAACAACAGGTTCCAACCACTCAGACCACAAAAACACCCCAACAGACTCCCCCCAAAGGACAAGTGGCAAGAGAGGAGAAAACCAGTAACAAAAGAAATGTGTACTTCCCGAACCAAACAGCTGTGAGACGGCCTAACACTTTGAGCAATGGTGATAGCAGGTTTGCTCAACACCCAGCCATGAAGGGGGCAGAGGCTGGGCACCTCCTACACCTTCTTTTATACTTTATACCTTCTTTTATACTTTTGTTTAGTTCAAGTCATTAACGTGTAGGCATTTGTGAGACTGCTCACCTTAAACACCCCTGTAAGAGGTTTTTTGGCTAATAGTTTTTTACAGTTGGACATCTTTTAGTCCATATGCTTAATGACAGCTGGAAATAGTAGGGCAACAAGGACTGGGCTAACACTGGGTTTAATCCTCAATCTAAAAATAAGGAGGGGAGGGTGGGGGTGGGGTGAAACCTCCTCAGAATTCCACCAAGCACAGTTTGGGTTTTTTGCTAAGTCAAAACCTAATTATTCAGGACAAAAGGGCAGTTCATATACTCTGTTATACTTCCATGGAGTAATTTTCTGTTCTTGGAAGACAGTTGTGCTTAGACTTGTTTCAGTAACTAATGTGTATTATAAAGCAGAAAATAACTTTATAGGGAAATGCCAGCAGCTTATAAACCAGGCTTTTCAGGCATTGTACCCTACAGCATGTGTAGATGGGAGATGGGATGAGTCTCCAAGCAGATTGCCCATTTAGCAAGTCCTGAAAGTAACAGGGTTTGAGTCTTCAGTTTGGAGAGGTTGTGACAGGCTGTTCTGTGTGTGCAACAGCCTCTTGAGGACATCAGCTGCATTGCATGGAACAGGCAAGTCCAGCACATCCTGGCATCTGCCAGCCCCAGTGGCCGAGCTACTGTGTGGGATCTCAGGAAAAACGAGCCCATCATCAAAGTCAGTGACCACAACAACCGGGTGAGTTTTCTTATGCAACTGCAAAGGTGCTTGCAGAGAGGTGTGGGGCACTTCTTGGCATGTGGGGCCTCATCATAGCATCCCTTGTTACATGGCAGAGATACTGGTGCCTGGCCCGATTTTCCATTAAAAGGCCATGCTTATGCAGAGGGATTGTCAGCATTACAAATGAAAATAGAGATGCAGATGGAAGCAAGACAGGGCACTCAGATGTCCTAGCAGAGTGGCGAGTTAGCTTTGAGAAAGCCTTTACTGATCTATTTGTGGTTACCACAGAATGATTTTTCTTCACTTACACAGAAATTACATGTTTTATGTGCTGAAGAGATGAGGCTACAGCCAATATGCTCTGGGTGAGCACATTTTTATTTTCGCAGAGCAGTTGACATCACAGCTTGGTGCTCAGGGAGTGAGGGCTTCCTCCCTTGGCATCACATGTGGGATGAGCACAAGGGCTGGGCCCTGGCAGGACACTGGTGACTGAAGCTGGGGTCTGTGCCTCTGCTGGTCTGGATGTGAAAATGAGAGCAGGCTGCAGCTGAGCTGCGAGAGCCACAGAGGAGTGTGTGGCACTGAGGGGGTTACAGGAGCTTGTGTAGCTGTAACCACCATGCCTGCACCTCAGGCAGTGTAAATGTAAAAAAGAGCCTGTTGAATTTGTGAAGAGATTGTATCATTTGTATAACTATTATTTTAAATGGAATATTACTGTAAAAAACTATGAAAATATAGCGAGAATTTAAAATGAACCTTAGAGATGGGTGCTTGTGAAGTAGCTGTTTGGTCACTGCACAGCTGTTGGATCACTGCGCTATTATTTTGATAACTTTTTAACTCATTGTTTTATGTATTTGTTGGCTAACATAGCAGCACAGTAGGCTGTCTTCTTCATGTGGTTATAGTCCTCTGATACAATGTTCTCATGACAATAACCTCTGCCTAATGATGGTTTTTATTCAAATATCAATAAAAATAGTAGAGAAGAAGGTTTGTTCAGTGACGTTATTGTTTCCTCACATTAAAACAGGACTGTGGAAAAAAAATCAGCAGTGTCATCTCTTTGAGAGAACTTTGGGAAACTAACTGGAAGTCTCCTCACTCATGGTAATGAGGAGAATATTGCAATCTGAATGCAGTCAGAAATAATGCACAGAAACAGCTGCAAACAGTGTTTTACCATGCACGTAGACGTAATTGGTCTAGTTTTTTTTTCCTGTAGTGCTGCTTAGTTGTTTGATGCTTTGGCACAATGTTGTCCCTCAGATGCACTGCTCAGGCTTGGCGTGGCACCCTGATGTTGCTACCCAGATGGTTTTGGCCTCAGAGGATGACAGGTTGCCTGTTATTCAGATGTGGGACCTAAGATTTGCCTCCTCGCCACTTCGTGTTTTAGAAAATCATACAAGGTATGAATCTTATGTAGCCTGCTGCTCCATGGGGTTAGCACTGCTGGTGTCTGTACCAGTTTGTACATCTCACTCAGTTCTCTCTCAAGGCTCGCTTAGCTGGATGTGGTGGTTCCAGCAGCAGGCTTGCTGACTGTCCAGCCCTGTGCCCTCAAAGACTTGCCTTTTTGGAGCCTGATATTTTGAAGGGAAAAGGCCCCCAAACTAAAAAAAAATAAACCTGCCATGCTGCTGAAACACTGAAGCTACTAGTTTGTTTCTGAGCTTTTTAAAAAGAGGGACCTGAGATGAAAACAGTTAGTAGTTGATTTTGCCTGAATAATGTACTGAAGGTGCACTTGGACACATCCTCACATGTGGACTTGGACAGATTCTCTGCCCTTCAGTCCCCTAAATGCCTTAAATTCAGGTACAATTTAAGTTTTTCTTTAATTCTTGTTCATCCACAATTTAGTCGAACTTTTCATATTGCCCCAAAACCACTGCTTGATTTAAGAAGTGAGAGCAGTAACGAAACTGCTGCCAATGGTTCTGCTGTCTTGAGTCTCCTGCTAGTAAAAAGAAGCTGACAAACTTCATAGTCACGGACCATACCTGCAGGTTTGCACACTGTATGTTAATGATCCAGGCAAACTAGCCATTTTGTTTCACTGGTGTCCGGTTTCTCCTCTTTGACTGTTGCATTTAATTTTCAGATACAATGGCTGCATCTTTATACCTTTTCATGCAGAAACTAGAAAGCAAGTATTTCAACAAATAAAGAGCTGATAGCATTGGAAAGTTTCTCCTCCTGTAAGAGGAAGGAGTAGTCATGTGGGATGCTCAGCTAATGTAGAAACTCGCCTTATAAATATGCTTTATTTATCACTGTTTTGCACTTATATTAAACTTCATTTTGTTGTGACTTTTCATGCAGGGGTATATTGGCCATTGCTTGGAGTATGGCAGATCCGGAGCTGCTACTTAGCTGTGGGAAGGATGCTAAAATTCTCTGCTCCAACCCTAACACAGGGGAGGTACTGTATGTTCATAACTTTAAAAAACAATAAAAATCTCTGTTCAGAGGTGGCACATACAAAGCACCTGTTGCTCTGCTTGCATTCGTAGGAATGATGCTTCTATGGGATGTTTCTCCCTATCTTGGATACTTGTGTTTCTTCTGAGCTTGTTCTGGTGGTACAGGATTCCTTCCTGTGTTATCAATATTCTGTTTGTCCCTGCTGCTTCTCTTGTGCTGAGTAGTAATGTCCCTGTTCATTATAAGAGGTGGGAATGGCTCCACTTAAACTTCTAAATATGTTTCTTGCTCCTTTGGTTTGGGCCCAATGTGACTGGATCACTGTTGCAATTGCCTTTTTCATTCTATAAGAACTTTTATCCAGACTGGATGGATTCTGTAGCTTTTGTAGCCACAGTAGTGGTAGATCAGTGAGAGGCACTCAAATGTGTTACCACCCAGCCTTTCTATGCCTGGGGTTACCTTCCAAAGGGGATGAAGGTCTGTTTTTCAAACAACTTGTTTGTCTCCAGACTATGAGAAGTGTCTCAGGCATGTTGGAGGGCTCCTTGCTTGCAGTGGGCCGTAATCCTGGAGTGAGAGTGACAAGTGTTTCTGAAATTCAGACATTGACCCAAAAGTGCAAAAGCTCTAGGGTGGTAAATGAGTTGTCTGAGCTGCACCTTGTGCTGTTACGAAGTTTTTATGTGTAGATGAATCATACTAGCTGTTTTCACTAAAAATACAAAATATTTTCCTGGGAGACAGCGTTTTGCTGGCAGTTAGCATTTTGTGCTTTGAGTTTCTCCTTGTTTATGGTTAAATGTCTGCTGTAAGGGGGAGCTTTTCTGTTCTGAGGCACAAGAGGCTCTCTGCCCAAGAGTGCAAATTTTACCTTTTCCAATTTTCCTGTTAAAACAGACTGACTTTAGAGCCTGAACATCTCTCTCTGTGTAGTGTGTGGAGATACCTAAGTTAGCTCTTAATAAGCTAGAATGGATGTCAGCAGCTCACAGCTGGTGTTGGGAGAGCACAAACATACCCCACCTGCATAATTTGTCCTGTGCAGGTTAAATATAAGATTTAATGGGAGAAGGAAATGAAACAATCTGCTCTTTGGGGATTGTCAGGATTTGCTCAGTGTGTGTGGAGTGATGTGAAGGCTGCTGGGGAGCAAGAAGACCAGACCAGTCTCAGTGCAGGCAGGAGAATTGTTGCTATTAACATGGTGATCCATAAAAGCTCTGATTTGTTTGACTTGGTTTTGCTGCCCAGGTGCTGTATGAGCTGCCCACAAACACACAGTGGTGCTTTGATATCCAGTGGTGTCCAAGGAACCCTGCAGTCCTGTCTGCGGCTTCGTTCGATGGGCGGATCAGCGTGTACTCCATCATGGGAGGCAGCACGGATGGCTTGAGGCAGAAGCAAGTTGACCAGGTGTTGAAAAATGTCCAGCTAAGAATAGGGATAAAAAGGGGGGAACAAAATACGGTCTAATGGGAAGTCTTCAGTGGCTGCAGCCCTGCTTGCAGGAGTACCACTTGGGTGCAAAGCAATGCTTGTATTTAGTTTACTGGAGTTATGTCACTTCTGGTTTTTTTCCCTTTGTGTTTTCAAAGCTTTCATTGTCTTTTGGGAACCTTGATCCGTTTGGTACAGGACAGCCCCTCCCACCCCTGCAGCTGCCCCAGCAGACTGCCCCACAGAGTATTGTTCTGCCTCTAAAGAAACCACCCAAATGGATCCGGCGACCCATGGGAGCGTCATTCTCGGTAAGGATGAGACAAAACAGGGCATGTTTGGCCAGGCAGGTAGGGAGATAGAGGTGGCACCTGCGAAACACTTTAGGTAGAGGAGAGTTTAATGTTAAACTCCACGTTGTGAGAACTTCCCTTTGTGGTTGGAGGTGCTCAGGGCAGCTTCCAAACAGGGCACTTGGGACAGCAAGCCAGCAAAAGCCTGACAAAAATTCTTGGGGGAAAAGAAACATTGCCAACAGACAATTATTTGCTATTATTTGTTTGTGTTTTGGCATTAGGGCTTTGCTTTTATTTGGGTGCAGTGCTTGCTTTAGAGTAAACAAATATGCCTTGGGAGGGGGAGTGAGACCAAACCAGGCAAGTATCTGAGACTTGAGTGCAGTTTGAAGGTATTGCGAGTCAATGTGGTGAAGAATACTCAAGTCAGCGTTGATCAAAGTATCAGAAGTTGCTGTAGCAGCACATGGCTTGGCTCCTCTGTGCCTGGTTGATTTACAGAGGAGCCAGGTAAAAGGGTGGCAAGGCCCTGCTTTTTTGTGAGAGCAGAGTCATCTGCTCTTTGGTTCCATCTTTGGCTTATTTTCTAAACCCACAGGCCAGTTCTTTGGGATCTCCTGGAGATTTTAGCCTAGCCACTTGAAATGGATTTCTTTCTTGAAATACTTCTCAGTTTTCAGCATCATATATCTCCTTATTCACGATCTAGTGCACAAATCAAATGCAATTTTCTGTCAAAGAGAATTGGTGTTGCCTAGCCACTGTATAATGTGTCATTTCATAATGGTGTTTATTCCCTTACTTGCCCTGTGTTTCTGGGATCCAACTGTCTGTCTTTTTCCTGGCTTGGATAACTTTTGGGTTTTGTAATGCAGATTTTGTCTGTTATTGGACTGGCTTGTGTTAATTCACTTTGAGCTATAGAATGAAAAAATATTACAAGACCTTTATAATTTTTTTCCTGTGTTGATTTTAGCTCTTCTTGTGTTGATTTTACAACTTACTGCCTGTCTCTCAGTAGGCTTTTAACTGGTAAACAGTCTGGTAAGACCAGGGCAGACATCATGCGTGAACATTTATTTAATGATACATGGGGTTTTTTGGTAATTGCATTGCAATATCATGAGATACTCCATTTATGCTGGGCACCTGTATAGACCTACAGCTCTAGTTCTCAGTTTCAGGGCAGTCTTTTGCCTGAAAAAAAATAGGCTGCCAGCTAATAGCTGTGCTAATAAATCTTATTGAATGTGCTCCTACTTATCCAGCAAGCTCCTTACATGCATAGAAATATGGAGTGATGGGGGAAATAGAGTTGATGCAAGGAGTGTTCAGTTACTGGGTTATAGGCATATATATGTTTTATAAAATCATTGCATACCCTTGTGTATGCTCATACTTTTTCATATATGCTCCCCTGTATAAAATTATATTTACACATACAGCACGTGTGCTTCAATTCCAGTTTGGAGGCAAGCTGGTTACATTTGAGAATGCCAAGTCTCAGCAGCAGCCGGGCATGGAGCAGCAGCAGCAGCATCACTGTGTCTACGTGAGCCAGGTTGTTACAGAGAAGGAGTTCCTGGCCCGCTCCAACCAGTTGCAGGAGGCTGTGCAGTCCGAAGGCTTTGTCAGCTACTGCCAGAAGAAGATCGATATGGCCCTGGCTGACTTTGAGAAGAATGTGTGGGCCTTCTTAAAGGTAAAAGCTGTTCAGGAATTCCCTGGGGACTTGGAAAGCCGGTGTGGAAGTGGTTCCTTCTGCACATCATGGTGTTTTAGCAGAATTGATGCTGGGCACCAAAAGGTGTAGGCTGTGGGAATAGTACACATAAGCCATATCATTGGGGGTGTCCTACCAGAAGAGGGAGGGTCCTCAGGGCCAGGGGGATTTGTGAGAAATCATAACAAAAGCAAAGGCAAGAACTAAAGGTATCCTGTGGTTTTTGACCCTCATCAGTATGTATTTGTACAGGGAGCTAGTGGGAAGGAATAAAGCTTTGGGATAGCTTTAAATGGGCTTTTTGCAGCTCACTATGAGCATTTAGAGGTTTCCAAGTGAACCAGATAAGCAACAACCAGATTGAAGCCTTGCCAACTTGCTTTGGTGCCCAAGTCACTGAAGACTTTTGGGGTTCTCTTTTTTACTTTCTCTACTCAATCACTGGCTCTGACTGGGTAATTTGTGCCAGTCAAGTAAAAAGCCAGTGAGAGAGAAAATGAAAAATTGTGGATTGTAAAATATTCCTTATCTTTTTTCGAAGGTGAACTTTGAAGAAGATTCACGTGCTAAATACCTTGAGCTCTTGGGATACAAGAAGGATGATCTAAGGAAGAAGGTAAATATGCCTGGAAGTTGTGCTTGTATTAGAAGCTTTACTTATGAATGTATCTACAGAATACAGCCTAAAATGTTGATAATGCCGTGTATGGTTTAGAGCTCATGGAAATGTCAAAGCAGGCAACAGACTTTGGAGGCAGGTCTGCATCGTACTGTCCAATTCTGATCTGAAATTCTCACCCATCAAGAAGTTTTGATGTTTATTGTTTCAATCTATTCATGAAACTTTGTTATTTGGCATCCTTCTACTGCAGCATCATGGAATGGGATCTGGTTTTAGGTTTTCTGATTGAAGAACATGGCAGCAATTTTCAGAGTGTCATTAACTACCTTGGAAAACCTGGGATAGTCCTTTTATTTTTCCAAAAAAGAAAACAAACAAGCTAAATATCAAATCTGGTTATATTTGGAAATGCAAAATTTGAATTACCAGGAAGCAACTTGCACATCTTTACAGATGCTGCCTCTTCCCAGTTGTAAGGAGTTTCTTACTCAGTGTTACAGGGAGATAGATACCTGCTGTACCTTTTGGCTCTGTTGCTTTCAGTGCTCTGCCCAGGAACTATCTGGTATTTTGCAGTTCTGTTTCAGTGGATTTTGATACGATGAAAATGTATCAATCTAATGTTTTATTGTCAAAGACTGGCTTCCTAAAAGTATCACTATGCTTACAAATTAAATGTCCTTCAGGGCAGACTTTAATATGATTATGGGAAAAAAGTCATGTTTTTGTCAAGGGTGTCATCAGCTTCAAAATTTGTGCACGACTCCAAGGCAAGCACAACAAGGGAAATTGTGCTTTGGAAAAGCAGCTCTCAATTAGAAAATGCAGTTGAAATTTAGTAGTGGTCTTGCAGAGTGGCCTCATGAAACTAGAGCATACTGCTGCTGTTGCTCTGAGTTTGATATGCCCTGTCCGTGGGAAGAAGTTGAGAAAATGGGTTTAGCTGAACTGAGTGGCCTGAAATGCTGGGCCTACCCCCCATTATTTCAGTATTTGAGAAACAGATGATAGGAGCTGCAAGGATGTGATTTTGGGTAGCTGTTTCTCAACAAGGCATTCCACATTGAAGTTGAATACATGGGTTTTTTTGTATCAAGAAACAACACAGGACAGCTCATCTGAAAGTTTGTGATAGCCAGATGATGGTAAACTCAATAAATCACAATTGGTTTTTCATATTATTGGTAGCATAAGGAAAGTAAAAGGAGATCACCAATTTCAGCATCTTGGAATAAGCTGTTAAGAGTATGGGGCAAGCGTTTTATCTTTTTAAAACCTGTGATTCTCATGCAAACCAAGTACTGGATTTCTCATTTTTATTCTAAACGAATGATTAATAAACAAATAAAACAATCTTCAGCAATTTGAGCTCAGCTTTTTGCACAAACCAGCCTACAAAGGTAAAATAAAGCCTGCTATATTAAAAGCAGTAGGTAACTGTCCTAGTTTAAAGGAAACCCAGGCTCCCCAAAGCTGAACTGATAAATAAACTCAATACATCATAAATTCATGGTTTTGAGGCCCCTAGTTGAATCTGGAGTCATGGTTTGCTTTGCAAATCAGTAAAAGCTGGGCATCTTAACTCCTCAGTACCTTGGAAAATCCCAGCCCACAGCCATGTGCCTGATGTGCTTGAAAAGCACAGCTTACTGTGGAGTGTCCACAAGGATTGTCACTGCTTCATTTTTCCCTAACCAGAGCAGACAGAGGTTTCTGCTTTGTGTTCTGATACTCTGCTTATTACTGCGGTTCCAGCAGCTCTAGTGAGGCTTAAGGTCTTTGACTTAACAATTAAAGGTTTAAAAACAAAGAGCAGCTGCTGTTTCCATCAGACCTTGGCATGCAGGGATCTTAGCAGTAAATCCATCACCTAGAAAAGGAAATGGCTTTAGTTTCATGTTAACTGTTCTGCAGGCAACACAGTAGCTTCATGTGGCAGTTTTGCTATCTGAGAAATCAGTAAGAGGTCTGCCTTTAAAAGAACTTAAATCTTGGTTGTTTTCTAGATTACATCTGCTCTGAATAAAGAAGGTCTTGCAGATGGTGTCTTGGGAGAGGTAAGCAAACACATGTATATAATTGTGATTAGTTTTATAATCACAATTGCACATGTGAATGTGCAAAGTAAATTTTTCTTCCCACTTGATAGCTGTCCCAGAGTAAGTCACAAATAGCCCAGCATGTGGCATGTTCCTATATTCAGTAGGATAAAGGTACTTATTTAAAAACTGTCTTGCCCACTGTAACACTTTGTGCTGCCTGTGAGACAGGGTAGAGTCTTGCTGCCTGACAGCTGCTTTCAAGAGCAGAACTGTCATTAGGCTTTAAAAAAAGCAGGATTAGAGTATGGTCCCATAGCACTTCTACAAGAGGGATAACTACAGTTCAGGCATTGCCTGTTGTAGTGGCAGTGGCCTGAGTCTACAACAGGCGTATATTGGTTTTGTGCCCTAGGCAGTTCAGATATCATTGGTGGTTGCCTAAGAGAAAGAAAAGCTTTATTGTATGTTTTCAGGCAGCCAAGATGAAAACTGCACAAGGTCCTGTGTAATGACAAAGGAAGCAGAGCACCTCTGTCATGTTTGTGATAGCCAAGCATATATGACTAATGCATTTGTGTGATCTGCAGTCTGGTTCTGACTGTTGCTGGTGGGAAGGTGGCAATACTCTGCAGTGCAAAGTGTTTCTTCCTCTTTTGCTGGGTTTTTTATGGTGTCTTGTCTCTGCTGAAGGCTCCTGCAGAATCTGATGAATCTGTGTCAAACGAGGGGGATGAAGGCCGGGCTACAGAGGAGCAGTTCTTGGGAGAGGTATCTGTTTCCCTCTAGGCTAACCCTGCTGACCTCCCCTGTATTGACTTTGTTACCTTTAAGATACTTTTATTTTGTTGGCTTTTCCTAGTGCTGAGGATATACAGAAATACAAAAAGTTATTTAGAATTATAAAAGTTGTCTTGTGTTAAGTTGCTTTAGATTTTTCTCATGAGCTTCAGGCATCATGTGAGTAGATCTTGGTGGCAATGAGGAACAAGCTTGTTTTGTAAGAATCCAATTGGCACCAGACTCAAGGACTTTTCTTCTGCTATCATTTTCACTCTGACATTTCCCTAACACATACTAAATTATTTGCTGTCACAACTCTAATGTTTTTTTTTCTCATTTGCTTTCCTTATTGCTTTCTTTCCTCCCTCTGGTTGATTATTATCAAGCAGACAGCTTATTACTGTCCTGTTTCAGGGTATAACTCTTTGCAGCAATGATGCTGTGCTACTGGAGGAGAGGTAGAATGTTCATTCTCTGCATTGCTCCCTCCAAAGTCACAGTGCCCTTGGCACCTGAGCAGTATCAGAGCTTTGGCAGCTGGCAGCCTTGTTGCAACACTTTAGTCAGGTTTATTGCAGGCAGTTTGGGCTCAACCATGTGTGCTCTTGGGATCCTGCAGCTACTGTTCATTCCTCTCCATTTGAACAGCATTGTTTTCAGCCCTGTGTTTGAAAGTCTATAATTAGCACTAAGGATCAGCCTCTGCCTTGAAGTCAGTAGCGCTGAAAATACTGTGTCACTGTGTGAACAGGCCAAGGTCATTTCCCCCTATTCCCTCAGTCTTCTTTTGGGTTAAAATTTGAGCTGTTACACAAAACTAGTTGTGCTCCCTGTGGTTGTCTGCAGTTGTCTGTGAAGATGAGGACAGTAGTTTAAGACTCATGCAGGTTGGAGTGGTGCACTTGACCTCATATAACAAAAAGCCTGTTAAGAACACTAAAACCAGAATGCTCTCCTTGGATTGGCTGCTGGATTGCTTGTTAATTCTTTAGGCACTCTAGTGGCAGACACAGGTGTCTGGCTGTGTAAGAATTTTGCTGAATGCAGTCCTGAAGATATTATATGTCTCATTACAAATCTTTGTTCTAAGAGGGAACACAGCCAAACATGCCCCTAGCCTTCCAGCACGGATGGTAAATATTTGTGAGGCTGGCCTGAAGCCACTGATGATGCATCAGGGTGTGCTGTCACATCCATAAAGTAACGACGGGCACATTATTCCTGTGATAGTCACAGCATGCTCTCAACTGACACCAAACACATATCACGTGTTATCTGGCAGCAAAATAATTTTCCAGATGCTGCCTCCTTTCATGAGTCAAACATGAAGGCTGTTTCAGACTTGCTTTCCCATCCGAATGCCTGTTTTTGTTCATTGTATGCTTCATCCTCTGAAGTGCAGTTTCCCTGATCAGCCCAGAAGCAGGATGTTCTCAGCAGACTGGTGAACTCCTGCTGCATGTACTAGAACAATGGCTTATGACAGAGGAGGCAGTTTGTGAGTCAATTTTGCACTCTACTTAAGCTGTACTGTGAAAATGGATGATGGAGAGAGACTTCCCTCTTGGTATTATTTTTTATTATTGAAAGGTTTTATTTGAAATCGCAAAATCCAAGCACTTGCACAAAATGTTCTCTATCTTAAATCCTGGGAGAGTTTTATAAAAAAAGGCAGTTTTCTGTCCACTGAGCACTCCTGTACTAAGTACAAAGTGCTTGAGTCTGGTCAATGCTAGACTTCTGGGTTGAAAATTAGGCATGTGTTCATGTCTAATTTGATTAATAGACTAAGGTGTATGCCTAGTGCACAGTATTTCAAGGACGAGCTGAAAGAAAGTAGAGCAATATGTAATCCCTCTTGGCAGGGGTCGAAGTTGCAGAGAGGGAAGGGAGAGATTTTTGATTTTGTGGATGTGGCTGTTTTGCTTGAAGGGGATTGTGTGTCTATGAGCATGGATGTGTGTATGCAAGTTAATGCTCTCTGAGGCAACTGGTAGTCTGAAGGCCTAACTTTAACTTGTAACACAAGAGCCATGTTTTTTTTTAATGTGTGTATATTCCAGGTGTTTACATAGTCTCATAAATTGTGCTGTTCCTTTCTTTTAGGTGCAGAAGGACCATAAACAAGAAACTGAAGGTTCTGGATCTGCAAAGACAACATTTAACATTTCTGTTAGTGGAGGTAAAAAACCCCTTTGATATTGATTTCATTGTGCATGCCAATATTTATAAGTGCTGATGTTAATACTGGTGTTCCAGTGAGAAGGCAGTTTCTGCACAGATTGTAATGACTTGCCTCTAACTGCATTTGTTTCACAGCAATCTTAAGGTGCTTGAAAGTGCGACTTGTTTAAGAAAGGAAAGAAAGCACACAATATTTGTGTACCCCATTGCTGAAAAGCAGCTGCTCTGGGTGATTTCTGGTACAAAAGAAGACATGCCTGATCAAGCATGAAGTGCTAGCATCGGGCATGAAGTGCTACAGAAACTCCCAGGGGATCTTGAGTAACACAGAAGCCATTGACCCCTGTCTGGGTTTGACTTTTTCTGGCACTGTGTGCAGAGTAGTTGTTTCAGAGGCCATTTAGACCTCTAGCATCTTGCTGTGCTACAAGGTAAATGATGCTTGACAGAGTCCCCCATGATGGGGCTGTGACCATGTGTTTGAGGCTGTAGGTGAGCTGGAGCATCCCTGTAAGTACTGCCTGGAAGCTGGCTGGTTTGCAGGCAGCTTTGGGTGGTGTCGTACAGTCACAATCACACAGTCACCTGCTGCTGCATCTCCAAATGACCTTTGTGCCACCGTTTGAAAGTGCCCCCTCTGTCGCTGCAGATGTGGACGGTTTGATCACGCAGGCTCTGCTGACGGGTGACTTTGGGAGCGCGGTGGATCTCTGCCTGCACGACAACCGCATGGCTGACGCCATTATCCTGGCCATCGCCGGCGGGCAGGAGCTGCTCTCCAGGACACAGGAAAAGTACTTTGCTAAGATGCAGAGCAAAATTACCAGGGTATGGGTTTATCAGTTAAAAACTAACATGCTTGCTTGCCTTGAGCAACTCCCCTTTTCACCTTAGAAGTTTTCTTGCCATTTTATAGGTTTATTTCTGGGAGAAGTTAATTGTTGAAGTCCTCTCTAACATCTCAGTGCAGAAAGATTTCTGTTGTTCTTTTTTAAGGCATTGATAAGGAGAGAAGTCTTGCACACAACCTGGATATAAGTACACCAGAGTATTCCTTATCTCTGGTGTCTGAGTTGTGTGTTCACTAATAGATTCTCACCAATAGATAAATATCTTAATCAGGGCACATTCCAGTCTGTTATTTTGTCACATTTTTCAAGAGTCACACATGACCCACACTCAAGGCCAGCAGCAGTATGTTGATTTCTGCCTGTGCTCATTGTTAACAGATTTTGCTGATGGTTTGTTTCACTGTCTGCACAGAAGAGAGCAAAGCATGCCCAGGGTAGATCACCCTTTGTCTAGGAGACAGCATGTTGTGGCCAGCTGGTTATTGTTTTCAGTTTTTTGCACTACGAGGAGTTGCTGATGCTGCATGTTCAGGTTTTTCTTCTTTATTACTGACATGAGAAAGTAGCAACAGGAAAGTGAAACAGGAGAAGTGGCTTTAAAAGAGCACAGAGCAACTGCGCTGCTAATACTGGATAAACGAAAAGAGGAAAATCTCAAGTATTAAGACTCTGCAGGATTTCCTCTAGCCCCAGCCTCTGGCCTAATCAGAAAAAGGAGAATTTGGAGTGTGTGAGAAATTTCTTCTTCACTGTAGTTAATCCCTTGGGAAGAGGATTGGAGAGCTGACCAGTTATCTGTGCCTGTGCTAACAAGCAAGCTTTGACCTTGTAGTTAGGAACTTGCATTTGTTATTTAGGTGTGTTTCTTCTTTTCTTGTCCCGAATTGCACACTTACTCCTTGTTCAGCAGTTTCTGAGCTTGAAATCTTGGCATGACAAGGGTTTTGTTCACTAAAGAGCAGTTCAGCTGCCAAGTCAGTCTTTTATCCAATGCAAAGTAACTGGAGGCAGAGTCTGAGAAAAAAACATGGAGTTTATTCCGAGAGCTTATGAACAGGCAGCCTGTGTGGGGGGTGAAGGGTTAGGGGTATTGCAGCCAGCTCAGGCTGATACTGGTACCACTTTGTTGCTTCTTTTATACAGCCTTTTCAGCTTTGCCTCAGGTTGGCGTGAGTCCTAGGGCTTAAAGCCAAATGAAACAGTTTGATAAAATTCATACCCCTTCCTGTACATTGTATGGAAGACTTACAGCTAAATACTTAGTATGTTATCTTTCTCTGCAAAAACTGCTGAAAAACCATTTTCAAGCAATCACAACTTGTGGAGATTTGGATATTCTTTTCTTGCACGTTTGGTAGGAAGAATAATTGCCCTCTGTGTTACCTGAGCTTGTTGATTTTTCACTGTACTCTTTTTGAAGTAAAATGTACTGTTGAACTGCAGCTGCTTAACTACAGTGCAGTATCTGTCATGACTCTGGATACAGTGAAGATGAGTACACTTGAACAGATAAAAATGATACTGTATATTATACAAAGGAAATCCTATCAAGATGTTAATTGTGGTTTCTCTCCTTCTGGTCTAGCTCATCACTGCAGTGGTAACGAAGAACTGGAAAGAAATTGTGCAGTCTTGTGATCTGCAGAATTGGAGAGAGGCTTTGGCTGCTGTGCTCACTTACGCCAGGCCAGATGAGTTTGCAGCGCTTTGTGGTAAGGACACTTCACAGGCTTGATGTCATTTATTCCACTTACAGCAAAACTACACTTTGCCAGTGCTGTTTTCCTCCCAGTATACTGCTCCAGTGCCTTGCTAACTTCTTCCATGGGTAATATATTTCCTCAGGCCTTTTGCAGACGAGCAGACAGACCTCTGGGGTGCTCTTTTACCAGCATCATGGCCAACTGTACACTTAGGTCACACTCCTGAAATGAGGAACTAGAGAAGTGGGTGAACCCTGGCCTCCTGTCCTTTGTCATGTCAGCAGATGGCCTGTCTTCTCTGCTGTGTCTCATGTTTGCAGTCATTTGACAGGTTCTTGCTGCCATGACATTTACTGCCTCTGAAGTGCCCTGGATTCCCATGGGATAATCTGTGTTGGATACTAGAGTATGTCCTAACCAATGGGGCCCAGAGGCAATATCCCTTCTCACTGTGCTGAGCAGAGACACAACAGGCATTGTGGGCTTCCCCAGCCTCAGCAGTGATGGCGAGGGATCACTGAAGTGATTCACCAGCATCTTTGTTCATGTTTCCTCTAGATCTCCTGGGCAGCAGGCTGGAGAATGAAGGGGACAGCGTTCTGCAGACACAAGCCTGTCTCTGTTACATTTGTGCTGGCAATGTTGAGAAACTTGTAGCTTGTTGGACCAAAGTTCAGGATGGAAGCAGCCCCTTGTCCCTTCAGGTTTGTAACTATTTTACCAAAGTTGTTGGAAGTAACACACTACAATCATTTAGGGTTTAAATCAAATGACCTAGTGTAGAGCTTTGCTGTCTGATAGCTGCATGCATGTCAGGATACAAGCCTTTTCCTTCTGGAATGGGTGGCTTTTGTAAAAATGTATAAATGTATGTATATGTATGTACGGCCAGATTTCACAAACGAAGATTTGGGAAGGGCCCTTCTCTCACATGGGTGTGCCCTTCAAGCCTGCGCAGTGGATGTTTTAGGTGAGGCACAGTGTGTATGGTACTGGCCCCACGGTTTAAGTCCTAAGGTCCATCTGCCACAGCCGAGCGAGCTTGGACAGTGACAGTGAAGTCCTCGGGACTGTCACAGCACCCGGTACTAACCAGGGCTGACCCTGCTGAGCATCCGAGATCTGATGGGATCGGATGGCAGGGAGGCATTGAACTGCCAGGGGATGGTCCCCACTGAGACGCGAACTCGGGACCTTGGGATTCAGAGTCCAGAGTGCTCTCCTTTACATCACGGGACCGCCCCAATGTATAAATATGATACTGGAAAATTCGTTGTGAAGCACAGTGGCCCTTGTGCTTGACCTGGTCTTTGGGTAGTCATGCTAACACAGTTCTTTTAAGTAGTGGTAAAGAAAGGTCTTCAAATGCTTGCATCTTTGGCTGTTAGGGACTACTTAAACATTAAGTAACATTACTTGGTGGTGCTTGAAGTCTCTTATTTAGTGAATTGAAGGAATAGGAGTGTATGAGTTTTGCTTTGCATTATTAATTCCAGTTTTGAATTATCAAAATTACTTGATTTTGAGGGCTTTATTTACAGATTTACCTTCAGTTTGAAGTAAACTACAGTTTGAATTTGCATTTTGATTGCATGGCTTTGCTCTCTTGGACTCTAAAGTTGAAAAATATTGTTGAAGTTACAATTAGGCTGCTTGTTTACTGTGATGTGGAACTGCTGAAACCCATGGAAACTGTTGGTTATCTTGATTTATTTTTTGGAGTTCTTTTCCTTTTTTTGAAGTGCTGATTCGTTGGGAAAAACAAAAATGTTTTATCAGTCAGAAAACAGTCCTTATTAGTGATACATTGTTGAAATCTTGTGTACAGTACTCATTAAATCTGTTGTAAGATTTTAAAAAAGGAAAGAATGTTAATATTGGTGAATTAATATTTGTGGTATATTTCAATATAAATAGTTAGAGTAGGAACATCATGAGAACTGACCAGAAAACATTCCTATAATTTAGGACTGTGTGGAAACCCAGCCAAGACCAGTTCTGGTGTTTGGGGATGTGCAAGGAAGGCAAGATAGGGAGTATTCCTGCTGAATATCAGGAAAACCATTTTTGCCATACCAACCAGAAAACAATGGACCGCTCTCTCAAGGGCATATTGTTTCCTGTTTGCTCTCATGCTGTCACCAGATGATTTTATGAAAGCCTCTTCTTGGAGGCACAGTGGTTATAGAGCCTTGAAAGCCTGTTTAATAAAAGCAGTTCTTTCAGCTTGGAACTCTGCTGGCTATAGTGTTAGAAGCTACTTGATGTGTGGTTGCTGTTCTGTTATCTCACTTCCTGGGAAAGCTGTGCCTTTGGTGCAGCTGTGGCTCTCTGGGTAACCTGCACTTGCCTTGGACCTCTCATTGAGTGAGAGGGGGTTTTGCAAGGCTGCCCTCAGGAACAGACCTCCATGACAGTCATTAGCTCCACTTGTTAGTCATTCACTTTGTTATTCTCACTTGTGGATTGTTTTTTTTCCTGATCTTTCAGGATTTAATAGAAAAAGTCGTAATCCTGCGCAAAGCTGTGCAGCTCACCCAGGCTGTGGATCCTAATGCTGTGGGGGCCCTTTTGGCTGATAAGATGAGCCAGTATGCCAACCTCCTGGCTGCTCAGGGAAGCTTGGCTGCAGCTCTGACCTTCCTTCCTGCAAACACCAACCAGGTATGGGTTTTTCAGGCTCTTCACTCCCTCTTTCTGTGTGAACAGGTATGCTTGGAGGAGCAAAGGTATCTGTGTGGTGCGGTCAACAATCAGGATTGCCATTTGACCTCTGCTTCGGGATGTGACATTCAGGCTGTTTCCCCCCTGCTGTGTTGACCTTACTGAGCTGGCAGAATTGCACAGCCACCTTCTGCTCCCTCTTTGTTTCACACACTTGTCCTTGCAGCCAGTGACTGCCAAAGGGTGTTCCTCTTGCAAGCCAGAAACAGTGAATGGAATGTGTACATTGGCATTTGGTTGTTTTCTTTGGACTTCTCATTTTCCATCAGCTGGTATTCGTAGACATGCTGGTTTGGGAATGAGGCAGGCACGTGTAAGGCAGTCCCAATGGCCCCATGTCTCCTGCATGATCATGTCTTGTTCCAGTCAAATAAAGCAGAGCAGGCTTCTGAGAGAGCGCTCATCAGTGGGTGGCTACTCAGCCTCTTGGTGTGATGCACTGGGTAACAGGCAGTGCAGTTAACCTTCCTTCACTGTCCTTTTCTGATTGCAGCCAAACATCATGCAGCTACGCGACAGGCTTTGCAGAGCCCAAGGGGAGCTCCCAGTGGGACAGGATGGCCTCAAAGGACCATATGAGAGAGAGCCTGTGCCCAAAGGACGAGCTGGCCCTGTGGCTGGACAGATGCAAGCACCCCAGGCTCCAGCCCAGCAGTATTACCAGCAGGTAAATGGGTTTTGCCAGTAAAGGAGGGACGTAGTGCTTGAATTCGTAGGGGTGATGGATACAATAATTTTTTTCCTTTCTCTTGGTCTGAGGCTGTATGACATATATCTACTGAGAGCCTTGTGGAGAAGGTCATTGATGCTTCCTTTCAGTGACGACAGATACCTCCTTTATTCCTCATCTGGAAACATCCATTAAACACCTTGTCAAGTAGCCTGCTTCTGAGGACTTGGTGTTTTCTCCCTTAGTTTGAAAATGTGCTTCCATGCCAAGAATAGCTGCATGGGAGAGTGCTGCAGGAGGTCTCTGCTTCTTCTCGTAGTCCCTGATGTCCCATCCCTGCAGGCCTTGGGGCTTGCTCATGCTGCTCACTCTTCTGGGGCTGATTATTCCGGCCCCCAGCTCCAGTGTTGACTGTAGAAGCTGCTGAGCAGTGGGAATAGCAAACTGAGGATGTTTCAGCAGCTATGGGTACAGCCTGCTATGAAAACACCTTCCTAGATGGGTGTAAGAGGGCACAGGCTGGTAAGGAGGCAGGTGGTTTAACTTCCTGGACTGAGAGTGAGCTGTGCTAGAAGAAAGACTTGGTGAGTATGACAGTAATATGGGAGCTGTGCAGGAAGGAAGAATACAAATGGGGAAGGCAAATTCCCTGGTTTTATCTCTAGCCTGAGGATGACACTGCAACAGAACTCAGAGGCCATTGCCACAGTGTGGTGTGTTGGGCAGCCCTGGCTGTGTGTATGCTTGGAGGGCACTGCCAGGTCTCCAATCCCTCAGCACAGCACTGCAGCACCTCTGGCCCTGCTCTACACAGGGGTTCTGGGCTGGGCTTTTCTGAGACCAGAGTTGTGTGATGGCTATGGGTGTTCTCCCTACACAGAGGAGACTGGCACAAGCAGAGGTGTGTTTCTCTCTGTGCTGCCTTCAAGCACTCCCTGCCAGAAAAATGAGGCAGGAAGGAAGAAGGGCTGAAAGATTGAGGGGTGGAATTGGGAGTTCTTGATGTCGACAACAGTGTGTGCCTCTGCCTTCTTTCCAGGGTGTTAGCAAGGTAGGTTTCAGAAGGGACAAAGCCTTCATCCAAGATTATCTTGCTAACACCATTGCATATGATTTTAAATGCATTGTCATCAATAATCAACCCTACTATTCTGTCTGTGTCTTTGGCCTCCCTCCTTGTAACCAATGAGTTGCCTTGAGAAGTGATTGTGTGATTCCTGTTTGGCTGTGGGGAATAGCAGCTTTCCTCTACATGGCAAAATCTTAGCAATGCTTTTTGTAAACCAGAGTTCCCTCTTTCTCCTACTGTTTCAGGAATGTCTCAAACTATGATTTCAGCAGGCACTGCTCATTCATAAAAGGCTGGGTGTATCACAACCCCTTGAGTTAACGCCGAGTTCTCGCAGGCACAACCCCTTGAGTTAACGCCGAGTTCTCGCAGGCACAACCCCTTGAGTTAACGCCGAGTTCTCGCAGGCACAACCCCTTGAGTTAACGCCGAGTTCTCGCAGGCACAACCCCTTGAGTTAACGCCGAGTTCTCGCAGGCACAACCCCTTGAGTTAACGCCGAGTTCTCGCAGGCACAACCCCTTGAGTTAACGCCGAGTTCTCGCAGGCACAACCCCTTGAGTTAACGCCGAGTTCTCGCAGGCACAACCCCTTGAGTTAACGCCGAGTTCTCGCAGGCACAACCCCTTGAGTTAACGCCGAGTTCTCGCAGGCACAACCCCTTGAGTTAACGCCGAGTTCTCGCAGGCACAACCCCTTGAGTTAACGCCGAGTTCTCGCAGGCACAACCCCTTGAGTTAACGCCGAGTTCTCGCAGGCACAACCCCTTGAGTTAACGCCGAGTTCTCGCAGGCACAACCCCTTGAGTTAACGCCGAGTTCTCGCAGGCACAACCCCTTGAGTTAACGCCGAGTTCTCGCAGGCACAACCCCTTGAGTTAACGCCGAGTTCTCGCAGGCACAACCCCTTGAGTTAACGCCGAGTTCTCGCAGGCACAACCCCTTGAGTTAACGCCGAGTTCTCGCAGGCACAACCCCTTGAGTTAACGCCGAGTTCTCGCAGGCACAACCCCTTGAGTTAACTCTGTGAGCTATCCCCCTGTGTTATTGGATTTTCAGGGAGTTCATGCTCAACAAGAAGGGCTTGAAAAAGTGTTGTCAGAAAGGTGCCCAGCAGTATGCTGATGAACCAGAATGGAGAAAAATTACATATTTGGGTCTTAGGATACTTACTGTGACTTCCTTTTAAGAAAGTGCGTATGTAGGACTTGATCAATCTTGAAGCAGCCTTTGTTTAATTGCTGTCCCAAACAGGAACATGTACTTTAAACCTGGATTCCTTTCAGCATAGGTTTTTTGAACTCTTCTTTATCTGGTTAACTAAGGCATGAAAGGAAGTGAAAAAGTCTTTTCGATGACTTCAGTGATGAATTATGCAGACACTAATGGTGGTTGTTGTACAGCTGACTGTGCCATTAGCCTGGCACTGTGTGGGGTTAGAGCCACATAGCCAGCTAAGCCAGCCAGGACTGCAGGGTCACAGCTTTCCCTCTGCCTATGCTCAGATGGTTGTTGAACTCTTCAGCCCTGGCCATGTGACCCTCTGTTGGGCAGCACACCCATTATTTGCCCAGGGATGTCACAGTTATAGGAGGTTTATGGTTCCTGTCCCATCAGAAAGGTAGAAGTGGTCGTATGGAATTGAAGGGGTTTGAAGTGGCAGAGAAGCAAGATAGAGGAAAGGAGCTATAGAAGACTGACTGGTTAGCAATTGCCATTAAGATGTGTATTTATGCATGTGCAAGTGCTGAACATCAGATTTTAACCTTTTTTAATTCATCTTGAGCTCAATTTAAACAGACTTTTTTGTGTGAGGCAGTATGCTGGAATTTAACTTAGTACTTGCAGCTGTGGTTAGTGATGCTTGGTGTCATGGACTAATCACAGGGTACAGGGGAGCTTTTGCAGTAGGAAAATGTGATGAAAGAGGGAGACCTGGCTCACTGGCATATATAACACTGCACTTGCTCCACAGCCTATTGTAGCTGCAACTCCACTGTGCTTCATTTTCACTCTGCAATTCACTTTGGCTCCAGTTCACAGTGATTTTGTCTGTCTTGAGTGCATTTTTCCTTCTTTCTCTGAGATTTTATGGCTGTTACAAGTGCCAGCATGCAAACCTTCTTGCATCTTGTTTTGTCAAACCCTTTAGACTTTTTTATTGTTTTGTTTTCCATGATTGGTATTTCTTTGTTCGATTCAGGTTAGAATTGCCCCTACTGTCACTACCTGGAGTAACAAAACTCCTACTGCCCTTCCCAGCCATCCTCCTGCAGGCTGTCCCTCTGACACACAGGTATAACCTTCATTATTCCTCTCTGAGCCCCTGCTCCACCCCAGTATGTCCCCTGGTGTAGTCTGTATGCTTGACGTATTCTGGTGCAGATAGACAGAAGGAGCAGCTCTGGTGCTCTGGTTTTACTCCTTTTCATCTCATTACTTTTTTTTTCACCAGCACCCAGATGGGTGACTCGAAAGCCTTGAGTGGGAGCTCAGTGTGATTTGAGCCTCCCCAGCCCTTGCCCCACACTGGAATATTTGAAGTATGATGTTATTTTTCATTTCTCCCCTTTCCATGGAAATCGGAAGCTTCAGAGTTAATGTTTGTTTAGTTGAAAGATGGCAGGGTGCTCTCAGTCTGCCTGAATAACAGGCAGCACTAGCAGGGACCTCTTCCTTGTGCAGGAAGGTGTGTGCTGCTCTGCTTGCTGCTGAAGTCACTGCACATACAGGCTGTGCTTTCAGTGCTAGGCTGGGCACCCTCAGGCACTGGGCTGTTTGGAGGTATTTGCCCCATGCTGGTTGTTCTTCCAGGGAATGTGGTTTCAGGTCTTGAGATGTGAACTGATCATTTTGTTAACAGTTCAGCACTGCATTAATGTTGCTGACTAAATCTTATCTCTCCCAACCTGAAATTTAATTTTTCCTGAAATCTTTATGCTACAGGGAGACAACCCACCTCCTCCAGGGTTTATCGTGCCAAGTGCCATTAACCCCAACATGCCGCCACAGCAAGGCACAACTTCCAATTACAGCATGTACTCACAAGCAGGGACACGGCCAACGTACCCACAAAGTAAGTAACAGCAGCTTCACCCTCTCTTCCTTCCACCCAGGTGAACCAGCTACATTTACCTGGGGGTAACCAGTCCCTTGCCTGTGGATGGGAGTGTTCAGACCAAGCCAATCCCATGTTTCCTCTGGGGTGGAGGAGAAAGGGCTCCTGAGACTACATCTGAGGGTTGTCGTTTCATGGTGGGGTTCAAACATTAGACACCCTCTGTCAAACACTGTCTCCTCTGCTGAGAAGGTGTCTTCCCCTATGTCTTAGTCTTGTTCCTCAGCTGGCCCTTCCCAAGAGTGTTCTGGGATCAGAAACTCCAAAGTCTGAGTCCTGGAAAAGCAGCACATGCCTGGTAAAGAGAGACACAGCTCATCTGTGTGCAGCTGAACCATCCACTTCTCAGTGGGACTCCTTGAAGATAGGAAAGGGGATGAAGAAACGAGGGCAGTAGTAGAGATGAGTGAGGGGGAGGACAGAGCACTGACACTCAAGGCAGGGACTGAAAGTACAGGTGTGAGGGAGGAAGAATGGGCTTAGATGGGCAGGACTGGTAGTGAGATTAAGCTGTGGGGCCCACAGTGAAAGGCTGTGAGCTTACACTCACTTCCAGTCTGTTGTCCATTTCCTTGGCCTAGGATTTTGCTTTGTGCAAACCTGGGACAGGCCTTTCCTTTCGCTGTGAGACACTGAGGATTGCAGTGGCCCACAAGACAGCAGTGTCTATGTGCTCCAGCCCTGTCCCAGGTGGCACGGTGGCTCTGGGCCAGAGAGTGTGTGGGGGAGAAGAGTCCTTGCAGCCAAGGCCATTCTTTCCGTGCCTCCCTGCTCCCAGTGGCGGGCTGGGATTTTGAACAGTGCTAGAGTACAAGCAGGGTTGTGGGAGCCAGGATTTGGCTGGACAGGTAAGTGGTTTGAGGAGGTAGGGGCATGAAAAGAGTTGGGTGAAGAAGAAAGCAGAAGAAACCTGTTCCTCTGTTATGAACTCACTGACTGAATATTTTCTCTCCCTGTTTGTAGCTTATCAGGCCACGCAGCAATACTCCTCTGGAACAGGGGGACCAGCTCTCTATCAGCCTCAGCAGCCTATCACTGTCCCTGCTTCAGCCTCTTACCCAAACCCTGCCCCTAACACTGCTCCTCCCTACCTGCCCTCTACCCCTGCCCATCCCATGCCCTCCCCTCTGTACCCTGGGCAGCCTCAACCTTCCCCAACAAGCCTGAATCCCATCTCCCCCTTCCCTGTTCCTTCTCCTGGCACATCCTTTCAGCATGGCAGGCCAGGACCTCCAGCAACTTCTGTGGCTTATGCATTACCTACTGGACCAACAGGTACTCTGCCTGCAACCAGTGACCTTCCTGCATCCCAGAGAACAGGTCTGCGCTTGGACAGGGGGCAGGCAGGGAGGGGGGGAGGATTTTGGTCTTTACTCACTCAGGTCAATATGCACCTTTGCCTTGTGAATGCTCTGCATGAGTTTGCTTTTGCTTAGAGATAAATTCAAAGCATTTCTAAAATACCTCATCATCCCTGTGCGTATGGCAGTGGCACAGCTGCGTTGCTGCAATGAGCACTTGGTGAGCAAGTCACACCTTGCCATGGTCACAGAGCTTTTGTCTTGCCCAAGACAAGATGCTACAGCAGTCTTGTTATGAGCCTGTCATATGCCATGGGTGGATGGTGGCACAGCTGTACCTCGTGCGGCCGGTGTCAAAACCTGCTCTGTGACCAGAGAGCAAAATACAAAATTGGACAAGTTTTTCTGATCGCTGCTGACAAGATGATCCCAATTCTCCTCACAGAATGATTTTGTAAATGTGATTTGTCCCTGTGTCCCTGGCATCTTGAGCAGCCTTTCAAGCCCCAGGATTGCCAGCGTATTTCATTTAAACACGATTCCTGCAGCATCAGCTCACTTCCTTTATTTTGTTCCTACCCACTTAGTGCAATGGGATTTCCTCTACCTGTGAATGCCTTAAAAGATAATCAGAAGTGATTTAGAAATGCTTTTACATGTCTCTTTCTTGAGTGCAATTAAAAGCATGTGTGTGTGGCTGACATAAAAGCATGTTTGAGCATGCTTGGTGAGAGAGCACTGGCTAAGGTGGGACTCCATGTCTGCCTGTGACTGCCTGTATGTCGCTGTTTGCTGTGGGACAGTGACCTCACTTGCCACAACAAACCTGTCTCTTCACATAGCAGCCTGTGAAACAGCAGCTTCACATACGTCAGATAGTGCAGGAAGCATGAACAGTCCTTTCCTAACTTGGTCATAGACATGTTTCACATCCAGATGGTCCAGCTGAAGTGTCAAGGACTGGATCTGGGAAGCAGAGTGTGAAGGGAATATTAAGAAAGATTTGAGAGATGTTTCAAAGATGTTGACTCTTCTGACAGGCTCTAATGAGCCCACTGTGATTCCCCCTCTTATTTTAAAGTCTGTTAGCGCTGAGGCAGTGCAGAAAAGGCATTTTGTCTTGGTCTTGGCAATGTGAGTCCTATGAGTAGATGCTCCAGGCATCCTTTAGGCTGGCAGCTCACACCTCTCATGACATTGCCTTCACACACACCCTCATGTTTTGGAGAGAAATCGTCTTTCACTTTGTCAAAAAATAGGACTAGTGTAGGGCTGCCAGAGTTGCAAGGGGAGAACAGGCCTTTTCCTTGTATTGTGCAGCCAGATCTGGTGTCCTCTCTGGTGTGCTGTGACTTCTCCTGATCCCACACTACAGGGCATGTCAACACTGAATCTCCAAGCTAGGGGAACTATTACATTGGATAGAGAAAGAGTTATTGGATAGGGTTTCTACGCCTGGGATGTTAAGCAGGACATTATAATGCAGACAGCATAGTTTCTGCACCTCCAAATAAATGCTGGGAACAAGAAAATTGTTCTCTCTTTTCCATTTTACTACTCAACTTGCATCACTGGCAGTCATCTCAGATCTACCTCTTGCGAAGTTTGTTGCAGTGAAGTGACATTGTCCATGTGATGTGCTCAGAGTGGGTGAAGCTCTGTGCTCTGGACAATAGAAATGAGGAACATTACTGACAATACCAGTTGGTTTGTAAAATGGCATAATACACACAGACAGTAGTCTAAAACATCCTGCTTATGTCATTTTAATATAAGGGGAATTGCAGCAGTCATCTGTATTGCCTGGCCAAATTTCCTTTTGAAATTAAATGTTGTTCATACCAGGCTTTTTATAAAACTTTCTGACAACTGTCCATGCTCCTTATGTTGTTCCCAGCAGCTGTAGTGAGAAGGTGGCCAGTATAAAGTGTCAAGTGCTCAGGAACCCAAACTTGGGCATCTTCTCTGATTTCTGGCAAACAGCAGCCTTAGTCAGAAATGCAGAGGTGGACTTCAGAGCATGGTAAAGTGCTGAGGCCAGGATAGCTCATGAATGTGGGCTGCTGGCACACAAGTGCTGCCTGCAGCTGGTGAACTATGATAAAAAGAAAAAGGGTGTCTGAAAAGCACACTCTGTTCTCTTCCAGTGTTTAGATTACGCCTTTCAAAAAGCATGCAAACAAGAAGGAAAAATACCCCTTGTTTTGTAAGTGGAAAAATGACAGTGTGCATGCTTAATATGCTTAACCACCAGCATATTTCCAAGCAGCTGCATTGCTGAGTGAAGGATGCCTTGGCATGAGATCCTCTAGAACCACAGAAATCTGCAGCAAGAAGCAAATCTCACCTGTAATTCAGTGTTCTAGTGCAGAGCATATAGTGATGCTGGTCTTGGCATTGAAGTGGTGTGCTTTTGTGTGTGGTGATAATCTAATCTGGGAACATGATGTTTCACTGTGATTAAAGGGAGGGGGTAAGGCAGGAAGGAAGAAGTTCAAATCTGAAGTCTTGAAAGGCTCCTGACCTTTGAACTGGCTTGGATTTAAAGATGCACTTAAAGAAACAGTTCTGTAAATATCTTCTAGGTTTTTGCAAATGCATATCGCATCAGTATGTTAAGCTGTCCTTGGAGTTTCAATAAGCAAGGAAAGCCCACACTTAATTTCATTTTCAACCTTTCTCACTTTGTTTTGTAATAGATCTTTGAACCTTCTTTCAAGGGAGTTTTAATTTTCAGCATCTTGAATGCTGTTTGAAACTGTGATAGATCAATTCTTAGCTAAAGGAAGGGTTTGCACTTGAACAATAAGCACATCAGACCAACCCCAGAGACAGAAGTTATCCCCAGAGTTCCTCTTTGTTTTAAAATAGTGAAGCCTTTATTGTTTGTGTCATTTGGATTTGTTGCTCAGTCTGAGAAGGCAATGTGTCATTTTTGTGTGAGTGTAAAGCTGCTATGTGAGCATACTTTTGTTGCTGGGCTGCATGCAGTTGAGTGTGTGCCTTGATTTGAGAAAATACTTGGATATCCACCTTGGAGTCAAGTACTTTAAGCATCTCTTGAAAAGCTTTCTGGAACAGTAAAATGATATTGAGAAGATTGCTGTGAAGAGTAATGGTCTGTCGGCTGCACTGGAATAGAAAATGAGAACACCAGAGATAAGAAAATGAGCTAGAAATCTGCAAAATTTGTTAAAACAACTAAAACACTGATTTACTGCGTGGAAAGAACAAGGCTTGTTTTTGGGGAACATGGACAAAAGCAGTTCCATGGGGTGGTTTGAACAAATGACTCATCTCTAAACTGACATTGGTATTAGTTTAGGTGTTTTTAATCCTGAGTTCTTGTGCTTATCGAAACTAAATTGCTAATCAAAAATTGCAGACCAATTGTTTTATTGTTTTTTAAGAAAAATCTTTTGAAGAAAATCTTTTTTTTAGTTCTCTTTGCATTTTATCTGCAGAAAGCCTACCAACTCAAGACCAGGCCTCTCCCTTTGCAGGTGAACTAGGTACCACCTAACCTGAAAATAATTACAGCCACTACATGAAATTAATTGAACAGACATCAATTATGCATATGTTCTTCAGAGAACACTGTATGATGCTGTTTGCTAATCAGACGTTAATCAAATCAATTTTTAATTTCTTAATTAAAACCAATAACAACATATCTGGAATTTTTAACCACAGAAATAAAATCTGGTTTTCCTTTTTTAAAGCAAATTATTCCAGGAAGTTAACAGTGGTAGCAGTCTGGGACATTTTCCTAATGTGTTACTACCCCTATCAGCACTGCAGCAGTTAGAGTCCCTGGATCTGAAATACCCTGGGATTTTCTGGATAGGGAGGAATAGAGGAGCCCTGAGGGCACATGGCTGCCAGAAGATGTGGCACTGCCTTTGGTGAAAGAGAAAGCACATGTGAAAGGGGTTTTAAATTGTTCTTAATTTACCCCTTTAACATACTCTCCATGTGGAACCTGTTTAACAAAAGATCGGGAGCAAATTCTGCAGTGATGTTAAGCTGTGCTGTGTAAGGTTGAATTCATCATCTGCTAAGTGAAAAACACTGTGGTGAAAAAGTCCATTGAGCAGGGATTTGGTTTTGTTGGCTTTTTGTGGCTTTGTGCAATAAATCCTGATTACTGGATGAGGCCGTGGTAATGCTGGGATGTGATGCTGTGGTCCCGATTACACGTGCTCCGGGATGACATGGGGGGCTGGCTCTAATGCACTAATGTGGGCTTTGGTGCACAAACCTTCCAGCTGCACAGAGCCTGCTTTCTTGGAAGATCACAAGGTTTGGCACAGAGCAGCATCCCAGACTTGGAGTAAATCTGCTCAGACATCCTCTGTGCTTCTTCCTGTTTCAAACAAATTGCCCATGGTGCAGAAAGCTAGATTTTTTCACCTTGCTCAAGCAGCTCTGCTCTGATTTTTGGAATACTAAGCACCCAAAAACATGCTGTAGCTGGCAGAGGAAACCTGAGGTTTTGTCTCTTTTGTGTCTCTGGGGTGGCTGGGTGAATCTGGCCTGAAATGTTTAAGGCTCCTGTTGCCTCTTACACCTCTTCTTTCTGTGCAGTGTTGCTGGAGAACGTGTCTTAACTGTCATGTATAAATGTCACATATAAGCTCTCTTTATATATAGAGTCTGTGGAGCAGAGCTGTGTTTTGGGCATGGTAGGTCCCTTTCAAAGGGCATGTCTGCTCAAAGCTTTTTTCCTGCAAGAGAAGAAAAAAATTAATAATTAAGTTATTAATTTGAGAACAGTTGGTTAAGATCCCAAGCATACACAGTGGGTGCAGAGCCCAAAGGGTCTGGGGTGTTGGGAGGCTTGGCTGGTACAGCAGCTGCTCTAGCCCTCAGGAGAGGGCAGGCTCTGCCAAGGCCCTGCCAGTAGAGCTGTGATGGGGAGCTGGCTCAGCTGAACTCAAGGCATCGCTGTCCTCATCCAAGGTACTTACAGTTTCTGTTTTCTTTCTGTCCTAGGGCCTCAGAATGGCTGGAATGACCCTCCCACCCTGAACAGAGCTGCCAAGAAGAAGAAGGTACTCTGGGAAGTCCTGCCTCAACACAATTGAGGGCTGGTCACTCGAAAAGCAGTAATTTGAGCTGCTCCTGGAACACTTGTTGGCAGGAGAAGGAAAGAGAAGGGTTAGCAAATGAAAGGTGCACCTCAAGAGCAGAAATGGCTTTTATGACTCTCCAATATGCATTATCTCTCTCAAAATACTTAAGCCTATAAAGAGACGGTGGTTTTTTTGCTGAAGTTACGGTTGTTAATAACAACACTGATCCTGGTTTGAAGGAAATGCTTCTGAGTGTTTTCATCTGTGGTAAAGCAGTGGAGTTTTACAGGAGATGATACTTAGGCAAAATTATGAGGCTGTGCAAATTGTTACAGGTTATTGACTTCGCTTGAGCTGAAAGCAATTTATCCTGATTAAGGGTCTGACCCTGAGAGATCAGTTGAGAGTAAGACAATTTTCATGATGGAGATAATGTAGTTTTGTAAAACGGATTTAGGTTGCAGCAGGGCAGAATAACTGCGGACACCTGGCACAGAGCACAGTGAGCCTTTTCCTCCCCCGATGCTGCTGTAGTCTGGAGTATTTCCATGGCAGTGAGTGCCACCCACTGCTCTCTGACCTTGGTACATTTGGGAAGCAAGAGTTACTCTGTAGCATGCAAAGTGTAGGGAGAACAAAAAAACGTTAGAGCAGGCCAGGGAAGGTCTGGGTGAAGGTGAAGGCAGAAGTCTCCCTTAGCCTTTGGTTTTGGTCTCTGCAGTTCAAGATAAGAAGCTTTGGGAGGCTGGATCAAGGACACTGTGTGCTTCTCACTGCCCCAGGGCTGGGATGTTTGTCCCACAGCAGCTGTCTTTGAGGCTTCAGGCTCTGGAGTAGAAGGAAGAAAGTTGTTAGAAAGGATAACTGCTAGACCTGAGAGCTCAAGAAGCAGCCTTCTGCAAACGGGGTTTTTGTTACTGCTGTGTATGTGTGTGTGTGTTACAGTCAGAATTTCTGCCATAGCCAAGGCTTGAGGGCTGGCTCTCTTCTAAATGAGGAGTCATGCTTGTTCCCTGTTGGGTATTTAACAAATCTGTCAGTCATGTTTCTATGTTTGTTTCCCTTCTGTCCACTGTCTGAGGGGTGGTTTAGGATATTATAAGATGACTCACCACATGGACTATTATAAAGTTGAAGAGATGTCTGGCATTTTGAGCCATAATTTTAAACTGTTTTCTTCCTAACTAAGAACTTATTCACCACTCGAAAGTTTATTGCTCTGATTCATTGCTTTTATAACTGAATTTGCTGTTGATTTTGGATTTTTTTTTTTGCTATCCCAAACCACTAGCATCATTCATTCAGGGTTCTGTAATCTTTCCTTTTTTTCCATGTGCACTCAAAGAAATGTGCATGTTCCCATAGAAGCCCTGTATTTTGTTTGGATTTCTGTACCATGCATAGCAGAGGCCAGTAGTTCATTTTGTTGTTTCTTCCCTCTACCAAATGTTTCTGAAACACCCCTGTGTAAAGACTGGCAGATGCTTAGGGATGAGTCTGAAATGCAGCCATAATCTGTCTTAGCACAAACCTGTGCACCAGAGGCTTGAAAGGCTTTCAGAAGCATTATTGGAGCATGTTGCTAGCTGTGACCTCCCTACTGCATGGACAAAAATACACCCTTGGAAGTGAGACAAAAATCTAAATATAATGACCCAAGAGTAAGAATAGATGTAGGTGTAGGTTAGTTTTCTCTTCTAATACTGCTGGTCTGCCAAACCTCTGTTTTGTGCCCTTGGCAGAGGGAGGGTGGCTCTGATTTGAAGTGGCTGCACCCAGTTCTTGGGGCCAGAGGCAGGCTAGACTGTCTCAAGGTACTTCTTACTGTGCAGCCAGAGGAATGGATTTGTTTAGCCAGACTGAAATCCTGTTATTTCTATATCCAGAGCTCTCAATTACTGTGGGTTGGGAGGTCTGTAAGAGCTGGGCATTGTGCTCTGCCCACGGTAGCCACAACACCATAAATGCAGTTTATTTTTTGGTTTTATTTTGGTTTTCCCCAGGTCCCTGATAACTTCCTGCCTCCAGTTCCCATCACTTCCCCCATCATGAACCCGCTGGCGGATCCGCAGCCTCAGATGCAGCAGCCTCCAGGTCCGGCAGCTCCGGCCGGTGCCCCCAGCCTGCAGCCTCTGCACCTCCCCGTGGGGACACTGCTGCAGGGTGGCTTCCAGCCTGCCCAGCCCCTGGGGCCATCCATCCTGCCACCTGCTGCTTCCAAACCCAGCACGGAGGGGGCCCCTGGCGCCCCAATTGGCAATGCCATCCAGGTAACAGCCCCAGCACTGCGTGGCTGTAGGTTGTCCATCAGCAGAGCCTGGCATCCTGTTGGCCAGGCATTTCCTGTACCTGCAAAATGCGCTGTGGAGTTTTTAGTCACTAGGTTTGCACCATGCTGGTGTTTTGCTACTGCAGTCTTCACTCAGATGGCACTTTTTTGCAATTAATACTATAGTCAGTATGGGCCAACAAGCTTCTTCCTTCTGCAGCTTCACAGCTTCCCAGAGGGAGCAACAGCAGAGGCTGATAATGTCACCTCCACACACCCACAGGAAGAAATAGGAGTTGTGCCAAGCTAGCTAATGATGCCACTTGTTTTAGTCAAAAACAACATGTGGGCACAGTGACCTGGAAAAGCCTCACCTGTTCTGTTTCTCAGCACGTGCAGGCACTGCCAACAGAGAAGATTACCAAGAAGCCCATCCCTGAGGAGCACCTTATTCTGAAGACAACATTTGAAGCTCTTATCCAGAGGTGCCTGCTGTCCGCCTCTGATCCGGTAGGTCCCTGCAGTGTTCCCAGAGCACCCCTGTGTTTGGATGAATGTGCTGCTGCCTGCAGCACAGGTGACCATCACAGCCTCTCCGTGGTCCCTCTAAAGGCTGCTTTGAGCAGCCACGAGCAATGTGTAAGAAAGCCACATGCACATAGGGTGTGGAAATCTGAGGTCAACACAGCCCATCTGCCCAAGTACTCTGACTCTGGTTCTTACAGCCCTCAGCCTGGGCAGAGCCTGATGATGCTGTTTATGGGCAGGGAATTAACCCACTGCAGCCTCCTGTGCTGCTCTCTTTAGGGGAGGAGGGTTGGAATTGGTTACAGTTAAGGTTTTGATGGTTAAAAAGTTAATTAAAAATTCTAAAACCTTCAGAGAGAGCTGTCTGCCTTTCTGTCAAGTGATCTCTGTGGAGGCATGCCCTGTACATTTACTTAACTGCTTCTGCTTTTTATAATTCAGAGCATGAAGCAGCTGGTATTATGCCACGTCTGAGCCGAGGCTCACATACGTGAATACACACCTCCAATTTTGATCTCTGATTTCCAATAACAAGCTCATTTCAAAAGATAAAAATGACTAGCAGAGAAGTGCAAGGTTAGCAGCTTTAGCACAACCACTGGAGCTGGATAGGAAAAACATTTCCTGTGGCAGCCAGCACTTTGTAAATGAGCCATCCTTTTTAAAGCTTCTCATTTAATTCTGGTGGTCAGTAAATAACATGCTACCCCAAAGCACAGATGCTGACTGTTCAGCTTGTGCCTGCCACATGCTGAAGGGTGGTGCTGGTGCTGTGCAGAGGGCTTTGTGCACTAAATTTGCTTTGTTAGCAGCACAGACTCATGCTCTTGTTATATATATATAGTGTATACTGCACACTCTTTGACCTTTTCTTCCTCTGAGTGCCCCTTCTCCCAGACAAAGAAGGCAAAAGCATTCTGCTCACATCTGCACCTAGAGATTGCTTTTCTGCTCCACCAACACATTTTGCTTGCTTCTTGTTAAGTCTCTCTGATTTTCTTAGGCAGAGCAAGTGTTTCAGCACACAGAGAAGAGACACCACCATGACTGTACACATCAGTTACTGTCAGAACAAATGCAGACACTATTGATTACATTCTAAAGCAGAAGATGGGAACAGGAAGCAAAGAGTGAGAAGGACAACCAGGTTGCACTTCTGCCTCATTTTTCTGGCTGGAGAGATGTCTTGCTGTTCATGAGACACAATTTATTCTTTGTTGTCCTAGCTGACCATCTGTAAAATGAAAATGGTGTGTTCTCATGTTTACGATTTTGAAACAAATGTTAACGAAGTTAATGTATCTGAGTTACCCAGTCCAAAAAAATGAACCAATTTCTTACCTGCTCCTCCTGGGGTACTTTTCCTTACCCGTCTCAGTTCCTTGACAGCATAACTGGTGCTGAGGCGCTTTCCACACATGGCACAAGATCCATGTGCTGTGTTCTCCTTTATGTCCTCTGCCATCTGAACAGCTTTCTCTAATTTCTAGCACAGCAGGCAGCCATCAGCGTGTCTTCACTCTTGAGCTAGAGCATTCCCATAGGCTTTGTTTTCTCTCTAGGCAATATTTAATCCAGATAAATGTTTCCAGTTGCCAGGGAAAATGGCACTATCCCATGTGAAGGTGGATTGATGTGCATGCTAATTTAGGGGGAAGTTCCATTACTCTTGTGCACTGATGTCATTTCTGCTCCTGTCCACAAGCTTTTTTTGTGCTCCTGCAGTTGTAACCCTGATGCTTTATCAGGATCTGGATTAAAATCTACAATTTCTGTGGATGTTGGTTTAAAAAAAAAAGGTAGATAAAAAATGCATTTCTTCAGTAGCTGCTGCTGCAGATGGAATATACTGGTGTTATTTTAAGAGCCTTTGGTGGCAAAATAACTCCAGGTACATCAGGGAGTGGTTTATTCTATAAAAGTCATGGCACAAAGGATCTGTGAGGACATTTTGGGGTAGGCTATTAGTTTTTCTATTGACAATAAAAACTTATGAACTCCTGGCATTACTATCATATGAGGGAAAATATAGTTAGGATTTGCCAAAAATGATGACTGAGTTGTACTTATTTAGACTTGAGTATCTGCATGTGCCCTTAAGCTCTCATTGATGTTGCTGGATGCTTGATTCCAGTAAGAATTTTATCCAGTTATTATGCTTCGCCATTGAACCATAGAAAAAAAATTGGTACTGCAGCTCAGAATTCTATTACTTTTTTATCAGCTATACCAGGGGGTTTTGGAAATGACCAGTGGCTTTTGGGATGCACCTCTATGGTTTACTATTTCTCTGTAATGACCTAAAGTGGTTACATGTGGAGAACTACAGTCACATCATGTGGTGTTTCCTAACAAAATCTGGGGAGAAAAGTACAGAACAAAGAATTCAAATGATGTGTTTTGAAGACGTTGTTGAGGAAGGAATTTGATGTGCTGCACGGACCTCTTTGCAGTGATATCAGATCAGTATGGTGTTCTTTAAATCCCTGTATTTTAGTGTCTTCATTTCTTTTGCAGCAAACCAAGAGGAAACTGGATGATGCAAATAAACGCCTGGAGTTTCTATATGACAAACTTAGGGAACAGACAGTAAGTTCTGTTTTACTTCCTCCCACCCCCCAATCAAATAATGCCAATTACTTAATTGGTGGTGTGGACCCCTCTGCAATATGTAGCAGGTGCTTGTTCTTTATTTGAAAAAGTATGCTTCAAATCCATTTGTTGGATGTTTGCATGGATTTCTTAGAAAACAGCTAGATAGTGTGCTTAGCCCCAAATGCCTGTGCAGACTTTACAGTGTTTTGGGGTCATGTCATGAGTTTTATGCTGCTGTGCAGAGACTGTGCTGATCCAAAGAGCAGAGCTCCTTGCAGCTGGCACTGTTTCTCTGCTCCCAGCAGGAAGTGAGACACAGCCTGAGGTCAAAAAAGAACTCAGGGGACTTAAATGTTGGAGGTTCATTGACTTCACTGGAAGGCAGTGTGCGAGTACTTTTGAAGATCTGGTAATTTTTCCAGTTTGGCAGAATAAAGGACTGTGCTTAGATGTCTTAGTACCTTAGGATTAAAGTGATCTAATCCTGTTATTGTCAGGCCATGTTTGCTGAGCAATTAACTTTAGCCCAAAGCCATAAAAGCCCAGTAGGTTTTTCACAGTGCCACAGTCTGTCACAGCAGGTCTCCCACTTTCCCAGGGAATTGCATCCAGGGGCTGGCAGTGAAGGCTTGCAGGGCTTAGCAATGCTGCAGAGAAGGTATGTTGTGGTTGAAGTCTGTTTGACTTCCTGATGACTGTTTCCTAGCGGGATGAAGCTCTGAAGGTGGCTATCCCTAAAGAAAGGGCCGTATTGCTTCACCTTCCTGAGGGCCACTCAGAATTTCTGTTTTCTGGCATTCGTGTACAGAGCTGTTTTTCCTTTCTGCTGACCTGCCTTGCCTGGCTTCCTTGCAGCTCTCTCCAACCATCATCAGTGGTTTGCACAATATTGTGAAGAGCATTGAAACCCGCAACTACCAGGAAGGACTGAACATCCACACACACATTGTCAGCACCAGCAACTTCAGTGAGACCTCTGCTTTCATGCCAGTTCTGAAAGTTGTCCTCACCCAGGCCAATAAGCTGGGTGTGTGAAGTAGCTCTGCACCTGCAAAGCCTCGATGGTTGCTTTTCCAAAGAAGTGCATTTCTACAGCAAACATGCAGGAAACGGACCAAATGCTCGTCCTCACAGCATGTCGCGGTAGAGCGCTGACAAATGGCATTACACTCTCCCTGCAGAATACTTTGCTCTAGAAGGGCTCTGGAGCCCTGGTGCTTTTCTTTTTATTTTAATCCTTTTCCCATCCCTAATGATTCTCATCTACAAATAGTATATTTAATGGATGATGTCCCATATTGTCAATTTTTAGATGCATGTTACACTGCTAAACAGTGGCTTTTAATAACAGATGTATGTGGTAAAGCAACAAGATAGGTTGTGTATCAGACCCTAAAACAGATTATCCACTTCCACCCCCCTGTTCCTTATCCACTGGATTAAAAACAGTCTGATCATGTTATAAGTGTACTTGGTCTTTTCATTTTATGAAGCTCCTTGCAGTCCTGTTATTATAACTACATGTTAAATAGCTTAATTGTTCACTGGGGCAAATGAGCAAAATAAAGGCTAATGTGATATTTTCAGTAAGTGTAAATTTATTAAAATGTGTCTTTATGCAGTGCACTGTAGAGACTTTGAACCTGGAGTACAGTGGGGTGGCTTTCTGTTATGTCCTTGGCACAAGGATAGTTCCATGTCTATCACTGAAAGCTCTATGTGGGATACAAAGAACAGCAGATGAAAGAAACATCTGTGTTTGGGGGGGGGAAAAAGTTAGTTTTGCATGAAAACTACTTAAAATATTGGTGCTTGTGGACTGTGGATTTGACAATACATGCCACAAGAAATAATATAAATAACAATCACTGCTAGCTCCTGGGACTTAAACAGATTTGTCAGGCAAAACAATTTTTGTTTTCCTTTCCAGCATTTTCTTACCTCATAAGCATTTTTAATGGGTTAATATAAAGCATTAGTTTGGAGTTGCCTTGTTTCAGGAGTTTAAAAAACAATTGGAGTAATTTTCTTCCCCTTGATCTAGGTTAAATGTTTCTAAATAGTTCTTACAAGAATTCTTACAATTAAATAAGTATGCTTAGTATTCAGCTCCAGTAAATTGGAAGATTTGCAGGCATCCTTTATTCCTCATGCCCTTGATAAAAACTCTAGTGTTGGCTTAATTACATCAGAAACATGAAGTATTTTAATGCTTCCAGAAACTGGTACTACCGAAGAGAAACATTTCGGTCACCAGCCCCACACCTGATTGCTGTGACAATATTATCTGGTAAATACTTTGGCAGATGAGAATGATAACAGCTTGGAGTGCTCCACCTCCCTCCCCTACAGATTTGAAATGAAATGTTGAGGGTCTGATACTAGAGAAGGTGGGAGGGAAGGGGCTGCACAGAAGCAGAAATGTTGACATCTGCAGCTAAAGCAGAATTTGGACAGCACCATATCCCAGGATCTCTGCACATGTGGAGAAGATGCTGCACTGAACTTCTGTGCTAATGCCTCCCTCAGGGCAACTGGGCACTATCTGGCCAGAGAAACACCTTTATGTCTTGATTCAAGGTGGAAAAGAACAATTTTAAATGAAGGAACACATTCAAAGGTAAGTAGGAGAAATAAAAAACACCTCAGTAGGGTGGAAGGCAGGTGTGCTTGGCTGGCCTGGGGCACTGTTCAGCAAGGAAAACAAAAGAGAATCTGGGTATATCAAGATCAAACCGGCAGCTATGAGGTCATGCTAAAGGAATTCAGGAGCTGGTCCTGCATGTGTTCTCACTGAGTGTTTTTGGGAGTACTCTGACAAGAAGCAGGAGTGGTGGCAAGCGTTGTTATGTGAAACTGGCTGTTTCTGGCAGTAACAACTGGAGAGACTTGGTGGTGGTGGCAGAAGTGGGATGTGTTCTGTGGTGCAGTGTGAAGAGTTGTGAGCAAAAGCAGTGATGTAAATTGGAAGCTTCAAAGTTGGGAATAAGAAAAGCAGCAGGACCCAAGAGGATTACTGGGAGAAGCTTCTCTGTAGGATATGGCTGTGTAAAAGCCAAGCAACATTTAATGGCATCTCACAAGCTTTTATGAGACTCCCATCTATGCAAAAAAATGATGCCAAATGAGAAGGGATTCAGCAAGGTACACAGATGTCAGGAACTCAAGAGTAACAGGAAGAAATTAAATAAACTTTGCTTGTTCACCTTGTGAAGAGCATAAGGGAATCAGGTTGATTGGAACTAAAGAACAGTGTTAGCATGAGAACAAATATGGTATGAGCTGGTGATGCATAGGTTTTATCTGGAAAGTGAAGCGGTTAAAAATGAGACCACTAGATCACAGAGAAACACTGAGGGGTTTGAGGTGACAGTATCTTAGAGTACTGTGGTGTTGCATCACTGGCTTGGACACTGTCAGCAATGGAGTAACCCTGCTCTCCTTCCTGAAAGGAAAACTCTCTTCTGCCTCAGCACTTGTCAAGAGCTCAGGACCAAAAAACTGCACTGACCGAGTACATAACAGAAGTGGATGCAAAAATCTGCTCCTGCTCTCCTGAGAGCAGCTGAGATGAATTATCAGCTATGGTGCCGTCTGTTCATATCTTCAAGGAATGCCAAGCAATTAGCCACCCATCTGATATAAATGCAAACGGCCATCTTTGCTTACAGAAGGCAATGAAGCTCTGCCAAGTTATGCTGGTAAAAGAACCTGGCCCCAAATAGCCTAATTTTGATCTCACTGAGTGAGAAGACATTTATGCCATGGCACTAACACCAACCAAGCTACTCCTCTTTGTGGTCCCCCAAGGCTGCAAAATTACAAGAAAAAGGGATGGAAGGAAATTCAAAGATGTAATCTGGGCAGCATGGATGTTGTCTGATGGCAGCTGGCATGAGCAGGTACTTTGCTACTTTAGCAATTACCACCCAAGCAAAAGGACCGGCAAGAGAGTCTGGGAAAGGGCACCATTAATGGAGTTGTCTCCTATTTGCTGGCAAACTGGGATGTAACACAGGCAGTACTGCAGAGAGGGCTGAGTACGGGCAGGATATCTAAGTTAAGTATTTGAGTGAAAACCTTTTTCTGCTTGTAAAGCTCTGTAATGTATTTATCTTAGTTTTCCTGGCAGAAATCCAAGGTCAGCATTAGACATGGATGTTGCAGATTGTCTTCTAATTGCTGCTGCATTTCTAGCCTGTGCAATGTTTACATCAGAGTTGTCCTGTGTTGTGCCTTTTGGATAACACAGCTCCCCATGGCACAGATTGGGAATGTGGGTTTACTGTTTGGTAACCATGTTTTCCCTGCCCAGAAGGAAGCATATGCTGGACTGACTGGACTATTGAGAGAGAAGAGAGGGAGGTCTTGCTGCCATAGTTGTTTTCGCCAAAAAAAATGGAGGGGATGGGCTGTGTTTTGAGAAGCCTGGCAGAGACAGCATGCAGAGCAGTGGCACCACTCTCCCAGAGTTCTGCAGTCTCCCCTCAGCTTCATCCTCACCCTCACTACCATGCTGGTATCTGGTTTCAGCAACACAAACCACCCTGTCTCGGAGTTATGCCTGAGAGGGGAAATAAATTAGACCCTGAGTCAGGTATTTCCTTCCCTCCCTCCCCACTATCTGAAATCCCACATGGTTCCATATCCCTAAGGGTTCACTATTCTGACCTGCTTTAAGCATCCATTGCAAAGGCAGAGGAGCATGTATAGAGCCAAGCATGGCTCAAAGTTTAAGTGAAAAACAAACAGCCAAACATCTGCCACCAGCGGACAGCACCTCCCCTGCAGGAGATGCTGAGCCTCCCATTGAGGTGCCTGGTGCTGAGCTGAGTCGTTCAGCCTTGAACAAGAGCCAAGGCCACTGTCAGAGTGTGCTGAGGAATGTAATAAACAATGGACTGATACCAGAAACAGCTTCAACACGTCCAATCTTAAATGGGTAATTTCCCAGCCTTGACTTGGTGTATGCTGGGTTGATCAGTCTTGTGTTTTCTCTGCTGGGCCTGCAGATCAAACAGATACATCACCAAATGGCCAGTCAGGATGGATGTATGGATAATTTCATGTAATCCTCAACCAAAAGAGGCTAAACTGATTAAAATTCCTGGGAGCTTTAGAGCTGCAAGTTAGCCAGAAGAGCATCTAATTAAGAGAGGATTTATTAAGAAGCACCCAAAAAAAGGCAACTGCAGCTGGCCTGATCAGTAAGTCTGTGCCTGCCCGGACAGCACATAGAAGACTTCTTGGGAACCTGTTGCTCAAATTCTTTGCCAGGCACACAGGAAGCACTTCAATTCACAAACTCTGAGCATGTATTTCGCCACTCTGATGTTTTAGCCTCTGTTTCCTTCTTTATCACTGAAAACGTTTATCTGAGCAATGCTTTGGGATGATTACTTCAGTTTTCAAGGCAAGAGAAAAGAAAGCAAAAAGGCCACTCTTGCCAACATGTTAAATAACTCTGTGCTGAAATGTGATGGTAGCAGGCAGGACTGAGTAGCATTAAAATAATACTCAGTGTTCACATGAACCATTTGCTACCTTTCATCATTGCTGCCCTCTTTCTCTCTTCCATGTGGAGAATTCTAGAAGAATGTTCAAAACGTATCAAAAACAATCTTGGGTTTAATTATATGCTCTCTGCTGATTCACTTGTCTCAGGAGGTGTAGTTAGTAATTAATTAGCACAGCAGACTAATGTGCTTTGTACTAATATCACTCATAAAGCTACTCTCTGCGGGGTCCAGGCCTGCATTCCTAGCAATTGTCTATCAGGAGTTGAGGCCAGAAGAGCCGTTTGGGATGGAGATGAGCCGGTGTTTGCCTGTCTCCCCCTGCTACACCACTCTTGATGCCTGGCAATAGCCTCTCTCTGAACTCCTTTGAGCAACTTTCTGAAGGCAGAAAAGGGTTAGGTCGGATAACTAGAGAACAACAAGTACATTCTGGAGCTGTGCAACATTAGGACTCAATTTTTGATGTTTCTTAAACCTTTGTGAAAATGAAAAACGTAACTCTTCATCTAAGACGTTGCAGAGCCTTTTGAGCCCTTTGCAGCCTCAGCTCCAGAGTACTGTCCCAGCCTGACTCACTCCAGTAAGGCAGAGAGCCTCTAGGTCTCCTGTTACTTGACAACAAGGATTTTTGGTGGGACAGATATCACCCCGACAAGCTACTGCTGCCCATCCATGTGCTGCCATGCAAAGCACAGCACAACAGGCAGGTGTCAGTTGCAGGTTTAAGTGGATCCCCCTGTGCTGCTCACTGCAAAGTGAGAATAGAGAACACACTTTTTCTAAGGGGCAGTGGTGGACCTCTGCAAGCCTACAATGTTTTCTGCTGGAATAGGATGCTCCACAAGATTTACATCTTTGTCATTTGTTCTGACGTTGGTTGTCTTACAGTCAGTTGTGCTAGTGGAGGGTAATCTGTAACCTTCTTCCTTGCAACAAGACAAAAGGATCTGCAGCACAGAGATGCTTGTTCCCATCAGCAATAGGAATCTGCCAGTGAGCGATTCCCAGGTTTGTGTCATGGGCAGCATTTCTTACCTCAGTGCAGATGACGGATGAGCCCTCTCTTGCTGGCAAGGCTATAGAGGATGTGCTGTCACTTGCAGGGTGCACTGAAGCACTACTCAGAACCCGCGCCTATCCATTAAGAAACCTCGTGCAGCATTTCAGCCAGGTTCAGAAAGGCATGCTCTGTCCCAGGGGGAATCACATGCTTGGATGCTGCCTGCAAGTGGATTTGCATCTGTAGCCCTATCCTTGGGCCCATCAGTGAGGTGTGAGCAAGAGCTGTGCCGAGACAGACAACACAGTGAGACTTGTTTGAGGTTAATGCACAGGAGAGCACCAAGGGCTACATAAAAGTCACTGGGCCAAAGCTAAATGTCAGGTGCCTCTTTTACCTGCACAGAAGAGGCATTATTGCAGCACAGGAGGGAGGCCAAACTCAGTAAACAGACAGACAGGCATGACAACAGAAATTCCAGCAGGGATTGCTGGCAAAGGCATGATGGGCAGAGGAGACAGAGGTTGTCACCTTTCTCTTCAAACAATGCCTTGAGTTCTCATTTCCAGCACCTCTGCAATCATCATATCTTCACCATTAAGTGCAGGAGACAAAACCATGCCATTTCCAGATCTCTGAACTACACTCAGGCATTTTCCTTTTTCAGACTTGCACATCCTTTGCTTTTAAAAATATGAACCCTGGAGTATTTATTGAGAAAATCTCTTTTTGCCTTTGTTGCTGTTTTGGTTGCAGCTCCTCAGATTTCTTCTCTAGGCAATTTTGGCTCAGTGAATGTTTCCCAATATTATTTTTTACCAAGGGAAATAGGAGTCAGATCTGCAGAGTCTTTTCTTTGCATTTCTGGGTACTAGCAAGACCTTAATCTGATGGTCCAGATCTCTCTCTGTGGCATGTAGTCCTGACATCATGACCTATGCAGACAGGTAGCTTCCTAAAATAGAGAAGATGTTTTCACAGCATCATGGCCCCAAATATGCTGCTTCTCACAGCCACTGCAGTGATCCTGGGACAAACATTGATGCTGTCATTGAGGTGCCACTGCTTGATTTCTGGGATCAGGGTAGCAGTGATGGGCTTCACTCCCAAGAAATAACACAGTGTAATGACACTCAAAAAGGGGATACTTTGTTCTGGCTTGGGCTTTGTCCTCTTCTCCATGAGGATGAGCAACTCGATGAGCAGTAGGGACCACCCTGGAGCCAGGTGGGCAGGGTACAAGATAATGCTTCCCTTCCAGTTTTGCGGCTGCACTTGACAAGCTTTCTCTGCATGCAGCCAGCTTTGCACAAGGACTTTTCCTTCACAGAGTTACACAGTAGTGTCACCCTAAGCATCAGCACTCCCTGCACTCAGAGAACCTCTGGCCCCAGCTGAGCATTTGTCATGTCATCTTAGTTCATTTGCTTTCCCTGCTGTGTTGGCTATTCTGGAAGCAAACTGCTATGAACTGGAGATAAATGTGGGATATGAAACTTACAGTATTGTGTGCAAAGCCTCACAGAGACCCTTCATGGATGTGTTCATCAGTGACTCAAATGAGTTGGAAATCTTGCAAAGCAATTTGTTTGCGTTTGCCTCTTGCCAGGGTGTTTGTGGAATGTTTGTGGAAGGCAGCTGCGAGGTTTCAGTGCCACTTGCGTTTTCATGAGCATACAAGACTAACATTTATCCTGTGCCATGCTTTAATAGCCTGCAAAATCCAGGTCAGGATGAATGGTTTCATCCTGCCTTTTCAAAGAGATGTGGTCTCTGGTTCCCCTATTTCCTTTCTCCCTGGTAGCATGCTCATTTTGCTCACTCTGAGTCCTGACCTTCCTCTTCTAAACACTCAGGGCAGCATGTCCATATGAGCCACAGTGTGCAGAGGTGAGCTTGGGCTGTGCAGTTTACTTCTACCAGCCTGAGGGTCACTCACACCATGCTGTGCCCAGCAGCAGCCTGGGAGCAACTGGTGTGTAAGGGCTGGGGGCTTCTTTCTGCTCCTGAACAGTGAGAGATGGAAAAATTATTAAAAGTTGGAGTCTTTTCTCCTGCCTGCTCCCAACATCATGTTGCAGAGTTCAAAACAGTAAATGAGTATCACATATCAAATCAGTAGGAAAGTACTCTTGAAGTTAGCCTAACAATTGACCGTGGGCAGGCACCCAAAGGAGCTCAGGGCAGGAAAGCACAGTGCAAGTTAGACCACCTATTTCTGCAGTCCTGGCACAGCAATGGAAAGACATCACAGGCTGTAAATCACGGAGGATCCAGTCCCAACCAGGGGGGAAGGCTGCTGGCACTCCTGGGCCTCTACCTCTTTCCCTCCAGTCCTGCCAGAACGATTCAAACCTAAGCAAAATGCATCACAGGCAAACATTTTATCTGGACTTAGCCTCTGGTTCCCACATAAAGCCTGAAACCCTCTGTACGCTGATTGTGCAGGATGTTCCTGCTCCACCGCAGTGAAGCGCCTCGCTAGTTAACAGCGAGTTACCGTCTGCCTGCCACTCCTGCGGGGCATCCTTCTGCCACGGCCGAACTGCCCACTAACAACACCCACCCTGGCATCCCCGGTAACCTGGGGTCGGTCCTTCCTCTCCCGCAGGTCGTGGCAGGACAGAGAAGTGGACACAGCGGGACGGGAGCCCCCAAAACCACACCTGAGCATAGAAACAACACTCCCTCCGAGGTGGGACGGAGTAGACAACTGTGGCAGCTCCTCACTCAGGTGTGTGCTGCTGATAAAATGCTGTCTGTTTGCATGTTTTCAATGTCCACCTTGTCATTCCCAGTCAGATGAACTTTGCTACTACCTCTTGAACATCCTGCACCGATGCACCGCCTGCGCCAGTGACATCTTTTACTCTTTCACGAGATACCGTAATTAAACGCCACTGAAATACTTCTGTGCTGGGACTGCTGCCCTCCCTCGCCCACGGGCAGCAGAGGTGCGGGGAAGGAGAAGTGTGCGGACGGAGTGATGCAGGAAGGAGAGGTGCGGGGAAGGAGAGGTGATGGGCAGCAGAGGTGCGGGAAGGAGAGGTGCGGGAAGCAGAGGTGCCGGGCAGCAGAGGTGCGGGAAGGAGAGGTGATGGGCAGCAGAGGTGCGGGAAGGAGAGGTGATGGGCATCAGAGGTGCGGGAAGGAGAGGTGATGCGCAACAGGGGTGCGGAGCAGCCGAGCACGGCGTTGCTGCCGCGGGTACTCGCCGAGGGGCGGCCGCGGGCGGAGCCGGAGCCGGAGCCGGAGCCGGGGGCGGGGGCGGGGGCGGAGCGGGCGGGCCGGGGCCACCATTGGCTGTCGCTATGCGGTGCCGGCGGCCGCCCCCCGCCCGCCCGTGCCCGCCGCGCTGAGGGGCGCCGAGGGGCGCAGCCGGTGGCTCATGGAGGCGGCGGCAGCAACAGATGCGGCAGCGGCGGCGCGTCCCGGCCGCCCGTAGCCGCTGCGGGGCCGCGCTGCGCTGGGGCCGCCGCCGCCCTTCATAGCCCCGGCGGCGGCATGGCCGGGCCGCGGCGGGCAGCGAGCGGCGAGGCGGGCACGGCGGGCACAGCGGGCGGCGGGCAGGCCATCGTCTGGCGCAACGTGGTGCTGATGGGGCTGCTGCACCTGGGCGCCGTCTACGCGCTCAGCCTCGTGCCGCGGGCGCACATCCTCACCCTGCTCTGGGGTGAGTGCGGGGGCTGCGCTACAGGTGGGGCGGGGGCGAGGGGTGGCCCCTGGGTGTCCGTGTGTCCGTGCCCCGGGGACCGGCGCCGTCCCTTTGTTCCCGGCCCCCCCGGCCGCTCCCGGGATGCCATTGCACCGCCGGGCCGCGGTTGCTGTAGAAACGGGAGGCGCTCTGCCCCCGGTTCCATTTATCAGGGTTTTCGGCTAAAAAAACCCAGTCAAGCAGCTGATGTTTCGTTTTAAAGGTCTGATAGGGAATATCTATTCTGAATGATTGGTCTTCCCTTTGCTGTTTCACCTTCTTACTTTCTGGACACCCGTGTTTTTCTGCTCCTTTTTGGAATAGAAAATCACCTCGTCGTTGTTCCTTGGGGAAGGGAATACATCTTCTCACTAGGGTAGATTTAAAAGTGGAGAAACAGCTTTGAGATGCTGGCAGGGAGAAGGTAAGTCCGGCGGTGCTTTCTGAGGTGAGCTGGCTTGCAGTGTCTGTCTTCTCGCTAGCTGTAAAAAGCCAAGGATTCGGTTTGGGAAAGAGAATATCAAATACAGCATCTTTTCTTCCATCCTATGGTGAGATCCTCTGTTCTCCACAAAAGAATGATGATGGGAGATGAGCTACATAGAAGCACTGCAGTATCGTGCCTGTTTGTCAGTGTTTGTGAGACTAAATAGATGGTGAATGTCAGCATCATCCTTCAGCAGGGAGATTTGTGTACCGAGTGTCATAAATCTCAGTGCCCAAGAGGATAAAAACTTCAGTGCTGCTTACGGCTGGTGCAATTTCATGCATAAAAAACCTGCTTTGGGGAGCTTTTGAGTGAATGAAGAATGCAACAGCCCAGGAGTCTTTTATACAAATAGAGGAAAGAAGGGTCTCTGTTGCAGGAACTCAGAAACATGGAATTTGGATTGTTAGGCTGCTATCATTAGTGTTGAGGTGACTCTTCAGAAGCCCCAGTCAAATGGTTTAGAAATCAGGCTTATTTCTTCTGGTCGAAGAAGTCCTGAATCTGTTTTTCACTGGTTCAGCTTTTGATATTCTGTCTGTCTTAAACCATTGGAGATGGCCACTGTTGCTGGTTGCAGTTAGGAAATGAACCTTTCTGTCAATTTCTATCCTCTGTTTCTGTGTCCCTGGAGGGGACCTGGACTTGACTGGCTGTGTGGCTTGCACAGTCCATGACCTGACTTGCTTATGACCAGAAGAGGTTTGGTGGGTGGTTTTGCTTTGCATAGTTTCCCTCTGTGAGCACTACTCCTCTTGCCTCCCTATTCCTGCTTGTGTTCAGTCTGATTTCATCGTTTACCTTGGCTGTAGCTTGATGGTCAGGGAGACCAGGAGAGCCTGTGAGAACTGTGTGGCTGGAATGCACAGCCTGTGGTCTGCTTTCAACCCTTTAGGTCCTGTAGTGTGCAGGCAGGTGGGCTTTCTTTTTCTGTTTTGTCTTTCCAAAAAGACAAGTTGAAATCCTCTCTGATTTCACTTTACTAAATTACAGAAATCCCTGAGACTGGAGCCCAAGGACAGAATTGCCAATTCAGCCCTTCATCCTCTGAGGTATTTTTTCCTAGCTGAGATTAAACAGATGCTAAATGATAAACAAGTCTTAATGACTTTGCAACTTAATGCCTTTCTTGCTGAAAGTGAGAGCCTCTCTTTTCTTGACATCGTTATTTTTAACAGCCACCCTAAAGCAGACCACAAAGTTTTTACAGGAGTTTGGTGGGTGGTTTTTACAGAGGCTCCACAGCAGGGAGTGAGTGCATTGGCTGCTCTTGCATCTGGCTGCTGCAAGGTCTGCTCCTCCTCGGAGGTGGTGAGCAAGGTGAAAATAAAGACTGTCCTGCAGAATATGTCAGACAAAAGTAGTTTTCTGTCAGGCTGGAGACCTGTTTCTGAGGTCCCTCTGAGAGACTCAAGGTAGGTAAAAAAGGGTGGCTGTTGCTTTAGTTAACAAACCCACCTCACTTCACTGTGGAAGGAGCCAACCAGTAAAGCTGCGTTGGAAGAAGAAAGTGTTGATCAGATGTTTCCCTTCTTCCCTGTGCAGATCAGCTGTGAGGCTGCCTTTCTGTGGGTAGTGGCTGCCAGCCAACCTTTGGAGCAGGGCTGGCATGCTGGCAAAGTTGGATGGCAGGTATGAGTGTAGTGTCAGGTAGTGCAGGGATGTGTGTACACTGAAGGGTGCAGATGGAGGAGCTGCAGCCTTCCATGCATCCTTTTGTGGTTTTCTTTTTCATCCCAAGCTTGCCGGGTACTTGGGAAACTTCCCAGTGGTTCTTTGCAGGCATTTGCATTGCTCCCTCCTGTGTTCCCCAACACTGCTCCCACAGGGGTGTGCGGCAGGAAGGAGTGTGCAGAGTGTGGCATGCCAGTGCTGGCTGTGACCTCCGGAGTGACTCACGACTGCCTGCTTGACTTTTCACCTTCTCCTCCCCCAAGATATCCACCTCTCCGTGTGTTCTCCCCCTGGGAGGGATGGCGTACAAAGGCTCCCTCTGTGCAGGGTTTGCTTTCCTCCTTCTCACCTCCAAAGGCAGTTGATTCACCACCAATTGCAAAGTGGAGCTGAAATGCCACTGTGCCACCTAGAAAACAGCTGTTCAAGCCAAACTGCCTGCTCAGCAGGGCTCATTTCCATTGGTAATTTATTGACATTTGTCCAGCTGTACATAATAGACAATGGGAAAACGCTGCCAAGTGAAGGCTCAGCTGGTTGTTTACTTGGGATTATCTGTGCTTCTCTGTTCCCATTGCCTCCCACGCTAACACCTTGAGGCCCGTTTTACAGCTTCTTGAACCCCACATGGAGCTAGGGTTGCTCAAGGGATCCCAAACAGCATTCTGGGTGGTGCAGAATTGGGGATTTGAATTGGTGCAGAACTGGGAATTAGGTTATCTTCCCAGGGATGTACAGATAAACTGGTTAAAACATAGGCTTTCAGGGCCATCCCAGTGCCTCTGTGGAATTTGATTTCAGTCCAAACTGAACAAAACCAATAAAATTACTCATGTAAAAATTTTCCATGAGCTGGGAGCTGCTTTGACCCAAGAGGCAGCAGATGGTATGTGCCCATGGGGTAGCCACATAACCAGCTGAGCAGATTTGGAATGTCCCCTGCTGTGGCAGCCTGACCTGGCTTACTGGGACCTCTCTTGCCTTGCTCTTTTCCAACCTGACTTGTGGTTTGGTGCAAGGGTATGTGGAGAAGACCCAGTTGCCTTTTCTTTCCTTCCTAATCTAGAACCAGGCAGCTTCCAATCTGTGGTCCCTCCTTGGTGCTTTACTGTCTTTGTCCATGCAGTTTTGTAGCTGACAGCTGCTGCTTTGGGGCATCTCTGCACTCTGGGAGTTGTTGGGGAAATGTGCCTTGAGTCTTGTCTGCTCCCTTGTCCCACCAGTGGGTTTGCTGGGCATGGCCAGCAGGTTTGCCAGGGATCACTGGCCATTCTCCAAAGCCCAGAGCATGGTGCATCCCAGACCTCAGGGAACTTGCACATGGATGTTCCCCTTCAGGTCTGTCCTTGTCCACCTGCTTTTGCAGGGCTTGGAGCTCTTGGCGCTTCACACCAGAGAGGTTTGAAGGGGAGGCATCACCATCCTCTGCAGACTCGCACAGGGAACCAAAGCAGGATGGGAGCACCTTGCTGGTAGTGGGGCAGAGACATGGGATGGGTGTGATAGGTCTGCTGGCTGGGCCAAGCACACAGATTCCCCAGGGATGAATTTATGTAAAGGGGTCCTTGTGATTAGCTGGGGCTGTGGGTGAGGCTGCGGTTCACTGATATCCTCTTTTGGGCTGGACATGCTGCACCACGTTCCACAGGCCACTTGGTAAGAAACTGTGCAGGGCTCATCCCTCAAGTTAGTAACGTGCTATTAAATGGTGCTTCTGAACCAGGAACCTCCTTGCTTCAGCCAGGTCCATTCTGTTACAGTCCCAGTGAGGTCATCTGTTCAGTTTAGGAAACCAACCAAAAAGCTCTCAAATCCATGTACACATGAAAGGACCCAATGCTAACAGCTCCTAGCAGTTTCTTTTGGTGGGCTCATGATCACTTCTTAAAGACTCCATTCTGGGGGATCACGTGATATGTAAAATCTCAGATTTTGCTTGGAAAAAGGTTCTTTTTAGTCTTCACAGAGGACTTGTGAGGAAGTGCTTGAAGTAGCCAAATGCATTTTGGGAAATAGAACCATCCTCCCCCCCAAAATTAGGCTGTTTACCTGCTTTAAAGCCTTTTCCTTCAGGCTGCTGAGCATTACTAGTACTAACAACTTTAAAAACTGGTGCAGGCATGGCCACCCAGAAACCCCATATCACCTGGATGTGTTTGGTAGAGCTGCCTGAAGGATGAGTGGATCTCTGTGCCTTGCCAGAGCCTGGTGCTGGTGGGGAGGATGGCCTTGCTCTAATGGTGCTCATATGGAAGGGGAGGCTTGTTGGTGTTATTTTAGCAGTATTTAGGAGGTGTTTTAGTGCTCTTCAGAACAGCAGATTGTTCATGTTCAGCCGTGGCGGGCCCTGTGCCATGCTTACCCACAGCTTTCCCTGCGCACGAGCGTGGCTGTCTGGGAGCGCAGACGGAGCAGTGGTGCTGCCCAACTGCATCCGCACCAAGGCACAAGCTGCTCCCAGGCAAGGGTCTGGATCCTGCTGCCTGGATCTCTTCAGTAAAACAGATTAAAGCAATTGTAGTCATAGCACTTTGGGTTATCGTGCTGCATGGAGGGCACTGCTGAGATCATCGCCTCTTTCTCGGGCCTTCTGGTAGGTAGCACATGTTGCTGTTGTGCACTGCAGATGCAAGTTTTATTGGTTTTGCACATTTCAGAAGTCTTGGATATTCTTGAGTGCCACCTGCTGGCTTTCTGGTTATTGACTGGTTTTAATCCTTAGCCATTTCTATGTACAGTGTTGGGAATTCTGCACAGACAGCTGTAAATAAAAAATCCTGGCTCCAAGGACGTTCCACTTGGTACCTCTGAGAGTGGTTGAAGAATATTGTCTCTGTTTCACAGAGGTGAAATGGTTGATGAAAACTTCTCTGTCACTCCTCCTGCTGCCCTGGCACGAGCCCCCTCTGCATCCTGGAAAGTGGTTATACTCAGGTGATTTCTGTAGGCAAGGTTTTGGGTCAGGAAACAGGAAGCAAATATGTTCTTCTTGGATATCTCTTGAACACCTCTGTGGAAGTGTCTGCAGCCACCTTGGTGGGAAGGGCCTAATGAACACACAGACCTTTCCTCACTTTAGTCCCAGGAGAGACCTGTCTGCTGGCTCCTGACTGTGAGCTGGCAGCAGCTCTGGGAGGTTTCTGTGGAATAGAGGAGGGTAGCCTTGTTGTCCATTACCCCCTAGTTCCACCATGCTTTCAACAGTTCAAGACAGCAGCTGGTCCACTAGATGATGAGTGGAGAAGAGGTGGAACATCAGAATGGTAATTGTGTCTCTGAGCCTCACATCTGCACCAGGGAATAACACTGCTTATCTCCAGAGAAGTTTTGAACTGGCTCTTTCTCCCCTGGCCCATTTGAAATGATTTACAGCTGTCACTCTTAATAGTCAAGTTCTTGTCCTGTTCCTTCCCTCCTAGCATCAAACGCTGATCTCCCATCAGCTCTGACAGGAACAGAGTTGTTTCTCAAACCATGCTTTTCTCCTTAAAAATGGGACAAGCCCTGGAGCTGAGGATGGCTGTAACATGCTGTTCCCTCACCTTTCAGTCCTGGCAATGATCTGAGTTTTGTGTCCATGGTAGAACTGAGGAATATTCCCTCCTCCTAGCAGTGCACGGACAGAATAGCATCACAGAACCACCTGGGTTGGAAAAGACCTCTAAGATCATCGAAACCAAACAGCCTATGCTGCCAAGTCCACCACTAAACCATGTGCCTAAGCGCCACATCTACACATCTTCTAAATACTTCCAGGGATGGTGATTCCACCTCTTCCCTGGGCAGCCTGTCCATGGAGTGGGAGTAAATCAACAAGGTCACACAAGAGTGTCTGTTCCAAATCCTGCTGAGATGCTCTAGTAGAGGACACTTCTGCCTGTCAGATGTTTTGCCTTCTCCACTGCTCACTCTCCTCTTGTTTCAGCTATTGCTGGAGGTGATTCCTTAAGGACTTGTCTGTAAACTTCACAATGTTCAGCTGTAAGTATGTATTTTTGTTTCCCATCTTGTTTTCTTGGTGGCAATCTGTTTTGTGTCACGTGGTCACTGTGAGCATGATAAAGGAATGGAGATAAAACTGTTGTGCTGAGCCCTGGATGCATGTGATGGTCCTTTGGTGCTGTTGCTCTCAGGAGGTGGGTTCAAGGCACACCTGACGAGTTCCTGCAGTTGGGCAGTATGAATGGCTGAGTGAGCAGTGAAGCTGTTCATGTTTGGACAGCGGGATATTCACAAAGCACTGCTGGGCTCTTGGCTGCTCTGAGCCATGCTCCAGGCAAAGCTGAAGAACCTCAGGCACTCCTTCCCTTTGACCTGTGCTGTGAGGACAGAGATGACAGCTGGGTCAAGCAAAGGTAGAAATCCCTGTCTCTTCCTACTGAATTTGGGAGGATTGTTGGCGTTTGGGCTGCCCCCTGACATTGTGGGCTTGGGAGAGGTGTCCCTCTGATGCAGCCCCTTGATGGAAAGGTTTCTTGGCACCCCCAGAGCTGTTTGGGGTCAAACACACAGAAACTCAGCCAAGGGCCCCAAAAGCATGAGGTGCCCTCTTTAGCCATGACTCACCAACCCCTGGTGCAGGCAGGCTCTGGGGAGTCATCAGAGATATATGGCTCTAGCTTTTTATCTTTAGTCGCATGTGCATGTGGGGATGGCAGTCTCCAGCTCTGAGGAGTTTCTGTGGAAGAGTCAGGATTGACTTTTCTGCACATAAAAGCAATGCATCAGTTGAAGGGAGTCTGAAGGGAGCAGATCAGATGCCTCTTCTCCAGGAGATGCCACTAGGCAGAGCAGTGTGACCCATGTGGACCTGCTGGTCTGGGATTGCTACAACAACTGTTGAGGCAGAAGTGTTGTTCTCTCCCCTGGTCGACCTGGGCTGAGAAATTACCAGGATTTAGTGTGCATCCTCATCTCTGCCTCCATCTTTCCTCCCTCTAATCGCAGTTGCACTTGTAACAAACACTGATGTTATAACTGAAGCCAAGCAATTTCTTGTAATCAGATTTTATTTTTACTATGTAGGCTAACAATAAAATGTGCTGCCCCACTGGAGAGCTGAAACATTAACAATTACTGTGCTAAGTAAAGGAAAGATGATGCAAAAAAGAGGAGAAGACTGTCAGATGCTGGTGTCAGGAATCCTGCATGCCATCCCTCTTACTCAGGGGCCTTGGCACCAGGGAAATGGGGATTTCTGGAGGGAAACCGAAGTGAGGATCTTTCTCAACCCATTTTTGACCACTGGCTTCTTGGGTGATGTTCTGAGTGGCTCAGAATAGAATGACCTGGCTTTGGCAATTGAGGGGGCTCTTCTTGACCGGACTCTTTCTTATATCAGGCTTTTTGTCTCTGTTCTTTGGCTGACTTTGTGTTTTTGATTTTTTCCGATCTCCCCCAAGCCAGCCTCACTTCAGTGCCTTTTGTGTCCATGGGATCCTGTTGTGTCAGTGGAAGGGATTGAAGTGTTGGGCTGCTGCTACCCTGCCCTCTGCATCTAGAGCAGTCCACAGGATGCCTCCTATCATGGCCACACAGTTGGATCTTAGATGGCATTTCAGAAGCAAGAGAGAAGGCATTGGAAGGTGTTTGTGCTGATCTATCCAGCAGTTACTGTAGTCCAGGGCTGGCATGGACATACAAGCTCACTGTGCCATCCTGGACACCCGAGAGCTTGGAGAGAAGCCGGAGGCCAGGCTGAGACAAGGTGTTTCTGAGGCTTATTTCATGTTCTTTGTAAATGGAAGGGGAGAAGTTTAGACACAGAAGAGCTGCAGCTTATGTGGAGAAATGCTTGGGCAGAGCAGCAAAAGCAGGTCCTGATGGGAAGGACTGGAAATAATTCTCTGAGCCCAGGCAGCACATGGGGCAGAGGGGGAACAGTCCTGGGCTTCCACTTAGTGCCCGTTGCTGTCTTTGGGTGACCCTTCAGGCCAAATCTACCAGGGCACTGGGTGTTGGGTGGCAGCACAAGTTGGAAGTGGCAGCATGTCTCCTGAAAATGTCAGAAACTTGTGTGTTTTACAGGATACTGAGGATCTGAAGAGAGATTTTGTCTTTTAATATTTTTATTTTGCAGGCACAATGACATTATAACTTTTTTCCGAACACTGAAAGGTGTAGAAAATAGGACTGTAGGTAGAAAATAGGTGTAGAAAATAGCTGTAGGTATAGAAAATAAGATCTTTAGAGTCAACTGAAGTAATCAGTTTTATCAGTGGTCACAGATGATTCTTTTCATTCTGAGCTGCTCCTTCCCTTCCTGCAGCTGGTTGGACTCAGCTGCAGTGAGGCAGATATGCAAGTGGGGCCAAACCTGCTTGCAGGAGCCACAGCAGAGCTGTCCTTATTTTGCATTGGCTTTGGCTCCTGCCTTTGCAGAGGGATAAATTTGTGTGCTTGAGTTGGCTGAAAACTGCCTGGCCACTCTTCAGCAGGCAGATGAAAACTGGCCACCTTCTAAGTGTATACACTGGTGGTGGTGGGGAAGTGTTGGGGGGGAAATATGAAACGTCTTGCTGGATTGGTGGAGGCAGAGACCCCCTGTGTGTGGGCCTTCTCCTGGTGCTACAGCTCATTATGGGAGCTGAGCTGGGCTGGAGTGGCACAGTGAGTTGTCATTTGGGGAGCATGGTGAGCAATCATCTGGTGAGTGGCCCTGGAGAGCTCACCACACCAGCCTGCCCACTGCTCTGGAGACAAAGGTCTCCTCCTCTCCCCTGGCACCATCCTCAAATCCAGGAAACTGACCTGCCTGCTGCATGTTCAGCTGAATGCCAGGGGCCTGTGCCTTCTAATTTTTATGAGGTTTAGTGCTTCCAGCCCAACTCTGAGGCTCAAACTGCTGCGAGAGAAAGTTGGAAGAGGCCACTGTCAGCAACAGTTTTTTCTCTGAGCTCTGTTTGGTTTTGGAAGGGGGAAGAAAAGCAGATAGCATACAAGTGAAGCAGACACAAAGCATCTAGGCAAGATGCAGTGATACAGAAGGATGGAAACATCATCCACAGTCTTTAGTCCTGAGAAGTCAAAACCATCAGATCTCTGTTTCAGCAGTCACTGGAAGGGCACTGGGTCAGGGTAGAGTCTGTCCTGTGCAATGCATCCTGTTCAGAAGAGAGCTAGGACAAAGGTGCTGCTGCCTTTCCAAGGAATTGTGCCGGGTAGCCCAGAAGTTCCGAAGGGGATTGCTTCCTGCTCAGCCCTGCTCCTTTAGGCCCAAGCCTAAACATCATAAAAGGTGGAAGCTTTCAGTTTGGCCAAGTCACAAGTACAGAGCGTGCCATGTCTTTGTTTCTAACAGATGAGAAGCTGCTATTCCCTGTCTCTGTGCTGGGAGTGGTCTTCCCAGCATGCACAGCATGAGCAGCAGGATGAAACCATTCCCCTGTCTTGTACCTGGTTCTGTACAGGGCAAGCTTTGGCTGTGATGGACAGGGATGCTAAATAACTAAACCTTCTTCCTTGAAGCAGAGCTGCCTGCTGGATGCAAGGCACTGGAGTGCCATACTTATGTCAGTGCTCATGGCTCAACCATGCCATTTCTTTACTCTGTCCTTGAAAAAAAGACACAAAGTTGGCATTAATTCTTTCTTGGCATTTATAGAACACTTAAAAGCCACCAGAGCCCTAGTCAGTGTGTGGATTGAGGACAGCAGTGAGGTCACTGGGAGAGAAGTGAAGTCTGCCCATGGTTTTGTGATGACGCAGGATTCAGCTGAGCTGAGACAGGCTACACATAGGAATCAGAAATTTCAGGGAAACCAAAGCATCTTCCAGCCTTCTCTTTTGATCTAAAAATATCTATAATCAGTTCGACATCTTAAGGCAATCCTCAGTTGCTGGTGAGTTCAGGGAATCTGTATTTGCTTCCTAGGGGAATTTTACCATTCGCTGGAATAATTGCTGTCAGCCACGATTTCCATTGCTTTATTGGCTTTATTTGTGTCACATTGGCTGCAGTTGTCAATATGAACATTTCTGCTATTTCAACTGGAATAAAGTCTTTTGTATACTCAGCCAAAAGTGCTGGCTCTGGGGAATGTTCCTGAAAATGCATACGCAGGCATGTGCATCCAGGCAGAGATAGCCTGGATTTCATGAGCTAGTGATGGCAGGGCCAAAGGGATGTGACAGATGGCTTCTCCCTGAGCTCCTCCACTATGGTACAGAGGGGCAAGGGAAGGGCCTTGCCAGAAATCATCTTCTCTGCAGCAATAAAACTCTGTTTCCCCTTTGCCTTTGATGTGCTTCCTCTTATCTCTTTCTCTCTTGATTCAATTTAGAGTAGCTCAGAGAATGTGTAGATCTAATTTTAGATGAACCTGTTTCTGGCCTGCAATTTCACATGTTTGGTCTCCACAGGAATGCACTACTCCCTGTGAGAGCTGGCACGACCTGTACGGTGGGCGGCCCAGGGAATTGGTGCTGCCGTGCGCCAGTGCTTTTAAATTCTCATTTGCTTGTTTGAATCCAGCCCAAAGAGCTTTTGATGCCAGCCTTTGATAGTTAGCAGGGCTCAGTGAACAGTGTGTTGGCCAGCAGAGCAGTGTTTTCTTCCCAGAGACTCCAGGGACAGAACAGTAATTCAGCAAATTTTCTTGGCAGCAATTTGGGGACTATGGTGAAAATTTTTTCCTCCTTAGTAAATGTAGTTCCAGGTCAGGAATAAGGCTTTTTTAATAGGATGCTAATCCTACAAAAAATATGGTTAAGTTAGTATTAAATTCTGTGTTACTGCTCCTTGGTGTCTCTGGACTGTGCAGGAAGAGATCTCCAAGGTTTCCCTGGAGTCTGACAGTACAGGTGTGTATTGGAGACTTGATGTCTAATCCAGATCTAGTAATGCTGCATGTTGATTCTGGCCCTCCCACCAATGCAGTGTGTGACATCAACCAGTGTTTTAGCTGAGATGTTTGGATAGACTGTTGGTATGATTTAGTGTAGGAAAGCTTTCCATTCTGAGGGCAGACATGGTATTTTAAAAAAACATATCCCCAAATCTGATGTTATTTAACGAAAGCACAAAAAGGTGTACCAGGCACCATGAAATTACTGGCTGTGTTTCTGGTCTGAGCCCTGATGTTGAATCAGAGGAGAATCTTCTGGTGCTGTCTGTGTGCATGGTGAAATGGAGGATCTCTGAGGACTTCAGACAAGACCAAAGCATGGTGTAGCTACTGAAATGGGTGGCTTTGCTGCCATGAAATTTGGTGGGAATGGAATTAGGTGCCACTCAACACTACTGGAAGTGCTTTCTCTGATTTGGTCAGATTAGCTGATGTGGTACATTAGTCCTAAACCTGCCACAGAATAACAGCTAAACCCCACCAGTGAGGAAAAGAAGGCAGATGCAGAATATACAGATGCCATGTAATTTTTAGAAAGGAAAAACCACTACTGTAAGTTACAGGAGTGTTACATATTTGTTGTGGTCAGCCAGCTTTGTGATGTTTGTTTTGTGCTTGAGCAACTTGCTGTTTGTATTTCTTGTGCAGTTCTTGTAGCCTTATGGAAAACCTTGAGTTTGACTCATTTGCTTAGTAAAATTCCCTGACAAGCAATTTTTATCTGACTGAATAGGCACAGAATGTTAGTGTGGAAATGGACAAATGTTTCATGTCCATCCCTGTTATTTTTAATGCTCAAATAGTTATTTATACAAATAAGTCAAGTTGTGGTATCCTTTTGTATACAAGGAAGAACAAAATGGCCTGTGCTGAGATGAAAATTTCCCAGGAGCTTGCTTGAGACTTTGCTGGATACTGTGGAGAGAATTTTTCCACCCAACAGTGTCATGTCAAAAGATGCCTTCATCATGCAACAGCATTTTAAGGTCAGCTGTTTTCAGCTGCCCTCTTGTTGGAGAGGCAACAGATGTCTACAGGTGAAACACAGCCCTTGCATTTGTTATTTTTTTCTTCCCCAAGCGAAAGATGTGCTGTCTTTGCCATAAGTGTGATCAGAATTCAGGTCTTAAGAAATTACTTCCTCCATGGGATGATCCATGGGATCTTGCCTCCTGATTCTTGAACTGCTAGGGACACAGTGTGTGTGTGCAAAAATGTACAAGCCTTTGCTCAATATAACTTCAAGCACTCCCACCTGGGGCTGGGAATGTGTCAGATCTTACAGGATAAACAGTTTTGGGAATGTCATCACCCAGCAGTGAGACCTTCAGCAGAATAGGAGTGTTGTGTGCTTCTGAAGCTGTCCCCAAAATGATGGCAGTGGAAGAGCTCAGGTTTTTCCACAATAGCAATGGGAAGCTGAAGACACCACTCAAGAAGCAGCTCCCTGAGCACGTACAAAATAATGCTGTGGGCTGGTTGTGAGCAGGGCTTTGCACTGGGGGATTGACAGGAGGTGACTGTAGGAAGAAGCTTGGAGGAAAGGCAACCACAACCAGAAATGAGATGGACTCTGACAGGAGGTTCAAACAGGATGTGTTCTTGTGGCTGAATACAGATTTTTTCTGCCCTGTTTCTCACCACAACCAGCACACTGGATGTTTTTCTGGTCCGTGTTTCATTGTTGGTGCTTCTGGCTTTCTTTGCTTCTGGCTTGTGATCTTTCTGTCTGCCTGAGCCCCCATGGTGTGACACAGAAGCACTGAGCAGTCTGGAGATCTGGCAGCCCCAGCTGAGGGTCTCCTGCCTGCAGTCTTGGGGCCATGGAAGCAGCAGCTGTTAGGGCTAGACTGACAGTAAGAGTGGCCATTCCTAGGAGAGAGTGATGCTCGTGTGTCTTGTTCTGAGCTCACTGTGCTGGGCTTTGCACCAGCACAGGAGTAAATGGTGCTGACCTCCTTGGAACAAGACACAGAACCACGGCCCTGTCCCTTGGTGACTATCTTGACCCAAGATCTGTCACCTTCCTGGTAAGAGCAAGTGTGATAACAACTCTGGGACAGCCTCCAGCCTTGGTAATTACTTTTCACACACTCCCTGTGCAAAATGCCACATCTTGAGGTTTGCATCACTTGAAGCGTGCAGGTACTGCTAATGCAACAGTAACTGGGCTGTGTTGTCTTTTTTCCCCTTTTTTTATTCTTCTTTTTGTCTCTGAATAACAACTCCCCTCACTCCTGTTGGAAATAAATATTGGGCTAGGTTAGCCACTGTTGTGATCTCACAAGGCACGTCCTGTATCTTGCTTGAAGTGGCGAGCACTTTCCCCTTTGTTTTTTCCTCATTGCTGGCAGTGATGAGACAAAGGTGGTGTGGTAGTTTCTGCCCTGCTTCCTGACACTGGGTAGTGTACATCCCCATGCTGGCTGAGGTAGGATTTGTTAATCACTTGACCAGGTCAGTGATTGGCTGAATCAGGACCAGAAAAACATTAGTTACACTTTGCAACATGCAAAAAAAGCTCAGACATTTACGAAATTTACCCAGTCCCAAAGTGTGTTTGGGAAACAGGGCTGTGGTGGGATATGTGTTTCAAACAACTTGCATAGACCAAACTGCCAGGACACTCTGCAGGTGTGTGTCAGGTTCAAAGTAGGTTGGATGCAGTGTTCAAATGCCTTATTTCTGCCAGGGACTGTGAGATGTTTAGCCCCATATGAGAGAGATGGCAGCAGTGGGACTGACAAGGGCTGATTCCCTTCCCTGCTCCTGGCCCTGCTCTCCCTCCTCTCTGTGCCACCCATGCACAGGCACAGATTGCAGGCGCTGGGTGTGAGTTGGTGCCAGGCTCCGTGTGTTGCCACCCCGTGGGAACAGTTATGTGATGTTATTCTGTATATTAAGGATGGTTTATATATTGACAGTAGTGCCATTGTGAATGTGCAATTGATTTTGTTTCACTGCTACTATTTTCCTGTCTGGTGTATTGTCCCTCTGAGATAATTGCAATTTGCTCCATCTAACTGGGTTATGTTTGACATTGGTAACGCGTGGATAGTTTCTCTCCCATAGTGTCTCCCTGTAATCTGTGCTGAAGAAGGATGTCCAATCATCTCATTGTTTTCAGGAGCCAGCATTGTGTGTTCATATACGCAGAGTGAACCCAGTGCTTGTTGAGCATCTTGTTTTGGTTGACTTGCTTTTTTTGTAACCAAATAAAAGTCAAAATCAGTCTGGAATATGCTGGATTCCCAAAGAATGAATGCACATCATGGTTCTAATGTTGTGCCAGCTTTCAGAAACGGGAGAAGTTCTAGTTTTGATATTCAGAAAACAATAGAGTTGAGATTTGGGGGGGGAGGGAAACTGTTCTAATTTAAACAACCGCTTAGAGCAGAAGATGATTTCCTGATGCCTGGGAAGTAGATATAGGCTGCGGCAATATCGCCCCATATCTTCATAAGAGGCCAGTCACCTGCACACTGAGGTTTTCAGAAGTTTGGCACTGGTCTTAGTAAAGGTTTTCTGGATATCCAGCCATGGGGATAATGAGCTGCTCTGAAAAAGGTGGCTCAAATGTTCTTTGCTGTTGATCTTCCATCCCATACATTTTTAAACAGTTTGCCTGGTGTAGTTTTCATTGCTTTTCTCTGAGAGTGAGAAGACACCTCTGTGCCTGATGTTCAAAATCACACTGATGTCTTGCTGCCTTATCATATTGCATGCTGAGAGTATTTTATGAGCTGTTGGTGATCCTCCTTGCAGGCTCCTGCTTCCCCATGCTTCTCATGCTCATTGCAGATCCCTGTCTGCAGTTATCATTCTCTGAACTACGTTACTTTGCTTTGTCTATCCAGGCAGATCTTTACTTTGAACCTTACTTTCTCTGTTTCTGCATGGTTCATTTTGTGTTTCTCACTTGTCTCACTGCTGCTCCAAATTTAGCATCATCCGCAGTTGTAATTAATATGCTGTTTGTCTTTGTTTCGGGTCATTAATAAGGATGTTGAATAAAAATCTTCTGCCTATTGATTCTGGCATGTTCCCATAAATAGCATCTGTGCTCAGGCACAGTGTGCTCGGAAGCCTAGAAATCTGCCAGCTCCCTGCTTGCATGGTAGTTTAACCTCATGTGTCTTGTCTCTCTTGCATCCTCTTCCTGTCCCCGTGCACTGGTTCTCTCTTTTGTCCTTCTACACAGGCTGGCTTGTTTTCTCTTCCCCCTCTTCCTCATTGTTCCCTCTCTTAAGTGCTTCTCCCACTGCTCCAGTTCAGAAGCATTTTGCTTATGCTGTGCTCTATCGAGTGAGCTCACAGTTGGAAATGCGCCTGTCAGACCTTACGCTTCTGCAGGGCTCCAGATGGGAGAGTGTGCATCCTGCCCAGGGGAGTGAAGTGTTGGGATCCCCCTCACCATGGGGTATTTCACACCTGTCTACTCCATTAACCCCTGGTTTGTGTATTGCAGAGCTTGCAGGGAGGGTGTCAGGAAGAAGGAAGTAAAATTCCTGTGTTTGAGACTAACTCTGCCATGTGGCCTTGAGAAAGAGTGGGGAGAAACAAGGAGGAACCCACATAAAGCCTCTGTTCTTTTGGATTAAATCATCCTTCTTGGAAAGAATCCTTGTTTAGGAACCAGATCCTGGTTTTCCTTCTAGTCAAAGGCATGTGAGGGCTTGGTTGTGTGGAGCCCAGAGCTCTGTTTCATGTACTTGCACCCAGGTCTCAGACTTTTCCCAGACCTGCAGCAAGCCCTAACCCCCCCTGCAGAGTTTTGGGTCTTCATTATGTTGGCAGTTGGAGCTGTTGGCTGGGGAAAATTGTTCTGAAGCCAGCATGTTCAGATAAATGGGAGAAAAATGGGCTTGACCAAAGCTAAAGCTCCTGTCATTATTGCTTTGAGCAGATAGTCATTAAAAGCAAACCATAGCCTGCTGAAATCCTTTAAAACTACATGGGGCTTCACTTCTCCAGGCCAAGCTAGCCATTGCTCTGGGGAGATACAGACATGGCACACAGCATTCCCACACCTTCCTAGGGGCTAGGGAAGATCATTCAGCTCTTGTTCCAAGTAAATTCTCAAAAGTAACAATTTTACAGTAGGAGAAGCAGGTCCAAGAAGGCCCTGCAGATCTGTAGAGCTCCTTGTCACAATACTCAGAACATGCAGAGATGTGTGAGGGTGACACATGCCTAATAACATGTTAATTCCTTTTGAGTGTGATTTTGATTTGATAAATTGGCCTGGTGCAAAGTTAGCCATCTAAAACATGCAGGAGACTAATCTGGCTATTTCAGCAGCTTCTTCTTTGTACATTAGCTACCTCACTAAATTAAAAAGAAATATAACACTAACTGTTTGGATTCCAGGTTGTTTATTGGTAGTTTTCTTGTGGGTTTTTTCCCCACCTTTTTCTCCAATAAATATTGTTTACTCTTTATTACTTAGAGGATCTGTTTAATAAAAGGTCTAAGAGAGAGTTTTTTAGTGTAAGGGAGAATTGCTGTTAACTGAGCTGCTTTGCTCCCATTGTAATCCTTTTGTGTTTCATGGAGATGCTCATACCCCACAAACACTCCCCAGCCCCAAAAATGAGACAGATAGGTAAGCAGTGGCTCTCTTCTCATGTAGTTACTGTAGCTGTGCATGATTAATGTAAAATCAAATGATTGATAGTCTGATTTTTGGTTTGAGATCATAATTTATTCTGCAAAGGAAAGCTTGAGACCTATCTTCATATGGCAAATATTTGTCATCTTGGCTATTTATACATTGGGAATTAGTGGTAGAGTAATATTTTTGGGCAACCTAATTGCTGTAAGAATCACAGAAACTTCCTATCACCAAACAATGCATTTGTCTGGCAGGATTTGTTTCTGCTTTGGTCTCTAAACTCCTTTGAGTAATTTTGTTTATTTGTTTCTGAGGACATTTCAGCCCTCAGGATTTATATTAGAAAAATTCCTGCTCTTATGATTCCTCCTCTGCAAAGCCAAAAAATAGGCATATTGCGTGGGTATATAAGCCCCAGCGGCTTTTGCTTGATTGCTGCAGCATTGGGTTGGGGCTGGGAAGTCCCTGGAGGGCTGGAGAGGGTTGTGGCCCAGGGAAGCCCTGGGAAAGCCCCATTTGATCAGGAGAGCACATTCCTGGAGGCTCTGAGGGTATCCTCAGTCTGGCGCTATTCTTGTTGTCCTTTCTGCCAAGGCACTTCCCAAGCTGCACAGGTGAGAGCTGGCTCATTCCCAGCTGTGGCCTTGGGAAGAGCCTGGAGTTCTGGCTGACCCCTGGGAAACAGGAATTACTCTCCCTTTGTGGGGCACAACATGGGTTAGTCCTGAATCAATCATAGAATCATGGAATCGATAGGGTTGGAAAAGACCTCTGAGATCATCAAGTCCAACCCTTGGTCCAACTCCAATCCATTTACTAGATCATGGCACTCAGTGCCACGTCCAATCTCAGTTTAAAAACCTCCAGGGATGATGAATCCACCACCTCTCTGGGCAGCCCATTCCAATGCCTGATTACTCTCTCTGTAAAGAATTTTTTTTTCTGATATCCAGCTTAAATTTCCCCTGGCAGAGCTTGAGCCCGTGCCCCCTTGTCCTATTGCTGAGTGCCTGGGAGAAGAGACCAGCCCCCACCTGGCCAGAACTTCCCTTCAGGTAGTTATAGACAGTGATGGGGTCACCTCTGGGCCTCCTCTTCTCCAGGCTGAAATACAACCGAGCTCACCTGGGCTTGGTCTGTGGCTGGGGATCCACTGCCTGGGCAGTAACAGCACTCCTTTCCCTGTATCCCAGGGATTCCTGGGAAGCGGGAATTGGGAATGGTCCTGGGACAGGGCCTGGGCTAGGAAGTGCCGTTCAAAGGTATGGACACAGGGTGGCATGTAAAGCCTAGGGCAGCCCCTAGACTGCCAAAATGCTATTGCCCATTCTGCTGCAATGCTGGTGGTGTGGGGTGGGCTGAATGAAAGGGTCTCTGAGGCTGAGCTCTGTAAAAGCTGAATCATCAAGCAGCAAAAATCACTTGTATTCAATGCAGCTATTCCACATAGTCTGTGTATTGCCTGCCCTCAGCCTCTTTCTTGCCCTGAACAGAGAAGGGAAGCACAATCAACCTTAATGTTGCATATATCTCATTCTACCCATTTATCTTTAATTCTGGTTTTAAGCAATCATTCACGATTAAAGATGGATGGATGCCTTGAGAAGCAGTAGGTCAATTAAATGATCAGTTGCTTTGAAGCAGGAGAAAAGCCCTTTTGTTCTTTAAGGTAAAATGAAACTGCTGAATGTGGAAGATTTCAGCCTCTGACTAGTGTGAGGTTAACCAGTCATAAAGCCTACAGAAAATATGTTCTTGTAATGATTCAGGGCTCTAACCTTAATATTTTTATATTAGCTGGATAATGTCAGTATTCTGTGTCACAGATCTTTTCCCACAATTACTGTCATTTGAGTGATTTGGAAGGCCTTATTTAGTGATGGTTCTGCACAGCTTGACATAACATACAGAAAATGGCAGGATAGGTTTTCCCTAATTTCATAGAAATCCAAATCTTTGCTCTGACAAGGCATGTGCAAGAGCTGCAAGACAGCATTGGAGACTGGATTGTGAGGAGTTGGAGCATTGGCATTTTTACTGATCTGAGAGTAATCTGTAAAATCAATAAAATCTGTAAATTCTGTAAGGATAGAATGCATGATTTTAGTTAATTTCTGTACCTTCCTTCAACTAGGTAAAAATTTTAATTTGGTGATAGACTTCAGTGCATAACTGTACAAATAAGCTTTTTCTCAGAGTTGGGTAAGCATTGCATCCTGCTGAAAAGCTGAATTTTCTCTTGGATGATGACATTCAAAGCAGGTTTTAGAGAGGCATCATCTTTATGGGAACATTCTGACTCCAGTTGCCTGTTGTGAGAAAGGCTTCGGTTTGCTGTACAGATGACAGGGAGATGACAGGAATTTGGGCCATGTATGTAATGTGAAGCAGTTTGGGTAAATCTGTTTTTGACAGATCCACCATTGGAGTGGATAAGGTCCATGTGCTTCTTCAATCTGCAGGGGTGACAGCATGAAATATGGTTGCTGTTATTTTACCAAATATCTTTCTATTATATTTTCCTTCAGATGCTGTAATTTCAAGCACTTTGAGTTGGAAGTTGATAGAGGGACACAGTAGACACCCACCTACATATACAGATTTTTGTTTTCTCTTTGCAAAGACAGCTGTTTTACATTACATACTGGAAAAAGGTGCTTGTGAATTCTTTTCTAGCCACTGCATGTCTAACAGGATAGACACAAGTAGAGAACACCCTCATGGGGATCATGTTTTCCCTTTTTTTTCCAGTAACTCTATTTAGGTATTTGAAATAGGCTGTTTTAACCAAAACATTTCCATGTGTGTAGGGTGGCAGAGAGCCCTGGCTAAACAACACATTGCTGCAGATGGTGTAAACTCATTTGAAGTTGTCCTATAGTACTCATACTGTTTGAATCTACTCTTGGTTTAGTTTCACACTTGTAAAATGAGCCTGTCCTCTTTAGGCACAGCATGAGAAATCAACACCTATGGGAGGGAGACATAAGGGTCTACATATTATGATATCTGGGTAGCTCGAATGAGAGTAGTTGTAAGTGGTCCAGTTTATTTGGGACCTTCCTCCTAACTGTTCCCGTTTTCCCTCTGGTGTCTCTCCAAAAAGGAGCGGCTTTAATGTGCTGTTCTTCCAACCCTTTCACCATAGTCTCTCCTTTTGTTACAAGTCAGAACAAGTCAAGTTATGGATCATCCATCATGTGGGAATTCAAAGACATCAGAGGCACGAACATCAGGCACAACAAAGGAGAAGCAGTCAGTGTGCAGATGTGTGACTGCAGCAGGCAGGGCTGGGTCCACTATCTCATTCTGCTGTCCCAGCCAGCCATTCCTCCAATCCCTGGACACAGGAGGTTAACTGGCATGTGGGAACATGGCCCTTGCTGAAAGGGGAACCAGGGATGTACTTATGCTGTGAGGGTGGTCAGTGAGGATGTTACTTTCAGCGTGGGGGTACATGGGGGTACATGTTTGAGCTGAGTCCAGCATGGAGCCAGTGGGATGAGTGAGGAGCAGGCCTGCTCTTGTGCTGTCTTGGCCATCTGAACAAATGAGCGCTCAAGCCAAGTTTACTTGGCCAATTTTTTAATTAAGGGAAGGAAAAGTACTTCCTGAAACTAAGGGGGATGGTGAATGCTCCACTTCCCGGTGCATTTTTAATACTGAGTCATGAGCCTCTGATAATGAGAGAAGGTTTTATTGTGGAAACTCTGGCACAGTTTGCATCTTTAGGGATGGGCTGCAATGCTCTTAAACTAGCTGACAGATCAGATTCAAGCAAAGACCTGTGTGGAGGAGGCTGGCAGTGTTCTGCTAGGAAACTTGCTGCTACTCTTCTGACAAGAGTGGTGAACTTCCACTCCATTGTGCTTGGTGAAGGCACACTGCATAAACATGGCATGGCATGGTGCTTCAGTGCTGGCAAACACTCTGAGCAAGCACTGGCTAAATGGAGAGGGGTGGGAAGTGGAATGATGTGTCCTTGGGTCTGAGAGGCAGAGGTGGGCTGAGAACCTGACCTGTCTGCCCAACCTTGTCTGCTGAGTGACATTGCAGGTATAAGCAGACCAGGGGCAAGGATCATCTTTACAGCAGAGAAAGCAAATAATGGCAGTTGACCCCCTGGCACACCCTGTGTTTTGTTTTTGTGTCTTCCAGCGTATTTCTGCTTCCTGATGACGGCTCTGGGCGTGACAGCTGGAGCGCATCGCCTCTGGAGCCACCGTTCCTACAAAGCCAAGCTGCCTTTGAGGATCTTCCTGGCTGCAGCTAACTCCATGGCTTTCCAGGTGGGGTTGTCATTGCCTGTTCAGATTCTTGGCCTCCAGGCCGTTTTCTCTCTTGTGCAGAAATCCCCTCAGCTTAGAGGTAGCAAAAAGAATAAAAAAAATACTGGCAGAAAGACAGAAAGGCATTTATTTGCTGTATATAACACATTCTGCTGGCTGAGGCCATGCAGAGCCTCTCTCACTACCCACATAACAGTATGCATTAGGCAGTCCAGGAGCAATAATTATTTAAGGACCACATTAAATGTGCCTAGATCAGGGGCTCAGCACCCCTGCAGCCTATCTGTGGCACAGGTCAGGCCCCAAACTTCACAGGACAACATGGAAACTTTTGAAAGGGTCAACTTGATGCAAATATGTCTGCTTAATCAAGTGACTTTGTTCATCCAGGCAGTTGGAGACTTTGTGCTCAGAGAGGAGAGCAGGCATCCTTTCACAATCTTAATTTATCTCTGGTTTATGCAGCATTTTTCACCAGTAAAATTCAAATACATTTGCAAAGGAGTGTGTTACTAGCTCTCTACTTACTGATAGGCAATCTTAGACCACAGAAACATTTGTGTAACACCCAGCTGGTTGTAGGAGTTAGCCCTGAACCAGTGTGAATTTGGTTACTTCTCTGGCTGGTAAGGATAGAGAAATGAACCTGTAATAACATTAAGCTTACTGAGCTTGGCTGCCATAACCCTTTGTGGCACCAAGTACCACGTACATGTTGAGTTTTGATCTCTTTCCCTTCAGTCTCGTTGGTTGACTTTTTGTTCATGTACCTTGACAGAGGATGAAAGAGTCCCTTTATCCACTTCTGTACTGTTCATTTATCATCTTTGATTTTTTTTAAGGTGAAAAGAATTAATTTTGTTAATCCCTCTAGGCTTTACAAAGAGCACAATGCTTTTTCTTGAATGTGGAAATGTGTCCACTTTGACCATAACCTTTCTTCATTCTGAACTGTATTCCAGCTGCTGCTCAGTTCCTTGTAGAGCTTTACAATCCCTTTGTTTAATGTGTTAAACAACTGTTTTGAAATTTGAGAACCCCCTGATACTGTGCTCCTGTTACACAGCTGATCTTATCTTTCATAAGTAATTTAAATTAATGTGTTGAGCTGGTACAGTGAGCCTGCACACTGGGATTTCATTGCGTTCTGCTCCCCTGTTGCCATGGATTTTGCTCTCAGCCGCATTGGCCTCATCGCTGCTTTTGTCTGAGGACATGGGGTGATTCTGAAGCAGAGAAGTACTTCAAAGTAACTTCAAGTCACCTTTGTGCCCTTCATGACAGAAAGAAAATGAAAGGCCAAATTGCCTACTCTGAAGCCTGCTCCTAATTACTGTGACATCCTTGCCTGGTAAAGGCTGTTTTCATCACCACAAGCAGACAGTGAGCGATGAGTTTTCAGGTCCATCTCCTTCACGTTGGCTGTGGGAGGAAGAGGTAGCACTGGAGATACCTCTAGAGTCCCTGGATGTTAAATATTGAGGAAATATTCTGACTTCTTAAAGGGCAGAGGAAAGAAACTCAGCTGTTTTAATGTGATGCTGCATGGGCTGTGACACGCTGTACTTCCTCCAAAATGCCATCAGATGCAGCCATTTTTGTCATGTGGCCTGGTGCATTGTTTGTGATTGGAACATGCTGAGCTGTGTTTCTTCTCTCCATCTAGAATGAAGCTCTCACAATTTTGAAAGACTCTGCTTCTTGCTGTCACATGTCTGTTTCAGACATAGGTAATACCTGGCTTATTGATCTCCTGGTCTTTAAGTTCCAGCATCTCAGCTGTGACGTGCTGGTGTCTCCACTGCTCACTGCACTGTGCTGATGCCATCGCCGTGCCACAAGCTGTGTTGTTCAGCTGAGGTTATGCTGGGTGCCTTTGTACACACAGGAGTGGCTGTATGGAAACTTGTGTCAGTACACTGAGACTGTTTCATAGCCAAGTCGATTGACACGTTTTGGTCTGCAGGTTTATTAAGGGAATGCTTAATGAAACCTCATGTCTGCACCACTGTCACAGCATGATACTGTCGCTCTCTGCTTTGGAAAGGATTTCACCACTGTGCTTACCTGAAACTTGATCAAAAGTGATGTGTTCCCGAAAAACTGGTTGCTATTAATACACTTGGAGCATATTTAAAGCATGCTGTGCTCCAGTTCTTGGTGTATTTATTGTCAACAGTTCTGGCCTCTGGCCTTTATTTCCTCTTAGTCTTTGTGGTTTTTAATTAGATTCAATTCAGTTGTTTCACAGCTTCCTAACCCTTTCATCTGGGGAATTATGTCTTTTGCTAGCCCTGCAGATGTTTGCTATGGTATGAAAAGCCAAGTTAATTTCTCACAGTATCATTGCTTTGCCTACTGATCTGCTGTTCCACAAATAATTTTATCAGGTCCTCTTGAGACAAACTGATCAATAGTCTCCCTGGAATAATTATTTCTGGTTAAGAAAGAGGACCTTTTCTAAGTGTGCTTCTTGCATAACCACATTTTATTTTTAAATTACTTAATCTTGGCATTTTCCAGTCATATGGATATTCCCACTGAAGCCACTTGAAGCAGTGTAGAGGTTTTCATTCCCTTTGATTTCTCCAGGAAGGTAAAGATCTCCCCTTGTTTTCACAGAGGACTTTGGTGGCTTCCTTTCCTTCACTCAGTTTGCTTTGTTTTCTCATGCAATGGGATAGTTATGATGCAACACACTGGAGTGCTGGCAAGGGGCTGATCTTTACTGCCTCACCTCAATGGCTTAGATGAGTCAGCACTGCAGAAAAGTGTTCCCCTCATCCCCAGCCCACTCCCAGAATCATTGTGTTCTCAACATGACAACAGTACAAGGCTGAGCAAAACTGAGTGCAGTGGAGCTGAGATCTCTCTGGGGCTTTTGTTTCTCACTTGTCCCTTGTGTGCTCTTGCAGGCAGAAAGCATATTTGCAAAGCTGAAATTGGACATGGAGGCATTTGAGCTGGATTCTTTAGCTATTGTTTGCAGTTGTTTCTGGAGTCTCCCCATGCTTTTTCTCAAATGTTGGTAGCTGAGAGAAAGAGCAATGATTTCTGCAATGCTTTCAGCATAGGGCTTTTGTCTCACAAGATACAGGTACACACACCCTGTGCTTGCTGTGTCCTGTGGTGTGTTCAGTGCCACGATGGCTGGCACCCTGCTCTTCAAAGACACAACAAATGGTTTGCTCAGTTCTGCTGGAGGCAAAGCTGCTGTGGTTGGTGGTTGTGGGTGCTGTTCCTAAAAGTAACCCAGGCCTTTCCTTCCTTTGGATATTACTGCTTGGGTACCTTCCTGACTGTGCAAAGATGGAAATAGCAGAGGAAATCACACTGTGCTGGAAACTCCCTAAATAAAGTTCAGACTCTTCTGGATCTGGGCATTAACTAATATTTCTGCATTTTTTTGTTGAGCAATTCAGTTCATACATGAGTATGTGGTCTGAGGTTTGCAAGTGTTGTATGTGCTTACAATGCCCTGCACTAACAGCTTGGCACCACTGCAAAAGCCAGCAGTTTAGTCCAGTGCATTCAGCCAGTGAATCCTGCAGACCTAATTGGGAGGCTGAAATCCCTTCTGCTCAGTAAACTCAGAAAATCTCTCTTTATGGATCCAAGTGTGAAGTTTTACAGCCATAAGGCATTTCACTGTAATGTTGTACACTACAGTAGTTGTAGCGATCCACAAGCTTTGTCCCATTTTCAGCACTGTGTTTGTGGCTAGAGGGTGTCAATGGTAACCAGCTGCAACCAGCTTAGGAAAAGGGTGCCAGAACTGAGAGCCTCTGCACAGTAGTCCCTGAAAATAAATATACAAGGTCCTCCATGGCAGGGTCATGTAAACATATATGTACCCTGTCCCTTCAGTCCAGTGTCCATCCTTGGACAGCGAACACCCAGGGCAGAGTAATGATGGTAACTCAGACAGCAAATACCCAGGGAGGACACAGGACCAGGGCAGACTGATGATGGAACCCCAAGAGGTTGTTGACTTCCAGCCGTCTTCAGCCCTGGAATGTGTCCAGTCTGTGTCACCAGTTCCTGGGGCAGGTCCCATTCCGTGTGGGGACGGGACAGGAGCAGTGTGGTGGCCTGGCTGTCTGCAGAACTGGGGTCCCTTGGGATGTTTTTAGTCAATAACCTTTTTTGTGGAGCATCAGAGAGGGGATTGATGCTGTCAATGTGTGGGGAAGGAGCTGGAGGTTGTAATGCCTGGCCTCTCTCCTCTCACCCCACCATGCTGTCGGTGCAGAACGACATCTACGAGTGGAGCCGCGACCACCGTGTGCACCACAAGTACTCAGAGACGGACGCGGACCCGCACAACGCGCGCCGGGGCTTTTTCTTCGCCCACATCGGCTGGCTCTTCATGCGCAAGCACCGCGACGTCATAGAGAAGGGGAGGAAACTGGATTTCACTGACCTACTGGATGACCCTGTCGTCAGGTTCCAAAGAAAGTAAGTGAGAGTGCTGGGCCCTGATGTGAGGTGAGGGCAGAGAGATCCTTCTGCCTGGTTGTCTATTTGTGGCTCATCCCTTATTTTAATTTTTCCCTTTTCTCCCTCAAGAGATCCCTGCCACCTGGAGTGCAGGTGTCAGGACTGCCTTCCCTCTGGCACCCCCTGTTGCCACGTGGTTTTCACGTACTGACTGGCCTCATGGGCTCTGCTGCACAAGCAGTGAGTTCTGTCCTTGTCCCTCTGCTTTTCCAAAAAGTCAGGGCTGGTTATGAAAACATCTGTGGCAGAGTTGCTCGGATCTTGGCCTTCTGCTTTGATCGTAGGAGCAAATGCTGTAATCACTAACTGCCTTAAAGCAGAAGTGCCCATTTTGCTGTGCAAAGTTGTCTTTGGCACCCGTGGGCCAGTGCAGGCCAAGTGCTTCCTCTCCCAAGACTGCTGCTCTGCTCAGGATTAATTATCTCCCTTGAGAATTAGCACAGACCTAGTTCAGTTTGCTACACTCTGTGAGAGGTGGGAATTGAGACCAATTCTTCGTGCTCTGTGTGAGTACCTGTGCTTTAGGCACAAGAAGAGTGTTTCTGCCTGCAAGAGTTTCATCCAGGCACTTTGAAAAATTGCATAAGGCCATTTCTGTGTATTTTCTGGATGAGAAGGGCAGTCAGTTGGGTCCAGAAATCAGGGATTTTCTGCTAGTGCATAGACTTCTCCAATGCAAAAATGTACCTTGTACTGGAAATGCTTCAGGAGTGAGGAATACTGCCCTCCACGTGTAGTTACTTTTACTGGTTCCTCAGCTGGCAATGCCTATTTGCAACAGCTTCCATGGAGTTTGCTGCAGCTCCTCTTGGTTATTGCCTTTTCCAAGACAACAGCATGCCATGAGAAGTAGGCTCTACTGCTTTGGTTATGTTGCAAAGGCTGTGTAGTGAAGAAGTATGTTTTCTGCAGGGAGGTTATATTTTAGCAAATATCTTTGCTCTGGATTTGAATTTAGGACTTTGGAGTTTACCTTCCCTTATCTAGGAATCAGAATTTGGGTTTCTCTTTTCTGAAAGGTTGAAATGTTGGGGATTTTTGACAGCATGGAAAACCTGGCAGGTCAGATCAGTAAGAATTACAATAAATCCTTCTTGTCACATTTTGTTTTAAGGCCAAATTGTTATCTTTGCTGAATTTAGTGGTGCTGCTGAGTTGTGGATGAGGTACCACTCAATCAGTTTAAAACCACATCACTTCAGCTGAAATCACAGCACTGCTCCAGGCATGACTGACAGCAAAGCTTACCCTCTCTGAATAATAGAGCATTAATCCTACATGTGATGTGAGAGAGAAGCTCACGGGTGAAGTGTCTTCATGACAAAGTTTTCATGTGGCGAAAGCAAGTGCTGTTCCCCAAGCGTGTATTGACACATTGGTTCCCTCAAACTCCAGGTAAGGAGGTTTCTCATTCCAGAGTGGATGTTTCTGTCAAAGGAAGATGATGTAGTCAGGTGCTCATTCAGATGTAAGATTTCCTGTCTTCATCAAAGACTTCAGTCTGGGCTTCTTGCAACTCACAGACTAGTTTTAATTGGTGCCCGATAAGCTGTTTTCATATTTTATTTTATTTTCCCAGAGTGGTAGAGGCTTTGAACTTTGAAGGAGCTTTCTGTACTGGAAAGTATTTTCCTCTTCCAGCTCTACTTAAACCCTCGCCTTGAATTGATGAGGTTTGCAAACCTTATCAGAAGTCAGTCATACGAGTGGGAAATTATTTGTTATTTTTGGTGGAGCAAAGAACGGGGACTTGTTCCCTTGGAGAGTCTTGGCTTGGGTAAGTGCAGATAGAGTTCTGTGAGAGAGCTTAGGAGATGCTCTCTTTTCACCATGGCTGGTGTTGCTGGAGAGCTGTGGATCTTCTTCTGGAACCCAGCATATGAGGCACAACTTCCAAACAACAGCAAAAAATACCAAACAAAGAACTTGCAAGGCAAGAGGTTGATTTATTTCATATACATGATGATCAAAACTAGCTGGTGTGTTACAGATGAGAACTACTTCCATGAAAATTTTCTTCCTTTCAAAAATACTGCTAAATTTTAATATTTTTCCAATCCTCTATTATGCGTTTTAATTGAAAATTGTTTGTTTGTTTTTGTCAAACCAAGGTTATAATTCTTCCTACCTAGAAAAATTTCAGCAAATGCAAAGTTTTAGTAACTGTTTAATAAATCCAAACTCCATTCTTCCTCATCCCTTCCAGAAAACTCAACAAAAGCAGAGATCTATTTTAAATCTGTCATATAGCCACAAATAAGATGGGTCTTACTTTGCATTTCTTTTCTTTCTGTGCCCTTCAAAGTCCTGTCACCACAGCCTACCACTCTAGTTTCATGTAGCAGCTTGCTTTGATGATGATACCACAGGGTCACTGTAGTAAATCTGGGCTTCAGGGAGGTATAAGGGCTCAGTGGAGAAGACACACCTTGTTTTCTCTGGAGCTGGGGACACACCATAGGTGGCTGCCAAGATGCACTGTCTTGCTACTCTCTGCTTCTGAGCCCTGCTAGCCCGTTCTCCATTTAGAGCCACTTATTTCCTATCTTGGTTTTGGCTTTGCCTCCCCACTTCTTGCTGAGCTTCTCCTTGTCCCCACTTGACTTGGATTAATTTACTCATCATGACTTTTCTCTTTGTTTCTCCTGTTCTTCACCTCTGTGCTCCATGGCTTTCCTGTTTATTCTCAGACTGGTAAACTGCCTCTCTGCCTTCCTGTTTTGCACTGAACACTGATTTTGTCCAGTACATGGAGGAATGTGAGGGCTTGGGCCAGCCAATTCTTCTGGCCCCTAGGCCAAGATGCATCTTTCTCCTCACCCTTCACAGGGCTTGCCAGTGGTGTCTTGGCAGCTGCTTTGGCTCTGTTGCCACTGTTGAAGCTCACACAATAGCAATGGTATCGAAAGGAGCTGCTCCTGCCCTGTGCTGCAGGTTCCCTTCTGATCTGAACACGGGGAAAGTCTTTGCTGGCAATTAGCAGTGAATGTGTTTCTGACACAGCTGTGCCAAATCCTGGACTTTTATAGTCCCAGAGACAAACTCTAGGCCTGGGGTGTGCAGCCAGCTCTGCATTTCCCTGAGTTTAAAGGTGCTCAACTTGGGAGGTTTGCTTTGGGACTGGGTCTCAGCTGTTCAGCTTCAGTGTTACCTTCTGCTTTGGTTGTTTTGGGTTGTCCTGGCATTTTGAATTGCTCTTGGAAAAATTGCATCGTGATTATGGGTGTCTGAAATGTTCCCTGCTGCTCCAGTTATAGGGCCAGCCCAAGCTATGCCAGGTGTTTCTGGCAGAGCCATGTATCCAGAGATCTAGCCCCACTCACCCCAGCTGTCGTTCCCACCATGGTAATGGTGTCCTTTTCTTTCTCCATCTTTTTTCTTTCTTGTCTTGTTAACACGGGCAGGTATTACAAGAGCTCAGTTGTGCTGATGTGCTTTGTGATCCCTACCTTTGTGCCGTGGTACCTCTGGGGCGAGAGTCTGTGGAACGCCTACTTCCTTGCCTCCATCCTCCGGTACACCATCTCCCTCAACGTCACCTGGCTGGTGAACAGCGCTGCCCACATGTATGGCAACCGCCCCTATGACAAGTACATCAACCCCAGGCAGAACACCCTGGTCACTCTGGGAGCCATTGGTAAGTGCTGTAGCCCTGGGCAGAGCTTTGCAAACTCAGAGTGACACCCCATCCTGTTTCGCCGTGGTTGGGGCTTTGAGCACCTACAACTGAACACTACTTGGAGCCAGGGCTTGGATGAGGCTGGAGTTTGTTCATCCTAGAGGAAGGCTCCCTTGTTTTCCACTGAAATAATGCCATGTAGTCTCTGGGAAGAGGTGTTAGCACACAGTAGCAATCCTCTCCTCAGCAGCTGCCTGGGGATAGTGCAGCAGAAGTGACCTCGCTTCCTACTCAGTTGTGCATCTCCTCTTGAGGCACTTACGGTTTTCTTCCCTGCGTGTAAGGGGTGGGATGTGCCCCTTCCTTCGGGGGAGGAAAGCCCAGAACACTCAGCTGGCCTCTGGTTTGGGTCTGCCCCAGAGGTCTCCCATAGCTGGGGTGCTCCACTAAATGCAAGCCTTGGGAAATGGGTGTTGGGATGTCCCACCTGAGTGTATTCTTGAGTGTATAGAAGTGCCAGCCATGTGGTCTTTAAACTCCCTCTCTGTTTTTCAGGTGAAGGTTTCCACAACTACCACCACACCTTCCCATTTGACTACTCAGCCAGTGAGCTGGGCCTGAAGTTCAACCCCACCACCTGGTTCATTGACTTCATGTTTTGGTTGGGGTTGGTCACTGACCGCAGGCAGGCTCCGAAGGAGATGATCCAGGCTCGCAAGGAAAGGACTGGAGATGGCAGTGCTTGAAAAGTAATGCTTTGCTGTGCCAGCGCTGCTGTACACGTGGGTGTGAGTGCTACCCCGTGCCCGTGGTGGATTTACCTCTCGGTACAATTATTTTTTTCAGATCAGTTGGGCTGAATTAATTCCCCAGGAACAGATTCAGCCACAGCTTTTTTTTTCCTTATTAGCTGTCTTATGTCCAAACTTAAGACTAAGTGTAAAAATGTTACATATTATTTAATATTGCAGTTAAACTGGAGAGAGATTTGATTTTAGTCACTGTAGTTCATGTCTGAGATTTGTTGTAATTTGCTTGTTCATGGTAAATGTTGGCAGGTTGAAGGAACTAACTAACTGTCCTTTCCAAGTGCAGTTAGAAGAAGTTTTTGTTTCTACTGTTAAAACAAATATGCTTTTGAGACTCATCTTTTGAGGGAATGGGGCAGGGCCCAATGTGCTGTCAGCTACATACTAATGGAAAGGACAGTAACAGCACTTATGAAAAAACAGTATGTCCAAGGGGAAAAATCACCCTAAATTTAGTTAAATGTTAGTTTGAAAACCTGCTTTTTTCTTTTTGTTAGCCAGCCTAGTGCACTGCTGTCTTTGCTAAATATGAAAACCATTTATTGCTGAGCAGGCTTTTGTGTTGAAGATTAGTCTCTATACAGGACAAAATACCAACTGATGCTATATTGAGAATGATTCCTTTGTTGTCACATATACATTGTGATTGTAAATGTATAGAGCTCAACCATGTCTTAAGCCAAATAAAGCTTTGGTTTCAATCTTTGGAGACCTAAGTTATATCCTAACCAGTCATGGCCATCGATGCATGCATATTTTAGCTCCTTTTGCACAAGAGGCCTCTTCATTTCTTTTTCTGCCTTTGACTAGTGGGTCTTAGAAAACTGACCTTTATCTAAGTCAGAGTCTGTACTAATATTTCAGCTGCATGCAACATCCATTGGTTTCTAAGCAAAATATAAAGACAGTTATGTAGCTTCTGAATTTTAACAGTTGCCTTGCTTAACTAAAAAAATAAGAAAAAAAGAAAAAAAAGGAAAAAATATTTAAAAAATGGCATGTGGATTTAATGGGACATATAGCCCTTTGTGTTAGATATTAGCCAGTGCAGGAGAGAGGCTTTGTACTGTCAGCACTGGAGCACTTTTGAAGATAGAGGGCATGATTTTCATTTAAAAGGAAGGTCACTGCCTTGCCCCTTGGAGAGGGAGTGCCTGTTTCCCAGCCACACGGCCCCATGCCCAGGGCAAGGCAGGGATCTTGAGATAACTGAGACTCAGGCCCACATATTTTCAGGAAAGATGCAAAGGTGGGGGAAAAAAAATAAAATGGTTTCTTTTTTGTTCTGTTTCCTGTTTTTTAAATGATGCCATATAATATAAAAGAGTTGTCTTTATTCTGTCTTTCATCCAGCAGGTGTTTTAAAAGTGTTACTTTGTCATTAATGATGTGTAAACTCTTGAGTGATTTACAATAAACAGTTACAAGTTAGACTGGCCACGGTGTTTCATTTTGAAGCATCCCCCAAAGCAAAGGGCTTTGTGCATCATACATCAAAATTACTTCAGGGTTTTGCTTGGCATTTCCAGTTACTCATTTGGTGCAGCGTTTTCACAATACCTGCCTGCTCAGCATTTCTGAGTGTCAGTGGAAGAGGAGGTTGTCAAATGGAAGGGCACCAAGAGATTTGATTACTTTGGGCTTGGTGGCCAAGGTGATAGAGGGGAAAAAGAAAATTGAAGCTGACATAAGCTTGAAAGGAAACAGTAGCAAGTTCTTGCTTGTGAAAATCCCTCTTTAACAGAAAAATATCAGCCCAGTGTGGCTGCAGGACAGCACTGATCAAAAAACAGGCTCTCAGAGCTGGTTAAAAAGGTAGGCACTATTGCTTCCATCATTGTGCGTCCAACAGGCCACTGGAGAGTGGCAAAAACTACAGGAAATCTGCCTTCGGAGTGATGTAGGTGGTGGGTTTGGACTTGGTGTTTGGATGTAGGAGTGCAGCTTGGGAGATGTGCAAATGCCTGATCTCACTGGTGCTCCCATCCTTTTGTTTGTGCAATTTCCTGACCAGAGAACTGCAGTGAATGCACTTTAACAGCACTAAAATACACAACTTCCTGTTGATCTTTATCATTTTTCTTTTGTGCTGCTATTTCTTGGACTTCCTTAAGCTGATTCTTGTCAAGTACATGCTGTAAGAAGAATAACTGGCTTTGTAAAGAGGTACGTGCTGTTCTGAACCTCTCTGACTACCTGAAAGCACAAGTCAATATTCCCCCCACCCTACCCAGGTGTAAGACTTCAGAAGCAGCAGCACCTCCAGTGGGCACCAGGGATCTCAGATCGATACGGAAACCACTGTCAAGTTACCTGGTTTTGAAAAACTGAAAATAAGTAAAGAAACATCATTCAGAAAAGGAAAAGCTCTATCATCAAATGTCTTACCTTAAAGCTTAAACCACCTGAATTTCTGTAGATGATCTTCTCCGTGTGGTGAGTTGATAAAGAATGTCAGCTAGCCTTTGCAGGAAGATTTCTAAAGAGGATTTCTGAGGAGGATGCCTCAAATTTTGGTAAAACAAGGAACACTTTTTTTGCCTATTTGTTTGGATATTTGGTTGTGTGGGGAGGGCTGGGTTTGTTTTGAACTTTTTGCTCCTTTGTTTTGATTTCCCCAACCAATTCCCAGTGTAGCTGCTGGATCCATCCACAACTGCATGCAGTGATGTGGGGAAGTCATGAAGCCTGGGTAATGTGGGTATCAAGGCATGAGCTGCACTTATTTTTGTGGTCTTTGGCACCTCTGCTGCTGATCTGGTAGTTCAGGACTCCAGCAGTGCTTTCTGAGCAGTGCAGAAGTGTTGAGGGACTGCTTGTGGGTCAGTAGCTGGCTGTAGGCTGGACTTAACCAAGGATACAGTGACTGTCCCCTGATGGACCTGATGGTCTGAGAGTGCCTGATCTTCCATTGTCTCTAACTCTGTTTTTGGAACATTGAACTATCTGAAATAATACAACATAGAACTGGGAACAAGGTATTTGTACTTTGTCCCATGCAGTCTTGCACTGAGTATTTCCAGGTGCTTAGCTTTGGTGCACAGCAGGGACTAGATCTGTTTTACCTCTTTTCCTAGAATTGATGTGGCCCTTAGAAAATGTGGTGTTGGCTCTGGAGCTGTATGCTCTTTCCACAGCAGAAACCCCCAAGCAGGTCACCTGATTTCTGTCACAGGTTGGCTCCAGGGAGCGCTATGCCTGCCCTGGGACTTGGCACAAAGGAGGATTTAATCTGTAACTTACAGCGTGTACTTGGCTATGCAAACAGTGATGAAACCCGCCCCCCATCAAGGCTGTGACAAACACGACTGCCAAGATACGGGGTGAGCCCAAGCTTGTAGTGACTGACTACAGAGGAACATCCAGGCTCCATCTAACCCCATGTCTACTGCAGCTGGACACACAGGCTGGGCTGCATCGGGTAATCCTTGGAGCATGAGGCAAGTGTGAACAAAACTTGCCGGCGCTGAAGTTACACCTTGACAAAGGTGCTGCGGTGACAGGGTGAGTACTGGCGCTGAGGAAGCGCATCAGGGTTTGCGGTCCCTGAAAAGCAGCCAAGTGGAGCAGACATTTCCTGTGCCATCTCCTGCCTGACAGCCCCTGCTGCCATGCTCAGGAAAGCTGGTGGCTGTCCCACTCTGCAGCATTGGGCTGGGCGCTGTGCCTGAGTCCTGTGCAGCAGCACCAAAACTTCACTTGGCACTTGCATGTAGAGCTTTAGCACAGGGGCCTGCCATGGGGGGTATGGTGGGAGGTCAGTCCTGGTCTGGTAAGCATATCCTTGAGTCAGTTTAAAAATACCTGGTGGGAGGGGGGGTTGCTGGGGGTGGGGTAGAGGTGTGCAGGGATGCAGAGCAGGCTGCTCTTGAGGCGTGAGGGGTGGATTTCTGCCCACTTCCTCCCATGGCTCTGCTGTTCCCTTGTAAGCCCTGGTGATGTCTGCATCCCTATCTCTGCAGCTTGCAAGTGCAAGGCAACTGCTGTCCTCTGGCTGGCAGCCAGAACACAGCTTTCTAGAAATAAGCCCAGCAGATGGGAAATGTGGCCTGACTTCAGGTATCACATTCAGCTGTTGGTGCGGGAGATTCATAGGAAAAAAAAATCTAGAAGGTCTCCTGTGTCCCCATGAGCCTGAGAGTCCCTGCCACACTGGAAATGTGGTGACTGACCTATGGGCTGTGGTTAGGCACTGTTTGGGTTATTTGCAGCTGGAAAGTCTCTCAGTTTGGAAAGATTTTTATCAGTTGACAATATATCAGTTCCCACCTCGTGTCCTCAAATGCATGGCCAGGTTGGACTTGTATGACCTTGACATTTTGCTCCTAGGCTGTTTTGTTGCTGTACCCTTGTATAGAAAGGGTCTCATGGGTGTTACGGGGCTCCTTTTCACTTTCTGGGGTGTTTCTGGGAATCATGGTGCAATTTCTCTTAAGATCTTATTTTAAAAGAACAAAAAGCAAAACTGAAAGCCAACATGTGCCCATGTGCGTCAGCTCCTGCAATGATTCTGACTCAGCCGTGCCCAGCCCAGGAGCAAAAACCTCTGGCATCCAGGGGATTGTACCCAGAAATGCCAGCCCCACTAAACAGGGGAGAATGAGGGGGGGGGAATCAAAACCCCTGTGGTGCCCCTGCATGGGCAGAGCTGCCCAGTGGATGGTTTGGAGGCTTTTGCTGTTTAAATCACCCCTCGCACATGGGGTGCATTGCTTTTACTGAGTCCATGTCCTGCTGTCCCACTCCCTGGAGAGTTAAACACTGATTTAGGCTTTTTCTGAGAAAATGCCAAAAGAATTCCCACCCTAGGACCCTGGCAGGTCTATCCAACCACTCTGTGCCCCATCTGTCAGCATGACCAGCCTGATCTGCTGGCTCTGGTACAGCCACACTTGTGAGTCCCAGGGTGGCAAAAGGTTTGCAGTGTTGTTCCAGGAGCACTGCCATTGCCCCTCCCTTCCTACACCAGCCATGGCCAAGCTGGGGCTAAAGCCAAAAGGGCAAGGAGCAAAAAAAATTCCCCTTTTGCAGGCCTTGGAAAATGCCTGGGGAAAAAGCTCCAGTGAGCAGTACAGATTAAAAATGTAGGTGGAATGGTGTCTACCATCTCTGCACAGCATACCTAAACTTGCTGTTAACTGGGGGTACTAAAAATTGTCCTGACTGACACAATTCCATTAGTGTTTATAGTATCATAACAGGAAATGATTATTTTATGCTATCTCTTTATTCTTAAAAAAAAAAAGATATTTTTTAATTTTCCACAGCATTTTCAGTGCTTCATATAGGACTGTTCTGCCAGGTCAGAACATGTACCTCTTGGGGGCAGGGCATGCCAGTCTGCAGCTCTCAGCTGCACACACTGGCGCTTCAAAGTTTCCTCCCCAGAGTTCACACCCTGGGTGTAAGTCCTCTTTATTCCATGTATTTGCTACTACAGCAAGCGATTTTTTTTATTCTCTTTTTATGTAAAAAAAAAATTGTAATTTTGATTCTATCTTCTCTGTTACCTTTCCTAAGGCTTAAATGGTGTCACGAGCAGTTAGATGGAGCGGGTCCCTCCAATTTGCTGTTCCATTCCCAAAGCCTGGTGAATTTTTCTCAGTTGGGCTTATGGGGGCGAGCTGGGAAGAGGCAGCAGTTCATCCTGGAGAGCTGGGATCTGGGGATATTTCTTAGTGTGAGAGAGTGGACTTTGCAAGTGACTGCCTCTCCAGAAACCCTGAGCACACCTTCTGGAAGCCAAGGCAAGAGTGTGTGTGCTCAGATGGCATCTGTTTATCAGCAGGGTGTTTGGAGATATGAAGTCTATCACAATATTTAAAAGGCTGGATAAAAGAACAGATGGCTTTGGTAAGAGATGATCTGGCTAATGAAATGAGGGTTAACACTTAAACCAAGAAGCAGTTTAAACTGTTTTTTAACAATTTTAACTCTATTTAAACCATGCATTAGGTTATGGAGCAGCTCCAATGGCTGTTGATCTCTAGGCCCTTTTCTCTCATCACTCCTGTTTCTAAGTGGGTGACATTTCTTGCCAGGCCTCACTCCAGCTTTGGAGCAAAAAGGAGCAGGACACAAAAAACATAAGGCAAATATATTTTCAGAAGATATGTATTTCCCAAGAATGAAAGCAAACTCAAAGCAATTTTCTGTTCTGCTTTCCTCAGCTCCATGTACCTTTTTCTCCCCAAAAAACCAGCCCCGGATAACCATAGCCAGACTTCAGTGGTAATATCACTCAGGGAAGCACTGCAGCTAGGGGAGCATGAGGTTGCTTTGCTTCTTCCTGCACTGCAAGTAAGGTCTGCAAGGGCAGGGGTTAGCTCTGTGGTACTCCTCTTTTTTACATGAAAAAAAAACTCCAAGGCCTGACTCTGCTACTTGATGTCAAGACATGGAGGCTCAGAATTCCTGCTTCTCTGTCCCTGGAAGAAAGCAGACAGGAGATAGCTCGTAGTTCGGTCCCTGTGAAGAGCACTTGTGGTGAAATTTGGACAGGGAACATGCACGTGCTGTAATGCATAAAGGCAAGGAAATGCTATTGAACAGATAGCAAAGCAAAGACATAATTGTGAACATTTGCTTGCATTGGAGCAGGTTGATTTTCCAGGCCAGGCAAATTGCCAGGCAGATCCCCAGTCGGTCTCAGTGTCCCAGCAGGGAAACTTGGTGTAGACTGGGACAGAAGTCACAGTATCTAAGAAGCCTTGTCACATCTGCCCACCAGTGTCTTTGAAGTCATGGGCTTAGCAGGGAGGGACACGTGTCAGCCTCTGGCACATCCACCACAGGGAAAGCCAGGTGGTGGGTAACCCCAAACAAGAGGAGGGAACGTACTTATGACTACTTGACTTTGCCAAGGTAATGTTGGTGGAGATGTAAGAGGAAAGACTCTTTCAATAGGTCAACATGAGCTTGAGGTGGGCTTTGGGATGTGCAGTGTTACTGTGAGGGAGGCGGGTGATGCCCATGTGCCCTGCCTCCCTCTGCACCCTCATAGCCCTTGACAGGAGGATGCTGCAGGATGAGTTTCATGGGAGAAGGACTGCTCCTCCTGTGGGACTGCTGTCCCTTGAAGAATGGATTGTAGGAAATACCTCCATGGACCCATGTAACACCATCCCTTGATGGCTGATGCCTCCCTGCTTCTCTCTTGCCTTCTGCACTGGGTGGGCTCCAGCACATGGTTGCTGTCCCCAGGCTGTACCTTTTTTTTAAGCTGTGATTTTTTGATTTGTGAGAGGTTTTTGGTGGGCCTGTCAGCATCATGCAATTTCCAGCACTCACAGGGACACCATCTGCTCAAAAAAAAGCTGTGAACAAAATGTCTCAGACACTCAGAGTTTACCAAAAACGAAATTGCTTCAAAAATCCCATATGGTACATTGTTTTTCTTCCAGCTTTGGCTGACAGCAGGGGTGAAGTGACTAAGGCAGTTTCTGATTAGTTGCTGCGTTTTCCTTTCTGGCCAAAAGCACTGGGACTGAGCATTGTCACTTCTCACCCGTCTGGCAGAAGGTTCTCTTCAGCCTCAGCTGCTGAAAGCCAGGGGATACTGGGACTCAAAGGACTCCTCTCTGTTACTTTTAATGTGAGCTTCTTTGACTTTTGCTATCACAGGAAGTCTTGCAGTCAGGAAGTGGCTAATGCTGATACTTCAAGCGTATGATTTTCCAGGCATCTGATTTTGGGGTCTCTCTCTGTGACATGGGGGTGATAGCACCTCCTTGCCCAAGGAATGCCATGCCTGGCAGTCACTTGTAGTGGCTCCTGAGTGGAGCAGTGCCATGAGACAGTGTCAGGTGCATGCAGAGGGAAAACCTGGCCAAGATCTCTGGATTTTGTGGAGTTGCATAAAAGCAAATGCTGTAAGGAGCCATTTATTAGCCCAGGATAACACAAGATTTGAAATACCAGAGCAGGAAGAATGTTATTTCAGCTCTAAAAATAGCACTCTCAGCCTTTAAAACACTTAGAAGCATATACAGCACATGCCTTTCAGTGAGAGTGTCTGTCCTTTCCCTTGATGATGCAGCCACTTTGGTAAGGGCTCATGGGGCCTGCTGGTGCAGTGCTTGCTCTGAGGATCAGCATTTTGAGGGGTTTTCAATCCCTGGGGATCAAAGAGACGAAATCTCTTCGGGGTGTGCCATGAGGGCCAAAGCTGCAGCATGAAAGAGTGTTGTTTGGTTGCCAGAAGGGCAGTATATGAAATACTGATAAACTGCTGGTGTATAACTCAGCTCCCTCCTGGGGGCTAGTGTGGATTCAGGCATCTGTTTTGTGTTGGTTCGTTAAGTGACAGCTCCAGGACAAAACTTTGAGTAAGCGCTTGCTACCTTATTTGGATTTTAGGAGAAAGAATCAGAATGCCAATAAATAATATCAGTCACCCTATCAGAAAGAGAGGGGAGGGAGAGAAAAAAAAGTGGTAGCATTCAGGCTGACTTAATCCCATGAAGGTCCAACAGCAAAGGGATCCTTTCACTCCAGGAAACAGTCCCAAATGGTTGTCACTGAGCTGTTTTGCTCTCAAAATTCCAACCACAGAGATACAAAATAGATCACAAAGCCCACTACCTGGTAGGAAAAGGGTGGAAGAAAACCTGTCCCAGGTTGTTCCTGGGGTTTCTTGCTACTCCGTGGCTGCTTCTTTCCAGCCTTTCACAACACTCATCCAAAAGGGCACCGCTTCCCGGGAAGGCTGCAAAGATGGGGTTGCGAGCCCTCCTCAGTGTCCCTGGCGTTTCGAGCAGAAGGAGCACCCAGAGCCACAGGCTGGGGAGGGCGCGCAGGGAAGGGGAGAGCGCGGGTCAGGGGAGAGCGCAGGGACCATCGCACTTGGCTGCGCCAGGCAGAGCCCGGGCCAGCGGGACCGTGCGCGGTGCTGCGGATGAACACGGGGCTTGGTTCCGGCCGTGCCCGAGGGATGCTCTGAGGTGCGGGGGCGGCCGCGGCCGCGCCCTACCACCCCAACCCCGTCGGTCAGTGCGACAGGAAGCATGCAGGGCTATCCCGAGCCCCCGATGGCCGCGGCGGCCGCTGTCCCGCCCGTCCGGGGCGGGGCGAGGCGGGGCGGGGGCGCGGACCAGCCCGGCCCCCGCTCGCCGCCGCCACCGGGGCCGGAGCTGCCGCTAGAGCCGCCCGCAGGTAGGAGCCGCTCCCGGGAACCGCGGCTGGATCCTCCCTTGGGAGCGCCAGACACCCCCTCCCGCCCCCGTCTCGCCGTCGCCCCTCCTTGTCGCGAGTCGTCACCCCCTGCCCAGTCACCCTTCCCGGCCGCGGTGCGGGTTCCTCGGCGGTCGCGGAGCCCCGGCAGTGAGGAGCGGGGCTGGACCGGGCTGGGCTGGGCTGGGCTGGACCGCGCTGGGCTGGACCGGGCTGGGGCGCCGCAGGTACTGCAGGGCGCGGGAGGAGCGGCGATCCCGGCGCTGCCTGCCCTGGAGCTCGCTGGGTTACGGCAGGTGGACGTGGGGTAGGTAAGAGGTTTAGAGCCGCTCCGCCCAGGGCCTGAAGGCCACAGCTGTGGAAGAGATCTCCCGGGTCGTGATTCCCGCCATCCCTCTCCTCCGTGAATCCCTCTGTGGCATCCCCTCGGGGCTGAGGTCTGTGGTGGTGACAGAGCTCGGCAGAGTCCTCTGCCAGGGTTGCTGCACAGGGGTATGCGGAGAAGTTCACCTGGCTGTGGGGTGGGACAGGTCCTGCCTTCCCCAGATCCTGTCGGGGTGCCCTGTCAGGACATGCAGGCTGTGTCCAGTTAAATTCCCAGGACGGGAAGAGGTTTGGGGAAAGGCCACTGGGCTCTGCTGTGGTCCCTCAGGGAAGGAATAGTGAGGTTCTGTCTCTGAGCAAATAAAGGTGCTGGATGCTGATGTCCCAGGGGGATGATGGGGTTGCTTGGGATCTTAGTCCTAGCTTTTGCTTACAGCAGCATGCTTGTGCAGACCTTTGATTCAGAGCCCTTGAGCTATAAAGGTTGCAGAAATTTTGAGTTAATCTTCCTTCTGCTTTTTTTTTCCTTTTTAAACAAAGCTTCTTGTGAAAGTGACCTTAAGGATTGTCTTATCAACATTCACAAAATACTTATGCCATAGCGATGTACACATGTATGGTTAATTATGAATAGCAACTCAATATGGAGGAGGGCACTGTGTGAATGGTATATCGACACATTGCCTGTTGTGTCCTGCACAAATAGATGACACTGTCTAAAAGAAGGGGACCTGATTATTGAAAATCAAATTATTTTCTTGTGTTCCCTTCATGCCCAGTGGTCAGCATTTTCTGAGCCTGGGTGCTGAAAGTCAGTGCAGTTGTTTCATTTCCCCTTTTAAGATTCTTTGTGCTGCAGTGTTTGCTTTTCAGATGCAGACCAGGGATGTGTGCTTGTATGAACACCAACATTTTCAATTGTTTTTCCTTGGAAGAAATGTCATGTCCATGGTTTCCTCTCCTCCCCCAGCCATTTCCGGGCAGCCTGACATTGCAAGATTGTGGTTTGGCCCAACAGAGACACTTTGAGGTCCTGAGCCTGCAGCCCAAGCTGAAACAATGAGCTGTGATTGCAGGTTAAGTGGGAGCGAAAAAACGGAGAAAGGTCTGTGAGGAACAAGAGAGATTGTCCTAAGCAATATATTGGGAAGGATACTGGAGGATATTGGGACAGGGGGTGGCTGGCAGGTGAGGGGGCTGCTGCTGTGGTAGAAGGCTTGGACCAGGATTCTGTGAGCGCACGTTCCTCTGTGGCACTGATTTCTCAGTGCATAAGTCACTGGCCCTGTTGTCCAAAATGGGACTAATGGTATTTTTTGCTCTCTGAAGAAGAGTTGCAAAGGTCTCTGGGTTCCTGGCTCCCCTGGCCTTGGGGCCCTGCAGGTTGCAGAAGTAGTCACCTGAGGTTCAGGGGTGAAGGCAGGATGGGAGTGAAAAGAAAGCAAACCACTTTGGAAATGAGTGGAGAGAGAAGGGTGGAGTGAATGGGAGGAGAGGAAAAGAAGACTGATTGGAGTTTCAAAACCCATGAACGGAACTGTTAAAATGTCTATATATTACCTTGCATGGGGTTTAATGGAAATTTTTAATGCAGAGGTTACCTCTGGACGGTCATGCCTGCAGGGGAGAGGTGCCTACCAGAGCAGCAGTCTCTCTGTGCAAGTGCTGTTTGCCCAGTTGAGAAGTGTTTGCCTTTGGCAGGCATGCAGTCCTGGCTCCCTCAGGGAGGGCTGCTCTCTGTGCAGGGCGGAAGGGAAGCCCTCTCTCCACTCTACCTGCTGCACACAAGAGCAGAGGCCTCCTCTCCAGCACCCCGGAGCTGCTGAGCTGTGCTCACCTGTCCGTGTGGAACTGGTGGCCTGTTGGGCAAGTCTGGTGGGACAGGAGGCTGAGGTGCTTCCTGGTGCTATTATGAGAGGTCTGGGCTGCCTCTCCCCTGGGTTGCAAAGGGAAGGGAGCAAAAGCCTGGAGGATATGGGCTGGTCTGCTGCAATGGTGAGGCGAGTGCCCAGCATCCTCTCCTCGATTTCCTAAGCTGGGGCAGATCCAGGTAATTAGGGAGAGAACTTCTGCCCTCCCTGTCTTATTTCCTACTTCCTGTGAGGAACCACTGGGTTTACTAGTGGTGACTGCCTGAGCCAGAAGAGCCAGTGGCCTTTTGGTTTTAGCACCACAGGACTGCAAGAGAGGCCTTTGCCTGGCCAGGCCACTGAGGATGGCCACAGCTTTGTTAGGGAGGGCATCCTCAGTGTGGTCTTGTCCCAGCTGAATGCTCTTAGAGGTGTTTTAGTGTGATCTCCTGTGCTACAAGAAAGTCTGTCTCTGAAAATATCTCAACAGATATGAAAAGTTTTAAGCCCTGTGGAAGCAATGGAGAGGCTGGTCACACAGGCTTGTGGACTTGGCCACTGATTAACAGGTGGAAGCTGTTCCCTAGTTCCTTCTGTCCGCTGTGTTTGCAAGAGGTTTGCATGAAGCAAAATGCTGTATGGCACCTTCCTCCTATAGCTAGTCTGAGCACCCTACAAACAGCAATTTATGGTTGCAGCAGCTTGTGACACTGGTAAATAAATGTTACTAATTCCTACAAACGAGGAATGCTGGTGAGGCAGTGGTGAACACCACAAAAATGCCTGTGTAGGATTGCTTACCCTGTACTTGTCTCAGGGCAAAAGATTTCCACAGGTCTAAAGAGAGTCAAAAGACTGATATGGGGTTTGTACCTGTGACAATCTCTATGCCAGAGAGGGTTACTTTAGAGTAACAACAAAAGCCAAGTCATGAATGCTGCATGTCCATTCATGGCTCACCCTCTGGCCCATCATGTCATTGCTGCTTCTCTGGGACTTTGGTGGTAATACAAGAAGAGGACCTCTGTTTGTGGAGGAAACATGAGTCCTCAGGCTGAAGAGGTTGGTGAGAGAAAACTGTCCTGAGAAAGCTTGGTGTGTTATGTCACACTTCCTAAAAGCTTACGGGCCTTGGATGTTTTCCCCATCACAAGTGCAGACTGATTGACATTTACTGAAAGAAGTGCTGCTTTGGGGATAGCAAACATCTCTTCAAAAGTGTGGAGCTGCAAAGTGAAGTGAACAAAGGAGCTTGTACTTCCATAAGGTAAATAGAAGAGGAGTACGAGGGACAAGAAAGGTGGAAGATGAAGTAAACAGGTGGGAAAAGCCCTGCTGACACTCTGTCAGAAGCTTTGTAGCTTGAGTGTAAGTTCTGTGTTTGTTGGGAAAAAAAGACAGTGGGAGGGTAAAAAAAGGCAGGGAAACCTGGAACTGTTCTGGGCTTCCAGGGCTTCTACTCTCTCATCTGTAAACTGGAAAAGGAGACAGTATGATCAGGAATAATATTCCGCGAAGTCCATTTCCCTGGGCTTAGTCTGCCTTTCCTTACCTTCAAAGCTATCTGTAAGTCAACATGACATATCTGTCTGTTTCTTTGCCAGGTTTCACCTCCCTGTTGAGTGTTCTTTGCCACTCCCAACACTTGCATTTTTTCCTGCTAATGGGACAAACCTTTTGGGCCAGTTTCCTACCCTGTTTCGATGTAATGTATGTCTTGGCTTAGCTTGCCCATCCACACTGGAAACTCCTGAAGGCATTTGTGGTTTTTGGAACTCAGGAGCAAATAAAACACCTCTATCAATCTATTACACTGACAAGATCTCTGTACTTTTGTGGGACAAGAACCACTCATTCTGCTTGTTGCTAGTTCAGACAGTGGTCCCAGTCTTGAGCATCTCTGTATTGTGGAAACTTTCCTGTCTGACCATCCAGGAGCCACTCTGGCAGTCACATTCCCACCACCTGAGACCTTCAGGGAATGAAGCCCTTTCACAGTGGCTGGTTCTAGTGGCCCAATGGGTGTCTGGCTTGACTCCGTACACACCCCACACTCACACAGTCAGGCATATTTCCCTCACTGCCCTCCCTGGGGCAAACAAACACACAGCACCTGCAAAATCCAGGGCTCCTCAGCTTGCCCTGGCTGCTCCTGGCTGGTTTCACTGCCTGTTGACCCCTTTCTTTCTGTCTGACCTGGATGTGTATCTTCTGCCTGCCCCATCTCCTGCCTCTGCCTCCTTTACCCATTTGCAGGCTGAAGGCATGACTTCCCAAGCCCACTTACACCTCCTGGTGTGAGTGGGACCTCATGGCAGTCAGTGTGGGCTGATGTAGGTGTGTGGGTCAGAGCACAGTGCTGTCAAAGCCTGCAGAACATCCCTTTGGTCCTACCGTGGCAAATTACCTTAATTTTTCTTTTATAACTTCCAGGAACGTGGTCTTGAAGCGAGGTGTGCCTGGTCTGTGCAACGCCAAATGCAAGAAAGGCAGAGTCAGCCCAGAAGAGTTCAGTTGATGTCTCTGGCTGTAACACAGCAGTTCAACAGTGGTTGCTAAATGGCCTGTAAGTACTTATGTGTGGCAGCAGGAAGCAGAATACTGAGGGCACTTTTGAAGGACAGTAGGGACCCAGCAGTGCTGCAGGAGCATCTCTGGGTTGGACAATCTGTCAATTGCATGACGTTCTTACTAAGGCACTCAGGATAGATATATATGTGCACGTATGTAAATATATATATATATTTAGAGAATTGATAACAAATTAACTGTACACAACTGCAAGAGACAGATAGTTGCCTGGGGATAACTTGGAGGGGCGATATGGGCTAGTGGGTAATAATAGTTTCTGGTTTTTGGTGACTAGAAGGTCTCATTCCTTTGGAATGCTTTGCCCATCTCTGATAGGTTTATGTTGGCCAGAGCATTTAATTAGCACACTGAATGCATTCCCAGTGTGTGAGATGAGACAAGAAACATGCATGGATGTTGCCGTGGGTGAAAGCATTGCCTCTCAACATCATTGCAGGGTTACTGAAGCATCTCCTGCTTCCCCCATGCACAGCCCAGAGATGTCTTTACTTTTCCCATTCCTCTCATATAAATAAATGAAAATGGCATTTCTGCACATCAGTGAGATGGTAGGTGGGTACCTGGAGCAAGCGGAACATCATACACTGCTGACAGAGGGGATCACTTTTTCCCTGTAGCCCCACCATTTTGTTATGTATTTACAAGTCTCTGTCATATCTTATCTCCCTCATTGTACACTCACACTGCAAACCTTGAGATAAACCTGAAAATGCTCTGCTTTGTTATGTTGGCATTTGTGACTCGTGGGTGGCAGGTTATGTAATGTGCTGGTTTGTATCCACTCACTCACAGTGATTAGGTATCAAGTGACTGTGGTTATTTTTGCTTTTAAAAGCAAGAGAGAGCTATAGTGGACTCCCCAAAAAGACAAATCATGTTTGTTCCCCTTTGATTGTTGCTGACTGGCAACAATTCTTTATGACTTGCTCTATGTTTTGAGCAGTGTCCTCTTTCTCCCAGTGCTTCTGTCTTTGTATCTGTTCTCTGAAATAACTCAATGTCCTAGTGCTATGAAATGTGGGAGAATTGCTCTGGCTTATTATACATTTGAAATGCATCTGGATGCTTTAGTCTTAAAAATTATGTATGTTAATATGGTAATTTTGTCCTTCCTTACATTCATGTTGTCTGGTGAAAGCAACTTCAGGAAGAGCCTGTAACTTTGCTTGGCAGATGAAATTAAGATGTCCACATTAAATGAACCTTGATCAAGCAGCAATATACGTTTGGTGAGCTGCTTGCTGTAATTGAAGTGTGTACATTAGAGGAATGGAAGCTTAATTGGCTGAGAGTGCATAGTGGGGCAGTGGTAATATAAGCAGAGCAAACAGCTGACAGTCTGAGCAGATTTAGACATAAAAATGGAACTGGAGATAAGGGAGTAAGCCTGCATTAAGAGAAATTCTCAAGAAAAACACCGAGGCAATGCTAATGTGAAACCCTCTGCAGTTCTGCACCCTAATCCATGTTAGCTGGCAGCAGGAGCACACCTCAACAGGGTTTTTGCAATGCTGGGTGAAATTGTGTGTCAAGAGGGTCTGGTAAATAACAGTGTGAGCTTTTGAGGAGGTGGGCTGATTCTGGCTGGGGTCAGCTGTGAAGCTGAAAACATTTTTGTTAGCTTTGTGAATCCATTGCACCATGAGGGTTTTCTGTCATGGAAAGCCTTCATGTGCAAGCCTTAAAAATGGAAGACAAATGGGTGTGGGCAATTACCAACTGCCTCCTGGACACAGTGTGTTTATTTGGGGAAAATATGGGCTTGCAGAGATGGCTGTAACTGCCAGCTGGAGGTGACTGCTCGGATTTGGCATCACTGATCATGGCAGCAATGTGGGGAAGAAGGCTGGCTTTTTGTCATCTCTGTGGAGCAATTAACTGTCAAAGTATTTGTCTCTATATTTTCCACAAAGAATTTAGGTTATTTTTCCTGTGGCTCTCAGCATTTTGCTTTGGCTAAACCGCTATGGTGTTGCAGAAGGGGCTGATGCTTGGGTTTCTCCTTCTCTTCTTCCTGGCTGGTGTTAGAGGTGCTGGTCATAGTGTGCATGGAGGTCTCCCAGCTTGAAGATACAAACACCGGGGACATCCCTGAAAAGGACAGGTTAACTCAAAGGCAACTGCTGGGAATGATATCTGCTGAACACTAGTGCAAATCTAGGCAGGTTTGGCACATGCCATAGTTTCTTCTTTGGAAGAAGTTGAGATTACGTGTAATTTTGTTTTTGGCACCTGGATAACAGAGCAGGGAGTACATGAGAAATGTGCAGGCAGTGAGCCAGGTTTCAAACCACCTTCTGCCCACTTGGGGATGCTGAGACATATTCAAGCATGTGTGGGCTGTGCCAATGGCCAGCATTGAAAGGTATTTCTGTTTGGAGACATGGGGGAAAGGGATTCTCCTGCTTTTGGTATTTCATCCATCAGACACAGACAACTCGTTCCTTCTGTGTGGTCTGTCAGGGATCAGCAAAGCTGCTGGTCCAGCCATTGCTCCCCTGCTGACTTTCCAAGGGTGTGCTAGAGAGTACTTGTTCATGCTGTCTGTCCCGTGCTCATGCTATCCTGCACTCATTCCACAGTGTGCAGCCTGACAGAGGAGGGTGGCACCATCCTTTCTTGGTCAATTCTTGCTGCCAGCCATGAGAGGCCTGCACAGACCTCAGGACATCTGGGGCTGGCCAGCCTGATGGGGGGTGCTTATTTTGCAAAAGGTCCAGCCCTGGCTGCACTGAGCTCTGGTGAAGACCTGGCCCTACTCAGGTCCTTGCTGTACTCTCTGGGAGTGCTGTCCCCTCTCCTCGGTGCAAACCCAACCGGCTGTGATGAGGTGTGTGCTCGGGGGAGTGTTCTCCAGGTCTTTCTTTTTAACTGGCTGTAATGAATGTGCTTCCCTCAACTATGGATGTGGCTTCCCATCAGGACACTGCTCTGCGCTGATCATTCATTTAATATGCAATGATTTCAGATGTCATTTTCTGTTAGTGGTTGATGGAAGGGGACTCCATGTGGCACAGTGAATATTAAACACAGGGCTGTTTTCCAAGGAAGTGAATCTGTATTGGTGTCCCTCTGACTTTGATGAGGCTGGGCACTAGTCCCAGCCTTGCGCCATTTTAGACCTCAGCAAAGAGTAATGGTTGTCTGGACAGTATTTTCACGTTTCCCCACTTCATTCTGGTGTGGAGTCCTTGTCCCTCTGTGCTGCCTCGCTGCTCTGCCTGGGGGAAATGTCCTGTGCCATGTCCTCTGCACAAAGACAGTGCTGAAATAGCTTGTGAAGGCTGCTATTTCTTGGTTGGGAGGCATGCTGGAAGGTGGAGGAGCTGTGGCAACCTCTTACTGATGGCAGGTGTTAGGGCTAGTATTTGCTTTTATTGCGTAATCTTTTGTAGCTTTCCAAAGTGGAAAGGTAAATAATAAGATATGCCATCCCCGGACCTGAAAGAATTGTGTTACCTTGGCTTAGTCCAACCACCACCAGAGAAAAGAGAAGAATGGATGGCAGTAATTATCTTGCAGAGAAAATACGGGATGTAACAGGAGGTGATGTTACCTGCCTGCTCCCTTCAGCCAAGATGGGAGTGTAGCACTTGGATACAGTTATGTCCCTTGCGTGGGGCGCTGGCACTTGGACACTGTGGTGCCACAGTCCATCATGGACACAGATGTGGCAGCTGCCACCTGGAATTGATCTTTGACGTGGCTCGCACAGGTCTCCCAGTACCAGAGTAATATCCAACACCAGCTAAGGGATGCGGCTGGTGAGCAGCAGGAGGAAAAGGCAAGGACAGTGCTTCTTGGAATAGTTGCAAGTGCTGCAGTAGGGGCTGTGCAGGGAATAGAGCCGTGAAACACTGTATTTCTGCTTTGCAGGAGGAGAAGAATAGAGGTAAGATGAATGTGGAAAGTTAGTCTCCCCTTACTGATAATTTTGTCTGATCTGTTAGACCATGCTGAAGATTTGTAAGCACACTGGAGCTGGCTGCCTTTGAAATCAACATACTTAATACTTGCATCATTTCATGGTCCCTGTCTGCAGTTCTCTCTGCTCCCTGGTCAGGGAAGAGACCTTACCTGATTGCTTTTCTGTCTTTTAAGGTTTGGAATTCAGCCTCACTCAAGGCTATCGCTACAGACAGCACCAAATCGTGGCCTCTTTTTTGTGCAAGTGTGTCATGACTCAGGCTACTGCCAAGGTGTTGTTTTGTACTCTTGCTAGGCAATTTGCAGGCAGAACAAGACAGCTGACCTGTAGAGGCAAGTGTGAGGCTGCCAGGCCTTCTAAAGGGTGTGAGGAGACTCACCTCTACTCCTTCAGCCTCTGTCACTGTGAGGCAGGTCTGGAGTTGGTGTCTGGGGCCTCAAGCCATCCAGCCAGCAATGCCTTTGCAGCCAGGGGCTGCCATGGGGGAGCAGTGACCTGGGGGCTGCTGTGACATGGTGAGGATGCTTTCTCTCTCCCCTGGGTCTTCCCAGTGGGAAGGGAGCAGGGCAGCAGAAAGACCATGTCTCCTGTGCTGCAGATGTAGGAAGGCCAGGGTAGCTGAGAGGAGGAGGCTGAAAACGTGGGCGCTTTCTTCTCTGGGACAAAGGGAAGAGTCATTGCTTTAAGGACCTGGATTAGGTAATTAAGCTGCAAATACAAGCAGGCCTTAGTGAAAGACCAGCACCTTCAAGCTGCCCTGACACCCCAGGATGGCTTGCTATCCCCTGTGGACCTTGGTGACCCCAGGAAATGCCTGCCCTGCAGCAGGCTGTGGGAGGGGAACTGAGTGCAGGGACACAGGTACTGCTGCCCTGGGGACAGTAAAGCAGGTGCTGGAGCTGTGAGCCTCATGTTGTTCACTCTCTGTGTCTCTTGCCTGTGCCAGTGCCAGGAGGGATGTCTATGGAGGAGGACAGATCAAAGGAGATACTTGATCCATTGTCGGAGGATTCAAAGGAAGACATAGGCCTCCCTGTGTCTGCAGCACAGCAACACAGCAGCATTTCTGAATTGCACATATTACAGGAACAGCCCTGGCATTCCAGATGCTCATCCAGTGTGATCTTGCCTGGTGGACAGATGCTTCCTCGGGAGGTGGTGTATGCAGCATCCTTACGCCACGTGCAGGATTTCACAGTGCCTGCATGTCAAGAGCTGAACCCATTTCTGTCACCACATCCTGACTCCTGCCAGCACTCTGGATACCAGCACTCAGCTTGGCTCTACTCTAGGTGTGGCTAAATGCTAATTTTGGCTGATAGTTGAGGCTACGGTAGGAGCCAGTCCTATGCTTTGTGGAGATTATGACACAGCACGTGCATCCTTCTCTCCTCATGCTGCAGGCTTTGCTGAGGCAGCGTGTGTGGAATTGATAATGATCCTGGGGAGGAGGCTGCCTTACCTTGTGCCTGTGGGAAGTAGTAGGGAATTAGGGCTTCGGGTCTTCTGGTGTCACCTTCTGCAAAACTCTTAAGAAAAATACCTTGAAAACCACTCAGATTCTGTAGGTGTGTCTGAAAAGTCTCCTGCTGCACAGCTCCAGGCTGTTTGTGCCTTGGTTTTTATGCACCCTGTGGATGATGCTGCCTGTGTGCAGCAGCTTAACCCCTTATGCCAGTAGTGACAGTGTGAAAGGTTTGCAGTGGCCATTGCCCTTGATGCTTTGTCACTTTCTGTGTGGATGCTCTTCCTGCTTTCAAAAGAGTGGGGCCAATGTGGGTGGGCACCTCTGCCCTCTTGTTTTCACTTTGTTCTTTGTTTCTAGCAGGTATGGATGGGAAGAAATGCAGCGTCTGGATGTTTTTACCTCTTGTCTTTACTCTGTTTACATCAGCTGGATTATGGATAGTGTAAGTTTTCTCCTACCAGTTATTTGGGAGAGCAAGTCAGGCTGGGGCAGTCGGAAGTACCACTTCGGTGTGGGCTGTGTCTCAGTACAGAGAGTCATTTGGGGTTGCTCTGTCCTCGAGTTACTCTGGGGCTGGGAAGGCACATGATAGGGGCAGGGGCCAGTCTGTGTCACTTCATGGCTTGGAGGATCACAGTTTTATCCCTGAGCTTCTGTGCTTCCCAGGCTAATATTCTGATCTTGCCTTCTTCCTGGCACATGTTACTGGGAGTGGCCTGAAAAGAGATAGACAAAAATGCAAAAATTCTCTTTGAACCTGTTTCCTTTGAATGACTCAGCAGAGCTCTTGGAAAAACACTTAGGTCCTGCTTTGGACTAGAAGCTCAAAATCTGCAGCATCCAGCACTGCACTGAACCTGCCAGAAGCCTCATGCTGACACCTCGCTTTCTCCCTAACGCTTCTTACCAAAATGCACACAAGACATGCATTTCCCTGAGCTGGGCTTTCTCCAAGCATGCAGGCAGATGACTGCAGCATGAATTTGGGAGCAATAAATACATGATCAGCTATGCTCAGCCTGAGAAGCAGTTATGTTGTAAGATGTGGTTTTGGCCATGGTCTCTGGATGTTTGTCAGCAGCAGGGGCAGCTTAAGCCTTTTGTTTGACCTCTGTTGCTTGTCGTTCTTGTTTCATCCCCTCTCTATTAAAACAGCTTTTGTGGAGGGAGGACCATGGTAAACCTGATGAATCAAATTATTCAAATTAAAAATGAAAGATTCCCCTGGCTGGTTATTTTGAATACAGCTCAGTTCAGTGACCCTGTTTGTCTACCTGACCTGCAAACCAGATGCAACAAAAGGAAGGCACATAGCTAGGCTGGGAAATCAGCAAAACTGCCTGCTTGAGCAAAGGAAAACACCAGCAGATCCTGCCAATGAGCTTTGAGACACGTAATGTGTTGTTTGAGTGATATTTGGAATGAAAGCTAGGATGAGGTTTTACACTATTTTCATCTTTTTTTTTCCCCTTTTTTCTTTTTGACAGGTACTTTATAGCAGTGGAAGATAACAAAATTCTCCCACTAAATGTACCAGATAGGTAAGAGCTGGTAGTGGGCTTTATATTCAATCATTTGTTTCTTTAAAATACTAAAACAATTAAAGCTAAATGAAAAAGAAAACCTTGAATATTTATTCCTGTGCCTATGTCTCTTAGGAAACCTGGTCCCAAAAGACCACCTTATATAAGGTAAGTGATTTATTATCTTCCAGTTACTGTTCTGATTAATGGTTGTTATTTATGTGTCTTTGTCATCCTAGAGTTACAATGATACACTTTATATTTTCAAGTATTGCAGGTGATGCCCCTCCTGCCAGCTGTGTGTTTAGTCAAGTCATGAACATGGCAGCATTTCTAGGTAGGAACCACAAGTGGAATGTTTCTTTCTCTCTCTGTTTAAGAGTCACTGACACATGAGTAATACCCCATCCATACTGTTCTTGAGTATGATGATGTGAAATCTTTTAAGCTGTACACTTTCATTGCTGCTTCTTCCCATGGCCAAAAAAAAAATTAGCAAGGGAACTGCAAATGTGTCACAAGAGATGTGATGGTAGGTGACTGTCTTGGCCATGGTGGTCATGAAATGGTTGAGTTTAGAATTTTTGCTGTAATGAGAAAAAGGACAATGGAGTTGTCCCCCTAAATACCCTGAGAATCTGCTTTTGAAGTCTTAGAAGTCCACAATTTCTGGCCAGTCTTCAAGAACCACCTTTTAGAAGCACAAGGGCAGGCAATTCCACTGTGTGGGATTGTGGTCAACAAGTGGGGTAGAAAACCAGCTTGGCTGAGCAAGGAACAAATTGTGGCACTCAGTAGGAAAAAGCCAGTGTATGATCTGTGGAAGGAAGGTCAGGCTTCACAGGAAGATTACAGAGGTATGGGTTGTGTGTGCAGGGAGAAGATGGGAAAAGCTCGATTAGATTTTAAACTGGCCAGAGTAGTTTCAGACAAGAAGAAGGGTGTTTGTAAGTATGTCACTGGCAAAAGGAAATCTACAGAAAATATTGGATAGATACTTGTTGAAGACTGTAACCTGACTAATAGGGATGAAGAAGCGGAGGCATCCAATGCTTTTTTTTTGCCTCAGTATTTAATAATGCTGATAGACTTTGGGCTGCCCAGTCCCCTGAGTCAAGAGAACCACAAATGGTGGGGTAGTGATTTTCCATTTGTGGGCCCTGGAATTGCAAGGGACCAGCTGTATCAGCTGAATGCTCACAAGTCCCTTGGTCCTCATGGGATTCATCCCAGAGTACCAAAGGAGCTAGTGGGTGTTTTGGCAGGGCCTCTGTCACCTACCAAAGGTCTTGCAAGTCTGGTGGGGTTGCTGCCAGCTGGAAGCCAGCCACTGTTATTCCAATCTACAAGAAGGGTATGAGGGAAGACCCAGGAAACTACAGACCTGTTAGTCTAACCTCATTTCATGGAAAAATTATGGAGATTATATGGACACATTTAAAAAATTACTAGCCCAATTACTAGGACCAGTTCTGTTCAGTATTTTTATGAACGATCTGGATGCAGGAGGTGAAGGCACCATTAGCAAGTTTGCTGATGATACCAAACTGGGAGGTGCTGTTGACTCTCCTGAGGAATAAGACACCTTCCAGAGGGATCAAGATAACTGGAACAGTGGGCCACCATTAATGGGATGAAATTTAACAAGTCCAAATGCCAGATCCTGCACCTAGGGTGGAATAACACTGGGATCAAGTATAAATAGGGAGAGAAGTGGCTGCAGAGCAGCCTTACAGAAAGGGCTCTGGGAGTGCTGGTTGGCAGCAGCTCAGTATGTGCGCCCTGGCAGCCAAATGGGCAAACCCCATCCTGGGGTGCATCAAACACAGCACAACTAGCCTGATGATTATCCTGCTGTCCTTGGCATTAGTGCAGCCTCACCTTGAAGACTGTGTGCAGTTCTGGTACCCACAACTTAAGAGCAATGTGAAAGTCCTTGAAAGTGTCCAGAGAAGGGTAACAGAGCTGGTGGAGGAACTGGAAGGAATGTCCTATGAGGAACAGTTGAGAACTTTGTGTTTGTCCAGTCTGGGGGAAAGGAGGCTGAGGAGGTAACCTCCTTGCTCTCTACAGCTTCCTGAGGAGGGGACAGGGAGAGGGAGGTGCTGATCTCTCCTCCCTGGGATCCAGTGACAGGACATGTAAGGTTCCAAGATGCATCACAGGGGGTTTAGACTGATAATTTCATTACTGAGAGAGGGTCAAACACTGGAGCAAGATTCCTAGTGAGGTGGTTGATGCCTCAAGCCTGTTGGTGTTTAAGAAGCATCCGGACAATGCCCTTAATAACATACTTTAACTTTTAGTCAGACCTGAATTGGTCAGGCAGTTGGATGAGATGGTTTTGTAGGTCCTTTCCAACAGAAATAGTCTGCTCTCTTCTAATCTCTGCTTTGTGGATGAAGTAAAACTTTCCTCTGCTGTATTTGTGTGCTTCTGAGATCTGCTTTTAGCTTGTACCTCTGACTACCTTAGTTATGTCAAAGCTATAGGAGAGGAAAAGTTCAGAAACCTTCTAGAAATGTAGGCATTACTGAAGTTGAAAATGCCATTATTTTGCACAAAATGCTTTTGATTCTCTTTTGTCATTCCCATCAAGTTTTAGGAAAAGGTTACATACTTTCAGGATTCCGTACTGTAGAAATAGAAATGAAAAAGTTCCCACATGTGAGCTCAAGTAGTCACAGGGTGGCTGTCCCAGACAATTACCTGGGGATGAAAAGCAGAAGTCCCCTTTTGGGGGGAACAAAGTTGCCTTGTTTTCAAGGGTTTGGAGGGGGTTGATTCACACCAAATTGTGAAAAAAATTGCAAAAATTGTGAGAGTAAAAACAAAAAATCATTTGCAGTTTGCATAAAAGTGGATATTTTTCATTTACAGTGCTCTTATTCTCCTAAATCATGTTTTTGGTATTATACCAGGGGGTTTGTGGAAAATACAGATCTAATTTGCTAAGGCAAATGATTAACAACAATATGACCTGCATGCTATCAGTTTGAGCATGAGCATAGGAAAGTGTTTGACAGCAACCAGAAAATTTCCCTGTTGACCTAAATATCTTTTTAGTGGTTTGGTTTGAATCCCATCTGAAGACCAGCAGTTTGCCTGGCTTTCTGTGTTGTTCCATGCAGCATTTCCTATGGAGGGCAAGAATGCACTTTTTAATATCTTCTTGAGTTATTTAATATCATATGATATATCATGTATCATATCTTATGTATCAGTTATCTGGGGTAAGTGTAGGCTTGGAAAGACTGCTGTTCCGTTCTTCATGGAAAATTGGTGCAATATTTTGGCTTATGTTTGTGGCAACAGAACTTTTTTCTAAGGAGGAGAACAGACAGTGGGTATTTTGGTAAAACCTGCAGAAATATTTATGTGCCATTTATATGTTTTTAGTGCAAGTGGGGTTTGACCTACCTCCTCCAGGAGAGCTCAGTGCTTGTCAGTGGAGTGAAACAATGGAAGCTCAGCTGCCACAAAATGAATACATGGTGTATATGTGGTAGACTCTGTGCTTGAGAGCTTCACAGGCAAACAGGAAGGTGTTTTTTCCCCCAGAAAATTTGCAACCCAGCTCCTAGACAAAACATCATGACGAAAGGAAGCCTGGAGCTCAGCATAACTGGCTTACAAGAGAAATGCTTCCTGTTTTTAGTCTTGTCCTGACTAAGCAGGAGGAGGCCGTGCAGAAGCACTAAGATAGCTGGTCCCTGTGAACTCTCCCCTCTGGGTATAGAGGTAGGGAAGGATCTGTGAGCCCCCAGCCAGGTGTTTAATGCAGCAGGTTCTACCTAATGACACACCTTGCATTCTGTTTCCTTCTCAGCGCTTGTTGTGGCTGTCCTGCGCTTCATTCAGCTGAAGCCAAAGGTGCTAAACCCTTGGCTGAACGTCAGCGGCTTGGTGGCATTGTGCTTGGCCTCTTTTGGGATGACCCTACTCGGCAACTTTCAGGTACTGCACTGCAGGCTTGGACTGCTCTGTCCGGGATGTGAGTTTCTTGCTTTCCTAGTGCATCTGCTCTAGGTCTTTGAACTACCTGTGATGTCAGTTCAGGAGATAATACATCTGGCTGTGCCCCAGCCCTCCTTGTACCTGCTCTGCCACATCTATCTGCCACTCATGTGGCTCCAGTGCCTTGCTGAAATGAAGTGCCACAATAATTTTTCTGGTATTTCCAGCTGGATTTTCACCTGCATGCTTACACTTGACCTGTCAGGAGCCACAGCAGGAACCTATCGAATCTCTTCATTCCTGGGATTTGGCACAGATGGTCCTGGGTAAAAGGATTGAGCAGGAAGTTTACGTACACATCTGTGTGAACAGATGCACAACTGCCTGGACAGAATTAGGAGACAGTTCAGTGTCCTTCATTTAAAACATATGTTGCTTTAAATCTGCCTCTTGCTGATCCTCAGACCTGCTGGGAGAGGGACATGGCAGAGGAGCACTACAATTTCTAACATGATGGGTGCCTGGATAAGCACCTGTCTGGATCTGTTCTGCAACTTCATACAAACAAACATGTCTCACATCTGTAGGAGTGGATGTCCACTGTGTTTGCTAATGAGTGTGTCTGTTAGGTCTGCAGCGAAAATCAAGATGTTAAGAGTCAGTGGCACTTGGACTTCCCCATGTCTTTGTTGACTCTGATGCTCTGCCTCTCACTGGGGTAATGACCCCCAATAATGGCAGGAACTGAGAAAGGTCGGTGTAGGCTCGCTGCTTTCCTGGCTTTGCAGACAGGGAGCCAATATGGAAAAGGTACTTATTTTGTGAAGTGTGAGTACCCCCTTGGGTTACAGAGTAATTGCAGGAACTTCATGTCCTTTACAGTTGACTTCTTTTTTCTTTATGAATGAGGTGTTAGATAATGTGACTTTTATGGACCTAGTCTTCCAGGTTATAAATTCTGAACTAATTATCCACTCCCTGTTAGTCACCTGTATCCTTGCTTAGATCTTTTGCTAGACATGAAAGCGTGTGGTAATGAGAGCTTAGTCTATGCCAAGCTGAATGTGGTATTAAATCATATTTCTGGAAAATTACAGATTGGGGTGTTTTAGAGGAACAGTATAACTGTGAATCCCTTGCAGTGCAGACTGCCTTGGGAAAGGCAACTCAATCTCCTTTTTGCCTGTACTATGATTGGACCTACCCTTGAAAAAAACTCAGGGTAGCGAGAAGAGGGGAAAGATCAAAGAAGGCACAGCAACGAGATTGTTATACTGTAGATTGTGTCTTATTTGATGGGGATTTGTTAAATCACTGAACAGAAATTGAGGCTGCAGGGAGAAATTACGGACTGATGGTTTCCTTTCTGAAAAAGCACAGCAGCAGAGGGGAAAGGGAAATTGTTTGGCTTAAGCCTTGTCTACGCTGGCCTTTCTGAATGTATTTGCAGCCTCAGTGGATCTCTCTGCAGATTCTTGCTTATTGAACCTGGCTGTCTTGTTGCCTTGCAGTCTTGCACAGCCATTGTTGGGGTCTGAGGCACCATAAACAGCATCTGTGAGACATGTCAGCCCAAGGAACAGAGAAGCACTTGCATTCCAGAGAGTTTGGGTTTATATTGCCTCAGACCCCAATAGTCAAAGATGGGCAGGAGAGGGAATTTGGCTAGAGAAAGTTGCCAAACCAGGAGCACTTATTTGTGTTTTGGCATGTGCTAGCTCAGCAGAGGTATCAGGGCTCTGGTTACCCACTGCCCCAGGAAGCACTGCTCCATGCAGCTGGCACTAAAGGCTGCACAATTTGCATCCATTGCAGGGAGCTGTACAAGACCCCGTGGGTTGTCCTTGCCTGCCCTGACCATTGCTTGGAGCCAGGGAATGATTTATTTCTGAGCTCTGTGTTTGTCACTCTTGTCAGGGAGCTGTGGAGTCAGTCCCCAAGCAACTACATTTTCCACTGCTTGACTGTGACAGCTGTCAACTCATCTTGGTTGTGTTACACCTTACACCTCTGCCAGAAGAAATGATACAGCATCTGTCTCACACCACAGTGATTCTCACTCTCCCCATCCCACCTCAGCAGCAATCCAATTAGCTACCAGATAATTCCTGTTGTGTCCAAACAATCACTGTTTTGTTTGTTCTTAGCTTTCCAATGATGAGGAGATCCATAATGTGGGCACATCGCTGACCTTTGGCTTTGGAACCTTGGCATGCTGGATCCAGTCTGCCCTTACCCTCAAGATCAACCTGAAGAACGAGGGGCGGAAAGCTGGGATTCCACGAGTTGCTCTGTCAGCCAGCATCACCCTCTGTGTGGTGCTCTGTATCCTTTGTCTGGCTCCCTGGGAAACCAGGTATCATATGTGTCTGATGCTTTCTGCAGCAGGGAACATTGGTTCTTCTCAAATCTGTCCTAGCATTTCAAAGAATTTACAAATGCTACTCCATTTGTCTTCATGGCGCGATCCTATGATTGGCTTATTTTGCTACTTGTGTTTTACCAGGATGCACTACTTCACACATGGGCTCGCTTCCTTCAAAAATGTTTCTAAAATTTCTTAGTTAATGATATCCAAAGTGGTTACAATATTGAATAGTAGCTGTGTGATTTAATGGCACCACTCTTATCTACACAGTAGCATTTAAGACTATGCGAAATATTGAGATAAAAATTTTCAGGAGAACAAAGGAACAGTGGAAGAAATTGGGTTTCTGAAGATGAAAAGATTTTGACATGTTTGTAGAAATGCTCCAGAATGATACATCCAGCTCTGCCTTTTAAGACAGTTGTCACAGTCAGGAGCTGCTGGGTATGTGGAGTTTTGGTTAAAACAAATGGGATTTGGGCTGTGGAATCTGTGTTCACTCAGGTTGGATGTACATGTGGACTTCCTCTCTACCTGTGCCTCTCAGCCCCACTCCAGCCCTTCTCTTCACACCTGGCTCTTTATTTACGGTGAATCCATTCAGTGCTGGGTTAAACAAGGGGGCAGGAATAAATGGTGAGAAATAAGCTTATCCCCCTCTTTGGGGAACATCCTGTCCTTAAAACAATTCCTTAGTAACCTGTCTGGTTTTGAACATTTCAGCCAGTGTCCAGAGGAACTAGCATGAAGATGTAACATCTGTTGCCTCTTAACTTCCTTGAAAAAATTTGTAACTGAGCATCAGGCTCTGGTGTACATAACATGGGAGATGCTTTGTCCTTGTGGTGCTCCCCTCCTCCCCTTGCCTCAAGCCCATAGCTCCCCAGAGTGAGTCTGGCGCAGGGCTGCATGCAGGGAGCTTCAGCTGTGCTGACCTCTTTGAAGGTTTCTGCCAAGCTGGGAGCAGGAGCAGCCAGGTAAGCCAGGGCATAGCTGTTCCTGTGCTGACATGCTGGGTGTGCCAAGCCCTCTCCGGCTGGCTGCTCAGCACGGAGGCACTGAAGGCCTTCTGGGAAGGGGAGCAGGCTGAGGCAGGGGTCCCATTCTGCACCCTCCTGTCAGCTGTGCAATGGGCAAGGGCTGGCTCCCCTTCCCATGCAGTTTGTGTGTAACCCTTGCACTACAGGGAAAGTAGAAGATCCTTAAAGCCAGACATAAAGTGCTGATTGCTGAAATGAAGCTTTTGTTCCTTACACTAAGCCCAAGATGAAGAAAAGTCTCCAATTACCTGCTTTTGTGCAATTAGTTTAAAGAATGGGAGGGGCTGCCTGTTTACCTGTGAAGGTGTGTGATCCTGCATACTTGGAGCGCAGAGGAAATCCTGAGAGACACAAAAGCTGGTAGGTTTAGAGGAGATGTGCATTGGGCTAGGGCAGGTCCTCAGCTGAGGAAGGTGTCCTCTGCTTTAGGGAAGCTGAGAATTGCTTTTATGGAGTGCTGCTACACAATCCGAGGCACAGCAGTGAGACCCTGATGCCAGGCAATATGCAGTTCAGGCACATGAGCCTGGAGGACAGTTTCTGGCCCCAACAGTGTTCTTTTTCCTTTCAGTATAACACGCTGTACCATGTAGATTGATGCTTCCAGATTTCACAGGAAGGGGTGATTTTGCAGGTGATCTAAAGAGAATGAAAGATTTCACAGTGTAGGTTGGAAGGTGTTCCCATTGCCTGTGGTACAGAGATCTGATCCAGTTCCCACTGAAAGGCTCATGGCAGGTCAGGGTCTGCAGCCAGATCCCCAGCTTGCTGGCTCTGTCCCTGGCTAGTTGGTTGCTTAAGCAAGGCACTGACTTCTCTGCCCTAAGTCTTTTCCCTCCCTTTGTAAGCCTCATCTGGGATCAGGAAGTCCTTGTCCATATAGGAGAACTGCTGTTCTCCATGGGCACCATTGGACACCTGACATCCCTTTCTTTGGCATCACATTCACACTCTCCTCATGATGGCTGGATGGGTTGGCTCTCATCTGTGTGACTTTGATTGTTTGAGACTGTCTTCCCTGTTGGCTTTCTCTCATACCGGTCGGTGTGTCTGCTCCCACTAGTTCTCCTTGACTTTCCTCTTCCAGATTTCATCCTCATGGCACAGGGCATTCACATGCATGCTTCCAGGATCCAGTGGGGCCTGGTGATGTGTTTCCTGTGCTACTTTGGCACCTTTGCAGTGGAGTTCAGGCATTACAGATTTGAGATCATTTGCTCTGAATACCAGGAAAACTTTCTGAGCTTTTCTGAAAGCTTATCAGAAGCCTCTGAGTACCAGACAGATCAGGTGTAGCCTGTCCTTTGGCAGGGGGGAGGGGGGCAGGTGTGGTCTCATGGGTTAAACATAACCTCATTTACACTTTTTTTATGAATTTGTTTTCATGTGCAATCATGATTGCATTGCCAAAGGGCTCCGAGGGTGGATGTCTCGTTAAGAGCCAAACAAATATAGGTGTCTTCTTGGAAGAGGAGTGGATCCTTCTCAGCCGGCAGCACGAGAGAGCACAAGTTGTTTAGTTTGTGCTACCAGTGACTCTCTGAGTGGCTCTGTCACACTCCTGCCGTTCAAGACACTCAACAGCCAGTCCCTGCGATGCCCTTCTGAGACAAGTCCTCCTCTGCCAGCTCTGCAGAGAAGGAGGTGAAGGAAGAGGACTTCTTTGGGCACCAAGAATCTTCAGGATTTGCTGGTTCCTGAGTCACCAGACTGCATCTTTCCTGTGTTTCCCAAGCTGTTTTCTTTGCTGCCAACTGGGGTAACTTGGAAGGGTGAGAGAGTGTCTGTTTCTTCGGAACTTGGAATCAGACAGTGGAAGACCCCAACTGACTGGCTTTTATGGCAAGCAGGCAGACATTTCTTCAGGCCTGGAAAGCAGCCGATGGTAAATCTGGGTTTGGAAGAAACTGCTGTAATCAGGAAGTGAGACTTGGCCCATGCTGCCTTGTACTAAGCAGGCCACCCCCAGGCCAGGGGAGACGACACAAGGGGATGCTGTTCTTGGCTTCATGGTTCAGACTCAGCAGTGGAGACTGATGAAAGTGAGGTGCTGAATTAAGATGGGAATGTCTGTGTGCTCTGGAGAGGGCCCAGAAAAGGCTGCTCTAAGTGTGTAGTGCTTCCACATTTCATGTATAGTATCTCAAAAGCAGTTTTGTTTTTGTTTTTTGCTGAGGGTGAAAAATGTGATAGAGACACTGGGCTTCTCCTGCTACGAGCACAGTACCACTGCAGGTGGTTCTAGGCACAGGGTTTGGTTTGGCTCCTTATGCACTTACAAGCCAAACTTCAGACATGCTGACAGTAGTCCTGGGCTCTGGACTCCTCAGGGTGCTCAGCTGTCTCAAGAAGAGTCTGCCACGGGTTCACGTGGGCTCCCAGGGTGCAGGGAAGCAGCTCTGCCCGAGGTTGGGTGATGTGACCTGAGGGCTGGAGGTGACAAAAGGGAACAGCAAAACCAAAAGGGATTCTCCGTTCCTAAAGGGAGGTTTTCAAACAGAAGGCCTGTTCTCAAAGAAAAAGCAGGAGCTCAAAGCCCATTTGAAAACCTCAGTTTGGGAAGGCTGCTGTACTGGCTGGGAAAGGGAGTGATGTGAGTTCCTTCTCATGAACATGGCTCCTATTTTCTTCAAAAAATCAGGTTCAGTTTAGGTTGGCATCTTGTCTGGGCTGCGGGACAACAAGCAGAAATTAAAATGGTAGGAAAAGGCATTTGAAGGCGAATTGTACCACTCTGTGGCATTTGTGCCAGAGATGGAAAGGGTACAAGGGCATTCTGTGTTCTGCAAAGGTCAGGGGCCTCTCCTGAAAGGAGAAACACTTAAGACAAACTAGTATAAGTAGAAAGCTTTCAGGCAGCCCTTTATCTTCTGTGCACCAAAATTTGTTCTCAGGCAGCTGTTATAAATCCAGAGCACTTCTGGCCAAGAGGGTTATTGTGGATTGTTGAAGCTTCCTCCTTGCAGCAGTGTCATTAGGGGAAAGCTTTCCTGGAAGGATGTGCTGAGGGTGGCCCAAGGACACAGCAGTGTAAGGTGCTGGGATCCCTTCCAGCTCATCCAGGGAGCTCCTGCTGGGGCAAGGACAGGAGGGGGACAGTCTGGAAAACTTGCAGGTGGGGATCCTCTTACATAGGCACACACACTCAGTCCATATGGAGCACAGAATAGCGATTTGTTGTAAGGGTGTTTTACTGTAAATAGTCTACTGTGACTTTTGTTTCCCTAATCAATTAATACCTTCAGTTTATTATTTTATATTTTGTAATTTTATCAAAGGGAAAAAAAGATGTGATTATTTTTTTTCCTTTTTCTCTTTTTCCTAAATGCAATCCAAACTGAACTTCAGGTTTTTAGTGATAACTGTACATTTCTCAGAGGATTTCTAACAGCACACTTCAGTACAACTAAGTGACAACTGGTATACACTGAAACATGACCACTAAATAAAATGCTTTTATGGAGAAAGTGAGCTTTATTTTTGTCCCCTACTCCAAGCACAGCTTTCTGATGGAAAAGGTAAAACAAAAGGTGAGTATTTACAGTGTAATGATTAACATTAATTAAGGAAGCCAGGGACTATTTGGCCATGCAGATACACTTACTGTAACAGCACTGCTTAGCTGGCTTTTTCTAGGAGCAGGATCACACTCATTACACAGCCCAGAGGGGCATCCAGACTAGCTGCCCCACAGCCTGACCTGCTACTATCAAAGTTTTAGAAGGGCAGTGCTCACATGATGTGGTTTCCTCCCCAAATGCCCATCTCTTGCCCATCCTTTACACAGCAGCCTCCCTCAACAGGGACAGCTGTAGGTGTAGCTCAGAGCTCAGGAAGGCAGCATGTTAGTATTGTATTTCAGCTGTCCATGAGCGCAAGCTCAAGCACAGCCACACAGAAATGAGTACACAGTGACACCTGTGCACGAAGTGCCAGCAGCAGGGAACACTGATTTCAGGCTGCCTCTGCTACTACCAGGTGTAACCTACCTGCGGTTCTCACTTCTGCACCCCCACTGAGGCCCAGCTGAAATTGTAAGATGGCCAGGGAGGTAACACAGCTTCCTTGGCAGGATAAGGCTGCTGCCTTAGAGAGAGGACTGAGGAGGGTGAAAGCAGGAAACAGTGTTCACAGGTTTAAAAAAAAAACAGCAAAATTTGCCTTTCAGTGCTAGGATCAGTGGTGATGGATAGGAATGCTAAATACTGTGAGGGAGTGAACACAATGAAAGGAAAGTGGGTTTTTTATTTACTATATTAGGAAAAGCTCCATGACCATCTGATATCCATTGGCACAATTTACATAGAGTGAAAAGGTCAGGGTTTTAATTCGCATTAAATGCAGCAAGATGTCCCCCTCAGGAGCAGTTTGTCAAGTTTGCTCACAGCTGACCAGTGCTGTGAATGTGTGACTGGGTGATGTTGGCTGCTGAGGAGGAGCTCCATGGCTTAGTGCTGAGATATTTCAGAAATGCAGTCAAGCTGACTTTGGTGTTCAGCCAGTTATATCCTATAGCCCAGCACCACAATGCAGCAGTGAAGTGTGTCCAGAATTTAACTTTTAAAGCTATACTTAATAGACTCTGCTTCATTCTGGTAGGCTGGCTGTGTAGCTCTAAGCACCTTCCATATGCAAGTTGTACTGTTCTGTATGTAGACCTGCTGCAGATACAGCCAAGATCTAAGTTGTTCATCATCTAAAGAGGTTGCCTGCAGCAAGGGTTCACTTTTTCTGTGTCAGCCCAAACCTACCCTATTTTCAGCCCACAAGGAGCATTTTCCTTTGGGAATCTTAATGTTGAAAGTTTTGACTTAGCCAGCAACCCCATTTGGAGGGAGAAGATTGTATTCCCTCATGGTCCCCAAGGTTCTCTCTGGGACAAGGGGACATAAACCTTGTTTGCAGACTGCTTCTAAAAATGACAGAGCACATGGTGGGGCATATCAGCACCAAATTTCTGTGGGTGATTGTGAAGGAAGCATCCCCTTAGCTAACTGCTAGCCAGGAAAGGGGAGTACAGCAGGGCTCATGAGTGCTGCTCCTTACCCTGTTCCCAGTTCCAGCTGGCAGCAGGCCTCTGTACTGCTGCACAAGCGACCCCTCCCATATTCTCTATCCATACCTGCCTGCAGTAGTTGTGGGTCCAAGACATGATGTGGATTTGGTTTTAAATTCTGATTATGGACAAATATTACGTAATGTTTCACAAGGACAATTCAGGTGAAGCACAGTCTTTTGTGCGTGCACCGCTTTCCCTAAGTTGAGGAAGGCAGGAAAAGTTCGGTGAAAGATGAGATGAGGCTGTAATACGATTTCTCATCATCTGTCAGTCCTGCGTTGCCCGGTCTGATCACCACAGCCACGTGAGTATCTGCTTCCTCGGCCGCATTGGCTTCTGAAACAAACGGGTGGGGAGAGTAGAGATGAGATCTGCTTATTGACCTCTTCACATCAGGATCTTTAGGGCTTGAAGATCTCCAAAGCACTGAAGTGCTTTTAAAGGTTGAGACTGAGACAGCAGAGTTTGCGTGTGGTGCTGTGGGGCTCTAGAGGGGAACCAGCTATGGGCAGACCCGCTGTGCATGGCTGTAGCTGCCATGTAACATGAGCAGAGGAGCTCTGGCTGCCTCACCATCCCCTCCCCTCTGCCAGCTGCTGGCTGTCCAAGGCACCTTCCAGCATGCACCATCAGCTTGATTCCCATCATGAGCAATCTGGGCTGTGGTCAGGCAGTGGCATTAGCGAGTCAAACCTCCCCTATGCCTGCCCAGTCACTTTCACAAGATTCTTTTTGCTTTCTGAGCACAAACAGCAGCATGAAGATGATCCAGGGAAAAGGAGGTAACTACAAGACCCCAGCAGCTCTGCTGCCAGGGTTGGGGAGGTAAGGACTGACTCCTGAGGACTGAGTTGATTTAGACTGAGATCACAACCCAGTGCTATTTCTACCGGAAATGTATTTCCAGCAAAGGCAAGAAATTCAATTAACTTCCCAGTCCTGGCTTTCTAGGGGTCAAGTCTTGGCAACCAGGAACAATATTTTCCTGCTGCTGAACACAACCTAACTGTAAGTGGCACAAAGAACCAGCCACCTCATTTGCCATGTAGCAGCACAGCAAACATCACCAGTTTCCCCAAGCACAAGTCAAACCACTAACCCTGTTTGTAAGTGGGACATGTCAACTGCTTCAGCAAATGCTCCTCTTTAACAATCTCTCCTTGCTTGCTGGTGCAAAGGCAGGTTTTCTACTTGACCTACTTTCCCTCATTGCAGAGCACAGGTAAGGAAGGAGGATGGCAACAGCTACAGGGAAGGTGCTGAAGCAAAGTGGTCTGCAGCATTTCTGGAGTGCTTTTGACAAGTCAGTAGCACACATTTAAAGAACATGAGCCTCCCCTGCACAGGTGAGAGCCAGCAGGACTAGCAGGCCACCTACCTCGAGGGACATCTGTCAGGAAGAGGATGTTGTTGGTGGCGCACCCAATACTGGCAGCAATCCTTCTGTAGCTTTCACTTTCTACCTTGGGGCCTATTTTGGTATCAAAGTGGCCATCAAAGAGCTGAAAGAGAAAGAAGCAGAGCCCATTGCTGAGTGCCACCTGAAGAATAGGGCTACACCTCACTCCTGAGCAAGCTGTCCCCTTTCCTTTCCACCACAGGAACAGGGGGCCGCTGCAGCCATGCCAGCATAATCAGCTGGTTAAGCTTAACTCCTGTGGGTCAGACCCACTGCTCTACCTTCCTGTCCCAGACTTCATTCACCAAGTGTTACAGCAAGGGTGGTTGTGGGAGGGGAGTGCTCTGCAGAGGGAGAAGCTGTAAGGAAGGTGGTATGGTTATCTACCTCTAGGATATCACCTTCTGTAGAGTATCCAAACAGAAGCTTCTGGGCTTCAATGCTGCCTGAAGAGTAGATGTAGACCTTCATCCCTGCTTCCCGCCACTTCCGGATGGCTGGAACCACATCCTCGAAGACTCTGGAGCAAAACAGGGCAGCAGGTAAGGGCAAACCCAGAGGCACCTGGAGAGACACCTTTAGCCAGGCGTTGTGACAACTGTCCCATTAGTTTGCAAGGGGACTTCCTTCTCAATCTGCTCAGGGCTCCTGCAACCAGAGAGCCTATTTCAGAAGCATGTGATGTACTCTTAGCTCTGGCCAACTGAGCAGGTCATTGACTGCTGTGCAGACAGCAGCTCTGTTCAACTGCTTCAGATATTTCACGGGAGTTTCTCCAGCCCCTTCCGTCTGGGAAGGGAAGGAAAGGTTGGAGAAAATGCTATCCTATCACTTTCTCTGCAAGGGAAGAATAAGCTGGGGAAGAGAGAAGACAGGCTCTTGCATTCTGAGTCCCACCTGCCTTGCCAGCAATGAAGATTTCCCTTTTGGTAAGAGCTGTGGCTGTGAGCTGCATCCATAGGGGGCAAAGCCATCACGTGGGTTCAGGCTCTGACCATGCACAGGGAGAAGCTGAGACAAGGCTGCAGCTGCAGGAGCTGAATGAGTGGCACTGTACAAACTGTTTGAAGCCAAACAACAACTGAGGGAAGGAGTGTCCCCTAGGGGACTGAGGTCAGGCCTACTCTATTTGGTGACTTGGTCAGGTCGTGCAGTACTACCATGGGCCGGACGTGTCCCTGGCTCAACTGCACCGCAGAGGGTTGAACCAGCCTCCCTTCTGTAGGCAGCAGCATCCTTCCCCCTTATTCCTCTGGCCTTGCAGAGTGCTGGGAAAGTAGCATACCAATCTAGCCTCAAAATGTGAGCTCCATCTAACTCCAGGGAGTAGCTGCCCAAAGACAAGTGCAGGTGTGGGGAGCAAAGCTGTGAGAGAGGGAAGAAAAAAACAAAGGCAACTGCTAATGGACATGTCTGTTGGATCCTTCATATGCTTCTCACTTATATGAGACCTGTTCAGTGCCCCACGCAGATCTAGGTTCTTTGTATATAAAGCACATTTACAAGATGACCTGGGTACTGGAGCTGACTGAAGATTAGAGGATGCCCAAGAAGGACAAAGTGAGGCTGATAGTAAGTCCCTCAATAATACATGTGATTGTTGGTAAGGAAAGACCACAAAGCCTCAGATAGGTGGGGAGAGGCTTTGAGTCTGATATGGTAGAAGGATGGAGAGAGAAGCTGGAGGAGATGTGATCCTAAGGGAATGATTGCAGTCCAAATAGCAGCTTTACCACCTGTGCTGCACAGCTCTGTGTGGCCACTTGGGCCAAGGCCCAAAGATACTGCTCTGAAAAGGGAGTCTGAAAGCCTAAAGAAAGAGGACCCCAAAGACATGCAAAAGGAGGTGTTGGACAGCAATCCGCTGTCCCCTTCTTCATCTCTAGCTCTTCATTTTTTTTCTATGGTTATTTAATAATGTCTCTGATGTCAGCTGAAAATATTTCAAGGTTGTAATGCTGGAAACTCTCAGTTACCCTTGTGTTTTCATGTGCTGAGTTTAGTGCCTGGATCTCAGACACTGATGTGCCAGATATAGCTGGGCAAGGTAAGAGACTTGAGGAATCTCACTCCTTGGATGAGGCCAAACACAAGGCTTCTACATAGTTTTTGGGTCACTGTAAGACAATTAGCCTTGTCTTATAAATGAAATCAACATGATGTCTGTCTCTTGACTTGTTTTTGGATCTTGTTACTTTCTCTGGTGGATGTTTACATTTCTGTGAGCTCATTTTCTTCTTCCTCATTCTTCCTTTGAAACATACTTTGTGAATTTAAGGGCTTGTTTTACTTAGAAATTTGAAATGCATAGTTTAACCAAGTATTTCTCAACCTAAATAAGATCAGGCTTAACTCCAGTTGTCCCTACTTATGCACTCTTTTGTTGTGGCTGAAACATAAAGAGGGATCTGAAGACAAAAAGAAGTGGAAAGACAGGAAATACACAGGTAAAAGACAAAGCAGGAGGAAATAACTGAAAGGACCTGACCTTGAGACACTGGCTTGTTTACACTTGTTCCAAAATACAAGTGCAACTTGGAGATAAAATATGCAAGATAGAGAACTCTAAGTTGTTCATACTTGTGCCTCTCTAGATAAATATTGAGACATTTTCTGACTTTTTTAATGCAGTTGTCCCAGATGAATGTTGTACCAGCTGTAGGTGCAGACTTGCCCCATGTCATGTCTCCATGACATTGTTTTGTTTATCAGACTCCATCTACTTTATGAACCATGCTCAGGTTGCTGGATAACTGGCTGTTCCCCAGCACACACCTGCCAATTATTCCTTAAGGAGAAACACTCTCACTCACTTGCTCTTCCCAGTTGGGGACTGAGACAACTTGGTTAGTTCCAAGATTACTGTAAGCTCTTTGTTGCTTAGATCCAAATATTAAGCTCAATGGATTTGTGTTTCACTGCATGATGAAGATTGAAATGAAGTGTCTGCAGCTGGTTCCACAACAGCAGTGGCCTGGCTTAAGCTATGATTGAACGTAAATGTATTGGCTTGTCCACAGAGCTATTGATCCTATTTGCATTTCTGCTAATAAATGTCTAGGAAAGATGGACTCCATCCCTGCCCCACAGGAAGGGGCCCACAATTACTCACACAATTACTCACTCTCCTTTGACGAGCCCAGTCGCGTAGGCTGCCCTCCACATGTGACCCTGCAGCTGTTTCAGTGCTGTGGTCTTCCTGTCCAGGGACATCTGCCAGTGCACATTGTCCACAACTGCTTGGATGACCCTCTCCAGCTCCTCTTCCCCACTTCCGCTCTCCAAAGGGATCGGCACAGCCCCATCCAAGTAGGAGTCCTCCTGAGCCTGGAAACCATCCATAATAAAAAACAGGAGGGAAGAAGTGGAGAGGTTTCAACACTTTTAATGCAGGAAAGTGGTCTAACACCTGCATCCGTGCACCTCTGTGCAGGACACAACTTCAACTGCTCTTCACACGAGGGGGTTACAACATTGTTGGAATGCTTTTCTCAGTGAGAAATTTGGACTTTGATGGTGTCTAGAAACATTTGCTTGGACTGTGCTTTCTAAACTATACAATTAACATTACTGTAGCTGTATTGTAAACACTCTAATTTAGGGAATTACACTTGCTTAAGTATTTAATTACCGAAATTAAGGCAAAGAAGCCAAATACATCTGTTGGCTTCAGCCACAGGTCTCAAATGAATGCTGTGTCCCTGTACAGAGGCAGGATATGCTAACCTGTGTGGGACAAGTACTCTGCCATCCCTCCACACTGCCTCCCATAGAGGCATGGATTCAATAACAGAAGGACACGGAGCAGGCAAAAAGCGGAAGAGTCTTGGTTCGACAGCTGCCCAGGGTCTATGAAGACCAAGAGGAGCTGAGGGGAGCAGCTGAGCTGCTGCCTGCCACCCTCCCTTCCCTGAGCACAGCCTCAGGCTTTGGATGGGGGAGAATCAGATCATTGAAGCAGCCATCCTCCAAGAAAGAGGGGCAAAGAGATATGGGGCTGTGTTGGGTGACCAAGGGAGCTGGAGTGACCTGAAGCCTGAGGCACACTGTGAAAACCCAGAGAGACACAGTGCAGCTCTGTTACTTAACCTGTTTCCTCAGCAGTCCGACATCCCGCTGGCATTCCTCCTCCTCCCAGTGAGCACGCAGATACTCCTTCACATTGTCTTTGATGTACGGGAACAACGTCTCCTGGCAGGGAAACAGGCTGGTCCTTTAACCTGGCAGAGGTAAGGCTGACTTGCTTTTAAAGGAACCATTTGCACATGTTGGTGTGTACAGTTATTTTCCCAACTTAAGCTTCCCTACTGTACTGCAACCTGTGAAAGTGCCAAGGGTGTCTGCATGGCCACAGGGCCAAGATCAGTGCAGGTGGATTTTTTGATAACTTTTCCCGGGCTTGCCAAAAAATGTCTCAGATGGCTGATGTGACACCACATTCCCATCGGCTGGGGAGTATAAGGCTGACAATTAATGTACTCTGAACTGACAAGTTATGCTACTGTATTTTTGATGGGGTGCTTGTCCTAACAAAAGTCATTCTGAAAACACATCTCAGCTTCTTGCCAAAGCTAGAGGACCTTTTAAAAAGAACAGTCTAATCCAGTGACACTGAGCTCTACAGGACAGTCTTGCAAATGAAATTAAATGGGGTTAGGGAAAAGTGCCGCAGGAAAATTACAAACTTTCCTGAACATCCCAAGGGCAACCAGAAATAATTAAAAATTGTTCTCATTAGTGGTGTTTCACAAGTAAGAAGCCACAAGCAGCCACCGTGCATCTCTGGGTGCCAAAAGAGGCTCAGGACAAGGTGAAGTGCAGGGAGCTCCTTTCTCTGGGTACACAACTGAGCTGTTCTTAACTGGGAAGAAACCAACCTGAACTCACCTTTCCTCAAAAAATGGCCAATAATTTATTTATTCTCATTGTATATCACCTTTGTTACTGAATTAAGAAAGCAGAGGTCTTGAGAGTGTAACGTGGTGGCAGAACTGCAGGATTTTGTTACTCAAATATTGTGTTTTCTGTGCTGTATATTTTAAAAACATAATTTGCTTAAAAAATTACTACAAACTTGTTTAGGGAAATCGACAGCCTTGTAACACCCCCAATTACTCTCTCATTTCCTTTACTTTCACACTCTCTTTTAAAGCATGGTGGAAATTAAAGAAAATCCACTGGGAAATGCAACTGACCCACTGATTCGTTTAACCTCCTTTACATCTCAGATGTCCAAAGGTCCAAATTGTTTTCCAAAAGCAAGTGTTTCATGCTCTTGTGCTGGCAAGAAAAACTTTGAAAAAGGCTCTGAAAGCACAGTGTATTCCATGTTTGGGGGGACTTGGAAAAAGGTAAGTCTTGGCCCATTGGCAAATGCATCTGTCTGTGAACCAGGAGGGGACACCCATGCGACAGCTGGAGTGATGGACAGCCAGTGGGACAGATGGTTTATGGATGTCAGGAGTGATCCCAAGCAATGATGTACTAAATTTAATAGGACATGTGGAAGAAAGACTCCTTGCATCCTGCAAAGAAACACCTCCATCTCTGACACTTCAGCTTTCAGCAAAAGCTGGCAGCTGCAAACTCCTGAACAGGTTTAACTGGAGCTGACAATGACCTTTGTACGTTAACCCACTCCTCGTTTCCCATCACTCTGCCCACCTCCTGTGTGCTGTGGGAATGGTCAGGCTCCTTGGCAATGTCCAGCCCCAGATGTGGCTGTCCCAACACAGCTTGGCAGGAGGGAGAAACAGCTGTCAGCAAACACAGCTTGACAGTCTCTCCTAAGCCATCGCAGCTGCCTACAGCAATGTCAAACCCAGCATAGAAAGGGTGGTATTTCACTGTCCTAGACACCCATGTAATACACTGTAATTAGCCCCATAATAAGTGAGCAGGATCCATTTGCCCCTCAATTTCCATGCAAACTGTCAGGAAGTTCAGTGACAATCTGCTCTTTTACAGGAGATCTGGCAAATCCCCGGGGATGTAGTATATCAAATTACATCTCTCCCCTGTCATCTACATCCACTCTGCCATGGTGGACCCAGCAAAACAGAGAACTTGGTGACTTCTAATCAATGGCCACCAAATACTCTCTTTTCTGGTGTCTTTCCTTAATCCACCCATCAACTGACTCATTCTATTTCCCTGCTTTGCATACTCAGTAATTCTAACACTAAAGAAAGGATTAAATAAAATCCTTTAATATTAAAGAATAAAAGTGCCTGCAGAAACAGCAGTGGACCTTTTAAAGCAAAATACAAATGATGGAGGTTAACTGAAAGTCCAAGTGAAATAACTTGCTCCAAGCACCTTCAAGATTTACAGCAAACTGAGGTTTTTTGAGAACCAAAACTCATTTGACCTCCCTGGAACAGGAAGACTTTGTGTAGGAAACCTTCGCAGGTGTATTGCACGTTGTTTGCAGGACAGCAAAACAGCTCCAAGGTGGGTATAAACAGCTTCATTGCTCTGACAGATGATTAGGAAGAAATCTGAACTGTTTAAATGGGAAGATATTGAGGGGAGGGAGGCAGTCGTAATGCCATCTAGACCTGACGTTTCTTCAAGAGCAGTGGAAGAACATGGATAGGAAAGATGTAGGTCACGCTGCTGAGCTGTTAAACCCTGTTAGCAGAAACATCTAGAAAGCCTGTCAGGAGCCTTCATCTGCCATGTCGGTCATAAAGCACCTTTGCAAACCCCTGGCTAAAAACAGCCACCAAAACCTATAATGTCTCATGAAGAAATACAGTCAATGGCAGGAGAAGCGATAAATCTGTTCGGTATCTTAAATACAAGCAAATCGCTTGTGTAAGGGAGGGACCTGCAGCGCTTGGAGAACTGCAAATTTCCATAGCAGCCTGTCCTCATGCCTCCTGCTGGCCTCGCAGACTTCCCAGTCCCTGCCCTCTTGCACCCACGTTTCCAGCAGTTCGAAGCCTTTTCCCAGGCAAGGGGAGCCACCCGCACATCCTCGCGGTTCGCTCAGTGCCCCTCGCGTACCCGCGGTGTGCCTCTGGTGCTGCCCTCCCTCCCTCGGTGCTGGCGCTGGACACGCAGCTCTGGCGACACCGGCGGCACCGGGCAGTGCCACCACCTCCCGGTGGGAAGAGGAGTGGATAACCCCGAGCTCCAGGCTCTCCGCATTCCCGGGTGCGGTGCTGCAGCTCCAGCCAGCAAAGCAACAGCAGCGCCCAAGGGCTGCTCCCGGATGGGGCTGCGAGCGCTCCAACTGCCCGAAATCCATGCAAAAAAATCCCTGTCCTGCCCCGTTCCGAGCACTACTGCCCTGCTCCCCTGCCCACCGAAAAGGCGACGACCGGCAAGACAACGCGTATTTTCTTGCGAGCATTATTCGGAACATGGCAGAGACTGGGTCACGGCTTTCGCTCCCAGGGCAGCCCGGAGGGGTCACGATCACCCGGGGGCGGTGTCACGGGCGCTCCCGCGGTGCCAGGGCCGGGGGGTCAGTCACGGTGCCAGCGGCGATGCCACGGGAGCCTCCCGCGGTGCCAGCGCCGCTCCCGTCCGCCGGGACTCACCTGGACAAAGGCGATGGGCGTGGTGGTGCCCTCGATGTCCAGGAGGATGGCGCGCACCTCCGCCGGCACCGGCAGCACGCCCATGGCGGCGGCAGCGGCGGCACGTGGGGCGCACCGGGGATGCGCAGCGGCGGCGGCGGGGAGCGCCGCGCCGGCTGTGCCCGCCCCCGCAGCGCGCTGCTGGCCCCGCCCTGCCGCCGCCTCAACGGGGCTTCTGGGTTACGCGTTCCAACCCACCCCGCTCCGCCCAGCCGAGTCGTGGCGCCCGCCCGTGCCGCTCCCTGGTACTGTCCCCGCCGTCTCCCCCGTCCCCCGGTGCCGGCCCGCCCGGGCAGCGCGTCCCGGCCCGCGGGGTGGCGGCGGCCGCTGCAGCACCACCGGAAGCCGCCGGGGGCGCTGCGGCGCCGGGCGGGGAGCGGCGGCGCTGATTGGCTGCCGGCGCGGCTATATAAGGGCGGCGCAGGCGGTGCCCGGATCTCTTCCGCCGCCATTTTCTCTCGGGTTCGGGTCTCCGCCGTCTCCGCAGCTCGCCCTCGCCCCCCCGCTGCCCTCGCCCCGCCATGGAGGACGCGACCGAGATGACCGGCGGCCAGGAGGAGTTCGCTGAGGGCTCCAAGATCAACGCTAGCAAGAACCAGCAGGACGACGGGTAAGGCCGGGGATGGAAGGGGTGGGATATGTGTGTGTGTGTGTGAGTCGGGCCTTCATCTCCCTTGCCCTCCCTGCGGCTTCGTGGGGGCGCGGCTCAGTCGCTGGGGTTTGCGGGGCCTTTTCCCACAGCAAGGCCGCGCCCGCCTTTGTGTTCCGGGCGATGACCCACTTTCCGCGGGGCGGGGACGGGAGCGGCGGGGGGGAGGTGGCCGGGGCCGTGACGTCACCGGCGGCCTATGGGGGCGCGGGGCGGGGGCGGCCCCGGCGCCCCCTGCGCGCTCCCGGCGCTCACTCCCGCATGCCTACGGGCTTCCTGCCCTGCAGGAAAATGTTCATCGGAGGCCTCAGCTGGGACACCAGCAAGAAGGACCTGACGGAGTATCTTTCTCGGTTTGGCGAGGTTGTGGATTGCACGATCAAAACAGACCCGGTCACTGGAAGGTCGAGAGGGTTTGGATTCGTGCTCTTCAAGGATGCTGCCAGCGTGGAGAAGGTGGGTGGATTTCCTGTGGATCGATGGCACAAAGCCGGATTGTGTCACTGTACCGGTCTGAGACTTTGTTTCCTTTTTGCGTTTAGGTGTTGGAACTAAAGGAGCACAAACTGGATGGCAAGTTAATAGATCCTAAAAGGGCAAAAGCCCTAAAGGGGAAGGAGCCACCAAAGAAAGTGTTTGTTGGTGGGCTGAGTCCAGATACATCTGAAGAACAGATCAAGGAGTACTTCGGTGCTTTTGGAGAGGTATAGTATAGTGGCCTATAAGAACTCTTCTGATTTTCGAGTGCAATTTTGACTCTGTCTTGAGACAAAAGAATTTGTGAGGAGAGAGTTGGCTGAGGCTCATACAACACTAGGGATTGTTGAATCTCTGACATTAATGATGGTTGTGATGGTTTGATTTATAGCTGCCAAAAGTAATTAGCATAGACACTGCACTGCCACATGGTTCTGGTGGTATAAAAAGTTGCTTAGAGATTTCATGCATTGTTTATATGTGTTTCAATTTCAGATTGAAAACATTGAACTTCCCATGGACACAAAGACGAACGAAAGGAGAGGGTTCTGCTTTATCACATACACAGATGAAGAGCCAGTAAAGAAGTTGCTAGAAAGCAGATACCATCAGATTGGTTCAGGCAAGGTATGAAAGCTCTCATTCTTAGCATGGGAAGTAGACTATCTCTGTACACTTGCCTGAAAGCAATTCACAAAATGGTTTTGAAATTCTTGATGAGTTAAAGGATTTTTGTCCTTACAGTGTGAAATCAAAGTAGCGCAGCCCAAAGAAGTGTACAGGCAACAGCAGCAGCAGCAGAAAGGAGGAAAAAGCAATACATCTGGTGGGCGTGGAGGCGGAAGGGGGCGTGGACGGGGTGAGTATTATCGGTGGTTAAACGAATGTAAATACTTAGGTGCCTGTGCCAAATATTCAAGTATTTATAGATCTTTCAGTTTAAGTGCAGATCTTGGTTTTAAGCTGAATGTGTAAAGCAGCAGAGTATTTTGGGTGGTTGTGATTGCTCATGAAAGCTCAGTAATGTGTTCTTGTTCTGCTTGCCTTCAGGTGGTGAAGTGGGAAGCTGGGTGTGGGGTGCTTTTGTACACCCACAGTGCACAGTGTAGCCACATTCCTTCCATGTGAAGGGATATGCTCTTGGTGGGCTCATGGGGGAGGAACCATGAGCTGTTTGCTGAAGAGAATGGCAGTCGCTTTGCAAATAGATCAGAAGCAATCAGCTGTTAGGTTACAGGTTAATGCATCTCAGCCTTAAAAAGTTAGGTTAGTACAAGTAACATGAGGCAGTAAGGCTGATCCTGTGGTATAATTTGGTGCTCAGGCAATTTCTGATCCAAAATGGCCATTAAAACAGCAAGAACTGCTGTAACGTGCATTCGGTGTTGTGTTGTTTTGCTTTCCCTGGTGGTTTTGTGAGCAGCACATCCTGCTGTCTTTCTCTAATGCTGTGTGTTCTAAGATCTTAAAATACATCTCTTGTATTCAAATGAGATGCCTCAGTTCTTTTTAGAAAATGATTTTTCTTAAGGAGATAAGAGTATCCTTTTGAGTAATAGCTCTAGAATAGAACGATTGGCATTAAAAGATTAAGTGGCATAGGAGAGAAGTAAATTTTGTAACTCTAACTTGCTATTCTTGGTTTCAGGTCAGGGACAAAACTGGAATCAAGGATACAATAACTATTACGATCAAGGATATGGAAATTACAATAGCGCTTACAGTGATCAAAGCTACAGTGGCTATGGAGGATATGATTACTCTGGGTACAACTATCCCAACTACGGATATGGGCCGGGATACACGGATTACAGTGGTAAGTGGTTTTGACCTCATTCCCGGTAACAGGAACATGCATCTTGAAAGAGGGGCCTCTTCTAGTAAGTTGCTCTGTAAACCGTCCTGTGTTCCAGCACGTGGCTCCCAAGATGAGGTCTGCTGGTGTGCTGTGTTGAGGTGTCCTTCAGAGATGGGATGTTAATGCTTCTGCCTTTTGTTTTTTTCCCCTCATATTATCCACAGGCCAACAGAGCACATATGGAAAGGCGTCCCGTGGCGGCGGCAACCACCAAAACAACTACCAGCCGTACTAAAGCAGTACCTGGCACTTGAGCAAACAGGTGTGTACATCAGGGCAAGGTCCACTCTGAGTATGTCTAATCTAATTTAAAGATCAATAGACAAACGAAGAGTAAAAACTTGCGTAGCATGACTTTTCCTTTAATTAAGCTTTTGTTAACTTAAAAAAATACTTTTTTTTTTAAAACCAGCTTTGCCTACGTGTCTATAGATCTTTAACTTTGTAAAAATGTGACTTTATCTTCTTTAGTACTTCAGAAAAACATAAGAGTTTTTCTGGTTTGCGTTGTGTACCAGGTGGTCTAGAGGAGTAATTAAACTTATTAGAAGTATTAACAGGTAAAGTACTGAAATGGGTACAACTTAAGGAAAACAAGAATGTTGTCTTCTAACTCTGACATTATACCTTGTTTGTACCCGCCAGCGGGAACTTCATTGCAGGCCGTGTGTCACCCTGACCACGTCTATCTCTGGGGTCGCACGTTGCAGGCAGAGCGCAAGGCATACACCAGAAAACGCTGTCCTGTGGTATGGTCTCTTCCAACTTCATGTACCAGCGTAAAGATTAAAGTGGAAAACTTCAGACTTTGGCTTCTTTTTTTAATCTTTTTTGGAGATTAAGTGTCTTTAACTTAAATGGTTTTTTACAGGAGTTAAAGTACATAAATGCCTTTACAGCTTAATCATTTGGTCTTCTGTTTAGTGTTGTATTTCAATTGTGGAACCTCATTTTAAATGTGCATTTTTTAAGATTTTAATGCTTGCTTTTTTCTTTTTATAGCTAATAGTGAAATCCGCAAACCAAAACGAACTTTTAAATCTGGAAAAACATTAAGGATCATATGCATATGAACTGTCTGAACTAAATTGACCTGACTTGTGTTGCACATAAGTCGTTTAGATGTATAAGCAAACAATTAGAAACTCTTCTTGGCAGTGTTTCCAGTGGAAAACCAACTGATCCAGAGCCCACTTATTAGTCTAAATTGGATGTTGTTTTTGGCACAGCTTCCTAAATGGGCTGAATGGCAATATTTGGGAAGATAAATTACCCATGGGTAACAAAACCTCTTGTGTTACCTTAATAAATATGCATATGATCTTTAACAGTGAAGAAAGGAATATATAGAAGACTTAAAGCAGTTCATGAAAATGGACCTTTTAACAATTCTGTAGTAACTATCACAGATCTGACATGCATTTTGTCTTGATTTTCTAGGTAGATACTGCAACAGAAAAGCCATCTCGCAGCGCATCGTGAGTGAATGGAGAGTGGTCTTCGTGAGAGGAAATGACTATTTTGTAAAAGACTTTTAGTGAACGACACAACTGTGTCCAACTGTACATAGCGGCCGATTAGTTTTCTTTTATGGTTTTTACTTTTCTTTTTGCCATTCATGTTATGATACAATGTTGACTTGTGTTTATACAAACTTTATTTGTATAATTTCATGTTAAAGGATTCTCTAATAAATGCTTACTTAAGTGAGTGTAGTCTTGCTGTCACCTTACAGTGCTGTAACTTAAGTTTTACTTGTATAGAAGGGCAGGTACTTTTGGAGATCTGGGTTACTGTGTATAGCAGGTCAGTACAGGCCGTGGTTTTCCCTGACCTGTTCTGAGAGCTCACCCTCATGCTTGGAGTTGGCGTCACTGGATGAGGGAAGAGTTGTCTCCTGCCATCTGCAGAGGATAAAGTGGTCTATTTGTGTCATAATGCTCCCAGTTTTGTACATCTCAAGGGATCCAGAACTACAGCAGCACCTTTTAGTGCTGATAACTCACCACTGCCTGAGAGGTTGGAGCCTTTCAAGTTTTTCAGGCACTTAAAACCTTGACTATTCTAGCATGTAGCTTAATTACTTTCCTACAGCCATCACTGCCTGTCTACCCCAATTCCAAGTAGGAGATGACAAGTTATTGAACTTTAGGGTCAGCATTTATTTTCTGTACAACTTGGGATCTGCAAGTTAGTTCCTGTATTGGACTCATCTCATGAGAAGCATACAGAGCACCCAGAAGACAGGTTTCTCACCTTGTGCATATGAGCAAGCAACAAAGCCTGAGCAAGTGATGGCCGCAGCAGGGAAACTGCATTACACTGAGCAGGTCTTTATTAGGAGGATAAGGGAGCATACACGTTCTGCATGAGGCCTAAGGGTTTCAGCAGTTTGGCTGAAGTTTTGTTTTTTTCTTAGCACAAGTACCTAGTCAAGCACCAAAACCAAACCTTGCTTATTAAAGTGAAATGTAAGCTAGTTCACAGAGGAGACTGGTCTTGCAGACCTTCAAAGGGAGTAGGCTGAGTAGAGATATTTCCCTGAAAGTTTCTGAATCATAATTTCAGTGTTTATTTCTCTCTGAAGTAGCTGATGCTTTACTTTGTCCTATCAGAGAAAAGAGCTGCATCCTGTAACTGCTGGAAGTTGTGCACTTGCTGGATCTGGGGAGGCTCCTGTCATCTTAAGCAATAGGTTGGATGGAACAAGGCTTGCTGATGTCACTGGCTGCAAACTAAAAGAACCAGCACCTGACTGCAGAGATAAACCACAGCAGTGTTTGCATACACTGATGTTCTGGGAGTGCAGCTGGATGCAGAAGTTGCCCTCCAGCAGTGCCTCGGTGGGGCTGGAGGAGATGAGTGCCACCAGGACACTGGTTTGTTAATGTACAAAACCCCACTTGAGAGCCAAGTTTTCCTTCCAAACTGCCATCCTCCCCCTCCCGTCAGCCTGGGTGAGGCCACACCTGGAGTGCTGTGTCCAGTTCTGGGCTCCTCAGGACAAGGAAGAGAAGGAGCTCCTGCAGAGGGTCCAGCGGAAGGTCACAAAGATGATGAGGGGTTATCTCATGAGAGACTGCAGGAATTGGGCCTGTTTAGAGAACAATGGGGGGGGGATCTCATTAATGCCTATAAATACCTCAAAGGCAGGTGCCAAGAGGATGATGCCAGACTTTTCAGTGGTGCCCAGCAACAGCCTGAGGAGCAATGGCCATAAACTAAAACACCAGAAGTTCCACCTCAGCATGAGGGAGAACTTTATGCTGAGGGTGGCACAGGCTGTCCAGGGAGCGAGTGGGGTCTCCCCGTCTGCAGACATTCCAAACCCCGCTGGACGCGTTCCTGTGCGACCTGCCTGGGCAGGGGGTTTGGACTGGATGCTCCCCAGAGGTCCCACCCAGCCCTGAAGCTCCCGCGCCTCCCGGCTGTGCTCTCAGGCCCGGCCTATTCCCGGGTCCGCTCCCGGCCCCCCCCGCTCCCCGGGGCCGTGTCACGTGGCCCGCCCGCCGCGCTTCTTCCGGCCGCCATTTTAGGTTGGGTCGGTGGCGGCGCCATTAAAAACAGGGAGCAGGAGGAGGAGGGATCGGCGGGATCGGCGCGCTCGGCCGGGGCCGCCAGCGGCGCCGGGGCCTCGGCGGGGAGGCAGCGGCACCAGGGGTGTCCGGTGCGGGACGGCGGCGCCATGTCGGATCAGCAGTTCGCTCTGGACTCGGCGGCGGTGGCGGCGGCGGGCGCCGGGGGCAGCGCGGCCGAGCCGGCGGAGCAGCCTGAGGGGCAGGCGGGGGCGGCGGGCGCCGATGGCGGAGGCGGCGGCGGAGGCGGCGGCGGCGGCGGAATCGAGTCGGAGGGAGCCAAGATTGACGCCAGCAAGAACGAGGAGGATGAGGGGTGAGCGGCGAGGGTGGGCGGTGTGTCCCGGGCGGGGCCCGGTGTCCCCGGCTCGGCCCGGCCCGGCCTTGCTCGCCGCCGTGTTTGTTTACTTGGCGCCTCGGCGACGTCACGGGCCGAGCTGAGCCGCGGGGGCGGTGTCTGGACCCGCTGTGTACGAACTATGTGATTTGTGCCGAACTACAAACTGCTTTTAGTTATCTCGGGAAGTCTTTTCTATAAGTTAACGTGCGGTGCATACGCTAAGGACATTGGCTCGCTGTAGCCGAACGCTGCGGTTGCAGTCCCAGCATTGCCCCGGGCTGCGAACAGAAACGGTGTGTCAGTGAGAGGCGTGAGGTGCCTGGTTTGCTTCCTTGCCTAAACCATCCCTCTGCTCCTTACTGAACTTGTGAGGGCGATTGCATTGCGTGATGTCTGAACTCGAGTACTAGGGCTCGAAGAAATGGCATGAAGTTGTGTCAGGGAAGGTTCAGGCTGGATATCAGAAAAAGGTTTTGCACCCAGAGAGTGGTCGAGCACTGGAACGGGCACTGCAGGGAAGTGGTCACAGCACCGACCCTGACAGAGGTCAGGAAGTGTCTGAACAACCCTCTGGGGCACATGGGGTGTCCCACGCAGGGCCACGAGTTGGACTCCATGATCCAGATTGATCTGTCGCAACTCAACCTGTTCTATGCTTTTTGGAAGAATAAAGGCAGCTTTTAGTCTTCCGAGGGTCTTTCCCTGATGTTTGGTATGGGACCGTGTCGCTTTTGTATTGCTGCTGAAATTGGCTTGTGAAAAATCCAGTGGCAGGACAGGCTGCCCTATCCTGTCTCCTGTCAGCCCCATAAGAACTCAGGCTGCAGGTCTGGTTTTGGTGAAGGCAGAAAATAAACTACAGAAAGAAGCAGTTGCTACCGTGTCCTGTAGATACTGCCGTCCTGCTGCAGAACCTTTCTGTCTTCCTCCTCCTGTAATAACCACGGATGTTGCTGAGAGCAGCGTTTATAACCTGGGATGTAATAGGCTGAGATGTTGCAGGGAGAGAGAATGGGAACCTTTTTTGAGTACTTTGCTAGGATTAGCAGAAACTTAGCATGCTTCTGTTACTTTTCACCTGCTCTTAAATACCTTTGCAGTAGTGTACATGTTTGTTTTCCTTTTTGCCCTTGAATACCCACCTGTTAGAGGTAGGGAGGCTAATGAGGAAGCTGGTGCTCTTTGAGGCAACGCAGCTTAGAAAAAGTTGTTGCTGATAGGTGCAGTGACATTGGGCAGCAATTACATAATCATACATTGACTTGTAGTTTAGTTCAGTCTTCTTATTTGACCTGTCAATTCTTATGGGTAATGTTGTACAGGAAACAAAGTGTTAGGCAGCCCTCTTGGTAGCCGAGGGAAAGCAGCATATCTGTGATATCTGTGCTCTATTTAGCTAAGTCTGAAGTTTGAAAGCTTTCCCAGTACACTTCTGGTAGCTTATTTTGTAAAACTGTATGTGCTGATGTGACTTACACACATTCCCTAACCCACAGACTGGTTGGTGTATTTTAAAAGCTTTTGTCAGCACTGTGACATTGCTCCTGGAGTGCTTGTTGTGCTCATGTTTGTGTTGCAGCCTTGACTTGGCCTCAGGTTTTGTGCTGGAGCAGTAGTTTGTCAGCTGGTGTAGTGGCAGAATGAGGCAGGCGTGGTTTGCTGCTCTGTGACTGGACTCCAAGTTGCAGTTCCTGCGTGGAGGGAAGGAAAGCCTTCAGAGGGCTCTTGGTTGTGGACTCGTGTTCTTGATCTGTCTGTACTTACTGTTGTAAAGCAGGCCTTGTATGTTAATATTGGTAGTTAATATTGATAGAGCAGGTTTTGTGTGTAGAATGGTTTGTTGGTAGTTGTCAAACAGGTGGCTTGTGTAGCAAGTGTTCGGTGCAGTAGTAACTGCTGGGGCATCCCCCATGTGTCAGAAATGCTGCATCCTCTCTACGTTGTTTGGCTTCTTTAAAAACCCTCCACAAAGCAGCAGACAAACTAAAAACCTTAATGATGATGAGCACAAGAGCTGAAAACATCCTTTGATTTACTGCCTGTACTGGTGAGGGTCCTGGCTTACCAGTGGGGACCATTTTTTCCATCTTCATAGAACCACAGAATGGTTGAAATGAACCTTAAAGATGATGCAGTCCCAACACCTGCTGCTGTGGGCAGGGGTGCCTCCCACTAGACCAGGTTGCTCAAGGCCTTACACAGCCTGGCCTTGAACACTGCAAGGGTTGGGGCATCCACAGCCTCCCTGGGCAGCTTCTTCAGTGCCTCTCCATCCTCACACCATAGAATTCCTAATACCTAATCTAAATTTCCTCTCTTTTCCATTTGTACCCATTACTCCTTGTCCTGTCACTGCAGTTCCTGATGAAGAGTCCTTCTCCTGCTTCCCTGTAGTCTCCTTTCAGATACTTGGAAGGTTGCTGTGAGATCTTCATGGAACCTTCTTTTCTCCAGGCTGAGCAGCCCCAGCTTTCTCAGCCTGTTTTCAAAGGGGAGGTTGCCCCAGTCCTTTTATCAACTTGTGGCCTCCTCTGGACTTGCTTCAACAGTTCCATGCCCTTCTCCTGGTGGCAGCACCAGAAGGAGCTGAAGGCAGATTGGTCCTGAAGATAACAAGTCACGCTGGATAGAAAGGGCTTTTGGTGCTTTATAGGAAGATCTGGAACTAATGGGAAAAGTGGATAAAGGGATGGGAAATTGGTACTTCTGCTTATAGATTTCTAGACTTCTTATAGAAACATCTGAAGCTCCTCAACACCCTCCTTTTTTGTGGAGGTTGGATATATTTGTCAGAAACTTTTGTAAATTCTGTGAAAGCTCAGCTAACTCAGCAGAGTTGCTTCACTGGGAGCAGATCTGGATTTGTGAGTTTGACTTGTGGAAGTACACACAGTTTTACATGATTGGTGGGAATATTTGTATGTGTGTGGGAAGTGGAGGAGTTGAAAACAGGACACACTGGTGTTTCAGGTTTTCTGATAACTGCTGAATTGTGGGATAAGTTGGAACAATGAAAATGGACAAAGCTTTGTAGAAAACGTATTTATAGATCATAATGGATCAAACTTTTTTGTTTAGAGCCCACTATGAAATCTTCTTTATCAGTATTAGAAGAGATTATCTCAAATCAAATCCTCTTTTGAATGAGTGCCTAAGCCCTGTGCCTAATAACTACGAATGATTCATTTGTGTGCGTACTGGCTGGATTTTTCTTCCTTTTTCTTGTTTGGTTTTTTTTGTTGGTTTGTTTGTTTTTTGGATGCCTTACTAATATGGTAGGATGGTCATGAATTGATTCTGACCTTCCAGTGTGCTTTTGAAAATACAAGTTATGATCAGAATTATATGCTGTACACATTGCCCAGCAGCACTCATCTTTCAGGAATATTAGGAAGATACTTTGATTGTAATAGATTATGCCCAGTGTTTATATTCTATTTTTGTAAGGAAATATGATCTTTGACCATCCAGTACTTTGGTTTTTTTACTGCTTTCTGGGGAAGGCGACTTGACTAAATTTTACTTATTTTTGTTTACTAATATGGGTTTATGTCCAGTCCAGTCTAGTATACAAATGCTTCTTTTTAAGAGCTCTGCTGTATAAATCTAATCTGCCTCCATGGGTTTCTTGAGCAGTTGTGTGGAGGCTCCAGAGATAACTAAATGGAACTTAGGCTGTTGTGAGTCAGTAATGATGGGATTGCAAGGAAGTAGTAAAATACCTTTTTGTCACTATTGGTATTGCCTGGGATAGCAGAATAAGCAACTGCAGCAGAAGATGGTGCAAAACCTTTGTGCCCATGTATGTCTTTATCTAAACTAGCCAGAATCCTTTAAGCAAGTTGTCAGAAAGTGCAGGCCTGTGTGTGCGGTGCTGTCACTGATAAAGTGCTGCCAGTTCATGCATTGGGTAACTGAGCTCGCAGAGGATTTTGGGTAACACACACTAACAGTTTAACCATCTTGTCTTAACAGGAAAATGTTTATTGGTGGCCTAAGCTGGGACACTACAAAGAAAGACCTGAAGGACTACTTCTCCAAATTTGGGGAAGTTGTAGACTGCACTCTGAAGTTGGATCCCATCACTGGGAGGTCAAGAGGCTTTGGCTTTGTGCTCTTCAAAGAATCAGAGAGCGTAGATAAGGTAATACTAATGCAGTGAAGCAACATGTTCAGATTTGGGTATCAGAGATAAAGCATTTGGGTGGTTGTTGTTTGCACATATTCTGTTAAATATATTGTATCCACCATCTTTAAGATACTTGTTGAAGTGTTTATTTTCTGAACCATCTTACTCATGATGCAGTGTCCAGGCCCAGCAGTGATTTCTAAGGTATGGGTTTGGGCACTTACTTGTGGGAGTTCGCTGCAAGCCACTGGACTTGAGCACTTGAAAAGTACTGTATGTAAATGTTTGCTGCCCACTGCTGTGAAAGCAGTAATTTGCAAAGAACTTCAAGTCTTTGTGTTCCAGAGCTGTGGACCCTGGGAGCAGAGCCAGTAGCTTTAATACATTTGGGCTCTGTGCAAGCAAAAATTAGCTGTTAACTTCTCTAAAATGCTGTGGATACAGTGCATGGAAAAGTTTTTGCCTTCATTGGCCTTTGGTGATATTTAAAGCACAGATTCTTTACTTTCTATGCTTTGAAAATGAGACTGTAGAGTACTTTCTGAGAAATGTTATAATTTTACTTCCCTTGGATAATACATGACCTTAGGTGGCTCTTGAAAAGCTTTGTCAGAACTGTGTCAGAGGATAATCATCAAAATCATGGAACTCTTTGTGCAAGAAATTACTGCTGTAATCAAAGTATTGGAGTTGGAGCAAATTTGGCCTTCCTCAAAACATCAGTGAAACATTTAGTTTGAACTACGTAAGATTGTGTTTTGATTTTCCTCAGGTCATGGACCAGAAAGAACACAAGCTGAATGGAAAGGTCATTGATCCAAAAAGAGCTAAAGCCATGAAAACAAAAGAACCTGTTAAAAAGATTTTTGTTGGGGGCTTATCTCCAGACACACCTGAGGAGAAAATCCGGGAATATTTTGGAGGTTTTGGTGAGGT